>NC_090446.1:365156197-367656197 GCF_031143425.1 Pleurodeles waltl | reverse complement strand
CACCCAAGGGATGACATCAGGGTGAGGTGGAACGACCTGCTGGGGAAGGTACGTTCCATGGTAGCAAGACACCAGATAGCAGTACAGAGGACTGGTGGTAGACCCTGCCTCCTCCCCCACAACTAAGAACATGGGAGGAGCAAGTCTTGGCAATACTGCATCCTGAGGGCCTGGCAGGAGTAGCAGGCGGACTGGACTCTGGTAAGTCAAATCTTTACTACTTTCACCCCCAACCTGCATGCCATGACATATCCCCACCCTCATCCTCACTCCCATCACTCCACCACCTCCCTCACACCCCATCATTAGAACCCACCCCTCCCACAACCAAGCCCTGCATGCAACACCAATGCATGGACACCCATCTCAGACCTGCATGGACACCCTTCACCAAAGCATGCACACTTGAGACAATCACCTAGCCCACCAAAGCACCACTCACACAAGCCTACGCTGTCAGGGCAATAACCACCGTAGAGGTCAACACATCCATGCACAAGATAGCACACGCAGAAACAATAACACTGCATTTACATCCCCACAGGTCCCCCACACAACATCACCGGAGAGGAGGTGCCAGCAACATCCAGTCCCCCCTCCAGAAGAGGCCCACAGTGATGACCGCAGCTCTGCACTCCTGGATGAGGATGACCAACCTGGCCCATCAGGGACCTCTGGACAGTTGGTTACCCAGGCACATTCCCATACCACCACAGAGCCTCCCCCCTCAGGAAACACCAGCACAGCACCCACCAAGCGGGCTCATACCACTGTCCCCAGGACATGTCATTCAGCAGTGTGTCCACCATTACAGGGACCCCAGGCAGCCCAACAAACACAGGACGACCAGGGATCTGGGGTTAGTGGCAGTGGGCACACGGTCCAGGGGACAGAGGCACAGGACAACAGGGAAGTTGGGAGGACTGCTGTGTGACAGGGGGAGGACAGGCCCAGGGAACCAACTCTCCATGAGGCACTCACCAACATCCTGGGAGCATACCACCATTCCCAGGAAACGATGGGTCAGATACTGGCCAAGTTGCAGGAGACCCAGCGGCTGTAGGAGGGACAGTACCTGGGGTTCAGGGAGGACCTGAGGGACATCCACACCACCCTGGTCACCATTTCAGAGGTGTTGGCAGACATGACCAACACCATGAGGGAGGCAGTGGCACACCAACGGGCCCCTGACACTAGCCAAACCGATGAACAACCTTCCACCTACGCTGACGCTAGTGGACAGGAGGCCCCGCCACAGGAACAACAGGCCATCAGCATCCCTCCCCCTGAAGAAGGAGAACCACCATTCAAATGGTCCCTGCGATCCAGGCAGAAGCCAGAGACTATTGCCAAGACCCCCACCAGGAAAAAAGACTCTCCTGAATGTCACCCTTGTGTCCCACTCTGTCACCCTGCCTACCTTGAACTGCCATTGCTCCCCTTCCTATACCCCCTTGGACATTGCACCTGTGATACAAATAGACTGGAACTTTACCCTGGACTCTCCTCCACCACCACCCCAGCTCATTGCAATACCCCCCCCCACTTATTAGCAGATAAATAAACACCCTTGTAAAAAATACAAGTATGTAGTTTGTCAATTGATTCAACTATGTATGCGTTTAACAAGCTGTAAACATTGCAATTCAGCTGTACAGTAATGTATACATAGGTATGACCTGTAGTTGGCTGCAGTCAACACACCAGGAGCCAGAGTGGGGCACAGATATCTGAAAATAGACATATAGACATGCCAAAGGGTACAGTAAGTGGCCATAGTAGTGGGAAAATCAGCCTGCCAGTGACAATATCCAACACAAAACTGTCAATGGAAGGTAAAGTTACAGTGTCTAACCTGTGTGTCACTGGAAGTACTGTCGTATGATTGCTGTTCTGTTGTCCTCATCCTCAGCCTCCGCTTCGTCACTGTCCACAGGGTCCACTGCTGCCACACACCCATCTCCAGCCTCATCCTCCTGCAGAAAAGGCACCTGGCGAAGTAAGGCAAGGTTGTGCAACATACAACATGCCACAATGATCTGGCAGACCTTCTTGGGTGAGTAGCACAGGGAACCACCTGTTAGATAGAGGCACCAAAACCTGGCTTTCAGGAGGCTGAATGTCCTCTCTATAATCCTTCTTGTTCACCCATGTGCCTCATTGTAATGTTCCGCTGCCCTTGTCCTGGCATTCCTCACTGGGGTCAGTAGACATGAGAGGTTGGGGTAACCAGAGTCACCTGCAAATATCGAGGGATACCTGTTAGCCAAACACTAACCCATAGGGCCAACCCCATACCCATACACGTACATATACTGGGTGCGAACCATGGGCTCACCTATTAGCCACACCCGGTGCCTCTGGAGTTGAGCCATCACATATGGGATGCTGCTATTCCTCAGGATAAAGGCATCATGGACAGAGCCAGGATACTTTGCATTGACATGGGAGATGTACTGGTTCGTCAGGCACACTATCTGAACATTCATCGAGTGAAAGCTCTTTCGGTTTCTGAACACTTGTTCATTACTCCAGTGGGGGAGTACAAAGGAAATATGTGTACCATCAATTGCCCCAATAATGTTGGGGATATGTCCCATTGCATAGAAGTCAGCTTTCACTGTGGCCAAATCCTCCACCTGGGGGAAAACAATGTAGGTGCGCATGAATTTCATCAGGGCAGACAACATTCTTGTTAGCACTATTGAGAACATTGGCTGTGACATTCCTGCTGCCAAGCCCACTGTCACTTGGAAAGAACCAGTTGCCAAGAAATTGAGCACAGATAGCACCTGCACAAGAGGGGGATCCCAGTGGAGTGACGGATAGCCGATATCAGATCTGGCTCCAATTGAGCACACAGCTCTGTGATCGTGGCCCTGTCAAGTCTGTAGGTGAGGATAATGTGCCTGTCGTCCATTGTTGCCAAGTCCACCAGGGGTCTGTACTCGGAGGGATGTCTCTTTCTCCTATTCATCCACAGCGGTTGCAATCTAGGGGGCAAAACGATGAGCATCTGGTCAGTATTCCACATTTCCACACTGTACACTGCATTGCATGTTGTGACTAAAACAGTATGTTGTTGGATAGCGCAAATGGTGCCTATGTGTACTGTGACGCATTTAGGTGCCATGGCCTGCTCCCCCCCTGAAATGGCGTCCGCCTGTCCTGTGTGGATGAACAGGTGGAAATGAGGTGATGAGGCTGACGTTGTGCGCCGTTGTGGGAGGCGGTCTTGTACCGCCATGCAACTCCTCATTGGTTGTCTATGGGCCCTATGGGTTACAGGGCCTCATTCTGAGGCTGGCGGGCGGCGGTAGCCGCCCGCCTGGCTGGAACCGCGGAGGCCATTCTGGTTTTCCCGCTGGGCTGGCGGGCGACCGCCAGGAGGCCGCCCGCCAGCCCAGCGGGAAACCCCTTCCCACAAGGAAGCCGGCTCCGAATGGAGCCGGCGGAGTGGGAAGGTGCGAAGGGTGCAGTTGCACCCATCGCGTATTTCAGTGTCTGCAAAGCAGAAATACTTTGTGGGGCCCTCTTACGGGCATGGGCACTGCAGGGGCCCCCAGGGGCCCCACGACACCCCTCACCGCCATCCTGTTCCTGGCAGTCGGAGCCGCCAGGAACAGGATGGCGGTGAGGGGGGTCGGAATCCCCCATGGCGGCGCAGCAAGCTGCGCCGCCATGGGGGATTCCCAGGGCAGCGGAAAACCGGCTGGAGACCGCCGGTTTTCCTCTTCTGACCGCGGCCAAACCGCCGCAGTCAGAATGCCCTGCGGGGCACCGCCAGCCTGTTGGCGGTGCTCCAGCATCCCCGGCCCCGGCTGTCCTTGACCGCCGGGGTCGGAATGACCCCCACAGTGTCCAATGGTGATGTATGCTGGTGGTGGTGGTATGCACCGCCACGGACGTGACTGCCATTTTCTATCTGTTCTCTCACTTGCTCCCTGACCTTCAACAAGAGAGGACCTACACTGCAAGTGCTGCTGTGACCTACGTCTGGAATCGACCATGGCTTGTGTCACTGGGGAAAGGGCCCCTGCTTTCACCTCAGTGGAGTTGGAGAGACTGGTGGATGGGGTCCTACCCCAGTACCGAATGCTGTATGGGCCTCCAGACCAACAGGTGAGTACAACGTGAGCACGATGCATGGGCATGAATGCATAGAGTGCTGTGTGTGAGGGCCTCGTGTACGGGGGTTGGAAGGGTCCTGGACAGCGTGCTGCATGTATGGTGGGCAATGTCTGTGTGTAAGGTGATGTGAGGGATATGGTGGGCCATGAGTGTAACAGGCCGGACGGTATGGCTGATACTTTTTTCTATGTTTATTTGTCTGCAGGTCAGCACCCATCAGAAAAAGGGTATATGGCGTGCCATCGCCAAGGAGGTGCGGACCCTGGGGGTCTAGGGCAGGTGGAGCACCCACTGTTGCAAACGGTGGGAGGACCTGAGACGCTGGGGATGGGATCCCAATGAGGAGGGGGTGCCCGTCGAACTCTGATCCCCCTGATGTTCTGCATACTGGCGGTGGCCTATCCGGAGCTGGAAGGGCACTTGAGGGCATCACAGCAGCCACAAGGGGGTGAGTACAGTTTCCAAATCTGCAAATTGTGCATGGTGGGGTGGTCTCCGTGTGGGGGATGTGGGTGCCCAAGGCCAGGCAGGGCATTGCAAGGTGGGTCCCATGTTGGGCAGGGTTCTGATGTGAAAGTCCTCCAACCAAGCTAGTAGGCCTCCACTACTGGGCAGGGGTCTGTGGGTCTCAGGTATGCTGCTTTGGCCTTAGGTATGCCTGTCATAGGGCTGGTGACTAGCATTGTGACTTGTAGTGCATTGCATAGTGCTGTGCTGTGTACGCCAAAGGTGGTGTTGGGGCAGTCATTGACCAAGTGTTGTATCCATTCATCACCCCCACATCCATGCACACCTCCCACTGTGCCTGTGCCCCCTCCTCCCAAAGGACACAGACGCAAGCACTCAGACACCCAACAGCCATCCACCTCACAACAGCATCTAGCCCATGCACCTGCACCCAAACACAGCAGACTGACACCTCCTACAACCACTACCTCTTCCTCCATCCACTCCCAGACCTTCACCCTCTTCCTGCCCTAGTATCCCTAAGAAGCACTTCCTCTCTGCCGTTGACCTCTTCACTTCGGGTCAGGGTGGTCAGAACCCAGGCAAGCACCTCAGCCACCCAGTCCACAGCCACAGTAGTGTCAGCAGCTACTGCAGGTGGGAGAGGCTCCAGGGAACCAGCCATAACCACTTTCAGTGTGCCTGCACCAGCTGCCAAAGGGAAGGGCAAGGAGGCACCACCAGCTGTGAAGGGCAAAGGCAAGGAGGCACCAACAGCTGTGAAGGGCAAGGGCAACGAGACACCACCAGCTGTGAAGTGCAAGGGCAAGGAGGCACCACCAGCTGTGAAGGGCAAGAGTAAGGGTGTAACACCAGCTGTGAAGGGCAAGGGGCCTGCTCCTGCAGGCAGGATGGTCAGGAGGCCTGGTGCAGGGACTGAATCTGAGCCCCCACCATCAACCATGACGGTTCAGCCATCCGAGGCTACAGGGGAAGGGCTGGAGCCTCCCCCCACCACAGACATTCCCAGCACTGCCACCAGCATCACTGACTGCAGCAGTGCCAGCAGCAGCAGCCCAGGAAGGTAGCCATCTGAGGCTGCGGGGATTAGGGCTGGAGCCTCCCCCCACCAGGGGCATTCCCGCCACCAGCACCGCCACCAGTATCACTGCCTACAGCAGTGCCAGCAGCAGCAGCCCAAGTGGGCAGCTGTTCGAGGCTGCAGGGGAAGTGCTGGAGCCTCCCCCCACCACGGGCATTCCCGACACCAGCACTGCCACCAGCATCACTGCTTGCAGCAGTGCCAGCAGCAGGAGCTCCAGTGGGCAGCCGTCCGAGGCTGCAGATGCAGGGGATGGTCAGTAGCCTCCCCCCACCACTGCTAGCACCGCCAGCAGCCCCAGTGGTCAGCCGTCCGAGGCTGCAGGGGACGGGCAGGAGCTTCCCCCAACCACTGCTAGCACTGCCAGCAGCCCCAGTGGGCAGCCGTCCGAGGCTGCAGGGGACGGGCAGGAGCCTCCCCCCACCACTGGCATCACCGATACCAGCCCCAGTGGACAGCCGTCCGAGGCTGAAGGGGACGGGCAGGAGCCTCCCCCCACCACTGGCATCCCTGACACCACCCCCGCCACTGCCACCACTGAGCAGCCGTCACCGTCGGCGGGCAGTATGTAGTCCTGCCTTCATGGACTGTAGTGCGTCCTGGCCCCTGCAAATCCTGTGGGTGTGACACCCAGGTGAGAGACTGTGACCTTGCACTCTCCATGTGCTGCATCACAGGTCTCAAAGCCCCCTCCAGAACCAGTGGAAGAAGGCATCCACTCACCCCCTCCTTGCCAGGATGAAGCACACTGGGCACAAAGCCCCCTCCAGAACCAGTGGAAGAAGGCATCCACTCACCCCCTCCTTGCCAGGATGAAGCACACTGGGCACCAGCCCCCTCCAGAACCAGTGGAAGAAGGCATCCACTCACCCCCTCCTTGCCAGGATGAAGCACACTGGGCACAATGCCCCCTCCAGAACCAGTGGAGAAGCCATCTACTTGAGAGACTGTGGCCTTGCACTCCCCAGGACCAAGCAGTGGGCAAACCACCCACTAGAGAGACTGTGGCTTTGCACTCCCTAGAACCAAGCAGTCGGCATACCACCCACTTGAGAGACTGTGGCCTTGCACTCCCCAGGACCAAGCAGTAGGCAAACCACCCACTAGAGAGACTGTGGCTTTGCACTCCCCAGGACCAAGCAGTGGGCAAACCACCCACTAGAGAGACTGTGGCTTTGCACTCCCCAGGACCAAGCAGTGGGCAAACCACCCACTAGAGAGACTGTGGCTTTGCACTCCCCAGGACCAAGAAGTGGGCCCACCACCCACTTGAGAGTCTGAGGCTTTGCACTCCCCAGGGCAGTGTGATGGGCATGTAGCCCCCTCCAGGACTTGTGGTGTTGTTCCATCTTCCGGGTGAGGTGCCCCCTGTTCCCCGCCCCCCTGAGGTGCCTGTGTATTTTCAACCTGATGCCTCTGCAGTGTTCTCTCCGTGTTGTTGCAGGAGTCAAGTGGCCCACGGACATTGTGGACTGGGCAGTTTCCCTCCATTTGTATATATGTATATACTGTTTTGATTTTGAAGGACGTATTTCTAGTATTTTATCTTATTACACTCACTTTAATCAATTCCTTTTGTCCTTGCATTATTTCTGAGGGGTACGGGTGGATATGTAATGTTTGTGCATCTGTTTGTGTGTATGGTGTTGGGGGTGGCGGTGGGGGTGTTGCGTGTTGCGTGTGTGTGTCACTCTCTTTTTCCTCCCCCCACCCATCTTCTGTGCTAGGCAGCAGTACTCACCGTGGTCGTCTTCTCCGGCATTGGTATTCATGGTGAAGAGGGAGATAGACAAGCATGCGGAACACCTGAAACTCGGGCTCCATGGCGGCGTGGTTCTTCCTTAAGTCTCCAGAGGTGAGTTGTTTCCCTTCTGTGCACTGTTTCCGCCATGCTTTTGTTGTCGTTGATAATGCCCCGGAGAAGGTGGTGGATAGGCCTGTTGTAATAGTGTGGGCGGTATATTGTCTTCCGCCTGGCTGTTGGCAGTTACCCCCGTGTTGCTTGTTGCTACTGCCGTGGCAGTCGGTGTGTTAAAGTGGCTGTCTGTGTGAGCGGTTTCCGCAGTGGTCATAATTCGATTTTTGTTACCGCCGGTCTGTTGGCGGTGTTACTGCCGCTTTATCACTGACCGCCAGGGTTGTAATGGGGGCCTTTGTTTGCTTTTAAAAGACTTAAGACACTGTGGGCCTCATTACAACCTTGGCGGTCAAAGACTGCCAGGGCTGTTTTGGCGATTGTACCGCCAACAAGCTGGGTGTACGATCTTGCCGATTTCACCGTGGTCGCACTGCCGGGACCGGCTGTTTACCGCCATGGTTGCCCCGGCGGTTTTAATCCTCCAGGGCAGCACTGCTTGCAGCGCTGCCCAGGGGATTACGAGTCCCCTTCCCGCCAGCCTGTCAATGGCGGTAGAGACCGCCATAGAAAGGCTGTCGGGAATGGGAGTCGCAGGGCCCCTGGAGGCCCCTGCACTGCCCATGCACTTGGCATGGGCAGTGCAGGGGCCCCCGGGCACAGCCCCACACTGCTTTTCACGGTCTGCACAGCAGACAGTGAAAAGCGCAACAGGTGCAGCTGCACCCGTCACACGGCCGCAACACCGCCGGCTCCATTAGGAGCTGGCTCCCATGTTGAAGCCGACATCCCCGCTGGGCCGGCAGACGGAAACTCTGTTTCCGCCCACCGGCCCAGCGGGGATGTCAAAATGGGGCCGGCGGGAGTATGGCCGCATTGGTGGCTGCTCGGCGGTACAACCTTGGCGGGCGGCCTCCGCCCAACCAAGTTTGTAATGAGGGCCTGTTTATCACTTTCCGGTGATATCGCAACATTTACTTATTGCATCTTTAAAAGTTTTGACCTGCAGTGTATTTTTGTGGTGCTATATTGTGCTACTGTATGATTTATTGCACAAATACTTTACATATTACCTTCTAAGTTAAGCCTGACTGCTCAGTGCCAAGCTACCAGAGGGTGGGCACAGGATGATTTGGATCGTGTGTGACTTATCCTGACTAGAGTGAGGGTCCTTGCTTGGACAGGGGGTAACCTGACTGCCAACCAAAGACCCCATTTCTAACAGTGGTGATGAGTGGTGGGACAGGACTTGTATTTGTGCAGTGACATACAGCAGCTAAGTAGGTCACTACCTCTTCACAGTTGAAAGTCAACTTGATTTTTATCTTTTTTTCTGCAATTTCGTTTTTCCTGACAATTTTTGACTAAAATCATCATTTAACATAGCTCTGGCTGGGTCTCAAGCAGGAGATGAAGATTTTGATCTGGCTCTGCTGGAGACCTACACTGTTAAACAGCTAAGGGCATTCTGCAGGGATATGGGTGTACCTACCCAGAAAGCCACCAGGAAGGAGGAATTCCAAATGGCGCTGAGGGCCTGAGCAGAACCTCAGACAGAGGAGAATGTTGAGGAAGAGGGTCCAGAGGATGGCCCCAATGAGGATTTCTTGCTATCAGTGGATGAGATAACCACTGCAATTGTGCCCCCTGCCAAACCAGGGAGCAATGTCTCTGATCAAGGCCTGACCGCAGAGGAAAAGAGAGTTTCAATTGCAGATGGCACGGTTGACAATTGAGGCTCAACAGGAGGAAAGGAGAGCAGAGAGAGAAGCCAAACAGGCTGCATCTGAGAGAGCAGCCAGTCAGGCTGCAGCTGAGAGAACCTTGGCTGAGAAAAATCTTTTGTTGGCTCATATACTGAGTCTCAAGGAGCTGGAGATAAGGCGAGACAGTCTGAGTCCAGCAGTGATGGTGGCACCATACATGCAGGAACTGTTGGGGAGAAAAAGGTTTGTATACCCAAGAATGACATTGACAAGTGGTTGGCTGCCTATGAAGTTGCACTAAGGGCCCATGGGACCTCTGAGGAGCACTGGGAGGCGGACTTGTAGTTTTACATACCAGCAGTTGGGAGGGACACACTTCTTACACTAGCTCCACAGGATAGGGATTTCAATGCACCCATGAAAGCCGCTTTACTGGCCAAGTTTGGGCTGACCCCTGAGAAATACCATCAGAGGTTTGAGGACAGCACCAAACTTTCCACACAAATTTGGGTAGATTGTTATGCTTTCTCCAATTAGGCACTGGATGGATGGGTGCGGGGCAGCAAAGTACATGATTACAAAGGGTTATATGACTTGATTCTGAGAGAGCATATGCTCAGTATTTCTTTTACAGAGTTGCACCAGCACTTGGTAGATAGTAAGCTAACTGATCCCAGGAAGCTTGCTGAGGAGGCGGACCTCTGGGTTAGCACCAGAGTGTCCAAGAAGGCAACCAGGGGGGACACCCACAAAGGTGGGCAGGGTTCCTAACAGAAGAATGAGGGGGGAGAAAACCTTAAAGGTAAGGAGTTCTCAAAAGGCCCCCAAAACAATTCCCAATGGGGGGTTATAATCATTCCTCTTCTAGATTTGGGAAGAAGCCAGGGTTTTTTGACAGAAAGTTAGGGAAGTTCATCCCCAAATGCTTAGAGTGCTACCAGCATGGACACTCTAAGGGCGACTCCCAGTGTTCCAAGAGATCACAGTCCACCACTGGACAGACACCTGGGTTGGCTAGTGTAGCACTCGGGGGGACAGTCCCAGTTAGCTTTGGGGGGCAGACAGAGGTTTCCGTAGTGTCCCTGGGAGATAGAGAGATGGTGCCTAAAGCCCACATGCCAGCAAATACTTCAAAGTATAGGCAGTGGGTCACCATTGATGGGCAAAGGATGTAGGCTCTGCGTGACACAGGAGCCAGTATGACTACTGTCAAGAGTCAGCTGGTGTCAGCAGAGCAGATAGTCCCTAATACATTCTACCAGGTCATAATCACTGACAATCGTGAGAGTCACCTACCGGTGGCTCTGGTTCCCTTTGAGTGGGGTGGGTGTAGGAAAGTACCATCTTGCCTGGCATGTTACCCCCATATTTCACTGTATATATGTTGTTTTAGTTGTATGTGTCACTGGGACCCTGCCAGCCAGGGCCCCAGTGCTCATAAGTGTGCCCTGTATGTGTTACCTGTGTTATGACTAACTGTCTCACTGAGGCTCTGCTATCCAGAACCTCAGTGGTTATGCTCTCTCATTTCTTTCCAAATTGTCACTAACAGGCTAGTGATCAATTTTACCAATTTACATTGGCATACTGGAACACCCTTATAATTCCCTAGTATATGGTACTGAGGTACCCAGGGTATTGGGGTTCCAGGAGATCCCTATGGGCTGCAGCATTTCTTTTGCCACCCAAAGGGAGCTCTGACAATTCTTATACAGGCCTGCCACTGCAGCCTGAGTGAAATAACGTCCACATTATTTCACAGCCATTTACCACTGCACTTAAGTAACTTATAAGTCACCTATATGTCTAACCTTTACTTGGTAAAGGTTGGGTGCTAAGTTACTTAGTGTGGGGGCACCCTGGCACTAGCCAAAGTGCCCCCACATTGTTCAGGGCAAATTCCCCGGACTTTGTGAGTGCGGGGACACCATTACACGCATGCACTACACATAGGTCACTACCTATGTGTAGCTTCACAATGGTAACTCCGAATATGGCCATGTAACATGTCTAAGATCATGGAATTGCCCCCCAATGCCATCCTGGTATTGGGGAGACAATCCCATGATTCCGGGGGTCTCTAGCACAGACCCGGGTACTGCCAAACTGCCTTTCCTGGGGTTTCACTGCAGCTGCTGCTGCTGCCAACCCCTCAGACAGGTTTCTGCCCTCCTGGGGTCCAGCCAGGCTTGGCCCAGGAAGGCAGAACAAAGGACTTCCTCAGAGAGAGGGTGTTACACCCTCTCCCTTTGGAAAAAGGTGTTAAGGCAGGGGAGGAGTAGCCTCCCCCAGCCTCTGGAAATGCTTTCATGGGCACAGATGGTGCCCATTTCTGCATAAGCCAGTCTACACCGGTTCAGGGATCCCCCAGCCCTGCTCTGGCGCGAAACTGGACAAAGGAAAGGGGAGTGACCACTCCCCTGACCTGCACCTCCCCTGGGAGGTGCCCAGAGCTCCTCCAGTGTGCTCCAGACCTCTGCCATCTTGGAAACAGAGGTGCTGCTGGCACACTGGACTGCTCTGAGTGGCCAGGGCCAGCAGGTGACGTCAGAGACTCCTGCTGATAGGCTCTTACCTGTGTTGCTAGCCTATCCTCTCACCTACGTAGCCAAACCTCCTTTTCTGGCTATTTAGGGTCTCTGCTTTGGGGAATTCCTTAGATAACGAATGCAAGAGCTCATCAGAGTTCCTCTGCATCTCTCTCTTCACCTTCTGCCAAGAAATCAACTGCTGACCGCGCTCGAAGCCTGCAAAACTGCAACAAAGTAGCAAAGATGACTACTGCAACCTTGTAACGCTGATCCTGCCGTCTTCTCGACTGTTTTCCTGGTGGTGCATGCTGTGGGGGTAGTCTGCCTCCTCTCTGCACTAGAAGCTCCGAAGAAATCTCCCGTGGGTCGACGGAATCTTCCCCCTGCAACCGCAGGCACCAAAGAACTGCATCACCGGTCCTCTGGGTCTCCTCTCAGCATGATGAGCGAGGTCCCTTGAACTCAGCAACTCTGTCCAAGTGACTCCCACAGTCCAGTGACTCTTCAGTCCAAGTTTTGTGGAGGTAAGTCCTTGCCTCCCCACGCTAGACTACATTGCTGGGAACCGAGTGTTCTGCAGCTACTCCGGCTCCTGTGCACTCTTCCAGGATTTCCTTTGTGCACAGCCAAGCCTGGTCCCCGGCACTCTAACCTGCAGTGCACGACCTCCTGAGTTGTCCTCCGGCGTCGTGGGACCTTACTTTGTGACTTCGGGTGAGCTCTGGTTCACTCCACTTCGTAGTGCCTGTTCCGGCCCTTCTGCGGGTGCTGCTTGCTTCTGAGTGGGCTCTTTGTCTTGCTGGACGCCCCCTCTGTCTCCTCACGCAATTGGCGACATCCTGGTCCCTCCTGGGCCACAGCAGCATCCAAAAACCCTAACCGCGACCTTTGCAACTAGCAAGGATTGTTTGCGGTCTTTCTGCACGGAAACACCTCTGCACGACTCTCTTCACGACGTGGGACATCCATCCTCCAAAGGGGAAGTTTCTAGCCCTTGTCGTTCTTGCAGAATCCACAGCTTCTACCATCCAGTGGCAGCTTCTTTGCACCCACAGTTGGCATTTCCTGGGCATCTGCCCACTCCCGACTTGATTGTGACTCTTGGACTTGGTCCCCTTGTTCCACAGGTACTCTCGTCAGGAAATCCATCGTTGTTGCATTGCTGGTGTTGGTCTTCCTTGCAGAATTCCCTTATCACGACTTCTGTGCTCCCTGGGGAACTTAGGTGCACTTTGCACCCACTTTTCAGGGTCTTGGGGTGGGCTATTTTTCTAACCCTCACTGTTTTCTTACAGTCCCAGCGACCCTCTACAAGGTCACATAGGTTTGGGGTCCATTCGTGGTTCGCATTCCACTTCTAGAGTATATGGTTTGTGTTGCCCCTTTCCCTATGTGCCCCCATTGCATTCTATTGTGACTATACATTGCTTGCACTGTTTTCTATTGCTATTACTGCATATTTTTGGGATTGTGTACATATATCTTGTGTATATTTGCTATCCTCATACTGAGGGTACTCACTGAGATACTTTGGCATATTGTCATAAAAATAAAGGGGCATATTTATACTCTGTTTGCGCCGGATTTGCGTTGGTTTTTTTTTACGCAAATCCGACGCAAAACCAACTCCATATTTATACTTTGGCGTTAGACCCGTCTAGCGCCAGAGATCTTGGAGTTTGCGTCATTTTTTAGCGTGGACACCTTCCTTGCGTTAATGATATGCAAGGTAGGCGTTCCCTTCTAAAAAATGACTCGGAGGCATGTGCGCCGTATTTACACTCCCGGGCAAAAATGACGCCCGGGAGTGGGCGGGTCAAAAAAAATGACGTCCAGCCGCTTTTGCGTCATTTTTTAACGCCTGGTCAGGGCAGTCGTTAAGGGACCTGTGGGCTCGGAAGGAGCCCAGAGGTGCCCTCCCATGCCCCCAGGGACACCCCCTGCCACCCTTGTCCACCCCAGGAGGACGCCCAAGGATGGAGGGACCCATCCCAGGGAACTTAAGGTAAGTTCAGGTAAGTATTTTATTTTTTATTTTTGTGGCATGGGGGGCCTGATTTGTGCCCCCCTACATGCCACTATGCCCAATGACCATGCCCAGGGGACATAAGTCCCCTGGGCATGGCCATTGGGCAAGGGGGCATGACTCCTGTCTTTGCTAAGACAGGAGTCATTTCAATGGGGGTTGGGAGTAAAAAAAAATGGCGCAAATCGGGTTGAGGCGAAAATTTTGCCTCAGCCTGACTTGCCCCATTTTTTGACGCCCAAGCTCCAATTTCCCCTACGCCGGCGCTGCCTGGTGTAAGTCATTTTTTTTGACGCACACCAGGCAGCTCCACCGGCTAACGTCATTCCATAAATAAGGCGCCCGCATGGCGCTTCAGAATGGCGTTAGCCGGCGTTAAATATTTTGACGCACAACTGCGTAGGCGCAGTTGTGCGCCAAAAAGTATAAATACGGCCCAAAGTACCTTTATTTTTAGTATATCTGTGTATTGTGTTTTCTTATGATATTGTGCATATGACACTAGTGGTACTGTAGGAGCTTCACTCGTCTCCTAGTTCAGCCTAAGCTGCTCTGCTAAGCTACTTTTTCTATCAGCCTAAGCTGCTAGACACCCCTCTACACTAATAAGGGATACCTGGGCCTGGTGCAAGGTGTAAGTACCCCTTGGTACCCACTACAAGCCAGTCCAGCCTCCTACAGTGGGTCTCTGGTACTCTGAAAGTAGCTGTGAGTCCTGCCATGCCTTAGATTGTCTTTTAGGCAATGATCTTGAGAATACTGCCTGGAAGGAGGTAGAGCTCAGATCCCACCTGGAGATGTTAGGTTTGCCTGAGTGGGTCTGCATGACCACAAGGTCCATGGCTGCACGGGAAGGAACTCAAGGGGGTCTGGAGTCTGGAACAATGGCCCAGACAGCTGCAAAGAGGAAGGGCAAGAGGCGTGGGAAACCCGCCTCAGATGTTCCCACTGTGGTGGGCGGGGCCCCTGAGGAGGACGAGGCCCCTGAGCCAACTGGAGAGGACATAGCTGACCTGGGCAACCTGCCTGAACTTGCCTGCTGGCAAGTAGAGAGTGGGCCAACCAGGGCAGAGTTCTGCAAGGCGCAGAAAGAATGCCCCGCCCTTGAGAGTCTAAGGCGACAGGCCACAGACAAAGCAGCTGGTGAAGCCTCTGGCACTCACCATATCTACTGGGAGAATGATCTCCTTTACAGTGAGCCTAAGGTCTGGGCCCTGGGGCAGCATGTGTGCTGGTGGTCCCACAGTGTTACTGGGCCTTCCTACTGGGCCTGGCTCACGACATTCCCCTGGCAGGACATGTGGGCCAAAACAAAACCTTTGACAGGCTTGTCACCCACTTCCATTGGCCCAGAAGGAGGGTAGCCTCAGATAATTTCTGCAGATCCTGCCCCACCTGCCAGGCTAGTGGGATGACAGGGAAAAAGCTGAAAGCTCCCTTGATCCCACTCCCCGTCGTTGGCACCCCCGTTGAAAGGGTGGGCATCGACATCGTTGGTCCCTTGGTCCCCAAACTGCCTTGGGCAACAGGTTTATCCTGGTTTTGTTGGACCATGCCACCCGCTATCCAAAGGCAATCCCTCTGAGAACAGTGACTGCACCGGTGGTGACCAGAGCCCTGTTGGGAATATTTAGATGTGTGGGATTCCCTAAGGAAGTTGTGTCTGACAGAGGCACAACCTTCATGTCTGCATACATGAAGACCATGTGGGATGAGTGTGGGGTGACCTACCGGTTTACCACCCCTTATCATCCTCAATCTAATGGGCTTGTTGAGAGATTCAACAAGACCCTTAAAGGCATGATCAATGGCCTAACTGAAGCCATGAGGCGTAAGTGGGACTTCCTCTTGCCATGCCTGCTGTTTGGTTATAGGGAGGTGCCCCAGAAAGGGGTGGGGTTCAGCCCCTTTGAACTTCTCTATGGTCACCCTGTCAGGGGACCGCTAAGCATAGTTAATGAGGGCTGGGAGCAAGCTCCTAAGACACCTCCCAGGATGTGATCAGCTACATGCTGGCCCTGCGCAACCAAACCCAACGCTCTGGAAGCAGGCCAAAAGTAACCTTGAGGCCCGTCAAGAGGTGATGAAGAAGTGGTGTGACCGGAGGGCCACTCTGGTTGAGTTCTCACCTGGAGATAAGGTTTGGGTGATGGAGCCATTAGAGCCTAGGGCTCTCCAGGACCGCTGGTCTGGCCCATTTGAGATTAAGGAGCGGAAGGGGGAGGCCACTTACCTAGTGGACCTCAAGGCCCTAGGCACCCTCTAAGGGTTCTCTATCATAACAGACTCAAACCTCACTTTGAGAGGTCTGAGGTCAGTATGGCCGTGGTCACAGATGAGGGCATGGAAGAGGAGAGTGAACCTCTCCCCGCTCGACCTCCTCTCTGCCAAAGTAGGTGATAGGTCAGTGGAGGGTGTCATTCCTCTGACTCCCTGACTCTAGATGAGAGAGGAGACTGCTATGAGTTGTTAGAGCAGTTCTCTTCACTGTTTTCCCTTACACCTGGGACTTACCCATCTGTGTGTCCATGACATTGACACAGGAGATAGTCCCCCTGTGAAGAACAAAATGTACAGGTTGTCGGATAAGGTGAAGGCCAGCATCAAGGAGGAGGTCTCCTAGATATTGACCCTAGGGGTTATTGAGAAGTCCAGTAGTCCTTGGGCCAGTCCTGTGGTGCTGGTACCTAAGGCTGCCGCCCCCCGGTGCAAATCCAGAACTCCAATTCTGTGTGGACTACCGGGGTCTCAACTCAGTCATACAGACTGACGCTTACCCCATCCCCGAGCTGATGAGCTAGTTCACAGGCTACGCGCTGCCAAGTTCCTGAGTACTTTTGATCTCACATAAGGGTACTGGCAGATTGCCTTGACTAAGGGGGCTAAAGAGAGATTAGCATTTTCTACACCTGAGGGCCATTACCAGTTCCAGGTGATTCCATTTGGGTTGAAAAATGCCGCCTCTCCCTTCCAACGGTTAGTTAACAGATTCCTAGCTGGCAAGGATGCCTACTGTGCAGCCTACCTAGATGACATAGCTGTCTATAGTTCCAGCTGGGAGGAACACCTGCTCCACCTCAAGGAGGTGCTTCAGGCTCTGCAGCAGTCCGGCCTGACCATCAAGGCTAGTAAGTGCCAAATTGGGTAAGGTTCCGTGGTGTACTTGGGACACCTATTGGATGGTGGCAAGGTGCAGCCACTCCAGGCCAAGATTGAGACTATCAAGGCCTGGCAACCACCTAGAACACAAACCGAAGTGAGAGCCTTCTTAGGACTCACTGGATACTACCATAGGTTTGTCAAGGGCTATGGTACAATTGTATCAGCCTTGACAGAACCTACCTCCAAAAAGCAACCCTGGTTGGTGAATTGGACAGAGGCTTGTAAGAAAGCCTTTGATTCTCTGAAGGAAGCCATGTGCCCGGCCCCCATGCTCAAGACCCCTGACTACTCCCAGGAATTTATTGTGCAGACAGATGCTTCAGAGCATGGCATAGGGGTTGTTCTAGCACAGCTGAAGGAGGAGGGCTCAGACCAACCAGTATTCTTTATTAGCAGAAGACTATTACCACCGGAACAGAGGTAGAGTGCTATTGAAAGAGAAGCATTTACTGTGGTCTGGGCACTGAAGAAGCTGAGACCATACCTGTTTGGGACTCACATTCGGGTTCAGACAGACCACAGGCCCCTCAGATGGCTCATGCAGATGAGGGGTGAGAATCCTAAACTCTTGAGGTGGTCCATTTCCCTACAGGGGATGTACTTTACAGTGGAGCATCGCCCGGGGATTGACCACGCCAACGCTGATGGTCTCTCCAGATACTTCCGCCTTAGTGATGAGAGCTCCCAGGAGGTTAGGTAGCTCTCCCCACTTTCAGCTAGGGGGGACACATGTTAGACCTGACAGCCTCAGGGTGGTCACCCCTAACTTTTTTGCCTGCCTCCTTTCACTTTTTAGATACTGTTTTTGCTGGTGTTTAGACTCTGCACACTTTACCACTGCTAACCAGTGCTAAAGTGCATATGCTCTCTCCCTTTAAACATGGTAACATTGGATCATACCCAATTGGACTATTTAATGTATTTATAAGTCCCTAGTAGAGTGCACTATATGTGCCCAGGGCCTGTAGGTTAAATGCTACTAGTGGACCTGCTGCACTGATTGTGCCACCCACTTAAGTACCCCCTTAATCTTGTCTCAGGCCTGCCATTGCAAGGCCTGTGTGTATAGTTTCACTGCCAATTCAACTTGGCATTTAAAAAGTACTTGCCAAGCCTAAAACTCCCTTTTTTCTACATATAAGATACCCCTAAGGTATGCCCTAGGTAGCCCATAGGGCAGGGTGCCTTGTAGGCAAAAGGCAGGACATGTACCTATGTAGTTTACATGTCCTGGTGGTGTAAAACTCCTAAATTTGTTTTTGCACTGCTGTGGAGCCTGCTCCCTTCATAGGCTGACATTGGGACTGCCCTCATTCATTGTTTGAGTGGTAGCTGCTGATCGGAAAGGAGTAGGAAGGTCATATTTAGTATGGCCAGAATGGTGATACAAAATCCTGCTGACTGGTGACGTTGGATTTAATATTACTATTTTAGAAATGCCACTTTTAGAAAGTGAGCATTTCTCTGCACTTAAATCTTTCTGTGCCTTACAATCCACGTCAGGCTGGGTTTAGTTGACAGCTCCTTGTGCATTCACTCAGACACACCCCAAACACAGGATACTCAGCCTCACTTGCACACATCTGCATTTTGAATGGGTCTTCCTGGGCTGGGGGGTGGAGGGCCTGCCATCACACAAAGGACTGCCACACCCCCTACTGGGACCCCGGCAGACAGGATTGAACTGAATGGGGACCTGGTGCACGTCTAAGCCACTCTTTGAAGTTTTCCCCACTTCAAAGGCATATTTGACTACATAAACAGGCCCTCTGCCACTACCAACTCAGACACTTCCTGGAGAAGAATTCTGAACCAGAAACTGCATCCTGTTAAGAAGAACTGCCTGGCTGCCCAAAGGACTCACCTCTCTGCTTTCTGTGAAGGACTGCTGCCTTGCTGTTGCCCTGCTGCCTTGCTGTTTTTTGGCTGTGGTGAAGAAGTGCTTTCCAAGGGCTTGGATAGAGCTTGCCTCCTGTTCCCTGAAGTCTCAGGACCAAAAAGGCTTCATCTCTTCAAGAAGGACTCCATGTGCGGCGAAATTCGGTGCACAGCCTGCCAGAAACGACGAACAGCCTGCATAGCGGTGAAACTTTTGCTGCACGCCAAACCGGAACGACGCAGCCCAACTTCGCAACGAGAAGATCAATGCAGCACCAGCGTAGTGACTGGAACTATGACGCACGGCCCACCGAATTGATGCACAGCCAAGTCAGAACGATGCAGCCCAACTTCCAGAGAGGAATCAACGCAGCACCTGCAGTGCAGTAGAAAATTAAACGTAACACCCACCGAATCAACGCAGCTCTTGTGACTTCATCCTGCCAGCGCAGGAAATCCACGCATCATCCCCCGGGCGTCCGAAAACCCAGCAACCTGGAGAGGATCCACGACCAAGCGCCGGAAATCGACACACAGCCATACCTGCGTGAAAACTAACCACGCATCTTTGTGTGCTGCCCGAGAAATAGACGCACACCCCTTTGTTTCCACGCTTCTCCTCCTCTGCGGTTCTTTGTGGAGATTTTTCACACAAACCAGGTACTTTGTGCTTGAAAGAGACTTTGTTTGCTTTTAAAAGACTTAAGACACTTTATATCACTTTTCAGTGATATCTCAACATTTACTTATTGCATCTTTAACCGTTTTGACCTATATTATATTTATCTCTAAACACTGTGTGGTGTATTTTTGTGGTGCTATGTTGTGTTATTGTATGATTTATTGCACAAATACTTTACACATTACCTTCTAAGTTAAGCCTGACTGCTCAGTGCCAAGCTACCAGAGGGTGGGCACAGGATAATTTGGATTGTGTGTGACTTACCCTGACTAGAGTGAGGGTCCTTGCTTGGAAAGGGGGTAACCTGACTGCCAACCAAAGACCCCATTTCTAACAGGCGTCATATTTGTTCCGGCAATGGGGAGGGTGTAATACAATTTGGTTTTATTGGCAATAAGGAGATAGCTTAGCCTTCTGGCCCGCAAGATGTAGGAAGGTAGCCTCTGTCTAGCCTTGTTACCCCCACTTTTGGCCTGTTTGTGAGTATAAGTCAGGGTGTGTTTACTGCCTCACTGGGATCCTGCTAGCCAGGGACCCAGTGCTCATAGTGGAAACTCTGTGTTCTCAGTGTGTTTGATATTTGTCACTAGGATCCTATCAGCTCATAAGTTTGTGGCCTATATGTGTTCCCTGTGTGGTGCCTAACTGTATCACTGAGGCTCTGCTAACCAGAACCTCAGCGTTTATGCTCTCTCTGCTTTTAAATTTGTCACTGCAGGCTAGTGACTATTTTCACCAATTCTGATTGCCACACTGGAACACCCTTATAATTCCCTGGTATATGGTACCTAGGTACCCAGGGTATTGGGTTCCAGGAGATCCCTATGGGCTGAAGCATTTCTTTTTCCACCCATAGGGAGCTCAGACAATTCTTACACAGGACTGCCACTGTAGCCTGAGTTAAATAACGTCCACGTTATTTCACAGCCATTTTACACTGCACTTTAGTAACTTAAAAGTCACCTATATGTCTAACCATCACCTAGTGAAGGTTAGGTGCAAAGTTACTAAGTGTGAGGGCACCCTGGCACTAGCCAAGGTGCCCCCACATTGTTCAGGGCAATATCCCCGGACTTTGTGAGTGCGGGGACACCATTACATGCGTAAACTACATATAGGTCAATACCTATGTGTAGCTTCACAATGGTAACTCCAAACATGACCATGTAACATGTCTAAGATCATGGAATTGTCCCCCCAAGCCAAATCTGGTATTGGGGTGCCAATCCCATGCAACCCCGGGCTCCAGCATGGACCCTGGGTACTGCCAAACTAGCTCTCTGGGGTTTTCTCTGCAGCTACCGCTGCTGCCAACCCTCAGACAGGTTTCTGCCCTCCTGGGGTCTGGGCAGCCCAGTCCCAGGAAGGCAGAACAAAGGATTTCCTCTGAGAGAGGGTGTTACACCCTCTCCCTTTGGAAAAAGGTGTTAAGGGCTGGGGAGGAGTAGCCTCCCCCATCCTCTGGAAATGCTTTGAAGGGCACAGATGGTGCCCTCCTTGCATAAGCCAGTCTACACCGGTTCAGGGATCCCCCAGCCCCTGCTCTGGCACGAAACTGGACAAAGGAAAGGGGAGTGACCACTCCCCTATCCATCACCACCCCAGGGGTGGTGCCCAGAGCTCCTCAAGTGTGTCCCAGACCTCTACCATCTTGAATGCAGAGGTGTGAGGGCACAATGGAGACTTCTGAGGGGCCAGTGCCAGCAGGTGCCATCAGAGACCCCCTGATATGCTCTTACCTGGTTACATAGCCAATCCTCCTCTGAGGGCTATTTAGGGTCTCTCCTGTGGGGTTCTCTTCAGATAATGAATGCAAGAGCTCATCAGAGTTTCTTTCCACTTCTCTCTACAACTTCTGCCAAGGATCGACCGCTGACTGCTCCAGGACGCCTGCAAAACCGCAACAAAGTAGCAAGAAGACTACCAGCAACATTGTAGCGCCTAATCCTTCCAGCTTTCTCGTCAGTTTCCTGGTGGTGCATGCTCTGAGGGCTGTCTGCCTTCACCCTGCACTGGAAGCCAAGAAGAAATTTCCCCTCGGTCGACGGAATCTTCCCCCTGCTAACGCAGACACCAAACATCTGCATCACCGGTCCTCTGGGTCCCCTCTCATCTTGACGAGCCTGGTCCCTGGAACTCAGGAGCTGGATCCAAGTGACCCCAACAGTCCAGTGGTCCTTCTGTTCAAATTTGGTGGAGGTAAGTCCTTGCCTCCCCACGCCAGACAGTAATCCTGTGTACTGCGTGATCTGCAGCTGCTAGGGCTTCTGTGCACTTTTGCAAGAGTTCCTTCATGTACAGCACAGCCCAGGTCCCCAGCACTCCATCCTGCATTGCCCAACTCACTGGGTTGACCTCCGGCTTCGTGGGGACCCTCTTTTGTTGTGTTGAGATGACCGCCATGCTCAGATTTCTTGAACACCTGTTCAAGTGCTTCTGTGGGTGCTGCCTGCTTGTGCGTGGGCTCTCTCTGTTGCTGAGCGCCCCCTCTGTCTCCTCTTCCAAGGGGCAACCTCCTGGTCCTTCCTGAGCCCTGGCAGCACCCATAATCTTCAACCGTGACTCTTGCAGCTAGCAAGGCTTGCTTGCGGTCTTTCTGCATGGAAACAACTCTGCATTCTCCAGCACGCCGTGGAAGATCTTCTGACCAAAGGAGAAGTTCCTTGCATCTTCTTTTTGTTGCAGAATCTTTGGCTTCTTCCACCTGGAGGCAGCCCTTTTACACCTTCATCCGGGGTTTAGTGGGCTCCTGCCCCCCCCCTGGAAACTTGTGTGACTCTTGGACTTGGTCCCCTTCATTTACAGGTCCTCAGGTCCAGGAATCCATCTTCAGTGATTTGCAGTCAGTTGTTGTCTTTGCAGAATCCCCTATCTCAACTTTACTGTCTTCCTGGGGTAGTAGGTTAACTTTACTCCTACTTTTCAGGGTCTTGGGTGGGGTATCTTGGACATCCTTAGTGTTTTCTTACACTCCCAGGGACCCTCTACACACTACACTAGGCCTGGGGTGCCTTCGTGGTTTGCATTCCACTTTTGGAGTATATGGTTTGTGTTGCCCCTAGTCCTATTGTCTCCTACTGCAGTCTATTGTGTTCTACAGTGTTTGCACTACTTTTCTAAGTGTTTTACGTCCCTGATTTTGGTTTGTGTGTATATTTTGTGTATTTTACTTACCTCCTAAGGGAGTATATCCTCTGAGATACTTTTGGCATATTGTCACTAAAATAAAGTACCTCTATTTTAATAACTCTGAGTATTGTGTTATGATATAGTGCTATATGATATGTGGTATAGTAGGAGCTTTGCATGTCTCCTAGTTCAGCCTAAGCTGCTCTGCCATAGCTACCTCTATCAGCCTAAGCTGCTAGAACACTACTAATCTACTAATAAGGGTTAACTGGACCTGGCACAAGGTGTAAGTACCATCAGGTACCCACTATAAGCCAGGCCAGCCTCCTACACAAGCCTGTGCCCTCCTCACCTAGAGACTTTTAAACTACTTAGCTTGCTCTGTTTTAGCACATTTATTTAATTATTTCTTCCAAATTTTCACATTATCAGTGCCACTCTGTGAAGGCGTCACTATCAGCGTCAAAGATGAGTGATACACGTAGGTATTCACATCATGTACTTTCCCACTTACGTGTGACAGTAACATGATGTACTTCTCAGGGAATTGTTTATGTAATTGCCACCCCAAGCATGCCTTCTTATCTACTGGAAACATACCTGCGTCAGGGGTCCTACAAGATCTGTATAAATGCATCTCATGTAGACAAGATTATCAGAGGGATTCCTACCAGATGCCATTGACGCTATCTATTCTACACGTCGCCTTGATACAACCAAGGCTTCATGTTCTCACAAAGTCTTATCTAGAGACCTCATTCGAAGGTAACGAGGGTTGGGGGGATCTTCTCATGGACATGGTACTGGCAGATTAGGTTTATAATGCCTAGCTCTTTTAAGGTTAGTGATTAGGTTCATTATACTAGGGTATAAGGGCCTATTTCACATCTCATGTTGTTGCAAGATGGTGGGGGTCTTTGTATTCATGACTCTCGTTTTCACAATTCTGTTTCTTGCATTGTTCATTATCCTAATCATTGCAGCCCATGCATTTTACAGTAGATTGCAGTCTTGTTAATAAAACCTATTGAAAGCTTTACTACAGCTCCTTCATTTCCTGTGTGTGAATGAGACTTATTGTTCATGTGAGAGAAGGGTAATCTCAGTTTAACCACGACTCCCGAGATGTAGCACTCTTGAGTCCATGCGTAAAGGCTGCCACAAATCATCTTTTATTATTTGGGATTTTGGTGAGATACTGCTTGTGACCCGGGAGGGTTAGGCCGACAGTTGTGACTTTTATGTTTGGCCTAGTCGCCTATAAACAAATTTGCTGTCATCCCTAATCCAGCAGTCTTGCCTAGAACAAGAGTCCAACTGCAACAAATTTACTGTGTAATTCAGTTCTTCTTCAATACATTGACTACCTGTTAGTGTTAATGTAAAAAAAGCATGTAAACAAGATACTATTGCCAAACTGAATCATTTGCCTGAAAACTGCCATAAACCGTCCCCAAGCAAACTGCAATACTGTTAGAAGGAAGTCCTATAGCTAGACCATCACAATGAGAAAGGGGCATATGCACTTTAGCAAAAGTTAGCAGTGGTAAAGCACCCAGATCCTAAAGCCAACAAAAACTGGTCAGAAAAAATAGGAGGAATGAGGCAAACATTTTGGGGATGACTCTGCAAAAAGGGCCAGGTCCAACAAATGGTAACCAATGAGTTGTGAGAGACTGAGACTAAGGGGCATAATTACAAGAAACTTGAGCCGCCACATCCTCACTTTTTTGATGCTCCGGCAGCTGAAGTCTCCCACCCATATCTATGAGGCCACACAAAGCCACTTTGCATGGCTTTTCATTGCCTCATTGATATGCAGTAAGGAAACGAAGCACAAGCCACTGCATTGCCTTACTCTGCATCTGTGGGTTCCATGGGCATTGCTGTGGGTTTTCCCACGTAACACCCATGAATCTTGACTCTTCCCCAGATTTACTAAGTTATGTAATCCTGGGACAGCGCCAAAACCTTACGCCTCCTCTGGTGTGGCATAACAAGGAGAAATATTTTTATTTCTCCTCATTTTTTCCTCTTTCAAAACGGACAAGGGTGCCTCGTCGAAGAATCTCTGTTCCTGAGTGGACATACTTTGCTGAAAGCGAGCTTGATCAAATGTCTTAGCAGCCTGGTGATCAATGGATGGAGCTTGCAGGACCACCTTGAATAAGGCTACCACAGGGAAGGTTGCTGATTTTTTATTTCTGATTTATGGCACTACAATTAAACTATTAATGAACTGTAATTCATTGGACTCTGAAACTCCTTAGGACTAAGGCGGTCATTATGAACATGGTGGGAAAGATTGCCAACCGCCGTGTAGGCGGTGAATAGAATCCCGGCGTTGGCAGTGAATGGAAACCTGCCATATAATGAACGAAAGACCCAACCCCGCCAAAAATCACCAGTCCACCACTCCCTGCCATGACTCTGTCGCCAGGAATCCCGGACCTGCCCACCCCGCCACCGCCAAGCACACCCACATTCCGCCCTCCAAATAATGATGCACAAATCACCTCGGCGGACAATGGAGGCCGTACGACCATTGGCGGCTGCGACCACCACGGGCAGCAAGTGGACTTAACAGCAAGAAGTGCACACATTGGATAGGCGTATGACTCACACACCTGACACACATCCAGAACCCCATAAGACACCCCCAGACACACCTCACAATCCCTTGCAACGAAAGCAGGATGAAAGAAGACGGAGAGCACCAGAGCCAGACAGCGAATGCCACAATACAGGACACGCACACCAACCCACAGAAGAGCACCCCTACTTCCTTCCCATGACCGACACCATTTCCCACACTCACCATGTCCACCCCCAAACATCCACGCTTCACTGAAAGGGGGTTAAGGACCATGATGGACGAGATCTTGAAGGTGGAGCCACAAATATTCAGAGCCAAGGTGCAGCACACACCCATCGTAAGGAAAATTGAGCTGTGGCAGACCATTGTGAACAAGGTCAATGCAGTGGGACACCATCCACGCACCAGGGACGACATCCAGAAGAGATGGAACGACCTGCGGGGGAAGGTCCGGGGCATGGCATCAAGGCACCACATTGCAGTGCAGAAGACTGGGGGAGGACCGCCACCAACGCCACCTGACTACACTGACTGGGAGGAAAAGGTACTGGCCATCCTGCACCCAGAAGGACTCACTGGACTCACTGGAGGAATGGACTTGGGTAAATGATCTACAATTACCCCATATCCACCACACCTGTAATGCATGCACCACCCCACCCACACCCACCAGGACCTACGCCCCACCTAGGCATTAGCCACTACATCTAGCCCCCTGCAAGATCACAAACCATCTAACAGGCCCACATCCGTCCCCCTGTGCACAATCACCTACCCCTGCACGTACCCACAATGGAACAACACCCCACACTGTAGCAAAATGCTATGTCAACCTCACAAAGGCACCCTGGCAGGCCACTGAAAGTAACAGCAGCACAAAATAGCCCAGTCGTGTACACCTCAAACGTTCATGCAGATGTAACAGACATGTCTATGTCCCCCAAAAGGCACCACCACCCATGCCACCCTCACGGATAGGACAAGGAGTGCCATTGCCCCCCCGGAGACAGAGGCATCTCACAGGACACTGGTGAAGGATCCCTGGACACTGATGAGCAGGCAGGTCCCTCAAACAGTCCTGGACTCTCACCATGCAAGCAGCCCCACCCAGGAAACCACTGTCACCCCTACCACCCAGTCAAGACAAGCATCCCAGGGCAGGCGTACTCACACCAGTTAACCCAGGACACAGACTGGTGGAACACAGGTACAGAGGCCACAGTCTCCCACTCCCAACATGCAGGAAGGCGAAGGTCCCAGTATAAGTGGTACTGCCAGACCTGTGCAGGGGACACAGGCACAGGGGGCCAGTGCAAGGGTTGCAGTGGGCCAGGGGGGAGGCCACAGGATGGATGCAGCAGCCTAGGACTTGATCTCTGAGGTAATGGGGGCATACCAACATACCCAGGACAGGTTGGCACAGATTGTGTCCACCCTGGAGCACCGTCAGAGGATGAGCAGGAACAACACCAACACGCCATGGAGCAATGGAAAGAGCACACTGCCACAATGGCCACCATAGCAGGAGCACTGCTGCAGCTGGTCAAAAACCAGTCTGAAACCCACACAGGACAAGAGGCCCCCACAACAGCACTGGACAACCAGCATCAGATCACCCCAGCAGCAGAAACATCCCAGGAACTACCCACACAGGAAACACAAGGTCCCAGCATGTCATCCCATGAAGCTCAACAGCAGGCGCCCAAACGGACTCTCAGGCCACGTTATGGCACTGGAACCCCAGCTAAGAACAAGGCCCCTAAAACAATTAACTATGCAACAACTACAAAGCAACCATCCCACCCAATCACCAACCACACATTGCTGAGAGGCAAGATGAAATACTGTTAGGCAAGATGGACCTATCAATACTACCAACAAGGCTGCCACCATGTTGGTCTTGAAGACACCCCACCCTTACGACTTCACATCACCGAAAAATGCACAATTCACTCAATTCAACCAATAACACACTCTTCACACCGGTAACACTGTCCCCTGTGTTCAATTGTGAACCAAGTGGGGTATGGATGCAACTGGCAGAGAACAACTTTATTGTCGAATCTGTGCATGATGGGAGTCCTGTATGCCCATATGGTGGCAAGGAGGATATGTGTGTATTTTCAGTCAGTAGCATGCAGAAGTGGGCCATGTTTCGCCTATCATTACCAACGCCCCCATATGACTGATCACACTGACAGTAGTAGTCACTAACCCCAATGACAGGCCTAAGTCCCACACAGTTACTGGAAGTAGAGTTGTATCAGTTGGTTCTTGGAATTTACAGCTTCACCTTCCTCATCATCACCATCACTTTCCTCACCTCTCTGAGGTAGCTGATCAGGACCCACAGCACCCTCCACCTCCAGGAGGGGGATAGAATGTCTCATTGCCATGTTGTGCATCATGCAGCAGGCCACCACTATTCTACACACCTTATCAGGCCCATAGGCCAGGGAACCCCTAGAGATATGTAGACACCTGAATCTAGCCTTCAGGAGACCTATAGTTTGCTCTAATACCCTCCTAGTACGTCCATGGGCCTCATTGTAATTCTTCTCTCCATCCGTCCTGGGATTCCTCACTGGTGTCAGGAGCCAACGCAAGTTTGGATAGCCAGAAGCACCTAGAAAATGGTGCAATACAGAGTAGTTATTGGTATGATCCTTAGTCAGACAGGCTGTTTTTCTACAATGTGTCAGTTACTGACAGGCAAACTTACCTATGATCCACCCTCTGTCCTCTTGCAGTTGTTCCATCTTCTGTGGCACACTACTGTTCCTCAACACAAAGGAATCATGGACTGAGCCTGGGAACATGGCATTCACATGTGAAATGTACTGGTCTGCAGTACATACCAATTGGATGTTCATGGAGTGAAAGTTCTTCCTGTTTCTGTACACCTGTTCACTCACTCTTGGGGGGATGATCGGTATGTGGGTGCCATCTATGGCACCTATCACATGAGGTATGTTGGCAAAGGCATAGAATTCAGACTTGATGGCAGGTAGGTCAGCACTCTGGGGAAGCCTCACATAGGACTGCAGATGTCGGACAAATGCATTCAGAAATCTTGTCGGTACCATGCTGAACATTGGCTGTGAAAAACCAGCACCCATGTCACTTGAAATGAGCCTGTGGCCAGGAAATGGAGGGCGGAGAGCACCTGCACTTCAGTTGGAATGGTGTGCTGATTACTGATGAACACACATACATAGGCACACTTGTCATCATTTGTGAACTGCATTGTTCATTGTAGTGTCTCGACAATAAGTGCTACCCGACAGATATACATGTACATCACAAGGAGGGAGTAATTCATGTGTGCTACTATACTGAATGGAGAGAGGCCAATTTGCTTCATGTGGCTAGTAGGGCATGCATTGTGAGTAGTAATTAATTCTAAATGCGTAGGTGATGGCAAAATGTCTGCCCACTGTAGATCGGCCCTTTCATTGTGGAACTGACCTCAAACCGCTAGCGGTTGACGTCACAGCGTAAGGCGGTGTTTACTGCTGTTCGTACCCTCATTGGCTACGATGGATGCCAATGGGGAATCCTGGTGTATCATGATCGCCGCCAATGGTGATGGTGCATACCACCGCGGAACGTACGCGCGTTTGTCATCGTTTGATCACTTGACTCCCTGATCTCGTGCGGACAGGTACTCCACTCTGTGTACTGCTGTGGCCTGCCTCTGGCTATGGATGTGCCTTGTGTTGCAGGGGAAAGGGCCCCGGCCTTCACCCAGGAGGAACTGGAGAAGCTAATTGACGCGGTCCTGCCCCTGTACGCAAAACTGTACGGACAGCCAGAGGTACAGGTGAGTCAGGGTTGGGGGGGCACTGTGTGTGTGTAATGGATGGTGTTGATTGGACATATGTGTGCACCTGTGAGCCTGCATGGGCCATGGTGCATGGCATGCTGCATGCGACTGTCCTGTAAGTCTGAGAGTACTGTCCGTCCCATAGTGGACGATTAGCCAGCTGTTCCTATTGTGCAAGTGCCTGACTTCTGTGTTCCATTTCTGTGTCGCCCTTTTAGGTCAGCGTCCACCAGAAGAGGGCACATTGGCATGCCATCGCCAAGGAGGTGCGGAAATTGGGGGTCTACAACCGGCGGAGCACCCACTGTAGAAAGAGGTGGGAGGACCTGCGGCGCTGGGTGCGAAAGATCAGTGAAGCCCAGCTGGGGAAGTCTTCCCAACGTGGAAGGGGTCCCATCGGGCACTGACCCCCCACATGTGATGGATCCTGGCGGTGGCGTACCCAGACCTGGATGGGCGCTTGAAGGCTGCACAGGGTGGGAGTACTCATTTCACATACTTCAGTCTGGAAGGATGTCTGGGCGTGCATTAGGGTTCATGCTGCTTAGAGGCAGGGACTTTCACTGGTATCCATCTACTTTATGCTCCCCAAGGGGTGCAGGGGTGTCTTTGTCAGGTCTCCCATACGTTGCCTCCTTAGGTAGTCCAGGGGATGGGTGTAGAGCAGTATTCTGGTCAGTAGTGAGGGGCATGGCCATGGGAATAGTGCACGGTGCTGCCTGTTGGCTGTGTCTTCTGGGTGGGTGTAAGTCTGGCCATTATGTACCTGCATTCAGCTATTTACAAGTGTCTCTCCTGTTTTGTCTCCCCATCCCTTTTCTCTTGTGTTGGTTTGGTACAGCATCAACATCAGGCGAGGGACCTGAGGCACCGGCAAGTGGGGAGGCAGCGGCCCACAGATCCTCCGAGGCAGAGACAACGGACGCCCAGGGGACCAGTGGGTGGGAGAGTGAGGGCAGTTCCACAGGGAAGCTACTACCACAGGAGGTAGTGACTCCAATACCTCCTCTGATGGGGGCTCCCCGGTGGTGGCGGACCCTAGTGCACACACCACTACTGTGATATCTTCCGCCACCCCCATTCCATCACCGCCATCCCTTCTGCTACCCACCAAGTTGCCCGTGCCCGCCCACCCAGAAAGGTGGGCGTCTCCTTCGCCCCAGGCACCTCCTCCCATTCCCCAGTCAGCCCTGCTGCCCTCACAGAGGAGGCTATTGACCTCCTGAGAACCATCTCTGTAGGGCAGACAGCCATCGTCAATGCCATCCAGGGGTTAGCATCAGAGGTGCAGCAGACTAATGCCTATCTGGATGTCATTCACAGTGCAGTGTCTGCCCTACAGAGATCTATTCAGGCTCTGGCCTCCTCTCGGATGGCAGCCAGTTTCCCTGGCCATTCCGTCCCCCCTCCAATCTCCTCTACCCCTTCCAGCACCCCACTCCCTTCACCTGTCCAAGGTACACATTCAGACACCCAGTCAAGCACATCAACACACAAGAAGCACACTTCAAAACACAAGCACCACACCTCCCACCACAAGCATTCACACAGCCAACAGACACCTGCACACACAACAACGTCCACTCCCCCCAGTGTGCCCACCTCTTCCTCCTCCCTGTCTGTCCCCTCTACATGCACACTCTCATGCACTGCACCTTCACTCACTGTTGCTGCTCCTCTTCCTGCACTCACTCCAATAGCAGACAGTCATACATGCATCCCATACACCACACCTGCACTCACCACCACTACTGTAGTCGACACATGCAGCACACTCACCAGACGTGCAGACACCCACACAACATACATCCACACTAGCTGTCTGTCTTCTCCCACTGTGACCACCCCCTCCTTCAAAAACACACGAACGCACCAAGACATCCACCCATCAGACATCCACCACACAACAGCATACTGAGCAGTCACCTGCACCCACTACATGCACCCCTACACCACACACATCCATTCCCTCTGCCTCCACTCCCACGCCCTCATCCACGCCCACCCCAATTGCCCCAAAGAAAAGATTCCTCTCCCGTACTAACTTCTTCCAACCCACTGGCCCACCCCGTCTTGTCTCCAACCGTGCCCACCTCTTTGCCCTTTCCGCTCCTTCCACATCACAGCCCACCCCGTCTGCCCTTCACATTCCCGTGCCCCTTCCCCAGATAGGAAAAAGGCCCGGACTGAGCCTAGGCCATCTAGCTCCACCCGTTCCAAACAGCCCCCAACCCCTTCAGAAGACAAGCCCTCCACCTTCCAAATGAAAGTCAAAGGCCCACTACCATTGAAAATCTCCACCTCCACCTCCCCCCTTCCGTGCGGTGCCTGGATGCCCATATGGTGCCCTATGAGGTGGAGTACCATGCACTTCTGGGAGTCAGGTTGGGCCCGTTGTGGCACAATACAATTGTCGACATACGGACTGGCCATTGGCCCTGTTTAGACTGTTTGGCTCATTGAGCTTCATATTCAAGTTTCTGTGTGGCTTGTATTTGGGCTGCACGCCTTTGAACCCTGGTCTTTTGTTTCATTTGTTATGGGTGTGGGACATTTGTATGTACTATGGTCATGTTGAATTGGCCTTGTGTCGGGTAGGTACCTCTTGCTGTGGGGTGTATGACTTGTGCTGCTGTGAAGGGTTGAGGGGCGTTGCAGGGTGGGTGGTGTGGGTGGGTATGTAACTGTGCCCTTTCCTCCCTTGTTTCGTAGGATGCGGGACTTACCGTCGTCTTCTTCGTCGGCGGTCTCGGTCGTGGAGGTATATGGCAAGGAGCAGGGTTGGCATGATCTGCAGCTCTCTATCCATGGCTGCCGCAGTGCGTTCTGTGGGACTCCGGTGCGTGGTTCCTTAGATTTGGTTCATTTCCACCTGGCTTTGTGTGGCGATGGTTCCCGCCCTGGAACTGGCGGCGGAAGGTTGGTTCATAATTTGATGGGTGGGTTGGGCCTTTCCGACGGCCTGTGGGCAGACTCTGCCATCGTCGGCGGTACTCTTCTCCTGGCGGTGGGTGGTTCACAGGATGCCTGTGTTTCGTTTGGTTCATTATTTGGCGGTCCGGCCCGCTCCACTGTTGGTGGTTTCTACCGCCAGCGGAGCGGAAGGGACCGTCATGTTCATAATGAGGGCCCAAGTCTCCTGTGGAAGAGTAGGATTAACAATTTAGTAGAAGATATATGAGAGTTACGGATAACTCACAAAGACAACTGTACATAAGAATAAGTGGTCTGGAGTGACACAGTTTTGCAGCTTTGCTGAAGTAGAAACAGTAAATATTAATCATTCTTTTGCTTCCAGCTGTTCCCTTTTCTGTGGTCTGGCTGCAGAGAAACAATCGTAATCCTTTCAAAGAACCAATGTAGGATAATTGTGACTATTGTACTGATTGTTATTATCATATTCATGATTGTTTTATTAATAGATTTAGGCCCTCATTACAACTTTGGCGGTCTTTGCCAAAGACCGCTGATGCTGCGGGCACCAGTATACCGCCAGTGCTGGCGGCATATCTGGCTCCCTATTTTGACTTTTCCGCTGGGCCAGCGGACGGTAACAGTGTTTCCGTCCGCTGGCCCAGCGGAAACGCCACATCAACATTGCAGCCAGCTCATAATAGAGCCGGCGGCAATGTTGATGTGCAGCGATGTGCAACGGGTGCAGTAGTACCTGTCGCTCATTTCACTGCCCAAAATTCAGGCAGTGAAATGTGCAATGGGGCTGTGCCTGGGGGCTTGGGCCAAGTGAATGGGCAGTGCAGGGGCCCCCAGGGGCACCCCGGGTCCCCCTTACTGCCAGCCTTTCCATGGCGGTGTTTACCGCTGTGGGCAGGCTGTCAGTCGGGGACTCATAATCCCCAGGGCAGCGATGCTTGCACAACTGCTCTGGGGATTATGACCGTCAAGTGTAAGCCTGGCAGTATGTTGGAGGGGCTGGCTGTATGGCCTTAGCTATTGCGCCATTGTCATAATAGCTGGCGGAACACTGCCAGCCTGTTGGTGGTGTTACCGACAGCTTACCGCCAGCCGCCAGGGTCGTAATGAGGCCCTTAATTTCCCCTACATATACCTTTCCTTTCAAGTATAACCCCAAACCTATCCCCTCAAACTTAAATGAGCAGTGCAGCTTTGATGTGAGAATTTTGCCTAAGAATGTATCTGAAGGAAATTTTTCATCAACATTTTTTTCAAACCGATATGAATGCAGTAATATAATGCAAGACAAAACCTGTTCTATGTGCACTTATTTACCTGCATCTGTGGCAGAACGTATAACCTATCACCACATCCGCCTTACCTATAGTATTTGATGTAGTATTTTCCTTAGTTTACTGCACCATCAGGGTCACTTTGAATATCATTTCCCTCATTTGGTTCTGCCAGAAGTGCCCCTTTACAAACATATGAATCCCCACCCTAAAGCAAAAGGGATGGAAACTGTGTGGCATTTCTTTAGATCCCCAGTCAAGCTTGACATTGTCAGTGCCCACAGACAAAATGTAACTCATTTATTAAGTCCATTTGAGAAGAAATTCATTAATGACCTGAAGGATAGGAGATCGGTGACTGAACAGATTACAAGAACTGGGAGGGATATGGAGAAAGGTGCATAGAAAGACAAATAAGTAAAATACAAGGATTTGGAAGTACAACCTAAACTAATGGCAACATCAAGGGAAGCCGTGTTTCTTTAGGAGAGAGGCGAATGTTCTAAATTCTCAAATGATGGATTTAAGTCAATGTGCTCACACATTTGAAGTTCTGGGTTCTACAAATCAGAACTTGCCGGGAAGGATACTGTCATTCCTGGAATTTATTATGCGTATGGAAAAAATGCTTATTTCAAACTACTTGTAAATTAGGTGGAGCATGCTATGTAGCACTAGAATTCCCTATAGCCTATCTGTAGATAATTTGTATAGTTAATCATTCTTGGTGAAGCTAAGCATGGGATTAATCATAGGTGCTATTATTCCATCTATAGGTGTTGTTCTGAATGACGTAAGCTGTCTAATTTGGCCCTCAAGCTTGCAACCAGTACTGCTGGAGCTTTGCTGTCTATTAACACAGAACTGATAGCCTTTAGGGCTATGATTCTACAGAACTGGCTTGCTTTAGAAATTTTGCTTGCAAAAGAGGACGGAGTCTGTAAGATGCTAAAGGTCTATCAGTGTTGTAAGTACATCCCGGAAGAGAGCAAGGCGATCAGAAAGTTTGTGAAAAATATTAATGGAGTATCAACAGACTTGAAGGTATTGGAAGAGACAGGTACCTGGGAAGTGATTCGAAAATTATTTTCTGCTATAGGTAATTGGTTTACTGATTGTTGTTGTGGACGTTGAGGTGCTATATTGAGGCCTATTTTGATTGCTGGAGTTTGTGTGATCTGTCTATTTGCTATGGTGAAGGGATTTAAATATATGAGGAGCAAGAACTGACCTGTAGAGAGTGAGGGTAAGAAGAGGAAGAGGCAAGAGATTGAGTTGAAAGATAAACAATGTAAGGCTTATGATGAGTTGGAGGAATTGGAGAACTCTAAGTGTAAGCAGCAATCTGTACCAAGATTCTAGATATTGGCATAATGTTTAAATGTCTTGTGTGATGGCTATTCTAGCCATCAGAGGGGGTATTTGAGCTGAAAAGTCTTAGTGTGCTCCATAGTCATTACTAATCATATGTAAATCAATGTCTTAAAATGGTAACTTGTAGATTAATGTGTGGTAGTATACATATACAAAGAAATCACTCATATCCATAGTGTAAGCATTAGTTTATGGTTTTGGCATATTCACATTCATCAAAATGTACTTTTAACATGGCCGTAACTGTGAGTAATAAATTTTGAATGTAAATGGGTTTTCAACTCTATTATTCCTAAGTGCACATACATATTTCAGTTATGAAGCACTCTTAATATGAAGTCTGTGAAAAATTTAGAATGTATGTGGAGTCTTGACTTAATTATTCATAAGGGAATTTCCATTGATACAAATTTCAAAAGAAGGTACACCGGGGGACAGCAGCAGCTCCACAAGAGTAGGAGCTACTACAAATCCCACCATTTCGAGCAGCAAACACTGCTCGATAACGCAATGGAAGAAGCGACACAGGCGCTGCCCTTAGGACGATGGGAAATAAAAGGCCCTGGCTAACGATGGAGAGTTAAAGCAGCCTCAGTTCTAAGAAGCAGTCTGTCATAGGTGACGAGAAAGAGGAATACCTTTGACGAGGGAAGGGGGGGCAGGGGAAATGAAGGATATCTTTCGGCTGACACGTAAACCGGGTGACGCATAAGGCATACATTTGGTTATGGGAGGACGAAAGCTGAGTGTGGCAACATGTAGAGTCAGTCCTCACGGTGGACGAGACTTAGGTGGTATACCATGACTCATCAGATACTGTTATTAAATATCCAAGATATACACACAGCATGACTATGTGATGATAGAAAGCATATAGGAGAAACAAATGAACACAGGGACAAGCCTATGCAGGCCCTGGTGAGGGCATGTATGGAAGTGGAAAATTGACTAATAAGTACAGCTTGATGAACTTGTATAGGTGTAAAAAACCTGTTAGGGGGGAGAATAAAATAATTACATAGACATGATGTGGTTTCTGAGGACCACAGACCCCACAACATGGGTTAGACAGGGTATCAAAAGAAACCACATATGAGACGAAAGTATGAGATTTGGGAAGAACACCCCAATAACGGAGCTAATAGAAAAAAATTTGACAATATATGGTGTAGGGAAGTACCCTCTTTTTGGGATGTTACCCCCAAATTCTACCTGATGTCAGTGTGTTTTTGACTGTGCCACTGGGATCCTGCTAGTCAGGACCCCAGTGCTTATGGTTTATGGGTTGCTTGTCAGTATGTTTCACTGTTTTCTAAATTGTCACTGGAGTCCTGCTAATCAGGACCTCAGTGTTCATGCTCTCTCTGTTTCCAAACTTGTCACTACATACTGGTAACTCAGTATTTCACTCCAAGTTGGCATACTGGTCCCCCCTTATAAGTCCCTAATATATTTTACTTAGGTACCCAGGGCATTGGGGTCCAGGGGATCCCTATGGGCTGCAGCATTTGTTTTGCCACCCAGAGGGAGCCCATGCAAAGGCTTCTAAAGACTGTCATTGCATCCTGTGTGAAAAAGTGCATGCACTATTTCATAGCCATTTTCACTTCACCAGGTCACTTATAAGTCACCTATATATTAGGTCTTCCAACCCTGAAGGCTGGGTGCAAAGTACCTGTGTGGGAGTGCACCCCTGCACTAGCAGAGGTGCCCCAACATCATCCATGCCCATTTTCCCAGAGTTTGTGAGTGCGGGGACGCCATTTTAAGTGTGCACTGGACATAGGTCACTACCTATGTCCAGCTTCACAATGGTAACTCCGAATATGGCCAAGTAAGGTGTCTAACATCTGGGAATTGTACCCCTATACTGATTCCAGTATTGGTTACACACTCCCAGGCACTCTGGGGGCTTCATGGTGGACCACCATTACTGTCATGCCAGCCTTCTGAGGTTTTCCAGGCAGCCACAGCTGCTGCCACCTCACAGATAGGCTCCTGCCCTCCTGGGACTTCAGCAGCTCAATCACAGGAAGGCAGAACAAAGCATTTCCTTTGGGAGAGGGGTGTTACACCCTCTCCCTTTGGAAATAGGTGTTACAGGCATGGGAGGGGTATCCTCCTAGAGCCCCTGGAAATGCTTTGAAGGGGACAGATGGTGCTCTCCTTGCATAAGCCAGTCTACACCAGTTCAGGGACCCCCAGTCTCTGCTCTGGTGTGAAACTGGACAAAGGAAAGGGGATTGACCACTCCCCTGTCCATCACCACCTCAGTGGTGGTGTCTAGAGCTCCTCCAGAGTGTCCCTGGGTTTTGCCATCTTGGATTCCAAGGTGGTGGGGCACTCTGGGAGCATCTGAGTGGCTAGTGCCAGCAGGTGATGTCAGAGACCCCTCCTGATGGGTGCTTACCTGGTTATGTGACCAATCCCCCTCTCAGGACTATTTAGGGTCTCTCCTCTAGGTGTTTCTTCAGATTTAGATTCAAGACTCCAGCAGGAATCCTCTGCATCCTTTCCTTCATCTTCTACCTACAGATCAACCGCTGACTGCTCTAGGAACTCTACAAAACTGCAACAAAGAAGTTTAGACAACTTCTGCAACAATGCATCTTCAGCTCCTGTCAGCAACTGCAACAGTTTCCAGGTTGTGCATCCTCCAAGGACAGCCTGTCTTCAGCATGCACCAGAAGAACCAAAGGAATCTCCCATGGAGTGACAGAGTCACTTCCCTGCTTCAGCAGGCACCACTCTGCAGCAACGACTGGTGGCTTGGGTCCCCTCTCCAGATGGGAGGTGTGGATCCAGCAACACAGTTGGTGGACTAAAGTGACTCTGACAGTCCCAACGTCCAGCTGTCCAACTTTGGTGGAGGTAAGAGCTTGCCTTCCCACACAAGACAGTACCCATGTGCACCGCGTGACTTGCAGTTGCCAAGGCTTGTGTGCAACCTTCCAAGAAATTCTTGATGCACAGCACAGCTTAGGCCCCCAGCACTCCATCCTGCGATGCACAGCTTCCTGAGTGGTTCTACGGCGGCGTGGGAATCCTTTGTGTCGTGCTGTGTGGGCATCCATTTGTATCTTCTTTTTCCCTGTGCTGTAGGACTCCTGTGCGCACTGCCTGATCTTCTCAGGGCTCTCTGAGTTGCTGAGAGCCCTGTCTGTCGCCCCTTCCTGGGTAGAGGCCCCCAGGTCCCTCCTGGTCCCGGGCAGCGCCATTTTCCGCTAACCACAAGTTTTGCGTGTGCCAAGGCTTGTTGGCGGAATCCAGCGATGCAAACCAGACTGCATTCATCCATCCCGAGTGGGACATCTTCTGCACCAACCAAAAACCTGCATCTGTCTTTTTGGTGCAATACTGACTGTCTTTTCACCGGTGGTTCTTCTTTTGCACCTTCAACCGGATTAGCAGGGGCTCCTGTTCTCCCTGGACTCTTCAGTGATTCTTGGACTTGGTCCCCTTCTTCCACAGGTCTTCAGGTCCAGGAATCCATTGTTGCTGTCTTGCTGTCTCTTCTGGTTCTTGCATTATCTTTTATCACGACTTCTAGTGTGTTTTAGAAAACTTGCTGTGTTTTACTCCTGCTTTCCTGGGCTCTGCGGTGGGGTCTATTACCTACCTTTGGTGTTTTTTTACATTCCCACAACCCTTCTACACACTACACTTGCCTAGGTGGGAAACAGACTTTCGCATTCCACTATTTTAGTATATGGTTTGTGTTACCCCTTGGCCCATTGCAACCTATGGTATTTTCACTATTTGCACTCTGTGTACTTACCTGTTTTTGGTTACTAGTGTATACATTGTGTAATTTACTTACCTCCTAAGGGAGTATAGTCTCCAAAGTATTTTTGGCATTGTGTCACTAAAATAAAGTACCTTTATTTTTGTAACACTGGGCCAGATGTATGAAAGCTTTTTACATTCGTAAACGGTGCGAATGCCCGTTTGCGAATGCAAAAAGCCATTTCAGAATGCATGAAAGACATTCTGAACGCAATTTTAAGGAATCGCTAAAATAGCGATTCCTTAAAATTGCAACCCTGTTTAGAGAGTCGCAAATTGCGACTCTCTAAATAAGAAATCGCAAATAAGGAATCCTTATTTGTGACTTCTTAGCACATGTAAGAAGCAATTCCCAAATGCGAATTGGGCATTTAGGAATAGCTATTTACCACCAGGTTGAACCTGGTGGTAATCATGTGCAAATTTTTAAAATGCATTTAAAATGCCATTTTGGCATGTGTGCACCTTATATGTCCTAAAAAATGATTTTGGGGTGTAGCAGAGGGGGCCTTAGGCCCCCAGCACCCTGGGGGTTTGCATTTCCAAAATTGCGATTTCTAGGTAAGAAATCGCAATTTTGGAAATGCAAAAAATTCGCAGATATGGGCCTACAGGCCCATAGGTGCGAATGGGGCCGGTATCACAATTTGAGATTCGGTAATAGCCTTAGCGATTTTTTAGAAATCGCTATTACCGATTCACAAATGTGATACATTGCATTTTGCGAATCAAAATAGCGATTTCTTAAAAATCGCTATTTCCGACTCGCAAAAGGCCTTCTTGATACATCTGGCCCACTGAGTATTGTCTTTCATGTGTGTGAGTACTGTGTGACTACAGTTGTATTGCAAGAGCTTTGCATGTCTCCTACTTCATGCTTGGCTGCTCTGCCTACAGCTACCTCTAGACAGCCTGGCTTCTAGACACTGACTACATTTCACTAATAAGGGATAACTGGACCTGGTATAAGGTGAAAGTACCTTTGGTACCCACTACAAACCAGGCCAGCCTCCTACATATGGATTTGTCAAATTAAGTCTGAAAACCAGTCCCAGTTTAATATTATGTTTTGGATACCAATTGATATGTTCTGACTTTCCAGTGTGTGACTAGAAGGGAAGTTCCCCCCCTAGAAACTGATGAGGTCCTTCTGTGACAGTTGCAGAGTGAGTGATAGAAAACAGTTGCATGAACATAGGGATCTCTGAGTACACGTGTGTTACGGGTGGACAAAGGGTATACAGGGGAAAGCCTTATACCCTTAAGGTATCCTTTGTGCAGTGTCTCTACTCACTATGTGTGATTCACATTGGACGGTAGTATCAATGCACATGGATACTGTATGATATACTAGCCCAACAGGATAACCCCCTTTTGATATTTTTTTCTTTCTTAGGAGGCAGTTAGAGGACACAGGTAAGAAGTAGACTTACCTTATGAGTGCTTGGAATAATAGGCACACAAGCAACAGAAGGGAATAGAAGACTTTTTGCCCTGAACAAGGCCAGAGGACTTTTGCTTTGAGAACTAAGTTCCCTAGCAAGTATCTCTTCAATGGCCGAAACTTGTTGACATTTTTTAGTTGGTGTAGGGATCCATTCAACATCCATTAGGCACCTGGATGCCCCATTGCATGGAAGGGCGCCAACTGGTTTCAACCCTTTCCAACATCATCCAGAATAAAAACAGTATTTGGATAGATATTGAGATAGTTTTAATTTCTATTTATTTTACTTTACTGTTTCCCTACTGACCAGGAGACTATTTATCTAGATTTCCCTACTCTGGTGGAGCTAATTCTCCTTTGGAGTTACTGTTGAGACCACCAGGTCAGTATGCACCTGGTGGGTTGGACTAGCTAATGATGAAGCATTCCACGATGAAGTGGGTGAGGATTTTCCATCCATAAAGGAAATACCCCTTAAAGAAGGCAGATAATCATAAGAGTGTAGTAGGCACCAAAAACACACATAATAGTGAATATAACTCCAGCCCCAATTTTTGTTACTATATATAACTGTGAGTAGGCCTGAGTTGAGCAAAGCCTTTTCCAATGTAAACTTAATGTTGAGTTCAACATGCTTTCACTTTCCTCTTCTCATTGCAGGTGCCTGATAATCTGCATTATTTAGAAGGGTAGCTTATTGTTTTGCATTTAGAAAATGTTAGCTAAGAGAAAATAATTGGGAACAAGTTGTGATTCATACTATGCATGCTTCTACCTCTTTTACCAGGTAGAACGGACTGCTTACATCTTCAAGACTGTGCAGCTGCATGCGCTTCTATTCAAAGATGAGACCAAGGTAAGTGTAACTGCTTCCTGAAGCAGGTGCAGCCTGAGTGGCTGCATTGTCTGGGAGTCAATGGGAAGATGTTCTGAAGGGAATGCTACATATTTTTATTGTCTGTCTTAGAATAGTTTAGCAGATTTTGTCCTGACTTCACTAAAGGAAGACGTTTGCCCAATTCTGCCGGTTTCTGCTGGTCCTCGAGCTTGTTTCTTGAACACCTATACCCTAATTAGGATAATTTAAAATGACACCTCCACTCAGAATTTTCCCTGCCATAAATGTATTTGTCTAATGATCAAAACTTGTAATGTGACTAATCTGCTAATAACGGAAAAATAGGAGAGGGACCGGGAGATTAAAGGTCCAGTGTACGGCCTCCCAATATAATCATAATAAATCAAAATAGTACACTGTTCCAAACAAGAATTATCATTTAGAGCGAACCGAATTCTGCAGGAGCAGGAACCCTCATGCATCACATTGGATGACTGGCTTCATCATAGGGAAAGCTCCTCATTAGGCCGGTGCTGCAATGCCTAACGGGCTGCATGAGGGTTCCTGCTCCTGCAGAATTCGGTTCGCTCTAAATGATAATTCTTGTTCGGAACAGTGTACTATTTTGATTTATTATAATCTGCTAATAAACCTGTATGGTTTTGAAACCATCGTCTCTAATGTTCTTGTGGATTCAAATAGGCTTCACTGTAATTTGACTTGTTGTGCTGATGTTAGCTCCGACAGTACACTTTGAGTATATATTTAAAGATCCGTAGACCAGCGGGGCAACTTATTTGACAACCACACCATACCCTACATATATGGAAAAGAGTGCAAGATCAATAGCATACACAGGAATGGATCTCAGCAGAAAAGGAAGAGATTCACCACAAACATGTGGCGTTCAGTAGTTACCTTCAACACCGAGAGCCTACGGCTCACCTAGTTCATCGAGAGAATATGAGGTGGTGGGATCACACTAGTCAGGTGGCATCCTGAACCCAAAACTATGTCAAAATCCCTTGACAAACCAGCATGCAAATAAACTTGAGTTATATTGAGGAAGTTTGGATATCCTACCTTGACTGAGTTGAACAAACAGCCCAACAAACTAGCCAACAGCTTATCACTGCCACACTTCCTTCAGAAGCTGAGTATAACACTGCATGCAATGTAGTAATAAGAATTTATAGGCATCATGAAGATGCTGGAATGAAAGCATACAAGTTGAGGGATTCACTGTAGCCACCATAAAAGTTTAATGGATGCATACCATCTCCAGACTCCCTGGGTATTGCCAGGATTCTACACTGAAATCTGACCTTCCACAAAAGCCGCCATTTTGTGGATCTTGAACTCTGGCATCACAGGAACATTTCTTAAATGACAAGTGAGGGAGTTGAACTCCTCATGTTAACTAGCAGCAATTTCTAAAACCCTGCTGAGGAGGGTAGGCCCATACCTACATGGGTAGGGTCTGCAGTGGCTCCATTCATTATGTCTGTTTTGAAAGCATTGCTTGGGCATGCAAAGTAATGCCATATGTTTCCCTCTAAAGGTCCTATAATCTGAGCTACAATATTTCCACTCTTTCCATGCTAAAATGAATCATTTTGTATGGGTCCAGGAGCTGTCACTGGTTACTGATTGGTAGTGGGGAGATTTAACTGCATTTGATCTATCTACATCCTCGCCACAGTTTCTCCCTTTCACCTAATATTGATAAAGTCAACCAAGATACATTCTTAGGAGGCTATCAAAGCTACAGAAATAGATGAAAAGACTCCCCTGTTTGGAAAGACACTAGCAAATATAGATTAACTAAATTGCTCAGCATCCATATCTTCAAAGTATATAATAGATAATGTTATATACTGAATTGTATTAGTGAGTCAATACCTTCAGTTAGGTTGAGAATTCTTGAGACCATTTACTGTTCTTAGTTCTTAAACCACGTGAACGAGGTGAAAAATGGAAGCATTTTCAAGTCTTTGTCAGTGAAGGATGCTATTGTATCTGGTTATGAGGTTCATTTGATCTAGTTCCATAATTTCGTTGTCAGGACATTATCTGGCATAAATTTCATGTCCTAGATATTGTCTAAAAAAATATTGTCCTATTGGAGTTAATATTTGGAAACCTGCACCTCATGGGAAGATAATTTAGGGCACAATATGTATGTTATAGATATTTATGTGTAGCCTTTTCCGACATGTAACCTGATCATTCCAGCAACAGAAGCAGAGCAATTTTTGGGACAATAGTCACTTCATCAAACTGGTGCCAGGCCCACCTAGCCACACTCCACAGACAAGTGCAATGCCATCAACCTCGTTTGCAGTGAAAAAAAGCAGAAGAACTGGCACATCAACTACACCAACCCTGCTTCTCCTCTTTCTCATTGAATCCTACAATGTTAATTTATGTTATGGTACATGCTATGCTATGTTACATTACTTTACGTTATGTTATGGTATGCTATGTTTGTATTGGTATCTATTTCCATAGCACATGACTCACCTGGGAGGGATCTTGGCACTGAAGCAGGAACTGTATGGTCCAGAGCCACGGTTGGGGCTATGTGAATAGCCGAGTCCCAAGTTTCTTGCTGAATTCAAGTACCCTCATCCATACCGTGGAGTCTTGAATGGGATTTACTGGCAATGCTCTTTCCTGGCTTTCTTCCTACCTTTCTATGTGACACCAACTTGCTCACATTGGGGTCTCCAGGTACTAAAGGATCTCTATCACTTATGGTCAGCCCGAGGATTCCATACTGTCCCCTGTCATCTTCAGCCTCTACATGGAGGGGCTCTAATACAGATAAAAGCATCACGGTTCACCTATATACCAATGATACACAGTTCTGCTTGAAATTCTACTCTACTCCAGACTTTCAGGGGCATATTTATACTCTGTTTGCGCCGAATGTGCCTCCAAATTTTTGAGGCACAATCGGCGTAAACCCTGCCCCATATTTATACTTTGACGTCCGACCCCACCATGTGCGTCATTTTTTGGAAAGGGGAACCAGCCTTGCGTTAATTATATGCAAGGTATGCGTTCCCTTCCAAAAAATGACTTTAAGGCCTGTGCCCCATATTTATACTCTGATGTCATTTTGACGCACAGGAGGGGGCAGGCCTTAAAAAACGGCGCCCAGCCTGATGGGCGCCGTTTTTTAACGCCTGGTCAGGGCAGGCGTTAAGGGACCTGTGGGCTCAGAAGGAGCCCAGAGGTGCCCTCCCATGCCCCCAGGGACACCCCCTGCCACCCTTGCCCACCCCAGGAGGACACCCAAGGATGGAGGGACCCATCCCAGGGAAGTTGAGGTAAGTTGGGGTAAGTATTTTGTTTCGTTTTCTTTTGGGCATAGGGGGGCCTGATTTGGGCCCCCCTACATGCCACTATGCCCAATGACCATGCCCAGGGGACATAAGTCCCCTGGGCATGGCCATTGGGCAAGGGGGCATGACTCCTGTCTTTGCTAAGACAGGAGTCATGTCAATGGAGGTTGGGCGTAAAAATAAATGGCGCAAATCGGGTTGAGGCCTGAATTTTGCCTCAGACCTGACTTGCCCCATTTTTTGACGCCCAACCTCCATTTTCCCCTACGCTGGCGCTGCCTGGTGTGAGTAATTTTTTTTGACACACACCAGTCCGCAGCGCCGGCTAACGTCATTCAATAAATAAGGCGCCTGCATGGCGCTTTGGAATGGCGTTAGCCGGCGGTAAAATTTTTGACGCACAACTGCGTTGGCGCAGTTGTGCGTCAAAAAGTATAAATATGGGCCTCAATACCTCTGATATTACCTGCACCTCATCCAAATCTGGTGACCCAACATTTACCTGAAGCTCAGCTCATCAACTTATTTGCCAAAATGTATGACTGCTTCAGAATTGGGTCTGTGTGTTACAGATGAATATTTTGCCATGGTCAATGGATTTGCTGAGACATTTTCTTGGTGAACCTAATTTGTGTTTTTTTCCATGCCAGGATACTTCTGATGAAACTTCTAGATTTCACAGTAGGAGTGTGCAGAATTTATGATGTCTCCTTGCTGGTAACGTTTTCATACAAACAAAACACGTATCTCATGGGCCAGCAAGCCGGCCCCCTGGAAGTGCTGACTGAGCACTGCTTACAGATTCTTTATTGCTGAAGAAAGATAACCTTTTAATCTGAAGAATGCTGACCTGGGAACTTTGTGTGTGTGTCTGAGTGGGTGTTGTCTGCATGTGTACATGTGAGTGTGTATGCACATTTGTATGTGTATAAGAAAGCGTGTATGAATGGGTGTATGAATGCATGTGTGCATGGGTGTGTGTATGCGTGTATGAATGTATGTGCGTATGTGTGGTTGAATGCGTGTATGAATGTTTAAGTGAGTGCGTGTATGAATGTTGTAGTGTGTTCGTGTATGAATGTTGAAGTGAATGCGTGTATGTCAGTGTTGGTGTATGAGTGTATGGGGGTGCGTGAATGAGTGTATGTGGGGTGTGTGGGTATCTATGTGTGTGGGTGGGAGGGGGTGGGGAGCGCTGCACTAAAAGGGGGGAGAGGGAGGGGGTAGCAGTTCTGGTGGGGGGCAGGGGAGTTCTGGTATGAAGGGGGGTGAAGGGTATTGGGCTTGCAGGAGGGGAGTCATGTGCCGGTGATCGGAAAGACAATACAATCGGGCGGTACAATCGGGGATGTGGCAGGCTGGCAGAGGCCAACTCACCACACTCATTATGTGGCGGTCTTCACTGCCAGGTGGTGAAACCGCCACCATGGCCCTAGCAGTCAGAAGACCACCAGGGTCATACTGAGGGCCTTTGTGACACCGCAGGCCAGTGAATGAAGCCTAGGACCAGGGGGCTTAAGCCTGAGCTCGTCTGGAGCTCCGACTAGGGACACAGACCCTCATTATGACCTTAGCGGTCAACTAACTGTCACGCCGACGATGGTGGTAGTACCACTGTCAGGCTGGCTGTGAAGACTGCCATATTATGACCACGGCGGTGATCCCGCCCATATATAGCCAACAGACCGCTTGAACTGCCAGTGCGGTCCAGTCACGGCGATTGCCATCTTCAGGCTTGTGGAACACCATTCACTGCCCACCATATTATGACATAGCAGACCGCCAGGATTTCCGGGGCAGGGCCACCACCACAAAAGCCTGGCAGAAATTATCCATATAAAAGGAGTTACTCACCTCCAGGGACATAGAGGTGTCCGCGACCGCCATGGAACCCAAACTGGAAGCCCTGCAGATGCTGTACCACGCAATGGGAGTACAGGAACAGCAATGGTGAGTACATCCGCCTAGCACACTAGGGAGGGAGGGGAGAGTGACACATGTAGCACACACCATACACACATACCACACACGGAGAACAATCCGCTGAAAAGTATAGCAACAACAGAAGACAAAAGTAAGAAAAAGCCAGGGCAAATACATTTGTTCCGACCACTGTATTCCAGTGGGGATAGCGATCACATTAAAATCATTGAACTATATACACAAAGGGCCATTGGCCAGTCCAAAAGTGTCAATGCCCTATGTATGGCAATGGGAGACGCCCACCTTGACTCCTGATATCCCAAGTGACTCCACTGGGCAGGGAAATCGACGTGGAAGGCAGGCACCTCAGAGGGTGAGGGGGTGGGGCTTTTCTTGAAAGGGGGGTCCTTGGATTTGGGTTTGGGAGGGGGAGGGGAGGGCCTTTGCTCCTCTGTTTAGGGGGCAGAGGAGTGTGCTTGGATTGGGGGGTCTGAGTGGCTGTCCTGTGCCCCATAGTGGGAGGATTTTTAGTGGGGGAGGGACATGTGTAACACCAGGGGGACCATTAGAGGACTGGGAGCTGTAGGTACTGGGCTGGGGGAGCTGGACCTTCCTTTTCTGGACAACACAGGATGGGTTAGGAGGAGGAAAGAGGTCAAAGCGGGCAAGGAAAAGTTTTTTAGGTACAGTGGAGCGGAGTGTGGGAGGAGGTTTGGGAGTCGAGGTAGAGGGGTGGTTGTAGGAGGAGCAGGTGTGCTGGACTGGGTTGCAGGTGCATTTACAGTGTGCATGTGTGAGGTGGGTGGCTGTTGAGTGTCTGAGTGGGAGCGTTCATGTGTTTTTGGAGGAGGCAGACAGGATGGGAGAGGACAAACAGGTTGTGTGCAGGCAGGTTGTGGTTTTGTCTGCAAGTGAGGTGGGTGTGCTGCATGTGGTTGTGATGGTATTGGTGGTGGCTGCGCATGTGGTGAATGGTGTGCTAGTCTGCATGTCTGCTGTAGTGGTGACTGTGGTCAAAGGCTGTACAGGTGGTAGGATCTGGGACTGAGGATGCAGTGCTTGCGGGTGTGAGTGCTGATGGGACTGTGAGGGAGGAGGAGGAGGGGGAGACAATGAAGGCAGTGGCTGTTGTTGTGTGTGCACCTGGGTGTTGGCTGTGTGTGTGCTTGTGGTGTGATCTGTAGTGCCTGTGCTCATCTTGGCGAGTCCTGTCTGTTGTCTTGGGTGCATGCTGGTCTGATTGTGTGCTTGGGATGGGTGGAGGGTGAGGGCTCTGGGACTGAGAACAGGTAGTTGGAGGGGGACAGAAGAACCAGGGACACTGGCTGCCGTCAAAGAGGAGGCCAGAGCCTGAAACAATCTCTGTAGGGCAGCCAAGCCACCATGAATGCCCTCCAGGTAGGCAATGCATCGCTGCATCTGGGATGCCAGCCCCTGGATGGCATTCACTATAGTTGACTGCCCTACAGAAATGGATCTCAGGAGGTCAATGGATTTCTCAGTGAGGGCAGCAGTCTGTCTCCCCTGTGGTGCTCCCCTGGCCCTCCAACCCACTGGAGAAGAAAAGGAGAGAGGATGGGGGAGAAAGAAAGGGAGAACAGGGTCAATTACAACAGTAACAGCACATATGGCATAGACATCACAATGACTCACTGGAACTAACACTATGCAGTAACAACCACAATACCAAACCATTGCCTGGGAACAACATCAGAAATGAACTCAGACACGACCATCTGCACACCTACTGGAACTCACTAAGACATATCTGCCTGTTGACAAAGGCACAGCACACAATTCCGACAAAGTGACTGCACAATATGCAATTGCCAGGTCACACCACCTAGGCAGTGGACATCAGAGCATCACAATAACACCGGTGAGTCAGGATGTAGGTCTCAAATGAAGATGGAATACCAGCTAATTGACAATACCAAAAGTACATACCACTCACCATTGCTAAGCATGACTCTACAAGATTAGCTACACAGGCATATTGGGCCATACACTGACTACACCCAAACACCATGGCAGGCATCAGGAAAGAATTCTACTCAGCGTTTACTCACCCACTTGTGGCTGCTATGCTGCCTTTAAGCACCCATCCAACTCCAGATTGGCCACAGCCAGTATGCGGTCCTTTAGGGGGGTCAGGTTCCGACGGGAACCCCTCCCTCATTGAGAGGACACCCCCAGATGGCCTCCACGGTCTTCCCGAGCCAGCGTCGCAGGTACTTCTATCTCTTTCTGCAATGGATGCTCCGCCAGATATGTACCCCCAGGTTCCGCACATCCTTGGCAATGGCAAGCCATAACCCTTTCTTCTGATGGGTGCTGACCTGCAGAGGGAACACAGACAGAAGGACACCATGACCTCCACACTACATTCTGTTACAGCAATAACTTACATACTGCATAGATCCCACATTAACCTTACACATTACCCGTACTTCTGCATACACATTGCACGCAGCAAAAATACATTCCCCAAATTACACACTGCTTGCACACACATACATCTACATACAGCCATGTCTCATCCAAAGTACCCAAAAGGTGCTCACCTGTTGATCTGAAGGCCCATACAAGGGTAGCACCACATCCACAAGCTTCTCAAGTTCTTCAGATATGAAGGCTGGGGCCCTATCCCCTGTAGCCAGGCCATTGTGGGTTCCAGACACAGGACACAGCAACGCACGCAGTAGAGATGTTGAGATGGTGAGAGTCAGGAATCAAGTGAAGTGGGATACAAAAAATGGCGGTCACGTCCGCGCCAGTGAACACCGCCACCGCCGGTGGTAATTATCATTGGGCCCTGTACTTCATAGACTTCCATGTTAACCAATGAGGAGTTGCACGGCGGCGCAGACCGTCCTCCGCCATGAACACAAACGCCGGCTGAGACGTCACTTCCACCTGTCCCTGCATGCAGGACAGGCGGTTGCCATTTCCTGATGCTGGTACTCATGGCGGTCAATTTAATTTGTGTCCTAGGTACCGATGGTAGACACCAAGGCAATTCCAATCTTCTACATACTTTGGTTTGGTTGTCGACTCTGGCACTCAAAATAGATCTCATACAAGTGCACTGCTTGCAGACGAGTAATTGTCAGAACATGTAAAATGGGATGCTACAAATCACAACACACAACTCTGACTACATCTGTGAGACACAATGGCAAATTAATAGTATGTATTTTTGAAGAAGTCCATTTGAATGTAAAGGACACCAGTGCAAATTACAATCATTGGTCGCGTGAATTAGATGAGACTGCTCTTTATACTGTGATGTTGTGTGTCCATCCTTCCTGTTGTCACACATTTCTGATTTTTGGTTTATTTAGATACCAACCAGTGCGGGAGAGGAGGAGGAGGGATGCACCCATGTACAGACAACCTAGTCGACTTGGCTACACTGGAGGAACACCATATTATACTCACCTATTGTAGGAGGCTGGCCTGGTTTGTAGTGGGTACCTAAGGTACTGACACCTTATACCAGGTCCAGTTATCCCTTATTAGTGAAATGTAGGCAGTGTTCTAGCAGCTTAGGCTGTCTAGAGGTAGCTGTAGCAGAGCAGCTTAGGCTGAACTAGGAGACATGCAAAGTTCCTGCAATACCACTATAGTTACACAGTACTTATACACAATAAAATACAATACTCAGTGTTACCAAAAATAAAGGCACTTTATTTTAGTGACACAAGTGCAAAACTATCTTACAGGCAATGCTCCTTCTGGAGGTAAGTATAGTACACAACATATACACTAGAGACCAAAATCAGGTAAGTAAATAGTCATAGAATAGTGCAAACAGTAGAAAATACAATGGAATGCAATAGGCCTAGGGGCAACACAAACCATAGAAAGTGGAATGCAAATTACGAATCCCCCCTTAGGCAAGTGTAGTGTGTAGAGGGGAGCTGGGAGTGTAAGAGAACACCAAAGGTAAGTAAAATACCACACCCCAGAGCCCAGGAAAGTAGGAGTAAAGTACTGGAAGTTTCCTCAGGACACACTACAAGTCGTGATAAGAGTTATTGCAAGAACCAAGCAAGACTGCAAACAACAAATGGTGGATTTCTGGACCTGAAGACCTGTGAAGAGAGGAGACCAAGTCCAGAAGTGGCAGAAGATTCCAGGAAGGCCAGGAGCCTCTGCCAACCTAGAAGATGGTGCAAAAGAGGATTCTTTGGTTAGAAGAAGTCTGCAGAAGAGAACCAAAGAAGATGGCTGCAGGTTCCTGCGTGGTGCAGGAGATCTCCCACATCGAGATGTTGGATGCAGGCTGTTTACATCGCTGGATTTGTTCAAACAAGCAATGGTTCAAGCAAGGTCACGGTTTGTGTCAAAATGGTGCTGCCTTGACCCAGGATGGACCTGGGGGTCTCAACTCAGACTGAGGAGGCAGAAGAGACTCCCAACACTGGAGAGAGTCCACAGATGACTAGGCAGCACCTACGGGAGTCCCATGACATGGGGACAAAGGAGATGCAAATTGCGGTTGGTGCAGCACAACAAAAGAGGGTCCACGCCGCTGGAGAACAACTCAGCGGGTTGCGCATTGCAGGATGAGTGCTGGGGGCCTGGGCTGCACTGTGCACAAAGGGTTCTTGGAAGAAGTGCACAGAAGCCCAAGGAACTGGAGATGACGCTGTGCACAGGGCTACTGTCGCAAACCGGGAAGGCAAGCTCTTACCTCCATCAAAGTTGGACAGCTGGACCTCAGGAGCACACTCGTCGTCAGGAGAGGAGTCCCAGAAAACCGGTCATCGTCGCACTCCACAGGAGATTCCTTTGGTTCTTCTGGTGTAGGGTGAAGACAGGGAGTCCTCAGAGCGTGCACACTTTGGAAACTGTTGAAAACGCTGGCTGGAGCTGAATTTACAAGTCACAGGAGTCGTCCTGGATACTTTGTAGCAGTTATTGCGGTTCCTGGAGCAGTCTGCGGTTGACCAAACAGACAGAAGCTGAAGCAGAGGATGCAGAGTATTCCTGGAGGAGTCTTGCAAGCTGAATCTGAACAAAAACCCACAGGAGAGACCCTAAACAGCCCCTAGAGGGGGATTGGCTACCTACCCAGGTATGCACCTATTAGGAGGGGTCTCTGACATCACCTGCTGGCACTGGCCACTCAGAGATCTCCAGAGTGTCCCCACACTTTGGAAAACAAGATGGCTAATGCCAGGGACACACTGGAGGAGTTCTGGGCACCACCCCTGGGGTGGTGAGGAACAGGGGAGTGGTCACTCCCCTGTCCTTTGTCCAGTTTTGCGTCAGAGCACGGACTGGGGGTTCCTGAACTGGTGTGGACTGGCTTATGCAAGGAGGGCACCATCTGTCCCCTTCAAAGCATTTCCAGAGGCTCTGGGAGGCTACCCCTCCCAAGCCTGTAAAACCTATTTCCAAAGGGAGAGGGTGTATCACCCTCCCTCCAAAGGAAATGCATTGCTCTGCCTTCCTGGGACTGAGCTGCTCAGACCCCAGGAGGGCAGAAACCTGTCTGTGAGGTGGCAGCAGCTGACACTGCAGTGCAAACCTCAGAGAGCTGGTTTGGCAGTACTGGGGGTCCATGGTGGAGCCCCCATGATGCATGGGATTGGCCCCCTTATACCAGATTTAGAATGTGGGGACAATTCCTTGATCTTAGACACCTCACATGGCCATATTCAGAGTTACCATTGTGAAGCTACATAGATATTGACCTATATGTAGTGCACCCGTGTAATGGTATCCCTGCACTCACGAAGTCCAGGGAATTGGCCCTGGACAGCATGGGGGCACCTTTGCTAGTGCAAGGGTGCCTTCACACTTAGTAACTTTGCACCTAGCCTTCAGTAAATGAAGGTTAGACATATAGGTGACATATAAGTTACTTAAGTGCATTGAAAAGGGCTGTGAAATAGTGTGAGCACTATTTCACTCAGGCTGCCTTGGCAGTCCTGAAGAAAGGTTTGTCTGAGCTCCTTATGGGTGGCTAAAGAAATGCTGCAGTCCATAAGGAATCACCCGGAACCCCAATGCCGTTGGTACCTAGATACCATACACTAGGGACTTATAGGGGGGGTCCAGTGTGCCAATTGAAATTTGAATATGAAGTCACTAAACTATAATGACTAATTTGGAAGTAAAGATAGCATAAGCACTGGAGTTCTGGTTAGCAGAACTTCATTGACACAGTTAAGCACTACCGACAACACACACATAAGTCACAAACTATGAGCACTGGGGTCCTGGCTAGCAGGATCCCAGTGAGACAGGCAAAACACACAGACAAATAGGGTTTTAACTATGAGCAGTGGGGTCCTGGCTAGCAGGATCCCAGTGAGACAGTAAAAGCACACTAACACACACTCACAAACAGGACAAAAGTTGGGGTAACCATGCTAGAAAGAGGCTACTTCTCACACCTATCATCTGAACAGGGCCACAATCACTGAACTGTGTCAACAATTGGAGTCAGATCTCATTCCTGCTATTCGTAGTCCTACAGCAATACCCCCTGCAGTACGGGTGCTGTCAGTGCTCCGCGTCCTGGCTAGTGGTTCTTTCCAAGTGACTGTGGGCTTGGCTGCAGGTATTTCACAGCCTATGTTTTCTAATGTGTTGAAAAGTTTTGACTGCCTTGCTGAAACACATGAGCAGCTATATCTCATTCCTCCACAGTATGATTTGCCCACTGTGAAGGTTGTATTCTACACAATGGGACACATCCTATATGTGATTGGGGCCATTGACGGGACCCATGTTGCCTTGATCCCTCCCAGGACAAGTGAGCAGGTGTACAGAAATAGGAAGAATTATCATTCCATAAATGTCCAGATGGTGTTCCAACTGTGGTCAGTCGTACCAGTGTTATGGTGATAGTGAATAAGCTTATTCAGCCCATTCAATGTATCAGTAGTTTAGCATTTTCAAATACATGCCCACTGTAAACTGTGCCCATACAGTACTTAGCATTTGTTGCTGGGAATGTTATGTGAGTTACAATGTGCTTACACAACCACTCTATGACTTCAATTTCCCTGACAGTGTGGCCCAGACTAGGTGGTCCAAAGGAGGGTTGGCATACTGACAACATGGCATAGCTAGTACTGTGGTATCTTGTGTGAGGGCCTGAAATGAGTTGTTTCTCCTCACTTATGGTGTTTGGAGTCAATTGCTGTGCACATTTCTAAGTTGAAGTGACCAGCTGAATGTAGGCTGTAATGTTACAGGGGCTCGTGTTGCTCTACTTCCTTTACTTCTCATTTGAATGTCACTAATGGTTTCCCTTTTTTCAGATGTTGGTGTGGTCTCTACTGTGAACTCATGTGATGCCTACAGACTGCTTTCACACAGTTTGGTGGAAGGTGACTAGTGGCATGCTCTCACACTGGTTATGTGTACCCCAAACTGACTGTCCATAGGATGGATTCACACTTTACGTTACATTTGCACAGGATAATAAACAGGACATTTCATATTGTTGAAATTAAAGCCCAAAAACTTCAGTTGTGTTTAAGTGTGTTTATTGAATTGACAAAAAGGAAGGGCTAGTGCAATAGAGTGAGGTGATGGTGGATGAAATCTTCAGTGTAGTGGCCCAGTTAGTTTGCAGCACAGGTCCAGTATCCATGGGGCCATTTGAAAAGGAGCAATGGCAGTCCAAGGTAAACAAGGTGTCACAGTGGCACACAAGGGAGACATGTAGGAGAGGCTCACTTCCTGGCAGTGGTTTTGGTCTTGGCTACAGTCTCTGGTGGCTGTCTAGGTCACAGGGAACGTTTGTGGGGTGGTTCGTCTGCTGCTAGGGGAGGGATGCTGTTGGCCTGTGAGTCATGTGGCAGGCCCTCGCTGCAGCAGAAGTGGAGGGCTGGTCAGTACACTGGCTGGTGGAAAGGGCCCGCTGGTGTGTTGTGTACTCACGCATGATGGTAGCCATGTCACTCAGCACCCCTGCAATGGAGGCCATGTTGGCATTCAAGGCCTGCAACTGCTGCACGACCTCCTGGTGGTGTTCCCCCTGCAGCTTCTGGTTCTCCTGCAAGATGGTAAGTAGCTGGCCCATCGTGTCCTGGGATTTCTGGAACGCTCCCAGGACATGTGAGAGTGCCTCCTGGGCCGTGGGTTCCCTGGTTTGGCCCACCCCTTGGTGCACAGCTATCCTCCCACTGGCCCTGGCCCCCTGTTCCTGTGTCCTCTGAACTGTGTGCCCACTCCCACTGACACCAGGACCTTCATCATCTTGCCTGTGTGATGTTGACTCAGGTCCCTGTACAGGTGGGCACACTGCTTATTGACGTGTCCTGGGGATAGAGGTTTGGGGACGTTGGGTGGCTGTTGTGGTATTGGAGTCTGATGTGGGGTGCCCTGTGGTGGACTGGGTGTTGCCTGTGGTGTTTGACTGACCAGTGGTCCCAGATAGGCCAGGGCGATCATCCAGATCCAGACATCCAGAGTTGCTGTTATTACTGGAGCCTTCTTCTGGTGAAGGACTGGGATGAAGTGGCACATAGTGGCTGCTGACATTTGCTGGGGTACCTATGGACATATATGAGATTTGTTACAGTCATTATCAGTTACATATTCAGCAGTTCTGGTTTTCCCTTTGGGATGGGTGTTGTTTTTCCACCTTTGGTTTGTGTATGGTGATGGATTGTGGGATTGGTAGTGCTACATGCTGCCCATGCATTACTGTTGTGTGTGCATGCTGAGCTTGGTATGCTCGCAGTGGGTAGGGCATGCAGGGGTATACAGTTGAGGGTGGTTATGGGGGTGGTTCTCTATTTGGGATGGAGTGGGGTGAAGAGAGTCAGGGTGACGGGGTGACATGCCATGCAGGTGTCAGTGGTGGTGGGGTAGTAATGGTGACTTACCAGTGTCAAGCCCTCCAGTGATTCCAGTGAGGCCCTCTGGATGCAGGATAGTCAAGACTTTCTCCTCCCATGTTGTCAACTGTGGGGGAGGAGGTGGGGGTCCACCACCAGTCTTTATGACAGCAATGTGGTGCCTGGATGCTATTGCACGCACCTTCTTCCATCAGTCGTTCCACCTCTTTCTTATGTCATCACTTGCGTGTGGATAGGTTTCCATGGAGTTCACCTTGTCCACGATCCTCTGCCGTAGCTCCATCTTCTTGGCAATGGATATCTGCTGGACCTGTGCACCAAACTGCTGTGGCTCTACCCTCACGATTTTGTCCACCATGACAAGCAACTCCTCATCAGTGAAACGGGTTTTCTTTTGTGAGGACATGCAATTGTGTAGTGGAGGAAGTGTGTGTGTTGTGCAGAGGGTGGAATGTTTGGTGGGGGTACAGGTTGTGTGATTATGTGGGATGCTGTGAAGTAGTGATTGTGTCCAGTGTTGTTGTGTGTTAGGTGTTGACATATGGTGTGTGATGCATGATGGGTGTATAGTTGGTTGTGGTTTGTGTGTTCAGTTCTGTACATGTTTGGGCTGGCAACGTGGAGCTAGGTTTTCACATTTGCAAAGACTTGTGGGTTGTGTGGGAGTTGGTTTTATAGTGCTGTTGGTGGGTGATTACAGTATGTGTATATATGTCAGGTGTGGGTTTTTTCAGTGTGACCAATGTTGCCTTCTGTTGGTGTGGAATGGCCAAATCGACCGCAGCGGTCCGCACTTCCAATGGGTAACCACCATTGAGTGATCACTGTGGTGATTCATGGGTCATTATTTGGAGGGTGGTGTGTTGCAGGCATGGTGGGGAGGGTGGTGGGGCGTACTGTTTTTTGCCTTCATTAGGTCCAGCAGGAGTGTTGTTTTGGCTTCTTGCTGGCGGTTTTGTGTTTGTGAGTCATAATATGGTCGGCGGATTGCTGCCTCCGCTGCTGTCTATTGGCAGCCGTCACCATGCCACACCAAAGTCATAATGAGGGCCACAGTCTTTCAACCATACCTGAGCTGGATAGCCCTTTCCAGGCTTGAGGATACCTCTCCCAGGCGCTTTCTTACTCACAGAACAGATAATGGGGTACAGGCTCTGGGGCCCACACCTTAGGCCATACAAAGCTTGGACGGTATGTAAATGTGACAGAGCTTTCAATCCTTTTGCTGCAATGAACACTCCACAGGCATGCAGAACTCCATCCTATGCACTTTGTGACACAACGGGCAAGAAATAGAGCCCAGGACCAAGAGACCTCACCTTGGGCCAGAGCAGAGCTCAGATCATGTATGCAGTCAGAGCTATCGCCCCTAAAAAGCCTTTTTAGGGTCTTCAGAAGTGTGCCCCAGGTAGCTGAGGACAACAAAGGTTAGAACCTAGAGCCCGATGGACTTGACCTGTCTCACAAGCCTGCCACAGGTATACCTAGAAAGAGCTGTGGAACTTGCCATTGGCCTGCAGAGTCCTGTCCTGCGCACTTACAAAACCACAGGCCAGTGAATGGAACAAAGACCCTGCCAACAGCACCCCAGGCCAGATTGGACCTCTGACTGGGACCTGGACAAAGCTTTCAACCATGTCAAGGCAGGGGAACACTCCCTGGACCTGACAAAACTCAATCCTGGGCACATTGTGGCACTGTGGGCTGGCAAGTGGAGCCCATGACCTGTGCCCTACCCATCACTAGCAACCAGCTCCTAACACACAGGTCTTTAGCAGTGCAAGGCAGTGACTGGCTGCAGAGCTTAGCATACAGCCAGGGGCTCTGCCCATCCCACCACTTGGGTTGACCTGAAGATCTGTCTCACAGCTGTGCACAGTTGTGGTTAGCCATAAATTAGGCCGGTTAGCCAGGCCAGTTTTTTTCCCTTTTTTATATTTTTACAGTCTGCAAGCCATATTATACGATTCATGAATGCTCGCTCATGAGAATGCTTCTGGCCCATTTTCTGATTTCTCTTCTTTTGACAGACCTTTTTAGGCGTTCCGAGGGGTAAAGGGAGTCAAAGTTAACACTTCTAATCAATTAACAGTGTAACCTATTTGGGCACACATTAAATCTCGGAGTCAGAGATTAAAGTTCAAGGGATTATTATAATTAAATTTAAGGCCAAATTTACGTAAATGAGTCTCAAGAAATTGCAATATAAATACCGAAACACCAAAGGTGAAGTAAAGCGTTGAATCAGATTAAATCGTACAAGCATACAAGAATCTTAGTTGCAGCAATACAAAAGAAGAGAAACAAAATCTGATGGTCATTGCACAAGTCACAGTCCACTTGTCTGATCCTTTGAAAACAAATTTAATCTAGATATTGTAACTAAGCTATAGGGAAAATCCTAATTATCTCACAGGAAATATAGAAAAATTGAAATATTCAGAAAGTGTCAATATAACAGAAATCTCACTAGAAGTTCTGTTAGAGAGGCGTGTGTTGCATAAAGCTGCTCAACCATATTAAGAATAGAGAAGTCTACACCTCTACAAGTCTCAGGGAAGCCCGCTCTAATAAAAGGGTAAAAGGGTCTGCTTTTGTCTAACCAAATGAATAGCAATTTAGACCTTGTAGAATCTTCAAGAATTCACGTCATCAACCCCAGTAGTTTTCCATCTTCCGTGCGCAGGTGGAATTGGCAACTCCCATCAGGCTGTCATCCCATGAAACAAACATCAGGATGACCTTGGGCATCTTGCAGATTCTGGTGCACACAGAGGAGCCTTTTTCTTCTTCGGTTTGCTAGAGCTCCTTGTCTTTGCCAACATACCCTCCCGTACCCCATGTTCTCAAGTACACAACATGCCTTTAACTGTAGACTAGTGCAGACTCATCTGCAAATAAAGAATAATACAACACAAGCAAAACCCCATGTGGAAGGTTAAGCATAGAAAAATACCATTCCATTTGAACTAACTTAGTAAGCGATTCAATGCGCATTCGATTTACATAGCTACACATGCATTTTCATTCATAGATGTAACATAATTATGAATAACTGTGATTATGCATCTTTCAATTAGAATACCATAATCCAGATACATGAATATAAATGCATACTTGTGTTATATTTCAACAGATTAAAGTCATTATTAAAACACACATATAAATTATTACCTTTCTACTTGTGAGTGCACCATGAGTAATATGATTTCAATGCACCACCTGACATTGGTAACAAAAAAGCACAAGATCTATATTGTTGTTTACACTTTTGTGTCACACCTGCAGTGTATAATGGCACCGCCAAAGTTATGTGTTCTCAATCCCCCTCTGATGACAAATTAAGTCATCATAATCATTCTAATTCCCTCGAATGAGACAGGTTAAACTTTGTTTTTATCAGTTTGTGTCTAGATTCTAGAGGCCTTCATAACATCATCATAGTTACACTGATTTTCTTCTAACTCAACATTCACTCTCTTTCTCTTCTTTGCCTGTTCAACATTAATCCTCTAAGAAATGTTGAACCCCACAATCAGAATTATTGCACAAATGGCAATAACCAACAAAGGCTTCAAAACAAAACCTACATTTCAGCTTCCTAGGTTTCCCAACCACCTGCCTATAGCAGTAAATCTATCTTGAATAGCCTCCCAGGCACCTATTGCTTCCAACTCCTTCAAATCCTTTGTCAACTCAGAAATATTCTGAATATACTTCTCCAAGCCCTTACATTTGTCTTGGATGGAAGTACAGCATTGCTGACCATTTAACATCTGGCAGACTCTATCCTCTTTTGCGAGTAAAAGGTATAATGTAAATCTGTTCTGCAAAACCATAGATCTTATTGCCACCATCGCTGTAGCAACTTTGAAGGGACGACATATCCCAGATTGCTCTGAGGCCCCTGGAGGGGGGCCATTTTCCACAGCACCTGCACCCATCTGACAAGGCCAATGAGCGCTACAAAGCGCGTGGGGGCTCATCGCTGCGCAGGATGCGATAGCAACTTTGGAAGGACCCATATCCCAGACTGCTTTGAGGCCCCAGGAGGCGGCCATTTTCCACAGCACCTGAACCCACTTGTCCAGGGCAACGAGTGCGATAAAGCTTATGGGGGCACTGCGCAGTGCAGGACACACGCAGGCCACGCCTGTTAAAGACCGGGCCAAGACGGGCCCATCTTAGCCCGGCAGAGACCGGCAGAGGCTAGTCTGGGCCCATACTCTTTAGACTTTTTGATGCATATATTTCGGTTATTACTGTCATGGACATTTTTAGATCTTGGCAGCCTTTTACCTAGTGACCTGTGGCATAATGGGGAAAAGGAAGGTGACCACAGTTCCACACCCACTTCACAACCTCATTCCTGGTCCTCCATTGATAACTTTCTGGTACGCACAGTGGATTTTTTTTCACATGAAATTAAGTTGGCAGGGGCTTTAGAGGCAGAGGATATTGAATCTAGGCTCCCTAGCAAGCCCTTGGGCATGGTACCATATGCAACATTGGTTCTGCAAACAATACGCTGCATGATACTCCGCCCCCGGCCCCTGTTACTCAAACCACTTGCATGGACCTGGAACGGGTTGTTTCGGATAACGGACCTGGGGTTGTAGATGTGAGTACTGTTGATTGTTCGGGTGTGCCAGATGTTCTGTGTGGCTCATTTGACTCCAGCCCATTACCAAAAGGAGAAGGAGGATTCCTAAATCAAAAATTACATCTGCCCCAAGGTCACAGCCCTTGACTCAAGATACTCTCATTAGTTATGTGCCTTCACACACCCCAAATGTTGACCCTTTGGCCTCGCTGAAGATTTGGTTCAACAATTTATTAGACTCTAAGCTGCAACGACTCCATACTCGATTAGCAACACTAGATTCTAGTTTGGGTAATTTAGTCTCAATGTCGGTGAAGGATCGCGTGCAAGCACGGTCAGTAGCATCTCAGTCAGGGGCCCTCAATTGCCTCTCTGTTAGGGGGATGGTTTTGAGACCAAATCACCTTCCTAGAGTAGCTACACAAATCTCTACAGGCTTACAGAATGTGGGTAGAGAAGCTAGCTCAATTGACCAGCTGGACACTCTTTCTGTAAATTCACACACACAGGAGCTTAATCCTCAAATTGCGAATACTACTCCATCCCTTGGTAGCCAGCATGAACAACAGCAGGCTGTCCACCCCATACCCCAGTACCCAGTTATAAATCTGCCACCAGCCTCAAGCCCGTATGTGGTCATTCTGGATAATGTCCCTAAGCTTCAAGGCCCCATAAAGGAATATAACTCAGCCCTTAAAAACAAAGTTATTTTTTGGTTAAATACAAATGTAAGCTGTAAGTCGGACCTTTTTAAAGAGATCCTGTTTGTCTGTTGTGTGGGTGATATAGGCTCAGTAAGGAGCCAATCACTTTGAGACCTTGTGATTGTCAACTTCCGAGATCCAAATGTATCCAGGGAAATTTTAGTGCTCGTTGATGCCAGTATGGTGAGGCTGAAACAGTTGAGAATCCTACCGTTGGGTTATTTTTATAAACATCTAGCCCCCACAAGAGATGCCCAGAACACTGAGAACACCCAGACTTTCCATTAAGTCCCTATATGGGGCTCAGGGAGCCGCTCCCTTTCAAGCCACCTTCCACTTAGCAATCACTACTCAATATTAAGTGAATTGGAAGAGGTGGATTGACTAGCACTGGCAGTCCAAATTGAGCTTAGTGGAACTACTGGGGAGGGGAATTCGGGGGAGAAGGGACATATTGTCACCAAGCAGATTGTGTCTGAAGTTAATCCACCTGTAAATGTTCCAGGGGAACTGGCTGCTTTGCCATCCAAGGTGTTCATCAACTGATAACACTCAACACTGGAAACTCTTTAGTTGGAATGTGGCCGGTTTGGCTTCAAAGTTAGAGGTCAAGGGTTGGAGGCTATTTATCTCAAATTTTGATATTATCTTTCTGCAGGAAACCTGGACTGTTTCAGAATTGGTTATTGGTGGATACACTGGCTTTAGTAAGTTTGCCACCCCCTCACCTTCTGGTCACTCTAAATTGGTCCTGGTGGTCTGGTTTAAGGTCAGACTTGGTTGCAAGGTCTTACCAATAACAATGGACTCAGATGGAATTCAAGCATTCGAAGTTCATTGGAGTGGCAAGTTAAGAATCTATCTGGCAAATTACTACAACAATAACTTTGCAGCTACTACCAACTCTTTCTTTCTTGATCTGTCTCTAGCTATCAGTTGTTTGGCTGATAGGGCTCACGCTAGTGGCAGGCCCTTTAATGTACTTTTGGGAGGGGATTTCAATGCCAAACTGAGAGATATATCCACCTCAGTGGATTCTCCCTTCTATCCCGCTAGTAGGGAAGTGGATCACACAGGGCTGAACCCAAAGTGACAGGACCTATATGCCCTCCTTCTGGCGCATAACTTGATTAGCCCCAAATCCTGCCCAGATAATAGCAGTAGCACCAACTTTTATTGGCCAGGGCTGTAGCTCCACAATTGATTACATATTTGTTTCTCAGAATCTCTTACCCCTGACCAATGGATTTTAAGTGATTCCCTCAGTTTTAAGTGACCATAACCCCTTTGCGATCCAACTTAAAGTGCCCTCCCAGACTAAACCAAGAGAACTTGGTCCCAGACTAAAACTAGGGGAAAAGGACAATGGTAGGAGGGTAGCTTGGCGCTCACGCATCTGGCGTTTATTATGTACCAGCTGCAAACCTCCCCCCATCACCACAAACATTAAGTCAAATAAGCAGTGGGGACCCTGCCATTTGCCTAACAGGTTTTGCTGAGCTCACGTCATATATTAGGGAACTCATCAGTAGACCAATTAAAAATGTCCCTTTGACTGGCTGCTTGTGGTTTGATAGATCGTGTAGCCAATGCCTCTCTGTGCCAGGAGCTTAGCCAAAATCCTAGAGACAAAGCCACTATCATTGCTTGTAGAAAGGCATATACCCTAGGCGGTAAAACAGCGGAAGGCTGAAGTTAAGATGGAGCAGTGGGAAAATATAATAGAAGCCTCTAAAAAGTAGGACTCCCAGGCTTTTTGGAGAGTAGTCCGGGCTGGTGTCTCAGATGGCAAACTGCCAGAAGAAATGACATTGCATATCCCCACTGATGCTTGGGTTGGCCATTTTTCAGGTATCTATGGGGCAAACGAGGTAAGGGGTCAATCTGTACAGATAACGTTGCCCTTGAACCCTAGTTCCCTCTTTTTAGAGAGTGAGGTCCTAAAGGCGATTTGTGACAGTCTCCCAAATAAGGCCCCCGGTCCGGATGGGATCCCGATGGACCTTTTCATAAAATACCCAGAGTTTTGGGCCCTTTGTTGACCAGGATTTTTAATATGGTGTGCAGGGTTGGAACCCCTATATTGTGGCAAACTTCTGTAGTGGTTCCAATTTTTAAAAAAGGCAATACCCTAAACCCTAGGTTTTATTGGCTAATCTCGCTGCTCTACTCTTCCTCAAAATTAATGGGGAGGGTGGTTTTGGAACATTTGATCTCTTGGGTGCAGAAGAAAACAATTCTTTCTTGTGCCCAATATGGTTTCAGGAAAAGTCTGGGCACTATTGAGCAGTGCCTGAACCTTTACCTTCTTAAGGCCAAGTACAAGTATGTGAAGGTGGGTCCATTCACTTCCCGTTTATGGACTTGTCTAGTGCATTTGATTATGTTAATAGGGAAAAGCTCTGGGCAATTCTTCTAAACATGGGTCATGATGACGGCCTAGTAGAGCTTTTGAGGCTCCTTCACCAGGGCCAGAGGACAAAAATAAGGTATGGATTGAATGGCGAGACCACCTCCCATTTTGGTGTAACAGAGATGTGTCCTCGCCCCCATTCTATTTCTTTTATACATTAATGACCTGGAGAAAACCTTGCTTTCTACAGGCGCTGATGTGCCCCGCATACACAATAATGCCATTCCTGCCCTACTGTATGTGGATGATGCAGTCTTACTGGTGAGGACTGCAAATGGGCTCAAACTGCTAGTGGATAGTTTTGTTGAGTTCATGAAAATTTTAGACCTGGAAACCAACTGCTCAAAGACCTTTGTAATGGTTTGTAGTCCTAAAAATACCATGTGGATAGGAGAACGAACTTTAACAAAAGTAGGCTCCTTCTCATATCTGGGGCAAGAATTTGACAAAGCATGTAGTTGGTGTCCCTGCTTAAAAAACAGGGTTTTACGCATGGTGCCCACTCCCTGGCCACCAATATAGAGTGGAAGCCGGTTGCCCCCATATTGGAGGTTTATAAGAGAAAATGTCTGCGGGCTGTGACCTATGGCATGGGGTTGTGGGGGAGTAAAGATGTTGGGAGCCTTCAGGTAGAGGAAAATTGATTCTGTCGCCGGTTGTTGGGAGTCCCACCCTCTACTCCCCATTTTTCTGTCCACCAGGAATTGGGTCTTGAATACTTGCAGGATAGAATTAGCATTGCCCCGGTGGAGCTGTGGTGTGCAATTTGGCTTAATAAAGAAGCCGCCATCAACCAGCTGATAAAGCAAGATTGCATTCTTAATGATCCTGCTTGTTCAATCCCATGGCTGAAATACATCAAAGGACTTCTGAATGAAGTGGGTTGCTCAAATTTGTTTAAAAATCTGCATTTGATTACCAAAAAAGACAAAACATGGATATGTGACCGCTTCCTTGAGTTAAGGCGGGCGGTTCCTAAATCAAAGAAGTGGTCAAGGTAATTGTCAAAGATTACTGTATGGTACAAATGTCCCCGGGCCGAGCCCCTTGTTTATTGTTTGTACATAATGTGTATCAGAGATTGATTTTAACCGGCTTCAGACTAGGGTCCCTTCACTGGTTACTGTCCTTTCCTCAAAGACAGTTCTCCTCCAGCACTATCTGTATCTGCCCCTGTGATGAGCACTCCCCACAAACGCTGCTACATTTTATGTTCTTCTGTAAATAGTATGTGCCTCTAAGAAAATTGCACTTGGTACCTCTGTTGTGAAATTATAGCTTTATCAATTGCAGGGCTACTTTGCTTTTTCTTCACCAGTTAAATGATTATGAGATCTGTAGCCCTGTGCACCATTTTTTGAAGGGGGCGGTGGCCTGGCGTAAGAGGATGCTGTTTTAAAACAGTTGGGGTGATTTGTTCGTAGGCGTGGACCTGTAAGTGTTTATATTTTATATGCCTCTTTATTGTGAATTTTAGTATCTTGAACTTATGTATGGTCTTGGTGATTTGCCTGTATGTTTTTATTGGTGTTTCTTTTGTGGATATTATTATATCCAAATAAAGATTTTTTACTACTACTACTATTGCCACCATTTCTGTGTTCATAATCAATAAGGAATTTGATGCACTAGCCGCCAATTTATCCACTATTGTAGAAGGCGTCCTAATTTTAAAATCATTCAAGATCACTCTCACAGGCGGGATCAATGCACCAAAAATATCTCCTGCTACCTCTCTAGCACTAGCACCTCTTCTAGTTCTAGGTTTCATATCCCATATAAGATAATTGAAAATTTTGACATGGTAAATATTTGTAAAATCCATACCAATAAAGCATGTATCATGCCATCCTTTGGGTAATTAAAAATAAGCATACTGTCCTCAAATATAATAAACTCCAGGAATCACAGGATCCTTACCATCTAAAAATAATTCATTATTTCCTCTGACATCAAAGTAATGCTTACATTTACTCTTCCCTATGAAAAAGGGGTCCAAATAACTTTGATCGATGTGAATACCCAATGTTCCCTTATGTTGCCAGTCTAGAGCTAACACTGGTAAGTTTCCTTTCACTTGGAGTTCAATTTCCTTTCTAATCCACCTATGGTGATTCTTAAGATCTTTATCAGTTTCAGATTTGAACTCTAAATCTCTCCTTCTGTCCTCCACTAAATTTAAACATTTCTTCACCACGTTCGTTATTGAACAAGTCAAATTATGTCTGTGTGCATATGCAGTGTCTAATGGCTTGAAAGGTACAAAATGCTTTCATGCTATTTCTGCACCTTTAAAATAAGGATTTTTACTCAGATGTCTGAACATAGGGACTTCTGAAAGAAGTAAATCATAATACGAAAAATAATATTGGAAACTACCCTACCTAAAAAATATACTCTCCAGGAGACTACAAGAAACTCCATTAGTCAAAGGAATGTGATGGTAAATGATACTCCTTAAAACGGAAGCAGGTAACTGCACACAAAAATAGCAATCCCTTGCATCCATAGTATCAATGTATTCATAAAGCAATCTAAAATAAACGTTTACAGAGTAATCTCCTATAGAATAATCCATGTGCAAAGCCTTTTCATCTAATCTGTACAAGCCATTATCTCTAGGACACAACGTTTGCAGTGGAATATCTCATATGTTTCAGAAGAGGTAGGAGAAAATGCTCCTATCAATATAATAATCAAACTGCAAGGAAAAGAAGCAATAATGCACCTAATATGTATCTACATTTACAGGTCTGGTTAGCTTCCATGATTTCGTTAAATCGGACCTTTGCTATGAAACACAGCAGAAACAGAGTATTCTCCGTCAGTTCTACCCTTGCAAAGCGGAAAAGCAAAGTCCAAATAATGAACAACAGCAGACCAATTTACAAGGTCCTTGTAAGTCTTTCTTAGCCCTACTCCATGTTCTTCTAAAAGACAACCTTATGCTCCTTCACCTATGCCTTTGGTCACAGCACTTATCTTAATTCCCCAACAAAGTCAATGCAAAGTCTCTAAAATATGCAGAGTTCAAATTAACTGTTAATCACATCCAGAACGAAATGTCTTCATCTATCCATCAGCACAGAAACCTCAAAACAGAATTCAAACACAATGTTCAGTAGAAGGAGTTTCAGTTGGATCTGCAGTGCTATTCCAAAACTCCCCAAATGTTGCTCTCTCCGTCATCTGCAGCAAAGTATGTCCATTCAGGTCAAGAGTACCTACGACGGGGCACTTTCATTCTTTTTTACCTCCTCAGTGAACAGTCCTTCATTCTCACCTTTTTTTTTATTGAATATCCCAATTAATCATACATATCTCATTAAGATGATAGCAAGGGTGGTTAAATAATAAATAGCAGTATACAAAGAAAAGAAGAGTGGTACGATATGGAAATCATATTATTAAATCATGAGACAGGTCAAAACAACTCATTACTTTCTTGACATCTGCATTGACACCTGCAGGTAGGTACCAAACATGATCTTGATGACTAAACATACATTCAAACAACATCAATCTGCCTACTATCTAAATCTATTCATCGCCTAGCCAATCATCATGCCCCAAATCATTAGAAAAACAGTTAATCATGGCTGACCAAACCATTTCACCCTGTCTCCTAGTTTGCTTCCCCTTACATTTATATACCGATCTCTCCAAATTATATATACCTAGCAAGCGCCAAAACCAAAGTTGAACTGTGGGAGGGTTCTGCACTTTTCCACACAGGTATAATTAGGAGGCAGCTAAAGCAATTGAGATAAGGATAAAGTACGCCTGACCCAGCTCCCCCTCACAATGGTGGTTATAACCAAAGAGCATCAATACAGGGGTAATTTGGATTTCTTTCCCAGAAAGCTGCTTCCAAAATATCTCTATCCCTTGCTAAAGAGGCTGCAATATCTAGAACTATAAAACACATGTATCGTATAGGCTGGGCCTTCCCCACATCTAGGGCACCTATCATCCTCCCTCTTACCCCATCCAAACAACTTAGCTGGTGTGAAATAAAGCTGAAATAATGTTTTGCAGTCCTGAGCCCTTAGACTAGAAGAAAGAGTATTTTCTTTCCCATCCCCGTCATCTCCTGTAAGTCTATGTCTTCCTCCTCTAGCTTCCATCCCCAGGTTGCTTCCTGCTGCTCTGGATCATCCAAAGCACTATTTACTAAGAGGTTATAGATTAGATCAGTTTTACATCCCTCCGACTGAATAGCATCTAAAATGGGAACCCTCAACAGCAAGATTACACTCTGTCTAATTCTACCCAAGAAGTCTCTTAGTTGTAAATATTTTTTTAAAGTTGTGTTCCCTAAACCATAATCCTACTGTAACTCAGTAAAGAAGCATAGCTGATCAGCTGAATACAGGTCCCCATATCTGTTAAGGTGGGATTGTTCCCATTGTTACCGATTAGGTCATAGGATATTATTGGGAATAACGGAGACCGCCAAAGGGGAGTATATAAATTATATTGTTTAACGTCCAGCAACTTTTGAGTTTTTTTCCACACTTTCCAGGCCGCCACAACAATCTTGAACTTCACTGTTTTTGTAGTAACTGGGTTCTATCTAATGTAAAAGGTTGCCGCATTCTGAACTCCCAAGCGCTAACTTGTAGATAGTAGGGGAGACTATGCTATCGCCTGATCCTGTTCTACTCCCCCTTTCCACCAAAAACAAAAGTACCATTTGTTGGAGAAGGACTGCCAAATAAAAAAACAAAAAATTAGTAACTGCCCGGCCCCCGGGTTCTTGTAGAAGAATTAAAAATGTAAGGGCCGCCTAGTCTTCTTATATTACCATATAAAGTTCATGCACATAGAGTCAAACGTCTTGAGCCCAGACTGGTCTAATTCGAGGGGAATAGTCCGAAATAAGTAAAGCACCCTAGGTAAAACTGTAATTTTCAGAACAACCCAATCAGGGTTAAATGTAACAAATTAATTTGCTGTAAATCAGAGCTAATTTTCATTATTAATGGATCGAAATTGACCTGATAGATAATATCAACCTTAGGTGTCATCTTTATGTCCAAATATGTGGCAACATTCACCCTACGAGAATCTACTAGGTCAATGTTATCTGTACATATTACCTGGGTCTTTTTCCAATTAAGAAGATAGCCAGAGCCTTTCCCAAATTTCCCGGCCAGCCTCTTACCCTCAGGAAGTACATTATGGGAATCTGAGGTTATTACTGTGACATCATCTACATACACTTACACCTTGGTGTCAGACTCCTTAATACGCACTTGTTTAATTATCTGATTTTGAAAAATTTTCCCCATAAAATAATTAATATAGTGGGCAAAAAGAACTGGAGAGCAGGGACAGCCCTGCATTGTACCTCCCATAATAGTGATTTCCCCAGATTCCTGACTCATGATTTAAATTTTGGTAAATGGAATATGGTATATTGCCCTTACTGCTTAATCACCTGGGGTTCAAACCCCTTTCATTCCAAAACTGACCAAAGAAACCTCCATGATATTCTGTCAAATGCTTTTCCAGCATCGAGGAGGATCATAGCCATCCATACCCCCGTAGCGTCTGCTATATTGGAGGGTGTAATAGCATGTCTGATGTGGTTCAAAGTTCCTGTGCCAGGTATAAACCTGTGTTGCCACAGCAAGACCAGTTGTGCTATGACCCTCCCCAATTGAACTGCAAAGATTTTAGTGTATAATTTAGAATCAGAACTAATCAGAGAGATTGGGCAGTAAGAGCCTGGGTTATCTGAAGGGCTTTCATTGTTAGGAAAACGACAATATCTCTCCCCTGCCAAGATGGATGAGAGACCCAATTCAATTGAACCCCTTACAGCAGATCCAGTGTAAACGGAGCCATCTCTGAAAAGAACACCTTATAGAATATGAGGAGAATTCTATCAGGGCCTGCTGCTTACCCTGAATCCAGAGACTTTAGTGGGATAGCAATTTCTTCAAGGGTGATAGCCTCTAGGTCCCACTTTGTCTCTGCGCTTAGCCACCGCCCTCCCTCTTCAGCCCCTTCTGAGAACAATTGTAAAATATCTTTTTGATATAATGCCCGATAATATTCCACAAAGATTTTGACAATTTCTACTAGTTCTGTAGCGACTGGCCAATCTTCCCTTTTTATGCAGTCTCTATTTCTCTGGACTTGCTTTTGCCTAGTGTTTACCACTAGCAGACTGCCCTCTGTTTCCCTGTATTCATAACATTACTTTTTATATGCTTGGAATCGTTCCAAAGATACCTTATTATAATGACTGTTGATCTTGGCTTTAACTGTTACTACTTTCGGTTGGGTTTTGATAGTATCCTCTCCCAGTATAATCCCCTCAATGTGTCTTCTTTCCAGTATGGCCATCTGTTCATGAAGTCCCCTAGTTTCTACCTCTTGGTGTTTCCTTTCCTGTGCAACAAAGCTAATGGTCCCCCCTCCTACACCTGCTTTGAAAGCATCCCATACCAACTCACATGTGGAGCTAAATCTGTTTTGATCAAATAACCCTACCCATTTCCTCATTCATTCAATATATTGGGAGTTTTGCAGCTATTTTCTGTTGAACGTCCATTTTACATGAGGCTTGAAGACACTTAATCCCCATCATTCCATGACTAGGGGATTGTGATTGGAAAAAGGTATTGGAAGTTTCCGAATATCAGCCACATCTAGAAGGCTAGCTAAAACCAAAAAGTAATCCAAAAGGACATATTTCTTATGTGGACATGAAAAATTAGTATAACCAGGGTACAGGTTCTACTGTCCCCCATATATCTACCAGTCCATGACTGGTCATTAAAGAGACCAGAGCCCTAAACACCAATGTGTTTCCCATGATATTTCACTGCCATTTTCCACCCAACATCTAAATGCAAATTTAAGTCCCCACATTCGATCAGTGAGGTTGGCCAAGTGGCTATTTCAACCTCCACTTCTTCTATGAGTCCAGGATCATCCTGATTAGAGCTATAAATTGAACAAACAAAACAATTAACCCCTGCAACCAAATACTTTAACACTGTCCACCTCCCCCGTTTGTCAAATAATTTACGTTTAGCAGGCCATATATCGTTTTTAGCAAGAATAGCCACCCTCCTAACTGTGGACGTTTGAGTGGTGCATGGTAGCAGGGTATACCCATTATTGCAATCAAATCCCGCTTTTCTCACAGGATATGTGTTTCCTATAAACAGATAACACCTGAAGCCACAGATCTAATTATCTCTGCCACCATCTGTAATTTCAATTTATCATTTAAGCCAGCAACATTAACTGAACAGAAGAATAGTTTACTCATTTGCCCTAACGTAGATCCAGGGAGGTATATTAATACCAAAGTATTGATAAGTTACTGTCATCATATCACCAGAGCTAATCTGCTATTGAGTCCTAATTTCATCATTTTGCTTAGTTCCCAATCATTGCTCCTCGCTATTTTTTTAAAAAATATTGTTTTTCCCAGTGCCCCGCCCCCAAACGGGCCGAATCGCTATTTGCGACAGTGCAAAATCGGAAATGGGATGCAAAAAGCCCATTTCTGACTTGCAAAAAGCGATGGGACCCGTTTGCGACTCGCATCCGTTGCAACCCCATTTTGCGACCCGCAAATACCAAGTCGCAATTTGCGAGTCGCAAACCTTATGCAATTGCAACTCGCAAATTGCGACTAGTCGCAAAAAGCCCAGTTTGCATGTCCCATTTACCACTAACTCAGAGCAGGTGGTAACCATTACCAAAGTATAAAAGGAGACCCAGAAGGCATCTGGGTTACACGAGATGGCGGAGATATACCTGATAGCAGTGAGAAGGAGAGTCCACGCAGCCCAGCAGAGGAGGAGGAGGGGACACAGACAGGAGAAGATATATAGAACAAGGCAGACTCTTTTTCAGCAAACTGAGGAAGAGATCTATGACAAATACCGCCTTAGCAGCGCAGCCATACTAGAATTAATAGATTTACTCAAACCACAGCTAGAACACCAGACTCTGCGTGGCTGCGCCATCCCTACGCATGTGCAAGTGCTATGCTCACTGCACCTCTTGGCCTCAGGGAGCTATCAGGGGGTCATTGCTGTGGCAGGTGGGGTATCCCAAAGTGCAGTGTCAAGGTTCCTCAGGGCCTTCCTAGATGCCTTAGTCACGCACATGTCCCACTTCATATACTTACCAAGGAATGAGGCAGAAATGAACAGCACCAAGCTGGACTTTTACCGCATTGCCCACTTTCCCCATGTCATAGGGTGTGTAGATGGGACACACATTCAAATATGCCCCCCTGCTAATCTAGAACACCTTTTCCGCAACAGAAAGTGTACCCACTCACGCAATATTCAGGTTGTTTGTGACGCCCATTATGTCATCACGGACATTGTAGCTAAGTTTCCAGGCAGTACCCATGACTCATACATTTTTAGGCATAGTGGGATACATCAACACCTGGAACGTGGGGAATTCGGAGACGGTTACCTCCTAGGTAGAGCCACAGACACTTGCAGACATACACACAGTAATTGTCCGAAGTCATGAATGGCACCAATACCACACTATCTGTAAAAATTGACACCTTCAGCTGGTCTGAAACACAGCGTGCCCTAGCAAGAGCATTAAATTCAGCCACTTGTGCTGCTGAAAAAAATCCTTGAAGCCAGGAAGCTTCAACAACTACTAAAATTGTACATACTGCATAAGGAGCTCTCAGACTTCCTCATTGTCTCGTAAACATGAACCATCAACATACAGCAAAAAAACAGATTCAGGTGGGGGCTCATCTTGTGTATCTGGTCTCGTTTTGGTGCATAGTTCAGTGACACCAAGACAATCATGATCCACTTCATATTCATCACTTTCATTATCAGGTACAGGTAGCAAAGTGACAGGATTTAGAATACTACAGCACTTGACAGTTACATTTTCTGCCGCAAGAATGACCAGTTCATGTTTGGTAAGGCGGCTACTTGTCAAATGCTAGGCTCTAGTCCTTGTCAATGATAACTCCACAGAACAGGGAACATACACAATTAATGGGTGACCCATGAATATGTTTTCACACCTCTCAGTGCTAACACTAACAGCTGCTACCACTCTGAGACAAACTGGCAGCACAGACACTAGAGGATCAAAAGTATCAGGAAAGTAGGCCACAGGCATAGTACTAACAAAATATCAAATACATATCTGTGGATGGCATAGCACATTTTTTAGATGAAATACACATATTGTTGTCTAGATACACATCTATGAGATATTCATCATTTAAACATAGACAAAATGGCATGCTAGTACCCAATGCATTCATGTGATATGGGTCTATAGCCATTAAATCAAACATTTCTTCATATGCTTCCTCTACATCTTGTTGTAATCTAAGACATCTGTGGACTAGCTCCTGCTCTGCAGGAGGTAGAACTTTAACTGCAGAAAATGAAAAGATGCTCTCACTACAGAATTGCTGGAGTAAGGCAAAAGTTATAGACATAGATATGAAGTCTTTCTGTTACTCAGTTCTAAGCCACTTTCTCTAATTGTCAGTAAGGCAATGGCACGCAGTGTGCTGTCCTCTGCTTCTCCTACTGGTCTGCAGTCGTCTTGTTCAGGGGCCGTTTCACGGACCTGCCCTGCAGTGTCCTCTTCAGTCTATTTTTCTGCAGCTGTGACCATCAACTTTCTGCAAGACTACATTGTGTGCCTCACTCAACAGCATCAGTTGGTGTCACCTGACACTTGATGAGGAGCTCTCAGTGTGGCTCTTAGGAATGGTCCGTTCTGTCTTCCCCTTTCCTGCTCTGTTGCAATGCTCCACAGGTTGCAGATGCTCATCCGTTGCAGGCACCTCTGTCTTGGTTATTGTTGGTGCGGGTCTGCACCTAGTGCCATGAATGCATTCAGGACGTCCAAGCACCTTCACTGCCGTCCACATCACCAGGAGCACAAGGTGTGGTCCAGTCCACATAGAACTAAGAGAAACATCTTTTATTTTTCTCATCATGACCATGTCGCCAGCTTTTAAAAGGGTGTGTGGGCTCTGAGGACGGATGGCTCAAAGCTTCCTTCACCTGGAGATGGTGATGCCCCAAGACCTCTGACAACTTAAGAGCATAGTCAGAAATGTTTTCATCAGTCCACAGCAGTTCTGCTTGAGATGCTGGGAGAGGCAACTTTAACCCCACAGACAGAGGCCACCCCATCAGTACCTCATGGGGGGGACAAAAAGGTTGTTATAGATGGCGCTGCCCTTATGGCATGCAGCACTAAAGGCAGCGCATTAGGCCATAATAGGCTGTTGCATTGGTTGTTTTTGCTAATCTATTTATTTATTGTGGAGTTCATCCTCCTCACCTGTCCTGAACTTTGGGGGTTGTGAGGGACATGCAGTTTCCACTCAATTCCCAAACCTTAACACATCTTTTGCACAACTGCAGCCACAAATTCACCCCCTCTGTCACTATTTATGCCCTGGGGGAATCCCGAATCGGAGTATGATATCTTTCATCAAGTATCGCACAACAGTTGCCGCATCATTCTTTCTTGTGGGAAACAAATCCACCCATTTTGAAAATTGATCCACACACACCACCAAATATTTGAATCCATTCACTGGGGGCATAGAGGCAAAGCCTTTTTGGACGTTGGTAAATGGCCTGTGGTACTGGTAAGTGATCATGTGTAGTAGGGGACTGGCCTTTAGTATGTTGGGCACAGACAAGACATTGGGAGCAGAATTGTACAGAAAAGGCTATTATCCCTGGTGCAAACCATTCCTGTCGAATGAGCTCATTCACCTCCCCTTGTGCCATGTGAGTGGGTCCATGAGTTAGCCTTGAACGGTAAGGAACATACTGCGTGGAGCCACAGGTCTCCCATTCTGGTGGACCCATAATCCCTCATCATTTTGCTCACACCCAGCATCAATCCACACTCTTTCGTCAGCTGGTGTTGCAGACCATTGTGCTTCCTTCACATCATCTAGCAAAGAAATAGCCTCTCCCCCAAACTAGCTCACCCATTTTATTTTCTTCATTATTATTACAAGTGGTATATACACAATTAAAAATGTACATGTATATATACACATCTGTATCTCACATTTAAAATACGGTGATGACCTGCAGTCATGCTTTCACAGTCTAATGTAGATCCTTCAGCAGTTGAAAAGCTTTGAAGCAATTCCAACAGCCATCTCAATAAATGGAGACCTTAATAAAAGTTGAAATCACACAAAAATATTTTCTTTCAAGAGACTCTGAAAAGTTCTCACCTATATATGTATATTTTTTCAAATACTGCATTTAGCTGGCACCAGATAGCATGTGTGTGTGACCCTTTCAAATCATTTAGATAAAACCAGTTTAATCAGTCTACTGCTAAAACATCTGGGCCCTCATTCCGACCCTGGCGGTCATAGACCGCCAGGGTCGCGAATGACGGAAGCACCGCCAACAGGCTGGCGGTGCTTCATTCGTCATTCCGACTGCGGCGGTACAGCCGCGGTCGCCCAGCCGGGTCCGGCGGTTTCCCGCTGGATTTCCCCCGGCTGGGAGAATCCTCCAGGGCAGCGCTGCAAGCAGCGCTGCCTTGGGGATTCTGACCCCCTTCCCGCCAGCCTGTTTCTGGCGGTTTTCACCGCCAGGAAGAGGCTGGCGGGAACGGGTATCCTGGGGCCCCTGGGGGCCCCTGCACTGCCCTTGCCACTGGCATGGGCAGTGCAGGGGCCCCCTAACAGGGCCCCAGCATGCTTTTCACTGTCTGCTTAGCAGACAGTGAAAAGCGCGACGGGTGCAACTGAACCAGTCGCACACCTGCAACACCGCCGGCTCCATTCGGAGCCGGCTTCAGTGTTGCAGGCCGCCTTCCCGCTGGGCCGGCGGGCGCTAACAATGTTAGCGCCCGCCGGCCCAGCGGGAAGGTCGGAATGGCCCCAGCGGTCTTTCGACCGCGGAGCAGCCATATGGCGGTTCCCGCCTGGCGGGCGGCGACTGCCGCCCGCCAGAGTAGGAATGAGGGCCCTGGTGTAGAATAAGGACTGCCACAGTTGTCATTACTTCTTTGCATAACTTTGGGAGAGGAAATGTTCAAAGCTACTCTTGAGCATTGCTTTTTGTAACAGCAGTGCAAGTCAGGGCTAAATACAGAAGCTTAGCATCTGACACTTAAACCTGCTGTCGTAAATTCACATCACATGTCCCAGCACAGTTAACAACTGCTGTTTAGTGTTTGACCTATGTGAGAGTCCCATCAGAGCTCTGCAGGGCCAGAAGCATGACTGAGGACTGAATATGGTTTTGCATCGACATTTTCAGTCTTTGGAAAGGTAGGATTTAAACTATGTTGTTTTTGTATTTCTGTGCAGTGCACTCTCTAGCACCCATTAACACCAGTAGGGAACGGTAACCTTTCAAAGAACTGGCTCAAGAAAATTTAGAATGCCAGTATGCGCATAGAAATCCTGTGCAAAAAGGCAGGCCAGGAGCTGGGGTACTTGAGACACATTGCAGCCATGAGGCCACATTGAAACTAAAGCTCACATTTTAATTTTGTCTCTTAGATACAGGAATATTGGCATTGTTAGAGCTCAAAATCATCCTATTTTGTGCTCAAGATATTTACCTACTTAGACACAGAAACCGAGTGTGTAATTTGCACATGTTGAGAAAAATGACACAGAAAAAGTAGCAGCACCGTAAAAGTGTGCTTGAAGCTGTAGAAATGCAAAATATTAACTGCTTCTTAATAAGATGTTATAACAGAATACTTATGAAAAGGACGATTTAAAATGGTTATGTTGACAGAATAATGCAATTCTAATGATGTGACCCAACCTTTCTGTTGCCTTACATTGTAGTACACCACAAGAAGAAAGGGGTGCAAAAATTTGTGGGAATTGGTTACATAGCTGATATTTACAGTAGTGATATTAAACATTATAAACATCATAAAAATGTAAAAACTATTTTAGTAAAATTAATTTTAAGAATAATTTACATGTATGGAGGTTGAGAAACATTTTGTGGTAGTAGGACATATTCAGCCTTGGTCATTACTGAATAATGTTTTAGGGTCTTCAAGCTGTAGCTTCACACTGTAATATGTCTTTATTCACAATTTACATTTTATGTTGATCTCTCCATTGCTGCAATCATGATCCTTTACTGAATCCTAGAAATGTTTATTTTATCCTTTAGAAATAAGTAATTATTTCCCATCCAACCACAAATGTACTTGAAAGGTCTTTTTTAAAGTAGTATACCATGTGCCCAGGGCCAGTAAATTAAATGCTACTAGTGGGTTGTAGCACTGGTTGTGCCACCCACAGACGTGGCCTTTCAAAACCTGTCTCAGGTTAGCCATTGCAGCCTGTGTGCGCAGTTTACTGCTACTTTGACCTGGCATTTAAAACTGTTTGCCAATCCTTAAAACTCACATTTTGCTACTAAGTCACTACTAATGTTAGCGCTAGGTAGGTGGGGCATGTACTTTTAAGTTTACATGTCCTGGTGCTGTCATACACAAATTTGTGGGGTTTTTTGTTTTTGTTTTTTTCTCTTCACTACTGTGAGGTCTACTCCTATTATAATGAGTGCCTTTTTACCATTAAAGTTAATTTTATCATTAGTATTTTCTAAATGTCACTTCTAAACATAGATATTTCTCTGCTGTAACAGTTCTGTGTGCATGCCGCCTGTCTTTAATACCCAGGCTTTGTTACAGCTTACTCTGTGCTTTCCCTCTCTCTGTCCATATTAGCGCGCAAACTACTTTACATATGTTAGACAATCTGTGTCCTTCTTAACTTGCTCTATAGGGCTATCCTGTCAAAACATTTCTCTCCTGTCATCTGTTTAAACAACGTTTTAGTCTTTTTCAGCATTCTAGGGCTTACCACCATTACGTTTCCTATAAACTTGCCTCTGCCCATTTTGCCCTACCCTCACAATTTTACAACCTGAAAAATAAACACAATGGTTGTATCCTGCAAAAAAAAAATTGTTAAGCAGGGAAAAAATTGTTATGCAGTGATGGATAGAGAGAGAGATAGAGAAAATCAAGAGCTGTTGACAACTTGGAGACACCACATAAACAGCTTTTCTTCTCTACTTCAGCAATGATCTACTTTACATATAATTCAAATAAACATTGCAAAACATAGTGGCATATTTACACTTAAACAACACATAATTCAAATGCAGCCATTGAACATGACATACTATTTGTTTGTACACATTTCAAAATCATTTCCCTGTGTTCCAGTGCCAGCTGATCAAATGCTTCCCAGTGCCAGCTGATCAAATGCTTCACAAGCTACACTTTGGGAGGGTTTTTATTTATGTATTTATTTTCTCTCTGGGATTCCCATAAAATGAAAAAAAAAATCTTCTCTCTGTCCAGGCTCTCCTGTGTGGTCTTACTATTTACCATACAAACTTGCCACTATCATTTAACATAATGATACAGATAAGTTAGTTACTCCTCAGTCCCCTGTTTAAGAAAAAAAAATCTCTTCTCTCTGGCCCAGGCTCTCCTGCGTGGTCTTACTATTCACCGTACGAATTTGCCACTATCATTTAACGTAGTGATGCAGATATCTTAGTTATTCCTCAGTTCCCTTTATAAGAAAAAAGTAGTTACATAGCTGATATTTACAGTAGTGATATTAAACATTCTAAACGACATAAAAATGCGAAAACTATTTTAGTAAAATTAATTTGTAAGAATAATTTACATGTATGTATGTTGAGAAATATTTTTGGGTGGTAGGCCATATTGAGCCCTGGTCATTATTGAATAATGTTTTAGGGTCTTCAAGCTGTAGCTTATATATAAATATCCACATGTGTGTACCTATAGATATGATACTTTAGTTCCAATTCCCTCCGCCATTATCTGAATCCCAGTAAGCTATTTATTATTTTCTCTTACCAATGATGCTTGCTCCTCTCATTCACAGAATGGTCATCCAGATTACTATTATAGCACTGCCCCAAGACTTCCCTGCGGACCTCTCTGACACCTATGCCAGCTGTGCAAACAAACCTCTCCAAGCCACATTGTTAAGTTTAGCTCGGTCTCACACTTTAAATTCAGCCAGTGAGCAACCCAGCCCTTTTTTCTTAGGGTCCACCTGTTGTATGTTCACTTGTTCATGCTCACACTGCATTATATACATTTTTACTCTGTGGGCTTGAAGATTTGTATATGCATCATTTCTTTGGTATATGCGTGCCTATGTTTGGACTATGCCCCCTTTTGGGAATTTCCTGCGACAGTACTTGTTTACATATATAACTGCCTGACTTATATGCTTCAGGGCAGCAGATGCCAGCTTGTAAGAGGTAACACTGGGATGTGCGTCTGCCTTCTGCCTTGGCCTGCCAATAAACCTTGGGACTTCAACAAACACTTCAACTGTTCCGGAGCCTTGCCTGGTGTTTGTGTTTTCTTTGTGTCACTCTGAGGAGGGTTGGAAAAGTAGTTTCAATAACATGGGGCACCACAAAGACTTTCTCTCAGCTCTAGGAAGGCGATCAAGCAATCGTTAAATCATGGTACTGAGTCAGACACATCCTTGTGTGTCAACCTCCTCAAAGGTTTGGCCGCTAGGGTAAAGTGGGGTATCCACTGACAACAGTAGCCCACCATTCCCAAAAACATTCTGACTTCTCTCTGGGCAGTTGGTGGTTCATTTTCACAATTGCCAAAATTCTCTTTTGTGATATTTCCTTGCTCCTTTCTTAGTGTGAAGTCCAAGATACTGAACCTCTTTCTTGCAGCTTTCCTTGGGATACCTTGGGATACCTTATGTCCCCTCTCAGCCAGATGGTGCAACAACAAAATAGTATCTTGCTTGCAGCCTTCTTGAATGTTCAGCACCACCAATAAGCTGTCAATGTACTGGATTAGGACTGAATTACAAGGCATGACGAGGGATTCCAAACTGTCCTTAAGAATCTGGTTGTAAATGGATGGGCTCTCAGTGTACTCCTGTGGGACTCTGCACAATGCCACGATGACAGGATTTGTGAACTGTCCTCATGCAACGGTATTGAAAAGAAGGCCTGGCACAAATCAATGACTGTGAACTACTCACCTCACAATGATTCTGAAACAATATCACAGCTGGATTCAGCACCATGGGACAACAAGGAACAACAATGCTGTTTGCCATTCGCAGATCCTGCACAATGTTGTATTTCCCATTCAGCTTCTGTAAGCCTTTAATGGGTGAATTACAAGGACTTCCCCTAATTGCTTTCAAAATTCCCTGTTCAAACATAGACTTGATTACAGGAGCTATCCCATCAATCGTTTCAGCAGTGAAATTGTATTGGGGAATCTCAGGTATTCAGCACTTGGTTTCACCATGCTTCAAACAGATTCAACACCTTTGATCAATCCAATATCTTTTCCTGAAATATCCCATCCCTCAGACCTGACTATGGCCCTCATTACAACCCTGGCGGTAAATGCTGCCTACCGCTGTGTTGACAGCCGCCAAGATACTGTGAGTGCAACGGTAATCCGCCACGGGCATTATGACCCACACATAGAAATCCGCCACTATACAGACACCCACACAAGTCCGCCAGACAAAAGGTCAGTGATAAACTGGCGATAGTCAAACCCACACCGTTAAGCCAACAGGAATACGCCCACAGTATCACGACCCACGAATCACTGGGGCGGTCTTTCAACCGCGGTAAACCATTGGCGGTACACACTGCCGCGATCAAAACACACACACACTTACAAAACAACACCAAATTGGACAATTCAAAATACACACACCTGACACACATACACACACCACACCCACACACCCAATCTAATATAAAACACACACACACATTATCCACAACCCCTTACAGCGAAAAAAAGAGACCAAGCACAGAGACACAAGCAAGGAGCACCCCCTCAATTAGAGGCACAGACCACCATCACCCATGTACCATTCACACACATCACAGCATACACCACAACACATCACTACACACATCCTCACACATATCACTCACCCCACATCCATGGCACCCCAAAGACACCCCAGGTTTTCTGAGGAGGAGCTAAGGGTAATGGTGGAGGAAATCATCCGGGTACAGCCTCAGCTTTTCGGATCACAGGTGCAGCAGACTTCCATTGCAAGGAAGATGGAGCTTTGACGGAGGATTGTGGGCAGGGTCAATGCCGTGGGACAGCACCCAAGAACCGGGGATGGCATCAGGAAGAGGTGGAATGACCTACGGGGGAAGGTGCGTTCCGTGGTATCAAGACACCAGATTGCTGTACAGAGGACTGGCGGTGGACCCCCACCTCCTCCCCCACAACTAACAACATGGGAGGAGCAAGTCTTGGTGATCATGCATCCTGAGGGCCTCGCAGGAGTAGCAGGAGGACTGGACTCTGGTAAGGCAAATCTTTACTAGTATATCCCCCCCACCCTGCCGGCATGCCACCACATACTCCTACCCCTACGCTTACCCCATCACTCCACCAACTCACATATATCCCAATATCACAACCCACCCATCCCAATACCAAGCACTGCATGCAACACCAATGCATGGATACCCATCACAGGCCTGCATGGACACCCATCACCACAGCATGCCCAGTAGAGAGACTCAACCAGCCCACAAAATCCCCACTCACACAAGGGCAAGCCAACAGGGAAATCACAATCAGAGATTGAAACACACCCATTCACAATATGGGCCACGCAGATACATTAACAATACATTTGCATCCCAACAGGACCCCTACTCAACGTCACCGGCGAGGAGGTGCCAGCTACAACCAGTCCTCCCCTGAAGAGGCCCACAGTGACGACAGCAGCTCTGCACGCCTGGATCAGGATGACCAACCTGGGCCATCAGGGGCCTCTGGACAGTCGGTTCCCCTGCCACAGTCCCAACTCCCCACAGAGCCTCCCCCCTCAGGAAACACCACCACAGCACCCACCCAGCGGGCCCATGCCAGTGTCCCCAGGACACATCAATCAGCAGTGTGTCCACCACTACAGGGACTCCAGGCAACCCCATAAACCCAGGACGAACAGGGGCCTGGGGTCAGTGGCAGTGGGCACACGGTTCAGGGGACAGAGGCACAGGACAACAAGGAAGCTGGGAGGACTGCTGTGCGACAGGGGAAGGACAGGCCCAGGGAACCCACTCTCCACAAGGCACTCTCCAACATCCTGGGAGCATACCACCATTCCCAGGAGACCATGGGCCAGATACTGGCCAAGTTGCAGGAGATCCAGTAACTGCAGGAGGGACAGTACCTGGGATCAGGGATGACCTAACAAAAATATACACCATCCTAGTCACCATTGCAGGGGTGCTGGCTGACATGGGCAAGACCATGAGGGAGGTAGTGGCACAACAAAGGGCACTGACACTAGCCAAACCGAGGAACAGCCTCCCACCTCCGCCGGCGATAGTAGACAGGAGTACCGGCCACAGGACCAACAGGCCACCAGCACCTCACCCCCTGCAGAAGGAAAACCACCCCGCAAACGGTCCCTGTGATCGAGGCAGAAGACAGGGAACATTGCCAAGACCCCCGCCAGGAATCAGGACTCTCCTCATAGTCACCCTTCTGTTACCCTGTCCACCTGAACTGCCATTGCTCCCTTTCCCATGCCCCCTTGGACAATGCACCTGTGATACCAAGAGACTGGACTCTACCATGGACTTTCCTCCACCATCACCCCAGTGCCTTGCACATACCCATATATTTATTAGTACCTAAATAAACACCCTTGAAGCAAATAACAATCTGGAGTCAGTCGTATGATTCACAAATGTATTAGTACAACATTATCAAAGCATTGCAATGTATATGTACATTGAAATATACTACAGGATGACCTTTGGTGGGCAGCAGTACATATAGCAGGAGCCAGAATGGGGCACAGTGATCTGAAAATAGAGAATCCAAAGGGAACAGTCAGTGGCCATAGACATAGGGTAAGAGGCTGCCTTGTACAATGTCCAACAGATTACTGAAATGCTAAGTGGAGTTACAGTCTCTTATATGTGTGTCACTGGAAGTACTGCTGTATTATGTTTGTTCTGTTGTCCACATCTTCTTCCTCTGCCTCCTCTTTGTCACTGTCCACAGGCTCCACGCTGCCACAAGACCATCTCCAGGCTCATCCTCCTGCAGAAAAGGCACCTGGCGTCTCAAGGCCAGGTTGTGCAACATGCACCATGCCACGATGATCTGGCACACCTTCTTGGGTGAGTAGTACAGGGATCCACCTGTCAGATGGAGGCACTGGAACCTGGCCTTCAGGAGGCCAAAGGTCCTTTCTACAATCCTCCTTGTACGCCCATCTGCCTCATTGTAATGTTCCTCTGCCATTGTCCTGGGATTTCTCACTGGGGTCAGTAGCCATGAGAGGTTGGGGTAACCAGAGTCACCTGTAAATATAGGGTAACAACTGTTAGACACACACTAACCCTTAGGGGCAATCCCATACCCAGACATCAACATATGCTGGGTGGGGACCTTGGGCTCACATATTAGCCATACCCGGTGCCTCTGGAGTTGACCCATCACATATGGGATGCTGCTATTCCTCAAGATAAAGGTGTTATGCACAGAGCCAGGATATTTGGAATTCACATGGGAGATGTACTGGCACGCCAAACACACCATCTGCACATTTATCGAGTGATTGCTTTTTCTTTTCCTGTAAACCTGTTCATTTCCCCGGGGGGGGGGGGGACGGACAAATGCTACAATGGCACCAATGATGTTGGGGATATGTCCCAGTGCATAAAAGTCAGCCTTCACTGTGGATAAATCCTCCACCTTGGGGAACATTATGTAGCTGCACATGTGTTTCAGCAGGGCAGACTACACTCTTGTCAACACGTTGGAGAACATTGACTGAGACCTCCCTGATGCCATGGCCACTGTTGTTTGGAAGGAACTACTTGCCCGGAAATGGAGCACTGACAGGAGCACTGACTGGACCTGCACTAGAGGAGGGATTCCTGTGGGCTGGCGGATAGCTGACATCAGGTCTGGCTCCAATTGGGCACACAGTTCTAGGATTGTGGCACAATCAAGTCTGTGTGTGATGATAATGTGTCTGTCCTCCATTGTCGCAAGGTCCACCAGAGGTCTGTACACCGGAGGATGCCGCCATCTCATATTCTGCCTCAGCGGTTGAAGCCTATGGAAGAGAATGGTGAGCAGAGGGTCATATTTCCAGATCTATTGCACTAATGTTGATTAATGTACTTTACAGAAGCAGTATGTGAACTCAAGAGTCATTTGATGTGCCAATGTCTGCTGTGACGCAGTTAGGTGCCTTGCCCTGTCGCCCCCCCTGAAATGGTGGCTGCCTGACCTGTGAGGAGGGACAAGTGGACTGGCGTTGTGCGCCGTCACAGTAGACGGTCGATGACCGCCGCGCAACTTCGCGTTGGTTATTATTGGGCCCTATGGGTTCCAGGACCAATTACGATGTGCGCCGGCGGTGACGGTACACACCACCGTGGACGTTACTGCCATTTTCTATCTGTTCACTCACTTGCTACCTGACCTTCAAGAGGAAAGGACCTACACTGCAAGTACTGCTGTGACCTGTGTCTGGAAGCGACAATGGCTCATGTGTCTGGGGAAAGGGCCCCTACCTTCACTGCAGAGGAGTTGGAGAAACAGGTGGATGGGGTCCTACCTCAGTACACGTTACCGTACGGTCCTCCAGACAAACAGGTGAGTACACTGTGAGCATGATGCGTGGGCCATGAACGTTTGTAGGTCTGTGGATGTAAGCCACATGTTGGGGGTGCTGAGGTGTCCTGGTCAGAGTGCAGCATGTAAAGCTGGTCAGTGTATGTGCTTCAGGGCATGGGTGGGAACTGGTGGGCAATGAGTATGACGGTCCGGACGGGTCAGTAATTTCCTTTTCTGCTGTCTTTTCCCTCCAAGTCAGCGCCCACCAGAAGAAGGGTATTTGGCGTGCCATCGCCAAGGCGGTGCGGACCCTGGGGATCTTTCACAGGCGGAGCACCTACTGCCACAAGAGATGGGAGGACCTGCGCCGCTGGTCAAAGAAGATGGTGGAGGCCCAGCTGGGGCTAGCCTCCCAACGTGGAGGGGTGTCCGTCGCACCATGACCTCCCTGATGTTCCGCATCCTGGCGGTGGCCTTTCTGGAGTTGGATGGGTGCTTGAGGGCACCACAGCAGCCACAAGGGGTGAGTATAGATTCTGAAAGCTTACTTTGCACACATTAAGAGGTAGCTGGGTGGGGGATGTGGGCTGTGGGTGCCCCTAGGCCAGGGCGGTCATGGCAGGGTAGGTCTCTTGTTGGGCAGGCTCTGGAGCACTCCTACACCAATGGTGTAAGTGGCCATCTACCACTGTGCAGGGTCCTGTGGGTATCTGGTGTGCAGATGCTGGCGTTAGGCATTGTACCCCATGGGCTGGTGACTGTCTCAGTAAATGGCCAAAGGTGGTGTTGTTGCTGGCATTGACCAAGTGTATCCTCTGTCTCTTCCCCTCACTTTTTGTTTTGTCACTCTGTCCTTGTGTGCATTAGCATTATCTGGTGGAGGAGCAGAGGCACCGGCGACGGAGGAAGCTGCGTCCCACATGGGCCTGGATGCCGAATCCACAGAGGGTTAAGGCACCAGTGGGACAGAGGGCGAGGGGAGCACCACGACGGGGACAGGAGGGGACACCACAGACAGCGACTCCTCCTCCGATGGAAGCTCCCTGGCAGTGGCGGACACCTCTGTGCCCACCTCAACAACAGGTACAGCCGCCACCCCCCCTACCAGCACTGCCCTCCCAGCATACCCTCAGAATGTTTCCCATGCCCACTCACCTAGGAGGATGGGTGTCAGAGTCACCAGATCCTCTGGGTCTGCGCACGTTCCCAACACGTCCACCACAAGACAGCTCCAATACTCTGATTAGAATGTCACAGAGTCTCAGAGAGTCCAAGTGGGGAAAGGGGGATTAGGTAGGGAACAGCTGGGAAGGAGACATGTAGGAAGCAAAAAGGTTAAAACTCACAATATCAAGATTATGTCATATTAATCATTACTAGACTATGATTCTGAGCATCGTCATACTAGAAACATGGATAACTTAAGCATGGACTAAATAGCTAGGCCTCAAGATGACTGGTTACCTGTGAAGGAATCAAGAAGGATTAATACAACTGTTCAATGAACCTCTCAATGAAATGTTACACATGGATTAGAAAACATCAGAACCTTCTAGAATTACGTTTTCAAATTCAAGCATAGTCTTTTGCATGAGGACAAGAAAATAATCTGAATGAATTCTATGACACCATAGGAATTGTACTTAAGGAACTTATTATGCAGTCACAAAATAACATCTAAAATTCTAGCACTTTAGTTTCTTAGAATGCAGGAACATGAATTGCGCACATTGCAGATTTCCACAAGAGTTTGTAAATGCCATGAAATGGTTGTGCCCAATGAATAACATGAATTAAGCATCTTGCTGATTCGAAAGCCACCATGTGAATGCCGTGAAATGATAGCACACAATGAATAACATAAATTAAGCACAAGAAATTAATCGGGCGCCTCGCCGATTCGAATGCCACCATGTGAATGCCATGAAATGGTAGCGCAGTATGAGTAACACGAGTTCAGCATAAGAAATGAATCGCGCGTCTTGCAGATTCGAATGTCACCACGTAAATGCCAGGAAATGGTAACACATAATGAATATCATGAATTGAGCACAAGAAATGAATTGCACGTTTTGCAAATTCAAATGCTACCTTGTGAATGCCATGAAGTGGTAGCGCACACTGAATATTCATGAATTAAGCACAAGGAATGAATCGCGCGTATTGCCAATTCGAAGGTCATCATGTGAATGCCATGAAATGGTAGCGCACAATGAATAACATGAATTCAGCACAAGAAATGAATTGCGCGTCTTGCCGATTTGAATGCCCCCATGTGAATGCCATGAAATGGTAGCGCACAATGAATAACATGAATTAAGCACAAGAAATTAATCACCTGTGTTGCCGATTCGAATGCCACCATGTGAATGTCATAAAATGGTAGCACACAATGAATAACATGAGTTCAGCATAAGAAATGAATTGCGCGTGTTGCCGATTCGAATGTCACCACGTAAATGCCAGAAAATGGTAACACACAATGAATATCATGAATTAAGCACAAGAAATGAATCACGCGTGTTGCTGATTCGAATGCCACCATGTGAATGTCATGAAATGGTAGCGCACAATGAATAACATGAATTAAGCACAAGAAATGAATCGCGCGTGTTGCCGATTCGAATTCCACCATGTGAATGCCTCCGTCGTACCGCCTTGATCAAGAATCACCAACAAAGTGAAAGGGCAAGGCCTGGAGGATCGAAGTAGGCCTCCGGGATAGGAGCTCAGGAAATTGCTGCTGCTCTGCACCGGGACCTCTGACTAGTGAGCACGTGTAGTTGGGCTGGCTCCCTTATATAGAGTCTTGGCCCAGCCCACAAACCACACCCAGGCATGCTGCAGGGAAAGCTTCTAGAAGGCCCTGGAAAGGGACCACACCCTTACACACTCTGAAAGCCTGCAGCAATACATTGCAAATGAACAGTATTTATAAGCACCTTGAAAATAAGTCTTCAGGATTAAACTCTGCAATGCAAAAGGTTAAGCAACAGCATATCAGCACAATGCATAAATTAAGTTATCTTGAAAGTGCTGGGTTTTTGCATTCTAGTCACTCATGGAGCACGCACTGCCCTGATGTTGACAATGGGCATCTCCTTCGCCCCAGGCACCTCAGGCCCTGCCCCAGTCAGCCCTGCAGCCCTCAGTGAGGAGGCTATTGACCTCCTGAGATCCCTCACTGTTGGGCAGTCAACAATACTGAATGCCATCCAAGAAGTCGAGAGGCATTTGCAACAAACAACTGCATACCTGGAGGGCATTCACTATTCTATTGGCATGGCGGCCCAATAGAGAGCATTTCAGGCTCTGGCCTCAGCACTGATGGCAGCCCTTGTACCTGTCGCTAGCCTCCCCACTCCAAGTTCCTCTACCGATACCCAATCTTCTCAATCTCAGCCTATCCCAAGCACTCCTTCAGACCAGCATTCACCAAATCACCACACAAAAGTGGCTCAGGCAAACATAAGCACCACACTTCATCTCACAGGCACTCACACAAGCACCATGCCCATGCAGATACACCAACATCCACTGCCTTCACTGTGTCCCCCTCCTCCTCATCGTCCACTTCCCTCCCAGTAGCGTCTACACTCACACCTCCATGCACTACATCTTCATCCACTACATCCATCACCAGAACCCCCATCACAACGCAGCCCTCACGAGCAGTCACCACCCCTACAACCATGCACACATCCCCTGTGTCCTCTCCCAGTGTGTTTGTGACCCCTCCTCCCAAAGTACACAAACGCAAGCGCCAACCCACCCAACAGCCATTCACCTCACAACAGCATCCAGTCCATGCACCCTCACCCAAACTCAGCAGACAGACACCTCCTACAACCACTCCCTCTTCCTCCACTCCCAAACCCTCTCAATCTTCTGTCCCATTGTGTCTAAAAAACTGTTCCTGGCTAACATTGACCTCTTCCCTATGCCTACCCCACCTCCCGTCCTTCCCCTTCGGCCAGGGTGTCCAGATCCCAGGCCAGCACCTCAGCCACCAAGTCGGCGGACGCTGTGGTACCTGCAACTCTCAGAGGATCAAAGGGGGCACCGGCAGGCCAGCCAGTGTGCCACCTGACCCTGCAAAGTACCAACCCATTCTGCCACCTGCCAAGGTGAAGAAGGGGCCAGCATGCAGGACAGCGAAGGAGCACGACCCACCCAGGAAGACCTCCTCCAAAACTCCAGCTGCCAGTGCCAAGGTCCCAGCAGCATCTGCCTAGGTGAGGAAGGGGCAGAAAAGCCAAGGCAAGGCACTTCAGGCCTCGGAGGCTCCAGGTGAGGGCCTAGTGCCCACCCTCAGACCCGACAGCCCTGCCACCTGTACCGCAGGAAGCACCGCTGCAAGCACTGCCACCTGCACCGCCACCTGCCCCACCGCTGCCACAACAACTGTCAGCAGTAGCATCCCCAGTGGGCAGCCGTCTGAGGCTGCAGGAGACAGGCTTGTGCCTCCTTCCACCACTACCAGCACCTGCACCACGGCCAGCACCGCCAGCATCCCTGCCGCAGGCACCGCCTGCAAGCACCGCCACCTGCACCTTCACCTGCCCTACCACAACAATTGTCAGCAGCAGCATCCCCATTGGGCAGCGGTCCGAGGCTGCAGGAAACGGCCGGGCGCCTCCTACCACCACTGGAAGCACCCCCACCAGCACTACCAGCAATTTGCAGCCTTAGTCGCCGCAGGATGGAGTTTGGCCCTGCCTCTATGGAGTATTATGCAACCTGTTCCCTGCAAATCTCGTGCCTCAGACACCCAGGTGGTGGAATGTGAACTGCCACACCCCAAGTGCTGCATCACTGGGAACAAAGCCCCTTCCAGAACCAGTGGAGAAAGCATGGATGAAGCAGACTGGGCACAAAGCCCCTTCCAGAGCCAGTGGAGAAACGCATTCACTCACCCAATCCTTGGCAGGGTGAAGGACACTGGGCAGAAAGCCCCCTCCAGAACCAGTGGAGAAATGCATCCACTCACCCGAACCTTGGCAGGATGAAGCACACTGGGCACAAAGCCCCCTCCAGAACCAGTGGAGAAATACATCCACTCACCCAATCCTTGACAGGATGAAAGCAGACTGGGCACAAAGCCCCCCTCCAGAACCAGTGGAGAAATGCATCCACTAGACAGACTGTGGCCTTGCACTCCCCAGGACCAAGCGATGGGCAAAGCACCCACTTGAGAGACTTGAGAGACTGTGCCTTTGCACTCCCCAGGACCAAGCAGTCGACAAGCCACCCACTTGAGAGACTTGAGAGACTGTGGCTTTGCACTCCCCAGGACCAAGCAATGGGCAAGAAGCCCCCTCGAGGAGCAGTGTTGTTGTACCATCATCCGGCTGAGGTGCCCCCCCTTCCCTGTCCCCCTGAGGTGCCTGTGTGCTCATGACCTGATGCCCCTGCAGTGTTCTCTCCGTATTGAGGCAGGAGTCAAGGGTAAATGTAAGTATTTGTGCATACTGTTTTTCTATATTTGTTAGGTATATCGGCATATTTCAAAATATCACTGATTTAAATCAATTCCTTTTGTCCTAGCGTTCTTCCAGGGGGTAATGGGTGTAAATGTACTGTTGTTGCATGTGTTTGTGTGTATGGTGTTGTGGGTGAGGGTGGAGGTGGGGGTGTTGCGTGTTGCGTGTGTGTGTCACTCTCTTTTTCCTCCCCCCCCTCCCCTGTGTGCTAGGTGCAGTACTCACCGTGGACATCGCCACCGCCTTTGATATTCTTTGTGGTTGAGGAGGTAGATCAGCATCGGCAGTACCTGCAGCTCGGGCTCCATGGCGTCCTGGTTCTTCGTTGCTTGTCAAGAGGTGAGTGGTTTTCCTTCCAAAGACTGTTTCCGCCGTGATTTTGATGTAGCTGGTACCCGTCCTGGAAAATCTGACGGATTGGTGGGTTGTGATAGGGTGGGCGGTGCATTGTCTTCCGCCTGTCTGTTGGCGGTGACCGCCGCGGTGTTTGTTGCTCCCGCCGTGGTGGTCAGAGTGTTTAAGTGGCTGTCTGTGTTGGCAGTTTCCGCTGTGGTCGTGATCCCATTTTTTTTACTGCCGGCCTGTTGGTGGTATTACCGCCGCTTTAACACCGACCTCCAGGGTTGTAATGAGGGCCTATATCTTTAAGGTCTATAAAATCATCAATTGTTAATAGGGTGGATAAACAATGTGGTATAGAATCCATCATTCGCAAATTTAAAGGCAACATCGTCATCATGGGTTTGAATCTCTATAACTGTCGGTGTACAATAGAATATGTAGTTCAACTTGCAAAGGATATCCCTACCTAGAAGACTTACCAGGCTAGAATCACACCACAAATGGGTGATACACTTCAAAGGACCCGATTTTCACAGGCACGTCTGTTGTTTCTTGGGCTATGATTCGATTATTCACTATTCCTATAACTTAGATCATTTTACCCTAGAGGGATAGGTTTGGAACTTCTACTGTTCTCAAAGTAGGTAGCACCAGTGTCAACCAAAAGTGACACTGGGTGACCTTTCATTTCATCATCTACGAATGGGCCAATCTGGTCTATCTCCAAGACTGCGTCAAGTACTAAACCTTCCTCCCTTCTCAAGCACTGTCAGGATGACTGATCGGAGCCATAATTCCTGACTGCCTCAAACATAGGAAACTGTTATAAGGGACTGTTGCTTTGAAACGCATTCGTATTCTTGTTTGGGACCACTTTAAAATTTTGTCTGGGGCCATTCTTATTTTGCCTTGCCATTGGGGGCCGTGGAACCTACATCACTGGAGCTTGTGGTACATTAAATTTCTGCCCTCCCTGTCTCTGCACATTTTGCATCTGCACGGGATTGTTATTTTGGGGTTGTACAAATCCTAAATTTTGGAACTGATTAGCTGGGATAAGATGACATTCCCTCCTCAAATGCCCCAACTTGTTACAAAAATTACAAGGTGTATGAAACTGGCTGTCAGTATGGTACACTAAACAGAAGTACCCCGTGCAGAGAGTCCAGTGCATCCCCAATGGGTTTGCAGAGGCAAAAGCAGATAGTACTGATGCTCTATTTTGTGGTAGTGTGGGCGAGCAGTTAGGCTTGTCAGAGGATAGAGTTAAGCATTTGTTGTACTTACAGAGGCAATAAATGAGACACAAAGTCAAAGAATAAATCTGAGACCAATTTAGTGAAATAACACTTATTTTTATATATACTTTGAAACCAAGAACTTTGTTACAAGGTAAGAACGTTTTAAGCATAAACACGTTTCACTTGCAAACATAGGCACAGTGCAATTTGTGAGTTCTTCAATGTTAACCTATGGGAGGAAAACCTAGTCAGCAAACAAGTTGAATACTGTGACTTACAGGACCAGTCGCCTGGGTTTAAGGTGAGTAGTGGGCAAGGTCCATGGCAGCACCCATAGCATACCCTCAGCGGCATGGGGCCAGCCAGGTGCAGGGTGCAAAATAGCATCAGATGCCCAATGAGTTCCTAGGGAGATCGGTCACTGTAAAAAGAGGATGCACGCTAGGACTGGGCGTTTGGGTGAGTCATCAAGTTGGCTCAGGTCTTGCAATGCTCAGGAACTTAGGGACACTAGTGTTCCTTCACTACTTAGGCTGGGGCATACAGGCGCAGAGGGTCTTCGACTGTCGGATATCCATCACTGGTGGTGGTCATGGTGGAGGGAGGCCCACAGGACAGGCTGCAGGTGTGGACTAGGGGGCCAGTCCGGGAGAAGCAACAAGTGGTGTGGAAAAAGGATGTTTCTTAAATTGAAATGAGGGCTCCATTTTTTATGCTATTGATTTCTCTATGTATAGACTATGTGCAGAACTGCACCTTGCGTGCAACAGCAGTTGCTCTGTTTGATCATAGAACCTGCTTTACTCAGAATTCATTTGCTCACGCTTAACAGATGGTCTGGGCTACTACTTCCCCTATTCTGAGATATTTTATCTTAAAGATGTTATCCGTATCTTGTTAGCTCAAGGTGCTGCAGTTGAGATATTACCTATATCCTGTCAGTTTGAGAATGTTTTCTGATAAGATGTTATCTGTATTATGTCAGTTGAAACCATTTCTGTTAAGATGTAATCTGCATCCTATTACTCTTGCTTAAACAAGTTTGGGCATTGGTCATGCACATATATGGAAATAACTAAGCACACACATAGTGCGAGAGGGTGGAAATTACAGTATAAAGGTGACCAAGGAGGAGGGTTGGGGGTTGCATGAGGAGACGAACACGCTCCTGTGCTTGTAACCCCCTGCAGCGAATAAACTGATGCAATTGAAGACCAACGCCGAATCTTAGTATTCTATTATGTACATCTTGGTGGTCTCTCCTACTGGAAGACACCTGGGGGAAATTTAGCCCCCTAGAGATGGAGGCACTGCTGAGATGCTCATGGCAAGAAATTTGACAGACTAGAAGCCTGTTACAGATGGAGGAGACTGGATACTGTGGATCGTGGGGGCCCCTCTCATAAGACGAGTTTCTTGCAGCAGCCATCCAACGTCACCAACATACGTCCATCTGTAAAGAATTTCTTCCACTGAGAACCAGAAGGAGGCCAGATGACATTGAGTCTCACGAATACGAAGATCCGGTCCTGACTTGACCATGCCACTTGACTGCATTTGACTGGTGAGACGTTTCTATGTCACTTTGGTGGTCATTACAACCCTGGCGGACGGTGTTAAAGCGGGGGTAAGACCGCCAACAGGCCGGCAGTAAGAATTTTGCAATTACGACCATGGCGGAAACCGCCAACAAAGACAGCCACTTTAACACTCTGACCGCCACGGCGGTACAAACAAACAGCGCGGCAGTCACCGCCAACAGACAGGCGGAAGACAATGTACCACCCACAGTATCACAACCTACCAATCCGCCACCTTTTCCGGGGCGGATTCACCGCAGATAAAAACATGGAGGAAACAGCCATTTCAAAGGGAAAACGCTCAGCTCCACACACTCCACAAGGAACGACGACGCCATGGAGCCGGAACTTCATATTCTTCCAGCGCTAGTCTTCCTGCTCATCTACGAGGAGCATCAACGCCGTCGGCGAAGACCACGGTGAGTACTCCACCTACGACATAGGGGAGGGGGGAGGCAAAAAACAGGGACACACACACTCAACACCCCAACCCTCACCCCGACCCTCACCCACTACAACACACACACCAATGCTTATCTATACATTACAGTAACACCCCCCAAACCGCCCGGAAGAATGCAAAGACAAAAGAAAATGAGTGGAACCATTGTAGTGTATCAAAATACAGTAAGCAAATATATACATATATATATATACACAATAAACAAAATATACTCCACGATTAGTAGTGCAGGTATTGCACCATTCATAGTCCGTGGACCACTGGGCCCAAATGGCATGGGCGAGGCCCACACAAGATACCTGATCCAAATGGAGAGAACACTGCAGGGGCATCAGATAGAAATACAACGGGCACCTCAGTGGGAAGGGAAGGGGGGGCACCTCAGCCGGATGAGTGCACCACACCAAATCCACGAGGGGACTCCATGCCCATTGATGTATCCTGGGGAGTGCAAAGCCATAGTCTCTCAAGTCTCTACAGTGGGTGGTTTGCCCACTGTTACATCCTGGGGAGTGCAAAGCCACAGTCTCTCAAGTCTCTACAGTGGGTGGCTTGCCCACTGTTACATCCTGGGGAGTGCAAAGCCACAGTCTCTCAAGTCTCTACAGTGGGCGGTTTGCCCACTGTTACATCCTGGGGAGTGCAAAGCCACAGTCTCTCAAGTCTCTACAGTGGGTGGCTTGCCCACTGTTCCATCCTGGGGAGTGCAAAGCCACAGTCTCTCAAGTCTCTACAGTGGGTGGCTTGCCCACTGTTCCATCCTGGGGAGTGCAAAGCCACAGTCTCTCAAGTGGATAACAGTGTCCACTGGTTCTGGAGGGGGACTGGTGCCCAGAGTGCTTCATCCTGCCAAGGACAGATGGAGTGGATGCAGGTCTCCACTGGTTCTGGAGGGGGACTGGTGCCCAGATTGCTTCATCCTGCCAAGGACAGACAGAGTGGATGCAGGTCTCCACTGTTTCTGGAGGGGGACTGGTGCCCAGATTGCTTCATCCTGCCAAGGACAGACGGAGTGGATGCAGGTCTCCACTGGTTCTGGAGGGGGACTGGTGCTCAGATTGCTTCATCCTGCCAAGGACAGACGGAGTGGATGCAGGTCTCCACTGGTTCTGGAGGGGGACTGGTGTCCAGAGTGCAGCACTCACCCCGTGACGGTCCCAGTTGTGTCACTGCCCCTGCCGCAAATGGGCTAGAGGTGCTTTCCATGGCGGTCTTTGCCCTGTTCAGCAGTGCTTTCCATGGCGGTCTTTGCCCTGTTCAGCGGTCCTTGCCATGTCGGTCTTTGCCCTGTTCAGCGGTCCTTGGCCTGTTCAGCGGTGCTTGAGTTGCCAGTGTCTGACCTGTTCAGCGGTGCTTTCCATGGCGGTCTTTGCCCTGTTCTGCGGTCCTTGCCATGGCGGTCTTTGCCCTGTTCAGCGGTCCTTGGCCTGTTCAGCGGTGCTTGAGTTGCCAGTGTCTGACCTGTTCAGCGGTGCTTTCCATGGCGGTCTTTGCCCTGTTCAGCGGTCCTTTCCCTGGCGGTCTTTGCCCTGTTCAGCGGTCCTTGGCCTGTTCAGCGGTGCTTGAGTTGCCAGTGTCTGACCTGTTCAGCGGTCCTTCCCAAGGCGGTCCTTCATTGCCCAGCAGGGCTGTGGCTTGAGGGGCCCTCCTGGCCAGCTGGGCTGTGGCTGGCGGTGGCCTCCTGGGCAGTGACGATGGGGCTGGCGGTGGCCTCCTGGGCAGTGACTCTGGCGGTGGCCTCCTGAGCAGTGACGATGGGGCTGGCGGTGGCCTCCTGGCCAGTGACTCTGGCGGTGGCCTCCTGGGCAGTGACGATGGGGCTGGCGGTGGCCTCCTGGGCAGTGACTCTGGCGGTGGCCTCCTGGCCAGTGACGATGGGGCTAGCGGTTGCCTCCTGGCCAGTGACTCTGGCGGTGGCCTCCTGGGCAGTGACGATGGGGCTCGCGGTGGCCTCCTGGGCAGCGGGATGATGGCGGTCTTCTCCGCCGTGCTGCTCCTCCCAGACTTTGGAGATTTCTTCTGCCCCTTCCCCACCTTGGGAGGAGTCACAGCTGAGTCAACACTACCCCCTGGGCACCTGTGAGCGGCTTGGCTGGCTGGAGTCTTCCCCCTCTCCCGCCGGGCACTGTCCAACTTCTGCTGCTTCACAGGGGGGGGGAATGGCTATGCTGTGACTCTGTGCCACACTGGCTGCCCTGGTGGCCGGTGCACTCCACATACCTGTAACAACAGGCACCACTGGTCCCGGAGATTTTTTGGCTGAGGTGCTAGTACAGGACCTATGAGTTGGACAGCGGGGTGGTGGTGGGAAATAGGTTAAGGGGGGACAGGAAAAGTTTTTGAGGTACATGGCTGTTGGGTGGGTGTGTGCCTGCGTTTGTGTATCTTCGGAGGGGGTGTCACAGACACACTGGGAGAGGACACAGGGGACGTGTAAATGGTAGTGGGGGTGGTGAGTGCACGTGAGCGGGGTGTGGTGGTGGGTGTGCGGGTGCGGGATGTAGTGGCTGTAGTGGTAGTGCATGCAGGTGTGAGTGTAGACGAGACAGGGAGGGAGGAGGGAGATGAGGAGGAGGGGGACACAGTGGAGGCAGTGAATGTTGGTGTGTCTGTATGTGTGTGATGCTTGCGTGAGTGCCTTTGGGATGTGTGGTGCTTATGTTTGCCTGAGCTTCCCTTGTGTGGGGAGGTGTGTGCAGGTTGGTCTGATGGTGTGCTTGGGATAGGCAGAGGTACAGGGGATTGGGTCTGGGTGGAGGAAGTTGGAGGGGGGAGGCTAGACACAGGGACAATGGCTGCCATCAGTGCTGAGGCCAGAGTCTGAACGGTTTGGTGAAGGGCATCCTGACCAGAATGAATGCCCTCCAGGAATGCATTTGTGTGTTGCAACTCCCTTTCTACACCCTGGATGGCATTCAAAATGGTAGACTGCCCAACAGTGAGTGATCTGAGGAGGTCAATGGCCTCCTCACTGAGGGCAGCAGAGGTGACACGGGCAGGGGCTGAGGTGCCTGGGGCGAAGGTGATGCCCACCCTCCTGGGTGAGCGGGCACGAGGCGAAGGCTGAGGGGCTGCTGGGAGGGCGGTGCTGGTATGGGGGGTTGGTGGCTGTACCTGTAGAAGTGGGGGGCACAGATGTTGCCGCCACCACAAGGGAGCTCCCATCGGAGGATGAGTCTGTGTCGCTGGTTGCAGATCCTGTGACCGCCGTGGTGCTCCCCTCGCCCTGGTGTATTCTGAGTCCGTAGTGTGGCCCTCCATGGCCATATGGGATGCAGCTCCTTCGTGCTCCGGTGCCACTGTACCTCCGCCTGATGATGCTAATGCACACAAGAACAGGGAGACCACAAAAAAGGGGGGGACGACAGAAGAAGGACAGGTTGAGTGCATGGCTTACTGCTACCTTTGGCGGACAATACAGACACAGCAGCCCCCTGCACTACGTCGGGCTGTTGGGCTCTACAGATGCAATTCCTGGGAAATGGCCTACAAGGCTCTAGACGACATCTGCACACATAGATGACACAGGGGCATGAATACCTGCACTTGGCACCCTACAGAGGTGGCGTGGGGTGCCAAATGGGCTGCCTCACGGAGGGGCCTTGCCTATGGAACTCGCCCTGGCCTAGGGAAACCCACAGCCCTCCTCCCACACCTTCACTGCGCGCAAAGTCCACTGAATGAGAGATTACTCACCCCCTTGTGTCTGCTGTGATGCCCTCAAGCGCCCATCCAACTCAGGGTAGGCCACCGCCAGGATCCTGAACATCAGGGGGGTCATGGTTCAACGGGCACCCCGCCCGCGTTGGGAGGCCATCCCCAGCTGAGCCTCCGCCGTCTTCTTGCTCCAGCGGCGACTGTCCTCCCATCTTTTACGGCAGTGGGTGCTCCGTCTGTGGTGGACCCCCAGGGTCCGGACGTCCTTGGCGATGGCACGCCAAATATCCTTCTTCTGGTGGGCGCTGTCCTACATGACATGTACAGGGGAAGAAGAGAAGTCATTACCAACTGCACCGTCAAAGTGAGTGGGCCACATCCCTACCCTTGCCATGTGGCACATGCATTCACAGTCCTTCAAGCACGCAGAACTCTGCCCCCTTCCTTCTTACAACCAGCCCTCTCCACACAGGCATAGCCCATACAACATGCTCCCTGTGTACTTACCTGTTGGTCTGGAGGACCGTAGAGTAGTGTGTACTGGGGGAGGACCCCGTCCACGAGCTTCTCCAACTCCTCTGAAGTGAAGGCAGGGGCCCTTTCCCCAGACGCATGAGCCATTGTCTCTTCCAGACCGAGGTCACAGCAGCACTTGCAGTGTTGGTCCTCTCCTGTCGAAGATCAGGTATCGAGTGATTCAACAGATAGAAAATGGCGGTCACATCCGCGGCGGTACGTACCATCACCGCCGGTGTACATCGTCATTGGCTCCTGGGACCCATAGGGTTCAATGTTAACCAATGCAGCATTGCGCCGCGGTCTTCCACCGCCTACCGCGACGGTGTACAACGCCAGTGCAGTTCACTCACATCCCATTGTCCCAGTTTAGAGGTCAGGCAGCCGCCATTTCAGGGGCCCACATGGCCTAATTACCAACTGCGTCACACATACCTAGGCCTTGTCTCACAACACAAATACAGGCCACATTTTGTGTATGAATGGTGTTCTGGGTAGACTGTGGGTACATACCTCTGAGTTGTTTGACTCTGTGCTCGCTGTTGTCCTTCATAGGCACTGTCCGCTGGGACATGTGAGGAGATGGCAGAATCCTCCGGTGTACCGACCGCTGGTGGACCTGTCGACAATGGAGGAAAGAAATCTGATAATCACCTACAGGTTTGACCGTGCCACAATCCAGGAACTGTGTAAACAGTTGGAGCCTGACCTGATGTCAGCAATCCGCCATCCCACAGGAATCCCCCCTCAAGTGCAGGTGCTATCAGTGCTCCATTTCCTTGCAAGTGGGTCATTTCAAACAACAGTGGCCATGGCATCAGGGATGTCACAGCCTATGTTTTCCAAAGTGTTGTCCAGAGTGTTGTCTGCCCTGCTGAAACACATGCCAAGCTATATTGTTTTCCCTGAGGTGGAGGACTTGCCTACAGTGAAAGGTGACTTCTATGCCATGGGACATATCCCCAACATCATAGGTGCCATTGATGGGACCCATGTAGCTTTGCTCCCCCCCCTCAGGAGTGAACAGGTGTACAGGAACCAGAAGAGTTATCATTCCATGAATGTACAGATGGCATGTTTGGCAGACCAGTACATCTCCCATGTAAATGCTATGTTCCCTGGCTCAGTGCATGACGCCTACATCCTTCGGAATAGCAGCATCCCTTATGTGATTGGTCAACTCCAGAGGCACCGGGTGTGGCTATTAGGGGACTCTGGTTACCCCAACCTGTCATGGCTACTGACCCCAGTGAGGAATCCCAGGGCAGAGGAACGCTACAATGAGGCCCATGGGTGGACTAGGAGGGTGATCGAACGCACCTTCAGTCTCCTGAAGGCCAGGTTCAGGTGCCTCCATATGACAGGTGGATCCCTATTCTTCTCAACAAAGAAGGTGTGCCAGATCATCGTGGCCTGCTGTATGCTTCACAACTTGGCTTTGCGACGACAGGTGTCTTTTCTGCAGGAGGATGGTCCAGATGGCGGTGTTGTGGCAGCTGTGAAGCCTGTGGACAGTGATGAGGAGGAAGCAGAGGAAGAAGACATTGACAACAGGGACTCAGTCATCCAGCAATATTTTCAGTGACACACAGGTGAGAAAACATTCCTGCCTACTACAAGTACTTTAACATTTCTACCTTTATCTTGTCTGTAGATTTCACCCAGTGTATGGTCACTGAGTTGTCATTTCCCCTTACGGTTTCACAGGTGTTGTTTCCAACGTGTGTCATCTGCTTAGATTCCTCATGGACTTGAGCTGTGTGACATAGGTATGTTGACATGACATTTGAAAAAAAGCATTTTGTCACTGTAATTGCTAATACACAATTTCGAAATCACAGACTGACTCCAGATTGTTTTGTGCTTCAAGGGTGTTTATTGAAGTGCTCAATATTGGAGGGGGTTGTAAAATGGTGAGGGGTGATGGTGGAGGAATGTCCATGGCAGAGTCCAGTCTATTAGTCTCACAGGTACATTGCCCATATGGGCATAGGAAGTGGAGCTGGGGCAGTTCCAATATAGACAGGGTTACAAAGTGGGACAGTAGGATGACAATCAGGGTGGTCTCATTTCTTGGCGGGGGTCTTGGCATCGTGCTCTGTCTTGTTCCTGGATCTCAGGGACCGCTTGCGGGGTGATTCTCTGTCTGCAGGGGGTGGGGTGCTTGTGTGGTGGTCCTGTGGCGGTGCCTCCTGTCCACTAGCGCCGGCGGAGGTGGTGGGCAGTTCATCGTCCATGCTAGTGTCAGGGGCCCCTTGTAGTGCCACAGTGTCCCTCCAGGTGTTAAGTATTTCCTTCAGCACCCCTACGATGGTGCCCAGGGCGGAGCTGATGGTTCTGAGTTCCTCCCTGAACCCCAAATACTGTTCCTCCTGCATGCGCTGGGTCTCCTGAAACTTGGCCAGGACCGTTGCCATTATCTCCTGGGAGTGGTGGTATGCTCCCATGATGGAGGAGAGGGACTCGTGGAGAGTGGGTTTCCTTGGCCTGTCCGCCCCCTGTCGCACAGCAGCCCTCCCAGTTCCCCTGTCTTCCTGGGCCTCCGTCCCCTGGACCGTGTGCCCCCTGCCACTGCACCCAGGTCCCTGTTGTTGGGGTGGTGGGTTATCCTGGGTTCCCTGTAGTGGTGGACACACAGCTGATTGACGTGTCCTGGGGACGGAGGTATGGGCCCGCTGGGTGGGTGCTGTGCTGGTGTTACCAGAGGGTGGAAGGTCTGTGGTGGGCTGTGCCTGTGTGAGGGGAACCGACTGTCCCGAGGCCCACGATGGTCCGGGCTGGTCATCTGGATCCAGTTGGATAGAGCTGCTGTCATCACTGTGGGCCTCTTCTGTGGGTGGGGTGAAGATGTCTGGACCCTCCTGTTTGGTGACGTTGGGTAGGGGTCCTGCAGGGGTGGAAAAACATGATTATTGCATCTGTGTGTGTCATGGTGTGCAATGAGTGGGTGACCGTGTACCCCAGTGCTAGCATTCCTGTGTGGGGGCTTGTGTGATGATGGTTGAGGGGGGTGTTATGGGTATGTGCAGTGGGCATGCTTTAGTGATGGGTGTCCATGCTTTGTTGTGTCATGCATGCAGGGCTTGGTGTTTGGATGTGTGGTTTGTGTTATTGGTACATTTGTGAGGAGTTGGAGTGATAGGGGAGGAGGTGAGGGTGGGGGTCTGTGATAGCATGCAGGTAGGGTGGGGGATATGGTAGAAAGGTTTGACTTACCAGAGTCCATTCCTCCACCGACTCCTGCAAGGCCCTCAGGATGCAGAATCGGCAAGACCTGCTCCTCCCATGTTGTTAGTTGTGGGGGAGGAGGTGGGGGTCCGCCGCCAGTCCGCTGTACCGCCAGGTGGTGTCTTGAGACCACGGAACGCACCTTCCCCCGTAGGTTGTTCCACCTCTTCCTGATGTCGTCCCGATTTTTTGGGTGCTGTCCCACTGCGTTGACCCTGTCGACTATTCTTCGCCATAGCTCCGTCTTCCTTGCAATTGAGGTGTGCTGCACCTGGGCTCCGAATAGCTGTGGCTCTACCCGGACGATTTCTCCACCATGACCCTGAGCTCCTCCTCCGAGAACCTGGGGTGTCTTTGCCGTGCCATGGGGTGGTGTGGGTGATGTGTGGGGTGGTGTGTGTGGTGATAAGTGTGGTGATATGTAGTGGTGTGTGGTGTTTTGTGCGTGGAAGTTGGGTGGGTGCTGGTGTTGAGTGCCTGTGGCTGCTAGTTTGTGGATGGTGGTGTCTCTCTCTGGCCTTCTATCGCAATTATGGTCGTAAGGGTTTGTGGGTGATGTGGGTGTGTGCTTTATATTGTATTGGGTGTGTGGGAGTGGTGTGTGTATGTGTATCAAGTGTGTGTATTTTGAATTGTCCAATGTGGCGGTGTTTTGTAGAAGTGTGTGTATTTTGAGCGCAACGGTGTGTACCGTCAATGGAATACCGCGGTTGAAAGACCGCCGCGTGGATTCGTGTGTCGTGATAGTGTGGGCGGATTTCTGTTTGCGTGACGGTGGAGGTTTTGTTTTCGCCAGTTTATCACTGACCTTTGGTGTGGCGGAGTTGTGTGGGTGTCTAAATTTTGTCAGATTTCGAGATGTGGGTCATAATAGCTGTGGCAGAATGCCGCGGCCGCAGCTTTGTGTTGGCGGTCTTCTGCACGGCAGTAAGTGGCTTTTACCGCCAATGTTGTAATGACCCCCTTTGTCCCTTTTGGGTGCTTTTGACATATTGAATACTTAGCTTTGGGATATTGTTGACCTATGAATTTGGTTTGGTAAAGGCCCTTCTCACGTCCATAATCCGCTTTGAGGATAAGGATGAGTAAGCTCAGGAAATGCATTTCTAAGTGTTGTTGTTGTTTCTGGACCTCTAGTCTGGATGAGGCAATACTTGTGTTAAAAAAATATGGTGCAGGCCTGACCCTCTGGGGCCCATTGTGGCACAAATACACAAGGTAAGGAGAGGAAAGACAATGGCCATTAAATAGATCGTGGGATGATGACAAACTTTATCTATAACAAATGTTGAATAAACAGAAAGTACAGGGAGCTATGTGAGATTGTTATCATACCTGGGAAGAAGAAGCAAGAAAGGTTAGAATGAAAGAAATGAAGGAACAAGTAAAATAACAAAACAAGTCCCCAGCCCAAAAACTGATTATGGTAACCAACAGGGAGCTCAGAATATAGAGGAGGGGGATAGGGACTTCAAGATGACTACAAGTAAGATGTACCCCTCAGTGCCCCAACAGTCGACAGAAGAGGAACATTCAACACCTCTTGACCCATTGTTGCAACATCTCCTTGACCATCCCCCCTCCACCTTACGCTCCTATTATAATTCATGCACCCCTCTGAACATAAATATAAACGCAAATGCCAATGCACAAGAGGAACTTGGCAGCCAAAATGTGTCAGTGAAGGTCCCTTCCCAGCCACCTCTAACATATAGCGTTACTTCAGCCCTTTCCACACCTTCCACGACCACCACCAATAGTACCCCCTCTTCCTCCACTGCCACTAGTACCACCCATAGTATCCCATCTGGAACCAGGCGATGAACATTGTCGTGGGACAGTACTTCGAGCTCAGTTCTCTGTCATGAGAAAAATGACCCTGAAATAGAATTTCCCGCGCTCAGACTTAGTAAAGAGGATTTGACCACAGGGAGGACCTCTAGGTCCAGCACGCACAGATGACATCTCCCCAATGTTGCAAAAGATTGGATGGATGAGAACAATGTATAGCAGAAATAGTACATCAGTTTAAGAATTACAATGATCTCCAACAGAGTATTATACTTCAATGTATGCAGAAAATATTACGCCACAGGTGTGATGAGGCAGGTATTGAAGTCCCCGCAGACACAGACATACGGGTAGTTAAATAAAGTCTGTATAAGGATGAAAAGGGGCTAACAGAAAAGTGTTCTGTTGTCGAACGGTGTCTTACACATGCTCAGACCATAAAAGAAATATGTTGTCAACTCCCCATGTGCGAACTTCACCCTCGAGCTGATGCAACAGCTGACGGAGGTTTCATTCGTCAGTATGTACATACCCCTTGGCAACGTTCAGACCTCCTCAGTATTAGGAAAAGGCTTCCTGACTATAGAAAAACACCCTACTTTGTTTTATGAGGAATTAGAAGCCGCCAGCAGGATGGCAATTATGACATATAAAGATGTAGAGATTTTTTTGGTACATTACTCCCGCTCACTATTTGGCAGCAAATAAATAGTGAATATATTTGGGGCTACTTGGGTGGAGTTAGAAGGGGATGACGCCACACGTCGGCCAGGCGTCCTCACCCAGGAACGTTTGCGCAGCCTACTTCAGCACATTATAACTCACCTTCAGACCATAGTGCCTTGCACACATGTAGATTGAGGCAAATTAGCCGCCTGCAAACAGAAGGTAGATGAGGAAGTGTCAGATTTTTTCACCAGATTTGAGGAAACATTCTGCTCCTTTAGTGGGCAGGATATTGATACACTGACAGGACAACTAATGTTTGCGGACAAATTTGTTTCTAATTTACAGAAGGATGTCTGTGATGCTATTAAAACGACAGAAAGTACGAGGCCCACAAAGAATACGTCTGAATTGTTAGTTATGGCCACATATTATGAAAATATGTCTAAAGCTAGAACGAAACTTACAGATAAAAAATGAAAGGACTTAAAAACCAAGGTGCTTATGGTACAGGCATTGCCCCAGTGGTATCAACGTAATAACATGGGACAGAGAGGAAGAGGACATGGAAGAGGGGTTGGTCGGGTGCACACAGTGGCCCCAACGCAACAGGGAGAGAGACCAATAGGGCCAAACACTTGCACCTATTATAGAAAGGAAGGACATTGGAAGGATACTTGTCCAGATTTACAGGGGGCCACACAACAAAGTCAGAGAGGAAATGAACCGGGATAGCAGACGGTGAATAGAGGGGGAGTTACCAGACATGATTTCAAAGCACACAGTGAATTCCAACAGCCACTCCAAAATTACTTTGACAATTCCTACAAAGTGGATGATTATATTGACAATATGTCATAGGTGTGCCCAGGAGAGGGTAATGGGAGCGTGGCCACACCTGTTGATCAGCGAGGACCCTTTGTACAGCCATGTACAACTTTCTTCCTGCGGCACCCCTCTCTGACTCTCTGAGTCTACCAACATTTCACTTGGGTTCGCAGGAACACCAGTACACAGCCCCATCTCCAAGTCACTTGACATCACTGTAGGACCTTTTTCCATCCCACACCCTTTAGTCCTAACTGAGGGGTGCCATGAGAATTTGCTTGGTTTAGATCTCCTTAAGAAATTGCATGCTCACATATATTGTTCCCCTGACAGTGTATATGTGACCATAGTCAATCCAAAACCAACACACAACTATTCAGTGTCATTCCTCCTAGACACACATTCAGAGCTGCATACCAGAAACACTTCCCTATGAGCCAGAGACAAAAATTATGTTGGTACTGTAAAAATGGACTCCATTAAAATACAGGAAAGGGATGGTGCTCCTCTACCTCTATTCCCCAATATAAGCTAGCCCCAGAAGCAGAAGAAGGGCTGTTCCAAGTTGTTCAACACATGCTGCACCAGGGAATAATAAAGGAAAGTTTTAGTAGCCCCTGCAATAGTCCTATACTCCCCGTGGTGAAGATGACGGCACCTGATGCCCCACCTGAGTATAGATTAGTTATTGATATGCGTGCCAATAATAAAATTGTAGTACCACAGTTCCCTGTTGTCCCCAATGTCACAACATTATTCAACATGATTCCGCCCACAGCCAAATACTTCTCAGTCATCGATCTGGAGAATGCTTTCTTCAGCATCCCTATTGACGATGAAAGCCAATACTTGTTCTTGTCCACCCTAAGACACAAATGTTACAAATTTTGCAGAGCTCCTCAAGGGTATACTGAGAGTCCATCCATATTCTCACAGATTTGAAAAATCAGTTAGATTCCCTACAGCTCTCTGATGGCACAGTACTATTTCAGTATATTGATGATATACTAGTGGCAGGTGACGGGGGGCGTGGCCTGACGCCGATGGCAGAGGAAGCCTCTCCGTGAGGCTCCTGCCAGCGATTCCCACTCCGGTCCAGCCTGAAAGGCAGTGGACCCCCAAACCGCTCCATTGCCTGGCTGAATATGCGCAGGGGTCCCGAGGCTCATTTTGAGGGGCCCGATCCCGGAGAGAAGAGAGTTTCGGGGCCGAATTGGCGGCCGACGGAGTGCCGCGAAAAAAAAAAAAGATGGCGGCCGCGATCTGAACGGCGTCCCCGGTGGCAGAAGAGCCACTAAAGCAATTCCCTGCTCCTTTCCCGCTCACCCCTCTGGGAGACAGGAAGTACAAGGGGCCCTGGTGGTTCCCTCTGGGGTCCCACGCCGACGAACAGTGGGGCCCAGCGCGGCGTCTGTGCTCGGATAAGGACCGCGGAGCACACACAACATGGCGACCGACACCCGAGGGAAGGACCGAGTGGATCACGGTGAGAGGCGATAATTCCGGGGTTCCCCCAGAGCTCCTTTGGCAGCTCCCCTCTGAGGACGTCTGATCGCAGTCTACACGACAGCGCCGGGGGGTACTTCTGGGAGGCTTGACCCCATGGACCGCCTCAGGTGAGCTGGAACGAGGAGGGCGAAGTCGGCGACTTGATGTGGCGAACCTGGCCTGCACTGGGACACGGTGCATGCGGCCCCCCTCTACGGGGGTCCCCCTAGATGCGCAGTGCTACATACAGGAGAGTGCAGGGGGCCCCCAGACACTGGATGGGAGTCATGCATGCTTGAAGGCACCCTCCACGAACGGCGAGGCTTTTTGGCTCGATGGGTCCACACCCTGACTGGGAGGAGAGAGAGTGTCCTATCTACCTGGCGTGTGGTGTACCTCAGGGGTTCTTAGCGGCCTAGAGTGCGGAGTGCGGCTGGCACTGGAAGGCGATAATCCTCTTACACGTGTACCGAGCGCCAGAAACAGCAAGTCTCTAATAAAAAGTTCGGCGATCCCTCTGGCAGTGCAGTATACAGCGCGGTGGTGGGAGAGTAGGGGTCCAGAGCCCACCGATCAGACGGAGTTGGAGCCATACCCCAGAAAATGGGTAAAGTCGGTCGCCGGAGGGACATAGAACAAAAAGGTGGGTCCTCAGCTGAGGCACAGGCAGTCCCGCCTGAACCCAGGAATGACGCTTCAGGAGAGGGCCGTGACGACCCCACACTTCAAGATGTCCTACAAGCTATCACGGCTTCCCGTGTAGCACTGGAGGGGAAAATCGACGCTTTGGCCACAGATCTCACAGTACTGCGAGATGATCACCGCCGCCTGGCCGAAAAGGTGTCCACCACCGACAGACAACTTAAAGAGCTCCTTCCAGAGGTCAAAGATGCCACTAAGTCTACACAGCAGCTGGAGACCAGGATCAAGGCCCTGGAATTAAGGGCCGAAGACGCGGAAAATAGATCGCGTCGCAATAACATACGGGTGATTGGTATGCCTGAAAGTGTTCCACAAACTGGCCTGGCGGAGTTCCTCGAGCGGTGGCTCCGAGAGGACTTAGCGGGCGACGGACTTTCTCCTTTTTTTGCGATCGAGAGGGCACATAGAGTTCCGTCGCGTCCTCCCCCTCCGGGAGCCCCCCCGCGACCTATAATAGCCAGGCTTCTTCATTACCGGGATAGGGATTACCTGTTGCATCAAAGCAGGGCCAAAGGGGACCGCACAATGGACAATCACACGGTTCGTATCTTCCCAGACTTCTCCCGGGAAGTACAGAAACAACGGGCCACCTTCGGAGCTGCAAAACAGAAACTGCGTCAATTGGGTCTACAATATGGCATGCTGTTCCCGGCGAAGCTTAGGGTAGTGACCAAAGACAGTACACAGTTTTTCACTACGGCGGAGGAGGTATGGCAGTGGATTGATCTGCTTCCACATGAGGGGAATGGTCCTCCGGCACAGGGCCCTGAGCATGGACGGAGGAGAGGGGCTAAACGCAACACGGCCCGTATAGTAAATAGTCCCTCACCTGTGGAGATGCAAACTGAGAGACGAAAAGCCATGGAGGCAGCAGCTTCATTGAGCGGCTCTGATCGCGGATCCCAAGTACAGACTGCTGCGGACTGTGAACCATCTGATTCGGACCATGAATCCGAGACTTCCCAAGTATCCAACAGATCGGGCCCGGCCATAACACCGGGCACTTCTGACTGTATCATATGAGAGTCCTCCCATCGAACTACACTTGAGCCAGTTGTCCTGGTAATGAGAGCCTCCCCTGGCAGGCACCGTGGTGGCCGGTGAGGAGGGCGTACTAGCTGTCACTATGGCGGTCGTACCCGCCAGATGGATGAGACCGGGGTCCACAAGTACTACTATATCTTGCAATCCGGTAGTGGGGATTAGGGCGATGGCCCACTCCTTTTGTGATCTAGGAGTTACCCCACTTTCGATAATCTAGTTGACATTTTGCGAAGTTTGGATGAGAGTAGTTCAAACTTTTATCCCGGGGAAGGGGAATTGGGATGTTAATTGTTGGGGCTTGTTTAGGGGGAGTGATGAGTGGTGGATGTTTAACACTGGTCTGCTGATGTTATATAATGTGAGAGTAGGGATCTTCGTGGTATATGCTAGCCCTGCATGGGGTATGTCACAGATGGGGATTGAAACACAGTTATGGCGTCGTTAGGCACTGATAAATTTCTCTCATGGAATGTACGGGGCATGCACACAATGTCTAAGAGATATAAGGTATTCTCACATTTACAGCGGAGGGGGATTCAGATTGCGTTGCTCCAAGAAACACATTTAACCCAGGCTGAAGGGCTAGCACTACAGAAAAGGTGGAGGGGCCAGGCATACTATACCTCTTATTCCGCATTCGCCAGGGGTGCCTTGATATGGATCAGAGCCGGGGTTCCATTCCAGTTATTAGACACGCTCATAGACCCAGAGGGACGTTTTGTAGCAATCCGGGGTCGATTGGAGGGAAGAGATCTAGCGTTGATCAATGTCTATGCCCCGAACTGGGACCAGGGTGAGTTCTTTACACGCTTATCGGGCCTCCTAGCCACCTATTTGCAGTTCCCCCTAGTGATGGGGGGCGACTTTAATTGTGTGGCCGATCCCTCCAGGGATCGCTCCCACCCTCCGTTACATGATTCCCCTCTGATGAGAGTAGCAGGGCTATTCTCCTCCTGGCAGGCGAGTTGGGGGCTGGTGGATGTCTGGAGACGAGTACACCCAGAGACCAGAGACTATTCCTTCTTCTCCCCCCGGCATGAGCTCCATGTCCGCTTGGATGTGTTTTTCTGCTCCCCAGACATTTTCCCTCAGGTGCATAATGTTGAATACCTGACCCGCACAATCTCTGATCATAACCCTCTATTACTAGAGTCACGCTGGGGTTCGCCCCCCTCTCGCATCCCCACCTGGCGGCTGAAGACTGAGTCCCTAGAAGACGCACCCTTTCGGGAGGAGCTAAGACAACATATTACCCACTACTTTGTAGATAACGAGGCTTCGACCAATAACCCCTTGATTGAATGGGACGCTTTTAAAGTGGTGGTGCGTGGGCGCTGTATTGCGGGAGCGGTAGGGGTCCGAAGGACTCTACTTAGGGACACTGAACAAGCGGAGAGTGAGCTGCGGGAGATGGAGAAAAAAAGGCCTGAAAGTCCGCTCCTTCAACCTACTATCTTAGAGCTTAGAGCAACGGTCGCTGACTGTGTGGAGCGTCTTCGATGCTTTGACTACCAAAACTATATTACACGAGCACACGGGGAGAGAGACAAAGCGGGTCGGATGTTAGCTTGGGTAATATCGCAAACGCATAAGACATCCCCTATCCTGGAAATGATATCGGAGGGTGGAAATCCCCTTCACGGGCAGGAGCAAATTAACTCTCACCTCATGTCCTTTTACGAACGATTATATAAAAGCACTCTTCGTCCTGTCGGTAACTCCACCGATAGTTATGTATCTAGTCTGCAGTTGCAGACACTACCACCAGATGTTGCGACACAACTTGAGGGAGCCATTACACAACCAGAGATTCGGAGGGCCATTAGAGAACTATCGAGGGGAAAGACTCCGGGGACAGATGGTCTCCCTATCGAATTCTATGCCACGTATATAGATTTGTTAGCTCCTAGGCTTGAGATTCTATATCAATCCGCCAGAGACCGAGGAATTTTACCGGCAACAGCGAGGGAGGCGGTAATAGTGCCTTTGCTTAAACCTGGGAAAAATCCTGCGGAAGCTGGGGCATACAGACCTTTATCCATGCTGAACCTGGATTACAAGATCCTCAGCAAGGTTCTGGCCTCTAGGCTTCTCCCCCACATGGCAACACTAATACATACTGACCAGGCAGGGTTCATCCCGGGGCGCAACACAGCGGATAACATACGCAGATTTATAGCGGTCATGAACGATCGAAAATCGTCTAGCCCAGCCCCTGGAGTGCTCGCAGTCGATATAGAAAAGGCCTTTGATAGCTTGGAGTGCGCCTTCCTTTATACAGTGATGTCCCGCCTTCGTTTCGGACCTGAATACATTGCCTGGGTCAGATTGTTGTATACTGAGCCCACTGCTAGGGTACGGACAGGATGGATAATATCCAGACCTTATGTCGTTGAGCGGGGTACCAGACAGGGGTGTCCCCTATCGCCGCTGCTATTTGCACTGGCTATGGAGCCATTAGCGGCCGCAGCGCGCGGTGGTGGGGGGGGGTCCCGGCATAGTGGCAGGGGGCAAGAGACATCAAATAGCGTTGTATGCGGATGATCTGTTGATCTTCTTAGACGATGTACACAGAGACCTTTCCCGGACCCAGCAGTTACTTTCGCAGTTTGGTGAGCTTTCTGGTCTTCGGGTGAATTGGGGCAAGACCGGCCTGTTTCCTTTGAACGCTACTGTAGCCCCACCATTAGAGTTGGGAAATGTCCAGTGGGTTCCAAGATGCCTCTCATACTTAGGGGTCAAGATTTTCCATGACCCAAAGGATATAATAGACAGCAATATTGGAGGCTCATTGCGTTCCCTCCGTTCCAACATGGCTTTCTGGCAAACATTACCTCTATCTGTAGCGGGGAGGGTAGCCATCCTTAAAATGGTGGTGTTGCCTCGCCTTCTGTATCACTTCACGGTCCTGCCAGTATGGATTCCTAAGGCCATATTTGCAGAACTAGAATCCATGGTCATAGCCTTTATCTGGGGGGGTGGACGGAAGCGAGTGGCTCTGGCCAAACTTCAGAGGCGGTCCACAGACAGAGGCCTAGCAGTCCCGGACTTTGAGGCTTACTACTTGGCAGCGCAATTCCAGTGGTTGGCACAATGGATAGCCAACAGAGCAGCAACAGGGTTGGGGGTAAAGGCATTTACTCCTCCAGAGACTAGATTATACGAACTGTTGTTGGGGTGTCCGGGTACTGGGACGCATGATTCCCTTGAATTTAAAGTCCTTGCGCGCTGTTGGAGGAGCTTTTTGCGTAAACTTAAAGTAAAGGCCCCTTACTCCCCTGACCTACCCCTCTTGTCCCTAAGAGCTTTGCCCCATCGGGGTGACTGGGGAGGACTCCAGTCCTGGGTGGAGTCCGGGATACAGACGGTAGGAGCACTATTTAAGGAGGGGACACTGATGCCGTTTGAAGTCCTTCGGACACAATTCGGTCTACAGGGAGGACACTTCTTATTGTATGGCTCAGTAGTGGCTAGTATCAGGAAACACTGGCTGACACGGACAGGAGAGCTCACTACACAAACAACCTGTACATATTTGGCGATTTCTTCTGGCACCTTTAAGGCAGTTTCTAATCTCTACAGCAGGGTTCAAGCGGATAGGAACATACCTTTGACTCAACTCAAATCGTCATGGGAAGTAGACCTGGGCACAACTATATCCTATGTGGACTGGGAGCGTATTCTGGGGGGCTTCCCCAAAATGACTCGCAATGCCAGATTTAAGCTGATTAATTTTTATGTACTTCATAGGGCATACCTCACCCCTGAGCGGATCAGCAGGTACTTTGAAGTGGAAGGAGTAAATTGCCCGAGGTGCGGACTAGAGAAGGCAGAATTTAGGCATATGTTCTGGAGCTGCCCTACGGCGGAGGTGTATTGGGCGGAGGTGAGCCGTCTGGTGGCTGGAGCGATAGGAAGAGAAGTCCCTTGCACAATAGGGCATTGTCTGCTTGGCTGGTTTCCACGCACGGCTAAGTACAAAATAACCAACAGGTTCCGGGACTTGGCCTACGTACTGGCCAAGAGGGAAATAGCGATGTCCTGGAAGAATCCAGTTGGGCCGAGACTGTCCCTATGGACCATAGAATTAACTAGGTGGGCTGGGTGTGAGAGCGCTGTTTTACATAGCGAGGCCAGAAGGGGTTGGCGGCCCCTGGAGGTGGCGCAAGGTTGGGACGCGATATTAGACTCCTTTAAGGAGGAATGCCGATTAGGTCCAGTCCCCTGATTGAATGATGTTTGGATGTTTTGAGAAGTTACCAATAGTCCCAATCCATTGGTGCCAGTACAGATGACCCCGGGGCAGGATCCTACGGTTGGACTAGACGGGGTAAACACTCTCAGACTGTGAGCGGAGGGTTGACTCCTTCATAGCACACCTACATACAATACAACTGTCCAGATAAGCTAACAGTACCATCACTGGGGGGTGGGGCACTGTTGGGGAGGTTGAGGGATGGGGGGGTAGGGTAGTTGTTGCAACATCAGATTGCTGTTAGTGCAGAGATGTGTAGATTGAAAAAGCTCTTGATCTCAGAGTCTATGTAGATCACTGTATATTCTCTTATACTATGTTTACCTAATCATTGGTTGATCGAAATTGCAATAAACTTTGTTTACAAAAAAAAAAAATACTAGTGGCAGGTGACACTCTTGACCAATGCAAAGGCTTTATACTACAAGTTTTGACACACTTGTCCACATTGGGTCACAAAGTATCCCTCCCCAAATTACAATTCTGTCAACAAGAGGTGTCCTACTTGGGCACCTCCTGTCGAAGGGGGGTAGACGTCTTGATCCACAAAGAATTTCAGCCAGTGGTGCCTTGCAGAGACCCCATACACAGAAAGAGGTGAGAACCTTTATAGTAATTACCTCATATTGCAGACAATGGATTCCAAATTTCTCATTGATAGCCAAACCGTTAATAGCTCTCACTTTCAAGGATGTACATGTACCCTCACAATGGACGCAGGAATGCAAGCAGGCTTTCGAACAATTGAAAAGGGCTCTCTGTGATGCACCAGTATTGGCCACCCCAGACTAACAGAAACAATTTATGCTTTTTGTACATGAAAATGAAGGCTGCAGTTTAGCCCTGCTAACACAGTTACATGGAAAAAAGAACAGACCATGTGCGTGCTTCTCATCTATGTTGGATCCGGTGGCCCGAGCATTGCCTCAATGCCTAAGGGCGGTAGCAGCTGCTGGGGCTGCCGTCAACCAAAGTGAAGGATATGTATTGGGCCACCGATTGACAGCCATGGTACCACATGCAGTGGATGTTTTATTAAACAAAACACAGACTCAATACCTGACTGTTAGAAATGGGGTCTTTGGTTGACAGTCAGGTTACCCCCTGTTCAAGCAAGGACCCTCACTCCAGTTAGGATAAAAGAGAATCACCCTCAGCTAACCCCTGCTTACCCCCTTGGTAGCTTGGCAGAGCAGTAGGCTTAACCTCAGAGTGCTGGGCGTAAAGTATTTGTACCAACACACACAGTAACTTAATGAAAACACTACAAAATGACACAACACCAGTTTAGAAAAATAGGAAATATTTATCTAGACAAGACAAGACCAAAACGACAAAAATCCAACATACACAAGTCAAGTTATGATTTTTTAAAGGTTTAAAATAAAAAGAGTCTTTAGGTAGTTGTAACACCACACTAGCGCTGCTAGCGTGAAAATGTACCTGGTTTGCGGCAAAAATAACCCCGCACGGGCGGTGTGCGTCGAAAATAACCCGGCACGGGTATATGCGTCGAAAACAGCTCGGCTCGGCGAGGCGCGTCGAAAAAGCCAGCCACGCGACGGTCCGAAGTCCCGCGGCGCTGGTTGCGATCTCTCAGCCTTCGTCAGCGATGCTGCGCGTCGTTTCTCCTGCTCCGGGCGTCGATTCTCCGGTCGCGTTTCCAGCGGCGTCGTTTCTCAGCTGCGGAGCCGGCGTCGCGTCGTTTTCTCAGCCGCGATCGGATTCGCGTCGATCTTTTCTCCGCACGGTGCTCGGTGCGTGTATTTTTGTCCTTAGGCTGCCAGCCTCTCCTTTCAGGGTCCCAGAAACTGGAAGGGCACCACAGAGCAGAGTAGGGGTCTCTCCAGAGACTCCAGGTGCTGGCAGGAAGAAGTCTTTGCTATCCCTGAGACTTCAATAACAGGAGGCAAGCTCTACATCAAGCCCTTGGAGATTTCTTCTTCAAGATGGAAGGCACACAAAGTCCAGTCTTTGCCCTCTTACTCTGGCAGAAGCAGCACTGCAGGAAAGCTCCACAAAGCACAGTCACAGGCAGGGCAGCACTTGTTCCTCAGCGATCAGCTCTTCTCCAGGCAGAGGTTCCCCTTGATTCCAGAAGTGTTTCTGAAGTTTGTAAGTTTGGGTGCCCTTCTTATACCCATTTTAGTCTTTGAAGTCACCTTCCTTCAAAGGGGACTCACACCTTCTTGTGAAATCCTGCCTTGCCCAGGCAAGGCCTCAGACACACACCAGGGGGCTGGAGACAGCATTGTCAGAGGCAGGCACAGTCCTTTCAGATGAGAGTGACCACTCCACCCCTCCCTCCTAGCAGAGATGGCTAATCAGGAAATGCAGATCACACCCCAGCTCCCTTTGTGTCACTGTCTGGTGTGAGGTGAAAAACAACCCAACTGTCAAACTGACCCAGACAGGGAATCCACAAACAAGGCAGAGTCACAGAATGGTTTAAGCAAGAAAATGCTCACTTTCTAAAAGTGGCATTTTCAAACGCACAATCTCAAAATCAACTTTACTAAAAGATGTATTTTTAAATTGTGAGTTCAGGGGTCCCAAACTCCACATGTCCATCTACTCTCTAGGGGAATCTACACTTTAATCATATTTAAAGGTAGCCCCCATATTATCCTATGAGAGAGAGACAGACCTTGCAACAGTGAAAACGAAATTGACAGTATTTCACTGTTAGGACATATAAACCACATTACTATATGTCCTACCTTATCCATACACTGCACCCTGCCCTTGGGGCTACCTAGGGCCTACCTTAGGGGTGCCTTACATGTAAGGAAAGGGAAGGTTTAGGCCTGGCAAGTGGGTACACTTGCCAAGTCGAATTTACAGTGTAAAAATACACATACAGACACTGCAGGGGCAGGTCTGAGACATGATTACAGAGCTACTTATGTGGGTGGCACAACCAGTGCTGCAGGCCCACTAGTAGCATTTGATTTACAGGCCCTGGCACCTCTAGTGCACCTTACTAGGGACTTACTAGTAAATCAAATATGCCAATCATGGATAAACCACTTACATACAATTTAAACAGGAGAGCATATGCACTTTAGCACTGGTTAGCAGTGGTAAAGTGCTCAGAGTTGAAAAGCCAACAGCAACATGTCAGAAAAATATAGGAGGCAGGAGGCAAAAAAGTCTGGGGATGACCCTGCAAAAGCAAAAGTCCAACACGACCCCCTACCAGCCTAAAGTCAGGGGAGAACAATCAATACCTTGATGCACTTCCCTGATTGGGGCGATAGAACAGGGACCCAGGCCCACAACAGCAGGGGCATGTTCCAGTTCTACGCCTTCCTGACTCCAGTTGGATCCCTCTGTCCATACTCTCAGGGCCCACTAGGCTAACCCATGGGGAATCCTTCTCCACATCTACAGACACCATCTGTGCAACACCTAACTTTACTTTGCTCACAGATGTATTGCAATGGGCAGATAGTACCACCAGGGCCAACACAGTGGTGTTGCCCACTCCACCCCCGGGGTGTGACTCTCGTCCTCCCCCCCCCAGGGGCAACTCTGTCCACCAGGACAGCAAGCCACAGTGGCCCCAGACAACTGTCAGGGATGAGAGCCCGACCTCAGGCCTCTCTAACCACTGTGACTGTGGAGAGTGGGGGGTGGTAGCCCCAGGTGCCTGGCACCCTTTGACCACTCTCTCTTCCACCAGGTCAGGGATGACAACCTGACCCTGGTCCTCCCCTCTGGGGCTCTGTACCCTCCCTGCAGAAGCGGCACCCCCAGAGTCAAAAACTGTCAGGGTGCTTGTAGAAGCAGTCCTGCACAATTCTTCCATCAGTGCAGGGATGTTAACCTGCAACTGATCCTCCAACCTGGGGTCTGTACCTTCAGGTTGGACCAGGGCCAGGGGTGAGGCTTCCCTCCCCCTGCCCTCTCCTTTGGGGTCCTGAACCACCCAACTAGGAGTGGCCCCCCCAGAAGACAACATGGTAGGGGCACTGTTAGCAGTAGCCCCTTCCTCCAGGTCAGGGGAGACACCCTTAACCTGGCCTCCCAATCCAGGGTCTGTACCCACAGACTGGATCACTGCCTGGCAACCCAGGACTTCCTGGGGGGCATACCTACCCCCTACCAGGTCAGAGTTTACCCTCTGAACCTGGTCATCCAACCTAGGGTCACCACCCTGCGGTTGAACCACTGCCTGGCACACCAGGACTTCCAGGGGGGCACACTTACCCCCCTCAAGGGACACACTGTCCCGAAGGGCCACACAAGAGTCTGGCTGGCGCAGGTCTCCTGACCTCTGCCCATCTGACAGAGTCTGGATTCCCCCCAGCCCAGAAATGGTCTCACCAAGGTCATTCATGGGGGGCTCTGCTCTCAGAGCTGACCCCTGACCCTCCAGGTTCTCCTCTGGGGTCCGCAACCCCCTCTCAACCCTCTGTCTGGACTTCTGCACCCCCTCACTAGGAGTGGTACTGCCAGACACCAGAACTGGTGGGACGCTGGCTACAGCCGCCCCCCCAAGTTCTCCTGACACTGTGGGGTCTCCCTCAACAGATGGCCCTATGGTACAGGCTAGGCTCCCCTCCTGGTGTTCCCGCAGGGAACCCTCCAGGACCTGGGACCGGATCTCGGGCACCTTGGGCCTCAACCCATCCCCATTCCCTCTCCTCTGAGACTGGACATGGGGTCCCTCACCCATCCCACTACACTGGGACCTACCTGGGACACTACAATCCTTCCCTACCTCACCTGGTTGGGAACTACCTAGACCACTCCTCTCAGGAGCACCCCCAAATGCCTCTTCAGACTCTCTGGTACTCACCCAGAAGTCTGCCTCCATTGTAAGCTCCCTGGGGTCAGAGAACTCACACTCCACCTGGTGTTGGCATAGCTCTGGAAAATAAGGACTAGACATATGCTCTCCAGCAATTACATCACTCAGCCCCTCACATGAATTAACCAAAGTACCCTTCACCCAACCATCCAGTGACTCTGCCTTGAAAAAGCACCCCACATCACCCTCCTGAGACTGGTGAGACAGTACCTGACTGTCCCTGACACTCAACCCACACTCTTCTGGGATGTCTTCACACTCCATAACCAGGACTTCTACCTGGGGGGAACCCCTCTCCCTGTCACTCTCACCTAGAGTCAGTAGAGTGTCCCTCCCACCAGTAGGAATATGACTCCCCATGCCAGTTCCCCAATCCACCTCAGGGACCCTGTGCATCACTGGAGCTACCTCATACCCCTGAACCTCCTGGCGTGTGTTAACTCCCTCCTTCAAGTAGGGCACCACCTCTCTGGGCATGTGCACTTCTGCAGCATCACTGGATATACAATTGTTGCTGCCACCATTCCAGCTGGACTCAGCCCTCATGACTTCCAGCTCTTTCAATTTAAGCTCGTAAGCATAAATCATTTTTTTAATCTCTAAGTTCCTCCTCCTTTCTTTCAACTCTTCCCACTTGTCATACTCCCTTTGCATCCTCAACTTTTCTGCCTCCAACCGGCGAACCCTTTCTGCCTGTCTGTCCTGTAACTCTTCAGGAGTCAGACCCTTGGGTGATACCCTGCCATCCCTCCTGGGGACCCTCCCCCCAGGCGTAACAGGTACCTCCACTACACCACTGTGTATCCTCTGCACTTCCCCACCCACATTCTCCTCCTCTGTGTGCCCTCCAGCCTTCTTGAGTGTCACCCCGGCCCTCTGTGCCTGTTGCAGCTCCCCCTCCCTGGTGGAGCTCTCAGTGGGACAGTCAAGATCTTTAAGGAACTGTTTCAATTGAGCAACTGAGTACTCCTTCAGTTTCTCCATTTCAAACACAGCTCCAGCTGTTGCATCTCCAGATTGAGACATGATGGTCACAAGTGCAAAGTTCCAAAAGGCAGAAAAAAATAATTTCCCAATGAAGTAAAAAGAATCAGTCAAGGGATCAGCAAAATCATGGAAGTAGAATAAAAAGAGTCCTTAAGAGAAAAATCAAAAGATCACCAAACAAGTAGTATGTGGTCACGTAGTGGTCTGAGATCAAAACAGTAGTGTACACTTAATTACTGTATGTCAAGTACAAACACAAGTCCAAATCCCGACCGCTGGTCACCAATGTTAGAAATGGGGTCTTTGGTTGACAGTCAGGTTACCCCCTGTTCAAGCAAGGACCCTCACTCCAGTTAGGATAAAAGAGAATCACCCTCAGCTAACCCCTGCTTACCCCCTTGGTAGCTTGGCAGAGCAGTAGGCTTAACCTCAGAGTGCTGGGCGTAAAGTATTTGTACCAACACACACAGTAACTTAATGAAAACACTACAAAATGACACAACACCAGTTTAGAAAAATAGGAAATATTTATCTAGACAAGACAAGACCAAAACGACAAAAATCCAACATACACAAGTCAAGTTATGATTTTTTAAAGGTTTAAAATAAAAAGAGTCTTTAGGTAGTTGTAACACCACACTAGCGCTGCTAGCGTGAAAATGTACCTGGTTTGCGGCAAAAATAACCCCGCACGGGCGGTGTGCGTCGAAAATAACCCGGCACGGGTATATGCGTCGAAAACAGCTCGGCTCGGCGAGGCGCGTCGAAAAAGCCAGCCACGCGACGGTCCGAAGTCCCGCGGCGCTGGTTGCGATCTCTCAGCCTTCGTCAGCGATGCTGCGCGTCGTTTCTCCTGCTCCGGGCGTCGATTCTCCGGTCGCGTTTCCAGCGGCGTCGTTTCTCAGCTGCGGAGCCGGCGTCGCGTCGTTTTCTCAGCCGCGATCGGATTCGCGTCGATCTTTTCTCCGCACGGTGCTCGGTGCGTGTATTTTTGTCCTTAGGCTGCCAGCCTCTCCTTTCAGGGTCCCAGAAACTGGAAGGGCACCACAGAGCAGAGTAGGGGTCTCTCCAGAGACTCCAGGTGCTGGCAGGAAGAAGTCTTTGCTATCCCTGAGACTTCAATAACAGGAGGCAAGCTCTACATCAAGCCCTTGGAGATTTCTTCTTCAAGATGGAAGGCACACAAAGTCCAGTCTTTGCCCTCTTACTCTGGCAGAAGCAGCACTGCAGGAAAGCTCCACAAAGCACAGTCACAGGCAGGGCAGCACTTGTTCCTCAGCGATCAGCTCTTCTCCAGGCAGAGGTTCCCCTTGATTCCAGAAGTGTTTCTGAAGTTTGTAAGTTTGGGTGCCCTTCTTATACCCATTTTAGTCTTTGAAGTCACCTTCCTTCAAAGGGGACTCACACCTTCTTGTGAAATCCTGCCTTGCCCAGGCAAGGCCTCAGACACACACCAGGGGGCTGGAGACAGCATTGTCAGAGGCAGGCACAGTCCTTTCAGATGAGAGTGACCACTCCACCCCTCCCTCCTAGCAGAGATGGCTAATCAGGAAATGCAGATCACACCCCAGCTCCCTTTGTGTCACTGTCTGGTGTGAGGTGAAAAACAACCCAACTGTCAAACTGACCCAGACAGGGAATCCACAAACAAGGCAGAGTCACAGAATGGTTTAAGCAAGAAAATGCTCACTTTCTAAAAGTGGCATTTTCAAACGCACAATCTCAAAATCAACTTTACTAAAAGATGTATTTTTAAATTGTGAGTTCAGGGGTCCCAAACTCCACATGTCCATCTACTCTCTAGGGGAATCTACACTTTAATCATATTTAAAGGTAGCCCCCATATTATCCTATGAGAGAGAGACAGACCTTGCAACAGTGAAAACGAAATTGACAGTATTTCACTGTTAGGACATATAAACCACATTACTATATGTCCTACCTTATCCATACACTGCACCCTGCCCTTGGGGCTACCTAGGGCCTACCTTAGGGGTGCCTTACATGTAAGGAAAGGGAAGGTTTAGGCCTGGCAAGTGGGTACACTTGCCAAGTCGAATTTACAGTGTAAAAATACACATACAGACACTGCAGGGGCAGGTCTGAGACATGATTACAGAGCTACTTATGTGGGTGGCACAACCAGTGCTGCAGGCCCACTAGTAGCATTTGATTTACAGGCCCTGGCACCTCTAGTGCACCTTACTAGGGACTTACTAGTAAATCAAATATGCCAATCATGGATAAACCACTTACATACAATTTAAACAGGAGAGCATATGCACTTTAGCACTGGTTAGCAGTGGTAAAGTGCTCAGAGTTGAAAAGCCAACAGCAACATGTCAGAAAAATATAGGAGGCAGGAGGCAAAAAAGTCTGGGGATGACCCTGCAAAAGCAAAAGTCCAACACTGACCAATGCTAGATTGACTGGATATGAGTTGGCGCTATTTGCACCCCATATCACCATCAGAAGATGTAATGTCCTAAATCCAGCCACTATGTTGCCCCTCCCAGACAAAGACCTCTTTGACAAACACATTCATGGCTGTATTATCAACACTGAGGAAGAGACGAAAGGGAGAGTTGACCTTACCGATCAACAACTGCAAGATTGGGAGGGGGAACTGTTTGTGGATAGGTCTTGTTTCAAATTTCCCAGTGGAATGGCTACTGCTGCATATGCTATCACTACACTCAAGACTGTAGTAGAGACTAACAAAATATCTCACAAGCAGCAGAATTGATAGCTCTAACAAGAGCCTGAGGACTGAGCCAGAGGCTAAGAGTAAATGTCTACACAGATAGCCAATATGCTTTCGGGGTGGCACACTCCTTTGGAAAATTGTGGAAAGAAATTTTTGTATCTTTGCATGGGACGAAGATACAACATGGGGATTTGATTGTAAGATTACTGAATGCCCTGACGCTACCCAGTAATATTGCCATGATAAAATGTTCAGCCCACAAGAAAATAGAGAATGATGTGGAAAGAGGCAATGCCTATGCTGATCAGATTGCGAAAGAGACAGCTCAGAGTGAACAGACACCCATGTATGTGGCAGGGACAGCTAGATGGATTCCAGAGGTAGGAATGATGGATCAGACAATACACAGTGTAAAGTATATCCAGGATGCAGCGACACTGGAGGAACTTGAATGGTGGCATAGTACCGCCACCTTGGACAGAAAAGGGTGTTGGGTGGATAACACACGGAAGAAAAGGTGGATGTTACCCGACACCTATGTAAATGCTATTGTTACTTCTGCTCATGTACCAGCTCACATAAGTGCACAGGGCATAGTGGACACGCTAGACCAGTTCTGGTGTAACAAGAATATTTCTAAATGTGCACGGTCACTTGTGCAAAGATGCATAATATGCTAGACATGCAATGTAGGAAAGGGCACCCTTGTCCCCAAGGGAAGTTTTGCACCCCCAGACCTTCCATTTGAAGTTCTACAGATGGATTTTGTGGAAATGACAAGAATGAACAAGAAAAGGTACATGCTGGTGGTGGTGTGCACTTTCAGTAGATAGGTGGTGGCCTATCCACTGACTGATTGTTCCACTGCCAGTGCAGCCAAGGTACTGATGAAGGAGTACTTTCCTAGGTATGGCCTGCCTCGAGCAATTTGGAGTGACAATGGCAGCCCTTTTACTGGACAGGTGATGGATTTGGTCTGTAGAGGTTTGCAAATAAAAAAGAAATGTCATTGTGCTTATCATCCACAAGCAGCAGGCCTAGTGGAACGCTACAATGGTGTCCTAAAGAGCAATTTGGCAAAGATGTGTGCTGAGACAAAGTAAAAGTGGCCAGATGCACCCCCCCATACCACTGCTGTCCATTCAAAATACGCCACATTCTAGAATTAAGGTGTCGCCTTATGAAGTGATAATGGGACGACCAGCCAATTTGTGGGGAGTGCCCAGAAAAAAGGTGTTCTCTGACATTGATTATCCATTGTTCTTGGATTATTGTGTACAACTCACTGAACAATTGCATTCTATTCACGAACAGGTCAAAGAGACACTACCCAGGAGGCTGAAGGGGGACAGTCATTCCTTGCAGCCAGGGGACTGGATATTCGTGAAAAACATCCAGATAAAATCCAGCCCTGAGCCGCGATTGAAGGGTCCGTTCCAAATCCTCCTAGTGACCCAAACAGCTGTGAAGTGTGACGGTGAAAAGAATTGGATTCACGCTTCACATGTGAAAAAGTGCCCTTTGCCTTTGCCCTATAATCAGTGGGTGCTTGACAACGTGCCAGACTCCAAGACCGAACACATCCCCAATCAGAGACCCTTTGGACACAGAGAAGTGGTTCTGAACAGGGAGATAAGGACTCCTGAGAAACACGCAGATAAGAGCACTTCTCCTCCTGAGTTGTTTGAACCAGAGCTCAGCAGACCTAGAGACTGTCTGAGAAGGAAGATTTGCGTGAATTATAAAGAGACTTAACAGAAGAAACAGTCCTATGAAGGACTGCACCCCCTGCCGGTGGTGAAGACCGGCAACGACCGGACCTGTACATAAGCTGACCAGTGAGGCTTTCAAACAAAGGACCCTGGGGATTATTTTAAATAGTGCCTGATAGAGTAGATAACGAAATGGCTAGATATGGCAATGTCATGGAGGAGAAAAGGGGGGTGAACAAGAAGAAAAGAGGTATTGTATTATTTACTACATTAATTTCTGTATTCTCCATTGCCTTAGTGGCATTTTTGATGCTTGAGTGGCACGCTCCCATGCCTAATTCCTTCCAAACCAAGATACAGGAATTTAAACAGTGGTGTCCACTTCACATCATCCACCTTAGGGGTGGGACTGGCATGAAGTGGGCACACCTCCTAATCTGCCTAATTTTCCCACCTGTTCTGTCACCAAAAGTGGGGTCAGGACAGGGTAGTAGGTTGGTCTTCTCCGTCATTTGAAGAGACATGGGTCGCATTACAAAGGCAGCCAGGCCTTTGAAGCTTCCCGTCATGAAATGTCCATCCTGCCTGGAGAAGGTGTCAACACCCCCCACCTGGTGCAAGCTTTTGTTTCTGGACCCAGAGAGCGCTGGCTCTCACTTTGGGGGGTCAGAAACATGGCTAAGGTGACTGAACTGGCCAGGGCTTACTCCTATTCCTATTGGTCCCTCTCCTCCAAAACAAGATGGAGAATTCTGCAAGGAGGGGGTCACTTCAGCTCTGGACACCTTATGGGTGGTCCTAGCTGCAGTGGTCACTCCTCCTTGTTTTACCTGATTTTCCCACTAGACCAGCCTCCAAAAGTGTGGCTTGGTCTGGGGGGGTGGGCATTTCCATTAGCTGGAGTGCCCTGGGGCACTGTAACAGAAGGCCTGGGCCTTTGAGGCTCACCGTCAAGTGTTGCATTTCCTGCAGGGTGAGTTGTAATGAACCCCCACCCAGAGTAGGCTTTGTTCCTGACCCCAGAGAGCACAAAGGCTCTCACCCCATGGGTCAAAAACTTGTCTGTAAGTGTCAGGATGGCACCAGAGGATTGGGTAAAATACAGGTGGCATCTCTAAGATGCCCTCTGTGTGCATTTTACAATAAATCCAACACTGGCATCAGTGTTGGTTTCTTGTGCTAGGAAGTTTGATACCAACCTTCCCAGTCTTCATTGGAGCCATCAAGGAGCTGTGGAGTTCGTAATGAAAAACTCCCAGCCCATGTACTTAATATGGGCACACTGCACTTACAATTTCTAAGAATGAACTTAGACACTGTACCAACATATTGCTGATGCAGCTATGCCCTCACTTGTGGTACAGTGCAGCGTGCATTAGGGCTATAAGACCTGCTACAGTGGTGATTTCTCTATGCCACAGGCAGTGGTTTGTGGGCATGGCATTCTGGCAGGAATACCATGTCGACTTCACCTTTTTCTACCCACAACACACACAATCTGCAATGGCAGTGTGCATATGTTTGGTGAGGGGTTCCTTAGGGCTGCACAATACATGCTGCAGTCATTTGGGACCCTCCTTGGTAACATAGCCCTTGGTACCTTTTTTACCTTTTACAAGGGACTTTGCTGTGTGCCATGGATGTGCCATTTGTGAAAACAATGGTACCGTTTAGGGAAGGAACACTGGTGTTGGGGCCTGGTTAGCAGGATCCCAGCACACACTCAGTCAAGTTAGCATCAAGATCAGGCAAAAAGTGGGGGGGTAACCATGCCAAAAGGGGAACTTTCCTACACAGCACCCCACAAATGAAAGAGGATGAGACTAACCTTTGTCAAGTGGAAAAACCTGAAAGTCCACCTGCATTGGCATGGGCAGTCCCAGGTCTATGTTCCACTGTAAAGTCCATTCCCTGTAGGGAAGATGGACTAAGTCTAAAGTTTAGGGTTCTCACCTTTCATTTGCATCAGCCATCTGAGAGGTCTGTGGTCAGTTTGAACAACGAAATGAGTACCAAAGAAGTATGGTCTCAACTTCTTCAGGGACCAAATCACAGCAAACGCCTCCCTATCAATAGCACCCCAATGCTGGTCCCTGGGAAGTAACTTCATGCTACTAAAAGAAATAGGCTGGTCATGGCCATCATTGTTGGTCTGGGACAGGACTGCTCCGATCCCATGTTCAGAGGCATCTGTCTGCACAATGAACTGCTTCAAGTAGTCTGGGGCATTGAGAACTGGTGCTGAGCACATTGCCTCTTTCAGGGTGTCAAACACCTTTTGACAACTAACTGTCCAGTTTACTTTCTTGGACATCTTCTTAGATGTCAGTTCTGTGAGGGGGATTACAATGGATCCATACCCCTTCGCAAACCTCATGTAAAACCAGTCAAACCAAGGAATGCCCTGACTGATGTCTAGGTTTTAGGAGCTTCCCAGTCCAGAATTGTCTGGACCATGGATTGTAAGGGTTGCACTTGGCCTCCACCTACAAGGTGGCCCAAGTATGCAACAGTGCCCTGCCCTACCTGGCATTTAGATGCCTTAATAGTGAGGCCTGCAGATTGCAGAGCCTGCAGGACCTTCCCCCAGGTGGTTCAAGTGATCCTACCAGGAGGAGCTAAAGTCAGCAATTTCATCTAGATATGCTGCACTGAAGGTCTCCAAGCCAGCAATAACTTGATTCACCAACCTTTGGAAGGTTGCATGGGCATTATTTAAACCAAAGAGCATAACAGTGAACTGATAATGCCATCGGGTGTACAGAATGTAGTCTTTTCTTTTGCTCCTGGTGCCATGTGAATTTGCCAGTACCCTGCAATCAAGTCAAAGGTACTGAGAAACTTTGCTGGACCTAATTTGTCTATCAGCTTATCAGCCTTTGGACTAGGGTGAGCATCTGTCTTAGTGACAGAGTTGAGACATCTGTAGTCCACACAGAACCTCATTTCTTTCTTTTCACCTTGGGGATAAGACTTGGGGACTAAACCACTGGGCTAGCTCTGGGACTGTCTGAGGGTTCAATAACCCCAAAACCCAGCATTTTGTTGACTTCAACTTTGATGTTTTCCCCAAACTTGATCAGAATGGTGATAGATCTTAGATTTGACAGGCAAGCTGTCTCCAGTGTCCACATCATGGGTACACCAGTGTGTCTGTCCAGGGTTAAGGAGAAGAGCCCCTCCTACTGCTGCAGGAGATGCCTGCAGTCACCCTGCTGTTGGGCAGTGATGGTGTCTGAGTAGACAACAAGTCCATTTGTTTGTGGATGGTATGTTGTGGTGAACTTGTAGACCACCCCACACTCATTCCGCACGTGTTTTAGGTAAGCTGACATGAAGTTGGCACCTCTGTCAGAAACCACCTCCATAGGAAATCCTACTCTGGTAAAGGTACCAATGAGGGCTTTGGCTACTGCATAAGCTGTAGTAGACCTAGGGGGAATTGCTTCAGGATATCTGGTGGCATGACCCACTAGTACCAGTATATATTAGTTTCCTGAGTTTGTGGGTGGTTCAAGTGGACCCACTATGTTCACACCAATCCTTTCAAAGGGATCCCAACTACTTGTAGTGGAATTAGGGGGGTCTTTGGGTGGCCACCTACCTTACCAATGGCTTAGCAGGTGACACAGGAGTTGCAAAGCTCCTTCAACTTTTGTGACATGCTGGGCCAGTAGAATTGTCTGGCAAGCCTATTCTATGTTTTAGTTTAGCCCAGATGACCAGCTAGGGGATGTCATGTGCTAAGGTAAGGATTAATTCCCTGAACTGCTGAGGCACTTCCACTCACCTTTTGGCACCAGGTTCGGTGTCTGTGGCCTCAGTGTACAAGTGTCCATCCTCCAAATAGACCCGGTGGAAGCCACTGACATCTCCCTTCTCCCAGGCAGCAGCTTGCCGACTCAGGTCTTCAAGAGCTGGTCAGGTTCCCTGTCCCTGGCACAGCTGCTCCCTAGAGGGACATCCTGGGCCCAAGAGCTCTACCTGCTAGGATCAAGTTCCATGGGCTCAGTTTCCTGGGAGAATGTTAAGACTTCTTCCTGAGAAGAGGAGGCTTGTGCTTTTTGTTGTACAGAAGCTGGTCTCTCAGTCTTCTTGGTCTTTCCCTTGTAAGGTTGGGCCATTATTCCAGGCTCCAACACTTCTTTTTCACTCTGTGCTTGGCCATTTGCTCTAGTCTTGACACACACCATCTCAGGGATTCCCAGCATGGCTGCATGAGTTTTGAGTTCTACCTCAGCCCAAGCTGAGGACTCCAAGTCATTCCCTAGCAGACATTCAACTGGGATTGCAGGAGAGATCACTACCTGGTTCAGTCCAGTAACCTATCCCCATTCTAAGGTTACCATAGCCATAGGATGGATCTTAGTTACATTGTCAGCATTGGTGACTGGATAAGTTTGTCCAGCCAGATACTGTCCTGGGGAAACCAGTTTTCTGTCACCATAGTGACACTGGCACCTGTATCTCTCAGGGCCTCTACCTTAGTGCCATTAATGAAGGGTTGCTGTCTGTATTTGTTCATATTAGGGGGTCAGGCAGCAAGCATGGCAAGAGCTACCCCACCCTAGGAAACAATCATAAACAATAATTTGCAAATGATGCTCTGGCACTTCTGTGTGTGCTGCATTGAGTGCCAAAGCACCATTAGTGATTGTTTATGTGCAGGAAGGGACACCTTCCAACACATAAACAATCACACCCCTCAACGCAGACATCCTTGTACAATGGTGCAAGGATGCCTGCGTTGGCTCTGGCAGCTACATTTAGTGCCAGATCAGGGGACAAAACAGGGGTGCGTCATATTCACGTAAATGCAGCGCATAACTGTGTTGTGAAAATGACAGAATGCGGCGCTGCCAATTTTGCCGCAGCGTCGCACTATGCCATTTTCCCACAAATATGGGCTCAGGTCTTTTTGGGATTAAAGTGTTTACCTTTGTACCCATGGGAAGATTGTGAAGAGGGTCGGGCCACCCTCCTGCTCAGGTTTTTGGGGGCCTTTATGTGTCTCACCACCCTTCCCCTGGGGAGGGTTTGTAACCCATTTTGTTTGACACCCCCAGTGGAAGTCTTGGTCATCCTAGTCTTGACCCAATGGTCTGCCTTCTTTCCTAATTCTTACAGAGAAATTGGACCTAGGTCAACCAGATATTGATGCAACTTTTCATTGAAGCAGTTATTTACATTTGTGTTCCTTCATGAACAGGTCATAAAGCCCATCATAGTCATGCACATCACTTCCAGTTAACCAATCATCTAGTGTTTTCACTGAGTAGTCTACAAAATCAACCCAGGACCAGCTGGAGGTTTCGTGAGCCCCCTGAACCTAATTCTATACTCATCAGTGGTGAATCCAAAGCTCTCAATCAGGTAAGCCTTCATGCGTTCATAGGATTCTGCATCTGCACCAGTGTGTGTGAGGAACCTATCCCTACAATTACCAGTGAACAGTTCCCAAAGGAGAGCTCCCTAGTGAGACTCTTTCAATCTTCTGGTTCAACAGGCCCTCTCAAAGGCTGTGAACCACTTGGTGATTTAATTACCCTCCTTATACTTGGGGATAATTCCTTTAGGGATTTTAGGGGTATCAGAGTGCTCTCTGTCCCTAGGTATTAACTTGCTGCCACTATTAATGGATGCTAGGCCCATTTCTCATCTCTCCCTTTCTATAGCCATGAGCTGTCTCTACAAAGCTAATCATTTCACCATCCTAGTTCTTCTTCTCTGAGGAAGCCCTCAGTGTTCCCAGAGGAACTAGACTCCCCTGTGGGAGTCCCAGATCCTGTGAGCTCTATCCTTGGAGTCAGGGGCATTAGGGTCCTGTCCTCCCTGGTTAGGTTAGGAGGGGGAGGTCATCCTTCTGATCCCTAAATTCTTCCCCATCTGAGGGGATATCTTCCCCTTCAGTAGGGTGTTCCTGTGCATACTCTGCCAAGAGCTCCTGGAGCTTAATCTTGGTAGGGTTGGAACCAGGTGTAATCTTTTTGAGTCTCCAGAGGGACCTTAGCTCTTTCATCCCAGGAAGGAGGTAAGGGGTGAGGTTGAGTTCCACAACCATGTCCTGTGAGCTGCTCATTTTGTTACTAAAGTTGGGGGATCTCTTTTAGGAACTAAAAACTACTTCTAGCTACTCACCCTTAACTATGGTAACTTTTAAATCTTAAAAAGAAATGCTAAACTGGACTTAATCAAGGCCCTAGCAGGACTTTTAAAAATTTAGATTTCAGTTAAAGAATTAATTGAATCTAAAGACAATTTTGGAATTTAGTTGTGTGATTAGATGTTGGTTGAGTAGTCCAGAAAATGCAAATGCATAGACCCCACCGCTGATCCACCAATGTAGGAAGCTGGCTCTTTCTATATTATAGCAAAATGAGGTATAGTGTGCACCGAATCCAGGGGTTCCCCAGAGGCTTAACAGAGGCTAAAGTAGGTAATACTCATTCTATCTTTTCTGGTAGTGTGGTCAAGCAGTTATGCTTATCAAAGGATACTGCAAAGCATTTATTGTACACAAACCCAGTCAAGAAATGAGGAACACACTCAATGACTGACTCCAGGCCAATGTTTTTTTATAGCAAAAATATATTTTGTTACTTTATTACTGGAATCAAAAGGTCTTTGTTGCAGGTAAGTACAGTTGTTAGGTGTGTATCAAGCATATGTATCAAATGTACTTTGTTTAGGTTTTGCAGATAAAACAGTTTACAAGTAAGTAACACTTTTCGATTTCAAAAGTTGACTGAGATTTTGTGTAGGAACCAATGCAGTCCAAGGGGAGGATAAGCGTTAGCACAGTCAGTTAACAGGTAAGTGCTCCACTTATGATTCCATTTTTCAGGAGTTAGGATGTCTACAGGTTAAGTTCAAGATGACCGAAAAAGTGCATCACCAGCAGCACAGGACCGGCCGGGTGCAGAGGTCAAAGTTGGTGTTGGGTTTTCAATGGAATCCTATGAGGACTTGGGGCACACGGAAGAAAACAGATTGCAGGTAAGTACCCGCAGTTCCATGACACAGACCTGGGGATTACGTCATCACTTGGGGGGGGCACAGGTCTGCACCAAACACAAACCCTGATCGGCACAGGGAGAGCCGGGTGCAGGGTGCAAATAAACAGAGAGTCACGCGTCCAATGCTTTTCAACACAGAAGCCTCAACGGTCATAAAGATGATGCAGGCTGGGTCCAGCGGGTCATTTGCAGAAAACAAAATGATGGAAAAGGTAGAGAGGTACTCACTGGACATTACTGGATTGTCAGTCAGATTCCCCAGGACCAGGGGGCTGCGGGTGCAGGGGTACCTTTGGGCATCAGGAAAGTTTCGCTGGTTCAAGTGGTGGTCAGGGAGTCCTCCAGATTCAAGCTGCAGGCATCATTGTGTTGGCCAGGAGGGTCATTCCAGTGTAGACACGAGGTTGGAATCACCTGGAAACTTCTTTTGGACCAGTAGGCCACCTGAACTCAGGCTGTGGGCGTCAGGTGCAGAGTGGGCAGGGCTTTCAGGTCCAGGGTGTTTCTGGAGCCTTTTGGAGGGTTTCTTCTGGACAGGGCTGCTGTCCTCAGGAGCTCCTGGTCCTCTGCTGGGCAGGCAGACCTCTGGGGGTGTGAAGAGATCACTGGTCCTGCAAAGATGTGTCACCTTTTTGTAGCAGGAGTCTTGAAGCTGCAGACAGGCAGGTAGGGCTGGGGCCAAGTCAGTTGTCATTTGGAGCCTTCACTGCTGGGGTCTGCTCTTCAGTCCTTCTTCTTTCTTTTTCTTGAAGTCACCAGGAATCTGGTGAGCAAGGTTCAGGGGTGCCCCTTAATAGTAGATTTACATGGGTCAGAGGGCAGTAGCCAATGGCTATTGTCCCTAAGGGTGGCTACACACTTCATGTGCCCACTCCCTTTGGAGAGGGAGGAGCATTCCTATCCCTATTGGTCCCTATCTTCCAAAACAGGATGGAGGATTCTGCAAGGAGGGAGTCACATCAGTTCTGGAGACCTTATGGGGGGTCCTAGATGCAATGGTCAATCCTCCTTGTTTTACCTAATTGTCCCACCAGACCTGCCACCAAAAGTGGGGCTTGGTCCAGGAGGGCAGGCATCTTCCCTGGCTGGAGTGCCCTGGGGCACTGTAATAGGAGGCCTGAGCCTTTGAGGCTCACCACTAAGTGCTGCAGTTCCTGCAGGTGGTAGGTGTGAAGCAACTCCAACCAGAGAAGGCTTTGTTCCTGACCGTAGAGAGCACAAAGACTCTTACCCCTTGATGTCAGAAGTGTGTCTGTTAGTGGCAGGCTGGAACGGACCAGTCAGCCCTACACTAGAGGACTGGGTAAAATACACGTGGCATCTCTAAAATGCCCTGTGTGTGTATTTTATAATAAATCCAACACTGGCATCAGTGTGGGTTTATTGTGCTGAGAAGTTTGATACCAAACTTCCCTGTCTTCAGTGGAGCCATCATGGAGCTGTGGAGTTCATAATGACAATCTGCCAGTCCACATACCTAATATGTCCACGTTGCACTTGCAATGTCTAAGAATGGACTTAGACACTGCAGGGGTATGTTGCTCATGCAGCTATGCCCTCAACTGTGCTGTAGTGCACCCTTCCTTCCGGCTAGCAGTGATTTGTCAGCATGGCACTCTGGGAGAGATGCCATGTCAACTTTACCTTTTTCTCCCCACCAACACACACAATCTGCAATGGCAGTGTGCATGTGTTTAGTGAGGGGTGCCTTAGGGTGGCACAACACATGCCACAGCCCTTAGGGACCCCCCTTGGACACAGACCCTTTGGTATCAATGGTACCTTTTACAAGGGACTTAGCTGTGTGCCAGGGGTGTGCCCACTGTGGAAACAATGGTACAATTTAGGGGAAGAACACAGGAACTGGACATGGTTAGCAGGACCCCAGCACACACTCAGTCAAGTTAGCATAAAGATCAGGCAAATAGTGTGGGGGGTAACCATTCTAAATAGGGCACTTTCCTATACCACTTTTCTTATGCAGCCATGTGTCTGCTCAAAACAGTACTTGTCTTGTGTTGAGGGATCGAGTAGCAACCCTTAGCACAAATCAATACACCATACACATCATCAGACACTGTCTGAAAATCTTATACCTCCAGAATCCTTGTGTGTGTTGGATATGTGTCAACCATCATGTTGATGTCATAGAACATTGCTGAAAAGGGTTCAATAAGAATAGCTACAAAGAATAACTCACCCCCTTGATGCTGCTTTTGGGTCCTTAACTGCCCATCAAGATCTAGGTAGGCCACCACAAGAGGCGGTCAGGGTGCAGCGCAAGCACTTGCCTCATTGGGAGGATTGCCTGAGCTGGATTTCGGCGGACTTTATGGTCCAGAGTCGTAGTCCTCCAAACTCTTCCTACAATGTAGGCTTCGCTGCTTTTGGACCCCAAGAGTCCACACCTTCTTGGCAATGGCCTTCCAGATTTTACACATTTAATGGGCGTTGACCTGTATGGATGAGAAGAAATAAAAACAGAATATGTTTTGAGTGAATTTGTCTGTAGTGCTGTGACACACGTTTGTTGCATCTCTCACATGCCTTTCTAAAACAGTCAGTAAAGATTATTTACCAACATTTAAAAGTTTCTAGGAAATACTTACAGTGATCTGTTGAGTACCCTCATCACTTTCTATCTCCTTATGTTACCAACCTAGGCAACAAACATCATCTAGGCTAGGGCTATTAAACCTTTCCTGTAATGAGATCCAGTCCTGATTAGTCTAAATCATTGTGAGCTACTAAAGGCTAAACAACCTGCACATAATTTGCACATATCCTCACGCACAGCTACATTGACTTAATGGCTAATATTATGAGTCAAATACTATGGTTTGAACCACATACAGTGACTAAGGGCAGTATGGAAGAGCTGTCATACGTCAGTGAGATCATTGTGTTTGGTGATGTATAAACAAGTGTATCTGTAGTAATGGGACATACTTGTATGGATGATTAAGAACCCGTGTCATTTAGACTTTCGACACAGAAATACCTTTCCCCATATGGGGCAGAATGACAGAATACAGATACTCTTCCTCAAAAATATGGGCTGTAGTTTAACTTGAAAGAAAAACCTCAGGCAACTGTATAACTTAAAAGTTTCTTCTTGCACTTACATTTATCAAATGTAATCCAGTGTCTTGGATGCGGAAATGAGTCAGTGAGTCAGAAAGGGAGCCTGGGAGCCCAGGAGTGCTCATGTGAGCAGCATCTTGCCTGTCAGCTGGCTAGCCTAGCCCACCTGCCAGCCCGTCAGCCTGTCAGCCTACCAGCCCATCAGCCTGGGTCTCCTCTGGTCTCATCAGACGGACTGCGGGCTGCAGAGATACTGTAGAGACAGTGAGTGTGTACGTGGAGTGGAGTGGAGCTGGGGGGGTTCAGTGCTCATCCTCTGGGTCTTTTAGGCAGTACAGGCGGTGTGGCAGCATTGAAGTCATCAGAGTCTCTGGCCTTGCAACCAACACTCAGCCCGGCGAGCACGGCAGCTGTAGTCAGCTGCTGATGAGAGCACACCCCGGGGTTTCCGCAGAAGAGGCTCAGCTAAGGCTGGTTGTGGCACCCACCTTGAGCCATCACAAGCATCACAACTTCCTCCACTTCGATGTTTTACTGCCCAGGCTCACACTGTGAGGGCTCCTGATGCCAGTAATCAGCCACTAACCCACCAACCCATCAATAATCTTCAAAAATCATCAAAATCTCGATGAAGAACAGACAAAGGCTAGACAAAGACGAGATAAAGATTATATATATATATATATATATATATATATATATATATATACATATATATAAATAAATATATATACATATATAATAAATGTAATAAATGCATCATAATTAACCTGTTGGGAGTGCACTTTCACATGAGGACAACTTCGTTTTTGATAATTAACCGGCTTGTCCAGCCGGGAAGGCAGCACCACTGCACATCGAAGCAGGTCTGTGTGACTAAAAATGGATTGTCACATAAGAGCAATCAGGTTGGGTTATTCACAGCAAATCTGACAATTTTACTTTGGATTCGCCTACAAAAGGTTTTGCACTTTGGGTCATTATTTCGTTTGGCTCCAGCAACCCACTTGGGGCAAAATGAAAAAATTGCAGGACCACCACAACCAGCATGCACTGCTCACTTGAGAGGCCCACTGGGGCGGACTAGTATTTAAAGAGACTAATCAGGTGCCTGTAATTAGACAAGCTGAAGCCATGCCGGTCTTTTCAGTAAGAATGAGATGCCTGGAACACCTCCAGCACTGGCTGCACCTACAAGGGTGAAACACTTTTATATTTTTCTCTGCTGAAGAAAGGATTGACCTTGAAACACGTGTCCAGAGATGATTTTATAACTTAAGGCCTGGAATAATGAAACTGCTTAAAGAATTCACTGTGAGTTGCTGGCTTTGCTTTTTCTTCCCGTTTATATTAACCTGTTGGGAGTGCGCTTTCACATGAGGACAACTTCGTTTTTGATAATTAACCTGCTTGTCCAGCCGGGAAGGCAGCACCACTGCACATCGAAGCAGGTCTGTGTGACTAAAAATGGATTGTCACATAAGAGCAATCAGGTTGGGTTATTCACAGCAAATCTGACAATTTTACTTTGGATTCGCCTACAAAGGTTTTGCACTTTGGGTCATTATTTCGTTTGGCTCCAGCAACCCACTTGGGGCAAAATGAAAAAATTGCAGGACCACCACAACCAGCATGCACTGCTCACTTGAGAGGCCCACTGGGGCGGACTAGTATTTAAAGAGACTAATCAGGTGCCTGTAATTAGACAAGCTGAAGCCATGCCGGTCTTTTCAGTAAGAAGGAGATGCCTGGAACACCTCCAGCACTGGCTGCACCTACAAGGGTGAAACACTTTTATATTTTTCTATGCTGAAGAAAGGATTGACCTTGAAACACGTGTCCAGAGATGGTTTTATTAATTTAAGGCCTGGAATAATGAAACTGCTTAAAGAATTCAATGTGAGTTGCTGGCTTTGCTTTTTCTTCCCGTTTATATTAACCTGTTGGGAGTGCGCTTTCACAAGAGGACAACTTCGTTTTTGATATATATATATATATATATATATATATACACATATATATATATATATATATATATATATATACATACATATATATAAATAAATATATATACATATATAATAAATGTAATATATGCATCATAATTAGGGGACCATTCTAGGGCCTCAAAGTTTTAAAAACAAGTCAGTAAGTACTTAATTCACTGTATTTGTGTAGCTTACCCACTGTGATTCATCACTTGGTACCTGTCATGTGGCAGCCTTTGATATAAAATTCAGTATAACATCCAGCACACCATCTACCAGCATCCCTTGGAGCGCTCAGGAGTGCTCAGTAGTGCACAGGAGTGCAAAGGAGTTTACAGGCACTAGGTCCCAATTCTTGACCTGCAAATTAGTCAAATATGCGTTCTGGCAAGACCTGGAGCCCCCCATGTCCTGCCAGAAAAAGAAAACAGCTCAGGCCAAGGGAGCCGAGGCATCTGAAGAACTCAGTAACCTTATTGTTCTAATGCTGTCTTTGCAGGACAGGGTCTCAATCATTGAAACGCAGGTCAATCCAGTGGTCACAAGGCCTGTCCAAGAGGTACTCTCCGCCAACAAGCGTCAGTCTAAAATTGATACCGAGTTCTTTTTTCTCAAGGACCCGGTACCAGAAATTTATGCAGCAAGTTCAAAGACTGTAGATTTGCCATTTCCTCTAAAGCCCACAATTATCAACCAAGCAGGCCCCCTTGGTCTAGCTCATAACCCATCATTCCACCTCAAGGCCAAAGGCTCCACATTGAGCTTGCACCCAATTCCTGTATCTGGGGAACCAGCCTCTCCAGCCATTGACAATACGCCACCTGACAGGTCTGTCAACTGCTTCAGGGATGACAAGCATGATTCTAAGGCTCCCCAGCAACAGAATCCTGTAAAGGCTAGGATCTGCTCTTCTGCACCTTCCCCTGGGCTTTCTTCTCCACTAACAAGCAATTTGTATGGAAGTAACCACTCTTTTACAAACGTTCCATCTACCACAGCACAAGTTCATTCAAATGCTTCTGTGGTAGCGGTTCCATCTGCGTCTTTTGAGAGTGGAATTCGCGACCTTGTAGATAAGTCTGTCATGCCATCAGAAATCATTCATTCTTTACCCTAACTTTCATCTCCCCTGCAGCAGACACAGTTGACAAGCCCTCACTCAGCTCACCCTTCGATATGGGCACTAAATCACTGTTCCTCATCAGGAGCTAGACCTAACGGTGACTCTCTTTTCCCAAGTCAAACAAGCCCTGAGCCCTTTCAATTCCTTTCACGAGTCCTTGCAACACAGCTTTGTGACGATAGATTGCTTCCTGGCAGTCCAATTCCCCAGCCAATTCCTGAAAGCAGAACACAGCAGAACCCCTCTTGGTTTACCTCCTTGGAGTGGGAAGCAATGATAGCAATATACGGCGACGGGAGTGGTGCACAGAACCACACTAGATCCACTCCACGCTCACCTAAAGCACATACCATAGATGCAGGGAGGGTATTGGTAAACACCTTAATATTACAACAGAGCCAAGCGCAACGGCAGTCTGGGTGCTGTATTGAACACCCTCCAGCTGACTGTTGAAGTTGTCAATTCTCAGTATGTAAAGATGGATACTCAAATCAAACTACTAAATACACTGGCAGTTTTCACATCAGAGATTGACTCAAAAATTTCAGACCTTAACAATCTGATAATTAAAGCTCAAAAATCAGCTGCTACCTGGACACCGATATGCTCCTGCTCCTGTTCCCCTATTCTGGATAAGTTAGCGACTCTTCCAGGAACATTAAGCAGCAGCTTTGAGGACTTAAAATGTGCCTTGGTGCAGCACACTGTGGATCGTACTATGAGCACCAACAAAGCCTTGAGTGGGCACTTCTTATTGTCTCTAGCTGAGCATTCCTCTTCCTTGGCCCCATGCAAGAAGCGTGCCAGGAGCTTTCCAAGCAGAAACCTTGCAACAAAGACACATTTAGTCAAAGTGGCACAAGACTTGTCTCATAAAGGAGCCGTCAGCTTGGACCCACAGGCACCCAGTATTCATTCACCTGCAGGGCCAGCATCTCAAGGGTTTACTTACCCTCAACCAGTAACTGACAGTATGGCGCTTCAAACTTTGGATGAACCTGAGCCACAAGCACCGGCACCCTCTTATGGCAGTGCAAGCACCAGAGCAACTTTAATGTATCCAGAATATAAGTTAAAGGTGCATTTGATCTGCTTAATAGGGGTAATATTCTTCTATTGGTGAGCCAGATAGCTAACACTGCAAATTTAACCTCTGCTAATATGGTGTGAGTGTAATTTCTACCACTTAGCTCAGCCCTAGAACACAAAACTACCAAAGTGACCTGGATCTCTACTGAAGTAACCAACTAGGTTCTGGGAGCCTAAGGTTTCTTCAGAAACTGGAGAATTCAAATCTCTCTTGCAACTGAACCGACCTATCTTTATCTACTTTTGTCATGGCCAAGCCATAGTGGAACTAAGCATCTGAAATTTGGCCCTGGTGGCATTTTAAAGAATGCACAAATTAAGGCCGTCATTATGAACATGGCGGTCCGTTCCGCTACGCCGGCGGTAGAAACCACCAACAGAGGAGCGGTTCGAACCACCAAATAATGATTCAAAGGAAACACACGCATCCCGTGAACCACCCACTGCCAGGAAAGGAGTCCCGCCGACAACGGCAGAGTCAGCCCACAGGCCATCGGAAAGGCCCAACCCGCCCATCAAATTGTGAACCACCATTCCACCGCTAGTTCCGGGGCGGGAACCACCACCACACAAAGCCAGGCGGAAATGAAACAAATATAAGGAAAAACTCACCGGAGTTCCACAGACGTGCAGCTGCAGCCATGGACAGAGAGCTGCTGATCATGCCAGCCCTGCTCCTTGCCATATAACTACACGACCGAGACCGCTGACGAAGACGACGACGGTAAGTACCGCAACCTAGGACACAAGGGAGGAAAGGGCACAGTTACATAATCACCCACCCCACCCACTCTGCAACGCCCCCCAACAGCACAAGTCAGACACCCCACAACAAGAGGTACGTACCCGACCGAAGGCCACTGCAACTTGATCATTGTACACACAATAGCCCCACACCCATAAAAAATTAAAACAAACACCAGAGTGTAACTGCGTTCAGCCCAAACACAGGCCACACAGAAACTTTTATTATTAGCTCACTGAGCCAAACAGTACTAACAGGGCCAATGGCCAGTCCATAAAATGTACATTGTCCTGGGCCACAACAGGTCACACCTGACTCCCACAAGTGCTGAGTACTCCACAGAACGGGGAACCATATGGGGATCCAGGCACCTCAAGGATGGGGGCGGGTGGGGGATTTTCGATGGGGGTGGGACTTTGACTTTCTTGTGGAGGGCGGATGGGGTGGGCTTCTCCTTTGAAGGGGGTGGGGGCTGTTTGGCACGGGTGGAGCTGGATGGCCTAGGGTCTGACCGGGCCTTCTTCTTCACCGGGGAAGGGGCACAGGAATGGGAAGGCTGGACTGGGGTGGGCTGTGATGTGGAAGGAGCGGAAAGGGCAAGGAGGTGGGCACGTTTGGGGACAAGACGGGGTAGGCCAGTGGGTTGGAAGAGGTCAGCACGGGAGAGGAAAAGTCTTTTGGGAGCAATTGGTGTGGGCGTGGATGAGGGTTTGGGAGTGGAGGCAGAGGGGGTTGATGTGTAGGGTGTAGGTGTGCGTGTAGTGGGTGCAGGTGACTGCTCAGTATGCTGTGGTGTGGTGGATGTCTGATGGGTGGGTGTCTTGGCACGTTTGTGTGTCTTGGGAGGTGGGGGTGGACACAGTGGGAGAAGACAGACAGCTAGTGTGGATGAATGTTGGGTGGGTGTCTGCAAGTCTGGTGAGTGTGTTGCATGTGTCAACTACAGTAGAGGTGATGAGTGCAGGTGTGGTGTATGTGGTGCATGTATGGCTATCTGCTATTGTGGTGAGTGCAGGAAGAGGAGCAGTAACAGTGAGTGAAGGTGCAGTGCATGAGGGTGTGGATGTAGAGGGGACAGACAGGGAGGCCGAAGAGGTGGACACACTGGGGGAAGTGGACATTGTTGTGTGTGCCGGTGTCTGTTGGCTGTGTGAATACTTGTGGTGGGAGGTGTGGTGCTTGTGTTTTGAAGTGTGCTTCTTGTGTGTTGTGCTTGTAAGCGGGTCTGATTGTGTGCATTGAACGGGTGAAGGGAGTGGGGTGCTGGAAGGGGTAGAGGAGGTTGGAGGGGGGAAGGAATGGCCAGGGAAACTGGCTGCCATCCGAGAGGAGGTCAGAGCCTGAAAAGATCTCTGTAGGGCAGACACGGCACTGTGAATGCCATCCTGATAGGCCTTGGTATGCTGCACCTCTGATGCCAGACCCTGGATGGCATTGACGATGGTTGTCTGCCCTACAGAGATGGTTCTCAGGAGGTCAATAGCCTTCTCTGTGAGGGCAGCAGGGCTGACTGGGGCAGGGGAGGAGGTGCCTGGGGCGAAGGAGATGCCCACCTTTCTGGGTGGGCGGGCACGGGCAACTCGGTGGGGAGCAGAAGGGAGGGCGGTGATGGTATGGGTGGTGGCGGAAGATCTCACAGTAGTGGTGTGTGCACTAGGGTCCGCCACCACCGGAGGACCCCCATCGGAAGAGGTCTCAGAGTCACTACCTCCTTTTGTAGTAGCCTCCCCCGTGGAAGTCCCCTCGCCCTCCCACCCACTGGTCCCCTGGGTGTCCGTTGTCGCTGCCTCGGAGGATCCGTGGGCCGCTGCTTCCCCACTTGCCGGTGCCTCAGCTCCCTCGCCTGATGTTGACGCTGTACCAAACCAACACAAGAGAACAGGGATGGGGAGACAAAACAGGAGAGATACTTGTAAATAGCTGAATGCTGATACACAATGGCCAGACATACACCCACCCAGCAAACACACCCAACAGGCAACACCGTGCACTATGCCCATGGCCATGCCCCTGACTACTGACCAGAATACTGATCTACACCCATCCCCTGAAATACTTTTGGAGCTGAGGTAGGTGAAACCTGATAGGGACACCCCTACACCCTTTTGAGAACATACAGTAGATGGACACCAGTCAAATTTCCTGCTCTAAGCAGCATGAGCCCTATCGCACACAAAGTCATCCTTCCAGACTGAAGTATGGTCAGTGAGTACTCACCCCCTTGTGACTGCTGTGCAGCCTTCAAGCCCATCCAGATCTGGGTACGCCACCGCCAGGATCCGTTGCATGAGGGGGATCAGTGGCCGACGGGCACCCCTTCCATGTTGGGAGGACTTCCCCAGCTGGGCCTCAGTGATCTTTCGCACCCAGCACCACAAGTCCTCCCACCCCTTTCGACAGTGGGTGCTCCGTTGGTTGTAGACCACCATGGTCCGCACCTCCTTGGCGATGGCCTGCCAATGTGACCTCTTCTGGTTGGTGCTGACCTAGAAGGGTGACACAGAAATGGAACACAGAGGTCAGGCACTTGCACGATAGGAACAGCTGGCAGATTATCCAACATAGGACTGACAGTACTCTCAGACATACAGGACAGTGGCACGCAGCATTCCATGCACCATGGCCCATCCAGGCTCAGAGGAATACACATATGTGCAATCCACACCATCCATTACTCACACAGTGCCCCCCAAACACAGACTCACCTGTACCTTTGGCTGTCCGTAGAGTCTGCTGTACAGGGGCAGGACCCCTTGCACTAGCTTCTCCAGTTCTTCCTGGGTGAAGGCCGGGGCCCTTTTCCCTGCACCACGTGGAACATCCATAGCCAGAGGCAGACCACAGCAGCACACAGAGTGGAGTATCTGTCTGCACGAGATCAGGGAGTCAAGTGATCAAACGATGACGAACGCGCGTACGTTCAGCGGCGGTATGCACCATCACCGCCGGCGGCAATAATAATACGCCAAGATTACCCATTGGCATCCATGTTAGCCAATGAGGGTGCGAACAGCGGTCAACACGGCCGTATGCTGTGATGTCAACCGCTAGCGGTATGAGGTCACTTCCACAATGAAGGGGCAGATCTACAGTGGGCAGACATTTTGCCATCACCTATGCATCTTGAAATTCCTACTACTCACAATCGAGGGCCTTCTTGTCACATGAAGCACCTAGGCCTCTATTCATTCCGTATAGAAGCACACATGAATTACTCTGTTCCCTACTAGTGATGTACATGTACATCTGTCAGGTAGCAGTTATTGTAAAGACACTACTATGAACAATGCAGTGCATGATTTTTGCAAAATTTGCCTATGTATGTGTGCACATCACTAATTTTGTAACCCCTCGTAGGTACCGACCCTTGTGGCGAGGAAGGGCACCATCGGTGTACAGACCACTTGTGGATATGGGGACCATGGTGGAGTGTCAGATCATTATCACTTACAGACTCACACGTGCAACTATTCAGGACCTTTGTGCATTACTGGATCCTGCACTAACTCCAGGATATCATTATCAGCATGCCATTCCAACTGAGGTGCAGGTGCTCTCCGCAATCCATTTCCTGGCCACAGGCTCTTTTCAAGTGACAGTGGGCATGGGTGCTGGTTTCTCGCAGCCAATGTTCAGCCAGGTACTGACAAGATTTCTGAAGGCATTTGTACAACATCTGCAATTCTATGTGCGATTTCCCCATCAATGGCACACACATACCCATCATCCCCCCAAGAGTGAGTGAACAGGTGTACAGAAACAGGAATAACTTTCACTCCATGAACATCCAATTGGTGTGTACTGCAGACCAGTACATTTCCCATGTGAATGCCATGTTTCCGGGTTCAGTCCATGATTCACTTGTGTTGAGGAACAGTAGTGTGCCACAGAAGATGGAACAACTACAAGAGGACAGAGGGTGGATCATAGGTAAGTTTGCCTGTCACTAATTGACACATTGCAGAAAACCAGCCTGTCTAAGGGACATTAAAATGACGACTCTGTATTGAACCATTTTCTAGGTGATTCTGGATATCCAAACTTGCGTTGGCTCCTGACACCAGTGAGGAATCCCAGGACGGATACAGAGAGGAAATACAATGAGGCCCATGGACGTACTAGGAGGGTCATATAGTGTACTATATGTCTCCTGAAGGCTAGATTCCGGTGTCTACATACCTCTGGGGGTTCCCTGGCCTATGGGCCTGATAAGTTGTGTAGAATAGTGGTGGCCTGCTGCATGCTGCACAACGTAGCAGTGAGACATTCTATCCCCCTTTTGGAGGTGGAGGGTGCTGTAGGTCCTGATCAGCTACCTCAGAGAGGTGAGGAGAGTGATGGTGAGGATGAGGAAGGGGAAGATGTCCATTCCAGGAACCAACTGATACAACTCTACTTCCAATAACTGTGTGGGACTTAAGCCTGTCATTAGGGTTAGTGACTAATACTGTCAGTGTGCTCTGTCATATAGTCATGATAGGCGATACATGGACCACTTCTGCATGGTACTGACTGAAAAGATATGCATTCCCTCCTTACCTAGTTTTAAACACACAGTACCACCATCAAGCACAAATTGACAATAAAGTTGTTCTCTGCCAGTTGCATCCATACTCCACTTTGTTCAACATTGAAGAAAGGGGACAGTGTTACAGGTGTGAAATGTGTTTTATTGGTAGAATAAAGTGAATTGTGCTATAGACAGTGATGGGAGTCGTAAGGGTTGGGTGTCCTCAAAACCTACTTGGTGGAAGCCCTGTTGGATGTCTTAGATGGGTCCATTTTGTAGGCAATTTGCCCTCAGCTAAGTGTTGTTGGTGAATGGACGGGATGGTTGCTTTGCATTAGTAGCAGTGTCAATTGTTGGAGGGGGGCTTGTTCTTAGTTGGGTTTCCAGTGCCATACCTTGGCATAAGACTACGTTTGGGCAACTGCTGTGGAGCTTCTTGGAGTGGCATAGTTGGCCCTTGTGATTTCTGGGAGGGTATTTCCTGTGCTGTTTCTGCTGCTTGGGTAATCTGTTGCTGGTTGTCCAGGGCTGTTGTGGGGGTCTCTTGTCAGGTGTGGGTGTCAGACTGTTTTTCTGCCAATTGCAGCAGTACTCCAGCAATGGTGGCCATTGTGGCATTGTGCTCTTTCCACTGCTCCATGGCCTGTTGGTGTTGTTCCAGCTGCATCCTCTGACTTTGCTCCAGGGTGGACACAATCTGTGACAACCTGTCTTGGGTATATTGGTAGGCCCCTAATACCTCTGCAATAACGTCCTGGGCTGCTACATCCATTAGGGTTGCCTGGGTGGTGGTGCCTGTTGGGGGACATAGAAATGTCTGTTACATATGCCTGAAGGTTTGAGGTGTACAGAACTGGGCTATTTTGGGCTGGTGTTACTTTCAGTGGCCTTCCAGGGTGCCTTTGTGAGGTGGACATTGTATTTAGAGGCAGTGGTGGGTTTGCATTGTAATGGGGGTATTATTCCATTGTGGGTTACGTGCAGGGGTGGGTGGCTGTGCACAGTGGGAGTGATGTGGGCCTGTTAGTGGGTTGTAGGCGATGCCGGGTGGTGGATGTGGTGGGTAATGGCTGGGTGGGGTGTAGGTCCAGGTATGTGTGGGTGGGGTGGGGTAGTGCATGCATTGCAGATGTGTTGTATATGGGGTAGTTGTAGATGACTTACCCAAGCCGCGCCGGACATCTTTATTGTTGCTGGCTGGTGCTGGGGACGGGAACCTCGAGCCACTTTAAATTTTACTTCGCGCGCCCGCCTTGCGGGACGCGCCGGACACCTTTGTTGCTGCTGGCTGGTGCTGAGGGCGGGAACCTCGAGTCCCTTTAAATTTTACTTCACGCGCCCGCCTCGCATCATCGACTGGAAGAGGCTGGGCTGGGCCACTCCCTTGATATTTTTATTTTATTTGTTATTCCAGTTTAGAGTCTGTGCGTTTGCCAGGTTAAAGTATCCAGAGGTACTTGTATTTTATCAGGGAGATTCTTATCTCTAATTTTACTATTTTACTATTTTATATTTTTTAGACTTATTGTACCCCTTTGGTGAGGGATCTAACATTGCACGGGCACTTTTAGCGCACCATGTTGTTTCGTGGTGAAGTTAGTGCTCGTTAAGGCTGGGTTTGGTTATTCCTCCTCTGTTACACCATAAATTATTTAAGGAGTATTCAGATCTGTGGTAATTACGCCTAGGATAGAAGGTCTCACTGTTGTCCTTTAAGGGGTACGTGTGATCTTTTATTCATTATGGGGAAAAGAAAAATTAGTTTGCAACGGGGGGACTGTGGGAAGGGCTCTTTAGGCCAACCTTCCATTACTAGTTATTTATCCTCTGTAATTGGGGCTATCGAATCTGAACTGGAACAAGTAGAAGAAAGGATTGGGGTAGTTCAAAAATCTGCTCAGCAGCCCCCACTTGAGCCTGCTGTACACATAATTACTAACTCAAATCTAGGCCATTATCACTGGCATTGTCTACCAACATTATACAGTCTGGTCATGATGCTACGCCTCCTCTAGACTTAACCAAATCTCCTACCTCTAATGTTAACTCATCTCTGGAATGCTCCCAGGCTAACTCTCCTCCACCGAAGAAGAGGAGAGCGGGAAAAAAGTCTAAGAACATGAAAAAGGACCTGGGCTCTAAAAGGAGAACTCATACTCATCAGGCAATAAGTGCTAAGGATCCAGCTGTTTTGGCTTCCACTACTGAATGCTTTTTGAATAAGGATGTTCTTTGTGATTTTACCAGCACAGTAGATTCTATACATAAATCTTTCTGTGTAACCCAAGAGGAGAAACGCATCACGATGATCACTAGAAAGCTTGACTGTTTCTGTAATGATGTGATTAGTACTCTATCTCAATCACTCAATTTAGGAACATTAAGTACGGAAAAATCTCACAGTCATGAATCAGTAAAACAAATCAAATCATTACCTACATTGTTATCTCAAGGAGTTGGTATTCCCTTGGCCAATCCCCTGGCCGTTTTTGGCCAAGACAATATTGTGAATGACTTGTCTGAAGGGAAGCCTAAGGAAGCTTGTCCCTCTAGGTTACAAATTTCATCATTTAACAAACTTGTAAATCATGTAGAATCTTTTCACCTACCTCCTGATTGTATTCCGTATGTATTGGTACTATCAAATGTTCCTCCTTTGGATAGTTCCAAAAAAGAAGATATACAATCTTAAATCAGGAAGTCTGTTCACTGGTTGAAATCTAAATTTAAACCAAATATTCACTCAAATAATAAGATCCTTATGGCACGTAGAGTGAAGTGGGTTGTTACTCAAGGAAAACGGGCGAGGGAGATTGTGTTGTATTCAATTTTGCAAATCCTTGTTCAGTTGATTATTTTTTGGCTTATTCTGATCTATGCAATAGGTCAGATAATGGGATTCAAATTACTCACTGTGTCATTTTTACGACCCCTCTCTCTTGCCACACCCTTTTACTGCTGACTTAAGTAACCACATTTTGGTCCCAGTTAGGCCACAACTCCAGGTAAACGTACCCACTTGCAACTGTTATCTGGCTCTTAACTCTCTCGATGAGAACAATTGACTGACGGTTACTGAAATCCTGTGTCCCAAAAATTTGGTGAGATCAAAGGTCGGAAATGATTATGATAACTCTATTCTGGAAGAAGGGAAGATTGCACTTGATACGTTAACTCCTAAAAACACTGATGATTTAATATTATGCCTTGGGTTTAAACCGTTAACCTTGATCAGTTGGAACATAGCGGGGCGTCGGTCTAAAATAGATAACTCGGACTGGACGAGTTTTATATCATCCTACGACATAATCTGTCTCCAGGAGACTTGGTCAAAAGATATGTTTCTCCTGGATGAATATACATCTTTTTGTCAGCCAGCTATAACTTCTTCAATGGGGAGGGCACGAGGAGGCCTCTTAGTTCTTGTATCCCTACATCTTCCATTATTGAATGTGTCTCTAATTTGGCCCTCTCCTTATTTTATGGCCATTTTACTATCCATTAGAGGACGTAAAGGTATTTTGATTTTAAACTTTCATAATAACATTCCTCGTGGTCTCCTTAAGGGAAGCCTGGAGGAGGTAGCAGATTTCATTGATTCATCTAACGATCTGCAGGATGATGATCTAGTTGTTTTATGGGTTAGTGATTTCAATACTCCTTTGTGCTGTAAGGAACCCTCCGAATCGTGTGCCATCCCTGTTGAGGGTAGAGAGTCACTAACCCATTTTATTCATTCTGCCGAAGGAGAAGATCTAAAATAAATTCTATGAAAGTTTGATCTGGTACATGTTATGGAGAAAGTGGCCTTAGATGCCTTAAATACACCCACTTTTACAGGGAAATCGAAGGGGAGTATTATTGATTTTATTCTCATTAGCTCCCTAGATTATCATCTAATACATGATTTTAAGATTATGCCTCACTGTGCTAGTGACTACAACCCCCTAAGTCAGTGGTTCCCAAACTGTGCGCCGCGGCTCCTTGGTGCGCCGTCAAAATTAGCCAGGGGCGCCGCACACAGTCTGGAAACCACTCGGAGGTGCTTTTAATCGGTAGCTTTTCACCGTGGTTTTGGAAACAAAACCCCCTGCATTAATTATTGTGACCAGCGGAGGGCGCCAGAGTACCATTAATATTATCCCTATGACAAAAGAAAAGAAATAGTTTAAAATAAATGGTTTTCAGGAACCTGAACGAGAGAATTAAGAAGTCAAACTGTAAATAGTGTAGGTACAGGTACAGGCTGGGATTACGTTCCCCCACCCGCCAAAAAAAAGTAACATAATGGGGAGCCGTGGCCAACACGGCCAATAGGTCAAAGGAGCCGGGGATCGAAAAAGTTTGGGAACCACTGCCCTAAGTATTAAACTGGATATAAGTATTAATCAGATCCCTAAGGATAAAAGTTTGAGAAGTAGCACTGTTTATAATACAAATTTGGGCTTACATCTAAAATGGGACAAAATAAATCCAAAAATATTTAACCAGGAAATTATAAGAACTAGGAAAGATTCTATTAATATCTGTTTGTCCCAGCAGTTAGACCATGATCGTATAGTCCATGAACTTGAACTTTTAAGTATTGATATTTCGCATGCCTTGGTGGTGGATAGGCCTTCTATGTGCCCGGTTGTTCACAGATGGTTTGATTCTGCTTGTTCAACAGCCCACAAAAAACTAAAAGAAGCCCTTAAAGTAGTTTCCCCTTCTCGCCATCTAGTTAAATTAGCTAAAGCCGAGTGTAAGGCTGCCCTGGAAAAAAGGAAATTAGAAATTAGGACCACGGCAAGGGAAGAGCTTTTGGCTGCTTCTGATTTGAAGGACACTTCAAAATTCTGGAAGGTGGTAAATCACCCATATTTTTCGGATAACAATACCAAGGCTGATGATTGCCTCATTGCAGAGGATGTATGGATGACTCACTTTAGGAAAGTATTTTGCCCAGACAATGATGATAATGAAAACTTGATCAAGGAGGATAATTTTACTACACAGTCTTTTTTAGACTCCAATACAAATGCCCTAGACATCACTTTTGATCTTCATGAGGTACTTGGAGCCATTAACCGATTAGGGCAGGGAAAGGCTCCTGGCCCTGACGGGGTCCCTGTTGATCTCTTTAAATTTGAGCCTGATCTCTGGGGCCCTTTAGTTACAAATGTGTTGAGAAGTGCTGCTAAAAGTAACATACCCACCTCATGGAAATTGGCTACTATCATTCCCATCTTTAAAAAAGGTAACCGACAAGATCCTCCCTGTTATAGACCAATTTCTCTTATTAACTCAACGGACAAGATTTTAGGAAGTGTGATCTTATCTCGCTTGGAAGACTTGGTGACCGAGGCCCAGATTTTATCCCCAATTCAATTTGGTTTTAGACCCGGCCTAGGCACAGTTGAGCAAGTTTTAAACTTGCACTTGATACTTAGCAAATATGTAATTGCCAAAAAGGAGTATATTCATATGGCATTTATTGACTTAACTAGTGCTTTTGATTTGGTCAATAGGGAGAAGTTATGGCAAATTATGGGAACTCTAGGTTGTGATGTGAGTCTATTGGAGCTTGTTAAATGCCTACATACGGATTTAATGGTATCAGTTCAGTTTGGCTCATCCGGTCAGAGAACTTCTCCATTTTCCTCAACAAGGGGCGTAAGACAGGGATGCATTTTAGCGCCTTTTCTTTTCCTGATATACAAAAATGGGCTTTATGATTTTATGATAAAATACGGGAAGGACATTCCAAAGATGGGCCAGAGATTGCTTCCAGTTTTATTATACGCAGACGATGCTATATTAATTGCTCGTACTGCAAATGGTTTACAGGGCTTGTTGGACCTTTTCTACAACTTTATGCTGGATCTTGACTTGAAAGTAAATTATTCCAAGACTTTTGTTATGACTGGTGGCCCCCGTAACAAGTCCAAACAATTTACTATGGGGGCAATATCATTAACAAGGTAAAGAATTTCTGTTTTTTAGGTATGTATGTGAGTTCCTCTTTGTCCTGGAGTATTCACCTCAATTTTAAGACCCAGCAGATGGTAAAGAATATCGAAGTAATTTTCCGTTTTACTCATAAATTAGGCCACAGACCTCCCTCTCAGATTGAAACGCATTATAATTCCAAGTGTGTTTCATAGCTTTATATGGGGCAGGAGTCTGGGGCTATAACAAAGTACCTTCTCTCCAATGTGCTGAAAATACATTTTTGCGCAGGTTATTAATGGTTCCTAAGTGTATAGCAAATTTCATCAGTCATGAGGAAGTGGATCAATGTTTTCTGGAGGACACGGTCTCTATTGCCTCTCTATTGCTCTGGATTAGATGCTGGCTGAGCCCAGCGGCAAGCCTTGTGCAGGATTGTATTTCTGATTGCTTACAGTTGAACAATTCAAATAGGATTCCCTGGCATTTGTACTTGCAAAAATCTTTTGGGAAGCTGGGGCTTAGGTATATGTTTGAAGAACCTCAACTGTTAACTACAAACTCTAGGTCCGATTTGAAATCACACCATTTTGAGTATATTTCAGATCTGAGATTTTATAGTTCCCTGAAACTTAAATCTTTTGACCCTTATATCCAGATTGCTACGACCTCATGCATGGAACCTTATTGACCTGGTTTTCATGCCCTAAAATATACTCTCTTTTAATTCTTTTTAGATTGAATCTGATCCATTTTAAGATGGCCTTTCCTAAACAGTGTATTTGGCAAAACGATTTACCACCTTACCCCAGTGATTCTAGATCAAAGCAGAGTGTTTCTCATTTTTTTCTTTTTTTCTTTCTTTATATGCTACTCCTAGAAATGCTTTTATCTTACCCATTTTACGCCAACAAAGACCCATCCATTACAAGGAAGCTCTATTATACCTTCAGAAACTGTCAGACATTCAAACCTGCTATCATGCATTACATTTTATCAGATCTTCTATTGGTATTAGGAAACTGTATATTCCGGTCTAATTTTTATATGCTTGTGACAGTTTCCGTACAACATCTCAAGGTATTTGATAGAAGCCAATGTCTTGACAAGAATCTTTGTACATTTGCACACTTTTAGTGGTTTTAAACTGTGTCAAGTACATTAATCTGCTGCCTGTAAAGGGGAACTTGGATTAGATGATCTTGCGCTGTCTAGGTAAATTTATTTTATGGCATTTGAGTGTGTTTTAAATCATTTTATAGATTTGTATTATATGATTTTGTTTGCACTTTTATGGCAATTGCTGAATAAAGTTTCTTTGACTGACTGACTGACTGACTTACCCGAGTCCATTCCTCCAGTGAGTCCAGTGAGTCCCTCTGGGTGCAGGATGGCGAGTACCTTCTCCTCCCAGTCGGGGTAGTCGGGTGGTGTTGATGGAGGTCCTCCCCCAGTCTTCTGCACTGCGATGTGGTGCCTAGATGCCATGGCCCTGACCTTCCCCTGCAGGTAATTCCATCTCTTACGGATGTCGTCCCTGGTGCGTGGATGGTGCCCCACTGCATTCACCCTGTTGACAATGGTCTGCCACAGCTCCAATTTCTGCACAATGGGTGTGTGCTGCACCTCGGACCTGAATATTTGTGGCTCCACCTTTAGGATCTCTTCCACCATGGTCCTTAGCTCCCTTTCGGTGAAGCGTGGATTTTTTGGGGGGGACATGGTGAGTGTGGTGGATGGCGTCGGAACTGGGGACGGGGTATGGGTGCTCCTGTGTGGGTCGATAGGCATGCACAGTTTTGGAAGCCCGTGAACAGCCTGAAAAGTGCAATGCACTGTAATTCTATAATAAATATTTCTGAGCCCACCTGGCAACAACAACTTTTTTATCATTTTGGGCCTCCAAATCGAAAGCGAACTCAGGGTCAGGACATGGTTTGCCCAGCATCTAAGTCCACTCAATAGGCTGCATGAAATCACAACAGTCCACATGTCCTACCAGAAGTAGTTAAGCAGCCCGCCTCACTGATTCGCTCTTCACTCGGCCGCCCTGTACCCTGCAGTGAAGATCCAGCTGTGCCCTAAGGGTGCCACACTCCTTGCCACCTGAACACCCCAAGGGGACCTACGGGACATACCTTTAAGTCTGTCTGTGCAGTGCTTTTCCAAGTGGCCTCCTGCAGTGGCCTGGCACCAGCTCCATCAACATTCTGCAGCTGCTCCCGCTGGAACCGGGAGTTGCCCAAACTTCTCCAGCTGGTCCAGGGTACCCATCAACGACCTCGCCATACCTGCAAAAGGAGACATTATTAAACGCATTACATGATTTTCTGTAAATTTTCATAGTATTTCTCCATTGATTCCTATGGTGCGTAATTGAGCACAAAAAAACTAACTTTATTAAAAGTTTAAAAATTCATAGCTTAAAAAGTACTTACCCAATTGTGATGATCTTGGTCTCAAAATTATATAAAATCTGAAGTATTTTTGTAAATTGGTCTCGAGTTATTCTTTATAGTGTGTGCCTTGATTTACTGATACTGTGAGTACAACAAATGCTTTTCCATTTCTCCAAGATTGGCCTAACTGCTCAACAAAGCTACCATAAACATTAGAGCACTAGGTGATCTAGTTTGTACCTCTATAAACCAATGTATGCTTGCCTGGACACTCTGCACAGTGTGTCTAGCTTTGCACACTACATTAAGGGCCAGCCTCCTACATTTTTCGCTCATATGGACAGAGGGAAATTGAGGGCCAAACTCACAAAGTGGAACATCACGGACCATATGTTAACAGCGATAATTCGTCTCCACACAAACACCTGGGTGAGAGTTAATTTGGGGGATGGCGTGCTCCTCACCAGAGAAATACCAACCTCTCAGGGGTTGTAACATGGGTGCGTGCTAGCTCCTCTTCTTTTTATTCTTTTTTTGGCTGATTTACCATCTAGCCTGGATCAAGTTAACTCACATACCCTGAAGTTGGGGAAAATGGCCCTGGCGTGTTTGATGTATGCTGATGATCTTATTCTTCTCAGCTGCTCTAGAGATGGGCTACAGAGGCTAATAAACTCCACAGCTGCATATTCCAAAGAAAAGGCTCTTGCCACCAATTGGGGTAAATCTAAAACACTGTCCTTTAGAACAGCCACATGGCATCAGCACCAGTGGCTCCTGGGTGACCTGGGTGACAGTAAAATACAGGCTAGGCAGGAATATAAATATTAGGGGGTACTCCTAGATTGCAATGGTTCTTTCAAATCTCACATGAAGGGACTAAGGCCAAAGGCCCTTTCTTTCACTTCTACTTTTAAAAATGCTATCCGCAGCTCGACTTTTCTACCTCTGCTAAACGTCATCCAGGCTAAGCTATTCCTACTATAACATATGGTAGTGAAGCTCTGAGAGGAAGAGATGGAGACCAGTTGGACAAAATGGTTACTATGCTCTTCAAAGCAATTTTCTGTCTACCAAACTATACATCGGCTGCCCAGATGCGCCTTGAGTTTGGCATGCTGACACAGTCAACGGCGAGAAATGGGGCATTAATCAAACTGTGTCACAAACTCAAAAAAGCAAGTCGAGGCACATTAAGTTCCCTTCTCAGTGCGGAAATTAATGAGCACCCCAGCTCTCCTGCCTGGCTTTATCTGTAGTCCTGTCTAGCATTACTGGGACTAACAGATCAATGGGATCACCTTAATTCGCAGCATAAAGTCAAGCAGCTAATTAATAAAAGTGTTAAAATCCCCTTAATGTTAATGGCTAAAGAGGTCTTGGCGGAGAGGAAAGACGCCTGGCTTGTCTTGTCATTATATGTATGACTTGCCCCACAGCCGTACTCGATGATCGCGGATAGACTGCAAACTAAAACAGCCTTTATGAAATATTGGATGGGATGTTTACTAACATATGCTCATCTTCCCCATGGAAACAAAGAGACATGACAGGTCTTTGCTGGCTTTGTGGGCTAGTCCTGGAAACACTGACCCACCAGATGTGCTTCTGTAACTGCAGTACGGTTGATCTGTGAGCTTTCCTGTGGCCAGCCTGGCTTCAAAGAGGGCTGCGCAGGTGTAGACCTGCTATTATGGCTAGGTTTAGAAGGAAGGATGTACAACGTAGCTGCAGATTGGTGACATTTTTAGACAGGCTTGAAGGCAAACTCTTAGGCCCTCATTATGACCCTGGCGGTGAGTGATAAAGTGGCGGGAATACCGCCAACAGGCTGGTGGTAATTACCATCAAATTATGACCATGGCGGAGACAACTCCCATAGACAGCCAATGTACCACACCAGCCGCCAGGGCGTTAACACAACAGACCCCGGCGGCAGCCAACAACAGCCAGGCGGAAGACAAAGTACCGCCCACCATATTTTGACCCTGCAATCCGCCAGGATTTCCGGGATGGTACCAACGCCATTAAAAGCCTGGCAGAAGCACATCACAGAAGAGCAAAGACTCACCATCGTAGACACAGCCATGGAACCGGAATTGCAGGTCTTCCCAATGCTCATCCACGTTATGCTTCACCTGGAACACCAACGCTGACGAAGACGACGACGGTGAGTACAGCCGCCTAGCACACAAGGCAGGGAGGAAGGAAAACAAGAGTGACACACGCATGCATGACACACACCTGACACACACACACTATGCACACAATCAGCTGCATCCAAAAAACAATGGCACACGATACACAGCACAATAATGCAAGGACAACAAGAATGCAGTAATGAGAATGTATTGAGATAAACAGCTACCAAATGAACCAATTGTACGAAAAACAGATATGTACAAATGTACACAAAGGGCCAATGCCTAGTCCAAAGTACTAAGGGCCCACATGACCACAGGGCACATTCCAAGGCCCAACTCGAATCCTGACTTCATCCGGATAGAACTCTGCAGGGGCATCAGTTTGCAAGTGGGCAGTCACGTCAGGGGAATGGGCGTGGGGGCCACCTCAGCCGAATACAGGAACAAGCCCACTGGTTCTGGAGGGGGCTCACTGCCCATTTCTCTGTGCTAGGGAGTGCAAGGCCACAGTCTCTCAGGTGTGTGACTTTCCCACTGGTTCTGGAGGGGGTTCCATGCCCATTTCTCTTTGCTGGGGAGTGCAAGGCCACAGTCTCTCAGGTGGGTGACTTTCCCACTGGTTCTGGAGGGGGTTCCATGCCCATTTCTCTTTGCTGGGGAGTGCAAGGCCACAGTCTCTGGAATGGGTGACTTTCCCAGAAGTTCTGGAGGGGGGTCCATGCCCATTTCTCTTTGCTGGGGAGTGCAAGGCCATAGTCCTTCAGGTGGGGAAGATGCCCACTGCTCCTGGAGGGGTCCCCTTGTACAGCAGTCCCTAGAGGGTGGCCTACATGGCTTCCGTTGAAGGTGCCTCCTGGGTTACCTCTGCTGGAGGTGAGGGATGTATTGTATTGGCAGGTGGAGGTGCCTCCTGGGCAGCCTCTGCTGGAGGTGATGGATGCACCTCCTCGGCTGGCAGAGAGGACCCCGTGACCACTGGTGGTGGTGGTGTCACCCTGACAGCTTCCGCTGGAGGTGAGGGTTGCACTGTGTTGGCAAGTGGAGGTGCCTCCTGGGTAAACCCTGCTAGAGGTGAGGGATGCACTGTGTTGGCAGGTGGAGGTGCCTCCTGGGCAGCCTCTGTTGGAGGTGGGGGACGCACTTCTGCAGCTGGCGGTGATGGCCCTGTGACCACTGGTGGGGTGGTGTCAACCTGACAGCCTCCGCTGAAGTCAAGGGCTTCTTCCCCTTCATGGCAGGAGGCGTTGGATCCTTACCCTTCCTGGCAGGGGTTGAGGGCTTTGTCCCCTTCATGGCAGGATGTGTGGGCTCCTTACCCTTCCTGGCAGGAGTCGAGGGCTTCTTCCCCATCATTGCAGGAGGTGGGGGCTCCTTCCCCTTCATAGAAGGTGGTGTGGGATCCTTAACCTTCCTGGCTGGTGGAGTGGGTTACTTCACTGACTTGCCACCATGACTAGGTGGCGCCACCACTGTCCGCATAGACTGTTTGGCTGAAATGTTAGGCTGGGTCATTGGGACCCTGCTCTTATGAGCAGGACAGGGTGAGGGGGAGGGAAGAGGTCAAGTTGGGTTAGAAAAAGCTTCTTAGGGACGGTGGGGTGGGATGAGAGAGGAGGGATGGGAGTGGAGGTTGAGGGAGTGGTTGTTGGAGGTGTATGTCTGCTCGACTTGGGTACAGGTGCATGGGAAGTGTGCAGATGTGAGGTGTATGGCTGTTGGGTGTCTGAGTACTTGCATTTGTGTCCTTTAGGAGGGGGGAGAGACAGGGTGGGAGAGGACACAGGCAATGCATGCATGGATGTTGTAGAGGTGCCTGCTAGTGAGGTGTGTGTGCTGCTTGGTGTGGTGATGCTGGTGGTGGATGTTGATGCAGTGCATGCAGGTGTGAGTGTGGACGTGACTGTGAGGGAGATGGAGTAGGAGGAGGGGAGACATTGGAGGCAGTGGATGTGGCTATGTCTGCAACTGTCTGGTAATTGTGTGAGTGCTTGTGGGATGAAGTGTGGTGCCTGTGTTTGACTGTGCCACTCTTGGATGTTATCTTGTGTGCATGCTCATCTGTATATGTGCATGGGATGGGTTTGGTTGGGGTTGAGGAGACTGGGACTGGGAAGTGGTAATTGGAGGGGGGACGATAGGAACAGGGACAATGGCTGCCGTCAGAGAGGAAGCCAGAGTCTGAATCAATCTGTGTTGAGCCCCCAGTCCACTGTGGCAGCCCTCCAGGAATGCATTGCATTGCTGCATTTGGGATGCCAGCCCTTGGATGGCATTCACAATGTTTGCCTGCCCTACAGAGATGGATCTCAGGAGGTCAATAGCCTCCTCACTCAGGGCAGCAAGGCTCACTGGGGCAGGGCCTGAGGTGCCTTGGGGAAAGGAGATGCCCACCCTCCTGGGTGAGTGGGCATGGGCAACTCACTGCGGGGCTACTGGGAGGGCAGTGTTGGTACGGGGTGGCGGCTATACCTGCAGCTGGGTTGGTCACAGAGTTGTCCGTCATCGGAGGAAGCATCTGAGTCTGTGTTGTTGCCTTCTATCCCCGCTGTGGTGCTCCCCTCGCCCTCCGTCCCACTGGTTCCCTCATCGTCAGTGAACTCTGCCTCCAAGGTCCTGTGGGATGCAGCTCCCTCTGTCGCCGCTGCCCCTCCTCCTCCAACAGATGATGCTAATGCACACATGGACAGGATGACAGAAGAAAAAAGGGGGGAGAGAGAGAAAGGAAACACTTGGTCAATTACTGCGCCAACACCACAGTTGGCACACACAGCACCATCACACAGGGATCAGGCTTGAGCACTATGCATTGCACTGCTAGTGATTTGGCCAGATGCCACAGCAAGATGAGGACCACAAACTGCACCCCTCCTGGGACCCACAAAGCCCTGACTGACATGGAATGCTGACAAGCTAGGTTACCTGTATTTGCCATACACCCATTACCCTTGAGCTGGATCACGCTGCAGTGTCTGCCCTGGCATTAGGGGCACCCACTAGCTCACACCCACCATCCGGATCCCATGCTTCCTGCCACTTATTGTAGTAATGCCCTCTTTACTCACCCCCTTGTGGCTGCTGTGATGCCCTCAAGCACCCATCCAGCTCTGGGTAGGCCACCGCCTGTATGTGGACCATCGTGGGGGTCAGGTTTCAACGGGCACCACTTCCTCATTGGGAGGCCATGTACAGCTGGGCCTTGTGGTCTTCTGTGCCCAGCATCTCAGGTCCTCCCACCGTTTCCAACAGTGGGTGCTCTGCCTGCCACAGACCCCCAGGCTCCGCACATCCTTGGCAATGGCATGCCATAATCCCTTCCTTTGATGGGCGCTGACCTGCAGAGGTAATACAGACAGGAGGACAACATTACACATACAATCCAGCCAGTCACACATATGGCCCACCAATCCCGTTTCTGTCACCATTGGCACACACATCGGCCGGCGGAGACCATGTACTCCACCACAAGACATTTCCCCCGATGACAAGATGCTTTCACACACATCTCCATGCATCCTTCCTACATGCATCGTGCCCAAGGTGTACTCACCTGTTGGTCTGGAGGCCCATACAGCAGTCCGTACTGGGGTAGGATCCCATCCACCAAATGCTCCAACTTCGCCGAACTGAAGGCAGGGGCCATTTCTCTGGTCACTTGGGCCATGGTAGGTTCCAGACACAGGTCACAGCAACACACGCAGTGCAGGTGTTCTCCTTTTGAAGGTAAGGAAACAAGTGAGGAATCAGATAGAAAATGGCAGTCACCACAGGCGCAGATCCCCATTGGCCACTGTACTCCATAGAGCCCCATATTATCCTATTAGGAATAGCACAGCGGTGCAAGACCGCCTTTCGCCACAACGCCCAACGTCGACGTAGTTACCTCACTTCCACCTGTCCCTACATACAGGATAGGTGGTCGCCGTTTGATGGTGACAGACAACGGTCATATCAACCTTAACTTTGTCACAGCCTAGATTAGCACATACCTCGCCATTCCCACTGTCCCATCACATAAATGCACTATGTACCCTGAGGTTGGGCTTCCATTGTTCAAATTGTGACAGACAACTCACTTTTGTGTCTCTTAGATACACACCACTGTGGATAAATAGGAGTAGGAGACATACCCCGTGTACAGACCCCTTGTGGACTTGGCTACACTGGAGGACAGGCACATTATAATCACCTATAGACTAGACCGGGCCACTATCACAGAGCTGTGTGTCCATTTGGAGCCTATGCTGATATCTGCTATCCGTCATCCGACTGGGATCTCTCCTCTTGTGCAAGTGCTATCAGTGCTCCATTTCCTGGCAACTGGTTCTTTCCAAGTGACAGTGGGCTTGGCAGCAGGAATGTCACAGCCAGTGTTCTCAATCATGCTGGCAAGAGTTATGTCTGCCCTGGTGAAACACATGTGCAGCTACATAGCTTTCCCCAGGTGAAAATCTGGCCACTGTGAAGGCAGGGTTCTATGCAATGGGACATATACCCAATATTGTTGGGGCCATTAACAGGGCACATATTGTGTTAGTCCTTCCTCCCTGCCAGAGTGAACAGGTGTTCTGGAATAGAAAGAGTTTCCACTCACTGAAGGTGCAAATGGTGTGCCTGACGGACCAGTAAATCTCCCACGTCCATGGTAAGTATCCTGGGTCAGGCGCATGACACCTTTGTTCTGAGGAATAGCACCATCCCAAATGTGATGGCCCAACTACAGAGGCACAGGATGTGGCTAATAAGTGAGCCATGGTCCACACCCACTGTATGTTAGTGTATGCCTTCAGGTGTCATCCCCAAATCATTGTGTGAGGCTAAATGTTGTCCCTAAATACTTGCAGGTGACTCTGGTTACCCAAACCTATCGTCGCTGCTGACCCCTGTGAGTGATGCCAGGACAGGGTCTGAGGAATGTTATAATGAGGCACATGGGTGAACCAGAAGGATCATTAAGAGGACCTTCGGGCTCCTGAAGGCCAGATTTTGGTGCCTCCATCTGCAAGGTGGATCCCTGTGCTACTCACTCAGGAAGGTCTGCCAGATAGTAATGGTATGCTGCATATTGTACTCAGACGGCATGTAACTTTTCTGCAGGAGGAGGAGACTGGAGATGCCCCTGTGATAGCAGTGGACCCTGAGGACAGTGAGGATGAGGAGGCAGAGAATGAGGATGAGGATAACAGAACATCAGTTATACGTCAATACTTCCAATGACACACAGGTGAGACAGTGCAACTGACCATTCCTCTGACTATTGATGTTTTCTATGTAGCTGTAGCATGATGGCATTAACTTCCAGTGCATCTCAAACTACTGTCACCTATGGCTTGTCATTTTACAGATGTTGGTGAGATCACAACTGTGTACTGATGTGCTGAGTACCGACAGCTACATGTCATTATTTCCATGCTATCACAGTGTTCATATCATTTGCACTAGATGTGACTGTTTCCATAAATGCAAATTTTCAACATACAAAACACGAGTAGTCAACTTGTGTCCAAGGGTGTTTATTGTAGTGCTATGAAATTGAGGGAAAAGTGCAATGGAATGGGGTGATGATGGAGGCAAGTCCAGGGTATTGTTCCAGTCTGTTTGTAGCACAGGTGCAGTGTCCAAGGTGCGATAGGACGAGGAGCAAAGGCAGTTCAAAGTGGACAAGGTGACAGTGTGGGACGCAAGGGGGACAATCAGGAGACTTTCATTACCTGGCAGTGGTCTTGGCTAGTATATCTGGTTTCTGTCTGGGTCGCAGGAAACGTTTGCGGGGTGGTTCACCTTCTTCAGGGGGAGGGGTGCTGGTGGCATGTGGGTCCTGTGGCGGGGCCTCCTGCCGACTAGATGCAGCGAAAGTGGAGGAGTGGTCAATGGATTGGCTAGTGGTAGGGGCCCACTGCTGTGCTGTTGCTTCCCTGATGATGTTGGCCATGTCTACCAGCACCCCTACTATGGAGATCAATGTGGTGTTGATGGCCTGCAAGTCCTCCCTAATCCCCAGATACTGTTCCTCCTGCAACTCACCTGTTCTGCTGTACGTTGTCAAGGATCTGGCCCATGATGTCCTGGGAATGTTGGTAGGCTCTCAGGATCTTGGTAAGTGCCTCCTGGAGAGTCGGTTCCCTGGGCCTGTCCTCCCCCTGGCGCACAGCGGTCCTCTCAGTGTCCCTGTTGGCCTGTCTATCTATCCCCTGAATGGTGTGCCCACTGCCACTGATCCCAGGTCCCTGATTGTCTTCGGGGGAAGGTGTGGCCTGGGGTACCTGTACAGGTGGGCACACTGCTGATTAAAGTGTCCTGGGGACAGTGGTGTGGGAACGCTGGGTAGGTGCTCTGGTGTTGGATACTGGTGGGGGAGGCTCTGTGGTGGGCTGTGAGTGGGCTTGGGTGACCAACTGTCCAGCGGTCTCTGATGGGCCATGTTTTGGTCCAGATCCAGAAGTCTAGAGTTACCGTCATCACTGGGGGCATCTTCTGTTGGTGGACTGGATAGTCTTGGCACCTCTCTTCGCTGACATTGGCTGGGGCACCTGTGGGGATGTAAGTGATGTATTATGCTTCATGTGTGAGACATATTGTGCATCCCTGTCGTTCCCTCTACCATTGCTATTGCCCTGCCGCATTTGTTTGTGTATGGTGATGTATTGTGTGATTGTTAGTTTACCTATGCTGTGCATGCTTTAGTGATTGCTGTCCATGCAGGGCTGGGAGGGCTGTCCATGCATTGGTATAGCATGCAGGGCTAAGCATTGGGGTTAGTCATATGTGTAGGTGCAGTGTGTGGGATGGAGTGGAGTGATGGGATAGAGGGTGAGGGTGAGGGGGTGTGATAGCATGCAGGTATGGGGGTGATAAGTGGTAAATGTTGACTTACCAGTGTCCAGTCCTCCGGCTACTCTAGCGAGTCCCTCAGCATGCAGTAATCCAAGACTTGCTCCTCCCATGCTGTGAGCTGTGGAGGAGGTGGGGTCCACTGCCAGTCCTCTGTATAGCGAGCTGGTGCCTTGCTGCCACAGAATGTACCTTCCCCCGTAGGTCATTCCACCTCTTCTTGATGTCGTCCCTTGTTTTGGATGCTGTTCCACGGCGTTCACCCTGTCCACAATTCTCCGCCATAGCTCCATCTTCCTGGCAGTGGATATTTGCTGTACCTGTGCTCCAAACAGCCGTGGCTCTACCCTGACAATTCCCCCCACCATGACCCTTAACTCCTCATCAGTGAAAGGGGGGTGACTTTGTGGGGACATGGGTGTTGTGTGGTGTGTGTTGGTGAGAGTGTGTTGAGTAATATGGTGGGGTTGTAATGTGGGGTGCGTGAGGAATGTATGGGTGTAGGTGGTGTGTGTGTCTAGTTGACTCTGTGCTGATCATGTCAATCTCCTGGCAGTAATTGTTGTTTATAAAGGGTTGTGGGTAATGGGGGGGTGTGTTTTATAGTGCTGTGGGTGGGTGGGTGTGTGTGGTGTGTCTATGAGTATCAGGTGCGTGTTTTTAATATTGGCAAATGTAGTGTTGTTTTGTATGTGGGTGTCCATTCTGAGCGCGGCGGTATATACCGCCAATGGTTTACCACCATTGAATGTCTGCTGTGGTGATTCGTGGGTCATAATGTGGTAGGTATTGTTCTGTTGGCGTAATGGTATGGGTGTTGGTACCGCCACATTAGCCCTGACCTTTGGGCTGGCGGATTTTGTGTATGTGGCAATATTCTGTCGGATTGGAGTGTGTGTGGCATAATATGGGGAACGAATATTCGCCACCGCGGCGGTATGTTGGCGGCTGTCACTGTGGCGGTAAGTGGGATTTACCACCACTGTCATAATGAGGGCCTTAGTTTCTATGGACATAAATCACTGAACTACCTTTAAGTCCCAAATAAGAAATACTATTGCATTTACCAGCCAAGATTTACACTTTTTAGCTTGAGCTCTAAGTTTCCTTTTTAGAACAATGTATGGTTTTACACTTTAATATTGCCCATGCACACGCTTGTGCAACAATACTCACTGATAATGCACTTTCTGGATTAACTTAACGTAACCCTTATGAGCTCCTGAACAATGAATGTGGACAGACAGGATATGTACTAATCAACGGTTATCTGTCGTAAAAAGATTTGTTAACTTACCTGGCCTACTGACACATGAATTGTGAAGTGGAAGAAGCTAGGAAGTGCTAGTAGACAGTAACTGGTGTTGATGTTGGGCACTTTAGAAAGAGAAAGGAATTCACATACATCAAGATGTTATTGACTGCTTCTTCACCTGAGTGTGGGTGTACCTTTATATATTGTAACATCCAATGTTAGAACAACTTGTAACATCCTGAACATATCCATCTGTTATGGTAATTTAGTAGGAATGGTCAGTTCAGGAAAGTCCAAGGCAAAGATGTTTGTTGATCAAAGTTTCCATACATTGACTACTGTGTTTTTTTTTTTTTTTTTTTGTCTTGTTCAGGTATACAAATGGAGAGAATTAAAGCATACATTATTCTTCAGAAGCATCCATCCTGAACAAACTATTTGGTTAGGCTGGTAAGATCCAGACAGCCTGCTATCAATCAACGTTAGATGAAAATATTAATTCAAATATAATTTCCTTTTTCTATTATAATCACTTCGAGATTTTGGTTATTATATATATTGCATATACTATATTGACGAACATTAGTTACCTGCATCTGACCGCCTCCCCTATCTGTAACTTATAGCTCCTCTAAATATTGCATATAGCAGAGAACCTTTTCATACTACTGACACGTTTAGAATATACAACTTCATAATTCTTAGTTGCTATCATTTTTTTCCACCAGTTTTGCATAGTGGGAATAGTCTGGGTACGCTATATGTGAAGTATTGATGATCGAGCTATTGTAAAAATGATTGCTACAAAATATTGTTGGTATTTGGTTTGCTTACGTGTTTTCTCTGAGACTCCAAACAATACTATATTGAATCGAGCTCAATCCTAGAGGTGAAAATGAAAGTGTGGTTTATTGCCTCCTCTATACCCAACCAGAAAGTTGTTAATTTGGGATAATCAAAACATACATGAAGCCAATTCCTCTTGCCTCGTGATGACAGCGAAAGCATTGATCAGGAATTGACTGGAACATTTTTTGTATCTTTTCTGGAGTTTAATAGGCCATCCATCAAGAAAGAAAAGACATTCTTTTATGGTTTGCTGCCTTCAAAGATTGGTAGCCTATTTCAGAGATAATTCTCCAATTCTTCATCTGATATTAAACATTGTGTTGTACGAAGAGTATTATCTCTGAATTCTATAGTTAGTGCCGAAGCAGGTCTTTCCACTAGCATCCTGTACCAATTTCCTGTACCCAGTATTTTGCTTCTGATTAGAGCCCTCCATATTGGGTGTTCTTGGGTACTTGTGTGAAGTGCAATAGTATTGAGGAAATGAGAGATCTGATAAAAGTCTAGTTGCCATATCCCCAACTCTGGTTACAAACTCTTCCCAAGTGATGTATCTATTTCTTACTATAAAATCTCCTATCTCTCTAACCCCTTGCTGCTCCATTGGGCAATCGTTGCTTCTGGGAGATGTAAGCCAAAGTATTTACACTCCTGTATTTGTAGATAGCTATAGCCTTGTGGTATTTGATATGCTTTGTGTAGGAGCTCCAATCTTTTACTAAAGTCATATATATATTTATATCGAGTTTTTTGGGGGAGTTTTGTCGTTTTTAAGTATAAGGGAGATTCTCTAGTCCTGCGTTGAATAACAGAACCTGTTTTGTTTTCATTATTCTTATATCCCCCTATTTGCGTGAACTCACTATTCTTGTCTAGAGCTCTTTGTACTTTGTCAATCTCTGGTTTTAGATATAAAATTATGGGGGTGATTCTTACCTTGGCGGGCGGCGGAGGCCGCCCGCCAAAGTACCCCCGCCAGAACACCGCACCGCGGTCGTCAGACCGCTGCGGTGATTCTGGGTTTTCCACTGGGCTGGCGGGCGACCGCCAAAAGGCCGCCCGCCAGCCCAGTGGAAAACAACCTTCCCACGAGGACGCCGGCTCTGAATGGAGCCGGCGGAGTGGGAAGGTGCGACGGGTGCAGTTGCACCCGTCGCGAATTTCACTGTCTGCAATGCAGACAGTGAAATTCAAAGTGGGGCCCTCTTACGGGGACCCCTGCAGTGCCCATGCCACTGGCATGGGCACTGCAGGGGCCCCCAGGGGCCCCACGACAACCCATACCGCCATCCTGTTCCTGGCGGGAGAACCGCCAGGAACAGGATGGCGGTATGGGCTGTCAGAATCCCCATGGCGGCGCAGCGAGCTGCGCCGCCTTGGAGGATTCTAATGGGCAGCGGAAATCCGGCGGGAGACTGCCGGTTTTCCGCATCTGACCGCGGCCAAACCGCTGCGGTCAGAATGCCCTGCGGAGCACCGCCAGCCTGTTGGCGGTGCTCCCGCCAACCCTGGCCCCGGCGGTCCATGACCGCCGGGGTCAGAATGACCCCCTATGTCATCTGCAAAGAGTTTAATTTTAGGCATCTCCAGAACTGGTGCAATAATTTCCTTTGAACTATGTATTATCTGTGCAAGAGGCTCAATGAAGAAGGCAAAAAGTATAGGGGAAAGGGGACATCCCTGTCTAGTACCTCTTTTAATCTGAATTGTTCCTCTAACTTTTGAATTAATAACAACTCTAGCCTGAGCACTTTGATATAACTGACTTATCATAGAAGTAAATTGTGGAGGGAAGCCACATTTAGTTAAACTATATACCAATGATTCCCAATTTACTGGGTCGAAAGCTTTCTCTGCATCTAACATAATCACTACTGCTGGGTTATGTTGACAGAAAAATAGTCAATTGCCTGTAGCAAAAAATTTACATTGGATGTCATCGACCGACCAGCTACAAAACCATTCTGATCTTTATGTATTAATTGCGAGGTAACTGGTGAGATCCTGATAGCCCAGACCTTTGTTAACATTTTATAATCTGCATTCAGGAGACTAATTGGGCGATATGAGTTGGGTTTCAATGGATTTTTATCTTTCTTTAAAAAGCGAACTATTATTGCTTCTTTAAATGTTAAAGGTATTTCTACTCTATCCAGTATTGCATTACATAATTCTGTCAAGAACGGTGTGAGCTCTTCGCAGAAAGTTTTATGAAATTCTATTGGAAAGCCATCACCACCGCAAGCTTTAGCACTTGGTATTCTCTGAATAGCTCCCTTGAGTTCTGATGGCATAATCTTCTGTACTACATCATTCCGAGTCTCTAACGTGGTTTTAGGTAGCGTGATAAGACTATATTATTGACTTAGCGATGAGAGTGCAACTATATAGTCTTTCTCAGTTATGTGACATAAACACTTGAGCTATATCCTTGTCTTCATTAACAACTATATTAGTCTCTGGGTCCTGGATTTGGTGTATTGTCTGCTTTTCATGTTTTATACGAGTGGTCCAAGCTAAGTATTTGCCTATCTGTTGACTTTCTTCATAAACTTGTTGCTGATAGGCCCTTGAGTTAGCTACTTCTTCTAAAATAAAAAATTCTTTAAGCTGAGCCCTTTTTTGGTTAAGATTGCACCTTCCTACATCCTGTCCTCCTGATCTGATACATTGATCCGACACCCTACCTATTGCAAACTGTTGTTTTTTTCTATGTAATTCTCTTTGTCGTGATTGTGCTACTTTAAAAGAAATAACTTGCCCCCTAGCTGTCGCTTTAAATGCTTCCCATACATTAAAGAGGGATGCCGAGTTTCGATTCAACTGGAAGAATTCCTCTATGAATTTTCTCATATCTGAGACCCATTGCTGATTAGTTAGCAAAGATCTGTCAAACTGCCATCTAGGTCTCTCTTTGGTAGGCAAATCCAATTCTACCATTGCCATAACCACGGAATGATCAGAAAACGCATTCACCCAGATATCTGAATCTAGTTTCTTTAATGAGCGGGATACTAAAAAGAAATCTCTCCAGGAGGCAGTCTTATAACAGTTTGAAAAACAAGTATATTGAGTGACAGCAGGGTGCCCTTCACACCAAGGGTCTGTAATCTGGAAATCACTTTTCATTTCATTCAGTTTTTTAGTTTTAGGTTTTAATTGCCTTTTCGCCTGGTTAAAAATATCTAGCGTTCTATCTTGGATGTAATTAAAATCGCCTCTCATAATAATGGGACCTGTGGCACTCATTGCTATGTTATACGATTGCGTTAATGGCTCTATTTCATCCATAACTGGACCATAGAAATTAACCAGGTTAACTTGGACTCCTGACTGTAAAACTTTGAGCCAGATCCACCTCCCTTTAGTGTCTCTAATGATGTCTTTTATTGCCCAGTCTAGTCTGTTTCTGAGATATATTGCTACCTCATCTAACTGCCAGGCCAGAAGACGCAAACAAAGCTAGCGAGAACTGTTTTGGGATACATATATTGGGACTGTTACTTTTTAGATGAGTTTCTTGAAAGTAAAGCACATCAGGATTAAATGATCTCAACCATTTCACCATAGTCTTATATTTCTTCCTATTTAAAATGCTATTCGCATTGCAGGAAATAACTTTAAGCTTTACCATTCTTATTGGTTAGTTAGTTAATCATTCTACTCCAGCCTAAGCCGATACATGCTACTTCTTGATAGAACCTGAATTTTCTCGATTTAGGGGGCTGCATCCCCTTTCTTTACCTGTAACACGACTTACCCACTCCCTGCTTGAAAGCCAACCCCCTTTCCAAGGTGGCCTATATCTGGAGCCCTCCCATCTGGGCAAACCACAGCCACTCCCCATCCCCCCTCACTATCCCATGTAGGTGCCTTGACATGGCACTGAGTCAACAAAGGGAGCGGAGGATATAGATAAATAACATAATGATAGAATGAGCTATAATTCCTGTAAAATCTTCAAACAAGAATACCCCCAATTAATTATCCAGTTCAGCCAGTCCCGTTTCCACTACTTATTGCATGACGCAAAGTTTTCGCCGCAATCACTGTATGGATTATATTTGAGCGTCCCTTGAAAAGAACTTTGAACTTTAATTGCTGGAACAGACCAGCCTGGGCCCCAGCTTTTTGAAATGGCTGAATCATTTCTCTCAGTTCCCTTCTCCTTCGTGCAGCTGCGGCAGACATATCGGAGAAAACTTTGAAAGAATAATTGCCAGGAATCTTATGTACTCTGCACTTAATTGCCTGAGATCAAATTTGTTTTTTAATACAATAATCACCAAAGTTCACCAAGATTGTGCAAGGATATTTGGTATTGAGTGATTGTGTAGCTGGGACGTGGTGTGCGCACATAATGGAAAGATCCTGTTGATCATCGGCTAAGTCCAGAAGTACATGTTGTTTAATAAGATTTGTGATCAGTTCTATAGTAGTCTGCCCATTCTCGTGCCCTTCTGCACCCCCGCAAATCTTAAATTTGTTCTACGTGAGTGATTTTCCGCATCATCCATGCATTTCTGTAACTCTAAGAGATCGACTTGGCATTTGGAGACCGATTGCACTAATTGGGCACTAGCATCCTCTAAATCTGAGACTCTCTGTTCTACCTCCACTATACTTGAATTAAGTTACTGAATGTTAGTATTTTATTAAGTTTAACTTTCTCAATGTTATGATTCGCTTCCATTTGTGAAAGTTTCAAAGACTTCAATTAATTTAGTGTTTGGAGGAGCAGGAAATCCTGAGGTTGTGTATTTAACTGTAGTGTCTCCTGAAATCCTGTGGATAGCAGTATTTGCCCCTCCCCCATTGGCCCTTCTGGTCTAGCAGACATTCCATTTGAGTTTTAGGATTCTTGAAAGAGTCGATTTAGTTTATTTCCGAGCCATTTGGAACCGAAGGGGAAAGGGTATCTTCTAGTAGCGTTGGGGTGTGACTGGAGGATTTTGGGCCCAAGCAGGTCTCCTTAGAGCTCGTGCCATCACCGGAAAATAATGGGTATAGCTGCTTCAGAGTGCTGCCGCCCTCATCAGAGTTACCCCTATCTACTAGTGAAGTTGGGGTTGAAGTAATTTTTAACTGATTATCTAGTTCAGGGTCTTCCAAATTAGCTTTTGCTAGCGTGTCATAATCGCCAGAGCTTAACTGGCATACGCCCGTCTAGCTGAGGGCCATGGCGGATTGTAGATCAATTTTAGCTGTGGACTGGGGTCCCATTTTACTTTTAATAGGCTCATTATTGGCCATCTTCTCTGGGAGTAAAGGGTGCTTATCTTTGATACTGCGCACTGTTTTTAAAGATTTTGACAAGGGGCAGCCCTTGTTCTGTAGATCTCTGGGAGAGCGTCTCATCACTGACAGGTGGTGAAACCGATATATAACCGATATATATATAATGCCTCTTTCTGGGTAGCCAGAGACACCTGAGGGCCACAAGCAGCACCTATGACTCCACAGGCTGCCTCCACGATTCTTCAATGTGCACTAGCAGCCCAGCGGGAGGACCTAATGCTGTTTCCCGCTGGGAGAGGTGAATCTGTTTGGCTGGGAAAGTAGAACATCAAACTTGAAGCTCTATATTAGATATGGTTGAAGGGGGGAGAGGCAGAGGAACCTATTTACTGCAGGGAGCCCCTAGTGGCCTCCATTGGTCCCTAGTGGGGGGTACCCCACTGTAGGCCTCCCCCAGCCTTCCGCTGCCTCAAGTGCCTGGAGTGCCTTTCGCAATGCCACTTTCTCAACTTCCTACGAGGGGGGCGGGGGGAAAATATCTAGTCTTTGTCACTTCCTTCAGGAGCCCCACGCCTCTCCCTCATACCTTTTTTGCTAGCTTTTGACAGCCTGTTCAGAGACACGGATCCAAATTCATAAGACCCGTCAAGCTGTCCAAAAATCCTGTTGTAGTAGCGCAGCTGTCAATGAGAGTGCATCCGACGCAGTAGGAACTCTGCTTCCTCCACCGTGCATTTGTTTTCCTCAGCCGCAGAGCATGACGGGAGCTCCAGACTCAGCTAATCGATCCAATGCATGGATCCTAATCGATGACTACTGTGTTTATTGACATAGATTATCTTTGCTTGTGCTAAGTGTATGTGTACTCCTGACAACTCATTTGAGACAAATTTCTTATAAGAAATCATTCAATTTCTTTTGTAATTCTGTTTTAGGATCCTTCACCATGTCATCTTCATTTGAACATTTCACAGTTGTGACATTTGCAGTGATGTTTTGCTGTAGGATAGAACAAAGGGAACATGGGATGATCCTGGGAAAGACAGCACTTTTGCTGTACAGAGAGAACTTGCACTGTGATTGAATGGAAGTTCTTGAAACTGTATCCTTGTTCAACCATTCGTGGAGTCCGTGGACCTGGTTCCTAGCCTACAAACCCAGCAGAATGTCCACCACAGGCCATACCAATTGGAGTCTTCAAGCTGGACAGAGCGTGCATGCAGTGTGAATAATAATTAATAAAGTAAGAAACTGATTGTGTGCTGTTCATGTTATATTCAAAACTTCATCTTTAAAGGAGCCCATGGCTTACCAGATTGCCCTCCTTGCTACATCTGGCACCTGCCTGCCTTGTGCTTCATCATAGTCGTAGGCAAGTCAGCATGCACACAAAGCACATTCACCTCTGCACTCCCATGTCACTAAGTAGGTTGGTGAGCCAAATTAACAGGGTGAGCAGACAACTGAGCCAAGGCTCTAGCACCTACACTAAGAGGACGTCCACGAGCCACGTGTTGATAATATTTGGTAATGCAAGTCAATCATGCAACAAAAATCATGTTAGAATAAGATGAGGTAGTTTCTTCAAATGTAAAGTAACAAATCTTTTAACACGCAAATAGTTTTACCTTACTAGTCCATCAGGTTATTTGTGAACTACGTGTATCTATTAAACGTGAGAGATTTTAAACATGGATTGAGAAACCCACTGTAGTGTTTTTGATATCATGTGCGCTAGGATCCTCATGGTCCTGGGAGAACTCTGGACAGGAATTAGGTAATGGGATGGGAGGTGTTAAAGTGGGGTTATAAAAGTTATGAGACAATGCAAGCAGAGTGTGATAGTATGTTGAAGAACAAAGATGCCTGTTACAGTGCTCCATGTATGGCATGTTCATTTACGTGCTCCCTGACTGGGGAGGATGCTACAACTGGCGACGAGTAGGGGATAGATGCCCCAAAGAAACAAAGCTGCTCTCACTGAGAGTTTGCGAATGTACAGCAAACTGCTCATGCATGCCATATGCGCCCTACAATCGATGCATAGCAGTTTGCAATTGGGGTATATGTAGTCAAAGCCCCACTTCAGCCTAGACATGGCCATTGAAGAAATTGAAAGCCCTGCAGAAGAGCACATTCAAAAAGCCCACCAAAACCAGTTGGTGAAGCTATAAAAATAAATACGGTGCTGCGCCATAACATAGAGCTTTTAGGAATGGGGTCTCTGGTTGGCAGTCAGTTTGCGCTCTGTCCAAGCAGGGACTCTCACTCAAGGGAGATACTCAAGATAACCCCTGCGCACCCCCTTGGTAGCTTGACATAAGCAGTCAGGCTTATATAAAAGGCAATGTATTTGTTCAATCACACACAGTAACACAGTGAAAGCACCACAAAAGTGCTCAACACCAGGTTAGATAAATAGCCAATATTAAAACAGACCAAAATAACAAAAAATGCAACATACACAAGCAAAGTTGTGAATTTGTAATGCTTAAACTTCAATATAGCACTGAGAAACACAAATGCTTCAAATTGGTGATATCACGGCATTGTGACAGATTCGTTCCCAACAATCTGATGCCAATGGTCCCAGTCACGGAGTCACGTGACCCCCAGGTATGGTACCTTGTGAAAATGAGGAAACAAGCCGGTGCACGGAGTTGGGAATTGAGGTGTCGCTACATCCGGTGCAGCGTTGGTTATGCGTCAGTGCAAGGTGTGAGGTCCTTGCTGCAGAGCTGTGGAGGTGAGGCAGCGTTGGTGCGAAGCGTTGAACCTGCGCACTTCTGGCAAAGTCGATATATGGTGGTCACGGTGTGGCGAAGTCGTGTTTCACAGACGTCTGTGACACGGCACTTGGGGACTCATGGAGTCATGAACTTCAGCGAGGCGGTGTAGGGCCTGTGGGGTCATCACACTCCAGCGAGGACCATGGCTTCAGCTGCAGGTGGCTCTGCTGGATTTGGCAGCAGTGTTAGCCCGGAGTCATCCGAAGTCGGCACACTTGGTTCTTCTTGATTTTTCACCAGCTTTTTCTCTCAAGGGCCCAAGGACTGGATTAGGTACCACATGGCAGGGCAGGAGTCTCAGAAGAGAGTCCAGGGCCCGGATTTATACTTTATGACGCAAATCTGCATAAGCGGAGGTTTGCATCAAAAAGTTTACCGCTGGCCAGCGCCATTCCTGGATGCCATCCGGGTGTCATATTTAAGGAATGATGCTAGCCGGCGGTAAGGCCCGATTAGCTTCAAAATAAATGGCGCTAACCGGGTGGGGGAGGCATAGGGGAAACAGGAGGTTATGCGTCAAAGAATGGCACTAGTCAGGATAGAGTCAGAAAAATGACTCTAAGCTGACTAGCGTCATTTTTTTACGCACAACCCCCATGGACATGACTCCTGTCTTAGTAATGACAGGAGTCATGCCCCCCTGCCCAATGGCCATTGGGCACAGTGCCATGTAGGGGGGCCCAAGTTAGGCCCCCCATGGCACTTTAAAAAAAAAAAAACTTATCTAGACATACCTGGGATGGGTCCCCCATTCTTAGGTGTCCTCCAGGTGTGGGTGGAGGTGGGTGGGCTGTCCCTGGGTGCAGGGAAGGGGACCTGTGGGCTGTTTCCATGGTCTCTGACCATGGAAATGTCCCACAGGTCCCCTAACATCTGCCCTGACCCAGGCGTTAAATAATGGCGCTAAGCAGGCCTTATTTAAGGCCCTCCTCCCGTGCGTGATTTTTGCACGGGAGGATAAATAAGGCGAAAAGGCCTTAGAGTCATTTTTTCCCCTTTCTGCTTTTGAAGTAGGCAAAACTTCAAAGGACAGTCTCTGTTGTTCCCAAGATCCTGCCTTGCCTAGGTCTGGCCCCAGACATACACCACGGGTTGGAGACTGTATTGTGTGAGGGCAGGCACAGGCCATTCACGTGTAAGTGTCACCTCTCCCTCTACTCTAGCCCAGATGACCTATCAGGATATGCAGACTACACCGCAGCTCCCTTTGTGTCACTGTCTAGAGAAGATTCAAAAACAGCCCATATGTCATTCTGGACCAGACATGGAATATAAAAGCAGGCAAAGTCACAGAAGGGTTTAAGCAAGAGAATGTCTACTTTCTAAAAGTGGCATTTTCAAACTGACAATCTAAAAAACAACTTCATCAATGGATGTATTTTTAAATTTTGAGTTCAGAGACCCCAAACGCCATATCTCCTCCCAAAGGGAAAGGACACTTAAAAGATATTTAAAGGCAGCCCCCATGTTAACCTATGAGAGAGAGAGGCCTTGAAACAGTGAAAACTAAATTTGGCAGTATTTCACTGTCAGGACATGTAAAACACATCAGTACATGTCCTACCTTTAAAACTACACTGCAACCTGTCCATGGAGCTACCTTAGGGGTGCCTTACATGTATAAAAAGGTAGGTTTTGGGTCTGGCAAGTGGGTACACTTGCCAGATCAAATTGGCAGTTTAAAACTGCACACACAGACATTCCAGTGGCAGGTATGAGACATGTTTCCAGGGCTACTTGTGTGGGTGGCACAATCAGCGCTACAGGACCACTAGTAGCATTTGATTGACAGGCCCTGCTCACCTCTAGTGCACTCTACTAGGGACTTACTAGTAAATCAAATATGCCAATCATGGAAAAGTCAATTATACATACAATTTACAGAGAGCATATGCACTTTAGCAGTGGTTAGCAGTGATAAAGTGCCCAGAGTCCTAAAGCCAAGAAAAACTGATCAGAAAAAATAGGAGAAAGGAGGCAAAACATTTGGGGATGACCCTGCAAAAAGGTCCAGGTCCAACAAGAGTCATCATCAATATGCAGCAAATGCTAAAGACAATGACAACCAGGCACAAAAAAAGAAACTTACTTCCCGGCACCAGTGAGTAAAGTGCTGTATGATCTCGAAAATCGGGTGTGACAACCAGTCTTCAAGCAACTAGGTTTGATGGAGGGGTTGTCAGTGCTGCTGAACAAGAGGAACACTGTCTGAGCAGCACGTTCCTTACAATGGCGACTGGAGGAAGCGCGAAGTACGACACGGCTACATTCCTGAAGCCACCACCTTTGTTTGATACAGCGGAAAAGCAGAACATAGGCGCCTGGTGGACTGCATGGATCAAAACATCTGATGACTTCATAGATGCACGAGGAGAAGAAAACAACAAGAAATTCAATTAATATATGAAAAACCTTGCTGTTGATGGAGTGAAAGAAGTGCTAAAGAAAGTCTCACAAGCTGGTGCAGGATCATACCGAAAGATAAAAGAAGCATTGAATGCCAAGTTCAATCGAATGTTGAATGTCAACCACATAAGGTACATTTTTAAACAAGCACGACAACCAGGTGGTGAAACAATGGATTAATTTGTTGAGATATGACAGACTTCTCAAACATTGTAAGTTCTCTGACTTTAATGATGAAGAAGCCATGCACTGTAAAGTCATTAATGGCTGCCTTTCAGATTCCTTCAGAAGACAAATGTTGAGAGAGCCACTCAGTTTGGAGAAAAGGCTAATGGCTGCAAGGGCAAAGGAACAAGTAGATCAACAAGCTGCTGATATGGAAGCAGGAGCAGTGCATAATGAATCAGTGTTGATTGTGAAAAGCAAGCACAACACAGATGCACACAGGTCGACATCGCCAAAGAAGAAAAAGGTATGCTTTCACTGTGGGTTTTTATTTCCCCATGGCGGTAAATGTCCAGCCTTAGGACAAATATGCAAAGGCTATTGGAAAGAAAACCACTTTATAGTGGTCTGCAAAACGAAAGAGAAACCAAATGCATCACAGCAAACAGAGAAAAGCATTCTCAACAATGCCCACAAAGCCAAAAGGCAACGTCAGGTGATGCAAGAAAAAAAACAAGCACCTTCGATGGTCACCAAGTTCATCATATAAAGGCTTTTCAATGTCATTATCAAGCACTAGTGAACAAGACAGATGTGTGCTAATGATATTGACTATGGAAGTACATACATGTGTAGGGTTAGCAGCTTTAAAAAAAGATCAAATGTCAAAAGAAAGTTACAAAACAAAGCAACACAATTTATTTGGACACTGTCCTAAAATCACACTGAAAGTGAACAGCCTACCACAATCTTCATTATAAACATTGGTTCATCGATTAACAACGTGCCAGTGTAAAAGTTGAATAATTTGTCTATTGTGCCATGCCTTACTCTGTAAAACTACATGTGGACTTTTTCACAATCATTAGAGTCAAAGGTCATCTACAGTAACTTTGCGAAACAATACGACATCAGTGCAAGCGCCAATCCATGTCCTTCAATTTACTATGGCCCTCATTACGACCCTGGAGGTCGGTGATAAAGCAGCGGTAATACCCCCAACAGGCCGGCGGTAATAAATATGAGATTATGACCACGGCGTAAACTGCTCAGACAAACAGCCACTTTAACACACCGACCGCCAAGGCGAAACTAACAGGCACAACGGCTGTAACCGCCAACAACCAGGCAGATGTCAATGTACCACCCACAGTAATATGACCCACCTATCCGCTACTTTTTCCTGGGTGGTACCAACGACATCAAAAGCCTGACGGAAACACTGCACAGAAGGGAAACAACTTACCTCTGGACACTCAAGGAAGAATCACGCCATCATGGAGCCCGAGTTGCATGTCTTCCCCATGCTCCTCTACCTTCTGCTCCACTACGAACACCAGCTCTGACGAAGATGACCACAGTGAGTACTGCCGCCTAGCACACAGGGGAGGGGGAGGCTCCAGCCCTTCCCCTGCAGCCTTGGACGGCTGAACCACCATGGTTGGTAGTGGGGGCTCCGACTGAGTCCCAGCACCAGGCCTCTTGTCCTTTTTGCTGGTGCAGGCCCCTTGCCCTTCCTGCCAGCAGCTTGGGATGGCTCCTTGATTTTCTTGGCAGCAGCTGGGGACACCTCCTTGCCCTTCCTTTTACCAGATGGGGGTACCTCCTTGCCCTTCTTTGTAGCAGCTGGGGGTGCCTCCTTGCCCTTCTTTGCAGCACTTGGTGCAGGCACCCTATCAGTGTGGCTGCCTGCTGCCCGGAATCCACTCCAACCTTGTGTAGCTGTGGACACTAATATCCCTCTGGACTGGGTGGTTGAGGTGCTTGCCTTGGTTCTGACCACCCTGGCCTAACATGAGGGAAGGGGGGAGAGCTAGGGAAGAGGTCAAAGGTGGAGAGGAAAAGCTTCTTAGGGACATTGGGCCAGGAAGAGGGAGATGGTTTGGGAGTGGAGGTAGAGGGAATCGTTGTAGGAGGTGTCTGTCTGCTGTGTTTGGGTGCAGGTGCATGGGCTGGATGCTGTTGTGAGGTGGATGGCTGTTGGGTGTCTGAGTGCTTGCGTTTGTGTACTTTGGGAGGAGGGGGCACAGCGGGAGAGGACACAGGGGACGTGTGCATGGAAGTGGGGGTGGTGACTGCCAGTGTGGGGCGTGTGATGATAGGTGTACTGGTGATGGGGGTAGTGGATGAGAATGTAGTGCATGCAAGTTGTTTGAGGGTAGACACAACTGGGAGGGAGGTGGACGACGAGGAGGAGGGTGCCACAATGGAGGCAGTGGATGTTGGTATGTCTGCTTCTGGATGGTGTTTGTGTGAGTGCCAGTGGGATGAAGTGTGGTGCTTGTGTTTGCCATGTCCACTCTTGTGTGTTGTCCTGGGTGCCTGCTCTTCTGACTGTGTGCTCGGGATAGGTTGGGGTTGAGGGGAATGCGATTGGGTAGAGAAAGTTGGAGGGGGGAGGCTAGAAACAGGGACAATGGCTGCCATCAGAGAGTAGGCCAGAGCCTGGATTGATCTATATTGGGCCGCCATGCCAGTGTGAATGCCCTTCAGGAATGCATTTGTCTGTTACATTTGGGCTGCAAGCCCCTGGATGGCATTCACAATGGTTGACTGCCAAACAGAGATGAATCGCAGGAAGTCATTAGCCTCCTCACTAAGGACAGCAGGGCTAACTGGGGCAGGGCCTGAGGTGCCTGGGGCAAAGGAGATGCCCACCCTCCTGGGTGAGCGGGCACGGGAAACACACTGAGGGGCTGCTGAGAGGGTGGTGCTAGTACGGGGGTGGCGGCTGTACCTGTAGCTGAGGTTGCCACCACCAGGGAGCTTCCATCGGAGGAGGAATCCGTGTCTGAACTGTCCCCTCCTGTCTCCTCCCTGGTGCTCCCCTCGCCCTCCGCCCCACTGGTGCCCTCACCGTCGGTGGATTCGGCCTCCTGGGCCCTGTGGGATGCAGCTCCCTCCATCGCCGGTGCCTCAGCTCCCCCGCCAGATGATGCTAATGCACATAAGGACAGGGTGACAAAAGAAAAGGGGGGGAGAGAGAGACAAAGGATACACTTGGTCAATGGCGGCAACAACACCACCGTTGGCGTACACGACACACACACACACAGGCAACAGCCCTACACACTATGCAATGCACTACCAGTCACAATGATAGTCACCAGCCCATGGATAGGGACACCTAATGCCACTTGCAGCATACCTGAGACCCACAGCCCCCTTCCCAGTGGTGGATGCCTACTAGCTTGGTTGGAGGTAATTTACATCAGAACCCTGCCCAACATGGGACCTACTCTGCAATGTCAGGCCTGGCCTAGGGGCACCCACAGATGCAAATCCCCCACCCGGATACCACCCCACCATGTGCAAGTTGTATATTGGGGCACTGTACTCACCCACTTGTGGCTGCTGTGATGCCCCTAAACGCACATCCAGCTCCGGATAGGCCACCACTAGTATGCGGGCCAATAGGGGGGTCAGGGTTCGACGGGCACCCCTTCCTCGTTGGGAGTCCATCCCCAGCTGTGCCTCCGCCGTCTTCCATGCCCAGCGTTTCAGGCCCTCCCACTGTTTGCTACAGTGGGTGCTCCGCCTGCCGTAGACCCCCAGGGTCCGCACATCCTTGGCGATGGCACGCCATATTCCCTTTTTCTGAGGGGTGCTGACCTGCAAGGGAAATGGACACAGGGAAATATATTAGTCCAACTGTCCTGCATGTTACTCTCATGGCCCACCATGTCCCTTCCCATCCCCATTAGCACAGACATGGCCCACCATACATGCAGCACGCTGCCCAGGGCCCATCCACCAACCCCCCACATGAGGCCTTTAAACACAGCACTCCATGCATTCACACCACATGCATCGTACTCACGGTGCACCCACCTGTTGGTCTGGAGGCCCATACAGCATTCGGTATTGGGGTAGGACCCCATCCATCAGTCGCTGAGGTGAAGGCAGAGGCTCTTTCCCCAGTGACACGAGCCATGGTCAGTTTCAGACACAGGTCACAGCAGCACTTGCAGTGTAGGTCCTACCCCTGTTGAAGGTCAGTTAGCAAGTGAGTGAACAGATAGAAAATGGTGGTGACATCCGCAGCGGTGTATACCGTCACCACTGGCGTACATCACCATTGGCCACTGTACCCCATAGGGCCCAATGTTAACCAATGAGGAGTTGCACAGCGGTTTTTGACTGCCTCCCGCAACGGCACACATCAGCGGAATTACCTCATTTCCACCTGTCCTTCCAAAAAGGACAGGCGGATGCCATTTCAAGGGGAGTGCAGGCCATGGCTCCTAACTGCGTCACAGTACACCTATGCACCATTTGGTTCTGTCCAAAAAATACTGTTACAATCAAGACATGCATTGAAGTGTACTGTTTGGAAACAAGAGATGCTGACCAGCTGCTCACCATTTTGCCCCCTAGATTTTAACCGCTGCGGATAAATAGGAGATGGAGACATCCCCCTGTGTACAGACCTCTGGTGGACTTGGCAACAATGGAGGACAGGCGCATTATCCCCACCAGCTGTGAGCCCAATTGGAGCCTGACCTAATCTCTGCTATCCCTCACCCCAAAGGGATCCCCCCTCTTGTGCAAGTGCTATCAGTGCTCCACTTCCTGGCAATTGGCTCCTTCCAAGTGACATTGGGCTTGGCAGCAGGAATGTCTCAGCCAATGTTCTCAATAGTGCTGACCAGAGTGTTGTCTGCCCTGATTAAACACATGCGCAGCTACATCGTTTCCCCCAGGTGAAGGATTTGGCCACAGTGAAAGCTGATTTCTATGCAATGGGACATATCCCCAACATTATTGGGGCAATTGATGATACACATATTGCATTTGTCCCCCCTCCCTGGAGAAATTAACAGGTGTTCAGAAATCGAAAGAGCTTTCACTCGATGAATGTGCATATGGTGTGCCTGGCGGACCAGTACATCTCCCACGTCAATGCAAAATATCCTGGTTCTATGCATGATGCCTTTATTCTGAGGAATAGCAGCATCCCAAATGTGATGGCTCAACTCCAGAAGCACAGGGTGTGGCGAATGGGTGAGCCCTGGTTCCCACCCAGTGGATGTTGGTGTATGGGTATGATGTGGGCCCTAAGGATGAGTGTGTGGCTAACAGTTGTCCCTCAATATTTGCAGGTGACTGTTTACCGCAACCTCTCATGGCTACTGACCTCTGAGGAATCCCAGGACAAGGTCAGAGGAACGTTACAATGAGGCACATGGGCGAACAAGAAGAATTATAGAGAGGACCTTTGGCCTCCTGAAGGCCAGGTTCCGTTGCCTCCACCTAACAGGTCCCTGTACTACTCACCCAAGAAGGTCTGCCAGATCATCATGGCATGCTGTATGTTGCACAACCTTGCCTTACATCGCCAGGTGCCTTTCTGCAGGAGGAGGAGGCTGGAGATGGCCGTTTGGCAGCAGTGGACCCTGTGGACAGTGAAAATGAGGAGACAGAGGATGAGGATGCGGGCAACAGTAGTGCAATAATTCATCAATACTTCCAATGACACACAGGTAAGACATTGTAAATTCACATTTAATTAATAGTTTTGTGTTTGACATTATCACTGGCAGGCTGATTTTCCCACTTCTATAGCCACTCACTACAGGTCATTCCTACGTATACATTTCTGTACAGTTGATTTTTAATGTTTAAACCTTGTTAAACAAATACATACTTAAGTCATTTGACATATTCCATACTTTTATTTTTTCAAAGGGTGTTTACTTAAGTTCTACGAGATAGAAGGGGATGGGCAATGGGCTGGGCGGATGATGGAGGAAAGTCCAGGTTGGAATCCAGTCTATTTGTATCACAGGTGCATTTTCCAAAGGGGCATACGACAGGTAGCAATGGCAGTTCAAGGTGGACAGGGTGACAGAGTGGGACACAAGGGTGACAATCAGGAGAGTCTTATTTCCTGGCAGGGGTCTTGGCAGTAGTCTCTGGCTTCTGGCTGGATCGCAGGGAACGTTTGCGGAGTGGTTCTCCTTCTGCAGGGGGAGGGTGCTGGTGGCCTGTTGGTCCTGTGGCGGGCCTCCTGTCCACTAGCCGCCTGAGGTGGAGGGATGTTCATTGGTTTGGCTAGTGGCAGAGGCCCGGAGGGGTGCCACTGCCTCCCTCATCATGTTGGCCATGTCTGCCAGCACCCCTGCAATGGAGACCAGGGTGGTGTTAACGGACTTCAAGTCCTCCCTGATCCCCAGGTACTGTCCCTCCTGCAGCCTCATGTTCTCCTGCAACTTGTCCAGAATCTGCCTATCGTCTCCTGGAAATGGTGGTATGCTCCCAGGATCGCAGTGAGTGCCTCCTGGAGAGTCGGTTCCCTGGGCACTCCTCCCAGCTTCCCTGTTGTCCTTTTTCTCTGTCCCTGATCGTCCTGTGTTTCTGGGGTGGCTTGGGGTCCCTGTAGTGGTGGACACACTGCTGATTGACGTGTCCTGGGCACAGAGGTATGGGCCAACTGGGTGGGTTGCTTTGGTGGCAGATTTGTCTTTGAGTGAGTAGCTATTTGTTGGATTAGGTGATTCTCTCCAGTGTGCATGCAGTGGTGATAGGTGTCCATGCAGATCTGTGAGGGGTGTCCATGCATTGGTGTTACATGCAGGGGTTGGTATTGGGATGAGTGGGTTGTGATGGTGGGCTATGTGGGAGGTGGTGAAGTGATGGGAGTGAGGGTGAGGGTGGGGGTTTGTGATGGCATGCAGGTAGGGGGGTAATAGTAATAGAGATTTGACTTACCAGAGTCCAATCCTCCTCCTACTCCTGCCAGGCTGTCAGGATGCATAATTGCCAAGACTTGCTTCTCCCATTGTTAGTTGTGGGGGTCCACTGCCAGTCCACTGTACAGCTAGTTGGTGTCTTGCTGCTGTGGTCGTTCCACCTCTTCCTGATGTCATCCCTTTTTCTTGGGTGCTGTCCCAGGGCGTTGACCCTGTCCACGATTCTCCGCCATAGCTCCATCTTACTAGCAATGGTTGTCTGCTGCACCTGTGATCCAAATAGCTGTGGCTCTACCCGGATGATTTCCTCCACCATGACCCTCAGCTTCTCCTCAGAGAATCTGGGGTGTTGTTGTGGTGCCATGGGTGTAGTGTGAGTGGGGTGGGTGAGGGTGTGTGGGGTGATGTGTTGGGGTGTGTGATGTAGGATGCGTGGGTGGTGTATAGGTGATGACATTATGTGGCTCTAGTCTAGTCTGTAGTAGTGGTGTCTGTCTCGTGCCAATGGTTTGTAGTCTTAAAGGGTTGTGGGTAATGTGGGGGGGTGTTTTATAGTGGTATGGGTATGTGGGTGTGGTGTGTCTATGTGTGTCAGGTGTGTGTATTTTGAATTGTCCAATGTGGTGTAGTTTTGTTAGTGTGTGTGTATTTTGAGCATGGCGGTATGTACCGCCAATGGTTTACTGCCATTGAATGTCCGCTGTGGTGGTTCGTGGGTCATAATGCTGTGGGCGTAGTTCTGTTGGTGTAATGGTGCGGGTTTTGCTACCACCAGTTAATCACTGACTTTTGGGCTGGCAGACTTGTGTGTGTGGCTGTATAGTGACGGATTAGTATGTGTGTGTCATAATATGCTTGGCGGTTATCTGCCGCCGCCGCGTTATGTTGGCAGCAGTCAGCATGGCGGTAAGCGGGATTTACCGCCAATGTCATAAAGAGGGCCTATATCTTGTGATGTTTGCTTAGCTTTGACGAGAACTGTAGGTACATTAGTACTTTTCAATACAAAAGACTGAGTTTTGGGGCATCTTCGGCTGGGGAGATATTTCAGGATGTGATTCGCTGAACCATTCAACCTGTTACAAATGTATTCAATTATAGTGATGACATACTGGTATTTGGGGTGACACAAAAGCAGCCTGACAAGGCTTTTACACAAGTGTGTCAATTACTGCACTCTGAATGTAGCAAACTGTGAGTTTCACAAAACCAAACGTAAATTCTTTGGGCACCTATTCTCTGGCAGGTGAATCAATCAATGTATCTGTAGAGCGCACTACCCACCAGTAAGGGTTTCAAGGCGCTGAGGGGAGGGGGTGTGCTGCTACTGCTTGAATAGCCAGGTTTTGAGGCGCTTCCTGAAGGTCAGCAGGTCTTCGGTCTGTCGTAGGGGCAAAGGAAGGGTGTTCCAGGTCTTGGCAGTGATGTGGGAGAAGGATCTGCCTCCGGTGGTCGTTCTTCGGATGTGGGGGACGGTGGCGAGAGCGAGGCTGGCTGAGCGGAGTTGGCGGGACAGGGTGTAGAAGGTGAGTCGTCTGTTGAGGTAGGCTGGACCGGTGTTGTGGAGCGCCTTGTGTGCGTGGGAGAGGAGCTTGAAGGTTATCTTTTTGTTGACGCGGAACCACTGTAGGTCTTTCAGATGGGGAGTGATGTGGCTGTGGCGGGGGGCATCGATGATCAGGCTCGTGGAGGCGTTTTGTATGCGTTGGAGTCATTTGAGGAGTTTGGCCGGGGCTCCTGCGTAGAGGGCGTTTCCGTATTCAAGTTTGCTGCTTACGAGGGTCTCGGTGACTGTTCTTCTTGTATCTGTGGGGATCCATCTGTAGATCTTGCGGAGCATGCGGAGGGTGTTGAAGCAGGATGAGGAGATGGCCCTGACTTGCTTGGTCATGGAGAGTGTTGGGTCGAGGATGACGCCTAGGTTGTGTGCGTGGTCGGTGGGTGTCGGGGCTGCTCCCAGAGCGGTCAGCCACCAGGAGTTGTCCCAGGCTGAGGGGTTGGCACAGAGGATGAGGACCTCCGTCTTATCTGAGTTCAACTTTAGTTTGCTGTTCCTCATCCATTCTGCCACGGCCTTCATTCCTTTGTTGAGGTTGGATTTGGCGGTGAGGGGGTCCTTGGTGAGGGAGAGGATCAGTTGGGTGTTGTCGGCGTAGGAGATGATGTTGAGGTTGTGTAGCCGGGCGACGTGGGTGAGCGGGGCCATGGAGACGCTGAATAGTGTAGGGCTGAGGGATGATCCTTGGGGGATGCCGCAGATGATCTTGGAGGCTTTGGATCGGAAAGGGGGGATGCGGACGCTCTGGGTTCTGCCAGAGAGGGTGGAGGTGGTCCACTCCAGAGCTTTGTCCCAGATCCCTGCATTGTGTAGGCGTGTGCATAGGGTACGGTGGCAGACGGTGTCGAAGGCGGCAGAGAGGTCCAGGAGGATGAGGGCTGCGGTTTTGCCGTTGTCAAGCATGGCCCTGATGTCGTCGGTGGCGGCGATGAGGGCAGTTTTGGTACTGTGATTGCTGAAGAACCCTGACTGGGATAGGTCCAAGATGTTGTTTTCTTCGAGGTAGTGGTTATCTGTTGACGATCTTCTCGATGACCTTGGCCGGGAATGGGGGCAGGGAGATGGGGCGGAAAATGTTGAGGTCTCCCAGGTCCGCCATGGGTTTCTTGAGTAGGGGATTGATCTCAGCATGCTTCCAGCTCTTGGGGTAGGTCGCGTCTCGAAGGAGATGTTGATGACTTTGCAGAGGTGGGGTACGATAGTGGCGCTTGCTTTGTTAAAGATGTGGTGCGGACATGGGTCTGACGGAGATCCAGAGTGGATAGTGCTCATGGTTTTGATTGTGTCGTCTTCGTTCACGTTGGCCCACACGAGCAGGGGGTCGTAGTTGAAGGTGGGTGGAGAGTCTGAGGAGTCAGTGGTTTGTGGGATGTCTGGCTGTTGAAGCTGTCATGGATGTCTGTGATCTTGTGGTGCAAGAACGTGGCAAGGGAGTTGCACAGGTCTTGTGATGGTGGGATGTCGTTTGTGCTGGAGCTGGGTTTGGAGAGTTCCTTCACGATGTTGAAGAGCTCCTTGCTGTTGTGTGCGTTGTTGTCAAGGCGGTCTTTGAAGGAGGTTTTCTTGGCAAATCTGATGAGGTGATGGTGCTTGCGGATGGCGTTCTTGAATGACTCCTGAAGGAGTCAGCACTGTCATCTACCTGCCACCTACAAAATGTAACCATGTGATCCTTCTTTACAATGGCCAATTACTGCTCAAGGTACACTCGTGACTTTGCTACAGTGAGTGCCCCGTTGAGAGACTTAATGAAACAGAATGTCCTGTTTCAAGGTTGTCCTGAATGTGATCGCAGTTTCAACAAAATAAAACATACAATTAAGAATGCAACTGGATTGGCCTATTTTGACCCAAAGATACACACTGAGATCACAGTAGATGTGAGCCCAGTGGGGTTGGGAGAAATCCTTGCTCAGAATAATGGCCATCCAAATGCCCAGAGACACATTGTAGCCCAAGCCAGTAGAAACCTGTCTGAAACAGGACATGCCTAGTCTCAGCCACAGGAGAGTCTAGAGGTAGTGTGGGCCTGCAAACATTTTCATGTATTTCTATATGGGAAACATTTCATTATGATCACTGACCCCAGGCGTTACTCACTATCCTTAGAAACTCAAAAGCTAAGATGCCCCCTTGCACTGAGACTGTGACTATGACTACTTGATTGTACACAAGCCAGGGAAAGACAAAAATCCTGCAGATTACTTTTCCTGAGTGACGCTACATTGCCACAGTTCAACATCCAAAGCGGCTGAAAAATATCTCAACTTCATTGAGAGGTCCAGCACACCAGCACCTCTATCCATTGAAAAAGTATTGCTGCTACCAAAGCAGAAATAGACAGAAATAGACATGTTCATTCTCAAAAACCTCCTTTGACCTTTTGCTGATGCTGCTGAATTCCAAAAACTCAAAAAATGTACAAAATTAGCTATCTGTCACTCAAGCAGGGACCATATTCAGAGGATCAAGAACTGTCATACATGAAAGCCTGAGGCAGCAAGTCATTGATCTAGCCCATGAAGTACATTATGGCATTATAGCCTCCAAAAGTACCCTAAGAGACTGTGGGGGTCATTCCGACCCCGGCGGGCGGCGGGCGCCGCCCGCCGGGCGGAGACCGCCAGAAGACCGCACCGCGGTCAAATGACCGCGGCGGTCATTCTGACTTTCCCGCTGGGCGGGCGGGCGACCGCCAAAAGGCCGCCCGCCCGCCCAGCGGGAAAGCCCCGGCAACGATGAAGCCGGCTCCGAATGGAGCCGGCGGATTTGCTGGTGTGCGACGGGTGCAGTGGCACCCGTCGCGATTTTCAGTGTCTGCTTTGCAGACACTGAAAATCTGAATGGGGCCCTGTTAGGGGGCCCCTGCAGTGCCCATGCCATTGCATCATAACTCTTATAACCACACTTTAACACTTCCCATCATGTTATTCCTATCTAGAGTCCACCCAGGACCTTGAGAGTCCTAGGGCGCATGATATCAAAGACAATATGACCCTCATTACGAGTCTGGTGGTCGGAGCCGCCAGGAACAGGATGGCGGTGAGGGAGTGGGAATCCCCCATGGCGGCGCAGCAAGCTGCGCCGCCATGGGGGATTCCCAGGGTAGCGGAAAACCGGCGGGAGACAGCCGGTTTTCCTTGTCTGACCGCGGCCAAACCGCCGCGGTCAGAATGCCCTGCGGGGCACCGCCAGCCTGTTGGCGGTGCTCCCGCATCCCCGGCCCCGGCGGTCCTTGACCGCCGGGGTCGGAATGACCCCCTATGTGTCTGTGGGACATCCTCTAAGGTTAACTCATTGACAGCAGGACTGTTAGAGCTAATCCTAGGTGGCTCCTCTAGAGTACCCCTGCAGAGATTTTCCTGGGCTGTCGACAGTCATACATGAGCCCCCTCGCCAACATCGTACGCAAGCACGACATCATCATCACCTCCTACGCCGACAACACCCAACTTATACTCTCCCTCACCAAGGACCCCGCCAGCGCCAAGACCAACCTACAAGAGGGTATGAAGGACGTCGCAGATTGGATGAGGCTCAGCCGCCTAAAGCTGAGCTCTGAAAAAACTGAGGTCCTCATCCTCGGCAACACCCCGTCCGCCTGGGACGACTCCTGGTGGCCCACGGCCCTCGGCACCGCACCGACCCCCGCAGACCACGCCTGCAACCTCGGCTTCATCTTGGACCCTCTTCTCACCATGACCAAGCAAGTCAACGCCGTGTCCTCCGCCTGCTTCCTCACCCTCCGCATGCTCCGCAAGATCTTCCGCTGGATCCCCGCCGACACCAGAAAAACCGTGACCCACGCCCTCGTCACGAGCCGCCTGGACTACGGCAACACCCTCTACGCCGGGACCACAGCCAAACTCCAAAATCGCATACAACGCATTCAAAACGCCTCGGCCCGCCTCATCCTCGACGTACCCCGCAACAGCCACATCTCCGCACACCTGAGACACCTGCATTGGCTCCCAGTCAGCAAAAGGATCATCTTCCGACTTCTCACCCACGCACACAAAGCCCTCCACGACAAGGGACCGGAATACCTCAACAGACGCCTCAACTTCTACGTCCCCACCCGCCCCCTCCGCTCCTCTGGCCTCGCACTCGCCGCCGTCCCTCGCATCCGACGCTCCACGGCGGGTGGGAGATCTTTCTCCTTCCTGGCAGCCAAGACCTGGAACTCCCTCCCCACCAGCCTCAGGACCACCCAGGACCACTCGGCTTTCCGGAGACTCCTAAAGACCTGGCTGTTCGAGCAGCGATAACCACCCCCTTTGTCCCTAGCGCCTTGAGACCCGCACGGGTGAGTAGCGCGCTTTATAAATGCTAATGATTTGATTTGATTTGATTTGATTATAGCTGGGGACGTAAATTGTACTTTTGAACCATCGGTGTTACTTAGTGGTCTAACGGAGGAGGAGGATCAAATATGGGGGATTGCACAGCTGAATTCTGATTGTTTTTGCCCTCGCTCTCGCGTAGCTGCCCAGCTGGCTTCTCTCAGTCTGAAGCATGGCCTTAGGGCCTGCAACGGTCGTAAGCATTCCGACCCGGACATTGCACCTACATTCAAGCGAGGTACAATCACAAGTGTAATTGATTATTTTTTAGTTGATGTAAGATTGTAGCCCCAGCTGAGAGATATGAAGGTGGACTTTAGATGTGAGAGTGATCATTATCCATTGGTACTGTCCATTTTTGGGGATGTATTTTGTAGAACCATTAACCACCAATCTACTATGGTCCCTACTCCTTCTGAGAAGAACTTATCCATGAAGGTTAGGTGGCCGAAGGTGGTGTCGAACCCCTACTTATTACGTGAGATTTACTCATTCTTTTTAGACACCTTGGCACCCTATCAAGAGCATGATCCTAAGGATATTCCCTTTTTTCGTATACATGAAATCATGGTTGTCAAACTCCAAAATATCTTTTATAATAAGGTTGGATGAAGCATGCTCCAGGGCTAAGGCGGCGGTAAAAAACGCTATTATGGAAGGGACCCCAGGGGATATTCAGCAAGCCAGACAGACATACAAGGAGTCCATTTCTAGAGCAAAGAAATCTTGGGAGGACTCAATTTGGCAGGAGCTGCTAGACACGACAGAATCCAATAGCAATATGTTGTTCTGGGAGTTGCTGTCTAAGAGAGAGAAAGGGGGAAGGACCACTCTAAGGAACCATATGCAACCCGAAACGTTGGTGGAACACTTTTCACGTCTCTACGATAAAATTGTTACTCCTGTGGCCCTTGCTAATCATGAAGTGGGGCAAGACCCTCGCTCCCCACAAGATATGAAACTTCCTTCCGCATTTTCAGGAGGGGATCCATTGGATACCGAAGTCCACATCAGTTTCACTATGGAAGAAACTGCTGAGGCAATTTGCTCGCTAAAATCCGGTAAAGCACCAGGACCCGATAAGATCCCAGGGGATCTTTACAGATCCAAGCCATTAATATGGACCTGGTACATTAACACACTTTCCAACAAAATTGCTGAAGGGGGGCAGATTCCAATGACTTGGAAGGGTGCCAAAATCATTCCCATTTACAAAAAGGGCAATGTAAATCTTCCAGAAAATTACAGGCCGATTAGTCTTATAGACAATCTGCAAACAATCTTTGCTAAACAACTTCTAGGCAGACTAATGAGATGGGCCATGAACACAGGATTCTCTCTCCCCTTCAGGCGGGGTTTCGACCCAGAATCAGCACTGTGAATCAGGTCTTTAGGCTGGCTGTGCTTTATTGGAAATACATAGCTCTTGCAAAACAGCCCTTATACGTTGCTTTTGTTGACTTGAGATCAGCTTTTGATCTGGTCCCAAGAGAGAAGCTGTGGGTAGTTTTACATAGAATAGGGATCCCAGTCAATCTAATTTTATTACTAAAGCGCCTGCACGAAGACACCTTTGCACAAGTGAGATGGGGTAGTCAAGGTGAACTGACAGACACAATTCCCATAAATAGGGGTGTTCGCCAGGGATGTGTGTTGGCACCATTCTTGTTTTCTATCTTTATTAATGAGGTGGTACAGGTCATGATGGCATGTCAGAGTGACACCCCCACCTTAGGTGCCCAAAAATTCCCAATCCTACTCTTTGCAGACGATTCCCTTCTTATTTCCAAGACTCCCATGGGCTTACAAATCCTTATTGACAGATTTAATGCATTTTGTCAGGATTATGGTTTAGAGCTAAACTCTAAGAAAACGAAGTTGATGGCTCTGCGTTCCGGGATGCGAAAGAAGTGTACTATTTTTTTAGATGGCGATCCCTTGGATAAGGTTAGCGCTATTGATTATTTAGGTGTAAGGCTTACTGATAATCTACACAGGGAAGAACAGGTCAATAAAAGTACTGGACTTCTACAGCATAGTGCAGCATCCATTCTGCCCTTTTATATGGGCACGGTGGTAAAAACGATCTCCCCAGCTATTAAGATCTATGTTGCCAAGGCACAGGGAGCTGCCGTCTATGGTGCGGAGGTATGGGGCTATTATGAGTAATAGGTTAACCTTCGGAGAGAATAGCTTTGCGAGGGGTCTGTGTGCTTGCCCTCCTAGCACCCCATTGATTCCACTGTTTCTAGATTTGGGACTAAAACTGATAGCCGACCTAATTATTTTAAGACCTCTTTTATACTGGGTAAAGCTATGGACCATCCCTGAATTAGATGTTTATAAGGTCTCACTCCTAGATCTGTTAAACTGCTCCAGCTCACTCTCTACTCCATGGGCCAAGCATGTATCTAGTTGGCTTAAGAACTTGGGTTTGGGAGACTATTGGGAGAACCCCCATAAATTAGAGAAAGTTCATTCAAAAGTGTTGAAGCGTGTCTACTGGTCTTATGTGAGGAACGATTACATTAATCGCAAATCCTGTGGTCGCTTAACCAATATTTTTATTGACATCAAGTGGTATCCACAGTTCGAACTATACCTAGATATTATACCCGACATCTTAGGCAAAAGCCTATATGCTAGATTCCGCTTTGGGACTTTGCCTTTGAAGACCTTGATGTGCAGATGGGATGCAAATGTAACAAATTATATATGCCCCGTGTGTGGTACCACCTCTGAAACTGTTGAACATTTTATGTTTTTTTGTCCCGCATATTCATCTCTTAGGTCCAAGTAGATCCGTAATTTGTGTCAGGAAATGGGAATAAGGAAATGTGCACTAGCCTTGAGGATTTTAAAAAGTCATTGTTCAAAAGTTTTAATATACGCTGTTAGCAAATATTTATTGTCAGCATGGCGCATACGTAATTTTTATATCAGCAATGGATTTTAGGAATGTTGGATGAGATCTTTAGATGGGTCTGTGGAGGTGACCTTATACTTGGTATCATGATTTTAAAATGAAACTGTATTTTATATTTTTATGATGATATTTATTGTGTATTGCTTTGATGATCTGGGATTGAATAAAGCTTGTGTTGACTGACTGACAAGCATATGGAACACTGCAAACATGAAGATGATTTAGAGGTTTGGCATAGGCAACAGTGATACCACACTTAGCGCAAATACTTAATCTAAGGTATGTGAAATTGAGAAGAGGCTACATGATTTATTAAGCAATGTGTTGCAGAACATAAGGTACATGCTTGGGTGTGGGAATTACTGATTGCAATAGCAGACGCTGGGGAGACGGCTGGGAGATCAAAAGAGAGCCACAGAGGAAGTAGCGAGCTTGCTCAAGAATCTGTTTGGTTAGCTCAACGTAAGAGAGAACGGTGATCCATGTGGGAAGCACCGTACGGGCTGGGGAAAAAGTACAGTACAAATGGGTGGGAGTGGGGGATGGGATAATAGTTAAAGGGGGGAGCTGAACAAGGACACTGACGCAGGTTTGGGTGAGGGCACAGAGGTTAAGGTGGGAAAGGTGGATGTGGGGACAGAGGTCTCAAAAACAGAGAAGAAGAGCAAGGCGGAGAACAACGCAGAAGGAAAGACAGTGGAAGGCACAGGAAGAGGCTGCCCTACATAGGCTTAGCGATGCCTTGGGGTCGCATATCTCAGAAAAATCCAATGCCAGGATATGGAAGCATGAGCATGTAGATGTATTCAAGTTGCTGCATTGGGACATAAAGTGTAAGGAGGGATCCAAAGAGGAGGAATGGAAGTTAGCGTGTCAGCCCAGGGTGCTATAACAATGGAGAACTGGATTTTTAGGGCCAGGGTGAGTGTGAATTCTGCCAAACCTTGGGGGGATGTAGACTCTGAGCTATGGTTGCAGTGAATGTTGTCATCTCAAACTGCAGCCTCCATACACAAAGCAAGTGGCCTTCTGGTTATATACAAGCCCTTTCAGCCACGTCCGGCACGGTCAGAGGCATGGAGAACACAGAGAACCTCAACATCCAATGTGGGGTCATGCTGGAATTTCAATAAAGGCTTTTGTTCATGACACCCAGCAAGTTTAACCATGAGTATACAAAATGTAGAGGTATAGAGGGCGTTCCACAGTGTTCTTATTGGCCAGTCCGGCTTCGCAATGGAGGGCATCCAGAGGAAGGGGGTCTCAAGTCGCTACTGGGCCAAAAGGCTTATACGCCAAGTAGGCTTTACAGGTTAGTACCCTGGCTGGGTAAATACCCTGACAAGGAGGCAGCTCTGAGGTTGGAGTTGGGTTTCAGGGAGGGATTCAGGGTTGGTTATCAAGGGCCTAGAGGGAGGTGGGCAGACAATTTGCAGTTGGCCAAATAGGCACTGAGGGTTGTGTGAGAGAAAAATTAACAAAGAGGTCACAGAAGGGAGAGTTATGGGCCCTTTCTAAGATTGGACATTGGAAGATTTAATTATCTCTTCTCCAGATGTTCTTTGAAAGAAAAAGGAAGGGGACTTTCAAATAATACACTATTTGTCCTGGCCGGAAGCGGCATCCATGAATTATTTCATTGCACCTGAGGACACAACAGTGGTTCATGCCTCTGTTGATGATGCTATTCGCTTCATACGCTAGTGTGGAAGGGGATCGGAATTGGCAAAATGTGACATCAAAGCAGCTTTTTGGCTGATCCCCATACACCCAGAAGACTTTTAGTTACTGGGATTGCAGATGGATGGAGCCATCTGTGTTGACAGGGTGCTACCAAGGGCTGTGACATTTCCTGTGCATTTTGCGAGGCTTTTAATACCTTTTTGCAATGGGTCTTCATGAGGGTGAGAGGGCACAGGGCAGCATCTCATTACCTGGATGACTTTCTTTTTGTGGGATAGGCTGGGTCAGGCGCATGCAAAAGGGCACTGCAACAGTATGAGGAATTGTCCAAAGACTTAGGAGTCACATTGACTCCAGAAAAGACGGAAGGTCCGAGCAGAGTTTTGACATTCTTAGGCATTGAGATGGACACAGAAGCTTTGGTGGTGAGACTGCCAAAAGAGATGGTTGAGGAGATTCTGTTCCTTCTGCGACAGGTGTTCGCAATTGGTGGGATTACTGAACTGTGCATGCAGAGTGGTTCAGGATGGGAGGACTTTCTGTAGGAGATTGGGTCTGGCCATGGCTAGTGTGTTCTTGCCCCACCACTGGATCCCGGTTTCCATAGGAGTGAGGGAGGACATCAGGGTCTGGTAGGCTTTTCTGGAGGTATTCGATTGGGTCTCCATGTCTTTTCAGGAAAAGGACACAGTTTGGCAAGAACAGATTTTTTTCAGATGTGGGGGGCAAGGATTTGGCCTGTTTTTGAATGGCAGATGGTGTGCTGAAGTGTGGTCTAAGCGTTGGCTGAAGTAGGGAAGAAGTATACCCTTTTTGGAAGTCTTTCTATTGCTGGTGGCTCTGGCGGTTTGGGGCATGGAGTTGGCCAACAGCACGGGGATGTTTAATGTGGATAACATTAGGGTGGCTGAGCTGGTAAACACACAGAAGGCAAGAGCTCTTAGGGTTCTGCGACTGATCTCATGTTTCAAGCTTCTTTGTCTCAGGATAAATGTAGATTTCAAGGTGAAATATATGCCAGGGGTCAACAATTCCATTGCAAATTTGTTGTCTCGTTCATAGTGGAAACATTTTTGCAGCCTGGCACCTGGATCGGTAGAGCACAAGACACCCGTCCCAGCAGAGAACTGGGAGTGGGGGGCCTGGCTGTCATTAGACTGGTTGAGAAGTCCTTAGAGGAGTCCACATGGAGGAGCTACCATCTGGCATGGTCTGAATTTCAGTCCCTTGAAGGTTGCAGAAGGGAGGGTTTGAGGCAGGAACAGAGTACACTTGAGGCAAAGGTGATATGTTTTGTATTGTTTTTGATTAATATAGGATTGGCACCCACAATGATAGCGAGTAAGTTGGCAGGCACATCTTTCTATGGTAAGTTGTTTTGGGGTATTGACCCAGCTAGAGATGACATTCTGGGAAGGATATTAAAATGGTGGGGCAAGGAGAAGTCGGAGCAGGGTAAGGAGTTGACGGAAGCTGTGACAATTGATTTATTGTTAGAAGTTTCACACTTGTTGCCTGATTGTTGTACTGACAGATACAAAGTGCAGTTTTTAGGATTTGTATGATATGGATGTTTTTTGGGACTTTTTGAGTGTCTGAGCTGTTGGATGTGGGAAAAGATGTTGGTGTGCCGCAAGGGGAGATGAGGCTGGACAAGGGTCAATTGGGATTCTGGTTGAGGAAATCCAAGATGGATCAGATGGGGAGGGGAAAATGGGTATGGTCTCAGCAGGGGACAATGAGGAGGCGTGCCCAGTGGGAGAGTGCTGCATGTTTAGCGAATGGACAAGGGACCAAAAGGTGGCAACATTTTGTCACGCTAATGGAGTCAAACTCAATGCTTTCCAGCTGCTGCCAGTTTTGAGAATGGCTTTGCAGAAGTTGGGTAGGAATGAGGTTGATTTTTGGCACTCACTCTTTCAGAATTGGGGTAGCAACTGTGGCTGCACGCCTGGAGTAGAGCTGGACACAGATTTGTCATATAGGCAGGTGGGGGTCACGATGCTGTGAGTGATATGTCCGCAAGTGAGGGGGGAGGGGAGGTTTGTGGATGAAGATTTGGGGGAGAGGCCACACCCAGGGCACTACTGACTTTTTTTTTCACAGGATGCGTGAACAGCTCTGAGAGGTCAAAACTGATTGCTCAGCTAGTAGGACATTTGTTTATCCATACGGCAGCGAAATATGCAGAAAAGCAGATCTATGGACGTAATCTTGGATTGCCCGGAAGTATCCTTGAGGTTATTTGGTGGGGAAAGAGCAGGATGGGGTGTAGTAATTTGCTGCCTTTCCTACCAACATTGATACCGAATTCGGGCTGTCTGGATGTGTTGGTTTTACACTTGAATGAGAATGACTTGGTGCGCTTATCCGGGCTAATCCTACTGCAACACATTCAATGAGCCTTTTTGTTACTTCAGGAAAGACTGGTGGGGACCTATATAGTATGGACAGAAATTGTTCCCCAAAGTAAATGGAGGGGAGCGATGAAGCACGGGCAATTGGCAGAGCCAGCAAAACAATTAACCGCGCAATGTGGGTTTTTTGCTGGACTCACAACATCACGATACTGGCTCATGGGTCATTAAAGAAGAGGATGTGGGGTTATTCCATGCTGACAGTGTACATCTTTTGGAAATGGGCAATGCATATTATGTGTTGGAACTGAGGACCTGTGGAGAGAAAAAGTATGGTATAGAAACAATGACTGAGTGGTTGCAGTGGGTTCGCTGGTGGGGCAGTAAAATGCCCTCCTGGGTTCTTATGGGTGGCATTAGTTGGGAGGGTGGAGAGTCAGATGCAGGCCTGTCCACCCCTCTGGGGGGGAGAATCATAAGTGATGGATGAGGGGGTGTTGGACGCCTTGGACAGGGTGACAAGTTTTCATTAAAGTATGCTTGGGCGAAAGAGGTGAGAATGAGGCAGGGTATGGAAGGATTCCATGGACAAAAGGTGAATGGAAAAAGAAAACGAAGGGAACTGGGGTAAAGGGTGTGAGTGAAAGTCAAATGCGGGAGGTACAAGGCGATTTGGTTTTGAGTTGTTGCAAGGTAGTTCTACAGTTGCTAAGTTATTTGCAATCCTTTTCTAATAAATAGCCTTTTACACTGTATTGGACTGTTGTGTGTGACAGCGTCACGATGATCAATAGCAGTCGGTTACAGATTATTGACACCAAAATATCATCTTCAAAAAATTGTAGCCAAAACATTGACTAAAAAATATTGTCACAGTAGGTATATACAGCTAAGTATAGATTTGCTATACATAGCTCAGCACATATATACCTTGACAATAGATATTGGCAAGCTGACAGATTGAGACTTAACATTCATAAATCTGTACCTACATATGTTGGCTTACCATCACAATACTTTGACAGTTGATATTTTGGCTATGCAATTTTTGAAGCACTATATTTTTGTAGTCAATACTTTGACATACAGCCTCTGTCACAGAGGAAATGCAATTTTCACATATCAGAAGGAATGACAAGCTTGCACAGTACCTCATCGATTGGTGAGAGATCACAAAAGAACTTCTGCACTGCATGCCACCCTTGCAATGCTATGTATCAGATACTGTTTTTGTAGTATCACACTGTCCAGACTTATTATCCCCTTTTGGTAATACCTTAGGAGTAACTGTAGGCTGTCAAAAAGAGTGTAAGCAATTGGAGTATTAGCTGAAGGGGGTGAGAAATTACTGAAAATAATAATCACTATCCTTGTCAGGGAGAACCACAAAAGCCACTAAGTAAACCCATGCTTTGCAGTCTGGTGGCCTGGCATAACACAGTCTATGTTGAAGATATTTATGCAGCACTTAAACTGTAATAAAATGATAACACAAGAAAAATTCCAGACGAATTTAGAAAAATAGAGAACAGTTTTATAAATAAAATGACACCAAAACCATAAAGTTCCTATAAATAGTAACTGAAATATTAATTTTTAATGATTAAATTGAAAATAGCTCTAAAAATCACAGTTCTCCAACTGCGGTCATCTGGTCACACTAGGCTGGGTGAAAGTCAAAACTTAAAGGGGGACCAAGAGAGCTTGCAGGATAGATACAAGAAACAAATTTGTGTGGTGGAAAGTTTACCGTCTGAATTAGAAACTTTTATGGGGGGGAAAGTGGCAGTTGATGAGTCGTCGATGAGTTAAACTACAAGGCTGGATCCGAGCGGGCTCTACAATGGCAGGTTGCTGAAGAGAAGGGTCTTGGTGCAGTAGGCGACGAGGATGCGAAAGCTCAGAGCGGGGAAAGTCTGTAGTTAGGAAGGCCTTGCTGTCAATCGGGTGAGACTCGGCTTGGGTCGGATGAAGGCCTCTACATTTGGGCTCAGAAACCTTTCTGGAAGTCAGATCTCTTTCAGCAGGGTAAACCAGCAAGCTGAGGTTAACTGACCATTTGACATTGAAGGCTGCAACTTCACTGGTGATCTTAGTCTCAGTTCACCAGGCAAAAAGTAGGAAAAAGGTTTTCTAAGTCTAAATTCTTGCACATTGGGGACACTTTAAAACCAGCCGTGCTTCCACCACTTAGGGGTTAGGACTCACTCCTAAAGAGGCCAGCAGCAGGATCCTGGGCAGAGCTAATTAGAACTAGTCAGCTGGGTAGTTGCAGGAGAGAGGTCCCTAGAAGCTTGTTGTCTCACTGTAGCTCAAACAGGATGTCAGCCAACTTACTCTTGGTGTAACTTCTCAGATCCTGGGTTCATGTCAAGCAGATCCAGACTTTCTTAAAGTTCTTCAGACAGCACGGTAGTCCTTATTCGGATTCCTCATAGGTCCAATAGGTCCAGGAGTAGCTTAAGGAGGGGTCTGTGGGGTCCACTTTAATGCCCGGAGCCAGCCTGTGCTGGGAAGGCAAGCCTTTGTCCAGGCTTTAAACCAGTTCTGATCAGTTCCTCTACTTCCGCTGTGTTTGTTCGGTGCTAGCCTCACTAGAGAGACAAAGGGGAGGCAGATCTATGTGTGAGCTTCTTCTGCATTGACAAGGTTCACATCCTTTGAAGCTCAGTAACGGGTCGAGCACAAGCCCTAGACCATCCTGTCAAGGGAGGATCCCCTTCTCAACACCCAGGCCCTTTGTTCATTGTCTGGGAGGAATACACATCTCACCACAGGGGAGCCATCAGAGCTCAGGTGACAACTGAACACTGGCAGGAACGTCTTTCAGCTTTAGGCAGGAAAATAATAACTTTCTAAAACTGTAATTTCCAAAATAGTAATAGCAAATCATACTTGAACATTAAGTTGGATTTTGATTTACTATTGAATCATGTTTCTAGCTGATTCCAAACTGGCCTTAATACATTTTTAGTGTAACCAAGGGCCATATCTATGAACACATTTTCCCATAGACACAGAATGGGCAAAACTGCTTGATACATCTGGCCCCAAGTGTTTTCCTATAGGAGAGCCAGACTTGTCACAGTAAAAAATGACTCTCGAGGTTTTTGCACAGTTAAGACATGTAAAACCTTAAACTTACATGTCCTGCATTTTAAGTACCATGCACCTTGCCCTGTGGGTGTTTAGGGCATACTTTATGGGGTTCTTCAGTGTTAAAAAGGAAGATTTAGACATGACAAAAAAGTTATTTTGCCATGTTGAGCTTGCATTTCAAACCTGGACATCCAGACGGCAGTGGCGTGCCTTGAGACATGTTTCTATAGTGCTACTTTTGTGGGCGGCACAATGAGTGCTGCAGCCCTCTAGCAACAGCATTTATTTTACAGGTCTGGATACTGGTAGTACCTTATAAAAGGGACTTGTAATTAGATTACATGTGCTAATTAGATGTATGCTAAACTGGACATCTTTAAAAGGGAGAACACAAGTACTTTACTACTAGTTACCATTGGTAAAAGTGTGCGGAGTCCTATGGCCACCAAAAACTGGTTCAGTAAAAGGTAGCATAAAACTCAGGGGTGAGACTGCAGGAAGTGCACATTTCCAGCAAAGAGCCTGTGGTGCCTTTTGCTGTGACTTTCTTCATCTAGTAACTTATCTGCCCAGGACTGGACTGGGATTGAAAAGAAGCACTAGCACCAAAATAAACGTGTTCCCATTAGTGAATCAGATATCTACAAAAGTGGCCCGCATTTGCAAATTGGGGCAGTTTTGATCTTGGAAAGAAATGCTGTATAAATACTTTGTAAATTATGGAAGGCTTCATGCCATTGCGCTTACTGCAGTCAATGTTTGCGGTGATGTCACCAGAATCAACAGTTCAACAGTAAATATTCAGCACATGCAACCATAAAACAGGTCCAGAAGTAGCAGAAAAACAGCCCACACGCTGACCTGTCAGACCAGCCCCTTCTGCCATTGCCAGATTGCCATGCAGGCCAGTCCAACCCTTATCTATCACTGTTGTGGAAAACTGTAAGGAACTTGATTGTTCTGATGTTGTGAGTTATTTTCTGTTTATGTAACTATTTGCCATTCTGTATGGCTGACTCTGTGCTGCTCACACAACAGACAGAATAGCATGCATGAATAGACATCTTTGCATAAAGAGATGTGATTATTCACTGAATATCTAACAGAGATACACATGAATTTGAATAGGGTGGCTCCTTCCTGAATCCTAATCCAATATCAGGAGATCATAAATTGGTTTACAGTTAGAAACAGAAAAGCACCTGAGGGCTGGTCATGTCTTGTAGACATTGTTTTTGTCTGTGCCGTAAATAACCATCCTAGGGTTTACTACAATCTATGCTGTCAAAGCAGCACTCAATTGCTTCCATCGCTTCTCACCATTATTACTCTAAAGCTACACAAGATACAATAGTGTGACGGGTGACAAAGCAGCACGTTCCATTCCACACCACGGGCATGTTTCCCTATTAGCAGAAACCTTTGCGGCCATTTCTAGAGCACGGAATGTACATTCACATGAAGAAAGAAAACCCACCTCCAACTATAGCTCGCTTACTGGAGTCATAAATGAAATATACTATCAGAATATATATCCTATTTCTTTTATTTATTTAAAGTTAATATACACATTCTACAAAATGATTGAAACGTTGACATGTATAGACTGCCAATTCCCTTCACATTTCAGAAGAAAACACCATTTCACACTCACAACCTACATAAACACTACGCGTACCTGTCACATCACACTACATTTTTTAAAACACATAGGAAACCAGTCTTATACAGCTACAGCACCTTGTACCCTATGAGGGCAAATACTCATTGATACGGTATTTTGAAATAGCAAAACATATAACATATGACATATACAGATGATTACGTTTACATCAATAACAGTACTACTATTCCTGTGTAAAGTCACTTAAACAATCTCCTATACATAAATCATAACAAATAAGAAAAACCATAGGTACACTAAAAGCTTTTTCTGGTGACTGAATGACTGTAGTGCAAGTGCTCACGAGCATTTCAGTGTCAAGTGGTCAGTCAACCACACACCTTTTTCTGGACACTCAAAGATGCATCAGGCATTGAATAAACCCCCCAGGAAAAGAGAGGAGGCAGCCAAACAATTTTCTGTGACCTACTTGAATAAAGGCATAGTCTATCCACCTTACAAGTCAATGCTTTCGGAGCCCCCGTGAGCGCTGTTTGGATCGGTGGCTTTGTGGAGTCACTGCGGGTGTATGGGTGCTTTAATGACTTTTGATTGAATCTAGAAGGTATCAGATTGGAGATCATATCCATAGGATCCCTTATACCCCCTGCAGGGCACCGAGATCGAAGGATTTGCATTTGTCCTGCTGTCCACCGTGTTTGTTATTGGAGTGAAAGGGTGTTGAGCCCTTTAGTTTTATCTCAGAGATCCATGTCAGGCGTCTGTTTTGGTCCTCTTGTGTGTGTTTTTCAATTTTATCAATAGACCCCTGTTAGACCTTGGATCCTTGGTGTAATTTCCCCTGACTTTTTTTGCCTTCTGACCGCCTGTTTTGCTGACTTCATTTTTGCTGGCCTTAGGATTCTGGGCACTTTCCTACTGCTGGCCGGTGCTAAAGCATATGTGCTTTTTCCCTAAAATATGGTACAATTGGCCCTTCCGCAATTGGCATATGTAATTTACTTGAAAGTCCCTAGTAAAGTGCACTACGTGTGCAGAGGGCCTGCAAATTAAATGCTACTAGTGACCTGCAGCACTGATTGTGCCACCCGCTTTGGTAACCCTTCAAACAAGGCTCAGGCCTGCCATTGCAGAGCCTGTGTGTGCAGTTTTAAACTGCCCTGTCGACTTGGCAAGTTAACCCACTTGCCAGGTCAAAACCTTCCTTCTTAATACATATAAGTCACCCCAAGGTAGGCCCTGGACAGCCCCAAGAGCAGAGTGCAGTGTATTTAAAATGTTGGACATATACTTTTAAGTTTTACATGTCCAAATAGTGAAAAACTTTTAAATTCATTTTTCACTACTGCAAGGTCTATCCCTACTATAGGTTAACATTGGGATTGTCTTATTACATTTTAGGTGTAATTTCCGATTGAGACCTGATAGATGTTTCAAGTTTGGAGTCTCTGGACTCACAATTTAAAATCACCACTGATGGCAAAGTTGGATCTTTAGTTGCTCGTCTGAAAGTGTCACTTTTCGAAAGTTGGTATATTCTCACTTTAAACATTCTGTGCCCCTGCATGTCTCTCAATACACGTCTGGGTGCGTGAGAGCTGGGCTTTTGTACATTCCCCCTAGACAGCCTCACAAATGGAGCTTAGGTGTGCCTGATGGGCCATCTATATCCTGATAGACCAATAACATCTTGATAGGTCATCCTGGTCAGGATGGGAGGGAGGAACTGACACACCTGAAAGGGTTGGGCCCTGAGCCCGCACAAAGAACTGCATAAGACCCTGTAGTGTATCAGGAGCAAGGGCAAGAAGGGCAGGGACCTTGTACACATCACAGGCCTCTCTTTGAAGTCTCCCCCACTTCAAAGGCACTACGGGTATAGTAACTGGACTTCTGACCCCATCAAATCAGTAGACTTCTGAACCTGAGGACATTCTGCCAGGAAGAAAGACTGCTGTGCTGCTCAAAGGGACTGCCACTCTGGTGGAACTCTGCTGGACTTTGCAGGACTCCTGCTTTGCTGTGCCTGGTCTGCTGCCCTCCTTGCAGGGAGTGAGAAGGATTGGACCTGAATTTCTACAACCCCAGAACCAATGTGACTCCAAGAACTTGCTGGCTTGCCTCCTGTTCTGAAGTCTCAGGGACATCAAAGACTTCATTCCACTCTGCTACAGCTTCTGGAGTCTGTCAACTGTGAGTCCTACCCTGCCAAGTGGTGCCAATCCAGTCCTGGGCCCTTGGAAGTGGGTTCTGCTTTTGTATCCTACAGAGATTCACGCATCATCAACACTGCGCTGATCGGAACCGCTGCACCTCTCCTCGACCCTGACGCATCACCGCTACCGCTATGGACAAAGACATTGCAGTACTCACTGCCCTGCTGAGAACCAGTGCATCACCCTCTGCCCTGATGAATCGTCTTTGTGCTGTCAGCTGTGCCACTCGTCAACATCATATGGCTTTCATCGTAAAGGGTTCGACACCTCACCTCGAGGACATCACATCAATGACTGCGCAGCTTGATGATGACACATCCCAACTGCATTGATCGGAACCGGCGCATCCCCTTCACACCAGCTCCTCGTCTCCTCGCATCAGATCCTCTACGTCGATGCAACCCTCCATACAAGGTACTGTTTTAGAGGGACAATGTTGGTCGCTGTAGCCAGCCCGAGCTCCCTTGCGGTCAGCCTGAACTTTTGGATTTACCCTGGTCTACCACACCCAGATTCGCCAGGGTGGCACTTTATGTTGCTAAACACTACTTTTGCAGATAGTCTTTAAAAATTAATAACTCGACTTCTAGATATTGTATTTTTGTTGTTTTGGTCTTGTTTTGTTCATTAAGTTATGCTTTACTTTTCTAACCTGGTATGGATTATTTGTGTGTGGTGTTTGCACGGTTTTATTGCTTTAAGTGTTGCACAAATAGTTTACACATTGCCTCCTAAGTTAAGACTGACTGCTCTGCACCAATCTACCAGAGGGGAGCACAGGTTAATTTATGATGTGTATCTGACTAACCCTGACTAGGATTGCGGTCCCTGCAGACGAAACCCACTGTGGAGTGAGAACCCCCAAAAGAGGCCCCAAGACCATTGGAGGAGGGACAAACTGCTCCAAAAAAGAGGGCATCCTCAACGCAGGATGTCGAAAAGGCCTTGGAGATGGAGAAGAAAAGGAGAAGGCTGGAAGCCAAAATGACAACACTTCTTCAGCGCAAGAAGGAATTTGATGAGGTGCTGAAGAAATTCAGAATCCCAAGCAAGTCCTCCACAACCACAGAAGTCAAAGAAGAAAAGTCTACATGGGACACTTAAAGTCACCATAGAGGTCTTGCCTTCGCTGTCACCCTTGAAGAGGTCAGATAATGGTATATTTCACTTCCAAAAGCTGGGATAAAATAATGAATTTATTAATTAAATTATTAGATAGCCGCTTGCATTACATATTTTCTATTACTGAATTTCAACACAATCTTGGACAGTTAATAGTGCTTAAAACTGGATAGCTCTGAGCATATTTATAAAGTGGGGTTAGGCATTGTCTCCCAAGGGTTGCTTGGGAAAATAGTGCACTGTAAAGCACACTAGGCTAGTGACATTGGGCAACATTAGATAGGATTTGAAGAAAATCCTATCAAAAGGAAAGAAAGGGTTCTGCCAAAGGGAGCCACTAACATTGGTCAAACCAATTGAGCCACTTTGTCAAATTCAATTCAGATTCAGATTGTATTGCTAAAGTACAGTAGGCCGTTGAGGTAATGTAGATTGTTTTGACAAAAAGACCACTGTGTTTTGGATTTTAGTTCCCAGCCATTTTACGATATGCAAGTACCCGTTGAAAAGACACATTCGCTCTAGTCAAATTAGCAAGAGGTTGATGAGAACCATATCCCCATTAGTTCATTTCATACGGTGCTCTTCACCTGGGTACAAAGGGTTCATCAATGAAATGTAATAGTGTGCTTAGGCGGGCTAGAGAGTTGGAACCTTGGAGCTTCTTTCCATAATGAGAATCTGTTTGACTTTAATAAAGAGAGTTAAATCAATTATTCTGGGAAGGCGTGGTCGAGCTTCAGTTACGATTGCCACCGTTTAGTCAAGCAAATCAACACAAAGTACTCAATATCCAGTATTATCAAAATAGGATAAAATAGCTGGGACAACCAGTTTCAAATTCTGTTAATTATATCGGTGAAAACTAAATATCAGTTCAATATGACATAAAAATCAATAAAGCTTTAATGAATATATAAAATCATATAATGAATGCATAACCATTCACATACAAAATACTGACACACAATTAACAACGCCCTATAATTCAAAATCAAGATCACAGTTTTAGTCTATAGTGGATTAAAAAATGTCCTTGTTTTGTACAAATAATCAACATTTTGAAAAAGCTGTAACATCAAATCTTCATCCTTCCTATGTAGGCCAAACAGTGGACAATAAAAAGGTAGCTAATGCGTGTTTCAGTATGGTTCCTCAATTTTTAGAACACCATCTTCATCAGGAGTATGTATTCTTCATTAAAGGTGAGGGAACGGAACAGCCTAAATGGAAACAATTGAAACCTGGGTTGTTAGAAATCGGGTCTCTAGTTGGCAGAGGTTCTGGTTCATTGGGCTCCCCGTGCTGGGACCCGTGGCCCTCCTTGTTTCGTGGCTGGCCCTTCATCTCTTTTTTTTTGGGTGTCTGGACTACTTTTTGTGACTTTTTCTCGGGGAACCAGGTCTTCAAAGCTTTCGGCAGTCTTCTTACCTTCTCGGGTCTTTTCACAATGTCCTTCATTATTTGTTTTTTTTGCCACGCGTCTCTTTTTGCTGTCCTCCTCATGGATTTCTAAGTCTGATCCCCAGTGGGTTGAGTCAGCGCCTCCAGCCTGTTTTCGACATCGCTGGAGAGGCCTAGGTCCTTCAGTGATGGTTATGTTTTTTGGCTGAACATTGCTGCGTGATGCTCTTCCCCCTGTTTTTGGTGACCTTTATGAGTCTTCGGCACAAACGCAGCACAGGCCTCACAGTCCTCATCCCAGTGGTCTCTTGGCAGGCAAAGGTTGAAGACTTTGTGCGGGACACTGTGCAAATTTCTGGTGGCAGTTCAGGCAAAACTTAAAAAGGGGGGGGGAAAGGAGTCCCTTCCTCTATCGATCTCCTCCATCTGTCTTTCGATGATTTTCTCTAAAAACTCCTGTCTTATTTTGGATTCGTAAGCATTGTTCATAAAAACTTCGCAGCTCCTCCTTCTGCTTCCTGATGATGGCTACCATGCACAGGAACTTCTGGGGTGCCATCTGACGTCACACAGTAGATGGACCAAGCACCGTGGTGGTTCATGACGCCAGAGAAAAAGAGAGAAAAAAAGAACAGAAAACAAATACATTTCCACTAGATGGCAGAATAATGCACAGCATTTCCCTTACTTCAGCGCATTCAGCGATTTAATAAGTTTGTTCTAACACACTTTATACAAATTACAAATACAAATACACATACAAATTAGATGGTTTACTCACCGTATGGTGTCTGATGTTTTTCTTGTATTTTTTCTTTTCTTGTTCAGTCTTTCTCTTCTTTCAGCACTTTGATACCTATTTGGTCTAACGCACTGTACATATTACAGATACAAATACAAATGCACAGTATGTGAATCCAGAAAAGGACTCATGCTGCAAAAAATAACTTCAGGTCTATTACTGTAGCTTGACAGTTGGAGTATGACCTAGCAGGCTGGCCTGTCAAAATAATCCTTTTGACAGGGAACAACTTTTATATTAATTATTAATGTCACCTCTAGGTAGGCTTTGTAGCCACAAGGTAGGTTATCTATTCTGCTAGCTTGGTTTTGGGTGCAGCTAGGAAAATGGTTCAAGTAATATTTTAAATGTTTATTAAAAATCCAAATCCAATGGCAAAATTAGATTTTTCATGAATGATTAAATAGAGTATCTTTTTTCTGGAGGTGAATTTGTATTAGTGTGACCGCAGCTGCCTAGCAAGGACTTGTCCTTAATATGGTGCGAAAACTGCTCCTAGACCGAAAACAGTGGCCTGGGTGTGGGGAGGAGTTTTTCTTCACCTTGCAGGAAGACTGGGTAGAGTGGACCAGGAACCTCATTAACTTAGAAAGGGTCTGCTTTTTCAGAAGTAAATGTAAGGTGAGACCTGGTGAAGGCAAACCTTTGTTCCCCCAGCCAGATGGCTCCAAACCCAGTGGGAAGGAAGCTACCCCTAGAATGAGTTTTGAATGGCCACAAAGGAGAGGGGCTCCTCATGTCCCTCTGCACACCTCTGGGCTGGCATGCAGGCCCTGCATAAAGAAGAAGAGGTTACTCCCTCTTGGTACACCGTGGTATTGTTTACATCAGGGCAAACAGGAACTGCTGAAAAAATGGATAGGATTGTCCTTAGGATCATTTACCCGATTGGTTAGCAAGGTGCCACGAGTCCAGGAACACAACAAGCTGCAATAAGCCTTTTCCCTGAAGTGCCTATCATTTACAACTAGACTCAGACTGGACTGTGCTTGTGGCCTCTGCTGGAATGAATCTTGACCTCTTATGGGTTGTACCTGAGGTCTTGAAACGTTAGGCCCGACCCTTCATAACATTTGAGATTGGACGAGATTGGACAGATTCAGGGTGATATGGCCATAGGGCACCCTTGCCTGTGTTTTACTGGACTTCTCCTCCACTGAAAAATTAGGACTTGGAAAACTTTTTGGATTTCCAGCCACCGAAATCCCAGGACCAACCACCGGAGCTGATTCAGCCAAGGTTTAACTTTGCTGGGCTGAAAAAAAAATGGTTCTTGCCACTTGGATCTTCTCCGCAGCAGCAAATCCACTTCAGCGGGCCCTTGGTAAGAAAGTATCTGACCTCATGGAGGCCATCCCAGCCTGCAGCCTTACCACACTGGAATGATACTGAGCTTCAAAAAAGAGACCAACGGCCTGATTACGATCTTGGCCAAGGGGTTTACTCGGTCACAAATGTGACGACTATCCCATTTGCAGTATTACAGTCCTATTATATCCTATGGAGGTCGCAATATGGCAGAATGAATATCCGTCATGTTTGTGATGGAATATTCCATCAGCCATGATAGGAATCAGGCCCTAAATCTAAATGTAGCAATCTGAATCAGATGAGGCACGAAAAGTATTAGGACGACAAGTGGGCCTCTGTGGTCATAATATTTGCACTTTTCCCTCTTTGAGCCTTTCCTGCCAAAATCAATGGCTTCAGTAGGACAATAGCTATTGGGCTTCAAGTGCACTTCCTCGGGTTCATCCTGAAAGCGTGATCCACAGGAAGACTTGTGCATGTTTCACTGTCACACAATAATAACCCTCAAGAAATATTTGTCCAGTCTGGCCTTTTTCTTTAGAAAAGTACCTTTATTACACACACTACTCAATACTATGCAGTAATTTACCAATATACAGTACATAGGCTGGTGTAAAAACCTTTAGCAACATTACATTTGACCTGCAGAGGGGCCTGACCCCAAATTTCATAATACATCCCCACTCATGTACAATATAACACATAACCAAATAAGGGATGTCCGTTGCCTCAGGTCAGTGTTGTCACATCTCAAGTCTATAATCACAGGTCACAGTAATACTTAGTGCAGTCACTGACCTTGGTAACCATAATCCCTCTGCACTAATTATGATTAGTCAAGCATTGCAATTGTGGGCCCACATTATCAGTAGTAAAGCATGGTATCTTGCCTCACAACAATACAGCACTACATCCTCCTCTGCTGCATATTATGAATAATCAGGCATTGCAAGTAAGTGTTAAACATCCTCAATAACAAAAAACATCCTCATTAATTAAAAAATGGTGACCTCTGGGAAAAATAAATCACTGCCAGCATTAGCAATTGAGTAACACTTTTAAATAAAGCATTTTCCAATACATCATGTGTCTGTGTCTCTTTTAACCATCTTCAGGCCACAGAACCTGCAGCCATAAAGTCAGTCCCTAGAGGGCTCTTCACTCCCAGCTGTAGAGCACATGGTCCAGCCTGGGGAGTGCTTGAGAAGGGAAGAGCATCCCAGGTTGGTCCTTTAACCCTTCAGGCTTAGTATCAATACTTTGTGAGTTTTCTTTCTGGTGGAGGTGCTGCCCCCTTGCAGCCCCCATGCACTCTTGTAATCACTGGTGGCACCACTGCCATCCCATCCTGGACCACCACATTCCATGTTCTGGGCTGCCAAAATGATCCTGCAAGCCATTATGAGGCGCTCCTTAGTGGAGCTTTCTAAAAGCTGATTCTGCCGCTTTCTTTTTGTGGCGCCACTTGGCCTCATGCCATGTGGCATGTCCGTTGCCTTTTTGGCTGTTTTAATTGGGGGTGCTTGGTCCATCCTGGGCACCCTGTGCCTCCAAACCATTGGAGACAGCCAACGGAGCCTACCCTTGGCTGTCCCATCAGCTCCCCGAATGGGCAGCACGCCATCTGCTGCCGGTGGAGCCACCAGTTCTTCTCTTTTGCCTGCTTCTGCATGCAGGGTTTTGAGTTCTGTGGTGGCACCTCACTCTCCCTAGGCATGGGTACAGGGAGCAGGGCAGGCCTGCTAAGGATGATGAGAGTCCGGTGACATCGACCTGCCTCTGCAAAGCTGTCAGGGTCCGGAGTTGGGATCCCAGGCCCGCGCCTTTCTCTCTCTTCTTCAGGGAAGGGCAACAGGACTCTCCCGTCCTTGATAGACATCGGGGGCCTGCAGTTGGGGTCTGGACCCCTCAGTCCATGAGCTCTGGGGAGCCACACACACCCTCTCCCAGGGCTTAAAAATGAAAAGTACTCCTTATGGTAACCCTTGGGCCCTTGCCCAACCGAGGGAGCTTTAGCAGCCGGACAGCAGGATCATGCTGAGGGGTCAGTGGTCAAATCCTCCTTGTGGTGATATCTCAGACCCCATGAGTAACACTTGTACCCAGCCATAGCCCCTTACCCTACCTGCGTCGTAGTGGCCTTATCTCAAAAGGCATGTAAACACCAGGAGTCCTTTACCATAAGTTTACAGTGGGTGAGTCATCAGTTTTAAGGCTTAATCACAGGAAAAAGATAATAAAAATGTGGTCAAAAAGAAAAGAATCCTGGCAGGTTTGATGGACAGAACACCACAATTTCCATTTCAAAGACTAAGGGGGTCATTCTGACCCCGGCCGGCGGCGGATGGCGCCGGCCTGGCTGGAACCGCCAGAATACCGCTGCGCGGTCAAAAGACCGCCGCGGGTATTCTGGGTTTCCCACTGGGCTGGCGGGCGACCGCCAGAAGGCCGCCCGCCAGCCCAGCGGGAAACACCCTTCCATGAGGATGCCGGCTTCGAATGGAGCCGGCGGAGTGGAAGGGGTGCGACGGGTGCAGTTGCACCCGTCGCGATTTTCAGTGTCTGCATGGCAGACACTGAAAATCTTTGTGGGGCCCTGTTACGGGGGCCCCTGCAGTGCCCATGCCGTCTTCCGTATTACGATTTCCATAGGATGTAATGGAATCATAATATGGCAAATGGAAAATCCATCGCATTTGTGACAGAGTAATCCCTTCCGCCAAGATTGTAATCAGGCCCTAAGTCCTAAGGTAACATCTTTGATTGGGTTGGTTGAACCTGCTTACTGTACCTGCACTCCTCTGCAGTTGGCCTAAGATCTCACCTAGGATCTCGTCATTCGTTAACAGAGACTACTGTTAGGCACTTTACATTTCCTTGAACCTTTTTCTCTTAAGTATTTAAAAATTCATATTTCAGGTTACCCTTATTCGATTTTTGTTGTTTTGGTCTCATTTGGTTATTAAATTTTGCTCTATTTTTATAAACTAGAGTATGATTTTTACTGTGCTCTGTTTGCAATTTTTAACGTCTTTGGTTTTTCTCAGTACTTCAAATATTGTCTCTATTTAAGTCTGTCTGCTTTGTACCGCAGCTAAAAGAGACTAAGCCCAGGTTTAAATGACTGAAACCTTTGCCTGAACCAAACAGGTAATAACTTTATTACTTGTGAAGTTCTACCATTCACCCCAATTGATAATTTATGTTTTTACAGAAGTCTAACCACATCACTGAATTTTAATGATAGATCACCTACATACTGTGAATGTGGAATTTTATTTTTTCCAATCAAAAGATAGTAAATCAAAGTTATGATAAACGTTATGCCCTTAGTTTATGCTCTAAAGCCTGGCTACAGAAAGCAAACTTCTAAAGGCACATTATGTTTTAAGGTTCACTCCATTTTTGCACTCTGTACAGCCATGCAAGACATTAAGCCACAGAGAGTTGATTAGACTAATGAGAGGTTTACCAACTTACGAATAAAATAGTTGTCCTTTTAAACAAAGCACATGTGCTGTTGTAGCTCCCAAACAATGTTCTTTTTTGGGAGCTAAAATCACTGCAGGGGTCAAAAACAACAAATTCCCAGAAAAGAAATGGGGTAAGATCTCTAAAAAAGATTAAATTAGCCACACTGGCCCTTTTTTTTCATTTTGAGTGATTAGTCTGTTTATTATTTATTTAGCAGCTTTGTATAGCACATACTTTGTCTGGAAGCATCAGAACATATTACATGGATTAATAACATGAGGAAAAGATAAAACATATTACACACAAGACCACAATGTGGAAAAAGGAAGAATTTTCAGAATCCAGTCATATCAAGCAGCAAAATAATAACTCAATAGAGAGACGGGTTCAAAATGCTTTTTCCTGATGCTCTGCAGCATTGGCCAAAAAAAAGAAAAATGCACGATGATGCAACGGCTGCTGGCAGTTGTGTAATGACATATGTGCACGCATGGTCACAAAGCATGCTCACCAGTGGAAAGACATGGGCATAATTTGCATTGTTCTCTTTTTTACCGATCCCAGATGGTGGATGACAATCGGCTAGCTAATTTTTAAAAATTGAATTTTTTTAGTGCAAAAGAGTAACATTTAAAAAAAGAGAGTAAAGAGGGGGTAATGGAGGAGTAGGCGTGAGGGTGTTGGGGAGGAATGGAAAAGCATACACAATGGTGACAGCAACACAGAAGAGTGGAAGAAGCATGCCATAGAGAGAAGAACATCTTGTTAGTGCAACATGGGTAGAATGAACATGGGGAAGAGAGCAACATGGAGTGTGGGGTGGGGAAAAGTACATGAGATAGAGGAACAATGAACACGTGTGAGAGCAACACAGAGTGCTAGGTACAGACATTTTTGAGTGCTTACGAGGGAGAGAGAGCTGGAAAACATATGAACTCTTAAAGTGCCTAACAAAAAAGAGAAAAAAGTTACACAAAAGTGAGCAGCGGAAGATACAAGTCAGCCCGACAAAGAGACACTAAAGAGGCTACTCTCACAGGCAGGGACAAACAAGATGGACAAGCTGAGACAAAGATAGCTCAAAAAGAAACACGCAAATGAGAGTGACAATAAGGCCAACTAATGATGATCAATGGTAAGCATAGGATGAGATGTAAGCCTATGTAAGTTCTCAGTAATACAACAATAGGTCTTTCATAATTAGACAGCTTGCACTGTCTAGTAGGCAAGACCTAAAAATGGCTGGGCATTGTGTGTTAAATCATAAAAAGTAACAATATGAAATAATAATTCATCAACTCATGAAAGCTAACAATATGTAGCAGCTCAACGTATTGCAGTTGAGTCCCAACGTCATTATGCTTTCTGCCAGGTGCCAAGGGGAAAGACAGGGGATGGGGTATAATTAAAACTGCAGTTTAAATAGCAAAAACAAAACCTAGTTTTTACATTTTCTGCTTTGTTTTTCTGGCTTAACAGCAAACAGCGGAAATTATAATTATGGAATAGTGTTTCTTTTTTGCATGTTTTAGGTAATTAGAAAGATGGAATCTCTCTCGTTGTTTCCACACATTCTGAGATACAGTGTTTAATTAATCGGATTTATAGTAAACAGCTTGTATATACTTTGCACCAAATATCTGCACCTTGGGTACAGTACAGATTCTACTTTTGTTCATCATGTCTGTCAACATCCCATGTCTTTCATTTGAAAGAGCAACACACTAAGGATTTAAGTGGTTTTTAAGAAGGGTGGCAGTATGACCACGTATTATAAGCAATAAAGTACCACCAGCCACACATTATAAGGATATTGCAAACCACCTCATAGTTCCATGACCATACAGGGAGTGCAGAATTATTAGGCAAGTTGTATTTTTGAGGATTAATTTTATTACTGAACAACAACCATGTTCTCAATGAACCCAAAAAACTCATTAATATCAAAACTGAATATTTTTGGAAGTAGTTTTTAGTTTGTTTTTAGTTTTAGCTATGTCAGGGGGATATCTGTGTGTGCAGGTGACTATCACTGTGCATAATTATTAGGCAACTTAACAAAAAAAAATATATACCCATTTCAATTATTTATCATTACCAGTGAAACCAATATAACATCTCAACATTCACAAATATACATTTCTGACATTCAAAAACAAAACAAAAACAAATCAGTGACCAATATAGCCACCTTTCTTTGCAAGGACACTCAAAAGCCTGCCATCCATGGATTCTGTCAGTGTTTTGATCTGTTCACCATCAACATTGCGTGCAGCAGCAACCACAGCCTCCCAGACACTGTTCAGAGAGGTGTACTGTTTTCCCTCCTTGTAAATCTCACATTTGATGATGGACCACAGGTTCTCAATGGGGTTCAGATCAGGTGAACAAGGAGGCCATGTCATTAGATTTCCTTCTTTTATACCCTTTCTTGCCAGCCACGCTGTGGAGTACTTGGACGCGTGTGATGGAGCATTGTCCTGCATGAAAATCATGTTTTTCTTGAAGTATGCAGACTTCTTCCTGTACCACTGCTTGAAGAAGGTGTCTTCCAGGAACTGGCAGTAGGACTGGGAGTTGAGCTTGACTCCATCCTCAACCCGAAAAGGCCCCACAAGCTCATCTTTGATGATACCAGCCCAAACCAGTACTCCACCTCCACCTTGCTGGCGTCTGAGTCGGACTGGAGCTCTCTGCCCTTTACCAATCCAGCCACGGGCCCATCCATCTGGCCCATCAAGACTCACTCTCATTTCATCAGTCCATAAAACCTTAGAAAAATCAGTCTTGAGATATTTCTTGGCCCAGTCTTGACGTTTCAGCTTGTGTGTCTTGTTCAGTGGTGGTCGTCTTTCAGCCTTTCTTACCTTGGCCATGTCTCTGAGTATTGCACACCTTGTGCTTTTGGGCACTCCAGTGATGTTGCAGCTCTGAAATATGGCCAAACTGGTGGCAAGTGGCATCGTGGCAGCTGCACGCTTGACTTTTCTCAGTTCATGGGCAGTTATTTTGCGCCTTGGTTTTTCCACACGCTTCTTGCGACCCTGTTGACTATTTTGAATGAAACGCTTGATTGTTTGATGATCACGCTTCAGAAGCTTTGCAATTTTAAGAGTGCTGCATCCCTCTGCAAGATATCTCACTATTTTTGACTTTTCTGAGCCTGTCAAGTCCTTCTTTTGACCCATTTTGCCAAAGGAAAGGAAGTTGCCTAATAATTATGCACACCTGATATAGGGTGTTGATGTCATTAGACCACACCCCTTCTCATTACAGAGATGCACATCACCTAATATGCTTAATTGGTAGTAGGCTTTCGAGCCTATACAGCTTGGAGTAAGACAACATGCATAAAGAGGATGATGTGGTCAAAATACTCATTTGCCTAATAATTCTGCACTCCCTTGTATAGAGGAACCTAGCCTTCCATCTCATTTCTCTATATGGTTCTGGAACTGTTCAGTGACGTGCAATATCCTTATAATTTATGACATGGGGTACTTTATCCTATATCTAACATTGTTAAGATGAGAAGCCTTTCCACCATGTCAACAGTAAGTTGAGTAAACTAAAGAGTGTAACTCTTGTGCCCTTATTCTAGCCAGTATAATGCATGAGAGAAAGTAAAGGTTTATGTAATCCATTGCATCACAACAATAAGAAACCTGACTCAAATTTCTGCTAATTGTATTATAAAGTCAACGCGCAAGCCCTCTATTGGGACAGAAAACACCCATTGCATAGTGACGGACATGTACCCCTGCCCTGGACCCCCCAGCTGTGGCGCTATCTGGATACTGTTAATGATTTTTGCAAACTCAACCCACACATCAGAGATTACTCATATTATTCAGCTGTACATGCCTTACATGTTAGACTGGACACCTTCTTGGTGTCGCCGGAAGTGCACAATACGGTGATGGCAGCTGAATATCTCAGTCGCACCATATCAGATCACAACGCCCTGATGCTCTCATTAGCCTGGATTGGGGAAAGACCCTCAATACCAACTTGGCGTCTAAGGGCGGATGCTCTGGAAGACTAAGCATTTAAACAAATCTTGCATAAAAACATTGAGAACTTCTACAAACAAAACGCAGGAACAGCCTCCTCCAGATCCACTGAGTGGGAAACGTTCAAAGCAGTCACTAGGGGTCAATGTATTAGTAAAAATATGGGAGTCCGCAAAGTATTAGAAATAGAACTCAAACGGCTTAAGGACTCCCTTAAAGATCTCGAGCATAATCACCCTGCACAACCGGATCTGTCCACTTTACTACTCGAAACTAGAAATAAGATAACGGAGGCAAATATTAGACTATCTCGCTTTGATTATAAGCACTATTTGAGCAGGCAGCATGCGGAGGGGGATAAGTCGGGTGCCCTATTAGCCTGGCTTGCCAGGCCCCATACGCAACAAACGGTCGTGGTGGAGAGTGAAGACACACCAGGTCATAATGTTTACGGGCAAAGAGAGATAAACACAAGCTTCCTTAACTACTACTCAGCATAGTATGCACCCCCTGCTGATATAATAACCGAGACTCAAATACGAGAGTTAGAAGCCCTCGCCCTTCCTAAATTGGGAGCTGAGGACTGCACGACTCTGGCAACACCTATTTTGATTGCAGAAATCAAATCGGCAATTCAAGCTATGGCGAGGGGCAAGGTGCCGGGGGTGGACAGACCCCCAGTGGAGTTTTATCTTAGTTTCCAGGACTTACTAGCTCCACAACTCTGTATTCTATACGCAGAAGCATGGAATAATAATAATCTACCCCAATCGACCTCTGAGGCCATAATGATTCCATTATTGAAACCCAATAAGCCCCCCAACGATGTCCGATCGTACCGCCCATTATCCATGCTCAACCTTGATTACAAAATACTTAGCAGAGTGTTAGCGGATAGGCTACTACCCCATATGACCTCACTGATCCATCGAGATCAATCGGGTTTTATTCCTTCACGCAGCACTGCTCAAAATATCAGACGCCTGCTCTCAATCCTCCACAACATACCATTAACTACACCACATGCGGCGATCATATCGGTGGACATCGAAAAAGCCTTTGATAGCTTGAGATGGGACTATCTGGAGCAGGTAATGCTACAGAAGGGACTCGGAGAGGGCTTCGTCCGTTGGACGAGACTTCTATAAACCAACCCCACAGCACGAGTGCGAACGGGTCGTAGTGTGACTGATTCTTTCCCCAGAGTTAGAGGTACCAGACAGGGCTGCCCTTTCTCACCCCTTCTTTTTGCGGTAGCAGTAGAACCACTTGCTCAAATGGGCAGAATCCGAGGCTACTATGAGGGTATTCTGATTAATCGCTGGACACATCATATTGCTCTTTACGCAGACAACATGCTACTTTTTCTTGAGAACCTAGAAGTGGGGCTACCGGGAGCAATGGATATGTTAGAAACATACGGAGTAGCATCCGGTCTCCGCATTAATTGGAGAAAATCCTCTATCTTCCCTGCAATTAAAAACACCAAAGAACCCACAGATACCAGAGGCCTGCCCTGGAACCCAAACACATTTAAATATTTGGAAATTAATATATACCACACCACGGAGGACCTGTTAGAAGGGAACATACATAGAACACTTAGAGGGATCCGGGCAAGTATGCAGTTCTGGAAGACACTCCCCCTGACAGTCTCTGGAAGAGTCGCCCTGCTTAAAATGATAGTTTTGCCCAGAATCCTCTACTATTTTTCTACTATTCCAATTTTAATTCCAAAAATGGTATTCAAAAACATAGAATCCTTGGTCACGAGCTTCATTTGGGAACGAGTAGTCATAGAATAGCGTTGCACACTCTCCAGAGACCTACCACTGAGGGGGGCATGGCAGTCCCAGACCTGGAGATCTACTACTGGGCAGGACAATTGCAATGGTTGGCAAAATTGCTTATAGAAACCCCAGCGCCCAAGAACTTGCAGATTCCGCTGAACGGCCCACTAGCACAAATCCTGGGCATGTTAATGAACCCCAAAAAGCAGAAACGACCCCTTCCTATGGAGTGGGAACCAACCAGATATTGCTGGGAGCAATACCTAAAGCGCACCCGCGACACCATACGCACCTGAGGCCCCCATAACCTGCCTGGCACACTCTATAGGAAACCATATAATAATAGGCATTGCTAAACTAAAGGCATATAACATTACAAAACTGGGTGACCTGTATAGTAATGGGAGACTATGCACCTACGCAGAATTGCAAGAACAGTTTGCCCTTCTATCAGGAATGTTCCTTATACATAGCGCAATAACTAGAGCTATTAATAAGAAATGGAGAGCGGGCATACTTGAACCATCTACTCATGAGGGTTGTAACCTTGTATGCTCAATTGGGAAACAGAAAGGAGTGATTTCAGGTATATATAAATCCCTGCTGAGCAGCACATGTTTACCCCCAAACAAGCTTATTGTGGCAGACAGAGCTGGAGACTACCATAGACGATGAACAATGGACCAGGATAACCTCCCATATATACACAGTGTCGAGAAGCGCAAGATTTAAATTAATAAATTTGTATATATACCATAGAGCCTACCTAACTCCTCAAATGATAACTAAAATTTATGGTGCGACTAACTCCTGCTGCCCTCGTTGCACTGAGCCAGCAGTAGGTCTACTACACATGTTGTGGAGCTGTCCTCTGCTGGAAGACTACTGGGCAGTGATCTTTAGGAAAGTCTCCTCTTGCACTGGGAGACCGTTACCCCCCTCCCCAATAGTGGCAGTATTGGGAGACTTTGCCAGTCCCTCAGCTCACAAAATAGCCTACAGGTTCATTGACCTTGCCTTGATTCTAGCTAGAAGAGAGATAACTTCACACTGGAAGAACGCGATGGGCCCACAAGTGACTAGGTGGCAAAATGCATTGGAAAAATGGGCATAGGCCGAGGGAATGGTGCTGAGGAAAAAAACTATACAAGGACAAAGACCCAGTGAAAATGTTATACAATGGAATGCGATCCTAGAGAATCTGAGAACTGCTGATGCCCCCTTATCAGAGGAAGAGAACACCAACTCGGAATCTGAAACCGAACAGTCCTCTACACCTTTAACCTAGAACACTGCACGTTTGTGAAGTATGCTTTGATTACGAGAATTGCAGATCTATGATCCGATACAAATGAATCTTGTGCAAGATGGGGGGAGGAGGGAATCAGTACAATGTTGGGGTTTTCTTTATAAACAGCATTACATTACTGAGTGTATGTTATTGCACTATTATAAAAGCAATAAAAGATATTGTTAAAAAAAAAAGTCTGCTCTGTCCATTGTAACCAGTCTTAAGGTAACCAATAAGGTAAAAGAGAAAAAGCGGGAACCCCGGGGTAGCTTGACTGATGCAGCTATTCAGATGGACATTCTGCTAGTACAAGCTGGTGATGCTCCACTACTGCATCATTCTAGGATAGGTGTATTTGCATCTTCATTGCCTTCTGGTGGCAGTGAGTGCCTTTTGAGCGATCTAGGGGCATATTTATACTCCGTTTGCGCCGAATTTGCGTCGTTTTTTTCGACGCAAATTCGACGCAAAACTAACTCCATATTTATACTTTGGCGTTAGACGCGTCTAGCGCCAAAGTTCATGGAGTTAGCGTCATTTTTTTGCGTGAACACCTTCCTTGCGTTAATGATATGCAAGGTAGGCGTTCCCGTCTTAAAAAATGACTGCGATGCATATGCGTCGTATTTATACTCCCGGGCAAAAATGACGCCCGGGAGTGGGCGGGACTAAAAAACCCGCATTTGCGCCGGATTTTAGCGCCTGGGTCAGGGCAGGCGTTAAGGGACCTGTGGGCTCAGAATGAGCCCAGAGGTGCCCTCCCAAGCCCCCAGGGACACCCCCTGCCACCCTTGCCCACCCCAGGAGGACACCCAAGGATGGAGGGACCCATCCCAGGGAAGAAAAGGTAAGTTGTGGTAAGTATTTTTTTCAATTTTTTGTTTGGCATAGGGGGGCCTGATTTGTGCCCCCCTACATGCCACTATGCCCAATGACCATGCCCAGGGGACAGAAGTCCCCTGGGCATGGCCATTGGGCAAGGGGCATGACTCCTGTCTTTGCTAAGACAGGAGTCATGTTAATGGCGTCTGGGCGCACAAAAAAAATGGCGCAAATCGGGTTAAGACGATTTTTTTGCCTCAGCCTGACTTGCCCCATTTTTGGACACCCAAACGCCATTTTTCCCTACGCCGGCGCTGCCTGGTGTACGTGTTTTTTTTTCACGCACACCAGGCAGCGCAGGTCGGCTAACGCCGGCTAACGCCATTCAATAAATACGGCGCCCGCATGGCGCTTCAGAATGGCGTTAGCCGGCGTTAATTTGTTTGGCGCAAAACTGCGTTAGCGCAGTTTTGCGTCAAAAAGTATAAATATGGGCCCTAAATTTTAAATTCAGGGCTATTTTGCAGAACTAATTTTCACCTTTTTTAGAGTCCCAGAGGGCCATTGAATCCCAACTAGAGTCCCTCTTGTCACAGCACTTCCATTTTGCTAATGACTCTATTGTGCCCACTGATTCAAGCAATGTACCTAGCACTGCTATTCCAACACCATAATCAAAGCCACTAGGTGACCCACCCCCATTGCTGGCTGGTGAGGCTCCACCACTCATTCCCTCTAAGACCCAGGTGAACCAGGTGGCTCATGTATCTGTGGCTGTTTCCCTGGTAGGAGAAGCTGAGGTTAAGGACACTAATATGAGCCTAAATCAGACTATTTTAAATCTTTCCCCTCTGCGTGTCACTACATTGTGGTCTTAACCAGTTTTCCCCATTTACGGAAGAACCAGGCGGAGCCCCACGTGGAGTTGCAAAATAAAGTATCGAACTGGTTAGCTAGAAACAGGGACTTTCCTTTCGCATTACCTGAGGAGATATTGTTCAGACAAAGGATTGGTTTGATTGGTCCTGGCCCCATCACTATCCAAGGAGTCTGTATAATTTTTAATTTTAAATCTCCCTCAATTACTCAGACTGTATTGTGTAGATATAAGAGTGTGGGTGGTCTTGTAAACTGTATTGCACCTCTTCTTCTTGGCTATTTTCATAAGCCTCATTTTATTTCTGTGCCCCCTAGTGGGCTGCAAACTGTGGTGATTCAGGGGAATGGGCCTATTGATACTACAGGGTAATTGCAAGATATAGTGCAGCCTGGTCATCCTGCTTTTCCATCTGTTTCAAGTAACACTCGGTTCAATGTGCCTGTGGAGAAGAGGTTTGATGGAAAATAGAAGGGCTTAAGGATAAGATTACATTCCAGACTGGTTGGGTTTTATTGATAAGTTTGATTTTGTTGTTTTACAGGAAACATGGGATCCCTCATTTATCTCTTGTAGGGGGTTTCAATGCTATTCCTGCCTCGCAGTACCTTCTGTTCATGGGAGAGCCAAGAGTAGCCTCTCAATATGGGTAACATTAAACTTGAGAGTGATGGTGACTTCTATTGATACGGTAACCCCCATCCAGGAAGTACTTATTAAAGACAGTGCACATTCCTTTTACTTTTATATAGTGAGTTTCTACAATAATTTGACTAATTAATTTCACCACCTTTTTAAGGGACTATTTCAGTTTATAGCAGGATTTAAACCAATTGATCATAGTCTTACCCCACAATCTAGATTTTTGCATTGCAGAGATTTTAATGCCAAACTGGGGTTTCAGCAGGAGTCAAGGAGCCTCTTTCAGTGGTTTTCCAAATGTATTACTTTAGAGACACAGTGGGGGGGGGGGGGGGTCATAACTCACTGTGTTTAGGAGGCCGGCCTGGCTTATAGTGGGTACCTTGTGGTACTTACGCCTTGTGCCAGGTCCAGTGATCCCTTATTAGTAGATTAGTAGTGTTCTAGCAGCTAAGGCTGATAGAGGTAGCTATAGCAGAGCAGCCTAGGCTGAACTAGGAGACATGCAAAGCTCCTACTATGCCACTTATATCATATAGAACTATATCACAAGAAAACACAATACTCAGAGTTACTAAAAATAAAGGTACTTTATTTTAGTGACAATATGCCAAAAGTATCTCAGAGGATATACTCGCTTAGGAGGTAAGTAAAATACACAAAATATACACACAAACCAAAATCAAGGGAGTAAAACACTTAGAAAAGTGGTGCAAACACTGTAGAACACAATAGAATGTAATAGGAGGCAATAAGCCTAGGTGCAACACAAACCATATACTCCAAAAGTGGAATGCGAACCACCAATGGACCCCAGGCCTAGTGTAGTGTGGAGAGGGCCGCAGGGAGTATAAGAAAATACTAAGGGTGTCCAAGATACCCCACCCCAAGACCCTGAAAAGTAGGAGTAAAGTTACCCTACTATCCCAGAATGACAGTAAAGTCGAGATAGGGGATTCTGCAAAGACAACAACTGACTGCAAAGCACTGAACACAGATTCCTGGACCTGAGGTCCTGCAAAGGAAGGGGACCATGTCCAAGAGTCACACAAGTGTCCGGGGGGAGGCAGGAGCCCACTAAACCCCGGATGAAGGTGCAAAAGGGCTGACTCTGGGTGAAAGAAGCTGAAGATTCTGCAACAACGAGAGGTGCCAGGAACGTCTCCTTTGGTCATAAGATGTCCCATGGCGTGCTGAAGGATGCAGAATTGTTTCCTTGCAGAAAGACTGCAAACAAGCCTTGCTAGCTGTAAGAGTCGTGGTTGAAGATTATGGATGCTGCCAGGGCCCAGGAAGGACCAGGGGGTCGCCCCTTGGAGGAGGAGACAGAGGGGGTGCTCAGTAATAGAGAGAGCCAGTACAGAAGCAGGCAGCACCCGCAGAAGCACCTGAACATGCTTTCAGAAGATCTGAGCACGGCAGTCATCTCAGCATAACAAAAGAGGGTCCCACGAAGTCGGAGGTCAACTCAGCTAGTTGAGCAATGCAGGACGGAGTGCTGGGGACTTGGGCTAGGCTGTGCACAAAGGAATCCAAGTAAAAGTGCACAGAAGCCCTAGCAGATGCAGTTCATGCAGTACACAGGCTTACTGTCTGGCGTGGGGAGGCAAGGACTTACCTCCACCAAATTTGGACAGAAGGACCACTGGACTGTCGGGGTCACTTTGATCCAGCTCCTGTGTTCCAGGGACCAGGCTTGTCAAGATGAGAGGGGACCCAGAGGACCAGTGATGCAGAAGTTTGGTGCCTGTGTTAGCAGGGGGAAGATTACATCGACCCACAGGAGATTTCTTCTTGGCTTCCAGTGCAGGGTGAAGGCAGACAGCCCTCAGAGCATCCACAACCAGGAAACAGTCAAGCAAGCCGGCAGGATTAGGCGCTACAATGTTGCTGGTAGTCTTCTCGCTACTTTGTTGTGGTTTTGCAGGCGTCCTGGAGCAGTCAGCGGTCGATCCTTGGCAGAAGTTGAAGAGAGAAGTGCAGAGGAACTCTGGTGAGCTCTTGCATTCGTTATCTGAAGAGAAACCCACAGGAGAGACCCTAAATAGCCCTCAGAGGAGGATTGGCTACCTAACCAGGTAAGAGCCTATCAGGAGGGGTCTCTGACATCACCTGCTGGCACTGGCCACTCAGAGGCCTCCATTTTGCCCTCACACCTCTGCATTCAAGGTGGCAGTGGTCTGGGACACACTGGAGGAGCTCTGGGCACCACCCCTGGGGTGGTGATGGACAGGGGAGTGGTCACTCCCTTTTCCTTTGTCCAGTTTCGCACCAGAGCAGGGGCTGGGGGATCCCTGAACTGGTGTAGACTGGTTTATGCAAGGAGGGCACCATCTGTACCCTTCAAAGCATTTCCAGAGGCCAGGAGAGGCTACTCCTCTCAGGCCCTTAATACCTATTTCCAAAGGGAGAGAGTGTAACACCCTCTCTCAGAGGAAATCCTTTTCAGAGAAAACCCCAGAGAGCTAGTTTGGCAGTACCCGAGGTCCATGCTGGAGCCCCGGAGATGCATGGAATTGTCCCCCCAATACCAGAATCGTACTGGGGTGAAAATTCCATGATCCTAGACATGTTACATGGCCATGTTCGGAGTTACCATTGTGAAACTACACATAGCTATTGACCTATCTGCAGTTCACACGTGTAATGGTGTCCCCGCACTCACAAAGTCCGGGGAATTGCCCTGAACAATGTGGGGGCACCTTGGCTAGGGTGCCCTCACACTAAGTAACTTCGAACCTAACCTTCACTAAGTGAGGGTTGGACATATAGGTGACTTATAAGTTACTTAAGTGCAGTATAAAATGGCTGTGAAATAACATGGACGTTATTTCACTCAGGCTGCAGTGGCAGTCCTGTGTAAGAATTGTCTGAGCTCCCTGTGGGTGGTAAAAGAAATGCTGCAACCCATAGGGATCTCCTGGAACCCCAATACCCTGGGTACCTAGGTACCATATACAAGAGAATTATAAGGGTGTTCCAGTGTGCCAATCAGAATTGGTAAAATTAGTCACTATCCTGCAGTGACAATTTTAAAAGCAGAGAGAGCATAAACACTGAGGTTCTGGTTAGCAGAGCCTCAGTGATACAGTTAGGCACCACATAGGGAACACATACATGGGACACTTTATGAGCACTGGGGTCCTGGCTAGCAGGATCCCAGTGACACAGGCAAAAACTAACATACATATAAGTAAAAATTGGGGGTAACATGCCAGGCAAGATGGTACTTTCCTACACTGTGTATAGAAGGCTTTTTTTTTCCATGAGAAAGGATAAACTGCCAGCAGGCAGTACTGAAATTAATCAACATTCAACGGATGGGCTTAGATTGGTTTGGTTACCAAAAGACCCCACGTTCATGTTTAGTCTTCACCATTAAAAACAATTGCCAGTATTCATGGATTGTCTTAGAGAAAATACCGGAGACGTATTATCTGCAGCCTTTAAGCTTTTATGCTCATGTAGTAGGAGTCATTTATTGAAATCTCTCCATCTAGTCCAAGACTGTCCAAAAGGGTTCGATGGAGCATGCTCAATGGATAACCGCTGTTTAAGGAAAGCTCTCTCTGAACACAAGAGATTCTGTGAAGGTGCTGGAGGTCAGAAGGGAATACTATTGCACCATCAAGGACAGAAAAAGGTTTTTGAACAGTAGGGATTGGGAGCAGCTGGTATTGGCTGCCTCATGAAATAATAGCAGAGTTTTCTGGGTGATTGTTAATGGTTTCATCCAGAAGGAGACTTTGTCAAGCCACGTTTTGGTCTGTAATATATCCGATGTTCAGTTGGTTGAGCACTTCTTTTCAATTTATCATTTAGCAAGGATAAGATCGGCAATGATTTATTGAGGGCTCCTCTGGGGAATTCCACCCCAATCCAGATTTCTCTGGAAGAAGTAAAACCAGCCATTAGGCAGAGTTCATAGGGTAAAGCCCCTGGGCCACATTGGATACTGACGGATCTCATTAAGTGTAATATCGAGATCTGGGACCCCTTTCTCACCAACAGTTAACAATTCTTTATGCACTAGGTTACCTAGCTCGTGGGTGCATACAATTATAGTCCCAATTTTCAAACCAAGGGACCAGGGGTCACCAAAGTCTTATCGGCTTATTTTCATTATTGACAGCTCAGTAAAAATTTTGGGGAGGGTTTTTTTTAATCATTTGTAGACCTGGATCAGTCTTAATATTATGTCCCCTTGTGAGTATGGTTTCACATAGGGCTTGGCACAGCGGATAGGTGCCTGACTTGCATTTGATTCAAGGGAGGTACACCATCCCCAGGCGCTGCCCAGTGTACCTGGCCTTTATGGACCTATTCACTGCATTGAACTTGATAACCAGGACAAAATTATACTTGGCTTTACTTGATCTGGGAGTGGAGGTTCCCCGGATGGATTTTTTGCACACCCTGCATGAAAACCTGGGGGCTACGGAGCAATATTGTCATGCAGGGGCAACTACTGAGGCCTTTCCTTTATCTACATGGTATGTCAGGGGTGTATTTTGGCTCCACTACTTTTCAATATTTATATTAAATGAGTTAAGCACCCATTTGTCTTCAACCACCAGAGACGTGCTGAAAATATCCAATGTTTTTGTTCCAGGGTTATTATATGTGAATTATGCTGTTTTAACGGCACATACACCTAGCGCCCTGTTGATTCTGGTTGAATACTTTGTTGCATTCATGAGGAATCTAGACATGTCAAACAACTTTGGGAATTCCCATATAATGGTGTGTGGCCCTGGGAAAAAGAGCATTGGATCACTACGGATTTTAGACCAGTCCTTGAGTTATGTGCAGAATTTTAGTTATCTTGGGTCACTTTTGATTCATCAGGCTCTTGACAGCCCCTGATAAATGCCACCCATTTGAAACTGAGTAGGGCGGCAGGTTCTTTATTTAGTCTTGTCCAAAAGGTAGGTTAAGGCTACAATCTCTTCTATATCAAGTTTTATAACTTGCAGTGTGTCCCTACAGCTACGAACATAGCAGGGGTGTGGGGGTTTCATAATGCCTCCTCCATCCAGGTGGAGGAAAATCAGATATGTAGACTGCTACTGAATCTCTTTCCAACTAGTTCTGTATGTATTCTGCATTCGTGGCTTAATTTGCAATACGTTTCCGACTCCGTCAAGTTGGCACCACTTTTGCTGTGGGTTTAGATATGGTTAGGTGTTAGCCAAAGTTTTAACAAGGAGGTCGTTCTGGACTGCCTTAGCCTTGATAGGGGACTTTCAATTCCTTGGATAAGGTGTGTCAAAAAGACTTTTAGTGATATTGGTCTCCCTGTAATGTCTACCACCCCAGCTAACATAAATAAATTGGATGAGGAGCTAGTGAAACCTCACCGCACAGAATTTTGTGGAGGAAGATTGGAGGTGGTTTTTAGCTAGTATAATCAAAGTGATTTTTACATGTTTCTAGCCTCAGGAGAGATGGAACTCTCACGGTGTGAAAGGTTGCTCCTTCTTAGATCTATAGCTGGCACAGTATGGCGTCTTTGTGTTTCTCTGATGACTCTATGGTCTGGGGGAACCAATTACCAGCCTGCCCTTGTGATGGGGCAGCAAAACAATCATTACTGCACTTGACGTTTTTCTGTAAATTTTATTAACGCTCCTTTTTAACTTGTCTTGAACACATCCTGAAACCTCTTGCATTTCAGAAATGTAATAACACCTTATTATACTTACAGTTGTTAGACAGCCCGAATGTTTGTTATAATGTATGCTGCTTTATTAAAATGACTGTCAGGAATAAGAGATCCGTGGAAGGAGGAGGAGTGATTTATCATGTTATTTAATTGTAACACTTGTGCACTTTTGGTGATGTTCTCAGTCTGTGATAACATATTTTATTCTCTTCTCATATTTTGCACTTTATAGAGATCGGTTTCCTTTGGATGTAATTCTATTAGTATGTTTTTATCTATTTCATTAGTTTTCATGGATACCATGTTTCATTAAGATTAAGGTATTGTTCTGTGTTATATGTGTCTCTTTTATGATTTTATTTTTAAAATCAAATAAAGATCTTTAAACTTTGAATTTGAGTGTCTAAAATATGGCAGAGTGCCGTAGAAATAGCCCGAGCAGCTCCATGGGAGTGCTAGTATGTTTTTGTACCTTAAAGAAGGTACAGCACAGAGTAGACAGCGCATGAGGCTGCATGAGCATGCTAGGATGTATGTGTGCCCTGGAAGAGGTGTAGTACATTGAAGAACTGCACACATCTGAATTTGTGATTAGACTACTATCTAAATCCACAGCTAAAGTGAAGATGGCCCAAAATGATGCAGTTCTTGGGCAAAAAATAATTTGCATTGGCATCTGTGTGGAAAATATTTAAAGTCATAACTGCTTTTATCGCATAAAAATGGCCACAGAAAATGACTCCACCCACCTGTATACTATTTCCTTGCAACTCCATTCATGATTCACAGTCGGCAGGCAGCAGATTAGTAAACCCCCCCTAAATTTGCAGCTTCAGCAAATGGTGATGCTCAGTCTCACTGCATATGGCAAACGTCTGGAATGTGAATCCAGCCCATATCTCTTGGACAACAGGGCATTGGCTTCCTTTGGGAAACATCTGGAGGACAGGACACATCTGAGGTAAAGGTAAGCAGAATTTCTAAAAACACCTACAAATCCTTTGAAAATAGAGCTGTGGAAACATACTTTCAGATAGTTTGTTAGGTTTGGGGAAAATATGTAAATGGTGAGATAAAGTAATTAAAGTAAAAACACTGACAGGTGATCACGCTAAATCTTGGATTACCAGTGCTCTGTTTTGTATGATCCAGGTGTGATCCATGTGTAAACACCTGATGGCACTGCGGTCATGATGACAAGTAGTGCAGATTCCTCACATGAGGTCAGTGCTTAATTTGTGCTTGTTGTTTCCAGTGCTTAGCATCGGCACTTATTTTTGAGGCCGGGGCTTATTCTTATGCCTCAAGCATTTGCTGGAGCAAGAGAAAAGACACATATAGCAAAGACGGATGAAGGGAAAAACGAAAAAGCGTCACAAAGGGAGAAAGTAAAAAGTTGCAAGAGTGAGCTGAAGTGGCAGCGAGTGGCTTTAAATGGATGAAAGAGGCCCGAGATGGATTCAGGATTACGCCGCCTCAGTATTATATGTTCACACATTTAATTACAGCAGCTGCGTGTTCAAGGGGAGGGCTCTGGGCACCGGCACCTTTGTATTTACAAATTAAGCACTGCACGAGGCACGAGTGGGTGCGATAAAGTGCCCCCAACTCCCTCTTAAATTTCAGCGGGTCAAACCTGGTGAAACTTAACAGTGGAAAAAGACCTTTAAGTTCATGTGGTTTTGGTGCGAGAAGTACGAAGTCTGCATGTAATTCCCAATTGTTTGTGGCAACTCGGAGTAGATTAAATTAAACGCGTTCCGTAAATTCAGAAAGCTATGGTATCGGATTTTATTGTATACGATAAAGGTCGCAATGCTCCCTCTGAGGCACTTGTGACTGAGCTTTAAGAATGAAACTAGCTCACTCTATAGATGGTTCACAAAATGGGAAGAAGGACACGCCGATGCTTTAAGTGGAAGGAGGAATGAGGTTCTTCTTTCCTTATGTTATATTATGGAGGTGTGTGACGGTGAGTGAGTTCTGGAAAGTCTACTGGAAACTGTAGTCTCAATTGTCTGAAACTGCAAGCCACCGCCCTGGATTTTCAGGCCAAAAACCAGGCCACTCACAGTGCTGCACTGAGGCACCTAGAGAAAAATGTGCCGATCTGCTATCTTGCAAATTCCCTTGACATTGGCCTTAGCATTTGGCCTTTCATGCACGACCTTAGCATGTATTGACGGGAGGAACCACATCGGGATACCACAGAACCTGGGAAATGAGTATTCCTCCAAGTTGCCCATGAAAACATTTTTCGGGGGATTCCTAATGCCAAAGTCACGAAAAAGGTTCTGTGGACAGTTTTTAATCCGAGAGATTTACTGTATGGCTCTGCAGTAGCAGTTTTAAATGCATGCATCCGCAAAACAGATCTAGGACATACTTAAAATTAGAACAATTTCTTGCCTTTCATCATTTAGCATTGTTTCTACCTATAATTATATCCATCTTTCCTCGCCCTGCCTGACTCCATCCAGGCCTTTATGTGTTCCAGAAGCCATTTTTTATGCGTACTGCTGAGTTTAATAAAATATACTTCAGGTTGAATTAAGCTCTTCTGCTTTAGATGTTATTGTTAACTCTCTTGATTTGTATCATATTTACAGAGTTTAATTTGTAAAAAAATATTGTCTAGGGACTCAATGTTTTTGTTAGGAGCCTACGGCTGGTTGGTGCCATTGACTACAAAGACGGTTTAACCGCCCTACGCTTCCGGTCTTTAGACCTAATGATTGCAGTTGCCGCATTTACACCTAAATGAAACATAAAGACGTGCAGCGAGTGGGCTTTTGGTCATCTCTCTTCAGCCACTGGCTCTGACACAGTTTTGAAGGTATGTCAGTGGTTGCACGGGCTAAACTTCCAACCCATGGCATTTTGCTGATGGTTGTAGAGTCCAGCTGGACTCATTCTAGTGTTTCTGTCAGCCACTCTGCTGAGGGCTGGTCTTACTTGTATAACCCACACCCACCCAACACAGGCGTCACCAGTCAGGTGACCCTGCCAATAAAAGGGGCCGGGCGCACGTGCCTGAGGCCAGTTCAGTACCACCCTACCACCGTGTCTGCGTCATCTCATTTACGAGCATGAGGGCCTAGGGCCCCACATTACATTGGCGACGAGTGGGATCTGAAACCCCACGTGGTCGCAGACATGGACTCTACTCGGTGGAAGAGAGAGAGAAGCGAGGCCGTTGCAGCCCCAGCCCTACTGGTGTGAACGAAGGGGGTGAGTGATGCCTATCAGCGTGTCCCGCACTGCCAAAACGGCTGTGGGCGCAGAAAATGAAGCGCTACGAAGCGCGCTGAGCTGCTTTTCCCCCAGCCCAAGGAAAAATGCCGTGAGGTCGCCCCAGCCCCTCCCAGAGTCGGATAGAGCGCGCCCGCAGGGCTGCGGGGTCCGCGCAGCATATGGTCAAAAGGCGCTGTTGCGCGCTGTGAAAAAAAAAAGAAGAGAATGTGCCAAATATGGCCGGGGCCGGTCGCCCCCTGAAAAGAATGCGGTCCGCAGCGTGTCAGGCTGCTGCGGCCGCGTGTGAAGGACATGGTGCCATCGGGCACCGAGCATAAAGAAAAGTGGACGTTTTTTTCTCTTTTCAATGTAAAGTGGCGCTGTCGCGCGCCGTGCACAGTGAAGAGAAGAGGTGCCCAATTGTGCCGGGCGGTCGCCCCTTTTAATTTTAATTCGGGGTGCCCTCGCACAACGATGAAAATATGCCCAGGGCCGCCCCCACCCCGAAAAATGCCACCAAGACAAAGGAAGGCTGCCGCGGCCAAAATACGAAACTGAAAGTGCACCGGTGCAAACACGCACTGAAAACTGAAATACCAGAGTGCACACATGCACCGAAAACACTGAATAGCATGGTGCAGACACGCGCCCCCACCTCCCAGGAATGAATACAGAAAAGAGGTGCTCACACGCACCTACAGTAAAGGAAAAAAAAAACAGTACCCGGAGCCCCCAACCCCCTCACTAAAATTCGTGCCATCTGCACGCCTCTTCAAACGAGGCTGTGCAGTTTGAAAAGAAAAAAAGTGGACAGAAGAAGAAAAAGAGAGAAAGAAAATAAATAAAATTGCACTTACCTGCAGCCCCCACCAGCATGAGGAGCCCTCCCTGCAGCATGTCCTCCTCACCGGCATCTGTTCAAACAAACGAGGCCGGTAACAGGAAAGATTGTCTTTCAAGCTAGGAAAAAAAAAGTGCACTACTGGCATCCAGTGGCCAGAGTTGGTATTGCACCCTATTTCTGTTTTAAAGGTAAAAGAAGCTTGGATGAAGGAAAGTTTACAGCAGCACCTTCAGAAAGTGACTGCTCCAAACCAAGAGTGCGCCCGTGGACAGAAACGGCGCAGAAGACGGAAACGGCGAGGAAGAAGGAAGCGACGCGGGCGACGCTGCAAAAGGGAAGGAGAAGACTGCAGCTGTCCCAGCCAAGCTGCAACAGTGAGAAACGGACGCAAGTGCCACATGAGGTCCGAAGAGAGCGCGCATGGTCTGCGCAGCCTCTGGCGGCCGTCCGCCGCCACCGACGAAAGAACGCCACATGCCCCAGCAGTGATGGACATCACCGCAGGACAAGAAAGGGACATGCCAGGCGTTGCCACAGGACGCCCAGAAAAAAAAAAGAGACTGACACGTGCGCAGCATGGACAGAGAGCTGCGCCAGAGAATGTGACGACATGGGTAAAGTCCGTGAAGATGGAGAGAGTACCCGAGAGCGTGACGTAACGCACGGGAAAAGAGGCCATGTCAGCTGGCCGCGCAGCGATGGAAGATGGCCACTGTTGGCCCATCAGTGAGCAGGTCATCTGAACTGACCGACCCTGCCAGAGCAGATGGCAGGAGTGAGCGCCACAACAGCGCAGCCTCGAGGCGCAAGAGCGGTGCCTCGAGTGAAAAGAAGGAGGAAGAGAGCGGGGACCCTCCTGCCAGAGAGAGGTCCACCGTGAGGATCCGGGAACGGACCAGACCGGGAGAGGTCTGCATGAAGAGCAGATCATGTCCTACCCGCAGGACTCAGCCTGTGAGAGGCTGCGACCGAGCAAGATGCACCAGAGGAGGTGCAGTGATAGGTCCATGTGAGGCAGCATGCGACCTGTGGCACAACGCCACATCGAGGACGAAGAGGAAGATGCACCAGCGAAGGTGCAGTGATAGGTCCGTGTGAAGCAACATGAGACCTGTGGCACGACGCCACATTGAGGACAAAGAGGAAGATGTACCAGCAGAGGTGCAGCGCAAGGTCCATGTGCCGCAACATGTGACCTGTGGCATGAAGCCACACCAAGGAGAAGAGAGAGTGGCACGATGCCAACAAGAAATGAGGAGAGGAGTGTGACAGACCGGTCACACCACAGATCAACTCCCATCGCAGGTGTGAAAGTGGAAGGAAGTAGAGTGACACAACTGAGGACTCGTGCGAGCAGATGAGGAGGTACCCATCAGTACAAGACAGCCACCGGGGTGAGCAGACGTCACTGAAGACAGCGATGCGGGTGGTCCCCCACGCTTACCAGTGCGACGGTCCTGTCACCTGTCACCGGCTGCTTGGCTGTGATGCCATCCCTGACGCCGACTGCACAGGCCACACAAGACCCGCCGTGGCCGCTACGTCCATCAAGTGGTCCTTCCGCTGACGAAGCCGCCGCCACCTGTTTGATCTGCAAAACGATGATAAGAAACATCATTATCATGATGAGGTGCATCGCCCAATCATCGAAGGAGGAGCACAGCACCACCTGAGTGGAGACAGTCAGCAACAAGAACCGATGCTGACAAGGCATGTCTGGCAACGTAGAAACTTATCATCTGAACACTTGCCATGAGCTCTGTGAACCAGACGCCTGCCGGTGAGAGCAGACCAGATCATTTGGACCATCCACCCTTGGGGTTGCACAAGACTAGGACGTGGCCCTGTTGGGAGTTCAGAGAGACTCCTTTGGCGTGGCCGACGTTGCCCGCACAGCCCACGCAGTCCCGCTGCAATCCAGGGACAAGGGCCTCCAACAAATTCCTGTGAGCGGAATATCACTGGGAGAGAATGCATCTGAGACAGCTCCACGTCAGGCATCCGGAAGCACGGAGGTCTCATATCGAGAGACTGGTCACCTGAAGACTTTGCACTATGGCCAGAGCACCTGAATCCGGATGGCTCGAGCAAGCGGACCCTGCATCAACAACCCTTGTGGCTCCATGCGAGACTAGGATGTGGTCCTGTAGGCTGTTCCTCTGAGACGTCTTTGCTGGGCCTGAGATAGGCAAGCACAGTCCACACAGTCCTGTGGAAGCCCGCAAAAGGGCCTTGAGGAGACTCCTGCTTGATGGAGATCTGGCACGAGAGGGAAGACTGCCGCTTCTCTGCCGCTGTACTCCCAGGCGCCCCAGGCCGTCACGTCATCTGCAGTCTTAGGAGGTAGACAATCTCCAGAGTCAGAATGCCGTCCAGAACTGTGTACAGTGGACTCCCCACTGCTCCAGATGCACCCGCATCAGAAACTGTAAATAGACTTTGACCACATGAGCCCAGGCAGGACCCGATCAACAATATCCAGCGAACTGTGAGGTCGTGGACAAGCAACTGAAGTATCTGGACTTCATCCACACAGTGTTCGTGCCCAGCTGTACCTGGTTAAATTATGGACTCGTGCGGAGGTGTCCCGGTGCTCCCAGCTGCACCATGTCCACTGCAATTCTGCAGTCTGCCTTTTCGAGGCCGAGAGACTGATTGTGGTGCTTTGTTATTTGTTTCTTTTACAGGTTGGACTTTTGTTTGGTTCCTCAATAAAGTTTGGGAGGGATGTAGAGTCCAGCTGGACTCATTCTAGTGTTTCTGTCAGCCACTCTGCTGAGGGCTGGTCTTACTTGTATAACCCACACCCACCCAACACAGGCGTCACCAGTCAGGTGACCCTGCCAATAAAAGGGGCCGGGCGCACGTGCCTGAGGCCAGTTCAGTACCACCCTACCACCGTGTCTGCGTCATCTCATTTACGAGCATGAGGGCCTAGGGCCCCACATTACAATGGTAACCTTGTTAAACAATGCTTTTCCCGCTAAATTGAGCTACTGACTGTTTCCATTAGGTTCAAGCGAGAAAGCTTGGTTTCAAGTAGTGCAACTTAACCTTTGCCGTCTCCGTCGCCCTGCACACTCTCTCCTCCCTTCAGTCTCTCCTCTTTCAGATTATCCCTTGCTCATCTGAAGCTCCCCATCCCTATCTCCCGCCGAATCAAGACTCGCGTGCCCTCTCAGCTTTACACTCCTATACCCTTCACTGATATTCTCACCTTTTCAACACGTGTCCTTCAAATTCGCCTTTTACTAAGAATATTATACAAAGTAATAGGCCACGATCTAAGCCGGGGATTCAAACCTGAATCTCCGGATTGAAAGATCAGGGGCGATATTGTCAGTGCCCAGTTCTTAACTACATCTTGGTAGCAGGATTTTATTCGTTGGCAGCAAAGCTTTATTAAGCTGAATTACACACCTCGAGCAGCTCCAGAAATGTCTTTCAAAACGCAAGACAAGGATATATGTAATATCCTCCATCAGCAATGGATGTTTTACCCGACAGCTTGGTTCTCAAGCACAGACAGCTGTGCATTCAGTAAACGTGAAACAACTCCTTTCTTGTACTATAGTTCACATTAGCAAAACAGTACATCCTCCCTGCTATGGATACAACCAGGATCAACATTTTCAACGGCTGAGAAGAGAGCTTCATATCTCATTCCGTTACCTCACAGTTTGTCCATTACGGAGGTCTGAAAAATACCTTTTTAATTGTTGGTTGCTAAAGCCCAGGAATATGTCAGTGCATCAGCAATGCATTCCCCTTATTTATGTCAGATGAAGCCTGTTAGGTATTATTAAAAATGTCCTCGTTGCCTACAGTTTTATGTAAAGTGAACACTGAGCATGCTAATTAATGACACAGTTTTGGTCTGACTGATGTCTCACTCGGGTAAAGGGCTAGAGTACACTATTTTACCACTTTGACAGTGGTACATAGGTTATACGACACAATACCGACCACCAGAAAATGTCACTCACCAAAATATCTTCTCCCTATACTCAAACACAGAATACAAAAATATGGCTAGCAAAAATATCTAAAATGCCGTAAAACCAGATACAAAAATATTGTAAAACACCATATTGTTAACACATAAAGTATGTACAAAAACATTAAAAAGAACAATATTGTCCAGACAAATATAATTTAAATAGATTATAAAAATAATAAACTAATTAATTTTCAACTAATAATTACCACTAAAAGTCCATACGTTAAACAAACACAAAGAAAACATTTTAAAATATTTCACAACCCAAATAAACACAATACAAAATAGTATGCATTTTATTTGAAACTATATTTACTGATTAAACAATAACATTAAAGATACAATGCTTTTCACTAACTAAACACATAATAATAAATCTAATAAACTAATATAAATGCAAAAACTTTAACGAAGAATATAGTATAAGCCCATAACAATTTAAAATTATCAGTCGTAATTCAAAGAAGTATATGATCCAGATAAACATAAGCCTTAATAAGCTTCCACCAAACAAGGAACAGACTGCCAAAAATGTGAACTGGCTACAAAGTAACAAATACATTTATGAAATTATTCATACTAAAAATAACCAACATAGGTCTTAAACTAACTAAATATATTACTATAACAAGGATAGAACAAATTACCTAAACCTTAAAGCAAAAATGCTGCACCTGGAAAATCAGCACTCTGCAAGATTGTACATTGTAATTCCGTGACCTACTCTGCTCAAAACCTACCATCTACATCCACATAGGCAAAATAATCCTATTACATCAAAATAAACCTAAACCATTTGCAAACTTAAAATAAACTGCAAAAATAAACCATTTTCTTATCGCAAAACTTTAGTTGCCATTACAAAATTACAAACCAGAACATTGTCCTAGTCAGCAGTACACCATCTTCCCAAATGAGAAACTCAACACAGACTGAAAAGTAAAATTAAATGTTAAAGAACTCAAAACCCTTAAACATGAAAACTAAAATTGACAATGAAATACCTTAAACCTAATGTAGCTACTGTTTTAACCATAAAAGTAAAACATATCTCTATCTAACAGAGAAACAAAAGACAAACTGATCCACATCTCAACAAAACATAACAGAAGAGAATTTGGTGGTCATTACAACCCTGGCGGTCGGTGTTAAAGCGGCGGTAAGACCGCCAACAAGCCGGCGGGAAAAAAATTTGAATTACGACCATGGCGGAAACCGCCAACAAAGACAGCCACTTTAACACCACAACCGCCACGGCGGTACAAACAAACAGCGCGGCGGTCACCAGCCAACAGACAGGCAGAAGACAATGTACCGCCCACACTATTATGACAGGCCAATCCGCCACCTTTTCCAGGGCGGATTCACCGCAGATAAAAACACGGCGGAAACAGGAATCCCGAAGGGAAAACGCTCACCTCTACACACTCCACGAGGAACAAGGACACCATGGAAGCAGAGCTCCACATTTTCCCAGCCTTTATCTTCTTGCTCCTCTACCAGGAGCACGAACGCTGGCGGCGAAGACCACGGTGAGTACTGCACCTATGACACAGGGGAGGGGGGAGGCAGAAAACAGGGAGACACACACGCAACACCCCCACCCTCACCCACAACAACACACAAACAATGCATATCAATACATCACAGTTACACCACCCAAACCCCCCGGAAGAATGCAAAGACAATAGAAAATGAGTGTAACCATTGTAATATATTAAAAGCAAATAGGCAGAAATATATATATACCATGTACATAATATATACCAAGCATAGTAGTCCAGGTAGTGTTCTAAGAAAGTCAGTGGAACACTGGGACCACACGGTATGGGCGAGGCCCACACAAGATCCCCAACCATGATGGAGAGAACACTGCAGGGGCATCAGACAGCAACTAAACAGGCACCTCAGGGGGGGAAAAAGGGAGGCACCTCAGCCGGATGAGTGCACGACACCAAATCCACGAGGGGGCCACATGCCCACTGTTACATCCTGGGGAGTGCAAAGCCACAGTCTCTCAAGTCTCTACAGTGGGTGGTTTGCCCACTGTTCCATTCTGGGGAGTGCAAAGCCACAGTCTCTCAAGTCTCTACAGTGGGTGGGTTGCCCACTGTTACATCCTGGGGAGTGCAAAGCCACAGTCTCTCAAGTCTCTACAGTGGGTGGGTTGCCCACTGTTACATCCTGGGGAGTGCAAAGCCACAGTCTCTCAAGTCTCTACAGTGGGTGGGTTGCCCACTGTTACATCCTGGGGAGTGCAAAGCCACAGTCTCTCAAGTGGATGCCTTCTCCACTGGTTCTGGAGGGGGCTTTGTGCCCAGTGTGCTTCATCCTGCTAAAGAAAGAGGGAGTGGATGCCTTTCTCCACTGGTTCTGGAGGGGGCTTTGTGCCCAGAGTGCTTCATCCTGCTAAGGACAGAGGGAGTGGATGTATCTCTTCCCTGGTTCTGGAGGGGGCTTTGTGCCCAGAGTGCTTCATCCTGCTAAGGACAGAGGGAGTACATGCCTCTCTCCACTGGTTCTGGAGGGGGCTTTGTGCCCAGAGTGCTTCATTCACCCCGTGACGGACTCAGTTGCGTCAGTGCCCTTGCCGCTCATGGGCCAGCGGTGCTTAAGATGGCGGTGCCCTGTGCAGCGGTGCTTGAGATGGCGGTCTCCATTGCTGCTGGCGGTCCTTCATGGCCCAACAGGGCTTGTGCTGGCGGTCTTGTCCTGGGCAGCTGGGCTTGTGCTGGTGGTCTTGTCCCGGCCAGCTGGACTGGTGCTGGCGGTGGCCTCCTGGGCAGCTGGGCTGGTGCCTGCGGTGGCCTCCTGGGAAGCTGGGCGGGTGCTGGTGGTGGCCTCCTGGGCAGCTGGGCTGGTGCTGGCGTTGGCCTCCTGGGCAGCTGGGCTGGTGCTGGCCTCCTGGGCAGCTGGGCTGGTGCTGGCGGTGGCCTCCTGGGCAGCGGGGATAGTGGCGGTCTTCTCCGCCGTGCTGCTCTTCCCAGACTTGCCGGGTTTCTTGTGGCTCTTCCCCACCTTGGAAGGTGTCACAGCTGCCTCCACACTCCCACCGAGACCCCTGGGAGCGGCTTTGGTGGCTGGAGTTTTCCCCCTCTCCCGCAGTGCACTGGCCAACTTCTGATGCTTCACTGGTGGGGGACTGTCTGTGCTGTGGCTCCGTGCCACACTGGCTGCCCTGGTGGCTGGTGCACTCCAGATCCTGGTGACTACAGGCACCACTGGTCCCGGAGAGGTTGTGGCTGAGGTGCTAGTTCGGGACCTATGAGACGGACGGGGTGGGGGAGGTGAGGGAAAGAGGTCAAGGCTGGCCAGGAAAGGTTTCTTAGGAACACTGGGACGGGTAGCTGGAGGGGGTTTGGGAGTGGAGGAAGAGGTGGTGGTTGTAGGAGGTGTACGTTTGGTGACTTTGGGTGAAGGTGCATGCGCTGGAGGCTGTCGTGAGGTGGATGGCTGTTGGGTGGGTGTGTGCCTGCGGTTGTGTATCTTGGGAGGGGGCGTCACAGACACACTGGGAGAGGACACAGGGGACGAGTGAATGGTAGTGGGGGTGGTGACTACACGTGAGCGGGGTGTGGTGGTGGGTGTGCTGGAGAGGGACGTAGTGTCTGTAGATGTAGTGCATGCAGGTGTGAGTGTAGACGTCACTGGGAGGTAGGAGGGAGACGAGGAGGAGGGGGACACATTGGAGGCAGTGGATGTTGGTGTGTCTGCATGTGTGTGATGCTTGCGTGAATGCCTGTGGGATGTGTGGTGCTTATGTTTGCCTGAGCTACCCTTGGGTGTTGAGATGTGTGCATGTTGGTCTGTAGGTGTGCTTGGGATAGGCTGAGGTACAGGGGATTGGGTCGGGGTGGAGGAAGTTGGAGGGGGGAAGCTAGAGACGGGGACAATGGCTGCCATTAGTGCTGAGGCCAGAGTCTGAAAAGCTCGGTGAAGGGCCGCCTGACCAGAATGAATGCCCTCCAGGAATGCATTAGTTTGTTGCAACTGCCTCTCTACACCCTGGATGGCATTCAAAATGGTAGACTGCCCACCAGTGAGGGACCTGAGGAGGTCAATGGACTCCTCACTGAGGGCAGCAGGGGTGACTGGGGCAGGGCCTGAGGTGCCTGGTGCGAAGGTGATGCCCACCCTCCTGGGTGAGCGGGCACGTGCAAAGGCTGAGGGGCTGCTGGGAGGGTGGTTCTGGTAGGCGGGGGTGGCGGCTGTACCTGTAGATGCGGGGGGCACAGATGTTGCCACCACCACAACGGAGCTCCCATCAGAGGATGAGTCCGTGTCGCTTGTGTCAGCTCCTGTTCCCGCCGTGGAGATCCCCTGTCCCTCCGTCCCACTGGTGAATTCAGACTCCGTAGTGTCGCCCTCCAGGGCCATGTAGGATGCAGCTCCCTCGTGCTCCGGGGCCACTGCTCCTCCGCCTGATGATGCTAATGCACACAAGAACAGGGAGACCACAAAAAAGGGGGGAAGACAGAAGAAAGACATGTTAAGTGCATGCATTACCGCTACCGTTGGCGGCCACGACAGACACAAAAGCCCCCTGCACTACGCCGCGCACTTGGGCTCCACTGTTCAATTCCTGGGAAATGGCCTACAAGGCTATGGACGACATCTGCACACATAGATGACACAGGGGCATGACTAGGTGTACTTGGCACTCTACAGAGGTGGGCTGGGGTGCCACATGGCCTGCCTTACGGAGGGGCCTTGCCTACGGAACTCGCCCTGGCCTAGGGAAACCCACAGCCCACCTCCCCCACCCAGACACCTCCACTGCGCGCAAAGTCAGCAGAATGAGAGTGTACTCACCCCCTTGTATCTGCTGTGATGCCCTCAAGCGCCCATCCAACTCCGGGTAGGCCACCGCCAGGATCCGGAACATCAGGGGGGTCATGGTGCAACGGGCACCCCTCCCACGTTGGGAGGCCATCTCCAGCTGAGGCTCCACCGTCTTCTTGCTCCAGCGGCGAATGTCCTCCCATCTTATCCGGCAGTGGGTGCTCCGTCTGTGGTAGACCCCCAGGGTCTGGACGTCCTTGGCGATGGCACGCCAAATATCTTTTTTCTGGTGGGCGCTGACCTAAATGAAATGTACAGGGGAAAAGATAAGTTATTACCAACTGCACCGTCAAAGTGATTGGCCCCCATCCCTACCCTTGCCATGTGGCACATGCATTCACCGTCTTTCATGCACGCAGCACTCTCCCCCCTTTCTTCTTACATCCAGCCCTCTCCACACAGGCATAGCCCATCCAACATGCTCCCTGTGTACATACCTGTTTGTCTGGAGGACCGTAGAGTAGCGTGTACTGGGTGAAGACCCCATCCACGAGCTTCTCCAACTCCTGTGGGGGGGGGGGCCCTTTCCCCAGACACTCGAGCCATTGTCTCTTCCAGACTGAGGTCACAGCAGCACTTGCAGTGTAGGTCCTCTCCTGTCGAAGATCAGGAATCAAGTGATTGAACAGATAGAAAATGGCGGTCACGTCCGCGGCGGTTCGTACCGTCACTGCCGGCGCACATCGTCATTGGCTCCTGGGACCCATAGGGTCCAATGTTAACCAATGCAGCATTGCGCCGCAGTCTTCGACCGCCTACCGCGACGGTGTACAACGCCAGTGCAGTTACCTCACATCCCATTGTCCCACTTTACAGGTCAGGCAGCCGCCATTTCAGGGGCCCACATGGCTTCATTTCCAACTGCGTCACACAGACCTAGGCCTAGACTCAACACACATACAGGCCACCTTTTGTGTATGATTGGTGTTCTGTGTAAACTGTGGGTACGTACCTCTGAGTTGTTTGACTGTGTGCTCGCTGTTGTCCTTCATCGGAACCGTCCGCTGGGACATGTGAGGAGATGGCGGCATCTTCCGGTGTACCGACCGTTGGTGGACCTTTTGACAATGGAAGAGCGACATGTCATAATCACATACAGGCTTGACCGTGTCACAATCCAGGAACTGTGTACCCAGTTGGAGCCAGACCTGATGTCAGCAATCCGCCATTCGACAGGAATCCCCCTTCAAGTGCAGGTGCTCTCAGTGCTCCATTTCCTTGCAAGTGGGTCATTTCAAACAACAGTGGCCATAGCATCAGGGATGTCCCAGCCTATGTTTTCCAACGTATTGTCCAGAGTGTTGTCTGCCCTTCTGAAACACATGCGGAGCTACATCGTTTTCCCTCAGGTGGAGGATTTGCCTACAGTGAAAGGTGATTTCTATGCCCTGGGACATATCTCCAACATCATAGGTGCCATTGATGGGACCCATGTGGCTTTGGTCCCCCCCGCAGGAGTGAACAGGTGTACAGAAACTGGAAGAGTTATCATTCGATGAATGTACAGATGGTATGTTTGACAGACCAGTACATCACCCATGTGAATGCTAAGTTCCCTGGCTCAGTGCATGACTCCTACATCCTGCGGAATAGCAGCATCCCTTATGTGATAGGTCAACTCCAGAGGCACCGTGTGTGGTTATTAGGTGAGCACCTGGAAGCAAGACAGTGGGAATGGTTGTCTGGGTCTGGGGTTACCCTACAGGTTAGTGTGTGTCTAATACTTGTCCCTCGCCATTTGCAGGTGACTCTGGTTACCCCAACCTGTCATGGCTACTGACCCCAGTGAGGAATCCCAGGACAAGGGCAGAGGAACGCTACAATGAGGCACATGGGCAAACTAGGAGGGTGATCGAGCGGACCTTCGGCCTCCTGAAGGACAGGTTCCGGTGCCTCCATATGACAGGTGGATCCCTATTCTACTCACCAAAGAAGGTGTGCCAGATCATCGTGGCCTGCTGTATACTTCATAACTTGGCATTGCGATGACAGGTGCCTTTTCTGCAGGAGGATGGTCCAGATGACGGTGTTGTTGCAGCTGTGGAGCCTGTGGATAGTGAAGAAAGGAAGCAGAGGAAGAAGACAAGAACAACAGGGACTCAGTGATCCAGCAATATTTCCAGTGAGACACAGGTAAGAGTACAGACCTGCCTACTACCTGTACTTAAACACTGCTACCTCTCTACTGTCTGTCCTTTTCACCCAGTGTATGGTCACTGAGTTGTCACTTTCCCTTACGATTTCACAGATGTGGGTCCCACTGTGTGACATCTGCTTTGATTCCTCATGGACTTGAGCTGTGTGACATAGGTATGTTGACATTACTATTGAAAGAGCATTTTGTCACTGTAATTGCTAATACACTATTTCGAAATCACAGACAGACTGCAGATTGTTTTGTGTATTAAGTGTATTTATTTAAGTGCTCAATATTGGAGGGGGTGATGAAATGGTGAGGAGTGATGCCGGGGGAACGTCCATGGCAGAGTCCAGTCTATTAGTCTCACAGGTGCATTGCCCAAATGGGCAAAGGAAGTGGAGCTGGGGCAGTTTCAGTATGGACAGGGTGACAAAGTGCGACAGTAGGATGACAATCAGGGTGGTCTCATTTCTTGGCGGGGGTCTTAGCATTGTGCTCTGTCTTTGTCCTGGATCTCAGGGACCGTTTGCGGGGTGGTTCTCCCTCTGCAGGGGGTGGGGTGCTGGTGTGGTGGTCCTGTGGCGGGGCGTCCTGTCCACTAGCGCCGGCGGAGGTGGTGGGCAGTTCATCGTCCATGCTGGTGTCAGGGTCCCATTGTAGGGCCACAGTGTCCCTCCTGGTGTTGAGTACTTCCTTCAGCACCCCTGCAATGGTGCCCAGGGTGGAGCTGATGGTTCTGAGTTCCTCCCTGAAGCCCATATACTGTTCCTCCTGCAGGCGCTTGGTCTCCTGAAACTTGGCCAGTACCGTTGCCATCGTCTCCTGGGAGTGGTGGTAGGCTCCCATGATGGAGGAGAGGGCCTCGTGGAGAGTGGGTTCCCTTGGCCTGTCCGCCCCCTGTCGCACAGCAGCCCTCCCAGTTCCCCTGTGTTCCTGGGTCTTCGTCCCCTGGACCGTGTGCCCACTGCCACTGCCCCCAGGTCCTTGTTGTTGTTGGGGTGGTGGGTTATCCTGGGTTCCCTGTAGTGGTGGACACACAGCTGATTGACGTGTCCTGGGGACGCAGGTATGGGCCCGCTGGGTGGGTGCTGTGCTGGTGTTTCCAGAGGGGGGAAGGTCTGTGATGGCCTGTGCCAGTGTGAGGGGAACCGACTGTCCCGAGGTCCCCAATGGGCCGGGCTGGTCATCTAGATCCAGTTGGACAGAGGTACTGTCTTCACTGTGGGCCTCTTCTGTTGGTGTTGTGGACATGTGTGGACCCTCCTGTCCGGTGACGTTGGGTAGGGGTCCTGCAGGGGTATAAAAGGATAGTTATTACATCTGTGTGTGTCATGGTGTGCAATGGGTGGGTGAGCGTGTACCCCAGTGCTTGCATTCCTGTGTGGGAGCTTGTGTGATAGTGGTTTAGGGGGTTGTATGGGTATGTGCAGTGGGCATGCTTTAGTGATGGGTGTCCATGCTCTGTTGTTGCATGCAGGGCTTGGTGTTGGGATGGGTATTTTGTGATGTTGGGACATATGTGAGGAGTTGGGGTGCTCGGGGTGAGGGTGGGGGTGTGTGATAGCATGCAGGTAGGGTGGGGGATGTAATAGTTAAGATTTGACTTACCAGAGTCCATTCCTCCACCTACTCCTGCGAGGCCCTCAGGATGCAGAATCGCCAAGACCTGCTCCTCCCATGTTGTTAGTTGTGGGTGAGGAGGTGGGGGTCCGCCGCCAGTCCGCTGAACCGCCAGGTGGTGTCTTGAGACCACGGAACGCACCTTCCCCCGTAGGTCGTTCCCCCTTTTCCTGATGTCCTCCCGATTTCTTGGGTGCTGTCCCACTGCGTTGACCCTGTCCACTATTCTTCGCAATAGCTCCATCTTCCTTGCAATGGAGGTGTTCTGCACCTGTACTCCGAATAGCTGTGGCTCTACCTGGACGATTTCCTCCACCATGACCCTGAGCTCCTCCTCCGAGAACCTGGGCTGTCTTTGCTGTGCCATGGTGTGGTGTAGGTGATGTGTGGGGTGGATTGTGTGGTGATCAGTGTGCTGATATGTAGTGGTGTGTGTGTGAGGTGCGTAGAAGTTGTGTGGGTGATGGTAATGTGTGCCTGTGGATGCTGTTGTTCTTGCTGGTGGTGTCTCTCTCTGGCCTTCCTTCTTAATGTTTTGGTCGTAGGGGTTTGTGGGTGATGTGGGTGTGTGTTTTATATTGTATTGGGTGTGTGGGAGTGGTGTGTGTATGTGTATCAGGTGTGTGTATTTCGAATTGTCCAATGTGGTAGTGTTTTGTAAATGTGTGTGTATTTTGAGCGCAGCGGTGTGTACTGCCAATGAAAGACCGCTGCGTGGATTCGTGTGTTGTGATAGTGTGGACGTATTTCTGTTGGCGTGACGGTGTCGGTTTTGTGTTCACCAGTTTATCACTGACCTTTGGTGTGGCGGACTTGTGTGGGTGTCTGAATTTTGGCGGATTCCGAAATGTGGGTCATAATAGCTGTGGCGGTTTTCCGCAGCCGCGGCGGTGTGTTGGCGGTCTTCTGCACGGCAGTAAGCAGCTTTTACCGCTAATGTAATGACCGCCTTTATGTTTAAAAGGACAGTGACTATGTAAGCATAAAATATGAGCAGTGAAAATATACATAAACATGTTAACTATAAACTATATACATTTTAATCATAAAGTAATAAATATATACTTCTAATATGTACAGATACAATGTAAGAAATAGCCAGTTATATCACTTCTCAAACAGTAAGAAAATATTAGGGTACGTGGGATACTCATACAGCTAGGAGAGCACAAACACCAAAGATTTGTATTAGAAACATACAAAATAGTATGCTTGTGCTTTTTATCGGAGGGTTACGCCTAGAAATGATGTTGTGATTGATGTAAAGGAGGATAACCACCACATAAATATGATGGAGCTTGAAGTAAGACGTGTTGCAAGACCTGAGAGGAGCAAGCACTAGCGCCCAGGAACCCACAAGAGCAATCTTTAAAAAAACTCCCAAAAGTTCCTTGACAAATGACAGGGTAAATTCCAGAAATCCTCAATTTAAAAAGATTACTAGCATGCATCAACTAGGCCACAAAAGGAAGCCATGCTGCTCCAGAAGATACCAAGAATTAGGCATTCCAGAAAACCTAACCACTCCACATACTGAAGAACCCTTCTTCCAGTATGACAATACATATGACAGGAGAATAATAATATACACAACAGACAATAACCTCCTCAGAGTTAACCAAACTCAAACATCGAAAATGGATGGCACTTTTAAATTGTGCCCTCTGCCATTCACACAGATATAAGCCATGCATGGTGAATATCATAACAGTAACATACCCCTAATATATGTACTGCTTCCCAACAAGCAAAGTGCTAGCTACTATGAACTACTAAGTCAAATAAAATAAAAACAAAAAATATTATCCCCAAAAATCACAACCGACTCTGAGTAAGCAATGATGCAAACAATTTAAAAATCAACCCCCTCACAGCCATACAAGGCTGCTTTACAATTTCAACCAAACAATTTGAGATACCGCCAAAAATCTGAACTAAGCGCCGTATTTATGGCAAAGTGGCATAGTGCAGTGCAGCAAGTCACCTTGCTGCACTGCATCACTGGGAAAGGATAGAAATGCACCATATTTAAGGAATACAAGACATTCGCAAACTTTACTCATGTGCTTGCGCACAATGGGCTGCCTAGCACCAATGCAGGAACCCTTGCACCATGGTGCAAGGGTGGCTGTGTTGCATGCAGGATTGTTTTTGTGCAGGAAGGGACACCTTCCTGTGCAAAAATAATACTGGGAGGCATATTCCTCTGTCTGTGTGTGCTGAATTCTGCAGCACACATAGAAAGAGGAAGAAACGAGGAGAACTAAAAATATTTCTCCCCATTACTCCCACCCTGGGAAGGTGTAAGGTTGTGGCACATTCTCAGGTTTACTAGTTCTTGTAACTCTGGGAATGCGTCAAAATCCATGTGAGTTACTTTAGAATAAAATAAATAAATAAAAACATAAATACATGGAATAAAACATAATACAATAAAAGTGGAAAAATTCAAAGCAACAAACATTATATAAAAATACATAAAATATACAACGTTTAATATTAAATCATGAATTAATAGAAAATTCTATCCCTTTCTTTATGCACTGGGTGATGCAGATATGTTGGACAGCAGCGCAGATGCTATGCAGTGTGGCTAAAAACAATTTTAAAAAGCTCTAGCATAGAGCCAGCGCTAATGTATTTTTTTTAGAAATGCATTAATGGTGGATACATCATAGTCCTTTATTAATATTATTTTTAGCAATGCTGCACAACAGCCACACTTCTATACATCATGGCTACAAATCATTGCAAAGGTTGCCCATGCTATACATCATTAACAAAAGGCAATGGCAAGAGCCCGCAGTCTTAAAGGTGAGACCTATTGGCTTTGCCAATGCTTGTCAGGTCTCAACACAAAACCCCTGTGATTCTGAGCAAATCCGTTGATCTCCACATGCATGAAAAAGAAATAAAATATGACATTGGGAAAAAATCCTATTACATAAAGAAAGCAGTTTCGTCCATGTTCATGTCTTAGTGACAATATGTTAGGCAGCAGATAAAATATGTTGTCACAATAAATACAGATAACATCTGTTGTCTAAATAAACATCTATTTCAAATGAAACAAGCATTTGTAATGCAATGGGTCTCGCATTTGTTTGACTTAGAGCTATTAGCGTTGTAAATTCCTAACCAGACTTTTCTTGCCACATAAATTGAAAATGAAAAGTAATACAATTTTACACATGCAAACCAATTTAAAGTGCCACGCCATGAGCGTGAAAGAGCACACAAAAGGAAACAGAAGTTTGCTCGCCATCAAACGTATCGGCAGTTATGCAATTATCTATTTAACAGGGTCGATGTCATGCAAAGCGCTCAACTACTGCCCAGCGAGATCACATTGCATAGGAAAAAAAAAGGAAAAGTAGCCCAGGACCCATGTGTAATACATGGAGTTTTGTATGTTTTCAGTAATTTACCAGTGCTCTCGAGGTGTGCTCAACACTGGTAAAGCTATGACGTATGCATGCCTTTCACAAATGAAATCAAGTGAATTTTAAAAGGCAAGATTACAACACGGGCTACAATGTGTGTGGCATAGTAAAACAGTTGCAAAATGGCAAGACGTTCAACAGGGATGACACAGAAGAAGGAAAATAAAAGCAGTGCCTCAATCACAGTGACATCAGCGAAAGGACAGCAATCAAGCTGAAGCAATCAGTGATTTCATCCATGCTCCTGCTAAACGGAGAGGAAGAGAAGCCAGCAAATGCTGGCCAATTAGAAGGTGGGAGATGAGAGTGACAATGAAGCCAACAAATGTGAAGAAATGGGTGGGCTGCAAGAGTTATAAATGTTCAAAAAGGGTAAAACTGTCCCCTTACCACCTGTCTGTGGGAAGTTAAATAAAGCACCTGCTGCCCTGCTAATCTTCAGTCGTGAGTGATTAATCTGTAGCTGCCACAAACCTGTGACTGATGACACCACCCAATTCATTCACACAACTCAAAATTTGACCCTAAACTCTTAAAATAGACATATTTTTCTTCTCGTCCACATGCATTGTGTGGTTTTCCAAAGTTTGTGCACAAATCTAAATCACTCATAAAAGATATAAAAGATTCCACCAATAGACTGAGAGCTCCTGGTTTTCATGCTATCAGTACTGTGTCGTCTGCATAAAGCAGCGCCAGTACAAATACTTGGGCAATCCTTGGAATGTCACTGATTGTTTTGACCATAGCGGGACACAAATTGTTATTGTAAACAATAAAGGACAAGGGGGGCAAAATACATCCTTGATTCACCACTCGGAATAGACAGTTGTCCCAATTGGCCATACTGAACCTTCACTTCCAGTTTCTCATGGAGTGTGTACAGAAAGTTCACCAGTGAAACCTCCACACCTAGGTTCAACAGCAACAACCATAACTTGGCCCTGTTAACACAGTCAACGGCTGTTGACAGATCCATAAGGGCCATGTACAATGGATAACGCTGGTTAGCTATAGTATATTTACCAATAATCAAGTTCAAGTTTAAGCACTGTTTCACTGTACCTAGTCCCTTTTGGAAACCAAACTGGAAGTGGCACAGAATATCACTGAGATTAGCCTATTTCTTCAGCTGGATGAACATTAGTCACCTAACAACCTTAACTGAAGTATCAATAAGGGAGATTGGGTGATAGCATCTTGGTGACATACTACCTCCCTTTTTGAGGATTGGGACTATTATGGAGAGAGACAATGAAGTATGGATCTTACTGCTTAGGGAGTTATTAAACACATTTGCTATCAAGGGCCCCCAAAGATCCATGTTGCACTTAATTAGATCCATGGGCATGCCACCCGGCTCTGGAGCTTTGCCATTCAGGTTTTACTTGATCGCCAACACATCTTCCTGCAAAGTGATGGACAAAGCCGATGAATAGAGTAAGTTCCTTTCAGCTCATCCCCGCAAACTCCCATCTTCCACCAACTGATAAATTGAACACAAATGTGCAACCCAACAGTACATGGGACTGCAATTCAAAAGGGGTTTGGGTGTAAATTCCATTGTTTAAGCTTACACAAAAGATACTGCTATACTTGTAAACTGCTTCACTTTCCAGGAGTTCCCAATCCTTCTCACACAAGGCTTTCTTTCTAGTGTTCAAGGTATTTTTATAGAACTTGCAGCCCTCACATACCACAACGGGTCTTTTTCGGGGTACTTGAAAGGACCTTCCTTAATTTACGATTAGCCATGGAACAATGGGAATGAAACCAGCACGTGTTCTGGTGTTTGTTTTTAATCAGCTCTTAAGTTATTTGCCTGATGATCATAATAAGGGAATCAAAGGAGGCTGCCATATCATCCCCCACGCACATCAGATAAAGAATTCAGAACTCAGAAGGACGGGATTTTAACAGCATGGCAAGGGTGCCCCTGGGTCTTTCAGATGCCAAACAAGTCTTAAGCTGTCAGTAGTATGCTGTGAAATGGGTATAGTGGGCACAGGAGGGGTGAATTCTAACACAGGAAAGTGTCCTACTACAAACAAGGCATTATGATCATCCCATTCTGTTGCATGTATGGCACCATACGAAAACCATACTGAGCATTTTCTTCTTTCAAATATATAGTTAATGATAGAGGCCCTACCATGCTTTCTATAAGAGGCCAGAGTTACCCCTTCTGAATTAAACAAATCAACAAGATCAATGAAGTCATGCGCAGCAAGGAAACTACTTAACTCTTCCCCCCTCCTATCCAGTTTCATACAAGAGAGTACCGAACTATCCAAACTTTGTGCTTTATATTTGACACCCAACTTAGCATTGAAGTCCCCACAAAGGAGATGGTTGCATTGCGACATACTCCGTCAGGCCTCAAATCCACAAGAAAAGAAAATAAGCACGTAATATGGATGCGTACTGGATTTACAAAATCATTATTATAAAAATTAACTAGATGAAAGCAAAAAGTAATGAGCTGTCCTTAATAAACAGTGCCATAAATGCTGAACATGCTGTATCCTGACCATGACTTCTACTTTCAAGATCAGGTTTATCCAAATCGAGAGTCCTCCCTTCGGCCTACCATGTGAGGAAGTAACAGCCGGGCAAGAATAGTATGCAAAAAAGGGCAGGAAAAACACTAAGGGGGTCATTCTGACCCTGGCGGTCTGGACCGCCAGGGCCAATGACCGTGGGAGCACCGCCAATAGGCTGGCGGTGCTCCCATGGGCATTCTGACCGCGGCGGTACAGCCGCGGTCAGAAACGGGAAACCGGCGGTGGCTGGCGGTAACGGGTGTCGTGGGGCCCCTGGGGGCCCCAGCAGTGCCCATGCCTATGGCATGGGCACTGCAGGGGCCCCCTAACAGGGCCACACCAAGATTTTCAGTGTCTGCCAAGCAGACACTGAAAATCGCGACGGGTGCAACTGCACCCGTCGCACCCCTTCCACTCCGCCGGCTCCATTCGGAGCCGGCATCCTCATGGAAGGGGGTTTCCCGCTGGGCTGGCGGGCGGCCTTCTGGCGGTTGCCCGCCAGCCCAGCGGGAAACTCAGAATGGCCGCCGCGGTCATTTGACCGCGGTGCGGTCATTCGGCGGCTCCCGCCGGCCCTGCGGTTACCGCGGCCGGCGGGAGTCAGAATGACCCCCTGAGTGTCCCATATCTCTAGCAACGCCACAACGTCATATTTTGCAAGTAATTCTAACCAATCAAGATTAATAACCTTGTCTTTTAAGCCAGCAGCATTCCAGCTGAAAAGGGTAAAGGAGCCACACACATTACTGTTCGAGGGTGTCCCTCATCTCAACCCTATCATCCAGACTAACTCCATCGACAGACTGAGTGGGAAAAAGGGTTAAAATTGCCCTCATCCATCTCATTTGTACGTCAGTCTACAATGGACACAACACCAAATCGATTTGAGAGTGGTATCAGTACTCGGGCCCCTGGAGGACTCCCTGAGGAGTGGCGTGTGTGAACCGCCAGAATACCGCTGCACGGTCAGAAGACCGCCACGGTTATTCTGGGTTTCCCGCTGGGCGGGCGGGCGACCGCCAGAAGGCCGCCCGCCAGCCCAGCGGGAAACACCCTTCCACAGGGATGGAAGGTGTGCGACGGGTGCAGTAGCACCCGTCGCGATTTTCAGTGTCTGCATGGCAGACACTAAAAATCTTGGTGGGGCCCTCTTATGGGGGCCCCTGCAGTGCCCATGCCATTTGCATGGGCACTGCAGGGGCCCCCAGGGGCCCCACGACACCCGATACCGCCATCCTGTTCCTGGCGGCCGACACCACCAGGAACAGGATGGCGGTATGGGGGTCGGAATCCCCATGGCGGCGCAGCAAGCTGCGCCGCCATGGAGGATTCCCCAGGGCTGCGGAAAACCGGCGGTACACCGCCGGTTTTCCGTCACTGACCGCGGCTGTACCGCCGCGGTCAGAATGCCCATGGGAGCACCGCCAGCCTGTTGGCGGTGCTCCCGCGGTCCCCAACCCTGGCGGTCTCGGACCGCCAGGGTTGGAATGACCGCCTTAATGTTTGGTCTGTAGAAAACCCCCGGTGGAACCAAAGATATATCCCACCCCCTTCCCACTCGGAGAGCCAAACAAAAGACTTTGGACTACGAGAGGTGATTTAAAATTAGTGATCACATAGTCCTCCCCCTGAGGTAACTGGGCCCGGCCCTATCCAGCCTATTCTTTGCATCAATAAGATGTCATTGGCAAACGCAAAAGATAACCCCCTCTGGTGTACTAGCCAGTCACGTACTTTATTATGCAATTCCTCTCCGGCCTGTCTCCTACACAAGGCTGGTACTCCTATCAAAATAGCCACATAGGGGCATGCTGCTCGTGGGAGATTGGTCTTGATACAATTTTTACCACACTGTGTCTCTCTGTGTGAACTCCCCTCTGAGTACAGATCTACTGAAACATAGCTCCCCCTCAAACTCATTCCAGTCTCACCTGATGAGTGAGAACACACTCCAGATGCAGCGCTGTCCCTTGACTTCATAGCTACCTTGCTAGTGGTAGACTGAGTAGAAAGAGTCATTTCAGGAGCTTTTGGTGTGAACAAAGACCCAGAGCTGCAAGGTAAAAGTGAAGATGTGGAAACAGACTGGCATTTAAGCTTTGGCTGACAGGCTCCACTTCACTATATTTATTGGACAGAGGTGTAATTTGCAGTTCAATGGTTTTGAGTTGGTCACTAAGAGGGGAAAGTTTGTCGCGGAGAAGCTCCTTGATTTTATTGCACAAAAAGTCCATAATCCCTTCTTCACTATGGTGGCCCCCAGCTGTAGGCCCCAGAGTCCCTATCAGTGGTGACAGTGCAGTGGAGGGTGAATTACCATGAAATACTTTATCTACACTCTAAGTTTGACTAGCCTGAACTGCTGTAGCCTCGAAAGTCTTCTGTCTGCTTTGAACTACGAGCTAGGAGGGCCAAGTATAAAGTCTAAAGATAAAGTAGTGGCGTCAGAAATACTGACAGAACCGGAGATTGCCTTGCATCCATTTACACTTCTTCCAGGCAAACTGTTACATGAGGCCATAGCAAAGGGGTCGCCTAAATTCCCCTCATTGTTAATAACAGGGAGCATTGTATCCATGCTCAGTCAGAGCCTCCTTTCGGTAAGCACAATCTCAATGCATATAAATCTCCATATCCCTTTACTCTATAAGCCCAACATCCTACTACTAAAAAAATTACAAAAATAAATTCCCATTAAAAATATAAAAATATTGAAACTTTAAAAATGTCATTAAACAATTCAAAAAATAAAAATACGAAACTAGCAAAATATAAAACAATACAACACAGAAGCAATTACACTAAAACTACACATTACAAAACTATTGAAAAAACAATATTGCTGACAACAATATTGTAGGAAGGTAGCCTCTTTCTAGCCTTGTTACCCCTACTTTTGGCCTGTTTGAGTATATGTCAGGGTGTTTTTACTGTCTCACTGGGATCCTGCTAGCCAGGGCCCAGTGCTCATAGTGAAAACCCTACGTTGTCAGTATGTTTGATCTGTGTCACTGGGATCCTGCTAGCCAGGACCCCAGTGCTCATACGTTTGTGGCCTGTATGTGTTCCCTGTGTGGTGCCTAACTGTATCACTGAGGCTCTGCTAACAAGAACCTCAGTGTTTATGCTCTCTCTGCTTTTAAAATTGTCACTGCAGGCTAGTGACTAAATTTACCAATTCTAATTGGCACACTGGAACACCCTTATAATTCCCTAGTATATGGTACCTAGGTACCCAGGGTATTGGGGTTCCAGGAGATCCCTATGGGCTGCAGCATTTCTTTTGCCACCCATAGGGAGCTCAGACAATTCTTACACAGGACTGCCACTGCAGCCTGAGTGAAATAACGTCCACGTATTTTTACAGCCATTTTCACTGCACATAAGTAACTTATAAGTCACCTATATGTCTAACCCTCACTTGGTGAAGGTTAGGTGCCAAGTTACTTAGTGTGTGGGCACCCAGGCACTAGCCAAGGTGCCCCCACATTGTTCAGGGTAAATTCCCCGGACTTTGTATGTGTGGGGACACCATTACACGTGTGCACTACATATAGGTCAATACCTATATGTAGTGTCACCATGGTAACTACAAACATGGCCCTGTAACATGTCTAGGATCATGGAATTTTAACCCCAATACCATTCTGGTATTGGAGGGACAATTCCATGCATCCCCGGGAACTGCCAAACTGCCTTTCCGGGGTCTCCACTGCAGCTGCTGCTGCTGCCAACCCCTCAGACAGGTTTCTGCCCCCCTGGGGCCAGGAAGGTCAGAACAAAGGATTTCCTCTGAGAAAGGGTGTTACACCCTCTCCCTTTGGACATAGGTGTGAAGGGCTGGGGAGGAGTAGCCTCCCCCAGCCTTTGGAAATGCTTTGATGAGCTTGCATAAGCCAGTCTACATCGGTTCAGGGATCCCCCAGCCCTGCTCTGGTGCGAAACTGGACAAAGGAAAGGGGAGTGACCACTCCCCTGACCAGCACCTCACAGAGGAGGTGCCCAGAGCTCCTCCAGTGTGTCCCAGACCGCTGCCATCTTGGATTCAGAGGTGTTGGGGCACAATGGACAGCTCTGAGTGGCCAGTGCCAGCAGGTGACGTCAGAGACCCCTCCTGATAGGTGCTTGCCTCTCTCAGTAGCCAAGCCTCCTGTCTCAGTAGCCAAACCTCCTTTTTGGGCTATTTAGGGTCTCTCCTCTGGGCTATTCCTCAGATAACGAATGCAAGAGCTCACCAGAGTTCCTTTGCACTTCCCTCTTTGACTTCTGCCAAGGATCGACCGCTGACTGATCCAGGACGCCTGCAAAACCGCAACAAAGTAGCAAGACGACTACCAGCAACATTGTAGCGCCTCATCCTTCTAGCTTTCTCAACTGTTTCCTGGTGGTGCATGCTCTGAGGGCTGTCTGCCTTCACCCTGCACTGGAAGCCAAGAAGAAATCTCCTGTGGGTCGCCGGAATCTTCCCCCTGCCAACGCAGGCACCAAACTTCGGCGTCACCGGTCCTCTGGGTCCCCTCTCATCCTGACGAGCGTGGTCCCTGGAACACAGGAGCTGGGTCCAAGTGTCTCCCACAGTCCAGTGGCCCTCCTGTCCAAATTTGGTGGAGGTAAGTCTTTGCCTCCCCACGCCAGACAGCAAACCTGTGTACTGCATGATTTACAGCTGCTCCGGCTTCTGTGCACTTTTCCAGGACTTCCTTTGTGCACAGCCTAGCCTGGGTCCCCAGCACTTTGTCCTGCATTGCCCAACTCGCTGAGTTGGACTCTGACATCGTGGGACCCTCCTTTGTGACTCTGAGTCGACTGCTGTCCTCAGATCTTCTAAGTGCCTGTTCCAGTACTTCTGCGGGTGATACCTGCTTCTGTGGGGGCTCTCTGAGTTGCTGAGTGCCCCCTCTGTCTTCTCCTCCAAGGGGCGACATCCTGGTCCTTCCTGGTCCCCAGCAGCACCCAAAATGCTCAACCACGACTCTTGCAGCTAGCAAGGCTTATTTGCAGTATTTCTACATTGAAACACTTCTGCAACCTCCAGCACGCCATGGGACATCTTCTCACCAAAGGGGAAGTTCCTGGCACCATCCGTTGTTGCAGAATCCGGAGTTTAGTGGGCTCCTGCCCCCCCTGGACACTTGCGTGACTCTTGGACTTGGTCCCCTTCTTTTACAGGTCCTTAGGTCCAGGAATCCGTTTTCAGTGCTTTGGTAGCAGTTGTGGTTCTTGCAGAATCCCCTATCACGACTATACTGTCTCTCTGGGGCACTAGGGTAACGTTACACCTACTTTTCAGGGTCTTGGGGTGGGGTATTTTGGACACCCTTACTGTTTTCTCACTGTCCCAGCGACCCTCTACAATCTCCCATAGGCCTGGGGTCCATTCGTGATTGGCATTCCACTTTTAGAGTATATGATTTGTGTTGCCCCTAAGCCTATGTCTACCTATTGCATCCTATTGTGATTCTATATTGTTTGCACTACTTTTCTGACTGTTACTTACTCGTTTTGGATTTGTGTACATATAATTTGTGTGTATTACTTACCTCCTAAGTGAGGGTATCCTCTGAGATACTTTTGGCATATTGTCACTAAAATAAAGTACCTTTATTTTTAGTAACTCTGAGTATTGTGTTTTCTTATGATATTGTGCTATATGATGTAAGTGGTATAGTAGGAGCTTTGCATGTCTCCTAGTTTAGCCTAAGCTGCTTTGCCATAGCTACCTCTAACAGCCTAAGCTGCTAGAAACACCTGTATTCTACTAATAAGGTATAACTGGACCTGGCACAAGGTGTAAGTACCACAAGGTACCCACTATAAGCCAGGTCAGCCTCCTACAAATATTTTTTAACAACAATATTAAAAACAATATTCTTAGCTGCAGTAGTCCGGTTGACAATATTTTCCATATCACTATATTTTTGCACCGATATTCTACTATCATGGTAATAAAAACTCCATCTTTTGTCCAAACACTGGTAAATGATTGCTTGTCAAAGTGGTTTAAAGCCAGGGATTGCTTTTTTCTGGAAATGTAGCAGTATTTGTTGAGAAATCTAAAGTGAACAACAGAACATAACACGAAACCATACACAAAGTAACATAACATACAACTAAAACACAACAAAATACAACAGAGAAAATGGAATGCAACCCAGCAACTACAGCACAGCACAACATCAAACTGAAACAATACAGCTCAAAAGCATAGCAAATTAAAAGACAGGAACACCCATTACCACCACATCAAAATGTCACACAATTAATGTGCACAAACATTTTTATCAAACAGCACCACTTCCAGAAACCTGCTTCACCAATACTGTGTAAAACGTGTTTGCATCTAGCCCCTTCTTAATTAACCATCAGGGACATTAAATAATGTCCTCAAACAAGTTTTGTGAGTCTATCCCACTGTATCAAGTCATCTTGCCTGATTATACCCTTAAACGTTTAATCTTTCTTTACCTCGTCCTCTACAGTCCATTGCCACCACCATCTCAAACCACTCACTTGTTGTTTGACACATTTCTGTCACACAAACCCATGCTACAATTTCTATTTTTTTTTATTTTGAAAATTTAGAACACACCTATCCTCCCACCCAGACATGTACAAGTGAGACAGTCTGTACTGTGACAGGGAGCCAGGGGTAGTTAGGTGGGAACTGATTTAGGCTGGCTAGCAATTAAAGAACCTTTTCCCAGGGTCTGTGCTCACACTGGCACTCAAGACATATGTTTTCCTTCTGCTCTTCTTTTGTTATTTCGTACACTTGCCAGTTTGTAATAGGTGCAACATGTTTTGCTCACAACATTCCATTGTTCTTGCTGCTATTCATACCCAACTGATCTAAGTGGGAAATTTACTAGCACAATCCAAGCACAATGCGTATCGGAAGTTTCAATGCAAATCCTGATTTGTGTTGAAATGTTGCCTGAAGTAACACAAAGTCATGACTTGTGCCACATTTTGATACATTGCATTAAGGGGTTTTCCATTTTTGGAATTAAGCTACCGATGAATTTTGATGCAAACAACTATCTGCCAATAAATGAAGGTAGGACTCTCCACCAAATAGTTATGCCTCCTCAAAGACAAGCATACAGTTTCTCAAAACTTTTTGAACTTTTCATGTGTGCTGCACTGTACAGCACACATGCAAAGTGACAAAAGTGGTGAACCATGTCAAAGCATATTTATGTACTGGAAGGGTATTCTTCAATACAAAACCTATGCTCGATATGACCACACACCCTTGCGCAAAGGTGAAAGGGTGTGTGTGAAGCGTAGCCCCCAAAGCGATCTCCATCAGCTCACCAGGTCTTCAAATCAACTGCTGTCTTATAACTCTATACACTGGACCAAGCTCATCTTAGTGCTCATCACGAAGTTCACCAGTGCTTAATTTGTAAAAGAATGAGTGCTGGTGTCCAAAACTCTGCTCAGAAGCCCATGGTCAGTAGTATTAAATGTCAGTGGGGCCTTCCTCCCTCCCCACCCCTCAGCGATGCACCTTTTTGGTTTTTTGGGGGGGTGTTTGTGCATAGGGCTCCATAACTTATTTCCACATAAATTATCCATGCCAAATGTGCGCCCTTTTTTCCCAACATCCTGGGGATTGTAAATGTACCCAGGGTTTATGGATTCCCCTGGAGGGGACTGATAGCATCATTTTGAGTTTTTTTTTTAGACAAATAGGGACAAAGTGATTCAAATACTGTACTAAATTCACCATCATCCCAACTTTCAGGAACATGCAGAGCTGAGTAGAAAAAACTAATTTTGTAACATAGTTTTGTCATTTTTCTAGGAGGTAGCCTATTTTCCCTATTTTTTTGGTCTCAGCCTACTTCCAGTTTGTGGTGGAAACCAGTGTGAAACCCATGGTTGATCAGGAAAAAGCTATAGGTTTCTTAAAAGTAGGAAAATATCATAGGTCATAGGTGTAGATCCCTCAAGGTTTTCCCAAGGAAAATAACTGTGATAACATTTTCATCTGTAACTTTTTGTCACAATGGCTGTTTTACAAAAGCAATATACCACTATTTCTGCCAGCCCCTTCTGGTTGTGGGGGTACACATAGGGTTTGTATGCTCTTCAAGAACAAACGATAACCAGAGCCAACAAGTGAACTGCACAATGCAATGGTTTTTCATGGAGTACCGAATATAAACCAATTCTTAAAGCGAAATAGGCAGAGTGACAAATGGGTATTAAAGAAACTTATGTATTTCTGAAATGGGCACAAGATATGGAGTTTTAGGAGCAGTGGTTGGTTATTTCCACATCTCTGAATTTGTGGTTACCCATACTAGCATATGATTTTGGTGGCATTTTTGTATCCAGATATGGATCACACAAGGGTCAACAGTAGTCCTTGCATGTGACCCATTCCTGACATGAGCACTAGGCCCAGGAGCACAAGTAATGTTACAGAGTTTTTATTGAGACAAGTGGTGGAACGCTGGCTTTCAGGAATTTTGTGAATCCCAGGTGTCTAGTTTTCAGAAATGTCTGGGTTTGGTAGGTTTACCAGATGGCTGCCTAGCCTAACACCAAAAATGCAGGTGCCCCCTTGCAAAACCAGGTCGTTTTGCGATAATTGTGATGTTGCCACAATGAGTTTTGGGCCCTTTCCTGCCATGGGCCCTTGGCCCACCCAAACAAGTGAGGCACCGTTTTCCTCGGGAGTCTTGGGTGAATGCTGGGTGGTAGGAAATTTGTGGCTGCATGCAGATCCCAAGACTTTTACTCACAGATATGCTTGGAAAATATGTTTTTTAGGCAAAGTTTGAACACTGCAGGGGATTCCTGGTTAAAATAAAACCTAGTGAAAGCCATGCAAGTCATGCACCCCTGGACCTCCTTGTTGTCTAGGTTTCACAAATGTGCAGGTTTGCCTAGGTGCCTGCTGAGCTAGGGCCCAAAATTCACAGCTACCCATCATGACAAAAAACACACAAGGAGTTCTTAGTAAGGGCCATGTTACCACCATACACCATAGATCTAAATCTGGTACTAATTTGTTAAAGTTAATCCACCACTTACACTGGTTGGTTTTAGTACCTCCAGAAATACTGGCTTTAAGGCATAAATACTTATCAAAGTATCTGAATATTGAAACAAAGACTTCTGAACGTGAGCCATAAATCCACTACACAGCACCAACCGCTTTATGGTCCATTCACACGCCATTCACGCACCACACACAAGACTGTCATACAGCTGGCCACGGGCCCAATCCAACAGGTCAGTGCACTCACATCAACTTGCCACTGCCATGCGAGGGCCCATCACATTCATGCACCACAGTTTGACTACATTTTACCACCTGTCAAGTAACCGCTTCCTTCTTATTGAACATTATCAAACACATGCCTAGTGAAACTTTACTAACGGCTCACATGACAGTATCATGAAGCTCAGGAAGACATGTCCTTCGTGCACCTTTAGCACACTGAGGCCCTCATTATGACGCTTGCGGCCTCTAGCCAGCCAGGGTCACGATTGCGGTCGGATGGAGCAACTGCCACAGTCGGACCGCCAGCACTGCCGGCACCCCGACTTTATAGCCGCCCCAGGGGCTGGCGGTGCCGGCGGTCCCAATCCACCGGGGCAGCGCTGCAAGCAGTGCTACCCTGGGGATTACGACCCCTCTCTCTGCCAGAAATACATGGCAGTTTCACCGACATTTGGAGGCTGGTGGAGATGGGGCTCTGGGGACCCCCGGGAGGGCCCACACTGCCCATGCACGTGGCATGGGCAGTGCAGGGGGCCCCCTGGCCAGTCCCATCGAGCAAATCACTGTCTGCTTTGCAGACAGTGATTCGCCCAACGGGTGCTGGTGCACCCGACCCACAACAACCGGCATCAATGTTGTGTGTTTCCCAGTGGGCTATTAGGCGGAAACTGAGTTTCTGCCCTTTTCCACCCACTGACCCAGCAGGAAACTCATAATAGGGACGGCGGGAAGAAAAACACCCTGGTGGTCTCCTGACCATGAGAGTTTGGCAGGCGGCCTATTCTGCCCCCCAAACTCATAATTAGGGCCTCAATGTGCCTAATCCAACTCCCTCCAGTATGTGTATGCAAGTTGAGTGTGTCCGAGTATGCCCCCAAGTCGTCATTCCTCAAACTGTGTGAGCATATCTACCTTAGAAACTACGGCAAACATGCCGGAAATTTTCCCAAAGTTCCCTAAAGAGAATGTCATGAACTATTGAAAATTGTAGTTTTTGACACATAGGGAGAACGTAGCATATGTCTCATCCACCATGTATGTGCAGTGCTGTGACTGTAATGCACTTATCATACAGCAAACTAAACATCTACTAAGTTCTGATCGAGGGTGAACATTTTAAGCAAGTCAAGCATTTGTCCACATGTGCCATAGTAATTCAGTATCGGGACCAGTGCGGTACCAATGAGTTTGAATCCATAAGTGAAGATGAAGTCATGGCATGTGTATCTGGACTACCTTTATAATCTGCCTTTTACCTATGCACACCTACCATAAGCTTTTCTTACCCATTCATTTCTCTGTCCTCATCAGAGTCCTGACTAATCCTGTAAAATTTCCAAGTGAACCTATACTAATGCCTTCCATCCCTAGGCACTTGAAGCTAAAAAAAACTGCTCTTTCACGTACCATCAGCACACTTACTGTGCTAAATCCAACGCTGTCAAGTTTGTGGATGCAAGTTAGTGGGTGTCCGAGTATGCCTTACAAGGCCTATTCCCTGAACTGAGCAAGTATATTGTAGTGAATTTAGTTTAGCTTTTACTGGGACTCAGTAGGTTAGATTAGCCTTTTGGCTTGCAGGCCTGTGCCCTCGCCACCTAGTGACTTTTGACCCACTTAGATTGCTCTGTTTTAGCCCATTTATTTTATTATGTTTTTAAAAATGGCTGCTATTGTTTATAGTTAGAGAAATGTTTTGATTTGCATTATCAGTGCCACTCTGTGAAGGCGTCACTGCCAGAGTCGTAATCAAGTAATGTACGCATGTTTTCACATCATGTACCTTTCTCACTTACGTGTGACAGGAACGTAATGTACACTTTTTGGTGATTCTTTACATAATTGTCACCACAAGTCTGCCTCCTTATCAAATTTTTGAGAACATACCTGCATCTGGGGTCCTACATGATCTGTATAAATACATCTCACACAGAAATGGATATCAGAGGGGATTCCTTCTAGATGCCATCTACGTCATCAATGCTGCACGTCACCTGGCTGCAGAACTCAGCCTTCGTGTCACCACGCAGTCTGACCCAGAGAACTCATTCCAAGGTAACAAGGGTTGGGGAGCACTTCTCATGGACATGGTACTGGCAGATTAGGCTTATCACACCTAGCTCTCATTAGGTTAAGAATTATGTTCTCTTTGCTAGGGATTTGACATCTCATGTTTATTGCAAGATGGTGGGGTTCTTTGTATTCATGACTTTCATCTTTACAATTATGCTTCTTTTATTGTTTGTTATGCTAATCATTGCAGCTCATGCATTTTACCGTAGATTGCATTCTTTTCAATAAACCAATTGAAAACTTTCTTGCATCTCCTTCATTGCATGTGTGTGACTGAGACTTGTTGCTAACGAGAGAAAAAGATAATTCTCCTGAGATGTTGCAATCTAGAGTCAAAGCATAGGGCTGCCAAAAAATCACCTTTTACTGTTTGGGTTTTTGGTGAGGTACTGCTTGTGAGCCGGGAGGGTTGAGCCAATAGTTGCGACTTGTTGTACGAGTGACTAAGTCACCTACAAACAAAAGTGCTGTCATCCCTAAACCAGCAGTCTCGCCTAGGATTAAGAGTCCAACTATGACAATATCTACTGTTGAAACTAAGGAAAACATGCTGGGGCATACTGCCTAAGTTCCCTAAAGTAATAAGCCAAATAAATATCCTGTAGGACTCATTCAAGATATTGTGTCCTGTAGCCCTGTTCAATAACAATGGTTGTGATACAAGTTACTAATTGAGTAAGCACACTTTCAAAGCAAGTAGAAATGTTGGTGTATAAGTCCCTTGGTGTTGGACATGGCCCTTTTTGCAGGGTCATCCCCAAACATTTTGCCTCCTTCCTCCTGTTTTTCCTGACCTGTTTTTGTTGGCTTTAGAACTCTGAGCACTTTACCACTGCTAACCAGTGCTAACGTGCATATGCCCTCTGTGTAAATTGTACTATTGATTGGTTTATCCATGATTGGCATATTTGATTTACTGGTAAGTCCCTAGTAAAGTGCACTATAGGTGCCCAGGGCCTGTAAATCAAATGCTACTGGTGGGCCTACAGCACTGTTTGTACCATCCACCTAAGTAGCCCTGTAATCATGTCTCAGACCTGCCACTGCAGTGTCTGTTTGTGCAGTTTTAAACTGTGAATTCGACCTGGCATTTGTCCCCACTTGCCAGTCCTAACCCTTCCCTTTTCCTACATAGAAGACATCCTTAAGGTTGGCCCTTGGGAGCCCTATGGGCAGGGTGTAGTGTATGGTTAAGGTAGGTCATATACTAATGTGTTTTATGTGCCCTGGCAGTGAAATACTGCCAAATTCGGTTTTCACTGTTGCAAGGCCTATCTCTCTCATAGCTTAACCTGGGGGCTGCCTTTAAACATGATTAAAGCATAGATTCCCTTTGGGAGCAGATAGACATGTTAGGAGCTCTGAACTCACAATTTAAAAATACATCTTTTAGTAAAGTTGTTTTTCAGATTGTGTGTTTGAAGATGCCACTTTTAGAAAGTTGGCATTTTCTTGCTTAAACCGTTTTGTGACTCTGACTGTTTGTGGATTCCCTGTCTGGATTAGTTTGACAGTTGGGCTGTTTGCACCTCTCTCCAGACAGTGACATAAAGGGGGCTGGGGTGTAGCCTGCATATTCTGATGAGCCATCTGTGCTAGGAGGGAGGGGAGCAGTGGTCACTCGCACCTGAAAGGGCTGTGCCTGCCCTCACACAATGCAGTCTCCAGCCCCCTGGTGTGTGTCTGATGCCTTGCCTGGGCAAGGCAGAATTTCACAAACAAATGAGACCTTTCTTTGAAGTAAGCCTACTTCAAAGTCCAAAATGGGTATAAGAAGACGACCCAAAACCACAGACTTTAGACACTTCTTGGGGTATACACTCTACCTCACAGACACTTCTTGGGGTAGACACTCTTCCTCACAGAGATTTCTAGACAAGAATCCTGCCGGTGAAGAATCTCTGAACCAGACCTGACAAGAGGAACTGCCTTGCTTCCCAAAGGACTCACTGGGACTGCTTTTCTGAGAAGGACTTCTGCCTTGCTGTTACCCTGCTGCCTTGCTGCTCTCTGGCTGTGCTGAGAAGTGCTCTCCAAGGGCTTGGATAGAGCTTGCCTCCTGTTCCCTGAAGTCTCAGGACCAAAAGACTTCACTCCTGCAAGTGGACTCCTTGTGCGGTGCAAATTTGACACACAGCCTGCTGAAAACGACGCACAGCCTGCCCCGTGGTGAGAAATTCACTGCACGCCGAACTTGAACAACGCAGCCTGACTTCACAAGGAGAAGATCGACACAGATCCTGCATTGCGACCGGAACTTCGATGCACGGCCCACCGGATCGATGCACAGCTGACCCGGGATGACGCAGCCCGACTTCCAGAGAGGAATCGATGCAGCGCATGCCGTGCGGGAGAAATTTCCACGCAACACCCACTGGATCGACACAGCGCTTGTGACTTTGCTCTGCAAGCCCAGGATTCCATGCACTGTCCCGGGGTACCAGAAAACCCAGCAACCCGAAGAGGAACCAAGTCTGCGCTCTGGAAATCGATGCAAAGTCTTTCCCTGTGTGGAAAATAACAACGTAAGTCGTTGTGCGAAGAGGAGAAACCAACGCACACCTCCAAGTTTTCCACGCATCGCCTCATCTGCGGTCCCTTGAGGAGATTTTGAAGGCCAACTGGGTACTTTGTGCTTGCAAGAGACCTTTAAGGTTTTTAAGAGACATTCATTTGTGTTTTCAAAGACTTAAGACACTTTATATCACTTTTACAGTGATATCTCAACATGTACTTGTTGCATTTGAATCGTTTTGACCTGCATCTCATCAGATAAATATTGTATATTTTTCTAAAAACTGTGTGGTCTATTTTCGTGGTGCTATATGGTGTTATTGTATGATTTATTGCACAAATACTTTATACATTGCCTTCTAAGTTAACCCTGACTGCTCAGTGCCAAGCTACCAGAGGGTGGGCACAGTATAATTTGGATTGTGTGTGACTAACCCTGACTAGAGTGAGGGTCCTTGCTTGGACAAGGGGTAACCTGACTGCCAACCAAAGACCCCATTTCTAACACAGGGGATACCTTGTTTGACTTTGTATCATTCTTATGGGCAATCAGGGTGGTAGTCTCAAACAAAGGACTGAGGTTACAAATGGCTCTGAAGAAAAGTTCAGCCATATTGGAGAACATACAAAAGTATATGATGTTATAACATAATAAATAAGTTCAGACTCATAATGCTAGAACTCCTTCCCAATGTGTACATTCATAAATTATAAAATTTAGAATATAATAGTCAAAATGATAATCTATTAATGTATCACAGTGAATGTTCCAAACAAAATTAATACCTCTGAATATCACATTATACGTAAACATTAAAAATCTTTACTATATACCAATTGTGTTTCCTCCAAATGGTGGCTTGATATGGAAAATGTGAGGGTGAACAAGGCCAGTCAGCCGAAATGAGATGCATGGTTTGTTTGAGATATATATATATTCAGAACCTAACTATAACAGCCCTGTAACCTTTGTTTTTTTCAGTGAATTTCTATGTTTTTTTAATGTATAGTCATTTTCATTACTATACGTTAATCCAACCACCACCATGTACAGCCTTTGGCAGTGCACAGCAGGGGTTGGCAAGGACAGGCCCTGAAGCCAACCCCCTATAAGCACCCAACCTTGAACCTTGCACGGCCTTTGCCCCTGCACAGTAGGGGTTGCCCACACGAGAGCTGGCCTGCAGTCAGTCCATGCAGCCAACCCCCCCAACCACCCAACCCCATGCTGTGCACAGCCTGTTGGCCATGCACGGCGGAAGTTGCCCTCTGCCTCGCTGGGTGTGAGAACAGGTGTGAGAGGCTTACCTGGAAGTAGGAGTGGCTGTCAGAATGTCTGGGTGTGAGAGTGCATACATCAGTGTTTTAGTGGGTGCGCCACTATGTGCGTAGCTCTGTGAGTGGGTGCATGAGGGTGTCAGTGGGTCTCTGAGTGGGTATGTGATAGTCTGAGTGGGTGTGTGAGTGAATGCATAACAGTCTGAGTGGGTCTGTGAGTGGGTGCATGAGTGTCTGACTGGGGCTGTGAGTGAGTGCATGAGGGTCTGATTGGGTCTGTAAGTGGGTGCGTGAGTGTCTGAGTGGGTCTGTGAGTGAGTGCATAAGTGTCTGAGTGGGTGGGTGAGTGGGAGAAATTGATTGAAAGAGAGACAGAGAGAGAAAGAAAGTGAGAGGGAGAGAGATAGAGAGTTTTTAGGCTTTGATGTCTGATATATTTAGAATGAGACATCTGTATACATTTTAAAATAACAAATGTGTATTTGTCATTTAAAATTAAGAAAGGGAAACAAGTCCAGTTGGACTTGAACCCTCAATGCAAAGGTCTGCGACCTTCACATTGAGCTATTGCTTTTATTTTATTTTTTTATATTTTTTCAGCCCCTTATAGGTTATCAGGTACCGTGAGGGAGCCCTCAAGGGCTCCCCCACGGTCCCTACATATTTATTAATTATTTTTTTTATGTTCTTTTGCTTAATGCCCTTTACGGGCTAACTGGCACCATGGGAGAAGCCTTAAGGCTTCCCTCACGGTGCTATTGATTCAGCAAGCACAGAGTTGCTATAACAGCAGCTCTCTGCTTGCTGAAGCATTCCATCTCTGTCCCCTGCATGAATGCAGGGGACAATAATGAAAGCTTCACTGTTTGAGTGCTGTCAAACAGGTCCTGCTGTCAAACAGCTATTCCTGGTGGTGGGCACCCCGGGACATAGCAGGAGCTAGCCATGGGGGGTTGGCAGTCCCCATGGCCATTAGTGGTTCCTCGAGGGGGGCAATTTGGCCCACTCCAACATGATAGCCCCAGGGAAGTGGTGATCCTTAGGGCTAAAGGAGGTCCAAAAGGGACCCCGTTTCTTTTTTATGGTAGCCCCGGAGAGGTGGTGATCCCTGGGGCTGTGGGGGTCCGCACAGCTCCCCCGACCATATTTAACCATTACCCTGGATAGGTGGTGGTTCCTGGGGCTCGGGAGGGCTGTGCATCCCCATGTACTGTATTATAATTAAAGCTCTGGGGAGGTGGTGGTTCCTGGGGCTGTGGGGGGGGCTGGGAGGCCCCCTCACACAAAATTATCCATGCCCCTGGGAGTTGACCCACCCAGGGGCCTATCAAAAACAAGCGTGGTAGCCCGCACTTTTTGTTTTGCCACAAATTTGCAAATATCACACATTTTCTGCAAATAATAAGGTAAAACATGCTTTTTAGCTCTGAGGGGTTAAGGTGTCAGGGTGTCCCTATCCTGGCCCTCTTTTTTTTAACTGGGACTCAGCTGAAGCCAAGTCCCAAGATGGCTGCCAATACTTACTGGTTTGAAGTGTTGGCAGCCAATCAGAGCTGTTCGTTTAGCTGCGCAAGCTTGTCTTTGTTTGCGAATACTTCAAGGCCAGAGATATACAGATTTGAACTTCCCTAAATTTCTCAAAAAGTACTGAAAGTATTTACACCAAATGACCGAAAGATCAATCTGCATACTGAAAACTAGCTTTCTGCCAAATTTGGTGTAATTTCGTCCAGTGGTTCGGGCTGTAGAAATGTCTAAAGGTCCTACTGGAATTAACATGGGAAATGCAACTTTATTGACCCTCACTTTTTTTCTGTCCCCACTTGACGGATCAATCCAAAACTTTCTGTGTGCAACAAGATTTCCTGCAACACTTTTTTGGGAAAAAAGTGTGAAGATTCGTGAAACGGTGCCAAAGATATGGGCAAGTAAAAAAACACTTTTTCTATGGAAACATGGTCCTAACTATAACTACCTGGTGGCGAATATATATAATCCCAACAACTATGCACATGGAATAAACTCATAGCGAGCTAATCCAAGGAGTCTGCATCAATCGATATAGAGAAAGAGAGAGAGAGAGAGAGAGAGAGACAGAGTCTCTCATGCTATATGTATGAAACCACATGTGTACAAAAAAGTGATGTAAATATTTACTAGATATAAAATATGCTAGAGGCACCTATAAAAAAGCAATCAGAGATGCTAAAAAAAAGGTGGGAGAGTGGCCAGTGGGATAATCTAACTGTTGCCCTGCAAGAAGGGGATATCAAATTATTTTGGAAATTGGTGGTAGACAGGAAAGATCCCCGAAATTTTGAGAGCAGCCACACAATCCAACCTGAACAATAGGTAACCCACTTTGAAGAGCACAGCACAAGGGACTCCAACTATCATTTGAGGGCACAATTAATGGCCAATCAAGCAACAAATTTGGCTGTTCTAGTTTTGATCTGGGTGGGTTTACTATGGAGGAAACCTCCCAAGCTTTGAAAACGCTACACAAATGAAAAGCCCCGGGCCCAGATGGTATTCCGGGAGACTTATTTGTCACGTCCAGAGGTCTGGATACCTTACGTGAATACCCTAAGTAATGCTATTCTGAGGGGAGAGGGTATTCCCCTGTCGTGGCAGGAAGAAACAATAGTCACAATTTACAAAAAGGGGGACAGAGATTCTCCAGGGAACTACAGGCCGATAGGTTTAATTGACATCAGCCAAAAGGTTTTTTGCAAACAAGTTTTAACCAAGTTACATTTGTGGATTAATGATGATCGGATCCTTGTTGACTGGCAGGCAGGATTCAAGAAAGGGGTGAGTACAGTGGACCAAGTGTTTAGGTTCAGATCATTATGTTGGAAATATTTGGGTTTAGAACAAGATCATTTGTATATCGCCTTCATTGATTTGAAGGCAGCATTTGATCTAGTCCCACAGGAGCTCCTTTGGAAAGTTCTAGATGGCTATGGCCTAGATAGTGACCTTTTAAAGTTAATACTTTATATGCATGAATGCACCTTTGCAAGAGTTAGGTGGACCCAGGGTGGTGACCTAACTAGCCCAATCCCCATTGTGAGAGGCGTCAGGCTGGGATGTGTCTTGGCCCCCACATTGTTCAGTCTTTATATAAATGGCTCAGTGGATCAGTTGGCTAAGTGCAATCATTATGCCCCAAAATCAGACAGAAATCCCGTACCAAATCTTATGTTTGCTGATGACACTTTGTTGATATCAAGAACCCCGATGGGACCGCAAAACAAATTAGACTCTCTTGCAGTGTTTTGTGATAAGAGGGGGCTCAAAATCAACCTAGCGAAATCAAAGTTTATGGCCTTAAAACCACACAAATCCTTTGGGGGGAAAATGACAATAGGGGTGCTCCTATTGAGGAAGTCAAGCAATTTGATTACTTAAATATAAGATTAACAGAGAATCTTTCTTGGACCCCGCAAATAGAAAACAGTTCTGTTACCCTTTACCAGCGGTCTATGGCAATCGGTAGGAAAATCAAGAGCTCAATGGGGGTGGGGCTCTCTCTCCAGCCCTTACGGTATACAAGGCTGCAGCAGTGACTGCCGCAACCTATGGTGCAGGACTCTGAGGTCACTGCCATTCGTTCAGATTAACCCTGACTGAAAATAAGTTCTTATGCTTACTGTTACATTTACCTGTTAGCACAGCCCCTTATTCCACTTAAATTTGATTTTGATCTAAACCAAATACATCGTGTAATTGCGTTGAAGCCGTTACTTTACTGGGTGTGCTTATGGTCCTTTGAGCATTTGGGCTCCTATAGGGTAGTTATGCTAGAGCTATTATCTATTGACAAAACAGTATCACCCCCCTGGCTAAAACACATAAAGGATCTGTGTTACTGGATTAAAATGGAGGAGATATGGAGGTCCCCAAAGAGTATAACGAGAAGCATGGTACAGCGTGTAAAGCATCCCTACTGGGAGGCGGTATTAATCCAGACTTGGTAAAACCAGATGATAGGCATAAGAACGGAGCAATTTCTACAGCACAAGTGCTCAGCGATGTTTGAACACTACATGGACAGCATATATCCAGCACAGGCTAAAAACGTGTTTATCAAATTTAGATTAGGGATTTTGTCACTGAATTCCATCACCTCTATTTGGAAAAAAGATAACGGTGTGACTAGTTTTTGCCATTTTTGCCCGACGGAAACAGAATCTATAGCTCATTTTATGTTTTCATGGATATTTAAAGCCCAGGGGGAGGTGGATCATTCCTCTATGTAGGTCCCTCGGCTCCCTGAAATACCTAGAGATGTTTTGCATACTAATGAGTAATACAAGCAAAAAGCTAGTGTTTGCAGTTGCTAGTTTTTTACACAGTGCTTGGATTGCGAGATCCAGGGAAACTCTTAATTATGCAGATCCAAATCTTTGCACCGTCGTAACTGGCTAAAATTTTAGATTGTAATAGTATCTATGGTACCTTATTCTATCTCAACAGCAGGCATAGAATTACCACAATGGTATACAGATGAGGGCTCAGATTATGGTAGAATGATTACTTGTGCCAAGAACCTAAAGTTATAAAATCAACTGCCTGTGTTTCTCCCCAATGGGTTTCTTTTAAACTACTTTTAAACTTTGTATTAGCTATCTTATGAACTGTGATTCATTTATCTAAGATTATATGTGTTGCTAAATACACTGTCTCATTTATGACATTATTTATTTCATATTTTATTGCGTGTACCATGATTTCATGTAGCCGAAATAAAGTTCATTTATTATATATATATATATATATATATATATATATATATATATATGAACACTTCGTTAGGTGTTTCTCTCTCTGCACCTGAGCGCCACTGTTTCTAGAAATTGGACGCGCGCCACCACGTCTAAACATCGAACACAAGACCTTAAAAAATCATTAAGGCTTCCAGCACTCCACGATGGTTAAACCAAAGGTTTATTTAGACAAAACAGGAACGCGTTTCGGCTTGGCCGCCTTTATCAACCTGCGGGCCACCATTTTGGCCCCCTTTATATATCCCTGTGCTATAGTTCACTTAAAGCAACACCCTACATCAAACAAATTATAACATGTGGTTCAACATACAAATAAATCACAAGTAAATGAATACAAAGCTCAATAAATCACGAAGAAACTAATGACTATATGTTGTTAGAGAATTAAACAGTGTCTAATGCTCATTGCCTAGTTCATATTATTGAACATTTGTTAAACGGAGAGACCTCATATGGTATAGTAACAAATCATATGATGAATGAGATAAAAATACGTTTCTTGGATAATTATAAACTTTTTTTGTCACTGAATGTGAACTGTTAGTAATAGTTGAAATAACCATATTAGCTTAAATGTAAATATAACTCTTCACTTGAGTTTAACCCAACTGGTTCTCTCGAATCTAATGCCAATATATACCTGGACTCTAATTTTCTCAAATGTTTCTCCCTATCACCTCCACGAATATCCTTTGTGATACCATCTATTACGCTGTATTTGACTTCTTCTGCGCACCCTCCATGAAACTCGTGCATGTGCCGGGCAACCGGGTAAGACTCATCTTTGTTAGCTATTGCCCTTAGATGTTGCAAAATTCTTTTATGTACTTGAAGTTTGGTGCTACCTACATATAACTTTGGACAACTGCATTTTAGAATATAGATTACATATTCACTCTTACAGTCATATCTGCCTTTCATGGTATGTATTATTCTATGTGCTTGCTTAATGGTTTTGATATTTTCCCCATTTTTTCACGCCTTACATTTAGCACATTTAAAGAATCCATCTTGTGACTTTAACCAACTGGTTTTCAAAGGTTTAACTTGTCTCACGTCGCTTCTGACCAAAATATCTCTCATCGATGTTGCTTTCCTGTTTGTTATAATCGGCCTGTTGCTTATTACTGTGCCTATGACAGGATCACTTTTCAGCATATGCCAATGTTTTTGTAATAACTTACTTACAGATTCATGAGCAGTGTTGAAAGAAGTGATAAATCTTACATTGCCCATGTAATTTCGTTTGTTATTTTTCTTGGTCGCCAAAGAATTTCCTTTTTTATCCGTAGTAAATAACAATTGGTCCCTAGTACGGGATTTGACTCTTGCAGTACTATTCACTAGGATCTCATTAGAGTATCCCCTCTGTCTTAATCTCCCTAACATCTCATTCTGAACATTGAAGTATTCTTGTTCTTTGCTGCAAATCCTTTTTGCTCTCAATAACACTCCAAAGGGGATATTATTTTTCAGTGACTGTGGATGGTAACTTCTGGCATGTAAAATACTATTGCCAGCTGTGGCCTTCCTAAAGAGTGTAGTTTCAATTTTGTTATCTACAACATTCACTTGGATATCTAGAAATTCAATTGTTTGTTGATCAATTTTGCCTGTAAATCTCAAATTACAATCATTAATGTTAATTTATTTGATAAAATTGTTGGTAGTGGTTGGGTCTCCCTTCCAAATAATAAAAATATCATCAATGCATCTGAGCCACATAATAATATTGTCGCTCCATTTTTCTAAGGGGAAGTTATTTAAAACCTGTTCCTCCCACCAACCCATGAACAGGTTGGCATAACTTGGAGCAAAGCATGTTCCCATCGCTGTACCGCATACCTGCTCAAATATCTCATTGTTGAAATAGAACATGTTATGTTGTAAACACCATGCAATCATTTCTAACAACATTTTACTATGATGATAAAAATTAATGGATCTCTTTTTTAGAAAATACTCAACTGCCTGTACTCCCAAATTATGCGGGATACTTGTATATAGTGCTGTTACATCCAATGTCATCAAAAGAAATTCACCTTCCCAGCTTACATCAAAGATCATTCTTAACAGTGATGGGAACATTGGCATATGCTGAAAAGTGATCCTGTCATAGGCACAGTAATAAGCAACAGGCCGATTATAACACACAGGAAAGCAACATCGATGAGAGATATTTTGGTCAGAAGCGACGTGAGACAAGTTAAACCTTTGAAAACCAGTTGGTTAAAGTCACAAGATGGATTCTTTAAATGTGCTAAATGTAAGGCGTGCAAAAATGGGGAAAATATCAAAACCATTAAGCAAGCACATAGAATAATACATACCATGAAAGGCAGATATGACTGTAAGAGTGAATATGTAATCTATATTCTAAAATGCAGTTGTCCAAAGTTATATGTAGGTAGCACCAAACTTCATGTACATAAAAGAATTTTGCAACATCTAAGGGCAATAGCTAACAAAGATGAGTCTTACCCGGTTGCCCGGCACATGCACGAGTTTCAAGGAGGGTGCGCAGAAGAAGTCAAATACAGCGTAATAGATGGTATCACAAAGGATATTCGTGGAGGTGATAGGGAGAAACATTTGAGAAAATTAGAGTCCAGGTATATATTGGCATTAGATTCGAGAGAAACAGTTGGGTTAAACTCAAGTGAAGAGTTATATATACTTTTAAGCTAATATGGTTATTTCAACTATTACTAACAGTTCACATTCAGTGACAAAAAAAGTTTATAATTATCCAAGAAACGTATTGTTATCTCATTCATCATATGATTTGTTACTATACCATATGAGGTCTCTCCGTTTAACAAATGTTCAATAATATGAACTAGGCAATGAGCATTAGACACTGTTTAATTCTCTAACAACATATAGTCATTAGTTTCTTCGTGATTTATTGAGCTTTGTATTTATTTACTTGTGATTTATTTGTATGTTGAACCACACGTTATAATTTGTTTGATGTAGGGTGTTGCTTTAAGTGAGCTATAGCATGGGGGATATATAAACGGGGCCAAAATGGCGGCCCGCAAGTTGATAAGGGCGGCCATGCCAAAACGCGTTCCTGTTTTGTCTAAATAAACCTTTGGTTTAACCATCGTGGAGTGCTGGAAGCCTTAATGATTTTTTAAGGTCTTGTGTTCGATATATATATATATATATATATATATATATATATATATATATATATATATATATATGTTGGACTTTTTGCCTTACGCAGGGTCATCCCCAGTCTTTTTGCCTCCTTCCTCCTGGTTTTTCTGACCTCTCGCTGTTGGCTCTAGGACTCTGAGCACTTCATCACTGCTGACCAGTGCTAAAGTGCAGGTGCTCTCCCATCTAAAGTTGGTATGATTGGCTTATACCTAATTGGCATATTTAATTTACCTATAAGTCCCTTGTACAGTGGTAACTCTATACCCGGGGCCCGTAAATTAAATACTACTAGTGGGCCTGCAGCACTGCTTGCGCCACCCACTGAAGTAGACTTTCAAACCTGTCTCAGGGCCTGTGTGCGCAGTTTTCTGCCACAGGGACCTGGCATCTAAATTTACTTGCCAGGCCCAGAACTCCCCTTTTACTACATGTAAGTCACCCTTAAGGTACGCCCTAGCTAGCCTTATGGGCAGGGTGCCATGTATGTAGAAAGGCAGGACATGTGCCATATTGCATGGCCTGTCCTGGTAGTGTCAAACAGCCTAACTTGGTGTCTCACTGCTGTGAGTGCTGCCTTCTCATAGGATTGCATTAGAAATGCCCTGCCTTATGTGTAAGGGATATTGTCTGATTTATGAGGGGTAGCGTAGGCGTGTTTGGTATGGTTGTGATGGTGATGATAAATACTGCCTACTGGTGTGGGTGTATTTTTTATTACTATCACAGACATGCCACTTCTAGAAAGTGCGCATTTATTTGTACTTATGACTCTGGTGTTTTGCAGCTTGACTCCAATCCACGTCTGGGCAGAGTGACAGTTGGGGCTTTGTGCATACTTTTCAGACAGCCTGTACACAGGGAGGGTGGAGGTGTCACAGAGGTGCATCTGCATACTGAATTCATTCATTCGCATTTATAAAGCGCGCTACTCACCCGTAAGGGTCTCAAGGCGCTGGGGGGGTGGGGGGGGGGTCAGTGCTGAAAGAGCCAGGTCTTGAGCTGCCTCCTGAAGGAGAGGTGGTCAGGTATGGTGCGAAGGTGGCTGGGCAGAGAGTTCCAGGTCTTCGCTGCCAGGAAAGAGAAGGATCTTCCTCCGGCGGTGGCTTTGCGGATGCGCGGTACGGCTGCCAGGGCTTGTCCGGTCGAGCGTAGGGTGCGCGGAGGAGTGTAGAATGAGATGCGGTGGTTGATGAGTTTTGGTCCGAGGTTGTGAAGGGCTTTGTGTGCGTGGGTGAGGAGTCTGAAGGTGATCCTCTTGTTGACTGGGAGCCAGTGAAGTTTCTTCAAGTGTCCGGAGATGTGGTGGTGGCGGGGTATGTTCAGGATGAGTCGTGCGGCAGCGTTCTGGATCCGTTGAAGTTTCCTCTGCAGCTTGATGGTGATGCCGGCGTACAGAGTGTTCCCATAGTCCAAGCGACTGGTGACGAGGGCGTGGGTGACGGTCTTTCTGGTATCGGTGGGGATCCAGCGGAAGATCTTGCGGAGCATGCGGAGGGTGTTGAAGCATGCCGAGGTCACCGAGTTGACCTGTCTGGACATGGAGAGGGATGAGTTCAGGATCTGGGCTGAGAGAAGGGAGAGGCGGGGCACACCTACATTTGTAAAGGCTGTGCCCTGGCCTCACACAATAGGGTCGTTAACCCCCCACTGATGTTTGGAGCCTGTGCTGAAAGGAGAGAGGGGGCACTCCCAGAACCAGTTGTAACTGGCTGGAACCTCCTCTCCCTACACTGTAAGAACTGACTATAATTACAGGGGAATTTTCCCCACAATTTGAACACTCTTGGAAATTGAACCTGGACACAAGAAGCTGCTCAATGGATTCACCAGGAAACCGTCTTGTACTGCTGCTGCTGTGCTAACCTGTAACCTGCCTGGTCACTAGGAGGAACTGCCATCATCTGCACCCCTTGTGCTGGCCTGTAACTGGACCCACCAGCCTTGTGCTCCTTCCTGCTTCCTTGGCCCCTGACCCCTGTAACTTTTCCCTGCACTCGGAGTGCTGCCTTTGCGCTGAGAGAGCGCTCTTCTGTGCCCGCAGGCACTTCAAGGCACCTGATTCTGGCTAAAGAAATCAACGCCGCAGCCCGGGGGAAGTTGTGGCCCCAAGCGCGAGTGAGCGCGCTGCTTTGTGCCCCCGGGGCACCAAAATAATCTATTCCTTTTTGGAGCACCAGCGCTCCTGTCGTGCCCCCCGGGCAAAGCACGCTCCGTAGAGCGCCCCCGGGACACTGGCAGGCACCGACTTTGGTGCCTGCCTCCTTTCCAGCGGCCGGACGGGCCGCCGAGTGCTGCGGGAGCCTTGGGCAGGGAAGGAAGCCTCATCGGAGGCTCCCACGCCCCCAGGCTCCGTAGGATTCCTTACGACGAGGAAGGGAGGCCTTACCGGAGGCTCCCCCTGCTCCTCCGACACTCCGGAGGTGCTGAAGTAGGCAGTGGGCAGGGTGGGAACCCCGCAGGAGGTTCCCCCATGCCGCCAGCTTCCTTGTGGCCCGTGCGGGCCAGTATTGTTAATTGTTGTCTCCCCCACTACCAAGTGCCAGGACAGGCCTGAGGGAGACTCTTGGAACTCACGGGCCCCTGGAGGGGTCCGTTACAGAATCAGAGGGGGTGCATTGTGCCCCCCTCCTTCTCCCCTAGTCTCGAGGACGTTGGCCCCCCTTCCTGAGGGCCAGTTGAGGCCCGGGGGGGCCCCCAATGATCACGGGTCCCAGGAGGGGCCCGTCAGGAATACTGAGAGGGTGCGTGCCACCCCTCTTGGTCCCAAATGCTCACAGGAGGCCCCCGTTTTGCGTAGAGGAGCGCAGGGAGCTCCAATTATCATTCAATAGGCATTGGAGGTGCCTTCATCAAGTCAGGTACTTTTAAAAGGATCAATATAATTATAATCGAAGTTCTTTCTAAAGACTTTGCTGATTTATATATTGCCTACCTGTTTTTGATGTATTACATATATGTGCAAATGTTCCTTTTATGGGCATGACTTGCTAATATGTTTCCCTAATTTGCCATATGTTTTCTAATGTTCCTACTATGGGCGTTTTATGATATTCTTATGACAAGTGTTCTAATGTGATAACGTGTGTCCTGACTACTGCTTATGTTGCAGAATACTGAGTAACATTTGTGTTATGTGTGACTACTGCTAATTTGCAGAGTAACTAATGTGTAACGTTCTGACAACTGCTAAGGAAGTAGGATGTGATGTCTGGTCTGATAATGGCACTGTGTACAATACAGTATGTTTTCATATAATGTGGTGTTGTGTTTCCTTTGTGGTGGGGATATTGCGTCACATGTGTTGTGTGTGTTGTGCAAATGCTTTACACATTGCCTCCGGGTTAAGCCTGACTGCTCGTGCCAAGCTACCAAGGGGGTGAGCAGGGGTTATCTTGGACGTGTAACTCCCTTGCCCTGACTAGAGTAGGTAAGTTCTGCCTGGCTGAGGTGCATACCCTAGCCAACCAGAAACCACATTTCTAACATTGGTCGTCAGAGGTGAGGATAGGACTTGCGCTTGCACAATACCATTGTGACTCATTATTTCACTACAAGGATTGCGTTTAGACCATCACATGTTTGGCTTCTCTTAACTTTTTCTCTTTGGTCATTTTTCCTGTTTTCAGTTCTCACGCTTGGGTATTGTGGTTGTCACATTTGAGTTATTTGTACCTTTTCAAGATGGGACTTATCTTTGATTTAGAGGACCTGCCGTTTTACACGCAGGAGGAATTAGAGGGGTTCTATAGAGAGAGAGGGCTGCCTGTAGAAGGGGACCTCAGGAGATCTCTGAATTTCTTTGAAAGGTTTGTGACATATACCCAGGGAGGGAGTATGCTTAGGGAGTACCCAGAGGATCCTGAGTTTAGCAAGGGTTCCCAATGGGAGGGCTCCCAGACCTCATCCCTAGAGAGTGGTAGAGAGACTGATCAGGAGGGTGAGAATGACCGGTTGGGGATGCCAGTTGACAGGGAAGGCCCCTAGTGATCGGGAGTCCCTTGCTGTGTCCAGTGTAAGAAGCAGGGCTACCTCTCATTCCTTGACGCCTGATAAGCTAAGAGATAGGCGGGAAGAGAGGGACCTGTAGTTGTAGTTAGCGCGCCTAGCTGTTGAGGAGAGAAGGGCTGAGGTAGAGAAGGCCTTAGTACAGGAGAGAATAGCAGAGGCAGAGAGGGCCTTTGCCAGAGGAAGACTCGCTCTAGAGCGCAGTCTGAAGGTTCTGGACTCAACAGCGCTGCAGGTGGAGTCCAGTGGTGGCAGCAATGTACAGTGCTGTAGCAAAGATGTTCCTCACATACCCATAGATCTGGTACCTAGGTTCCAAGAGGGGGGTGACATATGTCAGTGGTTAAAGGAATATGAGAGGGCTCTGGTAGAGCGCAGGATCCCTGAGAAGGATTGGGGAACTGGCCTAGGGAGCTTTATTCCTGAGGAGAGGAGGGATGCCCTACTGACTCTAGAAGAGAGTGACAGGGAGGGGTACTCCGCTGTAAAGAATGCACTGATTGTGAAGTATGGTTTTTCCCCTGAGAAATACAGAAAAAGGTTTAGGGGTGGTAAGAAACTGTCCCACCAGTCTTGGGAGGAGTTTGTGGAGGATTGCTGCATTGCACTAGATGGATGGGTGAAGGGTAGCACAGTAAACAATTTTGAAGGGCTGTTTAATCTGATTGTCAGAGAGCACCTGCTTCGTTGTTGTTTTTCAGAGTTACGCCAACACTTGTCAGTGTGTGAGCTCTCTGACCCCAGGGAGCTTGCAAAGGAGGCAGACTTCTGGTTGCGTACCAGAGGGCCTGGTGTAGCATTAGGGGGTGTTCCTAATGGAAGTGAGTGGTCTAGGTGTTTCCCAACCAGGTGTGGTGGGAAAGGCTTGTGTCCCAGGTAGGTCCCAGTGTATTGGGGCGAGTAAGGCACCCCATGTCCAGTCTCAGAGGAGAGGGAATGGGGTTGGACTGAGGCCCAGGGTACCCGAGCTCCAGTCCCAGGTCCTGGAGGGTTCCATGAGTGAACGCCAGGAGGTGAGCCTAGCCTGTGCCGTAGGGCCAGCTGTTCAGAAGGATCCCATTTGGTCATTAGGACTTGGGCGGGTGGCTGGTGATAGCGTTCCGCCGGTCCTGGTGTCTGGTAGTCTCCCTCTACAGCGGAGGAGGTGGAAATCCAGGCATAGGGTTGAGAGGGGGCTGCGGGCCCCACTGGAGAACCTGGAGGGTCAGGGGTCAGCTCTGAGAGCAGAGCCCCCCAGGAATGACCTTGGTGAGACCATTTCTGGGCTGGGGGGAATCCAGACTCTGTCAGAAGGGCAGAGGTCAGGAGACCTGCGCCAGCCAGACTCTTGTGTGGCCCTTGGGGAAGGTGTTTCCCTGGTGGGGGGTAGGTGTGCACCCCTGGAAGTCCTGGTGCACCAGGCAATGATTCAACGGCAGGGTGGTGACTCTGGGTTGGATGATCAGGTTCAGGGGGTAAACTCTGACCTGATGGGGAGTAGGTGTGCTCCCAAGGAAGTCCTGGTGCGCCAGGCAGTGGTTCAACCGCAGGGTAGTGACTCTGGGTTGGATTGCCAGATTCAGGGGGTAAGCTCTGATCTGGTAGGGGGTAGGTGTGCTCCCAAGGAAGTCCTGGTTCGCTGGGCAATGGTCCTGTCTAAGGGTGTCTTCCCTGGACTAGATAGACAGGTTCAGGGGGTAAACTCTGACCTGGTTGGGGGGTCGGTTAGTGTGCTCACCCCCGTGTGAAACTTCTGGTGGCTTCTCCCGAGGTGGGGAGACGCAGGACTCTGGAAGTGGGGTTCAGGGAGGGGGAAGCCCGCCCCGGTGCAACCCAAGGGTGTCAGTCGCCAGGTAGTGATCCTGGGCTGGCGAGAGAGTTGTGCAGGGCTGCTGTACCCAGCACCCTGGCAAGTGTGGATTCTGGTGATACCCCTCCTAGGAGAGGAGGGCGGGATCCTAGAAGGAGGGGTAGAGGGAGGAGAGCCTCGCCTCTAACCCCTGTAGAACCTATGGGTGCGGACCCTAGGTGAGGGGTGAACCTATATAATGGTGCTAAGCTTGCTTAGAGCCATTATTTAATGCCTGGGTCAGGGCAGGCATTGAGGTACCTGTAGACCCATTTCCATGGCCACACACCATGGAATGGGCCCACAGTTGCCCACCCCAAGCCCCAGGAGCACCCCCACCCACACCAGAGGGACACCAGAAGACAGGGGACCCCATCCCAGGTGAGTAAGGTAAGTATTTTTTCATTTTTTTGTAAAGTGCCATTGGGAGCCCTGACATGGCGCCCCCTGCCTGGTACCAGGTCTAATGGCCAGGTCTAAAGTCCCCTGTGCTGGCAATAGGGGTGGTGGGCATTACTCCTGTCTCCATTTAGACAGGTGTCATGTATGTGGCTGTTTGTGCATCAGAAAATGACGCTAGGCTGATTAGCAGTGGAAATTTTGCAGCTAGTCTGCCTACCGTCATTTTCTGATACACAACCTCCATTTCCCATACCGCCACCCTCACCCAACTAGCGTCATTTTTTGTGACACCAGCCTATTCTTAGCGCTGGCTTGCACCATTCCTTAAATATGGCACCCAGCTGGCGCTGTAGAATGACGCAAGCCGGTGGTAATATTTTTGCCACAAAACTGCGTTAGCGCAGTTTTGCAGAAAAAAAACATAAATATGGGCCTTAATTTAGAAGAGAACAAAATGAAGGGGTTAATTTTGTCACAGAAATGATGGTTAGTGCTGTAGAAAGAAAAATTAGGGCACGTTTTAAGTGAGTTCTCAAATATCTTCCTCTTGTACATCATGCACTTCAACACCAGCAGCAGACTTCCAATTAACACCCTGTTCATCAGCAGCAATACTAAAATGTTCTAATTTGCAACTAGAGCTAACATTCTGAATTTATGCCAAAAGTGTGACACATCTGAAAACCACCTGGCTGGAATCAAAGTCCAAGACTGAGAGCATTTTCTACTGAAGATATTGCACTAAATATGGAAACTACAGAGCTTCATAACAAGTAAGTCTCCTAAGATGTCCACCAGACAAAAAGAGCCCAAATGTAGAACAAATATCATCCAAATGTAGCCCAAGTATTTCCCAATGACAGAAATGCACAGAGCACTTTTTTTCTTTGTTTTTTTGCAGTTTCATTTAGCGGAGACTTGACCGAAGGTATTGGTGTGCTTAACATGAGCATCAGCTACTTTACACAATGACACATTCATTTTGGTTTTAGGCATGGGGAGATTAAGTGAATTGTCCAGAATCACAGGATTTCGAGCTAACGTCCAAACGCAAACCTGGTTCCCCAGTTGCAAGGTCTGCAGCTCTGGCCTTAACGTCACATCCCTTACCCTAATTAAAACATATAAACAATTTTATGTCAGGACCGGGGGCTTCGGATATTGCTTCTCCTTCTTTGTTGTTTATTACAGTCAGAACACACAGCAGCCATAAAAACAAAGCTTTTCTTAAAACTACATTACCCATAAGATTTATGGATGACATCATAACAACAGTCCGATCATAGCCCATATAGCTCAGAGTAACCACAAATCCTCCTCTTTCTTTGCTGCGTTGCAAAAAAAGAGGATTACCAAACTTTATCTTGTTATTTGAGTGCTCTATAATCACTTTGTCATACGCGCTGCTTTTTCCTTCTGATTCTAGAGCCTTTGTATCTCAAGCACACATGACTCCCTACTGGCATTAACGCCTCACATAGAGCGATCAGGCGGTTAGATTACATAGCTTCATGTAATGACAGTGGATCGCTCATATATTCAGGCCGCAACCAGTTGTTGCACCTGGCACGGTGTAGAGAGTCCTGAGGATGAAGCACTTTCACGCGAGACCTGCAGTCCTCTTTTTGGCTCGCTGCCCTCACGTGCGTTAGGTGTCGGAGGTCGGTTTCTAGTCGCACGCTTAGACTCGGTGTTGGAAAATGGGTTATTGGTAAGGGCAGGTACGTACCTACACTAAGCAATAGGCCACTAACCTCCACTAAGGTCCAGTTAGGTCTCAGTAAATTAAACCCAGCTCAACCCTTGGTAGCTTGGCAACAAGCGTCAAGGCTTAACTTAGGAGACAGCGTGTAAAGCATTCAAACATCACAAAACAGTAATTAAATAAAACACAGGAAACAGTATTAAAATCCAAAAACAATTTATATGAATAGATTATATTTTTATCTTTAAAATGACACCAAAACTAATAAAATCGGATAAGGGGAACCGGAGATATGAATTTTTAAAGAATTTAGTTTTTTTTAGCACCTAGAAACAAAAAGCGCCAATCGGGTCATCTGGTTGCACCTCGACCGGGGCAAAGTCAAAGTTTCAGGCCGACCGCAATGGAGCCCTGCTCGGCTACAGGCCGCGGGAGGCCTCGGTTAAAATGTTACCTTCACACTTAGGGGGTCATTCTGACCTCGGTGGTAAAAGGCGCTTACCGCCGGTCAGAACCCTGCCATAACACCGCCGCGGACGCGGTAAACCGCCACGGTCATTCTGACCCGCAACTGGCAAACCGCCAAAAACCCAACATCAACAAAAGTCCGCCACACCAACGGCCAGCGAAAAACTGGCGATGACCAAACCTCCACTGTCACGCCAACAGAAATACGCCCATTCCATTCCGACCCACAAATCCCCGCAGCGGTCTTTCAACCGCGGTATTCCATTGGCGGTACACACCGCCGCGGTCAAAATACACACACCTTTACAAAACACTACCACATTGGACAATTCAAAATACACACACCTGAGACACATACACACAACACTCCCACACACCCAATACAATATAAAACACACACCCACATCACCCACAAACCCTTACGACCACAATTGCGACTGAAGGCCAGAGAGAGACAGCACAGAATAGAGTAGATCATCACACAGAGGCAAATCACTACATCACCCACACAATATCCACGCACAAAACACCACACACCAACACACTCACCACACTCTACAACACATACCCCACCCCACACCTCATCCACACCACCCCATGGCACCCCAAAGACACCCCAGGTTCTCTGACGCAGAACTCAGGGTCATGGTGGAGGAAATAGTTCGGGTAGAGCCCCAGCTCTTCAGGACACAGGTGCAGCACACCACCATTGCCAGGAAGATGGAGCTATGGCAAAGAATAGTGGACAGGGTCAACGCTGTGGGACAGCATCCACGAAATCGGGACGACATCAGGAAGCGGTGGAACGACCTACGGGGGAAGGTGCGTTCCATGGTATCAAGGCACAACATCGCGGTGCAGAAGACTGGCGGCAGACCCCCACCTACTCCCCCAGAATTTACAGCATGGGAGGAGCAATTCTTGAACATCCTGCATCCTGAGGGCCTCTCTGGAGTAGGCGGAGGAATGGACTCTGGTAAGTCAAATCTTCACTACTTCATTCCCCCCACCCCACCTGCATGCCAAATCATACCCCCACCCCCTAGCAAATGGCTCACCATCACAACCCACCCATCCCAAAACCTAGCCCTGCATGCGTCCCCAAAGCATGGACACCCATCACCAAAGCATGCCCACTGCACATCCCCATCTCCCCCACAAGCCACCGTCACAACAGCCCCCACAAGGGAATGCCAGCACTGGGGTACACGGACACCCACCCATTTCACGAAATGGCACACACAGAAGCAATAACCATACTCTTATACCCCTGCAGGACCCGAACGCCACCACACCGCCCAGGAGGGTCCAGAGATGTCCATCCCACCCCCAAAAGAGGCCCCCTGTGATGACAGCAGCTCTGTCTCCCTGGACCCAGATGACCAGCCCGGCCCATCGGGGACCTCGGGACAGTCGGTTCCCCACAGACAGCCACAGGCTACAGCAGACCTAACCCCCTCTGGGAACACCAGCACAGCTCCCACCCAGCGGGCCCATGCCTCTGTCTCCAGGACACGTCAATCAGCGGTGTGTCCACCACTACAGGGCACCCAGGTTGACCCACCACCCCAACAACAACAGGGACCTGGGGGCAGTGGTAGTGGGCACACGGTCCAGGGGACAGAGGCCCAGGGAAACAGGGGAACTGGGAGGGCTGCTGTGCGACAGGGGGGGGACAGGCCCAGGGAACCCACTCTCCAAGAGGCCCCCTCCTCCATCATGGGAGCATACCACCGCTCCCAGGAGACGATGGCTACGGTACTGGCCAGGTTCCAGGAGATCCAGGTACTGCAGGAGGAACAGTACATGGGGTTCAGAGAGGAACTGAGAAACATTAGTTCCGCAATGGGGACCATCGTCGTGGCTCTTAACCAGATAGTCACCACATTGCGGGACCATGTGGCACCACAAAGGGCCCCTGTCACTAGCATGGACCAAGACCAGGCTACCGCCTCCGCCGGCGCTAGTGGACAGGAGGCCCCCACACAACGACAGGCCACCAGAACCCCACCTCCTGCAGAAGAAGAACCACCCTGCAAGCGGGGCCTGAGATCTCAGAAGAAGACAGAGTAGGATGCCAAGACCCCCGCCAGCAAAGGATACCCCCTGATGTCATCCCACTGTCCCGCATTGTCACCCTGTCCAACCTTAAACTGCCCCTGCTCCATCCTTCCACAGGCATATGGACAATGCACCTGTGAGACTGAAAACTGGACTCTGCCATGGACATTACTCCACCATCACCCATCACCGTTTTTCAACCATGTTCCAAAATTTAGCACTTTATTAAATTCACTTATTGCACCTAAAAAATCTGGAGTCTGCTTGTATTTTGAACAAATGTATTAGACATAACGGTGCCAAAATGTTCAGTTATATTGTGATGACAACATACCACTGTCACACAGCTGTAGTCCATGGGCAAACAAAGCAGAGGTCACGCAGTGGGGCCCACAGCTCTGAAATTGGAAGGGAAAGTCACAACTCAGTTAACAGAAACTGGGGGGAAACACAGACAGTAGAGAGGCAGGAGACTTTAAGTAAATGTAAAATGGCGGGGTTGATTCGTACCTGTGTGCTACTGAAAATACTGTTGTATCACTGTGTCCCTGTTGTCTGTGCCATCCCCGTCGTCTTCCTCCTCTTCACTCTCCACAGGCTCCACAGCTGCTACAACACCACCATCTGGACCATCCTCCTGCAGGAAAGGCACCTGGCGTCGCAAAGCCAGGTTGTGAAGCATACAGCAGGCCACGATGATATGGCACACCTTCTTTGGTGAGTACATTAGGGATCCACCTGTCATATGCAGGCACCTAAACCTGGCCTTCAGGAGGCCGAAGGTCCGCTCGATCACCCTCCTAGTCCGCCCATGGGCCTCATTGTACCGTTCCTCTGCCCTGGTCCGGGGATTCCTCACTGGGGTCAGTAGCCACGACAGGTTGGGGTAACCAGAGTCACCAATTAGCCACACACGGTGTCTCTGTAGCTGTTCCATCACATAAGGGATGCTGCTATTTCGCATGATGTACGCGTCATGCACTGACCCAGGGAACTTGGCATTTACATGAGAGATGTACTGGTCAGCCAAACAGACCACCTGGACATTCATCGAATGATAACTTTTTCTGTTCCTGTACACCTGCTCACTTTCACTGGGGGGAACCAAAGCCACATGGGTCCCATCAATGGCACCAATGATGTTGGGAATATGTCCAAGGGCATAGAAATCACCCTTCACTGTAGCCAAATCGCCCACCTCAGGGAAAACAATGTAGCTCCGCATGTATTTCATCAGGGCAGACAACACTCTGGACAAAACCTTAGAAAACATAGGCTGAGACATCCCTGATGATATGGCCACTGTTGTTTGGAATGATCCACTTGCCAAAAAATGGAGTACTGACAGCACCAGAGGGGGAATCCCTGTGGGTTGGCGAATGGGGGACATCAGGTCTGGCTCCAGCTGGGCACACAGTTCCTGTATAGTGGCTCGGTCAAGTCTGTATGTCAGTATGACATGTCTTTCTTCCATTGTCGACAGGTCCACCAGCGATCTGTACACGGGAACATTCCTCCATCTCCTCGCAAGTCCCAGCGGACGGTGCCTAGGAAGGAAAACATGGAGCACAGAGTCAAGCAACCCATAGGTACGTAACCACAGCTTGCACAGAACACGATTTGCTATGCATTGAATGGCTTGTATGAGTGGCAATGCAAGGCCTAGGCCTGTGTGACGCAGTAGAAATTAAGCCATGTGGGCCCTTGAAATGGCGGCCGCCTGACCTGTGAAGTGTGACAATGGGATGTGAGGTCAATGCGCTGGCGTGGCACACCGTGGCGGTAGGCGGTCGAAGACCGCGGCGCAAAGCAGCATTGGTTAACATTGAACCCTATGGGTCTCAGGAGCCAATGACGATGTGCGCCGGCGGTCGAGGTACGCACCGCCGCGGTACGCACCGCCGCGGGCGTGACCGCCATTTTCTATCTGCTTAATCACTCGAGACCTGATCATCAACAGGAGAGGACCTATACTGCAAGTGCTGCTGTGACCTCGGTCTGGAAGAGACAATGGCTGCTGCGACTGGGGAAAGGGCCACTGCCTTCACATCTGAGGAATTGGAGAAACTTGTTGATGGGGTCCTCCCCCAGTATGCGCTACTCTACGGTCCTCCAGACCAACAGGTTAGTACACTGGGACCATGCGTTGTGGGCAATGCCTGGGTTGAGTGGGGTGAATGAACGATGGTGCGGAGGGGAGCGTATGAGGCATGCATCAAACGACACATGAGAGCATGTGCCACATGGCAAGGGTGGGGATGGGGGGACACTCACATCGAGCATGCAGAAAATGTTGATATTGTATTTTCTCTCCCTGTACATGTCACATAGGTCAGCGCCCATCAGAAAGTCGACATTTGGCGTGCCATCGCCAAGGACATCCGGACCCTGGGGGTCCACAACAGACGGGGCACCCACTGCCGCAAGAGGTGGGAGGACATCCGCCGCGGGAGCAGAAAGACCGCGGAGGCTCTGCTGGGGATGGCCTCCCAACGTAGGAGGGGTGCCACGCGTCAATTGACCCCCCTGATATCTCGGATCCTGGCGGTGGCCTACCCAGATTTGGATGGGCGCGTGAGGACATCACAGCAGACACAAGGGGGTGAGTACACTCTCCTTCTGCTGACTATGCGCGCAGTGGAGGTGTCTGGGTGGGGGAGGAGGGCTGTGGGTATCCCTAGGCCAGGGCGATTTCTGTAGGCTAGGCCCCTCCGTAAGGCATGGCCCTGTGCCCCCGCCCCCCACCTCTGTAGGGTGCCAAGTACAGCTATCCATGGCCCTGTGTCACCTATGTGTGCAGTTGTCGTCCATAGGCTTGTAGGCCATGTCCCACTGATTGAGTAGTGTACCCCAAGTGCGCCGCGTAGAGCAGGGGGCTTCTGTGTCTGTCCTCTCCGCCAACTGTGTTGCCAATGCATGCACTCAACATGTCTTTCCCCCCCCCCTTTTTTGGTCTGCTCTTCCTGTTCATGTGTGCATTAGCATCTTCTGGCGGAGAAGAAGTGGCATTGGAGCACGAGGGAGCTGCATCTCACATGGCCCCGGAGGGCCATGCAACGGACTCTGATTTGACGAGTGAGACGGAGGGCGAGGGGGGCTCCACAACGGGGACACGTGGAGACATCAGCGACACCGACACGTCCTCGGAAGGGAGCTCCCTTGTGGTGGCGGCAACATCCGTGCCCACCGCAACAACAGGTACAGCCGCCACCCAGCGCACCAGCTCCGCCCTCCCAGCAGCCCCTCAGCGTTCGCCCCGTGCCCGCTCGCACACCAAGGCGGGCATCTCCTTCGCCCCAGGCACCTCAGGCCCTGCCCCAGTTACCCCTGCTGCCCTCAGTGAGGAGGTCATTGACCTCCTCCGGACGCTCATTGTTGGGCAGTCTACCCTTTTGAATGCCATCCAGGGGGTGGAAAGGGAGGTGCATCGGAGCAATGCATACCTGGAGGGCATTCATTCGGGTCAGGCTGCCCATCAGCGATCGTTCAACGCTCTGGCCTCAGCACTGACGGCAGCCATTGTCCCTGTCTCCTGCCTCCCTCCTCCAACTCCCTCCACCCAGTCCCACTCCCCTGTTCCTCTGCCTATCCCAGACACACCTACAGACCAGCCTGCACACACCTCAACACCCAAGGTCAGCTCATCCAAACATAAGCACCACACATCACAGAAGCATTCACACAAGCAACATCCACATGCAGACATGCCAACAGCCACTGCCTCCTCTGTGTCCCCTTCCTCCTCGTCTCCCTCCTCCCTCCCTGTGACGTCCCAACTCACACTTGCATGCGCCACTTCATCAGCCACTACGTCCATCACCAGCACACCCACCAGAACACTCCGCACATGTGCAGTCACCACCCCCACTGCCATTTACACGTCCCCTGTGTCCTCTCCCAGTGTGTCTGTCACCCCCTCTTCCAAACCACACAAACGCAGGCAGCCACCCACCCAACAGCCATCCGCCTCACGACAGCCTCCGTCACAAGCACCTGCACCCATAGACAGCACACTTGACTCTCCTACAACCACATCCTCTTCCTCCACTCCCATACCCACTGCACCTACCCTTCCCATTGCTCCTAAAAAGTTTTTCCTCTCCAAAATTAACCTCTTTCCATCACCTGACCCACCCCCTCCATCTCGTAAAAGTCCAATCTGCACCTCAGCCACCACAACCCCTGGACCTACAAGGACCATAGTCCAGGGATATTGGAGTCCCCCACCTTCGAGGGCAGCCACATCGGCCAGCAGCAAAGGGACAGCCAGCCCACCCCCTGGGAAAAAACAAAAAAAGCCAAGGGCCGGCGCGAGAGAACAGAGACGGCAGCCTCCACAGGCACCACCCTGGCACCGTCAGGGAGTGGGGTGCCACCTGGCACATCTCCAAAGGGAGGCAAGGGCCACAGAGGATCAGGCAAGGATGGCAAGGGCAGCACGGCCGACAAGTCCGGCAGCAGGCGAGTTGCCCAGGAGGGCCCCACCAGCCCCATTCCCGGGGTGAAGGAGGACACCCACGGGCATGGGACACCAGCACAGGAGGGCCCAGCAAGCGAGAAGTCGGATGGCGAGTGAACACCATCTATTGCCCGGATCTGGTGCCCTGGAGACACATGTGAAGAACCGCAGAACAGGGCCCCGCCGTGTCAAGAACCGCTGAACAGGGCCCTTCAAGACAAGCACCGCTGAACAGGGCCCCGCCGTGTCAAGAACCGCTGAACAGGGCCCTTCAAGACAAGCACCGCTGAACAGGGCCCCGCCGTGTCAAGAACCGCTGAACAGGGCCCTTCAAGACAAGCACCGCTGAACAGGGGCCCGCCGTGTCAAGAACCACAGAACAGGGCCCCGCCGTGTCAAGAACCGCTGAACAGGGCCCTTCAAGACAAGCACCGCTGAACAGGGCCCCGCCGTGTCAAGAACCGCTGAACAGGGCCCTTCAAGACAAGCACCGCTGAACAGGGCCCTGCCGTGTCAAGAACCGCTGAACAGGGCCCTTCAAGACAAGCACCGCTGAACAGGGCCCCGCCGTGTCAAGAACCGCTGAACAGGGCCCTTCAAGACAAGCACCGCTGAACAGGCCCCCGCCGTGTCAAGAACCGCTGAACAGGGCCCTTCAAGACAAGCACCGCTCCGCTGGGCCCTTCATCTCAAGCACCGCTCCGCTGGGCACCGCCGTCTCTGCAACGCTCCGCTGGGCCCTTCATCTCAAGCACCGCTCCGCTGGGCCCTTCATCTCAAGCACCGCTCCGCTGGGCACCGCCGTCTCTGCACCGCTCCGCTGGGCCCTTCATCTCAAGCACCGCTCCGCTGGGCACCGCCGTCTCTGCACCGCTCCGCTGGGCCCTTCATCTCAAGCACCGCTCCGCTGGGCACCGCCGTCTCTGCACCGCTCCGCTGGGTCCTTCATCTCAAGCACCGCTCCGCTGGGCACCGCCGTCTCTGCACCGCTCCGCCCTTCATCTCAAGCACCGCTCCGCTTGGCCCTTCATCTCAAGCACCGCTCCACTGGGCACCGCCGTCTCTGCACCGCTCCGCTGGGCCCTTCATCTCAAGCACCGCTCCGCTGGGCACCGCCGTCTCTGCACCGCTCCGCTGGGCCCTTCATCTCAAGCACCGCTCCACTGGGCCCTTCATCTCAAGCACCGCTCCGCTGGGCAGCGCCGTCTCTGCACCGCTCCGCTTGGCCCTTCATCTCAAGCACCGCTGACACATTGGCAGAAGGGGCAGGCCTGGATCAGTGTCGGACAGGGCTGCACAATACACTCTGGGCACCAAGAGTCCTCCAGTACCGCTGGAGTCTGTCATCCACTTGTGAGACTGTGGCTTTGCACTCCCCAGGATGGCACAGTGGGCAACCCACCCACTGTAGAGACTTGAGAGACTGTGGCTTTGCACTCCCCAGGATGGCACAGTGGGCAAGCCACCCACTGTAGAGACTTGAGAGACTGTGGCTTTGCACTCCCCAGGATGGCACAGTGGGCAAGCCACCCACTGTAGAGACTTGAGAGACTGTGGCTTTGCACTCCCCAGGATGGCACAGTGGGCAAGCCACCCACTGTAGAGACTTGAGAGACTGTGGCTTTGCACTCCCCAGGAAAAAGCAGTGGGCAACCCACCCACTGTAGCGACTTGAGAGACTGTGGCTTTGCACTCCCCAGGATGGCACAGTGGGCAAGCCACCCACTGTAGAGACTTGAGAGACTGTGGCTTTGCACTCCCCAAGATAGCACAGTGGGCAAGCCACCCACTGTAGAGACTTGAGAGACTGTGGCTTTGCACTCCCCAGGATGGCACAGTGGGCAAGCCACCCACTGTAGAGACTTGAGAGACTGTGGCTTTGCACTCCCCAGGAAAAAGCAGTGGGCAACCCACCCACTGTAGCGACTTGAGAGACTGTGGCTTTGCACTCCCCAGGATGGCACAGTGGGCAAGCCACCCACTGTAGAGACTTGAGAGACTGTGGCTTTGCACTCCCCAGGATTGAACATTGGCCGTGGAGGCCCCTCGTGGATCTGGCGTCGTGGACTCATGTGGCTGAGGTGGCCCCCCTTCCCTTCCCCCTGAGGTGCCTGTAGTTTTCCTATCTGATGCCCCTGCAGTGTTCTCTCCAATGGATTCGGGTCTCATGTGTGGGCTTTGCCCATGTGTTGAGGACCATTGGCCCACGTACAATGACAGAAAGCCAATTCTGACGGGACAATATACATATGTGTACATAGTTATGGGATGTTTGTCTTACTTATTTACTTTGCCTTACAATATATTTGTATTACAATTACTTATTATTTTGTCTTTGCATTCTTCCGGGGGGTTTGGGGGGTGTCACTCTGAGTTGTTGCTCTGCATTGGTGTGTAGGTAGTTGGGGGGGGGGTCTCGCGTATGTGTGTGCCCGTAATCTTTTCTCCTCCCCCCTCCCGTGTGTCGTAGGTGCAGTACTCACCGTTGTCTTCTGCGCCGGCGTTCGTGCTCCTGGTAGAGGAGCAGGTAGACAATAGCTAGTAGGATGTGTAGTTCTGGTTCCATGCTGTCCAGATTCCTCGTGGGGTGTGTAGAGGTGAGCGTTTTCCCGTTCGTAGTCTGTTTCCGCCGTGTTTTTATCGGCGGGGGTCCCGCCTCGGAAAATGTGGCGGTTTGGTGAGTTGTGATAGGGTGGGCGGTACATTGTCTCCCGCCTGTCTGTTGGCGGTGACCGCCGCGCTGCTTGTCTGTACCGCCGTGGCGGTCGGAGTGTTAAAGTGGCGGGCTGTGTTGGCTGTTCCCGCCAGGGTCGGAATTCCATTTTTTTGGCCGCCTGCCTGTTTGCGGGTTGGCCGCCGCTTTAACACCGACCGCCAGGGTTGGAATCACCCCCTTCGTCTTTTTTTCGGAGATTTTCTTCAGCGGGATGAACCTGCCAGTCCAATCCGACCTCCTGGAGCCCTTCTCCGGATACGCGATGCGGGAATCCTCGGTGGAGATTTTTACCTTCGGACTTAGTCGTTTTTTCGAGGTGAAAATCCTTCGACCGGGGTAAACCTGGATCTTGATCCGACGTCCTTGGAGCCCTCCTCGGATACGCTGGGTGGGAGGTCCCGGTCAACTTTTTACCTTTGGACTTAGGGGGTCATTCTGACCCCCGCCGGCGGCGGATGCCGCCGGCCTGGCGGGAACCGCCAGAAGACCGTACCGCGGTCAAAAGACGGCGGCAGTCATTCTGAGTTTCCCGCTGGGCTGGCGGGTGACCGCCAGAAGGCCGCCCGCCCGCCCAGCGGGAAACCCCCTTCCACGAGGATGCCGGCTCCGAATGGAGCCGGCAGAGTGGAAGGGGTGCGACGGGTGCAGTTGCACCCGTCGCGATTTTCAGTGTCTGCCACGCAGACACTGAAAATCTATGTGGGGCCCTGTTAGGGGGCCCTTGCACTGCCCATGCCAGTGGTATGGGCACTGCAGGGGCCCCCAGGGGCCCCACGACACCCGTTCCCGCCAGCCAGGTTCTGGCGGTGAAAACCGCCAGAACCAGGCTGGCGCGAAGGGGATCGGAATCCCCATGGCGGCGCTGCTTGCAGCGCCGCCGTGGAGGATTCCCTGGGGCAGCGGGAAGTCGGCGGGAAACCGCCGGCTTCCCTTTTCTGACCGCGGCTTTACCGCCGCGGTCAGAAAGCCCCCGGAAGCACCGCCAGCCTGTTGGCGGTGCTTCCGTGGTCGTTGGCCCTGGCGGTCCATGACCGCCAGGGTCAGAATGACCCCCTTAGTCTCTTTTTCTGAGATTTTCTTTACCGGGACGAACCAGCAAATCAGGCCGGGTCGCGGTTGAGGCAAGCCGGCTAGAGTTGCCGCGGCGGGTCGGTCCCTCTATGGAGCTTTTTTACAAAAGTTGTCCAAACTTCTCCAAACTTCTGGGGCTTCTCCCAGATGTCCTTTTAAGGTTATTTTGGGGTCCACAGCTCACCCCAAGGGTCCAGAAGTTCTGAGATGGTCCTTGGGGGATGCGGACTACAACTCCCAGAATGCACTCGGCGCAAACCCCTTTTTGGCCACTGGACAGTGGTCAGCTGGTCGCTTTCTTCAGGAGTTGGTGCAGGGGACTCTGGATAGCAATTTTTCACCTGTAGCAAACAGGGAGTCCCTCCTTGAACCAGTTGAAGCCAGGCAAAGTCCTTCTTGTGGTGAAGCCCAAGTGTGCAGCTGGTGCAGTCCTTCTGAGTGCAGGTTCCAGGTGCAGGCCAGGGGTCCAGCAGGGCAGTCCTTCTTCTTCTGTTGTTCTTCCTTGTTGGATGTGGTAGGGAATTGAGGTGTGGGTGCAGGTCTGCCAGTTTTATCCTTGCTCCTGGGTGAAAAGCAGGGGGGTCCTGGTTTTCCAATCAGGTGCAGGGTCCTTCCCCCTGTGATGACCACTTCCTGGGAAGTGTGGCAAAAATCAATCCCAGGAGGCAACATTCTCTAAAAATCCATCATGGCTGAATCTGATTTTTGGAGGTTACATCTGGCTGAGCACACCCACTGGTGTGGCTAAAAATCATAAACACACCCCTCTCCTGCCCTCTCCTAATCTAATCAAGGGGGCTCCTAGTTGTCTGGGGCTGCAGGATGTGGGGGTGTTGCTGGTTGCTCCAAATGTCCTTCTCTGCCTTTGAAGACCAGTTTGGCAGCCCTCCCCCTTCCTGCCTTACCATCTGCTGAGGGGAGATTCCTTCCCACATGCACATTCCTTTGTGTGAAGCCAGGCCACTTCACACCTCATCAAGGCAGCTTGGCTAAGCTGCTCAAGGCTGGCCAATCAGAGCACAGCAGCAAACGATTAATTTGATACCAAACTCTTGGTATGCATCATTTAAGGAGACTTTAAAAATTAAAATAAAGTCTCCCCATTCTAGCCTATGAAGGCCATTTACTACAATGAGGGAAAAACAAATGTGGCTGTTTTTACCTCCCCAGGGCTTATAAAACTATTTTTATAAGGTCCCTGCTTATAGTTACATGGCACCCAGCCCTAGGGGCACATAGGGCACACCTTAGGGGTGACTTATATGTAAAAATAAGGTAGTTTAAAACTTTGGAACTACTTTTAATTCCAAAGTCGAATTTGCATATAACTTTACTTTAAAAGCAGCCAGCAAGGCAGGCCTGCCTTTAAAATGACACTGGGCACCTCAGCAGTGCACCTATGGGTGCACTACCTATGCTGTGGTCCCTAAACCTACATGCCCTACCATATACTAGGGACTTATAGGTAGGTTAACTTAGCCAATTATAATTAGCCTAATTTGCTTATCCATTTTACACAGAGCACAGGCCCTGGGACTGGTTAGCAGTACCCAGGGCACCATCAGAGTCAGGAAAACAGCAGCAAAAAGTGGAAAATGGGGGCAAAAAGTTAGGGGGCCTCTGCAATCAGCCCTGTTTTCTCTCACGGTCGAGGTCTCAGCAGTGAAGCAAAGCGGCCTCCTTACGCCCTGCTGCCAGGATAGTAAAACTGACTAATACAGGATTACTCCTGAAGGGGACAATAATATTTACACAGAACTAAACTTCCTCTGTTATTTTTACTACAAGAAATTCTCAGTGCCTCTCAATTTGCCTAACCTACTCTAGGGGCTACCCCCACCTATTGATTACACCACAGAAGCCCATAGGTATGTTTGAGCATAAGTTTGTACACATTCTTTGTACAGTTGTGGTTTCAGATTTTAACATTATGTCTGAAAGACAGTCCTCTGATGGGGCCGCCTATTTTCAGGAGCAAAAGGACCTGCTCCTTGCCGAAGACATTGTCCGCGCTCTAGACGCATCAGTGGCCCAAACAGTCCACAGGGCCCTAGCAGTAGCACTGCAACCCATCGCTCGACAGCTAAAAAGGCAAACCCTGACAGTCCCACCTAATGGACAACCTACTCCCACATCCTCTCCTCCCCGCACAGACAAAGACCCGCCCCCGAGTGGCCCCAAGCAGCTCCCATGTCCGGTTTGACTCAGGCCACAACCACAGATCATGAATATTCGGCACAGCCTTCCACTAGCGCCCAAGCTCAGCCTTCCCCTACCCAAGGTGATGCCTCGGACGATTCACGCTCCCACCAATCTGACTCAGACAATAACACCTGCTGCTCCCAGAAGCGAAGACGCCAGTTGCAAAACGGAATACAAACCTCTTCTCCGACTGGCGAAAATTTAGACCCTCATTCCACTCCCAACTTCGATCAAGATGCTAGCAGCTACCCCAGATTAGCAGACTTGTCCCCCCTTCCCGCAGTTGCAGAGTATGTCCATACCCAACTGAGAAAAGCCCTGGGCAGAGAGGTCAGGAGCCATCTCCAGTCAGAATGCTCCCACTCCGATATACCTGGAAAGGTTACCCTGACACCTGAATTGAACCCCAATTTAGCGATCTTCATAAAATGTTCCTCAAAGGACCCCAAAAAGGGTGAAGACAGATCCTGGAAATCATGCCAGGACAAAGTGTTAGACCTAGCAGGCCCCTGTGTAAAATTGTAGATTTGGCAGTAACCGCCAAAGAATCTTGCTCTACCATAGACCACGAAACCTTGGCAGGCTGGGCCCAGAGATCACTGTGGATTTTGGGCAATGCAAATTGTGCAATCTCCTTGGAGAGGAGAAGGTCAATCCTCCTACGTATTGGTCCAAAGTTGGCAGATCTGGCCAATGTAGAGCAAGGACCCCTAGCCAATGGGTTCCTATTTGGGGACTGATTCGTGAAAGACCTGGGCAAGTTTATCCATACATTCATGGCCCTTGACAAAGCCGAAACCTCACTGAATAAGGTCTTTAAGCAACGCCTTTTTACCAGGGTCAACAGAAATAGAGGGTATTTGTCTGGCCATTCCATGCAGAATTCTCAAGCAAGCTACTCCTCCCAGGCATGGGATATATTCCCCAGAGATACCCTCTACGGTGCCAGGGTGCATGCAGGACGGGCCGCTTCACCAGGAATACATACCGAGACAACTACGGCTTCAACACTAACCCTCAAGGTAAGCCTGATCCCATACTTGTCAATAATACTAGGGGGCAGGACCAGATTCTTTCTACACAGTTGGTCCCTATTAACTGCAGACCAGTGAGTTCTGGAGACAATCTTGGGTTTTCACGTAGAATTCTTTGGGAACCCCGATAGACGACCTGCCCCAACTAATCAATTTTCCCCTACGAGATTGTACCTTTATTCAACAAAAAATAGACCAATTGTTGAGCAAAGATGCAATCGCACCATGTCAGCCCAACGTCTCAGGTTTTGCAGCAACATCTTTGTAGCAGACAAGAAAGGAGGAGGCTCACACTTAGTGATCAATTTGAAGGAATTCAACAGTTGGATTCTTTATCGTCACTTCAAGATGGAGGGCATCCACCTCCTCAGAGACATTCTCAGAGATGGCGAATGGATGGTCCATTTGGACCCAAAGGATTCATACCTATTAATCTCGATTCTTTCTCTGCACAGGAAGCTTCTGCAGTTCGGATGGAAAGGGCAATGGTTCCACTTGAAGGTTCTACCATTTGGACTCCCTTCCACCTCTTGGTGCTTCACCAAGGTGATGCACCCGGTGATTGAAAAGCTCTACTCAAGGGGTGTTCGGTTGATTGTTTTCTTAGACGAAATTCTCCTTATGGCGCAAGATACCCAATCCCTCACACAACACCTGCAGTGGACCATCCAATTACTCCAAGACTTAGGGTTTCTGATCAACTCAAAGAAATCAGATCTGACACCATCACAACAGATGGAATTTCTGGGGTACAAGATAGACTCTTCTTTTTCTCTGCTATCTCTTCCGGCCCAGAAATTACACTCAATTAAAAAAGAGATCCGATCAACTATTTGCAAGGACAAGATATCCCTCAGAGTATTAGCAAGAATTGTGGGTTTATTAGAGTCCTCTATACGAGCCACATTCCCAGCACCATTACACTACAGGGCGCTTCTACACCTAAAGATTCCCCACCTACAGAAAGGATTAACTTACACAGAGCTCACAGACCTCACTCCAGGAACGCGCAGCAAACTACATTGGTGGCTGGACCACATTTCAGCCTGAAATGGCAGAGCCATCTTCGGGTCCCATCCAGATGTCATTCTGGAATCGGACGCTAGCAAGTGGGGTTGGGGGACCAGGTGCGGCACAATTTCCACAGGCAGTCGCTGGTTGCGCAGCGAGTCTGAACTGCACATCAACTGCCTATAGCTTGTAGCAGGGTCTTTTGCAATAAAGACCCTAGCTCCACGTTCCAAGTGCTGCGTATTGTTGTGCATGGACAGCATCTCACCAGTTCAGTACGTCAACAAACTGAGGGGCACACGGTCATGAATGTTAGCAGAGATAGCAAAGACCTTTTGGCATTACTACTTCCAAAATCAGTTTACATGATACCGAGAATAACAGCCCAAACTTGACAACAGAGGGCGGAACTGATCCTGTCACGCCCCTTTGGAGAGCACAGTCATGGTTCCCAGTACTTCTGGAATTGTCCAGAGACTCCCCAGTACAGATTTCAATGCTACACAACTTATTTTTAGATCCATCAAGGTTTCCCCAACCTCTGATCACTCAGAGGAAATTCCAACTCATGACATTGCGCATTTCAGGCAGCATTGGACTCTGCCAGGATTTTCGGAGTGATCCCTCAGATTTGTATCCACTTCATGGTCAGACGCCACTCATAAACGTTACTCCTCTGCCTGGCACAGATGGGTACATTGGTGCGATACACAGAATCTGGATCCCTTGGGGTACCCCATTACCTCTGTAACAAATTTTCTAGGAGAAATGGCATCTGAAGGTCTAAGCTACTATTCAGTTAATAATTACCAGTATGCTATTTTCACAGGACACATGGCTATTGAGGGGAAGCCAGTAGGAGAACATCCGTTGGTAAGTAGGGCAATGAGAGACATTCGATTAGTAAATCCTCCTCAGCCTAAGTATTCTTATAACATCATCCTGATCAGTCTGCAGCATTGCCCCTGTAACTCCAACTTGTCTAGGAAACTCAGCTAAATTAACCATTTTGTTGTGTCTAGTATCTTGTAGGAGAGTTTCCGATGTCAGAGCTCTAGATATATCGGGGCAAGTCTGTTCTCCGGATGGGGTTACCTTTTCCATCTCAAGAAGAACCAAACCCCTTTCTAAACCAGTGGCTTACCCTAGTTTTCCTGAAGAACCCAAATTATGCATAGTTAACTGCTTAAAAGAATATGAAGATCGAACCAGAGAGTATCTTCAGACCCCTGGGGGTCAGCTCCTGACTTCTCTCCAGAAGTACTTTCGTCCAGTGTCTTCAGCTAACTTAGCACTCTGGGTGAGATGGATCCTGACTGAAGCAGGAGTTGACACCTCAAAGTTTGGTGCTCACTCAGTAAGAGGTGCTATGGCCTCAAAGTCATTTTCCCAAGCATCACAGTTACTGGACTGGTGAGCAGATTCAACATTTAAAACATTTTTTATAAACCTATCGTTGATGTGGCTTCTGTTGTATTACAATAGCTTTAAACAAGCATAATCCGAAGCCTCCGGTACTGACATAGAATAAGACATTTTCTATCTTACGCGACAAGGATTTTCAATTCTATTAAGGACTCAGAGGTGAGGATTATCCCACCCATTTAATCTGAATAACGCCCCCAATCTTCCATGTGGAATGTTTTCAAGCAATGAGCTATTTAGATTGTAACAGTTACTGATATGCATGTAATCATAATATATACATGATGCATTGTCTTCCTCAATAAGACAGTCATTGTTATTGTTAAAATTTACAGTAACTTGACTCAGTGTACTTGCATGATACAATTCACTTTTGAAAGAGTGTTATGACATTGTTATCTTTATCATTGTGTTTCTTAACAGTCACGGATCAAAAGTCCGGTTAGTTGGGACGTGGACACCTTCAAGTTCTCACGTGGGACTCGCGTACCTGTCAATCTTGTTAACCTATGTCGATGCTACGTTGGAGAGAAATTTCAGAAATGTTGTTGTTGATATTGTTCTAGAGCTTAAGACTTTGATCTCACAGCAAAGAAAGAGGAGGATTTGTGGTTACTCTGAGCTATATATCGTTTGATGGGTTATGATTGGACTGTTGTTATGATGTCACCCATAAATCTTATTGGTAATATAGTTTTAAGAAAAGCTTTGTTTTTATTGGCTGCTGTGTGGTCTGACTGTAATAAACAGCAAAGAAGGAGAAGCATAATTCTTGCCTCTGAGTCCTTAATAGAATTGTAAATTCTTGTCACGTAAGCTAGAAATATTTTTAGTGATCAACTGGATAAAAAACATAAAGAGAACAAATAATGTAAAAGTGTTTTGTCACTATTTGAGAACTGAAGGCCAGGTGTACCAAAGGATTTTACCTATTCTGTGTCTATGGGAAAAAGCTTTTGTACATATGGCCCTCATCCAGTATGACCCAATTTTAGTTTTTTAAAGCACTAACTATAATGTCTATGGAAAAAAGACCCTCCTATTTTTATCATTTCTAAAGGAAATTCTTTAGGTATTACAGTTTTGATGACATCAAGATGACATCAGGCGTGCTACACTTTTGTAATAAATATAGAATGTTAGCAATCTAGTTGTTCATTAGAATACTGTGGGGAGACAGCGGTCAAAGGCATGGACTCGGATAATTGAAGTCATGGATAAGGGTGAAGAGACAACAAGTTGACCATACTGGGCAGGTGGGAGGGACAGTGGCAGAATAGCAGACCATTGAGGGCAGAAGAGGCAGTCGCAGTACAACCATATATGCCAACAGATCTGATTCAGGCAGGAGATCCTGATGTTTTAAGCACAAAAGGGCTTTACTTTATCTGACCTATGCCTAAAATCTCCTCTTTTTCAATGTTTGTCTATGAGTAAAATCAATGCCCCAGTTTTTTTTCAAAATCTCCCTCTTACCAAGTTCAAAATGTTGGCAAGTACAGTACATTGGATCACGGGGGCAGGAGAAATGGCGTAGGGACATGGACTTGGATAACAGAGGGCAGGAGGGAGATGGGCAGAGCTACCAGACTGACCTTACAGGGCAGGCATCAAGTGTTGCAGCAGCTCAACACACCACACAGGTCAAGCGGAATGGCAGTACAGTACATCTGAACATGGAAAGAAAGAAATAGGGATGTGACAGGGCCATATACATGGACAACAGGGGGGAAAGAGGCAAGGGCAGCAAGCTGACCACACTGGACAGACAGGAGGTACAGTTGCAGCATAACGGACCATAAAGGGCAGAAAGTAGGGGACATGACAATGGACCAGATAAGGCAGAAGAGACGTTATAGAGTCCTGCACATGGAAAACGGAGGGCAGGGGCAAGGAGGCAGGGCAGAAGAAGCAAGCTGACCATGGAGGGCAGGTGAGATGGGCACTGGAAGGACAACATACCATGGAGGTCAACACTGAGACTATAATGGCATACACATATACAACAGAGGGAAGGTGAAAAGGGGTCAGGCAGCAAGCTGACCACAAAGGGCAGCTGGGATGGACTGTGACAGCACCGAAAGCCAAGCATGGCAGGGACCATGGTGGGCAAGTGGGAGGGGGTAGGGGCCCGCACAAAGGACCATGGAGGACAGAATGAAGGGGTAGGGGCTGGACACAGACCAGAGAGGGCAGGGGTATTGGCTTCATACCAGACAATGCAGGGCATGCAGGAGGATCACTTGTAGCACAAAAGAGCATGGAGGGCAGAAGCAAGTGGTAGCTAAATGGACTGTGGAGGACAGGAGGGAGAAGATAGGGGTATGGAACTCGGACAGGCAGGGCGGAGCTGGCAGGGACAGGAAGCAGCCATCTGTCCATGCTAAGCAGGTGGGCGAGGCAGCGGCAGCTCAACAGAACACACACAGTAGAAATAAGGACAGTGACAGGCCCATGGAACATGATAGGCAAAAAGGAGGGAGCAGGAGCATGCACACAGACATTGGAGGGCTTGGGGAAGCTGTATAGAGGCAGCAAGCAAGGCACAGACACTAAGCAAGAGGGCAATGATGGGGCATAAAATTGAGCAACAGAGGCAAGAGGAGAGGGCAGAGACATCAAGCTAAATGGAAGGCAGTGGCAGCAGATTGAAACATGCAGGGCAGGAGGGAGGGGGCTGGTGCATGGACCCTGGAAACAGAGGATAGGAAGGAGGTGTATAGGACAGCAAGGTAACTGTTCAGAGCAGACATGAAAGAACAGTGGCAAAATAGCGGCCACACAGGGCTGTAATTAGAGAGCAGGAACATGTTCTTGGGAAATGGATGGGAGGAAGGACAGGGGAAGGAGCAGCAAGCTTGGATGGGGGTGGCACAATGCCAGGCCAGGTCCTGAGTCCAACCCACCTCCCCATCATCCATTGCAATAGGCATCTTACTTAACGTAAAAAAAAACCCTAATAATTCACTGAAAAAAAAAAACCAGGGACGTTATAGTTAGGAAATACATTTAAAAAACTTCGAAATTCACTGCAAAAAAAACAAAGAATACAACGTTAAGTTAGGTTCAGATTTTACATTCACAAAACCATACAAATTCAGCTTTTATAGTTAGAGTTATTTCAAGCAACTATAACTTGTTCTCTAAGTTAGGTATAATTTGCGCCCTCACCATGCACTGCTAATTACCCCAGATATTACATCACTCAGAGCATCTTCTATGACATCATTGATAATATCACTGTAACACTTGGAGTAAAATTGTTGATAGATTTCTCTCTCTCTCTCTTTCTCTCTCTCTCTCTCTATATATATATATGTTAGACCTTACAGCCTTAGGGTAGTCACCCCTAACTTTTTGCCTGCCTCCCTCCACTTTTTGGACACTGTTTTTGCTGGTTTTTAGACTCTGCGCACTTTACCACAGCTAACCAGTGCTAAAGTGCATATGCTCTCTCCCTTAAAACATGGTAACCTTGAATCATACCTGATTGGACTATTAATTTACTTATAAGTCCCTAGTAAGGTGCACTTTATGTGCATAGGGCTGGTAAATTAAATGCTACTAGTGGGCCAGCAGCACTGGTTGTGCCACCCACTTAAGTAGCCCCTTTTCCTTGTCTCAGGCCTGCCATTGCAAGGCCTGTGTGTGCAGTTTCACTGCCACCTCGACTTGGCATTTAAAAGTACTTGCCAAGCCTAGAACTCCTCTTTTTCTACATATAAGTCACCCTTAATGTGTGCCCTAGGTAACCCCTAGAGCAGGGTGCTGTGTAGGTAAAAGGCAGGACATGTCCCTATGTAGTTATATGTCCTGGTAGTGTAAAACTCTTAAATTCGTTTTTACACTACTGTGAGGCCTGCTCCCTTCATAGGCTAACATTGGGGCTGCCCTCATACACTGTTGAAGTGGCAGCTGCTGATCTGAAAGGAGCAGGAAGGTCATATTTAGTATGTCCAGAATGGTAATACAAAATCCTGCTGACTGGTGAAGTCGGATTTAATATTACTATTCTAGAAATGCCACTTTTAGAAAGTGAGCATTTCTTTGCACTTAAATCCTTCTGTGCCTTACAATCCACGTCTGGCTGGGCTTGGTTCACAGCTCCTTGTGCATTCACTCAGACACACCCCAAACACAGGGTACTCAGCCTCACTTGCATACATCTGCATTTTGAATGGGTCTTCCTGGGCTGGGAGGGTGGAGGGCCTGCTCTCACACAAAGGACTGCCACACCCCCTACTGGGACCCTGGCAGACAGGATTGAACTGAAAGGGGACCTGGTGCACTTCTTAGCCACTCTTTGAAGTCTCCCCCACTTCAAAGGCACATTTGGGTATAAAACAGGGCCTCTGCCCTACCTCATCAGACACTTGCTGGAGAAGAAACCTGAACCAGAAACTACATCCTGCCAAGAAGAACTGCCTGGCTGCTCAAAGGACTCACCTGTCTGCTTTCTACAAAGGACTGCTGCCTTGCTGTTGGCCGGCTGCCTTGCTGAACTCTTGTCTGGGTGTGAAAGTGCTCTCCAAGGGCTTGGATAGAGCTTGCCTCCTGTTCCCTGAAGTCTCAGGACCAAAAAGACTTCTATCTTTCACTTGGAAGCTCCGTGCGCCGAAAATTTAGACGCACAGCTTGTTCCGCGGCGAGAAAACCGCTGCACACCGACGCTGATCGACGCGATGCTCTTGAGACGACCGAAAATCCGACGCACAGCTTCGCAAGGACAACGCCGCCCGACCTCTAGAGGAGAAATCGACGCGACGCCTGCCGTGAGATCGTAATTTCGACGCGCAGCCCCGCAGAATGACGCGCAGCCGGATAACAAGCAGGAAAATCCACGCACAGACCCGGGACATGTGGTAATCCCCACGACCCACAGAAAGAGACTGTCCGCGCGCCGGAAAACGACGCACGACTTCCCCGTGTGGAAAATAACGACGCAAGTCCGTGTGTGCTAGGGAGAAATCAACGCACACACCCTTTTTCCACGCACCTCTTCCTTTGTGGCCCGCTGAGGAGATGTTTCCACTCCAAACCAGGTACTTGTGCTTGAAAGAGACTTTGTTTAGATTCTAAAGACTTAAGACACTGTATATCACTTTTCAGTGATATCCCTACAATTTCCCATTGCAAACTTTATTCTTTTTGACCTACAATTATCCAGATAAATATTATATATTTTTCTAAACACTGTGTGGTGTATTTTTGTGGTGCTATATGGTGGTATTGTATGATTTATTGCACAAATACTTTACACATTGCCTTCTAAGTTAAGCCTGACTGCTCGTGCCAAGCTACCAGAGGGTGGGCACAGGATAATCTTGGATTGTGTGTGACTTACCCTGACTAGAGTGAGGGCTTTTGCTTGGACAGGGGGTAACCTGACTGCCAACCAAAAACCCAATTTCTAACATTGGTGATCAGCGGTGAGGATAGGACTTGTATTTGTGCAGTGACATACAGTAGCTAAGTATTTCACTACCTACCCACAGTTGAAGGTCAACTTGGTTTTTATCTCTTTTTGCAAATCCGTTTTTTCTCCTGACAATTTTCAAAAACTAAATCCTCACTCAACATGTCTCTGACTGGGTCTCAGACAGGGGACTTTGACCTAGTCCAGTTGGATACATATACGGTCAAACAACTAAGAGGATTCTGCAGGGCACTGAGGGTACCCACCCAAGGGGCCTCCAGAAAGGAGTACTTTCAAGTGGCGCTGAGGGCCTGGGCAGAAGCCCATTTAGAGGATGATGAGGAAGAGGAGCCAGAAAATGGCCCCTCAGAGGAATTTTCACTATCTGCGGATGGTGTTACCACTGCAATTGTGCCCCCTTCCAGACCAGGGAGCAGTGTCTCTGTGCAAAGCCTGACCGCAGAGGAAAGGAGAGAAGAAAGGGAGTTCCAATTGCAAATGGCAAAACTGAAAATTGAGGCTCAACAGGAGGAGAGAAGGGCAGAAAGAGAAGCCAAGCAAGCTGAGGCTGAAAGAGCAGCCAAACAAATTGAAGCCGAAAGAGAAACCAAACAGGTGGAGGCTGAGAGAGCTTTGGCTGAAAAGAAACTATTGTTGGCTCATGAACTGAGTCTCAAGGAGCTGGAGATCAAGGCAAGACAGTCTGAATCCAGCAATAATGGTGGCAGCATACTGACAGGACCTGCTGGAGAAAAGAAGGTTCGTATACCCAAAAATGTGGTGGCCAGTTTTGTGGTGGGAGATGACATAGATAAATGGTTAGCTGCTTATGAAGTTGCACTAAGGGCTCATGAGGTTCCTGAAGGGCAATGGGGGGTAGCTATGTGGGGTTATGTACCGCCATTGGGGAGGGATACACTCCTCACATTGGATCAACCTGATCAAAACACATACCCACTTCAGAAAGCCACTTTACTTGCCAAGTTTGGGCTGACCCCTGAGGGATACCATCAGAGGTTCAGGGACAGCACCAAACAAACCACACAAACATGGGTAGATTTCTTTGACTTCTCCAGTAAGGCACTGAATGGATGGGTGCGGGGCAACAAAGTAGCTGATTATAAAGGTTTATATGACTTGATTCTAAGAGAACATATGCTTAATACTACTTATACAGAGTTGGGCCAGCACCTAGTGGATAGCAAGCTGACTGATCCCAGGAAGCTTGCTTAGGAGGCGGACCTCTGGGTTAGCACCAGAGTGTCCAAGAAGGTACCTGGGGGGGACTCCCACAAAGGTGGTCAGGGTTCCCAACAGAAGAAAGAGGGGGGAGATAAACTTGCAGATAAGGAACTCTCCAAAGGCCCCCAAAAGAATTCCAGGGAGGGGGTGGCAACCCTTCCTTTTCCAAATTTGGGAAAAAGCCAGGGACATATGACAGGTCCGGGAAATCTAACCCCAAATGCATGGAGTGTTACCAGTATGGTCACTATAAAGGCGATCCCCAGTGCCCCAAGAGGGCACCGTCCACTACCGGACAGGCACCTGGGTTGACTAGTGTAGCGCTCGGGGGGAGATGGACCCAGATAGCTTTGGGGAACAGGTAGAGATCTCCCTAGTGTCCCTGGGAGAAGGAGAAATGGTGCCCAAGGTCCACATGCCCAAAAATACTTCGAAGTACCGGCAGTGGGTCACCATTGATGGGCAGAAGGTGGAGGCTCTGCGTGACACAGGAGCCAGTATGACTACTATCAAGAGTCAGCTGGTGTCAGCAGAGCAGATAGTACCTAATACATTCCACCAGGTCATAGTCGCTGACAATCGCGAGAGTCACCTACCGGTGGCTCTGGTTCCCTTTGAGTGGGGGGGGTCTCTGGTACTCTGAAAGTAGCTGTGAGTCCTGCCATGCCTGTAGATTGTCTGTTAGGCAATGATCTTGAGCATACTGCTTGGAAAGAAGTGGAGCTCAAGTCTCACCTGGAGATGTTAGGGTTACCTGAGTGGGTCTGCATGACCACACGGTCCATGGCTGACCGAGAGGGAAGTCAAGGGCGTCTGGAGCCTGGAACGATGGCCCAGAGAGCTGCCAAGAGGAGGGACAAGGGGCGCGGGAAACCGGCCCCAGAAGTTCCCGCAGTGGCTGACGGGGCTCCTGAGGAGGAGGCTCCCTAGCCAACTGGGGAAGACATTGCCACCCTAGGTGACTTACCTGAGCTTGCTGGCTGGCAAGTTGAAGGTGGACCCACCAGGGAGGAATTCTGCAAGGCGCAGAAAGAATGTCCCACTCTGGAAGGTCTGAGGAAACAAGCCTCAAACCAGGCAGCGGGTGACGCCTCTGGCGATCACCACCTATATTGGGAGAATGATCTCCTCTACAGTGAGCCTAAGGTTACGGCCTTTGGGGCAGCACGTACGCTGGTGGTCCCCCAATGTTACCGAACCTTCCTACTGGGTCTGGCTCACGACATTCCCCTGGCAGGACATTTGGGGCAAGGCAAGACCTTTAACAGGCTTGTCACCCACTTTTATTGGCCCAAAATGAGGACACACTCAGATAAGTTCTGCAGATCTTGTCCTACCTGCCAGGCCAGTGGTAAAGCAGGAAAAAGGGTTAAAAACCCCCTGATTCCACTTCCTGTCATTGGCACCCCCCTTTGAGAGGGTGGGCATCGACATTGTTGGTCCCTTGGATCCCAAAACTGACTTAGGCAAAAGGTTCATCCTGGTTTTGGTGGACCATGCCACCCGTTACCCAGAGGCAATCCCTCTGAGGACCGTAACTGCACCGGTGGTGACCAGAACTCTGATGGGGATATTTACCCGTGTGGGATTCCCCAAGGAGATAGTGTCTGACAGAGGCACTAACTTCATGTCTGCATACATGAAGTCTCTGTGGGATGCGTGTGGTGTAACCTATAAGTTTACCACACCCTATCACCCCCAGTCTAATGGTCTTGTGGAGAGGTTCAACAAGACCCTGAAAGGCATGATTGGTGGCCTCCCTGAGGCCATGAGGTGTAAGTGGGTCGTCCTCTTACCATGCCTTCTCTTTGCTTACAGAGAGATCCCCCAGAGGGGGGTAGGGTTCAGTCCCTTTGAGCTTCTCTATGGGTACCCTGTCAGGGGACCCTTAAGCATTGTCAAGGAGGGATTGGAGAAATCCCCAAAGGCACCCCCTCAGGACGTGGTCAGCTACATGTTGGCCCTCCGCAACCAGATGACCCGCTTCTGGAAAGAGGCCCAAAGTAACCTTGAGGCCAGTCAAGAGGTAATGAAACACTGGTATGATCAGAAGGCCACCCTGGTAGAGTTTCAACCTGGAGACAAAGTGTGGGTAATGGAGCCAGTAGAGCCCAGAGCTCTCCAGGACCGCTGGTCTGGCCCATTTGAAATAAAGGAGCGGAAAGGGGAGGCCACTTACCTAGTGGACCTCCAAACCCCTAGGAATCCCCTAAGGGTGCTCCATGTGAACTGACTAAAGGCTCATTTTGAGAGGTCGGAGATCAACATGCTTCTGGTCACAGATGAAGGAATGGAAGAGGAGAGTGAACCTCTCCCCGACCTCCTCTCTGCCCAAGAAGGTGATGGGTCAGTAAGCGGGGTCATTCTTTCTGACTTCCTGACTCTAAACCAGAAAGGAGACTGCTATGAGCTGTTGGAGCAGTTCTCCCCCCTGTTCTCCCTTACTCCTGGACTGACCCACCTCTGTGTTCATGATATTGACACCGGTGACAGTCTCCCTGTGAAGAACAAAATTTACAGGTTGTCGGATAAGGTGAAGGCCTGCATCAAGGAGGAGGTCTCCAAGATGTTGACTCTAGGGGTCATCGAGAAATCCCTGGGCCAGCCCAGTGGTGTTGGTCCCTAAGGCTGCTGCCCCAGGGGCGAAGCCAGAACTCCGGTTCTGTGTGGACTACCAGGGTCTCAACTCAGTCACACGGACTGATGCTCACCCCATCCCCCGAGCGGATGAGCTCGTTGACAGGCTGGGCGCTGCCAAGTTCCTGAGTACGTTTGATCTTACTTCAGGGTACTGGCAGATCGCCCTGACTGAGGGGGCTAAGGAAAGATCCGCATTTTCAACCCCTGATGGCCATTACCAGTTCCGGGTGATGCCGTTTGGATTGAAAAATACCCTCGCTACCTTCCAACGGTTGGTTAACGGGGTCCTAGCTGGCAAGGATGCCTTCTGTGCAGCCTACCTGGATGACATAGTTGTCTACAGTTCCAGCTGGGAGGAACACCTGCTTCACCTCAAGGAGGTGCTTCAGGCTCTGCAACAGGCAGGCCTGACCATCAAGGCTAGTAAGTGCCAGATTAGGCAGGGTTCCGTGGTGTACTTGGGACACCTAGTGGGTGGTGGCAAGGGGCAGCCACTCCAGGCCAAGATTGAAACTATCAAGGCCTAGCAACCACCTCGAACGCAGACTGAGGTGAGAGCCTTTTTAGGCCTCACAGGATACTACCACAGATTTGTCAAGGGCTATGGTACCATTGTGTCACCCTTGACAGAACTCACTTCCAAGAAACAACCTAGGTTGGTGAATTGGACAGAGGCTTGTCAGAAAGCCTTTGACGCCCTAAAGGAAGCCATGTGCACGGCCCCCGTGCTCAAGGCCCCTGACTACTCCCAGGAATTTATTGTGCAGACAGACGCTTCAGAGCATGGCATAGGGGCAGTTCTAGCACAGCTAAATGAGGAGGGCATACACCAACCGGTAGTCTTTATTAGCAGAAGGCTATTACCACGGGAACAGAGGTGGAGTGCTATTGAGAGAGAAGCTTTTGCTGTGGTCTGGGCACTGAAGAAGCTAAGACCCTACCTGTTTGGGACTCACTTGCGGGTTCAGACAGACCACAGGCCCCTCAGATGGCTCATGCAGATGAGGGGCGAGAATCCAAAACTCTTGAGGTGGTCCATTTCCCTACAGGGGATGGACTTTACGGTGGAACATCGCCCAGGGGTTGACCACGCCAATGCTGATGGTCTCTCCAGATACTTCCGCCTTAGCGATGAGAGCTCCCAGGAGGTCGGGTAGCTCTCCCCACTTTCAGCTAGGGGGGACACATCTTAGACCTGACAGCCTTAAGGTAGTCACCCCTAACTTTTTGCCTGCCTCCCTCCACTTTTTGGACACTGTTTTTGCTGGTTTTTAGACTCTGCGCACTTTACCACTGCTAACCAGTGCTAAAGTGCATATGCTCTCTCCCTTAAAACATGGTAACCTTGAATCATACCTGATTGGACTATTAATTTACTTATAAGTCCCTAGTAAGGTGCACTTTATGTGCATAGGGCTGGTAAATTAAATGCTACTAGTGGGTCAGCAGCACTGGTTGTGCCACCCACTTAAGTAGCCCCTTTTCCTTGTCTCAGGCCTGCCATTGCAAGGCCTGTGTGTGCAGTTTCACTGTCACCTCGACTTGGCATTTAAAAGTACTTGCCAAGCCTAGAACTCCCCTTTTTCTACATATAAGTCACCCTTAATGTGTGCCCTAGGTAACCCCTAGAGCAGGGTGCTGTGTAGGTAAAAGGCAGGACATGTACCTGTGTAGTTATATGTCCTGGTAGTGTAAAACTCCTAAATTCGTTTTTACACTACTGTGAGGCCTGCTCCCTTCATAGGCTAACATTGGGGCTGCCCTCATACACTGTTGAAGTGGCAGCTGCTGATCTGAAAGGAGCAGGAAGGTCATATTTAGTATGGCCAGAATGGTAATACAAAATCCTGCTGACTAGTGAAGTCGGATTTAATATTACTTTTCTAGAAATGCCACTTTTATAAAGTGAGCATTTCTTTGCACTTAAATCCTTCTGTGCCTTACAATCCACGTCTGGCTGGGCTTGGTTCACAGCTCCTTGTGCATTCACTCAGACACACCCCAAACACAGGGTACTCAGCCTCACTTGCATACATCTGCATTTTGAATGGGTCTTCCTGGGCTGGGAGGGTGGAGGGCCTGCTCTCACACAAAGGACTGCCACACCCCCTACTGGGACCCTGGCAGACAGGATTGAACTGAAAGGGGACCTGGTGCACTTCTTAGCCACTCTTTGAAGTCTCCCCCACTTCAAAGGCACATTTGGGTATAAAACAGGGCCTCTGCCCTACCTCATCAGACACTTGCTGGAGAAGAAACCTGAACCAGAAACTACATCCTGCCAAGAAGAACTGCCTGGCTGCTCAAAGGACTCACCTGTCTGCTTTCTACAAAGGACTGCTGCCTTGCTGTTGGCCGGCTGCCTTGCTGAACTCTTGTCTGGCTGTGAAAGTGCTTTCCAAGGGCTTGGATAGAGCTTGCCTCCTGTTCCCTGAAGTCTCAGGACCAAAAAGACTTCTCTCTTTCACTTGGACGCTTCGTGCGCCGAAATTTCGACGCACAGCTTGTTCTGCGGCGAGAAAAACGCTGCACACCGATGCTGATCGACGCAACGCTCTTGGGACGACCGAAAATCTGACGCACGGCTTCGCAAGGACAACGCCGCCCGACCTCTAGAGGAGAAATCGACGCAACGCCTGCCGTGAGATCGTAATTTCGACGCGCAGCCCCGCAGAACGACGCGCAGCCAGAAAACAAGCAGGAAAATCCACGCACAGACCCGGGACATCTGGTAATCCCTGCGACCCACAGAAAGAGACTGTCCCGTGTGGAAAATAACGACGCAAGTCCGTGTGTGCTGGGGAGAAATCAACGCACACACCCTTTTTCCATGCACCTCTTCCTTTTTGGCCCGCTGAGGAGATTTTTCCACTCCAAACCAGGTACTTGTGCTTGAAAGAGACTTTGTTTAGATTCTAAAGACTTAAGACACTGTGGGGGTCATTCCAACTTCAAAGTTCCCCCGCCAGAAGACCGCACTGCGGTCAAATGACCGCGGCGGTCATTCTGACTTTCCCGCTGGGCGGGCGGGCGACCGCCAAAAGGCCGCCCGCCCGCCCAGCGGGAAAGACCCAGCAACGATGAAGCCAGCTCCGAATGGAGCCGGCGGAGTTGCTGGGGTGCGACGGGTGCAGTGGCACCCGTCGCGATTTTCAGTGTCTGCTAAGCAGACACCGAAAATCATTATGGGGCCCTGTGAGGGGGCCCCTGCACTGTCCATGCCAGGGGCCCCACAACACCCGTTCCCGCCATCCTGTTCCTGGCGGTAAGGACCGCCAGGAACAGGATGGCGGGAAGGGGGTCGGAATCCCCATGCAGCGCCGCCATGGAGGATTCCTATGGCCAAAAGGCCGCCCGCCCGCCCAGCGGGAAAGACCCAGCAACGATGAAGCCAGCTCCGAATGGAGCCGGTGGAGTTGCTGGGGTGCGACGGGTGCAGTGGCACCCGTCGCGATTTTCAGTGTCTGCTAAGCAGACACCGAAAATCATTATGGGGCCCTGTGAGGGGGCCCCTGCACTGCCCATGCCAGTGGCATGGGCAGTGCAGGGGCCCCCAGGGGCCCCACGACACCCGTTCCCCGCCTTCCTGTTCCTGGCGGTAAGGACCGCCAGGAACATGATGGCGGGAAGGGGGTCGGAATCCCCATGGCGGCGCTGCTTGGAGGATTCCTATGGCCAGGGGAAAACCGGCGGGAAACCGCCGGTTTCCCTTTTCTGACCGCGGCTTTACCGCCGCGGTCAGAATTAGCCAGGAAGCACCGCCAGCCTGTTGGCGGTGCTTCCGCGGTCGTTGGCCCTGGCGGTCCATGGCCGCCAGGGTCAGAATGACCCCCTGTATATCACTTTTCAGTGATATCCCTACAATTTCCCATTGCAAACATTATTCTTTTTGACCTACAATTATCCAGATAAATATTATATATTTTTCTAAACACTGTGTGGTGTATTTTTGTGGTGCTATATGGTGGTATTGTATGATTTATTGCACAAATACTTTACACATTGCCTTCTAAGTTAAGCCTGACTGCTCGTGCCAAGCTACCAGAGGATGGGCACAGGATAATCTTGGATTGTGTGTGACTTACCCTGACTAGAGTGAGGGCTTTTGCTTGGACAGGGGGTAACCTGACTGCCAACCAAAAACCTCATTTCTAACAATATATATATATATATATATATATATATGTATATATATTTATATATATATGCATATATAATTATATACATATACATATATATGTATATATATAGAGCGAGAGTACACCTATAGATATTTGAATTATATATATATATATATATATATATATATATATATACACATCACTTTTTTATATAGATGTGTCGTTTCCCTGGGGGACTATCGCGTCCCCTTGGAAGGCACACATCTGTCAAAATAAACTAGCCCCAACAGGTGTTCACCTCGTGTATAGGAGGGCAACCCCTGACAATTTCTAGTCTGTTTTTTTCAGTTTTTCTTTTTAATTAGATATAGTCAGGGGAAAAAAACAAATGTGCATAAAACAATTGCCCCCTGGTGGTAGGCTAGCCCATTGCCATGAGGGCCGATCCCCCCTTTCCTTATCCCTGGTGCCCTAGTGGGGCCTAGTGGGATTCCTGCTCATGGATCGTGACGCACTACAATCCATGATCAGGAATCGGTTTGAGGAGCATCACTGGAAATGGGAGGCTCTCTTCTTTCCAGCAATGCCTTCCACAAACATGGGTGGCATCTAAAACCCCCTAACCCCCACTGGACGCTGGAGCAGATCTTACCTGCTTTCTCTGAACTGGTCGGGTAAGGGTTTGTGACATCAGCATGCCTTTAAGCGTGCTGATTTCACAGATGGGCGGGAGGGGGTGGGGAGAGACACGCAAGAGAGAGTGTGCGTGTGTCACAATTCACCCTGGGCTTACCGTCGACACTGGAGAGGGATGGTGAGCGGCCCAGGTCCCTGCAAGTCCTGCTCTGGCCGAGGTAGGGGCGACCCCTTCCGGTAGCCACGGTGCTGTTGACAATAGTAAGCCACGACTGTCCGTGCCCTCCAGAAGGAGTCCCAGAGGAAAAACCCCAAGGGGGAAAAAACCTCCAACAGGAACTCCCTGAAACAAAAAAAGGACACAAGGAATTAGAACTCAAGATCCTGTAAATCTAGAAGACTGAAGACAGAACAAGAACGACTGGCGTCTCAAACTAAAACCAGCCGGAGCGTGACCACCACCGCTGAAGTGTTGCAACGCAATGAGAAGAAGAAAGGATTCCCCTTATATACCCCTAGACAGGAAGTGATGAACAGGAGGAAGTTACACCACCATCTTGGCTTGGGAAGAAGCCATAACTAAAGATAGAAAATATACCCCTGTCAAGAGGAACAGATGCATGAAGGGAAGAAGGGAAGTGCACAGCATGCTGGGAAGGAGAAGGCATGCTTTAAAACCATGCATGTCGAATGAGGAAAGCCCTAAGGCGCGTGACAGGTGAGTAAAGCTAGGGGGGGAGGCCCAGACACCCTAGAGCAGTGTGTATTATGCACGCCGTGCGCAGCGAGAACCGCAACCCAATTCTGGGTCTCCGGCCCCGCCGCGCCCTAAGAACAGCGTGCGGCCGCGACCCTTGACCCGGACCGCGGCTTCCCCCGCGGTGTTGCTGGGATGCGCCGCAGCGGCCCGCGGCGCAACAGCGTGTGACAACCATTGGCCTTCACATGCATCTCACATGTTAATTTTTAATTGAGTTCAGCCCTCTTTTATTGACTACAAGATAAGGCCTGCCCCTTTATCTCTTTCTCCTACTTTCCGGTTTGCATGTTTTTTTTCTCTCTTGCTCTTGATCAATATCTGAGATGGAAAAATAAGTGCCAGTCCACAAAAATGAGTGCAGGTGTGCCCCACTGGCTCAAATTAAGCACTCCTTCAACTTTTTTTGTTTTTCTAGTGACCTGCTCACTTTATAAATATCTTTCAAAAAGAGCATTGTACATACCAACGGACACCGATCAGATGGGATACTTCCAATTTTCAAAGCCAAAAGTGGATCAAATTTGACTGCCTCCCATCTGAAATTGTCTCTACTTCAATAGAAGTCAATGGAAGAAATATTTTCTCCCAAATATGTTTTTAAAATCGTGCACAAAATGTTGGCATGTATGCTATAACCAGTGAAATAATTGCATGAACTAGACTCCAGCTTCTCCCCCATGCATACATACCAGCAGACTCAATTCAAGTGGGAGACACCCGAATATATAAGCCCAAAATGGCTTTATTTTAGGTGCCTCCCAGCTTTAATGTCCTCGTCTTCAAAGTAAATCGATAGTGAAAATCATTTCCCCAGATTTTTTTTATCGAAATCTCCCTCTTACCAATCTCACAATATTGGCATGTATGCCCACCAGTCAACTACTTCTTGTCTTACTTTTGTTTCTTATTATTAAATAAACCTAAACTGTCTTATGCAACTGATTCACACACATCCAGTCAGTGATACCAAGTTTGAACTTAAAGAATCATTTGGATGTTTTGGCCAATATCGTAATAAGGTCCTGTGAAGCATATATAAGGTTCCTTGATGATTTAATGTCATCAGGGCGCACTGTTCTGTTCCTGTGCTAGTGGTGTAATGAAACTTGAAGGGACTCCGTGCCAATACATGGAGGGGGTCCACCACCTTACACCTCCCAGACCCTGTCAGTGTCCTGTGCTGAAGGGAACCCCTGGAGGTTGAGGGCCCCCGCACCGTGACGGCTAATATTAGGCCACTGTCTTGTGCCTCAATTTTACTTATCAATTTTTTCACTTGCGTTATTCCAATTGCATCAACTGAATCGGGGCTACAACTCCCGAATTATTTCAGTTTGTTAAGCAAAAACCCAGAACAGGAGCGTTGAGTTCTGTGTGAAATGAACTTGACTTGTAACCTTGAATGTAAACTACACAACATTTTGTTCAGCTTTCAGTTTTTCATGGAATCACTGACAAATCTGTAAATAGATTACGTTAGACTTAGTACAATATAGTTACACTGAGTAGTGTGCATCTGTACTCATTTTGAGAAAGCCACAGTGAAATAGCAATGACTGAGAAATAATATGACTGCAAGCATTGGCAAAGCCAATAAGGCTGGCATTAGTTGCCAGCCATTTGGCTTTGCCACTATTTACTTTGTAATGTGTTTTGTAAGGCTTTATTGCTGGGGAGTTGCATGGTCCTTGCCAGTATAAAAAATGGCTAATATCTGAAATATGTTTGACTCAAAAAGCACTTATTGCCATAGACGTCCCTGGCACTGAAATAAACTACATTGTGTGTGGATGTGCTGCTTGTGGAAAAACAGAATGCCAACACACACAGTGAGATTAGCCAATGGCTGAAGGGGCTGACTCATTGTCCAATGCTGTCTGCTGTAGAAGGTGGACGAAAAATGTGAATTGGGGGTCGAGGCAAGATGGTGCACTTTTTTGATGCTTTTTGTCATAGCTCCCAGCCCGGCCTCTCTTTTCAGAGTTTCACCCAATGTCTCTGAGGCTTAATGCCAGTAATGGTGGAGCAGTCCATGTCCTGGAGATCACTGCTGTCAATGATGGGCCCCAAAACACACATTTGAGTGTCTGACCTGATGTGAGGCTAGGCTCAATGCAGAGAGGCCCAAACATTGATCACCACACAGGCGCATGCCACTTCGTTGGATGTGTGGCTGCAGCACTGCCCTAAAGTGGCAGGCACAATGAACTGGCTCGGGGGAGAAGAGAAGCAGGGGCCACCATGGAGCATGGCAGGGTTGAAAGCAACACTGAATGGGGCCTGATGGCCCATGTTGAGCTACTGGTTGCCTTGGCAGGCAGGGCCAATGGCCTCCTACTCCATACCAGTCTGGTTCCATGCCTGGGCTGTCCACTACAGTAGTGCTTACAGTGCAAGCCTCCTTGAAGGTCACTGGAGAGCACTCCTGCCCTGTGGATGCTGTCCAGCTTGCTACCTCTATCATGGAGGTGAGCGACTGTGTCTACTTTAATGGTCTCCTGCTGAGCTTTAGAGTGCTTCGGGGAGGCCTTATTGATGCCGCAGAGCTGTGTCAGGGTCCTATATGCTCCCTAAGAAGAAGACAGGTAGTAGGAGCCTACTTAGCTATCTGGACAGAGTGGGTTGTGACATCAGAAAGGCTCCCCTATAGATGTGGGAGGATTTGGTGCTCACAAGGAAGGGCCTCATGGATAGTCTATGAATTTTCAAATCAAAATTGAGAGGCAAACTGCTCCAGGATCTGATAAAGATGTAGCTGCTTCACACTCCAATTTGAGATCCAAAATATAGGAATTGCAAATGGACATAGATTCAGTGGGTCAGTATGTCCTGGAGGTGGAGGGGACACTGTGATTCCCTGTAAGAGTAACAAGCATCCTTGTCCTCTGAACTTCTGAACTGGATAAAAAACTGAGATTGTCCTCGGACAAGCATGAAGACTTGGATAGCCACTCTTCGCAGGAGAACGTACGGATCTGGTGAGAAAGTTCTGGAACACAGTTTGCAAGTCTTTATCACTGCCATGTTTTCTAATCTGCCGGGAGATGGCCACTGTGAACTACTTTTGAACAGAATTCCCCAGTGGGTTCGTAGCAGTTGGGTGAGGTGAAATGGCCTAGGGAAGTCTTGCTTAAATTTCATTATTTTTCTGAAAGGAGGACATTTTAAAGAAATCGAGGGAGGCCAGGGATGTCTTCTTTCATGATTTTGCTTGCTTGATTTACCAGGACATTGTGCAAGTCACTCTACAGCACAGATCTGAGCTCAGGAAGATTACATGCAAGCTGTGCAGTGATGGTGTCAGGTACTTCTGGATATACCCCCTTGGTTTAATTTTTGAGCTGGGCAGCAAACAACTTCATGTAATGGAGAGACCTCAAGCTTGTCACCTGTGATGTATCCCAGAGACTGATGGCACCACGGACCACCCACGGCACCAACACAATACTGAAACCTTCCATTACGATGCCAAGACCCTCTACCACCTTAACACTGGACGTCTCATCGCCTGCTGCACCGCATCTCCTAAGGACACCCACGGATCTTTGTCCTGCCAGAACTTGAACCTTACATTCAGCCACACAAACAACTAGAACACCCCATACCTGAAACCACTGACGACCGCCACAACTTCTGAATATACGCTCCCTCCATAAGCACACCACCAAACTTTGGGACCTGATCGACTCCGCCGTCCAGACATCGCATTCCTAACCGAGACTTGAACCAACCCTACTTCCGGATCAGACGTCGCCATCGCAGTCCCAGATGGCTACAACAACCTTAGAGAGGGTTGGCTCTCCCCTCCGGGCAAAGTACTGGCCATCGTACACAAGTCCTCACTCCCCATCACGGCCAACTCGGAGGAACACGGCACCACAATGGAGCACCTACACTTCCTGTGTCATACCACTCACAACTCCTCCTTCTGTGGCACCTTGGTCTAGACTGCCCAGCCCCTGCCTAGCCTATATAAACGCCATTGTAGCTATCGTCACCCCCCACGCCATGGCGTCCACCGACTACCTCCTCCTGGGTGAACTGAATTTCCACCTTGAGGACCTCAATGACCGAAACACCACTTCCCTAATGGACAATAACACCACTTCCCTACTGGACAATCTCACCACCCTCAGCCTCAGACACCCGATCACCGTGCCCACGCGTGCCGCAGGATACACACTAGGCCCTATTTTCACCTCAAGCAACTGGATTACCATTAAGAATATCTCCACCCCAGACTGGACCAACCATCACTGCCTACACTTCGCCATCACCACACCCAAAAACCACCCTGTGTCCCCAGGATCCCCCATTGGAAATGGAGCAAACTCATTGACAAGCAACTCACCATGACCCTTGCCAAATCACCCCCACCGACAACACCAATGCCACAGTATGCATCCTTAACTCCTGGATCACCGAATGTGCCAATGCCTTGGCCTCCCTCCTATCAACTTCGGTCAAGCGCTTCCCAAAAAAAGCCTGCTGGTTCACCACTTAACTCCAAGAATCCAAATGCACCTGCAGGTGCCTAGAGAAGAAATGGAGAAACAGCAAAACCAGCGAAGACCTCGCCTCCTTCAGAGCCGCCACTGCCACCCATCACCAACGCATCAAGAACGCAAAACAAAACATACTCTGTGAAAGCATCAACACCTCCCCGCACAACACAATAGAACTCTTCACTGTAATCAACAAACTCACCAATCCTCCCTCCAAAGCCACCAACATCCCCCCATCGCAAGATCTCTGTGACAAATTGGCCACTTTCTTCCACTGCAAGATTAAGGACATCTATGACAGCTTTCTCCTGCAGAATCTCCCAGAATCAGAACCTACGACTGACCCAGCCCCCCAGATCCCAACCAAAAAGTCCACAGCTGGTCCACTCTCACCACAGGAGAGACTGAAATCATCATGAACAGCATTCACTCCGGAGCTCCCACAGACCCCTGTCCCCACCACGTCTACAAAGAGCCAGTGCATCCATCGCCCCCAAACTCCACAAGGCGCTGACCTGCTTTAGCAAAACAGCCACCTTCCCCCAAGCTTGGAAACACGCCGAAGTCCGCCCCCTCCTGAAGAAACCCACAGCCCAGGAAAAAGCCATAAACTCACAGCTGCGACAATTCCTCGAGGACAACAACTTTCTGGATACCTCTCAGCCTGGCTTCTGCAGCAACCACATCATGGAAACAGGTATTCTTGCAGCCACTGATGGCATCCTCATACTTCTTGACTGTGGCCACACCACAGCACTCATACTACCCTACCTCTCAGCAGCCTTCGACACGGTCTCCCACAGCACTTTATGCACCAGACACCACGATGTAGGAATCAGTGGAAAAGCTTTGCAATGGATTTGCACCTTCCTCACTGTAAGAACACAGAGAGTCAGGCTCCCACCCTTCATATCCAAATCAATAGAAGTCAGCTGCGGAGTCCCTCAGGGATCCTCCCTGAGCCCAGCGCTCTTCAACATCTACATGGCCCTGCTTGCAGCCATCATCAGAGACCATGGAATGAACATTGTGTCATAAGCTGATGACACCCAACTCATCATGTCCCTGGCTGAAGACCCGAACAAAGCTAAGAGGAGCATTCACACCAGAATGAAAGCCATCGCCGCCTGGATGAGGGAGAGCTGCCTCATGCTCAACTAAGACAAGACAGAGCTCATCATCTTCGGAAACTCCACTTCAGCCTGGGTTGACTCCTGGTGGCTCACATCGGTAAGCCCACCGCTTACTACAACTGACCACATCCGCACCTTAGGAATCATCCTAGACTCTTCCCTTCAATGACCGACAGGGAAATGCAGTCATCTCTCCCTGCTGGCACACCCTCCACCAACTCCACAAAATCTTCAAATGGATCCCAGTCAACTGCTGCAAGATAATCACCCACACCCTAGTCACAATCAAGCTCCACTACGGCAACTCACTCTACACCGGCACCACAACAAAGAACATCAGGAAACTACAACTCATCCAAAATGCCGCCACCAGACTTGTCCTGAACTTCCCCCTGCCAGGAACACATCTCCCAAAACCTGAGGATCCTCCATTGGCTCCCAGTGTAGAAGCGAATCAGCTTCAAACTACTGACCCACACCTACAAGGCCCTTCACAACATAGGACCGGCCTACCTGAACCATCGCATCTCATTCCATAACCCGGCCAGACCCCTTCGCTCGGACCAGCAGGGGCTAGCCACCATCCCACACATCTGGGAAACCACCGCCGGAGGAAGATCTTTCTCCTACCTCACAGCTAAGTGCTGGAGCAACCTGCCCAGCACCTCAGACAAAGCCCATCACTCACCATCTCCAGGAAGACCCTCACGACATGACTCTTCGAATGAGGCCCAGTCCCCCCACCAGCACCTTGAGACCCTCACGGGTGAGTAGTTGCGTTTTATAAAAACTGATTGATTGCTGGTATGCCCCAAGTCATGTTTGTTTCCGAGTCTTTCTCCTGTCACTTTTTCTACACTTAGGCCCTCATTCCGACAGTGGCGGTAAAAAAACGCCTGCTGCCACAGCGACGACCGCCAAAAGACCGTCGCTGTGGCTCCCAGCCGACCACCATATTATGACCGTATCTGGAATTCTGCCAGAAGGATGGCGGAATTCCAGCTACAGCCATGGCGGTGGACAGTGGTAAGGTGGCGCTGCTGCCAGCAGCAGCGCCAAGCCAATAGACCGCCCTAGACCGTATCATGATACGGCCTGGCGGTGTTCTGCTGATGGACGCTGCTGCTGGCAGCAGTGTCCTGTCTCCTGCAGGAGGACCCCCTGAAATCAGGTAAGTTGGGTGCTCCGACAGCGGAGGGGGTGTTGTGTGTGTGGGGGGGGTGTGTGTATGTCTGTGTGTGCGTGAATGTGGGTGTGCGTTGTGTTTGGTATGTGTTTGCATGTGTGGATGTGTGAGTGAGTGTATTGTGTGTTGTGGGAATGCGTGTGCGATTGTATGTATGTCAGTGTGTGTGTGTGAATGGATGTATGCATGCGTGGGTGAATGTGGGTATGAGTGTGTTTATGCGTATGTATGATGGTGCGTGAATGTGCATGTATGTCGTGGGGGGTCTGGAGTGGGAGGGGGAGGTTGTGGGAGGACTCTGGGGGGGGCAGGGAAGACCCCTATCAGTGACAGGGAAGGGAGTCCCTGTCACTGATAGTGCCTACCGCCATGGTTTTCGTGGCGGTTAGGAAGCCAAGACAACCATGGTGGTAGGTGGGGTCATAATCCCGCGGGTGGGACAGTGACGGCCGCCTGGCTGGAGACTCTAGTCAATGTCATATTTTGGGGAAAGGTACCGCCAGCCTGTTGGCAGTACTTATCTTCAAACTACCGCTGTCCGCCAGGGTCGTAATGAGGGCCTTAGTCTGTTTGGTTTCTTTCTCTGGACCAGGGAATGCATATTTATTGTTTATGTCTACCTGCACACCACATCGGTCCACCTAGTGTGTCATTCTCTATGTCTTTTTTTCATGGTGACTATTCGATCTTAAACGTGAGGGATCTTAACTTCCCCAATGTTGAACTTGGCCTTCTTATGGGATTTTTCTGAAACTTTTTGCTTTTTTCTCCCATTTTTTTTTCTGACTCTCTTCGTGTGGCCTGAGGACTCTGGGCACTTTCCCAATGTACTGCAGTGGGAAAGTGTGCGCACCCTTCCTATACATGCCAGTAAGGGGTGCTCATGGGTGTGGTTGGGGTGCTGTACCTAGGAGTGCCCTGTAAAAAGGTATACCACATACCTGGGGTGGATACGGTCCTGGCTACTAGTAAGACGATGCACTGAGTTTGCCACTCTCTAGAAGAGCCTGTCAACCATGCCTTAGGCCTGACAGTGCAGGCCTGTGAAGGTGCATGCGCCCCTGTGCTCAGGGTGGCACCTCTCATGCCATGGCCAACTCTGAGCAGGCCTTATGATTCAACATCTCCAGCTTGTGGGAGAGCTGGGGTAGCAGAAACTGGTTGATGGCTGGAGGGCAGTTTGGCGCCCTGGGTGTCAGCGAACACAGTTAGATTAACTGGCTGGATATCAGTTTACCACATTAGGGTGCTAGGAGTAAGTGTGTGAGAGTGTGTATGCATGAGCCACCAGATATTTGTGGCACCTCGTAGCAGTGGGGAGTGAATGTAAGGGAGTTAGTGCAGGTGATTGATAGAACAACACAGTTGTGTTACCATACATGTTATTTCTTGCCAGAAGCCTCTCATAATTGACATTAACTTAAACTTGCATCATCCAGGCCGCCGAGCTAATTAAAAGTGGTGCAAGTCTTAATATGTACATATTGCTGCTAACGTTTTGTGGTTCACCCTGAACTGTATTCAGCTGAGGTAATCTCTAGGGTGGGTATCGTTCTAACAATGTTTGGCACTGGATGAGGGAGCTGGGAAGGGAAGTATTACATACTGTTTATGATGTTTAACACAGTTGGGCCTAGTACTGCGAGTAATAATTCTAAATGTAACTTATGCCCAGATTTACATGTTGATCATGCTGTGATAATAATGTGTGTTGAATACAAATTTTATTTACATACACCTCGTGTGAAGTCTCTCAAGTGACGCTCAGTGTAATTGTTGTGTGGAAGTGATGAGCCATTGCTTTACACATTTGCAGACACCTGTCTTCAGCCACAGTGTACGCCCCTAATTCATCCCAAGATTCCTAACTATTACAGTTTCTTTCAATTCAAGCAGGGTTGCCAAGCGCCACATTGTTCTTACTGGGGTTTTTAATTTTGCGTGGTATTCTGGGATTGCTAGAGAAGCGGGCCGGCTAGGAATGGCAGGTTCTTTCTGTAGACATGTGAAATCTCCCTTGGCGGAACTTGGAGGCTTATTTATACTCCGTTTGCGCCGATTGTGCGTCAAAAAATTTGACGCACAATCAGCGCAAACGTTGCCCCATATTCAATTCAATTCAATTTCAGCTTTATTTCGGTAAAACAATACCATAAAAGCATACCGACACAATTCATACATTTCTAAAAGAAAACAAAAGCGATTTGGTTAAAACAGTAAAACCAGACCCATCATAAGATTAAAAAAAATAAAATCCAGGACTCCCCCAAGGTCATACAGTACAGTTAGATAAAAGAAAAGAATAAGCAAATGATCGATTAAAACACTGTAGAAATACACAGTACACATCACTTTACAAAACACCAAGAATATTATAGAATAACCATAAATACAATCTGTGTGCACAAAACAAATGGGATTGATATCTGACTGTTAATAGCAATGGCTGTGTACTGGCAAGAAAGTTCACTTGGTCTCTAGAACTATAAGTAAGCACAAAAAATGACCATTGTAAAGATAGAATTTCGTGCTTGTTTTGTAAGACATTTGTCCCTAGCATACCAAAGTGCCTCTAAGAATCTTGGCAATGTGCCTACCACCATCAGATGTGGTCTTGATTTGCTAGTTTTTAAGAGCTGAGTGAAAATCTCTAATGCCCAACGATTTCTTTTTCCCATACATGCCTATATTCGGCTGAAGGCCAAAAAAGGCAGACAATCAAGTATTACAAAAGACACATTATTCCAACAACAATTAATATTCATTTAGCTACTAAAACCGACTGTCTGGATAGAAGCAAATATTAATCTTAAAAGCTATAAATAAGAATCAATTACAGTATTACATTTTTATAAAGCCCTTAGATTTTGCCTCCAGTGCCATCAGGCACTTATTTTGTTTTGGTAGGGGAGGACTATTTAAAATAAAATGAATAAATAACTGAATCCTAGAGCCTTAGGCCCGCCTTGTCTCTAATAAATGAAATTGCTAGTAAAAACCGGCTTAAACCAAAAACAACGTATGGTATCGTACTAGATCTCAAGAATCTTGCTGCTTCATTATAGTTCCTGATTCCAACGTTCCTGCAAATAGGTCGAAGCCATTTCCTCCTTGGTTTATCATAGGCATTGCAGTTTAAAAGGACATGGTCCGCCGTTTCAGGAGTCTCCATATTACACAGCCCACAAATCACCTCTTGTCTTCTCCCATTGGAGGGACCCCAATTAGAAGTAAAAGCCTTAACCTGGAGAGTCCCATATCGAAGCTTCATAAATAAAACTTTTGCTCGTCTAGGTTGGATAGTATCTATCCATTCCTCAGCATACGGTAATGGTTTGATATCCAGGAAACTTAAAGTAAGTCTGCCTAGATCCTTGCTGTAGAGAGGGCTGTTAAGGGTAAAGTCCCAAAATACTTGTTTTAGTTGAATCTTAGATTGTTTTGTTAGTGTATGTGGTTCTTCCCAGTAAAATTTTAGGCCAAGAGTGTAAAAGCATTGTCTTATATAATGGAGCCACGGGAGGGAAATTGCCTTGTCCAAGTCTATAATCTCAATTAGCGCTTGCCTATAATGGATTAATTCAGGGGTAGACCAGAGTCTGCACCAGTAAAGCAAGGGCCTCAAGGCTGCCAATTTACCTATTTGTTTCATGTTAATATCATAGGTTAAAGGAATCAGTGGAGTAGATGGAGGGAGACCCAGTACCCCCCTTATAAAATTATTTTCCTGGGTAACCAATGGGGTTAGATTTATGAATCCCCAGAGTTCAGCACCATATAGGGCAGCAACCTGTGCTTTGCACCTATAGATCTCAAATACTGGTGAGACAATACTAGACCTTGAACATTTATAATTTTTGCTAATTGCCATGGAGCTATGCGCTAAGGAAATAGCAGCTTTGTTAACATGCGGTGCCCATGACAATTTAGCATCAAGGAGTATCCCTAGATAGTTGAAATTTGTTACTCGTTCCAATGCCTGCCCTCTAATCCGAATGTTTCTCTTGAGTGCTTTATGAGGGTTAACAGTCAGGTATTTGGTCTTGTTCGTATTGATTTCTAATCCCTTCCGGCTGCAGTACTCGCTAAATTTATCTAATAAAGTTTGCAAGCCCATGGGAGTTTGAGATAATAGGATGGTATAATCTGAAAAGAGGAGGGCGGGGACAGAATCACCGTTCAATCTTGGTGAGTCATGGTTGCTTTGCTTCAGATAGTGAACCAGATCATTAATGTATAGTGAGAAGAGGGTTTGGGGCAAGCACACAACCCTGTCTCACCCCCCTCTTAATAGGTATTGGGTCTGTCAACTCACACTTTGGCCCCCACCGAACCTTTGCAAATGTATTTTCATGTAGTCTCTCTAGCTGGCTCAAGAGGTTCCCTGGCATACCCTGTTTCCCTAGTGCAGCCCATAAGGAGGCTCTTGGCACTAGATCAAAGGCTGCGCGCAGATCCACAAATGCAATATAGAGATGGCCTTTCGTTAGTCTAGTATATTTCCACATTATCGTCAATAGCCTAAAGGCCTGATCGACTGTGCTCATCTGCTGTCTAAAGCCAGCTTGGTATATAGTCAGTATGCTGTTTCCATCTATCCAGCTGTTAATCCTATTCAGCAGCTGTCTAGCATATACTTTTTGCGTGACATCTAAGAGGCTAATAGGTCTATAGTTCCCTGGTTCATCCCTGGAACCTTTTTTGAAGACTGGGATTATTTCTGCCCCTTTCCATGTCTCGGGCACAAGACCTCCCCTTAATATAGCGTTACTTAAAAGATTTAGATAAGGTGCCCAAATTTCTAAACTATGTTTGAACAGGTCCCCCGGGATCTTGTCCAAACCGGGGGCTTTCCCCAGCTTGATTGCTTCAATGGCGTTCACGGTCTCCTCCAGGCTAAATTGTAACTCGGGTAAGATGCCCTGAGTGGCTAATGTTTTATGTCTTGAGGGATAGAAATCAAGGCTGGGGGGATCAGAATAAAGGTGTGTAAAATAGTTAACCCATGTATTGGGATCTATATGATGATCAGTAGAAATTTTCCCCTCTTTGCTACCATGGGTAACTATTTTCCAGAAGATCCTAGCATCACTGGTTTTTGCTGCTTCCAGGAGATCTTGCCATTTTTGATCCTCCCAGTTACTTTGGGCAGTTGCCAGTGTTTTCTTATAACTGGCCCTTGCCTGCTGTATGGCCAATTGGTTCTTTTGCTTTAGAGCCTCTATCAGCTCCCTTTTCCTCTCCCTACATTTGGTAGTGTACCATGGGCTGCTTGGGGTGATCTGCACAATCTCCTTTTTGGGCTTGTACCGTGGCTGTTTGGTCAGGAAGGGTCTTAGTGCAATACTCATTGATTGGTGGATGGCCGTGATGGGGATATCAGTAAGTTCATTTTCAACATAAGGCTCTAGGAGATTAGAATATGTATGGTAAATATTTGTCAAAGTCTCCAGATTGCCTATTATTGCAGGCCATTTTATATCCCGTCTGTTGTTACTGAGGAAGGGTTGTAACTCCACCTTATTATGTTCTACATATTCCAAATCCAAATCTAGGAGGTGGGCGCTAAGTTCAATTATTAACGGGAAGTGATCGCTTTCCCTTCTTTTATCTATTTTAAAAGTCATTAATCTTCCCCATGTACTTATACTATGTAAAATATAATCTATTTTCGAGGTAGAGTTGCCTCTCTGGAAGGTATCCAAGTTAAGGCCTCCTTCACCCACTCTACCATTACATGCCCTCAGTCCATGTTTTAATGTAAGGCCCATAAGTTGCAATGCAACCACTGTGCCTGGGACAGTTTTTTCTATTGTTAGATAAGGAATTGCTCTGGCTCGATCTTCTTCTTCTGCTAAATGTTCAAATCCAGTTATGGGTTCATAATTGCAATTAAGGTCACCCCCTATCATAATTGTCTCTCCTCCTGGGATCTTTTTAAGCAGATCGTCTAATAGAGTTATTTCAGGCGACTCCAAGTTTGTCCTTCTAGGTCTTATATATACATTGAACAAGTGGGATATTATCTTATTTTTTCCCCCCATTATCAACCATAAAATGTCATCTGACTCTGTGGCTTGCATACGTATCTCAACATTTAGTGAGATTTTCACCCAAACAACCAGTCCCCCCGACGGTCTCCCTCTAGCAGCTGAAATTGCACTAATAAAGTAGATTTTATATCCTATCTTATACGGCGGGTCTTTAAGCCAAGTCTCTTGGAAGAGACAGACATGGTATTGATCAATATAGTCCTGCCATTCCGGGTCTGTAAGCTTATTTTTTAAGCCTGCTACATATTTAAACTCTGACGCCCGAGCCCGCGGATGACAAAATTCCGCCGTGTGCGTAATTTTTTGGATGCGGCAACCCGCCCTGCGTTAATGATATGCAGGGTAGGCGTTCCCGTCCAAAAAACGACGCACACGTCGGTGCGTCGTATTTATGCTTCCGGGCAAAAATGACTCTCGGCCGGGAGGCGGAGCAAAAAAACAACGCACAGCCTGATTTGCGTCAAAATTTAACGCCTGTGTCAGGGCAGGTGTTAAAATGGGGCAAACACACCTGTATTTAATCAGAACACACAGAACAAACAGCAGAGCAGCAGAGCAGCAACAGGGAGACATGGAGGTGATATTTATCCAGCGTGCACGCAGACGCAGAGCCCAGCAGCAACAACAGCAGCTACAACAACACCAGCAGGGACCCCAAAGGCAGCGCAGAAGGCAGGAGAGGATATTCCGCCCAAGAACAACCCTGCATGGCCTCAGGGAACACGACATCATACAGAGGTACCGGTTGAACTGGCAGGCCATTCAGCAGCTGCTGCGCAACATTGAACCGCAGTTGGCCCCCACTTTAGTGACACCCCGCACCATCCCAACAGAAACAAAGCTGCTTGCCGTACTTCACCTGCTGGCAAGTAGCTTGTTTCAAACAACTGGTGCCCTGGTTGGCGGAATATCCCAACCATCATTCTCCGCATTTCTGCCAAAAGCACTGGATGCCATCATTCGCCTGACACCCCTCCACATCTGCTTCCCTAACACACTGCAGAAGCAGCAGGAAACAAAACAGGGGTTCTACGCAATCAGTGGCTTCCCACACGTCCTTGGTGCAATCGACTGCACACACGTACGCCTTGTGCCACCTTCTGCAACAGAACACCTCTACCGCAACAGGAAGCACACACATTCAATCAACGTGCAGGCCATAGTCGATCACCAGGGATTGATCACCAACATCGTGGCTAAATATCCTGGGAGTGTACATGACTCCTTCATCCTCCGTCACTGCACCATCAACCAACACTTCCAGGATGGACGGTATGGCAATGGACTACTTGTTGGTAAGTACAGAAACCTAATTATATACACACTGCACAGCAACCCTCTAGGACACACAACACATACACCACAACAGCAACATCTAGACAGGAACACACTGAGGTTCTTACATCACTAGCCATGTTTCTTAAGTCACCATTGAAACTGTCACACATTGGAATTCACTGTACAGCCTTATTTGAAGACATTAATGAGTGTGGTTGCCTAAATGTCACCTTGCAAATTGTAGGTGTCACAATGACCTGTACATTAAAACATTGCATAAGTTTCAAGGTATGGGATGTACAGGGTACTTTGATATGAACGTGTTAACAACACTTCCAAATTTAAATGTGCATTTAACTATCATCTCACCCTCAGTGAAGACACACGGACACCTGTATCACAAGTCACAATGCTAGGGAGGGCACACTGTACTGCAAATCCCAAAACATACTGCTGACAAACGGTTAGCAGACAAACACTTGCTCAGCCAAGGAAACAACACAATGCAGATGGTATAGCCTACAAGTATAGGATGTCACATCAGTATACAAAAGAGTCACACACAACACAAGACAACTACTGCCATTGAAGGTCTTTTCAATAATGCAAGCTACATCTACATGATCCCATTCTGTGTTTTTCCTTCAGCTGATCAGGGGTATGGCATCCAGCCATGGCTAATGACACCATTTGGGAACCCGAGTACTGCTGCAGAGCGGGCATACAACAAGGCCCATAAGAGGACACGCAGCATTGTCGAGCGCACCTTTGGGATCCTCAAGTCAAGGTTCCGCTGCCTTGACATCACTGGCGGTAGCCTACTATATTCCCCCGAGATGGTCTGTAGGATCATACTCACATGTGCAATATTGCACAACGTTTGCGTAAAAAGGAACATTTCCCTCCTCGAACCAGACCCATACATGCCTGAAGACGACGAAGAGGAGGATGCTGGCCTGCAAAAGGAGGAGGAACAATCAAACACGGCTGCTGGAGTGCGGAGGCGCCAACACATTGTAAATAATTTATTTTCATAATTATCACCATCACCACTTAATGCACTATTGTAAATAAACACTGATAACAAACACCACATCATGGTTTGGCCTATTAATTTCTGCCCACCTTTACTTGAAATATCTGAAGAAGAATGTCGTCTCATTGAGCAATAATGATATAACAATCATGACACAAAAAAATACACCACAAATGTAATGGCCACCATACAATGGTCAAATACACACACAATGTATATGACAGACATCCTGTACAGGTCACCTTTGAAGGGCAATAGCTGAGGACCACACATATGACTCACATACATGTAGTAAACATGGATCATCGCAGCAGATGGCACACAACTAAAACACCATCACTCAACTAGGGGAAAACAGGCCTCATACATCAGGCAGTTCACATGCTAATGCTTCAGGAACAGGAATGTAGTACTAGACTCTTGCCAACAGTAAGTCCAACTACTTACTAACATTGCAATGACTATCTGTCACTAGAGTTACACATAAGCAGAACATACACAGCACAAGTGCTACACCTATGACAAGCATCCAGCACATCACATCCCATCTACATGTCAGCCCTTTTCTAAAAACATTACACACACTTGCAGCTGCTCACACCCCACCTGTCTGAAGAGGTCCCTGGAATGCCGATTTGTGTACACTGAGATTCCCTCATCTACACACACACACTCACAAGAGTCATCCAGTGTGCCACACCCTTTCCTATGCCTGCCATTGTCATACTACCATCTCACTGCATGGAACTCAGCTCATATAATACACTGGCTTTGAGTTTATAAGGCCTGGTATCACCTGTAGATTGATTCTTCTGTGAAAGGTACTGTAGGCTATTTATCAGCAAATCCCATCTGACAGGACTAGTGAGACACAGATGGAGGCCACACCAGTGATCCCCTCCATGCACACCACCCAAATGTACATGCCCCGTCCCTGCTGATGCCTCCTACTGCATACATGTTAGAATTTGAGCTATTACATCATTAAGCTTTGACACTAATGTTGCCGTAGAAAACTTTATCAGGGTTCATGTGTCACCTTCAAAACAACACAGGACATACACAGTGTGACATCTCAACTGTCTACTGCTCCCTCTGACCAGTCCTAGTCAGAACACGTGATCGTGTAATTACTGAAAGAACTTGCTCCTGATTGACCCAGCATCCTGTCAGCCTGACTGGCACCTGTCCGTGGGTCACTCTACAGATACCTGGGGTCCACCTATGGACCACACGTTCTGTCCAAAACCTCTTGTACCTCAGACACTAATTTGTCATTAGCCTCATCAATGTATACTCAAATACATAGTATAGCATCATCTGACTGTTATTTGCATCCGATTTGTGACAGTGCCCTTGAATAGCCAAATCTTGGCCCTTCCGTTGTCTGGCCCTCATTAATGCCTAAACTACAAAGTGTGACAGCGGACCAGGACCATAGTGTATGATGGCGTAAATGGCCTCCATCAAAGCCAGCAACCTCAGATAATGTCCATGAAAAGGTAACACATATGAGGACCCTGACTGTTCAAACGCTGAGTAACATTGTTCAAATGATAATGATGAGTTGTGTGTGTTGAATACCAGCCATTTACTTCTGCACAGAGGCTATGATGTTTCCTGATACATTACCATCCACAGAGGCCAACTGGAGTACAAATGTTGCAATGACACATGCCGGATCCAGACACCTGAGACATTCTCTCCCTAAGGTTGCCCAGTTGAAAGTCTCATTACACGTTTTCAGTGACAGGGTGGGACCATCCATGTGTAGGTGACCATGTCCTCAATGGCTTCTCTCAAATTTTGCTACAAACAATACCCAATAGAAACAAGATTAGCTGCCACTAACTCATGAGGAGACCTGGAAGTTACAGTGACAACATACACCCTGACAGTTGATACTGGATCAATATTGGACCACACACATGTACATGTACCATCCAATCAACAAAATATTTGCAAGCAGCCGATCACAGTAGTGTCCCAGTTGTAACCGAGCAGGAAGAATGAAACATGCCACTAAACCAGGTAATGCATAAAGGGGCCACATACATCAACAACCTATTTGCTATCAGGACATGAGGAACGTTGAGATTTTGCAAAAAATATCAATGCAAAATGGTATGTCAGATTTCTCCAAAGAATCAATAGGGCAAACGTAAAATGGGCAAATGGGATTACAGAATGGCAAACAGTGAATCATACCCTATTTGCTTCCATGAGCCTGCTGCTGAAGGTTTAGCATTAATGAATTTGGGAAACCCTTGGATAAATTTGCAATTCTGGAAGAGCAAACCCTAGGGTGCTGGGGGCCTAAGTCCACCTCTACTGCCCCCCAAATAGACATTATTTATGCACATGTGAAGCACACACATGCATAAGGCGCATGTGTGGCCTACATGTCAAAAGTAAAACACATTTAAGATACATGAACTCGTAATTAGGACATGGTTACCCCCTTAAAAAGTGTAGGCGACAATTGCACTACCTATTTGGCCTTTATATAATTTTGATTACCGTGATAAATGTGGACACCTTTTTGCTAAGGAATACATCCTGGTATCCCATTCATATTTTGAAAATAGCCATCAGCAATTACCCACATATGTGTACAATTATGAGTAATATCCATTCTGACCAATCATTACTATTGCACTGTGAATACCTTCTATACATCCTATAAGGGACATTTGCCATAGCTAACCCCAAATGTGTATCACTTAGCACCGTTTGGTCATGACAAAATTCATTTTACAATTTGACAAATGAAAGACATATTTGTCATAATGCGTCATATTTCCACGCATACAGCTTGTGCGTCATCATTTTTGACGCACAGGAGTGCAGATAATGCTGAGTCAAAAAATTATTTTAAAAATAGATATGATAATATCCAGCATTACATGGCCTCCATTTTTTTCCATAATGCGTCATATTTCCACGCATACAGCTTGTGCGTCATAATTTTTGACGCACAGGAGTGCAGATAATGCAGAGTCAAAATTATTTTTCATATTTAGATATCATAATTGCCAGCGGCTTAATTTTCAACTCTAGAACTGTAAAATAAGCCTCAAACAAATATAATGGACCAATGAAGAATTTTTTTTGGACTCTGCATTATGTGCACTCCTATGCGTCAAAAAATATGACGCACAAGCTGTATGCGTGAAAAAATGACGCATAGCGGGGAAAAACGGCGGCCATTTTATGCAGGATGTGATGTAATAGGATATCCTGTTTACAGAATCTGTACAGTGGGTGTACTTTCACTTTCACTTTGCAGTCTCAGATTATTCTAGACTGTGTGGCTGTGTGGAAAGTGTTGTCCTGTGTATTAGTGCTTTTGTGTCCAGTGTACCTTCTCAATTGTGCTTTTGTCTTCATTGTCTTGTTGTTGAATACTGTCTGAGTCTGTGTTGTATTTTTTTGTCAAGTCCAGTGTTTCATTTTTTGTCTGTGGGAGTCTGTTGTGGGTACTGTAATATAGGGGTTAGTTGGGCTCTTCTTCTTAAGTTTTCTTTGTATTTCACCACTCTACCTTTCCCCATTCCCCCTTTTCCTTTTTCTACAACTTTTTCCCCTTTGTCAGTGCTGACATGTCTGGTAGGCCACGGCTTGCCAGAATGGGTGAGGAGGAATTGGGTGGATTTATATGGCTTGTTTGCCATTTCCTCCCACTCATGCTGGAGGCTGGGGGTAGGGTGATACAGGGGTATCACACAGAGGCCCGTAAAGTCCGGTGGGGGAAGGTGCGCCATCACTTGGTCCGTGTATATGGTAGCCTAAGGAATGAACATCAACTGAAGCACCGCTGGGCTGATCTGATATCCAGGGAGCAAGATCTGCTGGACCACCTGGGAATCAGGATTGGTGGCCATGTTGGTGAGTACACATCAATTACATGTGCACAATTTAAAGCTGTGTGGCGACATGTGATGATTGTTACACAATCTGCCAAATAAGTAGCTGACTGTGTGTAATGCTAGGGAAACCTACTGGGTAATTGATGCACAATGTGAAGGAAGACAAATGCTAGCAGTCAGGTAGCTCATGTTTTCTACACATACCAGTTGCCTGTAGCAGTATGTAATGTAGTGCTGCCTTTGTGTCAGACAAGCAACACATTAATGACTCAATTAGAACTCTACAGCTCACAATAGCCAGTGAAAAATGGATGTTGAAACATCATACCTACATATGTATACGCCATAGCTAGACTGACATTTGTAAACCCTACATGATGCTATAAATGAGTGCTGCCTTCACCGCAATTGAAGTTAGCAATGTTGTCCACATATATGTCACATGTGTGTCTGGTTGGTGTGTAGGGAAAATGACCACATAGGCTGTTTGAGTTTGAGAGGTCATGCAGTCCTCAAGTAACCAGCTTTTGGATGTCTCTCTTGGATGCACATGATGAGATAAATGCACCCTATTTTGTTGGGGCATACTAATGGAGGTGCATCTTTGACACCACATGACTGTCCAGGCCACTGCATGTGTATAGTAGGGTGTGTAACTGTAGCAGGACACTCATCCAATGTAAATGTTGCTCATGAATAATTCCATGCAGTATGAGCATGTGTGAAAGGGTTTCATTACTCATGTCATATTCTCACATTGTCTTTGTAATTGCAATTGTTTGTCAGTGCACGGATTCTGAGTGTATTCTTCCTTCCATGCTTTACAGGTGGACCTGCACCGTACACAGTGGGAGAGGTGGCTCATTTTGAGGACCCTGACACCTACAGTGAGTGTTGCATGTGTGCTATTTTTAATGTTTGGTGGTGATGCATGATGGACTACTGTGTGTTCAACAGAATTCAAGGTTTGATGCGCTGCCCATTCATTAGTATTGTTCCATTAGTGGGATTTCAATTATCACTTCATTTGGAGTTGACCTATGCTTATCCATTTCTCAGATTTTGGGTCTGTAGGCCATTCCAGTAGGGCCCGCTATGGGGAATGGGGTGAGTCATCTGGAATACACTGGTTAATGTAAGAGTTGCTCTGGGACTTGTCTGGGACTGAGTCTGAATTTCAGACTGACATTCTCCCAGATAGCTTCTGCAAAAGGCTTGACTGAAATCTGCTGCTTCCCTAGTTAACGATGGACTGAGTACACTGTAGGTTGGATCTTCCGGGGGCATGTACTTCCACAAGTTGAAATAGAAGTGTGTGGGACTAGAGTGCAATGGCCTAGGTGTACATGCTATTCATGATCATGGGTGTTCTTGCTCCTCTGTGTCTGTAGTAAAATATGCCTCACTGGTAGTATGTGATGTTGGCCTAAGTCAGTACATTTGGACATGTGTGGACCTTGGATAGGACAAGGTTTAGCCGACTCCAATTTGTTGCTAGGCCTTCACTGGTGTTGTGTGTGTGGAGGCAAAAACTTGTTGAGCTTTCTATACACTCCTGGGTGTGCATAGATTATGGCATTGTTGGAGGTTCGTCCCACCCCACCCTCAAAGACTGCCATATGTTTGGGAATAGGGTACCTCGGACTGTAGCAACCAGTATGTCACACATACTTGTGACCATTTGAAACTTTGTTTTGAACCTAGTCTACACACTTGGTTATGGCACATGAGTTCTATACTAGCAAAAACAATTATAAATCGCAGATATTGAGGGTTGTGATTGTTATCACATACACTGACATATGTAGTCAAGGCAATAGGCGGAGGAGGTGCAGCCATAATGTCAGCTGCATTACTAATTATTTTGATGAGAAGTTTAGGCTGATGTCACCCATCATGTATAGACATGTATATGCTAGGTGTGAGATGCCCTTTTGTATGCAGGCTTCCCATGTACTTCCTCTGAGACTTTCAATGATCTATGTGGTGATATGAGCTGTTACGACTACAGTAAAAGTAATTTCCAATTGACCCATTGTGCTATTCCACCCAATGCATTTCCTATGGTAAATAGTTGCCCTTTCTCTTCACAGCTGCAAACATGAGTGCTGCACAGAGGCATGATTTTGAAAGGCAGGCCATGAGATACCAGCACATCCTGCAGGTGCAGTCGGGGTTCCGACGGATGGCCCGAAAATACCAGGCGGATCGGGCCTCCGGAGCATGGTGGGCCTCACCACAGGGTGGCCCAACGTTGCCCACTACAGCCACCACCACCACATCCACCAGTTCTCCCCAAGTGGCCCCAGCAACGGCGGGGACAGTTGTCCATGCCTCTGCAGCACGACCTGGACCCAGCAACATCAGAGCTGCAGGACAGTCCAGTAGGCTACAAACAACTCCCACACAGAGCACCTCTGCCAGCACACAGACAGCAGCAGCACCTCCAATTGACCCTGCGGCATTCCAGGCTTTAGACCGGAAAATGGACAAGTTAATTCGGAAGGTGGACAAGCTGAGCCAGGATGTGGCGTACATAAAGAAGCGGGTCAGGTCCATCAGGCGGACCCTACGGAGGGCCAACCTCTAGGACTTATTTGGTCTATTTTAATTTATCCCTCCCCTCTCTCCTCTTTCCTTTTTATCATGATAGGTGGGTTTTGGGGATTAGTGTTAGGTTACTATAGGTTGTTAGCTTAGTTAGTGTTAGGGAGGAGGGTGGGGGGTCCTTATTCTTTCTATTTTTCATTTTTGAGTGTGTGGGTGGGTGGGTGGGGGTCAATGTTGGGATTCCTGTCTGTTTAGAAGAAGAAGAAAAAAGAAAAAAAAAATATATATAAAAAAAATACAAAAAAATATATGATTGTTTAGGATAGTATAGTATGTGTGTAGGTTAGTATGTGTTGTCCTGCATGTGTCCTGTCTCATAATGGTGGGTGGAGGGTTGATGTTTAGATCGATTCGTTATATGTGTAGAGTAAGTTTAGCTTAGGTTAGTTAGGGACAGTTGTGGGTTAGGAGTAGTCAGGTTAGATTAGTGTAGGTATGACTTTTCCCTTAGTTGCCTCTGGTGTGAATACATATGAATAAATATATAGTTAACCCTTTGCATTATGTGTTAACTGCTACTTGATCATGGCCTTGTCATCAGTGTAGGTGATTGTTGTTCTATGACATTTGTGTCCTATGCTACACACCGAAGAAAATAGAGGTTTAAAATAGCAGCTACCACTGTGCTAACTTGGTAAGTATCCACCATTTGATAGAACCACCATTTGGAGTTTACATGGATCACCAAGGATTTGTGTTGATGAGTATGTTTTCTACATCACAAAGTGTGCTTCCAGACTTGGTATTGTGGGTAATTTATTAGGTCGGACTGCAGTGTGATGTTCAGGGACATCTTTGTAGATGAGGTGTTGTTAACACTCTTGTCTTGTTGTTTTCATTACTGACATAGATCATGTGTGCAAAAATTCAGCCTGACTTCCCTTCATGGAAGTATACTCAGAAAGGGTGATATGATGCTGTGTTTAGTTGTGTTTGTTTAGATTATACTGCATAATTTAATGTTTTAGTATTGCATGGTGCCCACATTTATCAGCCACCATTAGTTGACTTTGATTGCTATTGATGGAGCATTATTCTGTCCAACACAGCATGATTGTGTGTGGTTTCTCCCTTCATCAGTTATTCTCCTCAGGATGGGCAGGCTATGATGCAATCCTGGCCACTGCACAGATGTATCAGACTACATGATGTCAGGACAGTTGTATTGACAAGCTACATGGTTGTCACACAGGCACTTTAGAGTAATCTACTGCACAGTCGATGTGTCAAATAACACAGAGACATATTAGGTGGGCAAGTGCTATTTATTGATAGGTGCTGTGTTGCAAAATGTACATTGTCCATGTTTGCTGAGTCCGTTCTAGTGCATTCTTACATGGTGATCCTACAGAAGGGGTGTGGATGATGCTCCTGACATGCTGGGGTGATGTTTCAGACAGTGCAGAGGGACAGGATTTGCCAATTAGTAGGAGAGAGACATTCACTGGCAATGCTGACAAGTTATACAGTGGTTAGCAGAACAGTCATTGAGTATAGTTGTAGTGAGACTGGCATTTGACAAAACGTGGGGCCTTGGTCAAATTAGGCTATGATGCAGGGACTAGTGCTTCCGGGTACTCTTCCGTGTGAATGTGATCTGTTCCATGTCTTCTTCTTCTGATGTGTGTGTTGCCTGCTTTGTCCTTGTTGTTGTTGGTTGTGAAGGGGCAACACACACCTCAGTGTTAGAAGACGTGGAGTCAGACATCCCGGTGACTGCTCCCTGTGAAGGTCTTAAGGGCAGTACTTCAGCAAGGAGGGTCTGCTGGTTCTTGAGAATAGCAGCTACATCACGATGGTAGGCAGCCAGGTCGGCCCTGAGGGAGTCATGATTGCATTCATGCATGCAGTGGAAAGTTTGGGGTGCGAGGTGTTGTGGCAACTCCCTTACTGCAGTGGTGAATTCCTTTCTAGTTTCTTGTAGTCCTTGCAGTATGGATGTTAGGGCTTGCATGGCTGCTGCCTGATCTGCAGATGACATCATGCACGAGCGCACCCCCTCAAGGCTGGCTGCCATATTTTGCATCCCCACCCGCACCTCCTTGGCCAGCTTCCGCTGTTCTTTCAAAGCTGGTGCCAGTGTCGTCAAAGTCCTCAGCTGTGTAGGAGCTGGCAGGTCTTGCAATTGGGGTGGTGGGTGGTTCTTCTGTGATGGCGGCTTGTTCTGTGCTCCTCCTTGTGACTGAAGGTGGGGTCTGGAGGGTTTCAAGGACCTTTTGGATTGTCTCCTGGGGAATGTTTATGGGCTCGTCATTCATGTCATCAGGGAAATCTGAGACAGGCATATCGGCAGGAGATCCATGTTCCTCTGCAATGAAGCAGGGTACAATTAGTGTGTCTGTGTTGTGACAATTTTTATGTAACATGCCAGCCTTTTGATGGATTTACTTTGTGATCTTGTTTGGTATTGGTATCTGCTGTCCTTCATATGGGCATTGTTATAGGCCTATGGTCCACCTGTGTGTCACATGTATGATATAGAGTTATCAGACTTGTCTGCCTAATCGCCTCTAGGTGTTGCTTTGTTCCAAATAGGGAATAGCCATCTTTTTGTCCTACTCGACCCTCCGTGTATATCTATTCTTATGGTGAGACCTTTCACTGGCTGTGGTTGTTCTGATTGCCCTGGCAGCACACTTGCCTCTCAGGACCTGCCCCAATCCCTGATTGTTCACATTGACTTAATTGTAATTGACATGTGGCATATCCTATGCATGGCAATGTTTTGATGTGATATGGATGTACACATTGTTAATGTGTCCAGCTGATGTTGGGTAATGTGTGTTTAATTGGATTGCCCTGATTATCGTATCAATGTCCTATTTGGTCCTCTGACTGTGCAGGTGTATTTAAGTGACCAGTTGCATGTGTCCCCTCCTCAATGCTGTTGTCTGAGCAGTATGACATTTGTGATGTTGCCTTGATAGCCAGGCACGTGAAGGACCCTGACATATGCAACATGGGGGTCCTTAGTGCTGTGTCGCTCCTATTGCTGTTTACTTTGGGTGATGTATGTGACAACTATGGGCATTGATATATGAGTGTACTGGGGCCTTTGTCTTGTTTCAAGAGATTGTTGCAGATGTCATCCTCACCCCCTAATTTAGGTATGTATGTTCCTTGGGGAGGTTACTGCCATTGGCTACTTGAGCTGCACAGAGATCAGAGGTGTTAGTGTCAACTGTTGTTGCAGTTACATTGCAGTTGTTGTTTTGGCTAGTGGATTGCTGATAGGGCCCTAGTTGATGTAGGAGATATTTTGGCTGACGAGTGCCAGGATGTAAGTTTGACGTAGTGGCCTTCCCTCCTGTCGAGGCTTTCCCTTAGCTCCATTGTTGTCATGACAGGATGCCCCCATGGGACTGTTGTTGGTGTTGTGTAATGTTGTGCCCCAGCTTCTGTATGTGCAGGGCATGCCCCCCTGCCGTGCCCCTTTACCCATGCCTCTCCATGTATATGCTGACTTACATGCAATGTGTAGTGGTATTTCCCCCCCCTGCTTACAGTCAACATTATTGCATTTTAATTCCCCATGCGACTTACCCTGCATGTGTGTTGTCTCGTGGTAGTCTGCACTGTCCTGTCCTTGAATCCCTGTGACGATCTCCTCAGGGATGACGGCTGCGACCATCTCCTCCATGTGGTCCAGGGCCTCCTGGTGTGCTGGACTCCCCTCTCCAGTCTGCAGTGCTGCCTTCCTGTTCCTGGCCATTTTTTCCTTTGTCCTACGTTTGCAGTCATGCCAGCGTTTCTTACACTCGGTGACTGTTCTGCGTACTTCAGCCACACTGTTGATCTTGTCAACAATTTGTTGCCATATGGCCTCTCTCCTACTGATTGGCAACTTAGAGGTGATGAACAGTTGGTGCTGGTGTTCCGTCACCTCTTTAACCAGGATTTCCTGCTCCTCTGCACTGAAGCGAAACTTTCTTTTTTTTCTATATATGTCCTGGTTCCTGTATGGATCATCCTGGCTGGTTCCTGGTCTGCTGTCATCTTCCTGGGGTCTGTTGTGGCATCTGGGATCCATTTTGGCTCTCCTCTGCTGAAAGGGCAGTGTTCGTGGGTATTTTTGACGATATTGCGTTAAAAAAAACGGCGCTTTCCGGGTTGCTCTGTCGTAAATCGACCCACAGTCATTTACGTCGCGTTAACGTCGTTTTCCTTTACGACTTGACGCCGCGATGTGCGTAAAAAAAAAATGACTCCCACCTGTTGATTGCGCTGCCGTGCGTCAAAGTATAAATTTGACGCCCGCACGGCGCATGGAAATGGCATTAGCCGGCGGTAAAATTTTGGACGCAAAACTGCGGCGGCGCAGCTTTGCGTCAAAAAGTATAAATATGGCCCTTAGACTCTGGGATGTTTGGCAAGAAACGTTCCTATAAAACTCACAAATTATTTGCATGACCAAAAGACTCACTATTTGATTGATTACATCCTGGTGAGTACCCTGTTAGACCTGACATCCTTGCTGTGGTTTTCCCCAAAACCTTTTGTCTTTCCTCCTCCTGTTTTGTTGAATTTGTTTGCCTCATGACTCTGCACACTTTAAAAACTGGTAACCAGTGCTGAAGTACTTATGCTCACTCCAGTAAACATGGTAAACTGCCTTACACCCAAGTAACACATTTAATTTACTTATGCGTCCTGAGTACTTGTAAGCAGAGCCTGTAAATTAAATGCTACTAGTGGGTCTGAGGCACACATCATGCCACCCACTTAAGTAGCCCTTTTAAAACATCTCTCAGGCCTGCCATTCCAGCCTGCATGCAGTTTTAAATTGTCATTTTGACCTGGCAACATAAACATTTGCCAGGCCTAACCCTTCCTTTTTAATACCTACATGACATCTCTGGGGTATGCCCCAAACAGCTCATAGGGTGGGGTGTGTTGCTTTAGAAAGTTGGGCATGTGCTTTTAAGTTTTACATGTCCATGTAGAGAACAATTCTTAATTTTTTTTTTTTCACTCCGGCAAGGCCTAGCTCTCCCATAGGGTAACATTGGGTTACCTTATTACATTTAACAAGTGTTGGGATGGACTTTGCATGGTTAAAGATGTGCACCACTGCCTTCAGTGCCCAACTGTACTGTTGTCTGGATCCCTGATGCTGATATTTTGTCATAGGTGAGTACAGCATATGTGCATAGGTCATGACATATGCCTTTTTCATGGATCGCAGTCTTTTTAGACCGGGAGGGGCACCTTAAGTACTACCGTCATAGTGGAAGCGTATGGCTTTCACCAAGAATTAAGCAGCAAAAGCACAGTGCTGACAGCATACAGTGTGATGATCAGTAGTAGTAAACATGTCCTTTTTACCCTGTGACACTGGAGTGAGGCCTACAAGTTATCTCACCTTTTCAAAAAGTTCCACTAGTGTGTGCTGAACTCATCATTTGCCTACATCAGGAAGACATGGAGTGCTGTGCAGCACATGAGTAGTCACTCGGTGCTGGATGTATGTGTGCCTTACAGTAAAGGGATAGAGCAGTACAATATAGTGCATGTGGTATTAGTACATGTGTTGACTGCGAGGAATACATGGCATGAATGATGTAGTGCTGTAGAGTTTGTGAGCAATGAAAGTATGTCCTGGGTGCCTGAGTGCTTGCATGAATACAGTACATGAAGAGTGAAGTGTTGTGCAGAGCTCACTTGGTGAGTGTGTGTGCTTGCAGAGTGTGTGTTTGAAAATAGCACACCCTTGTACAATACAGGAAAGCTACAATACTAAGCAGTGCATGCAGACTGGATGTGTGTGCTAAGTGCATGTGTGTCTCTTGTAGCACACTTCATGGAAGTAACAGCACTACAGAGTAAGGGGCATATTTAAGAGCCCCAAGTGCCACCGAAGCTTTAGTTTTAGTGACGTTCCGGTGGCGCTATGCACTTCACCATATTTACAAGACGGCGTTAAGCCACTTATTGTGGCTTAACACCACCTTGTAAATACGGCCCCTTCACACACAGCACTTTGCGTGGAAGGAGAGTGAAATGGGTGTTGCTGTGGTAGTACCACAGCAACACACATTGCATTTTGTCGCTGCCCCAGATTTACGAGTTTTCGTAAACCTGAGGCAGTGTCAAAATCTAACACCACCCCATGGGTGGCGTTAACATTGCGCAACAAGGAGAAATGCTTTAATTTCTCCTAGTGTTTTGCTCTTTCTGTGTGTGCTGCATTCTGCAGCAACCATAGAAAGAGCAAATCACCATTTATGATTGTTTTTGTGAAGGAAGGTGTTCCTTCTTGCTAAAAAAACAATCTCCCCCTCAAAGCAGCCATACTTGCACAATGGTGCAAGGATCACTGTGTTGGCGCACAACAGCAATTTTAGCACTGGCGCCGAGAGCAACACAGGGGTGCACCGTATTCCATTCTGCGTTGTGAAAATTTGGCACAGCGACACCCACCGTCATTTTCTCTTAAATCTGGCCCTAAGTGTGCTATGCATGTACATTGAGTGCAAGTGTGGCTGTAATGGTACATTATATGGAGGACCCTGGGTTTCATTTTGGGAAGTACAGGGCTTCCTGGTGAAAACAAAAGTAGGAGAGGAATCCCCCAGACTGATTTGTGGATTACTGCATTCCTGTGAGCTGGGTGGCACACACTGGAGGAAGGGAGAAAAAAAGAGAAAAAAAGACTTTTACACTTCAAAAGGTTGCTCTTTGATACCGTGATAGTTCAAGAGGAAGAGACATAGACACATCCCAGGAAAGAAATGGGGCTGATAAGGAAAGCGGCTAGTGGACTGGTATTAACCTTTTAATGCACATTTCACTGTGGATAACATTCAGGCTCATATTTATACTTTTTGACGCAAATCAGCACTAGCACAGATTTGTGTCTAAAGGTTTAACGCCGGCTAACGCCATTCCAACGTGCCAGCCGGGCGCCTTATTTATGGAATGACGGTAGCCGGCGCTGTGGCCTGGTTAGTGTCAAAATAAATGACGGTAACCGGGCAGCGGAGGCGAAGGGAAGAATGAGGGTTGTGCACCAAAGAATGGTGCATGTCAAGTTAGAGTAAAAAATATTGACTCTAACCTGACTAACGCCATTTTTTGACATACAACCCCCATGGAAATTAGCAAAGACAGCAGTTATGCCCCCCTGCGAATGGCCATGCCCAGGGGACTTCTGTCCCCTGGCCATGGCCATTGGGCACAGTGGCATGTAGGGGGGCCCAAGTTAGGTCCCCCATGCCACTTACAAAAAATAAAATACTTACCTTCACTGACCTGTACTCACCATAGATGGGTCCCCCCATCCATGGGTGTCCTCCAGGGGTGGGCGAGGGTGGCAAGGGGTGTCCCTGGGTGCAAGGAAGGGCACCTGTGGACTGCTTCCCTGGTCTCCCACCATGGAAATGAGCCCACAGGTCCCCTATCGCCTGCCCTGACCCATGCATTAAAAAACAGTGCAAATCCGGCTTGGCGCCATGTTTTAAGGGCGGCTTCCTCCTGTGTGTCATTTTAACCCCAGAGGATAAATAAGGCGCACATGCCTTAGGGTCATTTTTGCACGGGAACGCCTACCTCGCATGTCATTAGCGCAAGGAAGGTCTTCACGTACAAAAAATGGTACACACTCCATAACTTTGGTGCTAGACGGGTCTAGCGCCAAAGTATAAATATGTAGTTAAGTTTGCACCGAATTTGAGCCAAAATAAATGACGCAAATCCGGCTCAAACAGAGTATAAATATGGGCCTCAGTTGTGAACTCTGGTCACTCCCATGAATTATGTTATGGGTCAATCTGCTTCAGAGTCTTGCCTGCTGTGAAAGACAACCTTTCGAGGAGAAAGAAGAAAGATGTTTACACTTCAAAACAAACAGAACTCCATCATAAAACATCAAAGGCTCAGACCCTAAATCACATTTTGGTGTCTGGAAATGGATTGTAAGCTCCACTCAGGAGAGAGAGCCTACCCCACCTGGTGCTACTGCGTGGGCTCGCACTGAGGGCACTCACTACAACAATGAATGCTTCCATATTGCAGGAGTTGGTAACACTTGAACTGGGCATGTTGAGCCCCGGGTGACAGGGTGAAGTGGGCCTAAGATACTTGCCAGGGGAACTGACCCATCCTCTTTGCTGAGTAATGCATGCCCAAGAAGAACCAGCACATCGCCTCAGCACAACAGGCGCATCACCGCTGCTGCGTGAATTGGACCCTTTGCAAAAGACCTGCATCTTAGCTTTGACGCATTGTCTTCAGAATAGCCACTGCATGATGCTTTTCCGGGGCAGTTCCTCACATCTCTCATTGATGGCAGACTCGATGCTGAAAGCTCTACATCCCAGCTTCATCGCTCATCAGAACCATCACATCACCTCAACTGCAGAACGCATGCCCAACACCAGCCTTCACATTGCCCTGTCAACGGGATTTCTAATACTGAAGCAACACGTTTGTGTACCACAGCCTCACCTCTTCTCATAACCAAATCATCACCTCTGCTGCACAATACTTAATCAAATTGGATTCATACAATGCTATACAGCCTGGATTTATGGTACTTTGTTTAGTGGGCCTGACTGGGTCCCTGTAGCCAGCCCCTGCTTCATCTTGGTTGGCCTGAATTTGTGGCTTGTGATCAGGTGTGATCAGATATCCCCAAAAGTGCATTTTCGGCTCTGTTTTTCACTTACAACTTTAAAATTCAATATCTCCTGTTCCTCTAATTGGATCTTAGTCACTCTGGTCTTGTTATATTTATTAAAACCCACTTTAGTTTTCTTGTTCTCCTTTAGTGGTGTATTTTCACTGTGTTACTGTTGGAATGTTTGGACAAATACTTTACACAGTGCCTCTAAGCTACGCTCCTCGAACACACGCCCGACAGCCTTACAGCCCACAAAGAAGCCACCCGCAAGCATCACCAACTTATCAGACTAGCCAAGAGATCACACTTCACAGAACGCCTGAACTGCAACGCACACGACAGCAAAGAGCTCTTCTGCATTGTGAAAGAGCTCTCCAACCCCAGCTCCAAAGTCAACGACATCCCTCCATCCCAAGAACTCTGCGACGCCCTGTCCACCTTCTTCCACCAAAACATCATCGACATCCACGACAGCCTCAACACCACGCCCACGACAGACCCCACCCCCGTAAAGTCCAACTGCTCCAACCGCATGACCACCTGGACCAACGTAGACGACTCAGAAACTCGCAAGATCATGAATTCCATCCACTCAGGATCTCCCTCAGACCCATGCCCCCACCACGTCTACAACAAAGCTGACTCTTCCATCACCCCCCAACTTCGAAAAGTCATAAACCTATCCTTCGAAACTGCAACATTCCCGGAAAACTGGAAGCACGCCGAAATCCACGCCCTCCTTAAGAAGCCCAAAGCAGACCCTAACGACCTCAAAAACTTCTGACCGATTTCCCTTCTCCCCTTCCCAGCGAAGGTCACCGAGAAGATCATTAACGCTCAGCTAACCCACCACCTCGAGAGCAACTCCATCCTGGATCCCTCCCAGTCTGGTTTCAGGTGAAACCACAGCACCGAGACTGCCCTCCTCGCCGCCACAGACGATGTCAGACAGCTAATGGACAACGGCGAAACATCTGCCCTCATCCTCCTGGACCTATCCGCCGCCTTCGACACGGTCTGCCACCGCACCTTAATAACCCGCCTCCACGAGCCGGAATTCAGGAAAAAGCCCTCAACTGGATCTCCTCTTTCCTTTCCGGCCAAACCCAGAGAGTCCGCCTCCCACCCTTCCACTCCGAGGCCACCAACATCATCTGCGGCGTCCCCCAAGGCTCCTCTCTGAGCCCAACGCTGTTCAACGTCTACATGGCTCCCCTCGCTGAACTGGCCCGTCGGCACAACCTCAACATTCTCTATTACGCCGACGACACCCAGCTCATCCTATCTCTCACCAAAGACCCCCACACCGCCAAGGCCAACCTCCATGAGGGAATGAAGTCCATCGCCGAATGGATGAGACACAGCCGCATGAAGTTGAACTCTGACAAGACGGTGGTCCTCATCCTTGGACGCACCCCCTCCGCCTGGGACGACTCCTGGGAGCCCACCTCACTGGGAGCCCCGTCAACACCTACCGACCACGCTTGCAACCTGGGTTTCATCCTCGACTCCTCCCTCTCCATGTCCAAACAGGTTAACGCAGTCTCTTCCTCCTGCTTCCACACCCTTTGCATGCTCCGCAGAATCTACAAATGGATCCCGACAGAAACAAGAAGAACGGTTACCCAGGCCCTCGTCAGCAGCAGGCTAGACTACGGTAACGCACTCTACACAGGCATCTCAGCAAAAAACATACGACGCCTCCAACGCATCCAAAACGCCTCCGCCAGACTGGTGCTCAACGCACGCCGCCGTTGCCACATCTCCCATCACCTAAAAAACCTCCACTGGCTCCCCGTGGACAAGAGGATCACCTTCAAGCTCCTCACCCACGCACACAAAGCACTCCACAACGCTGGTCCAGCATACCTGAACAACAGACTCAACTTCTACACCCCTACCCGCCAACTCCGCTCCGCCAACCTCGCCCTCGCCAGCGTTCCCCGCATCCAGCGTAAGACCTCCGGCGGCAGATCCTTCTCCTTCCTCACCGCCGAGACCTGGAACTCCCTCCCTACTTACCTACGACAGACCCAGGACCTACACGCCTTCAGGAGACTTCTTAAGACCTGGCTGTTCGACCAGTAGCAGCTCCCCCCCCCCAGCGCCTTGAAACCCTAACGGGTATGTAGCGCGCTCTACAAATTCTGTGATTGATTGATTGATTGACTGATCTGTGCCAAGCTACCAGGGGTTGAGCACAGGTTAATTTGGGGTTTGCTTGTGTCATAACCTGACAAGGACCGTGGCTCCTGTTTTACCAGGGCTCACACTCCAGTCAACCAACAAACCAGTTTCTTACAGGCACCAATGACACTTTTGACTAATTTCTGAAGAGGCAAAGAGGAACTCTTGATTACAGCCTATTAGTGAGTATTCCTTTGATGTGGTCACTGGTATATGGGGAATAACCCTAAACATGTTACAAGGAAAAGGGTGGAACACAGATTTGCTTGATAACTGCCAGAGTCATGATCTCAAGGGGATTGTGTTGTTGCTTCTCAATGTCAAAATTCCTTTGCATGTGTAGAGTTATGAATAAAATACTTATGTTCCTCATAAAAGCAAATACTTATCTGGACATTGAGATAATGCTTGTACTGTTTACAATTTGAGTTATGAGCCATGTTCGCTTACCTGTATCTACTCCCCCCCCCCACCCAGGGAGCCTTTGAATGCATGTTCACAGCTAGCACTGGGAGTCAAGGTACTTGGACCAGTTGCTCAGGATCCATAGTAGGTTGGGCCCTCAAACATCAAGAGTAAAAGGCCTTAAACACCAGGGGTGGGCCCAGTAGCCCCAGCATGCCCAGGACCCTCTGAAAGAGGTCTGACAAAAAGTGATAACTTTTGCTTGGAAACCAATGGAACTGTCATGTTTGGTGCCTAAAGAATTGTAATTTAAAATTCTCTTCACAGACAAGGTCAACTTTTAAATTACTATTCTGAAAATGCCACCTTTAGAAACTGTTTTATTTGTTCTGCATTACATTCATCATCTGTTCTGGTTGCATTTGTCACCCCAAACAGGAAGGGTATGCCTAGACATGGGTTCCATGCTTGTTATGCAAACTGATCCCATGATCCTTGTTTCTGGGCCTGGGTGGACGTGGTCTGGCAGTTCAGGCTGGACTGTTGCCATGGGAAACAGGGTCAAGACTGATTTGTATATGGTTGGGTTCAAACTGGAATGAAATGGCAAGTAAAAATGATGGATTAAATCTAGATCTGTGACTGGGGGTGAATGTTTGATTTTTTCTGCATTCCGTCCATGATCTGTTGTTTTTGCTTTTGTTGACCCAAGTGGGAAGGGTATGCCCAGACGTGGGTCCTGTGGTTGCTATGCCAGCAGGTTCAACCTAGCCTGGCTCATGAAGAGTGATACCCTAAAAGAGGTCCAGTATGCTTGCTTCTGGTCCAGGGAGGACCTGGCCTGGTAGTTAGGACTGGACTGTTGCCACGGGAAACAGGGTCAAGACTGATTTGTGTATGGTTGGTTTCAAACTGGAATGGCATGGCAAGCAAAAAAGCTGATGGATTAAACCCAGATCTGTGACTGGGGGTGAATGTTTGATTTGTTCTGCATTCCGTCCATCATCTATTGTTTTTGCATTTGTCGCCCGAAGTGGGAAGGGTATGCCCAGATGTGGGTCCAATGCTTGCTATGCCACCATATTCAAGCTAGCCTGGCTGATGAAGGGTGATATCCTGTAACTGGTCCCAGAATGCTTGTTTCTGGTTCAGGGAGGACCTGGCCTGGCAGTTAGGGCTGGACTGTTCCCACGAGGAACACGGTCAAGGCCGATCTGCCTATGGCTGGGTTCAAACTGTAATGAAATGAAAAGCAAAAAAATGAATGGATTAAACCCAGATCAGTGACTGGGGTGAATGTTTGATTTGCTTTGCATTCCATCAATGATCTGTTGTTTTTGCTTTTGTTGCCCCAAGTGGGAAGGGTAAGCCCAGACGTGGGTCCTGTGCTTGCTATGCCACCAAATTCAAGCTAGCATGGCTGATGCAGAAAGACACCCTGAAACTAGTCCCAGGATGCCCGTTTCTGGTCCAGGGAGGACCTTCCCTGGCAAGTCGGTTTGGATTGTTTCCACAGGGAACAGGGTCAAGACTGATTTGCACATGGCTGTGTTCAAACTGGAATGGCATGACAAGCAGAAAAACGGATGGATTAAACCCAGATCTGTGACTGGGGGTGAATGTTTGATTTGTTCTGCATTACACCCATCATCTGTTGTTTTTTAATTTGTCACTCCAAGTGGGAAGGGTATGCCTACACATTGGTCCTGTGCTTGCTATGCCACCAGACTCAAGCTAACCTGGCTGATGAAGGGTGATATCCTGAAACTGGTCTCAGAATGCTTGTTTCTGGTTCAGGGAGGACCTGGCCTGGTAGTTCGGGCTGGACTGTTCCCACAGGGAAAAGGGTCAAGACTGATCTGCAAATGGTTGTGTTCAAACTGGAATGGCATGGCAAGAAAAAAAACTGATGGATTAAACCCAGATCTGTGACTGGGGGTGAATGTTTGATTTGTTCTGCATTCCATCCATCATCTGTTGTATTTGTATTTGTTGCCCCTAGTGGGAAGGGTATGCCCAGACATGGGCTCCGTGCTTGCTATGCAAACTGCTCCCATGATGCTTGTTTCTGGTCCAGGGAGGACCTGGTCTGGCAGTTCGGGCTGGACTGTTGCCATGGGGAACATGGTCAAGACTGATTTGTATATAATTGGGTTCAAACTGGAATTAAATGGCAAGTAAAAAAACTGATGGATTAAATCCAGATCTGTGACTGGGGTGAATGTTTGATTTTTTCTGCATTCCGTCCATGATCTGTTGATTTTGCTTTTGTTGCCCCAAATGGGAAGGGTATGCCCAGACATGGGTTCCGTGCTTGCTATGCAAACTGATCCCATGATGCTTGTTTCTGGTCTGGCAGTTCAGGCTGGACTGTTGCCAAGGGGAACAGGGTCAAGGCTGATTTGTATATGGTTGGGTTAAAACTGGAAGGAAATGGTAAGTTAAAAAACCTGATGGATTAAATCAAGATCTGTGACTGGTGGTGAATGTTTGATTTGTTCTGCATTCCATTCATGATCTGTTGTTTTTGCTTTTGTTGCCGCAAGTAGGAAGGGTATTCCCAGACGTGGGTCCTGTGGTTGCTATTCCAGCAGGTTCAAGCTAGCCTGGCTCATGAAGGGTGATACCCTAAAAGGGATCCAGTATGCTTGCCTCTGGTCCAGGGAGGACCTGGCCTGGTAGTTAGGACTGGACTGTTTCCACGGGAAACAGGGTCAAGGCTGATTTGTATATGGGTGGGTTCAAACTGGAATGGCATGGCAAGCAAAAAAGCTGATGGATTAAACCCAGATCTGTGACTGGGGGTGAATGTTTGATTTGCTCTGCATTCCGTACATCATCTATTGTTTTTGCATTTGTCGCCCGAAGTGGGAAGGGTATGCCCAGATGTGGGTCCAGTGCTTGCTATGCCACCATATTCAAGTTAGCCTGGCTGATGAAGGGTGATATCCTGAAACTGGTCGCAGAATCCTTGTTTCTGATTCAGGTAGGACCTGGCCTGGCAGTTCGGGCTGGACTGTTCCCACGGGGAACAGGGTCAAGGCTGATTTGCCTTTGGCTGGGTTCAAACTGGAATGACATGGCAAGCAAATAAACAAATGGATTAAACACAGATCAGTGACTGGGGTGAATGTTTGATTTGTTCTGCATTCCATCACTAATCCCGCTGTTTTTGCTTTTGTTGCCCCAGGTGGGAAGGGTATGCCCAGACGTGGGTCCCGTGCTTGCTATGCCACCATATTCAAGCTACCATGGCTGATGAAGAATGACACCCTGAAACTAGCCCCAGGATGCTTGTTTCTGGTCCAGGGAGGACCTGGCCTGGCAAGTCGGTTTGGACTGTTTCCACGGGGAACAGGGTCAAGACTGATTTGAACATGGCTGTGTTCAAACAGGAATGGCATGACAAGCAAAAATACTGATGGATTAAACCCAGATCTGTGACTGGGGGTGAATGTTTGATTTGTTCTTCATTCCACCCATCATCTGTTGTTTTTGCATTTGTCACTCCAAGTGGGAAGGGTATGCCCACACGTGGGTCCAGTGCTTGCTATGCCACCAGATTCAAGCTAACCTGGCTGATGAAGGGTGATATCCTGAAACTGGTCTCAGAATGCTTGTTTCTGGTTCAGGGAGGACCTGGTAGTTCGGGCTGTACTGCTCCCACAGGGAAAAGGATCAAGACTGATTTGCATATGGCTGTGTTCAAACTGGAATGGCATGGCAAGAAAAAAAACTGATGGATTAAACCCAGATCTGTGACTGGGGGTGAATGTTTGATTTGTTCTGCATTCCGCCCATGATCTGTTGTATTTGCATTTGTTGCCCCTAGTGCGAAGGGTAAGCCCAGATATGGGCTCCGTGCTTGCTATGCAAACTGATCCCATGATGCTTGTTTCTGGTCCAGGGAGGACCTGGTCTGGCAGTTCGGGCTGGACTGTTGCCACTGGGAACACAGTCAACACTGATTTGCATATGGTTGGGTTCCAACTGGAATGGCATAGCAAGAAAAAAAAAATGATGGATTAAACCCAGATCTGTGAATGGGGGTGAATGTTTGATTTGTTCTGCATTTCGCCCATGATCTGTTGTATTTGCATTTGTTGCCCCTAGTGGGAAGGTTATGCCCAGACATGGGCTCCGTGCTTGCTATGCAAACTGATCCCATGATGCTTGTTTCTGGTCCAGGGAGGACCTGGTCTGGCAGTTCGGGCTGGACTGTTGCCACGGGGAACAGAGTCAAGACTGATTTGTATATGGTTGGGTTCAAAGTGGAATGAAGTGGCAAGTAAAAAAACTGATGGATTAAATCCAGATCTGTGACTGCTGGTGAATGTTTGATTTTTTCTGCATTCCGTCCATGATCTGTTGTTTTTGCTTTTGTTGCCCCAAATGGGAAGGGTATGCCCAGACATGGGTCCTGTGGTTGCTATGCCAGCAGGTTCAAGCTAGCCTGGCTCATGAAGTGTGATAACCTAAAAGCGGTCCAGTATGCTTGCTTCTGGTCCAGGGAGGACCTGGCCTGGTAGATAGGACTGGACTGTTCACACGGGGAACAGGGTCAAGACTGATTTGTATATAGTTGGGTTCGAACTGGAACGGCATGGCAAGCAAAAAAGCTGATGGATTAAACCCAGATCTGTGACTGGGGGTGAATGTTTGATTTGTTCTGCATTCCGTCCATCATCCTTTGTTTTTGCATTTGTCGCCCAAAGTGGGAAGGGTATGCCCAGATGTGGGTTCAGTGCTTGCTATGCCACCATATTCAAGCTAGCCTGGCTGCGAAGGGTGATACCCTGAAACAGGTACCAGGATGCTTATTTTTGGTCCAAGGAGGACCTTGTCTGGCAGTTCGGGCTGGACTGTGCCCACGGGGAACAGGGTCAAGACTGATTTGCATATGGCAGGGTTTAAACTGGAATGGCATGGCAAGCAAAACAATTGACGGATTAAACCCAGATCTGTGATTGGGGGTGAATGTTTGATTTGTTCTGCATTCCGTTGATCATCTGTTGTTTTTTCCACCTTTAGAAACTTGCCATTTCTTTGTCCTAAACTGTTGGTGCCTACGCCTGTATCCTAGGTTAAATGGCTAGGTATAGTTGACAGTTGTCTTTTGTGTTTTCCTCCCAGACATAAAGTGGGACTGGTTGTGGGCAGGATGGGTCCTGACAATACAGATGGGAGTGGAGCTATCATCTAACACACTTGCACTTTAAAAGGGGTTGCCTCCTGCATCCACTAAGTATTTCACACTAGCCTATTGTTACCCATGACATTCAGGGACCAGGGTAGGCAGGAAGGAAATCCCGGACCAAATTGAGAGGGGGACCTGTACATGTTCTTTCTCTTCCAATCTGGCAGCAGGTATAAATATTGGACCTGAGGCCTACTCTTTAGTACACTCCTGAAGCTGTGGATACTATAGACGAACTTTCCTGCTGTCACAGGACTGGCCTGCTGCCAGAAGCCTGCCCAGCTATCTGGGAAAGAAGCCTGGGCCTGTTCCTTTTATCCCAGGCTAACTGAAGTGACTCCAAGGCTCAGCTGACTGACCTCCTTTTCAGAGCTATAGGGATATAATCTCCAGAGGCTCCAGTGGTCTCCCTGCAACTGCTCAGCTGACCTGCTGCAACTGGGCCTACCTGGACCTGAAACTGCTCCTGCCTGAGCCCTGCTGGCCTCTGCAAGAGTGAGTTCCGTTCCCCCAGTACAGGTCTAGAATATTTGGTTGGTATCAGAGTGCATTCCTCTGAATACAAAGGAGAAATCCTGAAATGTTGGGCTTCTCACGAGCCAAAATAACCCGTTCATGTCAAGACCTTGCCACCTGTGATGACTGCCAATTCAAAACTTCAGTGGACTTGACTCTTTGACCTGAAGTTCCTTCATCTACTACTGGCAATCTGCACTTTGCACTATAGCATCAACAGCCCACTGTGAACACCTATGCGAAGCTCCAGCAATGACTATTCATGACTGTTCATGACGGTCAACACGATCCTTGTCATACAGCAGCGACTATCTGCAAACTCAGCCTGATTTTCTAACTACACCAGCAAGAATCCATAGCACGTTTTCTGCTCCTTCTGTCCTCTTCCGCAGAGAACTGGACTCTTCACACCAGACTTTGAGAAGGTAACTTTTTCAGCTAAACTAACATGGTCCCTCTCTATCCGGCCTGCACTCCTTCACAGTTAATATTAACTTATGACTTTCATCTGGTTTCATACGACCAGATAAACCCAAGTGGCTCTTTGTGCATTTAGGCCTGAGTGTTAAGCACAGGTTAATTGGGTGATTTTTGTGGTTCACCCTGACAAGGATTGTGAGTCCACCCCGTCAATCTAACTCACCCTTTTATTGGAGGTTCATGAGGTATGAATAGGAGTGATGAGGGTCTCAGATAACCAAGGACCAAGAGAAGCCCTTAACAGGCATTTACTGCAGCAGAGAGTTAGAACAGCTATTAAAGCCCTGAATAATAATAAAATGCCCTGTGTCCCAATGGGTTCATTGCTCAATTTTATAAACTATTCTGCGTGCATGGTCATCCACAAATTAATTGATTTGTTTAACTTCTGTGCTGCTGGAGATTACACAACACCCACAATGGGAGAGGCAGTAACCTTGGTTCTTTCCAAACAGGGCAAGGATACACGTACATGCACCTTTTACTGCCCCATGGTGCTCCTAAATATTGACGTCAAATTGTATATGATGATCTTGGCTACCCGCCTTAATGAGGTTCTCCCATCCTTGATACATCAGGACCAGAGCGCCTTTAAACAGGAGTTACAATGACAACATGGAGAGCTGTCCACCTTGTCAAAAATGTCTCACCCAAGGTGATCCTGATGATTGTCCTATCATTAGACTATGAAAAAATATTTGACCAGTTGGATTGGACATGCCAGTGCCTTGTACTCATGCAAATAGGGATCTGCTGCCGGTTCTTAAATATGGTCTTTCTAACTATGCCCCCCTCAAGGTAGCCCTCAATGGTCTGTTCTTCTATTACTTTTGCCTACACAAACGTACTAAACATGTGTGCCCCCTGTCTCTCATACTATTTGCCCTTCTTCCAGAACCTCTTGCCTGTCAGATTCGGGTTTCCAAAAAAGTGGTAGGTTTTAATTTGGCACCCAAGAACAAAAACTCTCCCTCTCTGCAGACGATGTCCTGTAGACTCTGTTTTTGTCCCTCCTCAGGGTTCTCAAACAGCTTGCCGGCTAAAAGATCAATTTTTACAAATTGGTGGCCCTTAATTTGACACTTCAGACTGCAGAGGTGGCCTCCTTGCATCGGCAAGACAGGAGCCATGTCCAAGGGGATTGTGTGCCAGAAAATGGTGCTACACTGCTTCAAGGCAATTTTTCTGCCTCTCAACAGTGCAGAGTCATAATTTGGCGCACAAGCCCCTGGTTCCCCTTACGCCTCCCTGGCCCTATTTCGGTCCTTTCAAAGGATGCTAACAGGGCCTAAGTGCCCGCTAGCACCATTCCTTAAATATGGCAGCCGGCCGGCATCTAGGAATGGCGCTACCCTGCGCTATACTTTTTGACGTAAACTTGCGCTAAGGCAGGTTTGCCGGCAAAAAGTATAAATCTGCCCCTATGTCTCTGTAGAATGCTGGCTCACAGTTGATAATTAAAGTGAATTAGTCTGTAGCAGTTTTTCAAAAGAATTGGAGTCTCAGTTACCACGCCATTGACCGGCGGCCATTGTGGGACTAAGAGGCATATTTATACTTGTTTTGCGCCAAATTTGCTTAATTTTTATTTTAAGCAAATTTGGTGCAAAACTAACTCCATATTTATACTTTGGAGCTAGACCCGTCTAGTGCCACATTTATGGAGTTAAAATCATTTTTTGGACATGGAAACCTACTTTGTATCAATGAGATGCAAAGTAGGCGTTCCCGTGCAAAAAACGACTCTATGGCCTTAGCGCCATATTTATCCCCCTGTGCTAAAATCACGTAGGGGAGGGAGGAGGGGTCAAAAAATGGTGCAAAGCTTGCTTTGCACCATTTTTTAACGACTGGGTCAGGGCAGGCGAAAGGGGACCTCTGGGCCTATTTCCATGGTGGAACACTGTGGAATAAGCCCACAGGTGCCCTCCCCACTCCCCAGGGTCACCCCACCACACCAGAGGGACAGCAAAGGATGGGGTACCCCATCCCAGGTTAGTATAGGTAACTACAGGTAAGTATTTTATTTTTAAAGTGCCATTGGGGTGACCCTGGTCCCTTTTGCTGGCCATTGGGGTGGTGGGCATGACTCCTGTCTTTTCTAAGACAGGAGCCAGGTGGTATAGATGGTTTTGTGTCAGAAAATCACTCTAGGCAAGTTAGAGTAATTTGTTTTTACTCTAACCTGCCTACCATCATTTTTTGGTGCAAAACCCCCTTCTTCCATACCGCCAGCCCCAACCGACTAACTTCATTTTTTTACGGTAACCCGCCCTTTTACCCGCTTGCGCCATTCCATGAATATGGTGCCCGGCTGGTGCACAGAAATGGTGCAAGCCGGTGCTAAACTTTTTGGTGTAAAACTGTGTTAGTGTAGTTTTGCACCAAAAAGTATAAATCAGGGCCTAAGTCCTTTTCATTAGCTTCTGTCTGGAGAACATCAAGTCAGCTGTTGACTGGTCCTCTGATTCTACTTTTAAAATGTTTGATCACAAACCTATTGTGGGTGTGGTGTCTCAGGTAGAGGGACAGCTTTACCAAGTATAATCAGAATCCTACGGTCCTGACAGAAACAAACATATTCTAGTTGACACAACAAATAATTTCGAATTCTATTAAAGACACAGAGGTAAGGATTTCCCACCCAGCTGTATATTATTGTAACTGTGAAATGGTGCATTATGTAGGTTTGCTGTTTTATGTAACTTGTTTGAAAATGTCTATTATGTTCATACATTGATACAGCCCACCCTTGTTAATTGACAGAGATATGTGGTGTTGGAAATTATTATGTGATGTTTCCTATTTTCCTAGGTTATGATTGAAAGCAGGGTTGATTCCTGGCTTTTTGGATTTTGTTCTGCTCTGGAGCTGTTGTTTGCTCTTGGAGGATCTGTCGCATTTTCCTTCTCAAAGAATTCCTGTAACGCCGCGCTCTGACGCGGCGTCTCTTTCTGTCCTCACGGGTGGAACGCGCTACCGATATTCGGAGCGCCATTCCCCGCGTTTTTTGACTATGCTTTCTGGGAAGCATATATTTTGCTCCCGGTCACGCTACACTTACTTGTAGCCTTTTTTCTTCTTTTGTTGTTGGTGGTGGGTTTTTGTTGGTCCTTTTGCCTGTCTCTATCCATGTTGTGTCCGCCTTGTCTTCTTCGTGTTTTTGTCCCAGCATGCTCTGCTTTTCTTTTATACTACTTCCTTTTTCCTATACTGGTCCATGGGCTTTTTCCCAATCCAAGATGGTGTTACTTCCCTTTCCTGTGATGTCACTTCCCTTTTCTCAGTATATAAGTCAGTCAGTCTTGTTCCTCCTTGCGTTGCAAACACTTCCTTCTGGTTGTGCTGTTCGCTCCTGTTCTTTGTTCCTGCTTTTTGCCTTTGGAAGATTTTTGCCTGTTCTTTGTTCCTGCTTTTGCCTTGGGAGATTTTTGCCTGTTCTTTGTTCCTGCTTTTGCCTTGGGATATTTTTGCCTGTTCCTTTTTTCCTGCCTTTTACCCTGGATATTGCCTATTTTTGTTTCCTGTTGTCAAGTCCAGTTTTTTCTTGTTTTCCTTCAGGAGTTCCTGTTAGAGGATTTTTCCCCGGTGTTGGTTTTTTTTCCCTCTGGGACTCCTTCTGGAGGGTACGGTCTGCTTTGGCATAGCCTGTCAAGCGGCACCGTGGCTACTAGAAGGGGTCACCCTTTTCTGAGAGTATCCAGGACCTGTAGAAGACTTGGTGTAATCGCCAATCCGAAATCCAGAGGTGAGAAGTCCAGCGCAGTACGTGACAATTCCACAGTTTCTGGATGGTTACAGTTACCAGCCTGTTTGGTAGGACATGCTCCTGGTGCTGAAGCAGGATGATCAACCATTACACCCTGGGCTCCCAGTCACCATTGACAGCAGCTTTTGAGGCATGGTCAAACCGAAGGCCTCCAAGCCTCCACCCCCTCAGAAAACGATCATGGATATGCTTGCGGCTTCCCCCGCAGTGGTAAATCCGATTCGATAACTGAAGAGCACCCTTGAAAAACATACCAGGATATTCAACTGCTGCAGGCACTTCAGGACCCTAAAACCACTATGGAGACCCAACTCTGAGCAATCCAGTTGGAAACTGGGCTACTGCGAGTAGATCACACAGAGCTTGCAGAGAGAATGGAGGAGGCAGAGTCTTCCTTGACTACAATGTGGCCCACCCTGGTGTTTATGCAGGATCAACTAAAACTTCTATAGACTGAGGTACGAGACCTCAAGGTGAGAGTGGAGGATGAAGAGGGGTGCTCAAGATGCAACAATATTCACTTCCTGGGCTTCCCTGAGAAAGCAGAGAGGCCTCAAATGGAGCTGTTCCTTGAGGACTGGTTGACACAAACTGTTCTGGCCAACCGGATGCCAACGTTCTTTCCCATTGAGAGGGGACACCACATCCCCGGCCACACCCTGTTCCCGGAGCCCCAGTCATCCAGTGATTGCATGCTTGCTCATCTACAGAGACAGTGCTATTTTTCTACAGTTGTTCTGGGCCAAGGGCCTCTGGGTGTACAATGAGACTACTATCATGGAACACCACACAGTGGAGGTCTACAGGAAGCACAACACCTTTGGGGCAGTCAAGGGGCAGCTTTGGACCCTGGGACTGGTATATGCCCTTCTCTTTCCTGCGAGGCTCAGAGTGGGGGATGCGGACACAACTCATTTCTTCTCCTCCCCAGAGGAGAACTGGATATGGCTGCATTCCAAGTGAGTTCAGAACCCACCATGAGTCAAGGTAGACAGCCTGCCAGTATGGTTTGAGGGGAAGCCAAGACACTGCTGCTATTGGCGTATACCTCACACCCATCCAATGAACAGCCTGGGAAAGAACAAGCACCGTTGATTGACAGAGGTCTGTCATGGCGCCAACAGATTCCAGGGGCTTATGACTGACACAGATCAGGAATCCATACTGGGCACTCCTGGCTCAGTGACCTCAGATGAAGACTCCATAAATGCTTTAGTAAGGTCACCCTGAAGAGAGATCCTAGAACAGTTACTCTGTCCTTGCCGGTGAGTGAATGTGTCTGTTGTGGGTAAGGACAGGCGGGGTTGTGGTCCCTTTTTGGGCTCTTGGAACCAATATACGACTGTTTGGTGACTCTAAGGTGATCATGCTCCATATCTGAGCCTGGGATGTTTGAGGACACATTGGACCCAATGCCCCTTTCCTCTTACCCCGATCCTTAAATAGTTCCACAAGTGCTTTTCAGCATTGTTGTCTTGTGTTAGTTACTAGTTCCTTAATTGAGGACATTTTGGCATGATAAATGTTTGTGTTCAAGTCAAGGGTGTTGCTGTTAGTGTTATGTTTTACCTGTTGCTATTGATTGGGAATCCATGCAGTGACGGGGTGAGAAGTGAAGATGGTAGGACAAGTATGCTGAATGGGAACAATGGAGGGCTTTGGCTGCGGGAAACAATACTTACCCTATGCCTACCACATACAGTATACTGATATGGAACATTAGGGGAATGACAATATCTGTACACAGGCATAGAATTTATGCGTATCTTAAGAAAAGATACATACAGATAGCTTGCTTTCAGGAGACGCACCTCACTGCAACTGAGTTGGATAAGATATTCAGGCGCCAGAGTGGGAAGGTATTTGGTACTAGGTATTCTGCATTTGCTAGAGGGGCTATAAATTGATTTGCTCCAAGAGTCCCATTTGTACAGATCAGGGCGGTATTGGACACCAATGGTCGCCTTGTGTTTTTTTATAAGGTGCACTAGATGGTCGCTTATTATTGATCATTTAATTATAGTCATTTAACATGCTTCAAGGTGAGTTCTTGGAGCACTATCACCAGCTCTACCCTTAGACCCTCAGGCCCCTGGAGTTTCAGGAGGGGACTTCAGTTGCGTACATTGTACTGACAAAGATTGCTCGATGCCCCTCCTCCCGGGGACACAGGGCCTACAGGTGACCAAACACTTCAGGCAGTGGACGTCCACCCCACAACTTCACGACATTTGGCAGTTGGTTCGCTCAGGGGACGTAGAATACTCCTACTATTCCCCCGGGACACCAGATACACACTGGATTAGACTATGGGCCTCATTATGACCCTGGCGGTCACCAGACCACCAGAGTCACGGTCACGGTCAGACCGCCACCAAAGTGGCGGTCCGACCATGACATTACGACCGTGGCGAAAGCACCACGGTTGGACCACTGGCACTGCCAGGTTGGCACCAGTCGACAGCCTTGTAGTCTCAGCAGTTATAATCCACCAGGGCAGCACTGCTTGCAGCGGTGCCCTTGTGATTATGAGCCCCCTTTCCACCAGACCCGCCGTGCAAGGGCTGGTGGAAAGGGGGTGCCGGGGGCCACGTGGGGGCCCCTGCACTGCCCGTGCACTTGAACAGGTTGGATTTTATATTACTATTTTAGAAATGCCACTTTTAGAAAGTGAGCATTTCTCTGCACTTAAAATCCATCTGTGCCTTGCAGCCTGTCTCCAATCAACATCTGGGCTGGGCAGGTTGGCAGCTTCCTTGTGCATTTCACCCAGACAACCACAAACACAGGATGGTTAGTCACACCTGTACTCATCTGCATACTGAATGGGTCTTCCTGGGCTGAAAGGGTAGAGCCCCTGACACTTACATTTCAAAGGCTAGTGGCCTGCCCTCATACAGTGGACTGCCACACCCCCTACTGGGACCCTGGCAGACAGACCTGTACTGAAAGGGGAACTTATGCACTTCAAAACCACTCTTTGAATTCTCCCCCACTTCAAAGGCATTGTTGGGTATTTAAACTGGGTCCCTGACCACACCAACTCAGACACTTCTGGATCTTAACCCACAACCTGTCAAGAGGAACTGCCTGGCTGCCCAAAGTACTCATCTGGACTGCTTTGCTGAGAAGGACTTCTGCCCTGCTGTTGCCCTGCTGCCTTGCTGCCTTGATGCCCTCTGACTCTGCTGAGAAGTACTCTCCAAGGTCTTGGATTGAGCTTGCCTCCTGTTTCCTGAAGTCTCAGGGCAAAAAAGACTTCATCACTTCTAGAAACTCCTTGTGTGCCGAAAAGCGATGCACAGCCTGCCGTAAATGTTGCACAGCCATTTAGCGACTGAGAAATCGCAGCACAACTAAGCCAGAACGATGCAGCCTGACTTCCTGAGTGAAGAATTGACACAGCACCTGCCTTGCGGCTGGAAATTTGACGCAGAGCCTACCAGATTTATGCATAGCTGAACAGGAACAATGACTTCCTGAGTGAAGAATGGATGCTGCGCTTGCCATGCAACAGAAAATTCTACACATTGCCTACCAGATCGACAAAACACCTGTGACTTCTTCCCGCACACCCATGATTTCCCTGCATCATCACTGGGCATCAAATAGACCACTGCTTTTCAGTGAGGAACCAATACTAACTTCCGGAAATCGACGCAAAGCCCCTTGCAGCGTGGAAAGAAATTACGCATCATCTGTGCTGTGCTGGAAAATCTGGCGTGCATCCTATTTCTCCACGCATCTCCTCCTCTGCAGTCTCTGTGCGTGTTATTTTTTATGCAAACCAGGCACTTTGTGCAAACAAGCGACAACTTTTGATTTCTAAGATTTAAGACTCTTTTTAATCTTGCTAAACTGATAGCTCAACTTGTGCACATTGAATCTTTATCGTTTTGAACTTAATTTAATCAGATAAATAGCACATATTTTTCTAATCCTGTGTGGTGTATTTTGTGGTGTTTTCAGCACAAAACTGTGCTACTGTTTGATTTATTGCACAAATACTTTACACATTGCGTTCTAAGTTCAGCCTGATTGCTCAGTTCCAAGCTACCAGAGGGTGGGTTCAGGATAATTTGGATTGTGTGTGGTTTACCCTGATTAGGATTGTGGGCCCTTCTTGGACAAGGGTGTATACCTCTGCCAACTAGAGACCCCATTTCTAACATTGGTGATCAGCAGTGAGGCTAGGACTTGTGTTTGTGCAGTGACATACAATAGCTTAATGTACACTACCTACCCACAGTTAAAGATCAATTTTATTTGTTCTCTTTTTGCTGCAATTTTTCCTGCTTCTCATTTTAATCTAAACCTAAGCAACATGTCTCTGGCTGGGTCTTAAGGAGGAACTGGAGAGTTTGACCTAGCCAAGCTGGAAAAATACACTGTCATCCAGCTGAAAGGGTTCTGCAAGGGGATGGGAGTACCTACCCAGTGTGCCTCCTGGAAGGAGGAGTACCAAAAGACGCTGAGTGCCTGGGCAGAAGCCTGTCACAAGAGGATGTTGAGGTAGAAGAGCCAGAGGAGGGCACTCCAGTGGATTTGCCAACAGCAGGGGGGGGGGGGTGACACCCCTGAATTTGTGCAACTGCTAAACCAGGGAGGAGTGTCTCAAGTTAACACCTGATCGCAGAGGAAAGGAAGGAGAAGAGAGAATGTTAACTGTTGTTGGCCAGATTAAAACTGGAGGAAAAGAGAGGAGAGGGAGGCAGAGGAAAGAGCAGCTGAGAGGGCCTTGGCTGAAAAGAAAGTACTTCTGGCTCATTAACTGAGTCTTAAAGAGCTGGACTTCAAGTCTAAGCAGTCTGAGTCCAGCAGTTATGGTGGCTGTAGGAGGCTGGCCTGGTTTGGTAGTGGGCACCTAAGGTACTTACACCTTATACCCGGTCCAGTTATCCCTTATTAGTGACATGCAAAGATCTTGCAATACCACTAGTCACACAGTACTTATACACAATAAAAGACTCAGGGGATCATTACAACCTTGGCGTTAAAAGGCGGATACCGCTGTCAGAAGACCGCCAACATACCGCCGCGGCCACGGTAAACCGCCACGGTCATTCTGACCCACAACACGCAAACAGCCAAAATACAGACATCCACAAAAGTCCGCCACACCAAAGGCCAGCGAGAAACTGGCGATAACCAAACCGACACCGTCACGCCAACAGAAATACGCCCACACTATCACGACACACGAATCCACGCGGCGGTCTTTCAACAGCGGTATTCTATTGGCGGTACACACCGCTGCGCTCAAAATACACACACATTTACAAACACAGCCACATTGGACAATTCAAAATACACACACCTGATACACATACAAACACCACTCCTACACACCCAATTAAATATAAAACACACACCCACATCATCCACAAACCTCCACTCCTAGAGAATCGGGGCCACGCACAGAAAAATAGAGATCCGAGCACCCAGACGCGCATATTACCATCACCCAGCAATATTACCACGCACTTCACACAACACACCAATACACATCACCACACTTAGCACGACACAATCCACCCCACACATCACCCACACCACCCCATGGCACCGCAAAGACACCCCAGGTTTTCTGAGGATGAACTCAGGGTCATGGTGGAGGAAATCATACGGGTAGAGCCACAGCTCTTCGGAACACAGGTGCAGCACACCTCCATTGCCAGGAAGATGGAGCTATGGAGCAGAATAGTCGACAGGGTCAACGCGGTGGGACAGCACCCAAGAAATAGGGATGACATCAGGAAGCGGTGGAACGACCTACGGGGGAAGGTGCGTTCAACGGTATCCAGGTACAACATCGCGGTTCAGCGGACTGGCGGCGGACCACCACCTCCTCCCCCAGAATTTACAACATGGGAGGAGCAGGTCTTGGCGATCCTGCATCCTGAGGGCCTCGCAGGAGTATCTGGAGGAATGGACTCCGGTAAGTCTCATCTTCACTACTTCATCCCCCCCACCCCACCAGCATGCCAACTCATACCCCCACCCCCACCCTCACCGCCATCACACCTACTCCTTGCAAATGTCTCACCATCACAACCCACCCATCCCAACCCCAGGCCCTGCATGCAACCACAAAGCATGGACACCCATCACCAAAGCATGCCCACTGCACATCCCCATCCCCCCCCCAAACCACTGTCACAAAAGCCCCCACACAGGAATGCAACCACTGGGGTACACGGGCACCCACCCATTGCATGCTATGGCACACACAGATGCAATAATCATGGTTTTATACCCCTGCAGGACCCGAACGCCACATCACCACGCAGGAGGGTCCACAAATGTCCACTCCACCCCCAGAAGAGGCCCACAGTGATGACAGCACCTCTGTCGAAGTGGATCTAGATGACCAGCCCGGCCCATCGGGGACCTCTGAACAGTCAGTTCCCCTCAGACAGCCACAGGCCACAGCAGACCTTCCCCCCTCTGGGAACACCAGCACAGCACCCACCCAGCGGGCCCATCCCTCTGTCCCCAGGACACGTCAATCAGCGGTGTGTCCACCACTACAGGGCACCCAGGTTAACCCACCACCCCAACAACAACAGGGACCTGGGGGCAGTGGTAGTGGGCACACGGTCCAGGGGACAGAGGCCCAGGGAAACAGGGGAACTGGGAGGGCTGCTGTGCGACAGGGGGGGACAGGCCCAGGGAACCCACTCTCCACGAGGCCCTCTCCTCCATCATGGGAGCCTACCATCATTCCCAGGAGACGATGGCGACAGTACTGGCCAGGTTTCAGGAGATCCAGCTCCTGCAGGAGGAACAGCATTTGGGGTTCAGGGAGGAACTACGAACCATCAGTTCCGCCCTGGGCACCATTGTAGGGGCTCTGAATCTGGTAGTCACCACATTGCGGGACACTGTGGCACCACAAAGGGCCCCTGACACTAGCATGGACCAAGAACTGCCTACCACCTCTGCCGGCGCTAGTGGACAGGAGGCCCCGCCACAGGACCAACAGGCCACCAGCACCCCACCACCTGCAGAAGGAGAACCACCCCGCAAGCAGGCCCTGAGATCCAGGAAGAAGACAGAGTAAGATGCCAAGACCCCCGCCAGGAAAGGATACCTCCCTGATTGTCATCCCACTGTCCCACATTGTCACCCTGTCCATCCTTAAACTGCCCCTGCTCCACTTTCCACAGGCATTTGGACAATGCACCTGTGATACAAATAGTCTGGACTCTGCCATGGACATTCCTCCACCATCACCCCTCACCGATTTGCAACCACCCACCAATATAGAGCACTGTAATAAACACAGTTATTGCACAAAACAATCAGGAGTCTGGCTGTGATTTTGAACAAATGTATTAGACATTACCGTGCCAAAATGCTTATTTACATTGTGATGCCAACATACCAATGTCACACAGCTGTAGTCCATGGGGAAACAAAGCAGATGTCACACAGTGGGGCCCACATCTCTGAAATCAGAAGGGAAAGTCACAACTCAGTTACAATACACTGGGTGAAAAGGACAGACAGTAGAGAGGTAGTAGTGTTTAAGTATATGTAATATGCCGGTGTGTATTCTTACCTGTGTGTCATTGGAAATACTGCTGTATTACTGTGTTCCTGTTGTCTATGTCGTCTTCTTCGGCTTCCTCGTCTTCACTCTCCACAGGCTCCACAGCTGCTACAACACCACCATCTGGACCATCCTCCTGCAGAAAAGGAACCTGTCGTCGCAAAGCCAGGTTGTGAAACATACAGCAGGCCACGATGATCTGGCACACCTTCTTTGGTGAGTAGAATAGGGATCCACCTGTCATATGGAGGCAGCGGAACCTGGCCTTCAGGAGGCAGAAGGTCCGCTCGATCACCCTCCTAGTTCGCCCATGGACCTCATTGTACCGTTCCTCTGCCCTTGTCCTGGGATTCCTCACTGGGGTCAGTAGCCATGACAGGTTGGGGTAACTAGAGTCACCAATTAGCCACACACGGTGCCTCTGGAGTTGAGCCATCACGTAAGGGATGCTGCTATTCCGCATGATGTACGCGTCATGCACTGAGCCAGGGAACTTGGCATTAACATGGGAGATGTACTGGTCTGCCAAACACACCATCTGCACATTCATCGAATGATAACTCTTCCTGTTTCTGTACACCTGTTCACTCCTGTGGGCGGGAACCAAACCCACATGGGTCCCATCAATGGCACCTATGATGTTGGGGATATGTCCAAGGGCATAGAAATCACCTTTCACTGTAGGCAAATCCCCCACCTCAGGGAAAACGATGTAGCTGCGCATGTGTTTCAGCAGGGCAGACAACACTCTGGACAACACCTTGGAAAACATAGGCTGGGACATCCCTGATGATATGTCCACTGTTGTTTGAAATGACCCACTTGCTAGGAAATGGAGCACTGACAGCACCTGCACTAGAGGGGGGATCCCTGTGGGTTGGCGGATTGGTGACATGAGGTCTGGCTCCAGCTGGGCACACAGTTCATGAATAGTGGCTCGGTCAAGCCTGTATGTCAGTATGACATGTCTTTCCTCCATTGTCGGCTGGTCCACCAGCGGTCTGTACACCAGAGGATTCCTCCATCTCCTCGCATGTCCCAGCGGACGGTGCCTATGAAGGACAACAGCGAGCACAGAGTCAATCAACCCACAGGTACGTAACCACAGCTTGCACATAACACGATTCTCAATCCATTGAATGGTTTGTATGGGTGTTGATGCAAGGCCTAGGTATGTGTGACGCAGTAAAAAGTAAGCCATGTGGGCCCCTGAAATGGCAGCTGCCTGACCTGTGAAGTGCGACAATGGGATGTGAGGTAAATGCGCTGGCGTGGCACACCGTGGAGGTAGGTGGTCGAAGACTGCGGCGCAAAGCAGCATTGGTTAACATTGAACCCTATGGGTCTCAGGCGCCAATGACGATGTGCGCCGGCGGTCGCGGTACGCACCGCCATGGTACGCACCGCCGTGGTACGCACCGCCGCGGGCGTGACCGCCATTTTCTATCTGCTTAATCACTCGATACCTGATCTTCGACAGGAGAGGACCTACACTGCAAGTGCTGCTGTGACCTCAGTCTGGAAGAGACAATGGCTCATGCGACTGGGGAAAGGGCCCCTGCCTTCACTGCTCAGGAGTTGGATAAACTTGTGGATGGGGTCCTCCCCCAGTACGCGCTACTCTACGGTCCTCCAGACAAACAGGTAAATACACTGGGAGCATGCTTTATGGGCTATGCCTGTGTTGAGTGGGGTGGATGAACGATGGGGGGAAGGGGAGCGATTGAGGCATGCATCAAACGACTGTGAGAGCATGTGCCACATGGCAAGGGTAGGGATGGGGGGCCACTCACATTGAGGGTGCAGAAGGTGATGACTATTCTTCTCCCCCTGTACATTTCACATAGGTCAGCGCCCACCAGAAGATCGATATTTGGCGTGCCATCGCCAAGGATGTCTGGACCCTGGGGGTCCACCACAGATGGGGCACCCACTGCCGGAAGAGATGGGAGGACATCCGCCGCTGGAGCAGGAAGACGGCGGAGGCTCAGCTGGGGATGGCCTCCCAACGTGGGAGGGGTGCCTGTCGGACTTTGACCCCCCTGATGTCCCGGATCCTGGCGGTGGCCTACCCCGATTGGGATGGGCGCGTGAGGACATCACAGCAGACACAAGGGGGTGAGTACACTCTCATTCTGTTGACTTTGCGTGCAGTGGAGGTGTCTGGGTGGGGGATGAGGGCTGTGGGTATACCTAGGCCAGGGCGATTTCTGTAGGCTAGGCCCATCCGTAAGGCATGGCCCTGTGCCCCCGCCCCCCCACCTCTGTAGGGTGCCAAGTACAGCTATTCATGGCCCTGTGTCATCTATGTGTGCAGATGTCGTCCATAGGCTTGTAGGCCATGTCCCACGGATTGAGTAGTCGACCCCAAGTGCGCGGCGTAGTGCAGGGGGCTTCTGTGTCTGTCCTGTCCGCCAACGGTGTCGCCAATGCATGCACTCAACATGTCTTTATTCTCCCCCCCTCTTTTTTGTGGTCTTCCTGTTCGTGCGTGCATTAGCATCATCAGGCGGAGGAGAAGTGGCATCGGAGCACGAGGGAGATGCATCCCACATGGCCATGGAGGGCTACTCAACGGACTCCGAATTCACCAGTCGGACGGAGGGCGAGGGGAGCTCCACAGCGGGGACTCGGGCAGACATCAGTGACACCGACTCGTCCTCTGAAGGGAGCTCCCTTGTGGTGGTGGCAACATCTGTGCCCCCCACAACAACAGGTACAGCCGCCACCCACCGCACCAGCACCGCCTTCCCAGCAGCCCCTCAGCGTTTGGCCCGTGCCCGCTCACCCAGGAAGGTGGGCATCTCCTTCGCCCCAGGCACCTCAGGCCCTGCCCCAGTCACCCCTGCTGCCCTCAGTGAGGAGGTCATTGACCTCCTGAGGACGCTCACTGTTGGGCAGTCTACCATTTTGAATGCCATCCAGGGTGTAGAAAGGGAGGTGCACCAGAGTAATGCATATCTGGAGGGCATTCATTCTGGTCAGGCTGCCCTTCAGCGATCGTTCCAGACTCTGGCCTCAGCACTGATGGCAGCCATTGTCCCTTTCTCTAGCCTCCCCCCTCCAACTTCCTCCACCCATACCCTATCACCTGTACCTCTGCCTATGCCAGACACACCATCAGACCAGCCTGCACACACCTCAACACCCAAGGGAAGCTCAGCCAGACATAAGCACCACACATCACACAGGCATTCACACAAGCAACATCCACATACAGACATACCAACACCCACTGCCTCCACTGTGTCCCCCTCCTCCTCGTCTCCCTCCTTCCTCCCTGTCACGTCTCCACTCACACCTGCATGCACAACATCTTCAGCCACTACGTCCCTCAGCAGCACACACACCAGAACCCCCTGCACACGTGCAGTCACCACCCCCACTGCCATTTACACGTCCCCTGTGTCCTCTCCCAGTGTGTCTGTGACCCCCTCTTCCAAGATACACAAACGCAGGCAGCCACCCACCCAACAGCCATCCACCTCACGACAGCCTCCAGCCCAAGCACCTGCACCCAAAGACAACAGACTTACAACTCCTACAACCACAACCTCTTCCTCCACTCCCATACCCACTACACCTACCCGTCCCACTGCTCCTAAAAAGCTTTTCCTGTCTAAACTCAACCTCTTTCCACCAACTCCCACACCCCGTCCATGTCATAGGACTACAGTCAGCACCTCAGCCACGACAAAACCGGCCCCTGTCATCACAGTCTGCCATGGACTGTGGAGTGTCCCACCCTCCAGGGCAGCCATTTTGGTGCGAAGCCAAGGCACGGGCAGCCCACCCCCGGAGAAACATTCCAAGATAGGCAGTGGCCGGCGCGAGAGGGTGAAAACACCAGGGACTAAAAAAAAACTACCATGGCTCCGGCAGGAAGTGTAGAGACAGCTGGCACACCGCCCAAGGTGGGGAAGGGCCACAGGCGATCAGGGAAGGCTGGGAAGGGCAGCATGCCCGACAACACCGCCATCAGCCCAGCTGGCCAGGAGGGCCCCGCCAGCCACAGGACGGATGGCCAGGAGGGCCCCGCCAGCCACAGGACAGGTGGCAAATGACCTCCCCGCCATGGCCGGAATCGCTGAACTGGGCCCTTCAACTCAAGTACCGCTGAACTGGGCACCGCCGTCTCAAGTACTGCTGAACTGGGCCCTTCATCTCAAGTACCGCTGAACTGGGCACTTCATCTCAAGTACCGCTGCACTGGGCACCGCCGTCACAAGCACCGCTGCACTGGGCACCGCCGTCTCAAGTACCGCTGAACTGGGCCCTTCGTCTCAAGTACCGCTGCACTGGGCCCTTCATCTCAAGTACCGCTGCACTGGGCACCGCCGTCTCAAGTACCGCTGAACTGGGCACTTCATCTCAAGTACCGCTGAACTGGGCCCTTCATCTCAAGTACCGCTGCACTGGGCCCTTCATCTCAAGCACCGCTGCACTGGGCACCGCCGTCTCAAGCACCGCTGCACTGGGCCCTTAATCTCAAGCACCGCTGCACTGGGCACCGCCGTCTCAAGTACCGCTGAACTGGGCCCTTCATCTCAAGCACCGCTGCACTGGGCCTTTCATCTCAAGCACCGCTGCACTGGGCACCACCGTCTCAAGTACTGCTGCACTGGGCCCTTCATCTCAAGCACCGCTGGCCCATGAGCGGCAGGGGCTGGCCCGCATCTGTGTCGGGCAGGGCTGCACGAGGCACTCTGGGCACCAGGCCCCCTCCAGAACCAGTGGAGACTGTTATCCACTTTTGAGCCTGTGGCTTTGCACTCCCCAGGATGTAACAGTGGGCAGCCCACCCACTGTCTGGACTTGTGAGACTGTGGCTTTGCACTCCCCAGGTTGTAACAGTGGGCAGCCCACCCACTGTCTGGACTTGTGAGACTGTGGCTTTGCAATCCCCAGGATGTAACAGTGGGCAGCCCACCCACTGTCTGGACTTGAGAGACTGTGGCTTTGCACTCCCCAGGATTGAACAGTGGCCATGGAGGCCCCTCGTGGATCTGGCGTCGTGCACTCATCTGGCTGAGGTGCCTCCCCTTCCCTTCCCCCTGAGGTGCCTGTAGTTTTGCTATCTGATGCCCCTGCAGTGTTCTCTCCGTTGGAGTCAGGTATCCTGTGTGGGCTTTGCCCATGTGATTTGGGCCCAGTGGTCCACGAACAATGCCTGCTACAATGCTCAGACTTGTACATTTATGTATATAAGAGTTTTTGATGTGTATATATATTTTTTGGGCAGTAATACAATATATTCCAATGTTTAGAATCATTTCCTTTTGTATTTGCATTCTTCCGGGGGGTTTGAGGGGTGTCACTCTGATGTGTTGCTATGCATTGATGTGTGTGTTGTAGTGGGTGAGGGTGAGGGTGGGTGTGTTGCGTATGTGTGTACCCGTAATATTTTCCCCTCCACCCTCCCCTGTGTCGTAGGTGCAGTACTCACCGTTGTCTTCTGCGCCGGCGTTCGTGCTCCTGGTAGAGGAGCAGGAAGACTATCGCTGGGAGTATGTGGAGTTCGGGTTCCATGCTGTCCTGATTCCTCGTGGGGTGTATGGAGGTGAGCGTTTTCCCTTCGAAATGGCTATATCTGCTGTGTTTTTATCGGCAGGGCTACCGCCCCGGAAAAGGTGGCGGATTGGTAGGTTGTGATACAGTGGGCGGTACATTGTCTCCCGCCTGTCTGTTGCCGGTGACCGCCGCGCTGTTTATTTGTACCGCCGTGGCGGGCGGTGTGTTGATGTGGCGGTCTCTGTTGGCGGTTTCCGCCAGGGTCGGAATTCAATTTTTTTTCCCGCCAGCCTGTTGGCGGTTTTGCCGCCGCTTTAACACCGACCACCAGGGTTGGAATGACCCCCTCAGTGTTACCAAAAATAAAGGTACTTTATTTTAGTGCACAAGGCCAAAAATATCTTAGAGGCAATATTCCGTCTGGAGGTAAGTATTATACACAATGTATACACTAGTAGCCAAAATCAGGTAAGTAGACAGTCATAGAATAGTGCAAACAGTGAAAAATACAATAGAATGCAATAGGCCTAGGTGCAACAGAAACCATATACTAAAATAGTGGAACGTGACTGTCAAATTCCTCCCAGGCAAGTGAAGTGTGTAGAAGGGCGCTGGGAGTGTAAAGGAACACCAAAGGTAAGTAAAGTACCCCACCCCAGAGCCTACGAAAGCAGTAGTAAAGTACTGCAAGTTTACTCTGAACACACTACAAGTCGTGATGAAGAATTATGCAAAAAACAAGCAAGACTGCAAGCAACCAACAATGGATTCCTGGACTTGAAGACCTGTGTGGAGAGGAGACCAAGTCAAGAAGTCGAAACAAAGTCCAGGAAGAACACGAGCCCCTGCCCACATGGAAGAAGGTGCAAAAGTGGGTTCTTCAGTTGGAAGAAAAGTACTGAAATGCACCAAAGAAGATAGCTGCAGGTTCCTGCTTGGTGCGAGAGATGTCCCACGTCGAGTTGTTGGATGCAGACTGTTTGGGTCGCTGGATTCCGTAAACAAGCCTTGTTTCACGCAGGTACGTGGTTTGCATCAAAGAGGACCTGCCTGAACCCAGGAGGGACCTTGGGGTCTCCACTTGGACTGAGGAGACAGAGGGGGCTCTCAGCGCTTCAGGGAGCCCTCAGAAGACAAGCAGCTCCCACTGGAGTCCCATGGCACGGGATCAAAGGAGTTGCAAAGTGCAGTCGTCGCAGCACTACACAGGAGGATCCCACGCCACTGGAGAACAACTCAGAGAGCTGTGTGTCACAGGATGGAATGCTGGGGACCTGGGCTACGCTGTGCATGAAGAACCTTTGGAAGAAGTGCACAGAAGCCCAAGGAGCAGCAGAAGATGTGGTGCACAGCGGTACTGTCGCTGTACAGGGAGGCAAGCTCTTACCGCCACCAAATTTGGACAGCTGGACCTTTGGACAGTCAGGGTCACTTTGGTCTACCACCTGTGTTCCAGGGATCAAGCTCATAAACAGAAGAGGAGACCCAGAGTACCGGTTGTCATCACAGAGAGGTGCCTTCTGAAGCAGGGAAGTGACTCCGTCACTCCACGGGAGATTCCTTCGGTTCTTCTGGTGCAGGGTGAAGACAGGCAGTCCTCAGAGCGTGCACACCTTGTTAAACTGTTGCAATTGCTGGCTGGAGCTGAAGTTTCAGGTCACAGGAGTCTTCCTGGATAATTTGTTGCAGTTACAGTGGTTCCTAGAGCAGTCTGCGGTTGACCCGATGGTCAGAAGCTGAAGCAGAGGATGCAGAGGAGTCCTGGAGGAATCTTGCAAACCAAATCTTAGGACACACCCAGAGGAGAGACCCTAAATAGCCCTGAGAGGGGGATTGGCCACCTACCCAGCTATGCACCTATCAGAAGAGGTCTCTGACGTCACTTGCTGGCACTGGGCACTTGGATGCTCCCAGAGGGTCTTCACACCTTGGAATCCAAGATGGCTAATGCCAGGGACACTCTGGAGGAGCTCTGGGTACCACCCCTGGGGTGGTGATGGGCAGGGGAGTGGTCACTCCCCTTTCCTTTGTCCAGTTATGTACCAGAGCAGGGACTGGGGGTCCCTGAACTGGTGTAGACTGGATTATGCAAAGAGGGCACCGTTTGTGCCCTTCAAAGCATTTCCAGAGGCTCTGGGAGGATACCCTTCCCATGCCTGTAACACCTATTTCCAATGGGAGAGGGTGTAACACCCCTCTCCTAAATGAAATGCATTGGTCTGCCTTCCTGGGATTGAGCTGCTAAATCCCCAGGAGGGCAGAAACCTATCTGTGAGGTGGCAGCAGCTGGGGCTGCAGTGGAAACCTCAGAGAGTTGGTTTGGCAGTACTGGGTGTCCATGGTGGAGCCCCCAGGGTGCGTGGAATTGCCCCCCCTATACCAGATTTGGATTGGGGGTTCAATTTCACTATCTTAGACACCTCACATTGCCATACTCAGAGTTACCATTGTGAAGCTACATATATGTATTGACATATATGTGGTGAACACTTATAATGGTGTCCCCACACTCATGAAGTCCGGGGAATTGTCCCTGAACAATGTGGGGGCACTTTTGCTAGTGCAAGGGTGCTCTCACACACAGTAACTTTGCACCTAGTCTTCAGTAAGTGATGGTTAGACATATAGGTGACTTATAAGTTACCTGGAGAAGTGAAAAATGTCTGTGAAATAGTGTGTGCACAGTCCTGGAGGAGTGTTTGTATGAGCTCCTTATGGGTGGTAAAAGAAATGCTGCAATCCATAAGGATCTTCTGGAACCCCAATACCCTGGGTACCCGGGTACCATATACTAGGGACTTATAAGGGGGGTCCAGTGTGCCAATCAGAATTGGAATATGGAGTCACTAAACTATAGTGACAAATTTGGCCACAGAGAGAGCATAAGCACTGGAGTTCTGGTTAGCAGAACTCCAGTGACAAAGTCAAGCATTCTGACAACACATATAGGCCACACACTATGAGCACTTGGGTCCTGACTAGCGGGGATCACAGTGAGACAGTAAAAACACACTGACAAGCAGGCAGAAATTTGGGTAACCATGCTAGAAAGAGGCTACTTTCTCACAGTGGCAGCATACATACAGGACCTGCTGGAGACAAAGAGGTTTGTATAGCCAGAGGTGTGGTGCCAAGTTATGTGTTGGAAGTTGACATTGACAAATGGTTTGATGCATAGGAAGTTGCACTAAAGGCTCATGGGGTTCCTGAAGAGCAATGAGGGGCGGGCTTGTGGAAACATGTACCAGTAATTGGGAGGGACACACTCCTCACATTAGAACCAGAGGACCATATTACATATCCGCTCATGAAAGCCATTTTAATTGCCAAGTTTGGACTGACCCCTGAAAAGTATCACCAGAAATTCAGGGATAGTACCAAACTTTCCACCAAACTTGGGTAGACTTTTATGATTCTTCTAGCAAGGCACTGAATGGTTGGGTGTGGAGCACTAAAGTAAACGATTATGTGGGGTTGTATAATTTGATCCTGAGAGAGCATATGCTCAGTATTTGCTTTACAGGGTTGCGCCAGTACCTGATTGACAGTAAGCTGACTGATCGCAGAAAGCTTGCTGAGGAGGAGGACCTCTGGGTTAGCACCAGAGTGTCCAAAAAGGTATCTGGGAGGGGACAACCACAAAAGTGGTCAGGGTTCCCATCAGCAGAAAGAGGGGGGAGAAAAACTTAAAAATAAAGAGTTCTCAAAAGGCCCCCAAAATAATTCCCAAGGGAATAGTGGTTACCAGTCCCAGTCTGAATCTGAAAAGAAAGGGTTTGTTGCCCATAAGACAGGGAGGTTTGTAACCCTTTGTGCAGAGTGCTCCAAGTATGGTCACTCTAAGGGTGACTCCAAGTGACCCAAGAGGGCACAGCCCACCACTGAAGAGCAGACACCTGGTTGGCTAGTGTAGCACTTGGGGAGGAGTTAGTCCCAGTCAAGTTTGGGGAACAGACAGAGGTAACCCTAGTGTCCCTGGGGGATGCAGAGATGGTGCCAAAAGCCCACATGCCTGCAAATACTTCAAGTATAGGCAGTGGGTCACCAGCAATGGGTGGAGGCTCTGCGTGACACAGGAGCCAGCATGACTACTGTCAGTGGTCAGCTCGTGTCAGCAGATCAGGTCCTCCCGAATACATTCCACCAAGTCATAGTCACTGACAATCATGAGAGGCACCTACCAGTAGCCCAGGTTCCCTTTGAGTGGGGGGGTCTCTGGTTCTCTAAAAGTAGCTATAAGTCCTGCCATGCCTGTAGATTGTCTGTTAGTTAACGACCGTGAGCATACTACCTGGAAAGAGGTAGAGCTAAGGTCTCACTTGGAAATGTTGGGATTGCCTGAGTGGGTCTGCATGACCACAAGGTCTATGTATGTGCGGAAGGGGAGTCAAGGATGTCTGGAGCCTGAAGGAATGGTCCAGACAGCTGCCAAGGAGATGGGAAAGGGGTGCGGGAAACTGGTCCCAGAAGTTCCCATGGTGGTTGACGGGGTCCCTGAGGAGGAGGCCCCTGAGCCAACTGGGGAGGACAATGCTGCCCTAGGTGACCTGCCCGAGCTTGCTGGATGGCAAGTTGAGAGTGGGCCCACCAGGGAAGAATTCTACAAGGTGCAGAAAGAGTGCCCCACTCTTGAGGGTTTGAGGCAAGAGGCCTCAGCTCAAGCAGCAGGTGAAGTCTCTGGTGATCACCTTATATATTGAGAGAATGATATCCTTTACAGTGAGCCTAAGGTACCGCAGGCTGGGGCAGCATGTGTGCTGGTGGTCCCCCAGTGTTACCGGGCATTCCTACTGGGCCTGGCTCACGACATTCCCCTGGCAGGACATTTAGGCCAAGACAAGACCTTTGCCAGGCTTGTCACCCACTTTTATTGGCCCAGAATGCAGATGGCCTCAGATGCATTCTGTAGGTCCTGTCCCACCTGCCAGGCCAGTGGGAAGACAGGGAAAAGACTCAAGGCCCCCTTGATCCCACTCCCCGCCGTTGGCACTCCCTTTGAAAGGGTGAGTATTGATGTCATTGGTCCATTAGACCCCAAAACTGCCATAGGCAACAGGTTTATCCTGGTTTTGGTGGACCATGCCACCCACTACCCAGAGGCAATCCCTCTGAGGACAGTGACTGCACCAGTGGTGACCAGACCTCTGATGGGGACATTTACCTGTATGGGATTCCCAAAGGAGATTGTGTCTGACAGAGGCAAAACTTCATGTCTGCATACATGAAGTCCATGTGGGATGCATATGGGGTGACCTATAAGTTCACCACACCCTAACATCTTCAATCCAATGGGCTTGTGCAAAGATTCAACAAGACTTTAAAAGGCTTGATCACAAGCCTCCCTGAGGCCATGAGGCATAAGTGGGATCCTCTTGCCATGCCTTCTCTTTGCTTACAGAGAGGTACCATAGAAGAGGGTAGGGTTCAGTCCCTTTCAGCTTCTCTATGGGTACCCTGTCAGGGGACCCTTAAGCATTGTAAAAGAGGGGCAGGAGAAAGCTCCCAAGGTACCCCCTCAGGATGTGGTCAGCTACATGCTAGCCCTCCGCAACCAGATGGAACACTTCTGGAAACAGGCCAAAAGCAACCTCAAGGCCAGTCAAGAGGCTATAAAACGCTGGTATGACCAGAAGGCCACCCTGGTGAAGTTTTTCAGCCTGGTGACAAAGTTTGGGTAATGGAGCCAGTAGAGCCTAGGGCTCTCCAGGACCGCTGGACTGGCCCATTTGAGATCAAAGAGAATAAAGGGGAGGCCACTTACTCAGTGACCTCCAGTCCCAAAGGAATCCCCTAAGGCTGCTCCATATAAACCAAATGAAGCCTAATTTTGAGAGGACTGAGGTCAACATGCTTCTGGTGACAGATGAAGGTGTGGAGTAGGGAGGAGAGTGAACCTCTCCCGACCTCCTCTCTTCCAAGGAAGGTGATGGGTCAGTGGAGGGTGTTAATCTCTCTGACTCTCTGACCCTGGAACAGTGAGGGGACTGCTACCAGCTACTGGAGCAGTATTCCTCACTGTTTTCCCTTACCCCAGGACTCACACACTTGTGTGTCCATGATATTGACACAGGAGGAAGTCCCCATGTAAAGGACAAAATGTAAAGGTTGTCAGACAGGGTGAAGGCCAGCATCAAGGAGGAAGTTGCCAAGATGCTGGCTCTTGGGTTTAATTGAGAAGTCCAGCAGTCCCTGGTCCAGCCCTGTGATGCTGGTTCCCACAGCTGCCGCACCTGGTGCTAAGCCAGAATTTAGGTTCCTCATCGACTACCAGGGTCTCAATTCTGTCACAAAGACAAACACTCACCCCATCCCCCGAGCTGATGACCTCGTAGACAGGCTAGACGCTGCCAAATTCCTCAATACGTGTGATCTCACATTAGGGTACTGGCAGATCTCCTTGACTGAGGGGGTGTAGGAAAGTACCATCTTCCTTGGCATGTTACCCCCATTTTTACCTGTAACTCAGTAAGTTTTTGCCTGTCTCATTGGGATCCTGCTGGTCAGGATCCCAGTGCTCATAATTTATGGCCTAATGTGTATGCCTGTGTAGTACCTAACTGTGTCACTGAGGCTCTGCTAATCAGAACCTCAGTGCTTATGCTCTCTCTGCTTTTAAATTTGTCACTGTATGCCAGTGACTTTCTTTACGAATTTCAATTGGCACACTGGACCCCCCTTATAAGTCCCCAGTATATGGTACCTAGGTACCCAGGGCATTGGGGTTCCAGAAGATCCATATGGGCTGCAGCATTTCTTTTTGCCACTTATAGGGAGCTCAGACAAACCCTTACACAGGACTGCCATTGTAGCCTGCGTGAAATAACGCACACGTTATTTCACAGCCATTTTCACTGCACTTAAGTAACTTATAAGTCCCCTATATGTCTAACCTCACTTGCTGAAGGTTAGGTGCAAAGTTACTAAGTGTGAGGGCACCCTTGCACTAGCAAAGGTGCCCCCACATAGTCCAGGGCTATTTCCCCGGACTTTTTGAGTGCGGGGACACCATTACATGCATGCACTACATATAGGCCAATACCTATATGTAGCTTCACAATGGTAACTCCGAATATGGCCATGTAATATATCTAAGATCATGGAATTGCCCTCCCCATTCCAAATCTGGCATTAGTGAGCCAATTCTATGCATCCTGGGGGCTCCACCATGGACACCCAGTACTGCCAAACCAGCTCACTGAGGATTGCACTGCAGCTACAACTGCTGCCACCTCATGGGCAGGGTTCTGCCCTCTTGGGGTCTGGGAAGCCCAGTCCCAGGAAGGCAGAACAAAGCATTTCCTCTGAGAGTGGGTGTTACACCCTCTCCCGTTGGAAATAGGTGTTACAGGCTGGGGAGGGGTAGCCTCCCCCAGCCTCTGGAAGTGCTTTGAAGGGCACAGATGGTGCCGCCCTTGCATTAGCCAGTCTACACCAGTTCAGGGACCCCTTCTCCCCTGCTCTGGCATGAAACTGGACAAAGGAAAGGGGAGTAACCACTCCCCTGTCCATCACCACCCTAGGGGTACTGCCCAGAGCTCCTCCAGTGTGTCCCAGACTTCAGCCATCTTGCTTTGCAAGGTGTGGGGACACTCTGGAGGCCTCTGAGTGGCCAGTGCCAGCAGGTGACGTCAGAGACCTATCCTGATAAGCCCTTAGCTTTTAAGGTAGCCAATCCCCCTCTAAGGGCTATTTAGGGTCTCTCCTGTGGGTTCTCTTCAGATTCTGCTTGCAAGTTTCCTTCAGGAAAACTCTGCAACAACCTCAGACTCCTCTGACCTCGGATCAACTGCAGCCTGCTCCAAGAAACACTGTAACTGCAACAAAGTATCCACTAGAGATATTTTTCTTCGGCAACCTCAGCTCCAAGTCAGCAACTGCAACAGTTTCCACGGTGTGCACACTCTGGGGACTCCCTGTCTTCATCCTGCACCAGAAGGGCCGAAGAAATCTCCCGTGGAGTGACAGAATCTCTCCAAGTAGGCACCTTCCAAGACGATGACCAGTACCCTTGGACTCCTCTCACAGCAACGAGCGTGCTCCTAAGGACACGGAGGGTGGACATCATCGATATAGACTATCCTGAGGTCCTGCTGACGCATTTTGGAGGAGGTAAGACTTTGACTTCCCCGAGAGCGAAGGTACCCCTGTGTACTGCGTCTTCTTCACGTCCTGAGGCCTCTGTGCACTCTTTGCAAAATTCCTTCGTGCACAACCTGGCCCAGGTCCCCAGACCTCCATACTGCAATGCTTAACTCGCTGAGTTGTTCTCCAGCAGCATGGGACCCTCCTTTGTTCTGCTGCATCAACTGCATTTTGCACCTCCTTTGTCCCCGTGTCCTGGGACCTCCATGGCTGGCATCCTGAGGGCTCTCTAAAGTGCTGAGAGCCCCCACTTCTTCCTCATATACAGTTGAGCCCCCCAGGTCCCTCCTGGGTCCATCCTGCACCATGTTGATGCAAAACGCACTTTTGTCATAGCCTAGGCTTTTTGGCGACTTCCAACACAAAATCACATCTGCAACAATTTTCACTCTGTGGGACATCTTTTGCATCATGCAGGAACCAGCTGGCATCTTTCTAGGGTGCATTCCTGTGGTCTTCAATAAACCAGGGATTCTTCTTTTGCACCCTCTTCCGGGTTGGCAGGGGCTCCTGCCCTTCCTGGAACTTCTTTCGACTTCTGGACTTGGTCCCCATCCTTTGCAGGTCTTCAAGTCCAGGAATCCAGCAGTTGTTCTTTGCAGACTTGGAAGGCTGCTGCAAAATCCCAATCATGAGGTGTACTGTGGCCTAAGGAAACTTGCAGTACTTTACTCCTGCTTTTCTGAGCTCTGGGGTGGGGTAATTTACTTACCTTTACTGTATTCGTACTCTCCCAGCGATTCTGCACACACTACACTTGTCTAGGGGGGAATTTGTGATTTGCATTCCAATTTCTTAGTATATGGTTTGTGTTGCCCCAGACCCATTTTCTCCCATTGCAATCTATAGCATTTCCTATTTTTTGCATTGTTTTATGAGTATTTACTTGTCTAATTTTGGTGTCTAGTATATATTGTGTATAATACTTACCTCCAGAAGTAGTATTGTCTCTAAGATATTTTTGGTACTGTGTCACCCAAATAAATACCTTTATTTTTGGTAACACTGAGTATTGTCTTTACTTGTGAATAAGTACTGTGTAACTATAAGTGGTATTGTATGCATGAGCTTTGCATGTCTCCTAGTTCAGCCTAAGCTGCTCTGCTACAGCTACCTCTGTCAGCCTAAGCTGCTAGAACACTACTACTTCACTAATAAGGGAACACTGGACCTGGTATAAGGTGTAAGTACCCAAGGTACCCACTACAAACCAGGCCAGCCTCCTACAGGGGGCTAAAGAGAGAGAGATCTGCTTCTTCTACTCTTGAGGGACATTACCAGTTCAGAGTGATGCCCTTTGATTGAAAAATGCCCTGCTACCTTCCAACAGTTCGTAAACGGGGTCCTAGCTGGTAAGGATGTGTTCTGCGCTGCCTACTTAGACGACATTGCCGCCTAGTGTTCCAGCTGGGAGGAATACCTGCTCTACCTTCAAGAGGTGCTCCAGGCCCTGCAACAGGCAGGCCTGACAATCAAGGCCACTAAGTGCCAGATTGGGCAGGGTTCCGCAGTATACTTAGGACACCCAATAGGTGGAGGTAAGGTGCAGGCCCTCCAAGCCGAGATTGAGACAATCACGGCCTAGCAACCACCTATAACCCAAACAGAAGTGAGAGCCTTTTTAGGCCTCTGTGGATACTACCATAGGTTTGTTAAGGGTTATGGCACTATAGTGGCCCCCTTAACAGAACTTACTTCCAAAAAGCAACCTAAGTTGGTGAATTGAACAGAGGCTTGTCAGAAAGCCTTTGACTCTCTAAATGAAGCCATGTGCACGACACCCGTGCTCAGGGCCACTGACTACTCCAAAGAGTTCATCGTGCAGACAGATGCTTCAGAGCATGGCACAGGGGAGGTTTGCAGCACAGCTGAATGAGAAGGGCCTAGACCAACCTGTAGCCTTTATTAGCAGAAAGGCTATTACCACCAGAACAGTGGTGGAGTGCCATAGAAAGAGAAACATTTGTTGTGGTCTGGGCACTGAAGAAGATGAGACCCTACCTGTTTGGGACTCACTTCCGAGTTAGAGAGACCACATGCCCCTCAGATGGCTCATGCAGATGAGGGGTGAAAATCTTAAACTCTTGAGGTGGTCCATTTCCCTACAGGGGATGGACTTAACCATGGAGCATCGCCTGAGAACTCACCACGTCAATGCTGATGGTCTCTCCAGATACTTCCGCCTTAGCGATGAGAGCTCCCAAGTGGTTGAGGAGCTCTCCCCGCTTTCAGCTGTGGGGGACACATGTTAGACCTGACAGCCTTAGGGTGGTTATCCCCCAATTTTTTGCCTGCCTCCCTCCACTTTTCTGACACTGTTTTTGCTGGTTTTAGGACTCTGCACACTTTACCACTGCTAACTAGTGCTAAAGTGCATGTGCTCTCTCCCTTAAACATGGTAAGATTGGTTCATTCCCAATTGGCATATTTGATTTACTTATTAGTCCCTAGTAAAGTGCACTACATGTGCCCAGGGCCTGTAAATTGAATGCTACTAGTGGGCCTGCAGCACTGGTTGTGCCATCCACATACGTAGCCCCTTAACTATGTCTCAGGCCTGCCATTGCAAGGCCTGAGTGTTCAGTTTCACTGCCACTTTGACTTGGCATTTAAAAATATTTGCCAAGCCTTAAACTCCACTTTTTCTACTTATAAGTCACCCCTGAGGTAGGCCCTAGGTAACCCCTAGGGCAGGGTGCTATGTAGGTAAAAGACAGGACTTGTACATGTATGAATGAATAAATGAGTAAATCTTTATTTGCATGATTATTTAAAGCCTTTGCAAAACACAATACATTAAAATTATTAAGACTGCAACAAAGCGTTAAAATTACAATTCATCGTAAAAAAACATGTCATCCTCAACATCTATCATCACACTTTTATGTGAAGTTCTCTTAGACTAGACTAAGCTTAAATCACGAAGCATGGTGCTTGTTATAAAATGCTATGTGGCATGGAGATCATCTTTAAAAATATAAAATGCAGACTCCTTACAGTACATGTTAATAACGCATTGCCTAAAATTCCCTGAGTCTACTGAAATTATAGAATCAGGGTTCACTGCAAAACGCTTATTAGGAAGTGTTGTATGGCTGGAAGCTGCTATGTGTATGAAATGTAGGATGCCTGCGGAACATAAGTGAAAATTGTTTGTTGCGTGAATGCTGAAAATTGTTACCTAAAAAGAAGTGTGATAAATATACAAGAAAGTATAGAGTGAGGAAATATGTAACAATATATGTAAAAATTATCTAAGTCTTTAAAATGGGAATACAAGTGCCTTACAATGCAATATCCGCCTCCACTCGGCACCTTCCCCTTTGGCAGTGTCCTGATGTTCAGGCACTACCTCCGGTCTCGTGAGTAAGTGCTAGTACAGTGAGCAGTTGTCCTCCTTGAAACTAATCGGGGTCAACATTTGGGGGGGATACGTCAGCCACTTCGTTAGCAACGTTGCTTTAGGTGCTGCCTCCCCCTTTTTGATTTCTGTACATTTGTGGGCACGTACTAGCAGTAGATTTTTTCTCATGATGATGAAAAATTACCCGAAGCGGGCCAGCTCCCTGGGGGTCTCAGCAGTAAATATGTATTTAACGGCTTCTTTACATGTCCTTAGGCCATATTTCAGAAAAAGAGGTTTAAAGAGTCGGCGTCTCTTTGAGGCCAATCCCGGGCAGCAGCATAATAAGTGGCTAATGGATTTGATTTGATAGTTGCATAGAATACATTCCTGAGAGTGACCCCACATTGACTTCCAACTGCATCTAAATTCCCAGGCAGGTAGTATTAGGAGCCACATATGTAAAGAGCTCTGAAAAGTTCAAACTCCCAGGGCTGCTTCCATATACGGCTGTACGACTCAGCTAAGCCCTCTGCCCCCCCTAATTTAGCTGATTATGGCAATGTCCTTTTCTCTAGAGATTTGCATGCCATAATCTTTCAGTATCTTTTTCAGGTGGACCTTCAATATTTGAGGATCCGATTAATATGTGGGGACTACGTCAAAAAATTCCTCGACTTGACTGAGATAGATGGCCCAGCTACTAGAAGCATCTTCAAAGATTACTTTCAGCGAGCCCCTCAAACTATCGGTATTGGCCCTGGAGACACCATGAGATAGCTTTATTATTTCATTAATATTTCATTATTTCATTTCCCTTGAAGTCTTTCCTTGCCTGTCTCCTGAGAGTTTCTACTGCCGGGGATTTATTCCTTCTATATCTTTTTTCTAGCTGCCTGCACTTTCGTTTGCTCTGTACATATTCCCTTTTTGAGGTGGCCAACCATGCCTTTTGTCTTTTGTTTTCTGTGAACCCTTGTTGCAATGGGCAGCTTAGTGAAGTATGTAAGTTCTTTATCAAATGTGCCCACTGTTTACCAATGTTACTAGTCTCTCCTTCTAAGATTGGAGATACATAGGCCTCCTTCCAAAGCTCGTACTTTACCTTATCCTTCTCACTCCATTTGATTCTCTTTATCAGTGGGCATAAATTAGTTACGAGTTGCTGGCTGCTGGCCATGTACGACGGCAGTCTCGCTCCTTCAAGGGCTATTTCTATTGTGCCAGGGTTGTGTTCACTTTCTGATCTTTGGGTCACCTCATGATTTAGGCATCTGTGCCATAAAGCCGGGCTCAAAAAAATATAGGCCCTCATTATGACATTGGCTATAAGTACCGATTACCGGCATGCTGACTGCCGCCAACATACCGCCACTGCAGCGGATTACCGCTACCCATATTGTGACACACACATAGCGATCATTCACTATACAGCCACACACACAAGTCCGCCAGCCCAAAGGTCAGTGATAAACTGGGGGTAGCAAAACCCACACCGTTACGCCAACAGAACTACACCCACAGCATTATGACCCACGAATCACCGCGGTGGACAGTCAATAGTGCTAAACCATTGGCGGTACATACTACCGCGCTCAAAATACACACAGCCATACAAAACAACACTACATTGGACAATTTGAATAAAACACACCTGACACCCATACACACACCACACCCACACACCCAGGCCACTATAAAACACACACACACATTACCCACAACCCTTTACGACTAAAAACAATTGCCACAAGAGAGATAGCAAGACCACAGACAAGACCACAGCCACACACCACCATCACCTATACACCATCCACGCACCTTACATCACACACCCCAACACATCACCCCACACACCCTCACCCACACCACTCACACTACACCCATGGCATCACAACGACACCCCACATTCTTAGAGGAGGAGCTAAGGGTCATGGTGGAGGAAATCATCCGGGTACAGCCACAGCTATTCGGATCACAGGTGCAGCACACATCCATTGCAGGGAAGACAGAGCTATGGCGGAGAATCGTGGACAGGGTCAAAGCTGTGGGACAGCACCCCAGAACAAGGGATGACATCAGGAAGAGGTGGAATGACACCAACTAGCTGTACAGGGGACTAGCGGTGGACCTCCACCTCCTCCCTCACAACTAACAACATGGGAGGAGCAAGTCTTGGCAATCATGGATCCTGAGGGCCTGGCAGGAGTAGGAGGAGGACTGGACTCTGGTAAGTCAAATATCTATTACTATCACCCCCCCCTCCCTGCATGCCATCACAAATCCCCACCCTTAGCCTCACTCCCATCACTTCACCACCTCACACATACCCCACCATCACAACCTACCCCTCCCAATACCAAGCCCTGCATGTAACACCAATGCATGGACCCCATCACAGACCTGCATGGAAACCCATCACTAAAGCATGCACACTAGAGAGAATCTCCTAGCCCACCAAATAACTACTCACACAAGGCAAAGCTGCCAGGACAATAATAACCATAGAGGGCAACACACCCATGCACAAGATGTCACATGCGGAAACAATAGCACTGTATTCACATCCCCACAGGTCCCCCACCCAACATCACCGGAGAGGAGGTGCCAGCAACATCCAGTCCCCCCCCAGAAGAGTCACACAGTGATGACAGCAGCTCTGGACGCCTGGGTCTGATGACCAACCTGTCCCATCAGGGACCTCCGGACAGTCGGTTACCCAGGCACAGTCCCATACCACCACAGACCCTCCACATTCAGGAAACACCAGCACAGTACCCACCCAGCGGCCCATACCTCTGTCCCCAGGACACGTCAATCAGCAGTGTGTCCACCACTACAGGGCCACCCCACAAACACAGGATAATCAGGGACCTGGGATCAGTGTCAGTGGGCACACGGTTCAGGGGACAGAGGCATAGGACAACAGGGAAGCTGGGAGGACTGCTGTGCCACAGGGCAGAGGACAGGCCCAGGGAATTGACTCTCCACGAGGCACTCACCAAGATCCTGGGAGCATACCACCATTCCCAGGAGACGATGGGCCAGGTCCTGGACAAGTTGCAGGAGACCCAGCGGCTGCAGGAGTGACAGTGCCTGGGGATCAGGGAGGACTTGAAGGACATCAACACCACCATGGTCACCATTGCAGGGGTGCTGGCAGACATGGCCAACACCATGAGGGAGCAGGTGGCACACCACCGGGCCCCTGACACTAGCCAAACCGATGAAAAGCCTTCCACCTCCGCTGCCGCTAGTGGACAGGACCAACAGGCCACCAGCACCCCTCCCCCTGCAGAAGGAGAAACATCCCGCAAACAGTCCCTGCGATCCAGGCAGAAGCCAGAGACTATTGCCAAGACCCCTGCCAGGAAATAAGGCTCTCCTGATTGTCACCCTTGTGTCCCACCCTGTCACCCTGTCCACCTTCAACGGCCATTGCTCCACTTCCTATGCCCCCTTGGACAATGCACCTGTGATCCACAAAGACTGAACTCTATCCTGGACATTCCTCCACCATCACCCCAGCCCATTGCACATCCCCCTTTACTTATTGACACATAAATAAACACCATTTGAATAAATACAAGTGCAGTAATATATACATAGAAATGGCCTGTAGTTGGCTGCAGTCAACACACCAGGAGCGATAGTTGGGCACAAATATCTGAAAATAGATATGCCAAAGGGAACAGTAAGTGGCCATAGAAGTGGGAGAATCAGCCTGCCAGTGACAATGTCAAACACAAAACTGTCAATTAAAAGTGAAATTACACTGTCTTACCTTTGTGTCATTGGAAGTATTGTCGTATTATTACACTTCTGTTGTCCTCATCCTCATCCTCATCCTCTGCCTCCTCATCTTCACTGTCCATAGGATCCACTGCTGCCACAGGGCAATCTCCAGCCTCATCCTCCTGCAGAAAAGGCACGTGGTGACGTAAGGCATGCCACGATGATCTGGCAGACCTTCTTGGGTGAGTAGTACATGCATCTTTGCATGTTGTGGGAGGCAGTCGAAAGCCGTTGCGTGGAACTCCTCATTGGATACCATTGGTCCTTAAGGGTTACAGCGGCCAATGGTGATGTATGCTGGCGGTGACGGTACGCACCGCTGCGGACGTGACCGCCATTTTCTATCTGTTCACTCACTTGCTACCTGACCTTCAACAGGAGAGGACCTACACTGCGAGTGCTGCTGTGACCTGTGTCTGGAACCGACCATGGCTCGTGTGACTGGGGAAAGGGCCCGTGCCTTCACCGTTGCGGAGTTGGGGATACTGGTGGATGGGGTCCTACCCCAGTACCGAATGCTGTATGGGCCTCCAGACCAATAGGTGAGTACACTGTGAGCACGATGCATGGGGCATGAATGCATTGAGTGCTATGTGTGAGGGCCTCGTGTAGGGGGGTGGTTGGTGGAAGGGCCCTGGGTAGCGTGCTGCATGTATGGTGGGCAATGTCTGTGCATAAGGGGATGTGAGGGCCATGGTGGGCCATGAGTGTAACAGGCAGGACGGTCTGACTGATACCTTTTCCTATGTGTATTTCTCTGCAGGTCAGCGCCCACCAAAAAAAGGGTATATGGCGTGCCATCGCTAAGGACGTGTGGACCCTGGGGGTCTGCGGCAGGCGGAGCACCCACTGTCGGACACGGTGGGAGGTCCTGAGACGCTGGGCACGGAAGACGGCGGAGGACCAGCTGGGGATGGCCTCCCAACAAGGAAGGGGTGCCTGTCGAACCCTGACCCCCTGATGGCCTGCATACTGGCAGTGGCCTATCCGGAGCTGAATGGGCTCTTGGGTCATCACAGCAGCCACAAGGGGGTGAGTACATTGCCCCAATATACTACTTGTGCATGGTGGGGTGGCATCAGGGTGGGGGATGTGTGCCTGTGGGTGCCCCTAGGCCCGGCCGGACATTGCAGGGTAGGTCCCATATTGGGCAGGGTCTGATGTAAACCTCCTCCAACCAAGGTAGTAGGCATCCACTACTGGGCTGTGAGTCTCAGGTATGCTGCAATTGGTGTTAGTTATCCCTGTCCATGGGCTGGTGACTAGCATTGTGACTGTAAGTGCATTGCCTAGTGCATAGGGCTGTTCCCTGTGTGTGTGTCGTGTATGCCAATGGTGGTGTTGTTGCCGCCATTGACCAAGAGTATCCTTTGTCTCTCCCCCCTTTTTGTTTTGTCACCCTGTCCTTATGTGCATTAGCATCATCTGGCGGAGGAGCAGAGGCCCGGCGATTGGGAGAGCTGCATCCCACAGGGCCCAGGAGGCCGAATCCACCGACGGTGAGGGCACCAGTGGGACGGAGGGTGAGGGGTGCACCACAGCGGAGACTGGAGGGTACAGTTCTGACAGTGATACCTCCTCCGATGGAAGCTCCTTGTTGGTGGCTGACACCTCTGTGCCCACCCCAACTACAGGTACAACTGCCACCCCTGTACCAGCACCGCCCTCTCAGCATCCCCTGAGCACGTTTCCCATGTCCGCTCACCCAGGAGGGTGGGCATCACCTTTGCCCCAGGCACATCAGGCCCTGCACCAGTTAGCCCTGCTGCTCTGAGTGAAGAGACTATTGACCTCCTGTGATCCATCTCTGTTGGGCAGTCAACCATTGTAAATGCCATCCAGGGGCAGGAAGGACAGGAGGCCTAGTGCCGGGACTCATTCAGAGCCCCCACCAACAACCATGGTGGTTCAGCCATTTGAGGCTGCAAGGGTAGGGCTGGAGCCCCCCCCCCACCACTGCCAGAACCACTACCATCACCGCCACCAGCACCGCCACCAGCACTGCCACCCACACCACTGCCAGCACCGCCACAAGCACCACTGGCAGCTGCAGCAGCCCCAGTGGTCAGCCGTCTGAGGCTGCAGGGGATGGGCTGGAGCCTCCCCCCACCACTGCCAGCACCGCCACCACCAGCAACACTGCCAGCAGCAGCAGCCCCAGTGGGCAGCCACCCGAGGCTGCAGGGGATTGGCTGGAGCCTCCCCACACCACTGCCAGCACCGATACCAGCACCGCCACCAGCTCCGCTACCAGCACCACTGCCAGCAGCAGCAGTCCCAGTGGGCAGCCGTCCAAGGCTGCAGGGGATTGGCTGGTCCCTCCCCCCACCACTGCCAGCCCTGACACCAGTTCCACCACTGCCACCAGTGTGTAGTCCTGCCTCAATGAGCTGTTGTGCGTCCTGGCCCCTGCAAATCCTGTGGGTCTGACACCGAGGTGAGAGACTGTGACCTTGCACTCCCCAAGATCTGCATCACAGGGCACAATGCCCCATCCAGAACCAGTGGAGAAGCCATCCACTCACCCCATCCTTCTCAGGATGAAGCATACTGGGCAAAATGCCCCCTCCAGAACCAGTGGAAGAAGCCATCCGCTCACCCCATCCTTCCCAGGATGAAGCACACTGGGAACAATGCCCCCTCCAGAACCAGTGGAGAAGCCATCCACTAGAGAGACTGTGGCCTTGCACTCCCCAGGACCAAGCAGTGGGTAAACCACCCACTTGAGAGACTGTGGCCTTGCACTCCCCAGGACCAAGCAGTGGGCAAACCACCCACTTGAGAGACTGTGGCCTTGCACTCCTCAGGACAGTGCACAGGGCATGTTGCCCCCTTCAGAGCAAGTGGACAAATCACCCACTTGAGAGACTGTGGCCTTGCACTCCCCAGGACAGCGCACAGGGCATGTTGCTCCCTCCAGGGCTATTGGCGTTGTACCATCTTCTGGCTGATGTGCCCCCCCCATTCCCCATCCCCCTGAGGTGCCTGTGTATTTTTGACCTGATGCCCCTGTAGTGTTCTCTCTGTGTTGTTGCAGGAGTGAGGTGGGGCTGTGGCCTATGTGTTGTGGCACTGAGGCCCACAGACATTGAGGACTGGGCAGTGTCCCTACATTTGTAAATATGTATATATGTTTGTATTTTGATGCACTTATTCATGTTATTTTATTGTATTACACTCACTTTCTTCAAATCATTTTGTCCTTGCATTATTCCTGAGGGGTATATGGTGTTGGGGATGGGTGCGTGTGTGTTGCGTGTGTGTGTCACTCTTTATCCTCCCCCCTCCCTTGTGTGCTAGGCAGCAGTACTCACCGTGGTCGTCTTCGCCAGCGTTGATGTTCATAACGCAGCAGAAGGAAGATGAACATCGGAAATATGTGCAGCTCGGGCTCCATGGCGTCGCGGTTGTTCCCTGAGTCTCCACAGGTGAGTCCTTTGACTTCCGTGCAGTGTTTCCGCCATGCTTTTGATGTTGTTAGTACCACCCCAGAAAAGGTGGCGGATAGGCCGGTCGTAATGGTGTGGGTGGTACATTGTCTTCCGCCTGGCTGTTGGCGGTTACCGACGTGGTGCTTGTTGATTCCGCCATGGCGGTCGGTGTGTTAAAGTGGCTGTCTGTCTGAGCGGTCTCCGCCATGGTCATAATTCCATTTTGGTTACCGCCAGCCTGTTGGCGGTATTACCGCCGCTTTATCACCGACCGCCAGGGTTGTAATGAGAGCCATAGTCTAGTGTAGAGATATCTTTAAATGTTGGGATAGATGGATCCGGCCTCGTGGTCTTAACATGTGATGATCTCAGTAGGTTTTCTGTGAATAAGGTTTCCAGGGCGGATCTCAAGAAATCTCCGGGGAGACTCGCAACCTGTCCAAGATGTTGGATGTTAAAATCTCCAGCGATTAAAAGTTCATGATCTGGGTACTCATATATGTATTCCTTTAGTGTAGACAAGATTGACTTGAGCTTTGTCTTAAATCAATCATCTTGCTTTATTATGGTTGGCCATTCCCGTGAAGCTTTCAATAAACCTTGTAGTGGGGTGGAGCAAGCTTGTCCATTGTCTGTGGGTTCACTTGCCTGAACCACCTCTATTTGTGGTTGAGTCTGCTAGTTAATCTCAACCACTATTTCCTGGTTGTTTTCACTTGGAGGTTCCATCTTCCTTTTTCCCAGTTCCGGATTGACTTTCCCTCTGGTAGGTGCTGGTCCTGATGCCTCAAGCTCGTACTCAATACTCACCGGGTGCATATTGCTTCCTTTAGCTCCCCCGCAGATCGTGTTTTTGGCATCATTTTTATCATGGCTTTTACCTTTGGGGTATTTCAGCTCTCTTCCAAGGAAGTGTCTGCCAATTCAACCAACTCTCCAATTATTGAGGAGCCCATACCAAAGCTTGTTGCACAGCTGATAGAGTCCAGCTCTTTCCCCTGTCCTTGTTCTCATTTGTGCTCTGTTTATGTTGGCCTTGGTACTGGGTTGTGCTCCAGTATTGGGATGGAGGAATAACTGATGTCTGTGGAGCAGGGTCATCCATGGATGTAACGGGTTCTCCCTATTCGTCTCCCTCTTCGTCTAATTCTCCTACCCCACTTCTTGCTCTTGTAAAGTAGTTATGGATGTAGATTTTCTTAAAGCTAGAAGTCTTCTACTTAAGGGCAGTCTTTCGGTCCATCAGAGTTTTGTTCTCATCCACTAGCAGCTGGTCTGTTATAGCGCTTAGTTCGTTGTCATCTCCTTCGTGGTGCTTCATTCCTATTAGTGCTACAGTGCTACAATGCTCGCAGTACATCTAGTAGAACTCAGGAACTGAATAACTTGATCGAACTGCGGTAACTGCACTGGACATGTGCTGGACGTATGCTGGAGTGGGCTGAGTGCTGACAAACCTGCCCTGGTAGGGTGGGGCACGAGCACGCTACCCACCGCAACCCGTTGTTCCTTGTTGTTTTCCCCAATTTGCGTGCCGTTCGCCCTTAGACCAGGCCACCGTCTCAGCCACAAATGTGACGTTGATTGCAGGTTCTAGGTTTCTGCTGTTGCTAATAAATACTGCCCTTGCCTGCGCTCCATGTAATGCAATGTTGTAATTGGCAGGGGGCTAAGAAGCTATGCAAGGACCCTCCTCCTGGCCCGTAGGTCACACTGGGCTAGTGAGGTCTATTGGGATCAGGCTGGCTATCTCACAGACTCCTGCTTGTCAATGTTTCAATCTCTTTTCAGTCTTTCGGAGTCTTTTCCCAAAGGTCTTTTCCAAAAACAGACAAATGGACAAGCAGGCAAGCAAAGCAGGCAAGGCAAGGCAAGGTAGACTGACAGACAGGCAGGCAGGAAGGAACTTGCAGGAATAAGCAGAGTTGAAAGTATGCACCAGGAACTCACCGCATCTCGTCGGGTCTCTGATATCACTGTTGCCTTCACCGTTATGGCCTCCGTACCTCCATGCTGCTCCTGCACTGCTCCACTCTGCTCTGTCCAGGTCTTTCCGGCCCCCCCAGCCCAACACAACACCAGGGTCTCCGACAATGGTGCGGGGGCTTTAGTCTGCTGCGGTCGGCGGCTGGTGGTCGTAGAATGCGCTCCAGCGTTTCCTGGTGCTCGGGGCACCGCGTACTCGCTACCGCCTGCTTGCTTTCTGCTGCTTGCTCGCCCCTCCCCAAGCTACGTCTACTACGTCCGCTGCTCTGTACATGTGTGTTTTATATGTCCTGGCAGTGGGAAACTCCTAAATTCATTTTCCAGTACTGTAAGGCCTGCTCCTTTCATATGCTAGCATTAGGGCTACCCTCATATACTGTTTGAGTGGTAAATTCTGATCAGAAACGGGTAACTAGGTTATATTTAGTATGACCAGAATGGTAATAGAAAATCCTGCTTATTGGTGAGGTTGGATTTTATATTACTATTTTAGAAATGCCACTTTTAGAAAGTGAGCATTTCTCTGCACTTAAAATCCATCTGTGCCTTGCAGCCTGTCTCCGGTCAACATCTGGGCTGGGTGACAGCTTTGTTGTGCATTTGACCCAGACAACCACAAACACAGGATACTCAGTCACACCTGCACTCATCTGCATCCTGAATGGGTCTTCCTGGGCTGGAAGGTTGGAGGCCATGACACTTACATTTCAAAGGCTAGTGGCCTGCCCTCACACAACAGACTGCCAAACCCCCTACTGGAACCCTGGCAGACAGTCCTGTACTGAAAGGGGAACTTATGCACTTCAAAACCATTCTGTGTAGTCTCCCCGACTTTAAAGGCATTTTGGGTATTTAAACTGGGACCCTGACCCCACCAACTCAGACACTTCTGGACCTGAATCTGCAATCCACCAAGAGGAACTGCCTGGCTGTCCAAATGACTCATCTGGACTACTTTGCTGAGAAGGACTGCTTCCCTGCTGTTGCCCTGCAGCCCTCTGACTCTGCTGAGAAGCGCTCTCCAAGGGCTTGGATTGAGCTTGCTGCCTGTTTTCTGAAGTCTCAGGGCCAAAAAGACTTCGGCCCTGATTTATATTTTTTGGGGCAAAACAGCACTAACGCAGTTTTGCACCAAAAGTTTTAGCACCGGCTTGCACCATTTCTGTGCACCAGCCGGGCACCATATTTATGGAATGGTGCAAGCCGGTGCAAAGGGTAGGCTAGTGTAAAAAAAAATGACATTAGACGGGTGAGGCTGGCGGTATGGAAGAAGAGGGTTTTGCACCGAAAATTACGTTAGGCAGGTTAGAGTAAAAAAAAAATGACTCTAACCTGCCTAGAGTCATTTTCTCGATGCAAAACCATCCATACCACATGACTCCTGTCTTAGAAAAGACAGGAGTCATTTCCACCACCCCAATGGCCAACACAGGGGACCAGGGTCCCCTGGGCATGGCCATTGCACCCTGTGCTATGTATGGGGGCCCATTTCAGGGCCCCCTATGGCACTTCATAAAATAAAATAAAAATACTTACCTGTACTTACCTGGGATGGGGTCCCCCATCCTCTGCTGTCCCTCTGGTGTTGGTGGGGGTGTCCCTGGGGCCTGGGGAGGTCACCTGTGGGCTTATTCCATGGTGTTCCACTATGGAAATAGGCCCACAGGTCCCCTAATGCCTGCCCTGACTCAGGCGTTAAAAAATGGGCAAAGCCAGCTTTGCACCATTTTTTGACCCCCCTCCCTTCCATGCACCATTTTTGCACAGGAGTATAAATATGGCGTTAAGGCCATAGAGTAATTTTTTGCACTGGATCCCCTACCTTGCATCTCATTAAGACAAGGAAGGGCTCCAAGTCCAAAAAGAGACTTTAACTCCATATATTTGGCGCTAGACGGGTCTAGCGCCAAATTTTAAATATGGAGTTAGTTTTGCACCGAATTAGAGTAAAAAATAATTACGCTAATTCAGTGCAAACAGAGTATAAATATGCCCCTTCATATCTTCAGGATCTCCTTGTGTGCCTAAAAGTGATGCACAGCCTGCCAGAAATGACGCACAGCCGTTTTGTGACCGAGAAATTGCCACACAGCCGACTTGAAACAAGGCAGCCCGACTTCCCGGGTAAAAAATCAATGCAGCGCCTGCCTTGCGGCTGGAAATTCGACACACAACCTGCCAGGTTGACGCAGAGCCAAACCGGAACGACAAAACCTGACTTCCTGTGTAAAGAATCGATGCAGCACCTGCCATGAGACAGAAAATTTGATATTTGATACATTGCCTACTGGATTGACACAACGCCTGTGACTTCTTCCTGCACGCCCAGGATTTACTTGCATCGTCCATGGGCATCAAAAAGATCCCCGCATCGAAGTGAGGAACCAAGACTGTAGGCCAGAAATCGACGCGAAGCCCCTTGCAGTTTGGAAAGAAACAATGCATTATCTGTGCCGCGCCAGAAATCCAACGCACACCCTATTTTTCCACGCATCTCCTCCTCTGCGGTCTCCGTGCATGTTATTTTTGAGGCAAACCAGGTACTTTGTGCAAACAAGAGACAACTGTTGATTTCTAAGATTTAAGACTCTTTTTAATCTTGCAAAAGTGATATCTCAACTTGTGCTTATTGAATCTTTATCGTTTTGACCTTAATTTAACCAGACAAATAGCATATATTTTTCTAATCCTGTGTGGTGTATTTTTGTGGTGTTTTCACAGTGTTACTGTATATTATTTATTGCAAAAATACTTTACACATTGCCTTCTACGTTAAGCCTGACTGCTCAATGCTAAGCTACCAGAGGGTGGGCACAGGATAATTTGGATTGTGTGTGATTCACCCTGACTCGGATTGTGGTCGCTACTTGGACAAGGGTGTATACCTCTGCAAACTAGAGACCCCATGTCTAACAGAGAATAACAAAAATAAGACTAAATATATGATTTTTAGTCCCCTTAGTAACAGGCCCCAAAACCGTGCGTGTGAATAGGCTCAGTTGAGATTGAGTGTGTCTCTAATTTCGATTACCTGGGAATAAAGTTGTCCCATAATTTGTCTTGTATCCCGTAGCTGCAGAAAATTCAAGCAACTTTGTTAAAATAAAGCTCGAGCATAATAAAATTGCATAAGGCCTCAGTCTCAAGGGCAATTTCACCTGCTACGGTCATTTATAATGTTAAGTCTTTGGGGCTGCCTTATATGGTGCCAAACTATGGACCTGATTTATACTTTTTGGGGCAAAACTGCGCTAACGCAGTTTTGCACCAAAATGTTCAACACCGGCTTGCACCATTTCTGTGCACCAGCCAGGCACCACATTTATGGAATGGTGAGAGCCTGTGCAAAGGGTAGGCTAGTGTAAAAAAAAAATGACGTTAGTATGGTGGGGCTGGAGGTATGGAACAAGGGTGTTTTGCACCAAAAAATGACGTTAGGCAGGTTAGAGTAAAAAAAATGACTCTCCCCTGTCTAGAGTCATTTTCTGACACAAAACCATCCATACCACATGACTTCTTTCTTAGAAAAGACAGGAGTCATGCCCACCACCCCAATGACCAGCACAGGGGACCAGGGTCCCCTGGGCACGGCCATTGCACCCTGTGCCATGTATGGGGGCCCAAGTATAAAATACTTACCTGTACTTACCTGGGATGGGGTCCCCCATCCTCCGCTGTCCTTCTGGTGTAGGGGGGTGTCCCTGGGGTCTAGGGAGAGCACCTGGAGACTTATTCCATGGTGTTCCACCATGGAATTAGGCCCATAGGCCCCCTAACACCTGCCCTGACCCAGGCATTAGACAATGGGGCAAAGCAAGCTTTGTAGCATTTTTTGACCCCTCCTCCCTCCCATGCACCATTTTTGGCACGGGACCGCCTACCTTACATCTCATTAAGGCAAGGTAGGTTTCCAGGTCTAGCGCCAAAGTATAAATCTGGAATTAGTTTTGCACCGAATTAGAGTAAAAAAAAAGTATGAAGCTAATTCGGTGCAAACAGAGTATAAATATGCCCCTATGGGTCATTTGAATTGCAACATCTTATCTGCCACCGAAAGTAGAGTACTCAGGTGTTTGCTAGCTATCTCCTGCAGCAACCCACTTACACCAATATATTTAGACTTGGGCCACAATACCATTGAACAAAAAGTACATAGTCGACTAATTTTATATTGGCATTGGCATTGTACAGGAGAAGAATTGCCCCCCTGCTGATCTGGCCTAAATTAACTCCTCTGCTGGTTAATAGTTGATAGTTCAAGGATGCCCTAGCTGAACTATAGATTACATCTATATTGTCCAGGACGGGAAAGAGAAGGTTCTGGGATCGTCCCGAAAAGACGGTAATGATTTCCAGGTCATCGCTTAAAATATTGGAATTTTGTAATGGAAGAATTTTTCAGTAACTGTAAAAGTGTAGGTACTGTTGATAACTTTTTTGCCTTTAAATTGGTACCATTATTCTAACACTTTATGGATTATGCTATACCTCCCCTAGCCAAGATATTGTAACTCCAGGTCAGAAATGCACCCTGGAAATAAAGACCTTTTCCAAAAACTAAAGGCATCAAGTTGATATTTCTGATAAATGGCCCGCATGTATTACTGAGAGAGAGAGACGGTTGCTCATATTACGTTCTATTGTAAGGAATATGCCCCCCAACAAAAAAAGAGATGGTTCTACTATTTAGAATCATTGTTTGCACACAGTACAATGATGCAATAAGAATTCTCAGGTCTCATACTAGCATTTTAGCTGTATATTACACGTCCAAATATTTGCGCTCTGATTGCTCAGAGCATGGCTTCTAATGGGAGAATGGCGCTGATGAATAAGCATATAATTTTAAAATGTAACTGGACTGTTTATAACCAGTTCATGAATGTATATATTCCTAAAAATTCAGTTTAGGCAAAGATGTGGCGAGTATATGTTGAGCGGTCAGTTGTAGTATCAATGAATTGTCTATGTTGTATTGTGTTTTAAGGGAAGAATTGTCCAAATAAACTATTTTAATAAATAATCTTAGCAAAATTAAAAATTCTAGTCGCTAACATTAAAACTAATAACAAGGGCTTCCCATGAGTGCAGCACACCGATTCTGATAGAATTGTATCAGTGTCCATTCTTCTCATCCTATGCATTCCCCCAGAAGTGTTATCTGCACTTCTACAGTAAGAAGTTCTAAAGAGCTGTTCCCACTCGGTCACTGAGCTCTAGAAAAAGTGAGGGAGCAGTTTGAGGGAGTGGGTGTAGTGTAGCAGACACTGAAAGCAAGGGCATAAGATACTGGAGCAAGGGAAGTGGGCTTTTTCCATTATTTTTTAAGTTCCATGATTCGCTTCTGAAATAATGGCCATCCAGCCACCACCTTTCCACAGATGTCATCCCACTGACATAATGTTTGTTACTTGATAGGCCACAGATTTCAAGGTATCTATAGTCAGGTGTGAACATTGTATTCAGTCCATCTTCTTTTCTGCAATTTTCTTGGGAAAGACGTGCATAAATAAATACATTATGAAATCTAACCGTATCAGACAGGAACCAGACAGGCACAAGTGCATGCCTGACATACTGGTAATGTGTAAGGTGTAACAGCAGTTGACGAGCATCAGAGATGCGCTAGTCCGGAAAGGACTGGTCTCCACCTCGGGGCGGGTGAAGCAAAATGCATTCTTTTCTCTACCATCCAAAGGAAACCTGAATTAGTGTCCTTGGTAAACTTAAACTGAACCAAAGAATCTTATTTGTAAAAGAAAGAGTCTGGATTCAAAACATGAAGTCATGTAGTAATCCTAAATCAGGGTTGATAGCAGTTATATGTGCACATTCCACATAATTCCCCATGACACACAGACTATGTCCTTGCTTCATGTTGACTTAACTGTTGTAAATTGTTTAGAAATGAGGTTGGGACTTGAACAAAGATCGGGGTTGAAGTGGCAAACAGAACATACTGAGACCTGTAGGTTACCGAGAGACTTCATGAAAATGGCAGAATGTTCATGGCTGATCAGATAACTATATCAGCATTAAAACGGAAAATGGCAATCTGTGTAGGATATGGAATGGGAGCTCAATTAAAGACAATGGAGTTGCAGAAGGCCATTAATTGCTGGTATTTTTGTCATTGTTCTTTTCTAGTTTCTTCTAAATTGAATGGAATGTAGTATGTTCATAATTATCAAGTATCTTGAGTTTGATGAGGCAGTAGTGGAAGAGTATGGAACTTCTAGCAAGTGCTTATGGTGCTGAGGCTTGACACAAAAAGCCCTTTTCTCAGGTTCAAATCAACTCTAGTAGCAGTCTAAGGTCCCGCAGCTTCATCGCCAATGTAGATATTTCAGCGTTGCAAAGGTAGCAAATGTGCTCTTTAATAAAAAGCGAAACCCTTTGACTTTGTCAATGGTTGTTCCCTTTACCACTGTTTTTCTATCTATTGGTTCCTCATTCTATGTCTTCCTCATTCTTTCTCCTTTTCTCTCTGTTGGTCAAAGTTTGATGATAAAAAATAAGCACTGGTCTCCAAAAATGAGTATAGTTGGCCACACCTCCAACCGTCAACATAAATTAATCAGACCTTCACCCTTGTGCTCGCCACTCTTCTGAAAAGTTTTGTGTTTGAACAAGTTGTCAAAAGAGTGAATAGCATAGCAACTTCTAAAAATTAATATTTTCGAGACTGAGGGTAACGCACTCCTCTTGTATGCTTGGAAAAGAGGAGAGCTCTTACAATTTCTTGCAGACTTCACATTCGTTTATGGGAAAGACAATACCAATGTTATGCTGGAAAAGGTGAGATCCTCATGCAATTTAAACAAGTTTTATTACATGATTCTGTAATAAAAAAGGAGAGGCGTGGCCTGAACAGCCAAGATGAAGTATGTATTTTAGATCTCTCCAAGAACTTCTCATGCGTTCTATATCATACTTCCGTAGAATAGTGATACATTGCTGTTTACCTGGGGGGTAACCTCCTTGGTCAACTCTAAGTCCCCAGGGGAGTTAGTTTGACCTGAGACCAACCAGGCCCAACAGGGGGACCATGCAGCTGCTAACACGTCCCTTTATGGTATTTAATTACACATCAGGACTCGTTTTAGGCCAATGAATCTTTTGACCCAGTTGAGAGACACTTTAGGACTAGATAGCTAATCAATATATCCATCAATACATCAATAATGTCATCAATATTTATCACGACAATGCATTTCACTTTAGTCAGAGTCATTAATCAATTCAAAGACATTACCATGACCTTTCAGCCATGAATAACCGCACCTTGTTTAGTAGAATTTTATGAATTTTGTTCCCTATTAATTACAATCTATCAGCAAATGCGTTAATCTCAACACCAAGAAACATAATAGCATAGTCACAATATGGCAACTTTGATAAGCTTTCATGTAGGCGAGAATCACAAACATCAGAACATCACACGGCGTGAACATAGATCAATTTTAGCAGAGTGTCAATAACACGTCAGTTTCAACAAAGCATAGTTTTGGTTGTTTGCCTATTTGCGTCAGTTTGATGAACACCTGTCCTAACCACTGATTAGCATTCGCATGTTGGGCTTCATGTAAAACAATTTAGAACACTAATTTGGAAAACATCTAGCTAAGGTCTCTGTCAAAAGCAAGCAGTTGGTACCTAGAAAGGAAAAGCAAACAGACAAATCACAAATGCATTGTCATAATTACCCTCCAAGGATTAGGTCAGCGCACAGGTTGTCTTCGTCTTCAGGACATCAGTCAAATCGCCATCAGTCAGAACTCAGCTCTGGGGTAAAAGGGCACTTCCCTCATAAGGAGGTAAAGTGTAAATGGGCAATCTAAGGGCGAGGATGGTTTTAAGTAAACCAAAAAGTCACCAAACAGAGTGACAGTTTCTGGACAAAATCAATAGCATTCCCTACCTAATTCCAAATGACTTCCCGTGACATGGGTTTTCATCCCTTTTTCAATGTACATTCCCCCAAAATTCTACTGGAAATTCCTTATACCCCACTATCTTTAACCTATCAAATAAGTATTAGGTAATCCTAATCTTTACCCCATATTATTTTACAAGTCTTTGATTGGTCTTCGTAATTGACATCTTCAGAAGTGGCACGTACGGTATGATTTCATCTTTTTGTAATTCTTTGCAGATCTTTTGCTCAGCAGTTCCATTGTCTTCACCGGTTTGAATGACCTTGTACATTACATTAATCTACACTGTTACAATTCATTTTAACATTTATTTTGCAAGACAATGAGAAGCGGTGGGAAACAGATTTACATGGTTACATTCATCTTCCAAAAGGAACTTGCAGGGTCATGTACCCTGTGAGTCAACACACTGAAAAATAGAAAAATGCATTTAATATGAGAGCCAAGCAGCTAAGCTGCAGCTCATGCTAACTTAAGGCCTATGAGGTTTTCAATACAGATTTAATAACGTAAATGTTAGTATAAGCTCATTTGAATGTAACATAAACATTTTGGTCATCATTATTAGTTTGCGTAAACATTGGTGGCCACTCTTCGTGGTCACAATTCAAGCGCACGTCTAAGCAAAATTGCTATTATTATAAATTCTATGCGGCATCATCACACCTTAATTCATAAACATTTCATGTGTATATAGATTATATAAGCTACGCTCTCTCACAGCCATGGTCCTGGAGCCCAAATCAGAGTAAGCCAAGACTCTGTGGCCATGCCCCAGGACCTCGACGACACCACTTTTCCTGGCATAGCAGAGATGTCTAGACTGGAGACACGCAGTGAGTGTGCCCTGTATGAGCCCCAGATTTGGTGATAGGACCTGCCGCACTACAATGGGAGAGTTGCAGGATCAGTAAACACCTGAAGGTGCTGTTCCTATGAAAAAAGATGAAGATGCATAGTTGAATGAGGATGTTAGGGAATCCTGCTTCTTATTAATGGGTGCACTCACACACCCAAATAGGTGTCATGCTTCATCATCGGGTAAGCTCCTCATTTGACTGGCGCTGCAATATACCTCACAAGAGGGAGCTTTTTGGAGATCCTTTTTTTATAAGCACCTTGATGTTGGCTATCTGTGTGAGGGTGTGTGGTGAAGGAATGTAAAACAAAGTTCATTAAAACTACATTCTCAGAGGTACCCAATTATCTTTTTTTGCTGTGGTCCCCTTGAAAGGGTTATAAATTGAGGTGAAATGCTACCCAAAAGGCATAATGTGCCCAAGGAGCCGTCAAATTGATAATGGTAGGGTCAACATGTTTTGCGCTCTGTGGCACATCTTCAAGACCGAAAATCCCTACCTTACAACAAAGAAGGTATATGATTGTCAGTGTACCCTAACAGACAATGATACCCATCTATGGTATGGTCCCACCTATCTGTGGTCTGATCCACCCTTTTTAAAGGACACTTGAGAAATGCTTAACCTCAACAATGATCTCAAGCTTCAACAAGAGATTAACCTACTAGTGACACTACTGTAGATCTGGACAACTTATATACCAACATTCCAGAGGATGCAACTTTGGAGGCAATGAGACTTGCCTCAGATCTGAAACATGGACATCAATGACCCAGATCAACGTCATCATTAAATGTGCCACTATCACATTGAAGAATAACTTTTTCAGATTTAAGGATCAACTATACAACCAGATTCAGGGTACCTCTATAGGGAGTACCTTCACCCCCAGCCCTGCCTGTTTATACATGGCTAGATATGAGGATGAATTGATTTTTACCTTAAAAAAGCCCTACAAAGACAACATCCTGATCTGACGGAGATACATTGACAACATCATTGTTTTCTTGCATGGTGAGATGACTACCTGTCACAAATTTCGCACCTGGGTAAATTCGCTCAACCCTTACTTGAGCTACACTACCTCCATTTCAGATAAGGAACTTCTATTTCTGGACCTTCTCATCTCCACTAAGGAGGGAGCCCTCCCAACAACTACCTACAAAAAGACCACAGATCGCAATAGCTTATTGCTTTACAATAGTCACTACCCCAACACCCTTAGAGATAACCTGCCCTTTGGACAGTTTCTTAGTTTACAGAGGAACTGAAGTATTAAAGTACTACAAACAGCAGGCCAAAGACCTTAGGGGCATATTTATACTTTTTGGTGCTCAACTGCGCTAACGCAGTGAGCGTCAAAACGTTTACAGCCGGCTAGCACCATACCAAGACGCCGGCCGGGTGTCATATTTATGTTATGGCGCTAGCCAGCGGTAAGGCCTGGTTAGCGTCTTAGAAAAGGACGCTAGCCGGGTAGAGGAGGCATAGGGAGAACAGGGGGTTTAGCGTCATTTTCTGACGTAACAACCCCATGGACATGACTCCTGTCTCAGTTAAGGCAGGAGACATGCACCCCAGCCCAAAGGCCATGCCTAGGTCCCCTGGGCATGGCCATTGGGCACAGTGCCATGTAGGGGGGCCCAAGTTAGGCACCCCCCATGGCACTTCAAAAAAATAAATAAATACTCTTCTCTACCTACCTACCTACCTGGGATGGGGTCCCGCTATCCTTAGGTGTCTTCCTGGTGGGGGTGGGGGTGATTGAGGGTGACCCTTGCGCCAGGGAAGGGCACCTGGGGCTCTTTCCATGGTCTCTGACCATGGAAAAAGGCCCACAGGTCCCCTAATGCCTGTCCTGACCTAGGCGTTAAATAGTGGCGCTAAGCAAGCTTTGCGCCATTATTTAAGTCCACCATAAATATGGAACTAAGGCCATATCATCATTTTCTGGATGAGAACACCTACCTTGCATCTCATTGACGCAAGGTAGGTTTTCACGTCCAGAAAATGACGTTAACTCCATAACTTTGGAACTAGACGTGTCTAGCGCCAAAGTATAAATATGGAGTCAGGTTTGCCCTGAATTAGCATAAAAATATGATGATAATTCGCGCAAAGCGAGTATAAATATGGGCCTTAGTGTCAATCTCACCTCACGCAACTATCCTGCCACAAGTGTCAATCAGGCACACAAGAAGGTGAGGAATAACCACTGTGAAGCCCTACTGGTATCAAGGATTTGACAGACAAATGACACCCTCACATGCATTACAACGTTCACTCCAACCTCAAATCAAGTACAACGCATCATTAGGAAGCATTGAGTCATCCTTTACTCTGGGACAATGGATATCCCACACCCCAGGTGTGCACTTAAACAGACCAAAAACCTGAAAGACCTCCTAATACACTCAAGACCAACGATAATGGGACTTACTCCCAGTCACTGGCCATTTCCCATGCGAATGCTGCAGTGTATGTCATCTTACAGGGGCCTCGAAGGAAATTGACTTGGGCAATAATCTTATCTGGTCCCGGAAATACTATACCAATTGCAATACAAAAAAATGTGTATTTGATCACATGGCCCTGTGATACCAAATATGTGGGGATGACAATTAGACCAGTAAGAATCAGGATCATGGAACACTGTAGCAACATACGGTGCCAACGCACAACTACCAAACTTTACACTCACTTCTCCATTATGAACCACACTTGCTGTGACCTAAAATTTATCATCTTAGAGTCCAAAGAACTCTGGGAAAAATTGACTCTACACCACACAGAACAACAACGGGTGTTTCCCTTGGCAATCCATACATCAGCCCTTAATGATGACATCCCGTGGTGTGAGATATGTCAGCTCGATTCTCAACACTGTCAAGGGGACCAAAGTAATAAACAAATTTACTTTGGTACCTCTGAGGCAGTTTTAATGCTCTTTAGTTCACATTCCTTCACCACCTTTACATACCACACACCCTCAAATACATAATCAACATCACAGCGTTTATAAAAAATACCTCCGAAAAGCACCCTGTTGCAGGGCCCATCAGGCATTGCAGCACCAGCCAGATGAGGAGCTAGCCTGATGATGAATGGCACCCATTTGCACTCATTAATAAGAAGCAGGATTCCTTAACATCTTCATTCAACCACACATCTTCCTCTTTTTTCAAAGAAACAGCACCTTTAGGTGTTTACTGATATTGTCTTGGAGCAATGGTGCTGGACCGTTATTAGCTCCCTGTCCCTTCTTTTGAAGAGATAGGAGTTGCAGGACCAACAGAAAATAAAACACAGTGGGAGGGGTCAGGCCAGGCTACAGCCAATGACCTATTGCATCGATCAGACTTGGTTAGGTCTCCGATGCCTGGTCCAACGCAAGGCCTGGCAGAGGTGGTGCTGGAGATGCTGAGGCCTTGTGAAACACCAGGCCACATAGAGAGAGCTCCCAGTGATCGAACCCTCTGCACATTATGAGTGCCTTCACAGTGAGTGATACCCTAGTCTACTTCATTTACAGAAACACTATTGGCTCCTCCTTGCCATCACCTGCTCTGAAACACAGACTAGAGACCTGGGCCTCCTTTTTCTGCTGAGGGGTCACGCAAATCCTAGCCGTGGAGTGTGGATTGGGTGTGGAGCGACTCTGGGATGTGAAGTGGTGTGACCAACACTCTCCTAGGGTCTGTCCCCTCGACCTCCCATCAATTGCTTGTTTGGACCCCCTCATCCTAGTCCTCCCAGGTGGGCACATATGGGCCTTTGCATCCTGGCAGCTCAGGAGTTTGAAATGGTGAGACATTGCTCCCCACTTATCCTACCCAAAAATCTAGGACCTGATATGGCTACCTAAGGGGATGAATGGACAAACAGAAACTTAAACTCCAGCACATCAATGATATTGATCATGGAGTAAGATAAGGGACCATACACACACACGTGCAAGCTAAGATTGGTAAGTTTACCATCCAGCCCCTAGGCATCAATGCTCCACTAGCTGATAGTTTGTCCACCCAATGCTGGGCAGAACGCCAGGATATAGGAACTGCCCTACAATCAAAACAAGCCTCAAGAGTGGTGGTAGAGACAAAAAATACTAAAGTCAGGGAAGATGTCTCATTACATCACCAAGACTTCCACAACATTGCAGGCTGAGTCTCAGAGGCAGAGGGCTGCATTTCAGCAGTGGAAGAGGGTATCACAACCCTTAGAGCAAACATGTCTAAGCTACTAACCTCCATCAAGTGCCTTGAGGATAAAGTTGAAAACACTGAAAATAGATCAAGGTGTAGCAATCTGAGCTTTGTGGGCTTCTCTGAACCTGCCAAATCTACAGATCCTGAGAAATTCCTATAACTCTGGATTAAGTCCTGGATTCCACAATCACTTTCCACAACCACACTTGGAGAAACCATTCTCTGCTCAGATAGAAGAAACTACCTGGTGCTTGGCCACCCTCCTCCACCAGGCAATTGACCTTTCCTCCAAGCACTGATGCTTTACAGCCTTGTCTATCAAATTTCATTAAGAGTCTGAAGACCTACCCTGATCCCCGTTGACATACATGTAAAAGGTTTTTCTCTGCCACTCGCCTGTAAGTCTTAGAGAATTACTTTGTGCTTGGATCTAGCAGAGCTATTAACCTATAGATGGCCAGGTTGTCATGAGCACGATTTTTATTAATTGGTAACAGGATCAAACTGCTCGAGGACTCTGGTAACTCTCTGAAACACCCCAAAACCCTATTGAAGTCGGATGTAAAGTGAGCCCTGAATTTGGAATTTGCCTTAAATAGGGCTGTTGAATCCAATTGTGACAATAAAGCTGTAAAGGTTTTGTTGTAATCTTTAAATATATCTGTATTCAATCACATGTTATTAGGAACATATAGAAAAGCATTAAACTCAACAAATGTTGTATTCATTAACAGTTGACCAATTTATCATATTGTTATAGTGTAGTTATACATGTATTCCCTTAATGGTATGTTCCAGTGATGTACCTCAGAATACTGGATAACGTAGTGCACTGGAGCTCATCTCGGAATTTTGGTGAGATGAGCTTGGAGAGATGAGAGATGGCGGCTGAGAAGTCTAGTTGAATAAAGAGACTTGGCTTCACGGTTTCCCTGCTTGATTACTACACAGAAACTTTTGGCGATGAAGGACGGGATTTGGCTGTGCAGGGGGCAGTGAAGACTCCTTACCCGTGTTCATTTACTGCCATCTCACTGATGTCAGTCAATGTTACGGACTACAAAGATCAAGGTATGATTCATATACATAGCGCATATCAGGGGAAAAAGCAGATCCAGTCTCTTCATTAAAACTAAGAAGGGAACAAGCACTAATTACAGCATCTAAGTTACAAGGCTACCTCAAACTTTAAGCCCTAAGCAGGGAGTTTCATCCGGATTGTCTTAGTGGCAGAGCGGAGGGTGAGAGGTGATGTAGCGTACGGCTGAACATCTGTTAAGACAGCTCAAACACCGAAGTGAGCGCCATGTTGAGAGGTGGTGGAGCAAACGGCTAAATGGCTGGTGGGACAGCTCAACCACTGAAGTGAGTGCTGTGTTGGTATGACGGCAAAATTGAGTGGCGAAGCGAGCAGTCATACATGGATTAAAAATCAGAAACTTTTGTGACTAAAAGTATACATTACTACAGTGAGGCAATTCTCCAGTGTCTGTAACCTTACCTGGGAGTTTGATGGGCCCAGTCCGTTCTGTACTCTTGAGGGAATAGAACGTTCGAGGAGCTGAGCGCAATCGGCTCAGTCTGAGGTAAAGAAGCCGCCACTGGATCAATTCGTGTCAGCATTCTGAGCAGAAGCAGCATGACGCATAGGAGCAATACATTATTGCAATTCAAAATAAAAACATTTTTTTTCTTTCAACACGATTTGCCCACAAAGCTCTCACCGTCTTCTGAAAGGAAAAGAGAGCTGCCGGTGCGTCATCTAAGAACCTGACATATATTTCCGGGTGTAGGAGGAGTCAAGCCTGACATTCCTGTCTTCTTTTGAGGAAAGAACGTTGAATCAGGAAGTGTTTTGACTAATAAACAGGAGGAGCGTCAGTCTGTCTTTGTGAATCTGGAGGTGTGACCCAGCTCGTTGACAAAAAACAGGAGTGCCTTAGTTTATAGACAAGCAATAGGAGAAGCAAAGGCTCCGTGGCTACTTCTCTTTAACCCTTTCATGGACGTCGTAAAGGAAATGAGAGCTCCAGTGTAAAATAAGTCATTGGTGTGTAATAGAAGAATTAGCATCCAGCCAGTGTCATATGTAGGTGGTGGCAGGAAAACCGTTTTAGTTTGGTGAATTTGATCTAGGGTAAAAAGGGGCACCAAGGAGAAAAAAGAGAGAAAGTCGGTTGACTTATTCTTCTGTCATTATAATCATATAGCATTATAAAAACTATTGTTAGTTACCTAATAGCATTTTACATTTAGGTATTCTGTATATTTTTCTGTTGGTGTACTTGTATAATGTTTCCACTATAGCCGCAGCAGGTATGGAACAGCCATCTCCTTTTCTAAGTGAGACTGGTGAACCAATTTTACCATGGAAGGACTGGTCAAAATTATTTGAGTCATACTTATTAATAATAGGAGGAGAAAAATGTACACCTGTGAAAAAACAACACATTCTGTTGCACAATTTGAGAATTCATGGGAGAAAAGTTTAGGAAAACTTATTTGACTGAGACATAGAAGATGATGAAGAAGGGGACAACCTAGACAACTCTGAAAAAGCTTTGAGCAAACTTGAAAGTCACTTTGGTCACAGGGCGAATGTGGTTTTAGAGAGGCTACATTTTTCAGTAGAACGCAAGGGAAAGACGAAAAGGTGCCCAGTTATATAGCGTGTGTTAGGGGTTTGGCCAACACTTGTGAGTTTGGGAACTTAGGAGACTCATTGATACGGGATCAATTAGTTAGGTGCACAAACAACTATTACATTCAAGAAAAGTTGCTGCCTCACAACCCAAATCTGAAGGAAGCAGTAGACATTGCAAACAGCATTGAGCACACAGCAGATGTATGATAGAAATGAAACACTCCACAGAATTAGACATAGTAAAAGAAGTTAAAGTACGCTCTAAACATGATCAGACAGGAATAAACCAGGAGGAGGAATTGATGGTACACAAGGTCTTTCATAAAAAGGGTATCGACTTCAACAGTGAAATTGTCAAAAATAAGTGTTTTAGATGTGGTAATATTAGACATTTAGCAAATAGCCTCTTGTGTCCAGCTCGCATCTGCATATGTAGGAAGAGTGGCAAGAAGGGGCATTATGCATCTGCTTTCAAAAATGAGAAAAACAACAGAAAACCCGTACACAGAGCTGAAGAAGTGCAGGAATTAAGAAAAAATTTGTATTGCAAGTAAAAGGTACAGAGGGAAGTAAGGGCCTTGATAACACTTATCCAGCTTGTGAAATTAAATGTGATGGTATCATAGTGAATGTGTTGGCAGATTCACGTTCACCTTCACTTTCATGGATTATAATGTGTTTAAAAACAGTTTTCAAAACAGATGGTATAAGTTACAACCCTCAGATGTAAAGCCTGGTGGGTATAATAGAGATCCCAAACCACTAGTGGGAATGTTAACTATGCGTATAACCTTCAAGGATCATCATACTATTGTCGAGGCATATATTACAAGTAAAGGGTCCAACTTGTTGGGATGGAAGCACCAAAAAGAACTGGGAATTAAGTTAGATTCCAAAACGGAGGACAGTGGATTTGCTCAGTGACAGGGACAGGCATATGCAAGGAATTCCCCAAACTATTTGAGGACAGATTAGGGCTCCTGAAGAACTACCAACACAAGATAAAAGTAAAAGGAAATGCTGCTCCAGTTGTTCATAGGGCCAGGCCCATTACCCATCTCATGCAAGAAACATTGAAACAAGAACTAAACAGGTTAGTTTAACAAGGGATCATAGAGCCTATAGAAAACTCGCTGTGGCTAGCTCCAATAGTGGTCACGAAGAAACCCAGTGGCAGAGGTATAAGACTGTGTGCTGATTTAAGAGATTTAAATTCCAACATATGGGTGGATAGGTTTCCCCTCCCAGGATTAGTGAAATGTTAAGAATGATTGGATCAGCAAATTATTTCAGCGTAATAGACTTATCAGCGGCGTACCATCAAATTGTACTCCATTCTCTGTTTCGTCCCTTCACATCTTTTATAACACCACATGGTGCATTCAGATTCTGTAGGACCTTGCTTCAGCTACAGCTGTTTTCCAGCAAATCATGCAAGGCATCCTGCAAGGAATTTACCAAGTAACGTACTTCCAAGATGATGTCATAGTATATGGATAAACTGACAGTGATTATAATACAGCATTAAGGAAGGTATTTAAGGCCTTAGATGAAGCGGGCATGACTCTCAGGATGGACAAATGTAAAATAGGTGTAGAGTCAGTGGAATTCCTAGGCAACAACATTACAAAACAAGGAGTAAAACCCAAATGGGATTTGGTTAATGCTGTAAAAGATGCACCGGCGTCCATTAACAAAGAAGAGCTAAAATCACTTCTGGGCTTGGCTGAATTCATGGCAAAATTTGTACACAATTTTGCCAATATAAAAGCACCTATGAGAGCTTTGTTAAAAAAAAAGAAATCCTTTGAATTAAGTTCAGAATGTCAAGATGTATTTGATGAAGTGAAGAATGCCATTGCCAATGCCCCTAGTTTAGGAAATTTTGATCCTAATAGGAAAACACTACTTACCACTGATGCTAATGGGAAAGCTTTAGGGGCCACCCTTTCCCAAATAGTGGAGGGACAAGAAAAAATAGTTGCTTTCACATTTAAATCACTCGTAGACGCTGAAGTGAACTAAGTAGAGAGACCTTGGCCTGCTACTGGGCCATAATCCACTTCAAATTTTTCCTGTTGGGCCTACCATTCACTATATGTAAGGTAAGGAAAATGTCACAACAGATTGCCTGTCAAGATTGCCAAGGAGGGAAGAGGAGGCAGAGAGACATGATCTTCCTGAACCTGTGTTATACATTGATTTAGCAGGTATGACTAAATAAGAATGGGATACCGAAATAAGTAATGATCAAGTCCTAAATTTGGTTAGGAAGAAGATAGTCAATGAATGGCCCATGAAGTCTAAGCACTTAGTAGAAGAGCTTAATGGATATTGGGAGGTAAGGAGAGAACTCAACATTTCCAACGACATGGTGATGAGAGGTGAGATAATAGTACCCCTAAGAGAATTGTGGGACAAATTGGTGGAGTTAGCTCATGAAGGCCATTTGGGTAGGAATCTCACCAAAAACAAACTTAGGGCAACATACTGGTTCACCACCATGGACAGCAAGGTGGAAAATACTGTGAAGGATTGTGTTAAATGTGCACTGAGTGATAAAACTAAAAGTGTACATAACTCTCCATTGTCTCCAATTGATGTGCCGCTAAAGCCATGGGACAAGTTAGGGTTGGACATTGTGGGCCCTCTCAGTCAACCTAGTGTGAGAGGAAAATACATGCTGGTCTTAGTAGATTATCACTCATACTGGATAATGACCAGGTTAGTGAATCATATTACCACCCAAGACATAATTGAATTTTTAACAGACGCTTTTATGAAGGAACGTATCCCTAGTATACTGATTACTAATAATGGAGTACAGTTCACATTAGACAAAATGATAGAGTTCCAAAAGAAAATGGACCTCCAACATTTTAGTACAGCGTTATACAACCCCAGAGTTAATGGATTAGTTGAAAGGGTTAATAGGATGATTGAGGAATGTTTGCAGATGTTGTCTTTGTCACGAGAAACAGGGTAACTGGCTCTCAAACTCATGTTGTGGTCATACCATACCATGCCCAATCTGGTCACAGGGATTTCACCCTTCCTTTCGTTGAAGGGAAGGCTTCCTGGAACTAAATTAAGTCCAAATTGGTTGATGAGTGGGACGCCCCATGGGTGCACCGAGAAAAGGTTTCAGGAAAAGTCCAAAAATGTCAAGAAAATGACAGGAATTGGTATGATAACAAATTTGGTACGAAAAGTAGACAATGGAGAGTAGGTCAGTGGGTAAAGGTCTAACTCCCTGAATCTAACCAAAGGCATGGCAGTAAATTTTCCAAACCCATGAGGATAACAAGAGTACATAGAAATGTTGTAACGTTGGAGGATGGTAGAATGTGGAGTATGGATAGATTGTCCTGAGGGGACAGTGATGGAAACAACACAAGTTACGGGTCAGGTGGGATTGTGGGTAACCCACTCATACAGGAGAGAGAGTCTAGACCTTCAAAAAGTAAAACAACTCCACTATGGCACAAGGACTACATGTTTCATTAGTAAGGAAGGAAGATATGTTATCATCTTTAAACATATCTGTATTCAATCACATTATATTAGGAATGTATAGATAAGCATTCAACTCAACAAATGTTGTATTCATTAACAGCTAACCAATTTATCATGTTGTTATAGTGAAGTTATACATGTATGCCCTTAATGGTAGGTTCCAATGATGTACCTCAGAATACTGGATAATGGAGTGCACTGGAGCTCATCTCGGAATGTTTATGAGATGAGCTTGGAGAGATGAGAGATGGCGGTTGAGGAGTCTAATTGAATACAGAGACTTGGCTTCACGTTGTTCCTGCTTGATTACTACAGGTTTATTGTTCTCAAAACCTGTTTAACTCTGGTAATTTATGGATTAGATGATGAAGAAGGGTCCACTTCCACTCATGTAAATGTTAATTCAACATTCACATATGGGGATCTAATAAAAGGTGTACATACATCATCGCTGATGGCACTACTGGCTAGTTGTACGAAACCACTATAACTACTATTCATCAGTTTCTAGAATTCCACAATGCTCCTTCTGTTGGCTACTTTAAACAGTTTGTTCACCTTAACATTAAGTAGATGTATTTTACTCCTGCACATCCCAGCTGAATTAGGTATGCTATTTAGCTTGCACAGCTGTTGATAATATTCCCTTTTTACTCTCCATTTTCTTGGGCTACATATTTTTTACTAGCTGATTGGGAACAAGATGAGTTAGTAAACAAAGTTAGGGGTAATGGTAGGTGTGATCATTTTCTTCTGATTCTGTCATGTCAGTAATAGTGGTCTGTGGAAGAGCCTCCACCTAAATCTAACAAAAAGATCCCACATCTATTGACCTGCATACGCATAAGGTTAATTTATTTCCTGCAGAAGATGGGGAACTAATTCAGTCAAAGAAATCTTCATTCTAATAAATCTTAAATATTGACACACCCCTACAAAGAATGAAGTGTTACATTATTATTCCAAATGCTATCTCTTACAGCCCACTATAATCCAAGCCCAATTACTGAGCCAGCTATATACTGCCTTTAAAAACACAGTTAACTCTATCAATTATCCAATAATCCTCTGGGCTGCAGAGATCCACAATCAAATCATTCCAGCATGTGTTGCACTGATTATTGTGTGCATGACACAAACTATTGTTAGCTAAATTTTAGATAGAACCTCAAAGACAACAATACCTTGTATTTTTAAGCACAACTTTCTCAGGTTTTTTCTTATCTCCTTTAGAATAATTTTCCTTTAAAGAGAATACATTATCTAGATAATTTGCACCAGATCCTTCTCCTTTTTTCTGTTTAATAGAATCCAACATAGATCTATTTGTGCCTTTGTTTTATTAATATTGATTGTTTCACCATGTGCTGGGTTTTGATAACATAACAGATTTCTGCACAGTTTTTTTTTATATAACAGCTAAGTACTAACTGATCCTCCAAATCCTGGTCTGTTAATCCCTTAACCTTGCAAGTACACACAAATAGTCTTAGTGCTGCCATTTAACAATTGATTGACCCGTACTCTTGTTTTTGTCTTGTAAGAAAACATATCTTTCAACAAGCACAATGGGACCATCCTAAAATTGTGTTTCCCTTTTTTCCTACTTCTAGCGATGGTCAAAAATGTTCTGACCTTCTAATCCCAAAAATTGGAGAAAAAAAGTTAAATCTTTATCAAGCAAAATGTTTGTCCCTCTGCAGCTACTTAATATATGCCGAACTATAGTCTCCATTTAACAAACCACACTCTCAGTTCAGCTAAAAATAGTGCAGGTAAATTCATATGAATATCGACTATCTAAGCTTTTACCACAAACAGGCAACATACATTGTACCGAAAATATGAGGTCAATTGATTTGCAGAAGTACAGAGTTGTAAAGTAAATATATCCAGTAAGAAACTGCAGTAGACAAATGGGTTGTAAAATTAATTTTGAGAATAGTCTATTTAATTAAATGAAAATTAGTCAAACACCTTAGAAAGGGGAATTACAGACATATTCAAACTATAATTTCAAAACAACTTGTAATATCAGAAACACCTTTCTGTATAGAAAAACAAACCGGAGAGAGTCCCGGAGGCTTTTCAATGGCACCCTCTTCTTAGGGCCTCAAAGACACGGTTCCCTAGCCCATGTTAAAAAACGATCAAGGGATCTGTTTGATTACTGGATTTCTCTACCTTTCTATCCCAAGCAAAAAAGTATCTTCTTAGCAATCTCCTGATCTGACGCCCAAGACACCCTGGTGGAATCACTCATAGTCCAGCTAATGGTGAAAAATTCAAGATAATTTACATACCAATAAGGAAGGTGACATGACCATGATATTTCTTTTGCAACTTGAATACTTCAAACTATTGCCATGATTGAGAATGTTGCCAGACCTGCATGATTTATCTAAAGGGTTCAAAATGGAAGCCAACTCCATTCTTCTCTCAATAAATCTCATTGGGGCAAAATGTGCCAATGGAATCTCCTTGAGCTCTTGGAGATCAGCAACTCATTCTGAGTCATTTCTTACACTATTTTCTAACATTGATCTCTTCATAATCACACCTACTTCACCATCAGGAGATTCATACATGAGTTTGATCCACTATCTTGACTGACTGAAAATTGGAGGCCATGATAGAGAGCCAGCTCTTCCGAACACTACTTCTCATCTGATGTACCATGCATTTCTCATTTTCAAGATAGTTTAAGGGAGCCCTCCATGATGTCCACAGATTTCACTTGCTTCTCTTTAAGTAGATAAGTCTTTGACAGCAACATGAATTCCTACACGTAAAAAGCCTCAACTATTGCTGGTATCCGTTATATTGTCTTACTCTATCCTTGGTTGCGTTATTCTCGTTGCTTCCCCACGCTCACATACTCTTGCTCACCATCGTACTTTATGCTAATGTCTGAAAGGCTAGGGAGTTATTAGCTCAGTGCAAAGGGTCTGAGTCTTAGCTACCCTTAATCTTTTCTTAAAAGTGTGTGCAAGGTTTGACCTTTTTTCTGGATAATCAACAGGATGCCAGAAACTGAGCTCATGTTCTTCCCATTTTATTGAGAATCCATAGTTGTTCCATCTCTCCATGGGAGCAGCTTTCTAGCACTAACCTTCCTTCCCTACCTAGGCAGTCTGACACTGTGCTTTGTTTGGCTGGAGACAGAAGTTTACTCAGGATTCTCTTTCGACAGTCATTGATTATGGACCAATATATACTGGTCAAGCACACATTTTTATAAAAATCTCTAGACAGCAGCATCAATGACTGCTCTTACATTAACTTCAGTTTTCTGTTGCTGGTAGCTATCAAAGATGTCCTGGATTCAGTTTCTCATTAAATTATTAGGATATCCTATTTTGATAATTGCCACTAGTGTGTTCAAACTATTTCATATAAGATGAGACTCATGGGCCAGATTACAAATTGTGCAGTCCAAGGGTGATGAAATTACTGGGACTGAAATAACTGAATCTGGCAAGTAATTGCACCACTCCAAAGAGGAGTCGCAATTTAGTGTCCACAGAATGGGCAATACGCATGAGGGATTACTTTTCAGTATGTGGATTCTCATTTCTGGGAAAGATATACTTTCTTTTACCACCTGCTCTAAGTCCATGCAGGTCACGGGCAGGAGATGGAAGACCATATCGGGCAGGGCAGATTGTGGACTGGCAAAGAGGAGCACCTCATGCTGCTCTATGTCAACAAAGGGGTTAGAAACATGCTACGCTTGCCCCTGAACCCAAAATAACAAAACCCTTAGTTCCACAACACCCCTGCAGGATCTCATCCCTCAGCTTCAACAAGGCAGTTGCATGATAGAGATAGTCCTAAAGGATGTCCACTTTCACATCAGCATCCACCCACCCACAGGCGCTACCTCCATTTTGAGATAAGTGACCATTTCTAATTTGAAGTGCTACACTTAGGGGTTACTATAGATCTAGACAAATTGCCAGCAGTGGTAGCAGCCCACTTAAGGAGGGGGACATCCACATTTTCCCGTACCTTGATGGTTAGCTGGGCAAGAGCAAACAGCAATGCCTAGTTCATACCCAAGCAAAGATCTCTATGCTTCACAGCACAGGGTTCACTATAATTGTCGCTTAACCTCACCTACAGATTTAACACATCCTGGGATGTGTACTCCCTGTAGTCACTGGCAAAGCATACCCCTGCCAGCAGAGGGTGGTGGCATTCCAGCAATTCTTAACTCTTTTATCACCCCACTTGTCAACTTAGTCAGAGCTTTCAAGAGGTTTCTAGTGAGGAGTACCTCATGGCTGACTCCATCTACGCTTGTTGCAGGAATTCCTATTGTCTTAATTGTCAAAAGTGAACGATTAATGGGACGTCTAGGCCCATATTTAAGAAAAAGTGGTGCATCAGCGAGTAATGCGCCACTTTTCCTACGCCCCCCTACTGGCACCTCACAACACCATGGTTGCACCGTATTTATAAAACAGTGCACCATCGAGATCGTTAGCACAATAGCATGAACATTTGCTATTGTGGTGCTTTGCTACACTAGCGCAAAAACGTTTGATGCTAGTGCAGCAAAGTGCAAGGAGGCCCATAGGTTACTATGGGAGACTCATTTTAATGGCTGCTGTTAACAGGTGTTAAATATGATGCAAAATTGGCGCAGTGGAATCTTTTTTGTGGGCCTCCTAGCACTGGAACCCCCCCTTCATACATTCTGCATGGTGCAGGTATAAGGTGGCACAAAGGGTTACAAAGTGGAGCAATGCATGCATTGTGCCACTTTATAACATGGCGTGGCAGAAAAGCCACTTTAGCGCCGCCTTAGCATAAAAAAATGAGACGATGGGAGTGCTAAGGTGGCGCTAGGGGCTCTCAAATTTGCCCCCTACTTTTGTTAAAGGCCAGTGTCCATTCTGCTCTGCAGTGGGCAAACAGTAACAACCTGTTGCAGGGCAAACCATTCTCAAATCCCATTCCACAAGTCATCATTTTCACAGATACGTTTTACCAATTATTGCGAGGGGGCACATATCAACAATATAACAATACATGGTACAGGGGCCATGGACCCCGCCCATGACCAGCCGAGCCACATCTTGAGCTACTATCCATATTCCTTGCTCTGAAGTGCTTTCTTTAAGCAATTCAGAGCAATGCAGTTCTGATCACGACAAGCATGACTGCTATGCATTACCTTCAGAAGCAGTTTGACACCCACTCTTCCTATGCTCTCAACACTAATGTAGTAGATCTCCAGCACACATCCATTACCTTTCGGGAAATGGCCTACTAGTTGGCACACCTGCTCAGCGGACGCATCAGCAAGTTCACGAGTAAGAACTCTACCCATCAGATCTACTCCAGGACTTCCAGCATTGGGGCACCCCACAGATGCTTGCCAGTCCTGGAATCGCAAAATGCCCAAGCTTTGCCTCCATGTTCCCACACTCATAGTTCCTAGGCAATCCACTAGGGATGAACTTTCTTTGCTTACTCTTTTCAGCCTCTCCCACTCGTTCTGTATGTGGTTCAGACGATGTGGCAATCATCTCTAACACTTATCCTGATAGCCCTCAAATGAGCCAGGCATCCCTAGTACCCAACACACCTTAATTTCCAAAGGTCTCCATGAGAAGCTCCCCCAAAAGGCCAGACCTTCTCACATAGAACCAAGGCCAGATCAAATATCCAAACCTGAGCCTGCTCAATCTAGCAACTGAGGTCTTGGAGATCTGCTTCCTGCACCGCCTGCAGGAATGCACAGATAATACTGCATGAATCTTTTAGACCTACCATATGGCCTTGCTATGCTGCAAAATGGAAGAAATGTGTCCAATTTATTCTGCTCCAAACACTTGGACCCTTCTTAACTCAGTGTTCAGTACATTATTCGTTATCATCTCCAAAAGTCAGGTCTTGTCGATAATTCTACACTACATCTTGCAGCTATGACCTTGGACGGAGTTCCAAAGTTTGTAGTGGGGTATGTGGTGTTCAGTGTTAAGAATATTTTATTTGGAATTTTGGTGATCACTCAGACTGAGCCAGCATGTGTTTTGCGACTTCTGCAATTGCGTGCCACTTCTTCGGGCGGGCACTGGAGTTTTTCAGCAAGAATTGTGGTGTTATTTCAGTCCTGTTACCTCTTTGGAGAGGTTCCATCTCTGAGGTGTGAGCAGTGGTGGCTGTCTTCTGAAAATAGAATAAGAGAGGAATTTAAATGGTATTTTCCAATTTAGACAGGCAGCATGATAGCCATTATTCTCCAAAGTCCTTAAATCCATTCCATTTTCAGAGAACGACCGCACGCCCTGGTGTTTAGGAGCTGGAATCTCTCTGGTGAGTTTGTTGGTTTGAGGAGGTGCTGTTGTGCTTGAGGAATTCTGGTGTCTGCTCTAGGGAAGCAAAACATGGTTTTGGATGTCATGAAGCAAGTGTTGGCTTAGCTTTTGTGTTCATTGAAATACCAGGTGGAATGTTTGAAGCCTTAAGCATGGAGCTTTTTCACTGTAGACTTTGAAAATCTGACTATGATTACATAACCTTTGCAAGACTTGGAATGCTTCTTGTCTTTATTTTCTGGAGATTTGCAGACAGTTGTTAGACCTGTCCTTTTTTGCAGGGTTATTCCCCAAAATGTTTGCCTTCTTCCTCCTATTTTTTCTCATCTGGTGTTTTTGGCTATAGGACTCTGGGCACTTTACCACTGCTACTCAGTGCTAAAGTGCATATGGTCTCTGTTTTAAAATGTATTGGTGATTGGTTTCTCCATGACTGGCATCTTTGATTTACTAGTAAGTCCATAGTACAGTGAACAGTGTGTGCCCGGGGTCTGCAAATCAAATGCTACTAATGGGCCTGCAGGACTGGTTGCGCCACCCACATGAGTAGCCCTGTAAATATGGCTCAGGCCTGACATTGCAGTGCCTATGTGTGCAGATTTGAACTGTCATGTACCCTGGAAAGTACACCCACTTGCCAGGCCCAAACCTTCCCTTTCATTACCTGTATATCATGCGTAAAGTAGACTCAAGATAACTCCATGGGCAGAGTGCAGTATATTTAAAAGGTAGGACAAGTGCAGGTGTGTATTACATGTCCTGATAGTGAAATACTGCTAAACGTGCTTTGGTTTTCTCTATTGCAAGACCCATCTCTCCCATCGGGTAACATGGGGATTGCCTTGAAACATAATAAGTGTAATTTCCCATTAGGAGCAGATAGAGATGTGGAGCTTGGGTTCTCCGAACTAACAATTTTAAAATACATATTTTGATGAAGTTGGTTTTTGAATTCTGACTTTGAAAATGCCCATTTTAGAAAGTTGCCTAACCATTCTGTGCCCCTGCCTGTCTTCTGAATACACGTCTGGGTCAGGATGACAGTTGGGCTGTTTGTGCATTCCCTCTAAACAGTTACACAAAGGGAGCTGAGGTGTTCCCTGCTTAACCTGATTACCCATCACCAGGCTGATAGGTCTTCCTGAGTTAGAGTGGTGTGAAAAGCTGATAACTTTTGCATGTCCTCATACAAAGCAGTCTCCAATCCCCTGGAGTGTGTCTGGGGCCAGGGCAGGGAAATCTAGGGTCTTGTGAACTACAAAGACTTCCCTTTGAAGTTGCCTACTTCAATGGCAGAAATGGGTATAAATACATTACCACTGACACCACATTGTTAGTACACTTCTAGACTCAGGACATTCTGCCTGGAAGAAGAGCTGGATGCTGTGGGAGGGACTGCTACTCTGCCTGTTGCTCTGTTGCGTTTGCTTGATGCTTGCTGCTTCTGTCCTGGGAGTGAAAGGACTGGATTTGGCTTTCTACATCCTGCTTCCAAGGTTTTCTAAGGGCTTCAGTTGAGTTTGTTCCCTGTTAAGAAGTCTCAGGGCCATCAAAGACTTCACCTGCCAGTACCTAGGCTCTCTAACTGAGAGTCCTTACTTGCCAAATGGTGCCAAATCCAGTCCCTGAGCCATTGGAAGTGATTTCTGGTGATCTTAAAGAGAATATTGACATGTTGACTACCAGTGTCAAAGTAAATCGACATGTCGCTGGAAAGATCCAATGCAGGCACCTGCTTCGTCGCTATGAATCAACGCATTGCCATAAAGATCCAATGCAGTGCCTGCACCACCAATGCAGAATCGACGCAGTGCCTGCACTGCCACTGCAGAATCGACACACCGCCTTCTTCACTGCTGTCACCCAGCAAAGTGCATCTGGATTTTTGATGCATCATTCATGGGCACCAATTTCTTTATCAACACCGCAGTAAGAAACCACGCCTGTCTATCCAGAAAATGACGCATCACCTCCACTGACAGTAAGGGAGCAACACATCATCTCCTTGCGACAGTAAGGAACCGAAGTATCACCTCCCCTGGCAGTAATAAACTGACGCATTGCTTGCATTTCCAGCTCCTGACCTCTCCTGTGCCTGTTCTCCTCTTTGATTTTTGTCACATCCAAGGTACTCTGCCCTAAAATAAATATATCAATTGATTTCCATGGACTAAACTTGCTAAAACTTTTAAAAGTGATATCTTGATTTGTGTATGTTGGATTTTTGTCATTTTGGTCTTGCTTCATCCAGATAAATGTTGGCTACTCTACTTAACTGCTGTGGACTCCTTTTGTAGTGTTTTCACTATGTTACCCTGTGTCTGTGTACAACTACTTTACACATTACCTCTGAGATAAGATAAGACTAACTGCTTGAGCCATGCTACCAAGGGGATGAGCAGGGGTTATCTTACCTGTGTGACTCCCTTACGCTTACTAAAGTGAGGGTTCCTACTTGGACAGGGTTCAAACCACTGCCAGCTAGAGACCCCATTTCTAACAGTCCACAGATGGTTTCCATCTGCTTTTGAATTGCAGCTATGCCCTCTTAAATGCAAAATAGAGAACAGTCCTCCCTCTTTTCCATCCCACTAATGAAGGCTTTCATGGAGGGCCTCATGGGGGTCATTCCTTAAAGAGCCCCCCTACTCCTGTATGGAACCTCAGTGAGATTCTTACCCAGACTCCTAGGTCCCCTCTTTGAGCCATTTAATTCTTCCCCTTTACATTTCCTTTTCTGAAAAGTAGCTTTCCTCTTAGCTACAAAATCTCTTAGATGCATCAGTAAGTTGTAGGACCTCACATTTTAAGAACCATTCATTCTGTTTCATAGCGACAAGGTTGGTCTCAGAACCAACCCAAAGCTCCAATTAGGTATGCTATTTAGCTTGCACAGCTGTTGATAATATTCCCTTTTTACTCTCCATTTTCTTGGGCTACATATTTTTTACTAGCTGATTGGGAACAAGATGAGTTAGTAAACAAAGTTAGGGGTAATGGTAGGTGTGATCATTTTCTTCTGATTCTGTCATGTCAGTAATAGTGGTCTGTGGAAGAGCCTCCACCTAAATCTAACAAAAAGATCCCACATCTATTGACCTGCATACGCATAAGGTTAATTTATTTCCTGCAGAAGATGGGGAACTAATTCAGTCAAAGAAATCTTCATTCTAATAAATCTTAAATATTGACACACCCCTACAAAGAATGAAGTGTTGCATGATTATTCCAAATGCTATCTCTTACAGCCCACTATAATCCAAGCCCAATTACTGAGCCAGCTATATACTGCCTTTAAAAACACAGTTAACTCTATCAATTATCCAATAATCCTCTGGGCTGCAGAGATCCACAATCAAATCATTCCAGCATGTGTTGCACTGATTATTGTGTGCATGACACAAACTATTGTTAGCTAAATTTTAGATAGAACCTCAAAGTCAACAATACCTTGTATTTTTAAGCACAACTTTCTCAGGTTTTTTCTTATCTCCTTTAGAATAATTTTCCTTTAAAGAGAATACATTATCTAGATAATTTGCACCAGATCCTTCTCCTTTTTTCTGTTTAATAGAATCCAACATAGATCTATTTGTGCCTTTGTTTTATCAATATTGATTGTTTCACCATGTGCTGGGTTTTGTGCTGGGTTTTGATAACATAACAGATTCCTGCACAGTTTTGTTTTTTTTATAACAGCTAAGTACTAACTGATCTCCCAAATCCTGGTCTGTTAATCCCTTAACCTTGCAAGTACACACAAATAGTCTTAGTGCTGCCATTTAACAATTGATTGACCGGTACTCTTGTTTTTGTCTTGTAAGAAAACATATCTTTCAACAAGCACAATGGGACCATCCTAAAATTGTGTTTCCCTTTTTTCCTACTTCTAGCGATGGTCAAAAATGTTCTGACCTTCTAATCCCAAAAATTGGAGAAAAAAAGTTAAATCTTTATCAAGCAAAATGTTTCTCCCTTGCAGCTACTTAATATATGCCGAACAATAGTCTCCGTTTAACAAACCACACTCTCAGTTCAGCTAAAAATAGTTCAGGTAAATTCATATGACTATCGACTATCTAAGCTTTTACCACAAACAGGCAACATACATTGTACCGAAAATATGAGGTCAATTGATTTGCAGAAGTACAGAGTTGTAAAGTAAATATATCCAGTAAGAAACTGCAGTAGACAAATGGGTTGTAAAATTAATTTTGAGAATAGTCTATTTAATTTAATGAAAATTAGTCAAACACCTTAGAAAGGGGAATTACAGACATATTCAAACTATAATTTCAAAACAACTTGTAATATCAAAAAAACCTTTCTGTATAGAAAAACAAACCGGAGAGAGTCGCGGAGGCTTTTCAATGGCACCCTCTTCTTAGGGCCTCAAAGACACGGTTCCCTAGCCCATGTTAAAAAACGATCAAGGGATCTGTTTGATTACTGGATTTCTCTACCTTTCTATCCCAAGCAAAAAAGTATCTTCTTAGCAATCTCCTGATCTGATGCCCAAGACACCCTGGTGGAATCACTCATAGTCCAGCTAATGGTGAAAAATTCAAGATAATTTACATACCAATAAGGAAGGTGACATGACCATGATATTTCTTTTGCAACTTGAATACTTCAAACTATTGCCATGATTAAGAATGTTGCCAGACCTGCATGATTTATCTAAAGGGTTAAAAATGGAAGCCAACTCCATTCCTCTCTCAATAAATCCCATTGGGGCAAAATGTGCCAATGGAATCTCCTTGAGCTCTTGGAGATCAGCAACTCATTCTGAGTCATTTCTTACACTATTTTCTAACATTGATCTCTTCATAATCACACCTACTTCACCATCAGGAGATTCATACGTGAGTTTGATCCACTATCTTGACTGACTGAAAATTGGAGGCCATGATAGAGAGCCAGCTCTTCAGAACACTACTTCACATCTGATGCACCATGCATTTCTCATTTTCAAGATAGTTTAAGGGAGCCCTCCATGATGTCCACAGATTTCACTTGCTTCTCTTTAAGTAGATAAGTCTTTGACAGCAACATGAATTCCTACACATAAAAAGCCTCAACTATTGCTGGTATCTGTTATATTGTCTTACTCTATCCTTGGTTGCGTTATTCTCGTTGCTTCCCCACGCTCACATACTCTTGCTCACCATCGTACATTATGCTAATGTCTGAAAGGCTAGGGAGTTATTAGCTCAGTGCAAAGGGTCTGAGTCTTAGCTACCCTTAATCTTTTCTTAAAAGTGTGTGCAAGGTTTGACCTTTTTTCTGGATAATCAACAGGATGCCAGAAACTGAGCTCATGTTCTTCCCATTTTATTGAGAATCCATAGTTGTTCCATCTCTCCATGGGAGCAGCTTTCTAGCACTAACCTTCCTTCCCTACCTAGGCAGTCTGACACTGTGCTTTGTTTGGCTGGAGACTGAAGTTTACTCAGGATTCTCTTTCAACAGTCATTGATTATGGACCAATATATACTGGTCAAGCACACATTTTTATAAAAATCTCTAGACAGCAGCATCAATGACTGCTCTTACATTAACTTCAGTTTTCTGTTGCTGGTAGCTATCAAAGATGTCCTGGATTCAGTTTCTCATTAAATTATTAGGATATCCTATTTTGATAATTGCCACTAGTGTGTTCAAACTATTTCATATAAGATGAGACTCATGGGCCAGATTACAAATTGTGCAGTCCAAGGGTGATGAAATTACTGGGACTGAAATAACTGAATCTGGCAAGTAATTGCACCACTCCAAAGAGGAGTCGCAATTTAGTGTCCACAGAATGGGCAATACGCATGAGGGATTACTTTTCAGTATGTGGATTCTCAATTCTGGGAAAGATATACTTTCTTTTACCACCTGCTCTAAGTCCATGCAGGTCATGGGCAGGAGATGGAAGACCATCTCGGGCAGGGCAGATTGTGGACTGGCAAAGAGGAGCACCTCATGCTGCTCTATGTCAACAAAGGGGCTAGAAGCATGCTACGCTTGCCCCTGAACCCAAAATAACAAAACCCTTAGTTCCACAACACCCCTGCAGGATCTCATCCCTCAGCTTCAACAAGGCAGTTGCATGATAGAGATAGTCCTAAAGGATGTCCACTTTCACATCAGCATCCACCCACCCACAGGCGCTACCTCCATTTTGAGATAAGTGACCATTTCTAATTTGAAGTGCTTCACTTAGGGGTTACTATAGATCTAGACAAATTGCCAGCAGTGGTAGCAGCCCACTTAAGGAGGGGGACATCCACATTTTCCCGTACCTTAATGGTTAGCTGGGCAAGAGCAAACAGCAATGCCTAGTTCATACCCAAGCAAAGATCTCTATGCTTCACAGCACAGGGTTCACTATAATTGTTGCTTAACCTCACCTACAGATTTAACACATCCTGGGATGTGTACTCCCTGTAGTCACTGGCAAAGCATACCCCTGCCAGCAGAGGGTGGTGGCATTCCAGCAATTCTTAACTCTTTTATCACCCCACTTGTCAACTTAGTCAGAGCTTTCAAGAGGCTTCTAGTGAGGAGTACCTCATGGCTGACTCCATCTACGCTTGTTGCAGGAATTCCTATTGTCTTAATTGTCAAAAGTGAACGATTAATGGGACGTCTAGGCCCATATTTAAGAGAAAGTGGTGCATCAGCGAGTAATGCGCCACTTTTCCTACGCCCCCCTACTGGCACCTCACAACACCATGGTTGCACCGTATTTATAAAACAGTGCACCATCGAGATCGTTAGCACAATAGCATGAGCATTTGCTATTGTGGTGCTTTGCTACACTAGCGCAAAAACGTTTGATGCTAGTGCAGCAAAGTGCAAGGAGGCCCATAGGTTACTATGGGAGACTCATTTTAATGGCTGCTGTTAGCAGGTGTTAAATATGATGCAAAATTGGCGCAGTGGAATCTTTTTTGTGGGCCTCCTAGCACTGGAATCCCCCCTTCATACATTCTGCATGGTGCAGGCATAAGGTGGCACAAAGGGTTACAAAGTGGAGCAATGCACGCATTGTGCCACTTTATAACATGGCGTGGCAGAAAAGCCACTTTAGCGCCCCCTTAGCATAAATAAATGAGACGATGGGAGTGCTAAGGTGGCGCTAGGGGCTCTCAAATTTGCCCCCTACTTTTGTTAAAGGCCAGTGTCCATTCTGCTCTGCAGTGGGCAAACAGTAACAACCTGTTGCAGGGCAAACCATTCTCAAATCCCATTCCACAAGTCATCATTTTCACAGATACGTTTTACCAATTATTGCGAGGGGGCACATATCAACAATATAACAATACATGGTACGGGGGCCATGGACCCCGCCCATGACCAGCCGAGCCACATCTTGAGCTACTATCCATATTCCTTGCTCTGAAGTGCTTTCTTTAAGCCATTCAGAGCAATGCAGTTCTGATCACGACAAGCATGACTGCTATGCATTACCTTCAGAAGCAGTTTGACACCCACTCTTCCTATGCTCTCAACACTAATGTAGTAGATCTCCAGCACACATCCATTTGCCTTTCGGGAAATGGCCTACTAGTTGGCACACCTGCTCAGCGGACGCATCAGCAAGTTCACAAGTAAGAACTCTACCCATCAGATCTACTCCAGGACTTCCAGCATTGGGGCACCCCACAGATGCTTGCCAGTCCTGGAATCGCAAAATGCCCAAGCTTTGCCTCCATGTTCCCACACTCATAGTTCCTAGGCAATCCACTAGGGATGAACTTTCTTTGCTTACTCTTTTCAGCCTCTCCCACTCGTTCTTTATGTGGTTCAGACAATGTGGCAATCATCTCTAACACTTATCCTGATAGCCCTCAAATGAGCCAGGCATCCCTAGTACCCAACACACCTTAATTTCCAAAGGTCTCCATGAGAAGCTCCCCCAAAAGGCCAAACCTTCTCACATAGAACCAAGGCCAGATCAAATATCCAAACCTGAGCCTGCTCAATCTAGCAACTGAGGTCTTGGAGATCTGCTTCCTGCACCGCCTGCAGGAATGCACAGATAATACTGCATGAATCTTTTAGACCTACCATATGGCCTTGCTATGCTGCGAAATGGAAGAAATGTGTCCAATTTATTCTGCTCCAAACACTTGGACCCTCCTAAACTCAGTGTTCAGTACATTATTCGTTATCATCTCCAAAAGTCAGGTCTTGTCGATAATTCTACACTACATCTTGCAGCTATGACCTTGGACGGAGTTCCAAAGTTTGTAGTGGGGTATGTGGTGTTCAGTGTTAAGAATATTTTATTTGGAATTTTGGTGATCACTCAGACTGAGCCAGCATGTGTTTTGCGACTTCTGCAATTGCGTGCCACTTCTTCGGGCGGGCACTGGAGTTTTTCAGCAAGAATTGTGGTGTTATTTCAGTCCTGTTACCTCTTTGGAGAGGTTCCATCTCTGAGGTGTGAGCAGTGGTGGCTGTCTTCTGAAAATAGAATAAGAGAGGAATTTAAATGGTATTTTCCAATTTAGACAGGCAGCATGATAGCCATTATTCTCCAAAGTCCTTAAATCCATTCCATTTTCAGAGGACGACCGCACGCCCTGGTGTTTAGGAGCTGGAATCTCTCTGGTGAGTTTGTTGGTTTGAGGAGATGCTGTTGTGCTTGAGGAATTCTGGTGTCTGCTCTAGGGAAGCAAAACATGGTTTTGGATGTCATGAAGCAAGTGTTGGCTTAGCTTTTGTGTTCATTGAAATACCAGGTGGAATGTTTGAAGCCTTAAGCATGGAGCTTTTTCACTGTAGACTTTGAAAATCTGACTATGATTACATAACCTTTGCAAGACTTGGAATGCTTCTTGTCTTCATTTTCTGGAGATTTGCAGACAGTTGTTAGACCTGGCCTTTTTTGCAGGGTTATTCCCCAAAATGTTTGCCTTCTTCCTCCTATTTTTTCTCATCTGGTGTTTTTGGCTTTAGGACTCTGGGCACTTTACCACTGCTACTCAGTGCTAAAGTGCATATGGTCTCTGTTTTAAAATGTATTGGTGATTGGTTTCTCCATGACTGGCATCTTTGATTTACTAGTAAGTCCATAGTACAGTGAACAGTGTGTGCCCGGGGTCTGCAAATCAAATGCTACTAATGGGCCTGCAGGACTGGTTGCGCCACCCACATGAGTAGCCCTGTAAATATGGCTCAGGCCTGACATTGCAGTGCCTATGTGTGCAGATTTGAACTGTCATGTAACCTGGAAAGTACACCCACTTGCCAGGCCCAAACCTTCCCTTTCATTACCTGTATATCATGCGTAAAGTAGACTCAAGATAACTCCATGGGCAGAGTGCAGTATATTTAAAAGGTAGGACAAGTGCAGGTGTGTATTACATGTCCTGATAGTGAAATACTGCTAAACGTGCTTTGGTTTTCTCTATTGCAAGACCCATCTCTCCCATCGGGTAACATGGGGATTGCCTTGAAACATAATAAGTGTAATTTCCCATTAGGAGCAGATAGAGATGTGGAGCTTAGGTTCTCCGAACTAACAATTTTAAAATACATATTTTGATGAAGTTGGTTTTTGAACTCTGACTTTGAAAATGCCCCTTTTAGAAAGTTGCTTAACCATTCTGTGCCCCTGCCTGTCTTCTGAATACACGTCTGGGTCAGGATGACAGTTGGGCTGTTTGTGCATTCCCTCTAAACAGTTACACAAAGGGAGCTGAGGTGTTCCCTGCATAACCTGATTACCCATCACCAGGCTGATAGGTCTTCCTGAGTTAGAGTGGTGTGAAAAGCTGATAACTTTTGCATGTCCTCATACAAAGCAGTCTCCAATCCCCTGGAGTGTGTCTGGGGCCAGGGCAGGGAAATCTAGGGTCTTGTGAACTACAAAGACTTCCCTTTGAAGTTGCCTACTTCAATGGCAGAAATGGGTATAAATACTGGACCACTGACACCACATTGTTAGTACACTTCTAGACTCAGGACATTCTGCCTGGAAGAAGAGCTGGATGCTGTGGGAGGGACTGCTACTCTGCCTGTTGCTCTGTTGCGTTTGCCTGATGCTTGCTGCTTCTGTCCTGGGAGTGAAAGGACTGGATTTGGCTTTCTACATCCTGCTTCCAAGGTTTTCTAAGGGCTTCAGTTGAGTTTGTTCCCTGTTAAGAAGTTTCAGGGCCATCAAAGACTTCACCTGCCAGTACCTAGGCTTTCTAACTGAGAGTCCTTACTTGCCAAATGGTGCCAAATCCAGTCCCTGAGCCCTTGGAAGTGATTTCTGGTGATCTTAAAGAGAATATTAACATGTTGACTACCAGTGTCAAAGTAAATCGACATGTCGCTGGAAAGATCCAATGCAGGCACCTGCTTTGTCGCTATGAATAAACGCATTGCCATAAAGATCCAATGCAGTGCCTGCACCACCAATGCAGAATCGACGCAGTGCCTGCACTGCCACTGCAGAATCGACACACCGCCTTCTTCACTGCTGTCACCCAGCAAAGTGCATCTGGATTTTTGATGCATCATTCGTGGGCACCAATTTCTTTATCTACACCGCAGTAAGAAACCACGCCTGTCTATCCAGAAAATGACGCATCACCTCCACTGACAGTAAGGGAGCAACACATCATCTCCTTGCGACAGTAAGGAACCGAAGTATCACCTCCCCTGGCAGTAATAAACTGACGCATCGCTTGCATTTCCAGCTCCTGACCTCTCCTGGGCCAGTTCTCCTCTTTGATTTTTGTCACATCCAAGGTACTCTGCCCTAAAATAAATATATCAATTGATTTCCATGGACTAAACTTGCTAATACTTTTAAAAGTGATATCTTGATTTGTGTATGTTGGATTTTCGTCATTTTGGTCTTGCTTCATCCAGATAAATGTTGGCTACTCTACTTAACTGGTGTGGACTCCTTTTGTAGTGTTTTCACTATGTTACCCTGTGTCTGTGTACAACTACTTTACACATTACCTCTGAGATAAGATAAGACTAACTGCTTGAGCCATGCTACCAAGGGGATGAGCAGGGGTTATCTTACCTGTGTGACTCCCTTACGCTTACTAAAGTGAGGGTTCCTACTTGGACAGGGTTCAAACCACTGCCAGCTAGAGACCCCATTTCTAACAGTCCACAGATGGTTTCCATCTGCCTTTGAATTGCAGCTATGCCCTCTTAAATGCAAAATAGAGAACAGTCCTCCCTCTTTTCCATCCCACTAATGAAGGCTTTCATGGAGGGCCTCATGGGGGTCATTCCTTAAAGAGCCCCCCTACTCCTGTATGGAACCTCAGTGAGATTCTTACCCAGACTCCTAGGTCCCCTCTTTGAGCCATTTAATTCTTCCCCTTTACAATTCCTTTTCTGAAAAGTCGCTTTCCTCTTAGCTACAAAATCTCTTAGATGCATCAGTAAGTTGTAGGACCTCACATTTTAAGAACCATTCATTCTGTTTCATAGCGACAAGGTTGGTCTCAGAAGCAACCCAAAGCTCCTCCCCAAAATGGTTCCTCCTTTCTACCTCATACTCTAGCGCTGCCAGCTTTCTTCCTCTCAACAGACTCTATAGCACAGAGATACTTTCACGTCCTAAATGCACTCTTATGTATTACATTGAGAAAATCAAGCGCTTCCAGTTGTTTGTAGCTTTTGCAAAGCGTTATGAAGGCCAGCCAATGTCCAAGGCCGTTAGTGCCTGATGAATATTCAGGTGCATCATAACCTGCTACCACAAAGTCAAAAAAGCCTTCTCTTTTACCCCAAGGGCACACTCTACATGCAAGAAAGTGGCAGCCATGAGCTTCCTTGGTAATATCCGGCTACCTGACATATGTAAAGTAGCCACTTGGTCAACCTGCTACACTTTCACTGAGCTTTATTGTGTAGACATCTTACCCAGCCAGCAGACTATGGCCCTCATTCTGACCTTGGCGGGCGGCGGAGGCCGCCCGCCAAAGTCCCGCCGTCAGGTTACCGTTCCGCGGTCGAAAGACCGCGGCGGTAATTCTGACTTTCCCGCTGGGCTGGCGGGCGGTCTCCTTCAGACCGCCAGCCAGCCCAGCGGGAAAGAGGCTTCCACGATGAAGCCGGCTCGGAATCGAGCCGGCGGAGTGGAAGCTGTGCGACGGGTGCAGTTGCACCCGTCGCGTATTTCACTGTCTGCGCAGCAGACAGTGAAATACATGTAGGGCCCCTCTTACGGGGGCCCCTGCAATGCCCATGCCAGTGGCATGGGCACTGCAGGGGCCCCCAGGGGCCCCGCGACCCCCCCTACCGCCATCCGGATCTCGGCGGTCCGACCGCCGGGATCTGGATGGCGGTAGGGGGGGTCAGAATCCCCGCGGCGGTGCAGCAAGCTGCGCCGCCGCGGAGGATTCAATGGGGCCGCGGTACACTGGCGGGACCCCGCCAGTGGTGCCGGTCCGACCGCGGCTTTACCGCCGCGGTCGGAATCCCCATTGGAGCACCGCCGGCTTGTCGGCGGTGCTCCCGCGGTCCTCCGCCCTGGCGGTCAAAGACCGCCAGGGTCAGAATGAGGGCCTATGATTGGTAAGACAATCATAAGGACTTTATTTCAGACATCTGTATCATGCACTAGCTGGCATGAGGGACTTATACATCTAGCCCAGCTCCCTTGGAAGGTAAAATATTGTGCCGTCTTGGGCAAAGTGCCATATACTCTTGTGCCTCGTTTCTTCCGACTTGAAAATGTGAGTTGCTAGAAAGTGCAAGACAGTTTAGTCCATTTACAACTTGGTATATAAACGTGAGCCTCTGGCATGTAACGTAAAAAAATGTGAAAGGAAGGTCATTGTTAGAAATGGGGTCTTTGGTTGACAGTCCGGTTACCCCCTGTTCAAGCAAGGACCCTCACTCTAGTTAGGATAAAAGAGAATCACCCTCAGCTAACCCCTGCTTACCCCCTTGGTAGCTTGGCAGAGCAGTAGGCTTAACCTCAGAGTGCTAGGTGTAAAGTATTTGTACCAACACACACAGTAACTCAATGAAAACACTACAAAATGACACAACACCAGTTTAGAAAAATAGGAAATATTTATCTAGACAAAACAAGACCAAAACGACAAAAATCCAACATACACAAGTCAAGTTATGATTTTTTAAAGGTTTAAAATAAAAAGAGTCTTTAGGTAGTTGTAACACCACACTAGCGCTGCTAGCGTGAAAATGTACCTGGTTTGCGTCAAAAATAACCCCGCACGGGCGGTGTGCGTCGAAAGTAACCCTGAACGGCTGTGTGCGTCGAAAACAACTCGGCACGGCGGTGCGTGTTGAAAAAGCCAGCCACACGACGATCCGAAAGTCCCGCGGCGCAGGGTGCGATCTCTCAGCCTCCGTCAGCGATGCTGCGCGTCGTTTCTCCTGCTCCGGGCGTCGGTTTTTCGGTCGCGTTTCCTGCAGCGTCGTTTCTCAGCTGCGGAACCGGCGTCGCGTCGTTTTCTCAGCCGCGATCGGATTCGCGTCGATCTTTTCTCCGCACGGCGCTCGGTGCGTGTATTTTTGTCCTTAGGCTGCCAGCCTCTCCTTTCAGGGTCCCAGGAACTGGAAGGGCACCACAGAGCAGAGTAGGGGTCTCCCCAGAGACTCCAGGTGCTGGCAGGAAGAAGTCTTTGCTATCCCTGAGACTTCAACAACAGGAGGCAAGCTCTACATCAAGCCCTTGGAGATTTCTTCTTCAAGATGGAAGGCACACAAAGTCCAGTCTTTGCCCTCTTACTCTGGCAGAAGCAGCACTGCAGGAAAGCTCCACAAAGCACAGTCACAGGCAGGGCAGCACTTTTTCCTCAGCTATCAGCTCTTCTCCAGGCAGAGGTTCCACTTGGTTCCAGAAGTGTTTCTAAAGTTTGTAAGTTTGGGTGCCCTTCTTATACCCATTTTAGTCTTTGAAGTCACCTTTCTTCAAAGGGGGCTCACACCTTCTTGTGAAATCCTGCCTTGCCCAGGCAAGGCCTCAGACACACACCAGGGGGCTGGAGACAGCATTGTCAGAGGCAGGCACAGTCCTTTCAGATGAGAGTGACCACTCCACCCCTCCCTCCTAGCAGAGATGGCTAATCAGGAAATGCAGATCACACCCCAGCTCCCTTTGTGTCACTGTCTGGCGTGAGGTGAAAAACAACCCAACTGTCAAACTGACCCAGACAGGGAATCCACAAACCAGGCAGAGTCACAGAATGGTTTAAGCAAGAAAATGCTCACTTTCTAAAAGTGGCATTTCCAAATGCACAATCTTAAAATCAACTTTACTAAAAGATGTATTTTTAAATTGTGAGTTCAGGGATCCCAAACTCCACATGTCCATCTACTCTCTAGGGGAATCTACACTTTAATCATATTTAAAGGTAGCCCCCATATTATCCTATGAGAGAGAGACAGACCTTGCAACAGTGAAAACGAAATTGGCAGTATTTCACTGTCAGGACATATAAACCACATTACTATGGGCCTGATTCTAACTTTGGAGGACGGTGTTAAACCGTCCCAAAAGTGGCGGATATACCACCTACCGTATTACGAGTCCATTATATCCTATGGAACTCGTAATACGGTAGGTGGTATATCCGCCACTTTTGGGACGGTTTAACACCGTCCTCCAAAGTTAGAATCAGGCCCTATATGTCCTACCTTATCCATACACTGCACCCTGCCCTTGGGGCTACCTAGGGCCTACCTTAGGGGTGCCTTACATGTAAGGAAAGGGAAGGTTTAGGCTTGGCAAGTGGGTACACTTGCCAAGTCGAAGTTACAGTGTAAAAATACACATACAGACACTGCAGTGGCAGGTCTGAGACATGATTACAGAGCTACTTATGTGGGTGGCACAACCAGTGCTGCAGGCCCACTAGTAGCATTTGAGTTACAGGCCCTGGCACCTCTAGTGCACCTTACTAGGGACTTACCAGTAAATCAAATATGCCAATCATGGATAAACCACTTACATACAATTTAAACAGGAGAGCATATGCACTTTAGCACTGGTTAGCAGTGGTAGAGTGCTCAGAGTTGAAAAGCCAACAGCAACATGTCAGAAAAAATTAGGAGGCAGGAGGCGAAAAAAGACTGGGGATGACCCTGCATAAGCAAAAGTCCAACAGTCATGGTAACTACAAAGTACTGAGAATGACATAAAGGCCCTCATTCTGACCTTGGCGGGCGGCGGAGGCCGACCGCCAAAGTCCCGCCGTCAAGTTACCGTTCCGCGGTCGAAAGACCGCGGCGGTAATTCTGACTTTCCCGCTGGGCTGGCTGGCGGTCGCCTTCAGACCGCCAGCCAGCCCAGCGGGAAAGAGGCTTCCACGATGAAGCCGGCTCGGAATCGAGCCGGCGGAGTGGAAGCTGTGCGACGGGTGCAGTTGCACCCGTCGCGTATTTCACTGTCTGCGCAGCAGACAGTGAAATACATTTAGGGGCCCTCTTACGGGGGCCCCTGCAATGCCCATGCCAGTGGCATGGGCACTGCAGGGGCCCCCAGGGGCCCCGCGACCCCCCCTACCGCCATCCGGATCTCGGCGGTCCGACCGCCGGGATCTGGATGGCGGTAGGGGGGGTCAGAATCCCCGCGGCGGTGCAGCAAGCTGCGCCGCCGCGGAGGATTCAATGGGGCCGCGGTACACTGGCGGGACCCCGCCAGTGGTGCCGGTCCGACCGCGGCTTTACCGCCGCGGTCGGAATCCCCATTGAAGCACCGCCGGCTTGTCGGCGGTGCTCCCGCGGTCCTCCGCCCTGGCGGTCAAAGACCGCCAGGGTCAGAATGAGGGCCAAAGTCCCTAAGTTCTGACACCATACTATTTACCTCGACTCCATCTTGACTAATGGAAGTCGAATCTTACCGATTTATGCAGAATCATTTACATGACTGCTTTTAGATACAGATGTGCCCTGACCTTACCTTTTGAATAACTGTGAAGGTGTCAAGCCCTTCCATCAATGACAAAGATACAACCAACAAGGTGACCTTTGCCTGGGTAAAATGCCTATTTTCCACCATGTCAAGGTTGATTGAAAATACACATCGACATATAACCAAGATAGTGTAGTCTGAATTGACATCCTGTTACCTTAGTTTTTCATAGGAAAATTTCTATGATGCATACATTGATGCACATGATTTATGCAAAACATTCCAATTGTGGATACGCTTTATTGTATTAGGATGACCACTTGATCACTTGTCGAGAGAGCTCATTCACCCAGATTATCGCCTAAGATCCTGCCAGAGACAATCTCACCTACTGACTGCACACTTCACAAATAATACATCTCGCCTGAACCTGAAGCCAATAACACTGAGGGGCATATTTATACTCTGTTTGCGCCGAATGAGCGTCATTAATTTTGATGCACATTCGGCGCAAATCTTGCCCCATATTTAAATTCTGACGCCCGACCCTGCGGACGTCAAAATTCCACTGTGTGCGTCATTTTTTGGATGCGGGAAACTGCCTTGCGTTAATGACATGCAAGGTAGGCGTTCCCTTCCAAAAAATTACTTTAAGGCCTGGGCGCCTTATTTACACCCCACCGTCATTTTGACGCACAGGAGGGGGTGGGCCTTAAAAAATGGTGCACAGCCTGATGTGAGCCGTTTTTTAACGCCTGGGTCAGGGCAGGCATTAAGGGACCTGTGGGGTCGGAAGGAGTCCAGAGGTGCCCTCCCCTGCCCCCAGGGACACCCCCTGCCACCCCCACCCACCCCTGGAGGACACCCATGGATGGGGGGGACCCATCCCAAGTAAGTGCAGGTAAATTAAGGTAAGTATATATTTCTTTTTTTTTAAAGTGGCATGGGGGGCCTAATTTGGCCCCCCCTACATGCCACTGTGCCCAATGTCCATGCCCATTGGGCAAGGGGGCATGACTCCTGTCTTTGCTAAGACAGGAGTCATTGCAATGGGGCTTGTGCGACAAAAAATGGCGCAAGTCCGGTTTGAGGCATGATTTTTGCCTCAGACCTGACTTGCACCATTTTTTGACCCACAACCCCCATTTTCCCCTACGCCGGCACTGCCAGGTGTGAGTCATTTTTTTTGGCAAACGTCATTCCTTAAATAAGGTGCCCGCATGGTGTGTTGGAATGGCGTTAGCCGGCGGTAAATTTTTGACGCACAACTGCGTTGGCGCAGTTGTGCGCCAAAAAGTATAAATATGGCCCTGAGTCCCAGAGCAAGAGTAATTGACTGCTACTGCAGTGTGTTTGCCCTTTGCGGGGAAAACTTGCCCATATTTATGCTCTGCGCTGGATTTGCATCCTTTTTTTTGCACAGATCAAGCACAAACTTAACTCCATATTTATATTTTGGTGTTAGACATGTCTAACGCCAAAATATTTGAAGTTAATGACATTTTTTGCCTGCAGAAAACTACCTTGCGTCAATGAGATGCAACGTAGGCGTTCCCGGGCAAAAAATGTCTCAAAGGCCCTAGCGCCTTATTTATCCTCCCGTGCAAAACTCACATACGGGAGGAGGAGGGGGGCCTTAAATAATGGCACTAAGCCTGCTTAGCACCATTACTTAATGCCTGGGTATGGGCAGGCATAGGGGGACCTGGAGGCAGATTTTCATGGTCAGAGACCATGGAAATTGCCCGCAGGTGCCCTTCCCTGTCCCCAGGAACACCCCCACCCACCCTTACCCACATCAGGAGGTCACTCATGGATGGAGGACCTACCATCCGAAGGTAAGTCTGGGTAGCATTTTAAACAAATCTAGAAATGTTCACTTTATTCTTGTCATTCATAACATGCCTGCTGGTGGTTTTCATAATAATATATGTTGTTGTTTTAGATGTAATGAGAAACAGACTGTTCCTGTAGTAATAAATATTGTTAGACCTGGCATCCTTGGCGTGGTTTCCCCTGTCTTTTTGCCTCTAAATCCTATATTTTTTACTGTGTGCTGGACTTTGCTTTTGCTGTTTTTTGGTACTCTGGGCACTTTACCACTGCTAACCAGTGCTAAAGTACAAGTGGTCCCTGTATAAATTGTGATCATAATTGGATATCCCTGATTGGCATATTTGATTTTCTAGTAAGTCCCTTGTAAAGTGCACTAGAGGTCCCCAGGGCCTGTAAATCAAATACTACTAGTGGGCTTGCTGCACTGATTGTGCCACCCACATGAAGTCGCCCTGTAAACATGTCTCAGACCTGCCACTGCAGTGTCTGTGTATGCAGTCTTGCACTGCCTATTCAACCTGGCAAACTTGCCAGGCCCATACCTTCCCTTGTACTACATGTAAGTCACCCCTATGGTAGACCCTATGCAGCCTCATGGGCAGGGTGCAGTGTATTTAAAAGGTAGGACATGTACTGGTGTGTTTTACATGTCCTGATAGTGAAATCCTGCCAAATTTGTTTTCACTATTGCATATTCCAAGGCCTAACTCTATCATAGATTAACATGGGGACTGCCTCTAAACATCTTTTAAGTGCAGTTTCCCATTGGGAGCAGAAAGAGATGTGGAGTTTGGGGTCTCTGAACTCACAATTTAAAAATACATATTTTGGTAGAGTTGGTTTTTAAATTGCCAGTTTGAAAATGCCACTTTTAGAAAGTGGGTATTTGCTTGCTCAACCATTCTGTGCCTCTGCCTGCCTGTGGAATCCGGGTCTGGGTCAGGCTGACAGTTGGGCTGTTTGGGAATCCCCTCTACACAGTGACACAAAGGGAGCTGAGATGTGTCCTGCATATCCTGACATGTCTCCCAGGCTAGAGTGGGGAGGGGATAGCTGGCATTTACACCTGAAAAGGCTGTGGCTGTCCTCACACAATACAGTCTCCAACTCCCTTGTGTGTGTCTGGGGCCTGGCCTGGGCAAGGCAGGATCTTGTGAACTACAGAGTCTCCCCTTTGACGTTTTTCTACTTCAAAGGCAGAGATGAGTATAAATAGAGGACCCAAAACCCCAGTCTTTTAGAGTACTTCTAGATCAAGAAGAACCTCTGCCAAGGAGAAGAGCTGAAGAGCTGTAGAAGGAGTACGGCCCCTTTGCTGTATGTGCTTTTCTGGGTTGGCCTGCAGTTGCTGCTGCTGCCTTAAAGAGGACAAAGACTGGACTTTACTGTTTATCTGGCTTATAAAGATTCTTCAAGGGCTTGGACTGAGCTTGTCCTCTGTTCTGAAGTCTTAAGGCCATCAAAGACTTTATCTGCCAGCACTTGGGATCTCTTGCTGATACCCCTACCTGACAAGTAGTGCCTCATCCAGTCCCTTGGCCCTTGAAAAAATCTGGTTAACCGAAGGACGAAATCCATGCACCAGAGCCGAGCGGCAGAAAAATCGATGCAGCGCCTGCACAGTGGCGGAAAAATCAACATATCACCAGTAAAATCAACGCATTGCCAGCTCAGGGTGGATTCATCGCTTCTGTGCGTCCGAATTTTCAATTCCTCGTCTCTGGACATCAAAACCTGCAACATCACTGCACCGACCTGAGGCTGCTTCTCCGGAAATCAACGCATCTCTTCCCTGCAATGAAAGAATTGATGCATCACTTGCCTGTCAGAGAAAGAATCCACGCACAGCCTCACTTACAAGTAAGGAATCAACGTATTGCTTGGTTTTCCGATGCATGCTTGCCCGTGTGGCTTTATTTTTGATGTACCAGGTACTTTGTACTAAAACAACACATCCATTAATTTCAATGGATGAAGAATCATTTTACTTTAACAATTCATACCTTTGCTCGTGTATGTTGGGTTTTTGTCATTTTGGCTATTTTTCCAAACTGGTGTGGAGTACGTTTCTGGTGTTTTCATTGTGTTACTGTGTGTGTTGTTACAAAAACTTTACAAATTTCCTGTGAGAGAAGCCTGATTGCTTGTGCCAGCTAAGCTACCAAGGGGGTGATCAGGGGTTATCCTAGGGTATCTCCCTACCCTGATTATAGTGAGGGTCTCTGCTTGGACACAGTACAAAGTGACTGCCAACCAGAGAACCCATTTCTAACATTGGTGATCAGCGGTGAGGAGAGCACGTGTATTTGCATTGACATACAGTGATTCACGTACATTATTGTTTTATTGCAGACCATTACACAACCACATACTGTTTTTTTCTTTTGTCATTTTGAGGTCTCTCTGCTTTTGAGACTTCTCACTTTTATTGAACCTTGTCCACAAAGATGTCTCAGTCTGGGGAACCACCAGCAGTTGTTGCAAAAATGGTGTTTGAGCTGCAGAAATCAGAGAGTTACACAGTGGCCCAGCTCAAAGCTCTACCTAGAAGGATGAACTGCAAAAGGCTCTGATGGCCTGGTTGGCAGCAAAGGAAGCTGAGGAGTACACAGTAGAGGAGAATATGGCTGCGGAAGAGGAGGTGCAGAGCATGCATGGTCATATGTTGGATAACCTGGACCTGCCTGGACAGTGGGCCTCCAGGGTAAGCAGGAGTGTTTCTTCTAAAGGTCTGACCCCAGAGGAACTGAGGGACAGACAAGTAGAGGTGCAGCATCACTTGGAGCTTGAGAAGCTCAAGATGGAATTGGCTAGACTTGTCAGAGAGGCAGAAGCAAAGACGATTGCACTGACCATGGAGGAGAGAAAATGCTGTTGGGTCATGAACTGAGTTTAAAGGAGCTGGAACTGAAGGACCTTGTCCAGCACAGATGGTGGCAGCAGTACCCCAGTGCAGCCTGAGAAAAGAGTCCACATTCCTAAAGATTTGAGAAAAGATTACAGGAAGGAGGATGACGTATACTTGTGGTTTAAGGGGTATGAGTCAGCTCTTCACATGAACCTGGTCCCTGAGGTACATTGGGGGGTGGGTCTGTGGAACCACTTTGAGGTAGAGGGGAGGAACACCTTAACAGCACAAGGGGATCCTCAAGGGCTCACCTACCATACCATGAAGGATGCCCTACTCCCTAGGTAAGATCTCACTCCACAGAGAGACAAGGAGAAGTTCAGGTCGTACAAAAAAGGAGATTCTTAAACTTGTTTAGAATGTGTTGATTATTTTGCAGAGCACTGGATGGTTAGGTGAAGGGCAGTAAGGTAACAACTTATGAGGGGCTCTGCAATTTGATAGCATGGGAACACTTGTATAGTTTTCCAAGGCTGTACTAGCACCTAATTGACAGCAAGCTGACTGACCCCAGGAAGCTTGCCAGGAAGGGGACCAGTGGGAGACCACAAGGGTCCAAATGAGGTATGGGGGACACTCCACCAAGGGTGGACAAGGTCCCCTTCAAAAGAAGTTGAGGAGGTAACAGGGGAAGTTCTCTAAAGGACCCCAACCTAATTCCCAGGATAAGGATTCCCAGCCCCCAGGTGAGAGGAAGCCATGGATCTCTACAGGGAAACCTGCAGAGAGGGGTCCCCATAAGTGCTATGCATGTGATCAGGAGGGTCACATTAGGGGGGATCCCAACTGTCCAAAGCGGGCACCAAATGGTGCACAGTCATAGGGTTTGGCCAGTGAAGCACTTGGGGCAGAGTTGGTGTAGGAGGCTGGCCTGGTTTGTAGTGGGTACCTAAGGTACTAACACCTTATACCAGGTCCAGGTATCCCTTATTAGTGAAATGTAGGCAGTGTTCTAGCAGCTTAGGCTGTCTAGAGGTGGCTGTAGCAGAGCAGCTTAGACTGAACTAGGAGACATGCAAATACCACTATAGTTACACAGTACTTATACACAATAAAAGACAATTCACAGTGCTACCAAAAATAAATGTACTTTATTTTAGTGACACAAGGCCAAAAATATCTTCTGGAGGTAAGTATTATACACAATATATATACTAATAACCAAAATCAGGTAAGTAAACAGTCATAGAATAGTGCAAACAGTAGAAAATACAATAGAATACAATAGGCCTAGGGGCAACACAAACCATATCTGAAGAGAGTGGAATGCAAATCACAAATTGCCACAAGGCAAGTGTAGTGTGTAGAGGGGATGTAAGAAAACACCAAAGGTAAGTAATGTACCCCGCCCCAGAGCCCAGGACATTAGGAGTAAAGTACTGCAAGTTTCCTCAGAACATACTACAAGTCATAATAAGAGATTTTGCAAGATCCAAGCAAGACTGCAGTCAAAACCCGGTGGATTCCTGGACCTGAAGACCTGTGAAGAGAGGACACCAAGTCCAGAAGTCGCAGAAGATTCCAGGAAGGACAGGAGCCCCTGCCAACCTAGAAGATGGTGCAAAAGTGGATTCTCCGGGAAGAAGAAGAGTACAGAAGCGCACCAAACAAGATAGCTGCAGGTTCCTGCATGGTGCAGGAGATGTTCCACGTAGAGTTGTTGGATGCAGACTGTTTGCGTCGCTGGATTCTGCCAACAAGCCTTGGTTCATGCAAGTTCACAGTTTGCGTCAAAATGGCACTGCCTGGACCCAGGAGGGACCTGGGGGTCTCAACTCAGACTGAGGAGACAGAGGGAGCTCTCAGCACTGTAGAGAGCCCACAGAACACCAGGCAACACCCACAGTAGTCCCAGGACACGGGGACAAAGAAGATGCAAATTGCAGTCATCGCAGCACAACAAAGGAAGGTCCCACACCGCAGGAGAACAACTCATCGAGTTGTGCGTCGCAGGATGGAGTGCTGGGGACCTGGGATACACTGTGCATGAAGGATTCTTGGAAGAAGTGCAGAGAAGCCCAAGGAGCTGGAGATGACACAGTGCACAGGGGTACTGTCGCAGCATGGGGAGGCAAGCTCCTATCTACACCAAATTTGGACAGCTGGACCTTAGGACAGTCTGGGTCACGTGGTCCACCATCTGTGTTCCAGGGAGCACGCACATCATCAAGAGAGGAGTCCCAGAGTACCGGTCGTCATCGCAGAAGGGTGCCTGCAGGAGAAGGGAAGTGACTCTGTCACTCCACTGGAGATTCCTTCGGTTCTTCTGTTGCAGGATGAAGACAGGCAGTCCTCAGAGAGTGCACACCTGGGAAACTGTTACAAAAGCTGGGTGGAGCTGAAGGTGCAGGTCACAGGAGTCGCCTGGATACTTTGTTGCAGTTACAACAGTTCTTTGAGCAGTCTGCGGTTGATCCGACAGTCAGAAGCTAAAGCAGAGGATGCAGAGGATTCCTGGAGGAGTCTTGCAAGCTGAATCTGAGGAAACACCCATACAAGAGATACTAAATAACCCTGAGAGTGGGATTGGCTACCTACCCAGATATGCACCTATCAGAAGGGGTCTGTGACGTCACCTGCTGGCACTGGCCACTCAGAGGTCTCCAGAGTGTCCCCACACCTTGGAATCCAAGATGGCTAATGCTAGGGACACACTGGTGGAGCTCTGGGCACCACCTCTGGGGTGGTGATGGACAGGGGAGTGGTCACTCCCCTCTCCTTTGTCCAGTTTTGCGCCATAGCAGGGAATGGGGGTCTCTGAACCAGTGTAGACTGGCTTATGCAAGGAGGGCACATCTATGCCCTTCAAAGCATTTCCAGGGGTTCCTGGAGGCTAACCCTTCCAAGCCTGTAACACCTATTTCCAAAGGGAGAAGGTGTAACACCCTCCTCCCAAAGGAAATTCATTGTTCTGCCTTCCTGGGATTGAGCTGCTCAGTCCCCAGGAGGGCAGAAACCTGTCTGTGAGGTGGCAGCAGCTGGAGCTGCAGTGGAAACCTGAGAGAGCTGGTGTGGCAGTACTGGAGGTCCATGGTGGAGCCCCAGGATGCATGGGATTGGCCCCCCAATACCAAATTTGGAATAGGGGGACAAATCTATGATCTTAGACACCTCACATGGCCATATTCAGAGTTTCCCTTGTGAAGCTACATATATGTATTGACATATATGTAGTGCACACGTGTAATGGTATCCCAGCACTCACGAAGTCCAGGGAATTGGCCCTGGACAGCGTGGTGGCACCTTTGCTAATGCAAGGGGTCCCTTACACTTAGTAACTTTGCAACTAGCCTTCAGTAAATGAAGGTTAGACTTATAGGTGACTTATAAGTTACTTAAGTGCAGTGACAATGGCGGTGAAATGGTGTGGGCACTATTTCACTCAGGCTGCAGTGGCAGCCCTGAAGAAAGGTTTGTCTGAGTTCCAAATGGGTGGCAAAAGAAATTCTGCAGCCCATAAGGATCTCCTGGAACCCCAATGCCCTGGGTGCCTAGGTACCATATAGTAGGGACTTATAGGGGGAGGGGTCCAGTGTGCCAATTGGAATTGGAATATGGAGCCATTAAACTATAGTGACAAATTTGATAAGTAGAGGGAGCATAATACTGGAGTTCTGGTTAGCAGCACTTCAGTGACACAGTTAAGCATACTAACAACACACACATAGGCCACAAACTATGAGCACTGGGGTCGTGGCAAGCAGGATCCCAGTGAGACAGGCAAAATACACTGACAAATAGGGTTTTAACTATGAGCACTGGGGTCCTGGCTAGCAGGATCCCTGTGAGAGTGTAAAAACACACAGACAAACACTCACAAACAGGCCAAAAGTGGGGGTAACCATGCTAGAAAAAGGCTACTTTCTCACAGTTGGTTTCAGGAGAAGTGTGGGAGCCAGCTGAGATGACCCTTGGCTCACTAGGGGACAGTGAGATGGTCCAGAGGACCCTCGTGCCTGAGACTACTAAGAAATGCTGGCAGTGGGTGACCATCGATAGACAGTGGGTGTAGGCTTTGAGAGACCCTGGAGCCAGTGTGACCGGCAGGTGTCACCTGGTGTCTGAAGAGCAGGTGGTCCCTGATGTACTTCACCAAGTAGCAGTAGTAGACAACCCAGAGAGCGTGTGGAAGGTGGTGTAGGATTCCTTTGAAATGGTGGGGTCTCAGGTTCCTTAAGGGTAGCTGTGAGTCCAAACATGCCTGTTGATTGCCTGCTAGGTAATGACCTGGAGGATTCCCCTTTGAGTGAGGTGGAACGAGGGTCACACTTAGAGATGTTTAGTCTGCGTGTTGGGCATGCATGACCACCCAGTCTATGGTAGCCCGTCAGGGTGTTCAAGTGGCCCTGGAGCCAGAATGACTGCCCAGGTGGCTGCCAGGAAGAGAAAGGGCAAGGGGCGTTAGAAACCCACCCAAGCAATTCTTACAGTCCGGGAGGAGGCTGAACCTGAGGGGGATGCTCTGGAGCCCACAGGGGAACAAGTGGCTGAACGGGGAGGATGTGCCCAAGCCGACCCATTGGCAGCAGAGAGGGGGTCCCACAAAGGAAGAGGTATGTGATTCACAGAAGTCATGCCCTTCTTTTGAGGGTCTGTGGCAGCGGGCTGCAGACCAGGCATCTGGATCACACTGGATTTACTGGGAGGATGGCCTCCTGTATAGAAAGTCTAATGTTACTGAGCCTGGGACAGCCCATGTGCTGGTGGTACCCAAGCACTTCAGAACCTTCCTACTGGGGCTGGCTCATGATGTGCCTTTGGCAGGATATTTGTCTTTTGAGAGGATTGTCACCCACTTTTACTGACCCCAAATGCGCAGGCACTCTGACACCTATTGTAGGTCTTGCCAGACTTGCCAGGCAAGTGGCAAGAGTGGGGGGAGATGCAAGGCTCAACTTCAACTATTCCCTGTTGTCAGCACCCTTTTTGAGCGGGTGAGAATTCACATTGTGGAGCCTCTGGACCCCAAGGCAGCCATGGGCAACAGGTCCATCCTGGTCTTGGTGGACCATGCCACACTGTACCCAGAGGCCATCCCTCTGAGGTCAGTGCAACCCCGGGGGGCCAGGCATTGTTGGAGATATTTACCCGCATGAGGTTCCCCAAGGCGGTGGTATCTGACCGGGGTGCCAACCTAATAACTACCTATATGAAGTCTCTGTGGAAAGAGTGCAGGGTAACCTACAAGTTCACCAATCCTTACTGCCCCCAAGGAAATGGGTTGGTTGAAAGGTTCAACCGCACCTTAAAAGGCATGATTATGTGTCTGTCAGAATCCTTGAGGTGTAAGTGGGAATTCTCTTGCCATGCCTTCTCTTTACCTACAAGGAGGTACTGCAGAATGGACTTGGTTTTAGTCCCTTTGAACTACTGTATGGCCACCCTGTTGTGGGACCTCTGAGTCCCAGTAGGCCCCTCCAGGACGTGTTTAGCTATGTGCTGACCTTTAAAAACTAGACTGCCCGCTTTAGGAAACTCGCTTAGGCAAACTTAGAAGACAACCAGGAGGACATGAAACGGTGGTACAACCAGAATGCCACTCTGGTTAAGTTTCAGCCTGGCCAGAAAGTGTAGGTCATGACCCCAGTGGAGCCTCGTGCTCTCAAGGACAAGTGGACTGGGCCTTTAGAGGTGGTAGAGCGCAAGAGTGATGTCACCTATCTGGTGAACTTCCAGACTCCCAGGAACCTTTTGAGGGTCCTACATTTGAACTCCCTCAAACCACATTTTGAGAAGTCTGAATTGACCATGCTCTTCGCAGCAGATGATGGGATGGAGGAGGAGAGTGAACTTCTTCCTGACCTCCTGTCTGCCAAAAACAAAGATGGGATCTGTGGAGGGTGCAAACCTCTCCCTAATACTGACCCTGGAACAGCAGGGGGACTGTTCCCAGTTGCTGAGGCAGTTTGCCTCTCTGTTTTCCTTGACCCCAGGAGTCACTCATTTGTGTACACATCATTTGGACACTGGGGACAGTCTACCTGTGAAGCATAAGAGCTACAGGGTGACTGACAACGTTGAAACCAGTATCAAGGATGAGGTTTCCAAGATGCTAGCATTAGGGGCAATAGAGTTCTCCAGCAGTTCTTGATCCAGCCCATTGGTCTTAGTTCCAAAGGCTGCTGTCCCCAGTGCCACTCCTAAACTTAGGTTCTGTGTGGACTACCCTGGACTCAATGCCATCACTAAGACTAACTTAACGTCTGGGTTCTGGCAGACTGCCTTGACTGAGGGGGCCAAAGAGAGGTCCACATTTTAAACACCAGAGGGGCACTACCAGTTCAGGGCCATACCCTTTGGGTTGAAAAATGCCCCAGCCACCTTTCAGAGGTTGGTCAACCAGGTTTTGGCTGTGCTGGTGGCTTTTAACGCTGCCTACCTTGACATTGCTTTGTTCAGCTCCAGCTGGGAGGAACACCTGCAGCACCTTTGTGAAGTGTTGACGGCCCTGCAGAAGGCAGGCCTCATAATTAAGGCTGGCAAGTGCCAAATAGGGCAGGGATCTGTGGTTTACCTGGGAAACCAGGTGGGGAGTAGAGAGGTAGCCCCCTTGTAAACCAAAATTGATGCAATTCTGGCTTGGGAACTCCCCAAGACCCAAATAGAGGTGAGCACCTTCTTAGGTCTCACTGGGTACTATAAGAGGTTTACCAAGAGGTTTGGTACCATTATTGTCCCCTTGACAGAGCTGACTTCCAGGAAGCAGCCCAAGAAAGTGATCTGGACTGAGGCTTGTCAGACCGCTTTTGAGGCCCTGAAGGCAGCCATGTACATGGCACCCGTGCTGAGGGCACCAGACTTCTCCAAGTAATCTTTTGGGCAGACTGATGCTTCAGAGGATGGTGTGGGGCCATTTCTAGCACAGCTAAACAAAGAGGGTATAGACCAGCCTGTAGCCTTCATTTGTAGGAGGTTACTCCCCCAGGAACAGAAGTGGAGTGCAATTGAAAGAGAGGTGTTTGTTGTGGTCTGAGCACTGAAGAAGATAAGACCCTACTTGCTTGGGACTCACTTCGAGTTCAGACAGACCAGATGGTTAATGCAGATGAAGGGGTAAGAACCCAAAATTGTTGGAAGTGGTCCATCTCCCTACAGAGAATAGACTTTACCATGTAACACCGCCCTGGTACAGAACACACCAATGATCATAGTGTGTCCAAATTCTTCCGCCTTAGTGATGAGAATTCCCATGAGGTTGGGTAGTTCTCGCCACTTTCAGCTGGGGGGTGCCTATTAGACCTGGTTTTTTGCCTCTGATTCCTGTATTTTTGGTACTCTAGGTACTTTACTACTGCTGGCCAGTGCTAAAGTGCAAGTGTTCCCTGTATAAATTGTGTGATGATTGGTTATCCCTGATTGGCATATTTGAGAAAGTCCCTAGTAAAGTGCACTACAGTTGTCCAGGTGCAGCAACGATTGTGTCTCTCACATGAGTAGCCCTGTAATTATGTTTCAGACCTGCCACTGCAGAGTCTGTGTGTGCATTCTTGCACTGCCAATGCAACCTGGAAAATATACCCGCTTGCCAGGCCCAAACCTTCTATTTTAATACATGTAAGTCACCCTTATGGTAGGCCCTAGGTAGCCTCATGGGCAGGGTGCAGTGTATTTGAAAGATAGGACATGTACTGGTGTGTTTCAAATGTCCTGATAGTGAAATCCTGGCAAATATGTTTTTCAGTGTTGCAAGGCCTATTTCTCCCAGAGGTTAACATGGGAACTTCCTTTAAATATCGTTTAACTGCAGTTTCCATTGGGAGCAGATAGAGACCTAGAGTTTGGGGGTCTCTGAACTCACAATTTAAAAATACATCTTTTGGTGAAGTTGTTTTTTAGATTGTCAGTTTGAAAATGCAACTTTTCAAAAGTGGCCATTTTCTTCTTAACCCCTTTTGTGACTCTGCCTGCTTGTGTATTCCCTGCCTGAGTTAGACTGACAGTGTTTTTGAATCCTCACTAGACAGTGACACAAAGTGAGCTGCAGTGTAGCCTGTATATCCTGATGAGTCCTCCGAGCTAGAGTGGAGGGAGGAGCTGACACACCTGAATATCCTGTGCCTGCCCTCACACAATACAGGCTCCAACCCCCCTGGTGTGTGTCTGGGGCCAGACCTGGGGAAGGCAGGATACTATGAACAACAGAGACTTTCCTTTGAAGTTTGCCTACTTCAAAGGTAGAAAGGGGCATAAGTAGTGGACCCCAAACCCTAGATTTTAAGATTACTTCAAGAATTCAAGAGGAACCTCTGCCAGGAGAAGAGCTGAAGGAGAAGTGTTACCCTGTGACTGTGCTTTGTTAGGCTATCCTGCAGTTGCTGCTTCTGCCTGAGAAAGGGAACAAAGACTGGACTTTGTGGTATGTTCCTGCTTGAGAGGTATCTCCAAGGGCTTGGACTGAGCTTCCTCCCTGTTCTGAAGTCTCAGAGCCATCAAAAATTTCATCTGCCAGCACCTGGGATCACTCACCTGAGAGACCCCTACCCTGCCAAGTGGTGCCTTGGCACTTGAAAGAAGAAGCTGGTGAACCCAAGGAGAAAATGCACACACTGGAGCTGAACGGCAGAAAAACTTGACGCACCACCTGCACCGCAGTTGAAAACAATGCATCACCAGTAAAAACAATATTTCACCAGCTCAGCGCAAATTCATCACTGCTGTGCATCCGGATTTTCCGCGCACCGTCCCTGGGCGTCAAAACCTGCAACAACCTGAGACTGCTTGTCTGGAAATTGATGCATCTCTGTCTTGCGAGGAAAGAATCTACACATCGTTTGCCCAACGGAGAAAGATCCAATGCACAGCCTCACTTGTGAGTAAGGAATCGATGCATCACTTGCTTTTCCGAGGCACACTCGCTCATGCGGCTTTATTTTTGACATATACCAGGTACTTTGTGCTAATACAACGCATCCATTGATTTCAATGGATTAAGACTCATTTTACTTCAAAAATTCATATCTGTGCATGTGTATGTTGGATTCTTTTCATTTTGTTCTTGTTTGATTTAGATAAATATTGGCTATTTTTCTAAACTGGTGGGGAGTACTTTTGTGGTGTTTCAATGTGTTACTATGTCTGTTGGTTCAAATACTTTACACATTGCCTCTGAGATAAGCCTGACTGATTATGCTAAGCTACCAAGGGGGTGAGCAGGGGTTAACCTAGGTGTGTACCTTCCTGCCCTGTCTAGAGTGATGGTCCATGCTTGGACAGAGAGCAAACTGACTGCCAACCAGAGACCCCATTTCTAACAAATACTTTTTACTTAAAAGTATTCATTCTTCTTAGTACAGTGTGTGATACTGTGAATGATGAAATATGTTTTTTTATGTGCCCACAGTGCCACTGCTCCCTTTAGGGGATTTCTAGTAACCCAAAAGGAATACTTCTATATCAATTACACATTGAATAGTGTTATGCGGGGCTACAATAACCTGTCTTTCACATTCTTCGCTGGTGCATTATAAAGAGTTCACTGGTGTCACCAATGGGTGAGAAAGCACACCTTCTAGCCCAAGTCGTAACTTATACAACAGGAAGCTTAGGTTGTTATGGTAGGTCACCTCTGCAGACAGCAGCAGCATGTAGTGGAGCCCCGGCACACCTGACCACTGCAACACCAGCAGGTGAGATGCACCTGTTGGGGTTGGTATTTGAGGTTACTGTGTCCCTACCAGCGTGAAGTAGAATGCTTGACCTACAGCATAATGTTAATATGTTTGCCAAGTTTAGGGAAAAGCTTTAGGGGCATATTTATACTCCGTTTGCGCCGAATTTGCGTCGTTTTTTTCGACGCAAATTCGACGCAAAACTAACTCCATATTTATACTTTGGCGTTAGACGCGTCTAGCGCCAAAGTTCATGGAGTTAGCGTAATTTTTTTGCGTGAACACCTTCCTTGCGTTAATGATATGCAAGGTAGGCCTTCCCGCCTTAAAAAATGACTGCGATGCATATGCGTCGTATTTATACTCCCGGGCAAAAATGATGCCCGTGAGTGGGCGGGACTAAAAAACCTGCATTTGCGCCGGATTTTAGCGCCTGGGTCAGGGCAGGCGTTAAGGGACCTGTGGGCTCAGAATGAGCCCAGAGGTGCCCTCCCAAGCCCCCAGGGACACCCCCTGCCACCCTTGCCCACCCCAGGAGGACACCCAAGGATGGAGGGACCCATCCCAGGGAACAAAAGGTAAGTTGTGGTAAGTATTTTTTTTAATTTTTTGGGTGGCATAGGGGGGCCTGATTTGGGCACCCCTACATGCCACTATGCCCAATGACTATGCCCAGGGGACAGAAGTCCCCTGGGCATGGCCATTGGGCAAGGGGGCATGACTCCTGTCTTTGCTAAGACAGGAGTCATGTTAATGGCATCTGGGCGCCAAAAAAAAATGGCGCAAATCGGGTTAAGACGATTTTTTTGCCTCAGCCTGACTTGCCCCATTTTTGGACGCCCAAACGCCATTTTTCCCTACACCGGCGCTGCCTGGTGTATGTGGTTTTCTTTCACGCACACCAGGCAGCGCCGGTCGGCTAACGCCGGCTAACGCCATTCAATAAATACGGCGCCCGCATGGCGCTTCAGAATGGCGTTAGCCGGCGCTAATTTTTTTGGCGCAAAACTGCGTTAGCGCAGTTTTGGGTCAAAAAGTATAAATATGGCCCTTAACGCTTCAAGAGAACTTAGTTCTGAGGTAAAGAAATAATCTTGATTTTTACCGCATTGCCATGACAAGAACAGATTTTTATAAATCATTTTTTACTGGTGATTTATGAGGTTCCTAATTCTAGAAAGCTTCCTTTTCAAGAACCTCTTTATGCAGCTCTGTAGACACAGCCTTTGTGCAGTGTGATGCTATTTGCCATAAAGTGCTTCAATGCCTCGTCAGGGGTAGTAAGTGATATATACATCCAATAGAATTACAAGCAAAATTACAATGAAAACTGAAAGATTTAGGGGGCCCATCATCAAGGCTGTCAAACAGAATTCAGGAAACATTGTCCTCAGAGTATGACGGAGCAGGCATATTTACTGACTCTGTGATACCAAACCCACCTCTTCAGAGATTACTGTGGAAGATTTCACATTGGCACTGTCAATAATATTAAAGCTTAATGGGAGGGCTTATTCAGGAGGTGCGGATCTGTATTTAGAGGATCCTTAATATTCTCTTGACCTATAAAAGAGAAGCTTGTTGCACATGTTGGCCTGAATTTGATTAATAAAAATGAGGAGCATGAATTCACAGGAGTTGTATCCATCACATGGGAACTCTATATCTGAGGGTCTGATCTGATATCTATCAGATCTGTGGGAGGGGAAAACCTAATCATGAAGATGCTGTAAAATAGTCAGGGGGTTCCAAGTATCACCTGTAATGCCTGGCTTGGAAATTCATGCAGTGTTGCCTCTAGAAGTGAATTTTAAGGGGGTACACATTGGGTCACGAATAAGAGTGTTGGGGTTGCTTATCATTGATGACATATTCTATGCCATCTACCACATTCTTGCTGCACGATTTGCAATAAAATTATTGATAAGACAACTGTGCATGGTGCGCAAGCTCTCACAAGAGAGCCGCTGCTTATGATGGACTTCTCTGACTCTCGTAAGAGTCTTGCGAGTGAATTTAAAAACAAATAAAGGGAAACAGTACAAACTGTTGTACATGATAAAACTAGAGGGTAGTTCTGTAAACAGCTGTTTTAGTTAACAGTTTAGAGGTTTTAGAATAATGACACCTTAAAAATAGATTGCTGGTATCATGTATCAATATGACAGTTGCAAGAACATAGCAAACACACATTCATTACTGAAATATGGAATATTTTTCTGTTCAATACCCTTTTATGTTACAAGAACATAAACATTAGTTTTACAAAATAACATTTAAGCACAACATATATTTCAAAATCATTGTAACATGCAAGCACTCAACTAAATAATTAAGTCACTTTACAAAGAAACCCTAGAAATTCACTGAAAAAAACAAAGATTAAAGTAACATTATGGTTAGGTCTAATATAAATAGGTGTTTTCAATTAACATAACCTTAGAAATTCACTGAAAAACTGTTACATTAATGTTGCTGTTAAATTAATTTTTGTTACAAGGTTAACCTTTTGAACTAAAAAAAACACTGACATTTAGAAGTTGTAGATAGCAGCCTATTGTGAGCTCTGTAGGCTCACTGCTAGAGAATACCTCTAGGTTTGTTGACATCTTCCTATTTCCCCACGTACCAAATCTTTCATCATATGTGAGGGACGCAATGGATTTCCTAAATGGAATCAATGAAATTCCCTTGAAGTCCAATTACCTCATGGCCACGATTGATGCTCTGTCCTTATGCACATCAATACAACATTCACATGATTTGTGGGCATGCAGATATTTTCTCAGATCAATATCAATTAGTCAGATGGAACATTCTGAAATGCTGATGGAAATGAAAGACTTTTGTCTCAGGCATAATGTCTTTCTATTTGATGATGACTACTATTTACAAAAGCAAGAAACTGTAATGGGCACATCCTCCAACCTCCTCACATTTGTGAATTTGATGATGGGGTTGAGGGAGGTAATGGATGCGTAGATTGAAAAGAATTATGAAGGAATGGATCAAGTGATACTGTGGGTTTGTTACATATAGAATCTGTTCATCATGCAGGAAGGTAACAGGGAAGAGCTTGAGAACGTCATTAAATAAAAAAAAAATCATTATGGCAGGGTGATGATATTATCCAGAAAAATTAAAGTTCACTAATGAAATCAGTGCAACGGAAATTAACTATTTGGACATATGAATATGTATTGTTAATGAGAAAATCTGTACCAACATCCACAGGAAACTCACAAGTTGCAATAGCATATAACATGCCAACAGAGGACATCCTTGAACATGAAAATGCAGCGTGCCATAAGGTGTGTTCCTCAGAGCAAGGTGTAATTGCTCTGAAATGTATGATCAGCAGGCTAACACAATTTAAGTAAGATTAAAGAATAGGGGCGACCCAACAATGGTGCTGGATAAAGAGCTGAAAAAAACTAAATACAGAAAGAGAGAGTATCTTATGGTAGCAAAAAAAGAAAATCTCAAGGAACACAAACACTTCGAAGGAAATAAGATGCATTATGGAATTCAACACTTTCTATGCTTTTCAAAAGTAACTGAAAAATCCTAGAGATGGATGAAACCTTAAACAAAATGCTTCCAGATCACCCAAATATTACATACAAGAAAACTGCATAATTGGGAGGGCATCTAATGAGGATTTATATGAGGGACTGCACACAGGATTATCTAATTGGTTAACAGTGAAGAGGAAAGGTTTCTAGAAATGCTCAACATGCAAGGCTTGCCTGTGCTAGAGCATAAATTTTAGTAATAATTTTAGTGACCCAGACATTAATAGAAGGGTCTATTCTAACCGCTTAATGTAGAAAGCTGTACTGACACGTAATTTAAAAGTGCTTAGGGTTTCATTTTTGGTGGTCTCAATTGTGCCTACCAGATTTACCAATGTGCTAATAAGATTAAGGGCCATATTTATACTTTTTGAAGCAAAACTGCGCCGCCGCAGGTTTGCGTAAAAAATGTTACCGCCGGCTAACGCCATTTTGTAGCGCCGTGCGGGCATCAAATTTATACTTTGACGCACGGCGGCGCAATCAACAGGTGGGAGTCATTATTTTTGACGCACATCGCGGCGTCAAGTCGTAAAGGAAAACAACGTTAACGCGGCGAAAATGACTGTGGGTCGATTTACGACACCGCAACCCGTATATCCGTCGTTTTTTGACGCAATAGCGTAAAAAAAAAACGCGAACACTGCAAGCGCACCAGAGGAGAGCCAAAATGGATCCCAGATGCCACTACAGACCCCAGGAAGATGACAGCAGACCAGGAACAAGGCAGGACGATCCATACAAGAACCAGGACATTTATAGAAAGAAAAGAAAGTGTCGCTTCAGTGCATAGGAGCAGGAAATCCTGGTTAAAGAGGTGACGGAACACCAGCACCAACTGTTTATCACCTCTAAGTTGCCAATCAGTAGGAGAGAGGCCATATGGCAACAAATTGTTGACAAGATCAACAGTGTGGCTGAAGTACGCAGGACAGTCACCGAGTGTAAGAAACGCTGGCATGACTGCAAACGTAGGACAAAGGAAAAAATGGCCAGGAACAGGAAGGCAGCACTGCAGACTGGAGGTGGGAGTCCAGCACACCAGGAGGCCCTGGACCACATGGAGGAGATGGTCGCAGCCGTCATCCCTGAGGAGATCGTCACAGGGATTCAAGGACAGGACAGCGCAGACTACCACGAGACAACGCACATGCAGGGTAAGTCGCATGGGGAATTAACATACATTAATGTTGACTGTAAGCAGGGGGGGAAATACCTACTACACATTGCATGTAAGTCATCATATACATGGAGTGGCATGGGTAAAGGGGCACGGCAGGGGGGCAAGTCGTGAACAGACAGAAGCTGGGGCACAACATTACACTACACCAACAACAGTCCTTTGGGGGCATGCTGTTATGCCAACAATGGAGCAAAGGAAAGCCTCGATAGGAGGGAAGGCCACTACGTCAAACTTACATCCTGGCACTCGTCAGCCAACATATCTCCTACATTAACTAGGGCCCTATTAGCAATCCTCTAGCCAAAACGACAACTGCAATGTAACTGCCACAACAGTTGACACTACCACCTCTGATCTGTGTGCAGCTCAAGTAGCCAATGGCAGTAACCTCCCCATGGAACATACATACCTAAATTAGGGGGTGAGGATGACTACTGCAACAATCTCCTGAAACAAGACAAAGGCCCCAGTACACGCAAATGTCATTGCCCATAGGTGTCACAAACATCAGCCAATGTAAACAACAATAGGAGTGACACAGCACTAAGGACACACCCATGCTGCATATGTCAGGGTCCTTCCCATGCCTGGCAAACAAGGCAACATCACAAAAGTCATACTGCTCAGACAACAGCATTGAGGAGGGGACACTTGGAACTGGTCACTGAAATACACCTGCACAGTCAGAGGGGGAAATAGGACACTGATATGACTATCAGGGCAATCCAATGTAACACACATTACCCAACATCAGCAGGACACATTAACAATATCAACATCCATATCACATCATAACATTGCCATGCATAGGATATGCTACATGTCAATTACATTTAAGTCAATGTGAACGATCAGGGATTGGGGCAGGTCCTGAGAGTCAATTGTGCTGCCAGGACCATCAGAACACCCACAGCCAGTGAAAGGTCTCACCATGAGAATGGGTATACACGGAGGGTCGAGTAGGACAAAAAGGTGGCTATTCTCTATTTGGTATAAAGCAACACCTAGAGGCGATGAGGCAGACAAGTCTGATAACTCAATAACATACATGTGACACACAGGTGGGCCATAGGCCTATAACAATGCCCATCAGAAGGACAGCAGATACCAATACCAAACACGATCACAAAGTGAATTCATCAAAAGGCAGGCACGTCACGTCCAAATTGTCACAACACAGACACACTAATTGTACCCTGTTTCATTGCAGAGGAAGATGGATCACCTGCCGATATGCCTGTCCCAGATTTCCCTGATGACATGGATGACGAGCCCATAAACATTCCCCAGGAGACCATCCAAAAGGTCCTAGAAACCCTCCAGACCCCACCTTCAGTCACAAGGAGGAGCACAGAACAAGCAGCCATCACAGAAGAACCACCCACCACCCCAATTGCAAGACCTGCCAGCTCCTATACAGCTGAGGACTCTGACGACACTGGCACCAGCTTTGAAAGGACTGTAGTTGGAGTACAGCGGGAGCTGGCCAAGGAGGTGCGGGTGGGGTTGCAAACTATGGCAGCCAGCCTTGAGGGGGTGCCCTCGTGCATGATGTCATCTGCAGATCAGGCAGCAGCTATGCAAGCCCTAACATCCATACTGCAAGGACTACAAGAAACTGTCAAGGAAATCACCACTGAAGTAAGGGAGTTGCCACAACACCTCGCACCCCAAACTTTCCACTGCATGCACGAATGCAATCATGACTCCCTCAGGGCCGACCTGGCTGCCTACCATCGTGATGTGGCTGCTATTCTCAAAATCCAGCAGACCCTCCTTGCTGCAGTACTGCCCTTAAGACCTTCACAGGGAGCAGCGACCGGGATGTCTGACTCCACGTCTTCTAACACTGAGGTGTGTGTTGCCCCTTCACAACCAACAACAACAAGGACAAAGCAGGCAACATACACATCAGAAGAAGAAGACATGGAACAGATCACATTCACAAGGAAGAGTACCCGGAAGCACTAGTCCCTGCACCATGGCCTACTTTGACCAAGGTCCTACGTTTTGTCAAATGGCAGTCTCACTACAACTATACTCAATGACTGTTCTGCTAACCACTGTATAACTTGTCAGCATTGCCAGTGAATGTCTCTCTCCTACTAATCGGCAAATCCTGTCCCTCTGCACTGTCTGTAACATCACCCCAGCATGTCAGGAGCATTATCCACGCCCCTTCTGTAGGATCACCATGTAAGATTGAACTAGAACGGACTCAGCAAACATGGACAATGTACATATTGCACTACAGGACCTATCAATAAATTGCACTTGCACACCAAATATGTCTCTGTGTAATTTAACACATCAACTGTGCAGTAGATAACACAAATGACCCTGTGTGACAACCATGTAGCTTGTCAATACAACTGTCCTGACATCATGTAGTCAGATACATCTGTGCAGTGGCCAGGATTGCATCATAGCCTGCCCATCCTGAGGAGAATAACTGATGAAGGGAGAAACCACACACAATCATGCTGTGTTGTACAGAATAATGCTTCATCAAGAGAAATCAAAGTCAACTAATAGTGGCTGATAAATGTTGTCACCATGCAATACGAACACATTGAATTATGCAGTCTAATCTAAGCAAACACTACAAAACACAGCATCAATCAACCTTTCTGAGTAAACATCCAAATAGGTAATCATGCTGAATTTTAGCACAAATGATCAATGTCAGTTATGAAGACAAGAAGACAAGAGTGTTAACAAGACCTCATCTTCAAAGATGTCCCTGAACATCACACTGCAGTCCGACCTAAAAATTTTCCCACAATACCAAGTCTGGAAGCACACTTTGTGACGTAGAAAACATACTCATCGACACAAATCCTTTGTGGTCCATGTAAACTCCAATTGGTGGTTCTAACAAATGGTGGATACTTACCAAGGTAGCACAGGGGTAGCTGCCATTTTAAACCTCAGTTTTGTTTGGTTTGTAGCATAGGACACAAATGTCATAGAACAACAATCACCTACACTGATGGCAAGGCCATGATCAAGTAGCAGTTAACACATAATGCAAAGGGTTATCTATATATCTAGTCATAACTAATCACACCAGAGGCAACTAAGGGAAAAGTCATACCTACACTAATCTAACCTGACTACTCATTACCCACAACTGTCCCTAACTAACATAAGCTAAACTTACTCTTCACATATAACGAATCGATCTAAACATCAACCCCCCACCCACCATTATGAGACAGGACACATGCAGGACAACACATACTAACCTACACACATACTATACTATCCTAAACAATCATATATATATATATATATATTTTTTTTTTTTCTTTATTTTTTAAACACACAGGAACCCCAACATTGACCCCCACCCACCCACCTACACACTTAATAATGAAAAGTAGAAAGAATCAGGACCCCCCACCCTCATCCCTAACACTAACTAAGCTAACAACCTATACTAACCTAACACTAATCCCCCAAGCCCACTAATCATGATAGCAAGGAAAGAGGAGGGAGGGGAGGGAATTATGTACATTGAACATATCAGTCCTAGAGGTTGGCCCTCCAGAGGGTCCGCCTGATAGACCTGACCCGCTTCTTGACGTAGGCCACATCCTGGCTAAGCTTGTCCACCTTCCTCATAAATTTGTCCATTTTGCGTTCCAAAGCCTGGAATGCCGCAGGGTCGATTGGAGGTGCTGCTGCTGTTTGGGTCCCGGCAGAGGTGCTCTGCGTGGGTGCTGAGCCTAGCCCACTGGACTGTCCTGCAGCTGTCACACTGCTGGGTCCTGGTTGTGCTGCAGAGGCAGGGACAACTGTCTCCGCTGTGGCTGGGGCCACTAGGGGAGAACCAGTGGTTGTGGTGGTGGTGGCTGTAGTGGGCAACGTTGGGCCACCCTGTGGTGAAGCCCACCATGCTCCAGAGGCCTGATCCGACTGGTATTTACGGGCCATCCGTCAGAAACCCGACTGCACCTGCAGGATGTGTTGGTACCTCATGGCCCGCCTCTCAAATTCATGCCTCTGTGCGGCACTCATGTTTGCAGCTGTGAAGACAAAGGGCAACTATTTACCATAGGAACTGCATTGTGTGGAATAGCACAAGTGGTCAATCTGACAATACATTTACTGTACTTGTAACAGCTCATATCACCATATAGATCATTGAAAGTCTCAGAGGAAGTACATGGGAAGCCTGCATACAAAGGTCATCTCACACATAGCATATACAATAATCTACATGATGGGTAACAATTGCCAATAACTTGTCATCAAAGTACTTACAGTTGCAGCTAACAATCATGCTGCACCTCCTCCGCCTATTGCCTGGACTACATATGTCAGTGTATGTGATAACAATCACAAACCTCAAGGTCTGCAATTTGTAATGGGATTTGCTAGTATAGAACTCATGTGCCATAACTGAGTGTGTACACTAGGTTCAAAAACATATTTCATATAATCACAAGTATGTGTAACATACTGGTTGCTTCAGTCCTAGTTACCCTATTCACAAACCCATGCCTGTCTTTGAGGGGGGGTGGGAAGAACAACAAACAATCCCAAAATAGATGCACACCCAGGAGTGTATAGAAAGCTCAACATGTTTTTGCCTCCACACACACAACACCAGTAAGGGCTATCAACAAATTGGAGTCAGCTAAACCTTGTCCTATCCAAGGTCCACACATGTCAAAATGTACTGCCATAGGCCAACATCACATACTTCCAGTGAGGCATATTTTTCTACAGACACAAAGGAGCAAGAACACCCATGATCATGAATAACATGCACACCTAGGCCGTTGCACTCTAGTCCCACACACTTCTAGTACAACTTGTGGAAGTACATGCTCCTGGAAGATCCAACCTACAGTGTACTCAGTACATCGGTTACTAGGGAAGCAGCAGATTTCAGACAAGCCATTTGCAGAAGCTATCTGGGAGAATGTCAGTCTGACATGCAGACTCAGTCCGAGACGAGTCCCAGTGCAACTCTTAAATTAACTAGTGTATTCCACATGACTCACCCCATTTCCCATAGCGGGCCCTACAGGAATGGCCTACAGACCCAAGATCAGACAAATGGATAAGCATAGGTCAACTCAAAATGAAGTGATGACTGAAATCCCACTAATGGAACAAGACTAATGATTGGGCAGCGCATCAAACCTTGCAATGTGTTCAACACACAGTAGTCCATCACACATCACCAGCAAACAAAAAACATACCACACATGCAACACTCACTGTAGGTGTTGGGGTCCTCAAAACGAGCCACCTCTCCCACTGTGTATGGTGCAGGTCCACCTGTAAAGCATGGAAGGAAGAATATACTCAGAATCCGTGCACTGACAAACAATTTCAAATACAAACACAATGTGATAATATGACATGAGTAATGAAACACTTTCACACATGCTCATACTGCATGGAATAATTCCTGTGCAACATTTACATAGGATGGGTCTCCTGCTACAGTTACACACACTTCTACACACATGCAGTGCATCATGTGCATCCAAGAGAGACATCCAAAAGCTAGTACAGGGGGCCAGGTACTTTGGCAATACCTCATGTTGTTACAGTTTCATAAATTGATGTGTCCAAACAATGGTGATTGGCACTAAACATAGATGTTTGTACCCTAGTCCATACCTTTGGACTGCCATCCCTATTCAGATTTTGGCACAAGTGACAATAAATACCTGTCTAATATGTTAGCTGAGGGCGCCTGAGTCCTTTACAAATATGGTTCATGTTCAGATCTGGCATGTATCAAGAAAATGTGAAGGAGCACATTTATCACGAACAGGCATGGCACTTCCGTGAACACTTTCCCTACACACTAACCAGACACACATGTGACATATGTGTGGGCCACATTGCTAACTTCAATTGACGTGAAGGCAGCACTCATTTTCAGCATCATGTAGGGTTTCAAATGTCAGTCTAGCTATAGCGTCAACATATGTAGGTATGATGTTACTACATCCATACTTCACTGGCAATTGTGACCTGTAGAGTCCTGATTGCGTCATTAATGTGTCGCTTGTCTGACACAAAGGCGGCACTACATTACATTCTGCTACAACCAACCTGTATGTGTGGAAAACCTGAGCTGCCTGACTGCTAGCATTTGTCATCCTTCACATAGTGCATCAATTACCCTGTATGTTTCCCTAGCATTACACACAGTCAGCTACGTATCTGGCAGATTGGGTACAATCATCACATGTCACTACACAGCTTTAAATTGTGCACATTTACATGATCTGTACTCACCAACATGGCCACCAATCCTGATTCCCAGGTGGTCCAGCAGATCTTGCTCCCTGGAGATCAGGTCAGCCCAGCGGTGCTTCAATTGATGGTCATTCCGTTGGCTCCCATACAGACGCACCAAGTGATGGCGCACCTTCCCCCACTGGACTTTTTGTGCCTCTGTGTGATACCCCTGTATCACCCTACCCCCAGCCTCCAGCATAAGTGGGAGGAAATGGCAAACAAGCCATATAAACCCCCACAATTCCTCCTCACCCATCCTGGAAAGCCGTGGCCTACCAGGCATTTAAGCACTGAAAAAGGTGAAAAAGTAGTAGAAAAAAAGAAAAGGGGGAAATGGGGAAAGTTAGAGTGAGGAAATACAAAGAAAACTTAACAAATAGAAGAGCCCAACTATCCCCTATATCACAGTACCCACAAAAGACTCCCACAGACAATAAATACAACACTGGACTGGACAAATTTATACAACACAGACTCAGACAGTATTCTACAACAATATATTGATGACAAAACAACAAGTAAGATGGTACTCTGGACACAAAAGCACTAATACACAGGACAACACTTTGCACACAGCCACACAGTCTAGAATAATCAGAGACTGCAAAGTGAAAGTGAAAGTACACCCACTGTACCGAATCTGTAAACAGGATATCCTATTACATCACATCCTGCATAAAATGGGCGCCATTTTTTTCCATTATGCGTCATATTTTCACGCATACAGGTTGCGCGTCAGATTTTTGGACGCACAGGAGTGCAGATAATGCAGAGTCAGAATATTTTTCATTATTATAAATTAATATTTGTTTGCGGCATATTTTACAGTTCTAGAGGTGAAAATTAAGCCGCAGCCAATTATGATATCTATTTATGCTAAATATTTTTGACTCTGCATTATTTGCACTCCTGTGCGTCAAAAATTATGACGTACAAGCTGTATGCGTGTAAATATGACGCACTATGACAAATATGTATTTCATTTGTCAAAATGAGAAATGGAATTTTGCTTGACAAAACGGTGCTAAGTGATAAACTTTGGAGTTAGCTATATCAAATGTCCCTTATAGGATGTATAGAAGGTATTCACAGTGCAATAGTAATGATTGGCCAGAATGGATATTACTCATAATTGTGCACATATGTAGGTAATTGCTGATTGCAAATTTCTAAATATGAAAGAGATACCAGGATGTATTCCTTAGCAAAATTGTGAGCACATGTATCAAGCTATTCCAAATTGCATAAAGGCCAATTAGGTAATGCAATTGTCGCCTAAACCTTTTTTGGGGGTAACCATGTCCTAATTACGAGTTAATGTAGCTAAAATGTGTTTCACTATTGACATGTAGGGCACATGTGCCTTATGCATGTGTGTGCTTCACATGTGCATAAAACAATTATATTTGGGGTGCAGCAGAGGGGGACTTAGGCCCCCAGCACCCTGGGGTTTGCTGTTCCTGACTTGCAACTTTATCCAAGGTTTTCTCAAATTCAGTAATGCTAAACCATTGGCAGCAGGCCCATGGAAGCAAATTGAGTACGATTCTCTGTTTGCTAATCTGTAATCCCATTTGCCCATTTGACGTTTGCCCTATTGATTCTTTGGAGAATTCTGACATACCATTTAGCATTGATTTAATAGCAAAATCTCAACGTTCCTTATGTCATGTTAGCAAATAGGTTGTTGATGTATGTGGCCCTTTATGCATTACCTGGTTTAGTGGCATGTTTCATTCTTCCTGCTTTGTTACAACTGGGACACCACTGTGATAGGCTGCTTGCAACCATTTTGTTGATTGGATGGTACATGTACATGTGTGTGGTCCAATGTTGATCCAGTATCAACTGTTAAGGTGTATGTTGTCACTGTAACGTCCACGTCTCATCATGAGTTATTGGCAGCTAATCGTGTATATAATGAGTATCGTTTGTAGCTAAATGTGACAAAAGCCATTGAGGACATGGTAACCTACACGTGGATGGTCCCACCCTGTCACTGAAGACGTGTAATGAGACTTTCAACTGGGCAACCGTGGTGTGCTGAGTGAGAGAATGTCTCAGGTGTCTGGATCCGGCATGTGTCATTGCAACATTTGTACTCAAGTTGGCCTCTGTGGATGGAAATGCATCAGGAAACATCATAGCCTCTGTGCAGAAGTAAATGGCTGGTATTCAGCACACACGACTCATCTCTATTATTTGAACAATGTTACTCAGCGTGTGAACTGTCAGGGTCCTCATATGTGTTGACTTTTCATGGACATTATCTGAGGTTGCTGGTTCTGCTGGAGGCCACGTACACCATCAAACGCTATGGGCCAGGTACACTGTCACAGTTTGTAGTTTAGGCATTAATGAGGCCCAGACAACGGAAGGGCCATGATTTAGCTATTCAAGGGCACTGTGAATAATATGATACAAATAACAGTCAGATGATGCAATCCAATGTATTTGAGTATACATTGATGAGGCAAATGACAAATTAGCCTCTGAGGTACGAGAGGTTTTGGACAGCAAGTGTGGTCCATAGGTGGACACCGGGTATCTTTAGGGTGACCCACGGACAGGTGCCAGTCAGGCTGACAGGATGCTGGGTCAATCAGGAGCCAGCTCTTTCACAAATTACATGATCTGTGGTCTGACTAGGACTGGTCAGAGGGAGGAGTAGACAGTTGACATGTCACACTGTGTATGTCCTGTGTTGTCTTGAAGGTGACACATGAACCCTGATAAAGTGTTACACTGCAACATTAGTAGCAATGCTTAATGGTGTGATTGCCCAAATGTCTACATCTATGCTGTAGGAGGCATGAGCAGGGACAAGGCAATTACATTTGGGTGGTGTGCATGGAGGGGATCACTGGTGTGGCCTCCATCAGTGTCTCACTAGTCCTGTCGGATGAGATTTGCTTTCAAATGGCCTACAGTACCTTTCACACGAGAATCAGGTCACAGGTGATACCAGGCCTTCAAAACTCCAAGCCAGTGTGTTATATGAGCTGAGTTCCATGCAGTGAGATGGTACTATGACAATGGTAGGCATAGAAAAGGGTGTGGCACACTGGATGACTCTTGCGAGTGTGTGTATGTAGATGAGGGAATCTCAGGGTACACATATCAGCATTCCAGGGACCTCTTCAGACAGGTGGGGTGTGACCAGCCAAATGGGTGTGTAAGGTTTTTAGAAAAGGGCTGACATGTAGATGGGATGTGATGTGCTGGATGCTTGTCATATGTGTGGCACTTGTGCTGTGTATGTTCTGCTTATGTGTAACTCTAGTGACAGATAGTCATTGCAAAGATTGTAAGTAGTTGGAATTACTGCTGCCAAGAGTCTGGTAATACATTCCTGTTCCTGAAGCAAAAGCATGTCAACTGCCTGATGTATGAGGCCTGTTTTCCCCTATTTGAGTGATGGTGGTTTAGTTGTGTGCCATCTGCTGCGATGAACCATGTTTCCTACATGTATGTGTGTAATAGGTGTGGTCCTCAGCTATTGACCTTCAAAGGTGAACTGTACAGGATGTCAGTCTTTTACATTGTGTGTGTATGTGACCGTTGTATGATATGCATTACATATGTAGTGTATTTTTCTGTGTCCTGATTGTTATATCATTAATGCTCCATGAGACAACATTCTTCTTCTGATATTTAGAGCTAAAGGTGTGCAGAAATGAATAGCCAGACCATGATGTGGTGTTTGTTATCAGTGTTTATTTACAATAGTTCATTAAGTGGTGATGGTGATAATTATGAAAATAAATTGTTCACAATGTGTTGGCACCTACGCACTCCAGCAGCCGTGAGTGGTTGTTCCCCCTCCTGTTGCAGGCCAGCATCCTCCTCTTCCTCGTCTTCAGGCATGTATGGGACTGGTTCGAGGAGGGGAATGTTCCTTTTGACACAAATGTTGTGCAATATTGCACATGTGAGGATGATCCCACAGACCATCTCGGGGGAATATAGTAGGCTACCACCAGTGATGTCGAGGCAGCGGAACCTTGACTGGAGGATGCCGAAGGTCCTCTCGACAATGCTGCGTGTCCTCTTATGTGCGTCATTGTATGCCCACTCTGCAGAGGTACTCGTGTTGCCAAATGGTGTCATTAGCCATGGCTGGATGCCATACCCCTGATCAGCTGAAAGAGAAAAAGAATGGGATCATGTTGATGTAGCTTGCACTATTGAAAAGACCTTCAATAGCAGTAGTTGTCTTGTGTTGTCTGTGACTATTTAGTGTACTAATGTGACATCCTATACTTGTAGGCTATACCATCTGCATTGTGTTGTTTCCTTGGCTGAGCACGTGTTTGTCTGCTAACAGTTTGTCATCAGTATGTTTTGGGATTTTCAGTGCAGTGTGCCCGCCCTAGCATTGTGACTTGTGATACAGGTGTCCTTGTGTCTTTACTTGGGGTGAGTAGATAGTTCAAGGTACAGTTTCATTTATAAGTGTTGTTAGCACGTTCATATGAAAGTACCCTGGACATCCCATACCTTTAGACTTAGGCAGTGTATTAATGTAAAGGTCATTGGGACACTTACAATTTGCAAGGTGACAATTCGGCTACCACACTCATTAATGTCTTCACATTAGGCTGTACAGTAAATTCCGATGTGTGACAGGTTCAATGCTGACTTAAGAAACATGGCTAGCGGTGTCACGACCTCAGTGTGTTCCTGTCTAGATGTTGCTGTTGTGGTGTATGTGTTGTGTGTCCTAGAGGGTTGCTGTGCAGTGTGTATATTAGTAGGTTTTAGTACTTACCAACAAGTAGTCCATTGCCATACCGTCCATCCTGGAAGTGTTGGTTGATGGTGCAGTGACAGAAGATGAATGAGTCATGGGCACTCCCAGGATATTTAGCCACGATGTTGGTGATCAATCCCTGATGATCGACTATTGCCTGCACGTTGATTGAATGTGTGTGCTTCCTGTTGCGGTAAAGGTGTTCAGTTGCAGCAGGTGGCACAAGGCGTACATGTGTGCAGTCGATTGCACCAAGGACGTGTGGGAAGCCACTGATTGCGTAGAACCCCTGTTTAGTTTCCTGCTGCTTCTGCAGTGTGTTAGGGAAGCAGATGTGGCGGGGTGTCAGGCGAATGATGACATCCAGTACTTTGGGCAGAAATGCAGAGAATGATGGTTGTGATATTCCGCCAACCAGGGCACCAGTTGTTTGAAATGAGCCACTTGCCAGCATGTGAAGTACGGCAAGCAGCTTTGTTTCTGTTGGTATGGTGTGGGGTGTCACCAAAGTGGGGGCCAACTGCTGTTCAATGTTTCTCAGCAGCTGCTGTATGGCCTGCCAGTTCAACCGGTACCTCTGTATGATGTCATGTTCCCTGAGGCCCTGAAGGGTGGTTCTTGGGCGGAATATCCTCTCCTGCCTTCTGCGCTGCCTTTGGGGTCCCTGCTGGTGTTGTTGTAGCTGCTGTTGTTGCTGCTGGGCTCTGCGTCTGCGTGCACACTGGATAAGAATCACCTCCATGTCTCCCTTTTGCTGCTCTGCTGCTCTGCTGCTCTGCTGTTTGTTCTGTGTGTTCTGATTAAATACAGGTGTGTTTGCCCCATTTTAACGCCTGCCCTGACCCAGGTGTTAAATTTTGATGCAAATCGGGCTGTGCGTCATTTTCTGGCTCCGCCTCCCGGCCGTCCGTCATTTTTACCCGAAAGCATAAATACGACGCACGGCCGCTTAAGTCATTTTTTGGACGGGAACGCCTACCCTGCATATCATTAACGCAGGGCGGGTTGCTGCATCCAAAAAATGATGCACACAGTGGAATTTTGACGTCCACGGGCTCGGGCATCAAAGTTTAAATACGGGGCAACGTTTGCGCTGATTGTGCGTCAACATTTTTGATGCACAATCGTCGCAAACGGAGTATAAATATGTCCCTAAATTGCTGTCAAAATATATTTTAGACATTAGATTTATTGCGTGTAGTGAAATTAATTTTTCTCTTTAATGTTTCATGTGTGATTTATGAGTTTAAATAAAAATGTGCATAAAAATAAATGCATTTCCCTGTCATATTTACCGTGATGCCTTAAATAGTTTGAAATTCTTAAAGAAATGTTTTACATATTCTGATGGTATATTATTACTGCTGAATTTGCAAGTTTGCATATTATTTGTGTTTTATTAATAAATATATTTATACATTAATGTTTGTTGTATTAGCATAACTAAGCCTGCTGAGCTTGTATTTGCAGTCACGTAAAAGTGATAAATCATTGTTCTCTCTAGTGTGAAATTTACCCTTGGTGGCTCTTCTTATGAAATGCTTTGCAAGTAGCAATAGGTTCTTTGTTCAATTATAGAGAGACTTGTAGTTAAGAGACCTTGGTTGTGGAACATTTAGGGCTCCGGACATAACATGAAATAAATTGTTTCAATTGACATATAGATTCACATGGGACTGAGAAAAATACATTGTACACCCTGGGAAGAAATTGGATTGTTTCAAGAGGAAATAAATTGTTACTGAACTGTTTGGATTTACACGGAAAGAGGAGATGATCCCAGACCAAACCTTAGGAAATACCAGACTGTTGAAGCCTGACATTTTATTGAATTTTGATTGGATGATGCCTCTTTTGCATGATGTGAGGCAACTGAGCTGACAAATCAGAGTTGTTTGTGTACTTTACTATAAGGATGGACTTTGTACAATTTAGGCAGTCTTTCCCACTGTTCTCTGTGCAACTCGTGTTGTGCACTCCCCTGATGTGCTTCTAACGGACTTTGCTGCTGATCTGAAGCTTTGCTGAAGAATCCTTGAATGCTGATCCTAGGAAAGATATATTTCCCTGTTGATTGCCATTTCCCTTGACATGTCTTTCTTTTTCTAGAATTGAAGCTAGCATGCTGACACTCACTTTTTATTTTTCTGGATAGTAATCTATGGACCTGAGTATATTTTTCCAAACTATTGTTTTTGTCTTCTTTTTATATTTTGCCCACTTGTGTTAGCCCATCCCCACACATGCATGTCCTAATTTGGTTAGCTGTAGGGTTAACCTATGTCCAACCTGAATTGTGTTCTCTGCTTAATTTAATCTGAAAAATGCTAACACCGTCTGAAATATGTTTCTGTGGCTCAAGTAATTTCTTAAATGATATGTATTATTCTTCTTGAATGCTTAATTGTGTTGATGCTAATTAGATGAAACTTGCTTCACCATTTTAGGTGTTGATTCTCTTACAATTTAATTTTGCGCACAGTCTATATGACATTGGCTTTGTGGTTATAAAATAAAGCTTTGAAACTTTTAATTGATTGGTGTCTCCTTCCGTGGTTACATCGGTCATGGTGTCTAAATTGTTTGGGTGGTGTTAATGGAAATTTGTGTATGGTTCACCACAATCCTTGCTGGGTCAAAAGGTCCGTTAACTTCGGTGAAGCATATGATTCCTGTGAAGGACAAAAAATGCGCTCACAGTTTGGTAGCAGAGGAACGGTAATATCCCATAAGAGGGATAACCACATTTTTAGTCAGTGGTAGGGGTGACAGTTTTGGTGAAGAGTGACGGTTCTGTCCCATAAGAAGGGTAACCATATTTTTGTCCAGTATTAGGCATGTTATTGCCCCCGCCAAAATCTGCCCACCCTCTATGTAGTTTATTCTATGGTTAGTTTGAGAGGTTCATGAAATTCCAGCATTGTGTCTACAAGTGTCGTATTGTGTAAGTATAAGTAGAGATTTGAGCTTGCAATGATTTTTGCTTGAAGATTGTAGTGAAGTATGAATTTGTGAAGTGTTTTACAGAGTCATCATACTCAAAGTGATTGTGGTGCTTTGTGCTTAAAAATTGTCTGCAGTTATTGTTGATGGGTCCGTCAAGGCCTAAGATCCCAGGATAATGCACAAATGTAGAAGACACTTGATTAATTTACTGTCTGCAGTAAGGTACTGGTCATGAGGTGACATTGACAGTGCCATTAGTTTTCCATGAGCGTGTATGAGATGTCGATTGGTATTAGGTGAATCTCGAAGGCCTAGGGAGGATCCGTATCAACAAGGATGAGAATTGCTGGTCAACTTTCACTCTTTGTGTAATTTTGAGAGCCACATTCGGAAGTGTAACCGTACAGCTTTCCAAGCATTTAAGCCATACCCGTAATGTGGAGACAGGTTTTTGGTTTTCAGTCTTGCCTACAATATTTTGCATTTAGTTTATGTGTGCATAATTGTGTGAGAGACAATTGCAAAGCAACTGCAGCTACTGAGTGAAGTGTGACGTCATTTGTACCATGCTGGGATTGGTCGGTTAGTGAGAAAACCGTGATCGTATTGGTATTGTTTGAGAATATTATAAAAAGGATTGTGCAATTGACCTTACTTCCTGGTTTTATTGAAAATTGTTATTAGTTGAAATTGTGTGAAAATTAATGTTTTCAAAGCTTTAAGAAGTGCACTGAGGGGAAATGTGCTTATTCCAGTTAGAGGGGGTGAACAGTTAGCACCCAAAGGAAAACCAGCACACGAAGTGTCCGAGAAGAAAGGAGTTTCACCATGTATTTGGGTTAAACAATGGTGCACAATCACTGAGAGAGAAGGTTCATTAGCTTTTCCTTTATACAGAACCTTTCATTTGAGAATTTCAGAAAATTTGAGGAGAATATTGTGTAAATTAAAGCCTCTTCCAAGACCAACACAATTTGAAGCTCTTGCTACTTGGGAACTTGTTGCAAGCCAGAAAGAGACAGCAACAGTTGGAAATAGAATGAACAAAGTAGTAAAGAAATTAGTGGAAACTAGATGGGATTCAGAACAGAAAATGTGGAAAGCAGGAATATTAGTTGGAGTGAGAATATTTCCAACTGTCACTTAGGAAGATGATGGGAGTACAAAACCTACAACAGGAAAGAAGCAGACAGCTAAAGCAGAACAGACAGCAGATGAGGGTAAAAAGAGAGCCACATGCAAAGGTGATTCAGAAGGTTGGTTCATAAATCAGCTTCTGATGAATCGTTCCCCACTGTATCATTCAGTTTAGGAAGCAGTACAGAATGTAGCCCCAAATGTGCCATTTGCTCCAGTTACACAGTGCCCAATTCAGATAGTTCCAAGTACACCTGCAAATTCAGTGACACAAGTGCCTGTGGGTTATCCACCAGTTCCAACTGTCAATACAGCACAGTATAGTACAAGCCCAGTTATGAATGAGGTAGTGCCAAGTCCTAATGTGAATCAGGTGGTGTCTACACCTAATGAGACTACACCTGCTCAGATTTTGATCAGAATCAGACCATGCCTATGTATACACTAATGAAGACAGTGTCAAATGTTACCCGAGTCAAATAGTACAGACTTTCAGTACTGTTTTAACAGGTCAAAGTACTGGAATTCAAATTCCTCAGAATCAGACAATTTTTACGGGACCCAATGATTAACAATTTCCGTGACTATAGGTCCAGCTGTTCCATTGTATGCTTCAGGCAACCCTGGAAGCAATGCTCAGTCAATGAATGTTTCAACAGTTCATGAAACCCCAGTATCTGAAGGAATGTCACCAAATGGTATGCAGATATCAGTATATTCACACAATTCAGAGATGGAGAGAATAGCTTCTTGTGTCCCAACTTTGACCCATACATGAGTTGCAGAAACAAAATGTAAAATCAAGCAGGACCAGTTTTTGATGCAAGATGCCCTTAGGATTCTTCACTTCCTAACATGCCCACAACAGCTCAGATTACGAGTGTATATTGCAGTACCGTGCAAAATATGCCACAGAGAGATAATATTAGTTTGCAAGGTTTTTCAGCCCAGCAGTTGACTGATTGGTTAGACAATATGAGCCCAAAAAGAGCAACAGGTGCAACGAATGGTAATGTTAGAACAGGAGAGACACAGGGGAAAGACACAACAGTGAATGTGTCCAAATTAAAATTAGGATTAAATGAATTAATTATGGGAGCACTTGAGATGCAGCGATTGGAAACATACACAGAGGATGAATTGCGATTCATGTGAAAAGATGTTATGTAACTTGCAGGACTGGCTTATGAGGACTGGCTCATCTAAACACTTAAGAAAAAGTTCCAGTTTAGAGTTCAGTACCAAAGACATAGCAAACATGAGATCACTCGGAATGAGAATGCACATAAAGGAAATAATCACATACATTCAAACATAGGGTGCATTAGATAAATAGGAAGGCAGATGGGCAAAGAAAAGAGATCAGAAGAGAGCAAAGCAGAATTTGTCTCCGACTGGAGCAAATCAAGCTGATGGCAATGTAAAAATGTTGCCAATGAGGGAAATTCCAGGTGGAGGGTATGTACATGTCCCTTGGAGCAGAAGTGATACACTTTCATTCATAAATAATTACCAAAGATTGAGAGAGAAGCCAGTAGAGTGTGACAAGCATTGTTTGACATTGTGGTTCCAGTTGATTTGTCGGATGAGTGCAAGAGTTGATTGGTCAAATTGTGAACTGCTGAGAAATCAGGTAACAGGTGAGCAGTCTGACAAGGTTATGAAAGGGTATTATAAAGTGACTAAGTTTCTGAAGAACAAAGTTTCCCCAAAAGATGTTGACTGGCAGAAGATTGCCAGGACAGCACAGGAGACAAAATAGTTGATTCATTCATATCATGAAAGATTGTTGCAAGAGTTCAAACAGCACAGTGGTTCTGAACCCACTGAATCAAAAGATATGAGTCATTTTGTATTTAGATTTGTGCAAGGATTGAAGCCTGAGTTAAGTTCTATGATTATGCAGCATTTGATCTGTTGGCAGAACAAGCCCATTGATGAGGTACTACAGTACTCAAGAACCCTGTAGTGACAAAATTTAATTGAATTGAAGCAGAAAAAGCTGAAGGAGAAAATAATGGTGATGGAATTGAAATCTGCTCAGACAAGGAATCAGAGCCCGCAGATGATGGTGAACACTAATGGAATGCAAGGCATGCAACAGCAGGTCAACAACATGCCTCAGGTCAGGTAGAAGAAGCGGTGTTCGGATAGATCAGAGTGGTAATGTGAATGATGTGCAGTCAATGAAGAAACCGCAGCTATGTCATGCGTGCAGCAACTTCGTCCATGCAAACAGGAATGTCCCTATAATAATGTGAATAATTTGGTGCAGAATGGTGGTGTTGCTCCGATTGATGGCAGTGATCAAGTTCAAATTCAGAGAGTTGAATGGCTCTGGCCCACATTATGACATAGGGGGTATAAACCGCTTACTGCTACGATGGCGGCTGCCAAAAGACCGTCACCATGGCTACCATCCGTCTACCAGATTATGACCTTAGCCGTATTTCCGCCACAAGAAGGGCGGAAATCCGGCAGTGGCCATACTGGCAGATAGTGGTAAGGTGGCGCTGCTACCACCAGCACCCCCACACCAGTAGACCGCCACCAGCCATGTGATATGGCCTGGCGGTGTTCTGCTGAAGGGCGCTGATGGCGGTAGCAGCGCCCCGTTCCATTCCCTGACAGAAGACCACCTGGATGAAGGTAAGTTGGGCTTCCAACAGGGGAGGGGGTGGGAGGTGTTGTGTGTGTGTGTAGGGTTGTGCGTGTGAATGTGTGAGTGTGTGACTGCCTCTGTCTGTGTAGTCTTGTTTGCATGGGTGTATGCATGTGTGTGAAGGTAAGAATGGAAATGTGAATGCGTTTCTGCATGTCAGTATGAATGTGTGTATGGGTGTGTGTTTGTATGGAGGGTGGGGGATCGGAAGGGTGGAGCGTGGATGGATGGAGGCATCTGGGGAGTGTTTGGGGGGTGGGTGAGCCTCCTACCTGTGACAGGGAAGGAATTCCCTGTCACTGGTAGGGCCTACCACCATGGTTTTTGTGGTGTTGCTAAGGCCATGAAAACCATGCCAGTAGGCTGGCTCAAAATGCTGCCAGCGGTACTATAGCGGCCGCGGGGCTAGAGATTGATATCTCCGGCCGGGCGGCTGCTACCGCCATGGCGGTCTGAGTGGAGAAGTGCCGGGTTGGCTATAGCCAACCCGCCATTCTCATAATGTGGGGGTATGCACCACCAGCCTGTTGGCGGTACTGCCGCAACTTTACCACTCACCGACGGGGTCCTAATGACCCCCTCTGAATATAAAATGTGGCTGTTCCTACAGGATTACAGCAAATGCAGTTGCAGCAACAGATGCAGGTCCCACAACAAAAGCAGATTCTATAAGCCCCAATGACACTGCAGCAAGTGATTGTTCCTCAGCAAAACATGAATCAGAGAGCAAATGCAAATGTAAATCAATTGGTAATAACATTTCCCTTAATTGATCTGAGTGATGAGGAGTTTTCAGAAATATTTAACAGTGACTGTTCTAATGATGAGAATTGCATGTTAGAAGCATCCTTAGAGGTAGATCAACATGGTCCCTATGTAAATGCCATTGTTATGGGACATGATGTTTCATTCTTGGTCGACACCAGAGCTACACGTTCCACTGTCAGAACCGCAGAAGTACAAAAAGTGTCCTTGTCATGAAAAATAATTCAGGTGGTAGGACTAGCAAATCAGCAGTTAACTAACCCAATTACAGAACATATCCTAGTAAAAATAGGCTAATTTGGGGACTGGCACAAATTTGTCGTATGCTGTTCAAGTCCTGTGAGCCTGTTGGGTCATGATCTATTGTGTAAGTTAAATTGTTCTGTTAGCTACACTCACAGTGGAATAGCAATTCAAACAAATAGTGATGAAGAAATGCCCTGCAAAATTAAAGAATTGTACCCTCTCATTTCATTATTCCTAATGATGATAGGCAATGATTTACTCAAGGAGTTGCAAGAGACAGTTATGGCAATTGTTTGGGATTTTTCAGGAAAGGAGATTGGAATCATAAAAGGAGTTGAGTCAGTTAAAATCACAGTGAAGCCAAATACAGTGTTTCTGAGAATATTGTTGTTTGAATAAAACAACTTTTGAGCTTCTTCATGGACGAACAAAAGAGAACAGCGAATGGTTGCTTTGCACCACTTTGGAACCCCTTGCGCCACATTATGCCTGCATCAAGCATAATGTATGCATGGGGGGCATTCCTGCGCTAGAAGGGCTGAAACAATGGCGCACAGAAATCTAAGAGATTTGTTTGCGTAATTTTTATCTGCATTTTTAACGCCTGCTAAGAGTAGGCATTAAAGGAAGGCTGCCATTTTTTTCAACAAGCCTCCGGGTGCTTTGCAGGATTAGTGTCACAGCTTTTGACGCTAATCCAGCAAAGCACCGGACTAGCATCAAAATGTGTGGCGCTAGTACATCTGACTACCGCCATGGTGTGCTGCATTTTGAATACGGCACACACATGGTGGTGTTAGGGGAACTCTAAGGGGCGCACTAGGTGCAGTGCCACATTTAAAAAATCTGCCCCTTAGCTTTTTATGGGTTTGGTATTTATTAACACATTTGGCAGCTGTGGCTGGAACATCCTCATCGTCTCTTGGAAATTGCCTAAAAACACAAATGATTCCTGAATATGACCTGACTTCATGTAGCACTATTGCACTGTGATAGGTGAATGAGCTTAGGACTGACCCCCATTGTAACGAATGTACTTTAAAATCTGGAATCTTGTATTTTATTATAGTTACTGTACCTGATATTGGTCTTAAAAAATGTTGCTTATTAGTATTGTACTTGAATATAGTTCATGCAATGGGGCCTGGGGAAGAATTGATACATACATTGTGCACAAGGCACTTTACTAGGGGCACCCTAGAGCCCTCATTTACAAAAGCATTGCGGCACTGGAACGTCATTTTTACCGATGTTTTGGTGGTGCAATGCCCTGCCCCATATGTACAAAGTGTTGTTAAGTCACTTTTTGTTGCTTAACGCCACTTTCTAAATATGGCCCCTTTACACGCATCATTTTACGTGAAAGGGGGGTGCAAAGGGAGTCGCTGTGGGTGTTGCTGTGGGCGTTCCACTGCAACACCCATTGCATTTTGATGCTGCCCCAGACTTACCAGGAGTTCTAAACCTGAGGCAGCGCCAAAATCTAACGCCACCTCTGAAGTGGCATTAGCATGGTGCAACTACGAGAAATACATATTTTTTTTTGCTTTTCCTCTGTGTGCTGCAGAAGCAAGGGTGCATGTGTTGGCGCTAGGCATCTAATTTTAGCACCAGCTCTAGGGAGAACACAGGGGTGTGCCATATTGTAACAAATATGGCATATCCCTGTGTTTCTGAAGTCATACATTGTGGAGCTGCCAAATTTGACACCTATTAGTAAATGAGGCCCTAAAAATATAGGCAACCAACCAAAGAAAGCTAACAACGTGACTTATGCACATTTGAAGGTGGCAGAGAGCAGGAGAGTAAGGAAAGGATAAGAGGACCTGTAGCAGGCATGGACGTTTGATATTAGACTGTAAGCACAATGCACTTTATTACAAATGCACTTCATGAAGTATGCACCTTGGGTGTGATTGCCATGTACTTCACAGGCAGTGATTGGAATATAACAACTGCACTTTTTCAATAATGGTCAAATTTAAAGGACCCTTTAAACCAATTTGGTCATAAATAATCCAGAATGGGGAAAAGGGAAATGAACCTCATCAGTAGAGAGCAAGGGGTATTAGAGAAGGAGATTAAGGAAATACATAGGACTGCCATTGGGTTAGGACATGTGATATAAGACTGTTAGCACTATGTACTTTATAATGAATGGGCACGTTTGTAAATGTGATATCGATAATATAGAATAGGATGCATTTTAAGACGTATGCACCCTTAAGTGACCGCCATGCACCTGAAAGGCTGAAATATAGTGTCCGCATGTAATTAATGATGAACAGTGATTCAAGTTTACCTTCCAAATGAGTTTCGCAGGGATGTGTAATCCCTATTGCGCACTCCCAGGACTTATTGTTTGGAGTCAAGGGCAACACGTTTTCATATTTATTTTGTCCTTGGGACAAGTAGGCCCAACCCCCTGCAGCACAAACTCTGACAATTTAGAGTACCACATTATGGATCAGGGAAGGGCATTGACTACAGTAAAGGTAACATTTGTGTCTGTATGTTAATGCTGTTTGAACTTGCATTTATGGGACGTTAATGCAAAGCCTTTATTATTAGAGTAAGTGGACTAAAGACACATAGGCAAAATTTAACAATATGAGGCTACGTATAATGAACCTTCAGGATATTTTAAAGAAAGATATGACACTCACTTCAGCACCTATCTAGAAAGTTTCAGGGTGATCTTTCAAGCAGGGGCCGAGAAAAAAGGGGGTCCCAAAGCACATTTTCCCCATTCATTTTTCCATAGGGATTTGGAGCACTTCTACAGCCTGAACCACTGGACGGAATAACACCAAATTGCGAGGAAAGGTAGATCTTGGTCCAGAAAGCACCCTTTTTGTTATTTGGTGTAAATCTCTACCGTAGTATTTGAAACATTAAAGAAAATATATAAGGACATGAAGGCTCTGCGAACCCTCCCGATCTCGTGCTGAAATCTGATTGGCTGCCAACACTTCACCAAGGAAGTGTTGGCACCCATGTTGGGACTCTGCTTCAGTCAAGTTCCTGAAAAAATGATGGAAAAAAAACAAAAGGGGCCAGGGTAGAGTCACCCTGGCCCCTTAGCTCCGAGAGGGACCACCCCCACTGGAGCAAAAATGCCTTTTTTATTTTATTTTCAGCAGGACCTACGGGTCTGCCAAAACTTGGGGAAAAAAATAGCAAGCATGGGCTTCAGTGCTTGTGTAAATGCAGCCTTCAGGTGGGCCAAATCCTGGGGGCACTGCCATTTTCAAAGCAGGGTGCACCCCCTGCAGCCACGGAACTGCTGCTTCCCTGGAGCTTTAAACAAATTGAGTGAGGGGGGGCCTGTGGCCCGCCATAACCCTGGGGACAACCAGCACCCTGGGCCTTTTTAAAAATTGAATGTGGGGGACTGCGCCCCCGCCTGAAGCTCTGGGGACCACGTTCTCCCCAGACAGATTTGAAATTAAGTGTAGGGGGACCCACTCAGCAGCCCCTGCAGCCCCGGGGGTAAATTTAAATAACATAGGGGGGCAGGTTTGGAACCCTGGGGAGCACCACCTCCAAGGGCAATTAAAGTTGGAGGGAGGCTGCGTGGCCCCCCTCGAGGAGCCAGTGATGGCTTTGGGGACCACCACCCCCAGGGCTGACTCCTGCTCTGCCCTGGGGTGCCCATCCCTGGGATATAGCTATTTGTTCTTACTTGGTGGGAGCTTAACAGCTCCCGTCACGTCTGGGCAAACACTTCACTTTCTGCACGTGAGAACTGTTTGACAGCTATCACTTGCAGGAAGTGAAGTTTTCATCTGTTTCCTTGCACACAAATATGCGTGCAGGGAAACAGATGAAAACATTGCTCCTGAGAACAGGAAGTTGCTATTTAAAGCAACTCTGTGCTTGTGGATGCAATGCCAGCTCCCGCAGGATGTGGAGAGCTATCTAGGACTGCAGGAGCCTTCAGGCTCCCACAGTCCTGTCACTCACTCTCTCTCTCTTCCATCCCATAACAGGATGGAAGAGAGAAAGAGATTGTTATTGTAATGGTCTCTCCATACAATGACTTCACATAATCAGACTAGCAAGATGTTTGGTACAAATGTTATAGTTACATTTGGATGCAGAGTGGAACAGAGCCACTTCTGGCCTAATGATCAAGGTCATGTGCAATCACGCAGTAGGCTGAAGGTTCAAATCCTAGTTTTGAACCAGGAGCTACCTTTCTGCCTAATTTGGTTTAATTCCATCCAGTGGTTCGGGCGTTATTGCTGTTTAAAATACTTATGGAAAAATACATGGAGAAAAAGCATTTTGTGACCCCCCCACTTTTTCTGGCCCCAGCTTTACCATCCCAAAATCTTTCAGACAGATGCTGAAGCGAGGGCTGTATTTTCTAGGAAACATTTGTGAAGATCCATCAAACTGTGCCAAAGTTATTAGCTAAACAAAAAAGCTTTTTATATAAAAACTAGGTCCCAGGATAAAATATATTAAATATATATACACTCACTTAAACAAGGTAGCCAGGTCAAATGCAGGGTGCTCACCAATACTATTCAGGATGTTGTAAGGGTCAATTAGTAACACTGGAGTGGTGCTCTTTAACAAGGGTAGGCTACCAAGCATCCCCAAACATAAACCCCCAACAAAAAAAAGAAGGGTTAATTATTGACAGACACAAGAAGAGTTCTGACCACTCAAATTTCAAGTGAGAGTCAATGTCCAATTCCAGTGAAGTTTCAAGGCGTTTTATTTCTGATCCACCATGTAGTTCATACAGCTTCAATCAGAACAGCCAAGAACAGCCAACACATGTATTAATAAAATCAAATCAAACATATAATTACTCGGATGTACTCCAAGGATTCACCATCACCCACTATTTGGTGTCAAAAAGGTCAGATGTAATTAGATAAAATCTTCACACAAAACCAAAGTAAACATGCAAAGTCTTTTAGTAGCAGTGCTCACAAGGTCCAAAGTGTAAGTATATATTACTGAAACTAGGGAGAAGGTTACATGTCGGTCCCAAAGAAGTGATGACACAGCCAGTGTTGAGGGATACAGTACCACTCCAAGTAAAATTACCTGCCACTTGCCAGTGCACAAAAAGAAAACAAGTAGTGAAATTAAAGAAAAAGAAAAAAGGAAAAAATGGTATTAATAACCTGAAATGTAGCAACACAAGAAGTCATTTCCAGTATCCAAATCATATCAGTGCTAGTATCCAAACCATACCCTGTTAGGAATAAAAATGTATAAAGTAAACGTGAATTGGTACAACCATCTGCACGGAGGACCCCCTCCAATTCATTCACACATAGAAACCTAAACTTTCCGTCAGGTAGTAGATCTGACATCCCCAAAGAAATATGGTGGAGATAAATTAACTTAAACCGTCTGTCCAAAACACAGTACATTTTAACCCTTACTGGGCACCTCTCTCTATCAATGGTTGATGCTAGGACATCAGACCAAAAGTAGCACAATTGGCAGGAAGGTGCGCCTAAGGCAAACCCGTCTGTGCCCGTCTACACCCGACTGGGGCTGGGGACAGGGGCTCTGGCCCTCCTAAGCAAGATTTGGCTTGCAATCATCATTCCCTGTGATCTGCTAGGATACTAGCTGAGGGACAGGAGTGTAGGGGCTGTGTTCGGGTTCCCCCTGATCGGATAGAAGGGTGGAGATGCAGCATGTGCACATGGGCACCCAAAATTATGCTTTCCATACGCCCTACCTATGCCCCTCAGCAGGTTCCTTCAAAGAGTTGGAATGGGAAAGAGAATGTTAGTGTAAAACAAATTATATATGGACTTATCAATGAGCGCTCTGTGATCAAACACAGGACTGAAATTGAAGACATGATTGAGTGCTTGAACTTGATTTGTTTATTTGGTACCGAGACTTGTGTGAAGGATTATTCAGGCCCGACTTTATAGCAGCCTCCCCACCTGGTTATATATGTTCTCCAGACACGACAGAACTAATGGCAGAGGAGGTGGGTTAGCTATTATTTTTAAGTCAGAATATTTTTGTCACTGGGAAGCCATAAATGCTAGACCGTAGGTGCCTACTTTAAGGTTTGCCTGAAAAATTTTGTGTTTTTTGAGGGTCTTTTAATTTATCATTGTCCAGCTCCTAAAAATGTTTTTCTCCAACACTGGCTGACCATTATAGAGCCATAACTCCGGCCTCCAAGTGCATTTTACTGGGCGATTAAAATTTTCATCTTGAGGACACTCAGGACCCCAACACTGGTGAGTTCTTGAACCTCATGGCGAGTCTTGGCTGGCAGCATAAGGTTACAATGGCCACCCACCTGGCCGGCCATTTATTAGATGGGATGTTTGTTCGCCAATACAATTGTGCCCTCTTGTAGAATAGGGCCCTTGAGTGGACGGATCACCACCTTATTACTTTTAGGGTGACATACACTTTGTCTTTGCCTCACCCTCCCTTCCCCCTAAAGCGCATCAGACAATGGAGTAGGATAAAGGAGCAGAATTTCATTCCGGCCTTGACGTTAGGTTGGGACCAAGCTAAAAAACAATTCCTGTCGGCCATCAACAGATTTGACTTTGGGGTCAAAATGGCTATTGATCATCTGGCCACCTTAATGACGCCCCATCCCCTGGCCAGGAAGAAAGCTCCTTCTCCCTGCTATGCCAAGGACATTAAGGTCTTACAAAGAACATATTGACGACAGGAATGCAGGTGGAAATTAAATCAGAATCCTGTGGAAAAAGAGAAGCTTAGATTGGTGCTGAGTGATTATTAATGCACGATCAATAAAGCTAAAACTGACTTTTACACATGTAAAATCAAGGAAGATACAACATCCCCAGATAACTTTTTAGAGTGGTACACTCCCTGACTGTTCCTACTGCTCCTCCAGAATTTTAAAATTCTCAAGAATTTTGCAACTAGGTTGCTAATTTCTTTAAAAATAAAGTCGTTCAAATTCAAGGTATTTTTGTACAGCACTCTGAGGTGCAAGATCCCCATGAGCAATTAAACAGCTCAGAAACCAATGACACCCGTACTCTTACTACTTTCTAGCCTCTGCAGAGGGAGAAGATTAAGGAATTTATGGGCAGAGTCAGGTTGGGCTCTCCCAGCGATCCCTGCCCATATCACATACTGAAGCTTGCTCCTGAGTTGGTGTCCTCGCCCCTGGTACCTGTGTATCATGAGATTCTGAACACCGGACATTTCCTCCATCAAGGAAGAAAGTGATTGTTAATCCTTTGAAAAAGAAAATAATGGTGGTGCAGCGAATGATCTCAAGAGCCTCTGGCCCATAACTTTGTTGCCCTTTCAGGCAAATATTTTTGGAAAGCATCTTAATACAGAACTGGCACATTTCCTACAAGAAACCGGATGTTTGGATCCTTCTTAGCACAGCTTTAGGAAAGCTCATAGCACAGAATCCGCCCTTATTACTACCTCGGATTCTATTCGGAGACTGGGTGATAAAGGGAACAGAGCTATTTTAGTGCTATTGGATTTATGTGCTGCATTTGATACCATTTTGCTGCATTTAATGGTATAACGTCTTCACCAAGCGGGATCCAGAAAGAAAGTCTTGTGTATTCTGAAGTCCTTTCTATGCGATCGATCTACCACAGTAAGTTGTGGCGATTTCAGAGCTCCCCCATTTCAACTACCTTGAGGGGTCCCACAGGCCTCCTCTCTCAGCCTCACTTTGTTTAACCTTTGTGTGGCCCCGCTGGGAGACGCATCCGCTCTTTGGGCTTTCTGGCTGCCTCCTATGCTGATGATACTCAGCTAATCATTCCAATTAATAAGAACTGGGAAGAGGTAGCAGATAGATTCCATCACTGTATGAGTCACATTAATAAATGGATGGTCCACAATTGGCTCAAAATGAATGGCGACAAAACTGAGATTCTTTTCTTCAGCTCTAGCAGTGATTTGTGGAGCCCACACTGGTGGCTGCAGTTGTGTGGTGACCTGCCTGTCCCAATAGAATCCACCAGAAATCTTGGGATCATGTTTGACAACTCCTTGTCCTTCAAGTCCCAAGTAAATTCAACCACCAAAGCCTGCTATTAGATTCTAAAAACTTTGAAGAATAGTTTCCCCTACCTCCAAAAGGAACTTAGAATTTTGGTGTCTCTTGCCTTGGTGATCTCCAAACTAGATTATTGTGATGTGTTGATGTTAAATATTGACAAAGGTTCTCTCAACAAATTGCAACTGATTCAGAATACTGCTGCTCGCTTCATATTACATCTTCACTGCTCAGCTTCGGCTATGGGCAGCCTGAGACAGTTGCATTGGTTACCTGTCGAGAGAAGTATTGCATTCAAGGCTCTTTATCTAGCTCATAAGGCACTTCACTCAGTAGGGTCTGAATACCTTTGCTCATCCTTACAATGGTATGTGCCAGGCTGTCAGCTTAGGTCATCAATTCTCCATTTGATTTCTGTCCGTCGTAGCCGTAAGGCTAGGTGGGGTGACAAAGCTTTTACAGTAGCAGCAGCCAAATGCTGGAATACTCTTCCTTTGTCCATTAGGAAGGACGATCATTTTCTGTCCTTTAGGAACCAGCTTAAACTTGGCTTTTTCCGAACTAATTTTTGTTGTTTCTGGCAGCCACTCTGCTTCTTTCCTCAGTGCTATTCTTCTTTTTCACCTTTTGCAACCTGGCGGTTCGTTTTCATGGCTGGAATGTGCTTTATAAATATCAATACATACATACATACATACATAAATGAACTCTGTTTGAACCATTTTAATTGATCTGGTAATGCCATGTAACCCATAGGCGGTGCACCACAGTGATGCTGACCACCATTAAAATATGCCACTGTATACATACCATTATCCAAGTCCCTGTAAACAAGTATCCAATACAGCAATATTAACATGTTCACTCAAAGCTCTCAAGTACTTAATATATATCACTATGGTACAAAATGTGATTCCTCAATTAAGATATACCCATCCTACTCACCGTATATCAAGCAACAATAGCCAGAGAGTACTCCTTGTGGCAATATTGGCATGAACTGACTTGGAGTGAGTGTTTGAAAGTTTCAGCACTCCATCCATCATCCTTTTGTGTTGCTAAAGTCACCCTAAGTGGCCACGGCATGTCCATATGTGGGTCCCTTGCTCACTGTACCACTGGATTCAAGCTAGACTGGATGTTGAGGGCTGATACCCTAAAACCAGTAACAGAATGCTTGCTTCTATTCCAGGGAGGACCTCACCTGGCAGTTCAGTCTGGCCTGTTCCCATGGGGAGGAGAGTCAAGACTGAATTGCATATGGCTGGGTCCAAACTGCGGTGGCGGCAAGGTGAGTAAAAGAACAATGGGTTTAACCAAGATATGTGACTGGGGGTGAGTGTTTGATAGGTTTCATCACTCCGTCCATCATTCTTTTGTGTTGTGATAGATAGATAGATAGATAGATAGATAGATAGATAGATAGATAGATAGATAGATAGATAGATAGATAGATAGATAGATAGAAGGGGGGCTTACTCTATTAGGGGGTGGGGGAGGTTGTCCCGCTATATTTGTACCCCCTACCCCTGTATTGAACTTAAATAAATATGTAAATATAAATTACTAATAAAGTGTTTATTCTGGCCCGGCACTCAGCTTTTTTCAGCAGCAAGCCAGTCACACTTACAGTTCCTGAGTTTGGCAGTGCGTCCTCAAAAATACCTGACAGCAGCAGACACTACTCTGCATGTTTAGATTCACCTGGTTTCACACAGTTCAAAGTGTGCATGTCTGGTTGGGCGGCTGCCTTTTTGTGGACAGCCCGACATGCACACTAAATGTCTCCCCACCTGCATTATTAAAGAGCTGGGGGAATCACAGCCGGCCTCCTAATGAATGCTGAGCTGGCCTGCCCGGGCCAATCCAGGCACTACTCTCATGCTGTGTTGATAACTTAACAGCAAGGGAGCAGCCTCTGGATTGGTTAAAGAGACACAGTTAGGCCTCTGGTGCAGGATTCCTGCGCATGACATGAGGCAGTGTGAGGGTGGGAGGCTCAGGATGGACAAGTCCAGATATGACAAATCACTGCATGGTTTTGTTACAAAGTCATGGAGTGATTGGCCTTTTGATTTCTGCGATTGCTCGCTCTTCAATCTTCATGCACAATGCCGCCAGGCAGAAACGGCATTATACACAAGGCAGGAGCATTGTGGCAATGAGTTATTCTCTATTGTTCAGTTCTGTTTGACCTCACCTCCTTACCTCAGCAGCGGGTGCAGCCGGAATAAACTAAAGGCAGCACTCGGAGTCTGGAGACGCAGGCACACAGCCACTATGTAAAAACATAGGGACTCATTTACGAGGCCCTAGCGGCACACTGCACCTCCAGAGCATTATTTTTTTAATGCTCCGGTGGCACAGTGTGCCAGCCCATATTTACAAGCACACGCAAAGCCACTTTGCATGGCTTTTCATGGCCTTGGAAATATTGGCCCCATTCATGCATACCACTGAGTGAAAGGGGCGTTACATGGGTGTTGCTTGGGGTGTTCCCATGCAACACCCATGAAACCAAAAAGGAATGTGACGCATTCCCAGATTTACAAGTCTGGGAATGTTTCAGATTCCTATGCCACCAGGCAGAAACGGCATTACACAGAAGGCAGGAGCGTTGTGGAAATGAGTTATTCTCTATTGTTCAGTTCTGTTTGACCTCACCTCCTTACCTGTAATGTTGGACTATTGGGAATGACTCCGTCAATGATGCCGTGATAGCCCCAGTTAGAGCTATTGTGTTTCTTAGCACTTTAGTAGGATTTCATCTTTAAAAATTCATAACTTTGCTTGTACACATTGGATTTTCCTCGTTTTGACCTTATTTTATTCAGATAAATATTATCTTCTCTGTGTGATATATTGTTGTGGTGTTTTCATTGTGTTACTGTATGAGTTATTGCACAAATACTTTACACATTGCTTTCTAAGTTAAGCCTGCCTGCTCTGTGCCAAGCTACCAGAGGGTGAGCACAGGCTAATTTGCGATGTGTTGTGACTTACCCTGACTAAGATTGTGATCCCTACTTGGACAAGGGTGTAAACCTCTGCCAACTGCAGACCCAATTTCTAATATTGTGGGCCAGCGGTAAGGATAGGGCTTGTGTTTGTGCAGTGCCTTACAGTGACTTGTGTACATTACCATCCACCTTTAAAGACCATTACAAGTTGTTTTCTCCTTTTTCTCTCCACTGGTAATTTTTCCAAAATTGAATCCTACCTCTCCTTCACAAACTAGGGACTTTGTTTTGCGCTTGTGATACATTAAGAGATTGGAAATGGATTCCAACTTCCCAGCAGACTACAATGAGGTGGACCTTGTCCCCACTGAAGCCCTCAGCAAGGCTAGGCTAAGGAAATTCTGCAAGGACAGAGGGCTGGCTGTGAAAAAGAGGTCCACCATCAGGACCTCCAGGATGGCCTATATGCTGTTGAGGAAGCACACTGGCTAAGGGAGACGGCAAAGGACCAAAAGAGTGATGGCCTGAGAGGGACAATAAGAAGAAGAAAGACAATTAGAAGTGGCTCCAGAAGAGACAGTGGAGCCCACAGAGATAGAGTCCCCTACTGGATCATGTACAGGAAGCAGTGTCTCCTCCCACACCCTATCCCCTGAGGAACCGAGGGACAGGCAGGCTGAGAGGGACCTGAGGCTACCGCTAGCTCACCTGGCTCCAGAGGAGAGAAGAGATGAGCCCTGGCGGTGGGGAGAAGAGCTGAGACTGAAAGGGCCGTGGCACAAAAAAAATCCTATTTGCTCATGAACTGAGTCTGAAGGAACTGGACTTAAAAGCAAAGCAAGTAGAGTCCAGTGGTGGCAGCAAACTACTATGTCCAGTGCTGAGGGAAAGGCCAACACACCCAGAGATTTGGTACCTGATTTCAGTGAGGGGGATGACATAGACAGGTGGTTTGAGGGGCTTGAGCAATGGCAGTTCAAGGTGGACAGGGTAACAGAGTGGGACAGAAGAGTGACTATCAGGAAAGTCCTATTTCCTGGTGGGGGTCTTGGTAATGTTCTCTGTCTTCTGCCTCGATCGCAGGGCCCGTTTGCGGGGTGGTCCCCCGTCTGCAGGGGGTGGGGTGCTGGTGGCCTGTTGGTCCTATGGCGGGGAATTCTGTCCACTAGCGCAGGCGGAGGTGGAGGGTTGTTCTTCGGATTGGCTAGTGTCAGGCGCCCTTTGTTGTGCCACTGCCCCCCTCATGGTCTTGCCCATGTCAGCCAGCACCCCTGCAATGCATGACCAGGATGGTGTAGATTTTTGTTAGGTCCTCCCTGATCCCCATGTACTGTCCCTCCTGCAGCCGCTAGCTCTCCTGCAACTTGGCCAGTACCTGGCCCATGGTCTCCTGGGAATGGTGGTATGCGCCCAGGATGTTGGAGAGTGCCTCATGGAGAGTGGGTTCCCTGGGCCTGTCCTCCCCCTGTCGCACAGCAGTCCTCCCAGCTTCCCTGTTGTCTTGTGCCTCTGTCCCCTGAACCGTGTGCCCACTGCCACTGACACCAGGTCCCTGATCGTCCTGTGTTTGTGGGGTTGCCTGGGGTCCCTGTAGTGGTGGGCACACTGCTGATTGACGTGTCTTGGGCACAGTGGCATGGGCCTGCTGGGTGGGTACTGTGGTGGTGTTTCCTGAGGGGGGCAGCTCTGTGGTGGGTTGGGAGTGTGGCAGGGGAACCGACAGTCCAGAGGCCCCTGATGGGCCAGGTTGGCCATCCTGATCGAGGCGTGCAGAGCTGCTGTCATCACTGTGGGCCTCTTCTGGGGTGGGACTGGATGTAGCTGTCACCTCCTCTCCGGTGACGTTGAGTAGGGGGCCTGTGGGGATGTAAATGCAGTGTTATTGTATCTGCGTGTGCCATCTTGTGCCTGGGTATGTTTCCCTGTAATGTTGTGATAGCCCAGTCAGCTTTGCCTTGTGTGCATGGTGATTCTCTCTAATGGGCATGCTTTGGTGATGGGTGTCCATGCTGGTTGTGATGGGTGTCCATGCATAGGTGTTGCATGCAGGGCTTGGTATTGTAGTAGGTGGGATGTGATATTGGCGTATTTGTGAGGTGGTGGAGTGATGGGGGTAAGGGTAGGGGTAGGAGTTTGTGATGGCATGCAGGTAGGGTGGGGGATATGGTAGTAAAGATTTGACTTACCAAAGTCCAGTCCTCCTGCTACTCCTGCGAGGCCCACAGGATGCATTATTGGCAAGACTTGCTCTTCCCATGTTGTTAGTTGTGGGGGAGGAGGCGCGGGTCTACCGCTAGTCCTCTGTACTGCTACTTGGTGTCTTGCAACCACTGAACGTACCTTCCCCCGTAGGTCATTCCACCTCTTCCTGATGTCATCCCTAGTTCTGGAGTGCTGTTCCACAGCGTTGACCCTGTCTACGATTCTCCGCCATAGCTCCATCTTCCTAGCAATGGATGTCTGCTGCACCTGTGATCCGAAAAGCTGTGGCTCTACCCGGATGATTTCCTCCACCATGACCTCAGCTCCTCCTCTGAAAACCTGGGGTGTCTTTGGGGTGCCATGAATATGGCACGAGTGATATATGTGAGGATGTGTGAGAGGATGAGTTTTGGTGTATGCTGTGATGTGCGTGAATGGTGTATGGGTGATGGTGTTCTGTGCCTCTGATTGCATGGGTGCTCCTTGTTTGTCTCTCTCTGCTTGCTATCTCTTTTTTTCACTGTGAGGGGCTGTGGGTATTGTGGGGGGTGTTTTATAGTGTTGTGTGGGTGTGGTGTGTGTATGTGTGTCAGGTGTGTGTGGTTTGAATTGTCCAATGTGGTGCAGTTTTGATAGTGTGTATGTATTATGAGCGCAGCGGTGTGTACCGCCAATGGTTTACTGCGATTGAAAGACTGCCGCGGTGATTCATGGGTCGTGATACTGTGGGCGTATTCCTGTTGGCGTAACAGTGTGGGTTTTGGTACCGTCAGTTTATCACTGACCTTTGGTCTGGCAGACTTGTGTGGGTGTCTGTATTGTGGCGGAATTCTCAATGTGGGTCATAATACCCGTGGCGGATTACCGCTGCGGTCATGGTATGTTGGCAGCCGCCAGCACGGCGATGGGCGGCATTTACCGCCAGGGTTGTAATGAGGGCCTATGTGTTGTATTACAGATGTCGGGAAGGTAAGTAAATAAAGCATATTAGCATGGTTAAACTTTTAGAAGTTTTAAGAGCAATTTATGAACTGTTTTAATCTTAAAACAATTAATGAATGGGTTATCATAGCCAAGCACCTGCATTTTTGGTCTCTGGAGCCTAGGAGGTCTGCGGACAGTTAAAAGGTAAATTTGCTGTGCACACTCCGCTCTAAAAGCATCACAGAGACATTTATATCGCGATCGGCAGCAGAAATGCTTACTGAGACATGAAAGGAAAGGAAAGGCCTTTCCTTTCCTTTCATGCCTCTGCCTGTCCCCTCCTCCTGAGGGGAAGAGAAATGCTGAGCATTTCTCTTCCGCATCGCACTGGAAGCATGCTTCCAGCGCGATGGGAGGTGACAACGATCGCGTGCTGATGTCATCAGACGTCACTGGGGGGGTCTGGGGTGGAAGTGGAAGCGATTCCCCTTCCAGCCCTGCCATGGGGGGTGGGGGCGTGGCCCTCGGGGGGAGCGCTAGCACTTCCCCCGAGGGCCAGTACTAGGATGTAATGGTTACATCTGTGGAACCTCAGCACCGCACCACCAGATGTAACCACTACGTCCTTGGCCCCCAAGGGATTAATATGTAAGACGCACTATTGTTATGGTTTTAATTAACTGAAACAATAAATCAAAATCACCCCTAATCACTCCTAAATTATATGTATTCTTTACAAAGCTTCTAAAAATAAAGCATAATTTAATTTAAAATATTGTAATCATCTTTGTTAAACATCAAGATTATTCTAGGATTAATGTTTATTAAAGATAATTAAATTACTGTTATGTAATTGTATACTTTGCCTTTAATATTTTTATAGACATAAAAACTTTTCTTTTTTTACTTTAGGTGGGAATGTTTAATGAATAAACTTCAAATAAAATATATTTTTTCATTTAAAAATAATAAAATGTTTAATTTAAAATAAAGTTTATAATTCTGTAACATTTTTATATTAGTCTACATTTCAAAGAAATATTTAAAATTAATTAAGTTATTTAACATTCTTAACTTACACATAATTTTTCTATTTTTTTTTTTTAAACTAAAGAATTTTTTTTTATGTTTCCCTATACTTTACCATGTGAAACCTAAACCTTGGTGGTGGAGATCTCTGCTTATGTATTAAGTGACAAGTAGTAACTTTAACCTCATAAATTAGGCTCCAGCCCCTGAATTTAGCAGGTGAGAACTTTTGAGTAAAATTACACTCAAACAGTGAAGAGCCCCAAGCACTCAAAAGTGTAGGAGTAAACGTACACGTATAGGCCCTCATTACAACATTGGCGGTAACTGCCGCCTACCTCCACGGCGACAGCTGCCAAAATACCATCGCCGTGGCTACCAGCCGCCCACCCACATTATGACCCTCGACAGAATTCTGCCAGAAGGCTGGTGGTATACCGATGACAGTCATGGCGGCGGACAGCGGTAAGGTGACGCTGCTGTCAGCAGCAGCGCCACGCCAGCAAAACACCGCCTACTGTATCATGAGCAATGATACGGCCTGGTGGTGTTTTGCTTGCGGACACTGCTGCTGACATCAGCGCCACGTCCTGTCTCCAGCCGGAGGACCCCCTGCAAGCAGGTATGTCAGGTTCTCTGACAGGAGAGTGGGGTGGAGGGTGTTGTGTGCATGTGTGGGGGTGTTGTGTGTGTGGGGGGGGTGTCTGTTTATGAATGCGTGCATGCAGGTGTGAGTCGCGTTGAATGAGTGCATGAATGCCTGAATGTGAGTGTACGTGTATGTTGTGTGTTATGAATGCATGTGTGCGGCAAAGTATGTTGGTATGTGTTGCGGTGTGTGGGTATGTATGGGTGCATGCGTGAGTGGATGTGGGTATGCATGTGTGTGCGTGTGTGGGAGTGGAAATGTGTGGGGGGACAGGAAAGAGAGGGTGGAGAGGACTTTAGGGAAGGGGGCGGGGGAGACCCCTGTCAGTGCCAGGGAAGGGATTCCCTGGCACTGATAGTGTCTACTGCCAGGGTTTTCGTGGCGGTACTCTTGCCATGAAAACCATGGCGGTAGGTGGGGTCATAATCCCGAGGGTGGGATTGTGACGCCCGCCGGGCTGGAGACTGTAGTCCAGCGGCCATTACCACCCTGGCAGACGGCGTGGTACATTGGCGGTTTGGCTTGAGCCAAACCGCCGATGTCATAATTTGGAAAAAGGTACCATCAGCCTGTTGGCAGTACCTTTCCCCAAATTACTGCTGACCACCAGGGATGTAATGAGGGCCATAGATTTATTCATTTGTAAGATTACTTTTGTGACTGAGCTCCATAGCTTTTTGAACTGCATTTTGTATTAAGCAGTACTACTGTAGTACTACTTTATATACTACAAAATACAGTTTGAGAATTGGGCACTATGGCTTTGAGAACTTGAACATGACCATCATAATACAATATGGTAAATGTATCACTTTAATTTGACTTAACCTTAAATGGCATCACCATAATTACAGAGTACTTCTGTGAAGACTTGGACGTCACTGTAATCAAACACTGCCTCTAGACTTGAGCATGATTTTCTTCACACACTATCTTTGGCCTGAACACCCCTACAATCACTCATTATCTCAGTGGACACTTGAACACTATTCTAGTCGCTTATGACCTTTTCTTGGACGTGAAAATTATTATCTTCAAACACTATCTTTGTAAGGACTCAAACATCATCTCTACATGTTTCAATCTGGAAATGTAAACTTGATTATCTTCACATATATCTCCTTAGGGAAGAGAACACCACTATTGTCACACATTATGCACAGGCATGAATATGCCTATAGTTACACTCTATCTCTGTGGGGATCTAATCCTCACTATAATCACACACTACCTCTCTGGGGACCTGAACATCACTATAATCACATAGTATCTCAGTGAGGACTTGAATATCCCTATCTTTACACACTCACTGTATGGACTTGGCCATGATAATCTCAACTCACTCAAGCCTAATCACAAAAGTAAACTTATATTTGAAGTCTAACTTTAGACCTGAAGTCTAACTCTAGATCCGAAGTCCAAGTTTAAACCTGACGTCTAAGGGCCTAATTCAAAAAGGTAAACTTACACTTTTGTGTAAGATTACATGTGTTTGCTATTCACAAATATATTTTACTAGTCGTATCTTCATGACTGTAGAATCTACACACATTAAAAGTTAGGACAGTCTTATAGATGCTACTAGTAAAATACCTTTGTGAATTTCACACAATCATAAACTTCAATAAAAGTGTATCTTTACCTTTGTGAATCAAGTCTTCTGTTCAGACCTGAAGACTAAGTTTAGACCTGAAGTCTAAAGTTAGACTCCAGGTCTAAACTTGGGCTTCAGGTCTAAACTTAGACTTCAGTTCTAAACTTAGACTTCAGGTCTAAGTTTAACTTTTGTGAATTGAGCCCTCTGTCGGGAAGGACTTGAACACCATTATCATCTCCCAAAACATAACAACCTGAACATGCCTATCCTATAATTGCACACCATCGAAGTGGAGACTTGAGCATCATTATCTTCATGCACTATCTGTGTGGAGAGTGAACATTATATTAATTCCCCATTTTGACTCCCCCCCAGGTGTAGGCATAGGTAATGGAGATCAAAGAGAAAAGGCAGCAAAAGCGTATCATGTGAGATCGGAGTAAGCACTGACACACATGCATGACCACTATCACATTTTACTGAGAGGGAGGACAAACGTGAAGGCCACTCAGCATATCTGATACAGCTGGGTATGTAGCACATGCTCTACCTATGCATTTGTACTGTGGTGGGTGTGCAAAGGTATGTTCACACTGCATGGACATTGGGTATATTACTAGTGATACTATTTTTAGTTCTTAATACTGCACATCCATGAACTCTCTCTCTGTTTTTGTTAACATAGTACTAACATTGGTATGGTGGCTTTTACTATGATCTAGAATGTTTAAGGGGTATGGTGCTGGTCAAGATAGTTTGTTATGCTTATGGCCTTTTCCCTTATATGTCTCTTCTTAGTCCTTCGGTGTAACAAATTTATGATTTCTTCATACATGTGTGTTGGTGGCTGTGGTGCAGCGGGGTTTGCAATGGTCTGTAACAACAGTAAATAAATGTTACAATAAAGATTTTCTTCACACACTCTTTTTGTGGAGCTTTGAACCTGACACTATCTCTATGACGTCTTGAACATCCCAGTAACAACACACTATCTCTATGGGGACTTGATTATTACAGTAACTACACACTAGGTTTGTGGGGACTTGAGTATCACCATAATCACACTCCATCTTTGTGTGAACTTGAGCATAACTGTAATCACACACTTTCCGTGGGGACTTGAACATAACTATATTCATACACCATCTCTGTGGGAACCTGAACATAACTATAATCACACACTAACTCTGTGGAGACCTGAAGATCACTATACTCATACACCATCTCTGTTGTAACTTGAATATAATTACCTTTTCACACTGTGTGGACTTGACCATGGTGTCCTACAGACACTGTTGATAGGGAGTTGCAAATCACTGTAATCACACACTATGAGGAGACTTGAATATGCTGATAATCACACATAACTCTGAATACTACAACATCATTATCTTCATGCACTATCTGTGTGGGGACTTTAGTATCATCTTCACAGAATATGTTTATGGGAACTTGAATATACTTACTTTCATGTAGCAACAGTGTGAGACCTAAAGCATCCAAATAACTAAACACTATCTCTGTGAGGACTTCAACATCCCAGTAACAACACACTATCTCTGTGCAGACTTGATTATTCCAGTAACTACACAATATCTTTCTGGGGACTAGAACATCACTATACTCACACACTAGCTCTGTGGGGACTGGAACATCATTTTAATCACACACTATTTCTGTGGGGAATTTAATATTACTATAATCACACAATGTCTGTGTGGGAATTTGAAAATCAATACCTTTGCACACTATTGTTGTATGGACTTGAGCATCATCATCTTCTCACACTATCTGTGTGAAGCCTTGCACATTATCTTTGCACACTGTCTTTGTAGAGACTTGAACATTATATTCACACACTATTTATGAAGGGACTCAAACATGCTTAAATTCACACACCATCTCCATGAGATATTGAACATCCCAATAATCAAACACTATCTTTTTGAGGACTTGAAAATCCCAGTGACCACATACTATCTATCTCTGTGGAGACTTGAACATCATCTTCACATGCTACCTCTGTGGATGTCTTTCTTCATGGTTGTAGGCAGTATCTGTGAAAAGACTACAATACTATTATGACCATATTTGACCTCCATGGGTAGCACACCATCCCTAGGCAGACATTAACATTAAATTTTACTTCTAGAAAGATGTATTCTAATACCTACTTTGATCTAAATTAAAGTGATCACACTGGGTTCTACTTGACCGTATTGTTTGATTCCATCCCTTATTCTATTCTTGTTTTAGTCCCTTATCTCCTATGACATTGAGCACTAAGGAAAATGTTAACATTTAATTTTAATTTCTCATCTGCAATCCTGATATGTATATATTTTCTGTTGCATAATTATTATAATTCCTGGTGATTATGATTATGATGGCATTTCTGTATACTGTTGATATAATAAACATTTATTCATGTGCACTTGACTGTATTCCAATGCAAATTATGGTTATGGATTAAGTCCCCAGATGGTTGGAACACGCTTTCAAGTCCCTACAAGGATTGTTCTGTGCATGTGATTAAATCACAACATATATGCAAATTTGAAGCAGGATCCAGTATTATGATTTTTTTCTAAACATTTTTCTGTTATTGGTATATTTTTAAAACATTAGGAAAAGTATGTCCCCACAAGGCAAGTGTCCACACATAGGTGGTCATTCTGACCCTGGCGGTCTTTGACCGCCAGGGCGGAGGACCGCGGGAGCACCGCCGACAGGCCGGCGGTGCTCCAATGGGGATTCCGACCGCGGCGGTAAAGCCTCGGTCGGACCGGCACCACTGGCGGGGTCCCGCCAGGGTACCGCGGCCCCATGAATCCTCCGCGGCGGCGCAGCTTGCTGCACCGCCGCGGGGATTCCGACCCCCCCTACCGCCATCCAGATCCCGGCGGTCGGACCGCCGAGATCCGGATGGCGGTAGGGGGGGTCGCGGGGCCCCTGGGGGCCCCTGCAGTGCCCATGCCACTGGCATGGGCATTGCAGGGGCCCCCGTAAGAGGGCCCCTACATGTATTTCACTGTCTGCTGCGCAGACAGTGAAATACGCGACGGGTGCAACTGCACCCGTCGCACAGCTTCCACTCCGCCGGCTCGATTCCGAGCCGGCATCATCGTGGAAGCCTCTTTCCCGCTGGGCTGGCTGGCGGTCTGAAGGCGACCGCCCGCCAGCCCAGCGGGAAAGTCAGAATTACCGCCGCGGTCTTTCGACCGCGGAACGGTAACCTGACGGCGGGACTTTGGCGGGCGGCCTCCGCCGCCCGCCAAGGTCAGAATGAGGGCCATAGTCCCCACAAGCATGGTAACACATGTATGTGTGTGTGTGCGTCTGAGAGAAGTGGTCATTTTGTCTTTGCCCTCCATGTCTCCTTCTTTGCGTTACATTATAGCTCACTCAATTTCTCTTTTGATATCCTCTTTCTAGGAGCATTGATTGCTCTGGCCCTTTAGAAGCCAATGTTATTTTTGTTATTTGTTTTTGTTTCTTTCTATTATAGTTTCATTTTATATGATGCATTTGTGCTTGTGGCTGATTGTATTGTCTGTATTACACGTTTACCCTTTTTAATTAATTCATTATATTTGTGACTGCCTTCCATAGGTGGGTCCCCTGAGCCAAGGATGGACGCCAGCTATGTTGTTCCTCTTTTGTATTTTTGCCCTCTCTCTTCCTCCCAGAATGGTCCCATAGGCCCTGGAGGAACACCATCTATTTGTTAATAAATTATTGGATGTTTGCCAGCCCCCCATCTTCTCTGTAGGGGTCACATAGGCCTTGGAGGAATACCAACTGTTTTTTATATCAGTTTGTTAGATTTTTGCCCATCCCACCATCCAGCTTTCCATAGAGATCCATGGGCCCTGGAGGGGCACCAGCTATTTTAAAAATGAATTTATTCATTTTTTGCCTGCCTCCAATTGGGGTCTTATGGACTCTTCCTGTGCACTGTCTAAAGTTGAAATCTTCATGATCTCCTGCAAAGAAAAGAAAGGGCAACCCCCCATCTTCTCCAAGCCTCCAATTATCTTGACATGGATTGGACTCTGGCTGGGATTTGTCAAAAATAATGGAAAAAGAAGGAGGAAATTGAGCATGCTACTTACCAAGATGTGGTTGTGACTGCTCTTCCACTGACATATTGTGTTCATGATCTCCTACAACAAGTAGAAAAAGAACTCCTCCATCTTGTCCAAGCTTGCAAGAGACAAAGGAAAAGGAAGGTTCCTGAAAGCCTTGAACATGAGGAAGATGATGTACCTTTGATTGTTTGCGTGGAGGGCGGCATTGAGGAAGTGCAGATCACCTTTGTTCACACTGTTCTGAGTCATGTATTACCATCAACACAACCTGCTTCCATCTTTAAAAAAATCCAAAATTCTGTTGCACCACCACCCTACTAGAGTCACAACCCATCCTAGAGAAAGGCAAACATAAAAGCCTACGGCCACTTCAACCAGATACTCAGGCATTGGCTTGTTAAGGAAGCTCTCCTCCCCAGTTTTTGACTTCTTTATATTTGGGCCACATGAGGAGCATGTGACTTTCCCTCAGGGTGTACAGTCATGTCCTGCAGCAACCTCTTTGCGGCACAGACAAAGAGATACAGTCAGCCCAAAGCATCCAAGTTGCCTACTTGCTACCCGTAGGTCACTTGTGGAGGTATCCCCACAAAGAAAATAGTCACAGCAACCCACTATCAAGTTTATGTTCAGCAAGGAGTCACTGTACCATTGAACCCATGATAATTTGTATTTATACAATGGGAAGCTGACCAACATGTTAGTGATTAACCTCCCACCTTTTTTTTGGGCAGAAGGTGTTTTCTGAAAATTGTGTGAATCCTCAGTCCAAAATCGAAGGACGCAAAGAGGATCGATATTTCACTGTTTCTATGCCAGCACTGCACCATTAAGACCTGGAACTGCTTGGCAAAATGATGAAAGAGCTCTGTTCAGTCCATCCACCTCACAACAGACATGTGAACCAGTTGCCAAGCAACCGACTATATGTGCATCACTGTACACTGGGTCTCATTCAAAGGGATTTGGCAAAAACTAGCAACTGATCTCAGTTTGGAAAGGTTTTTTGAGGCATTGGGTGGCATGCAACATTTCCATGGCTCTCCCTGTAGAAATCACATGCAACTGTCAGTATCTCAGCATTGCTTTTGTTACCAGTTATAATGGAACCAATGTTGTCATTGTCATTGGCTGACAGAGGATACTTCAGAGTCTTATGTTTAGAGCATTGCATCAACCTAATTGTGCAGCACTTACTAAAAAAATAAGTTGCAACCAACGTCATGCTGGTCAGCTGTCACAGGATTTGCAAGATTTGTTCTCTTTTCAGTCATTCATTCAAAGCCTATAAACAATTGAGGATTATTGAAGGTGCTAATAGTTTCCCTGTAAAAGCTCTCATACATAAAGTGACAACATATTAGAACATTACCATCTGCATGCTGCAACACCCATTTGAACAGTACTGGTCTATCAGTACTAAATAAGGTGATGTAACTTACAAAGCCATGATAATCAAGGTTGGTAAAAAAAGGGGGCTAGTGGAGAGCTGATCGAAATGCTAGTACCTTTTGAGATTTTTACACATGAATTCAGAAAGGAGACCTGCACAATATGCCAAATGAGCCAGTTGTTTTTCATTCTGCAGGAACTTTTACAAAAGGCGGAATACATATTTACCAGTGTGAAAGAAAAAGAACTTGCCTTGGTCGGCAGCTCACTCCTTCATGCAAACACAAACCACACATTGCCAACAGAGATCCTGTCTTCAAAGAGAGCATCTATTTGACAAAACTGTATAGACGGTACATTTTAATTTCTTTTTCAACAGAGAATGTCTCAACTTTCAAAAATTCGATCAACAGGAAAGCAAGTGACCTAGAAGATAAAGGATTCTAAATTTATGGATATAGAAACACTAAAGTGCTTCCTTCAAACTCCATAAAGCACAGTGTTGGCTCTGAGTCCAGAAGCATATTGCAACTGAGGCACCCACCAGTGAAAACACTCTTGCCTACTACTAACCCTACAGCATCAGGAGCTTCACTTCCAGCATCAGTAGTGAGCTGGTTTAATGGTATAGCAGAACTTAAATTAAGTGAACAGGTGCCAGCCAAGCTAAACACCAATTGTAAACAACAATGATAGCTGGGAAGGTGGTACACACATATTTGGATTATCTAACTAGATCAAGACCCATTGAATTATTGACATGGAACAAAAGAAGAGTGGGCAGAAGTCAGGTGGCTGACAAAGTATCTGGCATGTGCTGTGGCCAGTGCATCCTCAGAGTGCATGTTCAGTGCAGCTAGGGCAACTGTCACTGTCAGAAAGACCAGTCTCTCTCCTCAAAATGGGAATCTGATGTGCAAGACTGTGGATGATTAAAGTTAAACATGTTGTACTAAAAAAATAAAAGGCATCAGGAGACACAACCATGGACTCTTTCAGACATCACAAGTGGGGAGATTGGTTATCCACTAGATGACCACCCTGAATATGCACGTAGGTGCTCAGGCGTCCTCATGATGGCCACACACCTCCGACAAAAATCCTGATCAGGCCACACTTCTTGCTGGTCCCGGTAGCAATGTCTGGCATATGGGGTCACTGTATCTCTACTGAGCACAGGCTCTGACCTGTCGGCACACCAGATTCCTTCCTGGCAGACTCTCCTGGCATACAAGGTCACCAGCTCTCTACCACACAAAGGCTATGTCCCACTCAGCACAGTAATGTGTACACAACAGCCCCTCCTGGCATACAGGGTCACCTGTATCTCACTGCACAGGGGCTGTGGCCTGATTGGCACTGTGATGATCACAGTTCACTCAATGTTGGCCTATCCTGGCATAAGGGATCGCCAACCCTTCACTGCACACGGGCAATGACCCGTTCGGCACAACAATGTCCTTGGCTCACTTCACGGAGACCCTCCTCTGCCATACAAGGGGCGCCAACTTTTTTCCTGCAAATGGGAATGACACAATCAGTGTAGCAGCCATTATCTCACACCTCGTAAAGGGAGTCCACTCGACAGGATTTCCCATTGGACCTCACTCCCTCCAACGCTCTCCTCTAATCACTCCCATGACCTGTATTGTAGGGCTATCAACTTGGGACATACTTCTGCTCTAACAGAGGAGTGGGCACTTCAAAGAAAGCAGACTTACAACATAAATTACAAAGACTCAGACACTTAGGACAGGGTCCCTCTCTTCGTCACAGGGCACACTGCAACCCAGGTGGGCTGCACTTGCCACTCCTAGGTTCCTCCCATACTGTTGACAGTGAGGGAAGGTAATGCACAGGTCCTGATGATGATCCTTTGTCCTGGTGTAGGTGCACAAGTGTCCCTACGATGGCCTCACTCCTTCAGTGATAATCCTGATCAGGTAAGACTTCTTGCTGGTCCCAGTGATCCCATCTGGCATATGGGGTCGCCATATTTTTACTGCACATGGGCTCCAAAACACTCAGCACACCTGATTCCTTCCTGGCATCCTCTCCTGTATATGGGGGCACTGACACCATGCAAGGGCTATGGCCCACTCTGCTTGGCAATCCATCCATGATAGCTCCTCCTGGGATACAGGGTTGTCGATCCTTCACTGCACACGAGCTCCAGCCTGATTGGCACAGTGATGATCACAGTTCACTTCACATCAGCCCTAATGGCATAAAGGGACTGATGACTCTGCTCTGACAAGTAGGTCATTGCCTGTATGCAGAGAGATGTCCATGGTTCACTTCACAGAAGCTATCCTCTAGCAGACATGGGTCACCAATTTTATTCTGCAATGACCTGATCGATGCAGCAGCCCTGTCCTCACACCTCGCAAAGGGAGTCCACTCAACAGGATTCCCCATTGGACCGCTTTCTCCAATACTCTCCTCTTCTTCACAGAGTACACTGGTCATGGTAGGAGACAACAGCTGGTGCTATAGGCTCCCGGGCAGTTGGCCATGGATTTCCTGGGTGATGTCCCCTCATGCAGCTGGGAGGCTAGGGGCCTTGGCCCCTAGTCCTGGTCACAGGCGGAAATCTTGCAAAGTGTCTCCTTCTCACGCAGCCCTACTGTCTAATTGACAGTTGAAAATGTTTGGGGTCTCAAGCAGCCCTTATAGTTAATTTCCAGACACCAAGGGGCATATTTATACTCTGTTTGCGCCGAATGTGCGTCAAAAGTTTTGACGCACAATCGGCGCAAACCCTGCCCCATATTTATACTTTGACGTCCGACCCCGCGGGTGTCAAAATTCCACCATGTGCGTCATTTTTTAGAAGGGGGAATCAGCCTTGCGTTAATTATATGCAAGGTAGGTGTTCCCTTCCAAAAAATGACTTTAAGGTCTGTGCCCCTTATTTATACTCTGACGTCATTTTGACGCCCAGGAGGGGGCAGGCCTTAAAAAACGGCGCCTGATGGGCGCCGTTTTTTAGCGCCTGGGTCAGGGCAGGCGTTTTGGGACCTGTGGGCTTGGAAGGAGCCCAGAGGTGCCCTTCCCTGCCCCCAGGGACACCCCCTGCCACCCTTGCCCACCCCAGGAGGACACCCAAGGATGGAGGGACCCATCCCAGGGAATTAAAGGTAAGTTCGGGTAAGTATTTTTGCCCGATTTTTTTTGTGCCATAGGGGGGCCTGATTTGGGCCCCCCTACATGCCACTATGCCCAATGACCATGCCCAGGGGACATAAGTCCCCTGGGCATGGCCATTGGGCAAGGGGGCATGACTCCTGTCTTTGCTAAGACAGGAGTCATGTCAATGGAGGTTGGGTGTAAAAAAAAATAGCCCGATTTTTTTTGTGCCATAGGGGGGCCTGATTTGGGCCCCCCTACATGCCACTATGCCCAATGACCATGCCCAGGGGACATAAGTCCCCTGGGCATGGCCATTGGGCAAGGGGGCATGACTCCTGTCTTTGCTAAGACAGGAGTCATGTCAATGGAGGTTGGGTGTAAAAAAAAATAGCGCAAATCGGGTTTGAGGCCTGAATTTTGCCTCAGACCTGACTTGCACCGTTTTTTGGCGCACAACCCCCATTTTCCCATACGCCGGCGCTGCCTAGTGTGAGTCATTTTTTTTTACGCACACCAGTCCGCCGCGCCGGCTAACGTCATTCCATTAATAAGGCGCCCGCATGGTGCGTTTGAGGCCCAAATGTGATGTAGAGAGTGAATTTTTAAAGTTTATATTTGAGGTCTGCTTCCTTTTGAAGTGCCCACTCCTTTGACCTCTGTTCTACCAGAAATCTGCCTGTCACACCAGGAGTGTCTCCAAAACTGATATCCCCAGAACACAGGCCGTGGGAGTGACAAGTGTCAACCATGTGTATCAAAGTGTTAGGGCAAGATCTCATCCCTACTCTTTATGATTCTCTTATCAGCCCCATCTACTTCCAGAGATATGCCCAGGTTCCATCCTTGTGGCCTCTCTCTGAAGTAAAGAGCACCTTTTGATGTGTATGGGGAAACCCTGGCTCTCCCTTCACTGTTGTGTGTCCTACCCAGCTCACAGGACTACAGCAATACACAAATCTGTCAGAGGAATTCCTCTATCTCCACTCCTCATGTTTCACCATGTAGCCATGGGTCTCCCAAAATACAACCTAGAGTCCTTCATATAGTACACTCATTCTGAACATTCATACACACAGCACATGTGTTCTATATACATGCACTGCACATCACTACACTCTTCATGTATTGTACCACTCACAGACACATACACCCAGCATGTGCATTTAACATGCATGCACTGCACACCACTACATCCTTAATGTATTGTACTATTCACAGTCACACATACATTTAACATACATGCACTGCACTGAACTACATTATCACTGTACTGTTCTCTTTCCAGACACACATAGACTTAGCACAAGTACACCACTCATGTACTGTGCAGCACTGCACCCCAAACTAATGTAGGCCAAAGGTGAGTTAAGCAGACAGCTGCGGAACTTAAAATGAGTGACCCTGCAGGTCTCTCTCAGGTGACAAATGTAAAAAGGATCTGTTCACTCCTATTGATCACAACACTTTATGCTGCCACCACCATGCTCATGCTGCTAAACTTCGCCAGTTTACCACTATAAGGGGAGAGCTTTTGGTGTGTCTCCTGGTTCAACAAGACTACAATCTGTGAGACAGGTCTATGTCATGGCGCACACGCATGATCTGTGTTTGCCTATGACACCAAAAATTAGCATTCGTGATCCAGACATCAGTACAGTTGGGGCACTCAGTGCAGGGGTGCACATCCTTCCCAACCAGAGGACTTTTTCTTCCCAACAGACAGCCCTCCCAGATCAGAAAACCCTGAGCCAACTCCTAACCTGGAGAGGCTGGGTGGTCAAATTGGTAAAACCAGTGGGAAAGTCTATCAGCATTCACATTGCTCCATCTAGCTCTGTGCTCTGCTAAAAAGTCTAACCCTTGCAAAGACAGACTATCTCAACAACTTGGGATTCTTTCCCTTCCTAGCCATCAATCATTTCATTGGCTTATGACTTGTCTGCATCATAAACTTAGAGCCAAACAAATAAGGGTGGAATGAGGGCAGAACATAAGCTAGGCCCACACTATGGCAAAGTATTCCTTCTCATTAGCCGCCCTGTTCTATTCTCTGGGTATTAACCTGCTACTAATATCAGCTAATGGGCACTTTTTACCTTTGTAATCAAGTTGAGCTAATACTGCTACAAATCCTTTGTCAGAGTCATCCATCTGTACAATAAAAGGCGGATTGTAGTCAGGTGCTTTCGGTACAAGTGCAGTACACAGCACCTTCTTCAGTTCCTGAAATTATTTCTGACGCTCCTCAGTCCATATTACCTTCCTGCGTTGCTTCTTGGAAGTCAAAGCAGTCAATGGGGCAACAATACTTCCACAGTTGGCCACACAGTTCCTTTAATATCCGGTGAGTCCTAAAAAGGACCTCGCTTCAATCTCAGTAGTAGTCCATTCCACCTCCACCATAGACTGAATTTTGGCATCCAACAGGTGAATCTTCCCGTTACCCACCTCATGCCCAAGGTAGACTACGGAGGACTTTCCCATCTGACACTTGGCTACCTTGATGGTCAGTTTTGCCTCTTGTATGCTAGCCAACACTAGTCTGAGTTGCCTCAAATTATCCTGCCATGAATTGCTCAACACCATAGTTTCATCCAGGTAAGCCATACAAAACTCTTCCAGACCTGTGAGAACATGATTCACCAGGCTCTGAAAAGTGGCTGGACCATTCTTCAACCCATAACAAACTAGTGTAACCCCTCTTATGTAGAAAATGCAGTCTTCTCCTTAGCATTTAGTGCCAAAGTGACCTGCCTGTATCCACAAATCAGATCTAAGGTGCTCAATACTTCGAAGCACCTAACCGATCAAGAAGGTCATCCACTCAAGGAATTGGTTGGGCATCGGTTTTGGTTACCTCTTTGAGAGATTTGAAGTCCACACAGAACCCCAAGTTAGATATTTGCTTTGATACTAGTACCACAGGACAACATCATAAACCACAAAATCGCTCAATGATTTCCAATTCTAACATTTTGGCAACCTCTGCAATAATGTATGCCTGAACTCCAACAGACACTTCAATAGTTTCATCCTTCATGTCACTTTGGAGCAGTCAGGAAGAGGCTTACACTTTTCTTCAACTTTATTTGCCGTAGCCAAGACATTCACTAACGTAATCTCTTTGAAGATTAGGCTTCACCCTGTTCTCATGGAACACCCTTTTGGTTTTTCTTGTAGCAATTGTGTCCAGCACATAGTTAACCTCAGAAATCTTCTGTACTACCTTGTATGGCCCACATTAATTTTCCTTCAAAGCCCTGGGACAAATAGGCTTTAGCACAAACAGCCTCTGACCTTCCTGATACTAAGTCAGAGTAGCTTTCTGGTTATACCATTCCTTCATCAGCGCTTTGTTGGTCTGAAGGTTTGCCTGATTCATGTATTGCACCATTATCTTCCTTAGGCCAATCACATGGATCACCACATCCTTCTGTGGAGACTTTGAAGTTCCTTCCCACCCTTCTCTAGCTACAGTGAGTGGACCCCACACCGGGTGTCAATACAGAAGTGTTTCGACTCTGTCGTCCCATTTCTAAGGGGCGCTGTAATGGGACTCTCGGTAGCCTGGGAATCACCTTGAACACTTATCTAGAGTCCCTTGCTGACTCCTGTTTGTTTCTCTTTTCACCATGGTATTCTTGTGTAGTACTACATTTGCTTCATGGGACTGCAAATCCCATAATGCATAGCCTGGTAGTCAGGAAAGCCTGGATTCTGTTTCCCATTGTTTTCTATGGGAGAAGTCCAGTTGCTCCTTTTCACCGGTTTCTCTCCTCCAGGACTTGCAACTGTCTGAAACTACACACACCTGAGACCTCTCCGGTGTAGCCCAGCTTTGAACAGCTTATAAGCAGCCATTTCTTCAAGATCCCTGTCGTGCATTGGAGTTCGATTCCCTTGTGTTACAGACCCCTTATCGGATAGTGTTCCAGTTTTGTTCCTGTTCTGTTCCAGCTTGATTCTGTTTCCTGTTTCTCTGCCCTGCTCCTGATTGTTCCAGCCAGAGTCTACTCCCAGTTTTTATGTTCTGCTCCTGCCTTGTTTCAGCCTGAACCTGCTCTCTGTTTCCCAGTCCTGTTTACTGCTTATTCCTACTCCCTGTATTCCAGCCCTGTCCTTGCCTGTTCCAGCCAGAGCCTGCTCTCTGTTTCCCAGTCCTGTCTCTGTTTGTTCCAGGCAGAAGTTTGTGCCCTGTTTTCCAGTCCTAGTCCTGCCTTTGCTTCAGCCTGAGCCTGTTCCCAATTCTTGCCTATGCCTCTTAGTTTGTTCCCTTCTGTTTCTGTTTCTTCTGGGTGATTTGTGTCTGGTAAGTGTTCTATCAGTCTTCACCAGTGTATAAGTGTCCTCCTTTGTACTGGGGTTGGCTCCTGGTCCCATCCTTGTCTAGTGTTATACGTTGTCTTTCGTGCCTAACAGTGACAGTGTGCTATTGCAGTTTTCTCAGGAATCGCCACTGTGTTTCCAGCTGGACCCACAAGAGCGTGTCTTGGGTATGTAAGTACTATCCTTGTTTGTGCTCTAGGGTCCAGAGACAGAATCACTTCTGCTGCCTCCTTTCTATGGGGCTGGCAGGGTGACTATCTGTAAGAGCAAACTGCGCAGAGGCATTGACATTCCCTGTCACTGTGGGAGGTTATTCGCCTTACTCTGTGTACAACCCCAGCGTGTTTGTCTATTAGTAATCTGTTTCCTGTTTGTTCACACAAGGGTTGCTCTGCTTTTACCTTCCTGTTTCCTGTGCCTGTCCATGGCTGTCCTTTCCGTGTATGCCTTTATCTGCTCTTCTGCCCAAGTACACTACCTCTTTAGGATATTCGGTGCCCTCAAGGGGTGTCCCAACCAGAGTCCTGATCAGACCTGCCTGAAACCGTGACAGAATGCACGACCCAAAAATGTCAAGCTCCCCAGGCAGCAAAGGCACACACAGACCTAAGATGCTTTCCTATCATGTTAAGACACCCCTGTATAAACCTATACATTCTCTGAAGACCTCTAAAAGAGGCCTTAGTTTAAAGGATAGACTTGTTAAAGAAAATCAAAGATTGCAAAGTCAGTACTACATTGCGTGGCTTGCTGATCCATCAATGTTCAACTATTATCATATCTGTGATTATGACCCCCAAGCCCTGTCTGTAGAAGAATTGCAAACCAATAATGAGTTTTTGGAGATTCTATTACCTCAAACAGGGGAGAATGTTCCTAACAGTGAAAGTGCTTTTACTACCTCTGCACAATACACTTACCCTCAAGAAAAGACAGTTAATTCCTTGCCTCATGCTAGTGCATCCCAAATTCACTTCCAGGACTCTGCCATAACAAAGAACACTGACACTGTTCAAGAAGCCACACTAGGGATTCCCTTGTTTTCTGTTGAGTGCTTCAGCCCATCTAGGCCAGTTTCTCAGAATTCAAAGTGCAGTGCTGACTCTTTTAAAGACCTACCAGTTCCTTAGAGCTTTCAGGTCAGCAGGATAGAACCTGTATCTAAGGGATCAGTAATGACTGTGGGATTCCTTAGTTCAACTCAAAAGGCGTGTGCCCTTCCCAACTTGGATGCAGTACATCAATCTCAATTCCTAAGTGCTGTGCTGACTCTTGTAAAGACCTACCAGTCCCTCAGAGCTTTCAAGTCAGCAGGATAGACTCTGTATCAAAGGGATCAGTAAAGACTGTGGGATTCCTTAGTTCCACTCAAAAGGCTTGTGCTCTTCCCAAACTGGATGATAATACACCAGTCTCAACCCCTAAAAGCTCTGCTAAACCCTTTTCTATTGTGAGTGGGTTTGATAACAATATGGACATACACACACTAAAAGAGCAGTTTTGGCAGATTAAAAGGCAGATATTGTACTTCTATGATGAATATGTTGTAACATACACAAGAAATCTTGCACGTGGGCTCTTTTCATCAATGCATATTTCACTGTTGCCAGAACCAGACATTATGTTGATCTGTAAAGTAGAAGCAGTAACAGAGAAGCTGATGGAAACTACTGCAAGGCAATTTGAAAACCTGAAAAAAGAAAATGATCACCAGCTTTGGCTTAAAGAACAGTATGCTACCTCATGTGCCTCTCCAAAGACTACTATAGAGCAGATTTTCCCTGCTATGAGTGAATGTCAAAATACTGCTCCAGTTATAAATATATCAGCCTCTTTTTCAGACTCTCTCTCAGCTTGTAGTTTTTCCAGAGAATATCCCTGTGCAGTTGATTGAATCTCTGACATCTCTAGGAGATTTGACACCTCTTGGTTCAAAGGATGGATCAGAGTCTTCCGAAGGAAGTGTCTCAGCCTCTCTATCAGAACAAATAAAGTCAAAGGAAGAAGACAATGTTGTTGCAGACTACAATAGCTGCACCATAAGAAACCAAGATATGACTTTACTGGAGAGTAAGGGCAAGTTGTGCAACAGTGTTGAAGAATCTGAATCTAGTGATGACAGTGGTTCCTGCCCTGCGGTGAACAAACCTGCAGATAGTGCTGTTCAAATGACGCACACACCAGAATTTTCAGATTATGGGGATACTCCTGCCCTTTCAAATGCTATCATAGAATTTGCAGATAATGAAGAGACAGTTCCTGTTTCAAGTGAATTTATGGATTTTTCTGACCGTGAAGAAATACCCGCAGTTACTAAGAATGTAATGGACTTCTCAGAAAGTCTAAAAATCTCTTCTGTGTCAAAGCAAACCGGGGAAATTTCAGACAATAAAGAAAGCCCGCAATCTGAAACTGAACAGCATGTCATAAGAAATGATAGCCTTCTCCTAGAACTGGATACCGTTGCAGACTCAACCACTGATCCTGACTTGCTGTTCCCTGCTACTGTGTATCCTGTTTCCAGCTCAACGGTTAGTGAAAAACAGATCTCTGATCTACCAGTACCTGATCTTGATGTAAAACCAGCCACACCAATGCCACCTGCTGTGTCTCTGAAATTAAAGACTCCTGAAAACCAGTGCTCTGAAACAGAAGTATTGAAGAAAGTAATGTCTCCCACCAAAATTAAAGACATGAACTTCAATCTTGTATTTGAAGATCTGATGATAAGTACTGTACTTAGTGTTTTATTGCAAGAAACCATCATCAATTCAAAGGTAAGAGCTGAAAATTTAGATAACAATGTAAAGGCGATTTCTGAAGAGACTCCGGTTCCATTTCTTTCCAAAGAACAACCTTTCAGTGTTAATAGAGTTGAAGATCAACTACCTGCAGTAGAAACGCTTTGTGAAGAAACCATTTTGGATACCCTGAATACACCACGGAGCACTTGCAATGATGAAATCTCAATCTTGTCTGAAGATCACTCTAAAGAATTAGCTTGTGAAACTTCTACATTTTCAGATGTTAATCCAGTTTCTAAAGACTTAAAAACTCTTGTTGATCCTGAATTTGATACTCCGAATACATCCAAAACTAAAGAAAATTCTGATTTTTTCATGTTTACCTTGAGAACACCAGTTACCCATGTCTCCCAAGTCTCTATACTTTGCAAGCCTCAGACCACAACCAATGCAAATACTGCTGCAGAAACAGACATATCCTGCTTGTCGAAAGGTATTACAGACCTGACTGTTACTAATACACCAATTATCTCCTCCAAAGAAGAAAGAATTGAACAGGAAACTAATGTCTTAAAGCATACCGCCCATAATGCAGTTCCAGATCTCCTTGCTCCTGAATCCACTTCACCAGAAACCAACTCCATGCACTCCTCCCATAGCAATCGAACAATAAAGAGGAAAGACATTGGAGCTCATATGGGTATTAACACATGCTTTGCTCATTGGATGATTCATCTGTGGCAGGACTGTAAACTTATCAACCAAGGTTGGTGTTGGATTTTCTTGCTGTGGCTTTTCCTCTTCAACTTTTTTCAGCCAAAGGATCGCCTTCTCTTCTTGAGCAGACTGGTGGGAGGGGGTATATACTGTTACAACTCTGTCGTCCCATTTCTAGGGGGTGCTGTAAGGGGACTCTCGATAGCCTGGGAATCACCTTGAACACTTATCTAGAGTCCCTTGCTGACTCCTGTTTGTTTCTCTTTTCGCCATGGTATTCATGTGTAGTACTACATTTGCTTCATGGGACTGCAAATCCCATAATGCACAGCCTGGTAGTCAGGAAAGCCTGGATTCTGTTTCCCATTGTTTTCTATGGGAGAAGTCCAGTTGCTCCTTTTCATCAGATCCTCTCCTCCAGGACTTGCAAGTGTCTGAAACTACACACACCTGAGACCTCTATGGTGCAGCCCAGCTTGGAACTGCTTATAAGCAGCCATTTCTTCAAGATCCCTGTCGTGCATTGGAGTTCGATTCCCTTGTGTTACAGACCCCTTTTCGGATGGTGTTCCAGTTTTGTACCTGTTCTGTTCCAGCTTGATCCTGTTTCCTGTTTCTCTGCCCTGCTCCTGATTGTTCCAGCCAGAGTCTGCTTCCTGTTTTTCTGTTCTGCTCCTGCCTTGTTTCAGCCTGAACCTGCTCTCTGTTTCCCAGTCCTGTTTACTGCTTATTCCTACTCCCTGTATTCCAGCCCTGTCCTTGCCTGTTCCTGCCAGAGCCTGCTCTCTGTTTCCCAGTCCTGCCTCTGTTTGTTCCAGCCAGAAGTTTGTGCCCTGTTTTCCAGTCCTAGTCCTGCCTTTGCTTCAGCCTGAGCCTGTTCCCAATTCTTGCCTCTGCCTCTTAGTTTGTTCCCTTCTGTTTCCGTTTCTTCTGGGTGATTTGTGTCTGGTAAGTTTTCTATCAGTCTTCACCAGTGTATAAGTGTCCTCCTTTGTACTGGGGTTGGCTTCTGGTCCCATCCTTGTCTAGTGTTATACGTTGTCTTTCATGCCTAACAGTGACAGTGTGCTATTGCTGTTTTCTCAGGAATCGCCACTGTGTTTCCAGCTGGACCCACAAGAGCGTGTCTTGGGTATGTAAGTACTATCCTTGTTTGTGCTCTAGGGTCCAGAGACAGAATCACTTCTGCTGCCTCCTTTCTATGGGGCTGACAGGGTGACTATCTGTAAGAGCAAACTGCGCAGAGGCATTGACATTCCCTGTCACTGTGGGAGGTTCTGCGCCTTACTCTGTGTACAACCCCAGCGTGTTTGTCCATTAGTAAGCTGTTTCCTGTTTGTTCACACAAAGGTTGCTCTGCTTTTACTTTCCTGTTTCCTGTGCCTGTCTATAGCTGTCCTTTCCGTGTATGCCTTTATCTGCTCTTCTGCCCCAGTACACTACCTCTTTAGGATATTCGGTGACCTCAAGGGGTGTCCCAACCAGAGTCCTGATCAGACCAGCCCGAAACCGTGACAAGAAGCTTAAAGGGACTGACCCCTAGCCCCTTCTGTGGAGTCTCTTGGTGGGCAAACAAGAGACATAGCAGGAGAAGATGCCATTTCTTCCTGGTATTCTATGGCAGAGTTCCCATCATGTTCTTTAGTGTCTTGTTAAACAGCTCCACTAAACTATTGTATTGTGGATGGTATGCAGTGGAAAACTTGTATGTCACACCAGTTGCTCCCACATCTCTGTCATGTAAGAGGAGATGGAGCTAGTTCCCCAGTCAGAATTTACTGTCATTGGAAATCTGACCCTAGAAAAATCCCTAGGAGGGCACTTGTTACCACTTGTGCAGTCATGCTCCTCAGAGGAACAGTTTCTGGGTACCTGGTGAGTATGATGCACTACAAACAAGATATACATGTTGCCAGACTGTGAGAGGGGGTCAAATGAACAAATTACGGGCCTGATAATGAGTTTGGAAGTCTTGCCAATGCTGTCACAGAGACATTGGAAACCCCGACCGCCAACTAGATACTCTGCCATCTGAATTACGATGTTGATGGTTTGCTGAACTAGAGACAGCTGACACTGCCAGCCATTGATGGCAGCTAGGGAAAAGCAGCTGTCAAAGGGTGGTATAGACAAGGATACCGTTATCCACATTACGATGTGCTTTTCTGTCGAGCTGACTGTGGAGGGGAGACCACCTGCTTTGAGATGGCTGAATTGACTAAAATGAGTTGCTAGCTCCCCCACTTCCTTCTTTTCCCTTTAGTCTCCAACAAGAACCCCTTTGTCTATGCTCCGACTTCACAGCACACATTTCATCCCAAAAATAGATAAGTACTTTTTTCTGCTGTTGACGGACTGGGCATACATGGCCTAGTCTCCAGCAATGGAATGGTGCAAGTAGAAAGTATTTTTACACGTGGCATGCAGGTGTGTGCATTTTGGTGAAAATGTACATAGCTGCATCAAGACAAATGTAAAAATATACCATACATTGCTGACCGCATCTCCCGCCAGTCCACTGTTGCTGGGCCTGCAGTAACATTGCAATATGGCGGGTGGGAGACAGTCGACTCAGCTGTCTTTTTGGGACCGCCGCCTTGGCAGTCTAACCTCCAGACTCTTAACCAGGCCCTAGGTCTATTCCCACCCACTCAAATGGAACACCTACAACTGCTAGAGGTGGCAAATGTACCTTATTCCTCTCTTCTGTCCTATTGCTCATCTGGCAAGCGGGACTGGTTCTACAGAACCCCTCTGTGTCTCTGCACTTCCCTGGGCAACAGAACACAAAGCTCAACCTACCCTGAATTTTTCTAATCCCTAAAGGTCCTGCTAAGGGTAAGTAATTTGCCAGTGACAACATGAAATACCTGTGCACTAATGAAATCATAGCCTCTTGGCAGTTCCTGTCATATATATTAAATACTATTATATAGGCCATCCTTTCAGCCATAGCATTTCTGTCCCGCTACTTTGCTGACCTGTTCCTAGACTTTCTTCCAAAGTCACACAAGTGTAGGACACTGCTCCTCTGCCTTGTGGAAATCTTCCCGGTAGGCCCTCCCACAGGTAGCTAGAGATTGCTAGTTCCTGGCTCACTATTATGTAGGCCATCCTGCCAGCCACCATAGTGTTTCCAGCCCACTCCTTACTGACCTGTTACTGGGCTTCCTTCTGAAGTCCCACAAGCATAGGGCACTCTTCTTCTGCCATGTGGAAACCTTCCACAGCAGGAAGCATACCCTGAAGCTCTGGTAGCAACCCAGACTCCAGCAACTGGTCCCCTTCAGTAGCCTCATCCTTCCCTCTCTCTGGAGCACAATCGCTGGCCTCAATGGCCTTCGCCTTTCTGGAGTCTACCCTTTTTTGCAAATTACCTTGTCTTGTCCCTGCAAAGTTAGAAATGGGGTCTTTGGTTGACAGTCAGGTTACCCCCTGTTCAAGCAAGGACCCTCACTCTAGTCAAGGTAAAAGAGAATCACCCTCAGCTAACCCCTGCTTACCCCCTTGGTAGCCTGACAGAGCAGTAGGCTTAACTTCAGAGTGCTAGGTGTAAAGTATTTGTACCAACACACACAGTAACTTAATGAAAACACTACAAAATGACACAACACCAGTTTAGAAAAATAGGAAATATTTATCTAAACTAAACAATACCAAAACGACAAAAATCCAACATACACAAGTCAAGTTATGAATTTTTAATGACTAAACTCAAAAATAGCACTTAGAAACAAAAATGCTTCGATGAGGTGTTAACACGGCGTTGTGACGGAGTCTTTCCCAACAAGCCGACACCAGCGGCGCCGGACACGGAGTCGCGTAGACCCCCAAGTACAGTACCTTTGGTGAAGAGTGAAAACAAGCCGATGCGCGAAGTCGAGGATTGCGGTGTCTGTGCGAAACGTTGAATCCGCGCACTTTGAGAGGCGTCGGTCACGAAGTGGTGCGGCGACTTCCACGGAGTCGCGGATTTCAGCGGGCTGCAGCGGCGTTGGGCCTGCGAAGAGCGTCACGTTCTAGCGAAGGTCACGGCGTCGGGCGCAGGTGGCGTCCCCGGATTCAGCAGCGGCGTCGGTCCGGAGTCGTCTGAAGTCGATTTCCTTGGATTTCCACCAGCTTTCCTTTCAAGGGCCCAGGGACTGGATAGGGCACCACTTGTCAGAGCAGCAGTCTCTCCAGAGACTCCAGGTGCTGGCAGAGAGAAGTCTTTGCTGTCCCTGAGACTTCAAACAACAGGAGGCAAGCTCTAAATCAAGCCCTTGGAGATTTCTTCACAAGATGGAAGGCACACAAAGTCCAGTCTTTGCCCTCTTACTCTGGCAGAAGCAGCAACTGCAGGATAGCTCCACAAAGCACAGTCACAGGCACGGCAGCACTTCTCCTGAGCTCTTCAGCTCTTCTCCAGGCTGAGGTTCCTTCTTGTTTCCAGAAGTGTTCCTCCAGTCTGTGGTTTTGGGTGCCCTTTTTATACCCAATTTCGCCTTTGAAGTAGGCCTACTTCAAAGTAAAGTCTCTTTGGAATGTGAAATCCTGCCTTGCCCAGGCCAGGCCCCAGACACTCACCAGGGGGTTGGAGAATGCATTGTGTGAGGGCAGGCACAGCCCTTTCAGGTGTGAGTGACAACTCCTCCCCTCCCTCCTAGCACAGATGGCTCATCAGGATATGCAGGCTACACCCCAGCTCCCTTTGTCTCACTGTCTAGTGTGAGGTGCAACCAGCCCAACTGTCAAACTGACCCAGACACGGAATTCACAAACAGGCAGAGTCACAGAAATGGTATAAGCAAGAAAATGCTCACTTTCTAAAAGTGGCATTTTCAAACACACAATCTTAAAATCAACTTTACTAAAAGATGTATTTTTAAATTGTGAGCTCAGAGACCCCAAATTCCACATGTCCATCCGCTCCCAAAGGGAATCTACACTTTAATCGGATTTAAAGGTAGCCCCCATGTTAACCTGTGAGAGGGACAGGCCTTGCAACAGTGAAAAATGAATTTAGCAATATTTCACTGCCAGGACATATAAAACACATTACTATATGTCCTACCTTAACCATACACTGCACCCTGCCCTTGGGGCTACCTAGGGCCTACCTTAGGGTTGTCTTACATGTAAGAAAAGGGAAGGTTTAGGCCTGGCAAGTGGGTACACTTGCCAAGTCGAATTTACAGTTAAAACTGCACACACAGACACTGCAGTGGCAGGTCTGAGACATGATTACAGAGCTACTTATGTGGGTGGCACAACCAGTGCTGCAGGCCCACTAGTAGCATTTGATTTACAGGGCCTGGGCACCTCAAGTGCACTGTGCGAGGGACTTACTAATGAATCAAATATGCCAATCATGGATAAGCCAATTACATACACATTTTGTAAAGGAGCACTTGCACTTTAGCACTGGTTAGCAGTGGTGAAGTGCCCAGAGTAACAAAAACAGTAAAATCAGAGTCCAGCACACATCAACAACCTGGGGAACAGAGGCAAAAAGTTAAGGGAGACCACGCCAAGGATGAAAAGTCTAACATATATTATGTACTATTATATAGGCCATCCTTTCAACCATAGCATTTCTGTCTCGCTACTTTGCTGACCTGCTCCTAGACTTTCTTCCAAAGTCACACAAGTGTAGGACACTGCTCCTCTGCCTTGTGGAAATCTTCCCGGTAGGCCCTCCCGCAGGTAGCTAGAAATTGCTAATTCCTGCCTCACTATTATGTAGGCCATCCTGCCAGCCACCATAGTGTTTCCAGCCCAGTCCTTGCTGACCTGTTACTGGGCTTCCTTCTGAAGTCCCACAAGCATAGGGCACTCCTCTTCTGCCATGTGGAAACCTTCCACAGCAGGAAGCATACCCTGAAGCTCTGGTAGCAACCCAGACTCCAGCAACTGGTCCCCTTCAGTAGCCTCATCCTTCCCTCTCTCTGGAGCACAATTGCTGGCCTCGATGGCCTTCGCCTTTCTGGAGTCTACCCTTTTTTGCAAATTACCTTGTCTTGTCCCTGCAAATCAGTAATGATTTCAGTCTCACTCAGACTGATGTGCAGCTCGTGCTCTGGTCAATACAGCTGACGTATGCAAGCCATAAAGGCTTCTGGTTCTGGTAATCAATGCCCAAGAGATATCCAGCACCTTGCTTTTTATTTACAACAACATCAATCATGGCCACCTTGCCATTGAGCTCAATCTCAGCCCTGGCAATCAGATACTTCATACCCTCTCCACTGACAACCAAACCTGTATCCCTGGTCCCAGGAAGCATCTCCTCAGGCTTCAGGTACTTCCTCTCAACTATAGTGCAGAAGGCTCCAGTACGCCTCAGGGCAGGCATTTTCCTCCCATTGATACCAACCTCCTTCACAAACCCCATTGTGTTAGGATGAATGTGCATCAGAGCATCTGGGCTCCCCTCCTAGATGTCCATAGCTACTAGTTTGAACGCAACAGGGCCTTCTCGGGTTCCTTCACTCATGTGTAATATGCTAGGTCAGGGTCTTTCACCTTACAATCTTTTTAAAGTGTCCCCGCTTGTGAAACTTGAAGCAACTTATTAAACTTGGGCTTGGAAAAATGTTCCTGTCCTCCCTTATCATGATGCTGCTGCGTAGACACACTATTACCATTACCAGTTTTATACGGTCCTCCTCAAGTCCCATGAAACTTAGCCTGGCCCTTCCCCTCAGCTTGGAATCAGTCTGTGGTGAGTTCTTCTTCCCCTTTGGCTTAGAACCCTGCTGCTCTAGCCCTTTTCCTCCTGTTTTCTTCCTTTCTCCTCCGTCTAATGCAATTTCCTCTCCTGAGCCCATTCCTCTTGCCTCTCGTACCACCTCTCCTCTTGTTCCTGATGAGCTAGTCCAGGCTTCTCCCTTTCAAACATTCTGGCCTTCTCTTTTTTCCCAGCCTTAGCTTTCTGAAAAGCTCAGGGTCTCCGTTAGATTCAACCCACCCAAGGGATTTATTGACAGTGATAGAGTGGCACTCTACAAATTTGAGGTGGTGTACACACCTAAGGTATTCTAGAAACTAAAGGTAGTCTCTGTCTTGGTGAAACTCTGGAAAATGCATTAGGGGACACACACTGGGATCCTAGAGCCTGAATCCACAGCACCCTTCCTGGGTTCCTACCATGGTTCCTTTCACAGAGACCACTACAGCATCATGTGCTGGCTCCTAATGAAATGAGTAAGGACCTCTCACTGCCTACTCCTGGGAATCCTCCACCCTCTGTCCCTACATAAATCTTTCATCTGATCCCTGGAGATGGTGCTGAGGTCTATATCTCAACACTGTATTTTCCATTGTCTATATGTGTTGCCTTTGTGCAGAACAAAATTGGACCCATGCCACCTCTATATGAAGGCTCCTAAACGTTAGGCACCCCACCGCTTGCTGTCAATTATCGAATCCCTATCAGAGGACCAATGGGCAAGCAGGCGCTACTGGGCCCAGCCATGGGGGCTGAGGACTTTTACTATTGATTTTCAATGGCCTGGTCTACTAAGAATCCTAAGCAACTGTCTCAAGTACACCTTCAGCACTTGACTCTCAGGAATAGCCTGGCCCACGCAGTCCCAGGCTTCCTCAGGGAGAAGTAGATACAGGGTTGAACCCAGGCTCACAACTCAAAATACATGCAGGAGCAAATAAATTGTTGCTTAGGCAAATATCCACTTTTATGAAAAAGAGAAGTATTTTACTTTACCGCTACTAACACAAAGGTATTTATGATATTCTCAAACAACTACACAGTTCCCCTGATGTTGGGGCTCTATTGTTTTGTATGAGTTCCCTGTGTCCCACTCCCTCATTAGTTTAGCAGTAGTTGTTATTCCCGATTCACTATAGGCAACATCCAGGTTAAGCCCCAACAGCTGTCTGAGTTCACTCTGAATTAAAGTGAAAGGTTTTCCAGTGCCAAAGCGCTATCAAGCAAGTGAGTCCCCCCAAGGCTGACTGGCCCAAAATCAGTCTTCCCCCACCTTCAGGTTCAGAGCAACCGGAGTTCCTGAGCATGTCTCCTCCACGGGCACTGAAGCAGCAGCGTCAGTTTCAGGTTGTTCACTGCACGCAACCCTGGTGGGATGAGCTTGGTGGTCCTTGGTTTCTTACACCCTTACCAACCACAGCAACCAGAGGTTCTTCATGGCTCCTCCTGATAGGGTATGTTTTTGGACTGTCCTTCATGGTGGAGGTAGTGCAAAGGTTCTGATATTCATCAATTGTCCCGATGTAGGTGCACAAGTGTCCCTACGATAGCCTCACTACTTCGGCAATGATCCTGATCAGGTAAGACTTCTTGCTGGTCCTGGTGATGCCCCTCTGCCATATGGGTTCACTGTATTTTTACTGCACACGGTCTTTGACACTCAGCACACCTGATTGCCTCTCCTGGTATACAGTGTCACTGACTCTCCATTGCACAAGGGCTACAGATCACTCTGCACTGCAATCTGTCCAAGACAGCCCGTCCTGTCATAGGGGGAGTCGTCAATTTCTCACTGCACATGAGCTCTGGGCTGATTGGCACAACGATAATCTTAGTTCACTTTACGTCGGCCACTACTGCTTACAGGGGCTGTTGACTCCTCACTGCATGCAGGCAATGACCCATTTGGCAGAGCGATGTCCAGAGCTCACTTCACAGAAGTCACGCTTTAGCATACAAGGGTCACCACACAAGGGCTGATAATTTGGAGTGATATACAGGTTGAATCCAATTTCTGGCTGCTTCAGATTTTCCAAAGAGCTAATTTTGGAGGCATTTAGAATGTACTATATTTGTCAGTCCCCCGTTGCGTTAAGACACTCTGGGAAGCAAGGGCTGTGGCATTATACTGATTTAGCCATAACTGTCAGGATGGGGATGTACAACGCTATCATGCAGTTCGGTGTTTACAGTTTAAATGCTCCTAATTTACTTCATATCTTTTCATTTAAAGCCAGTATGGTTAACTGTGAGGACCCAGGTACCTCTTTGCATTTGTTTTTACTTGTACTGTCACAATTGTTCACAGGGAAAGTATGTGTACAGCTATCGCTTTAATGTATATTAATGTGCTTAGAAGCCTGAGCTTCAGGATGCCTATGTTCCCATATGTACTACTTATAATCATGAATATTGTATTTAGGTGTCATTTGATAAGTGAACGAAATGATGATCACACATTTCATATGTCTTTTCAAAATGCAAGATATAGGGCATGAACCATTACTTTTTACTATTCAATATGGCGACAATTTTTATTTTTATTTATTTTTATCACTTTGGTCTGTTGTTTATGTTCAGCATTAGTATATCACATGGTGAATGTGAATACTGTGCACAGGTCATGTGATCAAGACCTTGGAGTCGGGCAAAAAGCATCATTTTCGAAGTAAAATTCTTGATGTCACTTTCTTCCTGAGTGAGCATATTTCATTGATTGCGCTGTGGATATGTATGTATATATGTATATATATATATATATATATATATATATATATATATATATATATATATATATATATATATATGGTTATACTTATGGTAAGAAACCATAACTCGTGCCCTAAAGTTACTTAACAGCACAAGTTATAGTTTCTTCAGATAAGTATAACTATAACTGCTAAATTTCTATGGTTTTGTATGGATAAAACGTGAACCTAACTATAACTTCACTGTAACTTTTGTTTATGTTCAGTGAATTTCTATGATTTTTCAATGTAAATTAATATTTAATTACCATCTTTAATACAACCACTGCCATGCACAGCTGACCCCTCTGCATGCACCAAGCCCCAAACTGCACCAGGCCAAGGGCCAAGCGCAGCGGGGGTTCAGTGTGTGAATGGGTGTTTTTAAAATTTTTCATTTGTGCTTTGGATCCACAGTTTTTCACTGAGGGTTGCGCTGGGCACCACAATGGATCTGAAGTTTGGAATATAAAAATATATATATATATTTGGGCAATTTTTGCCTATGACGGGTCTCTCAGAGACCCCTCCATGTGTCCTTCGGGGGTCAGAATACCTGTACCCTGACGCCTTATAGCAGTTTTTCATTCTTTTACCCCCAGGCCCATGCAAGAAATAAAATGATAGCCGCAAATTTCTTGTGGCCAGCCATTCAGGGCCTTGCTTTTCTCCTGGATCAGTGGATGCGCCATGAAGGATCCACATCTCTAGATATCTATAGTTCTCTTTCCTTTAATAACTTTCAAAACGGATTTTCACCAAATCACAACAAAAAAAACCTCTTTCTGGACCAAGATCTAGCTTTCTGCCAAATTTGGTATAACTTAATTCAGGAGTTCTGACTGTAGTCATGTATAAAACCCTATGTTAAATTGCATGGGGAAAACAAGTTTTGGGAATCCCCTCCCGTTTCCTCAGCCCGCTTGACGAATCACTCCAAACTTTCCAGCAGGAAAAAAAGCTTTTTTCTTTTAAATATTTCACTAAGAGTCATGGCAGATCTGGTGAAAATTTACAAAAAAAAGCCCCAGGTGGGTCAGGTCCTGGGAGCATTAATTATTTGAAAAAAAAGGAGAGGGAACACGGGGCCCCTGTCCTGAGGTTCATGGTGCCCCAGGGACCACTACCTTCCTAGGGCTAAATAGTAGTAATTGGGGAGCTGCCAGGACCCCCTCCATGCCCTGGGGACCACCACCTTCCCCGGGCAAAATTAAAGTAATGGGTGGGCCTCGCAGACACCCCCTGGGCCAAAATAACTTTTGAAAGTGGGAGGGGTGCCATGGGTCCCCCTTCCAGAGCCATATACGGCCCTGGGTACGCCACCTCCCTGGGGCTAGCCTGTGAAAACAGAAGAAGGGGGCTGTGCAGCCCTCTTCAGGAGCCAATAATGGGTCTAGGGACCACCACCCCCAAGGGTCAGCTCCTGCTATGTCCAGCATGCCCACCCCGGGACATAGCTGTTTCCTCTGACTTGGTAGGAGCTTTTACTGCCAAGTCAGAACAAGCAACTCCGGTCCCGGGAAGTGAGAGCTGTAAAACAGCTCTCATTTGCTGGGAGAGGAGTTTTCATCTGTTTCCCTGCCCACAGAGATGAAAGGATTGCTCTCACACACAGCGAGCTGCATGTTTAGCAGCTCCCTGTGCGTGACAACACTGCCAGCTCCCGCAGGAGGTGGGCAGTCGGCTGGGATCACCTCCCACAGTCCTCAATGCTACCAAGTGACATGGCCAGGCCCCAGGGGATGGGGTCCCCAGTGTTGAGATTGGCCAGGGGAGGGGGGCCACGCAGCCACCCTCCCGAGTAATATACAATATATTTAAAGGCTGGGCCTCGGGGATGGGGTCCCCAGGGCCAAAATCTGATAGGGGATTGGGGCCACATGGCCTCCCCTCCCTAATAAGATATAATAGATTTTAAGGCAAGGCTCTAGGGGATGGTGCCCCCGGGGCTAAAATTGGCTGGTAAGGGGGGCTGTGTGGACCCCCTCCTCCAATTCTATAAATAATAAAAGGGTTTCCCCCTTTTAGTAAGAAAATGGACAGCTTACCAAAGAGACCCTCAGTGCATTTGCCGCAGATTTTGGTGGCACATTCTTGATGATGAGAAATATGAGAATATTACCACCAAACAAAGAAGCACTTACATCACATAGATAAGAGGAAGGATCCTGGTTTAGGTGAGTTGGATGTCTTTGTAATCTTGTTGGCCTGTCCATAAGAGGATTCATGTTATCATAGAATTTTAGAGAAAGATACATGAGTCACAGTCACTTTGCCAAATGCACACAAGGTCACTGGAGACATTCCCTTGTGGTCCACAGCACAACTATACTATAGAATACACAATGGGCATTTACCCAAGGAGTCAAAATGAACTCCACTTGAATAGATATTTTGTGCAAAACTTTGGACTCTTGTTGGACAACATGGTAGGTGAGGTTCCTTTGGGGCTGTGTCACTCAGAGTTACTGACACACCCATACAGGCTCACACAACCACTCACAAACACACTCAGACACTCATGCACCTAGTAACAGACCCGCTCAGACAATGAAGCACCCATTCAGACACTGACGCACTCTCTCACAGACCCACTTACACTCATGCACCCACTCACAGACACACTCGGACTCAAACACCCACTCATAGACCCACACAGACACTCACATACTCACTCACAGACAAACTCCCACCCAGGGACTCCCTCTTACACTCACTCTCACACCCACATAGACCCTCCCACACCCATTCTCACACCCTAACACCGTCACATCTACTTTCACACCTAGAGACACCCTCTCACACCTATTCTCATATCCAGAGCGACAGGCCATGTGACCAACCACTGCACTGGGTTGGGTGGTTGTAGGAGTTGGTTTCAGGGTCAGGCCACAAGCCAGGCCTTGTGGCCAGCCCCTGCTATGCATGGCCAAAGGCTGTGCATGGCATAGGGTTGGGTGATTATCGAGGCCAAGGCCATGTGCAGCGGTGGTTGGATTAACACATAGTAATTAAAATTACTTTAAAAAACAAAGGTTACAGGGACATTATAGTTAGGTTCTGAATCTACTCACACAAAACCATAGCAATTCAGCAATTATAGTTAGAGTTATTTCAAGAAACTATAACCCGCACCCTAAGGTAACTGCCCTCTCCATGCCCTGCTAATTACCCCATATATTACAGCATTCATGATAACTTTTATAACATCAATAAAAATATAATTAAACATTACCAGTCAAATTATTATTTTAAAAAATAGGTGGGGACGTGAGTTACAGTTACTTGAAATAACTTAAACGATAATTGCTGAATTTCAATGGTTTTGTGCGAGAAAATTCCAAACCTAGCTATAATGTCCCTGTAACCTTTGTTTTTTTAAGTGAAAACTTCAGAAGGAAAACTTCAGAGAGCTTCCACAAAGTATTGTGCGGTTACAAACTGTTTGGAAGCTGTCTTCCCGACCCCTGGCTAGCCCGCAGTGCCTCAGCCAACCCTAAAAGGAGAACGTGATTTGTGGCAACCTAAACCTGACACTGACTCCTCAGGGAAGTCATGCTGAACAGATCACACCCCTTTTGCTCAGTTATTCAGTGACTCACATTTGCCAGAGCAGAACACAAGATGCAAAATGGATTTCAATGCATTTATTGAAGCAATTGCATCCTAGTATAAAATGCATGAGCTGGGATAATAAGGCAGATAAAACATAGTACAGTGATCACCATTAAAACCAGTGTAAAGGAGATAAACAACCCAACTATCTTGTATGATTCTAGAGTAGAGTCGCTAGAGATTCCTTACTACACCCTATGTTCAGGTCTGAGAGCATAGCAGTGGTAATCCTTCTGCCTATCCCCCGACCCTATACCTGAATGTGATAGCAAAGGTCTAGCTATTGTCTGGATAGCAATCTTCTTTAGGAAGGTGAAGAGTCAGCGTCAGGATCAGTAAAGCTGTCTGCAGATTGGTGTGCATCCCAGGACAGCCATTATTCGGCATGACCTAAGGGCCTATGTGTTTATATAATAATTTGTACACAGTTGTAAGAACAGGTCTGGCATTCTGATGTGTCTAGAAAATAGGGACTGACTCCTAAGCTCCTGGAGTGACAATACAAGTTAGAATATCATGAACAATACAAAACGGCCTTGATCAGGGCACAAAGCACATTATCTACAAATGGCTGATACAATGTGCAGCACAAACAACTATTATAGCCCTCATTTTGATAATGGCGACAAAAACCACCTACTGACACAGCGACAGCCGCCAAAAGACCGTCGCCACGGCTACCAGCCGTCTGCCGTATTATGACCGCAGCCGGATTTCCGCCAGAAGGATGGCGGAAATCCTGCTGTGGCCATGTCAGCGGATGGCAGTACGATGGCACTGCTGCCACCAGAGGCGCCACGCCAGTTGATAGCCGCCAGCCGTATTATGACCCATAATTTGGCCTGGCGGTGTTCTGCTGGCAGACGCTTATGGTGGTAGCAGCGCCCCGTCCCATCTCCTGCCGGAGGGCCCCCTGCATACAGATAAGTTGGGTCTCCAACAGGGGAGGGGGTGGGGGGTGTTGTGTGTGGTGGGGGTGGGAGGGTGTGTATGTCTGTTTGTATGTGCGTGGATGCAGGGGGGTGTTCCGTGTTGGATGCGAGTGTGCATGTATGGAGGTGTGAGTGCATGTATGTTGTGTGTTGTGAATGCGTGTGTGCGTGCATGTTTGAAACTATGTGCAGGTGTGTGTGACTGGATGTATGCATGAGTGGATGTTTGTGTGGAAAGAAGCAGCTGATTGAAATAAAAAATAAAAAATAACAACAAGCTAAAATCTGGCTGTGCTAAAAAATATGAAATGAATGAAAAAAGCATACAAATACAATAGACACAAGCTACAGACCTAACGCTAAAATAGGGTGCCAAATCTATGCGCTAAAGGAACCTACAATAAAAGGTTTCATGAGTTTAATAGTGATGAAGGTGAAACCCTGAGAGAACTTTCTCAAAGTTATCAAGAGTGAGTGAATGTGATAAAAGCAAGACATTACAGCGAATTGACTTTAAAAATTAATTTTAAAGGTACTCACCAGGATCCACACATGGAGCTCATTTTTGTGTATTGTTATTTGCATTTATAAGTGCATGTCTGACATCTTTAATGACGAACTTTAGATACGTGTGCTATATCTCAATGTGTGAACAGCAGATAGTAATTTTGGTGGCATTGCTGGCCCACCTACTGGTTATTAAAGACACAGAAAGGTGGAGCAGAAAAAGATACTTGTGTGAAATAGAAACCCCAGCATGTTGCCAAAACAAAAAAGCGGGGTCAGATAATGTACTCCTCAGTGAATGGTAGAAGTATCCAATTCTTTTGCAAGACAGAATCCTAGGAGTCAGATACTTAACTCTTTGCTGGCGGGCTCTATAGTCCATAGAAGTGCAACGAGTGAAAACGCAACAGCGAAAAAGGGATGAAAATTATTGGAAACAACATAACAAATTGTGACAGTGTGTAAAATGGCAACAACATAGAGAAGAGGAGCCAGAGCCCAACAAGTGATGGGAGGTGTTAGGGCGCCTTGTCCTTAGTAAGTAAACTTACAAGGGGACGCGTATAGGTCGATGAATCTTTTGGATCGCATAGGGTATCCTAGTCAGCAGTGTGAGTAAGAAAAAATCCACTCTAACAATTTATAAACCAACACCTAATACCGAAAACCAATCTAAAAGAAAATACAATCACTCATAGAAATTAGTTTGTTTTATTCCCTATTAGTTACATCTCTAATCGAAAACCTTTATTCAGTAGAACCATGATTACCAAACTTTATTAGCAAACATAAGCAATGAATTATCAGAATTTGTATTAATATGCAACCAACATTAATCAAGCATAGCGATTCATGAATATTAAATAATTCAGCAATATAAGTTGGTCAGTCTTTAGTCCAAGTCGCCGTTAGTCACCCTTGTCAGTCTACCTATCTCAGATTAGCATCAGCATGAGGGTCTTCATGCGAAAACAATTTAGTCAAAAATCTAACTAAAACAGAAAAACATTTTAAAACAGCGCATTTGGTACCTACAAAGAAAAGCATTCATTAGTCAGTCAGGTTATAGCTACCTATCCAAGATAGATCAGCGACAAATCAGTCTGCGTCTCCAGGTCATCAGTCGTCAGCAAGGCTCAGGTTTACGAAAGCAAACCCAAGTTTCAGCGCTTCGGACAGCGTCTCCTGACATCATCAACTTTCGCCTCTCTGTTCTGATTTTTCCCCTCATGTCATGACTTTTTATTAGGGTCTCTCAGTCCGTCCCACAATTTGACTATTGGTCAACCTTATCAGGGGTTATGATTCTAACCTATAATTTTTGTTTACCACTTGTCTACGTTATTTTGAGAATCAAGTTCCGTTAACATGATTGGTCCTCTTTTCGATGAGGACATCATCCGGCTCTTCAGGTAGCGAAATTGTTGCCCCCAGCTCTTAGTCTGTAGCTCCATTGTTCAAGTCCTGGGAAAGGACATTTAGCCTACCCTACACATAATTGTATCAATTTGTTCTGATTGTCTCCTGTCTGATGGTGAGTTTGCAGATTTCTCTAGCAGAGCTCGTTGCTGAACTCTGTACAGTTCAAGGTCCTTTTCTTCCAGTTCCAGTCTGCGGCAGCTCATCATGTCTCCATGTTTAAACAAGCAAGGCCCAGCGCCGACCAGGCCTCTGGCTAAGCTAAGAACATATGGCATCACAAACATAGATTATATCGTTAATTATGATATATTAATACAAACCCTTTTAAACATTTCACGTTATTAAGTTCTGTTAACACAGATGGTGACCACTCCCCGTGGGCACATTTTGCACAATACACGTTATTTTCAATTACTGTTAATCAAATGTCAAATTTTCTCATTAGTCAATATACGCGACTCATTAGCATATTCTCTTATTAGCCTATCAGCTCCAACAGCCCCTCCTCTGATGACTAAATATGTCATCACACCTTTCTCTGTCAAACATTACAAATTACTTTCAGTTACATTTTGATCTCTTCTGTTTCGATTTTCCCTATAGATTCTTCTTCTAGGTGATTCTTCCCTCCTCTCATTATTCTTAGCTCTTTTTAATTGAATTTTGTGCCATAATTTGCATGCCCCCCATAATCCTAATACAATAGCGATCACAATTAGTATTCCTCGAACAACTTCCACAATATCCCACCCCAAATTTGACAGAACCAATTTCCTAGCGTTGCAAATCCATTTCCTACTTTTTCTCAAACTCCTGGTTCTTTCAACTTTTTCAAATCCTTACTTGCATTAGTTAAATTACTAAGCAATTCCTTTACTTCTTTCTCATTTGCAGGAATATAGGAACAACAGTGCTTCTCATTAATCATTTTGCAGACTCCTCCATCTTTTGCCAATATTATGTCTAAAGCAAGCCTGTTTTGAAGCGTCATAACTCTATCTGCAGCTAATTCAGTGTTTAGTAATAGTATAGCTCCTGTAAAGTTAGTTAACATATTATCTACTATAGCTGACAACTTTCGTACTTGTTTGCATTTAATATAACTCCTACTGAAGGAATTACTGCTCCAAAAATAGCCCCTACTATTGCAGAGGCTGTTTCTCTTCTTTGTCTCATTCGGTGTAGCTCAGTAATTTTTGGTATCTTTTTCAAATCATCTATTTGATAGATCTGAGGGAATACTATTCCCAGATAACATGTCCCATACCATCCCCTATGGAGTCGATAATAAGCATTGAGTCCACAAATATAATAAATCCCAGGAATCACAGGGCCAGCACCATTCAACATGAACGTCCACTTACTCTGAAAAAAAACACATGCCTACATTCACTCTTTCGTACAAATAAAGTGTTGGTGCGTGATTTTGGCCTATATATACAAAGCTTCCCTACATGTAATGCGTCTAAAGTTAACTTCCCTTGTGTTTTAATAGCAGTGTAAGCAGAATAATTTTTGTATGTCCTTTTCTCTAATCCCTTTTCTATTTTTTCTTTTAATGCTTTTCTCCTGTCATCAGTGTGCCCAATAAAGCTCTTTTCCATAGGATTTAATAAGCAAGTCAAATTGTTACGATGCGCATAAGCCGTGCCAAACATTAGTGTGGGCTCAAAGAATCCTCTAACTAGTACTATATTGTGATCCTTAGCTATCTTACTCAAATGTCTAATTATAGGAATGAAGGAAAATACTAAATCATAATTTGAATAAAAGCATTGAATCTACTCCTGATTATAGAAGCATGTTAGTAATGGACTACAAGTTATACTGTAAGTCAGGGGTAGACTATGATAAGTAACCCCTTCTTCCACAGATGAAGGTATTTTTGTACACATAAGACAATCCTTTGCATCCATCGTTTCCACATACTCACTCAATAAACGATAAAAGACGTTAGAAGACAACTCTCCCCTTGCATTAGTACAATCATGCAAATATTGTTCATCTAATTTAAACCTTTCTATAGCTGTTAGTGTAGTAGTTTCATGTGCAGATGTAACTCTTGGTTCTTTCATCTCATGAATTGACACGATCACAATCATTATTACAAACAATATTCCACACACAATCGCCATACCTAGACTCAAATATCTACAATACCTAATATGTCTCGTGTTATTTTCTAAATTAGCCAGGATCTGTAAAGAATCAGAAAGCAGAGTTCTCAACTCTTACTTAATATGCAACACAAAATTTTAAATAAATTTTTTTTTTTAAATATACTTCTTTCTTCACACTTTTAACTTCACACGACAGGACCCTTCTTCCGTTGTCAAAATCAGTTAGCAGCTGGTCATTTTCAAGGTTTAATTGTCACATCAGGCTATTAATGTCTTTTCCGGTAAATCAGTAACCTCAATCTTTTTCTTTATTCAACATCACAGCCTGTGGTTTCTTTCCTTCAAGTTGCATCAAAGTACTGATTTGGAACTTCTCTGTCAAAACAAAAGGACATAAACTCGTTCTGCCAATCACTTGCTATAGCATATGCCCACTCTGGTCCTGTGTATTTTCGACTTGCCACTCTCTTCCTTTTCAACCTCCTTTCCCCTATTAGTTCTCCATCACTCAGTTAATCTTTCCTTGTGGTGTCTTGTTCTTCCTCTATTGTTTCGTTTATCACCAAGTCCTTTTTCTTGCCTATTTGAGATTCATGCCAATTATCCCCTTTTCTTACTCCTTCTGTCAACAATCTCTTCAAGATAGGACTTTTCTCCTTTATCTCGTCTGAAGTGCCCTCTTTTAATGGGCCTGAAATGGGTTTAGGAGGAGTCAGCTCACTTTTGCTTTGACCTGGCTCAACTCTTTCCCCCTCAGGATCTGGCACTGATTCTCCTTGCTTTTCAGTCCCCTTTGTTTGTGTTAGCACTTCTCCTGTGCATGGATCTCTTAACGTCTTTTCTGCATTGTCTGCACGTTCTGCTTCTTCATTTTCTACACCCTTGTCTCTTACTGGGGTGATTGATCCTTCTTCCATCAGTTCTGGGTCCACTTCCGACTCAACTTGTTCTGGTTCTGGTTCAGGCAGAATTACTCGCTTTGCTGCTGCTGGCATTCTCAGCAACACTTCTTCATGATCCTAGGGACTCACCTCCTTTTTCGTATGCCTTGCACGTATCCAATTGGGCAAACCCGCACACTTTACAGCTGTAGTAATTGTCAACACCACCTGATATGGACCTCTCCAATGTGGCTCTAGGCAGGATTTCCGCACATGCTTTTTGATCACGACCCAGTCTCCGGCACTCAAGTTGTGACCTGGGTCATGGATAGGTGGCAGGTTAGCGGCTTGTACCTGCTGAGAAAAAGATCGAAAACCACATCAGCTAGACCCTTGCAGTAGTCTAATACCATATCATCTGTTATATTGACAAGAGCCTTGGCTGGTATTGCTGGCAGTCTCATTGCTCTTCCCATGAGAATCTCGTGTGGGGACAATCCTGTCTTCCTGTCAGGTACATTTCTCATTGGCATCAACACTAAAGGCAATGGATCTGGCCATTTCAAATTTGTGGCTGCGCACATTTTGGCAATTCTTGATTTTAGGGTACCATTCATTTGTTCTACCAATCCTGATGCTTCTGGACGATAGCTGCAATGTAACTTCTGTTCAATGTTTAGTGCTGCACATAAGAGTTTAATCACCTCATTATTGAAGTGCGTTCCCCCATCTGATTCTAAAGAGATCGGAAATCCGAACCTTGGTATCAGTTCTCTAAGCAATAGTTTTGTAACTGTGAGACTATCATTTCTACGTGTGGGGTATGCTTCAATCCAATGACTAAACACACACACAATCATCAACACATACTTCAATCTGCCACATGCAGGCATTTCAATGAAATCCAATTGCATTCTGCTGAATAGTCCTCCTGCTCTTCCAATGTGGCTCAGATTTACCACTGTCCCTTGTCCCACGTTCAACTGCTGGCAAATCACGCATCTATGGCACACTGCCTCAGCTGCTTGTCTAAATTTCGGATTGAACCAATCAACCTTGAACAACCTAATCATGGCATCCCTTCCAATGTGCACCTGCCCATGGTAATACCAAGCCATCTGAGATAACAGACAATTCGGTAACACCATCTGCCCCTCCTCAGATACCCAGATCTTATCTGGTCTTTGTACACAATTCAGCTTGATCCACATCTTTTTCTCTTCCTTGTCTGCATTTTCTTGCAATGTTTTCAGTACCTCTAGAGTGTCAATTACTTTTAAAGCAAAATTTGCACAACTGTTCTCTTCTTCTTGCATTAGTTCCCATTTATCCTTGAACGATATACAGTTCAGGGCGCAAAATCTTGCTACCTGATCCGCATACCCATTTCCCAAAGAAATGTAATCTGGTGTTTTCTGGTGTGCACTGCATTTTACCACAGCAATCTCTTCAGGCAACTGTATTGCGTACAATAACTCTTTTATCTTCTCACCATTTCATACAGGGGTACCACTGGAGGTCATGAACCCTCTTTGTGACCACAATTGACCAAAATCATGAACAATTCCGAATCCAAATTGGCCATCTCTGTATATTGTCACTCTCAGCCTTGTAGAGACATAACATGCCCTAGTGAGAGCAACCAATTCTGCCACTTGTGCTGAATATACACCAGGGAGCCAAGATGCTTCCAGCGTCCCTGTAATTGTACACACAGCATACCCTGCTCTCAATGTGCCTATCCCATCTTTAAGGCATGAACCATCAACAAAAACAATTTGATCATTTTCTCCTAGTCGAGTGTATCTAATAGCAGGTCTAGGCTTTGTACAGAGATCTGTAACTTCAAGACAATCATGCTCTATATCTTCCTCTTTTTTTACTTCAACCGTATCACTTGGCAATAATGTTGCTGGATTCAACACTGTACATCTTTTTAAAGTAACATTTGGAGCTCCCAATATACTTGTCTCATACCTTGTCAGTCGAGCCCCCATCAAATGTTGCGTTTTTATTCTTGTCAGTAAAATTTCAACTGAATGTGGTACCATTACCGTCACTGGGTTTCCCATGACTACCCCTTCACTTTGGGAAAGACTTTGACCAACTGCGGCTACTGCTCGCAGACAACCTGGTAAAGCTGCTGCAACATGGTCCAAGGTAGCTGAAAAACAGGCTACTGGGCGATAAGCACCTCCATGGACCTGTGTCAAGACAGACAAAGAACAAGCATCACGTTCATGACAAAACAGTGTGAAAGGCTTTGTTTAATCAGGCATTCCCAAGGCTGGAGCTCTGCACAAACTCTCTCTCAATTCAGTGAAAGCCCTCATCTGATCTTCATCTAGAGTAATGGGATCTGTAACTCCCTTATGAGTCAACTGTTACAGGGGCTTGGCAATCTCAGCAAAATTTTGAATCCATTGTCTACAGTATCCTACCATTCCCAGAAACATGCGTACATCTTTCAGGGAAGTCGGTGGACTTCTCTGCAAAATCATTGTAATCCTTTCTCGGGAAATTCTCCTCAACCCTTTCTCAATCTGATTACCCAAGTATTTGACAGACTTCTGACAGTACTGCAGCTTTGCAAGCGAGACCTTGTGACCAAAGTCTCACAGATGATTCAACAGAACAATCGAATCGTGTTTACACTCATCCCTTTTTCTGGATGCAATTAATAAGTCAACAATGTACTGTACAAGAGTCGATTAGCAGGGTAATTCCAATGACTCCAAATTCTTTTTCAAAATCTGGTTAAACAAGGATGGTGACTCCGTATACCCTTGTGGAAGCCTGCACCAGCTATAGACTTTATCTAGGAATTTGAAACTGAAAAGAAACTGACTATCCTCATGAAGTGGTGCTGAAAAGAAAGCTTGTGACAGATCGACTACTGTGAACCACTCTGCCTCGCATGGGATCTGAAACAGTATCACTGCTGGATTGGGGACAGTCGGGCAACACTTAACTACCATGTCATTCACTTTTCGCAAATCCTGTACAATTCGCACTTTCCCTCAGGGCTTTTTCAATGCCATTATCGGTGAATTACATGGACTGCTCAGCACTTCTTTTAAAACACCCTGTTTCAGGAAATCCCCAATTATTTGTGCCACCTTCATCAACACATCCTGTGGCATGCTATACTATGGAAGATTTGGAAACTCTACATCTGGCTTCAGGGTGATTTTAATTGGTTCCACTCCCTTGATTAAACCCACTTCTTTCCCTGTCAAATCCCAAACTTTCTCCTTTACTGTTCCCTATAAATCTGCATGCAACTACTTTAAAGCAAACATTGGAAAAATCTAAATCAAAGGGTACTTTTCAAATGCGTCATTAAGAACCATAGCTGACGCCTGCTCTTCCTCATCATCACTGTTTGTTTGGACTTCTATTCCTGCATCTGTACAACTTATGGAACACTTGGTTTTGCACAATAAATCTCTGCCTAACAAAGACATGGGACTTAAGTCGCATACCACAAATCTATGCAGTCTGGTATAATTTCCAATTTCAATTTGTACTGGTTCTGTAATAGGTTTTGTTAATTGCCTATTCTCCACTCCCACAACCTGCACTGTTCTTCTGGGAAGGGGTAAATCTGGTACTTCTACACTCCCTACTGTAGAGTGTGTAGCTCCAGTGTCGACTAAGAACGAGACCTTATGTCCTTTTACCTTTCCCTTCACAAATGGCCCTCTCTGATCTACCACTAGAAATGCAGCAAGTATACCGGCTCCTTCTTCCGAACTGTCACTCATCCAGTCATCGTTTATTTCATCCCCACTGTGAAACGGGAATTGGTGTACTGTATTGTTACTGTTATCTGTTCTCTGACCATTGACCTGTTGAGTAAGCATAACCTGTTGCCGCTCCATCGGGGCTTGATGTATGTGCATTTGCTGTCTAGGCACCATAGAAATCTGCTGCTGTACCGGTGCTAAAGGAGTAAATTGTGCTCATGGCACCTGCATCTGTTGTACTAGTAAAAGGTTTTGACTTCGGGTTTGAATATTCCAAACTTGGCCCCTCACACTGGGGACTCTCACTATCTGGACTGTACTGACATCACCTTGCTATTCCTTCCTGCACCATCAATAGGTATTCCCGCTTACAGTGTCCCACGTTTCCGCACAGGTGACATGGCAGCGTCCTTTTCATGCCCTGCATGTCATTCTGAACAACCACTGTATTCAGATCCGGACCGCATATCACATCCATACCACGTCCTCTACCCCTCACTTGTGGCTGAAACACAATAGCTCTTTGTTGCGGCAGCATCGGCGGCACTAAAGCTCTTTGCACTCCTGATTGTGCTGCCTTAATCTGCATCACCATTGCCTTTTCCTTCAATTTCTTTTCCTTTAGTTCAATCTCATCACTACAATATTTGGCATACTGCAACACCTCATCAATCGGCTTTGCCTGCCAACAAATCAAATGATTCCTAATCATCTGTCCTACTTCAGGTCTCAACCCTTCAACAAATCTGAACACGAAATGCAACATGTCTTTTGGTTCGACTGCTTCCTTCCCACTATACTCTTTGAAAGCCTTTAGCAACCTTTCATAATAGATGTGTATTGACTCTTTGGTTTCCTTAACCATCCTGTCAATTCTCTGCCAGTCAATGTTTTTCAGTGAAATCCTGGTTTTCAAAAACTCACTCACCTTGTAATAGTTTTTCATTACCTCAGGTGACGGGCACCTGTAATTTTGTGCCTTTCAGGTTCCCTTGTTGCCCAATCTACTGCCCTTTTGCACTCGACCCATAAGTCAGCTGGCACAACTATCTCAAACAAGGTGTTCAAATCTTCCCACAAACATTTGGAAAGTTTCACAAACCTCTCTGTCTGCTGGTACCATTCAACTAGCTTCTCCCTCAATTTAGGATAATCATTGGTAAAAGACAGTATGTCACTTCGATGCCAAGGAACATGAACAAACTGTCCTGCTGGAATTTCCCTTATCGGTAGCATTTTGACTGCTTCTTCCTTCTCTGCTCCCTCTGTTTCCCCTTCTGAATCTCGTTTTAGTTTATCTTTTCTTTTTGCCCATCTGCCTTCCCACTTCTCTAATGCTCCCCAAATCTGCACACTCTGCAGCAAATCTCTCAGATGTGCTTTCATTCCTGCTGACCTCATGTGTTCAAAATCTTTTGCCTCAAAATCTAATCTGTAGCTTCGTCTCAAATGTTTCATGGTCTTCAGATCAATGTCATGCTTCTCTGCTACTTACGCTAGTTTCTGGTGTATTTTCCCAACTTCCTTTGTAATCCTCGGACACAAATATCTTAGCTCTTCTTTAGTATAGGATTCTAACCTATTCAATCCCATTGTTCCCTCAACGAATTAATTTGCCTCGATATTTAGTCCTACTCGATTCAGTTGCTCTTCCCCCTTTGAGGCACCTTGCGAAGAATTTAAATTATACAGCCAACTAGTTAACTGCTGTGCTGTTAACCCTTGTAATGAAATGTTACCCGCATTAGTCGCTGGCAGCTGTTGTATCCCTGTTCCTACAGCTTGTGGAGTCAAAAGTATCATACTCTGCTTTGCATCTGGTAGTGCCACAAGAGGACTAAATACCACAGGAGATTTCAGCTCACCCGAACATGTACTTGAAGATGATGCCATCGTTGCTGTGTCTCTCACTCCCCTTCTCCCTAAGTTCTTTGATTTTTCAATTTGTCCCCCTGCCTCTGATTTCTTTTGAGCATTTAAGGGTACTGCTGGACCAACAGTAATCGGTAACGATATTGCATCTGGGGCTGCACTGGAACCTACACTTTGTGTAAGTGGTACTCCCATTGCCTGATTCATAACTGGTGCGAGATCCACTGACGTCCCAGTTAACTGATTAGGCCTTAGCATATTCTGTATCTGTGGTGGCGGCAGTAACATTGGAGTCGAATCAGTCTGTACTAACATTGGTTGCGATTGCACCTGCTCCCTCGGTACCACAATATTTGAAACAGTCTCAAGAGTGGGTACATTCGGTAGATTCCTGATACAGAAGGTGTAGGCACCTGTACTTGAGCTTCCGCTCTCATTCCTGTAACTGGTGTACTCTGCACTACCCCTGGTATCTGTCCTTCTTCTGTTTGTACAGTACCCGCAGCTCCCTGGGATGTTCCAGGAGTAGCAGGAGGGGCTGTAAGAATATTCCCTAGACCCCCTGCATAAGTCGTCATAGGTGGAGGTCTGTCTCTCAGTAACTGCGTAATGTAATCCTCAACATCAGAATCGTCATCATATACATAGGCCTTTTTCCCTTTTCTTTTTTCCTCATTCTCCCTTTCCTTGTTATCGTCTCCCTTGTCTGAATCGTCACCTTCCGTGATTGCAGGGAACATCTTAATCTCCTTCATGGTTGCCATTCTCCATCTTTTTTGTTCCCAATCCCACCTAGCTTCAGCTAGTGATTTTTCTATCTTCTTTATCCTTCTATTAGTCTTTAGCTCGTGCTGCTGTCTGGCCACTAGCTCCCAAATTGCTAAAGCCTCGAACTGTGCTGGTCTCGGTAACGGTCTCATGTCATACAATGATAATCGCAATTGGTCTAGAACCCTTAAATTAAATGTTCCATGCTTTGGGAATGCTAGGGTTCCTTGATTCTTAGTCAATGTGCTCCATTGTTTTAACCAAAGACAAGCAGCTATGCCTTTTTCTGTCATTACGAGATATGCTGGACTATCCTCCGGGGGGTTGGTTCTCCTACTGAAGCCTTAATGTAAGATTCACCCTTCATCGCACTCCTTAATGCCTTGAAAAACTTAATTTTGCCTGTGTTATGTATTTCAATTCAATAAATGAAATTACTTTTACTCCCAAGATTCCTTTCACCCGTTCGCTCAACCAATTGCCTCTCATGGACGGCTGCCAATCCGGTTGTGGCTTTTCTCGGTATCCGACCTATCCCAGCGCAGCACACACTGACGTCACACTAGCACACAGCGGATGACAAAGTCTTGCGGCTTCGCCTCCCTCAACTCAAATTCATTCAACTGATGCAGTTATATTGCGAGCGTCTTCATCAAATAATAACTAAAACAAATCCCCTGGCTTACTACAGGAAGGGACACAATCACTTCAGGGACCTTACAGATTTTCACTAAAAGACACTCTCTTGGAAATAAAATTTGACCTGCAAACTTTACTCTCAACTGATCTTTGGTTCCATCCTGGTGCACATAGGACTCGCCAAATTTCAGTCAAAGCTTCTTTTACTCAACATACATTCACTTAGACTTGTTGACCACGCCCGATCAACCTACTAAACCAGACAGATTACAACATATACCCAAGTGTCTCCTACACTTGTCAATATACTCCGGATTCTTAGACCACGCAGGGTCCGTACATCACCAACAACCACGTGGACAATTTTTGAGCACAAAGCGCCACACACATGTGAAGTTCGAAGACTTCCCTACTCTCACACCATTTAGGAGTACGCACACTCCTACTAACTCTAAACTGGAGTACGCAAACTCCCTACTCTTTACCTCACATACATCACAATTCACCTGCGATTTGCTTAAGCTTAGGCAAGCGCAATTCTATTACGCTCCTATTACCTCACAATACACTGGGAATATATTCAACCTTACCTACGGTATCCAGGCTATGGAAAAGTCATTTCTCGGCTCAAGGGAACATCATTCTTGCTACCATTGACATTTTAGGAAAACAAAATACAAACCTCTTAAATCAAAACAACTATACTGAAATTTAAACTACCATCATAACCTTTACTCACTACTCAACTAGTTCTCTAAGGAAACTAACCATCAAGCTGCTACCAAAAACTGTTAGCGCACCTTGTCCTTAGTAAGTAAACTTACAAGGCGACGCGTATAGGTCGATGAATCTTTTGGATCGCATAGGGTATCCTAGTCGAGTAGTGTGAGTAAGAAAATATCCACTCTAACAATTTATAAACCAACAAAAAATACTGAAAACCAATCTAAAAGAAAATACCATCACGCATAGAAAATTAGTTAGTTTTATTCCCTATTAGTTACATCTCTAATCAAAAACCTTTATTCAGTAGAACCATGATTACCAAACTTTATTAGCAAACATAAGCAATGAATTATCGGAATTTTTATTAATATGCAACCAACATTAATCAAGCATAGCGATTCATGAATATTGAATAATTCAGCAATATAAGTTGGTCAGTCTTAGTCCAAGTCACCGTTAGTCACCCTTGTCAGTCTACCTATCTCAGATTAGCATCAGCATGTGGGTCTTCATGCGAAAACAATTTAGTCAAAAATCAATAATTTGGAAAAATCTAAAAGAGAAAAACATTTTAAAACAGAGCAGTTGGTACCTAGAAAGAAAAGCATTCATTGGTCATTCAGGTTATAGCTACCTATCCAAGATAGATCAACAACGAGTCAGTCTTTGTCTCCAGGTCATCAGTCATCAGCAAGGCTCAGGCTCACTAAAGCAAGCCCAAGTTTCAGCACTTCGGACAGCGTCTCCTGCCAAGTCATCAACTTTCGCCTCTCTGTTCTGATTTTTCCCCTCATGTCATGACTTTTTATTAGGGTCTCTCAGTCCGTTCCACAATTTGCCTATTGGTCAACCTTATCAGGGGTTATGACTCTAACCTATAATTTTTGTTTACCACTTATCTACGTTATTTTGAGAATCAAGTTCCATTAACATGATTGGTCCTCTTGTCGATCAGGACATCAGCCGGCTTTTCAGGTAGCGAAATTGTTGCCCCCAGCTCTTAGTCTGTAGCTCCATTGTTCAAGTCCCGGGAAAGTACATTTAGCTTACCCTACACATAATTGTATCAATTTGTTCTGATCGTCTCCTGTCTGCTGGTGAGTTTGCAGATTTCTCTAGCAGAGCTCATTCTGAACTCTGTACAGTTCAAGGTATTTTTCTTTCAGTTCCAGTCTGCGGCAGCTCATCACATCTCCATGTTTAAACAAGCAAGGCCCAGCGCTGACCAGGCCTCGGGCTAAGCTAAGAACATATGGCATCATAAACATAGATAACATTGTTAATTATGATATATTAATACAAAACTTTTTAAACATTTCACGTTATTTAGGACTGTTAACACAGATGGTGACCTCTCCCGTGAGCACATTTTGCACAATACACGTTATTTTCAATTACTGTTAATCAAATGTCAGATTTTCTCATTAGTCAATATAAGTGACTCATTAGCATATTCTCATATTAGCATATCAGCTGCAATAGAGGGGACCACCAAAGGACACAAGAAGTGCACCAGTCAGGGGTCAGACCTCATTAGGAGTACAGTGTGAAGCCTGAGCCAGACACCAACATGGCATGAATTACAAGTCTCCAGAGCTGAGGCTCTAACACTCCCCACTTCTGTTAACTTGCTTAAATAATCACAGTTTCGGAATTGGTATTTTTATGCCAGATCTAAATTCAAATGATGTTTCCAGTTCTAGAAATGAGTTAGGGGGAATATTGGACATACTAGAATGGAGTTGCTTACACACAGATGTGGGTGCTCCAGTGGAAATTCATTTAATATATTAATCGGAAAGGCTGGCAGTATGTGGGGTGAGAATTGTGATGAAAATGTCATTTATTTTAAACGACTTGGAAAAGGACACATTCTAGCAATTCATTGAAAGCGCCCGCACCTTCCAAGCAGCAGCACCGGAAGTAGACCTCTGTGTATGGAACACTTGTGATATCACAGACCATATTTTGTGATGTGACGAGGCATAGGGTTCGTTCAGAGGGGAGATCTTCACTCCCTCAGAGACAAAACGAGGAACCACTGTTAAGGAAGTAAGTCGAAAGCACGAAATCTTTTTATGTTCGAGGCTGTATCGTTTTAGTGACTTAAGAACTAGATCTCGTTAAAAATTCGGATCGTATCAACATATTGCATTGATCCCATTAACCTGGGACTAATGGTATCTCCCACAAAGTGGTGATGTATGCTAACATGCTGAAAAATCTCTATTGTGACGTGTCATTGAAATAAAAGGCTGGTAACAAGGGTTCTGCAGCACAGGACAACGACACCAGACAGGGAGGACCAATGCTTGTTACTGGAGAGCTCGGGACACAGAGGCTGGAGGATGCAGGCGCTGAGCAAGCTCACAGACAGAAGCAAGGGTGGGGGCAAGGGAACAAAGGTGAGTGAATAAACCAAATCAAAACTTAACTGATAACCAAGTTGAACTGACCTGAGAACTAAGCTAACACTGAACCGGAACCCAAACATCAATTCACAAACTTACAACCTCATTGTTCCAAACCAAAGCCCCTCCAACCTAATGCTTGCCATCCCAACCTTATTCTTTACTTTCTCAACCCATTCCCTTCCTCTCGCTCCTTTCCTCTTCTCTCTTACACTTTCTTGCCTCCTCTCCCTTATGCAATTTCTGATAAACCCATTCCCCCCCTTGCTTCACCACATCTTCCTGACTTTTATTATTTTCCCTCTCTCCCCTACCCTACTCAACTCCCATTCCATTCTCTAATCCTTTCGTACCCAACCTGTCTCTTTCCATCCCTTCGCGTTCGGTTCCCTTCCTTTCTATACCAGAAATCTCCCTTACAACATCCACTTTTTCCTGCATCTAACCTTTCCTTACTTATCCCTTCAACCTTCTACCCTTTCTCCTTGTTCCCTTCCTCCTTTCTTCATTCACCTTTCCTTTGCTTCACTCCACTTCCTTTTCCTATCTCCGTACATCCCTGTCTTTTATATCCTGTCCTATCCTGTGCTATTCTATCTCTGCTACTACCTCACTTTCCCTTCCCTACTATTCGTACCCTCTTCCAATTCTTCCCTAATTTTTCCAACCTCCTTCTCTTCCCTTCCATTCAATTCAACTTACTTCACTATTCTTCCATTCTCTCAAACCCTCTCATCCATTCCCTTCCGCAGATGACCCCTCCTCACCTTCCTTTCCTTCACTTAGATTCCCAACCCTCTTCCTTTCCTTTCCTGAAATCCCTCTCATCTCCTATCCCTATCCATCGCTTCCCAAGGCCTTACCTTTGCTTCCCTTTATTTATTTTCACTTTCCTCCCCGACCTAATCATTTCCTTTCCCTTCCCAACACCATTCCCTTCCATTCTTCTACCTTCCCTTCCATTCTGTTCCCTTCCCGTTGCAACCCAATCCCCTTCCTTTCCATTCACTCTCTTTCGCCTCCATTCCCTTCCAGTTCACATTCCCTTACGTTTCCTTCAGCTTTGACCTGCTCTGATACCCTCTGCTCTCTTTTCTTCCCTTCTATGCCTCTAACACATAGGGTAAATAATTGATTCTGGAGGGTAACAAATGAATCACGGACAAAACTGATGGAGTGGCTGTGACAGTTGAACTGCCGCAGCAACACATGTAAGAAATACGAGAGCTCACAAGGGAAGTGGGAAACAGAGTATTCCTCCTAGAGGGCTCAAGTAGTGAAATTTCTAGTCATTTGGCTGACCACGAGGGACTCCTAAAGTGGGATGAAAAGAAACTGGTCTATTTAGAGCAGAAATGTGTGCATACTGGGATTGCTGAAAGGAACGGAAACATTTCTAGAACAACTCCTACATACACTGCTGGAAAGAACGAATGAAATATAAATAGAGCAACCAGAACCCTTCGCATATTGATGACAGCAGAGAACAAGGAAGAATCAAATACAACAGTTATATCATTTCCTTTTACCCAGACTATGCCGTAGCCATGCAGAGGAAGAGGAAAACATTGGAGGAAGTGATAAAAGAGGTTGCGACAAAGGAACATACCTTATGGACTACTCTCCCAGCTCGTATGGAGCTTGATGCAAGGAGGAAGCAACAATTTTGATCGTCCCGGGGACTCATTGAAGTTCATTGAAAACATTGGACCTGATGTATAATGTATATTGTTGAATGTTTACTGTATTGTGGGTATTAGTTGACACTAGATATAGATGGGTGATGTTCAAAACAATATTTTGGCCGAAGAGGGTCGCTGCACGAGTTATCACATATATAGTACTAAGGGCTGCCAACATACTGGAGCTGAGTGAAGGAATAAGTTCAGTGTTTTTATTCACTGTTCGACTTAGTGTTAGTGGCAGACTAGGTTACCCTATTTTAAGGGAGCCAACGTGAGCCACCCAACACTTGGAAAAGTAGATGTTGGGTCACTTTATGGAGGGGGGTGGCAGGCATCTTTTGTGCCACTTGTGTAGGCCAGGTTGGGATTAGCCTCACAGGAGGGGGTGCAGTTGAGGAGATGGGTGAAAGAAGAATTCACTTTCACAAACCTGTGCAGGGAAATCAATAGGGCCACAAAAGAGACATTTTTACTACAATATATGAATATGTGGGTAACAATGATATCATGGAACTTTAAGAGAATATAGGGAGTTGCTAAGAGTCAAAGAATATGGTCATATACGAAACACCAAAGTGAGCAAATAGTAATGTTGCAGAAAACATACCTGAAGACAAGTAAATATGGGAAGCTCCAGACAAAATCGAGAGGGCCAATGTGATATTACGGTTTTCCGTCATCAGCAAGAGGGTTGGTGTTCTGCATAGTGCCGACAGTCCCATTCCAAATGGAACTCTCATTCAGGGATGTAAATGGGAGGTACATGGAAGCGGAGCAGCAAGCAACCATGGCGGTGAACCAACAGTGTTGTCAACACCTATGCACCTAATATACATTTTCCAGGTTTGTTTTGAGGTTTTGAGGAAGTGCTACAACTATTAATACCATATGCTCATTACAGCGTTCTGTGGGGGGTGAGTGGGGGGCTTTAACTGTTTGATAGAAATTTAGACAGCTCAAGTATGATGAGTAAGCCATTAGGTGAGCCCTCCCTGGCATTGAAAGGCGGTATGGAGATGCTGAATCTAGCTTAGAAACAGCTATAGGCTACTCTTTCTATTCACCACCACACAGCACTTTCTCAGAAACCGATTTTGCCTTAACATACCTGGAGTTCTCGGCAGAATGTGATAGCATTGAATACCTTCTCTGTAGATTGTCAGACAATGACCACTTTTTTGGTGGAACTAATAGGAAGGAAATTCTCAACCCCAGTGGCAATTGCAGGAATGGAAACTTCAGGGGGGAAAAGTATGGGAGTAGCGAACAGTGTGAGGAAATCACTCCTGGATATGATTGGTAAACTGGAAAACCAAATCATAGATATTGATCAGCAGACTGTTCCCAGTCAGGTGGACTGGGAGACTTGCAATATATTAGTTATGACACTGGGACAGATCTGGAACACATTGGTCAAATATAATTATAAAGTGTACATAGAGACATCTCATTACAAAGGGGACAGAGCAGGCTGAATGTTACAATGATTAGTAAACAGAGAGAAGGGACCTAGAAAAGTGGTGATAACACGGGACAAACAGGGATGGAAGGTTACAAATCAGACTTCCATCACTAGGAGATTTGAAGAGTTTTATGCTGCACTCTGCTTGGGGCAGGGCTTCAGAGGGGGGAAGCCTTACTTGAGGAAGCCCAGCTGCCTATATTATCAGCTGAGAAGATGGAAGAACTCAATACCCCAATAGATGTGAAAGATATCAGATGGGCAACATGTGACATGAAGACGGGGAAGACCCCGAGCAACAACGGCCTCCCACCTGAGTTTTATCAGGAATAAGTAGAGATTTTGACCACTCCTTTATTATTAGATATGTACAATGAACTGATTGTGCAGGGCCGTTTGCCAGATACACTGCAAGAGCCACCGACTGTGGTCCTTCCAAAGGCAGGTAACGATATGTTGGATTGTTAGCCTTGTAGGCCACTATCAATGCTGATGGCAAGGTGTTAGGAAATATTTTAGTTAGGAGTCTGGAGAAAGCAGCTGAGACATTGATCCACAAGGACCAAACAGGGTTTGTAGGGGGACATTTTACCACCACTAATATTTGGAAGGCATTTGTGGTCATGGAACAGGGTAGGCTGATAGGGAAGAAAAAAAAGTGGCTAGTTTAGAAACACACAATGCCTTTGACAGAGTAGATTGGGGGTTTATGGGATAAACACTCAAACACTATGGGTTGAGCAATGACTTCTTAAGATGGGTCGACCTTCTTTATAATGGGAGCTCAGTTTGTGTAAGTATAGGTCGTAGGGTGTCGGGCAGGTGGGAGATACAGATCTAGGCAGGGATGTCCTCTTTGCCTGTCGGTCTTTGCACAGTGATTGAGCCATTAGCATAATTAATCAGGATTTGACAGGCAAAGCACAACATATTGTTAAATTTTACCTGCACAGTAATAGCAATATATGCAGGTATTATGTTAACAATCAAAACTAGCAGAAATGTGACCTAAGCTTGAGAGTTTTTTTTAAAGAGGTTATATAGGCTTTTATTGTTTAGTTAATCAATCAAGAAATTTATAAAGCGCGCTATGTACCCGTTAGGGTTTCAAGGCGCTGGGGGGGGGGGGTAGCTGCTATCGGTCGAAGAGCCATGTCTTGAGGAGTCTCCTGAAGGTGAGGAGGTCCTGGGTCTGGCGCAGGGAGGTCGGAAGTGAGTTCCAGGTCTTGGCGGCGAGGTAAGAGAAGGATCTGCCGCCGGAGGTCTTGCGCTGGATTCGGGGGACAATGGCGAGGGAAAGGTTGGCAGAGCGGAGTTGGCGGGAGGGGACGTAGAAGTTGAGTCTGTTGTTCAGGTAGGCGGGTCCGGCGTCGTGTAGTGCTTTGTGCACGTGGGTGAGAAGTTTGAAGGTGATCCTCTTGTCCACAGGAGCCAGTGGAGGTCCTTCAGGTGGTGGGAGATGTAGCATCGGCGGGGTATGTCGAGGATCAAGCGGGCAGATGCGTTCTGGATGCGTTGGAGTCGTTGGATGTCTTTTGTTGGGATGCCTGTGTAGAGTGCGTTGCCGTAGTCAAGTCTGCTACTGACGAGGGCTTGGGTCACCGTCTTTCTGGTTTCCGTAGGGATCCACGTGAAGATTCTGCGGAGCATGCGGAGGGTGTTGAAACAGGAGGAGGAGACTGCGTTGACCTGTTTGGACATGGTGAGAGCGGAGTCAAGGATGAAGTTGAGGTTGCGTGCGTGGTTGGCTGGAGTGGGTGGGGGGCCCAGTGCGGTGGGCCACCAAGAGTCGTCCCAGGCCGAGGGGGAATGACCGAGGATGAGGACTTCTGTCTTGTCGGAGTTTAGTTTCAGGCGGCTGTTTCTCATCCATTCGGCGATGGATTTCAGTCCCTCGTGTAGGTTGGCTTTGGCGGTGTGTGGATCTTTAGTGAGGGAGAGGACGAGCTGGGTGTCGTCGTCGTAGGAGAGGATGCTGAGGTTGTGCTGACGGGCCAGTTGTGCGAGGGGTGCCATGTAGACGTTGAACAGCGTCAGGCTTAGCGAGGAGCCTTGGGGGACGCCGCAGATGAGGTTGGTGGCTTCGGAGCGGAAGGGTGAGAGTCGGACTCTCTGGGTTCTACTGGAGAGAAAAGAGGAGATCCAGTTGAGGGCATTGTCTTGAATTCCGGCTTTGTGGAGTCAGGTTAGTAGGGTGCGGTGGCAGGCCGTATCGAAGGCGGCGGATAGGTCTCGGAGGATCTGGGCTGAGGTTTCGCCATTGTCCATTTGTTGTCTGATGTCGTCTGTGGCAGCGAGGAGTGCAGTCTCGGTGCTGTGGTTGCATCTGAATCCGGATTAGGAGGGGTCTAGGATGGAGTTGTCTTCGAGGTAGTGGGAGAGCTGTGCGTTGACGATCTTCTCGATGACCTTCGCTGGGAAGGGGAGGAGGGAGATCGGTCGGAAGTTTTTGAGGTCGTTGAGGTCAGCCTTGGGTTTCTTGAGGAGGGGTTGGATGTCGGCGTGCTTCCAGCTGTCCGGGAAGGTTGCGGTGTTGAAGGAAAGGTTGATGATCTTGCGGAGTTGGGGGCGATGGTGGCGTTGGCTTTGTTGAAGACGTGATGTGGGCAGGGGTCAGAGGGAGATCCTGAGTGGATGGAGTTCATGGTCCTTAGGGTTTCGGCGTCGTCTACGTGGGTCCAGGTGGTGAGGCGGTCGGCGTGGGAGGGGTTGTTGGGGGTGGGGTCTGGCAGAGGTGTGGTGGTGAAGCTGTCGTGGATGGCGGCGATTTTATGGTAGAAAAAGGTGGAGAGAGCGTCGCAGAGTTTCTGGGATGGTGGGACGTCGTTGACGTTGGCGTTGGGGTTGGAGAGCTCCTTCACGATGCAGAAGAGTTCCTTGCTGTCGTGTGCGTTGTTGTTTAGGCGTTCTGTGAAGTGGGAGCGTTTGGCGAGTCAGATCAGTTGGTGGTGTTTGCGGTTGGCTTCCTTGTGGGTTGCTAGGCTGTCGGGTGTGCGCGCGAGGATCCATTTTTTCTTGCGTTTCTGGCAGTTGCGTTTGGAGGTGATCAGTTCGTCTGTGAACCAGGCTGCTTTTTTCTTTTCTTGGTTGACGGTGGGTCTCTTGAGTGGTGCTAGGATGTTGGCGCAGTTGAGGATACACTGTTGGAGGTTGATGGCGGCGGAGTCTGGGTCAGTGGGGTCGGACGGTGGGTTTTTGGCGAGGGTGCTGGTTAGTTGGTCTTCAGTGACTTTTCCCCAGCGGCGGTGAGGCGGTAGTGGGGTGCGGTGGTGTTCGGTGTTTTTCTTGAAAGTGAAATGGACGCAGTGGTGGTCGGTCCAGTGGAGTTCGGAGGTGTGGCTGAATGAGATGTGGTTGATTGCAGTGAAGAGTGGGTCAAGGGTGTGACCGGCGATGTGGGTGGGTGTGTTGACCAGTTGTCTGAGTCCGAGGTTGGAGAGGTTGGTGGTCAGAGATGCGGTGTTGGCGTCGTTGTTGTTCTCCAGGTGGAAGTTGAGGTCTCCCAGGAGGATGTAGTCCGTAGAGGCGAGGGCGTGGGTGCTTGCGAGGTCGGAGATGGTGTCACTGAAGGGGGCTCTTGGTCCTGGAGGTCGGTATATGAGGGTTCCTCTGAAGGTAGTGTTGGGGTCCGTGTGGATCTGGAAGTGGAGGTGTTCGGCTGTCTTGAGGGTGTCTTCCGTGTGGGTGTGGATCTTGAGGGTGGATTTGTGGACGATGGCTATCCCTCCACCGATTCCGTTTGTGCGATCTCTTCTTGTGATCTTGTAGCCGTCAGGGATGGCGATGGCGATGTCTGGGGCCGAGGAGTCGTTCCACCAGGTTTCAGTCAGGAAGGCTACATCTGGGGCGGTGGTGTCGAGCAGGTCCCAGAGCTTGATGGCGTGCTTTCGTGCGGAGCGTGTGTTGAGGAGGATGCAGTGCAAGTGGTTGGTGTTGATTGTTGCAGGCTTTGTTGTTCTGTTGCAGGTGAAGTTGCAGGTGCGGCAGAAGAAGGGTCCTTTGGTGTGCTTCGGGGTGGCCTGGAAGCATGCAGTGGAGGATCCAGGGTTAAGGTCGAGGAGTTCGCTGGTCGAGTAGCGGAGGCTGGAGGTGTGGGGGTGAGTGGACCAGGGGGGATGGCGCTGGGCGTGGTCCAGGCGCGGACGGGCGCAGACGGGCTTGCCTCTGGCGCGCCTCTGGCGCGCCAGCAGCGCGGACGCGCAGCGCCAGCCATTAAGAAGGGAGGGGGGAGGGAGGAGCAGCTGGGAGGCGGGAGGCAGGAGGGAGCGGCGAATGGGGGCGCAAGGGGGGTGGGCCGCAGGGAGGCAGCGGCAAGGAAGAGATCGGCAAGGGGGAGCGCCCAATGGGTGAAAAAGCAGGAAAAAAACAAGGCACAAGCAGAAAGGCAAAAACTTCAAAAACAGTCACAAAATACAATAATGGCACAAGTTACAATCGGGATACAGCAATCAGAAGGGGCACAAAGGGGGCAGAAGTGCAAGGAGGCAAGGCGCTGAAACAGTGGAAAAAACACTTACAGAACGGCGAAAAGCGGCACACGGGTCTAAAGTGGCTTACCAGGGCCTCGAACACGCTAGCAGCAGCGTGGGCGGGGGTCAGGGGCACGAGACAGCAAGGTGGTGCTGCGGACGTGGGGGGCGAGCTCTAGACCTAAAACCTTAATGAAAACCATAACAACTATATTCACAAATCACAAAACAAAGCTGAAAACTGCCCTTTGGCTTGTGCTATATTTTCATGATACAGTGATAAACTTGGTAAAAATGTATATACTTTATACTGTAAAGACACCAAAATGGACGATCAGTCCATGGGCATAGTTAGCAATCAAATCTGACATCAAAGCTAAAGATCAATAGTCAAATCTATGATTATAATTCATAATATATTGGGGTACGTAAACGAGCAATCATACACTAATCATGGCTAAAAGCTAATCCAGTGTTGAGGATAAAGAGCACTACTCAACAAAATGACGAGGTTTTGATAACCAGTTTGTTTGTACCTGGCTGAAGCAAATCCAATTGCAAGTCAGCACAGTAATTAAAGCATAAAGAGAGGATAACATTCAGCCAGTGTCATGAGGAGGACATAATGGTAAAACATTTACGTCTTTAGGTACCTATCAGTGCAGGGAGCCTTGGCTGGCATGTTGAGCCCTGCAGTGTGATTTCCAAGCTTTTAGTTTTGGCTCAACAAATGCCAAAAAAATCACATGCCTACAGTTGAGCGTAGTATCCTCAAGGTTAAATCGGGTAACTGTGGTGTGCCAGCAAATGAGCAGGCAACGCTCTAGAAAGGGAATCCTCAATAAACTTATTTCTTTCTTTACAGCAAGGCAAATGCACATGAGGTAAATCATTTCATCGTTCACCCTCCCTCATAGGCGGCACTCATTAGGGCTCTCTGGGCCAAATTTATACTTTTTGATGCAAAACTGCACCGGCGCAGTTTTGCGTCAAAAATGTTACTGCCGGCTAACGCCATTTCGATGCGCCGTGCGGGCGCCAAATTTATACTTTGACGCACGGCGGCGCAACCAACAGGTGGGAGTCATTTTTTTTTACGCACACAGCGGCGTCAAGTCGTAAAGGAAAACAACGTTAACACGACGTAAATGACTGTGGCTCGATTTACAACAGCGCAAACCGGAAAGCGCCATTTTTTTTTATGCAATAGCGTCAAATTTACCCGCGAACACTGCCCTTTCAGCAGAGGAGAGCCAAAATGGATCCCAGATGCCACTACAGACCCAAGGAAGATGACAGCAGACCAGGAACCAGCCAGGATGATCCATACAGGAACCAGGACATATATAGAAAAAAAAGAAAGTGTTGCTTCAGTGCAGAGGAGCAGGAAATCCTGGTTAAAGAGGTGACGGAACACCAGCACCAACTGTTCATCACCTCTAAGTTGCCAATCAGCAGGAGAGAGGCCATATGGCAACAAATTGTTGACAAGATCAACAGTGTGGCTGAAGTACGCAGGACAGTCACTGAGTGTAAGAAACGCTGGCATGACTGCAAACGTAGGACAAAGGAAAAAATGGCCAGGAACAGGAAAGCAGCACTGCAGACTGGAGGTGGGAGTCCAGCACACCAGGAGGCCCTGGACCACATGGAGGAGATGGTCGCAGCCGTCATCCCTGAGGAGATCCTAACAGGGATTCAAGGACAGGACAGCGCAGACTACCACGAGACAACGCACATGCAGGGTAAGTCGCATGGGGAATAATAATGCAATAATGTTAACTGCAACCGGGGGAGGGAATCTCTACTACACAATGCATGTAAGTCAGCATATATATGGAGTGGCATGGGTAAAGGGGCACGGCAGGGGGGGCATGCCCAGCACAGACAGAAGCTGGGGCACGACATAACACAGCACCAACAACAGTCCTTTGGGGGCATCCTGTCATGACAACAATGGAGCTAAGGGAAAGCCTCGACAGGTGGGAAGGCCACTACGTCAAACTTTCATCCTGGCACTCGTCAGTCAATATATATCCTACATCAACTAGGTCCTTATCAGAAATCCAGTAGCCAAAACAACAACTGCAATGTAACTGCAACAACAGTTGACACTAACACCTCTGATCTCTGTGCAGCTATAGTAGCCAATGGCAGTAACCTCCCCATGGAACATACATACCTAAATTAGTGGGTGAGGATGACATCTGCAACAATCTCCAGAAATAAGACAAAGGCACCAGTACACTCAAATGTCAATGCCCATAGTTGACACATACATCAGCCAAAGTAAACAGCAATAGGAGCCACACAGCACTAAGGACACACACATGCTGCATACGTCAGGGTCCCTCACGTGCCTGGCTAACAAGGCAACATCACTAATGTCATACTGCTCAGACAACAACATTGAGGAGGGGACACATGCAACTGGTCACTGAAATACACCTGCACAGTCAGAGGACCAAATAGGACATTGAAACGATAAACAGGGCAATCCAATTAAACACACATTACCCAAAATCAGCTGGAAACATCCACAATGTCTACATCCATATCACATCGTAACATTGCCATGCATAGGATATGCCACATTACAATTACAATTAGGTCAATGTGACCAAACAGATTTTGGGGCAGGTCCTGAGAGGCAAGTGTGCTGCCAGGGCAATCACAACACCCACAGCCAGTGAAAGGTCTCACCATAAGAATAGATATACACGGAGGGTCGAGTAGGACAAAAAGATGGCTATTCCCTATTTGGTACAAAGCAACACATAGAGGCGATTAGGCAGACAAGTCTGATAACTCTATATCATACATGTGACACACAGTTGGGCCATAGGCCTATGACAATGCCCATCTGAAGGACAGCAGATACCAATACCAAACAAGATCACAAAGTAAAGTCATCAAAAGGCTTGCATGTTACGTCAAAATTGTCACAACACAGACACACTAATTGTACCCTGTTTCATTGCAGAGGAACATGGATCTCCTGCCGATATGCCTGTCCCTGAGTTCCCTGATGACATGGATGATGAGCCCATAAACATTCCCCAGGAGACCATCCAAAAGGTCCTTGAAACCCTCCAGACCCCACCTTCAGTCACAAGGAGGAGCACATAACAAGCAGCCATCACAGAACCACCACCCACCACCCCAATTGTAAGACCTGCCAGCTCCTACACAGCTGAGGACTCTGACGACACTGGCACCAGCTTTGAAAGAACTGTAGTTGGTGTACAGCGGGAGCTGGCCAAGGAGGTGCGGGTGGGGATGCAAACTATGGCAGCCAGCCTTGAGGGGGTGCGCTCGTGCATGTTGTCATCTGCAGATCAGGCAGCAGCTATGCAAGCCCTAACATCCATACTGCAAGGACTACAAGAAACTATAAAGGAATTCACCACTGCAGTAAGGGAGTTGCCACAACACCTCGCACCCCAAACTTTCCACTGCATGCACGAATGCAATCATGACTCCCTCAGGGCTGACCTGGCTGCCTACCATCGTGATGTGGCTGCTATTCTCAAAAACCAGCAGGCCCTCCTTGCTGCAGTACTGCTCTTAAGACCTTCACAGGGAGCAGCCCCCGGGATGTCTGACTCCACGTCTTCTAACACTGAGGTGTGTGTTGCCCCTTCACAACCAACAACATCAAGGACAAACCTGGCAACACACACATCAGAAGAAGAAGACATGGAACAGATCACATTCACACGGAAGAGTACCCGGAAGCACTAGTCCCTGCACCATGGCCTACTTTGACCAAGGTCCTACGCTTTGTCAAATGCCAGTCTCACTACAACTATACTCAATGACTGTTCTGCTAACCACTGTATGACTTGTCAGCATTGCCAGTGAATGTCTCTCTCCTACTATTCGGCAAATCCTGTCCCTCTGCACTGTCTGTTACATCACCCCAGCATGTCAGGAGCAACATCCACACCCCTTCTGTAGGATCACCATGTAAGAATGCACCAGAACGGACTCAGCAAACATGGACAATGTACATTTTGCACAACAGCACCTATCAATAAATAGCACTTGCACACCTTATATGTCTCTGTGTTATTTGACACATCAACTGTGCAGTAGATAACTCTAAAGTGCCTGTGTGACAACCATGTAGCTTGTCAATACAACTGTCCTGACATCATGTAGTCTGATACATCTGTGCAGTGGCCAGGATTGCATCATAGCCTGACCATCCTGAGGAGAATAACTGATGAAGGGACAAACCACACACAATTATGCTGTGTTGGACAGGATAATGTTCCATCTATAGCAAATCAAGTCAACTAATGGTGGCTGATAAATGTAGGCACCATGCAATACTAAAAAATGAATTTATGCAGCATAATCTAAGCTAACACGACTAAACACTGCATCAATCACCCTTTCTGAGTATACTTCCATGAAGGGAAGTCATGCTGAATTTTTACACACATGATCTTTGTCAGCAATGAAGACAACAAGACAAGAGTGTTAACAACACCTCATCTACAAAGATGTCCCTGAACATCACACTGCAGTCTGACCTAATAAATTTACCACTATACCAAGTCTGGAAGCACACTTTGTGATGTAGAATACCTACTCATCAACACAAATCCTTGGTGATCGATGTAAACTACTAATGGTGGGTCTACCAAATGGTGGATACTTACCAAGTTAGCACAGGGGTAGCTGCCATGTTAAACCTCCATTTTCTGTGGTGGGTAGCATAGGACACAAATGTCATAGAAAATCATTCACCTACACTGATGTCAAGCCCATGATCAAGAAGCAATTAACGCATAATGCAAAGGGTTAACTATATGTTTATTCCTATGTATTCACACCAGAGGCAACTAAGGGAAAAGTCATACCTACACTAATCTAACCTGACTACTCCTAACCCACAACTGTCCCTAACTAACCTAAGCTAAACTTACTCTACACATATAACGAATCGATCTAAACATCAACCCCTCACCCACCATTATGAGACAGGACACATGCAGGACAACACATACTAACCTACACACATACTATACTATCCTAAACAATCATATATTTTTTTGTATATTATTTTATTAATTTTTTTTATGTTTTTTTTTTTTATTATTTTTTTATAAACAGACAGGAATCCCAACATTGATCCCCACCCACTCACACAAAAATGGAAAATAGAAAGAATAAGGACCCCCCACCCTCCTCACTAACACTAACTAAGCTAACAACCTACACTAACCTAACACTAATCCCCAAAACCCAACTATCATTACAAAAAGGAAAGAGGAGAGAGGGGAGGGATACATTTAAAAAAAGCTATAAAGTCCTAGAGGTTGGCCCTCCGTAGGGTCCGCCTGATGGACCGAACCCTTTTCTTAATGTAGGCCACATCCTGGCTTAGCTTGTCCACCTTGGAAATAAACTTGTCCATTTTCCTGTTTAATGCCAGGAATGCCGCAGGGTCAATAGGAGGGGCTGCTGCAGTCTGTGTGCTGGCAGAGGTGCACGGTGTTGGAGTTGTTGTTTGCCCACTGGACTGTCCTGCAGCTTGGAAATTGCTGGGACCAGGTCGTGCTGAAGAAGCAGGGTCAACTGTCCCCGCCGTTGCTGGGGCCACTTGCGGAGAACTGGTGGATGTGGTGGTGGTGGCTGTTGTTGGCAATGTTGGGCCACCCTGTGGTGAGGCCCACCATGCTCCGGAGGCCCGATCCGCTTGGTATTTTCGGGCCATCCTTCTGAACCCCGACTGCACCTGCAGGATGTGCCGGTATCTCATTGCACGCCTTTCGAACTGATGTCTCTGTGCGGCACTCATGTTTGCAGCTGTGAAAAGAAAGGGCAACTATTTACCATAGGAAATGCATTGGGTGGAATAGCACAATGGGCAATTGCACATTACTTGTACTGTATTTGTTACAGCGATTTTCACAACATAGATCATTGAAAGTCTCAGAGGAAGTACATGGGAAGCCTGCATACCCAAGGGCATCTCACACCTAGCATATCCATGTCTCTACATGATGGGTGACATCAGCCTAAACTGCTCATCAAAATAATGGGTAATGCAGCTGACATTATGGCTGAACCTCTTCTGCCTACTGACTTCACTACATATGTCACTCTATGTGATAACAATTACAACCCTCAATATATGCCATTTGTAATTGTTTATTGCTAATATAGAACTCATGTGCCATAACCGAATGTGTACACTAGGTTCAAAACAAAGTTGCCAAAGGTCACAAGTATGTGTAACATACTGGTTGCTACAGTCCTAGGTACCCTATTCCCAAACACATGGCAGTCTTTGAGGGTGGGGTGGGAAGAACAACCAACAATCCCATATTCAAAGCACACCGACTAGTGTATAGAAAGCTCAACAGGTATTTGCCTCCACACACAACACCAATGAAGGGCTAGCAAGAAATTGGAGTCAGCCAAACCTTGTCCTATCCAAGGTCCACACATGTCAAAATGTACTGACTCAGGCCAACATCACATACTACCAGTGAGGCATATTTTACCACACACACAGAGGAGCAAGAACACCCATGATCATGAGTAGAATGAACACCTAGGCCATTGCACTCTAGTCCCACACACTTCTAGTGCAACTTGTGGTAGTACATGCCCCCGGAAGAGCCAACCTACAGTGTACTCAGTCCATCCTCAACTAGGGAAGCTGCATATTTAAGACAAGCCTTTTACAGAAGCTATCTGGGAGAATGTCAGTCTGAAATGCAGACTCAGTCCGAGCCAAGTCCCAGAGCAACTCTTACATTAACCAGTGTATTCCACATGACTCATCCCATTCCCCATAGCGGGCCCGACTGGCATGGCCTACAGACCCTAAATCTGAGAGATGGATAAGCATAGGTCTACTGAAACTGAAGTGATATTCGAAATCCCACTAATGGAACAATACTAATGAATGGGCAGCGCATCAAACCTTGAATTCTGTTGAACACACAGTAGTCCATCATGCATCACTAGCAAACAATAAAAATAGCACACATGCAACACTCACTGTAGGTGTCGGGGTCCTCAAAATGAGCCACCTCTCCCACGGTGTACGGTGCAGGTCCACCTGTAAAGCATGGAAGGAAGAATATACTCAGACTCCGTGCACTGACAAACAATTGCAATTACAAAGACAATGTGAGAATATGACATGCGTAATGAAACACTTTCACACATGCTCATACTGCATGGAATAATTCTTGATCAACATTTACATTGGATGAGTCTCCTGCTAAAGTTACACACCCTACTACACACATGCAGTGGCCAGGACAGTCATGTAGTGTCAAAGATGCACCTCCATTAGTATGCCCCAACAATATCGGGGTGCATTCATCTCATCATGTGCATCCCAGAGAGACATCCAAAAGCTGGTTACTTGAGTACTGCATGACCCCTCAAACTCAAACAGCCTATGTGGTCATTTTCAACACACATCAACCAGACACACATGTGACATATGTGTGGACAACATAGCTAACTTCAATTGACGTGAAGGCAGCACTCATTTATAGCATCATATTGGGTTTACAAATTTCAGTTTAACTATGGCGTCTACATATGTAGGTATGATGTTTCTACATCTATTTTTCACTGGCTATTGTGACCTGTAGAGTTCAAATAGAGGCATTAATGTGTCGCTTTTCTGACACAAAGGCAACACTACATTACATACAGCTACAGGCAACCGGTATGTGTAGAAAACATGAGCTACCTGACTGCTAGCATTTGTCTTCCTACACATTGTGCAACAATTACCCAGTAGGTTTCCCTAGCATTACACACAGTCAGCTACTTATCTAGCAGATTGGGTAACAATCATCACATGTCCCCACACAGCTTTCAATTGTTCACATGTAATTGATTTGTACTCACCAACATGTCCACCAATCCTGATTCCCAGGTGGTCCAGCAGATCCTGCTCCCTGGATATCAGATCAGCCCAGCGGTGCTTGAGTTGATGGTCATTCCTCAGGCTACCATAGACACGGACCAAGTGATGGCGCACCTTCCCCCACCGGACTTTACGTGCCTCCGTGTGATACCCCTGTATCACACGGCCTCCAGCATGAGTGGGAGGAAATGGCAAACAAGCCATATAAATCCCCCCAATTCCTCCTCACCCATCCTGGCAAGCCGTGGCCTACCTGACATCTCTGCACAAAAAAGTGGAAAAAGTTGGACAAGAAGGAAAAGGGGGAAATGGGGAAAGGTAGAGTAGTGGAAAACAAAGAAAATTTAAGAATAAGAGCCCAAGTAACCCCAAAATTACACTACCCAGAACAGACTCCCACAGACAATAAAATAAACACTGGACTTGACAAAAAAATACAATACAGACTCAGACAGTATTCAACAACAAGACAATGATGACAAAAGCACAATAGAGAAGTACACTAGACACAAAAGCACTAAAACACAGGACAACACTTTCCACACAGCCACACAGTCTAGAATAATCTGAGGCTGCAAAGTGAAAGTGAAAGTACACCCACAGTACAGAATCTGTAAACAGGATATCCTATTACATCACATCCTGCATAAAATGGCTGCCGTTTTTATTTTTCCGTTATGCGTCATATTTTCACGCATACAGATTGTGCGTCATATTTTTTGACGCATAAGAGTGCACATAATGATGTTTTCATCATTGTTCCCTTATATTTGTGTGAGGCTTATTTTACAGTTCTAGAGTTGAAATTTAAGCCGCTGGCAAATATGATGACCAAATATGAAAATTAATTTTGACTCTGCATTATATGCACTCCTGTGCGTCAAAAATTTATGACGCCCAAGCTGTATGCGTGGAAATATGACGCATTATAGAAAATATGGTGGCCATGTAATGCTGGTTATTAATATATTAATTTTAAAATGATATTTTTTGACTCAGCATTATGTGCACTCCTGTACGTCAAAAATGTATGGTGCCCAAGCTGTATGCGTGGAAATATGACGCATTATAGACAATATGGTGGCCATGTAATGCTGGTTATTAATATATTAATTTTAAAATGATATTTTTTGACTCAGCATTATGTGCACTCCTGTACGTCAAAAGTTTATGACGCCCAAGCTGTATGCGTGAAAATATGACGCATTATAGAAAATATGGTGGCCATGTAATGCTGGTTATTAATATATTAATTTTAAAATGATATTTTTTGACTCAGCATTATGTGCACTCCTGTACGTCAAAAATGTATGACGCCCAAGCTGTATGCGTGGGAATATGACGCATTATAGAAAATATGGTGGCCTTGTAATGCTGGTTATTAATATATTAATTTTAAAATTATATTTTTTGACTCAGCATTATGGGCACTCCTATGCGTCAAAATTTATGACTCACAAGCTGTATGCATGGAAATATGACGCATTTTGACAAATATGTCTTTATTTTGTCAAATTGTGAAAATCATTTTGTCATGACCAAACGGTGCTAAGTGATACACATTTGGGGTTAGCTATGGCACATGTCCCTTATAGGATGTATAGAAGGCATTCACAGTGTAATAGTAATGATTGCTCCAAATGGTTATTACCCATAATTGTACACATATTTGGGGTAATTGCTGATGGCTAATTTCAAATGATGAATGGGATACCAGGATTTATTCCTTAACAACAATGTGTCCACATTTATCACGGTAATCCAAATTATCTATAGGCCAAACAGGTAGTGCAATTGTCACTTACACTTTTTATGGGGGTAACCATGTCCAAATTATGCATTTGTGTATCTTATATGTGTTTTACTTTTGACATGTAGGCCATACATGCGCCTTATGCATGTGTGTACTTCACATGTGCATATTTCATGTATATTTGGGGGGCGGTAGAGGTGGACTTAGGCCCCCAGCACCCTAGGGTTTGCCCTTCCAGATTTGCTAATTTATCCAAAGGTTTCATTTATTCAGTAATGCTAAACCTGCAGCAGCAGGCTCATGGAAGCCCATAGGGTATGATTCACTGTTTGCCATTCAATAATCCCATTTGCCCATTTGACGTTTGCCCTATTGATTCTTTGGAGCAATCTGACATACCATTTTGCATTGATATTTTTTGCTAAATCTCGGCGTTCCTCATGTGCTGATGACAAATAGGTTGTTGATGTATGTGGCCCTTTATGCATTACCTGGTTTTGTGGCATGTTTCATTCTTCCTGCTAGGTTCCAACTGGGACACTACTGTGATCGGCTGCTTGCAAATATTTTGTTGACTGGATGGCACATGTTTATATGTGTGGTCCAATGTAGATCCACTATCAACTGTCTGGGTGTATGTTGTCACTGTAACTTCCAGGTCTCCTCATGAGTTAGTGGCAGCTAATCTTGTTCCAATTGGGCATTGTTTGTAGCAAAAATGGAGAGAAGCCATTGAGGACATGGTCACCTACACATGGATGGTCCCACCCTGTCACTGAACACATGTAATGAGACTTTCAAATGGGCTACCTTTTTGTGCTGAGTGAGAGAATGTCTCAGGTGTCTGGATCTGGCATGTGTCATTGCCACATTTGTACTCCAGTTGGCCTCTGTGGATGGTAATGTATCATGAAACATCATAGCCTCTGTGCAGACGTAAATGGCTGGTATTCAACACACGACTCATCTTTAGCATTTGAAAAAGTGTTACTCAGCGTTTTGAACAGTCAGGGTCCTCATATGTGTTGACTTTTCATGGACATTATCTGAGGTTGCTGGTTTTGATGGAGGCCATTTACACCATCATACACTATGGTCCTGGTCCACTGTCACACTTTTAAGTTTAGGCATTAATGTAGGTCAGACAACGGAAGGGCCAAGATTTGGCTAATCATGGGCACTGTCACAAATCTGATGCAAATGACAGTCAGATGATGCACTACTATGTATTTGAGTATACATTGATGAGGCTAATGGCAAATTATTGTCTGAGGTACAAAAGCTTTTGGACAGCATATGTGGTCCATAGGTGGACCCCAGGTATCTGTAGAGTGACCCACGGACAGGTGCCAGTCAGGCTGACAGGATGCTGGGTCAATCAGGTGCAAGCTCTTTCAGTAATCACATGATCACGTGTTCTGACTAGGACTGGTCAGAGGGAGCATTAGACAATTGAGATGTCACACTGTGTATGTCCTGTGTTGCTTTGAGGGTGACACATGAACCCTGATAAAGTGTTACACGGCAACATTAGTGTCAAAGCTTAATGATGTAATGGCTCACATTCAAACATGTTTGCAGTAGGAGGCATCTGCAGGGACAGGGCATGTACATTTGGGTGGTGTGCATGGAGGGGATCACAGGTGTGGCCTACATCTGTGTCTCACCAATCCTGTCAGATGGGATTAGCTTATAAATAGCCTACAGTTCCTTTCACAGAAGAATCAATCTACAGGTGATACCAGGCCTTATAAACTCCAAGGCAGTGTATTATATGAGCTGTTTTCCATGCAGTGAGATGGTAGTATGACAGTGGTCGGCATAGTAAAGGGTGTGGCACACTGGATGACTCTTGTGAGTGTGTGTGTGTTGATGAGGGAATCTGAGTGTACACAAATCGGCATTCCAGGGACCTCTTCAGACAGGTGGGGTGTGAGCAGCAGCAAGTGTGTGTATTGTTTTTAGAAAAGGGCTGACATGTAGATGGGATGTGATGTACTGGATGCTTGTCATAGGTGTAGCACTTGTGCTGTGTATGTTCTGCTTATGTGTAACTCTAGTGACAGATAGTCATTGCAATGATAGTAAGTAGTTGGAATTACTGTTGAAGAGTCTAGTCCTACATTCCTGTTCCTGAAGCATTAGCATGTGAACTGGCTGATGTCTGAGGCCTGTTTTCCCCTAGTTGAGTGATGGTGTTTTAGTTTTGTGCCATCTGCTGCGATGATCCATGTTTCCTACATGTATGTGAGTCATATGTGTGGTCCTCAGCTATTGCCCTTCAAAGGTGAACTGTACAGAATGTCTGTCATGTACATGGTGTGTGTATTTGCCCTTTGTATGGTGGCCATTACATTTGTGGTGTATATATTTTGTGTGATGATTGTTATGTCATTATTGCTCAATGAGACGACATTATTCTTCAGCTATTTCAAACTAAAGGTGGGCAGAAATGAATAGGCCAAACCATGATGTGGTGTTTGTTATCTGTGTTTATTTACAATTGTGCATTAAGTGGTGATAGTAAAAATTAAGAAAAGAAATTATTTACAATCTGTTGGCGCCTACGCACTCCAGCAGCCGTGTTTGGTTGTTCCCCCTCCTGTTGAAGGCCAGCATCCTCCTCTTCATCGTCTTCAGGCATGTATGGGTCTGGTTCCAGGAGGGGAATGTTCCTTTTTACACAAATGTTGTGCAATATGGCACAAGTGAGTATGATCCTACAGACCATCTCTGGGGAATATAGTAGGCTACCGCCAGTGATGTCAAGGCAGCGGAACCTTGACTTTAGGATCCCAAAGGTCCGCTCGACAATGCTGCATGTCCTCTTATGGGCGTCATTGTATGCCCGCTCTGCAGCAGTAGTCGGGTTCCCAAATGGTGTCATTAGCCACGGCTGGATGCCATACCCCTGATCAGCTGAAGGAAAAACACAGAATGGGATCATGTAGATGTAGCTTGCATTATTGAAAAGACCTTCAATGGCAGTAGTTGTCTTGTGTTGTGTGTGACTCTTTTGTATACTGATGTGACATCCTATACTTGTAGGCTATACCATCTGCATTGTGTTGTTTCCTTGGCTGAGCAAGTGTTTGTCAGCTAACTGTTTGTCAGCAGTATGTTTTGGGAATTCCAATAGAGTGTATCCTCCCTAGCATTGTGAATTGTGATACAGGTGTCCGTGTGTCTTCACTGGGGGTGAGATGATAGTTCCATGTAGAGTTAAAATTGAAAGTGTTGTTAACACGTTCATATCAAAGTACCCTGGACATCCCATCCCTTGAAACTTATGCAATGTATTAATGTAAAGGTTATTGTGACACTTACAATTTGCAAGGTGACATTTAGGCAACCACACTCATTAATGTCTTCACATTAAGCTGTACAGTAAATTCCAATGTTTGACAGGTTCAATGGTGACTTAAGAAACATGGCTAGTGATGTGAGGAGCTCAGTGTGTTCCTGTTGACATGTTGCTGTTGTGGTGTATGTGTTGTGTGTCCTAGAGGGTTGCTGTGCAGTGTGTATATAAGTAGGTTTCTGTACTTACCAACAAGTAGTCCATTGCCATACCGTCCATCCTGGAAGTGTTGGTTGATGGTGCTGTGACGGAAGATGAATGAGTCATGTACACTCCCAGGATATTTAGCCACGATGTTGGTGATCAATCCCTGGAGTTCGACTATGGCCTGCACGTTGATTGAATGTGTGTGCTTCCTGTTGCGGTACAGGTGTTCTGTTGCCGCAGGTGGCACAAGGCGTACGTGTGTGCAGTCAATTGCACCAAGGACGTGTGGGAAGCCACTGATGGCGTAGAACCCCTGTTTTGTTTCCTGCTGCTTCTGCAGTGTGTTAGGGAAGCAGATGTGGAGGGGTGTCAGGCGAATGATGGCATCCAGTACTTTTGGCAAAAATGCGGAGAATGATGGTTGTGATATTCCGCCAACCAGGGCACCAGTTGTTTGAAACGAGCCACTTGCCAGCAGGTGAAGTACGGCAAGCAGCTTTGTTTCTGTTGGGATAGTGCGGGGTGTCACCAAAGTGGGGGCCAACTGCTGTTCAATGTTTCGCAGCAGCTGCTGAATGGCCTGCCAGTTCAACCGGTACCTCTGTATGATGTTGTGTTCCCTGAGGCCATGCAGGGTTGTTCTTGGGCGGAATATCCTCTCCTGCCTTCTGCGCTGCCTTTGGGGTCCCTGCTGTTGTTGTTGTAGCTGCTGTTGTTGCTGCAGGGCTCTGCGTCTACGTGCACGCTGGATTAACCCCTTCGCTGCCAGGCCTTTTCCCCCTCCTGTGCCAGGCCCTTTTTTGCCTATTTGGGGCAGTTCGCGCTTAGGCCCTCATAACTTTTTGTCCACATAAGCTAACCAAGCCAAATTTGCGTCCTTTTTTTCCAACATCCTAGGGATTCTAAAGGTACCCAGACTTTGTGGGTTCCCCTGAAGGAGGCCAAGAAATTGGCCAAAATACAGTGAAAATTTCGTTTTTTTCAAAAAAATTTGAAAAAGGGGCTGCAGAAGAAGGCTTGTGGTTTTTCCCCTGAAAATGGCATCAACAAAGGGTCTGCGGTGCTAAACTCAGCAGCTTCCCAGCTTTCAGGAACAGGCAGACTTGAATCCGAAAACCCAATTTTTCAACACAATTTTGGCATTTTACTGGGGCATACCCCATTTGTGCAATTTTTTGTGCTTTCAGTCTCCTTCCAGTCAGTGACAGGAATGGTCATGAAACCAATGCTGGATCCCAGAAACCTAAACATTTCTGAAAAGTAGACAAAATTCTGAATTCAGCAAGGGGTCATTTGTGTAGATCCTACAAGGGTTTCCTACAGAAAATAACAGCTGAAAAAGAAAAATATTGAAATTGAGGTGAAAAAACCATCAATTTTTCTCTACGTTTTACTCTGTAACTTTTCCCTGCAATGTCAGATTATCGAACGCAATATACCGTTACGTCTGCTGGACTCCTCTGGTTGCGGGGATATATAGGGTTTGTAGGTTCATCAAGAACCCGAGGAACCCAGAGCCAATAAATGAGCTGCACCCTGCAGTGCGTTTTCATTCTATACCGGGTATACAGCAATTCATTTGCTGAAATATAAGGAGTAAAAAATTGCTATCAAGAAAACCTTTGCATTTCCAAAAAGGGCCCAAGATAAGGTGTTGAGGAGCAGTGGTTATTTGCACATCTCTGAATTCCGGGGTGACCATAGTAGCACGTGAATTACAGGGAATTTCTCAAATAGATGTCTTTTTTACACACACTCCTATATTTGGAAGGAAAAAATGTAGAGAAAGACAAGGGGCAATAGTACTTGTTTTGCTAATCTATGTTCCCCCAAGTCTCCCGATAAAAATGGTACCTCACTTGTGTGGGTAGGCCTAGCACCCGCGACAGGATATGCCCCAAAACACAACGTGGACACATCACAGAAAACAGAGCTGTTTTTAGCAAAGTGACTACCTGTAGATTTTGGCCTCTAGCTCAGCCGCCACCTAGGGAAACCTACCAAACCTGTGCATTTCTGAAAACTAGAGACCTAGGGGAATCCAAGGAGGGGTGACTTGCGGGGCTCGGACCAGGTTCTGTTACCCAGAATCCTTTGCAAACCTCAAAATTTGGCTAAAAAAACACATGTTCCTCACATTTCTGTGGCAGAAAGTTCTGGAATCTGAGAGGAGCCACAAATTTCCTTCCACCCAGGGTTCCCCCACGTCTCCCGATAAAAATGATACCTCACTTGTGTGGGTAGGCCTAGCGCCCGCGACAGGATATGCCCCAAAACACAACGTGGACATATCACAGAAAACAGAGCTGTTTTTAGCAAAGTGACTAACTGTAGATTTTGGCCTCTAGCTCAGCCGCCACCTAGGGAAACCTACCAAACCTGTGCATTTCTGAAAACTAGAGACCTAGGGGAATCCAAGGAGGGGTGACTTGCGGGGCTCGGACCAGGTTCTGTTACCCAGAATCCTTTGCAAACCTCAAAATTTGGCTAAAAAAACACATGTTCCTCACATTTCTGTGGCAGAAAGTTCTGGAATCTGAGAGGAGCCACAAATTTCCTTCCACCCAGGGTTCCCCCACGTCTCCCGATAAAAATGATACCTCACTTGTGTGGGTAGGCCTAGCGCCCGCGACAGGATATGCCCCAAAACACAACGTGGACATATCACAGAAAACAGAGCTGTTTTTAGCAAAGTGACTAACTGTAGATTTTGGCCTCTAGCTCAGCCGCCACCTAGGGAAACCTACCAAACCTGTGCATTTCTGAAAACTAGAGACCTAGGGGAATCCAAGGAGGGGTGACTTGCGGGGCTCGGACCAGGTTCTGTTACCCAGAATCCTTTGCAAATCTCAAAATTTGGCTAAAAAAACACATGTTCCTCACATTTCTGTGGCAGAAAGTTCTGGAATCTGAGAGGAGCCACAAATTTCCTTCCACCCAGCGTTCCCCCACGTCTCCCGATAAAAATGATACCTCACTTGTGTGGGTAGGCCTAGCGCCCGCGACAGGATATGCCCCAAAACACAACGTGGACATATCACAGAAAACAGAGCTGTTTTTAGCAAAGTGACTACCTGTAGATTTTGGCCTCTAGCTCAGCCGCCACCTAGGGAAACCTACCAAACCTGTGCATTTCTGAAAACTAGAGACCTAGGGGAATCCAAGGAGGGGTGACTTGCGGGGCTCGGACCAGGTTCTGTTACCCAGAATCCTTTGCAAACCTCAAAATTTGGCTAAAAAAACACATGTTCCTCACATTTCTGTGGCAGAAAGTTCTGGAATCTGAGAGGAGCCACAAATTTCCTTCCACCCAGCGTTCCCCCACGTCTCCCGATAAAAATGATACCTCACTTGTGTGGGTAGGCCTAGCGCCCGCGACAGGATATGCCCCAAAACACAACGTGGACATATCACAGAAAACAGAGCTGTTTTTAGCAAAGTGACTACCTGTAGATTTTGGCCTCTAGCTCAGCCGCCACCTAGGGAAACCTACCAAACCTGTGCATTTCTGAAAACTAGAGACCTAGGGGAATCCAAGGAGGGGTGACTTGCGGGGCTCGGACCAGGTTCTGTTACCCAGAATCCTTTGCAAATCTCAAAATTTGGCTAAAAAAACACATGTTCCTCACATTTCTGTGGCAGAAAGTTCTGGAATCTGAGAGGAGCCACAAATTTCCTTCCACCCAGCGTTCCCCCACGTCTCCCGATAAAAATGATACCTCACTTGTGTGGGTAGGCCTAGCGCCCACGACAGGATATGCCCCAAAACACAACGTGGACATATCACAGAAAACAGAGCTGTTTTTAGCAAAGTGACTACCTGTAGATTTTGGCCTCTAGCTCAGCCGGCACCTAGGGAAACCTACCAAACCTGTGCATTTCTGAAAACTAGAGACCTAGGGGAATCCAAGGAGGGGTGACTTGTGTGGCTCGGACCAGGTTCTGTTACCCAGAATCCTTTGCAAACCTCAAAATTTGGCTAAAAAAACACATGTTCCTCACATTTCTGTGGCAGAAAGTTCTGGAATCTGAGAGGAGCCACAAATTTCCTTCCACCCAGCGTTCCCCCACGTCTCCCGATAAAAATGATACCTCACTTGTGTGGGTAGGCCTAGCGCCCGCGACAGGATATGCCCCAAAACACAACGTGGACACATCACAGAAAACAGAGCTGTTTTTAGCAAAGTGACTACCTGGAGATTTTGGCCTCTAGCTCAGCCGCCACCTAGGGAAACCTACCAAACCTGTACATTTCTGAAAACTAGAGACCTAGGGGAATCCAAGGAGGGGTGACTTGTGTGGCTCGGACCAGGTTCTGTTACCCTGAATCCTTTGCAAACCTCAAAATTTGGCTAAAAAAACACTTGTCCCTCAAATTTCTGTGGCAGAAAGTTCTGGAATCTGAGAGGAGCTACAAATTTCCTTCCACCCAGCGTTCCCCCAAGTCTCCCGATAAAAATGATACCTCACTTGCGTGGGTAGGCCTAGCGCCGGCGACAGGAAACACCCCAAAGCGCAATGTGGACACATCCTAAATTTTGGAAAAAAACAGAGGTGTTTTTTGCGAAGTGCCTACCTGTAGATTTTGGCCTCTAGCTCAGCCGGCACCTAGGGAAACCTACCAAACCTGTGCATTTCTGAAAACTAGAGACCTAGGGGAATCCAAGGAGGGGAGACTTGCGGGGCTCGGACCAGGTTCTGTTACCCAGAATCCTTTGCAAACCTCAAAATTTGGCTAAAAATACACATGTTACTCACATTTCTGTGGCAGAAAGTTTTGGAATCTGAGAGGAGCCCCAAATTTCCTTCTACCCAGCGTTCCCCAAAGTCTCCCGATAAAAATGATACCTCACTTGCGTGGGTAGGCCTAGCGCCGGCGACAGGAAACACCCCAAAGCGCAACGTGGACACATCCTAAATTTTGGAAAAAAACAGAGGTGTTTTTTGCGAAGTGCCTACCTGTAGATTTTGGCCTCTAGCTCAGCCGGCACCTAGGGAAACCTACCAAACCTGTGCATTTCTGAAAACTAGAGACCTAGGGGAATCCAAGGAGGGGTGACTTGCGGGGCTCGGACCAGGTTCTGTTACCCAGAATCCTTTGCAAACCTCAAAATTTGGCTAAAAATACACGTTACTCACATTTCTGTGGCAGAAAGTTTTGGAATCTGAGAGGAGCCCCAAATTTCCTTCTACCCAGCGTTCCCCAAAGTCTCCCGATAAAAATGATACCTCACTTGCGTGGGTAGGCCTAGCGCCGGCGACAGGAAACACCCCAAAGCGCAACGTGGACACATCCTAAATTTTGGAAAAAAACAGAGGTGTTTTTTGCGAAGTGCCTACCTGTAGATTTTGGCCTCTAGCTCAGCCGGCACCTAGGGAAACCTACCAAACCTGTGCATTTCTGAAAACTAGAGACCTAGGGGAATCCAAGGAGGGGTGACTTGCGGGGCTCGGACCAGGTTCTGTTACCCAGAATCCTTTGCAAACCTCAAAATTTGGCTAAAAATACACATGTTACTCACATTTCTGTGGCAGAAAGTTCTGGAATCTGAGAGGAGCCACAAATTTCCTTCTACCCAGCGTTCCCCCAAGTCTCCCGATAAAAATGATACCTCACTTGTGTGGGTAGGACTAGCGCCCACGAAAGGAAAGGGCCCAAAACACAACGTGGACACATCACATTTTTTTATAAAAAGCAGTGCCTACCTGTGGATTTTGGCCTGTAGCTCAGCCGACACCTGAGGAAACCTAGCAAACCAGTGCATTTTTGAAAACTAGAAACCCAGGGGAATCCAAGATGGGGTGACTTGCGGGGCTCTGACCAGGTTATGTTACCCAGAATCCTTTGCAAACATCAAAATTTGGCCCAAAAAACACTTTTTCCTCTCATTTCGGTGACAGAAAGTTCTGGAATCTGAGAGGAGCCACAAATTTCCTTCCACCCAGCGTTCCCCTAAGTCTCTCGATAAAAATGGTACATCACTTCTGTGGGTAGGCCTAGCGCCCACAAAAGGAAATGGCCCAAAACACAACGTGGACACAACATATTTTTCACAGAAAACAGAGGTGTTTTTTGCAAGGTGCCTACCTGTGGTGTTTGGCCTGTAGCTCAGCCGGCCCCAGGGGGGGGGGGGGGGCAGAAATGCCCTAAAATAAATTTGCCCCCCCAACCCCCACCCTCCCCCGTCGGGAGCGACCCTTGCCTACGGGGTCGCTCCCCCTGCGTGAGATTGGCACCAAAAAACAAATCCCCGGTGCCTAGTGGTTTCTGCCCCCTTGGGGGCAGGTTGACCTAAAATCAGCCAATCTGCCCCCAAGGGGGGCAGAAATGGCCTAAATACAATTTGTCCCTCAGGGGAGCGACTTTTGCCTGATGGGTCGCTCCCCATCTCTAAAAAAAAAAAACAAAGAAAAAAAAAAAGAAAAAAATGAAAAATTCCCCTGGCGCCTAGAGGTTTCTGCCCCCCCCCCCCCCGGGGGGCAGATCGGCCTAATAATAGGCCGATCTGCCCCCCGGGGGGGCAGAAATGGCCTAAAATAAATTTGCCCCCCCAACACCCACCCCCCCCCCGGGAGCGACCCTTGCCTACGGGGTCGCTCCCCCTGCGTGACATTGGCGCCAAAAAACAAATCCCCGGTGCCTAGTGGTTTCTGCCCCCTTGGGGGCAGATTGACCTAAAATTGGCCAATCTGCCCCCAATGGGGCAGAAATGGTCTAAATACAATTTGCCCCCCCAGGGGAGCGACCCTTGCCTGATGGGTCGCTCCCCATCTCTAAAAAAAGAAACAACAAAAAAAAAAAACACAAAAAAAAAATTGCCCTGGCGCCTAGAGTGTTCTGCCCCCCCCCCCCGGGGGCAGTTCGGCCTAGTAATAGGCCGATCTGTCCCCCGGGGGGGCAGAAATGGCCTAAAATAAATTTGCCCCCCCAACCCCCACCCCCCCCCCCGGGAGCGACCCTTGCCTACGGGGTCGCTCCCCCTGCGTGAGATTGGCGCCAAAAAACAAATCCCCGGTGCCTAGTGGTTTCTGCCCCCTTGGGGGCAGATTGACCTAAAATTGGCCAATCTGCCCCCAGGGGGGCAGAAATGGTCTAAATATAATTTGCCCCCCCCAGGGGTGCGACCCTTGCCTGATGGGTCGCTCCCCATCTCTAAAAAAAGAAACAACAAAAAAAAAAAAACACAAAAAAAAAATTGCCCTGGTGCCTAGAGTGTTCTGCCCCCCCCCCGGGGGCAGTTCGGCCTAATAATAGGCCGATCTGTCCCCCGGGGGGGCAGAAATGGCCTAAAATAAATTTGCCCCCCCAACCCCCACCCCCCCCCCCCCCCCGGGAGCGACCCTTGCCTACGGGGTCGCTCCCCCTGCGTGACATTGGCGCCAAAAAACAAATCCCCGGTGCCTAGTGGTTTCTGCCCCCTTGGGGGCAGATTGACCTAAAATTGGCCAATCTGCCCCCAGGGGGGCAGAAATGGTCTAAATACAATTTGCCCCCCAGGGGAGCGACCCTTGCCTGATGGGTCGCTCCCCATCTCTAAAAAAAAAAAAAGAACCAAAAAAAAAAACACAAAAAAAAAATTTGCCCTGGCGCCTAGAGGTTTCTTCCCCCCCTGGGGGCAGATCGGCCTAATAATAGGCCGATCTGCCCCCAGGGGGGGCAGAAATGGCCTAAAAAAAATTCCCCTCCCCCCCAGGGAGCGACCCTTGCCTAAGTGGTCGCTCCCTTTGCGTGAAATTCACGCAAAGAAAAAACTCCCTGGTGTCTAGTGGTTTCTACCCCCCTTGGGGGCAGATTGGCCTCATCAAAATAGGCCAATCTGCCCCCAAGGGGGGCAGAAATGGGCAAAATATAATTTTCCCCCAAGGGGAGCGACCCTTGCCTAAGGGGTCACTCCCCACCAAAAAAAAAAAAATGAAAAAAAAAAAAAAAAATGGTCCCTGGTGCCTAGAGGTTTCTGCCCCCCCTGGGGGCAGATCGGCCTAATAGTAGGCCGATCTGCCCCCAGGGGGGGCAGAAAAGGCCTTCCCGAAAATATGCCCCCCTGGGAGCGACCCTTGCCCAAGGGGTCGCTCCCTTTTGTCAATAACCATAAAAAAAAAAAAAAATCCCTGGTGTCTAGTGGTTTCTACCCCCCTTGGGGGCAGATTGGCCTCATCAAAATAGGCCAATCTGCCCCCAAGGGGGGCAGAAATGGCCAAAATATAATTTTCCCCCAAGGGGAACGACCCTTGCCTAAGGGGTCGCTCCCCACCTCAATAAAAAAAAAATGAAAAAAAAAAAAAAAAAAAAAAAAAAAGAGGTCCCTGGTGCCTAGAGGTTTCTGCCCCCCCTGGGGGCAGATCGGCCTAATAAGGCCGATCTGCCCCCAGGGGGGGCAGAAAAGGCCTTTTCAAAAAAATGCCCCCCCTGGGAGCGACCCTTGCCCAAGGGGTCGCTCCCTTTTGTCAATTTCTACGAAAAAAAAAAAAATCCCTGGTGTCTAGTGGGGTTTCAAAAACCGGATTGCAAGCAATCCGGCTTTTGAAACCCTCGGAGGGACTTCAAAGGGAAGGAAATACTTTTCCTTCCCTTTGAAGCCCCTCCGGGCCTCCCAAGTGATTGAAAAAGAAATGCTTTTGCATTTCTTTTTCAATCGCGCTGGAAGCAGAGCTTCCAGCGCGACGAGGGAGGCCCCTGTGACACATCAGCGCGCGCGCGCGCGCTGACGTCACAGGGGGGGTGGGGGGGGTCGGGGGTGGAAGGGGAAGGTCTTCCCCTTCCATCCCCGACTAGGGGGGGGGGAGGGGGGTGCACGGGGGGCGCGCTAGCGCGCCCCCAAGTTCCCCTGTGCCATGGACGAGATGATCTCGTCCAAGGCACAGGGGAACTGTAGCCTTGGACGAGATCATCTCGTCCAAGGCACAGAAGAGGTTAAAATCACCTCCATGTCTCCCTGTTGCTGCTCTGCTGCTCTGCTGCTCTGTTGTTTGTTCTGTGTGTTCTGATTATATACAGGTGTGTTTGCCCCATTTTAACGCCTGCCCTGACCCAGGCGTTAAATTTTGATGCACATCGGGCTTTGCGTCATTTTTTTGCTCCGCCTCGCGGCCGAGTGTCATTTTTGCCCGGAAGCATAAATACAACGCACGGCCGTGTGCGTCGTTTTTTGGACGGGAATGCCTACCCTGCATATCATAAACGCAGGGCTGGTTGCCGCATCCAGAAAATGACGCACACTGCGGATTTTTGTCGTCCGCGGGCTCGGGCGTTTAAATATGGGGCAACGTTTGCGCTGATTGTGCGTTAAATTTTTTGACGCACAATCGGCGCAAACGGAGAATAAATATGCCCCTCTGTCTTTTGCCATTGCGGCTGAGCGGATCTTAAAAATATAACACCAGATCTGTATCATGCGAACATTAAATTCATAGAAGGAACACGTTTCCCCAGAGCAAGTTTGATGTTTTAGAATCGTGTAGCTGCCAATAGTCATCCATGCATGTGACTTATTTGAAAGCGCATTTTTGTCTTCAAACATTGAGATATTTGAGTTAACAATTATTTTAATGGCTTCATGTGAAAAAGAGTCATTCCAAATCGAATGCACGTGAAACCTGTTTATAGCTGGACTTCAAGGATTTTCGCGAATGGTTAGCCATAGAATCTCGTTCAGGGTTATGCTACGGGCCAGTTTCAGTCAGCAACAACTCTTCACGTATGCTCCATATCTTTCAAGCACCACTTTTGGAATTCCAAATTCAAGGCATATGTGTGCCAGCGATGCATATTTCGGAAGTGAACACACATATCTATAAGTTCCAAAAACAGCACTATCAATGTTTGCATACCGACCTAGGAGCACCACCGATTCGTATGTCAGAGCTGGAAGAAGTTGTGCGGAAATCACCTTCAAAATTGGTAGCATAATAAGGCCTTTTAAAGAATTAAAAAGAACACCAAAAGCTGACATTATTTCAGCTGCCTTCATCATTAGAAGTGTTTTATGTGTAGCAAATGTTCCCTTTGAGTCCATCAGAATACCAAGACACTTGTGTTTAGTTACTTTCTCAATTGGCTGGTCTTTAGGAACCATTTTACAGCACTTGCTATTTCCCTTATTGTTGACATGGTTTTTGTTTTCACACAGTTGATCTCCATCGCATGGGCTTCTGTGTGCTGTGATAATGTATTAATCAGTGTTAGACCTGACAGCCCTAGGGTGGTCATCCCTAACTTTTTGCCTGCCTCCCTCCCTCCACTTTTTAGATACTGTTTTTGCTGGGTTTTAGACTCTGCGCTCTTTACCACTGCTAACCAGTGCTAAAGTGCATATGCCCTCTCCCTTTAAACATGGTAACATTTGATCACACCCAATTGGGCTATTTAATTTACTTATAAGTCCCTAGTAGAGTGCACGGTATGTGCCCAAGGCCTGTAGATTAAAAGCTACTAGTGGGCCTGCAGCACTGATTGTGCCACCCACTTCAGTAGACCCTTAACCTTGTCTCAGACCTGCCATTGCAAGGCCTGTGTGTACAGTTTCACTGCCAATTCAACTTGGCATTTGAAAGTGCTTGCCAAGCCTAAAACTCACTTTTTTCTACATATGTCACCTGTAAGTTGTGCCCTAGGTAAGCCCTAGGGCAGGGTGCCGTGTAGGTAAAAGGCAGGACATGTACCTGTGTAGTTTACATGTCCTGGTAGTGTAAAACTCCTAAAATCGTTTTTACAGTACTGTGAGGCCTGCACCCTTCATAGACTAAAATTGGGGCTGCACTCATACATTTTTTGAGTGGTAGCTGCTGGTCTGAAAGGAGTAGGAAGGTCTTATTTATTATGGCCAGAATGTAATTCAAAATCCTGCTGACTGGTGAAGTTGGATTTAATATTACTATCTTAGAAATGCCACTTTTAAAAAGTAAGGGGCATATTTATACTCCGTTTGCGCCGGAATTGCGTCGTTTTTTTGACGCAATTCCGACGCAAAACTAACTCCATATTTATACTTTGGCGTTAGACGCGTCTAGCGCCAAAGTCCATGGAGTTTGCGTCATTTTTTAGCGTGGACACCTACTTTGTGTTAATGAGATGCAAGGTAGGCGTTCCAGTCTAAAAAATTTACTCCGAGGCATGTGCGCCGTATTTACACTCCCGGGCAAAATTCACGCCCGGGAGTGGGCGGGTCAAAAAAAATTACGTACGGCCGCTTTTGCGCCGTTTTTTTGCGTCTGGAAAAGGCAGGCGTTAAGGGACCTGTGGGCTCTGAAGGAGCCCAGAGGTGCCCTCCCATGCCCCCAGGGACACCCCCTGTCACCCTTGCCCACCCCAGGAGGACACCCAAGGCTGGAGGGACCCATCCCAGGGACATTAAGGTAAGTTCAGGTAAGTCATTTTTTTTTTTTTTTTTGTGGCATAGGGGGGCCTGATTTGTGCCCCCCTACATGCCACTATGCCCAATGACCATGCCCAGGGGACAGAAGTCCCCTGGGCATGGCCATTGGGCAAGGGGGCATGACTCCTGTCTTTGCTAAGACAGGAGTCATTTCCATGGGGGTTGGGAGTCGAAAAAAATGGCACAAATCGGGTTGAGGCTAAATATTTGCCTCAACCTGACTTGCCCCATTTTTTGGCACCCAAGCTCCATATCCCCCTACACCGCCGCTGCCTGGTGTACGTCGTTTTTTTCCACGCACACCAGGCAGCGCCGGCGGCTAACGCCGGCTAACGTCATTGATTAAATACGGCGCCCGCATGGCGCTTCAGAATGGCGTTAGCCGGCGCTAATTTTTTTGGCGCAAAACTGCGTTACCGCAGTTTTGCGTCAAAAAGTATAAATATGGCCCCTAGCATTTCTCTGCACTTAAATTCTTCTGTGCCTTACAATCCACGTCTGGCTGGGTTTAGTTGACAGCTCCTTGTGCATTCACCCAGACACACCCCAAACACAGGATACTCAGCCTCACTTGCATACATCTGCATTTTGAACAGGTCTTCCTGGGCTGGGAGGGTGGAGGGCCTGCTCTCACACAAAGGACTGCCACACCCCCTACTGGGACCCTGGCAAACAGGATTGAACTGAAAGGGGACCTGGTGCACTTCTAAGCCACTCTTTGAAGTCTCCCCCACTTCAAAGGCACATTTGGGAATAAAAACAGGGCCTCTGCCCTACCACCTCAGACACTTCCTGGAGAAGATACCAGAACCTGCACCCTTACAAGAAGAATTGCCTGGTTGCCCAAAAGACTCCCCTGACTGCTTTTGCCTTGCTGTTGCCCTGCTGTCTTGGTGCTCTCTATCTGTGCTGCAGAAGTGCTCTCCAAGGGCTTGGATAGAGCTTGCCTCCTGTTCCCTGAAGTCTCAGGACCAAAAAGACTTCTCTCCTGCAGCTGAAATCCCCTTGTGGTGAAAATGTGAACCACCACCTGCCAAGAACGACACACAACCTGCTTGCGGTGAAAAATTCACTGCACACCGAGACCGGAATGACGTAGCCCCGACTTCGCGACAGAAGATCGACACGGCGCCAGTGACCCGACGAGACCGGAACTTCAACGCAGAACTCTACTGGATCAACGCAAGCCAACTCAGAACGATGATGCCTGACTTCCTGAGAGGAATCAACGCAGCGCCTGCTGTGCGGAACAAAATTCCACGCATCACCTACCGGAATCGACGCAGCCCCTGTGACTTCATTCCGCAAGTCCAGGATTCCATACATCGTCCCCGGGGCATCTGAAAACCCCGCAACCTGAAGAGGATCCGAGTCGGCACACCGGAAATTGACACACGTCTTCGCTGTAAGTCTGTGTGCGAAGGGACGCACACTCACCGTTTTCCACACACCTCCTCCTCTACAGTCCCTTACGAGGATTTTTCAACGCAAACCAGGGACTTTGCCCTGCAAGAGACACTTGATGTTTCTAAGAGAACTTAAGACACTTTTTATTGCTTTTACAGTAATATTTAACTTTAAGACACTTGATATCACTTTCAGTGATATCCCTACATTTGATATTTCATCTTTAATCGTTTTGACCTGCATTTATCGAGATAAATATTATATATTTTTCTAAACACTGGGTGGTGTATTTTTGTGGTGTGATATTGTGGTATTGTATGATTTATTGCACAAATACTTTACACATTGCCTTCTAAGTTAAGCCTGACTGCTCAGTGCCAAGCTACCAGAGTGTGGACACAAGATCATTTGGATTGTGTGTGACTTACCCTGACTAGAGTGAGGGTCCTTGGTTGGACAGTAGTAACCTGATTGCCAACCAAAGACCCCATTTCTAACAATCAGTCACGGTTAAGCCAATCTTAGTTTGACTGAGTGGGACTACATTGTCTGCGTAGAGTAGATTAGAGATGCTAAATTTGTTCTGTCGGGGCGAGTGATACAACTTTGTCTAAATCATGTGCGAGATCAGCCATGAACAAATTGAACAGGTATGGCACTGAGGCACAATCTTGTTTTAGACCTTACATTATTGGAATTCTTGCTCGATATTCTATCACTAACTCAAAGTTTTATTCTAATCCATGTCTTTGTAGAAAGAAGCCGATTTTTTTTTTTGTATTGAAGGGGCTGGTATGTCATGTTTATACATCTTAGCCGCAAGCATGTTTCTGTCAATTGCATCAAACACAGACTTGTGGTTCACAAAGCAAAAATTCAAATTCCGCTTTTTATGCCTCTCTTTGTCAATTAACACAGACAACAGCATCATATGCATTGCAGTTCCATTACCTTTTTCAATACCAAACTGATTTGTCTGGATCAATTTATGTTCCTCAGCCCAACTGGTAAGTTCATTCAGAAAGACTGTGGCAAAATATTTAGCTTCAGCATTGAGTACTGCTTTCAATCGATAATTCGCCAGGACTTTTCTGTCACCATCCTTAAATATTAGGCTTATTACTAAGCCTCACCAGCTTTCAGGAATTATTTCTATTTGCAAACCATAATTTAACAGGCTGCACATTTTTCCTGCCCAAAATACTGGGTCATTTTCATAGAGTGCTTGGGGAAGCTGTCATTGGGCCCTGGTGCTCCATTGCATCACCCTTGACACATTGTTGCACTGACCTTCTTTGCAACCCGGATCAGCAACCCGCAGGGAACAAGTGGGCGTTCTTGTTTTCACTTCCAGCCAGTCTCAAAACAAAAGCCTGATTTAAAGGGTCATCAGCCCTTCTTCTGTTCAAGTATCTTATTGGCTGGGAGCCATCTACAACCTAACACCTAGAAGCCAATGCAATGGAAAGAATCAAAGGCACTCAGCTTATCACTTCACAAGTACTTTAGAGAAACTATGACTTGGAGCCAGGTTTTAGACTTTGTTCAATCCCTGATGCAAGAGATGTGTATGCACAGTAAGAATGCAAGATTTATCTGTGCATGTGAGAAATTACACAAATATTGGCTAAACTGGCACCAACTAATCTTTTATCATTTAATTCTTTTACCGCTCTACTTGTCCATATGCAGGGTGTCGGAGCACATTACATCACACACAAAGGCACAATAAATCATACAGGTATGAAAATCAATGTACAGGAAATGTTACTTAAGAATCAGGGTTGAAAGCAGGGACACTGGAATTATACGATTGTTGAGCAACTGCAATTTTTGCAGAATTATAGATTTTCCCCTTAAACCACCACCTGCTGCACAATCTGCAGATTTTAACAACAAAAAATTCCTATCTCCAACAATTCAAACATTACTAAAAATGCAGCTGAATGCGTCGCCACGCAGTGGAAGGCCCTTTACAAAGGTTGACAGGTTACAATAATAAAGAAATACTATCAGGAAATGTGCTGCATTATGATGCATACTATGCTTTTTTTGCCACATAATTAACTCAACCGAGTCGCATAATTTGCCCCTCCCCTGTTGCATTATTCCAGTGGCCATGGTAACAAGGTGCAGGAATCACAGACATTTTATATTATGAGTGAATGGTTGGATGAAACACAAAGTGAGGACATAAAAGGTAATGCAGTGATTGTGGACACTGTACTAACAAAACATTCTCAGTGTCGAAAGCAGTAGCCCACTTACCTATCTAAATAAAATACAATTCTGTGATCGGGTTGATACACGATGTTCTTTACAGCAGGTACAGTAGCCCTACTTGCTACTTTATGAGTCAAAACTGTCGCTAGAGAAAACACAGAATTCTCCCAGAACTGTTAACCCTAGATTTATTTTACAGCTATTATAATCCCCTAAAAATTGGTGGATGCACAATGATCTGTGCATCAGGTATCTTAACCCTGTAAGATATTTTAAAATGCAGACTTTTTCTGACCAGTTACGTAAGCTAGACCATATTTAATGTGACATACGTCCTTGCTGCCAATTTCTTTGCAGCAATTCTTTTAAATAAATATATAAGTTGAGTGTCAGGCTCTGTTTTTCAGGCTTCTCGCTTTGTGACTCCACCCCCTTGCCTCTGTTACACCTTGGCCCACAATGTATGGGTTCCCGGAGTAAATGTTTTCCAATTCCAGCACTGGAAGAGAGACAGAAAAAGAAACAAAAAGTACTTGTGAGTTGAAAGGATGTTACAGGCAAGAGGCATGATGTATTGAAAGGAAAGAAAGTCCAGAAAATCGTTCTCTTCAAATAAGTCTTCCCAATTACCTTTGGTATGTGACCTGTCTTGAAGGTGAAAATCTTACCGTGTAAGGATACATTCGGAAAAGAAAGACAAATGAAGTAATGGTCGGTCTGCCCCACGGCAACACCTTCATGCATACATACATGGCTTGTCACCACTTTAGGGTCTCAAACACTCACTTAACTTGTCCTACTTCTTGAAAACTCCTCCTGCTGCTTGTAGTTGTGAAACCAATGGGCCTGCAGCACTGCTCACAGAGCAACTGCGCAACACGCCATTAAGATTAGGGGCTGTCGGAGTGTGGGCATCAGACTGACCGTTCTATTTAGAATGGATGGTTTGATTACTTTTTTCTGTAACAAACAGAAAAAAACGATGACCACCCGCAACCAGGGAGAAAACTCTTAAGGTGCCGGGGCTAATAGTGTTCTTTTCCATCAGAACAAACTCCCACTTTTGGAGCTTGTTCGTGAAAAAACAAAAAGGTTTGGTACGTTTTATGCCTTCACAGGAGCCGCCTTGAAGCCCTGGTCTCCGCGGTGGCAGAGAGATCACCACAAGACTTGCGGTGCTGTCTAGTTATGGAGGGGTGGATTCCAGTCAGGGAGTTGAAAGTAATGACCTGTCACCCCGTCGGATGATCGCCATATCTTAAATCAGTCCCCTAGTCACATATCTATATGTGCTTGTGTTTGTATCTGTGGGTTCCCGCATATGTTCATGTGTGCGCGCTCAACTCTACCATCGTCCATGTACTTAATCAGTGCCGCCTGAAAAACGTTAGGATCCCTTGTGCCGAGGATGCAAGCTGCCCTTCTGGGTCCCGCTCCTTTCCCTTCTAAAAACATCACTGTTGAGGCCTCTTTAAGACGTCAAATGTCAGAATTAAGAGGCCTTTAATTTAATTGACCTGACTAACACTCATCCAAGAACACCAACCTCCTAGTCATAAACACTGACGTTCTCCTCTAAAGTATCTTGAAAACAATCTGTTTTAGATTTTCATTTTTATTTTTTTATTTTTAAGTTGCTCTGTTTTTCTTCAACTTGCGTTTCCGACCATTTCTGTTTATCCTCACATGTCATTTGTCAGATTCTTGTTACAGATACTGAGGATTTCGTGGATGGAGATGGGGGTCGGTTCAGCTGGCACGCCATCTTGCACAGCATAGGCTTTTCAGTCTGGGGTGAGAGGGTGGGGCAAAGGTGTGTGTGAGGAGCGACTTCGGCTGTATTTGAGACGGGCTGTCTGGTAAATGTCCCGTGTGCGCGTCAGACACATGTTTCCGCCATGATGCATATGCTTTTGAGTGGAGGGAGTAAAGGAGGCTTTGGAGACCCAAGAAGCAAACTCGCGTGCTGCAATTGACAGAGTGCAGATGTTGCTGGCAATGGTCCGAATCACTACTAAACTGTTTAAAGGTGGTTCCTGTGCCTAGCAGTAATTCCAAAAATGTGTCACTTGTGCCTGGAACTCAATGCACCAAAAAATGGATTCGGTGAACCAGTGTCGGTGCGGTTCCTTCACGTCCTCCGAATTATTTCTGCTCTTGCCTTAATGGCAGGGTGCCCAGACGTCTCTCCTGTGGCAGTACAGTTCCAGTTTTGGGGTGTATGCCCCGGTCTCCCGACAGTTTCCTCTATACTGGATAAATGTTCCGGTTTCGAGAGGACGGTCAGGTGAACAAGGTCCCTGGCCTTACAAAGTTGCTCCAAAATCTGATCCTCTCTTATGATGATGCTTGTTAGGGCGGCTGGGGAGGCATCCAGCACTTTACTAAAAACAACTGCTCCATTCTCTCGCAACTTCATTCGGAGAGAAGGGGTAGCAGATGAGCTTGACGTGTCTCATGCCATACAGACTGCGTTAGTATGCTTTACTTTTGTGGCACATGCCATTTTAACAATTGCAAACAAATTCGTCTGTGACATGGAAATCCAGCATGATGGTCATAACAAGAACTAGGAACCTGAACAAAGCAGTTAAGGTCAGTTGGCACCGCTATTTCAGCTGTTCACACTGCCAAGGTTCACAGCTCTAACCCTGACTTCACTTAGTCGTTACCATGTTTTTATGCTGTATATGGAAATTTAAAATGGATCAGTACTTTTGCATTTAATGTGCTCTGTACTTACCAATAAGATGCCTGTCTAATGTTGTGCAATACTAATTGCTATTAGTGTAGAGGTCACATGCATGTAACATTTTGGCTTTCTTTTGTGTTATGGTAGACTTAATTGAAGAGTGTTATACGTATAGGCTTCCTTCTATGTCGATAGAATGTCCCAGTTTCTGATTGTAAAATTCTGGTCATCCTACCTAAAGGCAAGGCCAGCCTGCCAAGAAAATCATGTACGTCAAGATCAAGCAAGTTATACCAGAACCAAGTGATTTATATACAGGATCACCTCAATAGTGTTTTACTGTCCACAATTAAAAGAGTGTAATCAAATTGTTTTTTGTATGACAGTACATAGCCAACAAGGTCTACATTTTCGGCAAAGAAGAGTGGTGCACACCCGTGCACGAATACTTTGACAGTTGAGGCATAATTTAGACATTAATAATACGTTTAAAAACTACTAAAGATGTACAAAAGAAATGTGATGTTATACATAACAAAAATGTCCCAGCACCACTTTCTGCACTGGAAATCTGTGCCTATCAGCGCGAGCAAACACCTGGTGCCTACCCCAAACCGATTGGGGGCCCATTCCAAGTGACACAAGTCTAATTTACCGGGCTGCTGGAGAACAGGAGAGAGAAGTGCATGGCAGAGCTGTGGAGGCTCCTAAACGAACCTCCTGATAACGAAAATACCAAGAATAGAAAATTATGGGGAAAGCAAGTTGTCACTTTCTAATATTGACTTCGTGTGCTTTTTATATAGGTGGGGTTATTTTTTCAGTTCTTCATTTGCTTTCTCCGACCCTCTTTTGAGAACAATTTCAAGAGTAAGTCCTCCCAAAGACACATTCCGCAGGCTAGAGTGTGGTTGGTGGTTACATTCAACCGGTGGTGCCTACCGGGGCTCTCATTTTTGATGGGGGGACAGGGGCTGGCACTAATTTTCCTCAACAGGCTGACCCAGAGCAAGAGAGAGAAAAACACGCAAGGAGGAAAGGAGGAGTGAGAGAAAGAAGGAAAAACTGTGACAAAGGGAGAAAACATGAACCTGAAAGAGTGAGATAAAGGGGCAGGGAGTGCCTGCTAGTAGATGAAAAAAGGCAAGAGATCCATTCAAGACCACCAGGTTTGGCATTCCGCTTGCTGACATTTAACAGCACTGGCCTTGGGCTTCTGAGCAAAACTTTAGACCCCCATTACTTATTATTACACAAATTAAGCCCTAAGGGCAGGCATTCTCATTCCGTCTCATAGCAATATGGCTGTGTTAGAATAAGTCGAGATCTCGTTCTCTGCTCTTCACAGACTCCGAAGCAGTCTGTGTGTCTTTTCTCCGTCTTCAGTGGGTATATTAATTCTTTCGGAAACATTTACAAAGAACTGGCACAGCGTGACACTGTGGCAAAATTGGCAGCATCGTGCTGCATCTGCTCTGAAACATAGGGATGCTCAGTATTTACAAAAATACAGCACATCTCTGTTTTTCCTCCTGCGCCGATGCTAAATTAGCTGTCTTACCCCAACGCAGCCTCCCTAGCACCATGGTGCAAGAATGGCGGCGTTGCAGGAAGATTGTTTTTGTGAAGGAAGGGACACCTTCCTGCACAAAAACAATCTTCAATGGTGATTTGCTCTATGTGTGGTGCAGAATGCCGCACACATAGAAAGGGCAAAAAACAAGGAGAAATGAAAGCATTTCTCCTCATTGCGTAATGCTAACACCACCCTTGGGATGGAGTTAGATTTTGGTGTTGCCACAGATTTACGGTTTCTTGTATATCTGGGGCACCATTAAAATGCAATGAGTGTTATTGTGGAACTCCCACAGCAATACCCATTGCATGCCCCTTCCCTGCAAAGTGATGCGTGTGAAGGGCCATATTAACAAGGTGGCATTAAGTCACAAAAAGTGGCTTGACGCCGCCTTATAAATACGGCACAGTTCACAGCATCACCAGAGTGTCATAAAAAGTGATTCTTCGGTGCTAGGGGCCTGTAAGTATGCCCTTTAAAATCTCCGAGATATCTCATGGGTACAGACAGGAGAGCTCAGAAACACTGGGCAGTAATGGTTCGGATGCTGTCTATTCTGACCTAGGGTGTTGCATGCTAGGCTGCACAGCTGCCCACCATCTCCAAAGCTCTCTGGCACCAAGACACTAGCCCTGTATCCCTCAGGGCTCTAGCATCATGCAGCCCTGCCAAGTACCATGCAACACGAGTTAGACTAACACATTTTAGTGCTGGTGTTTGTATCACCACACTAAAATGCATTTGTCATGCATTTACACAGCAGCTGGACCCAGTCAGGATCATGAGAGGCCCCGCTGCTGCATGAATAATTATTAACAAAAGGTGTCCTCACACACGCTTGGGCGCAACCAACACCATTTCATTTCTGTATAGCAGGTTCTAAGGTTCGCTGTCATCTAGCGCCATTTTAATATCATTGCCAGCATTTACAATTGGACACTGCCATCTAGTGGCATTAGAGAGAATTCACCATATTCCTTCAGTGTTAATTAGATAAGGATCTATACTGACATCATAAGACTCGAAAACAGAAGTCAAGCTTTGCACGACACTTTTCTTTGACTTGAATGTTGCAAACACTTGGCATTTGGGCCCCACTGATATTATGTCTAGGGGCACCATTAAGGCCTTCATGGTTTTGTGAAGTGTTCAGTCTAAGATCAGCGTGTTAAATAGACCGCAACTCACCGTTACTGAGTGCCAGCACTTCTGAAATTCCACCACCCCAGCCCCGTACCCCAAGTACCAGATCTTCCACTTGGCCACTTCCACTTGGCCAAGGAGAGGTGCAGCTGCCAGGCTCATGTTAGGTCTGGGCAACATTGCAGGATAGGTGCAGATCAGCTGCCAATGAAGGAAATGTGTGCCACTGACTGTGAGGGCAGGACTGGTATAATCGCGGTTGGCGCTCAGTGCGACAGTCTTTTTTGGCACTCCCCCCTGATCTCCTTCTCCACAAATTCCCTCACTACCATCTTCAAACAGTGCCTCTCATTTCTCCTCAGCCTCATCTGACAAACTCACACTGAGGCCCATATTTATACTTTTTTAGTGTCTCATTTGCGCCACTTTTTGATGTAAAAGCGGCGCAAAATTCCAATCTCTCACCAGCAGTAACGTTAATCACCAGAGTTATCTTGACATTTGTATTGTTGCCTGTGACTCCTGAACACAAGGATGTTCACTTGCTTTTAAATGCATGTTATTTTTAAGCAGTACACCCCAGCAAAGTCAGAACCAGGTGAAGCTGCACCACCCTAAAGCTGGTCATGAGCGAGCGAGGGCTAGCATGTCTGTGTGTAACCAAAGAGTAACAGAACTGAATCCTGGCTTGTGCAGTGAGTAGTAGTTTCTTGTATATTTATAGTGGTGCTGAGAAAGCACTGCAAATATGAAAGCTGTCAATTTAAAATTGCATTACAAGCAGCATGTGTCACTCGAATTGTCACACATTTGGCTGTACAATGTCACTCATAAGTACACTGAAATCATACAAATGTCACAAAAGCAAACTGAAAACTTGGCAGCTATGGCATCAGGCGAGACTGGATTTACCCTCACCACTGTTTCCAGCTCTTGTAATACTCCTGTACTTTGAAAGGGCAAACAAAATAACTGAAGAGCGTTCACTAGTGTTTCTTATTACAATAAAGCAGACTCCAGGTCCTGACCAGCTGCTGGCCATGTACCCCAGAATCTCACACCACGCAGTAATGGTGTACAGTGTTCTCTTGTCCGTTAGTTGCAAAGGGGTAATCCAGGGTTCCTCAGAACCTGGGTGTGTAAACAAAATAAAACATAGACATTTTTACTGCTTTTCACTACATGATTAGCTTAGAAGTCTTTTTTCAGACCCGGTTTTTCATGCCATGATAGTTTTTAATTACCCTGATACAGTGAGTAATTCCAAATAGTTTTCCTTATTAGGCCAGGGAGCCATTATTGCTCCCCATCCCTTGTGGAGGGAATCCACTCACTTCAAGACCCAATTTACGTGGTTTTCAGCTCTTTTATGCACCAGGTAAGTGTGATTGAGTCACACCTATATATCACTTTGATTTACATATGACACACGGAACCTCAAACACGATATATTTTTGTTACTCAGGATGCGTTTATGGTTTGTCCTGAGGAAGACCCATGTTGATGTATGTTAAGACACACTGTTGGTCATTCCGACCTCAGCGGTCTTTTTTCCAGACCGCCGAGGCCGGGGGAGACAGAATACCGACATTGCCGGCGGTATTCATGCCTCCCTATTCTGACATTTCCACTGGCCCAGCGGACGGTAACAGCGTTACCGTCCACTGGCCCAGCGGAAATGGCACATCAACATTGCCGCCGGCTCGTAATAGAGCCGGCGGCAATGTTGATGTGCAGCGGGTACAGTAGCACCCGTCGCGCATAATTTCGGGCAGTGAAATGCGTGACAGGGCTACGCCTGGGGGCCCCTGCACTGCCCATGCCAAGTGCATGGGCAGTGCAGGGGCCCCCAGGGGCTCCGTGCGTCCCCTTACCGCCAGCTTTTCCAGGGTGGTGTCTACCGCCATGGACAGGCTGGCAGTCGGGGACTCATAATCCCCAGGGCAGCGGTGCTTGCACCGCTGCCCTGGGGATTATGCCCGCCAGGCGGAAACCTGGCGGGAAAATGGAGGGGCCGGCGGTATGGCCGTGGCTTTCGCGCCACGGTCATACTTGCTGGCGGGACACCGCCAGCCTGTTGGCGGTGTTCCCGCCAGCAAACCGCCGGCCGCCAGGGTCGGAATGACCCCCACTATCTACTAGGGTTGAAACGTTGATGATATTTATGTGATGTCCCAAGATTTATCAAGTACACAGCGAGAAATGTTCAACTGAAGCCGAGCTGTCGTTAATAGAGACTTAAGGAGCAAATACAGACATTGTGAAAGACCTGTACATTTTAACCTATATCTTTTGTCTGAACACTTGATTGTACACGATCGCTTCACTTTTGATTGTTACATCTTTGACGGTCCTGTGTGAACTTTTGGTTTATTGAAACTTGTTATACCAATAATAATATTCTAAGATTACGAGATTCCTTTGTGTCCTGTAATTCATTTATTAAAATATTATAATCTTCTTATATAGTCCGAGACATTTGAAGCTACAAGTACTTCTTCCAAGCAGAACCATTGATTTTTTATATTGTAGAGTTCTCCTGTCAGCGGAAAATGCACAAACTTGGAGATTTTTCGAGTTAAGTTAAGCGTTGAACACCAAAAAACAGAAACAAGGCGACCACTTCTGCGCGGGGGCAGCAAAAGGAATGGGGTCATGACTGAATGTAGGAATGTGCAGTCCGTACAAGAATGTCATTTTTGTTGTCAGTTGTATGGTTCTGCATTACCTCTATCTTTCTGAGTCCTGCATAATTCCTTTTTTCATAAAGTTCACAATGGCAGAGTCTATAATTTCGGAATTAAAGTTTTAGCATTTCTTTATTTTTTAGTGTCTGGATGCACACAGAAATGATCCTAACAAGCCCTGTTGGTATTGCACAAAACCCTTAAACGAAACATCAAATGCAGCAACGCTCTTCCATGCATGTTGACTTGCAGCTTCAGAGTGTGGGTTTACGTTTAATGCTACAAGTATGCCAACTAGCTTTTAGAGTCAATGCATTATTTGTACATTTCAGTCATGCAACGATCCCGGATTTTGAGAAAATACATTCTTTCTATTGAAAACAAGTATGCAATCCATATTTGCGGTGACACATTTCAATACATTGCAAGCAAGGTATGGTGTGTAAAACTACTCAGGCAGAAAGTTAATAAAAGGGGGAAAACAGAATTTGGCTTCTCGTAGTTCTAAAGCAATCCAGACCTATTCGCAAGAGATTTAAAAAAACATGTAACCAACCCGCTTCTATCATTCCGGTCTGCGAGCTGATTTTTTTCTTGAAAGTGTCCGAATCTGTTAAAGATCTAAGACCAGATTTAAAGAAAAGTGGCGCAGCGCAGTGCTACAACAAAATTGTCAGCGCTGCGTCACTTTAGAAACACAGGGATTATACGTACTTAAGGGAATGCAGGGCACCCCTGCGTTTCGACCTGCGGTGGCGCTAAATTTAGCTGCCAGGGCCAACGCAGGCATTCTTGCACCATTGTGCAAGGATGTCTGCATTGAGGGGTGTGATTGTTTATGTGTGGGAAGGTGTCTCTTCCTGCACCTAAACAATTACTAATAGCACTTTGGTACTTCTGTGTGTGCTGCACAATGCGAAAGCGTCAGTTTCAAATGATTGTTTAGGTGCAGGAAGGGACACCTTTCCACACATAAACAATCATTTCTGGCATTTTGCTTTTTCTATGCACGCCCACAGAAACACCCATTGCACACCCTTCCCACGCAGAGAGCTGTGTGGAAAAGGGTCCTTATTTACAAGGTGGTGTTAAGCCACAAAAAGTGGCTTAACTCCACCTTGTAAATTCGGTGCTGTGCTTAGCACCATGTAATGCTCCTGTGGCACTAGGGGCCTATAAATAAGGCCCCTAATGCTTAAGTATAAAATAGCCAATACTGTCCGGTACGTTGCGTGACTCTAGTGTAAATTGCTTCGACCCAATATCCTGCTCTCTGCATTATGCGAATGCACACTACCATACCTCTAACAAAAAAAAATAAACTCCTCCTCTAAATACCTTCTCCGACATTAAATTTACCTCCTACAGGAATACGCAATCCCTGAATTTATCCATGCCAGTTTTTGTCTTTGAGTCAGGCCCACTACTAATCTGTCTGTCTTTGCATGGCGGCACCTAGTGACAGCTCCATCAGAAGTTAGTATAGGGTTGATCTTTTGTGACCCTTTAATTGGGATGGGGTGACTTTTATGAAAAACGTCACCACCTGATCCCACTCATATCCTCAGACATTCTGTGCTGCTTTGGCTATGCACAATATGTGTGTGCAACTTAAATATGAAGGGGGCTGAAATGACGTGCACCATAAACAGGCCCAATCGATGGGTGGACTGAGCATTGCAGATGCTTCCTACAGTCCTACAGTGTGCCACTGACATGCACACTTAGGGGCATATTTACAGGTGGCTTCCGCTGCCGGTGCGTCACTTTTTTGTGTTGCAACGGTGACATAGGCTGCAGACCCATATCTAAAAGGCCACGCAAAGGCCAAGTTGCAAGGCTTTTCATGACCTTGCAGATATGGAGTAAGAAAACTCAGCGCAAGTCGCTGAGTTTCATTACTCTGCATCAAAGAGGCGTTCCATGGGCGTTGCGGTAGGTGTTCCCATGCAACACCCATGGATTTTGACGTGTTCTCAGATTTACAAGGATTTGTAAACTTGGTAAAGCGTCAAAAGCCTACATCTCCCCAAGGAGGTATAACGAGGAGGAAATAACTTTATTTCTCCTAATTCTTTCCTCTTTCTATGTGTGCTGCATTATGCAGCACACATAGAAGGAGGAAAATGCCTCCATTGATTGTTTTTCTGCAGGAAAGTGTCTCTTCCTGCAGAAATACAATCATTCCTACAATGCAGACAACCTTGCACCATGGTGCGAGGGTGCCTGCGCTGGAGCATGGCAGCCAATTGTGAGCCAGCGGAGTTAAAGAGGACAAGAATGCATTGTATCTCATAATTATGGTGCACTCCTGCCCTTTTCTTTTGATGCAGGACAGCGCACCAAGAAGGCTTGCGGCGCTGCCCTGCACTAAAATATTGCAAATTAAGCCCTTAGTGCTATCAGCTAACAGGTTCCAAAACTGTAAACGGGAAAATTTGACAGACGTTCACTTTGTCTGTTTATATTTGTAATGTGCTAAACTGTGAAGAGCAGTTTCTCCTGTGTGTGCTTGTGAGTCAGAGCCCTAGTGTCACTAACTACCAGTCAAAATACCTCCATGGCACTATTGATCAGGAGTTTTGCTTTATGCTTCTGTACTGAAAAGTTGTAATGATAGGGAGGGGGAGTCTCTATGTTTTGTTCATAGACCTGAAATCTGCATTTGACTTGGTTCCTATAGGCAAACTCTGGGAGGTGCTTAGTTACATGGGAACGCCCCCTGTGGTTTTGGCCATAATCGTTCGTCTCCATGAAGCCAACTTTGTAAAAATACTTTGGTGGAAGCAAGGCGAGCTCATTGATCCAATAAGAGTAGTTAGCTGTATCCGGCAGGGATGTGTACTGGCCTCACCCCTTTTTCTTTATATCTGAATCAGGTTGTTCAGTACCTCACCTCCCAGCCCTCAGGTGCACCAGCCCTAGGTATGGATCAAATTGTGAAACTCTTGTTTGCTGATGACACCTTGATAGTGTCCAAATCTGCTGTTGAATCAATTTGAAGATTTTTGCCCCCTGAGAGGGTTAGAAATAAACACATCTAAAACCAAGTTTATGGCAATTAACCCATATAGATCTTATAGGGGGGACCCCTTTCTGTCTGGTTCGAACCTAGAACAAGTTAATACCTTTGAATACCTTGGGAGTAAACTATCGGACAAAATCTCCTGGAAAATCCACATTAATTCCATGTCCGTGAAGTTTAGCCAACTGGTCGGAGTTCTTTTAAGGGAGCACCACTCATCCACTACTAGACCTTTAGCTGCAGCCCTCAAGATCTATGACATGAAGTCTGTTAGTGCGGCACTCTATGGGCGGAACTTTGGGGTTTTGAGGATATAAATGACCTCACTCGCACTGAACATAAGCTCTTGAGAAAGCTTGTTTCCATGCCCCCCAAGTAACCCGCTCCTTCACCTGTATTTGCATATGGCTTGCAAACCACTAGTAGCAATAGCTAAACTTAGACCATTGCTGTTTTGGAGGAGAATTATGGCTAATCCTAAACTGTCCTCCTATGCCACTGTCTTTAGGGAAGTCTGTTTGTTGGCTACTTCCAAAAAGATCAAGTGGATCAATTCAGTCAAATCATCCTTGATCGCCATTGGGTTGGAAGATTTATGGAACTGCCCGCCCTCAGGGCCCCTACCTACTAAAGAAAGGGTGAAGTCCTGCTATTGGGAATGGGTAGAGTAGTCTGTGTCTCTCCCCTCTGCTTTAGGGCGACTAACCAGTGAGTTTTTGGAATTCAAATCCACCTGGCTGTTGGAGCCCTATTTTGATTGTATCCTAGACCCCAGTGATAGGAAGCTTTTCTTGCAATTTCGATTTGGATGTCATCTCTTTAATATATTCACAACCAGATGGTAGAACAGGGCTTCCTCCATCTTGCATTGCCCCAGCTCTAATTTATGTCAGGAGTCCATTGTTCACATTTTGTTTGCATGCCCTTCTTATGCTTCTCCACGTAGGAAATGGCTTGCTCCAACTTGCAAATGGTTGGCGACTCGAGATCATGCTGTTGCTTTGAGGATTTTAAAGTCGGATTCCAACTCACCTATTTCTATTGCCATTGCTAAGTTCTTCTGAGGCATGTGGCGCATTAGAAGGAGTCTGCTCAATAATCCATAGCCCCTCAACTTTTCCCTGCAAGTGCACTCGCACTGTCTAAATTTCATTCTTTAATTCACGCACTGTCTACTGCACTTGTACTGATGCCCTTGATATGTTTTTATTTATTTTATCAAAATATTTGTATGAAGTTTATTATTTATTGTCATGTTGTGTGACTTTTATGGCACTGGATGCTGAAATAAATTTATTGACCTCCAAGGTACATGAATGTTATGTGAAGTTATTATATCTTATGCAGATCTATAGCGCACTATCACCAGAGAGGGTATCCAGGGGCTGAGCAGGCGTGAGTCCAACCAAATCTAGGACCTAGTGGAACCACTCGAAAAGTTAGGTCTTCAGCTTACTGCAGAATTCATGAATGAGGATGAGGCTGTTATGTGTGGTGGCAAGTCGTTCCACATTTTAGAAGCAATTTAGAAGAAGGCACAATCATCGCATCTGGTTATCTGCATTGGATGCGTGCAAGTAGAAGTTCAGACAAGTGGAAATGGCTGAAAGGTTTGTGAAAGCAGAAGAGTTTGTTGAGGTATGCTGGGCCAGTATTACATAGGGGGTCATTACAACATTGGCGGTAAAAGCCGCTTACCGCCATGCAGAAGACTGCCAACACACCACCACGGCCGCGGAATTCCGCCACGGTCATTATGACCCATGGCCTGGAATCCGCAAAAATCTAGACACCCACACAAGTCCGCCACACTAAAGGTCAGTGATAAACTGGCGATAACAAAACCTCCACCGTCACGCCAATAGGAATACGCCCACACTATCACGACCCACGAATCCACGCAGCGGTCTTTCAACCGCGGTATTCCATTGGCGGTACACAACGCTGCGCTCAAAATACACATACTCTTCCAAAACACATCCACATTGGACAATTCCAAATACACACACCTGAAACACATACACTCACCACTCCCACACATCCAATACAATATAAAACACACACCCACATCACCCACAAACCCCTATGACCACAATTGCGACTGAAGGCCAGAGAGAGATACCACCATCTACAAACGAGCATCCACAGGCACTCAACACCATCACTCACATAACATCCACGCACCTCACAAAACACACCTCTAAATATCACCCCACACATCACAACACACACCACCCCACACATCACCCACACCACCCATGGCACCACAAAGACACCCCAGGTTCTCTGAGGAGGAGCACAGGGTCATGGTGGAGGAAATCATCCGGGTAGAGCCACAGCTATTAGGATCACAGGTGCAGCACACCTCCATAGCTAGGAAGATGGAGCTATGGCGAAGAATCGTGGACAGGGTCAACACAGTGGGACAGCACCCAAGAACTAGGGATGACATCAGGAAGAGGTGGAACGACCTACGGGGGAAGGTGCATTCCGTGGTCTCAAGACACCACATCGCGGTTCAGAGGACTGGCGGCGGACCCCCATCTCCTCCCCCATAACTAACAACATGGGAGGAGCAGGTCTTGGCTATCCTGCATCCTGAGGGCCTCACAGGAGTAGCTGGAGGAATGGACTCTGGTAAGTCAAATCTTTACTACTTCATCCCCCACCCAACCTGCATGCCATCACATACCCCCACCCTCGCCCTCACCCCCATCACTCCAACTCCTCACACATGTCCCAATATCACAAACCACACATCCCAAACCCAAGCCCTGCATGCAACACCAAAGCATGGACACCCATCAGCAAAGCATGGCCACTGCACATACCCATACACCCCCCTAAACCATCATCACACAAGGTCCTACACAGGAATGCAAGCACTGGGGTACACGGTCACCCACCCATTGCACACCATGGCACACACAGATGCAATAATCATGCTTTTACACCCCTGCAGGACCCCTACCCAACATCACCAGACAGGAGGGTCCAGATATGTCCACTCCACCCACAGAAGAGGCCCACAGTGATGACAGCAGCTCTGTCCAACTGGATCTAGATGACCAGCCCAGCCCATCTGGGACCTCAGGACAGTCGGTTCCCCTCACACTGGCACAAGCCACTACAGAGCTTCCCCCCTCGGGAAACACCAGCACAGCACCCACCCAGTGATCCCATACCTCTGTCCCCAGGATACGTCAAGCAGCAGTGTGTCCACCACTACAGGGAACCCAGGCTAACCCACCACCCCAACAACAACAGGGACCTGGGGGCAGTGGCAGTGGGCACACGGTTCAGGGGACAGAGGCCCAGGAACACAGGGGAACTGGGAGGGCTGCTCTGCGACAGGGGGAGGACAGGCCCAGGGAACTCAGTCTCCACGAGGCCCTCTCCAACATCATGGGAGCCTACCACCATTCCCAGGAGACGATGGCAACGGTACTGGCCAAGTTTCAGGAGACCCAGCGGCTGCAGGAGGAACAGTATTTGGGCTTCAGGGAAGAACTCAAATCCATCAATTCCACCCTGGGCACCATTGTAGGGGTGCTGAAGGAACTTGTGAACACCAGGAGGGACACTGTGGCACAAAAAGGGGCACCTGATACTAGCCTGGACGATGAACTGCCCACCACCTCCGCATGCGCTAGTGGACAGGAGGCACCGCCACAGGACCACCACACCATCACCCCACCCCCTGCAGAGGGAGAACCACCTTGCAAGGGGTCCCTGAGATCCAGGACTAGGACAGAAAACGATGCCAAGACCCCCGCCAAGAAATGAGACCACCCTGATTGTTATCCTTTTGTCCCACCTTGTCACCCTGTCCATTCTTAAACTGCCCCAGCTCCACTTCCTATGACCCTTTGGACAATGCACCTGTGAGACTAATAGACTGGACTCTGCCATGGGCATTCCTCCACCATCACCCCTCCCCATTTTACAACCCCCTCCAATATTGAGCACTTAAATAAACACCCTTAAAGCACAAAACAATCAGAAGTCTGTCTGTGATTTCAAAATAGTGTATTAGCAATTACAGTGGCAAAATGCTCTTTCAAATGTTATGTCAACATACCTATGTCACGCAGCTCTAGACCATGAGGAAACAAAGCAGATGTCACACAGTGGGACCCACATCTGTGAAATCGTAAGGGAAAGTGACAACTCAGTGACCATACACTGGGTAAAAATGACAGACAGTAGAGAGGTAGTAGATGTAAATCAGATGTAGCAGGCAGTGTTGTCTTCTTACCTGTGTCTCACTGGAAGTATTTCAGGATCACTGTGTTCCTGTTGTCGATGTCCTCTTCTTCTGCTTCCTCGTCTTCACTGTCCACAGTATCCACAGCTGCCACAACACCTCCATCTGGACCATCCTCCTGCAGAAAAGGCACCTGTCATCGCAAAGCCAAGTTGTGAAGCATACAGCAGGCCATGATGATCTGGAACACCTTCTTTGGTGAGTAGAATAGGGAACCACCTGTCATATGGAGGCACCAGAAACTGGCCATCAGGAGGCCGAAGGTCCAGTCTATAATCCTCCTAGTTCGCCCATGGGCCTCATTGTAGCCTTCCTCTGCCCTTGTCCTGGGATTCCTCACTGGGGTCAGTAGCCATCACAGGTTGGGGTAACCAGAGTCACCTGCAAATGGCAAGGGACAACTGTTAGTCACACACTAACTCATAGGGACATTCACAGAACCAGAAAACTATTCCCACTGTATTGGGTCAATGTCCTCACCTAATAGCCACACCCGGTGCCTCTGGAGTTGCCCCATCACATAAGGGATGCTGCTATTCCGCAGGATGTAAGCGTCATGCACTGAGCCAGGGAATTTTGCATTAACATGGGAGATGTACCGGTCTGCCAAACACACCATCTGCACATTCATGGAATGGTAACTCTTCCGGTTTCTGTACACCTGTTCACTCCTGCGGGGGGGACCAAGGCCACATGTGTCCCATCAATGGCACCTATGATGTTGGGGATATGACCCAGGGCAGAGAAATCACCTTTCACTGTAGGCAAATCCTCCACCTGAGGGAAAACGATGTAGCTCCGCATATGTTTCAGCAGGGCAGACAACACTCTGGACAACACATTGGAAAACATAGGCTGGGACATCCCTGATGCTATGGCCACTGTTGTTTGAAAAGACCCACTTGCTAGGAAATGGAGTACTGACAGCACCTGCACTTGAGGGGGGATTCCAGTGGGATGGCGGATAGCTGACATCAGGTCTGGTTCCAACTGGGCACACAGTTCCTGGATTGTGGCACGATCAAGCCTGTAGGTGATGATCACATGTCGCTCCTCCACTGTCGACAGGTCCACCAGCGGTCTGTACACCGGAGGATGCCGCCATCTCCTCACATGCCCCAGCGGACGGTGCCTATGGAGGAGAACAGCGAGCAGAGAGTAAACCAACTCTGAGGTACGTAAACACAGCTTACTCTGAAAATATTAGCAAATCGAAATATGCCTGTATGAGTGTTTAGGCAAGGCCTAGATATCTGTGACGCAGTCCAACATAATGCCATGTGGGCTCCTGAAATGGCGGCTGCCTGACATGTAAAGTGGGACGGGGGATATGAGGTAACTGCGCTGGCGTTGTACACCGTTGCGGTAGGCGGTCGAAGACCGCGGCACAATCTCTGCATTGGTTAACATTGGACCCTATTGGTCCCAGGCGCCAATGACAATGTATGCTGGGGGTGACGGTACGTACCGCCGCGGACGTGACCGCCATTTTCTATCTGTTCAACCACTTGATACCTGATCTTCGACAGGAGAGGACCTACACTGCAAGTGCTGCTGTGACCTCAGTCCGGAAGAGACAATAGCTCGTGTGTCTGGGGAAAGGGCCCCTGCCTTCAGCACAGAGGAGTTGGAGAAATTCGTGGATGGGGTCCTCCCCCAGAACACGCTACTCTACGGTCCTCCAGACAAACAGGTAAGTACACCGTGAGCATGCTGTATGGGCAATGCCTGTGTGGAGTGGGGTGGATGAAAGATAGGGGGGGTGAGAATGAGGCGTGCATGAAGCGACGCTGAGTGCATGTGCATCATGGCAAGGGTAGGGATGCAGGCCAATGACTGTGATGGTGCAGATGGTAATTACTTCTCTTTTTCCCCTGTACAATTCTTGTAGGTCAGCGCCCACCAGAAGAAGGACATCTGGTATGTCATCGCCAAGGAAGTCCGGACCCTGGGGGCCTACCACAGACGGAGCACCCACTGCCGGAAAAGATGGGATGACATTCACCGCTGGAGCAAGAAGACGGTGGCGGCCCAGCTGGGGATGGCCTCCCAACGTGGGAGGGGTGCCTGTCGCACCATGACCCCTGATGTTCAGGATCCTGGCGGTGGCGTACCCGGAGTTGGATGGGTGCTTGAGGGCATCACAGCAGCCACAAGGGGGTGAGTACACTCTCATTCTGCAGATTCAGTGCGCATTTTAGGTGTCTGGGTGGGGGAGGTGGGCTGTAGGTTCCCCTAGGCCAGGGCAAGTTTAGTAGGCAAGGACCCTTCTTGAGGCAGGCCCTGTGGCACCCCACCCCACCTGTGTACAGTGCCAACTACACCTAGTCAGGTTCCTGTGACATCCATGTGTGCAGAAATCGGGCATAGGCTTGTAACCTATGTCCCTAGGATTGAATAGTGGACTCCAAGTGCACGGCGTAGTGCAGGGGGCTTCTGTGTCTGTCGTGTCCGCCAACTGTAGCGATATTGCATGCACTCAAAATGTCTTTCTTCTGTCTCCCCCCCCTTTTTGTGGTCTCCCTGTTCTTGTGTGCATTAGCATCATCTGGAGGAGGAGCAGTGGCACTGGAGAAGGAGGGAGCTGCATCCCACATGGCCCTGGAGGGCGACACTACGGAGTCTGAATTCACCAGTGGGACGAAGGGTGAGGGGAGCTCCACGGCGGGGACCGGAGCTGACACCAGCGATACGGACTCCTCCTCCGATGGGAGCTCCCTTGCGATGGTGGGCCCATCTGTGCCCACCGCATCTACATGTACAGCCGCCACCCCCCCTACCAGCACCGCCCTAACAGCAGCCCCTCAGCGTTTGCCCCGTGCCCGCTCACCCAGGAGGGCGGGCATCACCTTCGCCCCAGGCACCTAAGCCCCTGCCTCAGTCACCCCTGCTGCCCTCAGTGAGGAGGCCATTGACCTCCTCAGGTCCCTCACTGTTGGTCAGTCTACCATTTTGAATGCCATCCAGGGTGTAGAGAGGCAGTTGCAACAAACCAATGCATACCTGGAGGGCATTCACTCTGGTCAGGCAGCCCTTCAGCGAGCTTTTCAGACTCTGGCCTCTGCACTGATGGCAGCCATGCCCCTGTCTCTAGCCTCCCTCCTCCAACTTCCTCCGCCCAGACCCACACCCCTGTACCTCAGCCTATCCCAAGCACACCATCAGACCAGCATGCACACACCTCAACACACAAGGGAAGCTCTGGCAAACATAAGCACCACTCATCCCACAGGCACTCACGCAAGCATCACACACATGCAGACACAGCAACATCCACTGCCTCTGCTGTGTCCCCCTCCTCCTCGTCTCCCTCCTCCCTCCCTGTCTCGTCTCCACTCACACCTGCATGCACTACATCCTCAGCCACTAAGTCCATCACCAGCGCACCCACCACCACACCCCGCTCACGTGCAGTCACCACCCCCACTACCATTCACACGTCCCCTGTGTCCTCTCCCAGTGTGGCCACCTCCCTAGATACAAACACAGCCACACACCCACCCAACAGCCATCTACCTCACGACAGCCTCCAGCCCATACACCTTCACCCAAAGTCAGCAAACGTACACCTCCTCCAACCACTACCTCTTCCTCCACTCCCAAACCCCCTCCAGCTACCCATCCCAGTGTTCCTAAGAAACTTTTCCTGGCCAACCTTGACCTCTTTCCCTCACCTCCCCCACCCCTTCAGTCTCCTAGGGCCCGACTCTCCAGGTCCCAACCTAGCACCTCAGCCACAACATCAGCGGGACCAGTGGTGCCAGTAGTCACCGAATTCTGGAGTGCACCAGGCAGCAGGGCAGCCAGTGTGGCAAGGAGCCAGAGCACAGACAGTCCCCCACCTGTCAAGCATAAAAAGTTGCCCAGTGCCCGGCGGGAGAGGGGAAAGAAATCAGCCACCAAAGCCGCTCCCAGGGGTACATTTGGGAGTGTGGAGACAGCTGCAACACCATCCAAGCCCCGCTGCCCAGGACAAGACCGCCACCGCCACCGGCAGCCCCGCTGCCCAGGACAAGACCGACAGCAGCCCCACTGCCCAGGACAAGACTGCCACCAGCAGCCCCCCTGCCCAGGACAAGCCCGCCAGCAGCCCCGCAGCCCAGGACAAGACCGCCAGCACCACCGCAGGACAGTGAGTGCCAATGATTACAATGCTACTGAGGCCGCCACGGGCAGGATGAAGCACTCTGGGCACCAAGCCCCCTCCAGAATCAGTGGAGAAAGGCATCCACTACCTCTGTCCTTGGCAGGATGAAGCACTCTGGGCACCAAGCCCCCTCCAGAGCCAGTGGAGAAAGGCATCCACTACCTCTGTCCTTGGCAGGATGAAGCACTCTGGGCACCAAGCCCCCTCCAGAACCAGTGGAGACTGTTATCCACTTGAGAGACTGTGTCTTTGCACTCCCCAGGATTGAACAGTGGGCAACCCACCCACTGTAGAGACTTAAGAGACTGTGGCTTTGCACTCCCCAGGATTGAACAGTGCAGTGGGCAACCCACCCACTGTAGAGACTTGAGAGACTGTGGCTTTGCACTCCCCAGGATTGAACAGTGGGCATGGAGCCCCCTTGTGGATCTGGCGTTGTGCACTCATCCGGCTGAGGTGCCCCCCTTCCCTTCCCCCTGAGGTGCCTGTTTTATTTCTATCTGATGCCCCAGCAGTGTTCTCTCCGTCTTGTTCGTTTATTGAGTGTGGGCCTCGCCCATGCCTTTTGGGCCCAGTGGTCCACGGACTATGATGGTGGAATCATTTGGACTTGTGTTCTTGGTGTATATAATTGTTTATAGTGTAAATGTATATATATGTAAATATTTTTGATTTATGTAATTGAATATATAACAATTATTCAACTCATTTCCTTTTGTCCTTGCATTCTTCCAGGGGGGTTTGGGGGTGTAACTGTAATGTATCATGCTGTATTTGTGTGTGTGTTGTAGTGGGTGAGGGGGGGTGGGGATGTTGCATATTGCGTGTGTGTGTCACTGTTTTTTCCCTCCCCCCTCCCCTGTGTCGTAGGTGCAGTACTCACCGTGGTCTTCGCCGCCTGCGTTCGTGCTCCTGGTAGAGGAGCAAGAAGATAAAGGCTGGGAGTATCTGAAGTTCCGGTTCCATGGAGTCCTGGTTCCTCGTGGGGTGTGTAGAGGTGAGCGTTTTTCCTTCCAAGTCCTGTTTCCGCCATGTTTTTGTTCGCGGTGAATTAACCCCGAAAAGGTGGCGGATTGGACTGTTGTAATTCTGTGGGCGGTACATTGTCCTTCGCCTGTCTGTTGGCGGTTACCGCCGCGGTGTTTGTTTGTACCGCCGTGGGGGTCGGAGTGTTAAAGTGGCTGTCTATGTTGGCGGTTTCCGCCACAGTCGTAATTCCATTTTTTTTACCACCGGCCTGTTGGCGGTTTTACCGCCGCTTTAACACCGACCGCCAGGGTTGTAATGACCACCATAGTGCCTTGAAACTGTGGCTGAGAAGTTTGAATTGTGTTCGTTTGTGTATTGGGATCCAATGGAGCATCTTCAAGCGTGGTGTGATGTGAGTGCTGCATGGGAGGTTGAGAGTGATTCTGGCTGCCAAGTTCTGTATGGTCTGCAGACTTCTAGTGAGTTTTTTGTTGATCTCAGCATAGAGAACCTTCCCATAGTCCAGCTTGTTTGTGACAAGAGTGTGCATGATAATTTTATAGGTGATGATTGAGAGCTATTTGAAAATCTTCCTCAGCATCCTCAGGGTATGGCAGCATGAGGCAGTGGCAATGTTTTCGTAGCCAGTTTGTCAAGTTTTCTGTCCATGATAATCCTGAGGTTCTTGGCCTGGGTGCTGGGGCGGGTGTCAGTCCAACTTGGTTGGCCACCAGGTGGAGTCCCATAATGAAGCGCTGTTCACAAAGATCACACTTTGATTACGAATTAGCAAAAAATAAGCAGACCCTATCAAAAAACCTTAAGCCATAGACATTCCTGGGAAGAGGGAGAAGTGCACCTGAAATCACTGCTACAGGACTACAAGAGACTAATCAAATATATTTAAAAAATCACATCCATTTTGGAGATTGGGCAGCCCTTGAAAAACGCACTGAGAGAAAAGTTTAATGAGTTTCTGGGACTTGGTTAACTGGGGCTGCCAGTGTCCGTTAAGAAAGGTGGAGCCTCATCTGCATGGTTCAATCATTTTGGGCAAATATAAAGCTTCTAATGTGAATGTGAATACAGCTGCACTATCGACCCCTGGACATAGCTAAAGTAAGAACATGCCACTTTCTGACAGTCCTGGTGTTGGAAATGGTAGTTTCTACAGGGTCACCCCATACATTTTGCCTGCTTCCTACTGTTTGTTTGATTTTTTTCTTGTTGGGCTTAGGACTCTGTGTACTTTACCACTGATAACCAGTGCTAAAGTGCTTGTGCTCGCTCCCTAAAACATGGTTTGATTGGCATATTTGATGTACATGTAAGTCCCTTGTAGAGTGGTATACCTTATACCCAGGACCTGTAAATTAAATGCTACCAATGTACCTGCTGCACTTATTGTGCCACCCACTTAAGTAGCCCTTTAAAACAATTCCCAGGCCTGTCATTGCAGCCTGAAGGCAGTGTTCCGCTGCTGTGTTGACTTGGCATTTAAAACTCCTTACCAAGCCTTAAACGCTACTTTTATTACATATGTCATCCCTAAGGTAAGCCCCAAGTAGCCCATAGGGCAGGGTGCTATGTAATTAAAAGGTATGGCGTGTACTTTTTAGTTTTACATGGCCTAGTAGTGAAAAACGCCCAAATTCGCTTTTCACTACTGTGAGGCCTCTCGCTCTCATAGGATAACATTGGAAATTCTGTTAGAAATTGGGTCTCTACTTGTCAGAGGAATCACCCTGTCCAAGAAGGGACCACAATCTTAGTCAGGGCAAGTCCATTTCATGACAGAAATTAGCCTTTGCTCACCCTCCGTAGCTTGGCGCAGAGCAAGCAGGCATAACCTAGAAGGCAACGTTTAAAGTATTTGTGCAACACACATGCAATAACCACCGGAGGTACACCACAAAAAGAGAGTCCACACGGGTGTAGAAAAATAAAGCTTGTTTAGATGGTTAATTTAGGATCAGCATGATACAGATCCAACTCATAAATAGTAGACTATGTGCTGACTCAAAAGAAAAAGTATAAAGCGCAGTTGCTGAACAAATGCAGATATAAAGGGGTGGTGCTGGGACCTCTTTGGGCTTCGGTTCTGGTCTGGTTGAGCTCTTCTCAGGGAGCAGAAGGGTTATTCTAGGGCATGGTTGCCAGGAAAGGCAGCGGGGACTGCAAAAGAAAGGTGCGCCCTCCGGGTTTAGCAGGTGTTTCTGGGCATTTCACAGATGTAAGCAGCAAAGTTTGGCCAAGCTTCTGGGGCCGACTGTAAGCCGCGAGTGGCAAAGGACCTCAGTGCTGCTCTTGGTGGTTCGCAGAAGCAGCGACCAAGTTTGGCAGGGCCACTCAGGTTGACTGAAAGTAGCGAGTGGCAAGGGAAAGCAGGGACTCTCCGGCCAGTTCACAGGTGCCAACGGCAAAGTTTGGCAGAGCTGCTCGGGTTGACTGAAAGTAGCAAGTGGCAAAAGAATGCAGGGCCACTCGGGCTGTTCACGGGTGCAAATGGAAAAGTTTGGCAGGGCTGTTCTGGTTGACTAAAAGTAGCAAGCGGCAAAGGAAAGCAGGGACGCTCAGGACAGTTCACAGAAGCAAGCGGTGCAGTTTGGCAAGGCTGCTTGGGTTGACTAAAAATAGCGAGCATCAAAGGAAAGCAGAAGCCGATCTGAATCACTCTGGGGTTGGAGAGGGAGTCTTTGGCTACTGGGTAGAGATCAGCAGGCAGCAGGGCAGTAAAGCAAAGCAGGGCAGCAGTTCCTGGGAGTAGTCAAACCCAGCAGATGGCAATGCTGACACACAGCAGTCTTTACTCTAGCAGCGTTTCCTTGAGTCCAGAAGGGTACTGATTCTAGTGGGCCAGGGACCCAGTACTTATACTAGAAATTGCATTTGATGCGGGGGTGAATACAAAGAGTCCTTGTGAAGGGCACAGGTCCCCCTTTCAGGTCAGCCCCAGCTCCAGACTATTAGTGGGAGGTAACCAGCCCCTTTATTAAGACTCACTCACTACCCTTTGAGGTGTAAGTGCAAACCCTTCTCAACTTCCTCCTGCAGAAGACCCATCAGTACGCAGATGCAGCTGAGTATCCTGTGTTGTGAGTGTTTGGGGGAAGTGCACAGGTGTAGCTGGCACCTAGCCCAAACCAGACATATATTGTAGACAGGGCAGTGTGTAAAGAGAAATACCCACTTTCTAAAAGTGGCATTTCTAAAATAGTAATAATAAATCCAACTTTACCAATAAAGAGGATTTATTATTACCATTCCAATGGTACTATACATGATACAGATACCCCCCTCAAATCAGGATTTACAATGTGAAGGTAATAAAAGGAATTCCCAATGCTGGCCTATGAAAGGGTAGGCCTCTCAGTAATGAAAAACAACTTAAGTTTTAGTGTCTCAGTAATGAAAAACTACCAAAGTAAATGTCCTGCTTTTTGCGTACATGGCACCCTGCTCCTTGGGCTACCTAGAGCCCATTTTAGGAGTGACTTATACATAGGAAAAGGGGATTTTAAGGCTTGTCAAGATGTTTTAAATGCCAAGTCAGGTTGGCAGTGAGACCGCACACACAGGCTCTGCACTGACAGGCTTGAGACATGTTTACAGGGCTACATAAGTGGGTGGCGCAATCAGTGCAGCAGGCCTACTAGTAGCATTCAATTCACAGGCTCTGGGTCTAGGGTATACCACTTTACAAGAGACTTGCATGTAAATTAAATGTGTCAAGTGTGAACATACCAATCTTACCATGTTTTAGGGGAGAAGCACATGCACTTTAGCACTGGTTAGCAGTAGTAAAGTGCTCAGAATCCTAGGGCCAACACAAAGATGGTCAGAAAAACAGGAGAAATAAGGCAATAAATCTGTGATGAGACCAACTTAAGGGTGACAGGTCTGACAGATTCCTTATTACATTTAATGAGCTGTAATTCCTAAATCAGAGGTGGTATACATGTTATGTTTGGTACCTATGACCTTGTAATGATAAATCCTCTTTAATTGTAAAGTCGGAAATACAGTATCCATTTTTCCCAAAAGCCAAAATAAGCCCCCTGTCCAAATAGTAATGCATCTTTATGGGCTTCTATATTAACTGCATCCTTTAATGCAGTCTGGATAATGAGGAAGGCCCTTTGCTTGTATGAACAACAGCAGTTATAGTGCCCCTCGATAAAAAGAACCCTTGGAGGGACTCAGCTTATTGTCACCCAATTTCACTGGTTGATATTGCAGGGAAGACTTATGGAAAAACAGCCCACACCCAAATGAAAATCTGGGTTTATGATAATAATTTAATGTCACCTTTCCATGCTGGCTTCAGAAAAGCCCAAAGTACAATTGACCAAGCGATGAGATTATACAACATTTGTCCTAAAGAAGTCATCATAAAAATAACACATTGTATGTAATGTTTATAGCTCTTAAGACACCATTTGACTCGGTTGATAGTTACTTAATGGCAGTCTCTCAATGATAAAAATCTTCTATGTGATCTCATGATTGTCATTCAAAAGCTGCATCAAAATAACACAGCAGCAGTCAGGTATGGCAGAAAAGGTTAACCGGTGCCAAACTTCCTGGTAGGAAGTGGGGTAAGGCAAGGCTGTATCCTGGCCTTATTTAACCTTTTTATAAATGGTGTGGGCAGTGCACTTCAAAGCCTACAAGTGTATGTACCAGAGATCGGGGAAGAAAAAAACCAATACACAGTCCTTCTTTCCTGCACCGAAGTGGCAATACATAAATTACTGGACTGCTTCAAGATCTACTGCACCAAGAAAAAGGTTGTGATAAATACAATGAAAATGAAAGTTCATGATAGCGAACTACAGGAAGCCACGGAGAGCCTTCTTCATAGTACATGGGCACTTCTTGAGCAGTATCCATTCCTTTGATCACTTGGGGGATTAGATTTGATAAGTTATCCTGGTCTGTGCAGGTATCTAAAAGTAAAGTAACCCTGCTTCATTACAGTAGTGCAACACATAGGTCCTTCCTTAAGTGCGGAAGGAAACGTTTCTCCAGCACACTACACACTCCCAAATGAAAGCTGTGGCAGCTAGCTCATTTGGTTTGGAAATGTGGGGGTGCGAAAGTCCAAAGGAACTTGGCAAGGTAGAAAATAGATTCTTGCATCGCTTTCTCGGCCTGGGGCCTGGGACCTGAGACCGCAGTGAAAACTCTCAAGCTTGAACTGGGCATGAAGTCAATTAAGTCATTCCTGTCTCTCAAATCAATCTTATACTGAGTATGAATCATCTCGATAAAGCCTGGCCTGGCAGTCTATCAAAAAGCCGCTTGCAGCAACAGAGTGATTTGCCTACCCTGGTATAAACATGTCTCTAAGAATCTTTTGGGCAATGACTCCCCACGACGGTTCAGCTATCCAAGTATAAGTATTGAGCATATATTAGCTCAGCAACAAATGGCCATCTCCTAGTTAATTTTTGGACAAATCAAACCAAGGGCCAGATTTACAGGGCCCGAGCTCCACCAGAGTCTCACTTTTAGTGACACTCCAGTAGTGCTGTGCAGTGCACCACATTTACAAGGTGGCGCTAAGCTACTTTTTGTGCCTTGTTGCCACCTTGTAAATGTGGGCCCGTCTGACACAGTTTTCTGCAGCAGAGGGGCATTCAATGGAGGAATACATTTATTCCTCCTCGTTTTTTGCTTTTTTTCACGTGTGCTGCAAGGACAAAAATGCCATAAATGGTTGTTTATGTGCAGGAAGGTTTCCCTTCCTGCACATAAACAATCATTCAAAAATTACAATTAGGTATTTCTATGTGTGCTGCATTCTGTAGCACACAAAGAAGTGCCAAGTCGCCAATGTAGATTATTTATGTGCAGGAAAGGACACCTTCCTACACATAAAGGATCACTCCCCTCAACGCAGACACCCTTGCACTATGGTTCAAGGATGCCTGTGTTGGCACAGGCTTCTTAATTTAGTGCCAGCACAGGGGGAGCAGGGGTGTGCTGTATTCTTGCAAATACGGTGGATCCCTGGATTTAAAAACTGGTGCATCTTGCGCCGCTATTTTTGGCACAGCACCACACTTGTATATCTGACCCCCAAGTGCGTTTATAAAATTTTGTTTGGGCATTTTGCCGGTTACAAAAATTACCAAAAATTAGTTAAGAAATGAGGCAGTCTCGACTACATGTGATTGCAAACAAGGAGGTAAAGAAACCATGCTTCATTTTATGTTGCTTTGCACCAAATCACTGTCTACAAGAAAATAACTTCTTAGATGCTACTCACTAAGCATAAGATAAGCAGGGGCGGGCCCTCCACAAGCGCGGAGGAGCATCGCTCCTCTAAATAAAATGCCCCCAGAACTGAAATAAAAGGGTAATAAACTTTTTTACTACCATTTTACTTGGAGCAGCCAGTTCTGAACCCAGTGTCAGGACGGGTGGGGCAATTGAGTGTGCATGTCCCTTTGTGCAGCCATCTTGTGACGGCAAGCCAGACATGCATTTAAAAAATCTCTAACCCAGCTGTCTACCCTGGGTAGCCCATAGGTAGAGTACCATATAATTAAAAGGCAGGACATATACTTTTAAGTTTTACCTATCCTGGTAATGAAGAACCTTTAAGTTTATGTTTCACTATGGTGATGCCTACCCTTCTCATAGGATAACATCAGCGGTTCCTTATTACATTTAGTAAGCTGTAATTCCTGATTAAGAAGGACTAGATATGTCATGTTTAGTACCAATGGAATTTTAATAGTAAATCCTCTTTAATGGAAAAGTTGGATTTATTGTTAGAATTATGAAAATGCCAAATTTAGAAACTTATGTAGAAAGAGTGTTGGTTCTGTTATTTAGCAAGGTTAGGCTACAAGAAATTGACAAAACCATGTCCACTCACCTGAATTCCAGGTTCCGCAGGAGCAAAGAGAATAGAACCCTCACCTCTAAACACTATTCTCTCATATCCGAAAGGAACAGGGAATGAGTGAATAGCCTCCTTGGGAAAGGGATAGAGAACAGGGATTTGGGAAGGGAAGAGAAACAAAACACTGGTTCACGAAGGAGCATCACTGTTGTTCTAAAAAAGTTGCCTCAGGGCTTGGTACAGGAATTCTAAGACCAAAAACAAAAGAACTAAGGGGCATATTTATACTCCGTTTGCGCCGAATTTGCGTCGTTTTTTTGACGCAAATTCGACGCTAAACTAACTCCATATTTATACTTTGGCGTTAGACGTGCCTAGCGCCAAAGTTCATGGAGTTAGCGTAATTTTTTGGCGTGAACACCTTCCTTGCGTTAATGATATGCAAGGTAGGCGTTCCCGTCTAAAAAAATGACTGCGATGCTATTGCGTCGGATTTATACTCCCGGGCAAAAATGACGCCCGGGAGTGGGCGGGACTAAAAAACCCAGAGGTGCCCTCCCAAGCCCCCAGGGACACCCCCTGCCACCCTTGCCCACCCCAGGAGGACACCCAAGGATGGAGGGACCCACCCCAGGGGAGAGAAGGTAAGTTGTGGTAAGTATTTTTATTTTTATTTTTTTTGGCATAGGGGGGCCTGATTTGTGCCCCCCTACATGCCACTATGCCCAATGACCATGCCCAGGGGACAGAAGTCCCCTGGGCATGGCCATTGGGCAAGGGGGCATGACTCCTGTCTTTGCTAAGACAGGAGTCATGTTAATGGCGTCTGGGCGCCAAAAAAAAATGGCGCAAATCGGGTTAAGACGTTTTTTTTGCCTCAGCCTGACTTGCCCCATTTTTGGACGCCCAAACGCCATTTTTCCCTACGCCGGCGCTGCCTGGTGTACGTGGTTTTTTTTCACGCACACCAGGCAGCGCCGGTCGGCTAACGCCGGCTAACGCCACTCAATAAATACGGCGCCCGCATGGCGCTTCAGAATGGCATTAGCCGGCACTAATTTTTTTGGCGCTAAACTGCGTTAGCGCAGTTTTGCGTCAAAAAGTATAAATATGGGCCTAAATATCACAGAGTCTTTTAGCAAAATAACAATAATTATTATCATTCGATTGGACAATCACCGAGTCTCTCAGCAAAGTCACAATAATTATTATCGGTCGATTGCTCAACTATTAAGCACTCTTTTGTAACTCACAACAAAATCGTTATAAAATCAAACTTCTGAATCATTCGTTTTCACACAATAGACCCTCTCCAAAACAATCAGAATAAACGTTTAATTTCACATAGATATCAAGCGATGCTTTCAGGAGTTCACAACACTTAACTTCAATGTTGCTTTTGAAAATACTTCTCAAGATGTCTTTGGAAAACAGTCTTGTACCACAGGTTTCTCAGCATCGACGAATGTCTTTGATAATGCACCAAATGGTCACTGACCTCAAGAAGGGGGAAAACAGGGAGACGATAGGAGAATTACTCATGAACTGACTTCTTCTGGAATGTTTTGATTATTTGAGGAAGATTGAATACTGCTTGTAAATTCTCCAGCCGCTGCAAAAGTAATCTGCTCCAGAGAGGGAAGCTCAGATGAGGCCTCGCACTGAAAAGATGACTCCTGAAAGAAACACAGAACTCCAGCTGAACTAGGAACAGGTGTGAGACAAGGAAAACTGGAAGCCAAGCACAGGAAGCACTTTGGCAATTCTATTTATAGACTGGTGATGAGTCATCAGACACATGCGGGTGATGCGTCATCAATCACTTCTGATGATTCATATGAAGGAATGCTGGTGCTGAGTCATCAGACACATACTGGTGATGAGTCATCAAACACTTCTGAGGATTCATATGAAGGAATTCGATGTCTCCATAAACCATTTACTTGGCACACAGTTCACAAATGGGACAACACTTGCTTTTATCAATATAAACAAACACGTAATGTAGCTTTCCTCACAAGTTACAGGGAAGTGCTGTGCTATGAGCGCATTCACAACATGTTTCACTGTTCTTCATACATGCAGATTTATTTTTTGAGGGTGCAGAAAGAAGTGTGCCTGTGTGGGTGCGAGTCCTAAGAGAAGTTATGAAAACAAAGCAATACCTTGATTGAAAATTATTTAAGAAACTCTACCACTTAGGACAATATGGATCAAGAAATGTAATTTAAATAAACAAATTAACTTTGCCATTCATTTATATAAGTTTATTTGACATCTGTAAATAATAGACATTGGAAAACACAAACCAAAAGTTGTGTAAACTATTTTCACAACAACAAGTTAACCTGGCATTTCAAGACAGTAGGGATCCATTACTAGACCCCATGGACTATTTTTTGAGGGGGGAGTGGCCCACTTGCAATGGCCTGATGCTCTTCCCTTCCCCCAGGCCCAAAGACTTTTTACCCCTTGTAGGCAGATTGGAGGGTGCTAACACCAATCTGCCCTGCAGAAAGCCTAGTAGACACCAGGGATTTATTTAGCAGAACGGATGGGGGCAGCCCACCCAGGCATTGGACCTAGACACATCCCTCAAATAACCCTCAACAGTCTTTCTGGCCTTTTGGGGCAGATAAGAGGTCATTATCTCCAATCTGTCCAAGTCAGAGAGGCAGAAAGCCCACTAGACACCAGGCAGTTTTGTATTCCTACAATTTGTGGAGGTGGCCTGCTCACCCACACACACATCTGTCCTACCCTTCACCTCCAGTATGACCGCAGCACTCTTTCTATCCCCTTGGGACTAAAGCATCCCCATATTTTTTGCAAGATGGGAAATTTTGATTTTGGGTGGTTTTTCTTACATACATGTGGGTAGCAGAGTTGGGCTCAACCCAATATTGTCCTGCTACTAAGCTGAATAGCTGGACTTTTCGTGCTTGAGTTAGCTACTACTGGGGGAACCTTTCAAACCCAGACATTTCTAAAAACTGGACATCCGGAGGAGTCTAGGGTGGTATGCCTAGCATGGATCCCACAAAGTTGTCTCACCCACAATGCCCTGCAAACCACAAACCTTGCATCAAATTGCACATTTACATTGCATTTCTGTGACGTAAACTTCTAGAATTAGCAGGAATTCACAAAATTCCTATTACCCACCATTCCTCCAGCTGTCCAAATAAAAATGCTACCTCACTTGTGTAACTGGACTTAGTGCCCTTGACAGGCACAAATCATACCAGGGTCAATGAGTGTCACTCCATGAGACTCCCATCGATCTTCGCTTTGTGCTTTACTGTCGCGTGCACTAGGTCCAGCCACACAAGTGAGGTAGCATTTTTATCAGAATACTTAGTGGAATGCTGAGTGGAAGGATGTTTGTAGCTCCCCACATATTCCTGAACTTTACGTCACAGAAATGTGAGGAAAATGTGTTTGCAAGTTTTGCAAGTGATTCTAGGTAAAACAACCATTTTAGTTATAGCTCCATGCACCTTATTTTAGCATACTAGGCCTGCAGCTGTGTACTTTAACCTAGATATATTTTATTCAGCTTCATTGATTATTTTAACAATAGCCACTTTTGCGGTCTTCTTTTATTCCTCTCTATCTAAATGTTTTTGCCTAGGTCAGCACTACGTTCTCAAACAAGACATTCTTGTTCAGTCTGTGCTTCATTCAAGGCTACAGTAAAATAGGTTGCCTGTGAACTTGGTAAAAGTTTTGTTTCTGGTATTCATAGAAAAACACACATCCTCGCATTCGGACATTTTCTCAGAATATCAGCTGTTTTATTATAAAAAGTCTTCCTTGTCCCTTACACGTTGGAGGGAGATTCCAGCCAGATGACCACGACTGTATGCTGATTGCTGAACGCTTCACTACAGCTGCTTATGCAGACTTCAGGCCTTTGCTCAGGTACGGGGGATGATGTCTTCCCAGGGGAACCTAAAGGGAAGAATTAGAGCTTAACATGCTGTGCTCTATTATAGCCTAGGTAGGAATTAGTCTATTGACTCTAATGACAATATTGTTGCATTATTTCTATGCTTTACTCTCCTCGTCACAATTTTAATTCTGTCACTCTGTATCATCCTAGTTATTGCAGTACATACTTTGCTATCTAAGATGCAGTCGCTTCATTAATACCTTATTGAAACATATACTGCCTCTGTTTGTCATTGTGTATGTGAGACTAATGTGACTGAGAGAAACAGATGAGACCTGAGTCACCACAATTTCCCTGAGAAATCAATTGTGTCATGCGCTCGGCTGCCCAATCATCCCTGCCCTTTGGTAGAGATGAGGCACTGCTAGTTAGCCAGAGCAAATCCCGGATTCGGGTGACAGGTGTCACCTGTAGTGGGATAAGACTTAGCCTCCCACACCGCTGGCGATTCCGAAGCTGAAATCCAGTAGTCTCATTATAATAATGAGAGCGTACAGGACAGTGGGAGCCACAAGTAACCCCATCCTGGACTCCACTAGGTATCTAGTTTTAAAAAATGTAGATGTTTGCTAGGTATTCCTAGGTGCCGACTGAGCTACGGCTCATAATTCAAAACTACCGCCATGCACAAAATAGGTTAGTTTTGAATGGAAAAATATGATTTATCTATTTTGCGTTTTGAGGCGTTTCCGTTTGTGGGCACTTGGCCTACCCACACGAGTGAGATACCATTTTTATCAGAAAACCTAAGGGACTTCTGGGTGGAAGGAGGCCTGTGTCTTTCCATAGATTCTAGAATTTTCCATCACAGAAATGTGAGGAAAATGTGCTTTTTGTGAAAGTTTGAAGTTTGCAAAGATTTCTGGGTGAAACAGTCTGGTGAGAGCCACGCACGTCAACCTATTCTGACCTCCCCTAGGTGTCTAGTTTAAAAAAATGTATATATTTGCTAGGTTTCCTTAGGTGTCAGCTAAACTAGGGCCCAAAATCCACAGTTACCCTCTTTGCAAAAAATAAATTGGCATTTTTGAGTGGGAAAATGTGATGTATCCATGTTGGGTTTTGGCCTGTTTCCTGTCATGGGCCCACCCACACAAGTGAGGTACGATTTTTATCAGAAGACATATGGAAGCATAGAACAGAAGGATATTTATTATTACCAATTGAATTTTATTGCATTTGTGCCTTCTAAATGTAAGCCAGTGTGTAGGAAAGAAGATATTTTGAAAAATACCCTTTCAATCATATGCTTGTACGGGTACCCATAAATTCAGAGATGTACAAATAACCACAGCTCCGAAACTCCATTTCCTGTGCCCATTATAGAAATACATAGGTTACCTTGATATCTATTTTTTCACTCTACATTTTTCACCATATGAATGGGTCTATACTCAGTACACAAAGGAAAGCCATACCATGGTGCAGCTCAGTTGTTACAAATGGCTTTTTTCTATTTGTTTTCAATATTTATTCATTTCAACAGCTAGTTTTTTGGTAAAACCTGGAGGGATCTACACATATGAATGCTTGCTGAATTCAGGATTTTGTATATTTTTAAGGTTATATAGCTTTCAAACTGGAAGTAGGTTGAAAGCACAAAAGATAGGAAAAATGCGCTACCTCTTTGAAAAATGCAAAAGCTGTGGTAAAAAAAAAAAATTCATTCAGCTCTACATACTCCTGAAAGCTGGAAAGATGGTAACTTTAGCTTATCAAACCTTTGGTTGATGCCATTGTTATGAAAAAACAGACACTTTTAGCCTGAACATTGTTTTCCTATTTTCCTCAACAAACTCAAAAGTTTGCTATATTTTGGCTACTTTCTCAGTCCCCTCCAGGAGAATCCACAAACCCTGGTTACCTTTAGAGTACCCAGGATGTTGGGGAAAGACAGACATACATTTGGCATAGATCACTTATTTGGAGAAAAAGTTATGGAGGCCTAAACACAAACTACCATAAATAGACAAAAAAAAAGTTTAGCACTTGGGAGTGGGGGAAAGGCCTAGCAGGAAAAGGGTTAAAAATGTATTTCAAATTACAGTGTGGAGTTTCATTGACTGGAATATTGTAAAGTGGAGTGTGGTAAAGTACAGTGAAGGAAAGTGTTGTAGAGTCTAGTGTTGCAGAGTGCAGTATTGTTGAGTGGAATAGAGTGGGGTTGAGTAGAGTGGAATGAGATAGCGTACAGTGGAACGAAATGTTATACAATGAAGTGGCATGGTGTGTCATATCGTGGAGTGGAATATCGTAGAGTGGGGCAGCATGTTCTTCAGTGTAGTGGAAAGTCAAAGAGTAGAGCTAAGTGTTGTACAGTGGAGTGCCGTCGACTGGAGTGTCATGAAATGGAGTCTGGTGGAGTCGAGTGTCACCAAGTAGAGTGTCATAGAGTGGCAAAGAGTGTAGCAAAGTGTTGTAGAATGTAGTGGCATAGAGTGGAGTTCAGTGGAGTAGATTGTCATATAGTTCAGTGTTGTCAAGAGTAGTGTTGTGCAATAGAGTGGCAGAATGTCATTTATCCTGTAGTATTGTAGCATGGTAGAGTGGCGAATTATAGTTAGCATAGTCTGGTGAGCGACCTGAAAAAGTGCAAAGTTATAAAGGTAAAACAAATCCGAAAAATCTGAAAAATCCCTATCTCCGGTCACCCCATAACTACCGAATGGCTAACCCCACTCTGTAATATATATATTTATATATAATTAGGTTCTGAATTTACTTGCACACAAAAACAGAGAAATTCAGCAGTTATAGTTACAGTTATTTCAAGTAACTATAACTCGCAGCCTAATGTAATTATAACTTGTGCCCCCACCATGTACAGATTTTTCTTCAATGATTTGACTGCTAATGTTTCATTGATATTTTTATTGGTGTTATAAAAGTTGTCATGAGTGTTGTAATATCTGGGGTAATTAACAGTGTAATCAACAGTGCGTTGCAGGAGTAAGCTGCAAGGCAATTCCCTGCAGCCAACCCCCTGTAGGAGGCTGGACTGGCTTGTAGTGAGTACCTAGGGGTACTTACACCTTGCACCAGGCCCAGTTATCCCTTATTAGTGTATAGGGTGTCTAGCAGCTTAGGCTGATAGATAATGGTAGCTTAGCAGAGCAGCTTAGGCTGAACTAGGAGACGAATGAAGCTCAAACAGTACCACTAGTGTCATATGCACAATATCATAAGAAAACACAATACACAGATATACTAAAAATAAAAGTACTTTATTTTTATGACAATATGCCAAAAGTATCTCAGTGCTTACCCTCAGTATGAGGATAGCAAATATACACAAGATATATGTACACAATACCAAAAATATGCAGTATAGTATTAGAAAACGGTGCAAACAATGTATAGTTACAATAGGATGCAATGGGGACACATAGGGATAGGGGCAACACAAACCATATACTCCAAAAGTGGAATGCGAACCACGAATGGACCCCAAACCTATGTGACCTTGTAGAGGGTCGCTGGGACTGTAAGAAAACAGTGAGGGTTAGAAAAATAGCCCACCCCAAGACCCTGAAAAGTGAGTGCAAAGTGCACTAAAGTTCCCCAAAGGACATAGAAGTCGTGATAGGGGAATTCTGCAGGAAAGGCACAAACCAGCAATGCAACAATGATGGATTTCCAGTCGAGGGTACCTGCGGAACAAGGGGACCAAGCCCAAAAGTCACAAGCAAGTCGGAGATGGGCAGATGCCTAGGAAATGCCAGCTGTGGGTGCAAAGAAGCTGCTACTGGACAGTAGAAGCTGAGGATTCTGCAGGAACGACAAGGGCTAGGAACTTTCCCTTTGGAGGACGGATCCATCACGCCGTGGAGAGTTGTGCAGAAGTGTTTTCCTGAAGAAAGACCGCAAACAAGCCTTGCTAGCTGCAAGTCGTGCAGTTAGGGTTTTTTGGATGCTGCTGTGGCCCAGGAGGGACCAGGATGTCACCAATTGCGTCTGGGGACAGAGGGGGCGTCGAGCAAGACAAGGAGCCCTCTCAGAAGCAGGCAGCACCCGCAAAAGTGCCAGAACAGGCACTATGAAGAGGAGTGAAACTGTGCTCACCCGAAGTCGCACAAAGGAGTCCCACGTCGCCGGAGGACAACTTAGAAAGTCGTGCAATGCAGGTTAGAGTGCCGTGGACCCAGGCTTGGCTGTGCGCAAAGGATTTCCGCCGGAATTGTACAGAGGCCGGAGTAGCTGCAAAAGTTGCGGTTCCCAGCAATGCAGTCTGGCGTGGGGAGGCAAGGACTTACGTCCACCAAACTTGGACTGAAGAGTCACTGGACTGTGGGTGTCACTTGGACAGAGTTGCTGGATTCAAGGGACCTCGCTCGTCGTGCTGAGAGGAGACCCAGGGTACCGGTGATGCAGTTCTTTTGTGCCTGCGGTGGCAGGGGGACGATTCCGTCAACCCACTGGAGATTTCTTCGGAGCTTCTAGTGCAGAGAGGAGGCAGACTACCCCCACAGCATGCACCACCAGGAAAGCAGTCGAGAAGGCGGCAGGATCAGCGTTACAGAGTTGCAGTAGTCGTCTTTGCTACTTTGTTGCAGTTTTGCAGGCTTCCAGCGCGATCAGCAGTCGATTCCTTGGCAGAAGGTGAAGAGAGAGATGCAGAGGAACTCGGATGAGCTCTTGCATTCGTTATCTAAGGAAATCCCCAAAGCAGAGACCCTAAATAGCCAGAAAAGAGGGTTTGGCTACTTAGGAGAGAAGATAGGTTAGCAACACCTGAAGGAGCCTATCAGAAGGAGTCTCTGACATCACCTGCTGGCCCTGGCCACTCAGAGCAGTCCAGTGTGCCAGCAGCACCTCTGTTTCCAAGATGGCAGAGGTCTGGAGCACACTGAAGGAGCTCTGGGCACCTCCCAGGGGAGGTGCAGGTCAGGGGAGTGGTCACTCCCCTTCCCTTTGTCCAGTTTCACGCCAGAGCAGGGCTGAGGGGTCCCTGAACCGGTGTAGACTGGCTTATGCAGAAATGGGCACCATCTGTGCCCATGAAAGCATTTCCAGAGGCTGGGGGAGGCTACTCCTCCCCAGCCCTAACACCATTTTCCAAAGGGAGAGGGTGTAACACCCTCTCTCTGAGGAAGTCCTTTGTTCTGCCTTCCTGGGCCAGGCCTGGCTGGACCCCAGGAGGGCAGAAACCTGTCTGAGGGGTTGGCAGCAGCAGCAGCTGCAGTGAAACGCCGGGAAAGGCAGTTTGGCAGTGCCAGGGTCTGTGCTAGAGACCCGTGGGATCATGGGATTGCACCAACAATGCCAGGGTGGCATAGAGGGGGCAATTCCATGATCTTAGACATGTTACATGGCCATATTCGGAGTTACCATTGTGAAGCTACACATAGGTAGTGACCTATATGTAGTGCACGCGTGTAATGGTGTCCCCGCACTCACAAAGTCCGGGGAATTGGCCCTGAACAATGTGGGGGCACCTTGGCTAGTGCCAGGGTGCCCACACACTAAGTAACTTAGCAACTAACCTTTACTACGTAAAGGTTAGACATATAGGTGACTTGTAAGTTACTTAAGTGCAGTGTAAAATGGCTGTGAAATAACGTGGACGTTATTTCACTCAGGCTGCAGTGGCAGGCCTGTGTAAGAATTGTCAGAGCTCTCTATGGGTGGCAAAAGAAATGCTGCAGCCCATAGGGATCTCCTGGAACCCCAATACCCTGGGTACCTCAGTACCATATACTAGGGAATTATAAGGGTGTTCCAGTATGCCAATGTAAATTGGTAAAATTGGTCACTAGCCTGTTAGTGACAATTTGAAAGAAATGAGAGAGCATAACCACTGAGGTTCTGGTTAGCAGAGCCTCAGTGAGACAGTTAGGCATCACACAGGGAACACATACATATCGGCCACAAACTTATGAGCACTGGGGTCCTGACTAGCAGGGTCCCAGTGACACATAACAAACATACTGAAAACATAGGGTTTTCACTATGAGCACTGGGCCCTGGCTAGCAGGATCCCAGTGAGACAGTGAAAACACCCTGACATACACTCACAAACAGGCCAAAAGTGGGGGTAACAAGGCTAGAAAGAGGCTACTTTCTCACACCCCCGTAAACACCCAACCCCATGCTCCGCATGGCCTTTAGCCCCACCCCACACTGGACGTTCACCCAACGAGGGAGCACTTACTAACTAACCAGTAGAAAGTGCTCCAGTTGGATGGACATTTTGTGCAAAACTGTGGATTCTTTTTGGATAAACAAGCAGGTGAGCTTCCATTCTGGCCATGATGCTCATTTCACAGAAATTAAACATCAATAGGAAGTACTTACAAAAGTAAACATTGCAGGTGCCCCAGTTGAAGCCCCACTTCTGGAAAGGACAAATGATCCTAACTCTTGGGCTTGTCGAAGGCAAAGCAAGTGTGTTTACTCTGCAATTCCATATTGAAAAATGATCTGAAATCCTTCATGGAGGTGAATGCATCTTTCATCTATTGGAGCAAAATCAGACACTCTCACACCCACATAGACATTCTCACACATACTCTCACACCCAGGCAGAAACTCTCACAGCCACTCTCACATGCAGACACCCTATCACACCTATTCTCACACTGAGAGATACAGACCATGTGGCTAACTCCTGCTGTGCAAGGCCAAAGACTGTGGGCAGCACGGGGTTGGGTGGTTAGGGGTGTTAGCTGCAGGGAAAGGTCGCAAGCCAGGATCTGTAGCCAACCCCACCACACATGACCTTCGGCCGGGCATGGCACAGGGTTGGGTAATTATAGGGGTTGGCCATAGCACTATAACTCATACCCTAAAGGTAACTATAACTCGTGCCCCGACCATGCACAGATTTCCCCTCAATAACTTTACTGAAAACATTGCATTGTTACATTATCAATGATGTGATCAAACATGTCATGAGTGCTATAATATGTGGGGTAATTAGCAGTGCATGGCAAGAGAGCGAGTTATAGTTACCTTAGGGCATGAGATATAGTTACTTGAGATAACCATAACCATAACTGCTGAATTCCTATGGTTTTGTGCGAACAAATTCAGAATCTAACTATAATGTCTCTATAATCTTTGTTTTCTAAATTGAATTTCTATGTTTTTTAAATTCTACTTCCTAACTATAAGGTCATTGTAACCTTTGTGTTTTCCAATCATTTTTTTTAAAGTAAATAAATGTAATTACTATACGTTAACCCAAACACTGCACGACAGACATTGGCTACAGTACCTGGCCTGCAGCAAGACCCTGCAGCCAACCCCCTATAACCAGCCAACCTCGCACCACGCACAGCCTTTGGCTGCATGTGGCAGGGTGTAACTGCAGGGTCTGGCCTGTGACCAGGCCCTGTGGTCAACTCCCTATAGTTACCCAATCCCATAACATGCAAAGCCTTCCCCGGGGGAACAAATTAAAAATACATAGGGGTGCAGAGGGATCCCCCTGGGCCTCGGGAACCACCACCTCCCTGGGGCTACATAAAAGTATTCAAAATGCAGCTTCCTGAATGAGGTGGCAATGTTTTCAGCTTGTTCCTGGCAGGGGAAAAACTGAAAACTCCGCTCCCAGCAAGCGGGAGCAGTTTTATATATATATATATATATATAGAGAGAGAGAGAGAGAGAGAGAGAGAGAGAGAGAGATAGATAGATAGATAGATAGATAGATAGATAGATAGATAGATAGATAGATAGATAGATAGATAGATAGATAGATAGATAGATAGATAGATAGATAGATAGAATTATAAAATGTAATTTACATGTGTGTATTAAGTAATTCTGTTTATGGGTAGATATATATTTATATGGATATACAGATAGATATATAGATATAAATATTGAGGTATATATTTTTGTAACAATGATTGTGTGCACCTGAGCCCTCTCATGCAAAAAATACATTTTATTTATGAGCTTGGTACCGTGTTCAGTCAAGAGCTTTTTTAATGCTAGTGTGTGTAACTCATATAAATAAATGCACTTTTTGGACCAGAGAGTGTTTGAGTCTTTGTTTCAAAAAGGGTGGGCATGTAATACTTTGTGGAACACATCGGGCAGATTTATCAAAATCTCACCCAATGCAGAGCAGCAAGACAGCATGCTGCACTGTGCTTTGTCAGAGGGAGAGGACAGCAATGCAACATATTTATTTACAAGATATGTTGCAATCCTGCTCTCAATGTGTGCTAGTGCACTGAGTGCAAAATGCAGCACACTTAGAAAGATGAAAACACCAGAAAATATAAACATTTCTGCTCTTTGCATGCACCTCTACTGAGAAGGCGTGGCATTTTGATGCATTCTAAGGTTTGCCAGCGATGGAAAATCTCGGAATAAGCCAAAATGGTGTATATGTGTGTATGTGTGGGAACACTCACTCTCAGTTTCCACCATGTAACGCGGTACACCTTGCCGGTGCACAGTAAGACAACAAGGCAGCAACTTCTGCTACCTTGTTATGTTACTCCAGATTTACCAAGCCACACAGGGCCATGCAAGGAAGCTTTACATGGCTTGGTAAATATCACTTAAGGGGTGGTGTCCCCTTGTGCCACAATGTGTGTTGCAATGGCAACAAAAACCCTTGATAAATCTGTGCCATGGTATCCAGAGTAATGTTGCATGTTGCCAGCCTGACAGAGGGATGTAGGACCACAGCAGTAGAGTGGGCATCAAGTGCATGATACTGGCAGGATTCAGTTACACTGTGAGCCAGGAGCTGTCTTGGGCTGAACTAAGAGATGTCACTATTACAAGAGTAGTGTATCAGGGGTTTTATTGTTCTTCTCTGTAGTTTTATATAGCTCATACAGTTACAATGTCCCTGATTTGCGGTAGTTAAAGGAAGACTGACTTGGCTCATCAATACCTAAAGGGGGCAGAGAAGCAAAGATCATTTGATGGAATGAATGCATAGTTCAACATTTTAGGTTAGGAAACTAGGAATGCTGTGCCTGTCAAAATATGTTTTTGCAGAGAGTACCACTAATCATTGTTCTTTTTATCTTTATTCCTTTCAGAAGCATCCAAGGGGAAGTTGGTATCTAGCCAAGCAGCTGCCACAAACATCAGTGCTGCGGCGAGTGGGACAACCACCACAACTACTAACACCAGCGCTGCAGCTGCTGCAGGTGGCTCTGCTGGCCCTAGTAAGTCATGTTTATTATTATTTTGTACTTTTACCTATTGCCACTAGTAATTATGGCCTTTAGTAATTAATTTGTTCAGCTCCCCTACCTAATGTTTGTTATCTCTGCATTCCCTTGTCTTTTCTATATTTCCTGTTTACACAGCTAATATTTTCTTGTCTGTAGCTTTTGTCTGCTCTCTCTTAGTAAGCTTTTCTTTGTTAACAGAACAGTTTTCTGGTAATATAAAGAGGATCTCAGGCCTAAGTATTTGCCAAATATGCTGGTTGAGAACCCTTTTTTGTTCAAACAGTCAAAAAGTACAAGGCCAAAGATAGAGTGGTCATGGTCATGGGCCCCCAATGTTGTCTTATACAAGCTCTTTTCATGGCAGTGCAGCATGGCAGAAATCATATACTATTACCAACCAGTACCGTATGTCCTTTGTATATCACTTCACCACTTCATTGTGTTTCATTCTTATCCGTTCATAGCCTTATGCCTCCATTAGGAGAAAAACATTTGTGCATGACTACCTGTTTTTTAAAATGTTGTCAACCAAACGTCTTAAAGTATACAATTGACTTTAGTGAGACATTGCTGTTGTACCTTGTGCAAAATATTACATAGGTGGCTATTCTGAAAAATGTGTGCATTATGTTTTTGTGTAGGCACACAGACCACCAGTGCTGCTGCCAGCACCAGCCAGCCAGGGACAGTGGATGAAGCCCAGCCAGTCGAGGGAGGGCAAGCAGTACCAGTGGTGGCAGGAACAAGTGGTAAGTCGCCTTGCTTTCTTATTGACAATACTGTATTTGTTAAGCGAGGCAGATATCCCACCCATCAGCTCACTACCCAAGGCATTTCGCCACCTAAAACTGGTTTACTGCCATGCTTCAGTTTAGGCAGTGAAAATGCGTCTGCTTCAGTTAACAGCATAGCATGAAGTCTACAATGCATATAATCTGAACACAAGATGTGTTTCCCAGTGCCCACTCAGGCCTTCATTAGGAGTTTGGTGGGCGGAAAAGGCTGCAAGCTAAACTCCTGCAGGTCAGGAGACCGCCAATGCGCCAAACAGAGTTTCTGCCCGCTGGCCCAGCAGGAAACGCACAACATTGGCGCCGGCTTGTAATATGGTCGCCGGCCATGCTGTTGTGCTTCAGGTGCACCAGCACCCATCTCGCAAATTACTGTCTGCAAAGTAAAGTCCTAACCAGACTTTTCTTGCCACATAAATTGAAAATGAAGAGTAATACAGTTTTACATAAGCGAGCCGATTTAAAGCTCCATGAGCATGAAGGAGCACAAGGGAAGGGAAGCAGAAGTTTGCCCACAATCAAAAGTATCGGCAGTTATGCAATTATCTATGTAACAGAGTCGATGTCATGCAAAGCACTCGACTACTGTCCAGCGAGATCGCGCTTTGTAGGAAATAAAAAGAAAAAACGAAGTTCGCTCGCAGTCAAACATATCGGCAGTTATACAATTATCTATGTAACAGGGTTGATGTTATGCAAAGAGCTCAACTACTGCCCGGCGAGATCGCGCTGCATAAGGAATAAAAAGAAAAGGCGGTCCAGAAGCCATGAAGAAAACATGGAGCCTTGTTAAAAGGCATGACACATGCATGCCTTTCACAACTAAAATCTATTTTAAAAGGCAAGCCCATGAACCAATGAAACTGATGGGCATGGTTTAAAGCCCATAGAGACATTACAACAGGGGCCAGAGCGCTTGCACGTTTAACCCCAAAAAGTTATACAAAGAATGACTAGCAATAGCAAGCAATCTGAGGAGCTAGTATTTAATTTATTAAAAAGTTACAACTAAACTTACAAAAACCTAAAGTCAGGACTCAGAAGAAAGTTACTCCATGTTGCATAGATTTTGTGACACAAGGCCTGATTCACAAAGCTAAAATTAATTACCCTTTTGATGTTATTTTGCTCTTGCAGTGTAAGTTTATGACTAGTAGTAACCTTACTTTATGAATAGTAACTTTGCGAGGAGAAAGTACCTTCTATTATTTTAATAGGAGCTACTGCTAGTCAGTTACTACTTGTAAAGTTACTACTCATGTGTTTACTGGTAGTACAGTTATAATGCAATATAAAATTTACAGCAAAAGTGTAACTTTACCTTTGTGAAAAAGATCATAGTGTACACTGGCGCTACCTATCCGAAGACATTGTTCCAGGATTTGCACTATGATGATCACATCCAATTCATGCTTAGACGGGTAGTAGGGCTGGTTTGGGCTATTGTTTAGTTAAGAAGATCATGTAACAGTTGGCGTTGCTTTCAACACATCGGCCCTACTAAGTGTGTAATCCACTTATGGTGAAAATTCTTATCACACCACAATAGATCACACAACCTGGTGGAAGAGCATTAAGGATTTCATGATTGGATGAAAAGGGGGAGTTGGGGAAAGGTCAGACCAAGAGAAACACAACATTCATCAAGTTGATGAGCGTCACTTCATCATCACCTCTGTTGTGGAAGGAATGACAAGTTTTAGTTATCAAAAGCAGTCCTAAGTTATCTATTTGTTATGTTACCTGGGGTTGAAAAATATAAACTAGGGAGGGCCCCCACAGTTTTACAAATTGGTATTGTTAAAAACAGAAAAACAATACTGCATGACAATGCCAAAATGGATGGTGCATCTGATTTCTACTTCTCGGAATGTCCGTCTTGGGCGGAGGGCTGAACTAGTCTGGAAATTCGTGCAGATGGAGAGAAGACGTGGGAAATGCAAATAAGTATATTGCCAATATTGTAGAGTTAAGGTAGGCTTCATGGTGGATGAGAATGAACAGGGCAGAACATAGGCTAGTTCAGTTTCATATGATTATGTGAGAAGCAAGAGCAATATTTTACCATCAACCCCTGACAAATAGTTACATGCACCTGGCTGATCAATCTCATAAATGTCACTAACATTTAGCTAGATGTGTCCATCATGTGACATGTGTCCAATGACAGTCCTCCCCTAAACCACAGCCACTTAATTGAATTAGCTTTATTTGGAATGAGCCCACCACTCAGCATTGTCCTGACTCCCAACCGGAATGATATTGACCTGTAGTGCTGATGAACAAGAAAAGCAAAAGAGTTTAAGCAGTTTGTGTAGTTTTGTTAACTAAATTAACTGGTCTCTGAAGAACCCTAAAAAAGATGTACAGGGAAGGAGTGGACCATGAAAGTAATAGTGAAATGTGAAAACAAGGCAATCATTCAGGCAGAATCAACTCCTGGACCTCATGCATTACAAATCAGGTTTAAGAATTAGTTACAACACCCCTCCAGTCACTACACAAAGTATCAATCACTCAATATATCTCTCATTGGTGCAATAGTTACCTGTTCAAATGTGATGCCCAATTGTCTATTGTATCTATTTTCTCATTAAAGCAATACACAAGGGCAGTTTTGTATGATTAATCATGAGCTTCTTGTGTGCATGTTGGTTCACTCAATACATGTGATATGACTAAACGTGGCAGCATAAGGCAAACACCAAATATAAAACTGTTCTATGTATATACATTATTTCTAAGCAGTTTGAAGATATATACACACGTTCTGTTGTGAGCTACTTAGGGAAGTAGAGTTCATCCTCAAACTCAGGGGGTTCTCACAGAATTTAATATGCTAACACTTTTGAATCTGACCAATTATCCTTTGCCTCCCCCTGTGCTGCTTCAGAAACAGTGTACTCGTGTGCTATGAAGTGCTGGTTTATTTTAATCATGGTCAATCTTTCCGTGTTTTGATGCAAGACGGGTTCTTCTGTCTGTGGCAACTGCTCCCGTTGCACTGAACACCTGCTTAGAGGACACACTGGCTACAGGACATATTCTTTATTGCTGGCCTGCTCAGCTCTGACCATTGTAACATCTTCCCATATCATTAGAGCCATGGGTTCTGATATGGGTAGACCTCTTTTGAGTCATCCAGATAGCACAGCACTGACCATTCTCTGAATGGTCATTGGTGCAGCCACTTGCCTGACTTCTGTTACTGTCGCCTCTGTACTTAATTTAAGCCCTGCTACTTGAAACCAAGCCATTGCAGAGGTTGGGTCGGATTATTCTGTTACTGGTGATGATGGTGCTGGCTGTGAGACTGTCATCTCTGGAAGCTGAAGGCTGCACACCAGAACTTCTGCCTGGGCCTCTTGCTTCCAGCCATTCTTCTTCCAGGATTATCTCACCTGAGTGATAGTCCAAGACTTGTAAAGTGAAATATCCCCTTCTGAAAAAGGAATGAAAGTGGCCAGTATTTTGTGTACCATGGATTAAGTATTGTGGCACATATGAACTCTTTGTAGGACAAGATCTCTCTTTGCAGCCTTGGATTAACAGCCAAGTGAAGGATTAAGGTCTGAACCAACTCATATGCTTCTTCGCCCACACTGGAGAACCTTTGCTTCAACGTTTTTAACTGGTCCTGTGGCAGATGCAACAACGGGATTGCTTGGCTCATCTCACTGTCCTTCTTGCTGGCTTGCTGTGTGAAAACCTCAAAAATAAATAGCATTTGTGTCAGGCACTTGACTAGCCCCCAGTTGTCCACCTCCATTGTCATGCTTTTCCAAGTTGCATCCCTTCCTCTTTCAAGGACATAGTCAGTGATCAGTTTGTACTGCTCAAACAGACTTTGCAGCATGTAAAAAGTAAAACTCACCTTGTTATCACCTCTTGTATTAGGGTTTTGACCGGCACCCCATTATTACTCTACTAGCTGAATGATCCTCAATTGCTTATGGGCTTTAAAAGAATGACTGAAATTAGTGCCATTTCTTCCAAAGGGTGGCCAGATTGTTGCTGACTGTGTCTTCTTTTTGAGAAAGTCAGGCACAATCAGGTTGATGCAATGTGCCGAGCACAGGACCTTGAAGTATCCACCATCTTCCATGGCTGTGCCTAAATTACTACCATTGTTTGTGGCACCAAATCCATTTCTGAGACCTCTGGGTCGAAGCCATTCAAGGACCTTGCTGTTAAACGTTTCCAAGATGTTTACAGCCATATGGGATTTCTCCATAGCCAACATGGCTACTGTTGCACGCTGTCAAATGCCCTTAAAACCTTCCTAATACTGAGACCTGCAGGTAGTTGTTACCTAACCCCACAAATGAGATCAAGTCTGTAGTGGTTGTAGCCATGACAAAACTACTGGCTAATAGGCTCAATGGGGTAATTAATAAATTGGTGCATCCCGATCAAAACTGTTTTGTGGCTGGTCGACAACTGGCTACAAACACACACTATTCAGCAGAGGCCCTTGATTATTTCACGACTAATAGAGTCCCTGCCATTATTCTTTTGCTCGACGCGGAGAAAGCCTTTGATTTGGTTGTTTGGAACACGCTTTTTTAATTTTATCTAGTTATAAGGTACCCACTCAAGTTATTTCTTTAATTTAAAGGCTGTACTCAAACTCTGAGGCTAATATTATTATAAACTCAAAGTGTGTCGGACAGCTTCAAACACAACGTGGGACTAGACAAGGGTGCCCGTTGTACCCTATTTTGTTTGCCCTTTTTATTGAACCACTCGCCATTAAAATTAGACAGCATAGTCAGATTCAGCCACCGTTAAAATCTATGGGAAAGATCAAACTTTATGCAGATGATATTATTCTGTTTTTAGACATAAAACACTCTTCTCAGGAAGCGGCCTTTAATCTATTTAAAGAATTTCAGCAAATCAGTGGCTATAAGATTAATAGGACCAAGACTGACATTATTCTTTGTGGTACTACTTCTAGTTGTCTTCTTCCTGAATTAAGAGAATGCGTAAATCCCAATCCAAAAAGATACTTGGGGGTTTATTTTTTATCCAATATAAGTGATCTCTATGAGCTGAATTTCGCTCCTTTACTTCAGAAAACTCAGGCTCTACTGACTCGTTGGAGGCCTCTCCCTCTCTCTATATTAGGCTGCATTTCATTAATTAAAATGTAAATTTTACCACTTTTCAATTTCTTGTTTGCGGCTATTTCGTGTGTTCTAACGCAACTTTAAAAAAAAAAACTGGAATCCCTATTTCGCTCATTTATGTGGCAGAACCGAAAGGCTCGAGCTGCTTTGAGTATACTGTGCGCCGAGAAGGAGAAGGGGGGACTGGCCTTGCCAAATTTCAAAGATTACTATTATGCATTTTTTGCAAACTATTATGCTAGTTTTAAATTAGAATACTCCGTGGGCCCCAAGTTTTTTACTGATTTCCGTGTATTAATATGTAGAGAGCATAATATCCGGAACCCAGCCCTCTTGACGAAATCGCCTAAAAAAGTTAGTTACAAATTTCTTAAATGGTTTCTCAAGAAAAGACTGGATTTTTTTAGAAAATATTCAATCCCTTATGTACATTTTGACACTCCACTCTCACAGATTTTTCTAGATTCAGGGACTCAGCTTAACAAAGTTGTGGTAAAGAGGTGGGAGCGCGCTGGATTTAAATTTAAAACAAAAAAAAAGTTACAAAAATAAAAAATAAATTAAAAAAAGTCTGTAGTGATATACTTGTTATCCGTTGCTTGACAACTGGTCCACATGTCTGTAATCAGGTGGATCGTAAGAACAGCACTTTACTGCATAGCTTGGCAAACGAACTGCAGCACATCATGATGGAGTGCTGGAACAGCAACTCTGCAAAAGAGGTCTGGCTGAAAACCTTCCACAAAAGAAAAATGGAGTAGGTGCAATGCTAGTGTTTTAGCCAGTTTCCCCTTATACAAATGTGCCACTGAGTGGTTGTGTTTTTAGGGCCTACACTGAATGAAAATGCTTTTTAAAATTAGTTTGGATTTTTATTTTTATGGTGCCACTGACACAGCCGACATCCGGAGAGAACTAGGACGTAGTAGATTTAATATGCATCTTAAAGGAGTCACTGCATGCAGCTGTATATGCATCTGAGCCTTGGGCCATTTGGAGGCTGCTGATGTATGTGATGTTGGCACACTACAGCGGACAGGTCTGCTTTGTGAAATGCTGTCATCCTATTCTTCCTCATAAACACCTTCTTCTAACACTGTGAACTAAGCTGCTTCCCTTACAACCACCAGCTATCTTCCGAAGGTGCTAGTCCCACCAGATTGTGTGATAGTTTTTCAGATGGGACGTTTGGCTCCCAGTACCATAGTGCGCACCTGGCTTACCTCAACGAACACTTGTGTAGCATATGGAGCATATTGCAATTTTATCCTCCTGCTTGCTAATCGTAAAGAAGACCCAAACTGGAGAGAATAATATTTTTTTGTGTGCCAATGGCTGAAGAACTAGAGGTAGGTGGGTGGGTGTGTTGTTTTCCTCTCTGTAGGGTGTACTTCAACTGTGGTAGTGGTGGAATCAGGTCTCAGCTGGAGTCTTACATGTAAGAAAGCTGGCAGTGGAGATGCTGGAACCACATCCCTCTGCACAGGTTGAGTACGAGGGGTTATCTTGGAGTACTCTGAGCCACCCTCCATACTGACAATCACTGGCTCATAATCACTGTCACTTTCCATAATTCTGAGGCTTTCAAGAACTTTGCTTCTCTCTTGTCTCTTGTGGTGGGTCTCGGATTTGGCTGAGGTCCAATCCAGATCATCAGAAGGGGGGATTGGAGCTGATGATGGAGTGTGGCTACAGCTTCTATTGCCTACTTTCCTCAGTTTCCTGTGACAATTGGGTACTTTGTAGCTGAGGCACATCCATTTCAGACTTGCTGCTTGTGCCTTAAGGTAACTAAGTTAACTGTAACTAATTTGTTTCGTTAAAAATGTTACTGCAAACATTACATTGATATTATCAGTGATGTTATCAAAGATGTCATGAGTGCTGTAATTTGAGGGGTAATTAGCAGTGCATGCCGAGGGTGCGAGTTGTAGTTACCTTAGGGCATGAGTTATCGTTACTTGCGATTTCTCTAACTATAACAGGTGAATTTCTATGGTTTTATATGTTTAAAATGTGAGCTTAACTATAACGTCCTGAAACCTTTGTTTTTTTCAGGTAATTTCCATGTTTTTTAAAATTATATTTCCTAACTATAACATCCCTGTAACCTTTGTTTTTTTAGAGAATTTCATGATTTTTTTTTTAACGTACAGTAATTTTCATTACTATACGTTAATCCAACATCCCTGAGGCGAACCCTCTATGAACACCCAACCATATGCCGTGCACGGCCTTTGTTCATGGGCATCAGGGATTAATCGCAAGGTCTAGCATGCAGCCAGTCCCTGTGGCCAACCTCCCTAATCACCCAACCCTACCCTGCACATAGCTCTTTGGCAGTGAGCGGAGGAGGTTGGCTGCAGCTTGTCTCTCTGGGTTCTTGAGAATGGGTGTAGGAGGATGTATCTGGGGTGAGAGTGACTGTGAGAATCTCTGGGTGTAGGAGTGTGTGCATCAGTGCCTTAGTGAGTGTGTCAGTGTCTGTGCAGGTCTGTGAGTGGGTGCATGAGGTGTCAGTGGGTCTGTGATTTGGTGTGTGAGAGTGTGAGTGGGTCTGTGATTGGGTCTATGAGTGTCTGAGTGGGTCTGTGTGTGTGAGAGAGTCTGACTGAGGCTGTGAGTGGATGCAGAAAGGCCTGAGTGGGTCTGTGAGTGGGTGCATGAGTGTCTGAGAGGGTCTGTGCATGGATGTGTGAGGGTCTGACTGGGTTTGTGAGTGGATGTACAGGGGTCTGTGAGTGGGTGCATGAGTGTCTGAGTGGGTCTGTGAGTGGGTGCATAAGGGTCTCAGTTTGTGTGTGAGTGGGAGAAAGAGATTAAAAGAGAGAGAAAGAAAGTGAGAGGGAAAGAGATAGAGGGCCTTGATGGATGATATACTTAGAATGAGATATTTCTGGACAAATTAAAAAGAAAAGTGTATTTGTCAATTAAAAAGAATGAGATCACCTTTCAGTATGAGCCTTAAACATATGGGTCCACATTTAGGAAGTACTAGCTCCACATTAGTTCCATCTTTTTTACTGTAATGTGACATTAGGCTTCAAAAACCGTCATGCCATATTTACAAAGTGGCGCAATGAATGCATTGCACCACTTTGTAACTCTTTGCACCACATTATGCATGTGCCATTCATAAAGTATGCAAAGAGGACATTTTCCCATTAGGGGGACCGCAAAATGGCACAGTGGAATCTAAAAGATGTGTACATTTTTGCAGCTACTTTTAATGCCTGCTCAGAGCAGGTGTTCAAAGAGGGCACACCATTGGGTACAAAGGGCCGCTATGTACTGTTCAGGGTTAGCACCAAAAGTTTTTGCACCACCCCTGAACAGAACATCAATAACATCAAAAATGTTGATGCTATTGTCCCCTACCCTGTGCCATGGTGCACAGTATTTTAAATACGGCGCACGCATGGGTGCGGTAGGGGGGCACAATAAAAGTGGCACTGCACTGGGTTCAGCGCCACTTTTCTTAAATCTGCCCCTTGAAGTTTAAAAAAAATGAAAAGAGGGAAATGATCATGGATATGCCTGGAGTAGAACCCTAAACTTCCAGTGTGAGGGTTTGAGACATTGACCATTAGGCCGTAGGTTTTTTCATATGTACTTTCGTTTTGTGCCCCTTATGGGCTATCTATGACCACCGGGGTAGCCTTAAGGTTTCCCATGTGGTCTCTGACGAATTATTATTATTATTTTTTTTCATTTTGCCCTTTACGGGCTATCTGGTTACCTGAAATAACTCTTAACTATGAAAGCTTAATTTCTATGGTTTTTTGTATGTTAAATCTGAACCTAACTATATCGTCCCTGTAACCATTTTTTAGTGAAATTCATTTTTTTTTTTTTAAAAGTACCCTCTAAGGTCTTGGTCTTTTTGTGCATGGAAAGTTTTGTATGATCCGTCAAGCTGGGGCCGAGAAAAAGGTGTGGTCAAAAAAGTGCTTTTCCCATGTTAATTCTCATAGACTCTTTAGACACTCCTGCAGCCTGAACCGCTGGGCGGAATTACACCAAATTTGGCAGACAGGTACCCTTTGGTCCACAGATCACCCTTTTTCTTATATGGTATAAATCCATTCAGTAATTTGCGGGACATTAAAGAAAATCTAAATTTTAGATATCTTGGTGGAGCCTAAGCACAGATCTCATGGTGAGAGCTAATTGTCTGTCGGCACTTCAACTAGAAAGTGATGGCCACCATCTTAGGACCAATATACATGATAGCACCCATTAAAATGCATTGTAGTGAAGGGAAGGTTTTGAGGGTCACAAAAAGGACAACATGTAATGGGTGATAACATATGTTAGTTACAATATAAATAATTTCTTGCTAAGGCCTTCTGTTGGGATTTCATGGCTCATGTTTGAGAGACAACTGTTTTCTCATGATTTTCCCATAGAAGTTTTAGGTGTTCCAAAATCTGAAATGAGAGCATATTTTCTGAAAATTCACACTATCATATTTAGCCATATAAGAATGAAGTCTGACACTCTTGGTAAAACATGTACTTCCAATAGGAATAGCTTGTCAGTTTATTATTTTGTGTTCTACTGCAGTCTCCCAGAGTGTTCTAAAGAGCAACTAAAGCGCTAACAGTCTTACTTATGATAAAAGTGTGGCATACCTGAAGCCACCTTGAATGAATCAAGCTGCTAAAACTTAAAATATTTAATTTAAAAACAAACAAAATGAGGGGGTTCCTTTTGTCATAAACATTATGATTAGTGCAGTAGAAAGAAAAATTAGGACACGCTTTAAGTGAGTTCTCAAATATGTTCCTCTTCTATTTCATTAAAATGTTCTGGCAAATAGAATGAAACATGCACATTCTGAATTTATGCCAATAGTGTGGCACATCTGATAGCCATCTTTATGGAATTGAAGTGGAACATTTAAACCATTTTCTACTGAGGATACTGCATAAATGAAGAGATTAGGGAGCTTCATAACAAAGGAGTCTCTAGAGATGGCCACCAGAAAAAAGAGCCAAAATTTAGCACAAATATCACCCGAACGTAACCCAAGTATAGCCAAATGACACAAGTGTGCAAACACTTAATTTCTTTGTTGTATAATTTCTTTTTTTTATAAAGCACAAACCTAACCCAAAGAGCGCTTCACATGGGTATCAGTAACATTAAACAAACACATTCCCTTTGGACTTTTGTCATGGGGAGATTAAAGGCCTGTTCATGAGTCTGGCGGTCACAAGACTGCCAGACTTGCGGTGGTGGTCAAGGTCTCCGCCAGGATCCAAGATCCCGATGAGGTAACAGCAGTCTTCATTGTAATCAGCCTGCTGATTACAATCTTGTTCTCAACCAGCCTTCTCATCGCGGTTTCCCCACTATGAAAGCTGGCCTGGCGTAGAACAAGTGTAGGGGGCCGATGGGGGGGCGGGCTGCACTGCCCATGCACATGGCATGGGGAGTGCAGGCCCCTCCCAGCACAGCACAGCACCATTGGAATGTGCACTGTCTGCTAAGGGTACTGGTCGGCCTCCTCTGTGCTACAAGATAGCATTCGGCTCCTTTAAGGGAGCGGAGTGCTATCTTGTAGCATTATTCCCACCGGTCAGACAGGCGGGAATGCTCTATTTCAAGGTTTCCGCCAGTCAGCCAGGTCAGACCATTAGAAATCATGCAATAGGGCGTGGGGGTGCCACTTCCATGGTGGTGGCGTCCTCCTCATGAGTTTGGCAGGCCTGCATTAGGACCACCAAAGTCATAATCAGACCTACGTGGTTCGCCCAGAATTACCGGATGTCGACCTGACACTGAAACTCGTACCTGGTTCCCAATTGTAAAGTCTGCAGCTCTGGCCACAACACCACATTCTCTCCCATAAGTGCAACATATAATCAAGTGATCAACTTGATAAAAATAGCAAATAATTTTAAATTGCTTTGTCGCTATTTGAGAACTCAGAAAACATGTCCTCATTTTAGTAGTTTTAGAGCACTAACCAAAATTTCTATGGGGATTTTTATAACTTCTAGAGGAAATGCTTTAGGTATTACAGTTTTTATTATCTTAAGATTGTGTCAGGTGTGCCACACTTTTGTAATAAATGTAGAATGTTAGCAATTTAGTTGCTCATCAGAATGCAGTTTGGAGGCAGATGACAGGGGCACAGACTCGGAAAATTGAGGCAGAGAGGGGGGGTTGCAGAGGCAACAGGTTGACCACACTGGGCAGGTGGTAGGGGCAGTGGTAGCACAAGGGGCCATGGAGGGCAGGAGAAAGGGGGGCAGGGGCAACAAACCAACCATGCAGGTCTGGCAAGAGAGCCTGTGGAAATACTACACACCATTGAGGGCAGAAGGAAGAGACAGTGGCAGTATAACCATACATGCCAACAGGCCTGATTCTGATATGAGACTCCTGATGTTTTTAAGCCCTAAAGGCTTTATTTTATCTTTCTCCTGCCTAAAATTGCCTCTTTTCAATGTAATACAGTGAGGAAATCAATTCCCCAGGTTTTGTTTTCAAAATCTTCCTCTTGCTAAGCTCTCAGTGTTGGCAAGTATGGTACATTTGATCACTGAGGGCAGGAGGAGTAGGGTAGATCATGGACTTGGATAACATAGGGCAGGAGGGAGATGGGTAGGGGCACCAAACTGACCTTACAGGGCAGGAATCAGGGGTTGCAGAAGCACAGTACACCACACAATGCAAGAGGGATATCAGTGCAGCACAACGGACCATGGAAAGCAATAGGGAAATAATAGGGCCATGCACATGGAGAACAGAGAGCAGAGGGGAAGAGCAGCAATCTGACCATATGTTTAAATATGCTGGTGTAATAGAAATAAACAGTGGACTGCATCAGTGGACATAGAAAACAAGAAAACAAACTGAGTTCCATTGTGAGATACAGTACCACAAAATGCATACCATAAATCAATATGGCAAATGAAAATTAAGGGAATAAAAGGAAGCAAAAAGGAAAAATGCGCTCATGCTTATCCAATGAAAATGACGGTATCACTGGCAAAATTATTTACCATCTAGCTGTGCATAAACATGTAACACTACATTGTACAAATTATCTAATCCAAATATAGATAAATTGCCACACCAATGCATAGTATTACTACTGAATGATCATGCGCACGTGTATGTATAATCAAAGATATAAAGACTATCATTATCATGTCATAAACATGGTCTGCGCTCAGCTCTGCCCCTAATGGCAACTGTGGTGTCATCACATAACAAACAATGGGTAGGGTGAATATTGCATTGGGAGGCCTGGATCTAAGAACACCAGTTGCATGGTAATGTGGTACCTATAGTTGCTTATTGTGGTAACATGATTACGCCTGCGGCCTCAAGGCATGAAAGGGGTGTAGTGGAGCCTCCCAATGAAGAGGAGGACCCTCAAGTTCACTGAAGCCCTATATGGAATGCATGGGCCAAACAAAGGGATGCCACAGCCACATTGGAAAATGAGGTACAAGCGTAATGGTCGCAGAGTGCGAGGGTAAAGTACCATAAATAAATCACAAGTGGTCCTGGGCAATACTCCTCACTAATTACACATAATGCCTAATGGGGCTTTAGAGTGATCCTAATACATTCAATGGCTGCAGTACATGCAATCCCACACATTGATGCCATGATGGTACCCTGCAGACATGTTTAATCTGAACAAAGGTGCTCATATGCAGTGACAGAGTAAAGAAACGTGAAAAATCCTGCAACCACATCTTATCTGAAATGTGAGCGAACACCGTGACAGTAGTGGAAGAAAAGGGTAGGGGACACCATGTGTGAAGGAGTGTGTCATGTCATTGAATGCCCCTTCTTTTTCTCCTATAAAAACATATAACAGACTAAGATAGGAACAGAAAGATTATCTGATCATCACTCCACTTCAGATATGTACAAACAAGGTTATATACCTTGGATAAAAAGAAATATGCAGACAAGCTTAAAAGAGACATTAAGCAACTGGATGGAAAATCCACAGTTAGTTACACTACCCGTTGCACAAATAAATGCTATATTTCATCCTGGTTCAGCCTTTTGGGTGGACTGTGTTAAGATCAATAATCAGTTGTGACTCTCTTTTCTTCTTCCTCAGAACTCGATCCTCTCTTCTGGGGCATGGGGGAATCTGTTCAATGATGAAAAAGGTAAGTAAGTAACAATGTTTGCTCTGGAAGTGTCTTGTCACGGGGTATTTGGGGTCCTTGTGCTCGATGGGCCTTAAACGATCCAACACACTCTTTTTGGAGCAAAAGTAGAGCTACAGTTTGTGAGAAAATGGCTGATTGCTTAGGCCCCCTGACTTTTTGTCCCCCTTTTTCACTTTTTGCTGGTCTTTTCCTGACTCTGATGGTGCCCTGGGTACTGCTAACCATTTCCAGGGCCTGTGCTCTGTATAAAATGAGTATGCCAATAAGGCTAATTATAATTGGCTAAGTCAACCAACCTATAAGTCCCTAGTATATGGTAGGGCATATAGGTGTAGGGACCCCAGCAGCACTGCTGAGTTGCCCAGTGTCATTTTAAAGGCAGGCCTGCCATGCTGGCTGCTTTTAAATCAAAGCTACATGCAAATTCGACTTTGGAATTAAATTTAGTTCCAAAGTCTTAAACTACCTTATTTTTCCATATAAGTCACCTCTAAGGTGTGCCCTAGGTGCCCCTAGGGTTGGGTGCCATGTAACTATCAGCAGGGACCTTATGAAAATAATTGTATAAGCCCTGGTGAGGTAAAACAGCCAAATTTGTTTTCCCCTCATTGAAGTGAATGGCCTCCATAGGCTAGAATGGGGAGACTTTATTTTAATTTATGAAGTCCACTTAAGTGACAGATACCACAGGTTTGCTATCAAATGAATTGTATAATAAATCCCACAACTTACAATTGTTGGATTTACTATAACATGTTCAGGGAAAGAGTTTTAAACTTCACCTGAAAAGTTGCCAACTTCAGCCCTTCAGTATTTTGCTGGTTTGCTCTGATTGGCCAGCCTCTGGCAGCCTGACCAGGCTGCTTAATGAGGTGTGAAGTGGCCTGGCTCAACACAAAGAGATGTGCCTGGGGGTGGAGATCTTCCCTCAGCAGATGGGGAAGCAGGAACGGCTGCCAAACCGGTCTTCAAAGGCAAGGAAGGACATTTGGAGCAACCCAGCACCTCCCTCACATCCTGCAAACCCAGATAATTAGGTGCCCCCTGATTAGATTAGGAGAGGGCAGGAGAAGGGTGTGTTTAAGATTTTTAGACGCACCAGTGGGTGGCCTCAGCCAGACGTAACTTCCAAAAATCACTTTCAGCCATGATGGATTTTTTAGGAATGTTCCTCCCTGGGATTGATTTTTGCCATACTTCCCAGGAAGTGGTCATCACAGTGGGAAGGACCCTGTACTGATTGGAGAACCAGGACCCCCCTTTTTTTCACCCAGGAGCAAGGACAAAACTGACAGAACTGCACCCACACTTCAGTTCCCTACCAGTTTCCAACCAGAAAGAACTACAGAAGAAGAAGGACTGCCCAGCTGGACCCCTAACCTGTACTTGGACACTGCACTCTGGAGGACTGCACAGCTTCACACTTGGTTTCACCACAATAAGGGCTTTGCCTGGCTTCAACTGGTTCAAAGAGGTACTCCCTGTTTGCTACAGGTGCAAAGTTGCTAACCATAGTCCCCTGCACTGACTCCTGAAGAAACTGACCAGCTGACCACTGGCCAGTGGCGAAAAAGGAGTGCGCGCCAGGTGCATTCTGGGAGTTCTAGTCCGCACCATCAAGGAGCGTATCAGTGCTTCTGGAACCTTGGGGTGGGCTGTGGACCTAAAAATGAACCTTAAGGGAACATCTGGAAGAAAATCCAGAAGTTTGGAGAACTTTTGGAAAAAATCTCCATAAAGGGACCAAGCCGGCGTGGCAACTCTAGCCAGCTTGCCTCAACCGTGACCTGGCCTGACTTGCAGGTTTGTCCCAGTAAAGAAAATCTCTGAAAAAGTGACTAAGTCCGAATGTAGAAAGTTGACCAGGACCTCCCAGGCAGTGTATCAGAAGAGGGCTCCAGGGACGTCAGATCAAGATTCAGGTTTGCCCCGGTCGAAGGATTTTCATCTCGAAAAAATGACTAAGTCAGAAGGTAAAAATGCTTTCACAACGTGTATCAAGGAAAAGTTCCAGGAGGTCGGATTGGACTGGCAACGTGGTCCAGCTGAAGAAAATCCTTAAGAAAACGACTAAGTCCGAAGCAAACTTTTGACCGAGGCCTCCCACGAGCTGTGCTCTATTGTGGTCGGCCTCAAACTTTGACTTTGCCCCAGAGATGACCAGATTGGCGCTATTCGTTTCTAAGTGCTAAAAAACATTAATTCTTTACAAATTCATATCTTTGGTTCCCCTTATCCGATTTTAATCATTTCAGTGTCATTTTAAAGATAAAAATATAATCTATTTTTATTAATTGGTGTTGGATTTTCACTTTGTTTTGTGTTTTACTTATTTACTGTTTTGTGATTTTTAAATGCTTTACACATGTGTCTCCTAAGATAAGCCTTAAAGCTCATTGCCAAGCTATGAAGGGTTGAGCTGGGTTTAATTTATTGAGACCTATCTGGACCTAAGGGGAGGTTAGTGGCCTATTGCTAAGTGTAGGTACTTACCTGCCCTTACCAATAACCCATTTTCCAACACAGTTGTATTTTAAGTTGCCAGGACACACCAGGGCGTAAATCACATGATTAGTACTGCAAGTGAGGAATTGTGTGTGTTGCCATTACAAATGGTGTAGGTCTTAGCAATACTGCTACCTCTTCAGGCCTTGCACTGAGCACAAGGGTAAAAACACTTGAGATTGTGTTGACTGATCCCTTTGGTTGTGATGTTACTCTTGACCAGAGTTTCTCTTAATTAATTCATTTTATGAAAGGTGATACTAGGGTGCTACTCGACGTCCTTACCAATCACAGGTTCAGTTTTCAAGATGGGCCAATTTTTGGTTAGAATCTGTCTGACCATCTATGAACTATTATTTCATGTGAGTATGAGTTGTGGAGTGGAATCTTTGGTCTCAGTAATGGTATTGTTAAATAGTAGGAGATCTTTCTGCATGGTACTGACCCGAGTGATAGCTTTCTTCAAACCCCATTCTGGATATCCCCTCTCTTTGAATCTGTTGAGCATGCTATTCTATTCTGCTTGAAATGCCTGATCTGTACTGCAATTTCACCTCGCACCGAGAAGCTCTCCGTAGGGTATGCTCCACTTTAACTTATGTGGCTGCCCACTAAGAGCATGGAGGAGACTATTCCCCACAATGGTTTTTCTAAAAACTCTGGTATGTATGTTATTGTTAACAATTTCCACAACCACATCAGGCTATTCAATGTTGCTGTTGCTGATGGTGTGCATGAACACCAAATTGAGAGTGTTCTGTTTAACTGAGACACATACTCAATGGTTGAGGCACTCCAATTCTTCCAGAGGATAAACAGGTCATTGATATACCTCAGCCACAAGATTACCCTGTCCATGTCATTGATCAAAGTCACATCCTCACGCAGTTGCTCCTCCCCCCAGCCCAGAAAGAGGTTTCCAAGGCTGAAGGGAAAGCATGTACCTGTTGCAGTACTGCAAATTTGGCATTAGAGGGCACCATTGAACAACAAGATGTTCTTATTCAGGCAATGTCGAATCATTTCAATGATCATTTCAGTATGTGCTCGATAATTTATGGGTCTTGCTCTTACAAAATGTTCATATGCAGCAATGCCCCTTTCATGGTCAATGATAATATAAGGAGCCCACATCCAACGTCATTAAAAGGAAATTTTGTTGCCAGTCCAGATATTTTGTCTGAAAAATCTTTTGTATTTTTATATAGGAAGGTAGAGTGGTAACATCTCTGCGTATGGAATCCACATAGTTGTATATGTTCTCAAGGGCACTACCTCTTGAGGACACTATAGATCTGCCCAGAATGTTGCTGGTACTTTTATGAATCTTCTGTAGAAGATACAGCTTGGGCAGTTTGCGATATTCATTCCATAAAAAGCAATACTCATCCCAATCAATGAGACCACAGTCACACCAGTCTGTAAGTTTGTCCCAAAAGGCCACAATGCTATCCACCTAAGTGGATTTGTCAATAAACTTACTTGTAGGTTGTCATTCAACTGTCTCGATGGCCTCATTGATGTAGGTATCTCAGTCAAGGAGAACAATATTGCGCCCCCCCTTGTCTGAGGGGCATATGATGATGCTTTCATCATTGGCCAATGAATCTATTGCTTGAAGGTCACTAAGGAATAGATTGTGTTTATTGTTGTGCTGGGGTTGTTTCCTCAATCTTTTGAGTTACTTTGTGATCATGTCATGAAAAGTGTCAATGCTCTCATGGGGCATTACAGGGAGAAAGGTGGACTGTGGTTTGAACCCACTAGGAAAATCTGCTTTGTGTGTGATACACATGTCCAGTTCTTGCAATGTTAGTATTACCATAGTAAGATTATTTGCTGAGACTCCGTGGAATCAACAGTCAAAGTGTCATTGGTGGATTGATGCTGTGTAGGTTTGAAGAAATGTCACTTGATCATTTTGAGTTTCCTAATGTATTCAAAAATGTCTATACTAGTATCTACATAACTGAAACCTATTAGAGTACAAAATGAAAGGCCTAGACATAACAAGTGCTTCTCTTTGTCACTCAAGTTTCTTTTGGACAAGTTCATAATGGTTCTGTTTTCAGTTTGTTCACCTATTATAGTTCTAGCATGGTGCTCTGCGTAATGATTTCCATGTGCCCTCTTGCAGGTTTCACACTTTTTGACTCTTCTTTGTTGGAGTCTTTGGTGCCTCTATCTGCTCCTTTCCGAACTCCCCCTCTTCCTTTTCCTCATGCTCTTGGTGATGTCCCTCGCACCCTTGTCTCATCGAGCTCCTCGGAATTTGTCATCCTCTTCTTAAAAATCTGTACTCATCTAAAAAATCAGCAGATCTGGTACTTTTCTCACTACCTATGGTATTGTTGATGGTTGATATATCTGTCTTATTCCCAGTAGTGTTGCCTGCTTCTTCAGTTGCAGTTGTATTGGTACCTGTCGGCAATTCTTTGTTCAGGTTTTCCATTTCATTGTCATACTTGCAGTTGAAAGTTAGAATATGCCCACTTGCATAATCATCACAGTCATGCTATAATTTTGTTTGTTTACATATCTTGATCTGTTGCTCATGTTAAGTTAGACACATTTTCATTTCTGCCAGGAACTTAGGGACTGATTTAGATCTCAGCAGAGAGGTTACTACATAACAATGGTGACAAATATCCTGTCCACAGAACTCTAAATACCATATAAAACACTGGTATTTAGTTTTTGGCAGGCATTATATTCGTCACGGTTGCGACGGAGTAAGTCCTCTGCCAAGATCTAAATCAGGCCCTCAGTTATGATCTCTTTTTCATCTCTTACCTCTAACTCAGATTTCAGAGCAATTATTTATTTGAGGATGCTTTCTCTGTCCAACCAGGCATATTTTATTAGAATTTCTAACATCCTTCTAAAGCTGGACACAGCATTGTCAGCCCACTCCTCCAACACAAGAGGATTGGGTGAATCATAGGAAGGTATGATATAAATTTAAAGGCCTCTTGGCACCATATTATTGTCAACTTAGTTCTGCAAAGAAGGAGCCTTCCACCATATGGAGATCTCACTACAGTGTAGTTTTTCCGATTTTCTCAGCTTGCTCTGTAAATGAAACATAGTGATATTGTCCATTGTGGGTCCAGTACCACTCAGTTGTACACTTGCAAACAGGGTAAGTGCAGGCATTTTTTTCTCTGTATCCAATGCTGCACTCATGATGAGTACTGCAGGAAGAAGCAATGCTGCGCAATATGCTTGTTAGTTTCCAGGTGTCTCCGCACTCCAAAATGGATTGGTTCCCCATGCCGTGCTATGTTGTACCATCTAATTCAATCAGACCCAGCAGGTATCCGGGAAATGCAGGCAAATATCAGTGGCACACATAGTCAAAGCAGCATAGTCATGTGCCAATGGCCAAAACAGAGATGTGATACAGGTGCCAGCCCAGAAACCGATGATGGTTAGGCACGACCAATCGCATTCTCCAAAGCGTCAGAAGCCCCCTCCCTCCCGCACAACTCAGTACAATTCTCACCTCTGTGACGCCTCTCCTGCCTTCACACTTGGGGATCTGACATAGTACCTCACACAAACGCAGACTGACAGCCAGCCCTCAGACGAAGAATAATCACAAACCAATTGCTCGTGTGAGTTCAGGGCCCATGTGGGGTGAAGGGCTGATGCCAGAAGAGCTCACCGGCAGCACACAATCAGAAGTCATACACCACAAGGAAAAGGCTCACTCAATTTTGTGAAGATTCATCACACAGTGCCAAAATTATAAGAAAGTCAAAAAATGATTTATTTATTTTTAAACTAGGTCCTAACTATAACGACCTACTGGCAACCACCAGACAGTAAAAAATATATATATATTATCTAGTGGCGGTTGCGACTACGTAATTATAGTTAGGACCTAGTTTCTTGCCTATATCATTGGTGCCAGTTGATGAATCTTCACGAAAGTTTCCCAAAAAATTCAATGCTCAAGCCAGCTGCTGGCTGGAAAGGTTTGGCGTGATTGGTCAAGCGGGGGCTGAGAAAAAGGGAGGCCCCAAAACGTTTTTTCTCCATCTTAATTTCCAAAGGGAGTTTGAACAGGAATAGCATCCAAACCACTGGATGAAATTACACCAAATTTGACAGAAAGCTAGCTCTTGGCCCAGAAAGTGACCTTTTTGTGATTTGGTGTAAATCCATTCAGTAGTTTTCTGAAAACCAAATTTGAAAATATATGGATGCAGATCCTCATTGAATCCTCCTCGGATCCTCTGCAGATTCAGGGGAAAAGCGAGGCCCTGATTGGCTGGCTGCAATGTGATAGAAAAGTTGCAGCTGCCATTTGTTTCTCCCATTGCCTGCGGAGTGGGAAAAAAACTGTGTAACTCATGCAAGAAAGTAACTTTTGACAACGAGTTATAGTTTATTAACATACGTATAACTATAACTGCTGAATTTCTGTGGTTTTGTATGGGTAAAACGTCAACCTAACTGTAACGTCCCTGTAACCTTTGTTTTTACAGTGACTATATATATATATATATATATATATATATATATATATATATATATATATATATATATATATATAATTTATCATAAAATATAATTTACATGTGTGTTTTAAGTAATTCCGATTATGTATAGATATATATTTATATAGGTATATTTGTTTGTAACAATGATTGTGGGCACATGTGCCCTCAGGTGCAAAAAGGACATTTTATTTATATTTATGAGCTTGGTACTGTCTTCTGTCAAGAGCTTTGTTAATGTTAGTGTGTGTGACTTTGTGGAGTGCATCGGGTCAGATTTATAAAAATTTAATGCAATGCAAAGCAGCAAGACAACTAGCTGCACTGCGCTGAGTCAAAGGGAGAGGGCAGAATTGCAACATATTTAGTTACAAAGATATGTCACAATCCTGCTCTCTTTCTGTGCTGGTGCACTGAGTGCAGAATGTAGCACACTTAGAAAGATGAAAACACAAGGAGAAATAAACATTTATGCTCTGTGCATGCACCACTACTGAGAAGGTGCAGCATTTTGACGCATTTCAAGGTTTGGCAGCGTGAAAAAACTCAAAATGAGCCAAAATAGTAGATATGGGTGAATGCATGGGAACACTGACTCTCAGTTTTCACCATGTAATGCAGTACACCTTGCCAGTGCAGAGTAAGACAACAAGGCAGCAACTTGTGATGCCTTGTTGTTTTACTTCAGATTTACCTAGCCGCACAGGGTCATGCAAGGAAGCTTTGCATGGCTTGGTAAATATCACTTAAGGCTCTGTGTTGCCCTTGTGCCACCATGTGTGGTGTAAAGGCAACAAAATTCCTTGATAAATATGGGCCCTGGTATCCAGAGTATTGGTGCATGCTGCAAGCCTGACAGAGGAATGTAGGACCATAGCAGTAGAGTGGGTGTCAAGTGCATGATACTGGCATGATTCTGTTACGTTGTTACGTTGTGAGCCAGGAGCTCACTTGGGCTGAATTAAGGGATACCACTATTACAAGAGTAGTGTATCAGGGGTGTTAGCACTCTTCTCTGTGGCCTTATATAGCTCATACAGTTTCAATCTCCTTGATACGCAGTACCCAAAGGAAGACTGACTTGGCCCATCAATACCCAAAGGGAGCAGAGAAGCAAAGATCATTTGTTGGAATTAATGCATAGACAGTTTCAATCTCCCTGATATGCGGTAGCTAAAAGAAGGACTGGCTAGGTCCATCAATACTTAAAGGGGGTCGAGAAGCAAAGATAATTTGTTGGAATAGTTTGAAATGTAATTTTAGGTACGAAACTAGTAATAAGCTTTCTGATTTAAAAGCTACAATGCCGTGCCTGTCAAAATGTGTTTTATAGAGAGTACTTCTAATCATTGTTCTTTTTATCTTTATTCCTTTCAGAAGCAGCCCAGGGCAAGTAGGTATCTGGCCAAGCAGCTGCCACAAACATCAATGCCACGGTGAGTAGGACCACCGCCACGACTAATACTACCAGCACTGCAGCTGCTACAGATGGTTCTGCTGGCCCCAGTAAGTCATGTTTATTATATTTCGTACTTTTAACTATTGCCACTAGTAGTTATGGCCTTTAGTAATTTATTTTTTCAGCTCCCCTACCTGATGCTTGTTATCTCTGCATTTCCCTGTCTTGTCTTTTCTATATTTCCTGTTTCAACAGATAATGTATTCTTGTCTGTCGCTTTCGTCTGCTCTCTTTCTTAGTAAGCTTTCCCTCACTCCTCTTTACATGTCTTGTATAGTACTGTTAAGAGAACATATTTTTAGTAACTTAAAGAGGATCATAGACCTAAGTATTCACCAATCAAGTTGGTTGGCAAGGCTTTCTTGATCAAACAGTCAAAAAGTACAGAGACAGAGATAGAGTGGTCATGGGCCCCCAGTGTTGTATACTAGCAGTTTCGATGACAGTGCAGCATGGCAGGAATGAGATATCATTACCAACCAATAACATATGTCCTTTGTATGCCCTTCCACCACTTAATTGTATTTCATTCTTATCCATTCATAACCTTATGCTTCCATTAGGAGAAAAACGTTTTTGCTTGACTACCTGTTTTTTAAAATGTTGTCAACCAAACCTCCCAAAGTATACTTTCGACTTTAGTGAGGTATTGCTGTTGTCTCTTGTGCAAAATAATTATGTAGATGGCTAATCTGAAACATGTGTGCATTATGTTTTTGTGCAGGCACGCAGACAACCAGTGCTGCTGCCAGCATCAGCCAGCCAGGGACAGTGGAGGAGGCCCAGGCACATGAGGGAGGGGAAGCAGTACCAGAGGTGGCAGGGACAAGTGGTAAGTCACCTTGCTTTCTTATTGACAATACTGTATTTGTAAAGTGAGGCAAATATCCCATCCATCACCTCTCTTCACAAGGCATTTCACCACCTAAAACTGCAGCGCAATTTACTTCCATCCTTCAGTTTAGGCAGTGAACTATGCATCTGCTTCAGTTAACAGACGGCATGAAGCCTGCTATGCATATAATCTGAAGACAAGATGTGTTTCCCAGTGCCCACTCAGGCACCTACTTGTACTTAATCATTCTTTGTTTCTGTCCCAACCTATCCAAAAATCTAAATTCCATCTAAGCATGTGCCACATTTTTCTGCCAAAGTGACTTCTGTTTCATGGCTTCCATTACCGATTTACAGTTCTAACTTTTTCCTTCCATTAAGCAATATAAGTAAGCAAACGTGTACAACATGATCAGTGACACCGAACCATTCCATATCTAAACCTCCACCTAGCCCAATCCTTGTACCTTACCTTCCTCTAGACTAACTTTCCCACCTGCCAAGCAAAGGTATTTGTTGAAAATACTTTGTGATGGAGGCCAGAGTGTAATGTAGGTCCAAGTGCCTGATTTAGAGTTTAGACGATGGGATACTCTGTGACAATCAAGGCGTATAAAAAATATTGCATTTGCTGCACTGCAGTGCATCATTTATACTCTAATGACTGGTTACTGCAATGCACTAGATGGGATATCCGTTATCTACTACGTGTACGACAAAATGTCCCATCTGCAAGACTATCAGCCCCTAAGTTTGGACCCAGTGTAGAATTGAAGAGGGAGTAGGAGAAGAGTAGGGCCATTGGAATTAATAATAATAAGTTAATAATATGCCATTACAGCTGCCCCAAAAACATGAGTAGCAGACCTGCCAGCATGGCTCCTTTAATGTTGCACATATAGTCAAGTAATGACGCAACAAATATACGCCTTACTTAACAATGGCTGCTAATTCATTTATTAACACACAAAGGCCCTCATTACAACCCTGGTGTTAAAGCAGCAGTAATAGCGCCAACAGGCCAGCGGGTAAAAAAATGGGATTTTGACCATGGCTGTTACCCCCATCCAAAACTGCCACTGTAACACACCAACCGCCAGGGTGGTAACGACCACTGGGCTGGAGACTTCGGTCTCCAGCCCGGTGGCCGTCACTAGACCACCAGCAGTATCAGGACCCCGCATACCGCCATGGATTTCGTGGGGTTTTGTACCGCCACAAAATCCATGGCGGTAGGCACTATCAGTGCCAGGGAATTTGTTCCCTGGCACTGATTGGGTTCTCACCCCCCATCCCCCTCCCCTGAGTCCTCCCCCAAAACCCACAACACCCTACCACCCCCCAAAGGTGGTAGGACCCCCTCCCCACCTCCGCCCCCCCACACCCACAGAAACCCCCACACACACCCCCACAACCCCCTACACGCACGCTCACACCACTCACACACATACACACACACATACATGCACACATACATGCACATATGCACACATACATACACGTCACAGTTCCCATACACATATTACACCCCGCATGCATACACACACTCACACAACCCTCTACACACTCACACGCTAACCCCCATGCAAGCACACACCACGCAGCACCCCCCCCACTCCCCTAACAGACGATCACCTTACCTGTTCCGGTGATCCTCCGGGAGGAAACAGGATCCATGGGGGCTGCTCCGTGCCAGCACTCCGTCACCAGAACACCGCCACGCCGAATACTGGGTTGTATTACGGTGGGCGGTGTTCTGATGATGTGGTGGTGACGGTGGAGCAGCCTCCACTTCACCGCCGACCGCCAGTATGGCTGCTGGCGGCTCTCCGTCTGAAAAAGGGCAGAGGGCTGCCAGCAGTCATGATATGGTTGACGGTCTTCAGCCCGGCGCAACCTCGGCGGTCTTTGAAAAAGACCGCCAAAGTTGAAATGAGGGCCAAAGTGTCTGTTCAGTTTCCCTATGAAATCCTTTGAACTAACATCACGTTTTGATTGTGTTGGTAATCAGGCATTCCTTGCCATTGGTCCTATTGCGTTACATGATGCATGTGCAGTAAAAACTTGGCCCTGTCACTAATCACATCAAAATTAAATGCCAAGGGCCCTAGGGGACCAGAAGTGTTCTGCTACTTGCCACTATAGACAGCATAAACAAGTGTTTGCGCTGAGCGTCAAAATTCATGTTTTTTTTCTTTCTTCATATAGCTACTCCTGCTGTGGAGTCGACAGGCAACCATCACTGTGGGCTATAGTCACCTGGCTGTGGTGCCAAGAATACCAATAGCTGATGGTCTTGGAGAAAGAGGCACTGGACTCTAGTTCCTTGAGCCAATAGCCAGGCCTGCCTCCAACCCATCCACACCACACCGGCTCCGCATGCAGCCAGAGTCCACTGCTGCCTGGAACACCACCATCCCCCCCTCCTCATCGTGAGGTGAACTCCAACTGTAGGATTATTGAGAAGGATTATCCATCACAGGCAACTAGACTGAAAGAAAATACATAGTTAGTGGATAATCTACCACCATGGTATGCAAACAACAACTAGCAGTAATAAACAATCTGAGGAGCTAGTATTTCATATATTTAAAAAATGACAACTGAACTTACAAAAACTTTGAGTCAGGACTGAGCAGAAGATTACTCCATGTTGCACTGACTTTATGACACAAGGACTAATTCACAAAGGTAAAATAAGTTATAGTTTTGGTTTAACTTTGCTCTTACAGTGTAAGTTTACGGCTAGTAACTTTTCCAGCAGTAACTTTACTTTATGAACAGTAACTTCGCGAGGAGTAAGTAACTCCTATTATTTTAAAAGGAGCTACTACTAGCTAGTTACTGCTAATAACGTTACTACTCCTATAGTTACTTATAGTACAGTTACAATGCAAGATTAAACTTACAGCAAAAGTTGAACTTTACCTTTGTGAATAAGAATAGTACACACTGGTGCTACCTATCCGCCGTCAGACATTGTTCTAGGACTCTGAACTATGATGATGAGGTCCATTTCATGCATGGGTGGGTAGTAGAGCTGGTTTGGGCTATTGTTAAGTTAAGGAGATCCTGTACCAGTCGGCGTCACTTTCACCACATCCACCCTGCTAAGTGCATAATCCATTTATGGTGTAAATTATTGTCACACCTCAATAGATCACACAACCTGGGGGAAGAGAGTTAAGGATTTCACAAATGGATGAAACAGGGGAGATGGGGAAATGTTAGACCAAGACAAACACCAACAGTCATCAAGTTGATGAGCATCACTTCATTATCATATCCGTTGTGGAAGGAATGACAAGGTTCAGTCACCAAATGCATTCCTAAGTTATCTATTTGTTACGTTACCTAGGGTTGAAAAATGCAAAATGGGGAGGACCCACACAGTTTTACAACTTGGTATTGTTCAGAAAAACAATACAGCATGAAAATGCCAAATGAATGGTGCATCTGCATTCTTCTTATCAGAATGTCCGTCTGGTGGAGGGTTGAACCGGTCAGGTAATCAAAAGTGTTATGGACCTTTCGTCCAGATGAAGAGAAGACATGGGAAATGCTAAAAAGTATATTGTCAATATTGCAGAGTCAAGGTAAGCTTCATGGAGGTTGTGAATCAAAAGGGCAGAACATGGGCTAGTTCAGTTGCATGTGATCTTTTACCACCAATCCCAGACAAATAGTTGGGTGTACCTTGCTGATCAATCTCATAAATGTCACTAACGTTTAGCTGGATGTGTCCATCATGTGACATGTGTCCAGTGACAGTCCCCCAGACCACTTAGTTTGATATTGGAACCAGACCACTACTCATCATTTTCCTAATAGCTTACCTCTCTCCAGTCCACAGGAGCAGGCCTCTTTGAAACCGTTGTTTCCCATTGAAGTAGATGGGCATTGTTCCTAACTTCCTTCTTCTGGCTGTTATAGTAGTTCTATCCTGACTCCCAACCGGTATAGACCTGTAGTGCTGATGAACAGTAAAGCAAAAGAGTTTGAGCAGTTTGTGTAGTTTTGTTAACTAAACTGACTGGTCTCTGCAGAACCTTAAAAAAAAGAAGTACAGGAAAGGAGTGGACCATGTAAGTAATAGTAAAATGTGAAAGCAAAGCAAACATTCAGCCAGAATCAACCGCTGGGCCTCAGCCATTACAAATCAGGTTTAAGAATTAGTTACAAAACCCCTCCAGTCACTACACAAAGTATCAATCACTCAATATATCATTCATTGGTGCAATAGTTACCTGTTCCAAATGTGGTGCACATTTGTCTATTGTATCTCTTTTCACATGAAAGCAATACACAAGGGCAGTTTTGTATAAATAATGATGATCTTCAGTGGCAGTCCAGCTAGGGAATAAAGAAAAGAAGGATAGAGATAGGTGGCATTGTTGTCTTCATGTCCTTTGAGAGAATGGATATTTCTTGTGTGCACATTGGCCCCTCTCAATACATGTGATGTGACTAGCTGTGGCAGCATAAGGCAAACACCAAATATATAAATGTTCTCCTATATGAATGTATATATATATATATATATATATATATATATATATATATATATATATATATATAGAGAGAGAGAGAGAGAGAGAGATATATTTATATTTTGTTTAAGTCATTTAAAGATATATAGATATATATACAAGTTCTGTTGTGAACTTGAGCTACTTAGGGAAGTAGCGTTTATCCTCAAACTCAGAATTTTATCTGCTAACACATTTGAGTGTGACCAATCACCCTCATCCTCCTCGTGTGCTGCTTCAAAAACAGTGTAATCTTGTGGTGTGAAGTGCTGGTTTATTTTATTCATGGTCAATCTCTCCAACTTTTGAGGCGAGACTGGTCCTTTGCACTGTGACAACTGCCCAGGCTGCACTGAACGCCTGGTCAGAAGATACACTGACTACAGGACAAGCCATGTACTTTATTGCCAGCCTGCTAAGTTCTGGACATTGTCACATCTTCTCATACCATTAGACCTATGGATTTTGTTCCAAGTAGACCTCTTTTGAGTCATCCAGGTAGCATACAATCATCTGCTGGATGGTCATTGGTGCTGCCACGTGCCTGACCTCTGTTGCTGTAGCCTCTTTACTTGACGCAAACCCTGCCACTTGAAACCAAGCCATTAAAGAGGTTGGGTCAGATTATTTTGTTACTGGTATTGCTGGTGATGATGGTGCTGGCTGTGAGACAACTACACTGTCCTCTCTGCAGATTGAAGGCTGCATGCCGGAACTTCTACCATGGCCTCTTGCTTCCAGTCATTCTTGATCCAGGATTCTCTCACTTGAACGCTAGTCCAAAACTTGTAAAGTGATACATCCCCTTCTGAAGAAGGAATGAAAGAGGCCAGGACTTTTTTTGTACCATGGATTAAGGATTGCAGCACATATGTACTCTCTGGAGGACAGGATCTCTCTTTGCAGCTAGGATTAACAGCCAGGTGAAGGATTAAGCTCTTAACCAACTCATATGCTTCTTCGTTCATACTGGTGAACCTTTGCTTCAACTTTTTCATCTGGTCCTGTGACAGATGCAACAATGGGATTGCTTGGTTCATCTTACTGTCCTTATTGCTGACGTGCTGTGTGAAAACCTCAAAAGGAAATAGCATTTGTGTCAGGCACTTGACTAGCCCCCATTTGTCCTCCTCCATTGTCCTGTTTTTCCAAGTTGCATTCCCTCCTCTTTAAAAGACATAGGCCCTCATTATAACCCAGGCGGTAAATGCCGCCTACTGCTGTGCTGATGGCCGCCAACATACCGTGACCGCTGTGATATTCCGCTACGGGTATTATGACCCACACAAAGAAATCCGCCACTATACAGACACCCCCACAACTCCACCAGACCAAAGGTCAGTGATAAAATGGCGATAGGAAAACCTACACCGTTACGCCAACAGGAATACGCCCACAGTATCCTGACCCACGAAACACTGCAGCGGTCTTTCAACCGAGGTAAACCATTGGCGGTACACACCGCTGTGCTCAAAATACACACATATTTACAAAACACCACCACATTGGACAATTCAAAATACAAACACCTGACACATATACACACACCACACCCACACACCACTATAAAACACCCACCCACATTACACATAACCCCTTACAGTGAAAAAAACGATAACACAGAGAGAGAGAGGCAAGCCAGGAGCACCCACTCAATCAGAGGCACCAAACACAATCACCCATACACCATCCACGCCCATCACAGCATTCACCACAACACATCACCCCACACATCACCCCACACATCCTCACACATATCACTCGCACCACATCCATGGCACCCCAAAGACACCCCAGGTTTTCTGAGGAGGAGCTAAGGGTAATGGTGGAGGAAATCATCCGTGTAGAGCCACAGCTTTTCGGCACACAGGTGCAGCAGACGTTCATAGCTAGGAAGATGGAGCTATGGCACAGTATAGTGGACAGGGTCAATGCCGTGGGACAGCACCCCAGAACAAGGGATGACATCAGGAAGAGGTGGAATGACCTACGGGGGAAGGTGCGTTCTGTGGTTGCAAGACACCAGGTAGCCGTACAGACGACTGGCGGTGGACCCCCACCTCCTCCACCACAGCTAACAACATGGGAGGAGCAAGTCTTGGCAATAATGCACCCTGAGGGCCTAGCAGGAGTAGCAGGAGGACTGGGCTCTGGTAAGTCACATTTTTACTATTATATCCCCACCCTAACTGCATGCCATCACATACCCCCACCTGTACCCTCACTCCCATCACCCCATCACCTCACATATACCCCACCATCACAACCCACCCATCACAATACCAAGCCCTGCATGCAACACCAATGCATGGACCCCCATCACAGACCTGTATGGACACACATCACCACAGCATGCCCATTAGAGAGAATCACCTAGCCCACAAAATCACCACTCACACATAGCAAAACTGACAGGGAAATCACAATCATAGAGGGAAACACACCCATGCACAATATGGCCCACACAGATACAATAACACTGTAATTGCATCCCCACAGGACCCATACTCAACGTCACCAGACAGGAGGTGCCAGCTACATCTAGTCCCCACCCAGAAGAGGCCCACAGTGACAACAGCAGCTCTGCATGCTTGGATCTCGATGACCAACCTGGCCCATCCAGTACCTCTGGACAGTGGAACAAATACCAATCTGGAGTCTGTCAAATGCTTCAAATATGTATTAGTACACATTGTCAAAGCATTGCAACTCAAATGTACAGTGAAATATACTTTAGGATGTCCTCTGGTGGGCAGCAATACACATAGCAGGAGCCAGAGTGGGCACAGAGATCTGACAATGGAGATGTCAAAGGGTACGGTCAGTGTCCATAGACATAGGGAAACATGCAGCCTTGTACAATGTCCAACAAATAACTGAAATGTAAAGTGAAGTTACAGTGTCTTATCTGTCTGACATTGGAAGTACTGCCAAATAATATTGGTTCTGTTGTCAACATCTTCTTTTTCTGCCTCCTCTTCCTCACTGTCCAAAGGCTCCACCACTGCCACAAGACCATCTCCAGACCCATCCTCCTGCAGAAAAGGCACCTGGCGTCTCAAGGCCAGGTTGTGCAACATGAAATGATGATCTGGCACACATTCTTGGGTGAGTAGTACAGGGATCCACCTTTCAGATGGAAGCACCAGAACCTGGCCTTCAGGAGGCCAAAGATTCTTTCTATTATCCTCCTTGTACGCCCATGTGCCTCATTGTAACGTTCCTCTGCCCTTGTCCTGGCATTCCTCACTGGGGTCAGTAGCCATTACATGTTGAAGTAACCGGAGTCACCTGCAAATATTGAAGGACAACTGTTAGGCACACACTAACCCACAGGGCCCACAACATACCCATACGCCAACACCTACTGGGTTGAACCAGCTCTCACCTATTAGCCACATCCGGTGCCCCTGGAGTTGGCCCATCTCATATGGAATGCTGCTATTCCTCAAGATATAGACATCATGCACAGAGCCAGGAAATTTGGTATTCACATGGGAGATGTACTGGTCCACAAAACACACCATCTGGACATTCATTGAGTGATAGCTTTTCCTATTCCTGTAAATTTGTTCATTTCTCCGGGGAGGGACAAATGCCAGATGTGTACCATCAATGGCACCAATGATGTTGGGGATATGTCCCAGGGCATAAAAGTCAGCTTTCACTATAGCCAAATCCTCCACCTGGGGGAACACGATGTAGCTGCGCATGTGTTTCAGCAGGGCAGACAACACTCTTGTCAACACGTTAGAGAACATTCGCTGAGACATCCCTGATGCCAGGAAATGGAGCACTGACAGGACCTGCACTAGAGGGGGGATACCTGTGGGTTGGCGGATAGAAGACATCAGGTCAATTGGGCACACAGTTCTTGGATTTTGGCACGATCCAGTCTGTAGGTAATGATAATGTGTCTGTCCTCCATTGTCGCTAGGTCCACTAGGGGTCTGTACACCGGAGGATGCCGCCATCTCATATTCTGCCTCAGTGGTTGAAGCCTATGGAAGAGAATGGTGAGCAGGGGGTCATATTCACACTTATATTGCACTAATGATGAATTCTTGACTTTACCAGAAACAGTATGTGAGCTCGAGAGTCCGTTGATGTGCCAATGTCTGCTGTGACGCAGTTAGGTGCCATGCCCTGTGCCCCCCTGAAATGGCGGCTGCCTGACCTGTGAGGAGGGACAAGTGGAAATTAGGTAATTGCGCTGGCTTTTCTCGCCGTCGCGGTAGGTGGTCGATGACCACTGCGCAAATTCGCATTGGTCATCATTGGGCCCTATGGGTTCAAGAAGCCAATGGCGATGTACGCCGGAAGTGATGGTACGCACCGCCGCGGACATCACCACCATTTTCTATCTAATCACTCACTTGCTACCTGGCCTTCAACAGGAGAGGACCCACACTACAAGTGCTGCTGTGACCTTTGTCTGGAAGCGACAATGGCTCATGTGTCTGGGGAAAGGGCCCCTGCCTTAACTGCGGAGGAGTTGGAGAAACTGGTGGATGGAGTCCTACCCCAGTACACGTTACTCTACTGTCCTCCAGACAAACAGGTTCTGTGAGCATGTGAGCATGATGCATGAGCATCATGCGTGGGCCATGGCCAGAGTGCAGCATGTAAGGTAGTCAATGTATGTACATCAGGGGATGTGTGGGATCTGGTGGGCAATGAGTATGACGGTCCGGACGGGTGAATAATTCCCTTTTCTGCTGTCTTTTCCCTGCAGGTCAGCACCCACCAGAAAATGGGTATTTGGCATGCCATCGCCAAGGAGGTGCGGACCCTGTGGGTCTTTGACAGGCAGAGCACTCACTGCTGCAAGAGGTGGGAGGACCTGCGCCGCTGGGCAAATAAGACAGCGAAGGCCCAGCTGGGGCTGGCCTCCCAATGAGGAAGGGGTGCCTGTCGCACCATGACCCCCCTGATGTTCCGCATCCTGGCGGAGGCCTATCGGGAGTTGGATGGGTGCTTGAAGGCATCACAGCAGCCACTATGGGGTGAGTACAAATTTTGAAACCTGACTTTACGTGCGTTAGGAGGTACCTGGGTGGGGGATGTGGGCTGTGGGTGCCCCTAGGCCAAGGCGAACATGACAGGGTAGGTCCCTTGTTTGGCAGGCTCAGAATCACTCCTACCCCAATAGTGTTGGCGGCCATCTACTCCTGGGCAGGGTCCTGTGGGTTTCAGGTGTCCAGCTAATGGAGTTAGGCATTGAACCCCATGGGCTGGTGACTGTCTTAGTAAATGGTTGGGCATGGCCTAGTGCATAGGGCTGCTCCCTGTGTGTTGTGCACGCTAACGGTAGTGGTATTGCTGGCATTGACCAAGTATATCCTCTGTCTCTGCCCCCTTTTTGTTTTGTCCCCCTGTCCTTGCATGCATTAGCATCATCTGGCAGAGGAGCAGAGGCACCGGTGACAGAGGGAGCTGAATCCCACATGGCCCATGAGGCCGAGTCGACCAGGGCACCAGTGGGACGGAGGGCTAGGGGAGCACCACAACGGGGACAGGAGGGGAGACAACAGACAGCGACTCCCCCCCTGATGGAAGCTCCCTGGTGGTGGCAGACACCTCTGTGCCCACCCCAACAACAGGTACAGCCGCAACCCCCTACCAGCACCGCCCTCTCAGCAGCCCTCAGTGTGTTTCCCGTGCCCGCTCACCCAGGAGGGTGGGCATCTCCTTCGCCCCAGGCACCTCAGGCCCTGCCCCATCAGCCCTGCTGTCCTCAGTGAGGAGGCTATTGTCCTCCTGAGATCCCTCTCTGTTGGGCATTCAACCATACTGAATGCCATCCAGGGTGTAGCAGGGCATTTGCAACAAACAAATGCATACCTGGAGGGCATTCACTCTGGCATCGCGGTCCAACAGAGAGCATTTCAGGCTCTGGCCTCAGCACTGATGGCAGCCATTGTCCCTGTGTCTAGCCTCCCCCCTCCAACTTCCTCTACCCAGCCTATCCCAGGCACGCCTTCAGACCAGCATTCACCCAAATAAACACACAAAGGTGGCTCAGGCAAACATAAGCATCACACTTCATCTCACAGGCACTCACACAAGCACCATACCCATGCAGACACACCAACATCCACTGCGTCCACTGTGTCTCCCTCTTCCTCTTTGTTCACCTCCCTCCCATTAGTGTCTCTACTCACACCTGCATGCACTACATTCTCATCCACTACCTCCATCACCAGCACGTCCATCACAACACACCCCTCACTGGCAGTCACCACCCCCAAAAACATGCACACGTCCCCTGTGACCTCTCCCAGTGTGTCTGTGGCCCCTCCTCCCAAAGTACACAAACGCAAGCACCCACCCACCCAACAGCCATCCACCTCACAAAGAAATCCAGCGCATGCACCTTCACCCAAACTCAGCAGAAAGACACCTCCTACAACCACTCCCTCTTCCTCCACTCCCAAACCCTCTCCATCTTCCCGCCCCAGTATGTCTAAAAAAACTTTTCCTGGCAAACATTGACCTGTTCCCTACCCCTCCCCCTGTCCTTCACCTCGGGCAAGGGTGTCCAGAACCCAGGCGAGCACCTCAGCCACCAAGTCGGCGTCCGCGGTGGTACCTACAACTCCCAGAGGCTTCAAGGAGGCATCCGTCAGGCCAGCCAGTGGGCCACCCGCCTCTGCAAAGTACCATACCATTCCGCCACCTGCCATGGTGAAGAAAGTGACAGCATGCACCAAGGGCAAGGAGCACGACCCACCCAGCAAGGCATCCTCCAAAACTGCAGCTGCCAGAGCCAAGGTACCAACAGCAGCTGCCAAGGTGAAGAAGGGGCAGAAAAGCCAAAGCACAACACCTCAGGCGTCGGAGCCTGCAGGTGGGGGCCCTGGTGGCCACCATCAGAACCGACAGCCCCGCTACCTGCACCGCGGGTAGCACTGCCAGCATCCCCATCGCAAGCATCACCACCTACACCGCCGCTGCCATCACTACTGTCAGCAGCAGCATCCCCAGTGGTCAGACATCCAAGGCTGCAGGAGAAGGGCTGGTGCCTCCCTCCACCACTGGCAGCACCAGCACCTGCACCACAGCCAGCACCGTCAACATCCCCGCCGCAAGCACCGCCACCTGCACTGCCGCTGGCATCACTACTGTCAGCAGCAGCATCCCCAGTGGGCAGCCGTCCGGGGCTGCAGGAGATGGGCTGGAGCCTCCCACCACCGCTGGAGCCTCCCACCACCACTGGAAGCACCCCCACCAGCACTGCAACAGCCACCAGTTTGCAGCCTTAGTCGCCGCAGGATGGAGTCTGGCCCTGCCTCCATGGACTCTCCTGCTACCTGTTCCCTGCAAATTTCGTGCCTCCGACACCCAGGTGAGGGAATGTGAACTGCCAGACCCCATGTGCTGCATCACTGGGCACAAAGCCCCCTCCAGAACCAGTGGAGAAAGGCATCCACTTGAGAGACTGTGGCTCTGCACTCCCCAGGACCAAGCAGTGGACAACCCACTCACTTGAGAGACTTGAGAGACTGTGGCTTTGCACTCCCCAGGACCAAGCAATGGGAAAACCACCCACTTGAGAGACTGTGGCTTTGCACTCCCCAGGACCAAACAGTGGGCAAACCACCCACTTGAGAGACAGTGGCTTTGCACTCCCCAGGACCAGACAGTCGGCAAACCACCCACTTGAGAGACTTGAGAGACTGTGGCTTTGTATTCCCCAGGACCAAGCAGTGGGCATGTAGCCCCCTCCTGGAGCAGTGGCGTAGTACCATCTTCCAGGTAAGGTGCCCCCCTTCCCCAACCCCTCTGAGGTGCCTGTGTGTTTTCGACCTGATGCCCCTGCAGTGCTCTCTCCGTATTGAGGCAGGAGTCAATTGTAGGCTTGGCTCATGATTTTTGGCCCAGTGGCCCACAGACATTTGCAAAGGACAATGTACAAACTTCTTTACATATTGTATATTTTTGTAAATACTGTTTTTTAATTTGTTACGTATATCTGCCTATTTCTAAAATATCACTGTTTAAATCAATTCCTTTTGTCCTTGCATTCTTCCAGGGGGTTACGGGGTGTATATGTAATGTTGCTGCATGTGTCTGTGTGTATGATGTTGTGGGTGAGGGTGGGGGTGGGGTGGTTGTGTGTTGCGTGTGTGTGTCACTTTTTCGTTCCCCTCCCCTGTGTGCTAGGTGCAGTACTCACCGTGGTCGTCGTCGCTGCCGCCTTTGATATTCCTGGTGTATGAGGAGGTAGACCAGCATGGGGAGGACCTGTAACTCGGGCTCCATGGCATCCTGGTTCTTCGTTGAGTGTCAAGAGATGAGTAGTTTCCCTTCCAAAGACTATTTCCGCCATGCTTTTTTCATGGCGTTGGTACTGCCCTAGAAAAGCTGTTGGATTGGCGGGCTGTAATGGGGTGGCGGTACATTGTCTTCCGCCTGTCTGTTGGCGGTGACTGCCGCGGTGTTGGTTGCTACCGCCATGGCGGTCGGAGTGTTAAAGTGGCTGTCTATGATGGCGGTTTCCGCTGTGGTTGTGACCCCATTTTTTTTACCGCCGGCCTGTTGGCGGTATTACCGCCGCTTTAACACCGACCGCCCTCATCATGTCATCAGCGGTAAATGATAAAGTGGCGGAAATACTGGCAACAGGCCAGCGGTAATTACTGCAAATTATGGCCATGGAGGTGACCCCTTCTGTAGAGAGTCAATGTACGACACCATCCGCCACGACGTTAACACCACGCACACAGGCGGTCTCCATGAACAGCCAGGTGAAAGACAAAGTACCGTCCACCATATCACGACACAGCACAGCACCATGATTTCCGGGGCGGGACCAACGCCATCAAAAGCGTGGCGGAAACAGAACACAGAAGACCAAAGACTCATCTACAGAGACACAGAAAAGACCAACGCCGCCATGGAACCGGAACTGCAAGTCTTCCCGATGCTCTTCTAAACCATACTCCACCTGGAACACTAACACTGACGAAGATGACGACCGTGAGTACAGCCACCTAGCACACAAGGAAGGGAGGGTGGAAAAGGAGAGTGACACACACACACACGCACAACACACACCATTTACACACACACCATGCACACAACCAGCTGCAGACAAAAAGCAATGGCACACAACACACAGCAGAATAATTCAAGGACAACAAGAAGGCAGTAATGAGAATGTATTGAATGTGAAGAGCCACCAAATGAACCCATTGTATAAAAAAGAGATTTGTACAAATGTCCACAAAGGGCCAATGCCCAGTACAAAGTACAAAGGGCCCAAATGGCCACAGTGCACAGTCCAAGGCCCATCTTGTCTCATGACATCATCTACATAGAACTGTGCAGGGGCATTATTTTGCAAGTGGGCAGGTACCTCAGGGGATGGGGGATGGGGGATGGAGGGCACCTCAGCTGGGGAGTGCATGGTCACCGTCTCTCAGGTGGGTGACTTGCACTCTGGTTCTGGAGGGGGCTCCATGCCAATTTCTCTGTGCTGGGGACTGCAAGGTCACAGTCTCTCAGGTGGGTGACTTGCCCCCTGCTTCCGGAGGGGGCTCCATGCCCATTTCTCTGTGCTGGGGAATACAAGTTCACAGTCTCTCAGGTGGGTGACTTGCCCACTGCTTCTGGAGGGGGCTCCTTATACAGCAGGCCCAGGAGGGTGGCCTACATGCCCTCTGCTGGAGGTGAGGGCTGCACTGTCTCATCTGGAGTTGAGGGCTGCACTGTGTCAGCAGGTGAAGGTACCTCCTGGGCAGACTCTGCTGGAGGTGAGGGATGCACTGTCTCAGCAGGTAAAGGTGCAGCCTCTACAGAAGGAGTGGGCTGAACTGGCTCAGCTGGAGGTGAGGGCTCTGTGACCACTGGTGGTAGTGGTGTCATCCTGACAGCCTCTGCTGGAGTGGAGGGCTGCACTGTGTCATCAGGTGAAGGTGCCTCCTGGGCAGCCTCTGGTAGGAGGTGCGGCCTCCTTCCCCTTCATGGCAGGAGTCAAGGGCTTCTTCCCCTTCATGGCAGGAGGTGCGGCCTCCTTCTTCTTCATGGCAGCAGTTGAGGGTTTCTTCCCCTTTATGGCAGTGGCTGTGGGATCCTCACCCTTGCTGGCTGGTGGAGTGGGATCCATCACTGTCTTGCCTCCATGGCTAGGAGACACCTCCACTGTCCACGTGGACTGTATGGCTGAGGTGATGGGCTGGGTCGTTCGAACCCTGCTCTTATGGGAAGGACGGGGGGAGGGAGAGGAAAGCGGTCAAGTTGGGCAAGGAAAAGCTTTTTAGGGATGGTGGGGTAGGAAGAGGGAGGAGGGATGGAAGTGGAGGTTGAGGGAGTGGTTGTTGGAGGAGTATGTCTGCTGGACTTGGGTGAAGGTGCATGGGGAGTGTGCTGTGAGGTGGATGGCTTTTGGGTGTCTGTGTGCTTGCGTTTGTGAACTTATGGAGGGGGCACAGACAGGGTTGGAGAGGACACAGGGGACGCATGCATGGATGTTGTGGAGGTGTCTGCTAGTGAGGTGTGTGTGCTGCTTGGTGTGGTGATGCTGGTGGTGGATGTTGAAGCAGAGCATGTAGGTTTGAATGTGAACGTGACTGTGAGGGACGTGGAGGAGGAGGGGGAGACAGTGGAGGCAGTGGATGTGGTTGTGTCTGCAATTATCTGGTGTTTTCGTGAGGGCTTGTGGGCTGAAGTATGGTGCCTGTGTTTGACTGTACCACTCTAGTGTGTTGTCTTTTGTGCATGCTGGTCTGTATGTGTGCATATGATGGTTTGGGTTATAGGAGACTGGGACTGGGAAGTGGTAGTTGGAGGGGGGACAGTAGGGAAAGAGACAATGGCTGCCATCCGAGAGGAGGCCAGAGCCTGAATCGATCTCTGTTGGGCAGCCAATCCACCATGGATGCCCTGCAGGAAAGCATTGCATTGCTGCATCTGGGATGCCAGCCCCTGGATGGCAGTCACAATGGTTGACTGCCTTACAGAGATGGATCTCGGGAGGTCAATAGCCTCCTCATTCAGGGTATCAGGATTCACTGGGGCAGGGCCTGAGGTGCCTGGGGCGAAGGAGATGCCCGCCCTCTTGGGTGAGCGGGCACGGGCAACCTGCTGAGGGGCTTCTAGGACGGCGGTGCTGGTATGGGGGTGGCAGCTGTACCTGCAGCTTGGGTGGTCACAGAGATGTCTGCCACCACTAGGGAGCTTCCATCGGAAGAGGTATCTGAGTCGGTGTTGTCTCCTCCTGATGTCGCCGTGGTGCTCTCCTCGCCCTACGTCCCACTGGTTCCCTTGGCGGTGGTGGACTCTGCCTCCTGGGACCTGTGGGATGCAGCTCCCTCTGTCACCGGTGTCCCTGCTCCTGTCCGATGATGCTAATGTACTATGGACAGAATGACAGAAGATAAAAGGGGGGGAGAGAGAGAAAGGGAACACTGGGTCAGATCCTGCACCAACACCACAGTTGGCATACACAGCACCATCACACACAGGGATCAGGATTGAGCACTATGCATGGCACTGCCATTCATTTGGGTAGATGCCACAGCATAATGGGGTCCAAACACCACCAACTGCACACCTCCTGGGACCCACTAAGCCCTGTCTGACATGCAATGTAACCTAGCTAGATTACCTTGTTTTCCCTTTCAACCATTACCCTGGAGCTGGATCACGCTGCAATGTCTGGCCTAGCATTAAGACCAGCTAACTGATACCCACCACCCGGATCCCATGCCACCTACAATTTATTGTTGTAACGGCCACTGTATGCCAGTATGCAGACCTTCAGAGGGATCATATTCCGATGGGCATCCCTTCCTCGTTGGGAGGCCATCCCCAGCTGGGCCTCCAAGGTCTTTCTTGCCCAGCATCTCAGATCCTCCCACTGTTTCCGACAGTGGGTGCTCTGCCTGCCATAGACCCCCAGGGTCTGCACGTCGTTGCCGATGGCACACCATAATCCCTTCTTTTGATGGGCGCTGACCTGCAGAGGTGATACAGATGGGAGGACACCATTACACATACAATCCAGCCTGTCACATATATGGCCCACTAATCCCATTCCCTTCACCATTGTCACACACATCGCCCGGCGCACACCATATGCACAACCACATGACATCTCCCCGATGACACGATGCTTGCACACACATCTCCATGCATCCTTCCCACATGCATTGTGCCCAAGGTGTACTCACCTGTTGGTCTGGAGGCCCACACAGCAGTCCATACTGAGGTAGGACCCCATCCACCAATCGCTTCAACTCCTCCGAAGTGAAGGCAGTGGCCCTTTCCCCGGTCACACGGGCCATAGTAGCTTCCAGACACAGGTCACAGCAGCACACACAGTGTAGGTGTTCTCCTGTTGAAGATCAGGAAGCAAGTAAGAAATCAGATAGAAAATGGCGGCCACGTCCGCGGTGGTGTACACCCTCACTGCTGTCGCAGATCCCCATTGGCCACTGTACTTCATAGAGCCCCATATTATCCAAGGAGGAATTGCACAGCAGTGCAAGGCTGCCTTCCGCCAAGATGCTCAAGGTTGGCGGAATTACCTCACTTCCACCTGTCCCTACATACGGGACAGGCAGTCCCCATGTCATGGTGATGGACAACAATCAGAATAACCTTTGCTGCGTTACTGCACATACCTTGCCATTCCCACTGTCCCATCACATCAATGCAACATGTACACTGAGATTGTGGTTCCATTGTTCAAATTGTGACAGCCTACTCACTCTTGTGTCTCTTAGATACCTGCCGCTGTGGATGAATGGGAGGAGACGAACCCCCGTGTACAGACCCCTTGCGGACTTGGCTACACTGGAGGACAGGCAAATTATACTGACTTATAGACTGGACAGGGCCACAATCACAGAGCTGTGTGCCCAATTGGAGCCTGACCTGATATCAGCTATGCGTCATCCCACTGGGATTCCCCCCCTCTTGTGCAAGTGCTTTCAGTGCTCCATTTCCTGGCAACTGGTTCTTTCCAAGTGACAGTGGGCTTCGCAGCTGGAATGTCACAGTGAATGTTTTCTATCGTGGTGGCAAGGGTCTTATCTGCGCTGGTGAAACACATGTGCAGCTATATTACTTTCCCCAGGTGGAAGATTTGGCCACTGTGAAGGTAGGATTTTGTGAAATGGGCCATATCCCCAATATTATTGGGGCGATTGACGGTATACATATTGCATTAGTCCCCTCCCGCCAGAATGAACAGGTGTTCAGGAATCATGAGAGTTTCCACTCCCTGAATGTGCAACTGGTGTGCCTGGCGGACCGGTACATCTTCCACATCACTGCCAAGTACCCTGGGTCGGCGCATGGCACCTTTGTCCTGAGGAATAGCAGCATCCCAAATGTGATGGCCCAACTACAGAGGCACAGGGTGTGGCTAATAGGTGAGCCAGAGCCCCCACTCACTGTATGTCAGTGTATGCCTTCAGGTGTTCTCCCTATAGGATTGTGTAAGGCTAAATGTTGTCCCTCAATACTTGCAGGTGACTCTGGCTACCCACTGGCATGGGCAGTGCAGGGGCACCCTGCCACGGCCCGTGCAGCTTTTCACTGTCTGCTATGCAGACAGTGAAAAGCGCGACGGGTGCAACTGCACCCATCGCACGGCCGCAACACCGCCAGCTCTTTGGAGCCGGCTCCTGTGTTGCGGCCGAGATCCCCACTGGGCAGAAATTAGGTTTCCACCCGCCGGCCCAGCGGGGATCTTATAATAGTCGTGGCGCGAGTGCGGCCGCATTGGCCGCCCGCCAAGGTCGTAATGACCCCCCATGTGTTATAATGCTGTCCACCATGATGAGAGAAGAGGCCCAGTGGAAGGTGTTCAGCCAAAGCACATCGGCCGTTCACACTTTAAAATATTTTGGCCCTCATTACAACATTGGCAGTAAAAGCCGCTTACCGCCGTGCAGAAGTCAGCTAATACACAGCCGCGGAAATCCGCCACAGCAATTATGACCCACATCTCGGATTCCGCCGAAAGTCAGACACCAACACAAGTCCGCCACACCGATAAACTGGCGAAAACAAATCCTCCACTGTCACGCCAACAGAAAAACGCCCATGCTATCACGACCCACGAATCCACGCGGCGGTCTTTCAACCGCAGTATTCCATTGGCGGTACACACCGCAGCGCTCAAAATACACACACATCTCCAAAACACCGCCACATTGGACAATCCGAAATACACACACCTGATACACATACAAACACCACTCCCACACACCCAACACAATATAAAACACACACCCACATCACTCACAAACCCCTACGACCCAAAAATCTGAAAGAAGGCCAGAGAGAGACACAACCATCCACAAACTAGCAGCCACAGGCACTCAACACCATCACCCACACTACTTCCACGCACAAAACACCACACACCACTACACATCACCACACTCATCACCACATACACCACCCCACACATCACCTACACCACCCCATGGCACAGCAAAGACACCCCAGGTTCTCAGAGGAGGAGCTCAGGGTCATGGTGGAGGAAATCGTACAGGTAGAGCCACAGCTATTTGGATCACAGGTGCAGCACACCTCCATAGCTAGGAAGATGGAGCTAAGGCGAAGAATAGTCGAAAGGGTCAACGCAGTGGGACAGCACCCAAGAAATCGGGACGACATCAGGAAGAGGTGGAACGACCTACGGGGGAAGGTGCATTCCGTGGTCTCCAGGCACAAAATCGCGGTACAGCGGACTGGCGGCGGACCCCACCTCCTCCCCCACAACTAACAACATGGGAGGAGCAGGTCTTGACCATTATGCATCCTGAGGGCCTCGGAGGAGTCGGTGGAGGAATGGACTCTGGTAAGTCAAATCTTAACTATCATATCCCCCACCCTAACTGCATGCTATCACAGACCCCCACCCTCACCCACTCCCCTATCACTCCAACTCCTCACTAATGTACTAATAACACAAACCACACATCCCAAAACCAAGCCCTGCATGACAAAACAAAGCATGGACACCCATCACTAAAGCATGCCCACTGCACATACCCATAACACCCCCCCAACCATCATCACACAAGCCCCCACACCGGAATGCTAGCACTGGGATACACGGTCACCCACCCATTGCACACCATGACACACACAGATGCAATAATCATGCTTTTACACCCCTGCAGGACCACTACCCAACGTCACCAGACAGGAGGGTCCAGACATCTCTACCCCACCCACAGAAGAGGCCCACAGTGATGACAGCAGCTCTGGCCAACTGGATCCAGATGACCAGCCCGGACCATTGTGGGCCTCGGGACAGTCGGTTCCCCTCGCACAGGCACAGCCCAACACAGACCTACCACCCTCTGGAAACACCAGCACAGCACCCACCCAGCTGGCCCATACCTCCGTACCCAGGACATGTCAATCAGCTGTGTGTCCACCACTACAGGGAACCCAGGATAATCCACCACCCCAACAACAACAGGGACCTGGGGGCAGTGGTAGTGGGCACACGGTCCAGGGGACAGAGGCACAGGAACACAGGGGAACTGGGAGGGCTGCTGTGCGACAGGGGGCGGACAGGCCAAGGGAACCCACTCTCCACGAGGCCCTGTCCTCCATCATGGGAGCATACCACCACTCCCAGGAGACGATGGCTACGGTCCTGGCCAAGTTTCAGGAGACCCAGCGCATGCAGGAGGAACAGTATTTGGGGTTCAGGGAGGAACTCAGAACCATCAGCTCTGCCCTGGGCACCATCGTAGGAGTGCTGAAGGACATACAGAACACCATGAGGGACACCGTGGCACTCCAAGGGGCCACTGACACTAGCATGGACGATGAACTGCCCACCACCTCCGCCGGCGCTAGTGGACAGGACGCTCCGCCACAGGACCACCACACCAGCACCCCACCCCCTGCAGACGGAGAACCACCCCGCAAGCGGTCCCTGAGATCCAGGAACAGGACAGAGCACGATGCCAAGACCCCAGCCAAGAAATGAGACCACCCTGATTGTCATCCCACTGTCCCACTTTGTAACCCTGTTCATATTGGAACTGCCCCAGCTCCACTTCCTATGCCCATAGGGGCAGTGCACTTGTGAGACTAATAGACTGGACTCTGCCATGGAAATTCCTCCACCATCACCCCTGACAATTTTACCACCCCCTCCAATAATTAGCACGTCAATAAACATCCTTGAAGCACAAAACAATCTGGAGTCATTCTGTGATTTTGAAAATGTGTATTAGCTATGACAGTGACAAAATCCGTTCACAAATGTAATGTCAACATACCTATGTCAGACATCACAAGTCCATGAAGAATGCAAGCAGATGACACACGTTGGGAACCACACCTGTGAAACCGTAATGGAAATGTACAACTCAGTTACCAAATACTGCTTGAAATTGACAGACAGTATAGAGGTAGAAGTGTGAAAGTACTTGTAGTAGGCAAGAAAGTGTTCTCACCTGTGTGTCACTGGAAATATTGCTGGATGACTGAGTCCCTGCTGTCAATGTCTTCTTCCTCTGCTTCCTCCTCATCACTGTCCACAGGCTCCACAGCTGCCACAACACCGTTATCTGGACCATCCTCCTGCAGAAAAGGCACCTGGCGTCGCAAAGCAAGATTGTGAAGCATACAGCAGACGATGATGATCTGGCACACCTTCCTTGGTGAGTAGAATAGGGAACCACCTGTCATATGGAGGCACCTGAACCTGGCCTTCAGGAGGCCGAAGGTGCGTTCGATCACCCTCCTAGTCCGCCCATGGGCCTCATTGTAGCGTTCCTCTGCCCTGGTCCTGGGATTCCTCACTGGGGTAAGTAGCCATGACAGGTTGGGATAACCAGAGTCCCCTAATAGCCACACCCGGTGCCTCTGGAGTTGACCCATCATATAAGGGATGCTGCTATTCCACAGGATGTAGGCGTCATGCACTGAGCCAGGGAACATAGCATTTACCTTGGAGATGTACTGGTCGGCCAAACATACCATCTGTACATTCCTGGAATGATAATTCTTCCGGTTCCTGTACACCTGTTCACTCCTGTGGGGGGGGTGCCAAAGCCACATGTGTCCCATCAATGGCACCTGTGATGTTGGGGATATGTCCAAGGGCATAGAAGTCAACTTTAACAGTAGCCAAATCCTCCACCTGAGGGAAAACGATGTAGCTCCTCATGTGTTTCAGCAGGGCAAACAACACTCTGGACAACACGTTGGAAAACATAGGCTGGGACATCCCTGATGCCATGGCCACTGTTGTTTGAAATGACCCACTTGCAAGGAAATGGCGCACTGATAGCAACTGCACTTGAGGGGGATCCCTGTGGGATGGCGGATAGCTGACATCAGGTCAGGCTCCAACTGGGTACACAGTTCCTGGATTGTGGCACGGTCAAACCTGTAGGTGATGATTAAATGTCACTCTTCCATTGTCAACAGGTCCACCAGCGGTCGGTACACCAGAGGATTCCGCCATCTCCTCACATGTCCCAGCTGACGGTGCCTAGGAAGGACAACAGCGACCACAGAGTCAAGCAACTCAGAGGTATGTACCCACAGCTACACAGAACACGAAACATAATCCAAAAAAGTTGTCTGTATGTGTGTTGAGTCCAGGCCTAGGTATGTGTGACGCAGTTGAAAATGAAGCCATGTGGGCCCCTTAAATGGCGGCTGCCTGACCTCTAAACTGGGACAATGGGATGTGAGGTAACTGCGCTGGCGTTGTACACCGTCGCGGTAGGCGGCCGAAGACCGCAGCGCAATGCTGCATTGGTTAACATTGGACCCTATGGGTCCCAGGAGCCAATGACGAAGTGCGCCGGCGGTGATGATACGCACTGCCGCGGACGTCACCGCCATTTTCTATCTGTTGAATCACTCGATACCTGATCTTCGACAGGAGAGGACCTATACTGCAAGTGCTGCTGTGACCTCGGTCTGGAAGATACAATGGCTCGTGCGTCTGGGGAAAGGGCCCCAGCCTTCACTGCACAGGAGTTGGAGAACCTCGTGGACGGGGTCCTCCCCCAGTACACGCTACTCTACGGTCCTCCAGACCAACAGGTGAGTACACAGGGAGCACGTTGTATGGGCTATGCCTGTGTAGAGAGGGCTGGTTGTAAGAAGGAAGGGGGCACAGTTCTGCGTGCATGAAGGACTGTGAATGCATGTGCCACATGGCAAGGCTAGGGATGTGGGCCACTCACTTCGACGGTGCAGTTGCTAATGACTTCTCTTCTTCCCCTGTACATCTCATGTAGGTCAGCGCCCACCAGAAGAAGGATATTTTGCGTGCCATCGCCAAAGACGTCCAGACCCTGGGGGTCCACCAGAGACAGAGCACCCACTGCCGGAAAAGATGGGAGGACATTCGCCGCTGCAGCAAGAAGACGGCGGAGGCTCAGCTGGGGATGGCCTCCCAACGTGGGAGGGGTGCCTGTCGCACCATGACCCCCCTGATGTTCCGGATCCTGGCGGTGGCCTACCCTGAGTTGGATGTGCGCTTGAGAGCATCACAGCAGACACAAGGGGGTGAGTACACTATCATTCAGCGGACTTTGCGTGCAGTGAAGGTGTCTGGGTGGGGGAGGAGGGCTGTGGGTTTCCCTAGGCCAGGGCGAGTTCCGTAGGCTATGCCCCTCCGTAATGCAGGCCATGTGGCACTCCACCCCACCTCTGTAGAGTGCCAAGTACAGGTATACATGCCCCTGTGTCATCTATGTGTGCTGATGTCCACCATAGCCATGTAGGCCATATCCCAGGAACTGCATCAGTAGAGCCCAACATTGGCATGGAGGGCCACACTTCGGACTCTGAATACACCAGTGGGACGGAGGGCGAGGGGAGCTTCACGGCGGTCACAGGATCAGCAACCAGTGACACGGACTCGTCCTCCGATGGGAGCTCCCTTGTGGTGGTGGCAAAATCTGTGCCCCCATACTTCTACAGCTACAGCCGCCACCCCCCTACCAGCACCGCCCTCCCAGCAGCCCCTCAGCCTTCGCCCTGTGCCCGCTCACCCAGGAGGGTGGGCATCACCTTCGCCCCAGGCACCTCAGCCCCTGCCCCTGTCACCTCTTCTGCCCTCAGTGAGGAGGCCATTGACCTCCTCATGTCACTCACTGTTGGGCAGTCTACCATTGTGAATGCCATCCAGGGTGTAGAAAGGGAGTTGCAACACACTAATGCATTCCTGGAGGGCATTAATTCTGGTCAGGCTGCCCATCATCGAACCCTGCAATCTCTGGCCTCAGCACTGATGGCAGCCATTGTCCCTGTCTCTAGCCTCCCCCCACAAACTTCCTCCACCCAGATCCAATCCCCTGTACCCCAGCCTATCCCAAGCATACCATCAGACCAGCCTGCACACACGTCAACACACAAGGGAAGCTCAGGCAAACATAAGCACCACACATCCCACAGGCACTCACGCAAGCATCACCCACATACAGACACAGCAACATCCACTGCCTCCACTGTGTCCCCCTCCTCATGGTCTCCCTCCTTCCTCCCAGTGTCATCTACACTCTCATCTGCATGCACTACCACTATAGCCACTACGTCCTGCACCAGCACACCCACCACCACACCCTGCACTCACCACCCCCACTACCATTTACACGTCCCCTGTGTCCTCTCCCAGTGTGTCTGACGCCCCCTCCCAAAGTACACAAACGCAGGCACACACCCACCCAACAGCCATCCACCTCACGACAGCCTCCAGCGCTTGCACCTGCACCCAAATCCACAAAAGTTACACCTCCTACAACCACCTCCTCTTCCTCCACTCCCAGACCCCCTCCAGCTACCCGTCCTAGTGTTCATCAGAAACTTTTCCTCAGCAACCTTGACCTCTTTCCCACCACCCCCTCTCCAATTCATAGGTCCCGTACTAGCACCTCAGCCAAAAAATCGCCGGTACCAGTGGTGCCTGTTAGAGGTATGTGGAGTGCACCGGGCACCAGGGCAGCCAGTGTGACACGGAGCCACAACAGAGCCAGTCCCCCCCCTGTGAAGCACCAGAAGTTGGACAGTGCCCGACGGGATAGGGGGAAGACTCTAGCCGGCAAAGCCGCTCACAAGGGTCTCGGGGGGACTGTCCACTCAGCTGTGACTCCTCCCAAGGTGGGGAAGGGGCAGAAGACAGCACCAAAGTCTGGGAAGAGCAGCATGGCGGAGAAGCCCGCCATCATCCCCGCTGCCCAAGAGGCCACCGCCAGCCCCATCATCACTGGCCAGGAGGCCACCACCAGAGTCAGTGCCCAGGAGGGCAGCCCCATCGTCACTGGCCAGGTGGCCACCGCCAGAGTCAGCGCCCAGGAGGGCAGTCCCATCGTCACTGGCCAGGAGGCCACCGTCAGTCAGTGCCCAGGAGGGCAGCCCCATCGTCACGGGCCAGGAGACCACCGCCAGAGTCACTGCCCAGGAGGGCAGTCCCATCGTCACTGGCCAGGAGGCCACCGCCAGAGTCACTGCCCAGGAGGGCCCCGGCAGCCACAGCCCCTCTGGGCAATGAGGGACCGCCATGGCATACACCGCTGCACAGGTCAGAGACAGCAAAGTCAAGCACCGTTGAACAAGGCAAGCACCACTGAACAGGGCAAAGACCGACATGGCAAGCACCGCTGAACAGGTCAGAGACAGCAAAGTCAAGCACCGCTGAACAGGGCAAAGACCGCCATGGCAAGCACCGCTGAACAGGGCAAAGACCGCCATGGCAAGTACCGCTGAACGGGTCAGAGACAGCAAAGTCAAGCACCGCTGAACAGGGCAAGCACCGCTGAACAGGGCAAAGACCGCCATGACAAGCACCGCTGAACAGGGCAAACACCGCTGAACAGAACAAGCACGGCTTAACAGGGCAAAGACCGCCATGGCAAGCACCGCTGAACAGGTCAGAGACAGCAAAGTCAAGCACCGCTGAACAGGGCAAAGACCGCCATGGCAAGCACCACTGAACAGGGCAAACACCGCTGAACAGGGCAAGCACCGCCAACTCAAGCACCGCTAGCCCATGTGCGGCAGGGGCAGTGACGGAACTGGGACCGTCACGGGGAGAGTGATGCACTCTGGGCACCAGTCCCCCTCCAGAACCAGTGGAGAACAGCATCCGCTACCTCAGTCCTTAACAGGATGAAGCACTCTGGGCACCAGTCCCCCTCCAGAACCAGTGGAGAACAGCATCCACTACCTCAGTCCTTAACAGGATGAAGCACTCTGGGCACCAGTCCCCCTCCAGAACCAGTGGAGAACAGCATCCACTACCTCAGTCCTTAACAGGATGAAGCACTCTTGGCACCAGTCCCCCTCCAGAACCAGTGGAGACGTATTGATGATGATCGTACAGGAGCAGGAAGACGATCGCAGGGAGTTTTTGGAGTTCCGGCTCTATGGTGTCCTCCTTCCTCGTGGAGTGTGTAGAGGTGAGTGTTTTCCCATTGAAATGGCTGTTTCCGCCGTGTTTTTATCCACGGTGAATCTGCCCCAGAAAAGGTGGCGGATTGGTAGGTTGTGATACTGTGGGCAGTACTTTGTCTCCCGCCTGTCTGTTGGCGGTGACCACCTCGCTGTTTGTCTGTACCGCCGTGGCGGTCGGAGTGTTAAAGTGGCTGTCTATGTTGGCGGTTTCCGCCACAGTCATAATTCCCTTTTTTTTTCCGCAGGCCTGTTTGCGGTCTTACCGCCGCTTTAACACCGTCCGCCAGGGTTCTAATGACCACCTTTGTTTGCTCTCTTCTGTTCAATATATGGGTGTTCATTATGTATCAAAAAAGTAAAAATTATTGCTTTTTAATGCTGGACTGAGCCGACCTCATCTGTGCCGGCGTGTCATGAGTCTGGGAGGGGACTATGTGAAGGAGCATATATATATATATATATATATATATATATATATATATATATATATATACTGGAAGATGCAAGACCACAAGAAAACAACAGCCAGCCAGGGCAAAAATCTGGATCCCAAAGGATACAAAGAGCCACAAGAAAATGTAATATCCAAGAAAGAAGTGACTCAAACAGATGATCTCACTAAAGAACAAAAATATATTTCTACTACAACGTTTCAGCTTCCGCCTTCCTCAGGTAGTACAAGATGGTTTGCTCAGTGGCTGCACAGCTGACACTGGTGGATTTTCAAAAAGCATCATGAGTGAATATTCCAATTGGAATGTGGAATCAATGCAGTCGTGAGAACTCTTCAGATATGCAGAAATCAAGTGGTGTTGTCAGTGATGTTCAGACCATCTGGATGCAGTGATTTTAAACAGTACATCCAGAAATTTTCTCTGAAGTCCAGTAGTTCTTCCTTTAAAACATGTTCCACAGGGAAAATCTTCAAATCTGATAGTAAATGGTCCACAAGGTTAAAATGGTTGGCTACAGGCTGGTCAAGTTTCTTCCCTCGGGTAGGTCGCTCCCCTGCTCACGCAGCGCCTCCAGTCCCTGACTGCCTTCCTCTCCTGTGAGTGTGCTCCCCCCTTCGTGCCCGTGTACCCCGAGTGCTTGTGCTTGTGCTGGTGCTGACTAAAAATCCCTTTTCTCTCCTTGTATCCCGTGCGTGTGCCCCCGAGTGACTGAAATTCCCTTTTCTCTCCTTGTATCCCGTGCGTGTGCCCCCGAGTGCCGTGCGCTGTCCTCCCCTCTCAGCCCCTCCTTTTTAGTAGATTTTAGTAGGCTCTTGTTCCCTTTTCGCCGTCTTGCCGCTTTTCCCGCCGCTCCTACCGTGCTTTTCCCGCCGTTTTTTGCCGCTCTTTTTTGCCGCTCTTTTTTCCCGCTTCCAGCTCCCCTGCCCGCCCACCTCCCGCCTCCCAGCTGACCCCGCCTCCCCACTGACCCCTTAAATGGCGGCCGCTGCGAGGCAGAGGTAGCGACTACTGACCCTCGGGTAGGTCGCTCCCCTGCTCACGCAGCGCCTCCAGTCCCTGACTGCCTTCCTCTCCTGTGAGTGTGCTCCCCCCTTCTTGCCCGTGTACCCCGAGTGCTTGTGCTTGTGCTGGTGCTGACTAAAAATCCCTTTTCTCTCCTTGTATCCCGTGCGTGTGTCCCCGAGTGACTGAAATTCCCTTTTCTCTCCTTGTATCCCGTGCGTGTGCCCCCGAGTGCCGTGCGCCGTCCTCCCCTCTCAGCCCCTCCTTCTTAGTAGATTTTAGTAGGCTCTTGTTCCCTTTTCGCCGTCTTGCCGCTTTTCCCGCCGCTCCTACCGCGCTTTTCCCGCCGTTTTTTGCCGCTCTTTTTTGCCGCTCTTTTTTGCCGCTCTTTTTTCCCGCTTCCAGCTCCCCTGCCCGCCCACCTCCCGCCTCCCAGCTGACCCCGCCTCCCCACCTACCCCTTAAATGGCGGCCGCTGCGAGGCCGCGCAGCGGACGCGCGCAGCGGGCGCGCGCAGCGGGCGCGCCGCTGGCGCGCCAAAGGCGCGCCTAAGGCAAGCCCGTCTGCGCCCGTCCGCGCCTGGACCGCGCCCAGCGCCCGAACCCCTGGCCCCTGCGCCCCCCGCTTGACCTATGACTCCGCCACCCTCGTCAACCTCAACCCCGGCCGCGTGCCGGGCTGCTACCGCGCCACCCCCAAACGAACCCACGGACCCTTCACCTGCAGCAACTGCCGCTTCACCTGCCTACGGACCCACACCGCCACCACCAAGAACGACGCCCCCGGAAGCAACCTCAAATGCATCCTGGTCAACACCCGCTCCGTCCACAGGCACGCCATCGAACTGTGGAACCTCATCAACTCAACGAACCCAGACATCGCCTTCCTCACCGAGACCTGGATGAACCCCTCCTCGGCACCCGACATCGCCATAGCCATCCCCGACGGCTACAAAATCATCCGGAGAGACCGCTTCAACCGCACCGGAGGAGGCATCGCCATCGCACACAAAAGCTCCATCAGCATCTCGACCCACACCGACAACTCACTTCCCGACGCCGAACACCTCCACTTCGCGATCCACATCGACCCCAAGACAACCCTAAGAGGCACCCTCATGTACAGACCACCAGGGCCCCGCACCAAGTTCAGCGAAGACATCGCAGACTTCGTCAACCCCCACGCACTCTCATCCACCAACTACATCCTCCTAGGAGACCTCAACTTTCACCTGGAGAACCACACCGACAACAACACCACCGCCGTTCTAGACAACCTCGCCAACCTGGGACTGAAACAACTGGTCAACACCCCCACCCACTACGCCGGACACACGCTCGACCCCATCTTCTCCTCAAGCAAACACATCACCTTCAGCCACACCACCGAACTCACATGGTCGGACCACAGCTGCGTCCACTTCAGCTTCAAGAAAACCACCGTGCATCACCACACCCGGCAACCACCAAAAAGACACTGGAACCGAATCACCACAGAACAACTCGCAGCAACGCTCTCCCTGAACCAACCCACCAGCACCAGCAACCCCAACGAGGCCGCCAACAACCTCACCAACTGGATCTCCGACTGCGCCAACCTCCTGGCCCCTCTGAAGACCCAAACCAACACCAACAACCACAAGAAAAACTCCTGGTTCACCACCGAACTCAAAAACTCCAAGAAAGAATGCCGCCTCCGCGAGAAGGCATGGCGCCTCAACCCGACAGAGGAAAACCTGACAGCTCTCAAGGACACCACCCGCCAACACCACCAACGCCTCCGCACCGCACGAAAAACAGCCTACCAGAACAGACTTGACAACAACGCCCACAACAGCAAGAAACTATTTGGCATCGTCAAAGAGCTCTCCAACCCGGACGCAGAAACCAACCCCATCCCTCCCTCACAGGACCTCTGCGACTCCCTCGCGACCTTCTTCCACCGTAAGATCGCCGACATCTACAACAGCTTCATGACCACCAACATGAACCCGCCCCCGGAAGCCGCAAACGACATCTCCACCATCCTCGCCTGGAACCCTACCACCACCGAGGAAACCACCCGCGTCATGAACTCGATCCACTCGGGATCACCCTCCGACCCCTGTCCTCACCACATTTACAACAAGGCCGACAACATCATCGCACCCCACCTCCGAGACGTCATCAACGCCTCCCTCACCACTGCTACCTTCCCTGAAAGCTGGAAACACGCAGAACTCAACGCCCTCTTAAAGAAACCTACAGCAGACCCCACCGAACTCAAAAACTTCCGGCCTATCTCCCTCCTACCGTTCCCCGCCAAAGTGATTGAGAAAATCGTCAACGCTCAACTCACCGCCGCTCTGGAAACCTCCGACTCCCTCGACTCCACTCAGTTCGGATTCAGGGCCAACCACAGCACCGAAACCGCCCTCATCGCAGCCACGGATGACATCCGAGCCCTGACCGACAAGTGTGAAACCGTGGCCCTCATTCTCCTGGATCTCTCTGCAGCCTTCGACACGGTCTGCCACCGCACCCTGATAGACCGCCTCTGCAGCGCCGGCATCAGAGGCAAGGCCCTGGAATGGGTCATCTCCTTCCTCTCCGGAAGGACCCAGAGAGTCCGCCTCTCCCCCTTCAGATCCGCAGCCACAGAGATCATCTGCGGCGTACCCCAAGGATCCTCCCTCAGCCCCACCCTATTCAACGTCTACATGACCCCCCTGGCAAACATCGCACGCAAACACGGACTCGACATCATATCCTACGCCGACGACACCCAGCTCATCTTATCCCTCACCAACAAACCCCACATCAGCAAGGACCAGACTGCACGACGGCATGAAGGAAGTAGCGACCTGGATGACAGACAGCCGACTGAAACTGAATACAGATAAAACGGAGGTCCTCATCCTCGGCCCTACCCCCTCCGCATGGGACGACTCCTGGTGGCCCCCCGCCCTAGGCAGCACTCCCCAACCGACCAACCACGCACGCAACCTCAGCTTCATCCTGGACTCCTCCCTCTCGATGACCAGACAGGTCAACTCGGTGACCTCAGCGTGCTTCAACACCCTCCGCATGCTCCGCAAGATCTTCCGCTGGATCCCCATCGACACCAGGAAGACCGTCACCCACGCCCTCGTCACCAGCCGCCTGGACTACGGGAACACTCTGTACGCCGGCATCACCACCAAGCTGCAGAGGAAACTTCAACGGATCCAGAACGCCGCAGCACGACTCATCCTGGACATACCTCGCCACCACCACATCTCCAGACACCTGAGAAAACTCCATTGGCTCCCGGTCAACAAGAGGATCACCTTCAGACTCCTCACCCACGCACACAAAGCCCTCTACAACCTCGGACCCAAACTCATCAACTCCCGCGTCTCCTTCTACACTCCTCCGCGCACTCTGCGCTCCACCGGTCAGGCCTTGGCAGCCGTTCCCCGCATCCGCAAAACCACCGCCGGAGGAAAATCCTTCTCTTTTCTGGCAGCGAAGACCTGGAACTCTCTGCCCAGTCACCTTCGCGCCATACCCGAACACCTCCCCTTCAGAAGGCAGCTCAAGACCTGGCTCTTCGAGCACTGACCCTCTCCCCCCCAGCGCCTTGAGACCCTTATGGGTGAGTAGCGCGCTTTATAAATGTGATTGATTGATTGATTGATTGTTATTTATTGCCGATTTGTGGTTCCTGAATCGTGTACGGAGGTCATTCACAGTTTGACCTACATATTGTTTTTTACAGCTTTGACGTTGGCACTGAATCACATAAATAATGCATCTAGAGCGACATGTAAGATGCTGTCTTATTCCATAGGTCCTTTTTGTAACAGAGCTAGTTACTGATGTTGTATGTAAAAGGTATTCACATATGATGCACCTTTTGGAATCACAGCAATGGACTCCTGCATTTGTTACAGCTTGCTTAAGTTCAGCTCTCACAATAAGTGATCATAAATTGGGAGCTCTGCGGTAAGCAATGACTGGCGGTTTTGGAAAAAGCTTTTGCAATTTTTCGCAAGTAGATAGTAAGGGAAAAGTTGTTTGTATTATATTTCTGTAGTTGGGAGCTGATGGATGATAGTCAACCACAAAAGGGATTCTGTCACTACAGATGCTCATTTGTATCTAAACTGGACTTCATGTCACCCACGCCACACTAAACTGAGCATCATCTACAGCCAAGTACTCAGAATAAGACGCATCTGCAGCAATGAAGACACTTGTAAAGGCCATCTACAGGAGCTTGTTAGATTATTTAAAAAGTGAGGCTATCCTCTGCATATCATTCTGCAACAAATTGACAAGTCTTTGCAGTTACCCAGGGAAGCACTAATTTGGAATAACAACAGAAGAAACAAAAGTGACTGAATCCCTTTTGTGGTTGACTATCATCCATCAGCTCCCAACTACAGAAATATAATACAAACAACTTTTCCCTTACTATCTACTTGTGAAAAATTGCAAAAGCTTTTTTCCAAAACCGCCAGTCATTGCTTACCGCAGAGCTCCCAATTTACGATCACTTATTGTGAGAGCTGAACTTAAGCAGGCTGTAACAAATGCAGGAGTTCATTGCTGTGATTCCAAAAGGTGCATCACATGTGAATACCTTTTACAAACATCATCAGTAACTAGCTCTGTTACAAAAAGGACCTATGGAATAAGACAGCATCTTACATGTCGCTCTAGATGCATTATTTATGTGATTCAGTGCCAACGTCAAAGCTGTAAAAAACAATATGTAGGTCAAACTGTGAATGACCTCCGTACACGATTCAGGAACCACAAATCGGCAATAAATAACAAGAAACTTGACCAGCCTGTAGCCAACCATTTTAACCTTGTGGACCATTTACTATCAGATTTGAAGATTTTCCCTGTGGAACATGTTTTAAAGGAAGAACTACTGGACGTCAGAGAAAATTTCTGGATGTACCGTTTAAAATCACTGCATCCATATGGACTGAACATCACTGACAACACGAATTGATTTCTGCATATCTGAAGAGTTCTCAGGACTGCATTGATTCCACATTCCAATTGGAATCTTCACTCATGATGCTTTTTGAAAATCCACCAGTGTCAGCTGTGCAGCCACTGAGCAAACCATCTTGTACTACCTGAGGAAGGCGGAAGCTGAAACGTTGTAGTAGAAATATATTTTTGTTCTTTAGTGAGATCATCTGTTTGAGTCACTTCTTTCTTGGATATACATATATATATATATATTTATATATTCAGATATATATAGATATATATATGTGTATATATATGTATGTAGTAGATATAAATAGATTTATTTTCACTAAAACAAACAAAGTTTACAGGGAAGTTATACTTAGGAAATAGAATTTTTTTAAAAATAGAAATGTACTGAAAAAAACAAAGGTTACAGGGACGTAACAGTTAGGCTCACATTTTAAACGTACAAAACCATAGAAATTCACCTGTTATAGTTAGAGGTATCTCAAGTAACTATATCTTGGGCCCCCGCCATGCACAGTTTTTTCATAAAAAATGTTACTGCAAATATTACATTGATATTATCAGTGATGTTATCAAAGATGTCATGAGTGCTGTAATTTGAGTGGTAATTAGCAGTGCATGGCGAGGGTGCAAGTTATAGTTACTTACCTTAGGGCAGTGAATTGATATGTTTTTTCTCAACGTATAGTGATTTTCATTAATAAACATGAATCCAACTACTGCCGTGCATGGCCTTTGGCCATGCGTAGTGGCAGTTGTCGACAGGGCCTGGACTGCAGCCAGTCCCTGTGACCAACCCTCCCTAACCACTCAACCCTATTCTGCACAAGGCCCTTTGACTATCTCTCTGGGTGTGAGAATAGGTATAAGAGGGTGTATCTGGGGCTGAGAGTGGCTCTGAGAGTTTATGTCTTGGGGTGAGAGTGGCTGTGGAAGTCTCTGGGTGTGAGAGTGTATGCATCAGTGCATTAGTGGGTGTGTCAGTGTCTGCGCAGGTCTTTGAGTAGGTGCATGAGGGTGTCAGTGGGACTGAGAGTGGGTGTGTGAGAGTCTGAGTGGGCATGTGAGTGGGTGTGCGAGTGTCTGAGTGAGCCAGCATTGCTCCAACAAGCAAGGAGCTGCTTTTAATACCACCTCCCTGCTTGATGAAGCAATGGTTTCATCTGTCTTCCCTGCATATCTGCGTGAAGGGAAGACAGATGAAAAGTCAATTTTCTGACAGCGGGCCCTGTTTGACATGTCCCACTGTCACAAAGAGGAGTTATGTTTGCTTCTGCTTGGTGGGAGCAGTCAGCTCCCACCAAGCAAAAGCAAACAGCTATGTCCTGAGGGTGGGGACCCCAGGAAATAGCAGGAGCTGGCCGCGGGGCCCCCCAGGGCATCAGTAGCTCCACGAGGGGGCCACACTGCCTTCCTCCAACAATCTGTTTTTCCCCAGGGAGGTGGGAGTCCCAAGGGCTGTAGGGGGGCACACCCCACATTCAATCTTAATAGTGCCCCATGGAGGGGGGCGTGTCCAAGATGGCGACCGGGTCGGACGCATAGATTGCAGCTCCGTCCCCCGGCCTAAAATAAAAATCCTGATCGAAGACGCCTAGACCCGCTGCGGGGCCGAAGAACATCTCCCCCAGATGCGGAGGCACTAGGGCGGGGACGGCCGCAAGCGGAGCAGCGAAGGAGCTGCTTAAAGTGATCGGCGCACGGCCGTGCTGCGGGGCGCCCGAGGCGGCCATCCTCGCTGCACGGCCGCGCTCGGAGTCGACCGGGCGCTGCCCGCGCCAAAGAAACAGAGCAACCTGGACCCCGACCAAGTGAAGAGCCGGGTTCCCCCAGAAGCGGTGAGTGGCGGCTTGTTTGCACGCCTGCTTCGCCTCGGGTGCCCCGCCCTGTTTAACCCTCGCCCGATAGACGTTGTTTCGACTACGCTGGGGAAGCGCACACACGCTCAACGGGCCTCCTCCGGAAGGCAAGAAGGCCCCTTAAACAATCGGGGCAACAACCGGGAGGTGCCGGGTAAGCCCCCAGGCCCCGGGCACCAGAGACAATCGGAGGTTTAGCACACAATGCTGCAGTCACCAAGAATGGTGGTAATGTGAAGACGAACGTGCACAAGATACACACCAACCCACCACGCTGGGGACAAAGAAATGCAAAGCTAAGCTGGTGGGGCCGGGAGAAAAATTATCAAATCAACGCAAGAAGTTAACAGAAAAGTAGCAAGCAGCAAACTACAAAAGCAGCTGAACCAAGTGGTGCTTGCTAGTAGGGGACAAGAAAGAAAGAGGGGGGGGGGAATTAAAACAACGGCCGCCTGACAACATCAGGTACTGTAACGTGGCACAACCTAACTGCACCGTTTCAAACACGCCACCAACGCCAAAGCGCCTAGCCAGAGCGATATAATTAAACAACGCAACGTGAACCCCAACGACCAACAACAACACTGAACGTAAACTTCCTAATGGGAAAACCAAAGACCCCACGAGCGCCCCCAGGAACCATGGATCCCGCTACATCGCCTCCACCAAATGGGGCCTCAGATACATATCAAGCCCTTCAGAAAATGGAAGCGACATTGCAAACGCATTCAACACAACTTGAAAAGGTGCTACAAGCCATACTTGACATTAAAATAACTTTGGAGGCAAAGATTGGCTCAGTTATAGAGGATGTTAACTTGCTCCGCACGGACCAACAGGCGCTAACAGAAAAGGTCGCTGGACTGGAAAAAGACACGTCACACATCGGCACATCTATGCTTGAGGTTAAATCACAACTGAGAGCTGTAACAGCAGAGGTGGAGACACTTAAACGCAGAGCCGAAGAAGCCGAAGGTAGATCGCGCCGAAACAACATACGGTTTGTGGGTTTTCTGGAACGCGCCGAGGACCCCAGCGCAGAACTCTTCATCGAACAATGGTTGACTGAATCGGTTTTGAAAAATAACCCTCCAAAGATTTTTTCCATAGAACGTGCACACAGGGTCCCGGGCCGACCCCCGCCACCAGGCGCTTATCCTCGCCCCCTAATAGCAAAATTACTGAATTATTGTGATAGAGACCTCATTCTGCAACTATTCCGAAAGGCAGGCCCAAAGAACTATGAGAACACACAAATTACAGCCTACCTGGATTTCACAGTAGAGGTACAAAAAAAACGAAACTCATTCTACCGGGTCAAGGAGTGACTAAGAGAACACAATATCAAATACTCTTTGTTGTTCCCCGCTAAGCTTCGTATACAAGATAATACCCGCACTCTCTTCTTCTCTACTCCTGAAGACACATGGACATGGCTCCATGCAAAAGGCCTAGCCATCATCCTGTACAGATAACAGCCTACCTCCGACGGAAAAACGCAGACCCCGTAGAAAACAAGATGGCAAACCCACCCCTGAACAATCGCGTGTTGAACGATCGCTGCTGCTACAGTCTACGACACGTTTCGCCAACGCATCACCAACATCCCTGTCTGGGCAATCAGAAGCAGGTCCTGACCCAGAGACAAACTCAGATCTGGCAGAATGTGCCCGCGGCCCCAACCTCACTCCACGATCAGAAGAAGACATTTGTTAACTCTTCGTCCCTGAAAAAAGGTGGGCGATCCGCCCGCTACCCTTATCTGGATATTTTTGAGGTTCGTCGCCACATGATGATTATTTTTCCTAACTGGTCTGCTCGGCTCGCTGCCACTCCCGCCCGGCAAAGATACCAAAACATGCAGAATGGGCCGGGAACAAGACATTCAAACACTTGCCGTCTTGGATCACCCCCCGCTCCATATGGACCGTTATTCCAGGATGGCAAGTCCTGGAACCACCATGTTCTTGCCACAACTGCGACTGCTGCTAAGTATAGCGGATGTTATAGTTACAGTTGAATGGGACTTTTTCTTATTATATGTATTGACATGCATTAATGGTAGAGCGTCATACCACAATGTAAACCTAAAAGGCAGACTACGCAATCCAGTAGCTAACAGGCTAGGTAATATGAATATATACCAAACCACAAATAAAATCGGGCTCGTGCAACCACAGGCAGTACCCTCCCACACTGACCTACTTAAACTCCACGGCTTCTCAAAATCAGCGTCATACCACACAATATAAAATTCTCACATGGAACGTAAAGGGCATGGCATCCATAAGTAAAAGGCAACGGATTTACGCATACCTCAGGAGACACCAGATACACATATCCATGCTACAAGAAACACACTTAGACGAGTCCTCGTTGACATACACTAAAACAAAATGGATGGGCCAACTATGCGGGACCACCTCCTCAACATATGCCAAAGGTACGATAATCTGGATAGCCCCCGGGGTTCCATATACTATGTCCCACACACAAAATGATCTAAACGGACGGTACGTGTTACTGGAGGGTACTCTAGATGGTGGTCCCTTAGCCCTGATAACATTATATACTCCTAATATAAATCAATGCGACTTCCTCAGGACACTAAACAGCAGCATGCTCAGTGACCCCGCAATAGATGCCATTTGGGGAGGGGATTTTAACTGCGTTCTAGATATTTTGAAAGACCGCTCCACCCCTCCATTAACCCACGCCCCAGCTAAACGAGCGTCGCTCGATTTGGCAGACTGGGCATCTAATAATGGGCTAAAAGAAATTTGGAGAACCTCCCATCCTACACTACGTGAATATTCTTTCTATTCACCAGTACACAAACTCCACACCAGGCTAGATATGTTCTTCGCTACACCTAGCATAATCCCAAAGGTAGCCACATCTGGCTACCTAGCCCGCACTATATCAGACCACAACCCACACTACGCTACATTGATCTGGGGCTTTATACATGCACGTATCCCAACATGGCGCCTGCAACCAGTCGCCCTGTCTGACCCCCCTTATAATACTGAGTTGGCCACATGCCTGTCGAACTATTTTTCCCTCAACAAAAACACAACATCAACCCGTGCCACTGAATGGGATGCCCATAAAGTCGTAATTAGGGGACATTGCCTGGCTGCATCTGTGGGCATCAAGAAAATGCTTTTCTCAGAGTTATTAAAAATAGAAACTAATATACATAAGGCAGAGATTGAGCTCACAACAAATAATGCCCCACCAGAAACACTAACTTCACTAAAAGCAAAATACAGGCAAACAGATGACAGTCTTAGTAGGCACGAATACAGACACTATAAAATGAGACAACATGCCGAGGGAGACAGATCGGGCAAATTGCTGGCGTGGCTGGTTCGGCAACCACCGCAATCATCGCCGATAGGGGCTATCAAACTACAAACAGGAGTAGTGATTAACACTCAAGTCGACATAAACAAGGCCTTCTCCGTGTATTATCACTCATTATACCAATCCACTACCCCCCTTGCAGAACAACAACTGGCTGAATTTCTGGCCCAGATTTCCCAAAACTCTAATATCATCAACAACTCTGACATCCTAGACGGCCCCATCACTATTGAGGAGCTCCGATTGGCCCTTTCACAGATGGCGCGTGGCAAGACCCCTGGTACAGATGGTCTGCCAGCAGAATACTATAATTCACAAAGCACTCACCTCCTGCAACCTTTACTAGAGGTGTTTAATGAAGCGCGTAATAGGAAACAGTTACCAGACTCTATGAGGGAAGCATTAATAGTGGTCCTGCCAAAACCTGGTCGTGATCCACTAGATGTCAAGTCATATAGACCACTCTCTCTTGAACACTGATTGCAAACTCCTAGGGAAAATCCTGGCAAATAGATTGCTCCCTCATATGCCGCACTTAATACACCCTGACCAGTCGGGATTTATTCCAGGTAGAAACACATTTTTTAAACATTAGGCGCCTAATCCGCATCATGCATCATACCACAGACCCAGGTAGTGTGACCGTGTCACTAGATAAAGAGAAGGCGTTCGACGCGCTTGGTTGGGAATATTTATTCCGCACCCTCAAGGCATTTGGCTTCCAGAATGGCTTGATCAACTGGATTGCTACGCTATACTCCAAACCAACAGCCCGCGTTAAGACCGGTCAGGTAGTGTCAGAGGCCTTTCCTATAGGCAAAGGTACCAGGCAAGGCTGCCCGCTCTCCCCATTATTGTTTGCAATAGCTATGGAGCCACTCGCAGTTAAGCTTCGAGACTGCGCACATAGATGGGGCATACGAGAATTCAACACATACCACATAAGATTCCTATACGCAGATGATGCCTGATATATTTGTGCAAACACTCTGCCTCCCTAACCGAGGTAATGCGAATACTGAACATGTTTGCTCTTGTCTCCGGCTTGCATGTGAATTGGTCTAAGTCTTGTATCTTACCTGTCTGTCCATTGAACAGAGAGCGTCTCTCCCCATACATCAACTAACATGGACACACCAGACCTTCAAATACTTGAGTGTTCAGGTGTATCACTCTATGTCAGACTTAAGGGAAGGTAACTAAGACAGACTGCTCCGCTCCACCCATGGCTCCTTGAGATTTTGGAGTTCCTTGCCTCTATCCCCAATGGGCCGGACAGCCATAGTCAAGATGCTAATATTACCAAGATTCTTATACTATTTTACCACACTCCCAGTGATTCTGCTGCGCTCATTCTTCCACAAAGTGCATTCCCTACTGACTGACCTGCTCTGGGCCAGAGATGGACGCAGAGTAGCCCTAACTACTACACAATATCCACAAGTAGAGGGAGGCCTGGGCATGCCGAATCTCAAACTATACTATGCAGCAGCCCAACTTCAATGGGTTACTAAATGGCTCAACGAGCCGTTCAATGCAGAGTCTACAGCAATATCGGCTTACACAACCCCAAAAAACGATATTGACATGTTTACTAGCGGGTCCCCCTTATCCACCAAACAATTCACCCTTAATGGATACGGCTAGACACTTCTGGAAGAGATACGTGAAGGGTAAATTGCAGTCCCTCCCTTACTCCCCCCTACTCCCAGTGCCACAGTTACCGGGGATATATGCTCTATCCTCCCATCATGATGTACGGGCGGTTAACACCCTAAACACAGGAGACTCCTACACTGGCTCTAGTGCAATCAAGTTCGTGGATCTGGTGTCTGCGGGGGTGATGCGTTCGGGAGCCTTTCTGACATTCAATGCCATTACTAATCTCCTACGCAATTTATGGGGCTGTGGACACAACGAACCGAATGAATCCCTTCTACTCACTGCAATACTTTCTATGGGCGACGCAAAAGGCGTGGTTGCCAAACTATACAAAATACTTTTAGCGAGTAGCTGCAAGGCCCTAACCGCGGTCAAACTACGCTGGGACACTGTCCTCCCCAGACCAACGACACAAAAATCCTGGGAAACAGCCCTTAACTCTGTCAAGACCGTGTCTCGCAACTCCAGACTAAGGTACATGCAATTTAATTACGTGCATCAAGCTTATCTCTCCCCTGCTCGTATTCATAAAATATACCCAGGCGCTAACCCAACATGCCCAAGATGCGCTACCCCTGCAGCAACTTTCTACCATATGGTCTGGGAATGCCACGCGATTAACACTGGTTGGATCCGTGTCGTTGACACAACTGCAGAAGTGATAGACCAATTGTTGACCCCTACTCCAGAATCCTGCTTGCTTAAAATACGCCACCGCACAAAAGGTGACAAACACACTCACAAGTTTGTGGACTTGGCTTTTGTGTCATACAAACGCCTGATAGCCACACACTGGAAGGCCCTAAGCACCCCTTCCCACTCCCTTTGGTTGCGAGACCTACACGATTATGCAATGGCAGAGTCTCAAACATTAAGACACTTACAACATAAGGGTCAGATACAAGGTGGGACTGAAAGTTGGGACCTTTTTGTAGTCAGAATTGAATCCAGAGACGACAAGTATCCACCATGAGCGGGTCACGCTGTTATTAAAGTTACCCATAGCAGCAGAGTTAGTTAAAAGCAGAGCCACTCAACCGAACTGTCACACCAAGTCCATAAGTTATCTAACCACCAGCCACTCCTAGATATTGTTATTGCTCCACATCAAAACGCACACATAGATACGAAGACCTTAGTGTCTGTATAGTCGAATGCTTCCACTATTATATCTGACGCCAACATATATAAGTAAAAATAATAACCATCATGTCAAATGTTAATAGTTATATAAAGTTTATTGAATGTCAGTACACTAAAATACAGCTGTGATGTACAGTGTAATGCACATACATGAAGAAAAACACGCGGAGGGAAGCTGGATATTCTCTCACTAAGTCATATGTTATGTACTGCTACTTTTGTACCTTGTTTTGAAATAAGTTGAATAAACAGATTTAAAAATAAAATAGTGCCCCATGGAGGTTGGGGTCCCTGGGGTGCTGGGGGCCATGCAGCCCCCCCTGCATATGAAGCCGAGTCTCAAGATGGCTGCCAACACTTCCTGATTTGAATCAGCCAATCAGAGGTCTCCATTTCCATGCACAAGCTCATCATTATTCGCGAAGCTGTCACTGCCTGAGATATCTACATTTATTTTCCCTTTAATATTGCCAAAACTACTGAATGGACTTACACCAAATAAGTGAAAACACAATCTGTGTACCAAAAGCTAGCTTTCACCAAATATGGTGTAATTCCATCCATCGGTTCGGGCTGTAGTAGTGTTTCAAGGTCCTATGGGAATTAACATGGGAAACACAACTTTTTTTACCCCTCCTTTTTCTCAGCCCTGCTTGATGGATCACCCCAAAACTTTTTGTGCGCCGTGGTGCTTTTTTTTGGAAACTTTTGTGAAGACTCATCAAACGATGCCAAAGATATAGGCAAGTAAAAAAAAAAAAAAATCTATGGAAACAACGTCTTAACTATACCTACCTAGGTCACATAGATATATATATATATATATATATATATATATATATATACATGTGATCCATAAGAAATTCAAACTCTGGCACTCCATGCAGATTGCTGGCCTATATTTATTCCAAAAATTCCATTGAACAAAACATAGGGCATATATATATATATATATATGCATCCAATACTTCCTTATTGATTTGAAGGAAAGAAATCAAGACACCTTCGGTAGTTGCAGAAAAATCTATTTACAGAAGCACAAAAAGACTTCCACCCAACGCGTTTCAGCCGTAGCCTTGTTCACAGATGGGGGAGTGCTGAATACAACATATTTAAATACCAACCCCTAAACACTAAACATAAAAAGAGGACTCGATCTCCAATGTCTCCATACACGTTTTGAGAAAATGGGCGCCATCTTGTAAGGACCAATAAACATATTAAATCCATATAAATACTTAAATCAACCAGTTCAAATATAGTAATTCCAAATATAATTAATTTCATAATCCATAATCATTTGCATCACAATGTTTTCATGTCTCTAGTGGTTGACTCAATCCATACAAGGTTTCCATAATCCTATCAATGTCACTGTCAATAATTCATATTTCCCATAAAAATGTATAATTTAAATCCAACAAACCCCCAAAGTGACCTTTAAGATACCAAATATATACAAAACCAGCTCGGTTAGAAAATTTAATATTATCAAAAAAAGAAAAGAGAAAGAAAAGAAAAGAACAGGAGAAGAAAAAAAGTAACCTATCCGGACCAACTTTTATCTACCCAGATGTGTGTTCATCTCTTCACTTAAATTCAAACCTCTAGGGGAGAGAGTCATAAAGGTAATAATATACTTAGATTCCAAAATATGTAACATTTTCTGTCTATCAGCTCCCCGGGAGTTTAATTTAATTTGATCACACACCATATAGCTAAGTAATCTTTCATCCCCTTGATGCATCTCATGGAAGTGCCGGGCCACATGGTAATTGCAATCAAAGTTACGAATAGCTCTTAAAGGTCTAGCATTCTCTTTTTCGCCTTATGTATCGTACTTCCGACATATATTTTGTCACATGGGCATCTCAAACAATATACACAGAAGTCCGTATTACAGGTAAAGAAAGTAGATTTGGGCTTAAAGTGACTAGGGCATGAAAGATCTGTTTCAATACCCAAATTATCCAAATTCACAAATGGATCATCATGTGCATCCGTATCGTCATCCAACACAGACAATGTATGTAACAGGTCAATATCTGAGATGCATAGACTGCTTGTATTGTCTTTTTCTGTCAAAACAGTTTCAACTACCACTTTATTTTTGGACCATTTCTTCAATTTTAATTTTCTTACAAAAGGGAAAAAATCTATCCGAGTCTGGACATAATCAAAATTATTAGTGGGACAGAATGATAGACCCAGAGCTAGGAGACTTTCCTCCTCTTTAGTCAATACTCTGTTGGATAAGTTCACCACAGTCATTGCAGTGCTTTGCGTGCCCTCGTTGTCATTCCCGATGTTGTGGGACCTTCTTTTCTTTCTTCGTACCCTCGCTGCAAGGTTCCTCTTCCTCTGCCTCTCTGTCCTCGTCCCCTGCCCCTGGATTGGAAAGAGTATTTTCTCTGTTCTGTCCTTCTTTGATTTAAAAGGTGAAACTGTTTCAAAAAATTCGATCTACTAGCACTCGTACCCACATCCAAGTTCTTCCCTAAGGGGGTGTCCGGCACATCTGAGAGACTACCATCCGATACATCACTCTCTTCAGGCAATTGTAAATTAATACTAGACACTTCATTAACAACCAAAGGTGTGGGTTCCTTGTAGTCCTCTGAATACATGTAATCGTACTTTTGATGAAAAGTTAAAATCCTCCCAGCCTGATAATCCTTAAAGTCCCGAATAAATTTCCTTTGTTTCTTCACGGTAATCTCCTCTTCAAATTTGGAAAGTTTTTGATCCAAATTCTCTTTCACTTCATCAAAGGTGCTCTGCGATACTAATGTCAAGATCAGCTTGATGGTTTTCTCAATCTCTTCCAAACAAATTTCTCGATCCTTTGACGCATACTTTATCAAAATTTTCATCATGTTGAGGGAACTCACTTTAGAGTTTTCTGCCCATTCCTCCAGCAATTCCGGGTCCGGGTCTTCATATGACGGATTGTATAGATACGTAGACCCCTAGGGACCCGTTCAACCTCAATATATTGCTGAAGAGACTCAATCTCCCACCACTTGGACAGTTCTTTTCTCATAAATTTCTCCAATTTATCATATAATAATTGTGTTTGTAAACCAGAGCTTGCAGTAGAACCTCCTTGATGTGCATCTCCTTCATAGGCTTGCTTAGTGAAAAAAAGTTTCCTGGATTTCCCTTTTCTACGAGCTTCTAGTGAGGAAGCCATCTCCTTAACAATCTCCAAAATCTCAAATTTCCAAAAATGCAACTAACCGAATGTGGGCACTAATTCCGAAGTAATATATTAATACTGAAGCCCACTCCACACCACACAAAAGGCGTCACAATATAAATAAGGGAGGAAAAAATGCTCTTATCTTGTTTTAAATGCCAGTAGTATTTGTTTGGTGTTGAGTTGTATTGTGCTTATGCTATCCATTCCCAATGTCAAAGCGGTTACAAGTTCACACATGCTGTCAATATATCAAAACGGAATCAAAAGTCAGTTCACTATGCAGAGATTTTAAATCATTGCTGCAAAATTACATTCCTCTTTCTGTGGGTAATCCAATCACTTTCCCTTTCACACACACTTTTATAACCAAATAATGACAGCGGTCTGAAATATCGATATAATTCCAATATTTACAGAGTTCATGCGTTCCAAAATTACAGGCAATAAATCAAAATTACTTTGTTTACCCTCAAGCAGTAATGCTGAAACACCGTCCGTTCACTGCAACGAGCCGGCCCCAAGCACTTGCAAGTGAGGTGACTTCCAGCTTTTCCATCCGATACGACACAGCCGCCCGTTCTCCCAAGATGGCGGCCACAGCTAAACTTCTTCTAACAGCCTGCGGCCGCAATTCAACTTCTCTGACAGTTTGCGGTCAGTGTTACCGTTAAGCACACGGTGCTTCAAATCTCAGAGGTTGGTAGCACCCTCAAAACTAGCTGTATGTAAAACTAGGTGAATTATCTCCCAGCTCTCCTAACCAGTATTCTGTGACCACTGATACTCCCAAGATGGCGATCACGCTTCACCTTTCTCACCAAGCGTACTGGCATTATTTAGTTTTATTTCCACCAGGGGCCAAAACCCCAAATCCTGGCATCGTCTTCAAACAGATCCAGATTTAGAAGATTTGATAGGAAATGTCCCAGCGTTAACATATCGAAGAGGTAGATCATTACGGGATAATCTGAGTCAGAATATCGTGGTGAGCAATAATATTTCTGACAATGTGAGATCTAAGGTGACAGGGTTTTACTGCTGCCATCAGTGTAAAGCATGCAAGTATAGTAATGATTGTAAAAATGTAAGACTGGGTAATGGACAAAAGGATCATGAGATGAAGGGTTTCTTTACCTGTAATACGGACTTCTGTGTATATTGTTTGAGATGCCCATGTGACAAAATATATTTTGGAAGTACGATACATAAGGCGAAAAAGAGAATGCTAGAACATGTAAGAGCTATTCGTAACTTTGATTGCAATTACCCTGTGGCCCGGCACTTCCATGAGATGCATCAAGGGGATGAAAGATTACTTAGCTATGTGGTGTGTGATCAAATTAAATTAAACTCCGGGGGAGGTGATAGACAGAAAATGTTACATATTTTGGTATCTAAGAATATTATTAACTTTATGACTCTCTCCCCTAAAGGTTTGAATTTAAGGGAAGAGATGAACACACATCTGGGTAGATAAAAGTTGGTCCGGATAGGTTACTCTTTTTCTTCTCCTGTTCTTTTCATTTCTTTCTCTTTTCTTTTTTTGATAATATTTAATTTTCTAACCGAGCTGGTTTTTTATATATTTGGTATCTTAAAGGTCACTTTGGGGGTTTGTTGGATTCAAATTATACATTTTTATGGGAAATATGAATTATTGACAGTGACATTGATAGGATTATGGGGACCTTGTATGGATTGAGTCAACCACTAGAGATATGAAAACATTGTGATGCAAATGATTATGGATTATGAAATTGATTATATTTAGAATGAATTATATTTGAACTGGTTGATTTAAGTATTTATATGGATTTAATATGTTTATTAGTCCTTACAAGATGGCGCCCATTTTCTCAAAAAGTGTATGGAGACATTGGAGATCGAGTCCTCTTTTTATGTTTAGTGTTTAGGGGTTGGTATTTAAACATGTTGTATTCAGCACTCCCCCATCTGTGAACAAGGCTACGGCTGAAACGTGTTGGGTGGAAGTCTTTTTTGTGCTTCTGTAAATAGATTTTTTTGCAACTACCGAAGGTGTCTTGTTTTCTTTCCTTCAAATCAATAAGGAAGTATTGGATGCAAATTAATGGGACTCCCGATCCCATGACACGACCGCCACATAGAGCCTCGATATTTCTGGAACATTTTGTGAAAAAAGAAAAAAAAAAATATATATATATATATATATCCATCTTACTATATATATATATATATATATAGATATATAGATAGCTATACATATATATATATATGTACAAATCTACCAATGCCTTTTGTTTCTGCCTATTGCTTCTAGCCATGGCCCTTGGGGGGAGGCTAGGCCCCAGATACTAAAAAATTCACAAGCAACACCAAGAAAATGGAGATAAAGGCGGTCATTATGAACATGTCGGTCCAGGCCGCCATGCCGGTGGTGGCAATAATTACCGCCACCGGCATGGCGGTCCAGACCGCCATATAATGTTCATGGCATGACCCCCACTGGTGTAGCTCCGCCACTGCCAGGCTACCGCCGCTAGGCTTCCTGGCGATGGCGGAGTTACATATCCGACAGGGCAACGCTGCAAGCAGCGCTGCCTGCCCGATAATGTACCTGTTTTCCCCCAGCTTTTTCCTCGCAGTTTACCCCGGCAGGGAAAGGCTGAAGGAATGGGTGCCTCGGGGCCCCCGTGCCCAGCCCTGTCACTCATGTCACTGCCAGATTTATGGGCCCAGCAGAGTGATCATTTTGTGGCCGGCGGGGTCTTCATCACGCTAATGGTCTTTTGTAGACCGCAAGCACCAAACTCAGTGGGTTTTCCTGCCGAGTTCGTAATGACCACCAAAGTACTTTAAATGGAGGCCCCAAGCCCTCCCAAAAAAGTGCAAGCTTTCCCCTTTAGAAAAAAGTTAATGCAGAATAGGTCCCTAGTGTAACTCCAGGCTATCAAACTGCAAGCAACCAAATTTAGAAATTTAAGAAAAAGGTAAAAAATACTGGTCCATTCAGGTAGCAAACCTGCCTGAAAACCTATTTTTGAGTTGATTTTGCTGCTTCTCGAGTAGGAAATCTTCAAAAAAATAGCCCTGCTCACTATGACTGCCCACTTTAGAAAATAGCGCTGGCAGCTAGCAACCAGATATAGCGCTAGGGGATGTCAGATCTCACTCGCACTTGGCAGCTCGCTTGCTGGAGCCTCACATTGTTCCCTTTGTTATCGCACTGCTTAATTCTAACACACGGTGATAGGTGAAATGTGGCAAGAACTCTGCGTTAAAGCAGTATCATCAACTCACTAAGGGCCACATGTACAAATATCAAGTATTGCGACTCGCAAATTGTGAGTCTTAGCAACTCACAATTTGTGAGTCACAGAACCTGATGTACAACAGTGTCAATGACACTGTTTGCGATTACCAGTGGGGTCGCAAATTACCTACCTCATACATATTCATGAGGCAGGTAGTACTTTGCAACCCCATTGGGTATGTCCACCTTCACAGAGATGGTGGCCTGCTGGGGACAGCAGAACACCATGTCTGTAACTGCTTTTGAATAAAGCAGTGGTTTTTTTTTGGTTTTTTTAAAATGCTTCCGGTTTTCTTAAAGGAAAACGGGATGCATTTAAAAACAAAAAATGTAAAGTTTTCTTTTCCTTTTTTCAGAGCAGGCAGTGGTCCGTGGGACCACTGCCTGCCCTGAAAAAATATTTTTGCATCCATTCACAAAGAGGAAGGGGTCCCGTCGAGACTCCTTCCCATTTGCGAATGGGTTAGCACCAATTTGAAATTTGTGCTACCTACCATGCTGTCACAAAACAATCACACATCGTATTGCGACTCGCAATTAGGAAGGGAAATGTATTTAATTTACCTGGAAGTCGCTTGTAGAGTGGTAAACCCTATAGCCAGGGCATGTAAAATAAATGCTACCAGTGGGCCTGCAGCACTAATTGTGCCACCCACGTAAGTAGCTCTGTAAACATGTCTCAGGCCTGCCACAGCAGAGCCTGTGTGCATAGTTTAACTGTCACACTGACTTGACATTTAAAACCTTTGCCAAGCCTAATTCTCCCCTTTTCTGACATTTAAGTCAACTCTAAGGTCGGCCCTAGGTAGCCTTTAGGTCAGGGTGCTCTGTAAGCAAAAGGCAGGACATGTACTTCTTAAGTTCTCATGTCCTGGTAATGAAAAACTCCCAAAATTGTTTTTCATTACTGTGAGGCCTGCCCCTCTCATAGACCAGCACTGGGAATTCCTTATACCATCTTTGAGCTGTAATTACTGATCTGAGAGGAGTAGCTGCATCATGTTTAGTACCATTGGAATGGTAATAACAAATCATCTTTTCTGGTAAGGCCAGATTTATTATTGCTATTTTAGAAATGCCACTTTTAGAAAGTAGGCATTTCTCTGCAATCTCTTCCCAGTGTGCCTACAGTTTATCTCCAATACACGACTGAGTAGGGTGAGGTGACATCTATACTCTGTCATGACCCACCCGTTGTCTATGTCTGTGGCCCACTGGAAATGTGGCGAGGTCTCGGTTCCTATAGGTTCTGCCTTGAGCCAAGTAGGGGCTACCCTTTCTGGTAGCCACGGTGCTACTGACGGAGGGAATGCCAAAGGCAGTCCGTGCCCTCCAGAAGGAGTCCCCGAGGGAACAAAAACAAGAAGGTTAAAAAACTCAACGAGGAACTGCTGGAACAAAAACAAAAAGTAAAAAGTAAATCTGAACAAAAGACAAAAATGACAATGAAAAAAGCTGGTACAGGTTCAGAAAACATAAAACTGACGCAGAAGAACAGGAGTGAAGATCACCACACAAAGGAAGTGGTGCAGCGCAAAGAGAACAGGAATCACACACCTTATATACCCAAAGAACAGGAAGTAAAAGATACCATATTGAATTGGGAATATAGCATAAAAACCTATAGAAAAAGTCACCATGTTAAGTAAGGTTCTAAAGGCATGCAGGGAGAAGGAAGGCATACTGGGAAGGAGAAAGGATCATGGAAATGAAAGAAAGGCATAAATACAAGAAGAAACGAGGAAGGCAGAAAAGAAGAAAGAAAAAAGAAGCAGAAGGTAAGTGGGGGTGAATGGAGAGTGGAGGGAGGCAAAAACTAGCAGGGGTGCGCCGCACCCTTAATGTGTTGATGCTCCATGCCCAATTTGGGGGTCTCGATAAAAATAGAATATGGCATGGGTGCGGCACGTCCTGCTGCTACAGCTCGCGCTCACGCCAGCGCCCCAATCCGAATGTTCGGCTTGCGCCGCGACCTGCAGCACAACACACTTGTGCATTCCCTTCAGACACCCACAGCACAGGATACTCAATTGCATCTGCATACTGATGGGTCTTCCTGGGGAGGAGGTTGAGAAGGGTACACACTTACACCTCAGAGGGGTAGTGCCTGGAGTGCACTTAAAGGAGCTGCTTTCTTCACACTGATAGTCTGGAGCTAAGATTGACCTGAAAGGGGGACCTGTGCATTTCACAAGAACTCTTTGTATTTACCCCATACATCAAAGGCAGTTTTTGATATAAATATTAGGCCCATGACCCACTCGAGACAGTACACTTCTGGACTCATCATCATCATCAAATACTTTATTTGATTGAATAAAAACAATCATAAAAGCAGATAATTCATATTAAAAATATCACTCAATATTTAAAATAATATAAAAACAGTAAGTCAAACCGTATCTAAAAGGACCGTATAGCGAGAATGCATAAGAAGGCATTAAATAAATTCACATAAAAAACACAGTTCAAAAACATGACAGAGAAAATCAGTATAAGAGTGTGTTTTAAAACAAAAACTATTGTCATTAATAAAATTCGTTTAAAATTTATGCAAATATGAAAGCCCTATCTAGGTAATTTGGTAATATGGTCTGGCCTTCATTACTGCACATAAAAATAAAGCTATTCCATTGCAAATCACAATTGATGGTAAGGACAGAAGGTAATTAAAGGCAGGGCGACATTGTTTAAAATGCATTGATTTTAAAAATGGGATCACAAATGCTTTCCTTAGGTCTGCATAAAATTTACAGAAGAAGAGAATGTGTATTGTACTTTGCTCAGACACTAAGGGGGTGATTCTAACCCTGGCGGTCGGTGTTAAAGTGGCGGCCAACCCGCCAACAGGCTGGCGGTCCAAAAAATGGAATTCTGACCCTGGCGGGAACCGCCAACACAGCCCGCCAACTTAACACTCCGACCGCCGCGGCGGTACAGACAAACAGCGCGGCGGTCACCGCCAACAGGCAGGCGGCAGACAATGTACCGCCCACACTATCATAACTCACCAATCCGCCACCTTTTCCGGGGCGGGAGCACCGCCGATAAAAACACGGCGGAAACAGACTACGAACGGGAAAACGCTCACCAAAACACACTCCACGAGTACGGAGGACAGCATGGAACCCGAATTAAACATCCTACCTGCTCTCGTCTACCTTCTCATCTACCACGAGTACGAAGTCCGGCGCAGACGACAACGGTGAGTACTGCACCTACGACACACGGGAGGGGGAGGACGAAAGGTTACGGGCACACACATATGCGACCCCCCCTCCCCCCAATCATGTACTCACCAATGCAGAGCACCAAGTCACAGTGACACCACCCAAACACCCCTGAAAAATGCTAGGACATAATCATATTTGGAATAAATATTTATGTACCAAAAAGCTCCAGAAAATTAGCGTACAACCATGAAAGATATCCACAACAAAACAAATGACATACACATCAGTGTATAACTGAAGTACCAAGTCCTGCACATCCTACGAATTCAGCATGTCCGTGGGCCAAAGTCTTGAGAAACAAGGGCAAAGCCCACACAGGAGACCTGAGTCCTTTGGAGAGAACACTGCAGGGGCATCAGATGTAAAAACTACAGGCACCTCAGGGGGAAGGGAAGGGGGGGGCACCACAGCCACATGAGTCCACGACGCCAGATCCACGAGGAGCCACCATGCCCACGGGACCATCCTGGGGAGTGCAAAGCCACAGTCTCTCAAGTCTCTGCAGTGGGTGGATTGCCCACTGGACCATCCTGGGGAGTGCAAAGCCACAGTCTCTCAATGTCTCTACAGTGGGTGGGCTGCCCACTGGGCCATCCTGGGGAGTGCAAAGCCACAGTCTCTCAAGTCTCTGCAGTGGGTGGATTGCCCACTGGACCATCCTGGGGAGTGCAAAGCCACAGTCCATCAGGTGGATGACAGTCTCCACTGGTCAAGGAGGAGGCATGGTGGGCACAATGAACCATCAACGGTGCTTGAGACGGCGGTGCCCTGTTCAGCGGTGCTTGAGACGGCGGGGCCCAGCGGAGCGGTGCTTGAGAGGAAGGGCCCAGCGGAGCGGTGCTTGAGAGGAAGGGCCCAGCGGAGCGGTGCTTGAGAGGAAGGGCCCAGCGGAGCGGTGCTTGAGAGGAAGGGCCCAGCGGAGCGGTGCTTGACAGGAAGGGCCCAGCGGAGCGGTGCTTGAGAGGAAGGGCCCAGCGGAGCGGTGCTTGACAGGAAGGGCCCAGCGGAGCGGTGCTTGAGAGGAAGGGCCCAGCGGAGCGGTGCTTGAGAGGAAGGGCCCAGCGGAGCGGTGCTTGAGAGGAAGGGCCCAGCGGAGCGGTGCTTGAGACGGCGGGACCCAGCGGAGCGGTGCTTGAGAGGAAGGGCCCAGCGGAGCGGTGCTTGAGAGGAAGGGCCCAGCGGAGCGGTGCTTGAGAGGAAGGGCCCAGCGGAGCGGTGCTTGACAGGAAGGGCCCAGCGGAGCGGTGCTTGAAATGAAGGGCCCAGCGGAGCAGTGCTTGAGACGGCGGGGCCCAGCGGAGCGGTGCTTGACAGGAAGGGCCCAGCGGAGCGGTGCTTGAAATGAAGGGCCCAGCGGAGCGGTGCTTGAGACGGCGGGGCCCAGCGGAGCGGTGCTTGACAGGAAGGGCCCAGCGGAGCGGTGCTTGAAATGAAGGGCCCAGCGGAGCGGTGCTTGAGACGGCGGGGCCCTGTTCAGCGGTGCCTATCTCCACGGCGGGGCCCTGTTCAGCGGTGCTCTTCTGCACCGCGGGCCCTGTTCAGCGGTGCCTATCTCCACGGCGGGGCCCTGTTCAGCGGTAATCTTCTGCACCACGGGCCCTGTTCAGCGGTGCCTATCTCCACGGCGGGGCCCTGTTCAGCGGTACTCTTCTGCACCGCGGGTCCTGTTCAGCGGTGCCTATCTCCGCGGCGGGGCCCTGTTCAGCGGTACTCTTCTGCACCGCGGGCCCTGTTCAGCGGTGCCTATCTCCGCGGCGGGGCCCTGTTCAGCGGTACTCTTCTGCACCGCGGGCCCTGTTCAGCGGTGCCTATCTCCGCGGCGGGGCCCTGTTCAGCGGTGCTCTTCTGCACCGCGGGCCCTGTTCAGCGGTGCCTATCTCCGCGGCGGGGCCCTGTTCAGCGGTGCTCTTCTGCACCGCGGGCCCTGTTCAGCGGTGCCCATCCAGCAGGTCAAGGGAGCCAGACCTGGCCTGGACTCCCTGTTCAGTCGCCCTCGGACCGTGACGTTTCTGGACCCTTCGGGGACGGACTCCTGGCCTCCTTAGTGTCCTCCTTCCCAGCTGGGATGTGGCATGTGGGGTCCACCTTCTCCGCGCTCCTGCTGCCCTTCCGCTCCTTTGATGGGGCTCTCGGGCCCTTGCCTCCCCCAGATGGTGTGGGTGGTGAAGTGGCCGCACATTGCTCCTTGGGGGCAGCCCTGTCGGTCCTCGCACGGCGGTCCTTGGTTTTGCGGGTCCTCTTGCCGGGGGGGGGGCTGGACGTGTCCTTGCTGCTGATCGATGCGTCACTGCTGGCAAAGGGTGGGCTCCAGAACCCAGGCACAACAGTGACACCCGAAGCTGGGCTGGTGGTGGCTGCGGTGCTCTTGGGACTCTTTGAAGATGGATGGGGGAGGTCATCGGGGGGAAAGAGGTTAAGGTTAGCCAGGAAGAGTTTTTTAGGGCCAAGGTAAAGGGTAGGAGAAGTGGAGATGGAAGTGGAGGTAGAGGAGGTGGTTGTAGGAGAGTCAGGTGTGCTGTCTTTGGGTGAAGGTGCTGGTGCAGTAGGCTGTCGTGAGGTGGATGGCTGTTGGGTGGGTGGCTGCCTGCGTTTGTGTGTCTTGGAAGAGGGGGTGACAGACACAGTGGGAGAGGACACAGGGGACGTGTACATGGCAGTGGGGGTGGTGACTGCACGAGTGTGGACTGTACTGGAGGGTAAGGTGGTGATGGAAGCACTGGCTGATGTTGGGGTGCATGCAGGTGTGAGTGTAGACGTCACAGGGAGGGAGGAGGGAGACGAGGAGGAGGGGGACACAGGGGTGGCAGTGGCTGTTGGCATGTCTGCATCTGGGTGTTGCTCGGGTGAGTGTTTGCGGGATCTGTGGTGCTTGTGTTTGGATGAGCTGCTCTTGGGTGTTGAGGTGTGTGCAGGCTGGTCTGATGGTGTGGATGGGATAGGCTGAGGAACAGGAGACAGAGAAAGGCTGGAGTCAGTAAGAAGAGGGAGGCTGGAAACAGGGACAATGGCTGCCGTCAGTGCTGAGGCCAGAGCAGTGAACGCTCGTTGATGGGCAGCCTGACCCGAATGAATGCCCTCCAGGTACGCATTGCTCTGTTGCACCTCCCTTTGCACACCCTGGATGGCATTCAAAAGGGTCGTCTGCCCAACAATGAGCGTCCTTACCAGGTCAATGAGCTCCGCACTGAGGGCAGCAGGGGCAACAGGGGCAGGGGCTGAGGTGCCTGGGGCGAAGGAGACGCGCGCCTTCCTGGGCGAACCGGCACGGAGCGAAGACTGAGGGGCTGCTGGGAGGGCGGGGCTGGTGCGCTGGGTGGCGGCTGTACCTGTAGAGGCGGGGGCACGGATGTTGCCGCCACCCCTAAGGAGCTCCCATCCGAGGACGTGTCGCTTTCGCTGCTCTCACCAGCGGTCCCCATCGTGGTGCTCCCCTCGCCCTCCGGATCACTGGTGCCCTCGGTGTCTGTTCCTGGGCCCACCGGGGCCTTGTGTCCTGCAGCTCCCTCGTGCTCCGATGCCATATCTCCTCCGCCTGATGATGCTAATGCACACATGCACAAGAAGATGAAGAGAAAGGGTGGGGGGAGAAAAAAGAAGACCAGGTTGAGTGCATGCAATGTCAACACCGTTGGCGGAGAGGACAGACACAGGTGCCTAATGCACTAAGCCGCGCATTCGGGGTACACTACTCAGTACTACTGACTAAGACAACAGGCCAAGAGACGTCAAACGCGCACATGGGAGATGCTGGACCTTCAATGGCTGTACTTGTCACCCTACAGAGGTGGGGGCCGGGGGCACAGGGCCATGCCTAAGGGAGAGGACTACACTACAGAAAGCGCCCTGGCCTAATGTCACCCACAGCCCTCCTCCCCCACCCAGACGCCTCCACTGCGCAGAAAGATAGGAGAATGTGCTGATACTCACCCCCTTGTGTCTGCTGTGATGTCTTAAAGCGCCCATCCAATTCAGGGTAGGCCACCGCCAGGATCCGGGACATCAGGGGGGTCATGGTGCGACTGGCACCCCTCCTAGGTTGGGAGGCCATCCCCAGCAGTGTTTCTGCGGTCTTCCTTGTTCCGCGGCGGATGTCCTCCCACCTCTTGCGGCAGTGGGTGCCCCGTCTGTTGTGGACCCCCAAGGTCCGGACTTCCTTGGCGATGGCACGCCAAATCTCGATCTTTTGATGGGCGCTGACCTATTAGACATGTACAGGGTGGAAAGGAGGAAATCATCAATGGCCTGCATGTTAGATGTAATTGGCCCCACCCCACTTTGCCATATGGCACATGCTCTCATCTGTCGGGCGTTGCACTCCTCATTCGCCCCCCACCCCACCAACTTACATCCACCCCAATCCACACAGGCATAGCCCATTCCATTAGCACCCGGGGTACTCACTTGTTGGTCTGGAGGACCGTAGAGTAGCGCATACTGGGGGAGGACCCCATCCACGAGCTTGTCCAATTCTTCAGACGTGAAGGCAGGGGCCCTTTCCCCAGTCACAGCAGCCATTGTATCTTCCAGACCGAGGTCACAGCAGCACTTGCAGTATAGGTCCTCTCCTGTGGATGATCACGTCTCGAGTGATTAAGCAGATAGAAAATGGCGGTCACGTCCGCGGCGGTGCGTACCGCGGCGGTGCGTACCGCGACCGCCGGCACACTTCGTTATTGGCTCCTGAAACCCATAGGCTTCAATGTTAACCAATGCGGCTTTGCGCCGCGGTCTTCGACCGCCTACTGCCACGGTGTGCCCCGCCAGCGCAGTGACCTCACATCCCATTGTCCCACTTCACAGGTCAGGCAGCGGCCATTTCAAGGGCCCACATGGCTTAATTTTGACTGCGACACACAGGCCTAGGCCTTGCATTGCCACACATACACGCCTTTCAACCCATTGCCATTCTTTAACTGTGCAAGCTGTCTGTACGTACCTGTGGTTTGGCTGACTCTGTGCTCCATGTTGTCCTTCCTAGGCACCGTCCGCTGGGACTTGGGATGAGAAGGAGGAATCCTCGCGTGTACCGACCGCTGGTGGACCTGTCGACAATGGAAGAACGCCATATAATCCTTCGATACCGACTTGACCGTGCCACTATCCATGAACTGTGTGCCCAGCTGGAGCCAGCCCTGATGTCCCCCATCCGCCAACCCACAGGGATTCCCCCTCTGGTGCAGGTTTTGTCAGTCCTCCATTTTTTGGCCAGTGGGTCATTCCAGACCACAGTGGCCATGTCATCTGGAATGTCTCAGCCTATGTTTTCAAAGATTTTGAGCAGAGTGTTGTCTGCCCTGATGAAACTCATGCGGAGCTACATCATTTTCCCCGAGGAGGGTGACTTGCCCACAGTGAAGGGTGATTTCTATGCCCTTGGACATATCCCCAACATCATTGGTGCCATTGATGGGACCCATGTGGCTTTGGTACCCCCAAAAGACGATGAGCAGGTGTACCGAAACAGAAAGAATTATCATTCGATGAATGTCCAGGTGGTCTGTTTGGCTGACCAGTACATCTCCCATGTAAATGCCAAGTTCCCAGGGTCAGTGCATGACGCGTATGTGATGCGAAATAGCAGCATCCCCTATGTGATGGAGCAGCTACAGAGACAACGTGTGTGGCTAATAGGTGACTCTGGTTACCCCAACCTGCCGTGGCTACTGACCCCAGTAAGGAATCCCCGGACAAGGGCAGAGGAACGCTACAATGAGGCCCATGGGCGTACAAGGAGGGTGATTGAGCGAACCTTTGGCCTCCTGAAGGCCAGGTTTAGGTGCCTGCATATGACTGGTGGATCCCTAATGTACTCACCAAAGAAGGTGTGCCATATCATCGTGGCGTGCTGTATGCTTCACAACCTGGCTTTGCGACGCCAGGTGCCTTTCCTGCAGGAGGATGGTCCAGATGGTGGTGTTGTAGAAGCCGTGGAGCCTGTGGAGAGTGAAGAGGAGGAAGACTCTGAGGACGACACAGACAATAGGGACAGAGTGATACAACAGTATTTCCAGTAACACCCAGGTAAGAATCACCCACGCCATTTCACAATTGCTTCTAGCCTCCTGCATCTGTACTTTCTGTAGTTCCCCACAGATGTTTTTTATTAATTTATGCCTTTCCCTTCCCTTCTCAGTGCTGTCTGACTCAGTACCTGACTTCTGCTTGGTTCGCCCATGAAATACAGCGTATTGACATTGGTATGTTGTCATGACTAATTGACAGAACAGAAATTGAACAGTAATATGTTATCCCTTTGTTAATAATACAGCATGACTCAAAACAGGTTTGTGTGCAAAATGTGATTTATTTACAGTGCTAGATACCGGTACATGTGATTCTAAGGGTGATGGGTGGGGGTGGAGGAATATCCATGGCAGTGTCCAGTTCTCAGTCTCACAGGTGCATTGTTCTTTTGCCTGTGGAAGGATGGAGCATAGGCAGTTCATGGTTGGACAGGGTGGCAATGTGGGACAGTGGGAAGACTTGAGGGGGTATGTCCTGCTGGCGGGGGTCTTGACATCCTACTCTGTCTTTTTCTTTGGTCTCAGGCTCCTCTTACGGGGTGGTTGTTCTTCAGCAGGAGGTGGGGTTCTGGGGGGCTGTCGAGGTGTTGGGACCTCCTGTCCACTAGCGCCGGCGGAGGTGGTAGGCTGTTCCTGGTCCGGCCTAGTGACAGGGGCCCTGTGTGGTGCACCATGGTCCCGCAACGCGGCCTCTATCCTGTGGAGGGCCAGGACGATGGTCCCCATTGCGGTCCCGATGATTCTCAGCTCCTCCCTGAACCCCATGTAGCGTTCCTCCTGCTGTGCCTGGATCTCAGTGAACCTGGCCAGTACCGTCGCCATCGTTTCTTGGGAGTGGTGGTAGGCCCCCATGAGGGTGGTGAGGGCCTCTTGGAGAGTGGGTTCCCTGGGCCTCTCCTCCCCCCCTGTCGCACAGCAGCCCTCCGAGCTGCCCGGTTTCCCCCGGCCTCTGTCCCCTGGCCGGTGTGCCCGCTCCCACTGCCCCCAGGTCCCTGTTGTTGTTGGGGTGTCGGGTTAGCCTGGGTGCCCTGTAGTGGCAGACACACCGCTGATTGAGCTGTCCTAGAGACAGAGGCATGGGCCCGCTGGGTGGAGCTGTGCTGGTGTCGGCAGAGGGGGTCGGGTCTGGTGTGGCCTGTGTCTGGGTGAGGGGAACCGACTGCCCAGAGGTCCCCGATGGTCCGGGCTGGTCATCAGGTTCACTGTCGACAGAGCTGCTATCCTCAGTGTGGGCCTGTTCCGGTGGTGGGATGGACACTTCTGGACCCTCCTGGCTGGTGTGTTGTCGTTCGGGTCCTGCATGGGGTAAGAGAGTTTGGTTATTGTTTCTGTGTGTGCAATAGCATGCGTGTTGTGGGTGCCCTTGTCCCCCAGTGCAGGCATTCCCTGGAGGGAGGTGTTGTGAGGGTATTTAGTGGGGGGGAGGGGTTAGTGCAGTGGTCATGCTTAGGTGATGGGTGCCCATGGTTTGTGTTGGCATGCAGGAGTTGGTGTTGGGATGGGTGGGTTGTGCTGGTGAGACATTGTCAGGAAGGATGTGTGCTGGGGGGTTGGGGGTGAGGGTGGGGGAGTGGGTTGGCATGCTGGTGGGGTGTGGGGGATATAGTAGTTGAGATGGGACTTACCAGAGTCCATTCCTCCGGCTACTCCTGCGAGGCCCTGAGGATGCAGGATGGTCAAGACCTCTTGCTCCCACGATGTAAATTCGGGAGGGGTGGGTGGGGGTCCGCCGCCAGTCTTCTGGACCGCGATGTTGTGCCTGGAGACCATCGACCGGACCTTCCCCCGTAGGTCGTTCCATCTTTTGCGGATGTCCTCCCTATTCCTGGGATGCTGTCCCACCGCGTTGACCCTGTCCACGATCCGCTGCCATAGCTCCGCCTTCCTGGCTATACTGGTGTGCTGCACCTGCGAGCCGAAGAGCTGGGGTTCCACTCTTAGGATTTCCTCCACCATGACCCGGAGTTCTTGGTCCGAAAATCGTGGATGCCTTTGGGGTGCCATGGGGTGGTGTGGGTGAGGTGTGGGGTGGTGTATGTGATGAGGAGTGTGTTGGTGAGTGGTGCTTTGTGCTACTATGTGGTGTGTGTGATGGTGTAGTGTGCCTCAGTGTGTCTTGCTTTGGATTGTCTGCTGTGTCTCTCTCTCCTTCTCTCAGTAATTGGGGTCGCAGGGGTTTGTGGGTGATGTGGGTGTGTGTTTTATAGTTGGTTGATTGTGTGGGAGTGGTGTGTGTATGTGTATCAGGTGTGTGTTTTTCAAATTGTCCAATGTGGCTGTGTTTTGGTGATGTGTGTGTATTCTGACCGCGGCGGTGTGTAGCGCCAATGGAATACCGCGTTTGAATGACCGCCGTGTGGATTCGTGGGTCGTAATGGCATGGGCGTATTTCTGTTGGCGTGACGGTGGAGGTTTGGTCATCTCCAGTTTATCGCTGCCCGCCGATGTGGCGGGCTGCAGTGGAGGACGGATTTTTGGAGGTTTGGCCGTTGTGGGTCAGAATGACCGTGGCGGTTGACCGCGGCCGCGGCGGTGTTATGGCGGTCTTCTGACCGGCGGTAAGGGCATTTTACCGCCGAGGTCAGAATCACCCCCTAAGTCACAGCGACATTTAAACAAGACAGGGGTCCAATCGTTAATACACGGGAAGCTAACAAGACGATGGAAAATCTCTAATCTTAAACGCGTAAGGACAAACCGATGCCTTGGGTTTAGACATTGCTCAAATATGGTTCCATGCCATCTGTTTGTTGCAACATGAAATTCCTAATTACGCTGGGTTTCTTTGCCTCAGTGGCCCATCTTAAATCGGCCAGGTGAGTAAGACAAATATTTTTCAATTCTTTCCTGGAAATTGTTTCCAGTTTTACCGGAGTGGAATATAACTCAGGATAGCCAGGTCTGTAAAAAAAATCTTTATATAATTTAGCCAAGGAATTTTCAGCGGGTAAGATAATGCCATTGCGTCTTCTATGATGGCCCTATTCAGCCTAGCGGAATCAGAAGTCCATACTTTATGCCATAATAGGATTGGTTGCATACGAATTAAATCTATAAGGTATGATACCCCCAGTTCCAAATGGCATGCCAGTGTAGGGGTAGATTTTGGAGCGCTTAAAATAGACTTTAAAAAATCGTTTTCAACTATCTGTAGGTTGTTGCAGTTCCTATATCCCCAGAGTCCTGCCCCGTACAATGCAAGAGAAACACATCTTGCATTGTACAATGTCATCATATCCTTGGGAGTCGCTCTACCAACCTTTTTCGAAAAGTTTTTTATGGCCATGATAGTTTTAGTAAATGACAGCTTCCTTGATTTTATGGCTTGTGACCATGTCCCTTCATTATCGAACGTGATGCCTAAATATGAAAAAGTTCCTGTAACGTCTAGTTTCGTACCTTTTAGCATAATCTGGGTTTCTTAATAGAATTTCTGCCACATGTCATCAGGAAAGTTCTAGAATTGTTGATTCTGAGACCTAAGGCTTCCATATGCTTATCAAAGGTTGTGAGTAGCCTCTGCAATGCTACTGGGGTGCGGGCCATCAAAACGGCATCATCCGCGTACAGGAGTGCTGGGATCTTTCGAGAGCCAACTTGTGGGAGGTCACTGCAAGCGTCAGATAATACCCCCTCTAATTTGTTAATATATAAAGCAAACAATAGTGGCGCTAGTACGCAGCCTTGTCGTATCCCCGTTCAATAGGGAAGGCTGAGGTGCATTCACCCTGAAGCCCATAATGCACCTTGGCTTTAGCTCCAGCGTATAGTTCCCTAATAAAATGAACAATAGTTAGATCTACCCCCATGTCCAATAAGATAGGCCATAATGTACTATGGACCACACAGTCAAATGCTGAAGTCAGATCGACAAACATTAAATATAAGGCTCCGGCCTTGGCCCTCAGGTATTTGCCGAGTATAATGTCTAAATTCAGAGCCTGCTCCATGGTCCCTATTCCAGCTCTAAAGCCATATTGCAAGTCCGAAAGAATGTTATTTTCCTCTGTCCAATCTCGTAATCTATTTAGAACAATTTGTCCAGCAATCTTTGCAAGAGTATCAAGCAGAGAGATTGGGCAGTAGCATGCAGGATTTTGACAATCTCCCTTTTGGAAGATAGGAACAATAATGGACTCAGCCCAGGTCGGTATAAAGACTGTGGCACAGCAGGCGCGTAAAACTTGAGTTAGTAGTGGGCCCCAAAGTGAAACATTAGACTTGTAAATATCAATTGGGACTCCATCTGGGCCCAGCGCTTTCCCGCTTTTGCTAGCGTTAATTGCCTCTATAACCTCCTTGAGGCTAAATGGTGGAGAAATAGATTGAGGAACTGATCTCAGAGAGTTCGGTTCCAAGACCAAATCTTGAGCGGAGTATATACTAGAGAAAAAAGAAACCCAATCCTCTTCAGTAATGGCTATTTCAATTGATGGTAATGTTCCAACACACAGAAGAGGAGAGTTTACAATTTTCCAAAATTTAACGTTATCATTCCTAAGGCTTCCTTCATGAAGAGAATGCCAAGCCTCGTTTTTTAAATTCTGTTTTCTTCTTCTTATAGCCTTTTCATAATCCTTCCTCTGAAGGCTGATGTCATGTCTATCAGGGTTTTGTCTGTGTAGGCACTGTTTAAGATTTTTATAGGCTTGAGTACATTCACTATCAAACCATCTTTTGCCTACACAAGGTCTAGGTTTGCCAAAGCTAACTGTAAGAGAATTTTTGATTTCAGTAGTTATTACAGTGAAAGCGTTAATACAAGCCTGCGGGCAAATGTTGTCTGAAAGACAAATTTCAAACTCTTTGGGGAGTTTGCTCATTAATTGTTTCATGAACTGCGTAGGCTCGAGCTGTGACCAGCGGATAGTGTAGCCATTTCTTGTTCCCAATTTTATATTCTCTACCTTCTCCGTTGGTTCCTTGTGTTTAGTGATGGCTTGGGGGAATACAAGACTTAAACTTTGGGGGTAGTGGTCGCTAAACAAAGGCATCTCGAATATTATATTCAGACACATAAGTAGTAAGATTATTAGATAATAATATACAATCAATTATTGTGTTAGCATGTCTGCCATTAAATGTGGGTTTTAACTGTGGTTTACAATGATTTAAACTATTGCACAGAAGGAGATCAAATTTAAACAACGTTTCATTCAGCAAATTACCATGATGATTATGTGTAAAGTGGTATGAGTCGTCATCTCCACCCGTGCCAAAAGGACAGAATTTTTCCACAGATTGAGGACACAAATGTGTGTTAAAATCCCCCCCCCCCACACAATAAAAGTCTCATTATGCGCTGAGTTACATACTCGGTCCAGATCTTCCTGCAACAGCTTGAGTACAGAAAAAAAGCTTTGTTGAGGAACATTATTATAAATGTTAATAATCACCATTTGTGCAATGATTCTTAATTTACATGAGATCAGTTGATAAAATGGGTTAGAGCTTAGTCTTAGATCCTTAATTAAATTGAACTTGTTGGAGATGAAAGTACACAGTCCACCTTTTGCCCTGCACTGTGAGCAAGTGAACGGCGGGGGTGTGAAGTGTCCTAAAACCGTTTATGTGGATAGGGTCCACGGACCAAGTCTCTTGTAAACTCACCCAGTGAAAAGATCGCATATATTCTAACCAGTCTTCATCCTTACTTTTCGAGCGCAGACCCGCCTCATTCCAAAATAAAAATGAGTAATCCTCTCCCCCAGTTTTAGTCCCTTGCCCCACAGAAGACTGTTTAGATACTATGGGGGGTCATTACAACATTGGCGGTAAAAGCTGCTTACTGCCGTGCAGAAGACCGCTAACACACCGCCCTGGCCGCGGAAATCCGCCACATCTATTATGACACACATCCCAAAATCCGACAAAATTCCGACACCCACACAAGTCCGCCACACCAAAGGTCATTGATATACTGGCGATAACAAAACCTCCACCGTCATGCCAACAGAAATACGCCCATGCTATCACGAACCACGAATCCACGTGGCGGTCTTTCAACCGCGGTATTCCATTGGCGGTACACACCGCCGTGCTCAAAATACACACACATCTCCAAAACACCACCACATTGGACAATTCAAAATACACACACCTGATACACATACACACACCACTCCCACACACTCAATACTATATAAAACACACACCCACATCACCCACAAACCCCTACGACCAAAAAATCTGAAAGAAGGCCAGAGAGAGACACCACCATCCACAAACTAGCAGCCACAGGCACTCAACACCATCACCCACACTACTTCCACGCACAAAACACCACACACCACTACATATCACCACACTTATCACCACACACACCACCCCACACATCACCTATACCATCCCATGGCACGTCAAAGACACCCCAGGTTCTCGGAGGAGGAGCTCAGGGTCATGCTGGAGGAAATCGTACGGGTAGAGCCACAGCTATTTGGATCACAGGTGCAGCACACCTCCATAGCTAGGAAGATGGAGCTATGGCGAAGAATAGTCGACAGGGTCAACGCAGTGGGACAGCACCCAAGAAATCGAGACAACATCAGGAAGAGGTGGAACGACCTACGGGTGAAGGTGCGTTCCGTGGTCTCCAGGCACAACATTGCGGTACAGCTGACTAGTGGCGGACCCCACCTCCTCCCCCACAACTAACAACATGGGAGGAGCAGGTCTTGACTATTCTGCATCCTGAGGGCCTTGCAGGAGTCGGTGGAGGAATAGACTCTGGTAAGTCAAATCTTAACTATCATATCCCCCACCCTACCTGCATGCTATCACAGACCCCCTCCCTCACCCCCTCCCATATCACTCCAACTCCTCACATATGCACTACTAACACAAACCACCCATCCCAACACCAAGCCCTGCATGACACAACAAAGCATGGACACCCATCACTAAAGCATGCCCACTGCACATACCCATAACACCCCCCTCAACCATCATCACACAAGCCCCCACACAGGAGTGCAAGCACTGGGGTACACAGTCACCCACCCATTGCACACCATGACACACACAGATGCAATAATCATGCTTTTATACCCCTGCAGGACCACTACCCAACATCACCAGACAGGAGGGTCCAGACATCTCCACCCCACCCACAGAAGAGGCCCACAGTGATGACAGCAGCTCTGTCCAACTGGATCCAGATGACCAGCCCGGACCATCATGGGCCTCGGGACAGTCGGTTCCCCACACCCAGTCACAGGCCACCACAGACCTAACACCAGCACAGCACCCACCCAGCGGGCCCATACCTCCGTACCCCCGACACGTCAATCAGCTGTGTGTCCACCACTACAGGGAACCCAGGATAACCCACCACCCCAACAACAACAGGGACCTGGGGGCAGTGGTAGTGGGCACACGGTCCAGGGGACGGAGGCCCAGGAACACAGGGGAACTGGGAGGGCTGCTGTGCGACAGGGGGCGGACAGGTCTAGGGAACCCACTCTCCAAGAGGCCCTCTCCTCCATCATGGGAGCATACCACCACTCCCAGGAGACGATGGCAACGGTCCTGGCCAAGTTTCAGGAAACCCAGCGCATGCAGGAGGAACAGTATTTGGGGTTCAGGGAGGAACTCAGAACCATCAGCACCGCCCTGGGCACCATCGTAGGGGTGCTGAAGGAGATACTTAACACCAGGAGGGACACTGTGGCACTCCAAGGGGCCCCTGACACTAGCATGGACGAAGAACTGCCCTCCACCTCCGCCGGCGCTAGTGGACAGGAGGCACCGCCACAGGACCACCACACCAGCACCCCACCCCCTGCAGACGGAGAACCACCCCGCAAACGGTCCCTGAGATCCAGGAAAAAGACAGAGCACAATGCCAAGACCCCCGCCAAGAAATGAGACCACCCTGATTGTCATCCTACTGTCCCACTTTGTAACCCTGTCCATATTGGAACTGCCCCAGCTCCACTTCCTATGCCCATATGGGCAATGCACCTGTGAGACTAATAGACTGGACTCTGCCATGGACATTCCTCCACCATCACCCCTCACCATTTTACAACCCCCGTCCAATATTTAGCACTGCAATAAACACCCTTGAAGCACAAAACTATCTGGAGTCAGTCTGTGATTTTGAAAATGTGTATTAGCAATGACAGTGACAAAATGCGTTCTCAAATGTAATGTCAACATACCTATGTCACACATCTCAAGTCCATGAGGAATCTAAGCAGATGACACACGTTGGTAACCACACCTGTGAAACCGTAATGGAAATGTACAACTCAGTTACCATATACTGGTTGAAATCAACAGACAGGATAGAGGTAGAGGTGTGAAAGTACTTGTTGTAGGCAGGAATGTGTTCTCACCTGTGTGTCACTGGAAATATTGCTGGATAACTGAGTCGCGCTGTTGTCAATGTCTTCTTCCTCTGCTTCCCCCTCATCACTGTCCACAGGCTCCACAGCTGCCTCAACACCGTCATTTGGACCATCCTCCTGCAGAAAAGGCACCTGTCATCGCAAAGCCAGATTGTGAAGCATACAGCAGGCCACGATGATCTGGCACACCTTCCTTGGTGAGTAGAATAGGGAACCACCTGTCATATGGAGGCACCTGAACCTGGCCTTTAGGAGGCCGAAGGTGCATTCGACCACCCTCCTAGTCCGCCCATGGGCCTCATTGTAGCGTTCCTCTGCTCTGGTCCTGGGATTCCTCACTGGGGTCAGTAGCCATGACAGGTTGGGGTAGCCAGAGTCCCCTAATAGCCACACACAGTGCCTCTGGAGTTGACCCATCACATAAGGGATGCTGCTATTCTGCAGGATGTAGGCGTCATGCACAGAGCCAGGGAACATTTACCTGGGAGATGTACTGGTCTGCCAAACATACCATCTGTACATTCATTGAATGATAACTCTTCCGGTTCCTGTACACCTGTTCACTCCTGTGGGGGGCGACCAGAGCAACATGGGTCCCATCAATGGCACCTATGATGTTGGGGATATGTCCAAGGGCATAGAAGTCACCTTTAACTGTGGGCAAATCCTCCACCTGAGGGAAAACGATGTAGCCCCACATGTGTTTCAGAAGGGCAGACAACATTCTGGACAGCACGTTGGAAAACATATTCTGGGACATCCCTGATGCCATGGCCACTGTTGTTTGAAATGACCCACTTGCAAGGAAATGGAGTACTGACAGCACCTGCACTTGAGGGGGATCCCTGTGGGATGGTGGATTGCTGACATCAGGTCTGGCTCCAACTGGGTACACAGTTCCTGGATTGTGGCATGGTCAAACCTGTAGGTGATGATCAAATGTCGCTCCTCCATTGTCAACAGGTCCACCAGCGGTCGGTACACCGAAGGATTCCGCCATCTCCTCACATGTCCCAGCGGACGGTGCCTAGGAAGGACAACAGCGACCACAGAGTCAAACAACTCAGAGGTATGTCCCCACAGTCTACACAGAACACCGTTCATACACAGAATCTGGCCTGTACTTGTGTGGTGCGACATGGCCTAGGTCTGTGTGACGCAGTTGTGAATCAGGCCATGTTGGCCCCTGAAATGGCGGCTGCCTGACCTCTAAAGTGGGACAATGGGATGTGAGGTAACTGCGCTGGAGTTCTACACTGTCGCGGTAGGCGGTAGGAGACCACGGAGCAATGCTGCATTGGTTAACATTGGACCCTATGGGTCCCAGGAGCCAATGACGATGTACGCCGGCGGTGATGGTACGCACCGCCGCGGACGTGACGGCTGCGGACGTGACTGCCATTTTCTAGCTGTTCAATCACTCGATACCTGATTTTTAACAGGAGAGGACCTACACTGCAAGTGCTGCTGTGACCTCGGTCTGGAAGAGACAATGGCTCATGCGTCTGGGGAAAGGGCCCCTGCCTTCACTGCAGAGGAGTTGGAGAAGCTCGTGGACGGGGTCCTCCCCCAGTATACGCTACTCTACGGTCCTCCAGACCAACAGGTAAGTACACAGGGAGCACGTTATATGGGCTATGCCTGTGTAGAGAGGGCTGGTTGTAAGAAGGAAGGGGGCACAGTTCTGCGTGCATGAAGGACTGTGAATGCATGTGCCACATGGCAAGGCTAGGGATGTGGGCCCCTCACTTTGACGGTGCAGTTGGTAATGACTTCTCTTCTTCCCCTGTACATTTCATGTTGGTCAGCGCCCACCAGAAGAAGGATATTTGGCGTGCCATCGCCAAGGACGTCTGGACCCTGGGGGTCCACCACAGACGGAGCACCCACTGCCGGAAAAGATGGGAGGACATTCGCCGCTGGAGCAAGAAGGCGGTGGAGGCTCAGCTGGGGATGGCCTCCCAACGTGGGAGGGGTGCCCGTTGAACCATGACCCCCCTGATGTTCAGGATCCTGGCGGTGGCCTACCCTGAGTTGGATGGGCACTTGAGGGCATCACAGCAGACACAAGGGGGTGAGTACAACATCATTCAGCGGACGTTGCGTGCAGTGAAGGTGTCTGGGTGGGGGAGGAGGGCTGTGGGTTTCCCTAGGCCAGGACGACTTCCGTAGGCTATGCCCCTCCGTAATGCAGGCCATGTGGCACCCCACCCCACCTCTGTAGAGTGCCAAGTACAGGTATACATGCCCCTGTGTCATCTATGTGTGCAGATGTCGACCATAGCCATGTAGGACATATCCCAGGAATTGCATCTGTAGAGCCCAACAGCGCGGCGTAGTGCAGGGGGCTTCTGTGTCTGTATTGTCTGCCAACGGTAGCGGTAAGCCATGCACTCAACCTGTCTTTCTTCTGTGGTCCCCCCCCTTTTTGTGGTCTCCCTGTTCTTGTGTGCATCAGCATCATCAGGCGGAGGTACAATGGCACTGGAGCACGAGGGAGCTGCATCCCACATGGCCATGGAGGGCCACACCACAGACTCGGAATACACCAGTGGGACGGAGAGCGAGGGGAGCTTCACGGCGGGGACAGGATTTGCTACCAGCGACACAGACTCATTCTCCGATGGGAGCTCCCTTGTGGTGGCGGCAAAATCTGTGCCCCCCTCTTCTACAGGTACAGCCGCCACCCCCCTACCAGCACCGCCCTCCCAGCAGCCCCTCAGCCTTTGCCCGTGCCCGCTCACCCAGGAGGGTGGGCATCACCTTCGCCCCAGGCACCTCAGCCCCTGCCCCTGTCACCTCTGCTGCCCTCAGTGAGGAGGCCATTGACCTCCTCAGGTCCCTCACTGTTGGGCCGTCTACCATTTTGAATGCCATCCAGGGTGTAGAAAGGAAATTGCAACACACAAATGCATTCCTGGAGGTCATTCATTCTGGTCAGGCTGCCCTTCATCGAACCCTGCAAACTCTGGCCTCAGCACTGATGGGAGCCATTGTCCCTGTGTCTAGCCTTCCCCCTCCAACTTCCTCCACCCAGACCCAATCCCCTGTACCCCAGCCTATCCCAAGCACACCATCAGACCAGCATGCAGACACGTCAACACACAAGGGAAGCTCAGGCAAACATAAGCACCACACATCCCACAGGCACTCACGCAAGCATCACACACATACAGACACAGCAACATCCACTGCCTCCACTGTGTCCCGCTCCTTGTCGTCTCCCTCCTCCCTCCCAGTGTCGTCTACACTCTCACCAGCATGCACTACCACTACAGCCACTGCGTCCCGCACCAGCACACCCACACACACCACGCTCATGTGCACTCACCACCCCCACTACCATTTACACGTCCCCTGTGTCCTCTCCCAGTGTGTCTGTGATGCCCCCTCCCAAGATACACAAACACAGGCACACACCCACCCAACAGCCATCCACCTCACGACAGCCTCCAGCGCATGCACCTTCACCAAAACTCACCAAACGTACACCTCCTACAACCACTACCTCTTCCTCCACTCCCAAACCCCCTCCAGCTACCCGTCCCAGTGTTCCTAAGAAACTTTTCCTGACCAAGCTTGACCTGTTTCCCCCACCCCCCCCTCTAAATCATAGGTGCCGTACTAGCACATCAGCCAAAAAATCTCCGGGACCAGTGGTGCCTGTTGTTACAGGTATGTGGAGTGCACCGGCCACCAGGACAGCCTGTGTGACACGGAGCAACAGCACAGCCACCCACCCCCCTGTGAAGCACCAGAAGTTGGACAGTGCCCGGCGGGAGAGGGGGAAGACTCCAGCCAGCAAAGCCACTCACTAGGGTCCCAGGGGGAGTGTCGACTCAGCTGTGACTCCTCCCAAGGTGGGGAAGGGGCAGAAGAAATCTCCAAAGTCTGGGAGGAACAGCACGGCGGAGAAGACCGCCATCATCCCCGCTGCCCAAGAGGCCACCGCCAGCCCAATCGTCACTGGCCAGGAGGCCACCGCCAGAGACAGTGCCCAGGAGGGCAGTCCGATCGTCACTGGCCAGAAGGCCACCGCCAGAATCAGTGGCCAGGAGGCTACCGTCAGCCACAGCCCAGGAGGGCCCCGGCAGCCACAGCTCAGCTGCCCACTGAGGGACCGCCAGCCCAAACCCAGCCCAGTTATGCTAAACATACAGTGTTCCTCTCTGATAGAGGTAATGAGGCTAATGAGACTGAGTAGAATAAAAAATGCTACATGCTGTAGCAAAAATAAGACAAAAAAAGAAAGAAAGAGTGACCTCCCACAGTGCTGAGCGGCTGTTTTACAGGGTCAAAGAGGCAAGATTAAAGCACTGCTTCAAAAAATCAAGAAGGAAGGTTAAGCAAAAGTACCTGTTTAGGTTTAGGTGCCCAAACCAGTGATTGCAGAGAAGATGTCAGGGGGGTGGCCCAGCCCAGCCTCTGCCAGGCGCTGACGGGCGCAGGGCGGGCCCGCCCTTGGCCCGGGCTTCGCCCGCGCGCGTCCCGCGGGGAGGGAGCGCAAGATGGCATTTAAAGGGCTCCTGCCCCTGTGACCGCCGCCTCCTCTATCAGTTTGCGCTTCCTGCAGGGCGGGAGCGCAAGATGAAATTTAAAGGGCTCCTACCCCTGTGGCCGCCGCCACCTCTATCAGTACGCGCTTCCCACATGGCGGGAGCGCAAGATGAAATTTAAAGGGCTCCTGCCCCTGTGGCCGCCGCCTCCTCTATCAGTTCACACTTCCCACCACTTCTGGACTCAAGATATGCTGCTGGAGTAAGGATTGCTGTGTGCCAGGATTGCCACTCTGCCAGTACTGAATGCTGTCAGGAACTGCTGCCCTGCTTGGTTGTGCTGCCCTGCTGTCTGCTTATCTCTGCCTGGCAACCCAAGACTCGACCTATAAGCCAGACTGACTCCAAGTGGTCTTGCTTTCCCCTCACCACTCACCCTGCAACTCTTTGAACTCCAGCCAAGCGGCCTCTGCCTTGCTTTACCACTCACATCACAACTTCATCCGAGCGGCTTCTGACCTGCTTTGCCGCTCCTTCGCAACAACTTCAACCCGGCGGCTTCTGACCTGTTGTGCCACTCGCATTGCATCAACCCCACCCGAGCATCTTCTGCCTGTCTTTGCCGCTTTCCATGCAGCAACTCCACCCGAGCCGCCTCTGCCTTGCTTTGCCACACTCAGAGCATCAACTCAACCCGAGTGGCTTCTTTCTTGCTTTGCCGCTGTCATCACATCAACTCCACCCATGCGGCCTCTGCCTTGCTTTGTCTCTCTCTTCACATCAACCCCACCAGAGCAGTCTCTGCCTTGCTTTGCCATTCCCATCGCACCAATTTCACCCGAGCAGCTTCTGACCTGCTTGGCCACTCACATCGCAACATCTCACTTGAGTGGCCTCAGCATTGCTTTGCTACTCTTCTCCCATCAACTTCACCCTATCAGTTCCTGTCCAGTTGTGCCCCTCTCATCAGAATGACATTTTTTACCCCAGCAGCCTCAGCATTGCTTCACCGCTCACACCTCATTAACTTCACCCGAGGGGGTCTTGCCTTGCCTCGCCACTCTCATTGCAGCAACTACACCTGAGTAGCTCTACCCTGATTCACCACTCTCATTTCTTCAGCTTCACTCGAATGGCCCCTGCACAGCCCCATCACTCACACCTCGTCAACTTCAAACCTGGGTGGCTATGGCCTGTCGTAGCCACATCCCGCTCCTGGTAGGAACATGACAACAGACATTGGACACTTGTGCTGAGGAGTCCCTGGCACCATCTTTTTGACCCTTTACTCTTTTCTAGTACCTTTATTGTACTACCTGTATTCTTCAAAGGTAAATATTTCTGTATTGTAGCGAACCTAAAATATCTAGAAAAAAAAGGTTTATTTTTCTATATACCAATGTGAAGTATTTTTATGTGGTGTACTTCGTATGATTATTGTGTGTGTAGCACAAGTACTTTACACATTGCCTCCTAAGTTAGGCCATCATGCTCTTCACCAAGCTACCAGAGGGTAAGCAGATGCTAATTTATGATGACTAGAACTGTGATCCCTACTTGAACAGGGTGTATACATCTGCCAACTAGATACCTGGTTTCCAACACCTCCACATCGTGGTTTCTTTTAAGTGCCTGCAAAGTGATAACAAGTAATGCAACTTTGTTTACCTGCATTGCATTGGCTCTAGGTGTTAGAGTCCAGATAGATCCCTGCTAAAATGGTACTCAGACAAATAAAATAAGGACGGACTGCCCTTTAAATCAGGTCTTTGTTTTGGGCTAAGCTGGAAGTAAAAATCTGAAAGGCCTTTTACCACCTACAGGTTGCTGCTTGGAAAGGAAAGGCAACAACATACAAACATTGTTGAATGCGTTCCAGTGTCAGCAAATTACACCAGAGCAAATTCTGCATATTTCACTGGAGCCAGTGAGAATCCCTGATCCAGCACAATAATATCTTCTGGATACAGGATCCAGCTGGGTCCCCTCTCATTTCCTGCACTGCTTATAAAGCTCTTATTTACTCCCCATGAATTCAATGTGATTACATTTCGGAAAAAGGCTGTAGCACAAAAATCAGAACTAGAAGTATGATCAGAGTGAACTACATACAATACATTTTCTGTTCATAGTTGTAAATTTAAAACTCTGCCCCTGTTTTACAGTTTTGGATGCTGGAAATATGACCACATACTCGTCCTCTGCCAAAGAATTGAATGCCAATCTGCCATATTTAGAATTTTCTGCTAGGGCAGTGGAGGCTGAATCTATTACAGAAGTAATCCATTGGTGTGGAGAAGTCCAGTAACAAATCTATTGATGCCTGTTTCAGCTGGTGGATTTTCTGAACAAGTGAACACTGGAAGTAGTGTACCCGTACCCTTCCAGTTGGGAGCACATTGACTGCATCCTAATCTCTAGTCTCTGCTTCACACAGAAACTTTCATTGTGAATTAACAATAGTATACTTACTTTTCTGTGGACGTTCACACATTTTTTCTTTCGCAGTCTTTAGTAAAGACAACACTGCTAGAGATGGTTGAAGATTAATCACTCAATATCAAAGGCTGGTCCAGCTACAGCAGGCCAGCTGGGCAGTTGTAGGGGTGCCTTTGCAGCATGCTAAATCCCTATTGTTCAAACAGGAGGTCAACCAACTTACTCTTGGAGCCACTCAGGATAGCCTGGTAGGAAGGTAGGCAGGTCAAGTCCAGTCAACTTTGTTTCTGCAGTAATTTCTGGAAGAGTTACCTTTGCATTTGATTGAGCAAAAGGAGTTACCTCTGGAAGTTTACCAACCACTTCTGAGGTTAGGACTATTCTCCTGGAAGGAGGTAGCACTATAATCACTACTGGAGTACGGTAAAATCAGTTAAATATTGATTTACAAAGTCAGATTTGCCATCTCATCAGGGCAGTAACCCCGCACCACTGGGCCATCTGACTTTGGGCATGAGATAAATAAGGAGCTTACATCAATCAAATGGTCATTACAATTCCAATCACTCCAGTCAATGATGAGAGTTGGGGGAGTTCAAAAGCTTTATTTAGAAATCTTTCAGTAGTTTAAATCTTTATTGCATATGCATTACTTATAAATCAATCAATTCGTAAATTAAATATAATAAAAAATTATCAGCAAATGCATAAAGCATGAAGAAAACGTCTAAATCTCACACTGGGAGTTGCAATAAGTGAGAAAAGGGTGTCAGCTAGAACTCATAAAGAGCCCTAAATAGAGAGGTTAAAACACAGAGATTCAGAGTCAAATCTTATATATCCATAAAGCAGACCATTCCATAAACAAAATTTCCTGAAACTCAGTAGAGTCTCTGAGCAGCAAGGACTGTTGCAAATGGCAGTATGGGCCAAGTGAGCTTCTGGGATGGAAAGTCCAAACAGGAATGACTTAAACTTTTCTAGGAGCACACATTAATTTAAAATCCAAATCTAAACTTTTGCAACACGTATCTTAGGGCCTGATTTTAACCTTGGCGGACGGCGGAGGCCGTCCGCCAAGGTCCCGCCGGCAAATGACCGCACCGCGGTCACAAGACCGCGGCGGCCATTCTAACATTTCCTCTGGGCTGGCGGGCGCTCTCCAAAAGAGCGCCCGCCGGCCCAGAGGAAATGCCCCTGCAACGAGGACGCCGGCTCAGAATTGAGCCGGCGTAGTTGCAGGGGTGCGACGGGTGCAGTTTGCACCCGTCGCGTATTTCAGTGTCTGCATGGCAGACACTGAAATACTTTGCGGGGCCCTCTTACGGGGGCCCCTGCCGTGCCCATGCCATTGGCATGGGCACGGCAGGGGCCCCCAGGGGCCCCGCGGCACCCCCTACCGCCATCCTGTTCATGGCGGGTTTCCCGCCATGAACAGGATGGCGGTAGGGGCTGTCAGAATCCTCATGGCGGCGGAGCGCGCTCCGCCGCCATGAAGGATTCCCCCGAGCAGCGGTAAGTCGGCGGGAGCCCGCCGACTTGCCGCTTCTGACCGCGGCTGAACCGCCGCGGTCAGAATGCTCGTGGGAGCACCGCCAGCCTGTTGGCGGTGCTCCCGTGGTCGGTGGCCCTGGCGGCCACCGGCCGCCAGGGTCAGAATGACCCCCTTAGTCTTCTTCAACTAAGTCAATCATCAAACAATATCTTTATGGGAACAGGAACATTTTGCAACCATCTCATGGTTCAAACAATAGTCTATAGACAACAATGTTTATCTGCTACAATTTGATTAAAAAAATATATACTTCAAAGTAGTTTTCCATCATTTTCTGCTTATGAAACCTTCAGTTTTAGGGTTACACTTGTACATCATTCTAATAAATAACAAGCTAACTATTGATTCTAAGAGACAGCTATTGTTTATTTTGAAACATTCCTCAAAATTAAGCTTATACATTTTAATACATTATTGTAATTGTTACAAAGGTATACCTATGGGAAGGTTAAACTAGCTTTTCTTATATTAAGTCATCATATTCTCAGCATGTTAGCTTCATTGAAGTTTAACATCTCACATTCCGAACCTAGGCCAAGTTTGCAAACTGTAGGATCGATTCTTCTAGCCTAGTATGTGTAAATGTGATTGCCTAGTGCTTTTTACTGGAATTAGGGCATTGCATTTTCCCCTAATGCCTATATGTTAATTCTACATGTCATTGTGTTATTTTTCATGATTTTAAGCGTTCTCTCACCACTTTTACTCAACTTCTCTAAATCAGGTCCTCAGCCCTAGTTCCTTCCCAATTCACATTATTCAGGACACCCAGTGAATAATACTGGAAACAGTGCTCTGCCACTGCTCCACATGCCCTCAACATCCCCTTGATTTCTTAGTTTGTCAGTTCTCTAAAATGCACTGATCAGCAAGATATATATTTTAGTTCCACTGCTGTGTGTATGGAAGGTTGCTTTACTGAGGCTGGGGTGGGCTTAAGCTTAATGTAAGAAACTGGGTTATTAATTAGGGGGGGCGTGAAAGCCCAACTCAGTCAACAACCACAATCCTTGTCAGGTCAACCCACACTAACTTAACCTGTGCTTAAGCAATACATAAATCCCAACAGCAGAGCCATTCACATTCATATCACCCAGGGCACTGGAGGAAGGCACAAATTGTTAGAATTGTAAAATGCCAACATACTATATGTGACATTTTCAGAATTGTGACTTGAAATCCGGCTTTAGCATTACAGAGGATTTTAAATTACAATTAATTTGAGCGTAAACACATATCTCTTGCTGCTCCCCATCCAACATTATCACTTATTAAATTTTTTAAGATAATCTAGTGTTAGTCAATGGAAGAGATAGGGCTTACAGCTGTGAAAAGAAACTTTATGAGTTTTTCACTGCCATGGCATGTTAAAAATTAATTACATATGTCCTATTTTTTAAATAAAATTAACCTTGCCCTATGCGCCTTTAGGATATATAGGCCCTTATTATAACATTGGTGGTAAAAACCGCCTATCCCGGCAGCGACAGCTGCCAAAAGACCGTTGCCATGACTACCAGCCGTCCACCATATTATGACCACAGCCGTATTTCCACCAGAAGGATGGCGGAAATCTGGCTGTGGCCATGCCGGCGGATGGTGGTAAGGTGGCTTCATCCCTTCTCCTGCCAGAGGACTCCCTAAACACAGGTAAGTGGGTGCTCCGGCAGAGGAGGGGGGTGTTGTGTGTGTGGGGGGGTGTGATAATGTTTGTGCGTGCATGTATGCAGGTGTGTGTTCCGTGTCGAATGTGTGTGCATGTGTGGATGTGTGAGTGCGTGTATGTTGGGTGTGTGAATGCATGTCTGTGTGTATGTATGAAGGTGTGTGCGGATGTGTGTGTGTAAATGGATGTATGCATGTGTGGATGAATGTGGGTATGGGTGTGTGTATGCGTGTGTGTGAAGGGAGGGGCGTGAACGAAAAGGGGGGTTTGGAGAGGAAGGGGGTGTAGGGGAAATCTGGGAGGGGTTGGGGACGGGGAAGACCTCTATCAGTGACAGGGAAGGGATTCTCTGTCACTGATAGTGCCTACCGCCATGGTTTTCGTGGCAGTGAGGAAGCCATGAAAACCATGGCGGTAGGCGGGGTCATTATCCCACAGGCGGTACAGTGATGGCCGACGGGCTGGAGACTGATATCTCCAGCCCAGCTGCCATTACCGGCGTGGCAGTGAATGTGGTACACTGGAATGTCATAATATGGTGGAAAGTACTGCCAGCCTGTTGGCAGTACTTTCCATCATATTACCGCTGACCGCCAGGGTCATAATGAGGGCCATAATTATTCAAAATTAGGATTTAGGCCTGGCAAAAGGTTTATTTTGCCAGGTCAAATTGACAATTTAAAACTACACTACAGGCTGCAGTGGCAGGCCAGAACGCTTTTTGAGAGGCTACCTCAGTGGATGTCACATTGAGTGCTGCCAACCACTTGTATCATTTGATTGACAGGTCCTGGGTACATGTAGTAGCACTTGCTAAGAACTTACAAGTAAATTAAATGTGCCAATCAGGTATATGCCAATTGTGCCATATTTTAGGTAGAGAGCATGAGCACGTTACCAATACAAATGGGTTCAGCAACAGAAGGCACAAATCTGGGGGAAACCCTGCAAAAAGGGCCAGGCCCAATAGTTAAAACTACAGAAGATACTAAATAATGTGAGGAGCCTATTTTCACAATTATGTGCGGCCCTCTACATCCCAAATGTTGGGGTATTGCCCAGAAGGAAGCAAATGAGCAGATGGCAGCTGCAGCAGAATTAATTATATCCTCATTTCAAAAGGTTGTTGGTTCAAGCTATGCATCTGCTCTGGAGTCAGTGCACAAGTACAGTACATGATTGTATGACAAGTAGCACATGTGGCTGCCCTACAAATGACATCTGCGCGAGCATGCCTCTAAAATATCCGAATGATGGTGAAAGACTTACCATGTACTTGTTGCCTGAGGGAAGGCACTAATAGGGAGTCACCCTTTATAGTGAAGATGAGTATCCAGCAGGCAATAGATGCTTGTTTGCTAAGTGTATCCCATTTTATGTTCATGACCAGAAAATAGATTATTCTTGTTTCTTTTCTTTGGCAGCTATACACAGCCTTGATGTGATCATGATTTTAACTGGGGAGCCTTCAGTATGGCAACCATTTTGTCAACTCGTTAAACCATTTAGGTTGGATCCGGGTTGGGGTTCAGTTTTGAAATTTCCTTTGTGAAATAGGGATGAGGATTTGGGAGGAATCTGGCATACGTTGATGCTGGTTCTCGTAAACAGTTCTGCAGTAAGGAAGAAAGAAATGTAGATATTTATATGTTTTTGGTAAGTCTATATTAGAACATATTTGGACAATATTGCATTAGATATTGCTGCTGGTAGAACAGATTTGCAAAGAGGCAGGATAAAGGACCAATTCTTGACCATAGAAGGAGATTGGAGGGTCAGAGGTGTAAAAGACGCAGCTCAGGTACAGTGGGTCAGAGCATGTAGGACAGAGAATTGGGTTAGAAAGGAAATATTAAGAGATATGGGTAAGAGTTTGAGGGGAAAGTAATAACATGGGGCTTTGACATCACTGTAGGATGGTTTACAGGACTGAACAAATCTGTGTTTTGGATGTTCTGGTTCACAGGGAGGCTTAAGAGTAAGGGGACAGTCCTGAATTAATGAAAAGGTGACTTCCCACATAGTAAATTTATGACAGATCATTGGCAGAATGCTTCAAAAATTATTTATTCAGTTACAAAGAAATTTAGTTCAGAGAGCAAAATTGAAAATAAGGAATGCTTCACTAATCAGTAAGAATAATAATCCAGTCCGAAGAGTTGGAAAAGAGGTCAGGTAGAGTTGTGCGGTAGTATAACAGTTGATTCAGTTACAAGATAATTTGGTTCAAAAAGCGAAGTTGAAAATAAGGAGTGCTTCACTAATCAGCAAATTTGATAATCCAGTCCGGAGAGTTGGAAAAGAGGTCAAGTAGAGTTGTACGATGGTATAACAGCCAACACGTGTTTCGCCCCTTGAGCGAGTAAGCGAGGGCTTTCTCAAGGCCAATTCGGAACAATATGCAAAAAACTTCTGACATTAAATTGTCACAATTGAGGATAGAAATCTTGTTCGATGTTTAAAGTTAATGAAAATGTGCCGGCGTCCCACGGTAAATCGCATTTCGGGCATTTTAAGGAAGTCGTCAAGCTGGACTCTTCTTCTTAAGAGTAAGGGGATGTTAGGAAGCTTTTTTGCACTGGTGAGGCAGGAAAACATGTATTTGTAATGATTGTTGTCAAGGTTTTGTAAGGGCAGCCTTAGGCACTTCATCACATTGGATATAGTGTGCTGTCTCATTTAAAGACAAGTGTGCAACCTCAATTCTTCTCCTGCTCTGAGTGCATAGCCAATGGTTCCAACTTTTAATCACTTAGGAAAGCTCAAGGAGGCCAAATCATCTGCAAGTGTTGCCTTCTTTTTCACATTTCTAAACAACAGTTGTGCAGCTACTACCAACATGTGGACCCTTCTTGAAGAATTAATATACACTTTCCCATTCTCAGATATGCTCATTTAAAGAAAAGAAAATCTCACTGGGAAGCACTTACAAATATGAACATAGCAGGTGTCCCAGTTGAAGCTGTCTTTCTGTAAATTCCCAAACAATCAGAAACCCTAACTTTCAGCAGAGCTTCGCCATGGCAAGTCCAAAACCTAGTTCTAAAAAGAGAAGGGTTATGCATGGTGCTACCTACCCCACCATGTAAAAAAATCCCAGCTACAGAAACATCAATCAAAAAACATATCAGCCTTGGGGAGAGAGGAATCTTCTTCACAGAGCACTATGACACCTTCTAGTGAAAGCCAGAAATCTATAGAAGCCACAAAGCTGATCCACCTGCTTTCAACAAAGACCATCACCATCAGGTCATGGAACATCAGGATCATGTATGAGTCAGGCAAGACAGCCCAAGTGGCAGCAAAAATGAAAAAATACAACCCTGCTCTGCTTGCCATCAGCGAGACAAGATTGACACACTGCGGACAGAAAAGACTGATTCCAAGAGGAATGCTGCTATATTCTGGTCAGGAAGAAGAGTATACCCCACACACTCAGGGAGTAGCATTTACTCTAATACCAGCAGCCAAAAGAGCTATGATTGAATGGGAAGCCCATGGTCCCAGAATCATCACAGAGACCTTCCACACAAAGAAAAAGAGGATCAACATGAATTTTATCTAATGCTATGCACCTACCAATGACAGCAAAGAAGAAGAAAAAGAACAATTTTACAACAGACTTCAGTCTATCCCGGAGAAATGCCTTGGGAGAGACATCACCATACTGAGGAGGGACCTCAATGCCAAGATTGGGAGCTACAACACTGGGTACAAAGAAGTCATGGGCAACCCTGACCTTGGCGATATGAATGAGCATGGTGACAAGCTCACAGATCTCTATGCCCTAAATAGTATGGTGATAGGTGGTAGTGTATTCCCACACAAAATAATGTACAAGGCAACATAAATGTCACCAGACCATTCAACAGAGAATCGAATTGATGATGTCTGCATTGCAAAGAAGTTCTGGAGGTCCCTGCAGCATGTAAGAGTGACGGGAAGAGCGGGCAGGGCTTCAGACCATTACCTTGTCATGGCCAGGCTAAAGCTAAACCTGAAGAAATCATGGGTGGAACCGACACACCAACAACAGCGATTTAACATCACCCTTCTCAAAGATTCACAGAAACGGAGTGAATAGTCAGTCACCCTCAGAAACAAGTTTCAAGTCCTGCAAGAACTAGAGGATGACAGAAAGCCAGTATAAAGCCAGTGGAGAAGATCGGAGAAACAGTGACATCAACCAGCCAGGAGGTACTGGGCCTCAAGATACACCAGAGTAAAGAATTAATCCCCACGAAGACTTTCTACAAAATCCAAGAGAGAAAGAAAAAGAAAGCTCAAGGCGAATACACCAAAACCAGCAAGGAAACAAAAAGAAGTTTAAGATCAGACAAGGTAAGATACATCAATAGTCTTCAAACAGAAGCCCAGGAAGCAGCAAGCCATGGAAACTTGAAAGAAGTCTAACAACATAACCAGGGAACTCTGGCAGCTACCGCAAGCCAGAAAAACATGTTAAAGACAAACCTGAGAAGATAATCATGGGTAACAAAGGCCAACAATGAAGATGAGTGGAGCACTTTGAAGAACTGCTGAACCAGCCTGGGACAGACTCTCCACCAGACATACAGCCAGCTGACAAAGACTTGCCAGTCAACTGCAGCAGACAAACCAAGGAAAAAATACAGCAAGCAATCAAACATCTAAGAAATGGGAAGGCAGCAGGACCCAACAATATTTGTGCAAAGGCACCGAAGGCAGACATTGAAACACAAGTAGATGTGCTCCACCCATGGTTGGAAGGATCTGGGAAGAGAAAAGACCGGAAGGAGGGAGATCGCCAAGAAAGTTGACCTAGGTTACTGCGAAAACTACAGAGGGATACCTCTTCTATCAACCCCAGGCAAAGTATTCAACATAGTCACCCTGAGCAGAATGAAGGAACAAGTCAACAAACAATTACATGACTAGCAAGTCGGCTTCCACAAAGATAGATCCTATACAGACCAAAGTATTTCACTGTGTATCATTACTAAGCAGTCAATGGAAGGGAACCTCCCTATATGTTAACTGACACAACCCCCTCTTGTCCCCTCTGTGCTGTGGGTTTTTCACACCGGGCTCATGTAACTCCTTCTGGTGCCTCTCTGTCTCATGCAATCTACAGCCATCCTCCCAGAGAACTTGAACCTTTGAATCTCCTGTACCGTTGCTAGTTTGGTTTGTCTTGCACCTGCAGAAGGAACATGTTTCCTGGGCAATTAAGGCCATATTTACAAGAATGTGGTGCATCTGTCCAGATGCCCCACTTTTCTTGCTCCGTTCCTGCCCCACCTAGCGACACCATGGTTGTGCATTATTTACAATACAGTGCACCATGGCCGTTGTTAAGACAATTCCGTCAAAAAATTTGACGCTAGTGTAGCAAAGCACAGGGAGGCCCATTGATTTAAATGGGTGTGTCATTTTAACTCTGCTCTGAGCAGGTGTTAAAAATGACAGAATCAATGGTGCATGGATATGTTGTCAATTTCACTGCACCATTTTTTGGGCCTCCCTGAGCCGGAATGCCCACCTTGCACACATTATGACTTGCGCAGGCGTAACATGGCATAAGGATGTATAAACTGGCGCAATGCAAGCATTACACCACTTTGTAAATACTGCGTCAGAGAAAGGCCTCCTTAATGCTGCCTCAGTGTAAAAAAAAATAAAAAAAATTATGCTAAGGCAGCGCAAGGTGTTGTTGTTGAAGCCTCCTTCAGAGCAGGAGCAAAACCAGAGACCAGCCATTCTTAGAGTTTAAAGAAAGACAATTTAATAAGTGCACGGGAACTGATGGTTTGAGAGGCCAAGTCCAAGCAGTCTGAATTGCGGAATTCCAATACAATCTTTTATGTACGAAGACCAACAGAATGTGAAAATATATTATTCAATCAGAACAACAGAAAGGTACTTTCTGCATCAAGTACATGGTGTTATGTTGATCGGGTGATGGATAGTGTTACACATATATTAGGCATCTATCCAATCACAGTAGAACAACATTTCATGATGGCAGCATGATACAAGATGACCACAACCGTGACCTGCACATTTCTCAGACGGTTGGGCCTTTCCAAGGCGTCACCAAACCAGTTTCTTCATAACCTTTCCTCAGACCTATGTGGACATTCAGATGTCTGTTGCTGGGTGAATGAAGCAATGCATGCTGAGTGAGGTGTCTTTTTGAAGCAAGCCTTGCATTACAAGGTGTCTGTCAGGGTTAATTTAGTAAAGGTCATCCAACCTTTTGCATATGTTTTACAGGCCTGTTCAGCATTGAGTATCACAGGATGAAGTCAGGCCTGGAGAAATAATAAAATGTATTAATTAGCCAGTTTCCACATTCCCTCCTCTGATAATCATCGATTAAATGGTGTCCCCAATCCTCTGGCAACTGTCTCGTACCCATCAGTGTTTAAGTTTAGAAATTGTGTCTGGTATACATGCTGTTGCTATCTTGGGAATCCTTACTACTGCTGTCTTGCGTCATACTTTGTACCTCTTGTTCAAACTTCAGCAGATACCTGATATATCACTATATATGGTTTTTGTGTAGGCAATGTTGCACATGGGACATTAACATTAGTTATTATCTGTTGTGTGTGTGTGTGTGTGTGTGTGTGTGTGTGTGTTTGTCTGTGTAATTAAGAACAAATATTTGCTTCTCCTACCTGGAATCTGGGAAGCAAAGTTGGGACACTACTTACTAATCTAGTCTGAACCTAAAAACAACCTGTTCCTCCTATTATGATCCATATGTACTTTATATTATGCATTATAATCAATGACAACTCTTAATTGAAAGGAAATGGAACGTTGATGCTGTTCTATATCTGTCACAGCTATAGTTGGTAAAGGTGACGTACAATATTACTCTGTATTTTGTTATTCACTAAGCACTGCTGGAGCAGGTGTGCGCCAACATCAAATTACATAATATATGTAGCTTTGCATCATGCTTCACTTTCAATTTAACATTCTTCTTTGTCCCTCAAAGTATGTTTGCTCATCTCTGTGGTATTTACTTGTATTCATAATTTGGGAAAGAAGTTCAAAGTCTAAGAGTCATTTAATACTTCTATTCTGAAGTAATGGTTTTCTGTGAGAAATCAGCAAAGACCATGATAAGTAGCACAAAGAAAACCACTGGTACCCATAACCAACTGGTGAACACCCCCACCCACATCGCCGGACACACGCTCGACCCCATCTTCTCTGCCAGCAACCACGTATCCTTCAGCCACTCCTCCGTAATACACTGGACCGACCACAGATGTGTCCACTTCACCTTCAGACGCGAGACTCTCCACCTCCGCACACAACCCATCCCACGCAGACATTGGAACAAAATCCCCACGGAACAGCTGCTCTCCACTCTCAGCGACAACCAACCCACCTTCTCCACCGACCCCAACGACGCAGCCCTCAGCCTCACTCATTGGATCACCAACTGCGCGGACAACCTTGCACCCCTCAGATGCCTCCCAAGACAGACCAGCACCAGGAAGCCTCACTGGTTCACAGCCACCCTCAAGGAATCCAAAAAACCCTGCCGTACCCTCGAGAAAGCCTGGCGCAAGGACCACACTGCAGAAAACATGTCTGCCCTCAAAAACGCCACCCGCGAACACCACCAACTGATCCGCTCCACCAAAAGAACTTCCTTCACAGACAAACTGGACAAGAACACTCACAACAGCAAAGAACTCTTCAACATTGTCAAAGAGCTCTCCAATCCCAACGCCAACTCCAACGTCATCACGCCCTCACAAGACCTCTGCAACTCCCTCGCCACCTTCTTCCATCGTAAGATCACCGACCTACACTACAGCTTCGGATTCCAGACCCAGCCAACCACCACAGAACCTACAACCCCAGCCATCACCCTCAACGCCTGGTCTCACATCAGCATGGAGGAGACCACAGCTACCATGAACTCCATCCACTCCGGTGCCCCCTCGGACCCCTGTCCACACTTCATCTTCAACAAAGCCGACGGCATCATCGCCCCGCATCTCGAGACCATCATCAACAGCTCGTTTGCTTCTGCCACCTTCCCCGAGAGCTGGAAACACGCAGAAGTCAACGCCCTACTGAAGAAACCTACGGTGGACCCCAGCGACCTAAAGAACTTACGCCCCATCTCGCTCCTCCCCTTTCCTGCCAAAGTCATAGAGAAGACCGTCAACAAGCAACTTACCAACTTCCTTGAAGACAATAACCTACTCGACCCCTCTCAGACCGGATTACGAGCCAATCACAGCACAAAAATCGCCCTCATCTCAGTCACAGACGACATCAGAACTCTGAAGGACAACGGAGAAACAGTCGCCCTCATCCTCCTCAACCTCTCGGCTGCCTTCGACACCGTCTGCCACCGAACCCTAACATCCCGCCTGCGCTCCTCTGGTATCCAAGGACTGGCCCTGGACTGGATCACCTCTTACCTCTCTAACCGCTCCCAAAGAGTCCACCTCCCTCCGTTCCGCTCATACCCCACCGAGATCATCTGCGGCGTCCCACAAGGCTCCTCGCTCAGCCCGACTCTCTTCAATGTCTACATGAGCCCCCTCGCCGACATCGTACGCAAACACAACATCAACATCACCTCCTACGCCGACGACACTCAGCTGATACTTTCCCTCACCAAGGACCCCACTGGCGCCAAGACCAACCTACAAGATGGAATGAAAGACGTCGCAGAATGGATGAAACTCAGCCGTCTGAAACTGAACTCAGAAAAAAACGGAAGTCCTCATCCTCGGAAACACCCCGTCCGCCTGGGATGACTCTTGGTGGCCCACGGCCCTAGGCACCGCACCAACCCCCTCAGACCACGCACGCAACTTCGGATTCATCCTGGACCCGCTTCTCACCATGACCAAACAAGTCAATGCCGTATCATCTTCCTGCTTCCTCACCCTCCGCATGCTCCGAAAGATCTTCCACTGGATCCCCGCCGACACCAGAAAGACTGTGTCCCACGCCCTCGTCACGAGCCGCCTGGACTACGGAAACACCCTATACGCAGGAACCTCCGCTAAACTCCAGAAACGTCTGCAGCGAATACAAAACGCCTCCGCCCGCCTCATACTCGACATACCCTGCAACAGCCACATCTCCGCCCACCTGAGACACCTGCACTGGCTTCCCGTCAACAAAAGGATCACCTTCCGGCTCCTCACCCACGGACACAAAGCCCTCCACAACAAGGGACCCGAATACATCAACCGTCGCCTCAGTTTCTACACGCCCACCCGTCAACTTCGCTCCGCCAAACTCGCACTCGCCGCCGTCCCTCGCATCCGCCGCACCATGGCAGGTGGGAAATCCTTCTCCTACCTGGCGGCCAAGACATGGAATTCCCTCCCCACCAACCTCAGGACCACCCAGGACCACCTTACATTCCGGAGGCAGCTCAAGACCTGGCTCTTCGAGCAGCAGTAACCCCCTACCCCTAGCGCCTTGAGACCCTCACGGGTGAGCAGCACGCTTTATAAATGTTTTTGATTTGATTTGATTTGATAACCGTTTCCTGGGGTTTTTAAGAGGAATCAAACATCATTGCCTTATTGAATTTCAAAAGAGAACGTCAACATTATTTATTTTCTATACCTTATATTTTCCCCCAGAGGTCACCAGTACTTGAGGCAAAAAAAGTATTGTAGAAAGAAGGCCAGGAACTCTAGAACTGAAGGTATAGTGAGATCTATCAGCCAGAACTGCAGGAGATGAAGGTTGTGAAGTTGAAGTTGACAGATGGTGAAGTTAAAGGTGCCCCTAGTCCTCACAGTTATACCCTTTGGAGGAGACGAAGAGATCCTTAAGTGTGCAGTTGTAGAGGGCCCCTCTTTCCGGAGCCAACAGCCTGCGGTCACAGTACCATGGAACGGCAATCAGTTGTGGCCACAGTCGGTGGTACTCCTTCAGTGTGGCATCAAAGGATAACCAGCACTTAATTCTCACTTGGGTACTTTGTATAAGAACCAAATAGGGCCCGCTTACACCCTCTGTCTCTTGGAGGCGTGCAGCATGAGCAGCCCTTGTCGAGCAAAATCTCTACCGTGATGGTGATGGTGGGGCAACCAGTTGTTCCACCTGTTTCTGCTGCTGCGGATGCCCATGATCCGCTACCTTCTTGATGTAAGAGCTGTGGATCCAGGAGGTCAGTCCCTCCTTCACAGGTGACCTAGGCCCAATCTCCCTTTTTGAGATCATGTCCAGGTGGTTTTCTTTAGCCAGGAAGGGCCTGCAGCACCTGAAGCTGAAGGCAATGCAACATTGCTCTCAAAATGACTTATCAGATACTGACAGCTCAACACTAGACATGTGCGGAGGCCAGTTAAACAGTATTTTAAGTTGGCGCTCAGTTTGGCCACTTTGTCAAGTATGTGTCTCCTGACCAATGAAGCAAGTCGTAGTGCATCAATCCAGAACAGCTCAGAAGATGCACAAAACCTCATAAAGGGACATATCTCACTGGGGTAACTGAATTAAATAAATTAATTCACCCCCTCCTCTTTGTGCACACCTACTACCGCAGTCTATTGTACCACTTAATACCATTATAATACATGTAATATACATCACTGTCAGTAGCACCATTCGTTTCAACTAATGTAGGCAGGACAGTATTATTCACATATCAAAGGCACAATCATTAGCATTGCAAACCATAGATGTACTACATTGGAAGCCTGCAACTCAACTAGGTGAGGCTAAAGTGGAGCTAAAGGTAACATGCATCTAAAAATCTTTTTGTTCCTTATTATCTTTTTTTCCTCATTTTAAATGTATAAATCAGGAAAGGGAAATCCAGTCAGGGTATGTGGGGGAAAAGGCTGTCTACTCTGTGTACAACCACATCCATCAGAAAGAAGAAAGGTATTCTGAAACATAAATCTATACACAGAAATAAAAATGTTCTTCCTCTCGCCACTGACCCATATTTGCAACATAAACTTCTCTAATTATACTTGAAAAATAATATGCAGTAATAAATTTGGAAAACAAATGTTAATGGTAATAGCCAACCATCATAGTATAGTCAAGTGTATAATAAATGCATCAAGTCCTTCTCTTACAGTGTAAGTGTAACACAGGACATACATTCGGAAATGACATTATAGATCTACTAATAACATTATATTAATCATTTGTTGCTGTCCCTGTATCTAAAGTCCCATCACTGAGTGATTTAATAAGTATGAACAAATAGTTGCAATTGGATAGCCCTTCTAATCACATATACTAGTACCGTCTTAAACAGAAATCAGCATTAAAAAAATAAATACCAATGGCACTCAGTAACAGTGCAGTACTCACACAAACTATTTCACTAAATAAATGGTAACCCAAAGGTCAGAAATAAACAAACTTTACACCGTACCAAGACAGTTTTTTCGGAACACACTATTAATCTACTTCAACACACAGAATATTTTATCAAGGCCAGAGAGGTTGGGACCTTGCAGGCATCACCGCTGCCAGGAGTCACCTCCCCTTTCTTGTACAAGTGTGATGTTGTGAAATGAAGATGTTCCTTTAAGATATAATACGGGCAGGGGACACACACCAGTCTTTACTCTGTGCACACCATCTGCAGTTGTCATGTGGCTATACTCTTTCATAGTGCAAAAACTCAAAACAGGATGCAATTCATATTCAGCACCCTTATCCTCAGAAGTGTATTACCAATAGCTGTACTGCAGTACTATTTTGCACATCTTAAAGTAGGAATAACTCTGTTCTAACTTAGGTATGTTTAATACCCAAAAACAGTACAGGAAGTATATAGTTGCAATCTACAAACACATGAAGACAATCCATGTCACTGTACATTTATTAATTGAGATGTACCCCCAAAACTCCCATAAATTATGAGAACATAAAATGGGACATAGACAGGGGAATGCAGAAAACACATCTTCTCGTCCATATTCTGAAACCTAGTAAAAAACATGGATAGAAAAATACTCCTCCTGTAACCAATCATTTTAGTCATTGATATACACACATATAGAGACACACATATATACGCAGATACGTACATCCCTGCATCCAGGGTGTATGAGAAAATCATACAAACCTTAAAATTAACAGTATCCAAATACTTATTAGGCATCAACATTCAGCTGTACATTTATTCGTCAAATCGACCACATTATCCCATCATCATGTACACCACACTTCTACTCTGTCATGGTGGGATATGGGGGATATTGCAACAATCCATGGCTTTGTGCTTGGACCCGTGCCCAGAGTCTGTGGTGAGCAAAAATGGGGAAGGTTATCTTAACTGGCACAACCGATGCAGGGACCTTGCACATAAATGAAAAATCTGTGCCCAGAGCTGATCAGTGAATGCCAAAGATAAAATTAAAATTTTTGTGAAATTATCATTCTTTCTACTGAAATTCCTTCATGTGGAAAAACAGTACAAACATTGCATCAATATCATCCAGGCACTGTTGTTGGATACATTTGGAATAAAAAAAAAATGCACTCTTCTTTTACCTGTGGAGGAAACATCACCTGTAATATTGCATAATCGTACCCAGATAGTGCTATTCTCCTTTTTTTTATTTTCCCATCAATCTATGCATTTCCTTTCATATTCATATTTCGTTTGTGAACTATAAGTGCACTAGGAAAGCACAGTATGATATCTGGGGAAATGGTACTTCCTTTTGTGAATTACCTGCAGTTTTGTATGTATATCTTCTCGCATTTGTATGATATGAAAACATACAATAAGCCAAGGAAAATTTTGCAGAATTTACCCTGTGTATCTTAAACTATTATGTGTAACCATAATGTTTAACCCAAAAATAGCACATTCATTGTTTTGTTCAAAACATATTCCTATAACTAGAGACATTGTACAAAGTAAATGCACATTAATTAGGTGGATCCATTAAAGAATCCATTATTATTTACAGGAAATATACTGTTTTGATACAATACAAGCAGTTTTGCCGTTACTGCTATAAAATAAAATACATTTTTGACAAACATGTTGCATTTTGTTTTTCTATTTGCAATTATTCAGGATGAGGTGAAAATACCTATTGCCCCTTTTATACTTTAGTTGCACTCACATGACTTCAAAATACTGCAGGGGTTTAGACATCAACTTGTGTTATTTTCTTTTAGCTGCTTATTAAGTAAAAAGAACGATGTTACTAACACGTCATGTGTAATTATTATTATTGCACTAATATATGTTTAATATGAATATCAATACACCTTAATAGAATTATGTTATCACCAAAAAACCCTAATGTTGTATTTCTGTTATTTCCATATATTATTTACACTTCAGCACATAGTAACTCTTTTTGTAATGCCTAGATATTTTTCATAATTTAACTTGACTAAATCATTTGTATTTACTGTATAAAGATATGAAGAAATGCACAACCAGGTGTATGGAAGTACCATAGACTAATGCTTAGCACATATTTTTTGGGGTCAAGGAAAACATGTTTTCGTATTTATCTTGTCCTTGTGAAAAGTAGGCCTAACGCCCTGCAGCACAAACCCTTTTGTTGCAGTTAGCAGTACCACATTATGAATCGGTAAAGGGCATTGTCTGCATTTAAGGTAATGTTTGTCCATATGTTAATGCTATTTGAACTTGTATTAATCGTTCATTAATGCAAAGCCTTTATTATTAGGGTGTGCACACTAAGAAAATGTAAGTTTTGACTGCATTGCTGACAGTGCTCCCAATATAAATATGTGTAAACACATTTTCAAGGTATGACAATATGAGGCTTTGTACAATGCTTCCAGAATGCTCTCTCATCAGATGTAAATATTTGCAGAAGCTTGAAAGCAGAATTTACTATTCTCTACTATCTTTTTCTTTCAAAGTATGTTCACAAAAATGCAACTAGGAAAGAAACATTTTGCTGAACGACTATGATAGTTAGGTGCCATTTTTTTGAAGCTACATTTAGTACACTGTGCAGATGCGTGGCAGTATTTCCAAAATGTATATTCATAATGGAAAAATCAATGTAACCATTTTCAGCAACATTATGGGAAACATGAAAATAAACAAGCATTGGCAAAAAGCAAAAATATTGTTTTTGTTCTCTAAAAGAACAAATTGCCATAGTAGTTCCTGGCACAAACAAAACTACTTTGTGCCAATATACTTCTGGAAGAGTAGAGTGGTTCACTTACAATGAAGTCAGTCGATAAATCGAGAGAGTTCAAATAACAAAAGGCCTTGGATAACCAGTTAGGGGCAGAATTCTTAAAGAAAATCACAAAAGGCACCCATGGTATCTGTCCGTGCATTAGTGCATATTTTACATCTTTTATGAATGAGCAAGCATTCGCAGAAGCAGAAGCAGACCAGGAAATTGGACTCCTAGAAAGTATTTGTAAAGGTCATTTTAGAAGGAGAAAATATGCATGTGTTTTTACCGGACAAGTGGATTGATGACACAACCAATCCCATGGACAAGTAGAAATTGTTATAACATTCCACACCCCTGACAACATATTGTTAACTACTGCAAATGAATCCTCTGGTCCCTCAAAACTAAATTTGTTCACTGTAAGAATGTTGGCAGCCTTTGCATGGGTCAAAATATTTTTAAATGTAATCTCTACTTCAGAACGTTCTTATTTGTTGAACAATATCCACAGCTTCACAGTAAAACAGCCTCCTTAGGATCTTAACCTAAAGCCACTGACAAGTAATGAAGTCAGAAGCTTGTATCTTATCATGTGTGATGACTTAACACTTGAACTTAAGTTCTCTACAGTGTGTAAACCTTTCTCATACTTAGGCCCTCATTACAAGTTTGGCAGTCAGTGGACCGCCGTGGTGTAAATGGCGTTGCACTGCCGCAGGACTGGCGGTATAGACCGCCATATTATGAGTACTGGGAAGGCACCTGCAGAACACAGTCAAGTTTCCACCCACTGTATTATGAGGTTGCACACTGCCAGGACTTGCGGGGCGGTCTAAGTGCTGCAAAAACCATGGCGGAAACTAACAACATAAAAGGAAGCAGCCTCTTTCTGGAACACAGGCACGTCGGTAGGTGCCTTGGCATGCAAATTGCAAGTCTTTCAAATGCTCCTGCAGGCCATTGACATCCAGGACCAGCTACGCCGGCATAGACACCAGCCGTAAGTACCCCATCTTAGCACACACTGGAGGGAAGGACATTAGTGCACACACACAAACGTACAGTCACCATACATACATGAGCAAGGAAAGCCAGGACAAGCTATGTAGCATCGACACCAATGGTGCCGTTGTAGACAAATATTATTGGAAATATCAAAAATGTAATGATAATAACTATTTACAATATGCCACAAGGGCCAGTGCATCATTGTCCAAATGTCCCAGGCACACTGGGCATGTGAGGACTGCCCAACTTGACTCCTGACTGCAATGTGCAGACCTCCACAGGGAAGATCATCAATGGGGCATGCAGGCACATCAGGGATGGGGGGATGGGGGGGTTAAACAGGGTTTGTATGGGGGGGTCCTTCCTCTTCTTCTTAGGCTTCCCTCCCTTTCTGTCCTGCTTTCGCCGGGACACCTAAGCCTTGCCTCGATTTCCTGCCTTCTTAGTTGGGATGGCAGTGGAGGCCACCACAGCAGGGGACCCAGATGGAGTGCTACCAGGGCTGGAGGTGTGAGGGGCAGGTGTGCCTGTTGTGACAGCACTATAGACTGCTGACTGTGGGGCATGGCTCAGCCCAGAGTAGGACAGGGAGGTGGAAGGCAGGGGTCTGAGAATGGTAGCAGGGCGTTTGGTGCCAGGAGACGGGAACAGAGAAAACTCATGCAGGAATCTTTTTTAAGGGGCAGCAGGTAGGTCATAGGTTATGCGTTTGGGAGTGGAGGGAAAGGGGATAGTTGACTGTGTGTACATGGATGTGGTTCGGCTGCTGGTGTATGGGTGTATGATATATGAGTGTGCTGGGTGTGTGTTGGGTGGATGAGTGTGGGCGTAAAGGTGTACTGGGAAGAGACACAGGGAGATGGCAGGGGGGATGTGTGAGTGAATGTTGGGGTGGTGTGTGCAGGTAGGGTGGATGTGCTGCATGTGGTTGTGTTGACTGTTGTGGTGCGTGCGGATGTGGTGTATGGGGTGCATGTATGGGGGTCTGCTGTTGTGGTGACGATGGCAGTGACGGCACATGTGGCTGAACCTGGGACTAATGATGTGGTGTCTGCATGTGTAAGTGGCAATGTGACTATGAGGGGGAGGCAGGTGGGGGAGTCAGGGTAGGTAGTGGATGTTGTGTGTGCGTCTGAATGGTGGCTGTGTGCATGGCGGTGGTGGCGTTTGTGTTGCGTGTGATAGTCCTTGCACTCTGGGTCTGTTGGACGGGATGGACAGTGGTGGATGGGAGCCAGCGTCCCCTCATTCTCTGTACACTCTAGAGCCTGTTGACTGCCCTGCAGTGCCATTAGGAGGCTCTGTGGATCTGCTACTCCCACTCTCCCCCTGAGGGAATGAGAGGAAGTGAGTGCTGATTTCCATGCCACCCTCACTGGCTGCGGCCAGGCTGTGCGACACAAGTGGGACTCTGGCATGGCATATGGACTTATAACTATTGATTGGCCACACTTCTACCACTGTAGATTGGAATACTTCATGGGAGGACATTGAATGATTGAACTCTTTCCAGGCCCTTGGTTGGCATCCTGATAGTGGCCCTTGGTGCCTGTGAGAGGTTCCGCTGGGGCCTGCTGCTCCAGAGTGCAACAAAACCTTGGTGCAGGTAAACCGGGACACTAGATGCACCGCTTCAGCCCCAGCCACAGCGCCAGCTCAGTTAATGCACAGTGGTTTGGTTCCCCAGATTCGGTAGGTGGGGCTTTGCATAAGGAGCATTATTATTTCTGCAGACCAACATCATGGGTAAAAATTCCAGTAAGGCTGGTGACGCAGATGGAGAGAGCCCAGAAATGGGTACACTGGCTGGAGGGCATATGGAAGCTACACTGGAGACTGTATTGCAAGCCGTAGCCACCTCCTGGGAAGCTCTTGAAATGAAGGTTGGCACTATGGTGACAGACATGGGGATTTTATAAGATGACCAGAGATGGCTGGCAGGGAGGGTTATGACTGCTGAGCACACTTTGGAGGGTATTACACCAGAGAAAATCTCAATGCGGGAACATATGGCAAGACTTTTTAGGCCAGAGCTGGGGATGCAGATGCAGATGCAGATGCAGAAAATAGTGCCTAGAGGACCAATCTCAAGATTATAGGGCTGCCGGAGCGCATTGAGAATATTACTGATGTTCTGGAAAAATGTTATTTAGAGGAGTGGCACCAGGTGGACTCTCTCCCTTTTATGCTCAAAAGCAGTGGTTCCCAACCTGTGGGGGGCCGCAAAGCCTCCTCAGGGGGTCCACGACTGCGTGGAAAATTAAATAATTTTAACAGATGAGTTCCCCGGCTTTAAGTAATGACTCAGTGGGGGTCCCCAGATTCAAATAATGATTCATTGGGGGTCCCCAGGTTCCAGTAATGATAAAGTGGGGGTCCACAGAAGTCAAAAGGTTGTAAACCACTGTTCTAAAGCATACACATTGTGTCTCTGCATGGCTTTTGTTGCTTGGGTGCCCCCCTGCATGGTGTTGGCCGAACTGTAACATTACAAGAGGGTCACATTTTGGGTCAGGCCAGGCTGGAGGGGGGCATAATGGTTTACAAACAATGAGTAATTATATTTTCGGACTTTACAAGTGAGTTTCACAAACAAAGAGACTCTTTTTGGATGCCAAGAAGTGCCTCTGACAACTGGGGGTCCTGTTGCAATGCGGTTCCCTGTGATATTGAGAGTGGCCACAGAAACGGTGTACAATTTTTCACTTTACTACTGAGGATCAGCGGACTGCTCAGAGGCACCCCCAAGAGCAAAGCAAGAAATGGTTGCAGTGCAATCCTTTCTAGATCCCAAGCACATCATGAGCATCTGTGGGTGGTGAAGGTGGTGGTATCTGTAGGAAAGTCCCCCTTTTGCCCTGGTCACCCCTAAACTTTTTGGACAGGTACTGGTGGTTACTGACTCTTGGCTGTGCCCTGGTTACTGCTTACCTGTCCCAAGGCCAGTGCGCTGTATTAAGTGGATATGCAAATTAGGCTAATTATAATTGGCAAAATTAACCTACTAGTCCCTAGTATATGGTACGGCATGGAGGTTTAGGGACCCCAGCATAGGTAGGGTCCCGATAGGTACACTGCTGAGGTGCCCAGTGTCATTTTAAAGGCAGGCCTGCCTTGTTGGCTGCTTTTAAGTTAAAGTTACATGCAAATTCGACTTTGGAATTAAAAGTAGTTCCAAAGTCCTAAACTACCTAATTTTTACATATAAGTCACCCCTAAGGTGTGCCCTATGTGCCCTTAGGGCTGGTTGCCCTGTACCTATAAGCAGGGACTTTGAGAAAATTGTTTTTGAAGCCCTGGTGAGGTAAAACAGCCAAATTCATTTTTCCCTCATTGTAGTGAATGACCTCCATAGGCTAGAACGGGGAGACTTTATTTTAATTTTTAAAATCTCCTTAAGTAACAGATACAACAAGTTTGGTATCAAATTAATTGTTATAATAAATCCCACAACTTCCAGTTGTTGGATTTAATATAACTTGTTCAGGTAAAGAGTTTTAATCTTTACCTGAAAAGTTGCCAACTTCAGCCCTGCAGTGTTTGTGCTGCTTTGCTCTGATTAGCCAGCCTCTGGCAGCCTGGCCAGGCTGCAATGATGAGGTGTGAAGTGGCCTGGCTCAACACAAAGAGATGTGCCTGGGAAGGAGGTCTCCCCTCAGCAGATGGAGAAGCAGGAAGGGGGAGGGCTGCCAAACTGGTCTTAAAAGGCAGGGAAGGACATCCTGCAAATCCAGACAATTAGGTGCCCCCTTGATTAGATTAGGAGAGGGCAGGAGAGGGGTGTGTTTAGGATTTTTAGCCACACCAGTGGGTGGACTCAGCCAGATGTAACCTCCAAAAATCACTTTCAGTCATGATGGATTTTTGAGGAATGTTGCTCCCTGGGACTAATTTTTTGCCACACTTCCCAGGAAGTGGTTATCACAGGGGGACAGACCCTGCACCTGATTGAAGAACCAGGACCCCCCTGTTTTTCAACCAGGAACAAGGATAAAACTGGCAGACCTGCACCCACACCTGAGATCCCTATCAGATTCCAACAAGGAAGAACTACAGAAGAAGAAGGAGTGCTCTGCTGGACCCCTGGCCTGTACCTGGACACTGCACTTCGGAGGCCTGCACCAGCTGCACACTTGTGCTTCACCACAAGAAGGACTTTGACTGGCTTCAACTGGTTCAAGGAGGGACTCCCTGTTTGCTACAGGTGAAAACTTGCTAACCAGAGTCACCTGCACCAACTACTGAAGAAACCAACCAGCTGACCACTGTCCAGTGGCCAAAGAGGAGTTTGCGCCAGGTGCATTTTGTGAGTTGTAGTCCGTACCCTCAAGGAGCATCTCAGAGCTTCTGGAACCTTGGGGTGAACTGTGGACCTCAAAAGAACCTTAAAAGAACATCTGGAAGAAGAACCAGAAGTTTGGAGAACTTTGCAGAAGTTTTGGAAAAAAGCTCCATAGAGTGACCGACCTGCTGCGGCAGTTGACAGCTTGCCTCAACCGTCACCCGGCCTGACTTGCAGGTTCGGCCCGGTGAAGAAAATCTCCAAAAAAGTGACTGAGGGCCAGATGTACAAAGTGTTTTGCATGGCGCAAACTGCAAAGTTTGCAGTTTGCGCCATGCAAAACGCGCATCGCAATGCACATTCCCATTTTGCGAGTCAGTACCGACTCGCAAAATGGGAATGTGACTCGCAAATAAGAAGTGGTGTTCCCTTCCTATTTGCGATTTGCACCGTGATGCAGAATTGCTTTGTGACCGCGAACGCGGTCGCAAAGCAATTCGCAGTTAGCACCCATGTCAAGTGGGTGCTAACTCATTCACAAAAGGGAAGGGGCCCAAATGGGACCCGTTCCCCTTTGTGCATGGGGCAAAAAATATTTTTTCAGAGCAGGCAGTGGTCCAATGGACCACTGCCTACTCTGAAAAAATGAAACTAAATGGTTTCATTTTTTCTTTTGTATTGCAACTCGTTTTGCTGCAATACAAAAAAAACCTGCTTTATTAAAAAAGCAGTCACAGACATGGAGTTCTGCTATCTCCAGCAGGCCACCATCCCTGTGAGTGCAGGGAGTCTCAATTGCGATTTGCAGATGGTGTCATGGACACCATTCTGCATATGATTTTACGACTCGGAAATTGCGAGTCGCTCCGACTCGCAATTTCCGAGTCGCAAAATCAAAACTACCTACATCTGGTCCTAAGTCCGAACATACGACGTTCACCGGGACCTCCCAGTCAGTGTATCCGAAGAGGGCTACAAGGACATCGGATCAAGATTCAGGTTTGCCCCGGTCGAAGGATTTTCACCTTGAAACAAAAATGACTAAGTCAGATCGTGAAAATCTCCACAAGGGCTCCCGCAACGTGTATCTGATGAAGAGTTCCAGGAGGTCGGATTGGACTGGCAGGTTCGTCCCGCTGAAGAAAATCTCCAGAAAAACGACTAAGTCCTAAGGTAAACTTTTGACCGAGGCCTTAAACTTTGACTTTGCCCTGGTCGAGGTGCGACCAGATGACCAGATTGGCGCTTTTTGTTTCAATGCGCTAGAAAGCATTAATTCTTTACAAAATTCATATCTATGGTTCCCCTTATCCGATTTTATTCGTTTTGGTGTCATTTGGTGTCATTTTAAAGCTAAAAATATTTCCAATTTTTATAAATATCTATGCCTGCTGCTCCCTGTTGCCCTGGAACTATAACTAAGGGTAGGAATGGGACAGCTTCCTGAAGAGTTATTGTACATGAGTTAGACCCCCTCTATTACAACTGCAATGACATATAAATGTATAACTTATTAGAATTGGGATTTTCTTCACTACACCTTACGAACTATTGCAGAAGTTGGATACGCTGAGAGGAGACTCGGGGGTGGCGGCGTGCACACGAGCTCCGTCGCTCAACCGCGCCGCAATGAACTGCACTGCACCCGTGAAGTAACGCCTGCGGTGCTATGGTAGGATCTGGAGTGTCCTTAAGTTTCCGATTGCCGAATGCCGGGTTGTCGACGCCAATGCAGTCAAAGTAGCGGCGGTGGTGTCACCAGGTGAGGTCCGAGTGTGGCCTGGCTCCTGGAGGCTCCTGGAGGCCCCTGTGGAGTGGATGACCTTTGTCAATGAGTAAGGCCTCTCTGTGCCCCTGTGCCCCTGCACTCCCCCTGCACCCCATACCCACCAAGCAGCAAGGTGCAGAAAGGTGCAGAAAAAAAACTAAACTACTAAACCCACCATTATTGGATGAGTTAGTACCCTCTCACGAGGATAAGCCCTGAAAATACGGGGTGTAATTAAATATTCTAACCTGGGCAGAAAAAGTTTGTCTGTCTGTCCAGTAGTTCTCTGTGGTGCTCAGGTTATATTAGACCTGTAAATTTTATGTAGCTGTAGCACTTAGAGCTAGAGTGGAGGGAGGCCCCTCAATAGAACTAGTTGGAAGCAGCTAGTGCTGCAGTCCCCACCAGTGGTGGGGCAGAGGCGGCAGGTATTAGGCCAGTGCGGCTTGTCCCCGACAGGGGTTTGGCCCTCCTCTCTTTTCCGTGCGCTTCGTGTGTTTACCGTGTGCTAACTAAGAACTTAAGAACTAAGAACGCAGACCTTGAAAAATCCTTTTTAGTTGGCTTTTGATGTGGAGTGTGTGGTGTATTTACCAAGAATTACCAAGAATTATCAAGAACTAGAAGAAGAGTTAAAATAACATCCCGGCATGAACTCCTGAAATGCTCAACTAAGTATCAAACAGTCCGGCAAGATTAAGCCAAGTGTGCGGACTGCCCCTATGTCCTTTTGTGAGATTTGCATGGGGAGTACCGTCCTAAGGAGTGATGTATACTACTCGATACACATATAATATCTTGTTTATAGCACATATAGCACATATAGTATCTATAGGACACAGTATGCTAGGGAGTAAGGCAAGATAACGTGGAGTTTATGGAGGAATACCCGCCTCTAGGGTTATCGTTTGGAAATCAAGAAGAAGGAAGAGGCGGGGAGAAAGTACTTCAATCGTCTGGACAGGAGGACACTTCGAGAGATAATAGAACGGATAGAGCTGTTGGGGATAACTATGAAAGATCCTCAGGAACCCCTCTCGGAGCATCAACTCGAGATTTTATGGGGCAATACTTAAAAAAAATACACCACACGTCACAGGTACAGTTATCAGAAGGGAGTAATATGTTTGATGCCAATCAGAGTGAAAACAAACAATTTAAGAGGAATGAGTTCCCGATCTCAGACTCATTACAAACAGAGGACTTGTTACTGGAGAGGAGGTCAGAGGAGAATGGTGGGCGTGAGGGTTTGCTGGAGCCCAGGCAATCCTCATCCTCCTGCATTTCATCCCAAGTAAGGGATAGTATACATTCTGAGGAGATGATATCGTTGGCTTTGGAAAGGGGGGAGGTTTTTGTGGGGGGGTTGGAGGGGAGTGTTGCTGAAGGTAGTAACAAGTTGGATATATTGTTGTCGTCACCTATTTTGGGCACACAATCTGCATCTGTTTTGGATACTACTGCTGTACCAGCTTAGTCACTACTAGATGGAATGTTCCTAATGCAGAAGACTTAGCAGGCAATCTTGGAAGTACTGACTGCAAGCAATAGTCTGAAGAAAGTACATAAAAATCAATTACAAGAGATAACAGCTGAGTTAAAATGTATTAATAGCAGTATGCCAACACTAGTACGTCCTGTGCTGGAAAAAAGGGATCGAGAAACAGATACCGATGATACCCATGACACCCGGGAACATAGTAATGAAGGAGGGGAAACAGACAAAATACAGACATTAGACCAACCATCAGTATATGTTTCCAAACAACCAATGCTGGTGATAAAGAGGAATCCTAGAAGGGGGAGAAAGGGTTATGGGTTCAACAGTCATCACTATAAACTCCAATGTAGGAAGCAAAGTAGGCAAAGAAACGCTGGGAGGAAAACATCAGTAGGGAGAGAGGGAAAGATAGCCCAGGTAGCCCAGGCCAATACCCCAAGGTCAGACCGAGGCCAAGGGTGGGAAGTAGTAGCCCTAGAGCAAGGGGCCACGTCACAAAAAGTACCTAGCATACAATACAGAGAAGTTAGCCAGTGAGGAAAATGAAAGAAAGTTACCCATGGAACGGCAGTGGAGATGGAAGTAATGGAAGAAATAGAAGAAAGAGAGGAAAGTAGTGGTTTAGAGGGAGAGAATAATATTAAGAGATTAGCAAGAAGTAGAGAATTAGTCAACCCTTTTTTTTGCCCAGCAAAGAGCGGGACTTCGTTGTCACCTAAAGGTCCTGAGGAAAAGAGGGAGTGGGAAAGCCCTAGCGGAAGTAAATGTAGGTGGATCTATCTGGAACCCAGGGGAAGAGAGATTGGGAGGAAAAGGCACAGAAAGTTAAAACCTCTGATCGTACCCGCCTTCTAGAAGTTATGGCCCGGTATCCAAGTCTATGTGAAAATGAGTCGGAAGATATAAAGCAAATAGGATTTATACTAAGCTTGGAGAGGGAAGAGGTGACTAAAGCACTCTTCTACTCTGAATGCATTAGACGTCTGGTACTGCAAGCTGTGGCGGAGTTAGGAAAGGAGGGTATAAGATTAGTACAGCAAAGTGAGTTAGGACGCGAGACTCAAGATGGGAGGGTCCTTACGTGTCATGCAGGTCTGTTCCCTAATCAAGTGCAGTGTAATTTGTTATATAATAGCAATCGAAGAAGATGTGTGAATGGAAATAATAGCAGTCTAAGTGTAACTGTAGTTACTGAAAATAATGACCCACAGTGGAGTAATTGTTTTCAGCCCCTTGTAAACCCTCGTGATAATTATAGGAGGGGCGAATTGAGTGTTGTGGACTAGGAGTTAAGCCCGTCGCACAGCCATTCGATTTTTTCCTGGAATTTGGGAGGTTATAAAAAAACATTTAAAACAAGGCTTATTTAAAGGAGAGTTTGAAAAGTGTGATGTAATGTGTTTCCTGGAAACTTGGTTGTGCGACGAACATGATCCAGTAGATGGTTTCATGAGACTCTTCAGGGGAGCAACACAGCAAGGGTTAGGTCGCCCATCAGGGGGCCTAATAACCTTAGCTTCAACAAGAATAGCAAATAAGTTTATTGAAATAAAAACTAAATATCGTTGGCTATTGGCAGGCCAGGTGGATCTCTACAATACAATTGGAGGTGCTAAACAGTTAATAATAATTAATGCATATATACAACCGGGGAATATGTATGATTATGACATTCAGCGGGGTCTGTTTGAGGAAGATCTGGAATTATTAAGTTTGAGTAAATCAGGATACTTCACCCTAATGTTGGGAGATTTTAACCACAAACCATGATCCCAATAGTATTGACAAATTGTATAAGGAGCTACTGTTTGTTGCATAAATTCCAAATAGCATCTTCCCAAATGTAGAATGTTCTGTGCATGATTTGTCGTTAGTAAGAACCTTAGGTATGTTCTGTCTAAATGGACGTCTGAAGAAGGATCGCCCGGCAAAACAGACTTTTCGAATAGGCAACCAGATTTGCCCCATTGATTATGCTTTTGTAAATGCTTGGTCCCTTGGAGAAGTGCAGGACTTTGAAGCTGAGCATATAGAGGGCAGCGATCATTGGCCACTTCGATTAACAATACAGTCAACCGATAAAAATCAGAGAGAAAAGGCATTGATAGCGCTAGTTGAGTACCCTCGTAGAATAACGACCTGCCTTACATAAAGTAGCCTAGAAGCACTCAATGAATTGATAGTAAATTATCCAAACCTTACAATGGAGGAAGATCCAAGAGATATGTTTAAAGGTCATAATAGGGGCATTGCGTTAATGGTGGACTGCCTAAAAACTAAATAAAAAAAAACGCAAGTGGGAAAGATGAAGGGAGACCATATAAGATTAATAATAGTAAAGTATGGTTTAATTGGGAATGTAGGTGCAAAAAGCAAAAGATGCAAAGATTAGAAAGTGAATTTAGGAAAAGACCCACTATTGACACAGAAGTGCAGCTCTGTTGGGCAAAAAAGAGTTATAAAACAATCATAAGACAGAAGAAACAGGAATATATTAACAAAAATTGGGACACAATGATCGAAGTGATAAGAACACGGAATATTAGGGGCTTCTGGCAGTTGGTAAGGGAGGGGAAAGTAACAGAAACTATGCAGTGTTTGGTTGGAGAAGAGGATTGGTATAAATATTTGTCTACTGTATATAATGGTATCGATGCTGAGGAAGGATATGGTGTCACCAGGAAGATGGATGAGAATATGAGATTAGCTTTTGTCCCACCAAAAATAAAAGAAACTATTGCAGCACTCAAATTAACTAAAGCGGCCGGCCCAGACAATCTCCCAGCTATAATAATAAAAAATACATTGATTGGTGGACTACATTTTTCCATGATAGGTTTTGTAAAATTCTTGATTACGGCCATTTTCCAGAGAATTGCAAGGGTGCCATGATAAGACCGATCCATAAAAAGGAGGACCCAATACAACCAAAAAACTATTGGCTGATTATTAGACATAGGTGAAAAGGTATTCACAAAGATATTGCTGGGGTTAATTAAGGAATGGGCAGACGAAAATGATTTGATACCTGTAGAACAAGGCGGATTTAAGGAAGGGCACTTGACAATCGACTACTGCTTTAGTTTGTGGTCTTTAGCAAAAAAATCAATGGAAATGCGAGGAAGCCTGTTCTGCTGTTTTGTGGATTTGTGGTTTTGTGGATTTCCGCACCGTATTTGATTTGGTTGATAGGAAATTGCTATGGGACATACTAAGACAGTTAGGGATTGATTTGGATTTATTGTATCTCCTTCGGGGTCTGCACTCACAAAATTGGGCCCAAGTAATTTTAAACACGAGTGGCTCACAGTCAAAAAAGATCCCCATAAAGAACGGTTTGCACCAAGGTTGTGTGTTGGCACCAATATTCTTTACATTATTTCTGTCAGACCTGCCCAGGTTGCTGCAGGAGGTTAAAGGCCTAAGCCCAAAAATGGATGGCGTACATGTTTCCTGCCTATTATATGCTGATGATTTAGTGATAATGGATATGACAGAGTTAGGTCTACAAAGGAAATTAGAGGTGTTCCACTCTTATTGCCAATGGTAGTAAATTTAGAAGAAAAAAAAAATTATGTCTATAGGGAAAGTGAAGAGTGATTTTGCTTACCTGCTAGGAGGTAAAAAAATATAAATATCTAGGCATGTGGGTTTACTCAGACTTGAGATGGAAAGATCATATTGAAGCCCTAAAAAATAAAGCTTCATCATCGGTCTGGGGATTGAAAAATTTAGTAGCAAATATGGGGGTCCTTCCCTCCAGCCGGTTATTTCTGCCTTTAATGCCATGGTACGTCTCCAGTTTCAATATGGGGAGGAAGTCCTAACACTCTCAGGGAAATTAAATTGGGAGACAGAAGAAAGCTTTTGCGTAAAGTGTATGCTATTGTTACCTCCATCAAGTATGTTACGAGCTATAAGAGAAGAATGTCAAATGACGGCATGGGCTTACCAGGGTCTGCAAGCAGCGATTAAGTTTTGGTTAAGCATAAGAGACGAGGGGCTTTGTAAGATTGCGAGATTGTGTAAAAAAGAAATAACAACAAGCGAATTGTATTGGGCGTTACAAGTGAGAGGACGGTTAGAGAAGATCTGCATTCTCTTAGGCTTACCCGGCAATCAGTGGCGCAGTGCACAGATCCCAAAACAAAACCTATGAACAATAGTGAAGAAAAGGGCTAGAGAAATAGACCTGAAGTTTTTAGATTGTAAAATCTCAACTCAGGCTATGGTAGGGGGATGGAGGAACCTGGAAAATGTTCCCTATATAGAGTCTCTACCTAACCCAAGACTAAGGGACGCAGTGTTAAAGTTCCGAATTGGGCTGAACCCAGGCTGTAGGGACCCTACAGCAAAATCATTTCTTAAGGATACCCAGGGCTTATGTACATGTGGCTTACAACAGAAATTCAGCATGCAACACCTACTTTAGGATTGTTATTGGTTTTTAGAGGTGCGTAAGAAGTTTTTTAAACCTTTTTTAAGGAATATATTATTATTAATTGGGATCAAGCGCTTAGGCTACTAATAGACATAAGATTTTTTAATGTAACTTGTACGCTAGGCCAATTTCTAATAGGATTAAGAGGGGTCTTAACTGAACTTATAGTGCCGGGTATAACGTAGGGAGTAAAGGCGAATGAAGAGTTTGAAATGGCACAAATAGATTGTTAAAAAAAATATATTATATTGGTTGATGGTAATATGGAAAATTTGCCATGTAGTAAAGAGGCGTGAAGTAAAACGTAGAGCACTTTAAATTAGAAATTGCACTTTATGTCATTGTAAGGATCTGAGTCCCATTAGAATTGTATGTGGGATAATTTGGTTAGCACGCAGTCTTTTAAAGAATTAGCAGGAAATGAAATTGGTTGAAGGTTGAAATAATTTAATTAATCATGTAAGTAGAGTTTGTCAATAAGAATTAGAATGAATTATGAATTTTGTATGTGAATGTATTGTGTAATAGGGAATTTTCTTTTTAAATGAACTTTGTATAATCGACTGCTTATGTATAGCATTTTAAAATGAACTTTGTACATTTTATTGTTTTTATACTTTTAAGGTTTAAGCCAAATAAAATAATTTATGACTTGACTTATCTAGAAAAAAAAGAAGAAAAAATGTATATCCTGGAATATTTGGGGTCAAATAACACGTCTAGAAGATATAAGTTGTACGCTTATCTTAAAAGAAGAGGGGTGCATAGCACCCTCCTGCAGGAGACCCATCTTAACACGGCTGAGGGAGTGGTGCTTCACAAGAAGGGGCAGGGTCAGACCTATGCTACTGCGTACTCAGCATTTGCCAGAGGGGTTCTGAGGTAGATAAGGCCAAAGGTACCCTTACAGAAGATGGGAGAACTGGTAAACCCTTATGGCCGGTATGTAGTGGTTGCGACTGATTAGATGGGCAGGACTTGGCCATAATTGGAATTTATACCCCTAACATGGACTGGGGCGGGGCGGTCTTTGCTGAGTTGTCCAGGGTCCTGGGCTCATATATGATGCAAGCTATATTTTTGGGGGGAGAGTTTAACAGCGTGGCAGACCCTGTTCTCAATTGGTACATCCACCCCTCTGGTGCCTCTCCAGTCCTCCGCTTGGCTCACACATTTTCTAACTGGCAGGTGCAGTGGGGGTTAGTGGATTCTTGGAGATGTACGCACCCCTTGGTGAGAGACTGCTTGTTTTACTCTGGAATGCACGAGCTCCACATCTGTCTCACTACCTTCCTGTGCACGCCAGATGTCCATCGGGTAACACACAATGTGAAATATTTGACTAGAATGGTCTCGGATCATAATCCAGTGCTGCTCTCCCTAAATTAAGAAAGGTTGCGTTCTCACATTCCTAATTGGTAGCTGAGGGTTGAGGCATATTGCTACACAATATTGGCAAGGCAGTAAACAACTACTTTATATATAATATGGCCACAGCTGATTCACCTTTGACCAAGTGGGATACTTTTAAATTAGTCCGCTGCATTGGTGAAACGGTGGGGCTGCGGCGCACGCTAGTGGGGGAAGTTGAACACCAAGAGCAGGTTTTTCTGGAACTTGAAAAAGCTAGGCCAGGGTACCCCGCATTACAGCTGTCATTACTGGAGGCTAAGCAACTACTGGAAGGACAAGTCGAGAAGCTCTGATGATTTGAGTATAGAGAGTACATAATCCAGCCCCATACAGAACGTGACAAAACAGGGACCTGCTGACATCACTCTCCAATCGTGCTTCCAGGGGCTCCATGATTCTGGATGTGGAGTCGGAGGAGGGTGAGTGCCTGCGTAGAGAGGGTGACATTAATAACAGATTTGGGGAGCATGACATGTCCCTTTATGCTAAGTCAAATGTCCTGAGCCCCGATGACCTTGACAATTTTTTGGACCTGTCAAAAGGGATGTAGGCCAGTTTTCCTCAAGACGAAATGCTTAAACTACTGAAGAAGCTGAAAACCCACTTCCATATAAAATTAGTGGACCTATTGAAGATTATTTGAAATTAAAGCTTCAAGTCAAATTGGTAGATCCAAATCCTTTGCAGCTTTTTCCAGGGCTTGAAAAGTGTTTTTAGCAGAGAATAGATTCATAGAATTGGAGCAGTTCAGTCCAGCACCAGATGTACTGTATACTTAGTCCAGTCTGCTGTTTCTATGTTCACGTCTACTTTGATAATCTGTCATATTTCTTTGAGTGAGGGATTTGTTAAGTAAGTTAGAAATGTCTCAGGCTTGTAGCGGGAGAGAGATCAAAGTTATTCAGAGAGCAAAAATGTTATGGCCCACTGCTCTCTTCCTAGAAATGCCCATTTGTATTTCACACTCTGGCACGATCTATCAGGACCTCGAGATCTAGGGCACATCGCACCTTACTGTTTTCTATACCAATGATATGCTGTTATTTTTATGGGATGTAGATGTGGACCTGGCAGGAACAATAGGTCTCATTAAGTGCTTTGGGAGAGAGTCAGGCGTCTGCATTCATTGGCAGAAATCCCACCTGTTCCCATTCTGAAGGGATGTGCCTCCACCCAGGGACCTGAGAGGGTTAAAGTGGGAAGGGATTTGCCTGAAGTAGTTCAATTTTAAGATCTACCATGACCCTCAGGACCTCCTGGGTGACAATGTTGGGGTTCCTGTCCAATCGCTATGCTCAAGTGTAGAATTCTGGCAATCATTGCCACTATCTGTGGCGGTAGAGTTGCCATTGCCAATATGGTGATGCTTCCTCGGCTCATTTATTTTTTCTCTACGTTGCCCCCTCTTATTCCCTTCCGGATCTTCTGAGACCTTGAGTCACTGATGATTGAGCCAGTATGAGGGACGGGCAGACACAAGGTAGAGATGTCCAAATTACAGCACCTGGTGATGGAGGGGGGTCTGGCTGTACCAGACTTAGAAACATATTACCTGGTGATGCAGTTGCAGTAGTTTAACCAATTAATATACCACCAAATAAACTCTGGGGGAGAGGTAGCCCGCTCGGTTCTGGAATACAGGGACCTGTTCCAAGTCCTCTTACATTCCAATCAACATCTCCAGGAAGGCTCCTAGGCGTTGCTGGTTATCCAGTGGTGTTGGCTGCGCTGCCTACAGAGGACCCGCACTCAGGCACCCTAGTCACCAGACCTGCTGCTGCAGTGGCTGGGGCTGGTGTCTGTGGGGACTCATGGCTCAGGGAGTGAGTCGCCCATAGGGTGGCCCGATTGAGGGATCTCTTTAGAGGTGGAGAGCTTCTCCTGTTTGAGGACTTGTCTCTGGAGTTTGGTACCTGGGGGTCAATTCTTGTTGCACCGTGCAGTGGTTGAAATGGTTAGGACACATTGGAGGGCTGGTGCATCTGAACTCCCTACCCACAAGTGCTGCTTCCTACTCTATACTACTACTGGCCGAATTAAGACAGTTACTTGCCTCTTGCAGGCCCTGAGACCTGATATTATTACCCTGCTTGCGGACCTGTGGGAAAAATAGGAGGACTTGGAGATTCAGATCGCAGAATGGATTGGGCAAAAACTATTGAAAGCAATCCTGTAGTGTCTAGAAATGCCTGGTTTGAAATAATAAATATCTATTTTTTTGCACAGAGCTTATCTCACCCCTGTTAAAAAAAAAGAGGTTCCATCAGACAGCCAAGTTGACATGCCCCAGGTGTAGTGAACATGGGGCTGAAATGTCTGATATGGTGTGGACCAGCCCTCTCTTTCAGTGTTTTGGGAAGAAGTGTTAGACTGTGTTAATGGGGTTATTCTCTGGGCGATTCCGTGCTCACCTATGGCCTGCTTCCTAGGGGGATTCCTGCTGCCGACTAAGTGTAAAACTACCAATAGACTTAGCTCGGATTCTTGCAAAGCGAGAAATTACAATGCATTGGAGGGCCAGCAGAGGTCCCTGACTCACTAAATAGAGGGAGAAATTTGTTAAATGGTCAGGGTTTAAGGATGAAGTCCTGCTTCGAGAAAGGGAGAGAGGACGTAGCATGATTTAAAGGGCCCGAACCAGGGAGCATCAAGTGGACATTCACAGGAACCCTGAACTGAATATGCCAGAGGGGTTCCACAACCTGTACACAGGTTTGAAGGGTGCTACTTAGGCATGTTCTATACCCAAACAATGCAGGGGCTGGGAAGATGTATGCAAATCAGTGGGATGAGCAGGCTCTATAATACCAATGGTAGTAGTGGTCTGGGACAGCATGGAACAGGGCATGGGGCAGTCGGAGGTGGCATTGGGGGTTTGCTCTGCTAGGAATGGGAAGTTGAAGACCAAGAGCAGGTTTTTCTGGAACTTGAAAAAGCTAGGCCAGGGTACGCGGCATTACAGCTGCCATTACTGGAGACTGAGGAACTACTGGCAGCATAAGTCAAGAGTCTCTGTTGCTTTTAATACAGAGTGTACAAAATCCAGCCCCATGCAGAAAATGACAAAACAGGGTCCCTGCTGACGTCACTCTCCAACCGTGTTTTAAGGGGCTCCATGATTCTGGAGATGGAGTCGGAGGAGGGTGAGTGCCTGTATAGACAGGGTGACATTAATAACAGATTTGGGGAGTATTAGATGTCCCTTTATGCCAAGTCAAATGTCTTCGAACCCCATGACCTTGACAACGTTTTGGACCTGATGACTCTCCCAGGGATCACTGGGGAAGAAGCTGAGGAGCTGGGTGGGGCTATTACCCTCCAGGAGGTAAGGGTCGCAATTAAGGCCATTCCGCGGGGTCAGGTACCTGGTGCAGATAGCCTTCTGGTGGAGTATTGTTAGAAATGGGGTCTGGTTGGCAGTTAGTCTGCACTCTGTCCAAGCAGAGACCCTCACTCTAGTCAGGGTAAGGGAATTACACTCCTAAGGCAACCCCTGCTCACCCCCTTGGTAGCTTGGCACAAGCAGTCAGGCTTATCTCAAAGGCAATGTGTAAATTATTTGTACCAACACACACAGTAATACAGTGAAAATACCACAAAAGGGACACAACAGCAGTTTAGAAAAATAGCCAATATTTATCCAAATCAAACAAGACCAAAACGATAAAAAGCCAACATACATAAACCTAGATATGAACTTTTAAAATTAAAGTCTTAATCCCTAGAAATCAATGCATATGTTGTTTTTATACAAAGTACCTGATTTGCATAAAAGATATATAACCGCACAGGCGAGCATGCATCAGAATAGTCAGTCATGTTTTGATTCCTGACTCGCAAGTGAGGCCATGTGTCATTTCTTCCCTGATCGGGTAGACGATGCGCCATTTTTCTCTCATGCAAAAGAGCGGTGCATCGATTTCCGGATGGCAACCTCGAGTCTGTGCAGGTTCACTGTGGTTTTGAGGTTGTGGGGGGCAGCTTTGTGCAGAGGACTAGGCTCCTTTACACAAGGCCTACGGGGCAGGTAGGACGATCTCGGACCTTTACGTAGTGAGGTGTAGTACCAAGTAGTGGTGTCCGTCTTTTCCATTGCTTTCTGCATTAGCTGTGGAGCCATTGGTTTGCAGTGCACGCTCCGGCACGATCTATCAGGGCCTGGAGATCTAGGGCACATCACACCTTACCATTTTATATACCAATGATATGCTGTTATTTTTATGGGATGTTCCAAGTCCTCTTACATTCCAATCAACATCCCTAGGAAGGCTCCTAGGCATTTCTGGTTATCCAGCGGTGTTGGTTGCACTGCCCACGGAGGCCCCACACTCAGGCACCCCAGTCACCAGACCTGCTGCTGCAGTGGCTGGGGCTGGTGTCTTGCGGGGGCTCGGGGATCGGGAGTGGGTCACCCTTAGGGTGGCCCAATTGAGAGATCTCTTTAGCTTCTCCTGTTTGAGGACTTATCTCTGGAGATTGGGCTCCCTCTGGGTCAATTCTTGTTGCACCGTGCAGTGGTTGAAAAAGTTAGGACACATTGGAGGGCTGGTGCATCTGAAACCCCTACCCACAAGTACTGCTTCCTACTCTGTACTACTACTGGCCGAACGAAGACAGTTACTTGCCTCTTGCAGGCCCTGAGACCTGATATTATTACCCTACTTACAGACCTGTGGGAAAAATAGGAGGACTTGGAGAATCAGATCACATAATGGATTGGATGAAAGCAATCCTGCAGTTTCAAGAAATACCTGGTTTAAATGAATAAATATCGATTTTTTTTGCACAGAGCTTATGTCACCCCTGGTAAAATAAATAGGTTCTATTAGACAGACAAGGTGACGTGCCCCATATGTAGTGAACATGGGGCTGAAATGTTTGATATGGTGTGGACCAGCCCTCTCTTTCAGTGTTTTGGGAAGAAGTGTTAGACTGTGTTAATGGGGTTATTCTTGGGGTGATTCCTTGCTCACCTATGGCCTGCTTGCTAGGGCGGATTCCTGCTCCAAACTAAGTGTAAAACTACCAATAGACTTAGCTCTGATTCTTGCAAAGCAAGAAATTACAATGCATTGGAGGGCCAGCAGAGGTCCCCGACTCACTAAATGGAGGGAGAAACTTGTTAAATGGTCAGGGTTTAAGAATGAAGTACTGCTGCGAGAAATGGAGAGAGAACGCAGCATGATTTAAAGGGCCCGAACCAGGGAGTATCTAGTGGACGGTCTCAGGAACCCTGAACTGGATACGCCAGAGGGGTCCCGCAACCTGTACACAGGTTAGAAGGGGGCTGCTTAGGCATATTCTATACCCAAACAATGCTGGGGCTGGGAAGATGAGTGCAAATCAGTGGGATGAGCAGGCCCTATAACAACAATGGTAATCGTGGTCTGGGGCAGCATGGCACAGGGCTTGGGGTAGTTGGAGGTGGCGTTGGTGGTTTGCTCTGCTAGGCATGGGAAAAGCCTGATCTGTATAACACTGTCTATAATGCAAGTTTAATGGTTACGTACACACAAACTGTCTATCTTTGATAAACTATATGCAATGAATCAACTATTAATGTTGTATTGTGCCTGGGGTTGTTTTGAAAATGAAAATAAAAGCAAACGTTTGAAAAAAAAATGTGGGAGAAGAGTTCCTAAAATAGCAAGCAATCAGAGAATGTAAGCTGTAGAAAGAAACTTTATATTTAATGTTCCATATCTGGGGCAGACAGCTAAAACATGTGATTCTGAGTGTACACATCATTTAAACATTAAGGGGCATATTTACAAGCCCCTAGCGCCACCGGAGTGTACTTTAAGTGACTATCATGCAAGGATGCCTGTGTTGGCGCTAGGCAGTTAAATGTAGCGCCAGAGCTAGGGGAAAAATGGGGCGCAGCACTGCCAATTTTGGCACTGCGCTGTGCCATTTTCCTGTAAATATGCCACTAAGAGCCCTAACCTGTTGCCTGTCAAGTCTTGGACAGCTTTTTTACACATAGGGGGTCATTCTAACTCTGACGGGCGGCGGAGGCCGCCCGCCAGAGTTCCCCCCTCCAGAACACCGCTCCGCGGTCATTAGACCGCTGCGGCGATTCTGGGTTTCCCACTGGGCTGGCGGGCGACCGCCAAAAGGCCGCCCGCCAGCCCAGTGGAAAACTCCCTTCCCACGAGGAAGCCGGCTCCAAATGGAGCCGGCGGAGTGGGAAGGTGCGACGGGTGCAGTTGCACCCGTCGCGAATTTCACTGTCTGCAATGCAGACAGTGAAATTCAAAGTGGGGCCCGCTTACGGGGGCCCCTGCAGTGCCCATGCCATTGGCATGGGCACTGCAGGGGCCCCCAGGGGCCCCACGACACCCCATACCGCCATCCTGTTCCTGGCGGGCGAACCGCCAGGAACAGGATGGCGGTATGGGGTGTCTGAATCCCCATGGCGGCGCAGCGAGCTGCGCCGCCATGGAGGATTCAGAAGGGCAGCGGAAAACCGGCGGGAGACCGCCGGTTTTCCTCTTCTGACCGCGGCTGAACCGCCGCGGTCAGAATGCCCTGCGGGGCACCGCCAGCCTGTTGGCGGTGCTCCCGCCGACCCTGGCCCCGGCGGTCTAGTACCGCCGGGGTCAGAATCACCCCCATAGTCTGGAGTACTCCAAACCTGGTATAGGACCCGTACGCTGCACAAGGGGAGATGCCACAGAACAAACAAATGGATCTCATTTAAAGATCTTTGCTCACTAGTCTACAAATGAAAGGTTTTTTCACTCACTGACTAAAATTAGTTATTTGGCACTGGATCAGAGTGTCTTGCTAATGCGCAGTTGTAGGAGGCTGGCCTGGTTTGTAGTGGCTTCCTTGGGTACTTACACCTTACACCAGGTCCAGTTTCCCTTGTTTGTGCATGTAGTAGTGTTCTAGAAGCTTAGGCTGATAGAGGTAGCTATAGCAGAGGAGCTTAGGCTGAACTAGGAGACATGCAAAGCTCATGCAATACCACTTATAGTTAAACAGTACTTATACACAAGTAAAGAAAATCCTCAGTGTTACCAAAAATAAAGGTATTTATTTGGGTGACACTACCAAAAATATCTTAGAGACAATACTCCTTCTGGAGGTAAGTATTATACACAATATATACACTAGACACCAAAATTAGACAAGTAAATAGTAATAGAACAATGCAAACAGTAGGAAATCCTATAGAGTACAACTGGAGAAAATAGGTCTAGGGGCAACACAAACCATATACTAAAAAAGTGGAATGTGAAGTACAAACTCCCCCTAGACAAGTGTAGTGTGTGCAGAATCGCTGGGAGAGTAAGAATACAGTAAAGGTAAGTAAATTACCCCACCCCAGAGCCCGGAAAAGCAAAAGTAAAGTACTGCAAGTTTCCTTAGGACACACTACACCTTGTTTTGGGGATTTTGCAGCAGCCAACCAAGTCTGCAAAAAAACAACTACTGGATTATTGGATCTGAAGACCTGCAAAGGAAGGGGACCAAGTCCAGAAGTCGAAAGAAGTTCTAGGAAGGACAGGAGCCCCTGCCAAGCCAGAAGAGGGTGCAAAAGAAGAGTCCCTGGTTATGTGAAGCTGCAGAAATGCACTCTAGGAAGATGCCAGCAGGTTCTGCAGGATGCAAAAGATGTCCCACAGCGTGAAGATCGTTGCAGATTAAATTTTGTGTTGGAAGGCGCCAACAAGACTTGGCTACAGCAAAAGTGTGTTTTTCATCAAAATGGCACTGGTTGGGCCCAGGAAGGACCTGGGGTCTTCTACTCTGTGTGAGGAGGAGGAGGAGGCTCTCAGCACTTTAGAAAGCCATCAGCATGCCAGCCAGCACCCCCAGAAGCCGCAGGATCTGGGTTCAAAGGAGATGCAAAACACAGTTGATGCAGCAGAACAAAAAAGGTCCCACACCGCCTGAGAACAACTCAGCAAGTTGAGCATCTCAGGGTGGAGTGCTGGGGAGATGGACCAGGCTGTGCACAAAGGAATTTTGCAAAGAGTACACAGAGGCCTCAGGAGGTGAAGAAAACACAAAACACAGGGGTACCGTCGTTCTCGGGGCAGGCAAGGTCTTACCGCCTCCAAATTGTGTCAGCAGGACCCCAGGACAGTCTATGTCGATGATGTCTACTCCGTGTGTCCTTCAGAGAATGCTCATCAGCGCAAGAGGAGTCCCAGTGTACTGGTCGTCACCTTAGAAGGTGCCTGCTTGGAGCAGGGGAGTGACTCCATCACTCCACTGGAGATTTCTTTGGTCCTTCTGGTGCAGGATGAAGACAGGGAGTCCCCAGAGCATGAACACTGTGGAAACTGTTGCAGTTGCTGACTTGGAGCTGAGGTTGCTGAAAAAAGGTGTCTCTTGGAAACACTTTGTTGGAGTTACAGCGTTTCTTGGAGCAGGCTGCGGTTGATCCGAGGTCAGAGGATGCTGAAGTTGTTGCAGAGGATTCCTGAAGGAAACTTGCAAGCAGAATCTGAAGAGAACCCACAGGAGAGACCCTAAATCGCCCTGAGAGGGGGATTGGCTACCTTATCAGGTATGGACCTATCAGGAGGGGTCTCTGACATCACCTGCTGACACTGGCCACTCAGAGCCCTCCAGAGTGCCCCAACACCTTGCAAAGAAAGATGACTGAAGTCTGGGACACACTGGAGGAGCTCTGGGCACCACTCCTGGGGTGGTGATGGACAGAGGAGTGGTCACTCCCCTTTCCTTTGTCCATTTTCCCGCCAGAGCAGGGGAGAAGGGGTCCCTGAACCAGTGCAGACTGGTTTATGCAAGGAGGGCACCATCTGTGCCCTTCAAAGCATTTCCAGAGGCTGGGGGTGGCTACCCCTCCCCAGCCTGTAACACCCATTTCCAAAGGGAGAGGGTGTAACATCCTGCTCTCAGAGGAAATGCTTTATTCTGCCTTCCTGGGGCTGGGCTGCCCAGACCTCAGGAGGGCAGAACCCTGTCTGTGAGGTGGCAGCAGCTGTAGCTGCAGTGCAAGCCTCAGAGAGCTGGTTTAGCAGTACTGGGGGTCCATGGTGGAGCCCCCAGGATGCATGGAATTGGCTCCCCAATACCAGATTTGGAATGGGGGAACAATTCCATGATTTTAGACATGTTACCTGACCATATTCGGAGTTACCATGGGGAAGCCACATATAGGTATTGACCTATATGTAGTGCACACGTGTAATGGCATCCCCGCACTCACAAAGTCCGGGGAAATGGCCCTGAACTATGTGGGGGCACCTTTGCTAGTACAAGGGTGCCCTCACACTTACTAACTTTGCACCTAACCTTCAGCAAGTGAAGGTTAGACATTTAGGTGACTTAGAAGTTACTTAAGTGCAGTGAAAATGGCTGTGAAATAACCTGTGCATTATTTCACGCCGGCTGCAATGGCAGGCCAGTGCAAGGGTTTATCTGAGCTCCCTATGGGTGGCAAAAGAAATGCAGCAGCCCATATGGCTCTTCTGGAACCCCAATGCCCTGGGTACCTAGGTACCATATACTAAGGACTTACAAGGGGGATTCAGTATGCCAATTTAAGTTGGTAAATGTAGTCACTGGCCTACAGTGACAAATTTAAAAGAAGAGAGAGCATAAGCATTGAGGTTCTGATTAGCAGAGCCCCAGTGACACAGTTAGGCACTACACAGGCATACATATTAGGCCACAAACTATGAGCACTGGCTAGCAGGATTCCAGTGAGACAGACAAAACACACTGACATATAGGTTTTTATCTATGAGCACTGGGGTCCTGGCTAGCAGGATCCCAGTGACACAGTAAAAACACACTGACACACACTCACAAACAGGCCAAAAGTGGGGGTAACCATGCTAGAAAGAGGCTACTTTCCTACAGCAGTCAAATGAATGCCCTATTTTGTCACATGATGCCATCCAAGAGTATGTTGTGTATTTAGCTATTGTTGTATATACGTTGTATGTATAAGTGAAGCAGAGTGATGAAGGCCTGTGGGTTCTACTTTGGACGCCCAGGTCTGTTCCTAGGCACAAGCTGGGAGTGAAAATTTGAGGGTGAAACGTTGGTGGTAATGTTGTTTTTCCAGCCAGTGAAAAGGGTATGAGGGTGCAGGTGGGAGGAGGCCCAGAAAATAAAGTGAGGACAAAGGAGAAATGGCTGCCATATAAGTGGGATTAGGTTCTTGCTGTAGAACTGCCACTTGGTAGATGGTGGGAGTTAAGGGGGCCTGTTGTTCAGTGTGAGAAGGTCTTTTAGGTAAAATCAGCCTTTGATCTCTTTCTTGATCTTTGTTGTTGTGGTTGTCTACAGCCAGGTGCAGACAGTTCACACCTCTCTGTGCCTCTATTGTGGGTGCTCTAGAGTGGACATTATCCTGCTGTGAGGAGCATCACACCACACAAAGGCTGTGTTTACAGATCTGCAGAGAGTGCTTGAAAAGGAAGCTATCCCAAAGAGTTGTCCTGGTTGCAGGATTCTGAATAAAACAGTACCACTACACAAACCTGTGTGGCCATTTTCACAGCTCATAAAAAGCAAATGGTAATTTTTGCATCAGTCTCATTTCTCACCTCCACTTGGGAGCCTCGCTAGGTAAAACCATTGTAAAAAGGCCCACTTGTTTGGGGCCCATCAGCCGATATTCAGTGATGATAAGGCCACTGCCAGCCTGAGTTCCTTGCACAACAAGCACAGACTGGATGAACCCAAAGAGAACAGAAAAGCAAGTCCATCATGGTAAAATAATCCAATTTGTTGTTGAAACCTAAGCTTCTACAAGTTTTGAAACTGCGCAAAGAACACCTTCTATTTTCATTTGCTCGCTAACTGTAATACCACTACAGCAGATATAGGTGGTCATTACGACCTCGGCGGTCTTTTCCGAAGACCGCCGAGGGACCGCCGTAGGGAAGACCGCCAGTGCTGGCAGTCTTCGCACGGACCATTATGACCTTTGGCAGCGCTCCGTCCTTTTACGGACGGAGAGCCGCCAACAGCCATACTGGCGGCAGGCGGGGAAGTGGAGGTAGCTCCACCTCCACCGCCACGCCAACAGAACACCGCCCTGCGAATCACGTCCTGTGATTCGCTGTGGCGGTGTTCTGTTGGCGTGGCGGTGTCGGTGGAGCTGCCCCCATGGGTCCCGTTCCCTCCCGGAGGATCACCGGAACAGGTAAGGTGATCGTCCGTTAGGGAAAGGGGGTGGGGGTGTTGTGTGCATGCATGGGGGTGTGCGTGTGTGTATGTTGAGGGGGCGTGTGAGTGCGTGCGTGAATGCGGGGGTGTTGTGTGTATGTGAATGAGTGCGTGCATGAATGCGGGGGTGTTGTGTGTATGTGAATGTGTGCGTGTATGCCTGCGTGCGTGTATGTGTGTAGAAATGTTGGGGATCGGCGTGGGGAGGGGGGTCCTGCCGCCTTTGGGGGGTGGCAGGGGTGGTGGGGGGGGGGTAGTGGAGGGAGTCGGGGTGGGGGTGGGGGGTGGGGGTGACCCCTATCAGTGCCAGGGAAGGGATTCCCTGGCACTGATAGAGCTTACCGCCATGGATTTCATGGCGGTCCCAAACCGCATGAAATCCATGGGGGTAAGCCGGGTCAGGCGGGTTGTGATACCGCCGGTGGTATAGTGACAACCCAGGGCTCCAGCCCGGCGGGCGGAACGGTGAAGCGGCGGTTGGCCATTGCGGTAACCGCCAAGGTCAAAATCTCATTTTTTAGACCGCCAGCCTGTTGGCGGTCTTACCGCCGCTTCACCGCCGTCCGCCAGGGTCGAAATGACCCCCATAATTTTATTAGTAATCAAGCAGTTCATCAAAATCAGGTGAAAGTAACAAGAATGCCAAATCCTGCAAATGGCAAAAAAATTAAAGTGGCTGAAATCTATGCAAGGCATAAATACAGGGTTGCATTTCAAAACACTTAACTGCAAGAACACCTTTTGCATAAACACAGACTCTATATTATAGACAGCCAAAATCTGGACCTCCCGAAATATCGGTCTACATAAAATGTTGGCCTGTAAACAATTATTAAAGTCAGCCAGATTCACTTGAGACATATTTGCAACTGCACTCCTTTACTATTCTAACTGCAGTCCTGGCACACTTGTAGTCAAGGTCCATGGTAGTGGAGTTAGTCAGAGGTTGAAATTGTTCTAGTGAGATATTTATCTAAACTAATGGGCTGGGGAGATCAGGTGACCGAGCTGACAAGAAAATTTTGAGGCATATTTACAAGGTGCTTGTGCTGCCAATGCATCAAAAAATGTTTTGCATTGGTGACGAGGAGGCAGGGAGTGGCAAGGAGAAGACCACAATCCCCCAACACCCCAACTACATGTACCTCCCCTGCCCCACCACCACAAAGCCTGCCCAGGAGAAGGGAAAGCATTTATCAGCAGTGGGTTAGCTTCCTTGACCTAAGGGAGAATGAGGTCATCACTCACTACCCGCTATGGAAGCAATCAATTGTCCAATTGCTGCATCAGACAGAACCTAGGCTCCAACCACCAACAGGGGGGTCCAGCAACACCCTGCCACAGGTGCAGCTCATAGCTGCACTCCACATGTTGGCGTTGGGGTCTTTCCAGATCACCACAGCGAGAGTGGGTGGTATCTCCCAGCCATCCTACTCAGCTTTCCTCAGCATTGTCCTTGATGCCATCATATGCCTAACACCACAGTACCTCTTTGTAGGAGGCTGGCCTGGCTTAAGGTGGGTACCTGATGGTACTTACACCTTGTGCCAGGTCCAGTTATCCCTTATTAGTAGATTAGTAGTGTTCTAGCAGCTTAGGCTGATAGAGGTAGCTATAGCAGAGCAGCTTAGGCTGAACTAGGAGACATGCAAAGCTCCTACTATACCACTTCTATTATATAGGTACTATATCATAAGAAACACAATACTCAGAGTTACTAAAAACAAAGGTACTTTATTTTAGTGACAATATGCCAAAAATATCCCAGAGGATATACTCCCTAAGGAGGTAAGTAAAATACACAAAATATATAGACAAACCAAAATCAGGTAAGTAAAACAGTCAGAAAGTAGTGCAAACACTGTAGAATACAATAGGATGCAATGGGCCTAGGGGCAACACAAACCATATACTCAGAAAGTGGAATGCGAACCACAAATGGACCCCTAGGCTAGTGTAGTGTGTAGAGGGTCGCCGGGAGTGTAAGAAAACACTATGGGTGTCCAAGATACCCCACCCCAAGACCCTGAAGAGTAGGAGTAAAGTGACCCTACTTCCCCAGAAACACTCTAAACTCGTGATAGACTATTCTACAAAGACAACAACAGACTGCAAAGCACTGTGGTCATCTCAACTCTACAAAAGAGGGTCCCACGAAGCCGGTGGTCAACTCAGCGAGTTGAGTAATGCAGGACAGAGTGCTGGGGACCTGGGCTAGGCGGTGCACAAAGGATTCCTTCCAAAAGTGCACAAAAGCCCTAGCAGCTGCAAATAACGCTGAGCACAGGATTACTGCCTGGCGAGGGGAGGCAAGGGCTTACCTCCTCCAAATTTGGACAGTTGAACCACTGGACAGTTTGGGTCACATGGGTCCACGACCTGTGTTCCAGGAGCCATGCTCGTCAGGATGAGAGGGACCCCAGAGTACCGGTGACGCTGAAGTTTAGTGCCTGCTGGAGCAGGGGGAAGATTCCGTCAACCCACAAAAGATTTCTTCATGGCTTCCAGTGCAGGATGAAGGCAGGCAGCCCCCAAAGCATGCACCACCAGGAAACAGTCGTGAAAGCCGACAGGATAAGGCGCTACAATGTCACTGGTAGTCTTCTTGCTACTTTGTTGCAGTTTTGCAGGCGTCCTGGAGCAGTCAGCGGAAGATCATTGGCAGAAGTCAAAGAGGTAGATGCAGAGGAACTCTGGTGAATTATTGCAAGTCGTTATCTGAGGAAAGGCACACAGGAGAGACCCTAAATAGCCCTCAGAGGAGGATTGCCCACTTAGCCAGGTAAGCCCCTATCAGGAGGAGTCTCTGACGTCACCTGCTGGCACTGGCCACTCAGAGGCCTCCATTGTGCCCTCATATCTCTGGATTCAAGATGGTAGAGGTCTGGGACACACATGAGGAGCTCTGGGCACCATCCCTGGGGTGGTGATGGACAGGGGAGTGGTCACTCCCCTTTCCTTTGTCCAGTTTTGCACCAGAGCAGGGGCTAGGGGTTCCCTGAACCGGTGTAGACTGGCTTATGCAAGGAGGGCACCATCTATGCCCTTCAAGGCATTTCCAGAGGCTGGGGGAGGCTACTCCTCCCCAGCCCTTAACACCTATTTCCAAAGGGAGAGGATGTAACACCCTCTCTCAGAGGAAATGCTTTGATCTGCCTTCCTGGGACTGGGCTGTCCAGACCCCAGGAGGGCAGAACCCTGTCTGTGGGTTGGCAGCAGCGGTAGCTGCAGAGAAAACCCCAGAGAGCTGGTATGCCAGTACCCAGGGTCCATAGTGGAGCCCCGGGGATGCATGGGATTGGCACCCCAATACCAGATTTGGCCTGGGTGGACAATTCCATGATCTTAGACATGTTACATGGCCATATTCGGAGTTACCATTGTGAAGCTACAAATAGGGATTGACCTATATGTAGTGCACACGTGTAATGGCGTCCCCGCACTCACAAAGTCCGGGGAAATGGCCCTGAACTATGTGGGGGCACCTTTGCTAGTGCAAGGGTGCCCTCACACTTAGTAACTTTGCACCTAACCTTCACTAAGTGAAGGTTAGATATATAGGTGACTTATAAGTTACTTTAAGTGTAGTGTAAAATGGCTGTGAAATAACGTGTGCGTTATTTCACTCAGACTGCAGTGTCAGTCCTGTGTAAGATTGTTTCTGAGCTCCATAAGGGTGGCAAAAGAAATGCTGCATCCCATAGGGATCTCCTAGAACCCCAATACCCTGGGTACCTAGGTACAATATACTAGGGAATTATAAGGGTGTTCCAGTGTACCAATTAGAATTGGTGAAAATGGTCACTAGTCTATAGTGACAATTTTAAAGGCAGAGAGAGCATAAGCACTGAGGTTCTGGTTAGCAAAGCCTCAGTGGCACAGGTAGTCACTACACAGGTACACACATTCATGCCACTACTATGAGCACTGGGGTCATGGCTAGCAGGATCCCAGTGAGACAGGCAAAAACAAACTTACATACGTGTGAAAAATGGGGGTAACATACCAGGCAAGATGGTACTTTCCTACACTCCTCTTCCCCAACAGGCAACAACTGCAGCTGGAGATCAAGCAAGGCTTCTATGCCATCGTCAGCTTCCCATGTGTGTCTGGGTGCCGCAGACTGAACACATGTGCATCTTGTTCCCCCAGCAGCTACATCACAGATATGCCAGAACCGGAAATACACTCACTCCATGAAAGTCCAGGCCATTGTGGATCATCATGGCCTGTTCAACTTCTTTGGCAAATATTCTGAGAGTGTGCATGATGCATATATCTTTCGCCACACCATCATAAACAAGAGATTCCAGAATGGCCAATATGGGGATGGCCTACTTGTTGGTAAGTACACTTGAAGTAAAGGACTGATCCAACAACAGCAAATGAAGAATGACCCAATGGACATATTTCTGTGTGGTATCTCACAGAGTGCACGTGTAGAGGGGCTTGTACCTCATACTTGTACCATTCATCTGGGCACATCTGTAATTCAAGCCTCAAATGCACACATTGCAAGACATGCAAAGCCACTGTGTTTTCCTCTTAAAAGTGCATTGACTGACTTTTCTCCCTTTGCCTTTTCAAATGTCCAAACATATGGTCTGCAGGCCTGGGTAATGACCCCATTTGCACATCCCCAGACCGAGGCACAGCGCAACTACAACAAAGCACTGTCCAAGACCAGGGGCATTGTTGAACAGACTTTTTGCCTACTCAGGTCATACTTTCACTATCTTGATACGTCCAGTGACCAGCTGCTGCACTCACCACCAACAGGCCTCAAAACAATACGTGTGTGCTATATCCTGCACATTATCTGTGTGGGGACGTACCATGGGACCAGTAGCATGATGTGCAGAAACCAGTGGAGGAGGATGACGCTGATGATGAGGACAGGGGGGAAAATATTAGTACTGTTGCTGGGACTCGGCGAAGGGACACTTGTAGGAGGCAGGCCTGGTTTGTAGTGGGTACCTTGGGTACTTACACCTTATACCAGGTCCAGTTATCCCTTATTAGTGAAATGTAGTAATGTTCTAGCAGCTTAGGCTGCTAGAGGGTAGCTAAAGGAGAGCAGCTTAGGCTGAACCAGGAGACATGCAAAGCTCATGCACTACCACTTATAGGTACACAGTACTACAGTCAAAATGGGGAGCACCCTGTCTTCCATTCCAGCATTTGTGACCCCAAGGCATCATGGTAAATGCAGTCATTAGCACGAATTTGAACAGAGTTTTAAAAGTTTTTCACCATAAGTTGGTGCGGCGAGTGCCGTATCTTCGGACACGTGTTTCTGGCTATTTGGCCGTCGTCAGCGAAGAGCAACGTGTAGCTGGCGGGGTTGCTTGAAATGCCGCCTTGAAAGTATTCACAGGTTTAAGTACCACTCAAGAAGGCGCACAGGTGCTTCACCCGAGCTCGTCAGCTCAGAGGCTCACGGGAGCCTTAATTACAACAGTCAAAATGGGGAGCACCCTGTCTTCCATTCCAGCATTTGTGACCCCAAGGCATCATGGTAAATGCAGTCATTAGCACGAATTTGAACAGAGTTTTAAAAGTTTTTCACCATAAGTTGGTGCGGCGAGTGCCGTATCTTCGGACACGTGTTTCTGGCTATTTGGCCGTCGTCAGCGAAGAGCAACGTGTAGCTGGCGGGGTTGCTTGAAATGCCGCCTTGAAAGTATTCACAGGTTTAAGTACCACTCAAGAAGGCGCACAGGTGCTTCACCCGAGCTCGTCAGCTCAGAGGCTCACGGGAGCCTTAATTACAACAGTCAAAATGGGGAGCACCCTGTCTTCCATTCCAGCATTTGTGACCCCAAGGCATCATGGTAAATGCAGTCATTAGCACGAATTTGAACAGAGTTTTAAAAGTTTTTCACCATAAGTTGGTGCGGCGAGTGCCGTATCTTCGGACACGTGTTTCTGGCTATTTGGCTGTCGTCAGCGAAGAGCAACGTGTAGCTGGCGGGGTTGCTTGAAATGCCGCCTTGAAAGTATTCACAGGTTTAAGTACCACTCAAGAAGGCGCACAGGTGCTTCACCCGAGCTCGTCAGCTCAGAGGCTCACGGGAGCCTTAATTACAACAGTCAAAATGGGGAGCACCCTGTCTTCCATTCCAGCATTTGTGACCCCAAGGCATCATGGTAAATGCAGTCATTAGCACGAATTTGAACAGAGTTTTAAAAGTTTTTCACCATAAGTTGGTGCGGCGAGTGCCGTATCTTCGGACACGTGTTTCTGGCTATTTGGCCGTCGTCAGCGAAGAGCAACGTGTAGCTGGCGGGGTTGCTTGAAATGCCGCCTTGAAAGTATTCACAGGTTTAAGTACCACTCAAGAAGGCGCACAGGTGCTTCACCCGAGCTCGTCAGCTCAGAGGCTCACGGGAGCCTTAATTACAACAGTCAAAATGGGGAGCACCCTGTCTTCCATTCCAGCATTTGTGACCCCAAGGCATCATGGTAAATGCAGTCATTAGCACGAATTTGAACAGAGTTTTAAAAGTTTTTCACCATAAGTTGGTGCGGCGAGTGCCGTATCTTCGGACACGTGTTTCTGGCTATTTGGCCGTCGTCAGCGAAGAGCAACGTGTAGCTGGCGGGGTTGCTTGAAATGCCGCCTTGAAAGTATTCACAGGTTTAAGTACCACTCAAGAAGGCGCACAGGTGCTTCACCCGAGCTCGTCAGCTCAGAGGCTCACGGGAGCCTTCATTACAACAGTCAAAATGGGGAGCCCCCTGTCTTCCATTCCAGCATTTGTGACCCCAAGGCATCATGGTAAATGCAGTCATTAGCACGAATTTGAACAGAGTTTTAAAAGTTTTTCACCATAAGTTGGTGCGGCGAGTGCCGTATCTTCGGACACGTGTTTCTGGCTATTTGGCCGTCGTCAGCGAAGAGCAACGTGTAGCTGGCGGGGTTGCTTGAAATGCCGCCTTGAAAGTATTCACAGGTTTAAGTACCACTCAAGAAGGCGCACAGGTGCTTCACCCGAGCTCGTCAGCTCAGAGGCTCACGGGAGCCTTAATTACAACAGTCAAAATGGGGAGCACCCTGTCTTCCATTCCAGCATTTGTGACCCCAAGGCATCATGGTAAATGCAGTCATTAGCACGAATTTGAACAGAGTTTAAAAAGTTTTTCACCATAAGTTGGTGCGGCGAGTGCCGTATCTTCGGACACGTGTTTCTGGCTATTTGGCCGTCGTCAGCGAAGAGCAACGTGTAGCTGGCGGGGTTGCTTGAAATGCCGCCTTGAAAGTATTCACAGGTTTAAGTACCACTCAAGAAGGCGCACAGGTGCTTCACCCGAGCTCGTCAGCTCAGAGGCTCACGGGAGCCTTAATTACAACAGTCAAAATGGGGAGCACCCTGTCTTCCATTCCAGCATTTGTGACCCCAAGGCATCATGGTAAATGCAGTCATTAGCACGAATTTGAACAGAGTTTTAAAAGTTTTTCACCATAAGTTGGTGCGGCGAGTGCCGTATCTTCGGACACGTGTTTCTGGCTATTTGGCCGTCGTCAGCGAAGAGCAACGTGTAGCTGGCGGGGTTGCTTGAAATGCCGCCTTGAAAGTATTCACAGGTTTAAGTACCACTCAAGAACGCGCACAGGTGCTTCACCCGAGCTCGTCAGCTCAGAGGCTCACGGGAGCCTTAATTACAACAGTCAAAATGGGGAGCACCCTGTCTTCCATTCCAGCATTTGTGACCCCAAGGCATCATGGTAAATGCAGTCATTAGCACGAATTTGAACAGAGTTTTAAAAGTTTTTCACCATAAGTTGGTGCGGCAAGTGCCGTATCTTCGGACACGTGTTTCTGGCTATTTGGCCGTCGTCAGCGAAGAGCAACGTGTAGCTGGCGGGGTTGCTTGAAATGCCGCCTTGAAAGTATTCACAGGTTTAAGTACCACTCAAGAAGGCGCACAGGTGCTTCACCCGAGCTCGTCAGCTCAGAGGCTCACGGGAGCCTTAATTACAACAGTCAAAATGGGGAGCACCCTGTCTTCCATTCCAGCATTTGTGACCCCAAGGCATCATGGTAAATGCAGTCATTAGCACGAATTTGAACAGAGTTTTAAAAGTTTTTCACCATAAGTTGGTGCGGCGAGTGCCGTATCTTCGGACACGTGTTTCTGGCTATTTGGCCGTCGTCAGCGAAGAGCAACGTGTAGCTGGCGGGGTTGCTTGAAATGCCGCCTTGAAAGTATTCACAGGTTTAAGTACCACTCAAGAAGGCGCACAGGTGCTTCACCCGAGCTCGTCAGCTCAGAGGCTCACGGGAGCCTTAATTACAACAGTCAAAATGGGGAGCACCCTGTCTTCCATTCCAGCATTTGTGACCCCAAGGCATCATGGTAAATGCAGTCATTAGCACGAATTTGAACAGAGTTTTAAAAGTTTTTCACCATAAGTTGGTGCGGCGAGTGCCGTATCTTCGGACACGTGTTTCTGGCTATTTGGCCGTCGTCAGCGAAGAGCAACGTGTAGCTGGCGGGGTTGCTTGAAATGCCGCCTTGAAAGTATTCACAGGTTTAAGTACCACTCAAGAAGGCGCACAGGTGCTTCACCCGAGCTCGTCAGCTCAGAGGCTCACGGGAGCCTTAATTACAACAGTCAAAATGGGGAGCACCCTGTCTTCCATTCCAGCATTTGTGACCCCAAGGCATCATGGTAAATGCAGTCATTAGCACGAATTTGAACAGAGTTTTAAAAGTTTTTCACCATAAGTTGGTGCGGCGAGTGCCGTATCTTCGGACACGTGTTTCTGGCTATTTGGCCGTCGTCAGCGAAGAGCAACGTGTAGCTGGCGGGGTTGCTTGAAATGCCGCCTTGAAAGTATTCACAGGTTTAAGTACCACTCAAGAAGGCGCACAGGTGCTTCACCCGAGCTCGTCAGCTCAGAGGCTCACGGGAGCCTTAATTACAACAGTCAAAATGGGGAGCACCCTGTCTTCCATTCCAGCATTTGTGACCCCAAGGCATCATGGTAAATGCAGTCATTAGCACGAATTTGAACAGAGTTTTAAAAGTTTTTCACCATAAGTTGGTGCGGCGAGTGCCGTATCTTCGGACACGTGTTTCTGGCTATTTGGCCGTCGTCAGCGAAGAGCAACGTGTAGCTGGCGGGGTTGCTTGAAATGCCGCCTTGAAAGTATTCACAGGTTTAAGTACCACTCAAGAAGGCGCACAGGTGCTTCACCCGAGCTCGTCAGCTCAGAGGCTCACGGGAGCCTTAATTACAACAGTCAAAATGGGGAGCACCCTGTCTTCCATTCCAGCATTTGTGACCCCAAGGCATCATGGTAAATGCAGTCATTAGCACGAATTTGAACAGAGTTTTAAAAGTTTTTCACCATAAGTTGGTGCGGCGAGTGCCCTATCTTCGGACACGTGTTTCTGGCTATTTGGCCGTCGTCAGCGAAGAGCAACGTGTAGCTGGCGGGGTTGCTTGAAATGCCGCCTTGAAAGTATTCACAGGTTTAAGTACCACTCAAGAAGGCGCACAGGTGCTTCACCCGAGCTCGTCAGCTCAGAGGCTCACGGGAGCCTTAATTACAACAGTCAAAATGGGGAGCACCCTGTCTTCCATTCCAGCATTTGTGACCCCAAGGCATCATGGTAAATGCAGTCATTAGCACGAATTTGAACAGAGTTTTAAAAGTTTTTCACCATAAGTTGGTGCGGCGAGTGCCGTATCTTCGGACACGTGTTTCTGGCTATTTGGCCGTCGTCAGCGAAGAGCAACGTGTAGCTGGCGGGGTTGCTTGAAATGCCGCCTTGAAAGTATTCACAGGTTTAAGTACCACTCAAGAAGGCGCACAGGTGCTTCACCCGAGCTCGTCAGCTCAGAGGCTCACGGGAGCCTTAATTACAACAGTCAAAATGGGGAGCACCCTGTCTTCCATTCCAGCATTTGTGACCCCAAGGCATCATGGTAAATGCAGTCATTAGCACGAATTTGAACAGAGTTTTAAAAGTTTTTCACCATAAGTTGGTGCGGCGAGTGCCGTATCTTCGGACACGTGTTTCTGGCTATTTGGCCGTCGTCAGCGAAGAGCAACGTGTAGCTGGCGGGGTTGCTTGAAATGCCGCCTTGAAAGTATTCACAGGTTTAAGTACCACTCAAGAAGGCGCACAGGTGCTTCACCGAGCTCGTCAGCTCAGAGGCTCACGGGAGCCTTAATTACAACAGTCAAAATGGGGAGCACCCTGTCTTCCATTCCAGCATTTGTGACCCCAAGGCATCATGGTAAATGCAGTCATTAGCACGAATTTGAACAGAGTTTTAAAAGTTTTTCACCATAAGTTGGTGCGGCGAGTGCCGTATCTTCGGACACGTGTTTCTGGCTATTTGGCCGTCGTCAGCAAAGAGCAACGTGTAGCTGGCGGGGTTGCTTGAAATGCCGCCTTGAAAGTATTCACAGGTTTAAGTACCACTCAAGAAGGCGCACAGGTGCTTCACCCGAGCTCGTCAGCTCAGAGGCTCACGGGAGCCTTAATTACAACAGTCAAAATGGGGAGCACCCTGTCTTCCATTCCAGCATTTGTGACCCCAAGGCATCATGGTAAATGCAGTCATTAGCACGAATTTGAACAGAGTTTTAAAAGTTTTTCACCATAAGTTGGTGCGGCGAGTGCCGTATCTTCGGACACGTGTTTCTGGCTATTTGGCCGTCGTCAGCGAAGAGCAACGTGTAGCTGGCGGGGTTGCTTGAAATGCCGCCTTGAAAGTATTCACAGGTTTAAGTACCACTCAAGAAGGCGCACAGGTGCTTCACCCGAGCTCGTCAGCTCAGAGGCTCACGGGAGCCTTAATTACAACAGTCAAAATGGGGAGCACCCTGTCTTCCATTCCAGCATTTGTGACCCCAAGGCATCATGGTAAATGCAGTCATTAGCACGAATTTGAACAGAGTTTTAAAAGTTTTTCACCATAAGTTGGTGCGGCGAGTGCCGTATCTTCGGACACGTGTTTCTGGCTATTTGGCCGTCGTCAGCGAAGAGCAACGTGTAGCTGGCGGGGTTGCTTGAAATGCCGCCTTGAAAGTATTCACAGGTTTAAGTACCACTCAAGAAGGCGCACAGGTGCTTCACCCGAGCTCGTCAGCTCAGAGGCTCACGGGAGCCTTAATTACAACAGTCAAAATGGGGAGCACCCTGTCTTCCATTCCAGCATTTGTGACCCCAAGGCATCATGGTAAATGCAGTCATTAGCACGAATTTGAACAGAGTTTTAAAAGTTTTTCACCATAAGTTGGTGCGGCGAGTGCCGTATCTTCGGACACGTGTTTCTGGCTATTTGGCCGTCGTCAGCGAAGAGCAACGTGTAGCTGGCGGGGTTGCTTGAAATGCCGCCTTGAAAGTATTCACAGGTTTAAGTACCACTCAAGAAGGCGCACAGGTGCTTCACCCGAGCTCGTCAGCTCAGAGGCTCACGGGAGCCTTAATTACAACAGTCAAAATGGGGAGCACCCTGTCTTCCATTCCAGCATTTGTGATCCCAAGGCATCATGGTAAATGCAGTCATTAGCACGAATTTGAACAGAGTTTTAAAAGTTTTTCACCATAAGTTGGTGCGGCGAGTGCCGTATCTTCGGACACGTGTTTCTGGCTATTTGGCCTTCGTCAGCGAAGAGCAACGTGTAGCTGGCGGGGTTGCTTGAAATGCCGCCTTGAAAGTATTCACAGGTTTAAGTACCACTCAAGAAGGCGCACAGGTGCTTCACCCGAGCTCGTCAGCTCAGAGGCTCATGGGAGCCTTAATTACAACAGTCAAAATGGGGAGCACCCTGTCTTCCATTCCAGCATTTGTGACCCCAAGGCATCATGGTAAATGCAGTCATTAGCATGAATTTGAACAGAGTTTTAAAAGTTTTTCACCATAAGTTGGTGCGGCGAGTGCCGTATCTTCGGACACGTGTTTCTGGCTATTTGGCCGTCGTCAGCGAAGAGCAACGTGTAGCTGGCGGGGTTGCTTGAAATGCCGCCTTGAAAGTATTCACAGGTTTAAGTACCACTCAAGAATGCGCACAGGTGCTTCACCCGAGCTCGTCAGCTCAGAGGCTCACGGGAGCCTTAATTACAACAGTCAAAATGGGGAGCACCCTGTCTTCCATTCCAGCATTTGTGACCCCAAGGCATCATGGTAAATGCAGTCATTAGCACGAATTTGAACAGAGTTTTAAAAGTTTTTCACCATAAGTTGGTGCGGCGAGTGCCGTATCTTCGGACACGTGTTTCTGGCTATTTGGCCGTCGTCAGAGAAGAGCAAACTTGTAGCTGGCGGGGTTGCTTGAAATGCCGCCTTGAAAGTATTCACAGGTTTAAGTACCACTCAAGAAGGCGCACAGGTGCTTCACCCGAGCTCGTCAGCTCAGAGGCTCACGGGAGACTTAATTACAACAGTCAAAATGGGGAGCACCCTGTCTTCCATTCCAGCATTTGTGACCCCAAGGCATCATGGTAAATGCAGTCATTAGCACGAATTTGAACAGAGTTTTAAAAGTTTTTCACCATAAGTTGGTGCGGCGAGTGCCGTATCTTCGGACACGTGTTTCTGGCTATTTGGCCGTCGTCAGCGAAGAGCAACGTGTAGCTGGCGGGGTTGCTTGAAATGCCGCCTTGAAAGTATTCACAGGTTTAAGTACCACTCAAGAAGGCGCACAGGTGCTTCACCCGAGCTCGTCAGCTCAGACGCTCACGGGAGCCTTAATTACAACAGTCAAAATGGGGAGCACCCTGTCTTCCATTCCAGCATTTGTGACCCCAAGGCATCATGGTAAATGCAGTCATTAGCACGAATTTGAACAGAGTTTTAAAAGTTTTTCACCATAAGTTGGTGCGGCGAGTGCCGTATCTTCGGACACGTGTTTCTGGCTATTTGGCCGTCGTCAGCGAAGAGCAACGTGTAGCTGGCGGGGTTGCTTGAAATGCCGCCTTGAAAGTATTCACAGGTTTAAGTACCACTCAAGAAGGCGCACAGGTGCTTCACCCGAGCTCGTCAGCTCAGAGGCTCACGGGAGCCTTAATTACAACAGTCAAAATGGGGAGCACCCTGTCTTCCATTCCAGCATTTGTGACCCCAAGGCATCATGGTAAATGCAGTCATTAGCACGAATTTGAACAGAGTTTTAAAAGTTTTTCACCATAAGTTGGTGCGGCGAGTGCCGTATCTTCGGACACGTGTTTCTGGCTATTTGGCCGTCGTCAGCGAAGAGCAACGTGTAGCTGGCGGGGTTGCTTGAAATGCCGCCTTGAAAGTATTCACAGGTTTAAGTACCACTCAAGAAGGCGCACAGGTGCTTCACCCGAGCTCGTCAGCTCAGAGGCTCACGGGAGCCTTAATTACAACAGTCAAAATGGGGAGCACCCTGTCTTCCATTCCAGCATTTGTGACCCCAAGGCATCATGGTAAATGCAGTCATTAGCACGCATTTGAACAGAGTTTTAAAAGTTTTTCACCATAAGTTGGTGCGGCGAGTGCCGTATCTTCGGACACGTGTTTCTGGCTATTTGGCCGTCGTCAGCGAAGAGCAACGTGTAGCTGGCGGGGTTGCTTGAAATGCCGCCTTGAAAGTATTCACAGGTTTAAGTACCACTCAAGAAGGCGCACAGGTGCTTCACCCGTGCTCGTCAGCTCAGAGGCTCACGGGAGCCTTAATTACAACAGTCAAAATGGGGAGCACCCTGTCTTCCATTCCAGCATTTGTGACCCCAAGGCATCATGGTAAATGCAGTCATTAGCACGAATTTGAACAGAGTTTTAAAAGTTTTTCACCATAAGTTGGTGCGGCGAGTGCCGTATCTTCGGACACGTGTTTCTGGCTATTTGGCCGTCGTCAGCGAAGAGCAACGTGTAGCTGGCGGGGTTGCTTGAAATGCCGCCTTGAAAGTATTCACAGGTTTAAGTACCACTCAAGAAGGCGCACAGGTGCTTCACCCGAGCTCGTCAGCTCAGAGGCTCACGGGAGCCTTAATTACAACAGTCAAAATGGGGAGCACCCTGTCTTCCATTCCAGCATTTGTGACCCCAAGGCATCATGGTAAATGCAGTCATTAGCACGAATTTGAACAGAGTTTTAAAAGTTTTTCACCATAAGTTGGTGCGGCGAGTGCCGTATCTTCGGACACGTGTTTCTGGCTATTTGGCCGTCGTCAGCGAAGAGCAACGTGTAGCTGGCGGGGTTGCTTGAAATGCCGCCTTGAAAGTATTCACAGGTTTAAGTACCACTCAAGAAGGCGCACAGGTGCTTCACCCGAGCTCGTCAGCTCAGAGGCTCACGGGAGCCTTAATTACAACAGTCAAAATGGGGAGCACCCTGTCTTCCATTCCAGCATTTGTGACCCCAAGGCATCATGGTAAATGCAGTCATTAGCACGAATTTGAACAGAGTTTTAAAAGTTTTTCACCATAAGTTGGTGCGGCGAGTGCCGTATCTTCGGACACGTGTTTCTGGCTATTTGGCCGTCGTCAGCGAAGAGCAACGTGTAGCTGGCGGGGTTGCTTGAAATGCCGCCTTGAAAGTATTCACAGGTTTAAGTACCACTCAAGAAGGCGCACAGGTGCTTCACCCGAGCTCGTCAGCTCAGAGGCTCACGGGAGCCTTAATTACAACAGTCAAAATGGGGAGCACCCTGTCTTCCATTCCAGCATTTGTGACCCCAAGGCATCATGGTAAATGCAGTCATTAGCACGAATTTGAACAGAGTTTTAAAAGTTTTTCACCATAAGTTGGTGCGGCGAGTGCCGTATCTTCGGACACGTGTTTCTGGCTATTTGGCCGTCGTCAGCGAAGAGCAACGTGTAGCTGGCGGTGTTGCTTGAAATGCCGCCTTGAAAGTATTCACAGGTTTAAGTACCACTCAAGAAGGCGCACAGGTGCTTCACCCGAGCTCGTCAGCTCAGAGGCTCACGGGAGCCTTAATTACAACAGTCAAAATGGGGAGCACCCTGTCTTCCATTCCAGCATTTGTGACCCCAAGGCATCATGGTAAATGCAGTCATTAGCACGAATTTGAACGGAGTTTTAAAAGTTTTTCACCATAAGTTGGTGCGGCGAGTGCCGTATCTTCGGACACGTGTTTCTGGCTATTTGGCCGTCGTCAGCGAAGAGCAACGTGTAGCTGGCGGTGTTGCTTGAAATGCCGCCTTGAAAGTATTCACAGGTTTAAGTACCACTCAAGAAGGCGCACAGGTGCTTCACCCGAGCTCGTCAGCTCAGAGGCTCACGGGAGCCTTAATTACAACAGTCAAAATGGGGAGCACCCTGTCTTCCATTCCAGCATTTGTGACCCCAAGGCATCATGGTAAATGCAGTCATTAGCACGAATTTGAACAGAGTTTTAAAAGTTTTTCACCATAAGTTGGTGCGGCGAGTGCCGTATCTTCGGACACGTGTTTCTGGCTATTTGGCCGTCGTCAGCGAAGAGCAACGTCTAGCTGGCGGGGTTGCTTGAAATGCCGCCTTGAAAGTATTCACAGGTTTAAGTACCACTCAAGAAGGCGCACAGGTGCTTCACCCGAGCTCGTCAGCTCAGAGGCTCACGGGAGCCTTAATTACAACAGTCAAAATGGGGAGCACCCTGTCTTCCATTCCAGCATTTGTGACCCCAAGGCATCATGGTAAATGCAGTCATTAGCACGAATTTGAACAGAGTTTTAAAAGTTTTTCACCATAAGTTGGTGCGGCGAGTGCCGTATCTTCGGACACGTGTTTCTGGCTATTTGGCCGTCGTCAGCGAAGAGCAACGTGTAGCTGGCGGGGTTGCTTGAAATGCCGCCTTGAAAGTATTCACAGGTTTAAGTACCACTCAAGAAGGCGCACAGGTGCTTCACCCGAGCTCGTCAGCTCAGAGGCTCACGGGAGCCTTAATTACAACAGTCAAAATGGGGAGCACCCTGTCTTCCATTCCAGCATTTGTGACCCCAAGGCATCATGGTAAATGCAGTCATTAGCACGAATTTGAACAGAGTTTTAAAAGTTTTTCACCATAAGTTGGTGCGGCGAGTGCCGTATCTTCGGACACGTGTTTCTGGCTATTTGGCCGTCGTCAGCGAAGAGCAACGTGTAGCTGGCGGGGTTGCTTGAAATGCCGCCTTGAAAGTATTCACAGGTTTAAGTACCACTCAAGAAGGCGCACAGGTGCTTCACCCGAGCTCGTCAGCTCAGAGGCTCACGGGAGCCTTAATTACAACAGTCGAAATGGGGAGCACCCTGTCTTCCATTCCAGCATTTGTGACCCCAAGGCATCATGGTAAATGCAGTCATTAGCACGAATTTGAACAGAGTTTTAAAAGTTTTTCACCATAAGTTGGTGCGGCGAGTGCCGTATCTTCGGACACGTGTTTCTGGCTATTTGGCCGTCGTCAGCGAAGAGCAACGTGTAGCTGGCGGGGTTGCTTGAAATGCCGCCTTGAAAGTATTCACAGGTTTAAGTACCACTCAAGAAGGCGCACAGGTGCTTCACCCGAGCTCGTCAGCTCAGAGGCTCACGGGAGCCTTAATTACAACAGTCAAAATGGGGAGCACCCTGTCTTCCATTCCAGCATTTGTGACCCCAAGGCATCATGGTAAATGCAGTCATTAGCACGAATTTGAACAGAGTTTTAAAAGTTTTTCACCATAAGTTGGTGCGGCGAGTGCCGTATCTTCGGACACGTGTTTCTGGCTATTTGGCCGTCGTCAGCGAAGAGCAACGTGTAGCTGGCGGGGTTGCTTGAAATGCCGCCTTGAAAGTATTCACAGGTTTAAGTACCACTCAAGAAGGCGCACAGGTGCTTCACCCGAGCTCGTCAGCTCAGAGGCTCACGGGAGCCTTAATTACAACAGTCAAAATGGGGAGCACCCTGTCTTCCATTCCAGCATTTGTGACCCCAAGGCATCATGGTAAATGCAGTCATTAGCACGAATTTGAACAGAGTTTTAAAAGTTTTTCACCATAAGTTGGTGCGGCGAGTGCCGTATCTTCGGACACGTGTTTCTGGCTATTTGGCCGTCGTCAGCGAAGAGCAACGTGTAGCTGGCGGGGTTGCTTGAAATGCCGCCTTGAAAGTATTCACAGGTTTAAGTACCACTCAAGAAGGCGCACAGGTGCTTCACCCGAGCTCGTCAGCTCAGAGGCTCACGGGAGCCTTAATTACAACAGTCAAAATGGGGAGCACCCTGTCTTCCATTCCAGCATTTGTGACCCCAAGGCATCATGGTAAATGCAGTCATTAGCACGAATTTGAACAGAGTTTTAAAAGTTTTTCACCATAAGTTGGTGCGGCGAGTGCCGTATCTTCGGACACGTGTTTCTGGCTATTTGGCCGTCGTCAGCGAAGAGCAACGTGTAGCTGGCGGGGTTGCTTGAAATGCCGCCTTGAAAGTATTCACAGGTTTAAGTACCACTCAAGAAGGCGCACAGGTGCTTCACCCGAGCTCGTCAGCTCAGAGGCTCACGGGAGCCTTAATTACAACAGTCAAAATGGGGAGCACCCTGTCTTCCATTCCAGCATTTGTGACCCCAAGGCATCATGGTAAATGCAGTCATTAGCACAAATTTGAACAGAGTTTTAAAAGTTTTTCACCATAAGTTGGTGCGGCGAGTGCCGTATCTTCGGACACGTGTTTCTGGCTATTTGGCCGTCGTCAGCGAAGAGCAACGTGTAGCTGGCGGGGTTGCTTGAAATGCCGCCTTGAAAGTATTCACAGGTTTAAGTACCACTCAAGAAGGCGCACAGGTGCTTCACCCGAGCTCGTCAGCTCAGAGGCTCACGGGAGCCTTAATTACAACAGTCAAAATGGGGAGCACCTTGTCTTCCATTCCAGCATTTGTGACCCCAAGGCATCATGGTAAATGCAGTCATTAGCACGAATTTGAACAGAGTTTTAAAAGTTTTTCACCATAAGTTGGTGCGGCGAGTGCCGTATCTTCGGACACGTGTTTCTGGCTATTTGGCCGTCGTCAGCGAAGAGCAACGTGTAGCTGGCGGGGTTGCTTGAAATGCCGCCTTGAAAGTATTCACAGGTTTAAGTACCACTCAAGAAGGCGCACAGGTGCTTCACCCGAGCTCGTCAGCTCAGAGGCTCACGGGAGCCTTAATTACAACAGTCAAAATGGGGAGCACCCTGTCTTCCATTCCAGCATTTGTGACCCCAAGGCATCATGGTAAATGCAGTCATTAGCACGAATTTGAACAGAGTTTTAAAAGTTTTTCACCATAAGTTGGTGCGGCGAGTGCCGTATCTTCGGACACGTGTTTCTGGCTATTTGGCCGTCGTCAGCGAAGAGCAACGTGTAGCTGGCGGGGTTGCTTGAAATGCCGCCTTGAAAGTATTCACAGGTTTAAATACCACTCAAGAAGGCGCACAGGTGCTTCACCCGAGCTCGTCAGCTCAGAGGCTCACGGGAGCCTTAATTACAACAGTCAAAATGGGGAGCACCCTGTCTTCCATTCCAGCATTTGTGACCCCAAGGCATCATGGTAAATGCAGTCATTAGCACGAATTTGAACAGAGTTTTAAAAGTTTTTCACCATAAGTTGGTGCGGCGAGTGCCGTATCTTCGGACACGTGTTTCTGGCTATTTGGCCGTCGTCAGCGAAGAGCAACGTGTAGCTGGCGGGGTTGCTTGAAATGCCGCCTTGAAAGTATTCACAGGTTTAAGTACCACTCAAGAAGGCGCACAGGTGCTTCACCGAGCTCGTCAGCTCAGAGGCTCACGGGAGCCTTAATTACAACAGTCAAAATGGGGAGCACCCTGTCTTCCATTCCAGCATTTGTGACCCCAAGGCATCATGGTAAATGCAGTCATTAGCACGAATTTGAACAGAGTTTTAAAAGTTTTTCACCATAAGTTGGTGCGGCGAGTGCCGTATCTTCGGACACGTGTTTCTGGCTATTTGGCCGTCGTCAGCGAAGAGCAACGTGTAGCTGGCGGGGTTGCTTGAAATGCCGCCTTGAAAGTATTCACAGGTTTAAGTACCACTCAAGAAGGCGCACAGGTGCTTCACCCGAGCTCGTCAGCTCAGAGGCTCACGGGAGCCTTAATTACAACAGTCAAAATGGGGAGCACCCTGTCTTCCATTCCAGCATTTGTGACCCCAAGGCATCATGGTAAATGCAGTCATTAGCACGAATTTGAACAGAGTTTTAAAAGTTTTTCACCATAAGTTGGTGCGGCGAGTGCCGTATCTTCGGACACGTGTTTCTGGCTATTTGGCCGTCGTCAGCGAAGAGCAACGTGTAGCTGGCGGGGTTGCTTGAAATGCCGCCTTGAAAGTATTCACAGGTTTAAGTACCACTCAAGAAGGCGCACAGGTGCTTCACCCGAGCTCGTCAGCTCAGAGGCTCACGGGAGCCTTAATTACAACAGTCAAAATGGGGAGCACCCTGTCTTCCATTCCAGCATTTGTGACCCCAAGGCATCATGGTAAATGCAGTCATTAGCACGAATTTGAACAGAGTTTTAAAAGTTTTTCACCATAAGTTGGTGCGGCGAGTGCCGTATCTTCGGACACGTGTTTCTGGCTATTTGGCCGTCGTCAGCGAAGAGCAACGTGTAGCTGGCGGGGTTGCTTGAAATGCCGCCTTGAAAGTATTCACAAGTTTAAGTACCACTCAAGAAGGCGCACAGGTGCTTCACCCGAGCTCGTCAGCTCAGAGGCTCACGGGAGCCTTAATTACAACAGTCAAAATGGGGAGCACCCTGTCTTCCATTCCAGCATTTGTGACCCCAAGGCATCATGGTAAATGCAGTCATTAGCACGAATTTGAACAGAGTTTTAAAAGTTTTTCACCATAAGTTGGTGCGGCGAGTGCCGTATCTTCGGACACGTGTTTCTGGCTATTTGGCCGTCGTCAGCGAAGAGCAACGTGTAGCTGGCGGGGTTGCTTGAAATGCCGCTTGAAAGTATTCACAGGTTTAAGTACCACTCAAGAAGGCGCACAGGTGCTTCACCCGAGCTCGTCAGCTCAGAGGCTCACGGGAGCCTTAATTACAACAGTCAAAATGGGGAGCACCCTGTCTTCCATTCCAGCATTTGTGACCCCAAGGCATCATGGTAAATGCAGTCATTAGCACGAATTTGAACAGAGTTTTAAAAGTTTTTCACCATAAGTTGGTGCGGCGAGTGCCGTATCTTCGGACACGTGTTTCTGGCTATTTGGCCGTCGTCAGCGAAGAGCAACGTGTAGCTGGCGGGGTTGCTTGAAATGCCGCCTTGAAAGTATTCACAGGTTTAAGTACCACTCAAGAAGGCGCACAGGTGCTTCACCCGAGCTCGTCAGCTCAGAGGCTCACGGGAGCCTTAATTACAACAGTCAAAATGGGGAGCACCCTGTCTTCCATTCCAGCATTTGTGACCCCAAGGCATCATGGTAAATGCAGTCATTAGCACGAATTTGAACAGAGTTTTAAAAGTTTTTCACCATAAGTTGGTGCGGCGAGTGCCGTATCTTCGGACACGTGTTTCTGGCTATTTGGCCGTCGTCAGCGAAGAGCAACGTGTAGCTGGCGGGGTTGCTTGAAATGCCGCCTTGAAAGTATTCACAGGTTTAAGTACCACTCAAGAAGGCGCACAGGTGCTTCACCCGAGCTCGTCAGCTCAGAGGCTCACGGGAGCCTTAATTACAACAGTCAAAATGGGGAGCACCCTGTCTTCCATTCCAGCATTTGTGACCCCAAGGCATCATGGTAAATGCAGTCATTAGCACGAATTTGAACAGAGTTTTAAAAGTTTTTCACCATAAGTTGGTGCGGCGAGTGCCGTATCTTCGGACACGTGTTTCTGGCTATTTGGCCGTCGTCAGCGAAGAGCAACGTGTAGCTGGCGGGGTTGCTTGAAATGCCGCCTTGAAAGTATTCACAGGTTTATGTACCACTCAAGAAGGCGCACAGGTGCTTCACCCGAGCTCGTCAGCTCAGAGGCTCACGGGAGCCTTAATTACAACAGTCAAAATGGGGAGCACCCTGTCTTCCATTCCAGCATTTGTGACCCCAAGGCATCATGGTAAATGCAGTCATTAGCACGAATTTGAACAGAGTTTTAAAAGTTTTTCACCATAAGTTGGTGCGGCGAGTGCCGTATCTTCGGACACGTGTTTCTGGCTATTTGGCCGTCGTCAGCGAAGAGCAACGTGTAGCTGGCGGGGTTGCTTGAAATGCCGCCTTGAAAGTATTCACAGGTTTAAGTACCACTCAAGAAGGCGCACAGGTGCTTCACCCGAGCTCGTCAGCTCAGAGGCTCACGGGAGCCTTAATTACAACAGTCAAAATGGGGAGCACCCTGTCTTCCATTCCAGCATTTGTGACCCCAAGGCATCATGGTAAATGCAGTCATTAGCACGAATTTGAACAGAGTTTTAAAAGTTTTTCACCATAAGTTGGTGCGGCGAGTGCCGTATCTTCGGACACGTGTTTCTGGCTATTTGGCCGTCGTCAGCGAAGAGCAACGTGTAGCTGGCGGGGTTGCTTGAAATGCCGCCTTGAAAGTATTCACAGGTTTAAGTACCACTCAAGAAGGCGCACAGGTGCTTCACCCGAGCTCGTCAGCTCAGAGGCTCACGGGAGCCTTAATTACAACAGTCAAAATGGGGAGCACCCTGTCTTCCATTCCAGCATTTGTGACCCCAAGGCATCATGGTAAATGCAGTCATTAGCACGAATTTGAACAGAGTTTTAAAAGTTTTTCACCATAAGTTGGTGCGGCGAGTGCCGTATCTTCGGACACGTGTTTCTGGCTATTTGGCCGTCGTCAGCGAAGAGCAACGTGTAGCTGGCGGGGTTGCTTGAAATGCCGCCTTGAAAGTATTCACAGGTTTAAGTACCACTCAAGAAGGCGCACAGGTGCTTCACCCGAGCTCGTCAGCTCAGAGGCTCACGGGAGCCTTAATTACAACAGTCAAAATGGGGAGCACCCTGTCTTCCATTCCAGCATTTGTGACCCCAAGGCATCATGGTAAATGCAGTCATTAGCACGAATTTGAACAGAGTTTTAAAAGTTTTTCACCATAAGTTGGTGCGGCGAGTGCCGTATCTTCGGACACGTGTTTCTGGCTATTTGGCCGTCGTCAGCGAAGAGCAACGTGTAGCTGGCGGGGTTGCTTGAAATGCCGCCTTGAAAGTATTCACAGGTTTAAGTACCACTCAAGAAGGCGCACAGGTGCTTCACCCGAGCTCGTCAGCTCAGAGGCTCACGGGAGCCTTAATTACAACAGTCAAAATGGGGAGCACCCTGTCTTCCATTCCAGCATTTGTGACCCCAAGGCATCATGGTAAATGCAGTCATTAGCACGAATTTGAACAGAGTTTTAAAAGTTTTTCACCATAAGTTGGTGCGGCGAGTGCCGTATCTTCGGACACGTGTTTCTGGCTATTTGGCCGTCGTCAGCGAAGAGCAACGTGTAGCTGGCGGGGTTGCTTGAAATGCCGCCTTGAAAGTATTCACAGGTTTAAGTACCACTCAAGAAGGCGCACAGGTGCTTCACCCGAGCTCGTCAGCTCAGAGGCTCACGGGAGCCTTAATTACAACAGTCAAAATGGGGAGCACCCTGTCTTCCATTCCAGCATTTGTGACCCCAAGGCATCATGGTAAATGCAGTCATTAGCACGAATTTGAACAGAGTTTTAAAAGTTTTTCACCATAAGTTGGTACGGCGAGTGCCGTATCTTCGGACACGTGTTTCTGGCTATTTGGCCGTCGTCAGCGAAGAGCAACGTGTAGCTGGCGGTGTTGCTTGAAATGCCGCCTTGAAAGTATTCACAGGTTTAAGTACCACTCAAGAAGGCGCACAGGTGCTTCACCCGAGCTCGTCAGCTCAGAGGCTCACGGGAGCCTTAATTACAACAGTCAAAATGGGGAGCACCCTGTCTTCCATTCCAGCATTTGTGACCCCAAGGCATCATGGTAAATGCAGTCATTAGCACGAATTTGAACAGAGTTTTAAAAGTTTTTCACCATAAGTTGGTGCGGCGAGTGCCGTATCTTCGGACACGTGTTTCTGGCTATTTGGCCATCGTCAGCGAAGAGCAACGTGTAGCTGGCGGTGTTGCTTGAAATGCCGCCTTGAAAGTATTCACAGGTTTAAGTACCACTCAAGAAGGCGCACAGGTGCTTCACCCGAGCTCGTCAGCTCAGAGGCTCACGGGAGCCTTAATTACAACAGTCAAAATGGGGAGCACCCTGTCTTCCATTCCAGCATTTGTGACCCCAAGGCATCATGGTAAATGCAGTCATTAGCACGAATTTGAACAGAGTTTTAAAAGTTTTTCACCATAAGTTGGTGCGGCGAGTGCCGTATCTTCGGACACGTGTTTCTGGCTATTTGGCCGTCGTCAGCGAAGAGCAACGTGTAGCTGGCGGGGTTGCTTGAAATGCCGCCTTGAAAGTATTCACAGGTTTAAGTACCACTCAAGAAGGCGCACAGGTGCTTCACCCGAGCTCGTCAGCTCAGAGGCTCACGGGAGCCTTAATTACAACAGTCAAAATGGGGAGCACCCTGTCTTCCATTCCAGCATTTGTGACCCCAAGGCATCATGGTAAATGCAGTCATTAGCACGAATTTGAACAGAGTTTTAAAAGTTTTTCACCATAAGTTGGTGCGGCGAGTGCCGTATCTTCGGACACGTGTTTCTGGCTATTTGGCCGTCGTCAGCGAAGAGCAACGTGTAGCTGGCGGGGTTGCTTGAAATGCCGCCTTGAAAGTATTCACAGGTTTAAGTACCACTCAAGAAGGCGCACAGGTGCTTCACCCGAGCTCGTCAGCTCAGAGGCTCACGGGAGCCTTAATTACAACAGTCAAAATGGGGAGCACCCTGTCTTCCATTCCAGCATTTGTGACCCCAAGGCATCATGGTAAATGCAGTCATTAGCACGAATTTGAACAGAGTTTTAAAAGTTTTTCACCATAAGTTGGTGCGGCGAGTGCCGTATCTTCGGACACGTGTTTCTGGCTATTTGGCCGTCGTCAGCGAAGAGCAACGTGTAGCTGGCGGGGTTGCTTGAAATGCCGCCTTGAAAGTATTCACAGGTTTAAGTACCACTCAAGAAGGCGCACAGGTGCTTCACCCGAGCTCGTCAGCTCAGAGGCTCACGGGAGCCTTAATTACAACAGTCAAAATGGGGAGCACCCTGTCTTCCATTCCAGCATTTGTGATCCCAAGGCATCATGGTAAATGCAGTCATTAGCACGAATTTGAACAGAGTTTTAAAAGTTTTTCACCATAAGTTGGTGCGGCGAGTGCCGTATCTTCGGACACGTGTTTCTGGCTATTTGGCCTTCGTCAGCGAAGAGCAACGTGTAGCTGGCGGGGTTGCTTGAAATGCCGCCTTGAAAGTATTCACAGGTTTAAGTACCACTCAAGAAGGCGCACAGGTGCTTCACCCGAGCTCGTCAGCTCAGAGGCTCATGGGAGCCTTAATTACAACAGTCAAAATGGGGAGCACCCTGTCTTCCATTCCAGCATTTGTGACCCCAAGGCATCATGGTAAATGCAGTCATTAGCATGAATTTGAACAGAGTTTTAAAAGTTTTTCACCATAAGTTGGTGCGGCGAGTGCCGTATCTTCGGACACGTGTTTCTGGCTATTTGGCCATCGTCAGCGAAGAGCAACGTGTAGCTGGCGGGGTTGCTTGAAATGCCGCCTTGAAAGTATTCACAGGTTTAAGTACCACTCAAGAAGGCGCACAGGTGCTTCACCCGAGCTCGTCAGCTCAGAGGCTCACGGGAGCCTTAATTACAACAGTCAAAATGGGGAGCACCCTGTCTTCCATTCCAGCATTTGTGACCCCAAGGCATCATGGTAAATGCAGTCATTAGCACGAATTTGAACAGAGTTTTAAAAGTTTTTCACCATAAGTTGGTGCGGCGAGTGCCGTATCTTCGGACACGTGTTTCTGGCTATTTGGCCGTCGTCAGAGAAGAGCAACGTGTAGCTGGCGGGGTTGCTTGAAATGCCGCCTTGAAAGTATTCACAGGTTTAAGTACCACTCAAGAAGGCGCACAGGTGCTTCACCCGAGCTCGTCAGCTCAGAGGCTCACGGGAGACTTAATTACAACAGTCAAAATGGGGAGCACCCTGTCTTCCATTCCAGCATTTGTGACCCCAAGGCATCATGGTAAATGCAGTCATTAGCACGAATTTGAACAGAGTTTTAAAAGTTTTTCACCATAAGTTGGTGCGGCGAGTGCCGTATCTTCGGACACGTGTTTCTGGCTATTTGGCCGTCGTCAGCGAAGAGCAACGTGTAGCTGGCGGGGTTGCTTGAAATGCCGCCTTGAAAGTATTCACAGGTTTAAGTACCACTCAAGAAGGCGCACAGGTGCTTCACCCGAGCTCGTCAGCTCAGACGCTCACGGGAGCCTTAATTACAACAGTCAAAATGGGGAGCACCCTGTCTTCCATTCCAGCATTTGTGACCCCAAGGCATCATGGTAAATGCAGTCATTAGCACGAATTTGAACAGAGTTTTAAAAGTTTTTCACCATAAGTTGGTGCGGCGAGTGCCGTATCTTCGGACACGTGTTTCTGGCTATTTGGCCGTCGTCAGCGAAGAGCAACGTGTAGCTGGCGGGGTTGCTTGAAATGCCGCCTTGAAAGTATTCACAGGTTTAAGTACCACTCAAGAAGGCGCACAGGTGCTTCACCCGAGCTCGTCAGCTCAGAGGCTCACGGGAGCCTTAATTACAACAGTCAAAATGGGGAGCACCCTGTCTTCCATTCCAGCATTTGTGACCCCAAGGCATCATGGTAAATGCAGTCATTAGCACGAATTTGAACAGAGTTTTAAAAGTTTTTCACCATAAGTTGGTGCGGCGAGTGCCGTATCTTCGGACACGTGTTTCTGGCTATTTGGCCGTCGTCAGCGAAGAGCAACGTGTAGCTGGCGGGGTTGCTTGAAATGCCGCCTTGAAAGTATTCACAGGTTTAAGTACCACTCAAGAAGGCGCACAGGTGCTTCACCCGAGCTCGTCAGCTCAGAGGCTCACGGGCCTTAATTACAACAGTCAAAATGGGGAGCACCCTGTCTTCCATTCCAGCATTTGTGACCCCAAGGCATCATGGTAAATGCAGTCATTAGCACGCATTTGAACAGAGTTTTAAAAGTTTTTCACCATAAGTTGGTGCGGCGAGTGCCGTATCTTCGGACACGTGTTTCTGGCTATTTGGCCGTCGTCAGCGAAGAGCAACGTGTAGCTGGCGGGGTTGCTTGAAATGCCGCCTTGAAAGTATTCACAGGTTTAAGTACCACTCAAGAAGGCGCACAGGTGCTTCACCCGAGCTCGTCAGCTCAGAGGCTCACGGGAGCCTTAATTACAACAGTCAAAATGGGGAGCACCCTGTCTTCCATTCCAGCATTTGTGACCCCAAGGCATCATGGTAAATGCAGTCATTAGCACGAATTTGAACAGAGTTTTAAAAGTTTTTCACCATAAGTTGGTGCGGCGAGTGCCGTATCTTCGGACACGTGTTTCTGGCTATTTGGCCGTCGTCAGCGAAGAGCAACGTGTAGCTGGCGGTGTTGCTTGAAATGCCGCCTTGAAAGTATTCACAGGTTTAAGTACCACTCAAGAAGGCGCACAGGTGCTTCACCCGAGCTCGTCAGCTCAGAGGCTCACGGGAGCCTTAATTACAACAGTCAAAATGGGGAGCACCCTGTCTTCCATTCCAGCATTTGTGACCCCAAGGCATCATGGTAAATGCAGTCATTAGCACGAATTTGAACAGAGTTTTAAAAGTTTTTCACCATAAGTTGGTGCGGCGAGTGCCGTATCTTCGGACACGTGTTTCTGGCTATTTGGCCGTCGTCAGCGAAGAGCAACGTGTAGCTGGCGGGGTTGCTTGAAATGCCGCCTTGAAAGTATTCACAGGTTTAAGTACCACTCAAGAAGGCGCACAGGTGCTTCACCCGAGCTCGTCAGCTCAGAGGCTCACGGGAGCCTTAATTACAACAGTCAAAATGGGGAGCACCCTGTCTTCCATTCCAGCATTTGTGACCCCAAGGCATCATGGTAAATGCAGTCATTAGCACGAATTTGAACAGAGTTTTAAAAGTTTTTCACCATAAGTTGGTGCGGCGAGTGCCGTATCTTCGGACACGTGTTTCTGGCTATTTGGCCGTCGTCAGCGAAGAGCAACGTGTAGCTGGCGGGGTTGCTTGAAATGCCGCCTTGAAAGTATTCACAGGTTTAAGTACCACTCAAGAAGGCGCACAGGTGCTTCACCCGAGCTCGTCAGCTCAGAGGCTCACGGGAGCCTTAATTACAACAGTCAAAATGGGGAGCATCCTGTCTTCCATTCCAGCATTTGTGACCCCAAGGCATCATGGTAAATGCAGTCATTAGCACGAATTTGAACAGAGTTTTAAAAGTTTTTCACCATAAGTTGGTGCGGCGAGTGCCGTATCTTCGGACACGTGTTTCTGGCTATTTGGCCGTCGTCAGCGAAGAGCAACGTGTAGCTGGCGGGGTTGCTTGAAATGCCGCCTTGAAAGTATTCACAGGTTTAAGTACCACTCAAGAAGGCGCACAGGTGCTTCACCCGAGCTCGTCAGCTCAGAGGCTCACGGGAGCCTTAATTACAACAGTCAAAATGGGGAGCACCCTGTCTTCCATTCCAGCATTTGTGACCCCAAGGCATCATGGTAAATGCAGTCATTAGCACGAATTTGAACAGAGTTTTAAAAGTTTTTCACCATAAGTTGGTGCGGCGAGTGCCGTATCTTCGGACACGTGTTTCTGGCTATTTGGCCGTCGTCAGCGAAGAGCAACGTGTAGCTGGCGGGGTTGCTTGAAATGCCGCCTTGAAAGTATTCACAGGTTTAAGTACCACTCAAGAAGGCGCACAGGTGCTTCACCCGAGCTCGTCAGCTCAGAGGCTCACGGGAGCCTTAATTACAACAGTCAAAATGGGGAGCACCCTGTCTTCCATTCCAGCATTTGTGACCCCAAGGCATCATGGTAAATGCAGTCATTAGCACGAATTTGAACAGAGTTTTAAAAGTTTTTCACCATAAGTTGGTGCGGCGAGTGCCGTATCTTCGGACACGTGTTTCTGGCTATTTGGCCGTCGTCAGCGAAGAGCAACGTGTAGCTGGCGGGGTTGCTTGAAATGCCGCCTTGAAAGTATTCACAGGTTTAAGTACCACTCAAGAAGGCGCACAGGTGCTTCACCCGAGCTCGTCAGCTCAGAGGCTCACGGGAGCCTTACTTACAACAGTCAAAATGGGGAGCACCCTGTCTTCCATTCCAGCATTTGTGACCCCAAGGCATCATGGTAAATGCAGTCGTTAGCACGAATTTGAACAGAGTTTTAAAAGTTTTTCACCATAAGTTGGTGCGGCGAGTGCCGTATCTTCGGACACGTGTTTCTGGCTATTTGGCCGTCGTCAGTGAAGAGCAACGTGTAGCTGGCGGGGTTGCTTGAAATGCCGCCTTGAAAGTATTCACAGGTTTAAGTACCACTCAAGAAGGCGCACAGGTGCTTCACCCGAGCTCGTCAGCTCAGAGGCTCACGGGAGCCTTAATTACAACAGTCAAAATGGGGAGCACCCTGTCTTCCATTCCAGCATTTGTGACCCCAAGGCATCATGGTAAATGCAGTCGTTAGCACGAATTTGAACAGAGTTTTAAAAGTTTTTCACCATAAGTTGGTGCGGCGAGTGCCGTATCTTCGGACACGTGTTTCTGGCTATTTGGCCGTCGTCAGCGAAGAGCAACGTGTAGCTGGCGGGGTTGCTTGAAATGCCGCCTTGAAAGTATTCACAGGTTTAAGTACCACTCAAGAAGGCGCACAGGTGCTTCACCCGAGCTCGTCAGCTCAGAGGCTCATGGGAGCCTTAATTACAACAGTCAAAATGGGGAGCACCCTGTCTTCCATTCCAGCATTTGTGACCCCAAGGCATCATGGTAAATGCAGTCATTAGCATGAATTTGAACAGAGTTTTAAAAGTTTTTCACCATAAGTTGGTGCGGCGAGTGCCGTATCTTCGGACACGTGTTTCTGGCTATTTGGCCGTCATCAGCGAAGAGCAACGTGTAGCTGGCGGGGTTGCTTGAAATGCCGCCTTGAAAGTATTCACAGGTTTAAGTACCACTCAAGAAGGCGCACAGGTGCTTCACCCGAGCTCGTCAGCTCAGAGGCTCACGGGAGCCTTAATTACAACAGTCAAAATGGGGAGCACCCTGTCTTCCATTCCAGTATTTGTGACCCCAAGGCATCATGGTAAATGCAGTCATTAGCACGAATTTGAACAGAGTTTTAAAAGTTTTTCACCATAAGTTGGTGCGGCGAGTGCCGTATCTTCGGACACGTGTTTCTGGCTATTTGGCCGTCGTCAGCGAAGAGCAACGTGTAGCTGGCGGGGTTGCTTGAAATGCCGCCTTGAAAGTATTCACAGGTTTAAGTACCACTCAAGAAGGCGCACAGGTGCTTCACCCGAGCTCGTCAGCTCAGAGGCTCACGGGAGCCTTAATTACAACAGTCAAAATGGGGAGCACCCTGTCTTCCATTCCAGCATTTGTGACCCCAAGGCATCATGGTAAATGCAGTCATTAGCACGAATTTGAACAGAGTTTTAAAAGTTTTTCACCATAAGTTGGTGCGGCGAGTGCCGTATCTTCGGACACGTGTTTCTGGCTATTTGGCCGTCGTCAGCGAAGAGCAACGTGTAGCTGGCGGGGTTGCTTGAAATGCCGCCTTGAAAGTATTCACAGGTTTAAGTACCACTCAAGAAGGCGCACAGGTGCTTCACCCGAGCTCGTCAGCTCAGAGGCTCACGGGAGCCTTAATTACAACAGTCAAAATGGGGAGCACCCTGTCTTCCATTCCAGCATTTGTGACCCCAAGGCATCATGGTAAATGCAGTCATTAGCACGAATTTGAACAGAGTTTTAAAAGTTTTTCACCATAAGTTGGTGCGGCGAGTGCCGTATCTTCGGACACGTGTTTCTGGCTATTTGGCCGTCGTCAGCGAAGAGCAACGTGTAGCTGGCGGGGTTGCTTGAAATGCCGCCTTGAAAGTATTCACAGGTTTAAGTACCACTCAAGAAGGCGCACAGGTGCTTCACCCGAGCTCGTCAGCTCAGAGGCTCACGGGAGCCTTAATTACAACAGTCAAAATGGGGAGCACCCTGTCTTCCATTCCAGCATTTGTGACCCCAAGGCATCATGGTAAATGCAGTCATTAGCACGAATTTGAACAGAGTTTTAAAAGTTTTTCACCATAAGTTGGTGCGGCGAGTGCCGTATCTTCGGACACGTGTTTCTGGCTATTTGGCCGTCGTCAGCGAAGAGCAACGTGTAGCTGGCGGGGTTGCTTGAAATGCCGCCTTGAAAGTATTCACAGGTTTAAGTACCACTCAAGAAGGCGCACAGGTGCTTCACCCGAGCTCGTCAGCTCAGAGGCTCACGGGAGCCTTAATTACAACAGTCAAAATGGGGAGCACCCTGTCTTCCATTCCAGCATTTGTGACCCCAAGGCATCATGGTAAATGCAGTCATTAGCACGAATTTGAACAGAGTTTTAAAAGTTTTTCACCATAAGTTGGTGCGGCGAGTGCCGTATCTTCGGACACGTGTTTCTGGCTATTTGGCCGTCGTCAGCGAAGAGCAACGTGTAGCTGGCGGGGTTGCTTGAAATGCCGCCTTGAAAGTATTCACAGGTTTAAGTACCACTCAAGAAGGCGCACAGGTGCTTCACCCGAGCTCGTCAGCTCAGAGGCTCACGGGAGCCTTAATTACAACAGTCAAAATGGGGAGCACCCTGTCTTCCATTCCAGCATTTGTGACCCCAAGGCATCATGGTAAATGCAGTCATTAGCACGAATTTGAACAGAGTTTTAAAAGTTTTTCACCATAAGTTGGTGCGGCGAGTGCCGTATCTTCGGACACGTGTTTCTGGCTATTTGGCCGTCGTCAGCGAAGAGCAACGTGTAGCTGGCGGGGTTGCTTGAAATGCCGCCTTGAAAGTATTCACAGGTTTAAGTACCACTCAAGAAGGCGCACAGGTGCTTCACCCGAGCTCGTCAGCTCAGAGGCTCATGGGAGCCTTAATTACAACAGTCAAAATGGGGAGCACCCTGTCTTCCATTCCAGCATTTGTGACCCCAAGGCATCATGGTAAATGCAGTCATTAGCACGAATTTGAACAGAGTTTTAAAAGTTTTTCACCATAAGTTGGTGCGGCGAGTGCCGTATCTTCGGACACGTGTTTCTGGCTATTTGGCCGTCGTCAGCGAAGAGCAACGTGTAGCTGGCGGGGTTGCTTGAAATGCCGCCTTGAAAGTATTCACAGGTTTAAGTACCACTCAAGAAGGCGCACAGGTGCTTCACCCGAGCTTGTCAGCTCAGAGGCTCACGGGAGCCTTAATTACAACAGTCAAAATGGGGAGCACCCTGTCTTCCATTCCAGCATTTGTGACCACAAGGCATCATGGTAAATGCAGTCATTAGCACGAATTTGAACAGAGTTTTAAAAGTTTTTCACCATAAGTTGGTGCGGCGAGTGCCGTATCTTCGGACACGTGTTTCTGGCTATTTGGCCGTCGTCAGCGAAGAGCAACGTGTAGCTGGCGGGGTTGCTTGAAATGCCGCCTTGAAAGTATTCACAGGTTTAAGTACCACTCAAGAAGGCGCACAGGTGCTTCACCCGAGCTCGTCAGCTCAGAGGCTCACGGGAGCCTTAATTACAACAGTCAAAATGGGGAGCACCCTGTCTTCCATTCCAGCATTTGTGACCCCAAGGCATCATGGTAAATGCAGTCATTAGCACGAATTTGAACAGAGTTTTAAAAGTTTTTCACCATAAGTTGGTGCGGCGAGTGCCGTATCTTCGGACACGTGTTTCTGGCTATTTGGCCGTCGTCAGCGAAGAGCAATGTGTAGCTGGCGGGGTTGCTTGAAATGCCGCCTTGAAAGTATTCACAGGTTTAAGTACCACTCAAGAAGGCGCACAGGTGCTTCACCCGAGCTCGTCAGCTCAGAGGCTCACGGGAGCCTTAATTACAACAGTCAAAATGGGGAGCACCCTGTCTTCCATTCCAGCATTTGTGACCCCAAGGCATCATGGTAAATGCAGTCATTAGCACGAATTTGAACAGAGTTTTAAAAGTTTTTCACCATAAGTTGGTGCGGCGAGTGCCGTATCTTCGGACACGTGTTTCTGGCTATTTGGTCGTCGTCAGCGAAGAGCAACGTGTAGCTGGCGGGGTTGCTTGAAATGCCGCCTTGAAAGTATTCACAGGTTTAAGTACCACCCTGTCTTCCATTCCAGCATTTGTGACCCCAAGGCATCATGGTAAATGCAGTCATTACCACGAATTTGAACAGAGTTTTAAAAGTTTTTCACCATACTGACTGCATTTACCATGATGCCTTGGGGTCACAAATGCTGGAATGGAAGACAGGGTGCTCCCCATTTTGACTGTTGTAATTAAGGCTCCCGTGAGCCTCTGAGCTGACGAGCTCGGGTGAAGCACCTGTGCGCCTTCTTGAGTGGTACTTAAACCTGTGAATACTTTCAAGGCGGCATTTCAAGCAACCCCGCCAGCTACACGTTGCTCTTCGCTGACGACGGCCAAATAGCCAGAAACACGTGTCCGAAGATACGGCACTCGCCGCACCAACTTATGGTGAAAAACTTTTAAAACTCTGTTCAAATTCGTGCTAATGACTGCATTTACCATGATGCCTTGGGGTCACAAATGCTGGAATGGAAGACAGGGTGCTCCCCATTTTGACTGTTGTAATTAAGGCTCCCGTGAGCCTCTGAGCTGACGAGCTCGGGTGAAGCACCTGTGCGCCTTCTTGAGTGGTACTTAAACCTGTGAATACTTTCAAGGCGGCATTTCAAGCAACCCCGCCAGCTACACGTTGCTCTTCGCTGACGACGGCCAAATAGCCAGAAACACGTGTCCGAAGATACGGCACTCGCCGCACCAACTTATGGTGAAAAACTTTTAAAACTCTGTTCAAATTCGTGCTAATGACTGCATTTACCATGATGCCTTGGGGTCACAAATGCTGGAATGGAAGACAGGGTGCTCCCCATTTTGACTGTTGTAATTAAGGCTCCCGTGAGCCTCTGAGCTGAAGAGCTCGGGTGAAGCACCTGTGCGCCTTCTTGAGTGGTACTTAAACCTGTGAATACTTTCAAGGCGGCATTTCAAGCAACCCCGCCAGCTACACGTTGCTCTTCGCTGACGATGGCCAAATAGCCAGAAACACGTGTCCGAAGATACGGCACTCGCCGCACCAACTTATGGTGAAAAACTTTTAAAACTCTGTTCAAATTCGTGCTAATGACTGCATTTACCATGATGCCTTGGGGTCACAAATGCTGGAATGGAAGACAGGGTGCTCCCCATTTTGACTGTTGTAATTAAGGCTCCCGTGAGCCTCTGAGCTGACGAGCTCGGGTGAAGCACCTGTGCGCCTTCTTGAGTGGTACTTAAACCTGTGAATACTTTCAAGGCGGCATTTCAAGCAACCCCGCCAGCTACACGTTGCTCTTCGCTGACGACGGCCAAATAGCCAGAAACACGTGTCCGAAGATACGGCACTCGCCGCACCAACTTATGGTGAAAAACTTTTAAAACTCTGTTCAAATTCATGCTAATGACTGCATTTACCATGATGCCTTGGGGTCACAAATGCTGGAATGGAAGACAGGGTGCTCCCCATTTTGACTGTTGTAATTAAGGCTCCCGTGAGCCTCTGAGCTGACGAGCTCGGGTGAAGCACCTGTGCGCCTTCTTGAGTGGTACTTAAACCTGTGAATACTTTCAAGGCGGCATTTCAAGCAACCCCGCCAGCTACACGTTGCTCTTCGCTGACGACGGCCAAATAGCCAGAAACACGTGTCCGAAGATACGGCACTCGCCGCACCAACTTATGGTGAAAAACTTTTAAAACTCTGTTCAAATTCGTGCTAATGACTGCATTTACCATGATGCCTTGGGGTCACAAATGCTGGAATGGAAGACAGGGTGCTCCCCATTTTGACTGTTGTAATTATGGCTCACATGAGCCTCTGAGCTGACGAGCTCGGGTGAAGCACCTGTGCGCCTTCTTGAGTGGTACTTAAACCTGTGAATACTTTCAAGGCGGCATTTCAAGCAACCCCGCCAGCTACACGTTGCTCTTCGCTGACGACGGCCAAATAGCCAGAAACACGTGTCCGAAGATACGGCACTCGCCGCACCAACTTATGGTGAAAAACTTTTAAAACTCTGTTCAAATTCGTGCTAATGACTGCATTTACCATGATGCCTTGGGGTCACAAATGCTGGAATGGAAGACAGGGTGCTCCCCATTTTGACTGTTGTAATTAAGGCTCCCGTGAGCCTCTGAGCTGACGAGCTCGGGTGAAGCACCTGTGCGCCTTCTTGAGTGGTACTTAAACCTGTGAATACTTTCAAGGCGGCATTTCAAGCAACCCCGCCAGCTACACGTTGCTCTTCGCTGACGACGGCCAAATAGCCAGAAACACGTGTCCGAAGATACGGCACTCGCCGCACCAACTTATGGTGAAAAACTTTTAAAACTCTGTTCAAATTTGTGCTAATGACTGCATTTACCATGATGCCTTGGGGTCACAAATGCTGGAATGGAAGACAGGGTGCTCCCCATTTTGACTGTTGTAATTAAGGCTCCCGTGAGCCTCTGAGCTGACGAGCTCGGGTGAAGCACCTGTGCGCCTTCTTGAGTGGTACTTAAACCTGTGAATACTTTCAAGGCGGCATTTCAAGCAACCCCGCCAGCTACACGTTGCTCTTCGCTGACGACGGCCAAATAGCCAGAAACACGTGTCCGAAGATACGGCACTCGCCGCACCAACTTATGGTGAAAAACTTTTAAAACTCTGTTCAAATTCGTGCTAATGACTGCATTTACCATGATGCCTTGGGGTCACAAATGCTGGAATGGAAGACAGGGTGCTCCCCATTTTGACTGTTGTAATTAAGGCTCCCGTGAGCCTCTGAGCTGACGAGCTCGGGTGAAGCACCTGTGCGCCTTCTTGAGTGGTACTTAAACCTGTGAATACTTTCAAGGCGGCATTTCAAGCAACCCCGCCAGCTACACGTTGCTCTTCGCTGACGACGGCCAAATAGCCAGAAACACGTGTCCGAAGATACGGCACTCGCCGCACCAACTTATGGTGAAAAACTTTTAAAACTCTGTTCAAATTCGTGCTAATGACTGCATTTACCATGATGCCTTGGGGTCACAAATGCTGGAATGGAAGACAGGGTGCTCCCCATTTTGACTGTTGTAATTAAGGCTCCCGTGAGCCTCTGAGCTGACGAGCTCGGGTGAAGCACCTGTGCGCCTTCTTGAGTGGTACTTAAACCTGTGAATACTTTCAAGGCGGCATTTCAAGCAACCCCGCCAGCTACACGTTGCTCTTCGCTGACGACGGCCAAATAGCCAGAAACACGTGTCCGAAGATACGGCACTCGCCGCACCAACTTATGGTGAAAAACTTTTAAAACTCTGTGCAAATTCGTGCTAATGACTGCATTTACCATGATGCCTTGGGGTCACAAATGCTGGAATGGAAGACAGGGTGCTCCCCATTTTGACTGTTGTAATTAAGGCTCCCGTGAGCCTCTGAGCTGACGTGCTCGGGTGAAGCACCTGTGCGCCTTCTTGAGTGGTACTTAAACCTGTGAATACTTTCAAGGCGGCATTTCAAGCAACCCCGCCAGCTACACGTTGCTCTTCGCTGACGACGGCCAAATAGCCAGAAACACGTGTCCGAAGATACAGCACTCGCCGCACCAACTTATGGTGAAAAACTTTTAAAACTCTGTTCAAATTCGTGCTAATGACTGCATTTACCATGATGCCTTGGTGTCACAAATGCTGGAATGGAAGACAGGGTGCTCCCCATTTTGACTGTTGTAATTAAGGCTCCCGTGAGCCTCTGAGCTGACGAGCTCGGGTGAAGCACCTGTGCGCCTTCTTGAGTGGTACTTAAACCTGTGAATACTTTCAAGGCGGCATTTCAAGCAACCCCGCCAGCTACACGTTGCTCTTCGCTGGCGACGGCCAAATAGCCAGAAACACGTGTCCGAAGATACGGCACTCGCCGCACCAACTTATGGTGAAAAACTTTTAAAACTCTGTTCAAATTCGTGCTAATGACTGCATTTACCATGATGCCTTGGGGTCACAAATGCTGGAATGGAAGACAGGGTGCTCCCCATTTTGACTGTTGTAATTAAGGCTCCCGTGAGCCTCTGAGCTGACGAGCTCGGGTGAAGCACCTGTGCGCCTTCTTGAGTGGTACTTAAACCTGTGAATACTTTCAAGGCGGCATTTCAAGCAACCCCGCCAGCTACACGTTGCTCTTCGCTGACGACGGCCAAATAGCCAGAAACACGTGTCCGAAGATACGGCACTCGCCGCACCAACTTATGGTGAAAAACTTTTAAAACTCTGTTCAAATTCGTGCTAATGACTGCATTTACCATGATGCCTTGGGGTCACAAATGCTGGAATGGAAGACAGGGTGCTCCCCATTTTGACTGTTGTAATTAAGGCTCCCGTGAGCCTCTGAGCTGACGAGCTCGGGTGAAGCACCTGTGCGCCTTCTTGAGTGGTACTTAAACCTGTGAATACTTTCAAGGCGGCATTTCAAGCAACCCCGCCAGCTACACGTTGCTCTTCGCTGACGACGGCCAAATAGCCAGAAACACGTGTCCGAAGATACGGCACTCGCCGCACCAACTTATGGTGAAAAACTTTTAAAACTCTGTTCAAATTCGTGCTAATGACTGCATTTACCATGATGCCTTGGGGTCACAAATGCTGGAATGGAAGACAGGGTGCTCCCCATTTTGACTGTTGTAATTAAGGCTCCCGTGAGCCTCTGAGCTGACGAGCTCGGGTGAAGCACCTGTGCGCCTTCTTGAGTGGTACTTAAACCTGTGAATACTTTCAAGGCGGCATTTCAAGCAACCCCGCCAGCTACACGTTGCTCTTCGCTCACGACGGCCAAATAGCCAGAAACACGTGTCCGAAGATACGGCACTCGCCGCACCAACTTATGGTGAAAAACTTTTAAAACTCTGTTCAAATTCGTGCTAATGACTGCATTTACCATGATGCCTTGGGGTCACAAATGCTGGAATGGAAGACAGGGTGCTCCCCATTTTGACTGTTGTAATTAAGGCTCCCGTGAGCCTCTGAGCTGACGAGCTCGGGTGAAGCACCTGTGCGCCTTCTTGAGTGGTACTTAAACCTGTGAATACTTTCAAGGCGGCATTTCAAGCAACCCCGCCAGCTACACGTTGCTCTTCGCTGACGACGGCCAAATAGCCAGAAACACGTGTCCGAAGATACGGCACTCGCCGCACCAACTTATGGTGAAAAACTTTTAAAACTCTGTTCAAATTCGTGCTAATGACTGCATTTACCATGATGCCTTGGGGTCACAAATGCTGGAATGGAAGACAGGGTGCTCCCCATTTTGACTGTTGTAATTAAGGCTCCCGTGAGCCTCTGAGCTGACGAGCTCGGGTGAAGCACCTGTGCGCCTTCTTGAGTGGTACTTAAACCTGTGAATACTTTCAAGGCGGCATTTCAAGCAACCCCGCCAGCTACACGTTGCTCTTCGCTGACGACGGCCAAATAGCCAGAAACACGTGTCCGAAGATACGGCACTCGCCGCACCAACTTATGGTGAAAAACTTTTAAAACTCTGTGCAAATTCGTGCTAATGACTGCATTTACCATGATGCCTTGGGGTCACAAATGCTGGAATGGAAGACAGGGTGCTCCCCATTTTGACTGTTGTAATTAAGGCTCCCGTGAGCCTCTGAGCTGACGTGCTCGGGTGAAGCACCTGTGCGCCTTCTTGAGTGGTACTTAAACCTGTGAATACTTTCAAGGCGGCATTTCAAGCAACCCCGCCAGCTACACGTTGCTCTTCGCTGACGACGGCCAAATAGCCAGAAACACGTGTCCGAAGATACAGCACTCGCCGCACCAACTTATGGTGAAAAACTTTTAAAACTCTGTTCAAATTCGTGCTAATGACTGCATTTACCATGATGCCTTGGTGTCACAAATGCTGGAATGGAAGACAGGGTGCTCCCCATTTTGACTGTTGTAATTAAGGCTCCCGTGAGCCTCTGAGCTGACGAGCTCGGGTGAAGCACCTGTGCGCCTTCTTGAGTGGTACTTAAACCTGTGAATACTTTCAAGGCGGCATTTCAAGCAACCCCGCCAGCTACACGTTGCTCTTCGCTGGCGACGGCCAAATAGCCAGAAACACGTGTCCGAAGATACGGCACTCGCCGCACCAACTTATGGTGAAAAACTTTTAAAACTCTGTTCAAATTCGTGCTAATGACTGCATTTACCATGATGCCTTGGGGTCACAAATGCTGGAATGGAAGACAGGGTGCTCCCCATTTTGACTGTTGTAATTAAGGCTCCCGTGAGCCTCTGAGCTGACGAGCTCGGGTGAAGCACCTGTGCGCCTTCTTGAGTGGTACTTAAACCTGTGAATACTTTCAAGGCGGCATTTCAAGCAACCCCGCCAGCTACACGTTGCTCTTCGCTGACGACGGCCAAATAGCCAGAAACACGTGTCCGAAGATACGGCACTCGCCGCACCAACTTATGGTGAAAAACTTTTAAAACTCTGTTCAAATTCGTGCTAATGACTGCATTTACCATGATGCCTTGGGGTCACAAATGCTGGAATGGAAGACAGGGTGCTCCCCATTTTGACTGTTGTAATTAAGGCTCCCGTGAGCCTCTGAGCTGACGAGCTCGGGTGAAGCACCTGTGCGCCTTCTTGAGTGGTACTTAAACCTGTGAATACTTTCAAGGCGGCATTTCAAGCAACCCCGCCAGCTACACGTTGCTCTTCGCTGACGACGGCCAAATAGCCAGAAACACGTGTCCGAAGATACGGCACTCGCCGCACCAACTTATGGTGAAAAACTTTTAAAACTCTGTTCAAATTCGTGCTAATGACTGCATTTACCATGATGCCTTGGGGTCACAAATGCTGGAATGGAAGACAGGGTGCTCCCCATTTTGACTGTTGTAATTAAGGCTCCCGTGAGCCTCTGAGCTGACGAGCTCGGGTGAAGCACCTGTGCGCCTTCTTGAGTGGTACTTAAACCTGTGAATACTTTCAAGGCGGCATTTCAAGCAACCCCGCCAGCTACACGTTGCTCTTCGCTCACGACGGCCAAATAGCCAGAAACACGTGTCCGAAGATACGGCACTCGCCGCACCAACTTATGGTGAAAAACTTTTAAAACTCTGTTCAAATTCGTGCTAATGACTGCATTTACCATGATGCCTTGGGGTCACAAATGCTGGAATGGAAGACAGGGTGCTCCCCATTTTGACTGTTGTAATTAAGGCTCCCGTGAGCCTCTGAGCTGACGAGCTCGGGTGAAGCACCTGTGCGCCTTCTTGAGTGGTACTTAAACCTGTGAATACTTTCAAGGCGGCATTTCAAGCAACCCCGCCAGCTACACGTTGCTCTTCGCTGACGACGGCCAAATAGCCAGAAACACGTGTCCGAAGATACGGCACTCGCCGCACCAACTTATGGTGAAAAACTTTTAAAACTCTGTTCAAATTTGTGCTAATGACTGCATTTACCATGATGCCTTGGGGTCACAAATGCTGGAATGGAAGACAGGGTGCTCCCCATTTTGACTGTTGTAATTAAGGCTCCCGTGAGCCTCTGAGCTGACGAGCTCGGGTGAAGCACCTGTGCGCCTTCTAGAGTGGTACTTAAACCTGTGAATACTTTCAAGGCGGCATTTCAAGCAACCCCGCCAGCTACACGTTGCTCTTCGCTGACGACGGCCAAATAGCCAGAAACACGTGTCCGAAGATACGGCACTCGCCGCACCAACTTATGGTGAAAAACTTTTAAAACTCTGTTCAAATTCGTGCTAATGACTGCATTTACCATGATGCCTTGGGGTCACAAATGCTGGAATGGAAGACAGGGTGCTCCCCATTTTGACTGTTGTAATTAAGGCTCCCGTGAGCCTCTGAGCTGACGAGCTCGGGTGAAGCACCTGTGCGCCTTCTTGAGTGGTACTTAAACCTGTGAATACTTTCAAGGCGGCATTTCAAGCAACCCCGCCAGCTACACGTTGCTCTTCGCTGACGACGGCCAAATAGCCAGAAACACGTGTCCGAAGATACGGCACTCGCCGCACCAACTTATGGTGAAAAACTTTTAAAACTCTGTTCAAATTCGTGCTAATGACTGCATTTACCATGATGCCTTGGGGTCACAAATGCTGGAATGGAAGACAGGGTGCTCCCCATTTTGACTGTTGTAATTAAGGCTCCCGTGAGCCTCTGAGCTGACGAGCTCGGGTGAAGCACCTGTGCGCCTTCTTGAGTGGTACTTAAACCTGTGAATACTTTCAAGGCGGCATTTCAAGCAACCCCGCCAGCTACACGTTGCTCTTCGCTGACGACGGCCAAATAGCCAGAAACACGTGTCCGAAGATACGGCACTCGCCGCACCAACTTATGGTGAAAAACGTTTAAAACTCTGTTCAAATTCGTGCTAGTGACTGCATTTACCATGATGCCTTGGGGTCACAAATGCTGGAATGGAAGACAGGGTGCTCCCCATTTTGACTGTTGTAATTAAGGCTCCCGTGAGCCTCTGAGCTGACGAGCTCGGGTGAAGCACCTGTGCGCCTTCTTGAGTGGTACTTAAACCTGTGAATACTTTCAAGGCGGCATTTCAAGCAACCCCGCCAGCTACACGTTGCTCTTCGCTGACGACGGCCAAATAGCCAGAAACACGTGTCCGAAGATACGGCACTCGCCGCACCAACTTATGGTGAAAAACTTTTAAAACTCTGTTCAAATTCGTGCTAATGACTGCATTTACCATGATGCCTTGGTGTCACAAATGCTGGAATGGAAGACAGGGTGCTCCCCATTTTGACTGTTGTAATTAAGGCTCCCGTGAGCCTCTGAGCTGACGAGCTCGGGTGAAGCACCTGTGCGCCTTCTTGAGTGGTACTTAAACCTGTGAATACTTTCAAGGCGGCATTTCAAGCAACCCCGCCAGCTACACGTTGCTCTTCGCTGACGACGGCCAAATAGCCAGAAACACGTGTCCGAAGATACGGCACTCGCCGCACCAACTTATGGTGAAAAACTTTTAAAACTCTGTTCAAATTCGTGCTAATGACTGCATTTACCATGATGCCTTGGGGTCACAAATGCTGGAATGGAAGACAGGGTGCTCCCCATTTTGACTGTTGTAATTAAGGCTCCCGTGAGCCTCTGAGCTGACGAGCTCGGGTGAAGCACCTGTGCGCCTTCTTGAGTGGTACTTAAACCTGTGAATACTTTCAAGGCGGCATTTCAAGCAACCCCGCCAGCTACACGTTGCTCTTCGCTGACGACGGCCAAATAGCCAGAAACACGTGTCCGAAGATACGGCACTCGCCGCACCAACTTATGGTGAAAAACTTTTAAAACTCTGTTCAAATTCGTGCTAATGACTGCATTTACCATGATGCCTTGGGGTCACAAATGCTGGAATGGAAGACAGGGTGCTCCCCATTTTGACTGTTGTAATTAAGGCTCCCGTGAGCCTCTGAGCTGACGAGCTCGGGTGAAGCACCTGTGCGCCTTCTTGAGTGGTACTTAAACCTGTGAATACTTTCAAGGCGGCATTTCAAGCAACCCCGCCAGCTACACGTTGCTCTTCGCTGACGACGGCCAAATAGCCAGAAACACGTGTCCGAAGATACGGCACTCGCCGCACCAACTTATGGTGAAAAACTTTTAAAACTCTGTTCAAATTCGTGCTAATGACTGCATTTACCATGATGCCTTGGGGTCACAAATGCTGGAATGGAAGACAGGGTGCTCCCCATTTTGACTGTTGTAATTAAGGCTCCCGTGAGCCTCTGAGCTGACGAGCTCGGGTGAAGCACCTGTGCGCCTTCTTGAGTGGTACTTAAACCTGTGAATACTTTCAAGGCGGCATTTCAAGCAACCCCGCCAGCTACACGTTGCTCTTCGCTGACGACGGCCAAATAGCCAGAAACATGTGTCCGAAGATACGGCACTCGCCGCACCAACTTATGGTGAAAAACTTTTAAAACTCTGTTCAAATTTGTGCTAATGACTGCATTTACCATGATGCCTTGGGGTCACAAATGCTGGAATGGAAGACAGGGTGCTCCCCATTTTGACTGTTGTAATTAAGGCTCCCGTGAGCCTCTGAGCTGACGAGCTCGGGTGAAGCACCTGTGCGCCTTCTTGAGTGGTACTTAAACCTGTGAATACTTTCAAGGCGGCATTTCAAGCAACCCCGCCAGCTACACGTTGCTCTTCGCTGACGACGGCCAAATAGCCAGAAACACGTGTCCGAAGATACGGCACTCGCCGCACCAACTTATGGTGAAAAACTTTTAAAACTCTGTTCAAATTCGTGCTAATGACTGCGTTTACCATGATGCCTTGGGGTCACAAATGCTGGAATGGAAGACAGGGTGCTCCCCATTTTGACTGTTGTAATTAAGGCTCCCGTGAGCCTCTGAGCTGACGAGCTCGGGTGAAGCACCTGTGCGCCTTCTTGAGTGGTACTTAAACCTGTGAATACTTTCAAGGCGGCATTTCAAGCAACCCCGCCAGCTACACGTTGCTCTTCGCTGACGACGGCCAAATAGCCAGAAACACGTGTCCGAAGATACGGCACTCGCCGCACCAACTTATGGTGAAAAACTTTTAAAACTCTGTTCAAATTCGTGCTAATGACTGCATTTACCATGATGCCTTGGGGTCACAAATGCTGGAATGGAAGACAGGGTGCTCCCCATTTTGACTGTTGTAATTAAGGCTCCCGTGAGCCTCTGAGCTGACGAGCTCGGGTGAAGCACCTGTGCGCCTTCTTGAGTGGTACTTAAACCTGTGAATACTTTCAAGGCGGCATTTCAAGCAACCCCGCCAGCTACACGTTGCTCTTCGCTGACGACGGCCAAATAGCCAGAAACACGTGTCCGAAGATACGGCACTCGCCGCACCAACTTATGGTGAAAAACTTTTAAAACTCTGTTCAAATTCGTGCTAATGACTGCATTTACCATGATGCCTTGGGGTCACAAATGCTGGAATGGAAGACAGGGTGCTCCCCATTTTGACTGTTGTAATTAAGGCTCCCGTGAGCCTCTGAGCTGACGAGCTCGGGTGAAGCACCTGTGCGCCTTCTTGAGTGGTACTTAAACCTGTGAATACTTTCAAGGCGGCATTTCAAGCAACCCCGCCAGCTACACGTTGCTCTTCGCTGACGATGGCCAAATAGCCAGAAACACGTGTCCGAAGATACGGCACTCGCCGCACCAACTTATGGTGAAAAACTTTTAAAACTCTGTTCAAATTCGTGCTAATGACTGCATTTACCATGATGCCTTGGGGTCACAAATGCTGGAATGGAAGACAGGGTGCTCCCCATTTTGACTGTTGTAATTAAGGCTCCCGTGAGCCTCTGAGCTGACGAGCTCGGGTGAAGCACCTGTGCGCCTTCTTGAGTGGTACTTAAACCTGTGAATACTTTCAAGGCGGCATTTCAAGCAACCCCGCCAGCTACACGTTGCTCTTCGCTGACGACGGCCAAATAGCCAGAAACACGTGTCCGAAGATACGGCACTCGCCGCACCAACTTATGGTGAAAAACTTTTAAAACTCTGTTCAAATTCGTGCTAATGACTGCATTTACCATGATGCCTTGGGTCACAAATGCTGGAATGGAAGACAGGGTGCTCCCCATTTTGACTGTTGTAATTAAGGCTCCCGTGAGCCTCTGAGCTGACGAGCTCGGGTGAAGCACCTGTGCGCCTTCTTGAGTGGTACTTAAACCTGTGAATACTTTCAAGGCGGCATTTCAAGCAACCCCGCCAGCTACACGTTGCTCTTCGCTGACGACGGCCAAATAGCCAGAAACACGTGTCCGAAGATACGGCACTCGCCGCACCAACTTATGGTGAAAAACTTTTAAAACTCTGTTCAAATTCGTGCTAATGACTGCATTTACCATGATGCCTTGGGGTCACAAATGCTGGAATGGAAGACAGGGTGCTCCCCATTTTGACTGTTGTAATTAAGGCTCCCGTGAGCCTCTGAGCTGACGAGCTCGGGTGAAGCACCTGTGCGCCTTCTTGAGTGGTACTTAAACCTGTGAATACTTTCAAGGCGGCATTTCAAGCAACCCCGCCAGCTACACGTTGCTCTTCGCTGACGACGGGCAAATAGCCAGAAACACGTGTCCGAAGAAACGGCACTCGCCGCACCAACTTATGGTGAAAAACTTTTAAAACTCTGTTCAAATTCGTGCTAATGACTGCGTTTACCATGATGCCTTGGGGTCACAAATGCTGGAATGGAAGACAGGGTGCTCCCCATTTTGACTGTTGTAATTAAGGCTCCCGTGAGCCTCTGAGCTGACGAGCTCGGGTGAAGCACCTGTGCGCCTTCTTGAGTGGTACTTAAACCTGTGAATACTTTCAAGGCGGCATTTCAAGCAACCCCGCCAGCTACACGTTGCTCTTCGCTGACGACGGCCAAATAGCCAGAAACACGTGTCCGAAGATACGGCACTCGCCGCACCAACTTATGGTGAAAAACTTTTAAAACTCTGTTCAAATTCGTGCTAATGACTGCATTTACCATGATGCCTTGGGGTCACAAATGCTGGAATGGAAGACAGGGTGCTCCCCATTTTGACTGTTGTAATTAAGGCTCCCGTGAGCCTCTGAGCTGACGAGCTCGGGTGAAGCACCTGTGCGCCTTCTTGAGTGGTACTTAAACCTGTGAATACTTTCAAGGCGGCAATTCAAGCAACCCCGCCAGCTACACGTTGCTCTTCGCTGACGACGGCCAAATAGCCAGAAACACGTGTCCGAAGATACGGCACTCGCCGCACCAACTTATGATGAAAAACTTTTAAAACTCTGTTCAAATTCGTGCTAATGACTGCATTTACCATGATGCCTTGGGGTCACAAATGCTGGAATGGAAGACAGGGTGCTCCCCATTTTGACTGTTGTAATTAAGGCTCCCGTGAGCCTCTGAGCTGACGAGCTCGGGTGAAGCACCTGTGCGCCTTCTTGAGTGGTACTTAAACCTGTGAATACTTTCAAGGCGGCATTTCAAGCAACCTCGCCAGCTACAGGTTGCTCTTCGCTGACGATGGCCAAATAGCCAGAAACACGTGTCCGAAGATACGGCACTCGCCGCACCAACTTATGGTGAAAAACTTTTAAAACTCTGTTCAAATTCGTGCTAATGACTGCATTTACCATGATGCCTTGGGGTCACAAATGCTGGAATGGAAGACAGGGTGCTCCCCATTTTGACTGTTGTAATTAAGGCTCCCGTGAGCCTCTGAGCTGACGAGCTCGGGTGAAGCACCTGTGCGCCTTCTTGAGTGGTACTTAAACCTGTGAATACTTTCAAGGCGGCATTTCAAGCAACCCCGCCAGCTACACGTTGCTCTTCGCTGACGACGGCCAAATAGCCAGAAACACGTGTCCGAAGATACGGCACTCGCCGCACCAACTTATGGTGAAAAACTTTTAAAACTCTGTTCAAATTCATGCTAATGACTGCATTTACCATGATGCCTTGGGGTCACACATGCTGGAATGGAAGACAGGGTGCTCCCCATTTTGACTGTTGTAATTAAGGCTCCCGTGAGCCTCTGAGCTGACGAGCTCGGGTGAAGCACCTGTGCGCCTTCTTGAGTGGTACTTAAACCTGTGAATACTTTCAAGGCGGCATTTCAAGCAACCCCGCCAGCTACACGTTGCTCTTCGCTGACGACGGCCAAATAGCCAGAAACACGTGTCCGAAGATACGGCACTCGCCGCACCAACTTATGGTGAAAAACTTTTAAAACTCTGTTCAAATTCGTGCTAATGACTGCATTTACCATGATGCCTTGGGGTCACAAATGCTGGAATGGAAGACAGGGTGCTCCCCATTTTGACTGTTGTAATTAAGGCTCCCGTGAGCCTCTGAGCTGACGAGCTCGGGTGAAGCACCTGTGCGCCTTCTTGAGTGGTACTAAAACCTGTGAATACTTTCAAGGCGGCATTTCAAGCAACCCCGCCAGCTACACGTTGCTCTTCGCTGACGACGGCCAAATAGCCAGAAACACGTGTCCGAAGATACGGCACTCGCCGCACCAACTTATGGTGAAAAACTTTTAAAACTCTGTTCAAATTCGTGCTAATGACTGCATTTACCATGATGCCTTGGGGTCACAAATGCTGGAATGGAAGACAGGGTGCTCCCCATTTTGACTGTTGTAATTAAGGCTCCCGTGAGCCTCTGAGCTGACGAGCTCGGGTGAAGCACCTGTGCGCCTTCTTGAGTGGTACTTAAACCTGTGAATACTTTCAAGGCGGCATTTCAAGCAACCCCGCCAGCTACACGTTGCTCTTCGCTGACGACGGCCAAATAGCCAGAAACACGTGTCCGAAGATACGGCACTCGCCGCACCAACTTATGGTGAAAAACTTTTAAAACTCTGTTCAAATTTGTGCTAATGACTGCATTTACCATGATGCCTTGGGGTCACAAATGCTGGAATGGAAGACAGGGTGCTCCCCATTTTGACTGTTGTAATTAAGGCTCCCGTGAGCCTCTGAGCTGACGAGCTCGGGTGAAGCACCTGTGCGCCTTCTTGAGTGGTACTTAAACCTGTGAATACTTTCAAGGCGGCATTTCAAGCAACCCCGCCAGCTACACGTTGCTCTTCGCTGACGACGGCCAAATAGCCAGAAACACGTGTCCGAAGATACGGCACTCGCCGCACCAACTTATGGTGAAAAACTTTTAAAACTCTGTTCAAATTCGTGCTAATGACTGCATTTACCATGATGCCTTGGGGTCACAAATGCTGGAATGGAAGACAGGGTGCTCCCCATTTTGACTGTTGTAATTAAGGCTCCCGTGAGCCTCTGAGCTGACGAGCTCGGGTGAAGCACCTGTGCGCCTTCTTGAGTGGTACTTAAACCTGTGAATACTTTCAAGGCGGCATTTCAAGCAACCCCGCCAGCTACACGTTGCTCTTCGCTGACGACGGCCAAATAGCCAGAAACACGTGTCCGAAGATACGGCACTCGCCGCACCAACTTATGGTGAAAAACTTTTAAAACTCTGTTCAAATTCGTGCTAATGACTGCATTTACCATGATGCCTTGGGGTCACAAATGCTGGAATGGAAGACAGGGTGCTCCCCATTTTGACTGTTGTAATTAAGGCTCCCGTGAGCCTCTGAGCTGACGAGCTCGGGTGAAGCACCTGTGCGCCTTCTTGAGTGGTACTTAAACCTGTGAATACTTTCAAGGCGGCATTTCAAGCAACCCCGCCAGCTACACGTTGCTCTTCGCTGACGACGGCCAAATAGCCAGAAACACGTGTCCGAAGATACGGCACTCGCCGCACCAACTTATGGTGAAAAACTTTTAAAACTCTGTTCAAATTCGTGCTAATGACTGCATTTACCATGATGCCTTGGGGTCACAAATGCTGGAATGGAAGACAGGGTGCTCCCCATTTTGACTGTTGTAATTAAGGCTCCCGTGAGCCTCTGAGCTGACGAGCTCGGGTGAAGCACCTGTGCGCCTTCTTGAGTGGTACTTAAACCTGTGAATACTTTCAAGGCGGCATTTCAAGCAACCCCGCCAGCTACACGTTGCTCTTCGCTGACGACGGCCAAATAGCCAGAAACACGTGTCCGAAGATACGGCACTCGCCGCACCAACTTATGGTGAAAAACTTTTAAAACTCTGTTCAAATTCGTGCTAATGACTGCATTTACCATGATGCCTTGGGGTCACAAATGCTGGAATGGAAGACAGGGTGCTCCCCATTTTGACTGTTGTAATTAAGGCTCCCGTGAGCCTCTGAGCTGACGAGCTCGGGTGAAGCACCTGTGCGCCTTCTTGAGTGGTACTTAAACCTGTGAATACTTTCAAGGCGGCATTTCAAGCAACCCCGCCAGCTACACGTTTCTCTTCGCTGACGACGGCCAAATAGCCAGAAACACGTGTCCGAAGATACGGCACTCGCCGCACCAACTTATGGTGAAAAACTTTTAAAACTCTGTTCAAATTCGTGCTAATGACTGCATTTACCATGATGCCTTGGGGTCACAAATGCTGGAATGGAAGACAGGGTGCTCCCCATTTTGACTGTTGTAATTAAGGCTCCCGTGAGCCTCTGAGCTGACGAGCTCGGGTGAAGCACCTGTGCGCCTTCTTGAGTGGTACTTAAACCTGTGAATACTTTCAAGGCGGCATTTCAAGCAACCTCGCCAGCTACACGTTGCTCTTCGCTGACGATGGCCAAATAGCCAGAAACACGTGTCCGAAGATACGGCACTCGCCGCACCAACTTATGGTGAAAAACTTTTAAAACTCTGTTCAAACTCGTGCTAATGACTGCATTTACCATGATGCCTTGGGGTCACAAATGCTGGAATGGAAGACAGGGTGCTCCCCATTTTGACTGTTGTAATTAAGGCTCCCGTGAGCCTCTGAGCTGACGAGCTCGGGTGAAGCACCTGTGCGCCTTCTTGAGTGGTACTTAAACCTGTGAATACTTTCAAGGCGGCATTTCAAGCAACCCCGCCAGCTACACGTTGCTCTTCGCTGACGACGGCCAAATAGCCAGAAACACGTGTCCGAAGATACGGCACTCGCCGCACCAACTTATGGTGAAAAACTTTTAAAACTCTGTTCAAATTCATGCTAATGACTGCATTTACCATGATGCCTTGGGGTCACAAATGCTGGAATGGAAGACAGGGTGCTCCCCATTTTGACTGTTGTAATTAAGGCTCCCGTGAGCCTCTGAGCTGACGAGCTCGGGTGAAGCACCTGTGCGCCTTCTTGAGTGGTACTTAAACCTGTGAATACTTTCAAGGCGGCATTTCAAGCAACCCCGCCAGCTACACGTTGCTCTTCGCTGACGACGGCCAAATAGTCAGAAACACGTGTCCGAAGATACGGCACTCGCCGCACCAACTTATGGTGAAAAACTTTTAAAACTCTGTTCAAATTCGTGCTAATGACTGCATTTACCATGATGCCTTGGGGTCACAAATGCTGGAATGGAAGACAGGGTGCTCCCCATTTTGACTGTTGTAATTAAGGCTCCCGTGAGCCTCTGAGCTGACGAGCTCGGGTGAAGCACCTGTGCGCCTTCTTGAGTGGTACTTAAACCTGTGAATACTTTCAAGGCGGCATTTCAAGCAACCCCGCCAGCTACACGTTGCTCTTCGCTGACGACGGCCAAATAGCCAGAAACACGTGTCCGAAGATACGGCACTCGCCGCACCAACTTATGGTGAAAAACTTTTAAACTCTGTTCAAATTCGTGCTAATGACTGCATTTACCATGATGCCTTGGGGTCACAAATGCTGGAATGGAAGACAGGGTGCTCCCCATTTTGACTGTTGTAATTAAGGCTCCCGTGAGCCTCTGAGCTGACGAACTCGGGTGAAGCACCTGTGCGCCTTCTTGAGTGGTACTTAAACCTGTGAATACTTTCAAGGCGGCATTTCAAGCAACCCCGCCAGCTACACGTTGCTCTTCGCTGACGACGGCCAAATAGCCAGAAACACGTGTCCGAAGATACGGCACTCGCCGCACCAACTTATGGTGAAAAACTTTTAAAACTCTGTTCAAATTCGTGCTAATGACTGCATTTACCATGATGCCTTGGTGTCACAAATGCTGGAATGGAAGACAGGGTGCTCCCCATTTTGACTGTTGTAATTAAGGCTCCCGTGAGCCTCTGAGCTGACGAGCTCGGGTGAAGCACCTGTGCGCCTTCTTGAGTGGTACTTAAACCTGTGAATACTTTCAAGGCGGCATTTCAAGCAACCTCGCCAGCTACACGTTGCTCTTCGCTGACGATGGCCAAATAGCCAGAAACACGTGTCCGAAGATACGGCACTCGCCGCACCAACTTATGGTGAAAAACTTTTAAAACTCTGTTCAAATTCGTGCTAATGACTGCATTTACCATGATGCCTTGGGGTCACAAATGCTGGAATGGAAGACAGGGTGCTCCCCATTTTGACTGTTGTAATTAAGGCTCCCGTGAGCCTCTGAGCTGACGAGCTCGGGTGAAGCACCTGTGCGCCTTCTTGAGTGGTACTTAAACCTGTGAATACTTTCAAGGCGGCATTTCAAGCAACCCCGCCAGCTACACGTTGCTCTTCGCTGACGACGGCCAAATAGCCAGAAACACGTGTCCGAAGATACGGCACTCGCCGCACCAACTTATGGTGAAAAACTTTTAAAACTCTGTTCAAATTCATGCTAATGACTGCATTTACCATGATGCCTTGGGGTCACAAATGCTGGAATGGAAGACAGGGTGCTCCCCATTTTGACTGTTGTAATTAAGGCTCCCGTGAGCCTCTGAGCTGACGAGCTCGGGTGAAGCACCTGTGCGCCTTCTTGAGTGGTACTTAAACCTGTGAATACTTTCAAGGCGGCATTTCAAGCAACCCCGCCAGCTACACGTTGCTCTTCGCTGACGACGGCCAAATAGCCAGAAACACGTGTCCGAAGATACGGCACTCGCCGCACCAACTTATGGTGAAAAACTTTTAAAACTCTGTTCAAATTCGTGCTAATGACTGCATTTACCATGATGCCTTGGGGTCACAAATGCTGGAATGGAAGACAGGGTGCTCCCCATTTTGACTGTTGTAATTAAGGCTCCCGTGAGCCTCTGAGCTGACGAGCTCGGGTGAAGCACCTGTGCGCCTTCTTGAGTGGTACTTAAACCTGTGAATACTTTCAAGGCGGCATTTCAAGCAACCCCGCCAGCTACACGTTGCTCTTCGCTGACGACGGCCAAATAGCCAGAAACACGTGTCCGAAGATACGGCACTCGCCGCACCAACTTATGGTGAAAAACTTTTAAAACTCTGTTCAAATTCGTGCTAATGACTGCATTTACCATGATGCCTTGGGGTCACAAATGCTGGAATGGAAGACAGGGTGCTCCCCATTTTGACTGTTGTAATTAAGGCTCCCGTGAGCCTCTGAGCTGACGAGCTCGGGTGAAGCACCTGTGCGCCTTCTTGAGTGGTACTTAAACCTGGGAATACTTTCAAGGCGGCATTTCAAGCAACCCCGCCAGCTACACGTTGCTCTTCGCTGACGACGGCCAAATAGCCAGAAACACGTGTCCGAAGATACGGCACTCGCCGCACCAACTTATGGTGAAAAACTTTTAAAACTCTGTTCAAATTTGTGCTAATGACTGCATTTACCATGATGCCTTGGGGTCACAAATGCTGGAATGGAAGACAGGGTGCTCCCCATTTTGACTGTTGTAATTAAGGCTCCCGTGAGCCTCTGAGCTGACGAGCTCGGGTGAAGCACCTGTGCGCCTTCTTGAGTGGTACTTAAACCTGTGAATACTTTCAAGGCGGCATTTCAAGCAACCCCGCCAGCTACACGTTGCTCTTCGCTGACGACGGCCAAATAGCCAGAAACACGTGTCCGAAGATACGGCACTCGCCGCACCAACTTATGGTGAAAAACTTTTAAAACTCTGTTCAAATTCGTGCTAATGACTGCATTTACCATGATGCCTTGGGGTCACAAATGCTGGAATGGAAGACAGGGTGCTCCCCATTTTGACTGTTGTAATTAAGGCTCCCGTGAGCCTCTGAGCTGACGAGCTCGGGTGAAGCACCTGTGCGCCTTCTTGAGTGGTACTTAAACCTGTGAATACTTTCAAGGCGGCATTTCAAGCAACCCCGCCAGCTACACGTTGCTCTTCGCTGACGACGGCCAAATAGCCAGAAACACGTGTCCGAAGATACGGCACTCGCCGCACCAACTTATGGTGAAAAACTTTTAAAACTCTGTTCAAATTCGTGCTAATGACTGCATTTACCATGATGCCTTGGGGTCACAAATGCTGGAATGGAAGACAGGGTGCTCTCCATTTTGACTGTTGTAATTAAGGCTCCCGTGAGCCTCTGAGCTGACGAGCTCGGGTGAAGCACCTGTGCGCCTTCTTGAGTGGTACTTAAACCTGTGAATACTTTCAAGGCGGCATTTCAAGCAACCCCGCCAGCTACACGTTGCTCTTCGCTGACGACGGCCAAATAGCCAGAAACACGTGTCCGAAGATACGGCACTCGCCGCACCAACTTATGGTGAAAAACTTTTAAAACTCTGTTCAAATTCGTGCTAATGACTGCATTTACCATGATGCCTTGGGGTCACAAATGCTGGAATGGAAGACAGGGTGCTCCCCATTTTGACTGTTGTAATTAAGGCTCCCGTGAGCCTCTGAGCTGACCAGCTCGGGTGAAGCACCTGTGCGCCTTCTTGAGTGGTACTTAAACCTGTGAATACTTTCAAGGCGGCATTTCAAGCAACCCCGCCAGCTACACGTTGCTCTTCGCTGACGACGGCCAAATAGCCAGAAACACGTGTCCGAAGATACGGCACTCGCCGCACCAACTTATGGTGAAAAACTTTTAAACTCTGTTCAAATTCGTGCTAATGACTGCATTTACCATGATGCCTTGGTGTCACAAATGCTGGAATGGAAGACAGGGTGCTCCCCATTTTGACTGTTGTAATTAAGGCTCCCGTGAGCCTCTGAGCTGACGATCTCGGGTGAAGCACCTGTGCGCCTTCTTGAGTGGTACTTAAACCTGTGAATACTTTCAAGGCGGCATTTCAAGCAACCCCGCCAGCTACACGTTGCTCTTCGCTGACGACGGCCAAATAGCCAGAAACACGTGTCCGAAGATACGGCACTCGCCGCACCAACTTATGGTGAAAAACGTTTAAAACTCTGTTCAAATTCGTGCTAATGACTGCATTTACCATGATGCCTTGGGGTCACAAATGCTGGAATGGAAGACAGGGTGCTCCCCAATTTGACTGTTGTAATTAAGGCTCCCGTGAGCCTCTGAGCTGACGAGCTCGGGTGAAGCACCTGTGCGCCTTCTTGAGTGGTACTTAAACCTGTGAATACTTTCAAGGCGGCATTTCAAGCAACCCCGCCAGCTACACGTTGCTCTTCGCTGACGACGGCCAAATAGCCAGAAACACGTGTCCGAAGATACGGCACTCGCCGCACCAACTTATGGTGAAAAACTTTTAAAACTCTGTTCAAATTCGTGCTAATGACTGCATTTACCATGATGCCTTGGGGTCACAAATGCTGGAATGGAAGACAGGGTGCTCCCCATTTTGACTGTTGTAATTAAGGCTCCCGTGAGCCTCTGAGCTGACGAGCTCGGGTGAAGCACCTGTGCGCCTTCTTGAGTGGTACTTAAACCTGTGAATACTTTCAAGGCGGCATTTCAAGCAACCCCGCCAGCTACACGTTGCTCTTCGCTGACGACGGCCAAATAGCCAGAAACACGTGTCCGAAGATACGGCACTCGCCGCACCAACTTATGGTGAAAAACTTTTAAAACTCTGTTCAAATTCGTGCTAATGACTGCATTTACCATGATGCCTTGGGGTCACAAATGCTGGAATGGAAGACAGGGTGCTCCCCATTTTGACTGTTGTAATTAAGGCTCCCGTGAGCCTCTGAGCTGACGAGCTCGGGTGAAGCACCTGTGCGCCTTCTTGAGTGGTACTTAAACCTGTGAATACTTTCAAGGCGGCATTTCAAGCAACCCCGCCAGCTACACGTTGCTCTTCGCTGACGACGGCCAAATAGCCAGAAACACGTGTCCGAAGATACGGCACTCGCCGCACCAACTTATGGTGAAAAACTTTTAAAACTCTGTTCAAATTCGTGCTAATGACTGCATTTACCATGATGCCTTGGGGTCACAAATGCTGGAATGGAAGACAGGGTGCTCCCCATTTTGACTGTTGTAATTAAGGCTCCCGTGAGCCTCTGAGCTGACGAGCTCGGGTGAAGCACCTGTGCGCCTTCTTGAGTGGTACTTAAACCTGTGAATACTTTCAAGGCGGCATTTCAAGCAACCCCGCCAGCTACACGTTGCTCTTCGCTGACGACGGCCAAATAGCCAGAAACACGTGTCCGAAGATACGGCACTCGCCGCACCAACTTATGGTGAAAAACTTTTAAAACTCTGTTCAAATTCGTGCTAATGACTGCATTTACCATGATGCCTTGGGGTCACAAATGCTGGAATGGAAGACAGGGTGCTCCCCATTTTGACTGTTGTAATTAAGGCTCCCGTGAGCCTCTGAGCTGACGAGCTCGGGTGAAGCACCTGTGCGCCTTCTTGAGTGGTACTTAAACCTGTGAATACTTTCAAGGCGGCATTTCAAGCAACCCCGCCAGCTACACGTTGCTCTTCGCTGACGACGGCCAAATAGCCAGAAACACGTGTCCGAAGATACGGCACTCGCCGCACCAACTTATGGTGAAAAACTTTTAAAACTCTGTTCAAATTCGTGCTAATGACTGCATTTACCATGATGCCTTGGGGTCACAAATGCTGGAATGGAAGACAGGGTGCTCCCCATTTTGACTGTTGTAATTAAGGCTCCCGTGAGCCTCTGAGCTGACGAGCTCGGGTGAAGCACCTGTGCGCCTTCTTGAGTGGTACTTAAACCTGTGAATACTTTCAAGGCGGCATTTCAAGCAACCCCGCCAGCTACACGTTGCTCTTCGCTGACGACGGCCAAATAGCCAGAAACACGTGTCCGAAGATACGGCACTCGCCGCACCAACTTATGGTGAAAAACTTTTAAAACTCTGTTCAAATTCGTGCTAATGACTGCATTTACAATGATGCCTTGGGGTCACAAATGCTGGAATGGAAGACAGGGTGCTCCCCATTTTGACTGTTGTAATTAAGGCTCCCGTGAGCCTCTGAGCTGACGAGCTCGGGTGAAGCACCTGTGCGCCTTCTTGAGTGGTACTTAAACCTGTGAATACTTTCAAGGCGGCATTTCAAGCAACCCCGCCAGCTACACGTTGCTCTTCGCTGACGACGGCCAAATAGCCAGAAACACGTGTCCGAAGATACGGCACTCGCCGCACCAACTTATGGTGAAAAACTTTTAAAACTCTGTTCAAATTCGTGCTAATGACTGCATTTACCATGATGCCTTGGGGTCACAAATGCTGGAATGGAAGACAGGGTGCTCCCCATTTTGACTGTTGTAATTAAGGCTCCCGTGAGCCTCTGAGCTGACGAGCTCGGGTGAAGCACCTGTGCGCCTTCTTGAGTGGTACTTAAACCTGTGAATACTTTCAAGGCGGCATTTCAAGCAACCCCGCCAGCTACACGTTGCTCTTCGCTGACGACGGCCAAATAGCCAGAAACACGTGTCCGAAGATACGGCACTCGCCGCACCAACTTATGGTGAAAAACTTTTAAAACTCTGTTCAAATTCGTGCTAATGACTGCATTTACCATGATGCCTTGGGGTCACAAATGCTGGAATGGAAGACAGGGTGCTCCCCATTTTGACTGTTGTAATTAAGGCTCCCGTGAGCCTCTGAGCTGACGAGCTCGGGTGAAGCACCTGTGCGCCTTCTTGAGTGGTACTTAAACCTGTGAATACTTTCAAGGCGGCATTTCAAGCAACCCCGCCAGCTACACGTTGCTCTTCGCTGACGACGGCCAAATAGCCAGAAACACGTGTCCGAAGATACGGCACTCGCCGCACCAACTTATGGTGAAAAACTTTTAAAACTCTGTTCAAATTCGTGCTAATGACTGCATTTACCATGATGCCTTGGGGTCACAAATGCTGGAATGGAAGACAGGGTGCTCCCCATTTTGACTGTTGTAATTAAGGCTCCCGTGAGCCTCTGAGCTGACGAGCTCGGGTGAAGCACCTGTGCGCCTTCTTGAGTGGTACTTAAACCTGTGAATACTTTCAAGGCGGCATTTCAAGCAACCCCGCCAGCTACACGTTGCTCTTCGCTGACGACGGCCAAATAGCCAGAAACACGTGTCCGAAGATACGGCACTCGCCGCACCAACTTATGGTGAAAAACTTTTAAAACTCTGTTCAAATTCGTGCTAATGACTGCATTTACCATGATGCCTTGGGGTCACAAATGCTGGAATGGAAGACAGGGTGCTCCCCATTTTGACTGTTGTAATTAAGGCTCCCGTGAGCCTCTGAGCTGACGAGCTCGGGTGAAGCACCTGTGCGCCTTCTTGAGTGGTACTTAAACCTGTGAATACTTTCAAGGCGGCATTTCAAGCAACCCCGCCAGCTACACGTTGCTCTTCGCTGACGACGGCCAAATAGCCAGAAACACGTGTCCGAAGATACGGCACTCGCCGCACCAACTTATGGTGAAAAACTTTTAAAACTCTGTTCAAATTCGTGCTAATGACTGCATTTACCATGATGCCTTGGGGTCACAAATGCTGGAATGGAAGACAGGGTGCTCCCCATTTTGACTGTTGTAATTAAGGCTCCCGTGAGCCTCTGAGCTGACGAGCTCGGGTGAAGCACCTGTGCGCCTTCTTGAGTGGTACTTAAACCTGTGAATACTTTCAAGGCGGCATTTCAAGCAACCCCGCCAGCTACACGTTGCTCTTCGCTGACGACGGCCAAATAGCCAGAAACACGTGTCCGAAGATACGGCACTCGCCGCACCAACTTATGGTGAAAAACTTTTAAAACTCTGTTCAAATTCGTGCTAATGACTGCATTTACCATGATGCCTTGGGGTCACAAATGCTGGAATGGAAGACAGGGTGCTCCCCATTTTGACTGTTGTAATTAAGGCTCCCGTGAGCCTCTGAGCTGACGAGCTCGGGTGAAGCACCTGTGCGCCTTCTTGAGTGGTACTTAAACCTGTGAATACTTTCAAGGCGGCATTTCAAGCAACCCCGCCAGCTACACGTTGCTCTTCGCTGACGACGGCCAAATAGCCAGAAACACGTGTCCGAAGATACGGCACTCGCCGCACCAACTTATGGTGAAAAACTTTTAAAACTCTGTTCAAATTCGTGCTAATGACTGCATTTACCATGATGCCTTGGGGTCACAAATGCTGGAATGGAAGACAGGGTGCTCCCCATTTTGACTGTTGTAATTAAGGCTCCCGTGAGCCTCTGAGCTGACGAGCTCGGGTGAAGCAACTGTGCGCCTTCTTGAGTGGTACTTAAACCTGTGAATACTTTCAAGGCGGCATTTCAAGCAACCCCGCCAGCTACACGTTGCTCTTCGCTGACGACGGCCAAATAGCCAGAAACATGTGTCCGAAGATACGGCACTCGCCGCACCAACTTATGGTGAAAAACTTTTAAAACTCTGTTCAAATTCGTGCTAATGACTGCATTTACCATGATGCCTTGGGGTCACAAATGCTGGAATGGAAGACAGGGTGCTCCCCATTTTGACTGTTGTAATTAAGGCTCCCGTGAGCCTCTGAGCTGACGAGCTCGGGTGAAGCACCTGTGCGCCTTCTTGAGTGGTACTTAAACCTGTGAATACTTTCAAGGCGGCATTTCAAGCAACCCCGCCAGCTACACGTTGCTCTTCGCTGACGGCGGCCAAATAGCCAGAAACACGTGTCCGAAGATACGGCACTCGCCGCACCAACTTATGGTGAAAAACTTTTAAAACTCTGTTCAAATTCGTGCTAATGACTGCATTTACCATGATGCCTTGGGGTCACAAATGCTGGAATGGAAGACAGGGTGCTCCCCATTTTGACTGTTGTAATTAAGGCTCCCGTGAGCCTCTGAGCTGACGAGCTCGGGTGAAGCACCTGTGCGCCTTCTTGAGTGGTACTTAAACCTGTGAATACTTTCAAGGCGGCATTTCAAGCAACCCCGCCAGCTACACGTTGCTCTTCGCTGACGACGGCCAAATAGCCAGAAACACGTGTCCGAAGATACGGCACTCGCCGCACCAACTTATGGTGAAAACCTTTTAAAACTCTGTTCAAATTCGTGCTAATGACTGCGTTTACCATGATGCCTTGGGGTCACAAATGCTGGAATGGAAGACAGGGTGCTCCCCATTTTGACTGTTGTAATTAAGGCTCCCGTGAGCCTCTGAGCTGACGAGCTCGGGTGAAGCACCTGTGCGCCTTCTTGAGTGGTACTTAAACCTGTGAATACTTTCAAGGCGGCATTTCAAGCAACCCCGCCAGCTACACGTTGCTCTTCGCTGACGACGGCCAAATAGCCAGAAACACGTGTCCGAAGATACGGCACTCGCCGCACCAACTTATGGTGAAAAACTTTTAAAACTCTGTTCAAATTCGTGCTAATGACTGCATTTACCATGATGCCTTGGGGTCACAAATGCTGGAATGGAAGACAGGGTGCTCCCCATTTTGACTGTTGTAATTAAGGCTCCCGTGAGCCTCTGAGCTGACGAGCTCGGGTGAAGCACCTGTGCGCCTTCTTGAGTGGTACTTAAACCTGTGAATACTTTCAAGGCGGCATTTCAAGCAACCCCGCCAGCTACACGTTGCTCTTCGCTGACGACGGCCAAATAGCCAGAAACACGTGTCCGAAGATACGGCACTCGCCGCACCAACTTATGGTGAAAAACTTTTAAAACTCTGTTCAAATTCGTGCTAATGACTGCATTTACCATGATGCCTTGGGGTCACAAATGCTGGAATGGAAGACAGGGTGCTCCCCATTTTGACTGTTGTAATTAAGGCTCCCGTGAGCCTCTGAGCTGACGAGCTCGGGTGAAGCACCTGTGCGCCTTCTTGAGTGGTACTTAAACCTGTGAATACTTTCAAGGCGGCATTTCAAGCAACCCCGCCAGCTACACGTTGCTCTTCGCTGACGACGGCCAAATAGCCAGAAACACGTGTCCGAAGATACGGCACTCGCCGCACCAACTTATGGTGAAAAACTTTTAAAACTCTGTTCAAATTCGTGCTAATGACTGCATTTACCATGATGCCTTGGGGTCACAAATGCTGGAATGGAAGACAGGGTGCTCCCCATTTTGACTGAGGTACACAGTACTCATACACAAGTAAAGACAATACTGAGTGTTACCAAAAATAAAGGTATTTATTTGGGTGACACAGTACCAAAAATATCTTAGAGGCAATACTCCTTCTGGAGGTGAGTATTATACACAATATATACACTAGACACCAAAATAAGGTAAGTAATTCCCCCCAGGACAAGTGTAGTTTGTGCAGAGTAGGAATACAGTAAAGGTAATAAATGACCCCACCCCAGAGCCCAGAAAAGTAGGAGTAAAGTACTGCAAGTTTCCTTAGGACACACTACACCCCATTATACGGATTATTGCATTAACCAACCAAGTATGCAAACAACAACTGCTGGATTCCTGGACCTGAAGACCTGCAAAAGAAGGGGACCAAGTCCAGAAGTCGAAAGAAGTTCCAGGAAGGACAGGAGCCCCTGGCAATCCAGAAGAGGGTACAAAAGAAGAGTCCCCAGTTGGACGAAGACTGCAGGAATGCACCCTAGGAAGATGCCAGTGGGTTACTGCATGATCCAAAGGATGTCGCACAACGAGAAGTTGGATGCAGACATGATTTCGTGTTGGAAGTTGCCAACAAGCCTTGGTTACGACAAAGTTGCGTTTTGCATCAAAATGGCGCTGGCTGGACCCAGGAGGGACCTGGGGGCCTCAGCTCTATGTGAGGAGGAAGAGGGAGCTCTCAGCACTTTAGTGAGCCCTCAGGATGCCAGGCAGCACCCACGGAACTCCCAGGACACATGGACAAAGAAAGTACAAAACGCAGTTGGTGCAGCACTACAAAGAAGGGTCCCACGCCGCCAGAGGTCAACTCAGTGATTTGAGTGTCACAGGATGGAGTGCTGGGGACATGGGCCAGGCTGTGCACGAAGGAATTTTGCAACTAGTGCACAGAGGCCTCAGGAGGTGAAGCAGACGTGGTACACAGGGGTACTGTCGCTCTCAGGGAAGGCAAGGTCTTACCTCCTCCAAATTGCATCAGAAGGACCTCAGGACAGTCTGTGTCGATTGGGTCCACCCTCTGTGAGTCCAGGAGCATGCTTGTTGCTGTGAGAGGAGTCCAGTAGTACGGGTCGTCGACTTGGAAGGTACCTGCGTGAGCAGGGGAGTGACTCCGTCAACCCACTGGAGATTTCGTTGGTCCTTCTGGTGCAGGATGAAGAGAAGGAGTTCTCAGAGCGTGCACACGTGGAAGCTGTTGCAGTTGCTGGCTGGAGCTGAAGTTGCAGAAGAAAAGTATCCCTTGTGGATACTTTGTTGCTGTTACAACGGTTCCTGGAGCAGGCTCCGATTGATCCGAGGTCAGAGGATGAAGTGGTAGTTGCAGAGGATTCCTGAAGTAAACTTGCAAGTAGAATCTGAAGAGAACCCACAGGAGAGACCCTAAATAGCCCTGAGAGTGGGATTGGCTACCTTATCAGGTAAGGACCTATCAGTAGGGGTCTCTGACATCATCTGCTGGCACTGGCCACTCAGAACTCTCCAGAGTGCCCCCACAACTTGCAAAGCAAGATGGCTGGAGTCTGGGACACACTGGAGGAGCTCTGGGTATCACCCCTAGGGTGGTGATGGACAGGGGAGTGGTCACTCCCCTTTCCTTTGTCCAGTTTCACACCAGAGCAGGGAACAAGGGGTCTCTGAACCAGTGTAGACTGACTTATGCAAGGAGGGCACCATCTGTGCCCTTTAAAGCATTTCCAGAGGCTGGGGGAGGTTACACCTCCCCAGCCTGTAACACCTATTTCCAAAGGGATAGGGTGTAACAACCTGCTCTCAGAGGAAATGCTTTGTTCTGCCTTCCTGGAACTGAGATGCTCAGACCCCAGGAGGGCAGAACCCTGTATGTGTGGTGGTAGCAGCTGCAGTGCAAGCCTCAGAGAGCTAGTTTGGCAGTACTGGGGGTCCATAGTGGAGCCTCCAGGGTACATGGAATTGGTTCCCCAATACCAGATTTGGAATGGGGGGACAATTCCATGATCCTAGACACCTTAAATGGCCATATTCGGAGTTACCACTGTGAAGCAACATATAGGTATTGACCTATATATAGAGCACGCGTGTAACGGCGTCCTCGCACTCACAAAGTCCCAGGAAATGTCCCTGAACTATGTGGAGGCACCTTTGCTAGTGCAAGGGTGCCCTCACACTTAGTAACTTTGCAACTAACCTTCAGCAAGTGAAGGTTAGACATATAGGTGACTTATAAGTTACTTAAGTGCAGTGAAAATGGCTGTGAAATAACGTGTGCGTTATTTCACGCAGGCTGCAATGGCGGGCCTGTGCAAGGGTTTGTCTGAGCTCCTTATAGGTGGCAAAAGAAATGCTGCAGCCCATATGGATCTCCTGGAACCCCAATACCCTGTGTACCTAGGTACCATATACTAGAGACTTGGGGATACAGTGTGCCAATTGAAATTGATAAATGAAGTCACTAGCCTACAGTGACAAATTTAAAAGCAAGGAGAGCATAAGCACTGAGGTTCTGATTAGCAGAGCCTCATTGACACAGTCAAGCACTATACAGACACACACATTAGGCCATAAACTATGGGCACTGGGGTCCTGACCAGCAGGATCTCAGTGAGACAGGCAAAAACATACTGACATACAGGTAAAAATGGGGGTAACATGCCAAGGAAGATGTTACTTTCCTACAACACTATAGTCCAGAATTTCTTTACAGAGGACTCATCATGTTGGCTGGTAAAATATGTCAGTCTTAAATATTTTGGCAGCATAGTCTGTAAAAATGTAAATAATTAATGTAGACTACACATGTGACGGACTTTCATTTTACAGTCACTGTAAACATCCATACATTGATGTCTCACCTACGTGAATGTGGCCAATCAGAAATGTAAGTAGTTCTGTGTATTTCACACCACGGAACATCATCATGTGGTCAAAAACTTGTGTATATCAACAACCTGTACCAAAAGCATGTGTGTGGAAAAATTACAACAAACAAAGGTGGCATTGCTTAATATTCTGCACATGTACTGAGTATGTGTGGTGCAACTGTGCACTGACTGTCAGACATCCCATCAAAATCCAAAGGAAATGTAAAATGCAACAGTATGCAAAGACTAAGGCCCTCATTATGACATTGGCGGTAATGACCGCCTACCACCGCAGCGACGGCTGCCAAAACACCGTTGCCGCGGCTACCTACCGTCCCCCATAATATGACTGTAGCCGGAATTCCGCCAGAAGGCTGGCGGAATTCCGGCTGCGGCCATGGCAGCGGATGGCGATAAGGTGTCGCTGCTGCCTGCACCAGCGCCACACCAGTATACAGCCGCAGATAATATCATGTCCCATGATACGGCTTGGCAGTGTTCTGCTGGCGGGCGCTGCTGCTGGCAGCAGCGCCATGTCCAGTCTCCTGCCGGAGGACCCAACATAGTCTGCTCTAGGATGTCAGGCACATATGAGCATGTGCCTTATTGCCACAACAAACTAATGGACACATCTAGACCTTCAATCTGTGAGGTGGATGCCACGTACAATTAGGACAGGCTGAAGTAGACTGTGACTTTAAATTTCTGCGTGTGTTTTACACACATAAGCACAACTGTGGGATATAATACAGACAGATAGTATGAACTACAAGTATGCCCATAGTCAAGTCTGAGAATGTGGATACCATTTGCATAACCACGCTGATAACTGCCTCAATAGCCCCATGATACAAACTGTTGTCTCATTGATGATAGCAAGATGTTCACAAATGACAACTAGTCTGTGTCACACATAGTAATAGGTTGCCTGCTGTGTGTCTGAAACATGAACACAAGGTGCCACACGTGTGTACTGGTAACATGCAAATGTAACACATGCCAGGACTCCATGCCTGTTAGCAGGGTGAAATGAACAAAAAAAGGGAACCCTGTGATAATTTTGATGCGTTGCACCAATCTACCTATTATACCACGCACAAAGGGCTAGTCGCGTCAAGGAAAACACATGCATTGGTCACAAGTGTGATGGATTGTACATGGAGCATCATTTGGTGGCCATGTATCACCACCAAATCCCCAAAACCAATGCACTGTACACTTATATGTGTTGCATGTAACCAACGCCTTGCCTATATCATTAGTGATGCGTCATAAAAAAAACAAAGCTTTTGTAGAAAAAAAGTGATGCTTTGGTAGGCAGATTGCTGCACGAAATCCAAACCTTAACTACAAAGCAATACATAGGGCCTGATTACAACTTTGGAGGAGGTGTTAATCCGTCCCAAAAGTGACGGTAAAGTGACGGATATACCACCAGCCGTATTACGAGTCCATTATATCCTATGGAACTCGTAATACAGCTGGTGGTATATCCGTCACTTTACCATCACTTTTGGAACGGATTAACACCTCCTCCAAAGTTGTAATCAGGCCCATAATCTATTGTCATGTGTTGTGTCTTACTAGCACCTGGCCTATGTCTCTAGCAATGCAGCATCAAAAACAACACTTTTGGTGAAAAAGTGACGCTTTAGGCGGAAACATGATGCTTTAGTAGGAATAGCATCGCACAAAATGCCCACATCAACTACAAAGTGTCAAAGCCAATGCTTTCCTTACTGTAATGTGTTGTGTCTAACTCACGCTTTGCTTCTGTCACTAGCGATGCATCAAAAAAACAATGCTTTTGATGATAAAAGTGACACTTTAGGTGGAAACCTGACGCATCCACACAGGAAATTATGCAATAGCACAGCCATGATGCAAATCAGGACCTGTGAATTGATTTTCTCTTTTACTTACAGTCTTGTTGTTGTCTCTGCTGTCCCTGTTGTGTATTTAAACTGTCCTTTGTGTAGTGTATAATGTATAGTTTTGTGTGCTATATTGCAGGGTGGGTGTCCATTTAGGGGTTCAGTATTTTATGGGTAGGGGAAACGGTTAGTTTATTTTTTGGGAAGTGTTTAGGGTGAATAGTTTTGGTGTTGGGATGTCGGGCAGGGGCAGAGTGAAAAACATGTCGGATGATGAGTTTGGTGTCCTGCTGAGTCGTTGGCACATTATATGCCCAACATGATCAGGAGTGAAGGTAGGGTAAAGCAAGGCTACCCAACTCAAGAGAGACTACAGTGCTGGGAGAAGGTGCAGTACCAAATGGATCGTATCTTCAATGTCCAGTGGAGAGTCCACCAACTGAAGCACAGTTCTCCTTGATAACTTGTGGATTGACGTTGGTGACCCTGCCGGTAAGCCCATATATACAGTGAGCTTCTTACTGTGTGTCATTTGTACACAGGTTTTATGTTTTATCTTCAAATTTAGGCTGATATATGTTTTTGTGAGAGTAAGGCCTACTATGGAGAAACACCCTAAAATGAACAGTAAAGGATATTGGGTCCTGTTTTTAGTGATTTGACCATTACAGAAACAGACCATGTTGTGCCAGCTAGACCCATAGGTGCTGTGTGGCCCATCCACCATTGTGTAAGGAGCAATGTCACCCAGCATGCTAGGTCATTACTGACTCTAAACCGTGTAGGCCCCCTGGCATTTATGTTGCAGGAGAGGGCACTCGTGTCATTAAGTAACCGGTTAGACAAGGTGTGTGCTTTAATAACCATAGTATAACACATATGTGTGTATTGGGACAAATGGTCCTGATTCTTTGTTGAGCCTGTACAGGCCTTGAATGCTCATTGTAAATTTCCAGTGCACTGGTTACATTTAAGGAGCTAAGAGAAGAAGATAAGTAAGCATGGGTACTGTCAGATGTGTGTATCTTTGTAAAGAACAGGTGTTTCTATGAGCAGTCCACAGCACTTTCATGCTATGCAGAGTATTGTCAGTCAAATTGGACTGTTCACATATCCCTCAAATCAAGGCAGTTTGGAACCCTGTAGAAACCTATAGGGGCAACTGACACATGATGAGCCTGGTATCAGCTTACTATACTGACACATGGCAGACACATGTCCATCATTAGGACATTCCAGCTTTGCTTCATGCTACATGACCAATGTACAGACAGTACAAGATGTTTGTGAAATCAGATCAGTGTACTGTGCTTCATATGAACAGTGTGCATGTTCATCTTTGACAGAGAAATGTACCATGTTCTTGTCTTCTAGGTGGACCCGACCAATACACCAATGTAGAAGTGGACAGATTCTGTGATTCAAATGCTGATGGTTACTGTGCTCTGTAAGGATTGTGTGTGGCTGTGTATGCAGTTTGCAGTGAGATATGTAAGTGGGATCATCAGTTAGCAGTGAAAATATAACTGACATGTAGGTACATAACAGCAGTAGAATGTAGGAAGCATGATAGTTGTATGAAAGATGTTGTAATGGAAATGGATGTGAACATCGAAATGGAGGATCACACTTATGGCTGCTTGTCTGATGCACATTGCTAATATAGGTATCCAGATGGAAATGTGACGCCAATCTTCTGTAGCCTGACCACACAGGTCGTATTGATTCCTAACTCACCGCAGACAGATCTAACATGAGGTGATGTGGGACATGTCACAGTTCCACACATTCCAATGCTGTTACCTTCCTGACTCATGCCGTCATATACCAAAATCCCCATGACAGACACACCATCATACCCTTGTAGTGTTTATTGTAGAATAAGGGCAATTTGTTCAGTACTACAGGCATGCATGCACAGTATTTTCTGCATACAGTTCATGTCACAGTTGACCTACAGATATCATTGCCCATACTGCCTACCCCCTGAACTGTCCCCATCGAACCTGTTCAGGCAATTACCTTCAATGTACCGGACAACATACTCATTGATATGAGATCCAGGGCATTTATGCACACACCCACCACATGGAATAAGTATGAGTTGATGCACATGTAGGTTATATCCCATAGTGAAATGTATGGACAGACACTTGGCGATGTAAAGGATCACATGCAATATTTAGTATGCCATTATGTGATCTCAGTCAAAGTGTTCCAGATATGCCCATGAGTCAACATTGGATGAGTGGCAAGCAGGTCTTGATTTGGACCTAGCTAGCCATAGTCTGTCAATGGTACAACAACATGCCATTGAGTCTTTCTATGCTGCAAAGTGTGTTGCATTGTGTTCTTGCCATATCAGTGAAGCATTGCTGAGGCACAATATGTGTACTTGCTATACATAACTCATTTCACAGAGGTTTTTGGCCATATGTCATACCCCAATTGCATGCTGCCTGTCAGTACCCAGGGAGTACCTAGATGAATCATGTGTACCATTCCATGTGTACACAACATCATGTTCCCAATCTGTCTTCATGTTTACATGAGTAAATGTGTATTATAGCAGACACAGCCATTTCGTGTACCTACAAGAACAAGACAAAGACACTTTAGCATGGTAACTGTAGGAAAGGAGGATACCTATAATGATAGTTGGTCATGCTACCTCCAATAGAGGTCCATTTTATTCATTGGACATACCTCTTGTGACTCTTGCACTTGTTCATGCATGCATGTAATTGTTGATACAGTGGATAACTTCAGCCGGGTCTGATACATGTGTCCTTCCTCTCCAACAGCCAACATGACCCAGGTACACGAAAAGTCTTACTGGATCCATTTGAAATGATACCATCACCTTTGAAAGGTTGCCAAGGGATTCAGGCACATGGGCAGGAAGCACGAGCAGTGGGAGGCAGCCAGGATATGGCACTTCACCACCTTTGACGAAAAAATGCAGGACAGGCTGAGAACAACCGCTAACTTTGAGGGTTCCCAAACAGTTGATCTTGAGGCGGTAGCCTCTACAACACGATCAGCACTTCCACCACCATGTCACCACAACACCAGGCCCAAGGATTGATTTGAGCAGCAGGCTCTGACAGACAATGCAGAGAAGTTGAGGCTGGCTACTTTGGAACAGCAGGTGGCAACGTTAATGGAGATGGCTAAAAACTGTGGATAGGATTGATGCCCAAATGTAGGACCATCTCAAACTTGCTGCCCCTCCCATGTTCCGGTTTCATTTAACTTTTGTATGACATATTAGCATAGTTTAGGGTAGGTTGTAGAATAGTTATTGTTAAAAATGGGGTCTTTGGCTGGCAGTCAGGTTACCCCCTGTCCAAACAAGGACCCTCACTCTAGTTAAGGTAAGTCACACACAATCCAAATTATCCGGTGCCCACCCTCTGGTAGCTTGGCACTTAGCAACCAGGCTTAACTTAGAAGGCAATGTGTAAAGTATTTGTGCAATAAATCATGCAATAACACAGTAGAACACCACAAAAATACACCATACAGTGATTAGAAAAATCTGTAATGTTTCACTGATAAGATGCAGGTCAAAACGATTAAGATGCAATAAGTATATTTTGAAATATCACAGTAAAAATGATATGAAGTGTCTTTAGTTTCTTAAAAGCAACAAATGTCTCTTGCAAGCACAAAGTACCTGATTTGCATTCAAAATCTCCGCAAGGAACCGCAGAGGAGGAGATGCATGGAAAACAGGGAGGTGTGCGTCGATTTCTTGGGGCGCACACAGCAATGCATCGTTTATTTCCCACGGAGGGAAGGCCTTGAGTCAATTTTCAGCGCTCGGTCTTGGATCCACTTTGGGTTGCGAGGTTTTCGGATGCCTCAGGGGCGATGCATTCAAATCCGGCGCTGGCAGGAAGAAGTCACAGGGGCTGCATCGATCCGGTGGGCGTTGCGTGTAAATTTCCACCGCACTGCAGGTGCTGTGTCCATTCCTCTCAGGAAGTCGGGCTGCGTCGTTCTGGCTCAGTTGTGCATCAGCCGTGCGTTGAATTTCTGGTTGCTACGCTGGTGTTGCATCGATCTTCTCCTTGCAAAGTTGGGCTGCGTCATTCTGGTTCGGCTTGTGGTGAATTTTTCACCGCGATGCAGGTTCTGTGTCGTTTTCTGCCGACTGTGTGTCGATTTTCACTGCACAGGGAGTTCTTCTCTCAGGAATGAAGTCTTTTTGGTCCTGAGACTTCAGGGAACAGGAGGCAAGCTCTATCCAAGCCCTTGGAGGGCACTTCTCAATACAGCCAGAGAGCAGCAAGGCAGCAGGGCAACAGCAAGGCAGCAGTCCTTCTCAGAAAGCAGTCAGGTGAGTCCTTTGGGCAGACAGGCAGTTCTTCTTGGCAGATTGCAGGTTCTGGTTCAGGTTCTCTTCTCCAGGAAGTGTCTGTGACAAGAGTGCCTTGTCAAGAAGTGTCTGAGTTGGTATGGTCAGAGACCCTGCTTAAATACCCGAATGTGCCTTTGAAGTGGGGGAGATTTCAAAGAGTGGCTTAGAAGTGCACAAGGTCCCCTTTCAGTTCCATCCTGTCTGCCAGGGTCCCAGTAGGGGGTGTGGCAGTCCTTTGTGTGAGGGCAGGCTACTGTCCTTTGACATGTAAGTGTCAGGCCTCCATCCTCCACCCTCCCAGCTCAGGAAGACCCATTCAATATGCAGATGTATGCAACTGTGACTGAGCATCCTGTGTTTGTGGTTGTCTGAATGAATGAACAAGGGAGCTGTCAACTAAACCTAGCCAGACATGGATTGGAAGGCACAGAAGAATTTAAGTGTAGAGAAATGCTCACTTTCTAAAAGTAGCATTTCTAAAATAGTAATATAAAATCCAACTTCACCATTAAGCAGGATTTTGTATCATCATTCTGACCATACTAAATATGACCTGGCTACTCCTTTCAGATCAGGATCTACCACTCAAACAGTGTATGAGGGTACCCCCAATGCTATCCTATGAAAGGAGCAGGCCTCACAGCAGTGTAAAAATGAATTTAGGAGTTTTACACTACCAGGACATGCAGAACACACATGCCTATGTCCTGCCTTTTACCTACATAGCACCCTGCCCTATGGGCTACCTAGGACCTACCTTAGGGGTGACCTCTATGTAGGAAAAGGGGAGGTTAAGGCTTGGCAAGTACTTTTAAATGCCAAGTCGAAGTGGCAGTGAAACTGCACATACAGGCACTGCAAAGACAGGCCTGAGACATAGTTAGGTGGCTACCTACGTGGGTGGCACAATCAGTGCTGCAGCCCACTAATAGAGTCCTAAAGCCAGCAAAAATGAGGTCAGAAAAAGAGAAGGAGGAAGGCAAAATGTTTCGGGGTGACTCTGCAGAAAGGCCATTTCCAACAGTTATAGTGTAAGTTAGTTGTAGTGCTTCTGTAGCTTTTAATGCTTTATAGTTGTTAGTTGGGGATATGAGTGGGCTGGTCAATTAGTGGGTGGGCGTCAGTGTTTAATTTATGTATTAAAAAGAAAACCAAAAAATTTAAAAAACATCCAAAAAACACCAAACAAATATATATTTGTGTATGTTCAAATGTTTAGCTAGTTTATGCATAGGTGTATTATATGTTTGTCTTGTTTCCTCATGTGTATTAGGGAGGATGGGGGTGATGTGTAATATGTCTAATGTGGTATATGTGTAGAAGTAAATAAGTGGAGGTTAGGTAGTTTAGGTTAGTTGTAAGGTAAGATAGCATAAGTAAGGTAGCATAGGATAGGTTAGGCATAGTTTACTTAGAATTACTTTTTTTAGTGTAGGTTAGTTTTAGGTTAGATTTAAAGTGCTAAATTAATTTTCATAATAAAGATCTTGTAATCACTTTCACAACTGATCCCTTGCTAACTATGTGGTAGTTATCATATATGCTTCTGCTGGAATGAGCACATGCTGTGTGTTCCCATGGCAGCACATGTATACATGGGTAGCTGGGTGGAGCACATAAGGAGTAAATACTGTCATGTTTGCAATGAAGTTACTTAAGAGATCATTCAATGTGATTGTGCCATGAAAGTGGCATTGTTGCTGTGTATGGCACCTAGCCCAATACAGGTATTCACCTACTGTTGTTGTGTGTGTTTAAGTGCAACTACATGTTCTGTATGGACACATAGGTGATGTAACTGTAATCAAGGATGTGTTGGGTCGCACAATGTTGACAGCCAGTTACACTCTCTCTCTTGCACCAATTTAATAACACATCAGCGATGATTGTGGCCTAGTATTTATGAGAATATCATCCACCTGGATAGTCACTTCATTCGGTCATACCATTGACTTATTGATCATTTTAGAATTTCATGCATGTGACCTTGGGAGTCTACGTGCTACTTCAAATGCACATAAGCTTCACATATACTTTTGCTCTTGACATGTACTGATTCTGTCATGGGTCTATTGCGTACAATTCCAACTTCAGAATATGTTGGGGCTACTCGGGCAGCACATCCACCATGGTCTACTCTGTCCGAACAAGAACAGATATACAACAAACTAGATCCAGTAAGTGATTTTATTTACAAGTGCAAACATGGAAGTGGCAGTCCTTAAAGCGACAACACCAACATTGTTTGTTTGTAAGCCATAGAATGTCCAAACAGAGTCCATAGGGGATCCATTGCATTAGATATGTTGAGAAGAGGATCATTTCAGTGTTGAACAGAAGGAGTAAATTGCGAATAAGGAAGATAGGTCACATTGACAGTCCACCAATGTGTGAGATCAACAGGTGGAACAGTAAATTAAGGACTGTATAAGTCGGGAAATTCACTGACATGATTATCAGCACTGGGCAAAGGAGAAACTGGCAATTTGGCACAAAAAAATGCTACCTGGCAGTTTTATGTTGAAAAGAGGTGAAGTCCACATCCTCCTCCTCTGATGTGTGTGGTGCTTCCTGTGAAGGCGGGGATGCAGTGCCAGAGGCAACGGTGGTACACACATCAGAGGCTGAAGATGTGGAGCCCCAGATCACAGCAACATTGCTCTGTGCCAACAAGTGAGGCAGCACTTCACTGGAAGGGCCTGCTGGTTTGCCACCATAGCACCAACGTTGTGTTGGTAGGCACTCATTGTGGAGATGTATGTGTCCTGCTTCGGCTCCATGGACTTCAGGATTTTGTGTATTGCCCCCAGCTGTTTGGTAACTTCGCTGGTGCAACTTTGTCAGGGCAATGTTTTGTGCCTCTGCCTTATGACACCAGCGATGTCAGCCAGGGACTGGTGGAGTCCACAGAGCAGAGGGTAGGTGCCTTGTATAGCGGACGAGGTGTCCTTGTTTGGACTGGGGCACCTATGGACTGCCTCTAGGGGGCCTGCCATGGTCACCATCCCCACCTTCACCACATCTAGCATCTCTTTCTGGACTCTGACTGCACAACGTTGGAATTCGACTTGGGGGTCCTCAGAGTCCAAGGCTGGGCTGGCAGGTGTTGTTTGTTGGGTGCTTGGTGAATCCTCTGGAAACCCCACAACAATGTCAGCCCCTCCTAAACCCGGAGATGGTGTGTCGAAGAAGGACAGGATTTCCCAGAGGGTATCTTGATCAAGAGTTGGCAGGTTGTAATTCTTAGCTAGATCGTCATCCTGGACAGGCAGCTGCTCAGGAGGTGTAGGTTCATCCTCTACAATGAAGGGGAGCAACGTTAATGGTGTCCTGGGTTAAATGTTGACATGAGTAATCTGCATGACAATCTGACTTGCTAATATTTGACTTTCAATACAATATTAATGCGTAGGAAGTCTGTTACACAGAGGTATAGAGTCCAAGTTGCACTGTAGTTGTCTTTCAGATGGCAGTATCTCTGCATTCTTAATGCCACCACCATGTGACAAGGCAGACTTTTTGTGTCATGACACATACTGCAACCCAGATACACAGGTCACTGGGCCTACCATTCCTAGACATATGAGAAGAGATCGGGTCCACATCTGCCAAGGTGATTTGCATTCTTTTCCATGATGCCTTTAATGATTGTGTTTTAACATATTAATATCACTACTGTTCAGACTACACCTAATCCCCAGGGGGCCTGCATTCCCTGTGGCCATTTTTTAGTCCACTGCTCCTGTGCAGGTGATGTGGCATTGGTCGTAAATGTGTAATGATCCTGCCATCTGGGTTTCACACTGTACACTATGGCACTCTGCCTTGTTGTGCTGTCTACCGTGCATGTTCTGCATTCATGTGGGCAAGGGTTGGTTTTATAACACTTATCTTGCACAAATCTACACACCAGAAACCTTTAATAGACTGCAGATATGTGTGAGGGCATGTACCTACGGTGTATTTCCTATAGCTGTCGCCTCATTTTAAATGATTGGATACAATTTTGGCTCCATCATTGTGGACAGTGGGCACTGTGTACCAAATATCAGGTTATGGTCAATGTCACAGTAGGTAGTTTGCTAGCACTGGTACTCACCCCCGTTCATAATTGCCAGATTTCAGTGTCTTCATAGTGTGACACATCCTTTGATTCAGGGCCGCTCACTTGTACATATACATGCCTCCTCTGCTACTCCTCATTTAGGCCCAGGGACTCGACATACTGCCACACAGTGATGTAACCCAGATCATATATTGACCCTCATGTGTCTACAACACCAACAATATGTGTGCCCATGTCCAATGTACTGACATGTCTGGTTGTTATTGAGGGCTAAGGATCAAGCTATACCCCCACATGGTAGTAGTGCTTGAATTGGTGACATGTAGCTACCAATATTTGCTACATGACTTGGCACATCCACCTCAATCTCCAACCATTGCTGACTCCTGACCTTTGTGGCGGTAGGCTAGTTTTTCATGTCTCTTGACAGATCCCTATTTCACATCCTCCAACTGACACATATGTGGCATGGTGAGACATTTTCCCTTCAAGCTCCCTCCTGCCACATGCTACTTCTTCACCCAGGACCACATCACATGTAGGATGTTGTAAGATGGGCTCCTATCTGTCATATCTTCCCAGCTGCAACACAAGTGTGACACTGTCAGACACAGCAGTGCATTTGTACTGGTCAGGCTACCTTTCAGTACACATATCCATTCAGATCTCCTTGCTGCGCAATGTCTCCCCGTTCATACACAGTGGCAGTTCAACCTACTCTGCCAGCACTTATAATGGACTGCACACCCATGGGCCTACCACAGCACCTTTGGTTTTAACAAGCATGGGCCTCTGATGTGCATCACTTGCATTAACCCCGACCTAATCAGATTTAGTACATGGCATGAGTTCTGGTGGTCCCTACCATGGCAAATGATGCCTGTGTAGTCTCACCACACACGTCAGGGCAGCTGTGTGTTATGTATTGTCAAGACAGTTAATGTACACATTATTTTTTGCATGTTTCTATGTGTTGATATTTCACATACCCCACCCCTGACCCCCGCCCAGCTCATTTCGGCTGTTTCTCCTTTGACAAGCACATGCCCTTGGTTTCCTTTGCAGTACATATTTATGTTTATGGGCCCATGTAAGACACAGTGGCTTCATGGTGCAAGGTGGCCTGCACTGTTCCTGTCAGCTTTTATAGGGTTCAGGTGTCCATGCATGATGTGTTGTTGCAGTCCATGGGCATATTTTCATGCAGCTTCCACCACAGGTACTTCACTTTTTGGGACACAAAAGCAGACCAAGCTGCAGACCCATTTCTACAAGGCCACAAAAGGCAACTTTGTAGGGCTTTTTCTGGCCTTGTAGATATGGAGAGAGGCAAAGCCCACAAGTAGCTGCATTGCCTTACTCTGCATCAGGGAGCAGTACCATGGGAGTTGCCCTGGGTTTTCAAATGCAAAACCCATGGGTTTTGTTGCATTCCTTGATTTACAAGGTTGTGTGAAACGAGAAATGCGTCAAATTCTTACACCTGCCCAGAGGAGTCGTAGCAAGGAGTGATATATTTTATTCTTCTTGTTTTTTTCCTTTTTCTATGTGTGCTGCGTTCTGTATCACACATAGGAAGAGAACAAATCCAGACATAATTGTTTTTGTGCATGAGTGTCCCTTCCTACACTGGGGCAATCCTGTCTGTGATGCAGGCATCCTTGCAACAGGGTGCAAGGGTGCTTGCATTTGGCGCTAGGCTGCCCAGTATGCATCAACGCAGGGGCAGAGGACAAGAATGCATGCTATCTAGTAGGTACAGGCCATTCCTCCACTTTCGATGTGGCACAGGGCAGCACAGCAAGGTGACTTGAACTGCTGCCCTGCATCACTTATCTTGTGATTGGGTCCCCATGTTTTTACTTTGTGTTGTGTGACTTATAGTTCTGGTGACACATGTTGTGCATTGCAATACATGTGCTAGTATACACAGACTGACCAGGACTGGTGCTCCACTTCACACATTTAATGGATAAACGTGACGGAGCCTGACTGAGCTGTGGGACATATTACTGGGCCATGTGAGTGACATTTTAGTGACATTTCAAGGGACATGATCCAGATTCCTGCCCTTTGCCCTGTAGACAGTGCAGTGGAGTGCTGGGACATAGCTAGCTGCACTGCATACCTTTACCTTTTGCCCCCATTGCCCTTGTTGATATTTACCCTATGTCTGTAGTTGTTCCACGTGTGCTGCACTGTCTTGACCAGGGACTCCAGCCACCAACTTGTCTGGGATGACAGCTGCCACCCGCTCCTCCAAGGCATCCAGCTCCTACTGGGGCGCTGGGCTCCCTCCTCCGGTCCGCATTGCTGCCTTCAGGTTGTTGGCCAGTTTCACCTTTGTCTGGCCCTTATAACCATGCCAACGCTTCTTGCAGTCCATAACAGCCCTCTGTACTTGTACCAGACTGTTAACTTTCTCCATGATTGACTGCCAAATGGCCTCTTTCCTCCCTAGTGGCAATTTTGAGTTGACAAAGAGCTGATGTTGGTGCTCTATCACCTCAGTGATCAAGATGTCATTCTCCTCCTCACTGAAGTTGCACTTCCTCTTCCCCTGGGAGCCTGTCTGGACATTCTGGCTGGTGCTGGGGTTGTTGTCCTTGTTGCTGCTGCTGCCTGCTCCAGGGCTGCCTTCTGTGCAGTGTGCAATTTATTTTTCAGAAAGTTTCATTTTTTGTACTTTTTAATACATTCTGCACTCAGAAGTGATTCAGCACTGATTTGCATCAATTTACGTGCCGCAAGCCAGACCTGTGTCAGTTTTGCAGTAGGAACAACAGATTTCCCTATGACATGGCGCTCATGGATGCGTCATTTTTTTTTAAAAGTATGCAGGATCCTTATGCCATGATGCACCGCATTGTAAATCCGGCACATCCATGGCATGGGATTCTGTCATTAAGAAACGCAAGTGACTTTGACACATCGCTACCACAATGCAGCGATGCATCGCTTCTTGTAAATGAGGCCCTTTGTTTTTAAGTCACCAGTGGTCTTAATGGTACAAGTCATGGAGGACATCCATCACGCAAACGTAGGACTCACAAAAGTATATATTCCATGTGGTTCACAAGTCAACAGGTAGCCAGAGTTTGCTAAACATGCAGGCCAGCGGATATCCCTATTAGACATCCTTGCTTCTTTGCCATCTGTTCATCGATCTTGAACAACCTCCCATCTAAATGATTAATGCGTTTTCAGATGAGAGATTATGCGTAAACAGCGAGACAAAAGTGGTGAAACAGCCACCTCTAGGAACAGCCCTCGCGAACTATGAAACCATTTATTTACCCCATAAATCATATGAACACTAAGGACCTGAGAGCTTATCCATGCCCTGAAGGGAAGGCACACACTTCATTTCAGCACTTAGGGAAATCAACCCGCAAATAACTCAAAAATGTCAAGATATGAATATATAGACCACAATAAATCTGAAAGATTGAACAACAGTAAATCAAAAATGTAGTAAATGAAAGGTACTGTAAGTTTCTAAAATTGAAAAACAAGTGTTTTTTCTGAAATTAAACTTCTGTAACTGTAATGAACACAAAACATCAGAAATAAAACTGCAAAATAATACAAAATAAGATGTTTCTACTCAAATTTAGCGTGAATAAATTCACAACTACAAATAATGAGAGGCAGAAACATTTAGGCCCTCATGACATTGGTGGTAAATACCGAATACTGCCTCGCTGACTGCCGCCAACATACCACCACGGAGGCAAGCAACCGTCTGCCAGACTATGACACATACGCACAAAACCGACAGAAAACAGCCACAACCACAAATCCACCAGACCCAGTGAACGTGATAAACTGTCAGTACTACCACCCATACCGTTACACCACCAAAACAATGGCCTCCAAATAATGACCCACAAATCACCACAGCGGACATTCAATGGCAGTAAACCATTGGCGGTGCAAACCGCCAAGGCGGATATGGCCACCCAAAAACAAAACAAGACAACATTGTCCAGAACCAAAAACCCACACCTGACACAAATACACACCCACCAGTAGCAATATAAAACACACACTCACATCACCCACAATCCTTTGCAAACACAAGAAGACCGCTATACTGTGCCACACCAATCCCAGAGAGAACTGCGCACACATATCACAACTACCCCATTCTTCCGTCACACACCACACACCACACACACCACCACTTCACACATCACCCTCTGCACAACACACTCAACACAACACCCAGGTCCCCACAAAGGTGGCGGAACTAGTCAGGGTAGAGCCATAGCTGTTTGGAGCACAGGTACAGCAGATCTCCATTGCCAGGAAGATGGAGCTATGGCGTAGGATCATGGGCAGAGTGAACGTCGTGGGACAACATCCACACACAAGGGATGACATAAGGAAAGGTGGAACGACCTACGGGGGAAGGTGCGTTCAATTGCAGCAAGGCACCAGCTCACCATCAGGATGACTGTAGTTGGACCCCCCCCCTCCTCCCCCACAGCTCACAGCATGGGAGGAGTAAACCACGGCAATACTGCATCCTCAGGGACTCACTGGAGTAGTCAGAGAACTGAACACTGGTAAGTCAACATTTACTACCTATTGCCGCTATCATACCTGCATGCCACCACAACCCCTCAGCCTGACACCCATCACCCCACTCCATCCCACACACTGCACCACCCCAGTCACCAAACCAAAATGCCAAACCCTGCATGCCATACCCACTGCATGCACATCCCTTCCACCTCTGCATGCACACCCACGACCAATGCATGCATGGAGCATACAGAACTAACAAACCCACAATCCATCACCATACACAAGCAAAGGTGGGAGGACAACAGTAATAACATTGGGGAAGCTAGTAATGCGGAATATGTCACAGACATGTAGAATAATACATCACTTACATCCCCACAGGTGCCTCAGCCAATGTCAGCGGCGAGGAGGTGCAACGGCTACGCAGTCCCCCACCAGAAGATGCCCCCAGTGATGAAAGCAACTCAGGATCTCTGGATCTGGATGAACTCCCTGGCCCATCTGGGACCACTGGTCAGTCGTCTAACCCATACCACAGCCAGTCCACCACAGAGCCCCCCTCAGAATCTAACATCACCCCCACACCTCTGGCCCCAGGACACGTCAATCAGTATTGTGCCCACCTGTACAGGGACCCGGGTCCACACCACACAGGCAAGACAATGAGAGTACTGGTGTCAGTGGGAGTGGGCACACCGTTCAGGAGAGCTGTGCACCATGGGGAGGACAGACCCAGGGAAGAGACTACCCAGACGGCACTCACAAATGTTCTGGGGACATAGCAACAATCCCAGGACAGGATGGGTAAGGTGATCAGCATCATGCAGGAGAACCAGCGGCTGTAGAGGGAAAACCACCAGGAGGTCATGCAACAGTTGCAGGGCCTAATGCCAACATGGCCTCCATTGTAAGAGTGCTGGGTGACATGGCCAACATCATGCAGGAGGACAGAGCACACCAGTGGGCCACTTCCACTAGCCATTCCACCCACCAGCCATCAACATCTGCTGCAGCTAGTGGACAGGAGGCCCTGCAACAGGACCCATAGGCTACCAGCACCTCTCCCTCTGCAGAAGGTGAACAACCCCGCAAACATTCCCTGTGACCTAGAAACAGTTGCAAAGATCAAGACCACTGCCAGGAAATGCGCCCCTCCTGAATGTACCCCTTGTGTTCCACTGTGTCACCTTGTCCACTTTGAACTGCCATGAACTGCCATTGCTCTCCTTCCTATGGCCCCTTGGACCCTAGACCTGTGCAACAAACAAACTGGCCCACTCAATGGACTATTTCCAACGATCATCCCACTCTATTGCACTTTGTATTGTATACCAGAATAATTACTAAACACCCTTGGACACAATTTGTATCGAACAATGCATTGAACTGTATTGAACTGCATGATCCTGTGCAAATATCCAATAATATGTTGATCCATCCTACATATGTGTCTCAGCAGGCTGTACACATCACAGCATTACACTGTTGTAACCACACCAACATCTGCAATAAGGGAAGACATAGGCGACAGTCAGTTGGGATGCAAAGCTAGCGACTGGTATCATCCTATAGCCACACAGCGCAACACTTAAATGGAAAATTTGTGTTCAACAGTCTTACCTGAGTGTCATTGGAAGTACTGCTGTATCATATATGTCCTGTTGTCCACATCTTCCTCTTCCTCCTCCTCACTGTCCTCACTGTTCACTGCTGCCACAGGTGCATTGTCAACCCCCTCCTCCTGCAGATAGGGCATCTGAGGGCCAAATTGTGCAACATGCAGCACACAACAAGAATCTTGCAGACCTTCTCAGGGAAGTAGCATAGGGATCCACCTGTCATATGGAAGCACCTGAACCTTGCCTTCTGGAGACCGAAGGCCCTTTCAACAATCCTCCTGGTACGCCCATGAGCATCATTGTACCTATTCTCACCCCCTGTTCTCGGATTCCTAATAGGGGTCAAAAGCCAGGACAGGTTTGGGTAGCGGAAGTCACCTGCAAGAAGTGAGGGACACACATTAGTCTTGCACAATGGCATTGGGTATGACTCCTAAAGGCATACACTGATTTACATTGGGTGGGGACTCAGGCTCACTTATAAGCCACACTCTGTGCCTCTGTAGTTGTGTCATCAGGTGTGGGACACTACTATTTCTCATGACAAAGGCATCATTCACCGACCCAGGATACGTGGCAGTGACCTGTGAGATGTACTGATCCGCAAGGCACACCATCTGGACTTTGAGTGAGTGGAAACTCTTCCTATTCCTGTACACCTGTTCATTGGCCCGGTGGGGGACTAAGGCAATATAGGTCCCGTCAATGGCTCTAATCACATGTGGTATATGTCCCATTCAATAGAGTCCAGCCTTCACAGTGGGTAAATCATCTACCTGGGGGAATGTGACGTAGCTGCACATGTGTTTGAACAAGGCTGCCAAAACCCTTGCAAGCACAATAGAGAACATTGGTTGTGACATTCCTGCAGCCAAGCCCACTGTCACTTGGAAAGAGCCTGTTGCGAGGAAATGGAGCACTAATAGTACCTGCACAAGAGGGGGGATTACTGTGGTGCAACCGATAGCAGGTAGCAGATCAGGCTCCAATTCAGTGCACACCTCTGTGATTGTGGCCCTGTCCAGACGATAGGTGAGTATGATGTGCCTGTCCTCCAGTGTAGCTACGTCCACAAGGGGTCTGTACACGGGTGCTTGCATCCTCCTCCTATTCCTCCGCCGTGGTTGGTACCTAAGTGACCCAAAAGTAAGAAGGGAGTGACAACAGGAACTATGGACACACTACATCAGTGTAGACAGAGCATGTCTGTATGTTGGACAATGGAATTGTCTAGGTGTGTACATTCAACACCAATGATGCACTTTTAAATCAGTACATGTGTACTAACAGCAGAAAATGGCAACCGCCTATCCTGTATGCAGGGAAAGGTGGAGGTGACCTCACTCCGCCGGCGTTAGACGTCATCGCAGGAGGCGGTCTGCACCACCATGCAATTCCTCATTTGCTAACATGGGCCTCTATGGAGAATAGAAACCAATGATGTCCAACGCCGGCGGTGACGGTGTTCACTGCCGCAGACGTAACTGCCATTTTCTGTCTTTCACTGCACTTGATTCCTGACTTTCCACAGAACAATATCTCCACTAAGTGTGCTGCTGTGACCTGTATCTGGAACCTGCAATGGCCTGTGCAACAGTGGAAAGGACCCCAGTCTTCACGTCGGAGGAGCTGGAGAGGCTTGTGGATGGGGTTCTGCCCCTGTATGGGCAGGTGTATGGGCCTCCAGACCAACAGGAGAGTACATCATGGTATTTTGCATGCGACATGGTTGTATGTAGATGTGTGTGCTGGCAGTGTGTCATTTGGGGGGGAATGGCTGGTGGCAGTGTTAATGCAGTGGTACGGGTCATGTGTATGTCTAATGAGGGGCAAATGCAGTATGTAGGCCACATGTGTGACAGGCTGGACTGTGTGGTCCCTCTGTCTGTGTTTCCTCTGCAGGTCAGCGCCCATCAGAAGAAGAGGTTGTGGTGTGCCATCACCAAGAAAGTGAGTACCCTGGGGGTCCAAAACCAGAGGAGCACCCACTGCAGGAAACAGTGGGAGAACCCGAGACGCTGGGCCCGGAAGACTGCGGAGGCTCAGTTGTGGATGGCCTCCCAATGAGGGAGGGGTACCCGTCGGAGCCTGACCCCCCAATGGCCCGCATATTGGAGGTGGCCTACCCAGAGCTGGATGGGCGCTTGAGGGCATCACAACAGCCACAAGGGGGTGAGTACAGTGTGTGTGACAACCATCTTTGTTGCCTGGCATGGGATTTGGGTGCAGGGTTCTAGTCAGTGGATGCCCCAATATGCCAGCGTACACATTGCTGCATGGTCCAGCTTAGGTATTTTGGGTGTAATACATATTTTAGACAGCTAGGTAGCTGGCTTTCAATGTCAGACAGGGCTTAGTTGGTCCCAGTTGGTGTGCAGATGGCAGTGTTTGGCTACTACCTGCTGTGGTACCTAGCCAATTGTATGCCAGTGTGGTCCATAATGCCCATTCTTAGTCTCTATGTGAAAAAGTGCTCTGTATGCCATCTGTGCTGTTGATGCTGTGATTGACCCTGTGCTCCTTTTCTTTATCCCTGCCTCTCCTTTTGTCATCCTGTCAATGTGAGCATTAGCATCATCTGGTGAAGGAGCAGGTGCACCGGCGAGTGAGGGATCTGCAGACCACTGGACCCAGGAGGCAGAGTCCACCGATGCCAAGGGGACCATTGGGACGGAGGGGAGCACCACAGGGGGTACAGGAGCTGATACAACTGACTCTGATTCCTCCTCCGATGGGAGCTCCCTGGTGGTGACGGACCCCTCTGGGACCACCAAAACAACAGGTTCGACCGCCACCCCCATACCAGCACCGCCATTCCAGTAGCCTGCCATCCAGTTGCCCGTGCCCGCTCACCCAGGAGGGTGGGCATCTCCTTCGCCCCAGGTACCTCAGTCCCTGCCCCAGTCAGCACTGCTGCCCTCAGTGAGGATGCTATTGACCTCCTGAGATCCATCTCTGTTGGCCAGTCAACCATAGTGAATGCCATCCAGGGACTGGCATCCCAGATGCAGCAATGCAATGCCTTCCTGGAGGGAATTCATGGTGGCTTGGCAGCCCTACAGAGATTGTTTCAGGCACTGGCCTCCTCTCTGAGAGCAGCTAGCGTCCCTGTTTCTTCCGTCCCCCCTCCAACTGCCACTTCCCAGTCCCAGTCTCCTCTCCCTAAGCCCTTCCCATGCGCACATTCTGACAAGCATGCACCCAAAACAACAGACAAGACTTGCACAGACAAACACAGGTAGCACACTTCAGTCCACAAGCGCTCACACAGCCAACACACAGATGCACACACAACATCATCCACTGCCTCCACTGTCTCCTCCTCCTCCCTCACAGTCACATCAGCACTCACACCTGCATGCACTGCATCACCAGTCCCAGGACCTGCCACCTGAACAGCTTTGCCCACAGGCACCACAACAGCAGACCCACAGACATGCACCCCACACACCACATGCGCAGTCACCACCACCACCATCACCACCAGATACCACAACATCCACCCACACATCCTGTTTGACCTCCCCAACCTGTCTGCTCCTCCTCCAAAGACACACAAATACTTGCACTCAGACCCCTAACAGCTATCCACCTCACACATGCACATTGTCCATGCACCTGCACCCATGTCCAGCACACCACCTCCTCCTACAACCACTCCCTCTACCTCCACTCCCATCCCTCCTCCACAACCCACCTCATTAGTTCTAAGAAGCTTTTCTTTTCCTGCCTTGACCTCTTCCCTCCCCCTTCCCCTGTCCTGCCTTCAAGAGAAAGGTCCCATCACCCCCACCCAGTACCTCCAGCACCAAAGCTCGCCCTGTTGCACCCCTAAGACTCAGCTGCCACTAGGGGGCAAATGAGTGGAACTCCTGGCCCCCTGCCCCAAGCCACTTCTCCATCCACAAAATAGAAGAGTAAATGCCACCCCCTTCCAAACCCAAGGACCCCCTCCCAAAAAGAAGCTTCCCGCCCTCCCAACCCCCTACCCCTTGAGGTGCCTGCCTATTTCCAACATGATGGAGTCCCGAAGTTGTCAGGAGTCAAGTTGGGGCTTGGACTTTGCCCTGTGGGAATTCTCAGACTTTGAACTGGCCAATGGACCTGCATGTAAATATGCAATTCTGTATTTGTTTGGATTTGGTCTCTTCACCCTACTGGATTACAGTGGTTGGAACACAGGTATGAGTCCTGGCTTTCTTTGCTCCTGGATCCTTTTACTGTCGATTTCTGGGTGTGTGGTGTGTGTGTATGGTGTGTGTTGTGCATGTGTGTGTCACTCTCCCCTTCCTCCCCAACTCCCTTGTGTGCAAGCCCCTGTACTCACCGTTGTCGTCTTCTGCGGCGTTGGTGCTCCAGGACGGCCATGGCGTGTGTAGGAAAGAAGCCTCTTTCTAGCATGGTTACCCCCACTTTTGGCCTGTTTGTGAGTGTGTGTCAGTGTGTTTTTACTGTGTCACTGGGATCCTGCTAGCCAGGTCCCTAGTGCTCATAGATAAAAACCTATATGTCAGTGTGTTTTGCCTGTCTCACTGGGATCCTGCTAGCCAGGACCCCAGTGCTCATAGTTTGTTGCCTAATGTGTATGCCTGTGTAGTGCCTACCTGTGTCACTGAGGCTCTGCTAACCAGAACCTCAGTGCTTATGCTCTCTCTGCTTTTAAATTTGTCACTGTAGGCCAGTGACTGCGATTACCAATTTCAATTGGCATACTGCCCCCCTTATAAGTCCCTAGTATATGGTGCCTAGGTACCCAGGGCATTGGGGTTCCAGGAGATCAATATGGGCTGCAGCATTTCTTTTGCCACCCATAGGGAGCTCAGGCAAACCCTTACACAGGACTGCCATTGCAGCCTGCGTGAAATAACGCACACGTTATTTCACAGTCATTTTCACTGCACTTAAGGAACTTATAAGTCACCTATATGTCTAACCTTCACTTGCTGAAGGTTAGGTGCAAAGTTACTATGTTTTAGGGTACCCTTGCACTAGCAAAGGTGCCCCCACATTCAGGGCCCTTTTCCTTGGATTTTGTGAGTGCGGGAACACCATTACACGTGTGCACTACATATAGGTCAAAACCTATATGAATCTTCACAATAGTAACTCTGAATATGGCCATGTAACATGTCTAAGATCATGAAATTGTCCCCCCATTCCAAATCGTGTATTGGGGAGCCAATTCCATGCATCCTGGGGGCTCCACCATAGACGCCCAGTACTGCCAAACCAGCTCTCTAAGGCTTGCACTGCAGCTACAGCTGCTGCCATCTCACAGATAGGGTTCTGCCCTCCTGGTGTCTGGGCAGCCCAATCCCAGGAAGGCAGAACAAAGCATTTCCTCTGAGAGCAGGGTGTTACACCCTCTCCCTTTGGAAATGGATGTTACAGGCTGGGGAGGGGTGGCCTCCCCCAGCCTCTGGAAATGCTTTGAAGGGCACAGATGGTACCCTCCTTGCATAAACCAGTCTACACTAGTTCAGGGACCCCTTCTCCCCTGCTCTGGCGGGAAACTGGACAAAGGAAAGGGGAGTGACCACTCCCCTATCCATCACCAACCGATGGGTGGTGCCCAGAACTCCTCCAGTGTGTCCCAGACTTCAGCCATCTTGCATTGCAAGGTGTGGGGGCACTCTAGAGGCCTCTCAGTGGCCAGTGCCAGCAGGTGACATCAGAGACCCCTCCTAATAGGTCCATACCTGATAAAGTAGCCAATCCCACCCTCGGGCTATTTAGGGTCTCTCCTCTGGGTTCTCTTCAGATTATGCTTGCAAGTTTCCTTCAGGAATCCTCTGCAACAACTTCAGACTCTTCTGACCTCGGATCAACAGCAGCCTGCTCCAAGAAACACTGTAACAGCAGCAAAGTGTCTACAAAAGACCCTTTTCTTCAGGAACCTCAGCTCGTAGTCAGCAACTGCAACAGTTTCCATTGTGTGCACACTCTGGGAACTCCCTGTCTTCATCCTGAACCAGAAGAACCAAAGAAATCTCCTGTGGAGTGATGGAATCACTCCCCTGCTCTAAGCAGGCATCTTCCAAGGCAGCGACCAGTACCCTGGGACTCCTCTCACGGTGATGAGTGTGCTCCTAAGGACACAGAGGGTGGACATCATTGACATAGACTGTGCTGAGGTCCTTTCGATGCAATTTGGAGGAGGTAAGACCTTACCTTCCCTGAGAACGATGGTACACCTGTGTATTGTGTCTTCTTCACCTCCTGAGGTCTCTGTGCACTCTTAACAAAATTCCTTTGTGCACAGCCTGGCCCAGGTCCCCAGCACTCCACCCTGTGGCGCGCAACTCACTGAGTTGTTCTCTGGCGGAGTGGGACCTTCTTTTGTTGTGCAGCATCAACTGTGTTTTGCACCTCCTTTGAACCCAGATCCTGCAGCTTGTGGGGGTGCTGGCTCGCATCCTGAGGGCTCTCTAAAGTGCTGAGAGCACCCTCTTCCATCTCACAGAGAGTTGAGGCCCCCAGGTCCCTCCTGGGTCCATCCAGCACCATTTTGATGAAAAAAGCACTTTTGCCGTAGCCAAGGCTTGTTGATGCCTTCCAACACAAAATCTCATCTGCAACGATCTTCACGCCGTGGGACATCTTATGCATCAAGCAGGAATCCGCTGGCATCTTCCTAGGGTACATTTCTGCAGTCTTCGACTAACCAGGGACTCTTCTTTTGCACCCTCTTCTGGGTTGGCAGGGGCTACTGTCCTTCCTGGAACTTCTTTTGACTTCTGGACTTGGTTCCCTTCCTTTGCAGGTTTTGAAGTCCAATAATCCAGCAGTTGTTCTTTTCAGACTTGGTTGGCTGCTGCAAAATCCAAAAAACGAGGTGTAGTGTGTCCTAAGGAAACTTGCAGTACTTTACTCCTGCTTTTCTGGGCTCTGGGGTGGGGTAATTTACTTACCTTTACTGTATTCTTACTCTCCCAGCAATTCTGCACACACTACACTTGTCTAGGGGGGGGGAATTTATGATTCACATTCCACTTTTTTAGTAAATGGTTTGTGTTGCCTCTAGTCCTATTTTCTCCCATTGCATTCTATAGGATTTCCTACTGTTTGCATTGTTCTATGAATATTTACTTGTCTAATTTTTCTGTCTAGTGTATATATTGTGTAAAATACTTACCTCCAGAAGGAGTATTGTCTCTAAGATATTTTTGGTACTGTGTCACCCAAATAAATACCTTTATTTTTTGTAACATTGTCTTTACTTGTGTTTAAGTACTGTGTAACTATAAGTAGTGTTGCATGAGCTTTGCATGTCTCCTAGTTCAGCCTAAGCTGCTCTGCTATAGCTACCTCTATCAGCCTAAGCTGCTAGAATACTACTACATTCACTAACAAGGGATAACTGGACCTGGTGTAAGGTGTAAGTACCCAAGGTACCCACTACAAACCAGGCCAGCCTCCTACATTGGTGCTGCAGCGGTGGGATAAGTACTTGCAATTGCTTTACCACTTTGTTACCTGTGCTTTTCACAAGAAAAGCTTGCTCCAATATTTAGAGCATATGTAATATATACCTAGAAATAATTTTCTAACTTTCTTAAAAGTTCTTTCAACTTTGCAAAAGTTTTTTCAAAGTTCTGAAAAGTTTTCTTCTTTTCTTTAAAAAGTTAGCTCTGTTATTCTACTAACTTTTTACTCACTTTCCTAAACGTTTTCCTTTAATATGTCTTCTGTAGAAGCCACCCTTAGAGCTGTCAAGACTACCTATGACAATCTAAACTATAAAAGCTTGAAGGGTCTCTGCATTGAAAGTAATTTAGGGATTGGGACGAACCCCAATAAGGAGTACCTCTTAAATCTCCTCCACCAGGATGACCAGGGAATCAGCACTGAGGAAGAGGTAGAGGATAACTCCAACCAGGAAAGCTCAGAAGAGCAAGATGACAATCCTGGGGAGTGTCCGTCCACAGACCTATCTGGTAACATGCCCCCTAGTATAACTGGTGGTGGTAAGGGTTCACACTCAAGTAGGGCTCTCTTCACTCCTAGAGGCCAGGTCACTAGAGTGGCCCCTGTTAGAGATAGGTCTGCCTCTGCACACTCTCATCTTACCTCTGTTTCAGAGGCTTCACACAATTCTAACCCTGAGGACCAGTCCCTAGATAGGGAACTCAGAAAGCTGAGGTTAGAGGAGGCCAGACTGAAGCTAATGCAGCAGCAGTTGGCCTTAGACAGGGAATCACTGGCTGAGGAGAAAGAGAGGCAGGGGTTGGGGTTAGTTCCCCATGGTGGCATCAGCAGTTTTAGAAATACATTTTTTAGGGAACCTTCATTTGATTCTAGGAATCTGCACAAGTTGTCCCTCCTTACACGGATTGTGATGACATCAACAAGTGGTTTGCTGCACTTGAGAGGGCCTGTAAAGTTCAGAGGGCCCCTCATGTACAGTGGGCTGCTATTCTTTGGTTATCCTTTTCTGGCAAGGGGAGAAACAGACTTCTTATTATCAGAGAGGATGATGCAGATAAATATCAGGCTCTTACAAATGCAGTCTTGGATGGTCTGGGCTTAACCACTGAACAGTACAGACTTAAGTTCAGAGAGACCAGAAAGGATTCATCACAGGACTGGACAGACTTTGTAGACCGTTCTGTGAAGGCCCTAGGAGGTTGGTTACATGGCAGTAAGGTGACTGATTATGAAAGCCTATATAACTTGATTCCGAGAGAGCATATCTTGAATAATTGTGTGTCTGACTTGTTACATCAGTATCTTGTGGACTCAGATCTGATCTATCCCCAAGAATTGGGGAAGAAGGCAGACAAATGGGTCAGAACAAGGGTGAGCAGAAAAGCTCATACAGGAGGTGACAAGGATGGCAAGAAGAAAGATGGTGGAAAATCTCAAGACAAGTATGGGGATAAAAGTAAACAGAAAGATCCTTCTTCAGGTCCAAAATACTCCTCTGGGAGAGGGGCTAAAACTTCTTCATCTTCTTCAAACTCTTCACACAATCAGAAAAAGCCTTGGTGTTATGTGTGTAGAAATAAAGGCCATTGGCCAGGGGATAAGTCCTGCACAGTTAAAGCCCCTGAGCCTACCACCACTAAGAAATCAGACTCTAGTGCCCCTAGCCGTAGTGGTAATAGTGGTGAGACTACTGGCAATAGTCAATCTAAAGGTGTAATTGGGTTCACTTTTGGGACCATAATAGAAACTGGGGCAGACAATCCCAAGACAGTTTCTGTCACACCTGGTGGCATTGGCCTTGCCATCTTGGCTGCCTGTCCCCTTAACATGGATATGTACAGGCAGTCAATCTTAATAAATGGTGTTGAGGCCCAGGCATACAGGAACACAGGTGCCAGTATTACTTTGGTGACTGAAAACCTGGTGTCACCTGCACAACACCTCCTTGGACAGACGTACCAAGTTACTGATGTCAAAAACTCCACTCAGTCTCTCCCCTTAGCTGTAGTTCAACTTAGTTGGGCTGGAGTTACTGGCCCTAAGCAGGTGGTGGTATCACCTAGCTTACCTGTAGATTGTCTCTTAGAGAATGACCTAGAGGCCTCAGGTTGGGCTGAGATAGAGTTTAGTACCCATGCATCCATGCTGGGTATCCCTGAGGAATTGCTTCCTCTCATTTCTGGTGAAATGAAAAAGCAAAGGAGAGGAAAAAGCTTGCAATCTCAGGATCCCTCTCCACTAACAGGTAAGATGGGTATTAAAGTATCCCTTCCCCCACCCTGCCACTAAGGATGCAATTCCTGAGGTGGGAGAAACCTCTCCTGGGGTGGAACCTGTACCAAAGGAGCCATCAGCTACCACAGCTGGACTCCTAGAGGTAAAAGTACCTCTATGCGGAACAACTAATCCAGATGTGCAAAACTGCACCACTGTAACTATGGAGCATCCCTCCAACCCTCCCACAGAAACTTCAGTGCAGCAGCCCTGCATAGCCTCTACACACTTAAAACAGCAGCCCTGTCCTGGTGTGGAGCTTATAGGACAGCAGCCCTGCCCTGCTCCAACTCAAGAGAAACAGCAGCCCTGTACTCTCTTACAGCCATATGGACAAAGTTTTTACCCAGCTATGGCTTTATTGAAACAACATCCCTGTCTAGCATTTCCTGCATTTGACATAGGCCCAGTGGACCAATCCCACTGCCCAACTTTAAAACATACTAATAGGAACTCTAAGAATTTACACTCACACTGTTGGTTAGGTAAAAATCTCCAAACAGAGTGGTTTATATCCCCACAGGGAAGTAACCACATAGTGGATGATAAAGGGAGTAACCACTCTATTGCGGATCTACTCTCCACTTATCATCACTTAGACAATAAAGTCTCAACTGGCCAAGGTTAGCCTTATTGTCCTTCATTTGGGGGGGCGGGGGTGTAGGAAAGTATCCTCTTTCTAACATGGTTACCCCCACTATTGGCCTGTTTGTGAGTGTGTGTCAGTGTGTTTTTACTGTGTCACTGGGATCCTGCTAGTCAGGACCCCGGTGCTCATAGACAAAAACCTATATGTCAGTGTGTTTTGCCTGTCTCACTTGCATCCTGCTAGCCAGGACCCCAGTGCTCATCGTTTGTGGCCTAATGAGTATGCCTGTGTAGTGCCTAACTGTGTCACTGAGGCTCTGCTAACCAGAACCTCAGTGCTTATGCTCTCTCTGCTTTTAAATTTTTCACTATAGGCCAGTGACTACATTTACCAGTTTCAACTGGAATACGGGACCCCCCTTATAAGTCCCTAGTATATGGTACCTAGTACCCAAGGCATTGGAGTTCCAGGAGATCGATATGGGCTGCAGCATTTCTTTTGCCACCCATAGGGAGCACAGACAAACCCTTACACAGGACTGCCATTGCAGCCTGTGTGAAATAACGCACACGTTATTTCACAGCCATTTTCACTGCACTTATGTAACTCATAAATTACCTATATGTCTAACCTTCACTTGCTGAAGGTTAGGTGCAAAGTTACTAAGTGTGAGGGCACCCTTGCACTAGCAAAGGTGCCCCTACATCTTTCAGGGCCATTTCCCCGGACTTTGTGAGTGCGGGGACACCATTACACACGTGCACTACATATAGGTCAATACCTATATGTAGATTCACAATGGTAACTCCGACTACGGCCATGTAACATGTCTAAGATCATGGAATTGTCCCCTCATTCCAAATCTTGTATTGGGAAGCCAATTCCATGCATCCAGGGGGCTCCAACCTGGACCCCGGTACTGCCAAACCAGCTCTCTGAGGCTTGCACTGCAGCTACAGCTGCTGCCACCTCACAGACAGGGTTCTGCCCTCTTGGGGTCTGGGCAGCCGAGTCTCAGGAAGGCAGAACAAAGCATTTCCTCCGAGAGCAGGGTGTTACACCCTCTCCCTTTGGAAATAGGTGTTACAGGCCGGGGAGGGGTAGCCTCCCCCAGCCTCTGGAAATGCTTTGAAGGGCACAGATGGTGCCCTCCTTGCATAAGCCAGTCTACACTGGTTCAGGGACCCTTTCTCCCCTGCTCTGGCGTGAAACTGGACAAAGGGAAGGGGAGTGACCACTCCCCTGTCATCACCACCCTAGGGGTGGTGCCCAGAGCTCCTCCAGTGTGTCCCAGACTTCAGCCATCTTGCATTGCAAGGTGTGGGGGCAATCTAGAGGCCTCTGAGTGGCCAGTGCCAACAGGTGACGTCAGAGACCACTCCTGATAGGTCCATACCGGATACGGTAGCCAATCCCCCTCTCAGGGCTATTTAGGGTCTCTCCTGTGTGTTCTCTTCAGATTATGCTTGCAAGTTTCCTTCAGAAATCCTCTGCAACAACTTCAGACTCTTCTGACCTCGTATCAACAGCAGCCTGCTCCAAGAAATGCTGTAACGGCAACAACGTTTTTACAAGAGACACTTTTCTTAGCAACCTCAGCTCCAAGTCAGCAACTGCAACATTTTCCACAGTGTGCACGCTCTTGGGACTCTCTGTCTTCATCCAGAACCAGAAGAACTTAAGAAATCTCCTGTGGAGTGACAGAATCACTCTCCTGCTCCAAGCAGGCACTTTCCAAGGCGATGACTGGTACCCTGGCACTCCTCTCACGGCGATGAGCGTGCTCCTAATGACAAAGAGTGGACATCATTGACATAGACTGTCCTGAGATCCTGCTGACGCAATTTGGAGGAGGTAAGACCTTGTCTTCCCAAGAACAATGGTACCCCTGTGTATTGTGTCTTCTTCACCTCCTGAGGCCTCTGTGCACTCTTTGCAAAATTCCTTCGTGCACAGCCTGGCCCAGGTCCCCAGCACTCCACCGTGTGACGCTCAACTTGCTGAGTTGTTCTCCGGCGGCATGGGACCTTCTTCTGTTGTGCTGCATCAACTGTGTTTTGCACCTCCTTTGAACCCAGATCCTTTGGCTTCTGAGGGTGCTGGCTGAAATCCTGAGGGCTCTCTATAGTGCTGTGCTGTGGTAACACTGAGTATTGTCTTCACTTGTGTATAAGTACGGTGTAACTATAAGTGGTATTGGATGAGCTTTGCATGTCTCCTAGTTCAGCCTAAGCTGCTCTGCTATAGCTACCTCTAGCAGCATAAGCTGCTAGAACACTGCTACATTCACTAACAAGGGATAACTGGACCTTGTGTAAGGTGTAAGTACCCAAGGTACCCACTACAAACCAGGCCAGCCTCCTACAGCGTGGTACAGCATCGGGAAGAGTTGCAGTTCTGGTTCCGTGGTGGCCACAGAGTTCTCTGTGTCCCTGGAGGTCTCCTTTTATATGATGTGTTTCCGCCAGACTTTTTGGTGGCGCTGCTACCGCCCTGGAAATCCTGGTGGTGTGCTATGTGGTGGGCGGATCCTTGTCTTCTGCCTGCCTGGAGATTGCTACCGCAGTGTTCAATAGTCATACTGCACTGGCGGTTGGGGTGTTACATTGTGTGTTTATGGGAGGCATCACCGCCATGGTCATTATTTGGCGGTCATTGCCGCCGGCCTGGCGACGGTACTATCGCCATCGTCGGCGTGGTGGTCATCTGACCGCCAATGTCATAATGACCATCATAGTTTTAATTCAGCTGTGTACAAGACAAAATCAATAATTTCCTACAGGAAGAAAAAGAGCAGCTGTGAAGTACAATGTATCTTTAATGCAGGCAATGGGGTACAGTAAATTGCACTTTTCATTTACAGAGAAAATATGTATTTCATTGCACGATCTCTGTTTTTCTTCTTTTTGATAGAGGAGGAATGCACACTGATCTAAACGTTTCCCCATGGAATGGTACTGGATACTTAGCCACTTGGAAGGATCATGGGTACTGCACTACGCCCCAGGGTGCCCCAGTCCGACAGAGGTGGGATGAGACTGCGAAGTCCCAGCTATCTTTGTTGCGTTGGGCAAGGACTTGTGGTGGCTGGGGAGTGGGGTTTACACAAGCAGCGCAGCACTGCAACAGGGCATTGGGGCAAGAGAAGTCCAAGGAGGGAGAAATGTCCAGGCTCTGATAGACAAAACTTATTAAGATCATTGGTTCAAATGTGGAACATAAGATAACCCATATATGAATGGTACTTGGAGTGATTTGGATCAATTCCTCTGGGCACTGATGTTCATTAGTGAGAAATAATTTGAGCCACGTGAGAACTGCTCATAAAATGTCAGAGCAGCAAGGGTGCTAGAAATTGGGTCTCTAGTTGGCAGAGGCATACATCCTTGTCCAAGTAAGGACCACAATCTAAGTCAGGGTAAGTCATTGCACAACGTAAATTATCCTGTGCTCACCCTCTGGTAGCGTGGCAGAGACCAGGCAGGCTTAACTTTGAATGTGTAAAGTATTTGTGCAATAACTCATATAGTAACACAGCGCAAACACGAGAAAAAGTACTCCACACCAGTTTAGGAAAATAGTTAATATTTATCTAAATAAAATAAGACCAAAACGACAAAAATGTAATATTCACAAGTCAAGATATCACTTTTTAAAGGTTTAAATGAGTCTTAATCCTTAAGAATCAGTGGTTGTATCCTTTTAACACACAGTACCTGGGATGCATAAAAAATAACTATGCAAAGGAGCCGCAGAGGAGGAGATGCATTGAAAAGTAAGGCGATGCATCAGATTTGCTGCTGCTGCAAAGACAATGTGTTGTTTCTTTCCACGCTGCAAGGCGATGCGTCAATTTCCAGGAGCGCAGCCTTCATTCCTAACTGTGATGCAGGAATATTTTGGCACCCAGTGACAGTGTGCCAAAAATCCAGAACACACTAGTAGGAAGGAGCAGGCACTGTGTTGTTCCGGGAGGCGATGGAACAATTTTCCAGCTGTTAGGCAGGTGCTGTGTTGATTTCTGCAGGCATTTTATCGATTTTTCGATGCACTGGGATTTTCTTTTGTTTGGCGAAGTCTTTGTTGGTCCTGAGACTTCAGAACAGGAGGCAAGCTCAATCCAAGCCCTTGGAGAGCACTTGTGGAGGAAGGCAGAGTCCTTCCAGCAGGGTCAGGGGCCAGCAGGCAGCAGGGCCACAAGCAGGAGAACGGTCCATTCAGCAAAGCAGTCCAGATGAATCCTTTGGTCAGCCATGCAGTCCCTCTGACGGAGTCCAGTTGCAGGCCCAGAAGTGTCTGATTTGGTGGGGTCACAGACCCAGTATATATACCCCAAAGTGCCTTTGTAGTGGAGGAAACAAAGTTGTTTTGAAGTGCACAAGTTCCTGTTTCAACCCAGCCTTGTCTGTCAGGAGCCCTGTGGGGAGTTTGCAGTCCTTTGTGTGAGGGCAGGCCATTTGCCTTTGAAGTGTAAGAGAGAGCTTCTCCACCCTCCCAACCCAGGGAAACCCATTTGTATGCAAATAAATGCAGGTGCACTCAGTTCAGCAAGTCCCAATGGGTTCCGACCTGTTTGCAGCCGCCTGGACTTGCCGAACGCAGCGGATCTGTGTATCGCGCTTGTAACCAGGATGAATTAATAGAGTCCGGATACCTTTTTTAGAAGCAGTATTAAGGATTCCGCACGCCTTCCTCACTGTGGGTGGAAATATGAGGCATATTTTGTTGAGCTGAGCGGATCTTTGGAACACAATGGGAAGGTCTCAGGGACTGTTTGAGCCACGGGAGACCGAAACATCAACCATAGACCCTCATGACAAACTCATTACATTTCTGCTGGAATAGTTCATGAAGGATTCTAATTGCCTGTGTGGCATCAAACAGGACTGATTAATTATTAACTGTTGTTTGAATTAGCTAGTCAGGGGGTTGGTGCACTCTTTGTGTCTCCTACTGTAGATGTGGAGTTAGTAGGACTGGAGTAGGTTACCTGTGCTTGAATGCATGATTATTCAGTGTTGTTGTTGGTACTCTAAATTCTTGTATAAACTTGATGATCAAATTAAAATGACATTCATTTTATATCACTCCGAATTAGGATTTTTTCAAATATAGAATTGGTCCATGTTTGGACTAGAACATTAAGGTGGTCATTATGACAATGGTGATGACTGTTAAAGTGGCGGTAATACTGACAACAGGCTGGCAGTAATTACTGCCAAATTATGACCATGGCAGAGATAACTCCCATAGACAGCCAATGTACCACACCAACCTGCCTGGGTGTTAACACCACTGACCAAGGTGGCAGCCATCAAGAGGCAGGTGGAAGACAAGGTACCGCCCACCATATTATGACATAGCAAACCGCCACGATTTCCGGGGCGGTATCAACGCCATCAAAAGCCTGGCGGAAACAGAACACAGAAGATGAAAGACTCACTATCAGAGACACAGAGAAGATCAACACAGCCATGGAACCGGAACTTCAAGTCTTCCCGATGCTCCTCTGTGTCATGATCCACCTGGAAAACCAATGCCAACAAAGACGACAACAGTGAGTACAGCCGCCTAGCACACAAGGGTGGGAAGGAGGAAAAGGAGAGTGACACACACACGCACAACACACCATCCACACACACACCATACACACAACCAGTTGCAGAGGAAAACCAATCTCACAGGACCCACGTCATAATAATGCAAGGACAACATTTAGCTATCCCTGATATTGTAATTTGATGCCAACAGCCACCATATTGTCCATGTGATAATAAATATTTGAGTAAATATTCAGAAAGGGCCAATAGCCAGTCCAAAGTACAAAAGGTCCACATGGCCACAGCGCACAATCCAAACGCCAACTTGTTCTCTGATGAAATCCACACTACACTGTGCAGGGGCATCATGTTGGAAATGGCCAGACACCTCAGGGGGGAGGGGGGTTGGGGACACCTCAGCTGAAGTGGGGAACTTACCTACTGGTCCTGGAGGGGGCTCCTTGCCCATTATCCTTTGCTGGGGAGTGCAAGGTCACAGTCTCTGAGGTGGGGAATTTGCCCACTGGTTCTGAAGGGGGCTCCATGCCCATTATCATTTGCTGGGGAGTGCAAGGTCACAGTCTCTGAGGTGGAGAACTTGCCCACTGGTTCTGGAGGGGGCTCCATGCCCATTATCCTTTGCTGGGGAGTGCAGGGTCACAATCTGAGGTGGGGAACTTGCCCACTGGTTCTGGAGGGGGCTTCTTGTACAAAAGTCCCTGGAGGGTGGGCTTCATTCCCTCTGCTGGAGGTGAGGGCTGATGTGTCCCAGATGGAGGTGAGGGCTGCTGTGTTCCAGCTGGAGGTGATGGGTGCTCCTTGCCCACTGCTGTTGGAGGGGGCCTTTTGCCTCTCTTAGTTGGTGAAGTGGGAACTTTCCCTTTCTTGGGTGGTGGAATAGATCCTTCCTTTTCGTGGATGGTGGAGTGGGATCCTTTCCTCTCTTGGGTGGTGGAGTGGGATCCTTTCCTTTCTTGGGTGGTGGAGTGGGATCCTTCCCTTTCTTGCCTCCATGACTAGGATGTGCCTCCACTGTCCCCGTGGACTGTTTGGCTGAGGTGTGAGCTGGGTCGTTGTGACCATGCTCTTATGGGCAGGACAGGGGAGTGGATGGGGGAGAGGTCAAGTGGGGCAAGGAAAAGCTTCTTAGGGACGGTGGGGCAGGATGAGGGAGGAGGGATGGGAGTGGAGCTTGAGGGAGTGGTTGTTGGAGGTGTATGTCTGCTGGACTTGGGTGCAGGTGCATGGGCTGTGTGCTGATGTGAGGTGGATGGCTGTTGGAAGTCTGAGTGCATGCATTTGTGTCTCTTAGAAGGGAGGCAGACAGGGTGGAAGAGGACACAGGGGACGCATGGATGGATGTTGTGGAGGTGTCTGCAAGTGAGGTGTGTGTGCTGCTTGGTGTGGTGATGGTGGTGGTGGCTGTTGATGCAGTGCATGCTGGTGTGAGTGCGGATGTGACTGTGAGGGAGGAGGAGGAGGGAGAGAGAGTGGAGGCAGTGGATGTTGTTGTGTGTGCAACTGTCTGTGGTTTGTGTGAGTGGCATGTGGCCTGAAGTGTGCTGCCTGTGTTTGTTTGTGCCACTCTTGTTTGATGTTTTGTGTGTATGCTTGTCTCTATGTGTGCATGGGACGGGTTGGGGTTGAGAACACTGGGAAGTGGTAGTTGGAGGGAGGACGGTATGAACAGGGACAATGGCTGCCATCAGAGAGGAGGCCAGAGCCTGGAACGATCTCTGTTGGACCGCCAATCCACTGTGAATGCCCTCCAGGAATGCATTGCATCGCTGCATCCGGGATGCCAGCCCCTGGATGGCATTCACAATGGTTGACTGCCCTACAGAGATGGATCTCAGGAGGTCAATAGCCTCCTCACTGAGGGCAGCAGGGCTGACTGGGGCAGGGTCTGAAGTACCTGGGTTGGAGATGCCCACCCTTCTGGGTGAGCGGGCACGGGCAACTCAGTGAAGGGCTACTGGGGTGGTGGTGCTGGTATGGGGGTGGTGGCTGTACCTGTAGCTGGGGTGGTCCCAGAGGTGTCTGCCACTATCAGAGAGCTTCCATCGGAGGAGGAATCAGAGTCAGTGTTGTTACCTCCTGTATCTACCTTGGTGCTCCCCTCGCCCTCCGTCCCACTGGTTCCCTCGGCATCGGTGGACTCTGCCTCTTGGGTCCAGTGGGATGCAGCTCCCTCTGTTGCCGGTACCCCTGCTCCTCCACCAGATGATACTAATGCACGCATGGACAGGATGACAGAAGAAAAAAAGGGGGTAGAGAAAGGGAGCACTGGGTCAATTACAGTACCACCACAGATGGCATACACATTACCATCACACACAGGGATCAGGATTGAGCACCATGCATCACACTGGCATTCCATTGGCTAAGTTCCACAGCAGGATGAGAGCCAACCACCACCAACTGCACCCCTCCTGGGAGCCACTAAGCCCTGTCTGACATGGAATGTAACCAGCTAGGTTACCAGATTTTGCTATGCACCCATTACCCTTGAGCTGGATCACGCTGCAATGTCTGAGCTGGCATTAAGAGGCACCCAATAATTGACACCCACCACCAGGATCCCTTGCCATCTATCAATTATAGTTGTAACGCCCACTGTACTCACCCCCTTGTGGCTGCTGTAAGGCCCTCAAGTGCCCATCCACCTCTGGGTAGGCCACCGCCAGTATGCGGGCCATCATGGGGGTCAAGTTCCAATGGGCACCCTGCCCTTGTTGGGAAGCCATCCCCAGCTGGACGTCCGGGGTCTTCCGGACCCAGCATCTCAGGTCCTCCCACCTTTTCCTACAGTGGGTGCTCTGCCTCCTGTAGACCCCCAGGGTCCGAATGTCGTGGGCGATGGCACACCACAATCCCTTCTTCTGATGGGCGCTGACCTCCAGAGGAAAAACTGACACATACACATTACACATACAATCCAGCCTGTCACACTTATGGCCCACCAATCCCATTTCCATTTCCATTGGCACACACATCACCCAGCGCCCACCATGCACACTACCACCAGACATACCACCCCCCCCAAATGACACAATGCTTGCACCCACATCTCCATCCAAACTTGTTACATGCATCGTGCCCAACGTGTACTCACCTGTTGGTCTGGAGGCCCATACAGCTGTCCATACTGGGGTAGGACCCCATCTACCAAGAGGTCCAACTCCTCCGTAGTGAAGGCAGGGCCCTTTCCCCAGTCACACGGGCCATGGCAGGATCCAGACACAGGTCACAGCAGCACATGCAGTGTAGATGTTGCCCTGTGGAAAGTCACGAATCAAGTGAGGATTTAGATAGAAAATGGCAGTCACGTCCGCAGGGGTGTACACCATCACCGCAGCTGCTGATCCCCATTGGCCACTGTACTCCATAAAGCCCCATATTAGCCAATGAGGAATTGCACAGCGGTGCACACCGCCTTCCACCATGACGTCCAACATCAGCGGAGTAACCTCACCTCCACCTGTCCTTAGATACAAGACAGGCAGTCGCCATTTTATTGGTAGTAGACTACATTCAGATAATCCATAACTGCGTCATTGCTACAAATTGCACATACATTGACATTCCCACTGTCCCATCACATCAATGCTCAATGTACACTGAGGTGATGGTTCCATTGTTCAAATTGTGACAGCCTACTCACTCTTATGTCCCTTAGATACCTAACACTGAGGATGAATAGGAGGGGGAGACAAGCCCCCATGTACAGACTGTAGGTTGCAGGCCTGGTTTGTAGTGGGTACCTTGGTTACTTACTCCTTATACCAGGTCCAGTTATCCCTTATTAGTGAAGTAGTAGTGTCTAGCCACTAGACAGATACCATACTACTGTCATAAACACTGATGGCACAACCAGTTGTAGGTACTAAACATCAATACTCAGCAGCTTGCGCAGCCGTGAGCGGAGTGATGGAGGATGGAGTTTTCCACCCTTACAACACCTACATGCAGACCCTAGGGGACTGCACAGCTCAATTGGCTGAACTTAAAGCTCTTATATTAGCGTTAGAACACACAGAGCCAGGATGGCGTACTTGAATAGTCGGTGACTCATACTACTGCGTCCAGTCATACAATGAATATCTTAATCATTGGAAGCTGAACATGTTTAGAGATTCCAAGGGGAACACCATAAAACACAAAATTTTGTGGGGGAGGGTGGCTGATCTTAAGGATAAGCTCCCATGTGTACATGTAGTACATACATTGGGCCATCAACGTGCAGGAGTACACGTTACCGGCAACACTTTACACTACTAGCAGCACCTCACCAAAAACCCAAATAGTAAAAGGTGATTTACTTAGTGTGAGGGCACCCTGGCACTAGCCAAGGTGCCCCCACATTGTTCAGGGCCAATTCCCTGGACTTTGTGAGTGCGGGGACACCATTACACGCGTGCACTACATATAGGTCACTACCTATATGTAGCTTCACAATGGTAACTCCGAATATGGCCATGTAATATGTCTATGATCATGGAATTGCCCCCTCTATGCCATCCTGGCATAGTTGGCACAATCCCATGATCCCAGTGGTCTGTAGCACAGACCCTGGTACTGCCAAACTGCCTTTCCCGGGGTTTCACTGCAGCTGCTGCCAACCCCTCAGACAGGCTTCTGCCCTCCTGGGGTCCAGCCAGGCCTGGCCCAGGATGGCAGAACAAAGGACTTCCTCTGAGAGAGGATGTTACACCCTCTCCCTTTGGAAAATGGTGTGAAGTCAGGGGAGGAGTAGCCTCCCCCAGCCTCTGGAAATGCTTTCATGGGCACACATGGTGCCCATTTCTGCATAAGCCAGTCTACACCGGTTCAGGGACCCCTTAGCCCTGCTCTGGCGCGAAACTGGACAAAGGAGAGGGGAGTGACCACTCCCCTGACCTGTACCTCCCCTGGGAGGTGCCCAGAGCTCCTCCAGTGTGCTCCAGACCTCTGCCATCTTGGAAACAGAGGTGCTGCTGGCACACTGGACTGCTCTGAGTGGCCAGTTCCAGCAGGTGACGTCAGAGACTCCTTCTGATAGGCTCCTTCAGGTGTTGCTAGCCTATCTTCTCTCCTAAGTAGCCAAACCCTCTTTTCTGGCTATTTAGGGTCTCTGTCTTTGGGGATTCTTTAGATAACGAATGCAAGAGCTCATCCGAGTTCCTCTGCATCTCTCTCTTCACCTTCTGCCAAGGAATCGACTGCTGACCGCGCTGGAAGCCTGCAAAACTGCAACATAGTAACGAAGACGACTACTGCAACTCTGTAACGCTGATCCTGCCGCCTTCTTGACTGTTTTCCTGGTGGTGCATGCTGTGGGGGTAGTCTGCCTCCTCTCTGCACTAGAAGCTCAGAAGAAATCTCCCGTGGGTCGACGGAATCGTCCCCCTGCAACTGCAGGCACCAAATAACTGCATCACCGGTACCTTGGGTCTCCTCTCAGCACGACGAGCGAGGTCCCTGGAATCCAGCAACTCTGTCCAAGTGACTCCCACAGTCCAGTGACTCTTCAGTCCTAGTTTGGTGGAGGTAAATCCTTGCCTCCCCACGCCAGACTGCATTGCTGGGAACCTCAACTTTTGCAGCTACTCCGGCCTCCGTGCACTTCCGGCGGAAATCCTTTGTGCACAGTCCAGCCTGGGTCCACGGCACTCTAACCTGCATTGCACGACCTCCTAAGTTGTTCTCCGGTGACGTGGGACTCCTTTGTGCGACTTCGGGTGAGCACCGTTTCACGCATCTTTGTAGTGCCTGTTTCTGGCACTTCTGCGGGTGCTGCCTGCTGCTGAGAGGGCTCCTTGTCTTGCTCGACGCCCCCTCTGTCCTCTGACGCAATTGGCGACATCCTGGACCCTCCTGGGCCACAGCAGCATCCAAAAACACTAACCACACGATTTACAGCTAGCAAGGCTTGTTGGCGGTCTTTTGGCGGAAAAACACTTCTGCATGACTCTCCACGGCGTGGGGGATCCATCCTCCAAAGGGGAAGTCTCTAGCCCTTGTCGTTCCTGCAGAAACCTACGCTTCTACTGTCCAGTAGCAGCATCTTTGCACCCACAGCTGGCATTTCCTAGGCATCTGCCCATCTCCGACTTGCTTGTGACTTTTGGACTTGGTCCCCTTGTTCCACAGGTACCCTCAACTGGAAATCCATCGTTGTTGCATTGTTGGTTTGTGACTTTCCTGCAGAATTCCCCTATCACGACTTCTATGTCCTTTGGGGAACTTTAGTGCACTTTGCACTCACTTTTCAGGGTCTTGGGGTGGGCTATTTTTCTAACCCTTACTATTTTCTAATTGTCCCAGCGACCCTCTACAAGGTCACATAGGTTTGGGATCCATTCGTGGTTCGCATTCCACTTTTGGAGTATATGGTTTGTGTTTCCCCTATCTCTATGTGTCCCCATTGCATCCTATTGTAACTATACATTGTTTGCACTGTTTTCTAATACTATTACTGCATATTTTGGTAGTGTGTACATATATCTTGTGTATATTTGCTATCCTCATACTGAGGGTACTCACTGAGATACTTTTGGCATATTGTCATAAAAATAAAGTACCTTTATTTTTAGTATATCTGTGTATTGTGTTTTCTTATGATATTGTGCATATGACACTAAGTGGTACTGTAGGAGCTTCACTCGTCTCCTAGTTCAGCCTAAGCTGCTCTGCTAAGCTACCATTATCTATCAGCCTATGCTGCTAGACACCCTATACACTAATAAGGGATAACTGGGCCTGGTGCAAGGTGCAAGTACCCCTAGGTACTCACTACAAGCCAGTCCAGCCTCCTACACCCACCTAATGTATGGCAGTGTATGCCTTCTGGGGTTAACCCCATACCATTGTGTAAGGCTAATGTTTGTCCCTCAATACTTGCAAGTGACTCTGGCTACCCAAACCTATTGTGGCTCCTCACCCCTGTGAGGAATGCCAGGACAGGGGCTGAGAATCATTATAATGATGCGCATGGGTGAACCAGGAGAATTATTGAAAGGACCTTCAGCCTCCTGAAGGCCAGGTTCAAATGCCTCCGTCTGACAGGTGGATCCCTGTGCTACTTTCCCAAGAAGGTCTGCCAGATAGTAGTGGCATGCTGCATGTTGCACAAACTGGCCCTCAGAAGACATGTGTCTTATCTGCAGGAGGAGAAGACTAGAAATGCCCCTGTGGCAGCAGTGGATCCTAAGAACAGTGAGGATGAGGCGGCAGAGGGTGAGGATGTGGACAACAGAACATCAGTTATACGTCAATACTTCCAATGACACACAGGTGAGACAGTGGAACTGACCATTCCTATGAATATTGATGTTTTCTGTGTGTCTGTAGCAGGATGGCATTCACTTCCTTTGCATCTCAACTTACTGTCACCTATGGCTTCTCATTTTGCAGATGTTGGTGATATAACCACTGTGTAGTGATGTGATGACTACAGAGAGCTACAGGCCATTAATTGTATGCTATCACAGTGTTCAGATCATTTGCACAAGATATGACTGTTTCCATAAATGCATATTCACATCACTTAAAACCCTATCACTCAAGTTGTGTTCAAGGGTGTTTATTGTAGTGTAAATAATTGAGGAAAAAGTGCAATGGAATGGGGTGATGGTAGCGGAAAGTCCAGGGTATTGTTCCAGTCTGTTTGTAGCACAGGTCCAGTGACCATGGGGCCATAGGAAGGGGAGCAAAGGCAGTTCCAATGGACAAGGTGATAGAGTGGGACACAAGGGGGACATTCAGGAGGGTCTCATTTCCTGGCAGTGGTCTTGATCTTGGCAAGTGTCTCTGGCTTCTGTCTGGGTCGTAGGGAACGTTTGAGGGGTGGTTCACCTTCTGCAGGGATAGGGGTGCTGGTGGGCTGTGGGTCCTGTGGCAGAGCCTCCTGCTCACTAGCTGCAGGGGAAGTGGAGGGCTGGTCAGTAGACTGGCTAGTGGTAGGGGCCCACTGGTGTGCTGTCCATTCCCTTATGATGTTGGCCATATCTGCTAGCACCCCTGTTATGGAGACCATGGTGGTGTTGAGGGCCTGCACATCCTCCCTGACCTCCTGATGGTGTTCCTCCTGCAGCCACTTGTTCTCCTGCATGTTGGTAAGGATCTGGCCCATCTTGTTCTGGGATTGTTGGTAAGCCCCCAGGACATTAGTGAGTGCCTCCTGGAGAGTCGGTTCCCTGGGCCTGTCCTCCCCCTGGCGCACAGCAGTCCTCCCAGTGTCCCTGTTCCCCTGTGCCTCTGTCCCCTAAATGGTGTGCCCACTGCTACTGACCCCAGGTCCCTGATTGTCTTGGGGGTGAGGTGTGGACTGGGGTCCCTGTACAGGTAGGCACACTGCTGATGGACGTGTCCTGAGGACAGAGGTGTGGGGACGTTGGGTGGGTGTGGTGGTGTTGGCTACTGATGGGGGAGGCTCTGTGGTGGACTGTGAGCGTACTGGGGTGGTCGACTGACCGGTGGTCCCTGATGGGCCAGGTAGTTCATCCAGATCCTGAACTCCAGAGCTACTGTCATCACTGGGGGCATCTTCTGTTGGGGGACTGGATAGTTGTGGCACCTCCTCGCCGCTGACGTTGGCTGGGGCACCTGTGGGGATGTAGGTGATGTGTCATACTTCATGTTTGTGACATATTGTACATCCCTAGCTTCCCCTCTGTTGTTGCTGTTGTCCTGCCACCTTTGTTTGTGTATGGTGATGTATTGTGGGATTGTTAGTTCTCCATGCTGTGTATGCTTTGGTTATGGGTGTATATGCAGGGCTGGGAGTGCTGTCAATGCATTGGTATAGCATGCAGGGCTTGACATTGGGGTTAGTCAGATGTGTAGGTGCAGTGTTTGGGATGGAGTGGAGTGATGGGAGTGAGGGTGAGGGGGTGTGATGGCATGCAGGTATGGAGGGTGGTAAGTAGTAAATATTGACTCACCAGTGTCCAGTCCTCCAGCTACTCCAGTGAGTCCCTCAAGATTCAGTATTGCCCAGACTTGCTCATTCCATGCAGTGAGCTGTGGGGGAGGAGGCAGGGGTCAACCGCCAGTCCTCTGGATGGCGAGCTGGTGCCTTTCTGCTATGGAATGTACCTTTCTGCGTAGGTCGTTCCACCTCTTCCTGATGTCGTCCCTTGTTCTTGGATGCTGTTCCACAGCGTTCACACTGTCCACAAGCCTCCGCCACATCTCCATCTTCCTGGCAATCGATATTTGCTGTACCTGTGCTCCAAACAGCTGTGGCTCTACCCTGAATATTTCCTTCACCATGACCCTCAACTCCTCATCAGAGAAACGGGGGTGCCTTAGTGGGGACACTGGTGTTGTGTGGTGTGCGCATGTTGAGTGATGTGGTGGGGTGTTGAATGTGGGGTGCAAGACAGATGGATGGGTGTTTGAGGTGTGTGAGTATAGTTGTCTCAATGGTCTTCGTGTTAGTCTTGTGGCGAGTTTTGGTGTCCGTAAAGGGTTGTGGGTAATGTGGGTGTGTGTGTGATAGTGCTGTGGGTGGGTGTGTATGGTGTGTGTATCAGTGTCAGGTGTGTGATTTTCGTTTATGCCAATGTTGTTTTGTTTTGTATTTGGGTGGCCATTCGTAGCGCGCCGGTGTGTACCACCAATGGTTTACCCCCATTGAATGTCCGCTGTCGTGATTTGTGGGTCATAATGTGGTGGGAGTTGTTTTGTTGGCATACCGGTATGGGTGTTCATACCAACACTTTAACACTGACCTTTGGGCTGGCGGATTTGTGTATGTGGCAGTATTCTGCCACTTTGGTGTGTGTGTGTGTCACAATATGGCAAACGGATATTCGTCACTGCGGCGGTATGACGGCAGCCATCACCGTGGCGGTAAGCAGCATTTACCGCCAATGTGATAATGAGGGCCTGAATGTTGATATTCATCTAAATTGAGTTAATTATCAAAATGAGTCCTTGGTGAGTAGTCTGGCCAGAGGAAGAATGTCCGCCTGATTGAAGAGCGGTATGGCGACAGAGCTGACGGACCACTAGGGGTGTTTCCTCCTCTTCCCCACCCTCACCAGATGGCAAGGGCAACTACCCGAGAAACAGCTATAACCACCGAGGGGCCTGGAGCACCGTAATGGGCTCTGCGGCCTACGGTGCCGCTGGGAGCCGCAAGCTAAATTTTGGTCAAACGGCCGCACTCACTTGCAGAAGGCCTGCTGTTGCAGCCTTGCGTGCTGCTGTCGCGCTCCTGGGGACCTGCATCCTCCTCCCTCCTTCATCGCTCCCCCAGCCAACAGAGCTGTGCATCCACCTACCAGGAGTAGCTGAGGGAACGACGTTGTGCGGAGCTGTGGGCCCGTACTTCAGTCTACAGTCTTCGGCCATACCAAGTCTCAGAGGGCCAGAAGGAGTGGATTGACGGATGGCAGGACCAGTAGGCGGCTGCGGGCACACTTCATCCCCCCCCTTGTTGTCCCCCAAGAGAACTGATCTCAGTCCGAGAGTATGAAAGGGGGCTATCATTGTGGACACTACAGCCCCCGGGCCAACCTCTGGGCCTAAGCCGTTGTGTGGGGCCATGGGTGGGGTTGTCGCCATAGCACTCCGCCACACGCATCCATTGTAGAGTCTGCAGGAGTGGCCTGGAGTCCGGCAGGACCACAGAGTGACTGGGGGTGCATCTCTCTTTTCCTCATCCCCCTCCAGAAGACCGCACTGAACTCCTATGCTCCAGTGAGGATTGTCGGGAGGACCCCAACACACAGGGGGCAGGGCTTGATGTCCCAGCATATCATAGACAGCGATCCTCCAGGAGCTGTCGGGGGTCTGCTCAAATGTCCACCTGGAGTGGGCCGGATCTCTACAGCCCCTGACATACCACCAAGAGTAGTGACCCCATGACCCTGCAAGCCACTGGGCAGTAAAGACATGGGCCACGATGATGAAAATGGATATAATCTCCCACCTGACCGACTGCTCTGGAGCTGACTCGCCCCTAGCTTTGTCCTGACCAGGAGCCTGCCATCCCTCACCTTCCTTGACACAAAGGATACCATGTCCATATCCAGTTGGTTGTGGACCACATAGGGCTCTACCGGGACGGAGAATCCCTGCTGAGTCATCCTCTGATCTGGGAAAATGTACAACTAGTGAATAAGTGTTCGGTACTCATTTGTAAAACAGGACAAACTCACAAGCTTGCACGCCTCAAGCTTAGGACCTGATTGTGCCACTGGTACTGCACTGTCTTTCTCAACTTAGAGGTCCGCCTCCTGCTGAATCGTCTTACCCCACCTTCCATACCGTGTGTCCATTGTCAAACTGATAGGGGGAACTGGGGGGACCAGGGGGCCTGTACAACATACAAGAGTAATATGTTGAGGCTGCCCTTGGAACTTGGGTCACCAGCCTCCGGCGTCCACTCTAGCACTGCCAGAGGTGGCCCCCTTCCCCACAGCGATGTCCGACAGCAAAGCAACAGGTAAATCCACTCGTCAGCTGCTCTTTTCAGAGGCTATTTCGCTACCTTGACCCATGGCCTCTCCTTAAGTTCCTACGGACCCAGGCCCCATAGACGCCTCAGCAGGTACACGTTCAAACACTGCCATGGAGGACATACTACAGGAAATTTCTGCAGTGGACCAAAGTTTGGAAGCCATGGACTCAAAGATTACAGACTTATCCACAGACTCCAGATCGATACGGGCGGACATAGCCACATTCCAGGACAAGGTCACAGAGCTAGATCATCTTCTCATTGATGTCGAAGGCAGATTTGCAATCTTACTGGACAGAGATCTAGAACTACAGTTTCTCTGAAACAAACTCACGGACCTAGAAGATAGGAGCCAAAGGGGTAATGTCTGCTTTTTTGGAATACCAGAACGCAAGGAGGGCATGGATATCAGAGCCTTCCTCAGGGACCTCCTACCTGAACTCATAGGCCTTGTCTTTTCTCCCACACTGGAATTCCAATTGTCCCATAGAATTGGTCCCCCCTATAAGGCCGACTTCGGGAAACCCAGCCCCATCATTGCGTTCTTTCTCCGGGACGAACAAGCGCGTCAGTTGATAACAGGTGGAAGAACCCATGGTTCATACACATTCAAGGGACATGAAATCCAGGTTGCTGCTGATTTTATGTGCAAAACCAATGAGAAATAGAAAGCATTCCTGACCCTCTAGCCCCAACTGAGAAACTTGAACATTAAATTTGGTCTCTTTGAGCCAGCCCAAATGTGGATAACACAGGATGGCAGGTCCAGGGATTTCTTTGACCCGTCCCAATTGTGTTCCTTCCTAGACAGCCTCCTCGCCCAACCCATGAAACATACGCCTATGGACATGCTGGCAAACCCCCCCCACAATAGTTGACCCTCCCTCACACAGTGACCTCAACGCTCATCGCGCCGATTCCACGAAGCAGAAAAGAGTCAGACCTTTGAACGACTACAGAGGTCCCAAAATGATAGAGACAATGGCCTCCAACCTGTGGTGGCCCTTACTCAAGACCTGTGCAGGGACAAATCACGGTCTCCCTTGAAACTTTGACCACCTGCTGATTGACTTCCACGCCTATTAGGGTGCCATTGATACCACTGAGGAACCGTGCTTGAGGATGATTTTGACGCTCACACTCCGGACGGCTAAGTATTCTGCATATACCTCTTCGCTGATATTGTTAATGTTAGTGTTATTGTTATTGTGACTGACTGTAGGAGGCTGTCCTGGTTTGTAGTGGGTACCTTGGGTACTTCCACCTTATACCAGGTCCAGTTATCCTTATTAGGGAAGTAGTAGTGTTCTAGCAGCTTAGGCTGATAGAGGTAGCTATAGTAGAGCAGCTTAGGCTGAACTAGGAGACATGCAAAGTTCCTGCAATACACTTATAGTTACAAAGTACTTATACACAAGACAATACTCAGTGTAACCAAAAATAAAGGGAGTTTATTTGGGTGACACAAGGCCAAAAATATACTCCTTCTGGAGGTAAGTATTATACACAATATATACACTAGACACCAAAATAAGGTAAGTAATTAGACATAGGATAGTGAAAACAATAGGAAATGCTATAGAAAGCAATGGGAGAAAATAGGCCTAGGGGCTACACAAACCACATACTAAGAAAGTGTAATGTGAACCACAAATTCCCCCCTAGACAAGTATAGTGCATGGAGAATCACTGGGAGAGTATTAATACAGAACACATAAGTAAATTACACCACCCCAGAGCCCAGGAAAGTATGAATAAAGTACTGCAAGCTTCCTTAGGACACACTACAAGTTGTGATTAGAGGTATTGCAAGAACCAAGCAAGACTTCAAACAACAAATGGTGGATTTCTGGACCTGAAGACCTGCAAAGGAAGGAGACCAAGTCCAGAAGTCGGAAGAAGTTCCAGGAAGGACAGGAGCCCCTGCCAACCCATAAGAAGGTGAAAAAGAAGAGTCCCTGCTTGAACGAAGACTTAGAAATGCACCCAAGGAAGATGTCAGCGGGTTCCTGCATGATGCAATGGATGTCCCACGAAGAGATGTTGGATGCATGCAAGTTTTGGCACTGGATTCATCCAACAAGCCTTGGTTCTGGCAAAGTCACATTTTGCGTCAAAGTGGCACTGTCTGGACTCAGGAGGGACCTGGGGGCCTTAACTCTGCATGAGGAGGAAGAGGGGGCTCTCAGCACCTTGGAGAGCCCTCAGTTGACCAGACAACACCCACGGGAGTCCCAGGACACTGGGACAAAGGAGGGGCAAAATGTGGTTGGTGCAGCACTACAAAGGAATGTCCCACGCCGCCGGAGATCAACTCAGCGAGTTACGCATCACAGGATAGAATGTTGGGGACCTGGTCCAGGCTGTGCATGAAGGAATTTTGCCAATAGTGCACAGAGGCTTCAGGAGGTGAAGAAGACGTGGTGCACAGGGGTACTGTCGTACTCGGGGAAGGCAAGCTCTTACCTCCTCCAAATTGGGACAGCAGGACCTTAGGATATTATGGGGGTCATTACAACATTGGCGGTAAAAGCCGCTTACCGCCGTGCAGAAGACCGCCAACACACCGCCGCGGAAATCCGCCACAGCTATTACGACCCACATCTCGAAATCCGACAAATTCCAGACACCCACACAAGTCCGCCACACCAAAGGTCAGTGATAAACTGGCAAAAACAAAACCTCCACCGTCACGCCAACAGAAATACGCCCATGCTATCACGAACCACGCATCCACGTGGCGGTCTTTCAACCGGGGTATTCCATTGGCAGTACACACCGCCACGCTCAAAATACACACACATCTCCAAAACACCACCACATTGGACAATTTGAAATACACACACCTGATACACATACACACACCACTCCCACACACCCAATACAATATAAAACACACACCCACATCACCCACAAACCCCTAGGACCACAATTACCGAGAGAAGGCCAGAGAGAGACACCACCATCAACAAACTAGCAGCCACAGGCACTCAACACCATCACCCACACAACTTCCACGCACAAAACACCACACACCACTACATATCACCACACTCATCACCACACACACCACCCCATACATCACCTACACCACCCCATGGCACAGCAAAGACACCCCAGGTTCTCGGAGGAGGAGCTCAGGGTCATGGTGGAGGAAATCGGCCGGGTAGAGCCACAGCTATTTGGAGCACAGGTGCAGCACACCTTCATAGCTAGGAAGACGGAGCTATGGCAAAGAATAGTCAACAGGGTCAACGCAGTGGGACAGCACCCGAGAAATCGGGACGACATCAGGAAGAGGTGGAACGAACTACGGGGGAAGGTGCGTTCCGTGGTCTCAAGACACCACATCGCGGTACAGCGGACTGGCGGCGGACCCCCACCTCCTCACCCACAACTAACAACATGGGAGGAGCAGGTCTTGGCTAGTCTGCATCCTGAGGGCCTCGCAGGAGTCGGTGGAGGAATGGACTCTGGTAAGTCAAATCTTAACTCCCATATCCCCCACCCTACCTGCATGCTATCACAGACCCCCACCCTCGCCCTCTCCCCTATCACTCCAACTCCTCACAAATGTACTAATAACACAAACCACCCATCCCAACACCAAGCCCTGCATGACACAACAAAGCATGGACACCCTCACTAAAGCATGCCCACTGCACATACCCATAACACCCCCCTCAACCATCATCACACAAGCCCCCACACAAGAATGCTAGCACTGGGGTACACGGTCACCCACCCATTGCACACCATGACACACACAGATGCAATAATCATGCTTTTACACCCCTGCAGGACCACTACCCAACGTCACCAGACAGGAGGGTCCAGACATCTCCACCCCACCCACAGAAGAGGCCCACAGTGATGACAGCAGCTCTGTCCAACTGGATCCAGATGACCAACCCGGACCATTGTGGGCCTCGGGACAGTCGGTTCCCTTCACACAGGCACAGCCCACCACAGACCTTCCACCCTCTGGTAACACCAGCACAGCACCCACCCAGCGGGCCCATACCTCCGTCCCCAGGACACATCAATCAGCTGTGTGTCCACCACTACAGGGAACCCAGGATAACCCACCACCCCAACAACAACAGGGACCTGGGGGCAGTGGCAGTGGGCACACTGTCCAGGGGACGGAGGCACAGGAACACAGGGGAATTGGGAGGGCTGCTGTGCGAAAGGGGGCGGACAGGCCAAGGGAACCCACTCTCCACGAGGCCCTCTCCTCCATCATGGCAGCATACCACAACTCCCAGGAGACGATGGCAACGGTCCTGGCCAAGTTTCAGGAAACCCAGCGCATGCAGGAGGAACAGTATTTGGGCTTCAGGGAGGAACCCAGAACCATCAGCTCCACCCTGGGCACCATCGTAGGGGTGCTGAAGGAAATACTTAACACCAGGAGGGACACTGTGGCACTCCAAGGGGCCCCTGACACTAGCATGGACGATGAACTGCCCACCACCTCCGCCGGTGCTAGTGGACAGGAGGCACCGCCACAGGACCACCACACCAGCACCCCACCGCCTGCAGACGGAGAACCACCCTGCAAGCGGTCCCTGAGATCCAGGAACAAGACAGAGCACGATGCCAAGACCCCTGCCAAGAAATGAGACCACCCTGATTGTCAAACCACTGTCCCACTTTGTAACCCTGTCCATATTGGAACTGCACCAGCTCCACTTCATATGCCCATATGGGCAATGCACCTGTGAGACTAATAGACTCGACTCTGCCACGGACATTCCTTCACCATCACCCCTCACCATTTTACAACCCCCCTCCAATATTGAGCACTTCAATAAACACCCTTGAAGCACAAAACAATCTGGAGTCAGTCTGTGATTTCGAAAATGTGTATTAGCAATGACAGTGACAAAATGCGTTTTCAAATGTAATGTCAACATACCTATGTCACACATCTCAAGTCCATGAGGAATATAAGCAGATGACACACATTGGAAACCACACCTGTGAAACCGTAAGGGAAATGTAGAACTCAGTGACCATATACTGGTTGAAATCGACAGACAGGATAAAGGTAGAAGTGTGAAAGTACTTGTAGTAGGCAGGAATGTTTTCTCACCTGTGTGTCACTGGAAATATTGCTGGATAACTGAGTCCCTGTTGTCAATGTCTTCTTCCTCTCCTTCCTCCTCATCACTGTCCACAGGCTCCACAGCTGCCACAACACCGTCATCTGGACCATCCTCCTGCAGAAAAGGCACCTGTCGTCGCAAAGCCAAGTTGTGAAGCATACAGCAGGCCACGATGATCTGGCACACCTTCTTTGGTGAGTAGAATAGGGAACCACCTGTCATATGGAGGCACCTGAACCTGGCCTTCAGGAGGCCGAAGGTGCGTTTGATCACCCTCCTAGTCCGCCCATGGGCCTCATTGTAGCGTTCCTCTGCCATGGTCCTGAGATTCCTCACTGGGGTCAGTAGCCATGACAGGTTGGGGTAACCAGAGTCCCCTAATAGCCACACCCGGTGCCTCTGGAGTTGACCCATCACATAAGGGATGCTGCTATTCCGCAGGATGTAGGCGTCATGCACAGAGCCAGGGAACATAGCATTTACCTGGGAGATGTACTGGTCTGCCAAACATACCATCTGTACATTCATGGAATGATAACTCTTCCGGTTCCTGTACACCTGTTCACTCCTGTGGGGGGGGACCAGAGCTACATGGGTCCCATCAATGGCACCTATGATGTTGGGGATATCTCCAAGGGCATAGAAGTCACCTTTCACTGTAGGCAAATCCTCCACCTGAGGGAAAACGATGTAGCTCCGCATGTGTTTCAGCAGGGCAGACAACACTCTGGACAACACGTTGGAAAACATAGGCTGGGACATCCCTGATGCCATGGCCACTGTTGTTTGAAATGACCCACTTGCAAGGAAATGGAGCACTGATAGCACCTGCACTTGCGGGGGGATTCCTGTGGGATGGCGGATTGCTGACATCAAGTCAGGCTCCAACTGGGCACACAGTTCCTGGATTGTGGCACGGTCAAACCTGTAGGTGATGATCAAACTTCTTTCCTCCATTGTCGACAGGTCCACCAGCGGTCGGTACACCGGAGGATTCCGCCATCTCCTCACATGTCCCAGTGGACGGTGCCTAGGAAGGACAACAGCGACCACAGAGTCAAACAACTCAGAGGTATGTACCCACAATCTACACAGAACACCATTCATACACAAAATGTGGCCTGTATTTGTGTTATGAGACAAGGCCTAGGTATGTGTGATGCAGTTGGTAATTAGGCCATGAGGGGCCCCTGAAATGGCAGCTGCCTGACCTCTAAACTGGGACAATGGGATGTGAGGTAACTGCGCTGGTGTTGTACACCGTTGCGGTAGACGGTCGAAGACCGCAGCGCAATGCTGCATTGGTTAACATTGGACCCTATGGGTCTAGGGAGCCAATGACGATGTACGCTGGCGGTGATGGTACGCACCGCCGCGGACGTGACCGCCGCGGACGTGACCGCCATTTTCTATCAGTTCAATCACTCGATACCTGATCTTCGACAGGAAAGGATCTACACTGCAAGTGCTGCTGTGACCTCAGTCTGGAAGAGACAATGGCTCGTGCGTCTGGGGAAAGGGCCCCTGCTTTCACTGCAGAGGAGTTGGAGAAGCTCGTCGACGGGGTCCTCTCCCAGTACACGCTACTCTAAGGTCCTCCAGACCAACAGGTAAGTACACAGGGAGCACGTTGTATGGGCTATGCCTGTGTGGGGAGGGCTGGTTGTAAGAATGAAGGGGGCACAGTTCTGCGTGCATGAAGGACTGTGAATGCATGTGCCACATGGCAAGGGTAGGGATGTGGGCCACTCACTTAGACGGTGCAGTTGGTAATGACTTCTCTTCTTCCCCTGTACATGTCATATAGGTCAGCGCCCACCAGAAGAAGGATATTTGGCGTGCCATCGCCAAGGACATCCGGACCCTGGGGGTCCACCACAGACGGAGCACCCACTGCCGGAAAAGATGGGAGGACATTTGCCGCTGGAGCAAGAGGACGGCGGAGGCTCAGCTGGGGATGGCCTCCCAACCTGGGAGGTGTGCCCGTCGAACCATGACCCCCCTGATGTTCCGGATCCTGGCGGTGGCCTACCCTGAGTTGGATGGGCACTTGAGGGCATCACAGCAGACACAAGGGGGTGAGTACAACATCATTCAGCGGACTTTGCGCGCAGTGAAGGTGTCTGGGTGGGGGAGGAGGGCTGTGGGTTTCCCTAGGCCAGGGCGAGTTCCGTAGGCTAGGCCCCTCCGTAATGCAGGCCATGTGGCACCCCACCCCCAACTCTGTAGAGTGCCAAGTACAGGTATTCATGCCCCTGTGTCATCTATGTGTGCAGATGTCGTCCATAGCCATGTAGGCCATATCCCAGGAAATGCATCTGTAGAGCCCAACAGCGCGACGTAGTGCAGGGGGCTGCTGTGTCTGTATTGTCCGCCAACGGTAGCGGTAAGCCATGCACCCAACCTGTCTTTCTTCTGTCGTTCCCCCCCCTTTTTGTGGTCTCCCTGTTCTTGTGTGCATCAGCATCATCAGGCGGAGGTACAGTGGCACCGGAGCACGAGGGAGCTGCATCCCACATAGCCATGGAGGGCCACACCACGGACTCAGAATACACCAGTGGGACGGAGGGCGAGGGGAGCACCATGGCGGTCACAGGATCTGCAACCAGCCACACGGACTCGTCCTCCGATGGGAGCTCCCTTGTGGTGGCGGCAAAATCTGTGCCCCCCACTTCTACAGGTACAGCCGCCACCCCCCTACCAGCACCGTCCTCCCAGCAGCCCCTCAGCCTTCGCCCCGTGCCCGCTCACCCAGGAGGGTGGGCATCCCCTTCGCCCCACGCGCCTCAGCCCCTGCCCCTGTCACCTCTGCTGCCCTCAGTGAGGAGGCCATTGACCTCCTCAGGTCCCTCAGTGTTGGGCAGTCTACCATTTTGAATGCCATCCAGGGTGTAGAAAGGGAATTGCAACACACAAATACATTCCTGAAGGGCATTCATTCTGGTCAGGCTGCCCTTCATCGAACCCTGCAAACTCTGGCCTCAGCACTGATGGCAGCCATTGTCCCTGTATCTAGCCTCCCCCCTCCAATTTCCTCCACCCAGATGCACACCATCAGACCAGCATGCACAAACCTCACCACACAAGGGAAGCTCAGGCAAACATAAGCACCACAAATCCCACAGGCACTCACGCAAGCATCACACACATACAGACACACCAACATCCACTGCCTCCATTGTGTCCCCCTCCTCGTCGTCTCCCTCCTCCCTCCCAGTCTCGTCTACACTCACACCTGCATGCACTACCACTACAGCCTCTACATCCTGCACCAGCACACCCACCACCACACCCCGCTCATGTGCAGTCACCACCCCCACTACCATTTCCACGTCCCCTGTGTCCTCTCCCAGTGTGTCTGTGACGCCCCCTCTGAAGATACACAAACGCAGGCACACACCCACACAACAGCCATCCACCTCACGACAGCCTCCAGCCCATGCACCTGCACCCAAATCCACAAAAGTTACACCCCCTACAACCACCACCTCTTCCTCCACTCCCAAACCCCCTCCAGCTACCCGTCCCAGTATCTCCCAAAAACCTTTCCTATCCCCCTTTAACCTATTTCCCACCACCCCCCCACTTCCAACTCATAGGTCCCGTACTAGCACCTCAGCCAAAAAATCTCCAGGACCAGTGGTGCCTGTTGTTACAGGTATGTGGAGTGCACCGGCCACCAGGACAGCCAGTGTGGCACGGAGTCACAGCACAGCCAGTCCCCCCGTGAAGCACCAGAAGTTGGACAGTGCCTGGCGGGAGAGGGGGAAGACTCCAGCCAGCAAAGCCGCTCACAAGGGTCCCGGGGGAGTGTCGACTCAGCTGTGACTCCTCCCAAGGTGGGGAAGGGGCAGAAGAAATCTTCAAAGTCTGGGAGGAGCAGCACAGCGGAGAAGACCGCCATCATCCCCGCTGCCCAGGAGGCCACCGCCAGCCCCATCGTCACCGGCCAGGAGGCCACCACCAGAGTCACTGCCCAGGAGGCCAGCCCCATTGTCACTGGCCAGGAGGCCATCGCCAGAGTCACTGGCCAGGAGGCCAGCCCCATCGTCACTGGCCAGGAGGCCACCACCAGAGTCACTGGCCAGGAGGGCCCCGCAAGCCACAGCCCAGCTGACCCATGAAGGACCGCCAGCGACAGCCCTGCTGGGCAATGAAGGACCGCCTTGGCAAGGACCGCTGAACAGGCCAGGGACCACTGAACAGGGCAAAGAACGCCATGGAATGCACCGCTGAACAGGTCTGACACTGGCAACTCAAGCACCGCTGAACAGGCCAGGGACCGCTGAACAGGGCAAAGACCGCCATGGAATGCACTGCTGAACAGGTCTGACACTGGCAACTCAAGCACTGCTGAACAGGCCAGGGACCGCTGAAAAGGGCAAAGACCCCCATGGAATGCACCGCTAGCCCATTTGCGGCAGGGGCAGTGACGCAACTGGGACCGTCACGGGGTGTGTGCTGCACTCTGAGCACCAGTCCCCCTCCAGAACCAGTGGAGACTTGCATCCACTCTGTCTGTCCTGCAGAGGATGAAGCACTCTGGGCACAAAGCCCTCTCCAGAACCAGTGGAGAAAGGCATCCACTACCTCAGTCCTTGGCAGGGTGAAGCACTCTGGGCACAAAGCCCCCTCCAGAACCAGTGGAGAAAGGCATCCACTACCTCAGTCCTTGGCAGGATGAAGCACTCTGGGCACAAAGCCCCCTCCAGAACCAGTGGAGAAAGGCATCCACTACCTCAGTCCTTGGCAGGATGAAGCACTCTGGGCACCAAGCCCCCTCCAGAACCAGTGGAGACTGTTATCCACTTGAGAGACTGTGGCTCTGCACTCCACAGGATGGTACAGTGGGCAAACCACCCACTGCAGAGACTTGAGAGACTGTGGCTTTGCACTCCCCAGGATGGTACAGTGGGCAAACCACCCACTGTAGAGACTTGAGAGACTGGGGCTTTGCACTCCCCAGGATGGTACAATGGGCAAACCACCCACTGCAGAGACTTGAGAGACTGTGGCTTGCACTCCCCAGGATGGTACAGTGGGCAAACCACCCACTGCAGAGACTTGAGAGACTGTGGCTTTGCACTCCCCAGGATGGTACAGTGGGCAAACCACCCACTGTAGAGACTTGAGAGACTGTGGCTCTGCACTCCCCAGGATACATCAATGGGCATGGAGCCCCCTCGTGGGTCTGGCGTCGTGCACTCATCCGGCTGAGGTGCCCCTCCTTCCCTTCCCCCTGAGGTGCCTGTTGTATTTCTATCTGATGCCCCTGCAGTGTTCTCTCCGTTTTGATCGGGTATCTTGTGTGGGCCTCGCCCATGCATTTTGGGCCCAGTGGTCCACGGACTATGAATGGTGCAATACCTGCACTACTAATCGTGGTGTATATTTTGTTTATTGTGTATATATATATATATATGTATATATTTCCTTACTGTATTTTGATATATTACAATGGTTCAACTTATTTCCTTTTGTCTTTGCATTCTTCCAGGGGGTTTGGGGGGTGTTACTGTAATGTATAGATATGCATTGGTGTGTGTGTTGTAGTGGGTGAGGGTCGGGGTGGGGGTTAGGATGTTGGTTGTGTGTGTCCCTGTGTTTTTGCCTCCCCCCTCCCCTATGTCGTAGGTGCAGTACTCACTGTGGTCTTCGCCGCCGGCGTTGATGATCCTCGTATAGGAGCAGGAAGACTATCGCAGGGAGAATATGGAGTTCTGGCTCAATGGTGCCCTCCTTCCTCGTGGAGTGTGTAGAGGTGAGCGTTTTTCCTTCGAAATTAATTTCCCCCATGTTTTTATCCACGGTGAATCTGCCCCGGAAAAGGTGGCGGATTGGTGGGTTGTGATACTGTGGGCGGTACATTGTCCTCCGCCTGTCTGTCTGTCGATGACCGCTGCGCTGTTTATCTGTACCGCGGTGGCGGTCTGAGTGTTAAACTGGCTGTCTTTGTTGGCGGTTTCCGCCACGGTCATAATTCCAATTTTTTTACCGCCGGCCTGTTGATGGTCTTACCGCTGCTTTAACACCATTCGCCAGGGTTGTAATGACCACCTATGTGTTGAAGGGGTCCACCACCTGTGTTCGAAGGAGCATGCTCGTCACCAGGAGAGGAGTCCAAGAGAACCAGTCGTCGACTTAGAAGGTGCCTGCATGAGCAAGGAAGGGACTCCGTCATTCCACTGGAGATTTCTTCGGTCCTTCTAGTGCAGGGTAAAGACAGGGAGTCCCCAGAGCATGCACACCATGGAAACTGTTGCAGTTGCTGGCTGGAGCTGAAGTTGCATAGGAGAAGTAGCCCCTCTGGATACTTTGTTGCTGTTTCAGTGGTTCCTGGAGCAGTCTGCGGTCGATCCGAGGTCAGAGGATGAAGTAATAGTTGCAGAGGATTCCTGCTGGAAATTTGCAAGTAGAATCTGAAGAGAAACCTACAGGAGAGACCCTAAATAGCCCTGAGAGGAGGATTGGCTACCTTATCAGGTTGGACCTATCAGGAGGGGTCTGTGATGTCACCGGCTGGCACTGGCCACTCAGAGGCCTCCAGAGTGTCCCCACACCTTGGAAACAAGATGGTTGATGTCTGGGGCACACTGAAGGAGCTCTGGGCACCACCCCTGGGGTGGTGATGGACAGGGGAGTGGTCACTCCCCTTTCCTTTGTTCAGTTTCACGCCAGAGGAGGGAATGGGGGTCCCTGAACCGGTGTAGACTGGCTTATGCAAGGAGGGTACCATATGTGCCCTTCACAGCATTTCCAGAGGCTGGAGGAGGCTACCCCTCCCCAGCCTGTTACACATATTTCCAAAGAGAGAGGGTGTTACACCCTGCTCCCAAAGGAAATGCTTTGTTCTGCCTTCCTGGAACTGAGCTGCTCAGACCCAGGAGGGCAGAACCCTGTCTGTGAGGTGGCAGCAGCTGTAGCAGCAGTGCAAGTCTCAGAGAGCTGGTTTGGCAGTACAGGGGGTCCATGGTGGAGCCCCCAGGAGGCATGGAATCGGCTCCCCAATACCAGATTTGGAATGGGGGGACAATTCCTTGAACTTGGACACCTTACATGACCATATTCGGAGTTACCATTGTGAAGCTACATATATGTATTGACCCATATGTGGTGCACGCGTGTAATTGCGTCCCCGCACTCACAAAGTCTGGGGAATTGGCCCTGGACTGCGTGGGGGCACTTTTGCTAGTGCAAGGGTACCCTCACACTTAGTAACTTTGCACCTAGCCTTCAGAAAATTAAATGAAGGTTAGACATATATGTGACTTATTAGTTACTTAAGTGCAGTGAAAATGGCTGTGAAATAGTGTGTGCACTATCTCACGCAGGCTGCAAAGGGTTTGTCTGAGCTCCTTATGGGTGGCGAAATAAATGCAACAGCCCATCAGGATCTCCTGGAACCCCAATGCCTTGGGTACCTAGGTACCATATACTAGGGACTTATAAGGGGGGGTTCAGTGTGCCCATTGAAATTGGTAAATGAAGTCACTAGCCTATAGTGACAAATTTAAAAGCAGAGAGAGCATAAGCACTGAGGTTCTGGATAGCAGAGCCTCAGTGACACAGTTAAGCACTACTGACAACACACACATTATGCCACAAACTATGAGCACTGGGGTCCTGGCTAGCAGGATCCCAGTGACACAGTAAAAACACACTGACACACACTTACAAACAGTCCAAAAGTGGGGTAATCATGCTAGAAAGAGGCTACTTTCTCACACTGACATATTGCAGGATCTCTTCTGTTTGACTTATAGGTTACCCGGGAGCTGCTCTTGGTGGTCCTATAACTATTACAATTCCTAACAGAGCTACTGCTTACCGAATAATGGTTACGGTATTGATGTCCATGTGTGCTATATGTTTACGTTTCGGTAATTTCACATGACCAGTTGCTCATTACCCTATGTTGGACTACCTGTCTCTACGTCCTACCTGACTGAGGGCCATAAAGGGCCCTCTCATAACCACCTGTTTATGTGAATGTACATATCTGTACATGTGTGCAGGTACATTTGTGTAAGTGTCTCGGTGTATAGGTATGTATATCTTTCACTACCCCACCTCGAACTGGCAATAGCCCATCTGACGATGAAACGCAGGGGTCTCGTTTGCCAGCAAAGGCACGCCCCTTCCCTCCTATCTCCCCCCTCCCTTGCACCCCACCACCACTCGTCACCACAGCCCATTTCCCCTTTACAATTGCCTCCTCCCACCCTTGCTTACTTCCCATCTGCCAATATCCCAACCCTAATCCAACCCAAGCCTGACAATCCACCCTGAGATCTTTTCAGCGCCCACATCCACCTATAACTCGCCACCACAATAGGATGCTCAGGGATACCGTCCACTCCACTGGATCCTCTTGGCAATGTAGGGCCCCTAGCCCCTGCCACTTGGATCCTTGTGGATGTTGATGTTACCCATACATATCTCTCCCACTGTATGTCAAGTGGGACCATGAGGGGGGAAAATGTAATCTGTCCCTGAGCAGGATGCATGGATGCTTGGTACGCTTGGCCATCATAAACTCTCCGATAACCCATATCAACACATCCATTGATGACTCCGACATCCCCATGAAGGCCCAAATGTGCTACGCTCTCCTGGAGCATCCGCATCCCTCTCCCTTCCTTGCCCTGCGGTTATGGACAGTTAGCCCCTCCTTACCCATCCCTCCCACCCTTACCCCTTCCATTTGTCCCTCAAACCCCTTTCAAAGCTGGTCCTGTTTCATCACAGCTACGTTTTTATCAGCTCCCCGCCTCCACCCGTGTGCGAACCCGGCTTGCAGGCTACGCAGGATTAGACTCGCAGTTCAACAGTATTTAGATTGCACGAGGTACCTACCTTGGCTTCAAGCCGATTCCAGACCTTCTTCCACTCCACTTCCACTCCTTTTCCCTTCTCTGCTTCCCCTTTTTTCCCTTTCTCCTACCCCTCTTTTCTTTTCTTTTCTTTTCACTTCTCTGACTGGTCTGTCCCTTTCTTACCCAACCGAGGTGATCCCATTCCCCCTTCTACCTTTATATCGACCTCGATTGCCTTACCCACCACTTCGTGCCTCATAGAACTGGTAGTGGATATTCTACCTTCACAGGCTTGCATACCCGACTCGAAATGGAGCCCACCCTTCCATTGAAGGTCATATCATGTAATGTTAATGGCCTCACACACTTAATTAAGAGAAAGAAGGTCTTGACCTATCTGAAATCCAAACAAATAGACATTGCCCTCTTGCAGGAAACTCATCTTTCCCCTCTAGAATATGAAACATTGCACAGAGACTGGGCAAGTTGGGTGCTCTATACTGGTGGCTCACCAGCATTGTAGGGGGTACTGGCTCAAGGAGAAAATGTGGGGTTGCAATTCTTCTCCGCCGGTCCTTACAATTTAAGGTACTCAGGACGTGGACTGACCCGGAAGGCCATTATATCCTTACCACACTCCGACTGGAAGATTACACAATATAAGTTGGGTCTTTTTATGCCCCCACGGGCTCCAAAAGCCTGTTCTTCCTCCTTCTCAAACATCTCCTGACGGACATTGGGGCCTCACAATATCTACTAGGCGAGGACTGGAATCTTGCCTGCGATGCTGTTCTTGATCGAACGGGCAGGCTGGACGTAGGCAACAATGCGGACAGAGCGTTATTTGGGGACATACTATCAGACCATGGTCTGGTAGATAACTGACATCTATCCCACCCGCAAAACCAAGAGTATACCTTTGTATCTCCAGTCCACGGGATGCAATCTAGGCTGGATTACCTTCTCACTGCTCACAGACTGGTTCCCTTGGTCAAGGAGTCCCAGTTACTGGTGACCGTGTTATCGGACCACTCTCCTGGTCTCCTAGCATTAGACCTGGGCCTTGCTACTCCAGAACACAAGCCATGGCATCTGAACCCCTCACAATCCCGTTTGCCATGGGGGGAGGACCAACTCTGCTTCCACGTCTCTACCTACATGACCAACAATAAAGGATCGGTCTCCTCCCCACAGCTCTTATGGGCGGCGGCGAAAGTGACATTAATGGGCTAGCTCATGAGAGACGCTGCCATTGCTAAAGCTCAAAGACGCTATCACCAACAAGTCTTGGAGGAAACTATAGCAACATGTACCTGTGAATATGGGGTGACACCCCCCCCCCCGCTGCCACCTTGAAGAGGCCAGAATGGAACTGAATGCCCTGTATACTTCCCAGGCAGAAAATGCGCTGCAGACGATGAAGGGACGTTACTGTGAGCACAGTGCAAAGGTCAGCCGTCTATTGGCTGCCCAGCTATGCCAGCAGGAAGCGGCACTGGCCATACCGGCTATACAGGACATAGATGGCACAATTCTCACACATTCCCAGGCAATATCCTACGCGTTCATGCACTTTTATCAGACCCCCTTTTTTTATCAGACCCTCTATTTCCCTGAAACAGAGGAGGACCACACTAGTCTTGCCCCGTTTTTCGAGCGGGAACAAATACCTAGTCTTAATGATGAGGGCAGAACACTGTTAGAGGGGGAAATAAGCAAAGAAGATATAATGCAGGCAATTTCTAAACACCCTTATCATAAGGCTCAGGGTGAGGACAGATTCCCGGCGGAATTCTGTAAATGGTGAGTATCAGAGATGGTGGACTCCTTGGATGAGGCCTTCCACGGGGTGGAAAATACAGGTTCTTTGAGCCGTATCTCCAAGCAGTCCAGTCAAAACTGGGAAAGGACCCTCTCCTATGTGGCAGCTATCGTCCCACGTTCCCTCCTTATCGGGGATATCAAGATTCTAGCAGGAGTCCTGGTGGCCCGCCTTAAAAAAGTTATGCCGTCCCTTATCCCTCATAATCAAGTGGTATTTGTACCCGGCTGATCCTCCAGGAACCACCTCAGTACCCTGGCACATGCACTTTGGGCCGCCAGAGACTCCAGAGAGAAGGCGGTGGCCCTCTCCCTTGATGCTGAGAAAGCATTCTGCAGGATAAAATAGTGGTATGTTTTTGAGACCCTCAAACGTTTTGGCCTGGGGGATGGATTCATTAACAAAGTCCGCTTGTTATATGACTCACCCACGGCACAAGTCAACTGTGGGCAATATCTCTCCAACATGTTTCCCATTAAATGAGGAACTCGGCAAGGCTGCCCATTGCACCATTGTTATTCCTCCTAGCTTTAGAACCCCTGGCAGCTCTCATTCGACGGTCACCCCTCATTGCAGGCATGCCCATCTCAGGCGGCAGCTCCACTATCTACCTTTATGCTGACAACATACTGCTTACACTCACGGATCTCACCCATACGCCCCCAGCATTACGATTGATCTTGGCTGAATTTGAAGCATTGGCGGGATACAAAATAAATTGGGACAAAAGTGAAGTGCTTCCTCTGTCCCCTGTAACTACATTGTAGGAGGCTGGCTTGGTTTGTAGTGGGTACCTTGGGTACTTACACCTTATACCAGGTCCAGTTATCCCTTATTAGTGAAGTAGTAGTGTTAGCTATAGAAGAGCCGCTTAGGCTAATCTAGGAGACATGCAAAGCTCATGCAATACCACTTATAGTCACACAGTACTTATACACAAGTAAAGACAACACTCAGTGTTACCAAAAATAAAGGTAGTTGGGTGACACAGTATCAAAAATATCTTAGAGGCAATACTCCTTCTGGAGGTAAGTATTATACACAATATATACACTACACACCAAAATAAGATAAGTAATTAGACATAGGATAATGCAAACAATAGGAAATGCTATAGAATGCAATGGGACAAAATAGGTCTAGGGGCAAAACAAACCATATACTAAGAAAGTGGAATGCAAATCACGAATTCACCCCCTAGACATGTGTAGTGTGTGCAGAATCGCTGGGAGAGTAAGAATACAGTAAAGGTAAGTAAATTGCCCCACTAAAGAGCCCAGAAAAGCAGGATTAAAGTACTGCAAGTTCAATTAGGACACACTACACCTCGTGATATGGATTATTGCAGTAACCAACCAAGTCTGCAAACAACAACTGCTGGATTCTTGGATCTGAAGACCTGGAAAAGAAGGGGACCAAGTCCAAAAGTCGAAAGAAGTTCCAGGAAGGACAGGGAGTCCCTACCAACCCAGATGAGGGTGAAAAAGAACAGTGCACCCTAGGAAGATGCCAGCAGGTTCCTGCATGATGCAAAGGATGTCCCACGACGTGAAGCTGGATGCAGACATGATTTTGTGTTGGAAGTCACAAACAAGCCTTGGTTACGACAAAGTTGCGTTTTGCATCAAAATGGCACTGGCTGGACCCAGGAGGGACCTGGGAGCCTCAACTCTGTGTGAGGAGGAAGAGAGGGCCCTCAGGATGCCAGGCAGCACCCACAGGAGTCCCTGGACACGGGGACAAGGGAGGTGCAAAACGCGGTTGGTGCAGCACTACAAATAAGGGTCCCACACCGCAGGAGGTCAACTCAGCGAGGTGAGCGTCACAGGATAGAGTGCTGGGGACCTGGGTCAGGCTTTGCACAAAGGAATTTTGCAAATAGTGCACAGAGGCCTCGGGAGGTGAAGAAGACGTGGTTCACAGGGGTACTGTCGCTCTCAGGGAAGGCAAGGTATTAACTCCTCCAAATTGCGTCAGCAGGACCTCAGAACAGTCTGTGTTGATGGAGTCCACTCTCTGTGTGTCCAGGAGCACGCTTGTCGCTGTGAGAGGAGTCCAGGAGTACTGGTCATCGACTTGGAAGGTGCCTGTGTGAGCAGGGGAGTGACTCCGTCACCCCACAGGGGCTTTCTTTGGTCCTGCTGGTGCAGGATGAAGACAGGGGGTCCTCGGAGTGTGCACAATGTGGAAACTGTTGCAGTTGCTGACTGGAGCTGAAGTCGCAGAGGAAAAGTATCCCTTGTGATACTTTGTTGCTGTTACAGTGGTTCCTGGAGCAGGCTGCGGTGGATCTGAGGTCAGAGGATGAAGTAGCAGTGGCAGAGGATTCCTGCTGGAGTAGAATCTGAAGAGAACCCACAGGAGAGACCCTAAACAGCCCTGAAAGGGGGATTGGCTACCTTATCAGGTAAGGACCTATCAAGAGGGGTCTCTCTTGTCACCTGCTGGCACTGGCCACTCAGAGCCCTCCAGAGGGCCCAAACGCCTTGCAAAGCAAGATGGCTGAAGTCTGGGACACACTGGAGGAGCTCTGGGCACCACCCCTGCGGTGGTGATGGACAGGGGAGTGGTCACTCCCCTTTCCTTTGTCCAGTTTCGCACCAGAGCAGGGGACAAGGGGTCCCTGGACCAGTGTAGATTGGCTTATGCAAGGAGGGCACCATCTGTGCCCTTCAAAGCATTTTCAGAGGCTGGGGGAGGCTACCCCTCCCCAGCCTATAAACACCTATTTCCAAAGGGAGAGGGTGTAACAATCTGCTCTCAGAGGAAATGCTTTGTTCTGCCTTCCTGGGACTGAGCTGCTCAGACCCCATGAGGGCAGAACCCTGTCTGTGAGGTGGCAGCAGCTGTAGCTGCAGTGCAAGCCTTAGAGAGCTGGTTTGGCAGTATTGGGGGGTCTATAGTGGAGCCCCCAGGATAAATGGAATTGGCTCCCCAATACCAGATTTGGAATGGGGGGACAATTCCATGATCTTAGACACCTTACATGGCCATATTCGGAGTTACCATTGTGAAGCTACATATAGGTATTGACCTATGTGTAGTGCACACGTGTAATGGCATTCCCGCACTCACAAAGTCCCGGGAAATGGCCCTGAACTATGTGGGGGCACCTTTGCTAGTGCAAGGGTGCCCTCACACTTAGTAACTTTGCACCTAACCTTCAGCAAGTGAAGGTTAGACATATAGGTGACCTAGAAGATACTTAAGTGCAGTGAAAATGGCTGTAAAATAACGTGTGCGTCATTTTACTCAGGCTTCAGTGGCAGTCCTGTGTAAGATTTGTCTGAGCTTCCTATGGGTGGCAAAAGAAATGCTGCAGCCCATAGGGATCTCCTGGAACCCCAATACCCTGGGAACCTAGGTACCATATACTAGGGAATTAGAAGGGTGTTCCAGTGTGCCAATTAGAATTGGTAAAAATGGTCATTAGCCTATAGTGAGAATTTTAAAGCCACCCTCTCCCTTTGGAAATAGGTGTTAAGGGCTGGGGAGGAGTAGACTCCCCTAGCCTCTGGAAATGCTTTGAAGGGCACAGATGCCCTCCTTGCATAAACCAGTCTACACCGGTTCAGGGATCCCCCAGTGCCTGCACTAGCGCGAAACTGGACAAAGGAAAGAGGAGTGACCATTCCCCGGTCCATCACCACCCCAGGGGTGGTCCCCAGAGCTTCTCCAGTGTGTCCCAGACTTCAGCCATCTTCCTTTGCAAAGTGTGGGGGCACTCTGGAGGGCTCTGAGTGGCCAGTGCCAGCAGGTGATGTCAGAAAACCCCCCTGATAGGTCCATACCTGATAAGGTAGCCAATCCCCCTCTCAGGGCTATCTAGGGTCTCTTCTGTGGGTTCTCTTCAGATTCTGCTTGCAGGTTTCTTTCAGGAATCCTCTGCAACAACTTCAGCATCCTCTGACCTCGGATCAACTGCAGCCTGCTCCAAGAAATCCTGTAACTGCAACAAAGTGTCTACAAGAGACACTTTTCTTCAGCAGCCTCAGCTCCAAGTCAGCAACTGCAACAGTTTCCATGGTGTGCATACTCTGGGGACTCCCTGTCTTCATCTTGCACCAGAAGGACCAAAGTAATCTCCAGTGGAGTGACGGAGTCACTCCCCTGCTCCAAGCAGGCACCTTCCAAGGTGACGACCAGTACCCTGGGACTGCTGGCACGGCAACAAGCATGCTCCTAAGGACACAGAGGGTAGACATCATTGACATAGACTGTCCTGAGGTCCTGCTGACGCACTTTGAAGGAGGTAAGACCTTGACTGCCCCGAGAACGATGATATCCCTGTGTTTTGTGTCTTCTTTGCCTCCTGAGGCCTTTGTGTACTCTTTGCAAAATTCCTTCATACACAGCCTGGCCCAGGTCCCCAGCACTCCACCCTGCGACGCACAACTCGCTGAGTTGTTCTCCGGCAGCGTGGGACTTTCCTTTGTTGTGCTGCATCAACTGTGTTTTGCACCTCCTTTGATCCTGGATCCTTCAGCTTCTGGGGATGCTAGCTGGTATCCTGAGGGCTCTCTGAAGTGCTGAGAGCCTCCTCTTCCTCCTCACACAGAGTTGAGGCCCACCGGTCCCTCCTGGGTCCATCAGTGCCATTTTGATGAAAAATGCAGTTTTGTTGTAGCCAAGGCTTGTTGGCGCCTTCCAACACGAAATCTCATCTGCAACAATCTTCACGCCGTGGGACATGTTTTGCATCATGCAGAAACCCACTGGCATCTTCCTAGGGTGCATTTCTGCAGTCTTCAACTAACCAGGGACTCTTCTTTTGCACCTTCTTCTGTGTTGGCAGGGGCTCCTGTCCTTCCTGGAACTTCTTTTGACTTCTGGACTTGGTCCCCTTCCTTTGCAGGTATTCAGGTCCAATAATCCAGCAGTTGTTCTTTGCAGACTTGGTTGGCTGCTGCAAAATCCCAAAAACGAGCTGTAGTGTGTCCTAAGGAAACTTGCAGTACTTTACTCCTGCTTTTCTGGGCTCTGGGCATTTGCCTTCACTGTATTCTTACTCTCCCAGCGATTCTACACACACTACACTTGTCCATGGGGGAATTTGTGATGCACATTCCACTTTCTTAGTATATGGTTTGTGTTGCCACCAGACCTATTTTCTCCCATTGCATTCTATAGGATTTCCTACTGTTTGCATTGTTCTATACCTATTTACTTGTCTAAGTTTGGTGTCTAGTGTATATATAGTGTATAATACTTACCTCCAGAAGGAGTATTGTCTCTAAGATATTTTTGGTACTGTATTACTCGAATAAATACCTTTATTTTTGGTAACACTGAGTATTGTCTTTACTTGTGTATAAGTACTGTGTAACTATAAGTGGTACTGCAAGAGCTTTGCATGTCTCCTAGTTCAGCCTAAGCTGCTCTGCTATAGCTACCTCTATCAGCCTAAGCTGCTAGAACACTACTACATTCACTAACAAGGGAAACTGGATTCAGTGTAATGTGTAAGTATCCAAGGTACCCACTACAAATCAGGCCAGCCTCCTACAAAAATGCATTCTTGCATGAACCAAGGCTTGTTGGTGGAATCCAGTGGCGCAAACAGCCTGCATTCAACAACTCAATGTGGGACATCTCTTGCACCAAGCAGGAACCCGTAGCTATCTTCTTTGGTGCAAATCTGTACTTTTCTTCCAACCGGAGAATCCACTTTTGCACCTTCTTCCAGGTGGGCAGGGGCACCTGTTCTTCCTGGACTCTTTATTGACTTCTAGATGTGGTCTCCTCTCTCCACAGGTCTTCAGAACCAAGAATCCATTGTTGGTTGCTTGCAGTCTTGTTTGGTTCTTGCATAATTCTTCATCACGACTTGTAATGTGTTCTGTGGAAACTTGCTGTACTTTGCTCCTGCTTTCCTGAGCTCTGGGGTCGAGTACTTTACTTACCTTTGGTGTTTTCTTACCCTCCCAGTGCCTCTCTACACACTATACTTGCCTAGGGGGAATTTGTGATTCACATTCCACTATTTTAGTACATGGTATGCCCATAGGCCCATTGCATTCCATTGTATTTTCTACTGTTTGCACTATTCTATGACTGTTTACTTACCTGATTTTGGCTACTAGTGTATATATTGTGTATAATACTTACCCTTCAGAAGGAGTATTGCCTCTAAGATATTTTTGGCCTTGTGTCACTAAAATAAAGTACCTTTATTTTTTGGTAACACTGAGTATTGTCTTTTATTGTGTATAAGTACTGTGTAACTATAGTGGTATTGCAGGAGCTTTGCATGTCTCCTACTTCAGCCTAAGCTGCTCTGCTACAGCTACCTCTAGACAGCCTAAGCTGCTAGAACACTGCCTACATTTTACTAATAAAGGATAACTGGACCTGGTATAAGGTGTAAGTACCTAAGGCACCCACTACAAACCAGGCCAGCCTCCTACATTGGTGGCAGCGGTAGGAAAAGCACTTGCAATTGCTTTACCACTTTGTTACTAGTGCTTTTCAGAAGGAAAGTGTACTCCAATACTTAGAGCTATATACAATTGTAACTAGTAATCATTTTTCACTTTCTAAAAATGTCTTTCAAACTTTCTAAAAGTTTTGAAACGTTTTTCTTTTCTCTAAAAAATGAGGCCAAATAGTTTGCTAACTTTTTACTCTTCTCCCTGACTCTTTCTTTCACTATGTCTGTTGTAGAGGCTACCCCCGGGGTTGTAAACACAACTTATGAAAGCTTGAATTTTAAAAGTTTGAGGAGTCTCTGCTTAGAAAGAAGTTTAGGGATTGGGAAGAACCCCAAACAAGGAATTTCTCTTAAATCTCTTCCTGCAAGATGATCAGGAACATCCTACTGGTTAGGTACTGTCAGAGCGGGAGGTAGAGGGAGATTCCACCCAGGTAGATTCAGGAGACCGTTCTGAAGATCCAAGGGAGGGTCCTTCCATAGATCTTTCCCTTAATAAACTTCCTAGTGTAGCTGGTAGTGGGAAGGGGTCACACACAGGTAGAGCACCCTTCACACCTAGAGGCCAGGTCACTAGAGTTACTCAAGTTAGGAAAAGGTGCTCTGCCCATTCCCATGTCACTTCGGTCTCAGAGGCGTCACACACATCCAACTCTGAGGATCCGTCCCTAGATAGCGAACTCAGAAAACTGAGGTTAGAGGAGGCCAGACTGAGGCTACAGCAGCAACAGTTGGCCTTAGATAGGGAATCCCCGGCTATGGAAAGGGAAAGACAGGGGTTGGGGTTAGTTCCCCATGGTGGCAGCAGCAGTAGTTTCAGGAACCCTAGAGTTAGAGAACATACATTTGATTCCAGAAACCTGCACAACGTTGTCCCCCCCTCCTTGCAAGGGGGGATGACATTTACAAGTGGTTTGCTGCACTTGAGAGGGCCTGTAAAGTTCAGAAGGCCCCTCAAGCACAGTGTGCTGCTATCCTGTGGTTGTCTTTCACTGGCAAGGGGAGAGACAGACTCCTTATTGTCAGAGAAGATGACTCAGACAACTACCATGTTATGAAAAGTGCACTCTTAAATAGATTAGGCCTAACCACTGAATCATATGGAATCAAGTTCAGAGAAACCAGAAAAGAGGCTTCACAGGATTGGATAGACTTTGTAGACTGTTCAGTGAAGGCCTTGGAAGGTTGGTTAAATGGCAGTAAGGTGACTGACTATGAAAGCTTATACAATTTGATTTTGAGAGAGCATTTTCTTAACAATTGTGTGACTGATTTGTTGCACCACTATCTTGTGGACTCAGATCTGACCGCTCCCCAAGAATTGGGAAAGAAGGCAGACAAATGGGTCAGAACAAGGGTGAGCAGAAAAGCTCATACAGGGGTAACAAGGACAGCAAAAGGACAGATGGTGAAAAATCTCAGGACAAGCATGGGGATAAAACTAAGCACAAAGATCCTTCTTCAGGTCCAAAACACTCCACTGGCGGTGGGGATAAATCATCTTCCTCTCCTCACTCCACACACAATAAAAAGCCCTGGTGCTATGTGTGCAGAGGTAAAGGCCATAGACCAGGGATAAGTCCTGCCCAGGTAAAGCCCCTGAGTCTACCACCACTAACACATCAAGCTCTGGTGCCCTTAGCAGTAGTGGTAATAGTGGTGGGACTACTGGCAATGGTCAAACAAAGGGTGTAGTTGGGTTCACTTTTGGGCCCATCATAGAAACTGGGGTAGACAATCCCAACACAGTTTCTGTCACACCAGGTGGCATTGGCCCTGTCACCTTGGCTGCTTGTCCCCTTAACATGGACAAGTATAAGCAGTCAGTTGTAATAAATGGTGTTGAGGCCCAGGCCTACAGGGACACAGGTGCCAGTATCACTTTGGTGACTGAAAACTTGGTGTCACCTGCACAACACCTCCTTGGACAGAAGTACCAGGTTACTGATGTCAACAACTCCACTCAGTCTCTCCCCTTAGCTGCAGTTCAACTTAGTTGGGGTGGAGTTACTGGCCCAAAGCAGGTGGTAGTATCACCTAGCTTACTTGTAGACTGTCTCTTAGGTAATGACCTAGAGGCCTCAGATTGGGCTGAAGTAGAGTTTAGGACCCATGCATCCATGCTGGGTATCCCTGAAGAATTGTTTCTTCTCATTTCTGGTGAAATGAAAAAGCAAAGGAGAGAAAAAGGTCTGAAATCTCAGGATCCTTCTCCAGCAACAGGAAAAAAGGGTATCAAAGTATCCCTTCCCCACACTACCACTAAGGATACAATTCCTGTGGTGGGAGAAACTTCTCCTGGGGTGAACCTGTACCAAGGAAACCCTCAGCTACCACAGCTGGACTCCCAGAGGTAAAAGTACCTCTCTGTGGAACCTCTAAACCAGATGTGCACAATTGCACTGTTATAGTAAATTTGGAGCAACCCTGTCTTTACATAGGCACAGTGGACCACTCCCACTGCCCAACTTTAAAACGTACAAATAGAAACTCTGAGAATGTACGCTTACACTGTTGTCTAGGTAGAAAATCTCCAAACAGGGTGGTTTACACCCCCACAAGGAAGTAACCATAGAGTGGATGATAAAGTGAGTAACCACTCCCCTGTCCATCACCACCCCATGGATTGTCCCCAGAGCTCCTCCAGTTTGTCCCTGGCATTAGCCATCTTGGATTCCATGGTGTGGGGACACTCTGGAGACCTCTGAGTGGCCAGTGCCAGCAGGTGATGTCAGAGACCTCTCCTGATTGGTGCATACCTGGGTAGGTAGCCAATCCTGCTCTCAGGGCTATTAAGGGTCTCTCCTCTGGGTGTTTCCTCAGATTCAGCGTGCAAGACTCCTTCAGGAATCCTCTGCATCCTCTGCTTCAGCTTCTGAACGTCAGATCAACCGCAGACTTCTCCAGGAACCGCTGAAACTGCAACAAAGTATCAAGGACGACTCCTGTGACCTGCAATTTCAGCTCACGCCAGCATTTGCAACAGTTTCCAAGGTGTTCACGCTCTGAGGACTCCCTGTCTTCACCCTGCACTGGAGAACCGAAGGAATCTACTGTGGATTGACAGAGTCATTTCCCTGCTACTGCAGACACCCTTCTACGACAACGGCCAGTTCTCTGGGACTCCGCTCCTGACAATGAGCGTGCTCCCTGGAACACAGGTGGTGGACTGACGTGACCCAGACTGTCCTAAGGTCCAGCTGTCCAAATTTGGATGAGGTAAGAGCTTCCCTTCCCGGTTTGCCACAGTACCCCTGTGCACTGCGTTATCTCCAGTTCCTTGGGCTACTGTGCACTTCCTCCAAGATTACACTTGCCTAGGGGGGAATTCGTAATTCGCATTCCACTTTCTTAGTATATGGTTTGTGCTGCCCCTAGGCCTATTGCATTCTATTGTATTTTCTACTGTTTGCACTATTCTATGACTATTTACTTATCTGACTTTGGTCTCTAGTATAATACTTACCTCCAGAAGGACTATTGTCTCTAAGATATTTTTGGCCTTGTGTCACTAAAATAAAGTACCTTTATTTTTGGCACCACTGAGTATTGTCTTTTATTGTGTATAAGTACTGTGTAACTATAGCGGTATTGCAGGAGCTTTGCATGTCTCCTACTTCAGCCAAATCTGCTCTGCTACAGCTACCTCTAGACAGCCTAAGCTGCTAGAACACTGCCTACATTTCACTATTAAGGGATAACTGGACCTGGTATAAGGTGTAAGTACCTTAGGTACCCACTACAAACCAGGCCAGCCTCCTACATTGGTGGCAGCGGTAGGAAAAGCACTTGCAATTGCTTTACCACTTTGTTACTAGTGCTTTTCACAAGGAAAGTGTACTCCAATACTTAGAGCTATATACAATTGTACCTAGCAGTCATTTTTCACTTTCTAAAAAGTTCTTTTAAACTTTCTAAAAGTTTTGAAAAGTTTTGAAACGTTTTTCTTTTCTCTAAAACATTAGGCCAAATAGTTTGCTAACTTTTTACTCTTCTCCCTAACCTCTTTCTTTCACTATATCTGTTGTAGAGGCTACCCCCGGGGTTGTAAACACAACTTATGAAAGCTTGAATTTCAAAAGTTTGAGGAGTCTCTGCTTAGAAAGAAGTTTAGGGATTGGGAAGAACCCCAAACAAGGAATTTCTCTTAAATCTCTTCCTGCAAGATGATCAGGAACATCCTACTGGTTAGGTACTGTCAGAGGGTGAGGTAGAGGGAGATTCCACCCAGGTAGATTCAGGAGACCATTCTGAAGATCCAAGGGAGGGTCCTTCCACAGATCTTTCCCTTAATAAACTTCCTAGTGTAGCTGGTAGTGGGAAGGGGTCACACACAGGTAGAGCACCCTTCACACCTAGAGGCCAGGTCACTAGAGTTACTCAAGTTAGGAAAAGGTCTTCCTCTGTTCATTCCCATGTCACTTCGGTCTCAGAGGTGTCACACACATCCAACTCTGAGGATCTGTCCCTAGATAGCGAATTTAGAAAGCTGAGGTTAGAGGAGGCCAAACTGAGGCTACAGCAGCAACAGTTGGCCTTAGATAGGAAATCCCCGGCTGTGGAAAGGGAAAGACAGGGGTTGGGGTTAGTTCCGCCCTCAAGAACGCTACCCGCGAACACCACCGCCTGATCCGCGCTGCTAAAAATAACTTTTTCACCGACAGACTGGACAAAAACAGCCACAACAGCAGAGAACTCTTCAGCATCGTCAAGGAGTTCTCCAACGCCAACGCCGTCACGCCCTCACAGGATTTGTGCGAATCCCTCGCCACTTTCTTCCATCGCAAGATCAGCGACCTCCACGACAGCTTCGGACACCAGACCCAACATAACACCACCGAACCCGCACCCCCGGCCATTACCCTCAACAACTGGACCCACATCAACACTGAAGAAACCAAATCCATCATGAACTCTATCCACTCCGGCGCCCCTTCGGACCCCTGCCCTCACTTCATCTTTAACAAAGCCGACGACATCATCGCCCCGCACCTCCAGACCGTCATCAACTCTTCCTTTTCTTCTGCTACCTTCCCCGAATGCTGGAAACACGCCGAAGTCAACGCCCTACTAAAGAAACCTACGGCTGACCCGAGCGACCTGAAAAACTTCCGCCCCATCTCTCTTCTGCCTTTCCCAGCCAAGGTAATAGAGAAGACCGTCAACAAACAGCTGACCACCTTCCTGGAAAACAACAACCTGCTCGACCCTTCACAAACCGGATTCCGAACCAACCACAGCACGGAAACCGCCCTCATCTCAGTCACAGACGACATCAGAACCCTGATGGACAACGGTGAAACAGTCGCCCTCATTCTCCTTGACCTCTCGGCTGCCTTCGACACCGTCTGTCACCGCACCCTAATCACCTGCCTCCGCTCCACCGGGATCCAAGGCCAGGCCCTGGACTGGATCGCCTCCTTCCTCTCAAACCGTTCCCAAAGAGTTTACCTCCCTCCGTTTCGCTCAGAACCCACCGAGATCATCTGCGGCGTACCTCAAGGCTCATCACTCAGCCCGACACTCTTCAATGTCTACATGAGCCCCCTCGCCAACATCGTACGCAAGCACGACATCATCATCACCTCCTACGCCGACGACACCCAACTTATACTCTCCCTCACCAAGGACCCCGCCAGCGCCAAGACGAACCTACAAGAGGGTATGAAGGACGTTGCAGATTGGATGAGGCTCAGATGCCTAAAGCTGAACTCTGAAAAAACGGAAGTCCTCATCCTCGGCAACACCCCGTCCGCCTGGGACGACTCCTGGTGGCCCACGGCCCTCGGCACCGCACCGACCCCCACAGACCACGCCCGTAACCTCGGCTTCATCTTGGACCCTCTTCTCACCATGACCAAGCAAGTCAACGCCAGGTCCTCCGCCTGCTTCCTCACCCTCCGCATGCTCCGCAAGATCTTCCGCTGGATCCCCGCCGACACTAGAAAAACCGTGACCCACGCCCTCGTCACGAGCCGCCTGGACTACGGCAACACCCTCTACGCCGGGACCACAGCCAAACTCCAAAATCGCCTGCAACGCATTCAAAACGCATCGGCACGCCTCATCCTAGACGTACCCCGCAACAGCCACATCTCCGCACACCTGAGACACCTGCATTGGCTCCCAGTCAGCAAAAGGATCACCTTTCGACTTCTAACCCACGCACACAAAGCCCTCCACAACAAGGGACCGGAATACCTCAACCGACGCCTCAGCTTCTACGTCCCCACCCGCCTCCTCCGTTCCTCTGGTCTCGCACTCGCTGCCGTCCCTCGCATTCGCCGCTCCACGGCGGGTGGGAGATCTTTTTCCTTCCTGGCGGCCAAGACCTGGAACTCCCTCCCCACCAGCCTCAGGACCACCCAGGACCACCCCGCTTTCCGGAGACTCCTAAAAACCTGGCTATTCGAGCAGCAGTAACCCCCCCTTTCCCCTAGCGCCTTGAGACCTGCACGGGTGAGTAGCGCGCTTTATAAATGTTAATGATTTGATTTGATTCCCCATGGTGGCAGCAGCAGTAGTTTCAGGAACCCTAGAGTTAGCGAACATACATTTGATTCCAGAAACCTGCACAAAGTTGTCCCCTCCTCCTTGCAAGGAGGGGGATGACATTTACAAGGGGTTTGCTGCACTTGAGAGGGCCTGTAAAGTTCAGAAGGCCCCTCAAGCACAGTGTGCTGCTATCCTGTGGTTGTCTTTCACTGGCAAGGGGAGAGACAGACTCCTTATTGTCAGAGAAGATGACTCAGACAACTACCATGTTATGAAAAGTGCACCCTTAAATGGATTAGGCTTAACCACTGAACCATATAGAATAAAGTTCAGGGAAACCTGAAAAGAGTCTTCACAGGATTGGATAGACTTTGAAGACTGTTCAGTGAAGGCCTTAGAAGGTTGGTTAAATGGCAGTTAGATGACCGACTATGATGGCTTATACAATTTGATTTTGAGAGAGCATATTCTTAACAATTGTGTGTCTGATTTGTTGCATCACTATCTTGTGGACTCAGATCTGACCTCTACCCAAGATTTGGGAAAGAAGGCAGACAAATGGGTCAGAACATGGGTTAGCAGAAAAGCTCATACAGGTGGTGGTAATCCACTGCTGCTACAAAACATAAGGGTGTAATCCTCTTTTTTCACTCCTCTCTGCACTTTCAGTTTAAGGAAAGCAAAAATGATTAAAAAAAAGGTTGATATGTGATAGTCAGCAGGACTACACACCGCTGCTGATGCACAATAGCTACTGTATATGCTCCTAATACAAATCAGGCTGAATTTTTACGGGTGATCCTCGCAGAGCTGGGAGGTTTTGCAAAGGGGGATATTATCCTATTGGGAGACTTTAACCTTACATGGGACCCCAATCTAGACTGTACCCATTTACATTGGACACAAGCAGGCACATTCTCCAAGGCTACGAAATCTCTATTATGGCAATTTGGGTTAATTGACACCTGGCGAACTCTAAACCCTTCTGTCTGTGATTACACCTTTTTTTCCCATCCCACCACACATACTCTAGGATTGATCACACATTTACTAGCCAGTCTTTACTCTATGCTATCCGAAGCGCCACAATGTAGCCTGTTGCTCTCTCAGACCGTACAAGGGAAGAGGTAGTGTTTGACTGGCATACTCCTAAGACAGGGTACCATAGGTGGTACTTTCTGGCTGTATACTCGATGGACCCATCCACCAAGACTCAAATACGTAAAACTATAAAGGAAGTATTCACTCTCAACAAGCCACAAGACACGTCCTATGCTACAAATTGGGACGCCTTTAAGGCAGTCCTGAGTGGAAGATGCATAGCACTGTTATCCATACTGTCATAAAAAAAAGAAAGGCACCTATTAGAAGTTGAACTCACTACCTCCTAAAAGGCTCATAAAGCAACTCTCACTCCCGCTTCAATGACAGGTGACAGCCCTTAGGGTCAAGCTGAAGGCCATCTATGGGCTGAGGTAACACACCTACTCCTTCTAAAAAGACAACTTATGAACATGGCAACAAAGTAGGATCCTACTTAGCTCGCCAGCTACGAGTTAAACAAGAAAAAGACTATGGCCCTCATTACAACCCTGGCGGTAAATCCCGCTTACGCCATGCAGAAGACCGCCAACATACCGCTGCGGCTGCAGAATTCCGCTACAGGTATGAGGACCCACAGCTCGGAATCCGCCACAATACAGGCACCCACACAAGTCCACCAAACCAAAGGTCAGTGATAAACTGGTGATAACAAAACCGACACCGTCACGCCAACAAGAATACGCCCACACCATCACGACCCACGAATCAACGCGGCAGTCTTTCAACCGCAGTAATCCATTAGCGGTACACACCGCCACGCTTAAAATACACACATACTTACAAAACACAACCACATTGGACAAATCGAAATACACACACCTGATACACATACACACACCACACCCACACACCCAATCCAATATAAAGCACACACCCACATCACCCACAAACCCTTACTACCAGAAAGTTGAAAGCAGGACGTAGAGAGACACTACCTAAAACAACACCAGCATCCACAGACACACAACACCATCACTTACACAACATCCACACACCTCAAACAACACACAACAACACATCCCCTCACACCTCACAACACACACCACCTCACACATCACCCACACCACATCATGGCACCTCAACGACACCCCAGGTTCTCTGAGGAGGAGCTCAGGGTCATGGTGGAGGAAATCGTCTAGGTAGAGCCACAGCTATTCGGATCACAGGTGCAGCAGACATCCATTGCAAGGAAGATGGAGCAATGGCGCAGAATTGTCGACAGGGTCAACGCAGTGGGACAGCATCCAAGAACACGGGATGACATCAGGAAGAGGTGGAACGACCTATGGGGGAAGGTGCATTCCGTGGTCTCCAGACACCAGATTGCTGTACAGAGGACAGGCGGTGGACCCCCTACTCCTCCCCCACAACTAACAACATGGGAGGAGCAAGTCTTGCAAATACTGCATCCTGAGGGCCTCGCAGGAGTAGCAGGAGGACTGGACTCTGGTAAGCCAAATCTTTACTACTTTATCCCCCACCCTACCTGCATGCCATCACATACCCCACCCTTACCCTCACACCCATCACCCCAACAACCCACAGATATCCCACCAACACAACCCACACATCCTAAAAACAAGCCCTGCATGTAACACCAATGCATGGACACCCATCTCCAAAGCATGTCCACTACAGATACCCACACAGACCCCAAACCAATTATCACACAAGGACCAAGCCAAGAATGCAAACACTGGAGTACAGGGTCACTCACCCATTGCACAGGATGGCACACACAGATGCAATAATAATGCCTTTACACCCCTACAGGACCCCTACCCAATGTCACAGGACAGGAGGTGCCAGACATATCCAGCCCCCCCACAGAAGAGACCCACAGTGATGACAGCAGCTCTGCACAACTGGATCAAGATGACCAGCCGGGCCCATCAGCGACCTCGGGACAGTCGGTTCCCCTGACACAGTCACAAGCCACCACAGAGCCTCCCCCCTCAGGAAACACCAGCACAGCACAGCACCCACCCAGCGGGCCCATCCCTCTGTCCCCAGGACAGGTCAATCAGCAGTGTGTCCACCACTACAGGGAACCCAGGCAACCCCACTAACACAGGACGATCAGGGACCTGGGGGCAGTGGCAGTGGGCACACGGTTCAGGGGACAGAGGCACAGAACAACAGGGAAGCTGGGAGGACTGCTGTGCGACAGGGGGAGGACAGACCCAGGGAACCCACTCTCCACGAGGCACTCTCCAACATCATGGGAGCTTACCATCATTCCCAGGAGACGATTGCAACGGTACTGGCCAAGTTTCAGGAGACCCAGCGGCTGCAGGAGGAACACTACTTTGGGATCAGGGAGGACTTGAAATCCATTAACAACAGCCTGGTCACCATTGCAGGGGTGCTGCAAGACCTTGTCAACACCAGGAGGGACACAGTGGCACAACAAGGGGCCCCTGACACTAGCCTGGATGATGAACAGCCCTCCACCTCCGCCGGCGCTAGTGGACAGGAGGCACCGCCACAGGAACACAACACCAGCACCCCACACGACACCAGCACCCCACCCCCTGCAGATGGAGAACCACCCCGCAAACGGTCCCTGAGATCCAGGAACAAGACAGAGAACATTGCCAAGACCCCCGCCAGGAAATGAGACCCCCCTGAATGTCACCCTTCTGTCCCACTTTGCCACCCTGTCCATCCTTCAACTGCCATTGCTCCACTTCCTAAGCCCCTTTGGATAATGCACCTTTGAAACAAATAGACTGGACTCTGCCATGGACATTCCTCCACCACCCCCCAGCCCATTTTACAACCCCCTCCACTTCTTAGCACAGAAATAAACACACTTCAATCACAAAACAATCTGGAGTTAGTCTGTGTTTTCAAAAATGTGCAATAACCATGGAATATAGCAATGTCAATTTACTTGTGCACATACCGATGTAACACAGCTGTAGGCCTGGAGGAAATATAGCAGAGGGCACAAAGTGGGACCCACATCTGTGAAATGGAAAGTCAAAGTGACAAGTCAGGGTCCATACACTGAGTGAAAATGGCAGACTTATGCTAGCTCCAAAAATTGTATGAGATGTGGGAGGCAGTGACATCTTCTTACCTGTGTCTCACTGGAAGTATTGCATGATTATGTTGTTTCGGTTGTCGATATCCTCTTCTTCTGCCTCCTCTTCTTCACTGTCCACAGGCTCCACAGCTGCCACAAGACCACCAGCTGGCCCATCCTCCTGCAGAAAAGGCACCTGGCGTTGCAAAGCCAGGTTGTGCAGCATACAGCAGGCCACGATGATCTGGCACACCTTCTTTGGTGAGTAGTAGAGGGAACCACCTGTCATATGGAGGCACCGGAATCTGGCCTTCAGGAGGCCGAAGGTGCGTTTGATCACCCTCCTAGTTCGCCCATGTGCCTCATTGTAGCGTTCCTCTGCCCTGGTCCTGGGATCCTCACTGGGGTCAGTAGCCATGACATGTTTGGGTAACCAGAGTCACCTGCAAATATCGAGGGACAGCTGTTAGCCACACACTAACCCTTAGGGACAACCCCATACCCAGACACCTATTCGCACTGTATTGGGTCCTTGGCCTCACCTATTAGCCATACACAGTGCCTCTGGAGTTGCCCCATCACATAAGGGATGCTGCTATTCCTCAAAATGTAAGCGTCATGCACTGAGCCTGGAAACTTGTCATTCACATGGGAGATGTACTGCTCTGCCAAACACACCATCTGCACATTCATCGAATGGCAGCTCTTCCGATTTCTGTACACCTGTTCACTCCGTCGTGGGGGTACTAATGCCACATGTGTCCCATCAATGGCACCAATGATGTTGGGGATATGTCCCAGGGCTTGGAAGTCACCTGTCACTGTGGGCAAATACTCCACCTGAGGGAACACGATGTAGCTGGGCATGTGTTTCAGCAGGGCAGACAACACTCTGGACAACACGTTAGAGAACATTGGCTGGGACATCCCTGATGCAATGGCCACTGTTGTTTGAAAGGAACCACTTGCCAGGAAATGGAGTACGGACAGGACCTGCACTAGAGGGGGTATCCCTGTGGGATGGTGGATAGCTAACATCAGGTCTGGCTCCAACTGGGCACACAGTTCCTGGATTGTTGCTCGATCAAATCTGTATGTGACTATTATATGTCTCTCTTCCATTGTCGACAGGTCCACCAGCGGTCTGTACAACGGAGGATGCCACCATCTCATCACCTGCCCCAGCAGACGTGTCCTATGGAGGAGAACAGCGAGCAGAGAGTCAGCCAACACTGAGGTATCCCAATATGTCATTTCCACAAATGTATTAATCCGCAATGTGCCTGTAACTGTGTGTATTCCAGGCCTACATAGGTGTGACGCAGTTATTATTAATGCCATGTGGCCCCCTGAAATGGCGGCTGCCTGACCTGTAAGGTGGGACAAAGAGATCCGAGGTAACTGCGCTGGCGTTGTACACCATTGCGGTGGACGGTCGAAGACCGCGGCGCAATTCTGCATTGGTTAACATTGGGCCCTATGGGTCGGAGGAGCCAATGACGATGTATGCCGGCGGTGATGGTATGCACTGCAGCGGACGTGACCGCCATTTTCTGTCTGTTCACTCACTTGATACCTGATCTTCGACAGGAGAGGACCTACACTGCAAGTGCTGCTGTGACCTCGGTCTGGAAGAGACAATGGCATGTGCGTCTGGGGAAAGGGCCCCTGCCTTCACTGCACAGGAGTTGGAGAAGCTCGTGGACGGGGTCCTCCCCCAGTACACGCTACTCTACGGTCCTCCAGACCAACAGGTGAGTACATAGGGTGCAAGTTGTATGGGCTATGTATGGGTGGAGAGGGCTGGATGTAAGAAGGAAGGGGGCAGAGTTCTGTGAGCATGAAGGAGTGTGAATGCATGTGCCACATGGCAAGGGCAGGGATGTGGGCCACTCACTTCGATGGTGCAGTTGGTAATGACTTCTCTTCTTCCCCTGTACATGTCATGTAGGTCAGCGCCCACCAGAAGTAGGATATTTGGCGTGCCATCGCCAAAGACGTCCGGACCCTGGGGGTCCACCAGAGACCGAGCACCCACTGCCGTAAAAGATGGGAGGACATTCGCCGCTGGAGCAAGAAGACGGCAGAGGCTCAGCTGGGGATGGCCTCCCAACGTGGGAGGGGTGCCCGTCGCACCATGACCCCCCTGATGTTCCGGATACTGGCTGTGGCCTACCCTGAGCTGGATGGGCGCATGAGGGCATCACAGCAGTCAAAAGGGGGTGAGTACACTCTCATTCTGCTGACTTTGCGTGCAGTGGAGGGGTCTGGGTGGGGGAGGAGGGCTGTTGGTTTCCCTAGGCCAGGGCGAGTTCCGTAGGCTAGGCCCCTCCGTAATGCAGGCCATGTGCCACTCCACCCCACCTCTGTAGAGTGCCAAGTACAGGTATACATGCCCCTGTGTCATCTATGTGTGCAGATGTCCACCATAGCCATGTAGGCCATATCCCAGGAACTGTACCTCAGCCTATCCCAAGCACACCATCAGACCAGCCTGCACACACGTCAACACACAAGGGCAGCTCAGGCAAACATAGGCACCACACATCCCACAGGCACTCACACAAGCATCACCCACATACAGACACAGCAACATCCACTGCCTCCACTGTGTCCCCCTCCTCCTCGTCTCCGTCCTCCCTCCCAGTCTCGTCTACACTCTCACCTGCATGCACTACCACTACAGCCACTAGGACTCGCACCAGAACACCCAGCACCACACCCCGCTCCCCTGCACTCACCACCCCCACTACCATTTACACGTCCCCTGTGTCCTCTCCCAGTGTATCTGTGACGTCCCCTCCCAAAGTACACAAACGCGGGCACACACACATCCAACATCCATCCACCTCACGACAGCCTCCAGAACATGCACCTGCACCCATATCATCAAAAGTTACACCTCCTACAACCACCTCCTCTTCCTCCACTCCCAGACCCCCTCCAGCTACCCGTCCCGGTGTTCGTCAGAAACTTTTCCTGAGCAACGTTGACCTCTTTCCCACCACCACCCCCTCCAATTCATAGGTCCCGTAGTAGCACCTCAGCCAAAAAAAGGTCCGGTACCAGTGGTGCCTGTTAGAGGTATGTGGAGTGCACCGGGCACCAGGGCAGCCAGTGTGACACGGAGCCAAAGCACAGCCAGCCCCCCCCCCCCCTGTGAAGCACCAGAAGTTGGACAGTGCCCAACTGGAGAGGGTGAAGACTCCTGCCGGCAAATCCGCTCACAAGGGTCCCGGGGGGTGTGTCGAGTCAGCTGTGACTCCTCCCAAGGGCAGAAGAAGTCGCCAAAGTCTGGGAAGAGCAGCACGGCGGAGAAGGCCGCCATCATCCCCGCTGTCCAGGACGCCACCGCCAGCCCCATCGTTAGTGGTCCGGAGACCACCGCCAGAGTCAGTGCCCAGGAGGGCAGCACTATCGTCACTGGTCCGGAGACCACCGCCAGAGTGAGTGCCCAGGAGGGCAGCACAATGGTCACTGGTCCGGAGACCACCGCCAGAGTCAGTGCCCAGGAGGGCAGCACAATCGTCACTGGTCCGGAGACCACTGCCAGAGTCAGTGCCCAGGAGGGCAGCACAATCGTCACTGGTCAGGAGACCACCGCCAGAGTCAGTGCCCAGGAGGGCCCCGGCAGCCACAGCCCCGCTGGGCAATGAGGGACCGCCATGGCACACACCGCTGCACAGGTCAGAGACAGTAAAGTCAAGCACCGCTGAACAGGGCAAAGACCGCCATGGCAAGCACCGCTGAACAGGGCAAGCACCGCTGAACAGGGCAAAGACCGCCATGGCAAGCACCGCTGAACAGGGCAAAGACCGCCATGGCAAGCATCGTTAGTCCATGTGCGGCAGGGGCAGTGACGGAACTGGGACCGTCACGGGGAGAGTGATGCACTCTGGGCACCAGTCCTCCTCCAGAACCAGTGGAAAACAGAATCCACTACCTGAGTCCTTAACAGGATGAAGCACTCTGGGCACCAGTCCCCTCCAGAACCAGTGGAGACTGTTATCCACTTGAGAGTCTGTGGCTTTGCACTCCCCAGGATGGTACAGTGGGCAAACCAACCACTGCAAAGACTTGTGAGAATGTGGCTTTGCACTCCCAGGATGGTACAGTGGGCAAACCAACCACTGCAAAGACTTGTGAGACTGTGGCTTTGCACTCCCCAGGATGGCACAGTGGGCAAACCACCCACTGCAAAGACTTGTTAGACTGTGGCTTTGCACTCCCCAGGATGGTACAGTGGGCAAACCACCCACTGCAAAGACTTGTGAGACTGTGGCTTTGCACTCCCCAGGATACATCAATGGGCATGGAGCCCCGTTGTGGATCTGGCGTGGTGCTGTCATCCGGCTGAGGTGCCCCCCTCCCCTTCCCCCTGAGGTGCCTGTTGTATTTCTATCTGATGCCCCTGCAGTGTTCTCTCCGTTTCTGGACAGGTATCGTGTGTGGGCCTCGCCCATGCATTTTGGGCCCAGTGGTCCACGGACATTGAATGGTGCATACCTGCACTACTAAACGTGATGTTTATTTTTGGAATGTGTATATATTTCTGTATATATTAGCTTACTGTATTTTGATACATTACAATGGTTGTACTCATTTCCTTTTGTCTTTGCATTCTTCCGGGGGGGGTTGTGGGTTGTTACTGTGATGTTTGGAAATGCATTGGTGTGTGTGTTGTAGTGTGCAAGGGTTGGGGTGGGGGTGGGGGTGTTGCGTGTGTGTGTCCCTGACTTTTGCCTCCCCCCCTCCCCTATGTCGTAGGTCCAGTACTCACCGTTGTCTTTGGCGCCGGCATTGCTGATGTTTGTAGAGGAGCAGGAACACTATCGCAGGGAGTATTTGGAGTTCCGGCTCCATGGTGCCCTCCTTCCTCGTGGAGTGTGTTAAGGTGAGCGTTTTCCCATTGAAATGGCTGTTTCTGCCGTGTTTTTATCCACGGTGAATCCGCCCCGGAAAAGGTGGCGGATTGGCCTGTTGTAATACTGTGGGCGGTACTTTGTCTCCCGCCTGTCTGTTGGCGGTTTCCGCCACGGTCATAATTCCCTGTTTTTTTCCACCGGCCTGTTTGCGGTATTACTGCCACTTTAACACCGTCCGCCAGGGTTGTAATGACCCCCATATTCTTCTATGGCCTCCATTGTATGCTTTGGCTTCGCTGATAATTTTTTCACACTGACCTTGCAATACTTTTGTGTGTTGGAAAATCTTAATAAAAAAGATTTGACAAAAAAACATATCTTTACTTCTGTATGTTAGATTTTTGTTGTTCTGTTCTTGTTTTACTCAGATAAATATTGGTTTTCTAAACAGTTATAGAGTAGTTTTGTGGTGTTTTCCCTGTGTTACTGTGTGTGTGTGTGTCTGTGTGTACAAATACTTTATACATTGCCTCTGAGATAAGCCTACCAAGGAGGTCAGAAGGGGTTATTTTAGCTGTGTGAACTCCTTGCCCTGACTAGAGTGTTGGTCCCTACTTGGACAATATGCAAACCACTGCCAACTAGAGACCCTTTTCTAACAGTGAAGGAAAGAAATTGCTAAACATATTCATTCGTTTACCATGTGGTAGCAGGCAGGAATGGAGGCACAATGTATAGTCTTGGCAATCCTTATTCTGACTTCACTGTATTGTCAGAGGCTGATTTCATGATTTTCTGAACAGGATATAGATAACCAAGAGAGTAAAAACCTGCACTTGATATTTTCCATTTCAACCCGTGCTCTTCCTGCTAATTGAACCCTCTGTTTTCCACCTTCTTAAACCATGGTTAAGGACCTTACATTTCTAAACATGAAGGTCTCTATCCTCCTAATGCTCTCCCTCTAATGCTCTCCATATTTAGTGTACGCTGCTAAATTGAAATACTCACAAAAGGCTCATGGAAGGTCAGACTATAGACACTGTGAAGAGGAGGGCAGAGTGTTGCCTGTGAGGGGCTCTATCAGGCCTTCTCTAGTATGTGCAGCAGACCCCAACTCTAAAATGAAGGTTATATCCCTATCAACTCCTGCTTTAGACCTGTCAAAGGAGGTCTAGTACCTTTATATTCCACTAGCTTAGGATCCCTTATTTTTTGTAGGATGTTCAATGGTATGGAAATCTGCAGAGTTGTTGCAATATCTTCACCTTCATTCAGGGGTACGGAGCCCAACACTCTTCTCCTTTTAGCTCTCCGTCTGTTCTCTATGCCCAGTCTTGGAATCCATATGTGTCATGGCCATACAACATTGTCCAAGAGAGTGTCATTTAGTTGCTATTCTTAGTGGCACATGTGTCCAAAGCACTCCACTGCAGTCACTCTCTTTGTGAGGGTTCCATCTCTGGTTTTGGTGCCTGCGAACCTTAACACGGTGTTCCATTTTCATCATCGCTTGTCTACACTGACAATCTCAAGCATTTCAAATTGTTCAGAGTGAGTGTCTCACTTTGGGTCAGATGGACATCCCGTGTGCTACCCTCATCCTCTGCCATGTCACGTGAGGCCTTTGGCAATGAAGATTTCTGCTGACAGAAATCATGTTTGTCCCAAATAGCTTTAGATATTTACTCATTGGGGTGCACAATATGTTATTGCTAGGAATGACAACAGTTTTAGTTTTGGCCCCAAATGATAGCTCTGGGCCAAGCATGCACGTAGTTTAATACATGGGTTCAAGTGACCCCTCTTCTCAATGTACTTCAGCAGACAGTATCACTAAAGTCTCCCTCTTGGTGCTGCATGTAGCAATTTCTGCTACCGTACCGGCCGATGGAATGAAGGAAGCCAGTCAGGCTGATACACTGAAGTAACTCAGGGTGCACAGTCCTGGAACCAGCTACACCCACCCAGGTCTGTGATTGGGTTGACAAACTTCCTCAGTCTATTCTGGCTCAGCGCCACAGTTGGCCACCCCACTAGGGTGCTGCTGTTCACTTGTGCACCTCCTCTGCACAATTGTGATTGCTCTTCAGTGGGCCGGCACCCAGCTCCTCTCATTTTCAGGCCCAAGTGGCATAATCCACGTAAGAAATTATTTATTCAAGCTACCCTTTGTTCCTGCATGTAGTCTCAGCCAAGTAATCTCAGGCCTGTTTCTGCCAGATGTGGTCCCAAAGTGCTAAAATTCATATTTTATTTTCATGCCTGCCTTTATTTACATTTGTTTTGGAATGTAAAGTCTTTGTCAAATACCTTCTTACATATCCCTGTGTGGGTCGCTTATTTACATAACGTGAAGTGAGCATTCAATCTTTTTTTAAGATGATGTATCTGTAATTCTCCTGTCGTTTTTAGGTCTCAGCTAGACAGATTTGTGCTGTCTCTTCGAGACAGGCTGTATTTATTTTGTGGGCTTCAGCCACCCACAGACTTTCCATTTGCCAGCTTCATTGTCGCTCTCCTAATCTTTCTTCCCCTTTGTCCAAGGCATGCATTTGTCATTCCTCATACTGTGTTTAGCCCTCCCCTAAAGCAGGGACTAAGTACTATATCCATCCACTGGTCACCATTTTAGCATGTGTTTCAGGAACTACTTTTTTATTTGTCTAAGAGCAGTTCACAAGAACGCTGTTTTTTTGCTCTGAGCTCCTCTGTAAATTGCCCTGCAAATCCTGCTCTTATCTCCTCATATTTGCTGTGTATTCAAAGACAGAAATCAGATGTAAAACACTCTTTCTTTGTCTGACTTCAAAGTGAGTGGATTTTTTTCATGTCCCAAGGTTGCTTTTGTCTCTTATCATAGCAACTCCAAACAGTTGACAAGTCGAGGCTTGCCTGTGAGACCTGTCCCAAGGCCTGGAGGCCATTGTTTTTCATTACCTTGCTGATTTGTTGTGACCCTCTCACACAGTTCATGTACTACTTACAACTACAGACTCATACCAGAGAAAAAGTTAATGGGTTTTTATTGTTTTTTAAGTTTTTAAAGTTAACAGCATTTGAATCTGCCACACAACAGATGTGTGATATTTTAGACTCATGGTTACCCCCACTTTCAGCCTGTTTGTGAGTGTGTGTCAGTGTGTTTTTTTACTGTGTCACTGGGATCCTGCTAACCAGGACCCCAGTGCTCATAGATAAAAACCTATATGTCAGTGTGTTTTGCCTGTCTCACTGGGATCCTGCTAGCCAGGACCCCAGTGCTCATAGTTTGTGGCCTTATGTGTGTGCCTGTGTAGTGCCGAACTGTGTCACTGAGGCTCTGCTAATCAGAACCTCAGTGCTTATGCTCTCTCTGCTTTAAAATTTGTCATTGTAGGCCAGTGACTTCATTTACCAATTTCAATTGGCATAATGGACCCCCTTATAAGTCCCAAGTATATGTACCTAGGTACCCAGGGCATTGGGGATCCAGGAGATCCATATGGGCTGCAGCATTTCTTTTGCCACCCATAAGGAGCTCAGACAAACCCTTACACAGGACTTCCACTGCAGCCTGTGTGAAATAGTGCACACACTATTTCACAGCCCTTTTCACTGCACTTAAGCAACTTATAAGTCACCTATATGTCTAACCTTCACTTGCTGAAGGTTAGGTGCAAAGTTACTAAGTGTGAGGGAACCCTTGCACTAACAAAGGTGCCCCCACATAGTTCAGGGCCATTTCCCCGGACATTTTGAGTGCGGGTATGCCATTACACGTGTACACTACATATAGGTCAATACCTTTATGTAGCTTCACAATGGTAACTCCGAACATGGCCATGTAACATGTTTAAGATCATGGAATTGTCCCCCCATTCCAAATATGGTATTGGGGAGCCAATTCCATGTATCCTGGGGCTCCACTATGGACCCCCAGTACTGCCAAACCAGCTCTCTGAGGTTTGCACTGCAGCTACAGCTGCTGCCACCTCACAGACAGGGTTCTGCCCTCCTGGGGCCTGGGCAGCCCAGTTCCAGGAAGGCAGAACTAAGCATTTCCTCTGGGAGCAGGGTGTTACACCCTCTCCCTTTGGAAAAAGGTGTTACAGGCTGTGGCAGGGTACCCTCCCCCAGCCTCTGGAAATGCTTTGAAGGGCACAGATGGTGCCCTCCTTGCATAAACCAGTCTACACCAGTTCAGGGACCCCTTCTCCCCTGCTCTGGTGGGAAACTGGACAAAGCAAAGGGGAGTGACCACTCCCCTGTCCATCACCACCCCAGGGGTGGTGCCCAGAGCTCCTCCAGTGTGTCCCAGACTTCAGCCATCTTGCTTTGCAAGGTGTGGGGGCACTCTGGAGGGCTTTGAATGGCCAGTGCAAGCAGGTGACATCAGAGACCCCTCCTGATAGGTCCATACCTGATAAGGTAGCTAATCCCCCTTTCAGGGCTATTTAGGGTCTCTCCTGTGGGTTCTCTTCCGATTCTGCTTGCAAGTTTCGTTCAGGAATCCTCTGCAACAACTTCAGACTCTTCTGACCTCGGAGCAACCGCAGTCTGCTCCAAGAAACGCTGTAACTGCAACAAAGTGTCTACAAGAGACACTTTTCTTCAGCAACCTCAGCTCCAAGTCAGCAACTGCAAGGGTTTCCACTGTGTGCATGCTCTGGGGTCTCCCTGTCTTCATCCTGCACCAGAAGGACTGAAGAAATCTCCAGTGAAGTGATGGAGTCACTCCCCTGCTCCAAGCAGGCACCTCCAAAGGCAACGACTGGTACACTGGGACTCCTCTCACGGCAACAAGCATGCTCCTAAGGACACAGCGTGTGGACATCATCAACATAGACTGTCCTGAGGTCCTGCTGACACAATTTGGAGGATGTAAGAACTTGCCTTCCCCGAGAACAACAGTACCCTGTGTATTGTGTCTTCTTCGCCTCCTGAGGCCCCTGTGCACTCTTTGCAAAATTCCTTCATGCACAGCCTGGCCCAGGTCCCCAGCACCCCACCCTGGGATGCTCAACTCACTGAGTTGTTCTCCGGCAGCGTGGGACCTTCTTTTGTTGTGCCGCATCAACCACATTTTGTACCTCCTTTGAACCCAGATCCTGCGGCTTCTGTGGGTGCTGACTGGCATCCTGAGTGCTCTATAAAGTGCTGAGAGCCCCCCTTCCTCCTCACATAGAGGTGGAGCCCCCAGATCCCTCCTGGGTCAATCCAGTGCCATTTTGATGAAAAACACACTTTTGTCATTGCCAAGGCTTGTTGGTGCCTTCTAACATGAAGTCTTGTCTGCAACAATGTTCACGCAGTGGGACATCTTTTGCATCATGCAGGAATCCTCTGTCATCTTCATATGGTGCATTTCTGCAGTCTTCTGTCACGATTCACCCTGGGCTTACCGTCGATACTGGAGAGGGATGGTGAGCGGCCCAGGTTCCTGCAAGTCCTGCTCTGGCCAAGGTAGGGGCGACCCCTTCCGGTACCCACTGTGCTGTTTGACAATAGTAAGCCACTACAGTCCGTGCCCTCCAGAAGGCGTCCCAGAGGAAAAACCCCAAGGGGGGAAAAAACGTCCAACAGGAACTCCCTGAAACAGATGGAGGACACAAGGATTAGAACTCAGGATCCTGGAAATCTGGGAGACTGAAGACAGAACAAGAACGACTGGCGTCTCAAATGAAAACCTGCCGGAGCGTGACCACCACCGCTGAAGTGTTGGAACACAATGAGAAGAAGAAAAGGTTCCCCTTATATACCCCTAGGCAGGAAGTGATAAACAGGAAGAAGTAACACCACCATCTTGGTTTGGGAAGAAGCCATAACTAAAGATAGAAAATATGCCCCTGTGTAAGAGGAACAAATGCATGCAGGGAAGAAGGGAAGTGCACAGCATGCTGGGAAGGAGAAAGCATGCTTTAAAACTAAGCATGTAGACTGAGGAAGGTCCCAAAGCGTGTGGCATGTGAGTGGTGCTAGGGAGGGGGGCCCAGGCACCCTAGAGCAAGGTTACCCTCGCGTGCCGAGTGCAGCGAGGACCGCGACCCAATTCTGGGTCTCCGGCCCTGCCTCGCTCTAATTATAGCGCCGGAGAAAAGGGCTGCCACGGGTGCCGCGACCCTTGACCCGGACCGCGGCTTCCCCCGCGGGTGAGCTGGGTTGCGTCCCAGCGGCTCGCGCCGCAACAGTAGGTCCCCCCCCTGAGGACCCAGGTTTGTGAGGAAAAAGATGGAAAAAACGACGGATCAAAAGAGGGGCATGAACCGAAGGTGCATCTTCCCAGGAGCATTCACTCATAGGGTAGCCCTTCCAATGAATGAGGTATTGGAGACGACCACGGAAGACCCGAGAGTCACAGATTTCCTGGACCTCGTATTCAGGCACGTTATCAATCAACTGAGGAGGAGGACAGGTGAATTGTCTGCGAAAAGGATCAGGGATGTAAGGTTTCAGTTGTGAGACATGGAATACAGGATGTATTTTCCAAGTCAGAGGTAGGCGAAGACGAACAGACACAGGGTTGATTTTTTGAAGAATCAGGAATAATATCGAGGTTTAAATTTATTTTGGGTTAGTCTGAGAGGTAAGAATTTAGAGGAAAGCCAGACCTTATAGTGGATCTGATAACGCGGGGCTTCACAACGTTTCTTATCAGCCACCCTTTTCATGCTTGTTTTAGTGGCTACAAGATTTGAATGTATGACACGTTGGATACCCCGTAGTTGCCGGACTTATGAGGTAATGGCAGGAAGATTGGAAGTTTCTTTCAGAGGAATAGGAAAGGCCCTTGGATGGAATCCATAACAACAATAGAAAGGGGACACTTTCGAGGCACTGTGTACTGAATTGTTGTAGGAGAATTCTGCAAGTGGTAAATACGTAGACCGATTACTCTGCGTAGCATTACAGAAGCTACGTAAATATTGTTCGAGGCCTTGATTCAGCCATTCTGTCTGTCCATTCGTTTGAGGATGGAAACCTGACGATAAGGCCACCTCTATTCCTAATGTCTTACAGAATTGTCTCCAAAACCGGGAGATTTATTGAGGACCCCGATCTGAGATAATGACTTGTGGTAGGCCATGAAGCCGAAAGATCTCCTGGATAAAGATTTGGCTTAGTTCCTTAGCCGTAGGTAGTTTTCTTAATGCCGTGAATGTGCCATCTTTGTGAAGGAATCAATGGTTACCGTTATTACTCGATATCCAACCGAAGAAGGCAAAGAGCACATAAAATCAGTGGATATAGTGTGCCATGGACCTGGTGGAACAGATAACGGACGGAGTAATCCTACTGGTTTATTACGAGGTGTCTTGGCTTGTGCACATATGGGACAGGAAGACACATAGGGGGTCATTCTGACCCCGGCGGGCGGCGGGAGCCGCCCGCCTGGAGGGAGCCGCCATATGGCCGCTCCGCGGTCGAAAGACCGCGGAGGCCATTCTGGCTTTCCCGCTGGGCTGGCGGGCAACCGCCAGAAGGCCGCCCGCCAGCCCAGCGGGAAACCCCTCCCCACGAGGAAGCCGGCTCCGAATGGAGCCGGCGGAGTGGAGGATGTGCGACGGGTGCAGTGGCACCCGTCGCGAATTCCAGTGTCTGCAAAGCAGACACTGGAATTCAAAGTGGGGCCCCCAGGGGCCCCACGACACCCCTCACCGCCATCGTGTTCCTGGTGGTCGGAACCACCAGGAACAGGATGGCGGTGAGGGGGTCGGAATCCCCCATGGCGAAGCAGCAAGCTGCGCCGCCATGGGGGATTCCCAGGGCAGCGGAAAACCGGCGGGAGACCGCCGGTTTTCCTGGTCTGACCGCGGCCAAACCGCCGCGGTCAGAATGCCCTGCGGGGCACCGCCAGCCTGTTGGCGGTGCTCCCGTATCCCCGGCCCCGCCGGTCCTTGACCGCCGGGGTCGGAATGACCCCCCTAGTCCTCAGTATCTGCTTTGATTGTGGGCCACCAGAAAGAGCGAAGCAGGAGCTCTTGGGTAGCCTTCATTCATCGATGACCTGCGATGGGGGAGTTGTGGCACATATGCAGGGCTTCTGTCTGGACTATCTTAGATAGGTAGAAACAGGGCTTTGTTGTAATAATAGCATTCCCGATCTTTATAAAGCTGCGGTTGTAAATTGTTCATTTCAGTTGTTTCAAGGTTGGAATATTCAGTCTTAACTTTGTCTAGGAATGTCTGTACTAGGCCAATGATCTTATTATTTTCAAATAGGTTTTGTACAGGAGAATCGCTACACTCAGGGTAACGACGGGACAGGGCATCTGCCAAGATATTCTGAGAACCAGGGATATATGTGATGTAAAAATCATGACTCTAACAGTGGGGTGAGAATTTGGGGTTATGTGGGCGCTCAGGATCATAAATGGCACAAATTTAATTCAAACATCAATGAGAGCAAAAGAAAGAGGGGGTGCCAGCACAAGGGAACACACCCATCCCTTACAGGTTCAACAACCCCACACACAATGGTACAGAGTGCGGCACACCTCACAGACACTTATTTATATGCTTAAAAATTCCATAAGTAATCTTGACGAAATCAAATGTCAATTTTTTAATGTGCGTTTGAAAAGTCCATTCGTATTTGACGATTTGAATAGTTTTCTCATATGTTTGAGAACACCTCCAGTGGTACAACTTAAGCCATGTTTGAAAACACTTCCATAATAGTACAACTCAAGCCAACACGTGTTTCGTCATGGGAAATCCTTGTTCAAATCCCAAACGACTTCTTCAGGGCTCCTAATTAATAGGAATGGCCACTTTTATACGTCATCAATAGTGTTCATCCAATTTGTTTTGATGTACAGGTTGTAGAGTAAGTAATTGACCACAATCAGGATACAATCGCACTGTTCTTAAATATCAAGGAGCATGAAGACGCGAGTACGCGACTCCACTGTATCGTATCTGCAACCCGGAAGTCAAAAGGACTTCATGCTCCTTGATATTTAAGAACAGTGCGATTGTATCCTGATTGTGGTCAATTACTTACTGGACATGGAAAACCGTGCATACTAGGTTGTGGACCCTTTAAATAAGGAGTTTGGTCTACAACCTGTACATCAAAACAAATTGGATGAACACTATTGATGACGTAGAAAAGTGGCCATTCCTATTAATTAGGAGCCCTGAAGAAGTCGTTTGGGATTTGAACAAGGATTTCCCATGACGAAACATGTGTTGGCTTGAGTTGTACTATTATGGAAGTGTTTTCAAACATGGCTTAAGTTGTACCACTGGAGGTGTTCTCAAACATATGAGAAAACTATTCAAATCGTCAAATACGAATGGACTTTTCAAACGCACATTAAAAAATTGACATTTGATTTCGTCAAGATTACTTATTGAAATATATGTGATGTAAAAATCATATTGACTAAAAAAGAAAGCCCATCGAGCCTGCCGGCTATTTTGGCACTGAAAGTTTCTCAAGCATTGTAAATTCCGGTGATCTGACCGTGCCTCAAAAGGTTCTTTCGATCCCATAAGAAAGTGCCTCCACTCCGTGCAAGCTGTCTTCAAGGCGAGTAGTTCTCATTCTAACACCGAATAGTTCAGTTCAGAGTCAGATAGTATGTGTGAGAGATAGAATACAGGATGCTCTAACCCATCATCATCTTGTTTTTGTAGCAAGGCAGCCCCGATTGCTCTTTCTGAGGTGTCCGTGACAACGATGAACTGTTTGGTGGTGTCTGGATGCCGTCGAATGGGCACTTGAATGAAGGCCTTTTTTAGTTCTTGAAAGGCAAACTCGGTGTCTTGGGTCCAACAAAAACCCTTCCTTAGATTGCCTTTCTTAAGGGTTTGTGTAATATAACTGGTTCTCTGGGCAAAGTCAGCTATAAACTGTCGATAAAAATTGGCCAATTCCAAAAAACACTGAGTTTCTTTGATGGAAGAGGGGGATGGCCAATCCAGAATGGCTTGAATCTTATCTGAATCCATGGCAACATATACTTGGTTAATGCAATATCCCAAGTATTTTACCTCAGTTTGGTCAAATTCGCATTTTTCTGGCTTGCAGAATAGATGATGTTGTCTAAGTCTTTCTAATACTTGGAGTACATGTTTAGTGTGTTGTTCTGGGTGGACAGAGAATATTAGAATGTCGTCCAGATAGACAACCACAGTTTGGTGTAGAAGATCAGAAAAAATAGCGTCCATGAATCTTTGAAAGATGGAGGGAGCATTGGTTAGTCCAAAAGGCATCACCCGATATTCATAATGGCCGAAAGGTGTTCTGAAGGCAGTCTTTCATTCATCACCTTCCTTTATCCTTAAAAGATGGTATACTCCTCTAAGATCTAACTTGGTGAATTTCTTTGCCCCTCTGACGGCTTCTAAGATGTCCTTAATAAGAGGCAGAGGGTATCGATCCTTAGTAGTAATCTTATTCTTATTTAATCCTCTAAACTCCATGCAAGGACGCAAGTCTTTCGTCTTTTTTGGTACGAAAAAGAGAGGAGCCCCTGCAGGTGAGGAGGAAGGGGCAATCAAACCACTTTGTACATTTTCCTCTAGATATTCCTTGAGGATCTTTTTCTCAGGCTCTGTTAGAGAGTACATTCACCCAAAAGGAACCACGGAATCTGGTTCCAAAGGAATGGCACAATCGTATTCTCTATGGTGTGGCAGTTCTGGTCTTTCTGGTTTCTGGAATACATCTGCATATTCTAGATAATGTCTGGGTAGTCCTTGTAGAACGTTAATGGAACATCCCACCTTAGGTCTTGTAAGTAAGAGACTCTTCGGGGACCAATAGTTTCCTGCTAAATAACAGTGGTGTTGGCAAAAGTGGGAGGAAAGAGAAATGGTTCTAGTTTCCCAATTAATGTAGGGATTATACCGAGTTAGCCATGGAATCCCCAGGATCATTACGTGATGCGGTGAGGATATTAAGTCGAAGGAAATGTTTTCTTGGTGTTTCCCGAACTGTAGACATAAGGTAGGAGTGGTATGCTAGACAGGTCCCGAGGCCAAGAGTGAACCATCCACCATGTGGACTTGTTCTGGTACTTCCTTAGGTATTTGCAGAATCTGTCTTTCCCTGGCCTAGGTCTCTTCTAGGTAGATACCACTGGCTCCACAATCCAGCAAGGCCAGTGCTCTTTGTTCACGGCCGTCTGTTAAGTGTAAGGTGACAGGTAAGAGGAAAAGAGCAGTTCCTTCTTCCCTTGAGGAACAGATGGAAGGTATCTCGAAATATCCCGTCCTCACCCTTCTCACAGAGGACGGGAGTTAGCGTTTCCCAAGGGCTTGGCTGGACGGACGGGACAGGTACGAAGTAGATGACCAGCAGCACCACAATAAAGGCAAAGTCCTTTTCTTCGCCTGGTTTCCCGCTCACTAGATGATAATGGCCCTCGTCCCATGTCAATTTGCATAGGCTCTTCATCAGTAGTACCTTTAGGTTCAGAACGAGTCTCTTTGGAGCGATGAGGAAGGGTGCGGGACGTCATCGAGTGTGATGGTATACGACTCCTCTTCTTCTCCACCCTTCGCTTATTTAAACGATATTCTATTGCTAGGGTCTGATCCATTAAACCCTTGAGATTCTCCACTCTGGCGGAGTGCACTAGTTCGTCCTTAATGTCATCCCTGAGACCCCTGCGAAACAGGGTCACCAAAGTACGCTCCACCCAGGAAGTTTCAGCTGCCAACTGTCTGAATCGTGTGATGTATTGTAAGACGTCCTTACTTCCTTGTTGAATATCGCATAGAGCTTCCTCTGCTGAAGACTCCAGTCCAGGACGCTCAAACATTTGTTTAAAGGCAGCCACAAAGCTTGAATAATTAGACAGGCTAGGGTCGTTGCCTGTCACCAAAGGGGTTACCCATGCCAAGGCTGGTCCAGATAGAGCGCTGATCAAATATCCAACCTTGGTCTTGTCTTGCATGAACTGTGAAGGACGGAATGCGAAGTAGACTGTCAAGGCATCCAGGAACTCTCGCAATTTGTTAGGGTCCCCAGAGAAGCGAGGTGTGGTTGCGGAGACAGTAAGAACATCAGTGGCTCTAGAGGCTAAGGCTTGTCCGAAAGCCGTATTTTCAGTACGTAGCTGTTGGAGTTCTTGGGCCTGTTGTTGGATCATCAGGAGCAAGGTTTGACTTGTAGGTTCTGTACTCATCACAGGATTCTCCATGGTTCCGGACAGCGACTGGAGTTTTTGGTGTTGCAATCTGTCACGATTCACCCTGGGCTTACCGTCGATACTGGAGAGGGATGGTGAGCGGCCCCGGTTCCTGCAAGTCCTGCTCTGGCCGCGGTAGGGGTGACCCCTTCCGGTAGCCACGGTGCTGTTTGACAATAGTAAGCCACTACAGTCCGTGCCCTCCAGAAGGAGTCCCAGAGGAAAAACCCCAAGGGGGAAAAAACCTCCAACAGGAACTCCCTGAAACATATGGAGGACACAGGGATTAGAACTCAGGATCCTGGAAATCTGGGAGACTGAAGACAGAACAAGAACGACTGGCGTCTCAAATGAAAACCAGCCGGAGCGTGACCACCACCGAGGAAGTGTTGCAACGCAATGAGAAGAAGAAAAGGTTCCCCTTATATACCCCTAGACAGGAATTGATAAACAGGAAGAAGTAACACCACCATCTTGGTTTGGGAAGAAACCATAACTAAAGATAGAAAATATGCCCCTGTGTAAGAGGAACAAATGCATGCAGGGAAGAAGGGAAGTGCACAGCATGCTGGGAAGGAGAAAGCATGCTTTAAAACTAAGCATGTAGACTGAGGAAGGTCCCAAAGCATGTGGCAGGTGAGTAGTGCTAGGGAGGGGGGCCCAGCCACCCTAGAGCAAGGTTACCCTCGCGCACCGAGAGCACCGAGGACCGCGACCCAATTCTGGTTCTCCGGCCCTGCCGCGCTCTAATTATATCGCGCAGCCGGAGAAAAGGGCGGCCCCGGGTGCCGCGACCCTTGACCCGGACAGCGGCTTCCCCCGCGGGTCAGCTGGGTTGCACCACAGCAGTTCGTGGCGCAACAGTAGGTCCCCCCCCCGAGGCCCCAGGTTTGTGAGGAAAAAGACTGAAAAAACGACGGATCAAAAGAGGGGCATGAACCGAAGGTGCATCTTCCCAGGAGCATTCACTCATAGGATAGCCCTTCCAATGAATTAGGTATTGGAGACGACCATGGAAGACCCGAGAGTCACAGATTTCCTGGACCTCGTATTTAGGCACATTATCAATCAACTGAGGAGGAGGACAGGTGAATTGTCTGCGAAAAGGATCAGGGATGTAAGGTTTCAGTTGTGAGACATGGAAGACAGGATGTATTTTACAAGTCAGAGGCAGGCGAAGACGAACAGACACAGGGTTGATTTTTTGAAGAATCAGGAATGGACCATAATATCAAGGTTTAAATTTATTTTGGGTTAGTTGGACCGGTAAGAATTTAGAGGAAAGCCAGACCTTATCGTGGATCTGATAACGCGGGCCTCACAACGTTTCTTATCAGCCGCCCTTTTCATGAGTGTTTTAGTGGCTACAAGATTTGAATGTATGACACATTGGATACCCCGTAGTTGCCGGACATATGAGGTAATGGCAGGAAGATTGGAAGTTTCTTTCAGAGGAATAGGAAAAGCCCTTGGATGGAATCCATAACAACAATAGAAAGGGGAGAATTTCGAGGCACTGTGTACTGAATTGTTGTAGGAGAATTCTGCAAGTGGTAAATACATAGACCAATTACTCTGCGTAGCATTACAGAAGCTACGTAAATATTGTTCGAGGCCTTGATTCAGCCATTCTGTCTGTCCATTCGCTTGAGGATGGAAACCTGACGATAAGGCCACCTCTATTCCTAATGTCTTACAGAATTGTCTCCAAAACCGGGAGATGTATTGAGGACCCCGATCTGAGATAATGACTTGTGGTAGGCCATGAAGCCGAAAGATCTCCTGGATAAAGATTTGGCTTAGTTCCTTAGCCGTAGGTAGTTTTCTTAATGCCGTGAAATGTGCCATCTTTGTGAAGGAATCAATGGTTACCATTATTTACTCGATATCCAACCGAAGAAGGCAAAGAGCACATAAAATCAGTGGATATAGTGTGCCATGGACCTGGTGGAACAGATAACGGACGGAGTAATCCTACTGGTTTATTACGAGGTGTCTTGGCTTGTGCACATATGGGACAGGAAGACACATAGGGGGTCATTACAACCCTGGCGGACGGTGTTAAAGCAGTGGTAAGACCGCTAACAGGCTGGCGGTCTTTTCTTGAGGATTATGACCATGGCGGTTACCGCCATGGTCATCCGCCGCTTCACCGTTCCGCCCGCTAGGGCGGAGACGACTGCTGGGCTGGAGACCTGGGTCTCCAGCCCGGCAGCCGTGACAATACCGCCGCCGGTATTTTGACCCGGCTTACCGCCGTGGATTTCCAGCGGTGGGAACCGCCATGAAATCCATGGCGGTAAGCACTACCAGTGCCAGGGAATTCTTTCCCTGGCACTGATAGGGATCTCCCCCAACCCCCACCCCTACCCCGACTCCCTCCCCTACACCCCCCACCACTCCTGCCACCCCCCAAGGGAGGCAGGACCCCCCTCCCCACCCCGACCCCCATCATTACCTTACACATACACACCCAACACGCATGCAGGCACCACCAACACACATACACGCACACACACCGACATACATGCCAACATCCTCACACACAGTCAGACACGCACACCCACATTCAAACATACACACACACATCCATACAGACATACCTACAGACATACATGCACTAATTCCCAAAACACACAACACCCCCGCAAGCATACACGCACTCACACACCCCCTCTACATACACCCACGCACACCCCCATGCACCCACACAACACCCCCCCTCAACCCCCTCCCCTAACGGACGATCGACTTACCTGTTCCGTCGATCCTCCAGGAGGGGACGGGAGCCATGGGGGCAGCTCCGCCGACACCACACCGCCAACAGAACACCGCCGCGCCGAATCACAGGACGTGATTCGCTGGGCGGTGTTCTGTTGGCGTGGCGGTGGAGGTGGAGCAACCTCCTCTTCCCCGCCGCCCGTCACTATGGCTGTTGGCGGCTCTCTGTCGGAAAAACGACAGAGAGCTGCCAACAGTCATAATACGCCGAGCGGAAAACCGCCACCACTGGCGGTCTTCAGCACGGCGGTCCCTCGGCAGTCTTGTCAAAAGACCGCCGAGGTTGTAATGACCCCCATAGTCCTCAGTATCTGCTTTGATTGTGGGCCACCAGAAAGAGCGAAGCAGGAGCTCTTGGGTAGCCTTCATTCCGCGATGACCTGCAATGGGGGAGTCGTGGCACATACGTAGGGCTTCTGTCTGGACTATCTTAGTAGGTAGAAACAGGGCTTTGTTGTAATAAAAGTATTCCTGGTCTTTATGAAGCTGCAGTTGTAAATTGTTCATTTCAGTTGTTTCAAGGTTGGAATATTCAGTCTTAACTTTGTCTAGGAATGTCTGTACTAGGCCAATGATCTTATTATTTTCAAATAGGTTTTGTACAGGAGAATCGCTACACTCAGGGTAACGACGGGACAGGGCATCTGCCAAGATATTCTGAGAGCCAGGGATATATGTGATGTAAAAATCATATTGACTAAAAAAGAAAGCCCATCGAGCCTGCCGGCTATTTTGGCACTGAAAGTTTCTCAAGCATTGTAAATTCCGGTGATCTGTCCATGCCTCAAAAGGTTCTTTCAATCCCATAAGAAAGTGCCTCCATTACGTGCAAGCTATCTTCAAGGCGAGTAGTTCTCGTTCTAACACCGAATAGTTCAGTTCAGAGTCGGATAGTATGTGTGAGAGATAGAATACAGGATGCTCTAACCCATCATCATCTTGTTTTTGTAGCAAGGCAGCCCCGATTGCTCTTTCTGAGGCGTCTGTGACAGCGATGAACTGTTTGGTGGTGTCTGGTTGCCGTAGAATGGGGGCTTGAATGAAGGCCTTTTTTAGTTCTTGAAAGGCAAACTCGGCGTCTTGGGTCCAACAAAAACCCTTCCTTAGATTGTCTTTCTTAAGGGTTTGTGTAATATAACTGGTTCTCTGGGCAAAGTCAGCTATAAACTGTCAATAAAAATTGGCCAATCCCAAAAAACACTGAGTTTCTTTGATGGAAGAGGGGGATGGCCAATCCAGAATGGCTTGAATCTTATCTGAATCCATGGCAACACCTACTTGGTTAATGCAATATCCCAAGTATTTTACCTCAGTTTTGTCAAATTCGCATTTTTCTGCCTTGCAGAATAGATGATGTTGTCTAAGTCTTTCTAATACTTGGAGTACATGTTTAGTGTGTTGTTCTGGGTGGACAGAGAATATTAGAATGTCGTCCAGATAGACAACCACAGTTTGGTGTAGAAGATCAGAAAAAATAGCGTCCATGAATCTTTGAAAGATGGAGGGAGCATTAGTTAGTCCAAAAGGCATCACCTGATATTCATAATGGCCGAAAGGTGTTCTGAAGGCAGTCTTCCATTCATCACCTTCCTTTATCCTTAAAAGATGGTATGCTCCTCTAAGAACTAAATTGGTGAATTTCTTTGCCCCTCTGAAGGCTTCTAAGATGTCCTTAATAAGAGGCAGAGGGTATCGATCCTTAGTAGTAATCTTATTTAATCCTCTAAGGTCTATGCAAGGACGCAAGTCTTTCGTTTTTTTTGGTACGAAAAAGAGAGGAGCCCTTGCAGGTGAGGAGGAAGGGGCAATCAAACCACTTTGTACATTTTCCTTTAGATATTCCTTGAGGATCTTTTTCTCAGGCTCTGTTAGAGAGTACATTCGCCCTAAAGGAACCACGGAATCTGGTTCCAAAGGAATGGTGCAATCGTATTCTCTATGGGGTGGCAGTTCTGGTCTTTCTGGTTTCTGGAATACATCAGCATATTCTAGATAATGTCTGGGTACTCCTTGTAGAACAATAATGGAACATCCCACCTTAGGTGGTGTAAGTAAGAGACTCTTCGGGGACCAATAGTTTCCTGCTAAATAACAGTGGTGTTGGCAAAAGTGGGAGGAAAGAGAAATGGTTCTAGTTTCCCAATCAATGTAGGGATTATGCAGAGTTAGCCATGGAATCCCCAGGATCATTACGTGATGCGGTGAGGATATTAATTCGAAGGAAGTGTTTTCTTGATGTTTCCCGAACTGTAGACATAAGGTAGGAGTGGTATGCTGGACAGGTCCGGAGGCCAAGAGTGAACCATCCACCGTGTGGACTTGTTCTGGTACTTCCTTAGGTATTTGCAGAATCTGTCTTTCCCTGGCCCAGGTCTCGTCTAGGTAGATACCACTGGCTCCACAATCCAGCAAGGCCAGTGCTCTTTGTTCACGGCTGTCTGTTAAGTGTAAGGTAACAGGTAAGAGGAAAAGAGCAGTTCCTTCTTCCCTTGAGGAACAGATGGAAGGTATCTCGAAATATCCCGTCCTCACCCTTCTCACAGAGGACAGGAGTTAGCGTTTCCCAAGGGCTTGGCTGGACGGACGGGTACGAAGTAGATGACCAGCAGCACCACAATAAAGGCAAAGTCCTTTTCTTCGCCTGTTTTCCCTCTCACTAGATGATAATGGCCCTCGTGCCATGTCAATTTGCATAGGCTCTTCATCAGTAGTACCTTTAGGTTCAGAACGAGTCTCCTCGGAGCGATGAGGAAGGGTGCGGGACGTCATCGAGTGTGATGGTATACGACTCCTCTTCTTCTCCACCCTTCGCTCATTTAAACGATATTCTATTGCTAGGGTCTGATCCATTAAACCCTTGAGATTCTTCACTCTGGCGGAGTGCACTAGTTCGTCCTTAATGTTATCCCTGAGACCCCTGCGAAACAGGGTCACCAAAGTACGCTCCACCCAGGAAGTTTCAGCTGCCAACTGTCTGAATCGTGTGATGTATTGTAAGACGTCCTGACTTCCTTCTTGAATATCGCATAGAGCTTCCTCTGCTGAAGACTCCAGTCCAGGACGCTCAAACATTTGTTTAAAGGCAGCCACAAAGCTTGAATAATTAGACAGGCTAGGGTCATTGCCTGTCACCAAAGGGGTTGCCCATGCCAAGGCTGGTCGAGATAGAGCGCTGGTCAAATATCCAACCTTGGTCTTGTCTTGCATGAACTGTGAAGGACGGAAAGCGAAGTAGACTTTCAAGGCACCCAGGAACTCTCGCAATTTGTTAGGGTCCCCAGAGAAGCGAGGTGTGGTTGAGGAGACAGTAGGAACATCAGTTGCTCTAGAGGCTAAGGCTTGTCGGAAAGCGGTATTTTCGGTACGTAGTTGTTGGAGTTCTTGGGCCTGTTGTTGGATCATCAGGAGCAAGGTTTGACTTGTTGGTTCTGTACTCATCACGGGATTCTCCATGGTTCCGGACAGCAACTGGAGTTTTTGGCGTTGCAATCTGTCACGATTCACCCTGGGTTTACCGTCGATACCGGAGAGGGAAGGTGAGTGGTCCTGGTTCCTGCAAGTCCTGCTCTGGCCGAGGTAGGGGCAACCCCTTCCAGTAGCCACGGTGCTGTTTGACAATAGTAAGCCACTACAGTCCGTGCCCTCCAGGAGTCCCATAGGAAAAACCTCCAACAGGAACTCCCTGAAACAGATGGAGGACACAAGGATTAGAACTCAGGATCCTGGAAATCTGGGAGACTGAAGACAGAACAAGAACGACTGGTGTCTCAAATGAAAACCAGCCGGAGCATGACCACCACCGCTGAAGTGTTGCAACGCAATGAGAAGAAGAAAAGGTTCCCCTTATGTACCCCTAGACAGGAAGTGATAAACAGGAAGAAGTAACACCACAATCTTGATTTGGGAAGAAGCCATAACTAAAGATAGAAAATATGCCCCTGTGTAAGAGGAACAAATGCATGCAGGGAAGAAGGGAAGTGCACAGCATGCTGGGAAGGAGAAAGCATGCTTTAAAACTAAGGAAGGTTCCAAAGCGTGTGGCAGGTGAGTGGTGCTAGGGAGGGGGGGCCCAGGCACCCTAGAGCAAGGTTACCCTCGCGCGCCGAGCGGAGCGAGGACCGCGACCCAGTTCTGGGTCTCCGGCCCTGCCGCGCTCTAATTATAGCGCGCGGACGGAGAAAAGGGCCGCCGTGGGTGCCGCGACCCTTGACCTGGACCGCGGCTTCCCCGTGGGTCGGCTGGGTTGCGCAGCAGCGGCTCGCGGCACAACATCTTCTACTAACCAGGGACTTTTCTTTTGCACCCTCTTCTAGGTTGGCAGGGGCTCCTGTCCTTCCTGGAACTTCTTTCGACTTCTGGACTTGGTACCCTTCCTTTGTAGGTCTTCAGGTCCAATAATCCAGCAGTTGTTCTTTGCAGATTGGTTGGCTGCTGCAAAGTCCCAAAAACGAGGTGTAGTATGTCCTAAGGAAACTTGCAGTACTTTACTCCTGCCTTTCTGGACTCTGGGGTGGGGTAATTTACTTACCTTTACTGTATTCTTACTCTCCCACTGATTCTGCATACACTACACTTCTCTAGGGGGGAATTTGTGATTCACATTCCACTTTTTTAGTATATGGTGTGTGTTGCCCATAGACCTCTTTTCTCCCATTGCAATCTATAGGATTGCCTACTGTTTGCATTGTTCTATGACTTTTTACTTGTCTAATTTTAGTGTCTAGTGTATATATTGTGTATAATACTTACCCCAAGAAGGAGTATGGCCTCTAAAATATTTTTTGCCTTGCTTCACTAAAATAAAGTACCTTTATTTTTGGTAACACTGAGTATTGTCTTTTATTGTGTATAAGTACTGTGTAACTATAGTGGTATTGCAGGAGCTTTGCATGTCTCCTAGTTCAGCCTAATCTGCTCTTCTCTGCTACCTCTAGACAGCCTAAGCTGCTAGAGCACTGCCTACATTTCACTAATAATGGATAACAGGACCGGGTATAAGTTGTAAGTACCTTGGGTACCGACGGCAAACCAGGCCAGCCTCCTACACCGAGGGACAGTAGAGGAGGCCCCAGAGAGCAGGGTGTCTCGATGAGAGAGTTGAGGAAGCCCTGAACCTTAAAGCTGTGCCAGTGCAGGGCCACTGACTGTTGAGTGCACTCTACTGGGCCGAATTTATGGCTCCCAAGAAGTCCAAACTACTTTGGTCTAGCGCATGACCACCTCTCAATGGTAGATGCGCCTTCTGAAGCTACGATGACCCTGACCAAAGATGATCACCTCTCCTCACTCAGCACTTTTAAAACGGAATAGAGAGAAAAAATCAAAGCAGATATAATGTCCTCCTTCGATGCCTTCAAGTCAGAATTCAAATCCCTCTGATCTCTCTCCAAACAGATGTGGTCTCGGTGGGCACAAGGATACTAGATCTCGTGAATAAACATCTGGAGCTGGTACGCCATCTAGGCTAGGTGACAGCGCCTTTAGAACATTTAAAGACACAACTAAATCAGCCCTTTTGAAATGTGAAGACCTGGAAAATAGGTCTAGGAGGGATAATATTTGCAAAAGAGGCTTGGCGAACTGCACAAAGGGCCCCAACCTGGAAGCCTTTGTTATAGTTATTTTTTTCAGATATACTGGGAGGACAACAGCAAGAAGTCCAAATAGAGCAAGTACATCGAGTGGGCCCTCCATACAGAGGAGAAGGCAAGAGACCCAGAGACATACTAGCAAAAATGCACTCCTTCAAGACCAAGTAATAAATTCTCCAACCAGCTAGGAAGCTAGTCCAGATCTCTTTCCAGGGAGTGACATGTGACCTCTATCAAGATACAGTGCCCGCTTCACTGGAGCACAGACTACTGTTCAGACGAATGACTGAGGCCCTTCATAAGACTCAGATTAGAAATAGGTGGATTTATCCAGTTGCAAATGCTTTTGAACTTCACAAAAAAGTCCCCACTGCACGATGATCAAAGAAGCGGCCACTATTCTGGCCATATCAATACCAGAGGCAACAGATTTTGAGGAACCAGGTGGGAGCTCCTCCCAGGATCCTCAAGTAGACCTTAGGGAAGGAACTTGGTGACTTCCCAGCAAAGGAAGACATGACAGGAAAAAATTAAGACTCCTCTAGCAGTCTTTGCACCCTAGCTAACCAGATGGGAAACAGGGCTCTTGGACATAAGTTGAAGCAACCCAAAATTGTCCACCCTTTAACTGGCACAAGGCTGGGAAGATACATTCATCATATCTGATCAATAGAGTATTATATTGCAGACTGTCTTCGGCCTGTCGCCTCTGTCCAATAATAGAGGAACCCGACCAGGGCCGCCTTGCAAATTCACAATCTCCTGATGTGAGGAGGTGGGGTAGGCGAGTGGGTGCCTGTTCCACACATCGAGTCACATTATGGTGACCTCTCGCCACACACCAAATGTGAAACATTTATATATTCTTATCTATTGTTCATTTTTGTTATGTTATATTTTAAAAGTTGATCGGTGGAAATGCTAAGGTAGGGGCCATTCATGTTGGGGAGGCGTATGGTAGATAGGCTACATAACAACACTATTACTATACGAGAGCCACTATAGACCTCTTTAGTCATGTACTGACCCATCGTTCTTAATGCGCTCTCATGGAAATTTAAGGGCCCTAATTCACCTCATAAATGCCAACAAGTCTAGAAATACATATCAGACCAACACGTTGAAATGTTAGCTCTCCAATTAGCTAATTTGAAGTGGTCCAATGACCATAGACTACGCCATGGAAGCTATTCCCTATGCTATACATCTACTGCTGCTACAAAACATAAGGGTGTGACCCTCTTTTTTCACTCCTCTCTGCACTTTCAATTCAAGGACAGCAAAAATTATTTAAAAAGGTTTATATGTGACAGTCAGCGGGACTATACACCGCTGCACAATAGCTACAGTATATGCTCCTAATACAAATCAGGCCAAATTCCTCCGGGTAATCCTCACAGAGCTGGGAGGTTTTGCAGAGGGGGATATTATCCTATTGGGAGACTTTAACCTTATATGGGACCCCAATCTAGACTGTACCCATTTACATTGGACACAAGCAGGCACATTCTCCAAGGCTACAAAATCTCTATTATGGCAATTTGGGTTAATTGACACCTGACGAACTATAAACCCTTCTGTCATCTTTTTTCCCATCCCACCACACATACTCTAGGATTGATCACACATTTACTAGCCAGTCTTTACTTTATGCTATCCGAAGCACCACAATGTAGCCTGTTGCTCTCTCAGACCGTACAAGGGAAGAGGTAGTGTTTGACTGGCATACTCCTAAGACAGGGCACCATAGGTGGTACTTTCTGGCTGTACTTTCGATGGACCCATCCACCAAGACTGAAATATGTAAAACTATAAAGAAATTATTCACTCTCAACAAGCCACGTCCTATGCTACAAATTTGGACGCCTTTAAGGCGGTCCTGAGTGGAAAATGCACAGCGCTGTTATCCACACTGTCACTAAAAAAACAAAAGAAAGACAACTATTAGAAGTTGAACTCTGCAAAGGCTGATAAAGCAACTCTCACTCTTCACTCCAATGACAGGTGACAGCCCTTAGGGTCAAGTTGAAGGCCATCTATGGCAACCTGCGCATTCTAAAAAGACAACTTACGAACATGGCAACAAAGTAGGATCCTACTTAGCTCGCCAGCTATGAGTTAAACAAGAAAAAGACTATATCCCCTTATACATGAACGAGAAGTGCACTTCATGTAACTGAGCAATGCAAAGCAGCTCAATTTGGAGACTTTTATAGGCAACTCTATTCTGCTGACTCTACTGATAGAGAAGCTCAGAAAGACTACCTTGACAGGGTCTCACCCCCTCAGCTCCGACCAGATACTCGGGAGACGCTTGACAAACCCATCACCGGAGAAGAGATTCTAGCAGCTATTTTTACACTTACACCCCAAACATCCTGCAGTTTCAATGGGCTGATTGCAATGTTTTATAAAACCTTTAGTTCTGATTGTTCCGGCGCTTAATAATGCTGTTTAACCACATAGTGGATACACAAGCGACTACCGACTCCATGAGCGAGGCCCTCATCACGGTCATTCCCAAACCCGGGAAAGATCCCCATAATGCTCATCCTATTGGTCGATTACTTTATGAAACCTAGATGTTAAGCTTTACAGTAAGATAATAGCCACTATTTTGGCGGACACCATGCCCGACTTGATCCACCCGGATCTGTCGGCCTTTATTAAAGGCCAACAAGCCCACGATAAATTAGCTGCATGGTCCATCTCATAGAAAAAGTGACGAAGAAAAAGATCCCAAAAACGTTGCTACTACTCAACACCGAAAAGGCAATTAACAGGGTGGATTGGAAATTCCTGTTTCCTACTCTTGGCCGCTTTGCGTTTGGGGAACGTTTCCTTTCCATGATATCTGCAAATTATGCCTCCCCCCCCCAGAGTATTAGTGAATGGAATGACATCGGACATCTTTGAGTTGACGAGGGACACTAGACAAGGGTGCCTTTTGTCACCATTATTGTTTGCACTTAGCATAGAACCCCTGCTGGCCCAAATTCGGGCATCCAAATCCATCTCTGGCCTTCTGTTTGCCCAAGAGGAGCACAAAATATCCCTGTTTGAGGATAATGTTCTTTGGACTCTTATATCCCCTGAGACTTCTTTGCCAGCAATGCAGGACTGCCTCCGACATTTCAAATCAGTGGCAGGCTTCAAGGTTAATCTTCAAAAATCATATATGCTCAATCTAACAGTTCCCCTCAAAGACATGGAAAAACTGCATCTCTTCCCTCTCACTGGGCTCAGAAGGAGATCACCTATCTCAGTTTGAAACTTACTACCAAACTGACTGATCTTCACAAATCCAACTACCTTTCCTTACTTCGCCAAATTAAAATAGACCCCAACATCATCATACAAAGCTTTATTCGGTCATTAAACCATTAAAGCGACAGAACAAAAGACACCACATAATTTACATGAATAAATACAGTAAGTAAAAGATCAAGATAAAACACAAGCAAAAAAAGTAAAACCATATCAATCCCCAAGCCCAGGCCTCTAAACGTACATGATTTCATACTTGGTAAATATGATTCATTGAGATAAAAAAAAAACTAGCCTAATTCATTTGCAATTTTTTTAAAAACAAGTGCGTATGTACAATGCAGCTACAAGGAACTTGCCAGCTGCCAGCACCATAGGAGTAGAAGTATCACTTTTTAAGATCCTAATAGCAGTAACATATTGTATAGTGCCCAAGTTCCAGCAAATTTGTATTATCCACTTCATCATCAACAACACATAGCTTTATTCGGTTACTTTCAACCATAAAAGCAAAACAACCAACGTTTAAATGAAAGAGCAGATAGGAATTAGGTTAAAAAAGATAAGAAAGAGATAAAAACATATATGTCAGCCTTAAAACACATAAAATTATTTCCTTAAAAAAGACACCTAACCCCCTAATACCTAACATTTAAATTAAACATGGGGTTTTATTTCAGTCTAGGTGTGTATTTAAAATTTGGCAGCTAAAACACTAATTTTTTTTAAACATTTGGTCCTCATCATCATTGTTTCCCCAAAAGTTTTGTACGTATATGCCAAGCAGCTACAATATACTTGCTAACCGCACAAGATAGAGGGAGAGAAGTTTCCCTCATCATGATCCTTAAGGCAACAATACAGTGTCTTATCCCCATATTACTGCACACAGATCGTAACCACTTCCGACGCGCAGTCAAATAAGCAGGGCATATAAACATGAAATGTACAATAGATTCTGAAATTTGATTGCAACTCGGGCAAGTGTCAGGACTTGGGATCGCACTCCGCGTACTGCCATAGGACTTAAGAGGCAGACAACCATATCTGAACTGAATATATAGACTCTTACTTAATGGATCAAGAATTGTATCCATAAATGGTTCCAAATATGGATGCCATTTAAAATCAAAGAATTGTGACGTCAATCTGCCGTGTGTTGAGCACAGCAGATAGTTTTCCCTGACATGTATCCAGTAAACAGTTTTCAGATGATTCTTCTGATCCTTCCTTATACTTTCTGGATGACTCCAAAACTCACTAAGACCCAATCTATGAAACCATTTTGAGATGTGGTTAAACCAGGAAATGGTAAGTACATTTGGTCTATCTAGAATGTCTTGAATAGACTCCTTGTATGTGGATAGCTCAGGGGTGGTCCATACACGGACCCAGAAAAGCAATGGTCGTAGGGCAATTACATCTAAAATGCGTGGAAGGCCGAGGTCCCAGAACATTGGCAGCAGTGGGGTACTGCGAGGACAGGCCAAGATTGACCTTACAAAGTTGTTTTCCCCCACTGCTAGCTTGCTAGTGTTCGAGGGCCCCCAAATTTCTGCCCCATAGACCGCAGCGCTCTGTGCCTTTGCTCGGTAAATTTTAATAATTGGAGTAATCACTCTCTCAGAGGTGGACTTATGGAAGCGTAAAATGGCCCCAGATCTCTGTGCCAGAAGAGCTAAGCTTTTATCGATTTGGGGCCCCCAATGCAGGTTGTTGCTAATTCTCACCCCCAAATAATCTATGGAGCTTACCATACCTAGGGGGGTTCCATTATAGAAAATTGAGTATCTCTTTGTGGGGCCACAGCCCAGGGTCATAAGTTTGGTTTTGCTGTGGTTGAGTTCAAGCCCATAGTCAACACAGAATGAACTAAACTTATCCACAAGTGCCTGGAGACCCATAGGAGTTCTGGAGATCAGGAGGGAATCATCAGCAAATAGCAAAATTGGAATTTTGTGGTTATTCAAGGATGGGGCATCATTTTGGCAGTTGGTAACGACTTGCACCACCTCATTGATAAACAATGTAAATAGCGTTGGGGCAAGAACACAGCCCTGACGCACTCCTCTCCTAATCTCTATTTTATCGGTGAGTTCCCCCTGATTACCCCATCTAACTTGTGCAAATGTTTTTTCAAGTAATCTTTTAATTAAATGCACTAAGTTTCCTGGGGTACCGATTTTGTTTAATACTCCCCAAAGCTTCTCTCTTGGGACAAGATCAAATGCAGATCTCAGATCTACAAAGGCAACATAAAGTTTTTGCTTAGATAGGGTGACATACTTCCAAAATAATAATGACAGTCTGAAGACTTGGTCCATGGTATTAGTTTTAGGCCGAAAACCGGCCTGTAAGGGGGATAAAATTTGGTTGTCTTGGATCCAATCGATAAGCCTATCTAAGACTTGCTTAGCAAACGTCTTCTGAAGGATGTCAATAAGGCTGATTGGACGGTAGTTTGCCGGTGAACCTACATCACCCTTTTTATAAATCGGTATTATTTCTGCGCCGCGCCAAGAATCTGGAATAGGACTACCAGCTGCTATGGCATTAGACAGTAAATTGATGTACCATGCCCATATCTTTGGTTCTGATTTAAACAGGTCCCCTGGGATTTTATCTGGACCAGGGGCTTTTGCTGGCCTCAAAGAATTGATTGCAGCTATTGTTTCGGCTAAGGTAAAAACAATGCTCTCAGTTGAGGTCATGTTAACAGCCCAACACTCATCGTATCCAGGATCCTCCGGAGCTTGCGGTGCGGGCAGAGCGTATATTCCAGAAAAATAGGACACCCATCTTTCGGGCTGTATATACATACCGATATCATCATTGCCCCTTTTCGAACTAGAGGTCAACAGCCGCCAAAAGGAACTATCATCTTTGTATTTGACTGCTGCAAGCAGCTTCTGCCATATCTCATTATCCCAGTCTTTTTTTGCTTGTTTGAGGGCATTAGCATACCTACGTCGGGCCTCTTTAATAGCCACTTGAGTAGAGTTTTTTACAGCCTTGTTTAAATTAGATCTTGCTCGCACACAATCTTGATTATACCAATCCCTACGGGGGTAACAGCTGGTCTTGATTTGGAAGGGGTTTCCCTATAGAAGATACCCTGTAGGGAATCCACCAATTTGATGTGGATAGCCATAATGGGAATGTCAGGGGCTTCTTGATCCTCGTAATCTACGAAGAGTTTTAAAAATGATGAATATATTTCCCCAATCAAGTACGGATTAGATTCAACCTTTGGCCAACAGACCCGAGAACGTCTATGGTTCAGGTAAGGGAGTGGGACATTAGTAATCGTTGTGTGCTGGACTCTTAAAAATGCATGGTTGGTCAGTACAAGGCACAGAGGATTATGATCGCTATCCAAGCGAGATAAAATGTCCATGTCCAGTGAACTTGACCATAGCCTAATGTCCACCAGGATATAATCAATAGTGCTAAAGGAAAGCCCTCGCTTGAAAGTGATGGCTCGCTCTGAATCAGATTTAGTGCGGCCGTTACATTCTCTCAGGCCATGTTTCAGGCAAAGGGAAGACAACTGAGATGCAACACAGCAAACGGGAGAAAACACCATTTCCTTAGATTGGGGAATACCCCAAAGTTCGTCCTCTTCAGTAGTCAGATTACTGATAGTATTGTCCAACACAAAGGAACAATTGAAATCGCCTGCTATGATCAAGAGATCTGAAGGGTCCAAAAGCTCTATGTAGTCCGTCAACTGGGTGAGAACCATTGATTCTGACCCACGGGGAACGGATCTTGCATAGGTATTCAGAACTATCAGCCTGAATCCGGGTCGGAAAGAAAGTTGCACACCCAGCAGATCATAAGAATTAAACTTTATCATAGAGTGGTCACATTCTAGCTTGTTGTTCAATAAAATCATTAACCCTCCTATCTGTCTTCCAAAGCCACCGGAGGCAGGTTGGGCAGCAGAAAAATAGGTTGTAAAGCCTTGTATGGATAACTGTTCTGCAGTCCAGAAAAAGACAGATATCTTGTTTGTTAATAAGGCTTACCCATTCCAAGTCATCCAACTTTGACTTAATTCCTGCTACATTCCAAGATATAATATTGATTTTAGGAGGCGTAGTTGTTAATTTGGATCTCATTAAAGAGACGGGAAGTGGAGTCCCTATAGGATGACACTCGTCATTTGCTTTTTTAGGAAGTACTATACAGGGGGTAATCAGTCAATCTGATTCAGAAAGTAAGGGGTAAGGGTTCTCAGAATTAGATGTTGCAGAATTATCTGAAGAGGGAATAACCCCGGCTACAATAGATCCAGATGTACAACATCCTCTACATAGCGGGGCCCCAGGCGGCTGACTACTTAGTCTAAGTTTCGGTTCCCTATCTATACATAGTGTACCTGTCCGTGTATCGAAGGCCAGGAGATCATTAACTAGACTGCTATCATTAAAAAGAATCGAAATATAATCAAAATCCGACCCTAACTGATTATGTCTGTGTGCCTCACGTATATCAGACCGGATAACAGAGAGACAGTTCCTCTGGGAGCGAATCCAATAAATGACTTTGTTAGTTAGAGAGTCACTCGTCTCTCTATTGCCCTGAGGTAGCTTTGGCACCCTAGTCAAATATATGGTAGCATCTTCCCTCCTCCTTCTTAACCTTCCCTTGATGTCACAGGTCTGCAAGAGTGACAAATGATCAGGGTGAGTGGCAGAATGGGAACTAACACAACAACTTGCTGCAGGGGGCAATCCCCCTAGATTTAACTGAGAGGTTATTGGGCAAGGAGTACCTTTGTCCCCCCGACCAGAGATGGATCCACACTTATTTATACCTAGTTTGGGAACTCGCTCATGGGTGGAGAACAAGGTCTGACAAGCAGACTTACTGTGCGTTGTGGAGCTACCAATTCTTCCCCTAGCGATGTTATGTTTAGAAGAGGATGTCAGTTTATCACCTACGGTAGGAGGACTAGGTTTTTTAGTTTCCATCAATAAATCAGAGGAAGGGGCAGACTCATGTGGCACAATGCAATTACAACAAGACTTTTGATCATAGAGTCCAGCAATTTTGTTCATCAAAGATACCAACAGACACTTAACGTCATCTATTTTCTGAGAAATGATAGTCAATTGAGAAGCTTCATTGTTGCCCATCTTTCCATCCAAAGAGTCTTTGTCGGTTCCCTCTACAAGTAGGGTTTGTGAATGTCCAGGACTTACAGAATCAGAGGACAGAACCGAAAACCTATTTGAGCAAGGAATAACAATAGGAGGTGGGGACGTGCACCTCAAGGGTGCACCTTCTACAGATAGACATCCATTGGTTTCCACCAAGGATGGTGAAATCTCCAAGAGTGAAGGAATTACACCCTGGGAGTGGGGAGGGGGATGTAAATCAACCTTAACCTCTGTTCTATGCATCTGAGTTTTTTTTTTGAAGAGGTCAGGAATCTTTTTGGGAGGAATGGTATCCGGTATGGAAAGACCCATAACAGAAGGACTCCTCAGTATAGCCTCTACCTCTTCAAACAATGAGTCGATTGTTTTAAATTGCTGTAGATTTGTATTAGGACATCCCTCCACTTTCCCAACAGAACGTTTCTTGGGTTTTTTAACCCGAGACTGGGGTACTGATACATCATCGGCCTTCCTCTTCCCCATATCGTCTATCCAATGGCCCAGCTGAGAAGATTTCTAACACGTCTGGGGAAAAAAAAAAAAAAAAAAAAAGATGGCCCAGCCCTGGTTCCTAGTGTCAAGTACAAATGGTGACAGGAAGAAAGGAAGCCCCTAGAAGCGAGAGGAAGTAGTAGCTTGCTCCACTGGCCCCTTTGGTGCTAAGTGGAGCTCGAGGTCAAGTGATACCAGACAAACTATGCAAAAGAAATTCCTAAGGCCTCTATACCACACCAAATATCAAGAGGACAGAACTTCGGGGGGTGGCCCAGCCCAGTCTCCTCCGGGCGATGACGGGCAAGGACGGGCCCGCCCTTGGCCCGGGCTTCGCCCGGGCGTCGCCCGCGCGCGGCGGGAGCGCAACAAATGATTTAAAGGGCTCCTTGCCCTGACGTGTGGTGGCTGGCCCCTCCTCCTGTTCACGAAAGCGCTACCCGCGCGGCGGGAGCGCAACAAATGATTTAAAGGGCTCCTTGCCCTGACGTGTGGAGGCTGGCCCCTCCTCCTGTTCACGAAAGCGCTACCCGCGGCGGCGGGAGCGCAACAAATGATTTAAAGGGCTCCTTGCCCTGACGTGTGGTGGCTGGCCCCTCCTCCTGTTCACGAAAGCGCTACCCACGCGGCGGGAGCGCAACAAATGATTTAAAGGGCTCCTTGCCCTGACGTGTGGTGGCTGGCCCCTCCTCCTGTTCACGAAAGCGCTACCCGCGGCGGCGGGAGCGCAACAAATGATTTAAAGGGCTCCTTGCCCTGACGTGTGGTGGCTGGCCCCTCCTCCTGTTCACGAAAGCGCTACCCGCGGCGGCGGGAGCGCAACAAATGATTTAAAGGGCTCCTTGCCCTGATGTGTGGTGGCTGGCCCCTCCTCCTGTTCACGAAAGCGCTACCCGCGGCGGCGGGAGCGCAACAAATGATTTAAAGGGCTCCTTGCCCTGACGTGTGGTGGCTGGCCCCTCCTCCTGTTCACGAAAGCGCTACCCGCGGCGGCGGGAGCGCAACAAATGATTTAAAGGGCTCCTTGCCCTGACGTGTGGTGGCTGAAACCCCTTTATTGTTTCAGGGTTCTCCTCAGGACACCGAACTGGGGTGGACACTGATATCGCTGACTGATTGCGTATATTGTATCATCAATCACTCATTTCAAATGTAAGGTTGGCTGGAAAAATACAGGAAAAAACAATCAGTGAAAGACAGGGCACCTACATGAGCATAACTATTGTGAGACCCCAACATATTTGTCTTGGCAGGGACAAATCAATGTAATAAAAATGACAATTCTCCACGTATAATATACCTCTTTCAGGGCCTCTCTATAAAACCCTGTAGGGACTTCTTCTCCACCGTAGGCACTCTAATAAACTTTATATGTCAGGGGTTTAGAGCATGTCTCTCCCGAAAACTGCAGATTCTCCCTAGAGAATATGCAGGGCAAGCCATACTGGATTTTCTTTCCTATTACAGAGCAGCCAAATTGAGAGTTATCTCAGAATCGTTACTTAGAAAATCCAATGAACTATGGCTTCACATGGAGACAGTGGTAGTTGGCAGAACCATCTAGGATATTTTATGAAAACCCAAGAACACTCGCCCTCTCAACGCATACCTCAGCATCTCGACTGCCACCACGCTTACCGTCTGGGACAGGGTGACTAAATCCCACGCCTTGACTACATTTCCCTCGTCGTACACACCCATACATGGCAATGCTGATTTCCCATCTGCACTTCCTCCTGGACCCTTTGATCCTTGGTGTGATGGGGATGTTTAACAATTTCAGACTTGTATCATGAGGACGCCCTTTTGACATTTGAAAATTGCTGCAGAGACTTAAACCTGCCACCTACTGAATTCTTCGGATATACACAATTAAAACACTGGATCATGTAGCCTTCGATTTGTATGACAGCCAGGCGGGAGAGAGGAACTATCTCCTTTTTATATTCCCTACTGATGACAACTAAGAAGGCCTACACTCCCCCTCATATCCCTTTCTGGGAACACACCCTCTCCTTCTCAATCACTGATAACAGTGGCAGACCCTTTGGCAGGATATTCCCACATATAACCATTTAATGGGATTTCGAGAGGCACATTACAAAGTCCTCTGAGACTGGTACTTATATCCAGTCAAACTTAAGAGGATATTTTCAGCCACCTCTGACCTATATTGGCAGAGATGTGGCCTCCAAGGAGACTTCCGTCACATATGGTGGGACTGTCCAACTCTCAGAACATATTGGACTGAAATATTAGCTGAAATAAAGGAGATACTCAGCTATCCTATAACCAGCACTCCTAAATGCATTCCTCTGGGTCTCCGAGATCCCTAACTACAAACCTGAGGAGATAGCTCCATCATTTGGTTATGCCTACGGATGGCCAAAATGACATTAGCTGCAATGTGGAAAAAATATGAGGCGCCATCTCTCACGCAATGGTATGCACTACTCTGGCATGCCTCAACCATGGAACACATCAGACATCCTAACAAATGATAAGGCAAATTTTGAAAACATTTGTGGACCCGTAGTCAAATTTCTATCCCGCGGCCTCCCACTTTTATCATGCTCCACATGAACTAGAGCTCTACATTTATTCCAGATTTGAACCACACCCTTCGCTGGTCACATATAACTGACTCCCCACCCCCCACTTAGTTGCGAGGAACATCCCAATCATCCGCCAACCGCACTCTTATAGGGCTAACTCATTATATCAGGTTGCTCTTTACTGTTCATGTTCTTTTCTCCTGTTTTATTAGTTTGAAGAGGACCACAGTTGGAGATTTTGACTAATAACTGTTAACCCATAACTAGGTATATACTTGCTTGTTCTCTTACTTCTCTTCATATTTTCCCTATCCACCTGTGGTCTTTCTCTTTTTTTCTTTCTTTTTCTTTACCTTTGCAAAAGCTTGCCCAAGCAATATTTTTGATGAGAATATATTCTTCTATGCCCTCCATTGTATGCTTTGGCCTCGCTGATAATTTTTTCACACTGACCTTGAAATACTTTGGTGTGTTGGAAAAGTTTAATAAAAAAGATTTGACAAAAAAAGCATATCTTTACCTGTGTATGTTAGATTTTGTTGTTCTGTTCTTGTTTTACTCAGATAAATATTGGTTTTCTAAACAGGTATAGAGTAGTTTTGTGGTGTTTTCACTGTGTTACTGTGTGTGTGTGTGTGTACAAATACTTTACACATTGCCTCTGAGATAAGCCTGACTGCTTGAGCCAAGCTACCAAGGAGGTGAGAAGGGGTTATTTTAGCTGTGTGAACTCCTTGCCCTGACTAGAGTGAGGGTCCCTACTTGGACAAGGTGCAAACCACTGCCAACTAGAGACCCTTTTCTAACAGTGAAGGAGAGAGATTGCTGAACATCGTTCGTTTATCATGTGGTGGCAGGCAGGAATGGAGGCACAATGTGTAGTCTTGGCAATCCTAATTCTGACTTCACTGTATTGTCAGAGGCTGAGTACACAATTTTCTGAACAGGATATAGATATTCCAAGAGAGTAAAAACCTGCACTTGATATTTTCCATTTCAACCCATGCTCTTCCTGCTAAATAAACCCTCTGTTTTCCACCTTCTTAAACCATGGTTAAGGTCCTTACATTTCTAAACTTGATGGTCCCTGTCCTCCTAATGCTCTCCCTCTAATGCTCGCCATATTTAGGGTACACTGCTAAATTGAAATATTCACAAATGGCTCATGAAAGGTCAGGCTGTAGACACTGTGAAGAGGGGGGCAGAGTGTTGCCTGTGAGGGGCTCTATTGGGCCTTCTCTAATATGTGAGGCAGACCCCAACTCTAAAATGAAGGTTCCATCCCTTTCAACTCCTGCTTTAGACCTGTCAAAGGAGGTCTAGTACCTTTATATTCCACTAGCACAGGATCCCTTTTTTTGTAGGACATCCAATTGTTTGAAAATTCTCAGAGTTGTTGCAAAATCTTCACCTTCATTCATGGGTACAAAGCTCAACACTCTTCTCCTTTTAGCTCTCCGTATGTTCTCTATGCCCAGTCTTGGAATCCATATGTGTCATGACCATACAACGTTGTCCAAGAGAGTGTCATTTAGTTGATTTTCTTAGTGCCACATGTTTCTAAAGCACTCCACTGCAGTCACTCTCTTTTCGAGGATTCCATCTCTGGTTTTGGTGCCTGCAAACCTTAACACGGTGTTCCATTTTCACCATCTCTTGTCTACACTGACACACTCAAGCATTTCAAATTGTTCAGAGTGAGTGTGTCACTTGGGGTCAGATGGACAGTCCATGTGCTGCCCTCATCCTCTGCCATGTCACGTGAGGCCTTTGGCAATGGAGATTTCTGCTGACAGAAATCATGTTTGTCCCAAATAGTTTTAGATATTTACTACTTGGGGTACATAATATGTTGTTTTTAGGAATGACAACAGTTTTAGTTGTAGCCCCAAATGATAGCTCTGGCCCAAGCATCCACCTAGTTTAATACATGGGTTCAAGTGACCCCACTTCTCAATGTACTTCAGCAGACAGTATCACTAAAGTCTCCCTCTTGGTGCTGCATGTAGCAATTTCTGCTGCCATACCGGACGACGGAATGAAGGAAACTAGTCAGGCTGATACACTGAAGGAACTCAGGGTCCACAGTCCTAGAACCAGCTACACCCACCCAGGTCTGTAATTAGGATGACAAACTTCCTCTGTCTATTGTGGATCAGCACCACAGTTGGCCACCCCACTAGTGCGCTGCTGTTTACTTGTGCACCTCCTCTGCACAAACGTGATTGCTCTTCAGTGGGCCGGCACCCAGCTCCTCTCATTTTGAGGCTCAAGTGGCATAATCCATGGTAAAAAATTATTTATTCGAGCTACCCTTTGTTCCTACACATAGTCTCAGCCAAGTAATCTCAGGCCTGTTTCTGCCAGGTGTGGTCCCAAAGTGGGAGCATCATGGGAGACTCAGGAACGCAGCCATCGGGCTTTGCAGTAAGCCCCATCCCGACATACTTATTGAGATCAAGTCTAACCAATGTAAATTTGTACCAGCAAAGTAAATTTAAAACTGCAAATGTACAACTAAAGAAGTGTATGTACATTTATACCAATCAATGTACATTTAGAGACCCAAATTTATATTTCTAGTGTACATGCACTGCCTTACATTTATAGGTGTCAAATAAACATCTTCAAAGGGACCATATAATAAAAAGCCAAATTCATCCAGAACAAAATGCAATATTGCATGCATATTCTCTCTACTTAAAACATCTTCAAACAGGATAACAACTTACGGTGTACCATATAACTCAGCTCAGCTACTATCACTGACATAATGAAGGTTCCAGGGGAACCTAATGGTACAATGGGTACAGAAAGAAACGGTACAAAGATTATCAGTGCACTATGCAAAACATGTATTTTCAATAATTCTTCCTCCGTTACTTTCCACCACCACAGTAAACAGGGCCAAATGTGTTGCTACCATGTGCAATATGGCATTCTTTTGTACCCATTGCTGATGATGCATTAAAGCAACTGTATATCAGTCAAGGTGTGTTTCCATAAAATTCATTATGGCTATACCACTAACTAATTCTGAATTATCACAAAAACTCCACAACACACCATATATGCATTTTAATAAATTAAGGCATTTGTTTAACATTATGATTTACCAAATGCCCTATTGTCAGCTCAGTGGTACTCATTTAGTCTGTGCCAGAAGGATAAAAGGCTGAGATTCCCCTGCTGAGATTTAAGCTGTGGCCTGCAGTTTGAACATAGGTCCCTGCAGAAGGTGCAGTACTGATGCTGAAGTACATATACCCACATATAGGCATGTGAAGCCATTAACAGAAAAAAGAAAGGAGGAAAAGGTATTTTAATCCAATGTCTGAATGCAACATTTTGTTTTTTTGACATTTTTGTTGTAAGTTCCAAAAGGCTGCACAAAAAACAGTGCTAAAATTCATATTTTAATTGTATGCCTGCCTTTATTTACATTTGTTTTGGAATTTAAAGTCTTTGTCAAATACTTTCATCCATATCCCTGTGTGGGTAGCTTATTTACATAACATGAGGTTAGCATTCAATCTTTTTTTAAGATGATGTGTCTGTAATTCTCCTGCAGTTTTCAGGTCTCAGCTAGACAGCGTTTGTGCTGTCTCTTCGAGAAAGGCTGTATATGCTTTGTGGGCTTCAACCACCCATAGACTTTCCATTTGCCGGCTTCATTGTCGCTTTCCTATTCTTTCTTCCATTTATCCAAGGCATGCATTTACCATGCCTCCTGCTGTGTTTAGCCCTCCCCTAAAGCAGGGACTAAGTACTATATCCATCCACTGGTCACCATTTTAGCATGTTTCAGGAACTACTTTTTTATTTGTCTAAGAGCAGTTCACAAGAACGCTGGTGTTTTGCTCTGAGCTCCTCTGTGAATTGCCCTGTAAATTTTGCTTTTATCGCCTCACATTTGCTGTTTATTCAAAGACAGAAATCAGATGTAAGACACTCTTTCTTTGTCTGACTTCAAAGTGAGTGGATTTGTTTCATGTCCCAGGGTTGCTTTTGTCTCTTACCATAGCAACTCCAAACAGTTGACAAGTCGAGGCTTGCCTGTGAGACCTGTCCCAAGGCCTGGAGGCCATTGTTTTTCATTACCTTGCTGATTTGTTGTGACCCTCTCACACAGTTCATGTACTACTTACAACTACAGACTCATACCAGAGAAAAAGTTAATGGGTTTTTATTGTTTTTTAAGTTTTTAAAGTTAACAGCATTTGAATCTGCCACACAACAGATGTGTGATATTTTAGACTCATGGTTACCCCCACTTTCAGCCTGTTTGTGAGTGTGTGTCAGTGTGTTTTTTTACTGTGTCACTGGGATCCTGCTAACCAGGACCCCAGTGCTCATAGATAAAAACCTATATGTCAGTGTGTTTTGCCTGTCTCACTGGGATCCTGCTAGCCAGGACCCCAGTGCTCATAGTTTGTGGCCTTATGTGTGTGCCTGTGTAGTGCCGAACTGTGTCACTGAGGCTCTGCTAATCAGAACCTCAGTGCTTATGCTCTCTCTGCTTTAAAATTTGTCATTGTAGGCCAGTGACTTCATTTACCAATTTCAATTGGCAAAATGGACCCCCTTATAAGTCCCAAGTATATGTACCTAGGTACCCAGGGCATTGGGGATCCAGGAGATCCATATGGGCTGCAGCATTTCTTTTGCCACCCATAAGGAGCTCAGACAAACCCTTACACAGGACTTCCACTGCAGCCTGTGTGAAATAGTGCACACACTATTTCACAGCCCTTTTCACTGCACTTAAGCAACTTATAAGTCACCTATATGTCTAACCTTCACTTGCTGAAGGTTAGGTGCAAAGTTACTAAGTGTGAGGGAACCCTTGCACTAACAAAGGTGCCCCCACATAGTTCAGGGCCATTTCCCCGGACATTTTGAGTGCGGGTATGCCATTACACGTGTACACTACATATAGGTCAATACCTTTATGTAGCTTCACAATGGTAACTCCGAACATGGCCATGTAACATGTTTAAGATCATGGAATTGTCCCCCCATTCCAAATATGGTATTGGGGAGCCAATTCCATGTATCCTGGGGCTCCACTATGGACCCCCAGTACTGCCAAACCAGCTCTCTGAGGTTTGCACTGCAGCTACAGCTGCTGCCACCTCACAGACAGGGTTCTGCCCTCCTGGGGCCTGGGCAGCCCAGTTCCAGGAAGGCAGAACTAAGCATTTCCTCTGGGAGCAGGGTGTTACACCCTCTCCCTTTGGAAATAGGTGTTACAGGCTGTGGCAGGGTACCCTCCCCCAGCCTCTGGAAATGCTTTGAAGGGCACAGATGGTGCCCTCCTTGCATAAACCAGTCTACACCAGTTCAGGGACCCCTTCTCCCCTGCTCTGGTGGGAAACTGGACAAAGCAAAGGGGAGTGACCACTCCCCTGTCCATCACCACCCCAGGGGTGGTGCCCAGAGCTCCTCCAGTGTGTCCCAGACTTCAGCCATCTTGCTTTGCAAGGTGTGGGGGCACTCTGGAGGGCTTTGAATGGCCAGTGCAAGCAGGTGACGTCAGAGACCCCTCCTGATAGGTCCATACCTGATAAGGTAGCTAATCCCCCTTTCAGGGCTATTTAGGGTCTCTCCTGTGGGTTCTCTTCCGATTCTGCTTGCAAGTTTCGTTCAGGAATCCTCTGCAACAACTTCAGACTCTTCTGACCTCGGAGCAACCGCAGTCTGCTCCAAGAAACGCTGTAACTGCAACAAAGTGTCTACAAGAGACACTTTTCTTCAGCAACCTCAGCTCCAAGTCAGCAACTGCAAGGGTTTCCACCGTGTGCATGCTCTGGGGTCTCCCTGTCTTCATCCTGCACCAGAAGGACTGAAGAAATCTCCAGTGAAGTGATGGAGTCACTCCCCTGCTCCAAGCAGGCACCTCCAAAGGCAACGACTGGTACACTGGGACTCCTCTCACGGCAACAAGCATGCTCCTAAGGACACAGCGTGTGGACATCATCAACATAGACTGTCCTGAGGTCCTGCTGACACAATTTGGAGGATGTAAGAACTTGCCTTCCCCGAGAACAACAGTACCCTGTGTATTGTGTCTTCTTCGCCTCCTGAGGCCCCTGTGCACTCTTTGCAAAATTCCTTCATGCACAGCCTGGCCCAGGTCCCCAGCACCCCACCCTGGGATGCTCAACTCACTGAGTTGTTCTCCGGCAGCGTGGGACCTTCTTTTGTTGTGCCGCATCAACCACATTTTGTACCTCCTTTGAACCCAGATCCTGTGGCTTCTGTGGGTGCTGACTGGCATCCTGAGTGCTCTATAAAGTGCTGAGAGCCCCCCTTCCTCCTCACATAGAGGTGGAGCCCCCAGATCCCTCCTGGGTCAATCCAGTGCCATTTTGATGAAAAACACACTTTTGTCATTGCCAAGGCTTGTTGGTGCCTTCTAACATGAAGTCTTGTCTGCAACAATGTTCACGCAGTGGGACATCTTTTGCATCATGCAGGAATCCTCTGTCATCTTCATATGGTGCATTTCTGCAGTCTTCTGTCACGATTCACCCTGGGCTTACCGTCGATACTGGAGAGGGATGGTGAGCGGCCCAGGTTCCTGCAAGTCCTGCTCTGGCCAAGGTAGGGGCGACCCCTTCCGGTAGCCACTGTGCTGTTTGACAATAGTAAGCCACTACAGTCCGTGCCCTCCAGAAGGCGTCCCAGAGGAAAAACGATTTGTTGTGACCCTCTCCCCTCTCACACAGTTTATGTAGTACTTAGCCTAGATGCTCTTTCAACTACAGAGTCATACAAGAGGAAGAGATAATGTGTTTTTATTTTTAACAGTTAACAGCATTTGAATCTGCCACACAGCAGATTTGTGTTATTTTAGACTCACCCCCCCTCCCCATACTCTGCCGTCAGTAGTGACACATCACTGGGCCTCCTCCTGCTGCCTCCTCGTGGTTCAGGTCAGCACAAAAGAGGAAATGTTGCCTCATAATGTGAGTGCGCAATCGGCCAAAGATGCTGTTTTTTCATTACCTTGCCGATCAATACTACTTCTGTACATTTTGTTGTGATCCATTCCCTCTCCCCCAGGTCATGTGCTCCTTAGCAAATGGTCACCTAACAGCTCCAGTTCCTCAAGTAGAAAAACGCCACAATCACTCTGCCGCAGTTACTAATGCAAAGCATTGTTTATTTAACAGCTGTGAAAACATCTGTAGATTTTGTCATTGACTCAGTAATGTGAATAAAGTATACATGTTGTCACAGAGGCACCGAGGTGCTTGCTGTGTGTGCCTATTTATCTTCGAATGTGGTTTGCTTGTCTTGTTCCTTGCGTGGACTAAACTTAGTTTCTGTTTTACTTATTGAAAACTCACTTGGCAACCGACCCACAACGAGCTTTAAAATACTGTTGAGCTATGTATCACGGCAAATACGTTTTTTGAACCAAACCCCTGGCACTTTGCATGTGACTTATGGGTTTGTTTTCTCTTCTGCCTGGACTGTGTATGTTTGTTAGACCATCGCCACCCACCATGCTTTGTTTTGAGTGCACCATGCATGTGTTTTGCAGTATGCATGAGGAATAGCTTCCCCTCTGTCACTAATCTGTAATGTTTACATTACCTTATTCGGTGCCAAGTTTCATGTCATGAAATTGGGGTGAAAGGGGTCTGGCTGCATCTAGTGTGAGGGTTCTCTGGAGGGACTAGAACCCTCAATTCTACCTCTTGGAAAAATTCGAGCACGCATGAGAAGTGGATGAAGATAACTCCTGGTTTGCACAATTCCACAATCGTACTGGCATAGGAGCAACACATTCACAGGCTTTGAGACAATTGCACTCCAGATAATGCTTTTTCTAATCAGCTGTGCTACAGTAGTGTCACAAAAGCCATTTGTGCTGCACTGGAACGATTGCTGATCAGCTTTAGTACAATTCACTTTCTTTCTTGCACATTTCCTTTTCTATTTCACACTTTGCCAGAGGCCAGTATACGTTTATGAGGGTCAGTGAAAAAAGTAGGGGAAATGAGATTGAACTCTGATCCAACTCAGGATCCATGCTTGCAGCTGTGTGTTCGAAACCGACTGGAAGATGTAGTTTAATTAGTTGAATTTTTAGGATATTTGAAAAAATTGTAAATTAATGCTCTGTTACTATAATTTAAGATTATCTGTCAGCGTGAAAAGTCTGTCTGGGACTGCACATTAGTCCTTCATTGTCTAGTGGTCATATGTGAACATCAAAAGATTGGACTCAACATCTTACTCTACACCATATGGTCTGTATAGGTTGCCACTCATCAAATCCTATCTTAAACCAGTATAAAATCTCTGACTTTGTGAGCTGAGAAGGGATCAACAAAAAAGATGCTGTGGATGGCTTTCAGTGGTTGCATCAGTCCTTGTGTCAATAGACACGCTATAGAGCTCAGTGGAAATGTGCAATGATGAACAAATGGTAGCCTTTCAGATCTTATTTGTGATAACTTCAATGGAGGTTGCTTTACATTTAGTGTGGCTGATCTTAATGCCTTGGGCAACAGTCACTTTAGCAGAATCGTAGTGTAATGCTGTCCCTCCAACAGCCAGTTTAGAAACTGACTTCTTAACAGCAACCGCCTGGCAACAGTGGCCTATAGCAACAAAACACTTTCGGGATTTTCTCAGAGGGCTTTTGCAGTGCAAGTGTGTAGGAAAGTACCATCTTGCCTGGCATGTTACCCCCATATTTCACTGTATATATGTTGTTTTAGTCTATGTGTCACTGGGACCCTGCCAGGCAGGGCCCCAGTGCTCATAAGTGTGCCCTGTATGTGTTCCCTGTGTGATGACTAACTGTCTCACTGAGGCTCTGCTAACCAGAACCTCAGTGGTTATGCTCTCTCTGCTTTCCAAATGGTCACTAACAGGCTAGTGACCAATTTCACCAATTCACATTAGCATACTGGAACACCCTTATAATTCCCTAGTATATGGTACTGAAGTACCCAGGGTATTGGGGTTCCAGGAGATCCCTATGGGCTGCAGCATTTCTTTTGCCACCCATAGGGAGATCTGACAATTCTGACACAGGCCTGCCAGTGCAGCCTGAGTGAAATAACGTCCACGTTATTTCACAGCCATTTACCAATGCACTTAAGTAACTTATAAGTCACCTATATGTCTAACCTTCACCTGGTGAAGCTTGGGTGCAAAGTTACTTAGTGTGTGGGCACCCTGGCACTAGCCAAGGTGCCCCCACATTGTTCAGGGCAAATTCCCCGGACTTTGTGAGTGCGGGAACACCATTACACGCGTGCACTATACATAGGTCACCACCTATGTATAGCGTCACAATGGTAACTCCGAACATGGCCATGTAACATGTCTAAGATCATGGAATTGTCACCCCAATGCCATTCTGGCATTGGGGAGACAATTCCATGATCCCCCGGGTCTCTAGCACAGAACCCGGGTACTGCCAAACTGCCTTTCCGGGGTCTCCACTGCAGCTGCTGCTGCTGCCAACCCCCCAGACAGGTTTCTGCCCTCCTGGGGTCCAGGCAGCCCTGGCCCAGGAAGGCAGAACAAAGGATTTCCTCTGAGAGAGGGTGTAACACCCTCTCCCTTTGGAAATAGGTGTGAAGGCAGGGGAGGAGTAGCCTCCCCCAGCCTCTGGAAATGCTTTGATGGGCACAGATGTTGCCCATCTCTGCATAAGCCAGTCTACACCGGTTTAGGGATCCCCCAGCCCTGCTCTGGCGTGAAACTGGACAAAGGAAAGGGGAGTGACCACACCCCTGATCTGCACCTCCCAGGGGAGGTGCCCAGAGCTCCTCCAGTGTGCCCCAGACCTCTGCCATCTTGGAAACAGAGGTGTTGCTGGCACACTGGACTGCTCTAAGTGGCCAGTGCCAGCAGATGACATCAGAGACTCCTTCTGATAGGCTCTTACCTTTCTTACTAGCCTATCCTCCTTCCTAGGTAGCCAAACCTCCTTTTCTGGCTATTTAGGGTCTCTGCTTTGGGGAATTCTTCAGATACCGAATGCAAGAGCTCACCAGAGTTCCTATGCATCTCCCTCTTCACAGGACGCCTGCAAAACTGCAACAAAGTAGCAAAGACGACTACTGCAACCTTGTATCGCTTCATCCTGCTGGCTTTCTCGACTGTTTCCTGGTGGTGCATGCTCTGGGGGTAGCCTGCCTCCTTCTTACACCAGGAGCTCTGAAGAAATCTCCTGTGGGTCGACGGAATCTTCCCCCTGCAACCGCAGGCAACAAAAGACTGCATCACCAGTCCTCTGTGTCCCCTCTCAGCAGACAAGCCGGGTCCCTGGAACTCAGCAACTCTGTCGAAGTGACTCCCACAGTCCAGTGACTCTTCAGTCCAAGTTTGGTGGAGGTAAGTCCTTGCCTCCTCACGCTAGACTGCATTGCTGGGTACAGCGTGATTTGCAGCTGCTCCGGCTCCTGTGCACTCTTCCAGGATTTCCTTTGTGCACAGCCAAGCCTGGGTCCCCGACACTCTATCCTGCAGTGCACAACCTTCTGAGTTGTCCTCCGGCGTCGTGGGACTCCCTTTTCTGACTTCGGGTGGACTCTGGTTCACTCCTCTTCTAAGTGCCTGTTCCGGTACTTCTGCGGCTGCTGCCTGCTTCTGTGAGGGCTCCCTGACTTGATGGGTGCCCCCTCTGTCTCCTCATCCAAGTGGCGACATCCTGGTCTCTCCTGGGCCACAGCAGCATCCAAAAACCCTAACCGCAACCCTTGCAGCTAGCAAGGCTTGTTTGCGGTCTTTCTGCATGGGAACACCTCTGCAATCTTCTTCACGACGTGGGACATCCATCCTCCAAAGGGGAAGTTCCTTGTCCTCTTCGTTCTTGCAAAACACCAAGCTTCTTCCATCCAGTGGCAGCTTTCTGGCACCCTCAGCTGACATTTCCTGGGTTCCTGCCCACTCTCGACACTGTTGTGACTCTTGGACTTGGTCCCCTTGTCTTACAGGTACTCAGGTCCGGAAATCCACTGTTGTTGCATTGCTGGTGTTCGTTTTCCTTGCAGAATCCCCCTATCACGACTTCTGTGTTCTCTGGGGGTTGTAGGTGCACTTTACACCTACCTTTCAGGGTCTTGGGGTGGGCTATTTTTCTAACCCTCACTGTTTTCTTACAGTCCCAGCGACCCTCTACAAACTCACATAGGTTTGGGGTCCATTCGTGGTTCGCATTCCACTTTTGGAGTATATGGTTTGTGTTGCCCCTATACCTATGTGCTCCTATTGCAATCTATTGTAACTTTACACTGCTTGCATTACTTCCTTTTGCTATTACTGCATATTTTTGGTATTGTGTACATATATCTTGTGTATATTTGGCATCCTCATACTGAGGGTACTCACTGAGATACTTTTGGCATATTGTCATAAAAATAAAGTACCTTTATTTTTAGTATATCTGTGTATTGTGTTTTCTTATGATATTGTGCACATGACACCAGTGGTATAGTAGGAGCTTTACATGTCTCCTAGTTCAGCCTAAGCTGCTTTGCTATAGCTACCTTCTATCAGCCTTAGCTGCTAGAAACACCTCTTCTACACTAATAAGGGATAACTGGACCTGGCACTAGGTGTAAGTACCTCTGGTACCCACTACAAGCCAGGCCAGCCTCCTACATTGGTTGTGCAGCGGTGGGATGAGTACTTGTAACTACTTACCACTTTGTCATATTGTACTTTTCATAAGAGAAAAATATACAAAACAAGTTCAGTGTATGTACACCTAATCAAAAAGTTTGGCTTTTATCCTCTTACACTTTCTGCTAAGTGCTGAAAAGTACTCTTAAACTTTCTAAAAAGTTTCAAAAAGTTTGAAAACGTTTTTTTCCTGTTCTTTAAAAAGTCCTGAAACTTTTTCTCTCTTCTCACTGTCCCTAAACCTTCTTCTATCATGTCTGATGTAGGAACTTCTCTTAAAATGGTCAACACTACTTATGACAATCTTAACTTTAAGAGCCTAAGGAGTCTCTGCATTGATAGAGGTTTAGTGGTAGGAAAGAACCCTTCTAGAGAATTTCTGTATAACATGCTCATTGAGAATGATAAGTCCCTAGGTGGCACTTCATCTGAGAAGTTAGTAGATAGCTCACACTCAGACTCAGGGGAACCCCTTGAGGGAGGTGTACAGGGTTCTCTTCCAAATCTGCCCCTCAGCAGACCTCAGAGCAATGCTGGTAGTAATAGGATCTCCCATCATAGTAGGGATGTTTTTATTCCTGGAGGCCAGGTTGTTAGAGGCCAAGCTGTTAGGGGCAGATCTCCCTCTGTTGGTTCCAATTTATCCTCAGTGTCCAAGCATTCCCAACCCACCCACCCTGAAGACAACATGTTAGAAAGGGAACTCAAAAAGTTGAGAGTGGAAGAGACCAAGCTGAAGCTTAAACAGCAACAGCTGGCTCTAGACAGGGAACCCCTAGACCTGGAGAAACAGAGACAGAGATTGGGGTTAGGACCCCATGGTGGCAGCAGCATTATTCCTGATAGCAATCCTGTGAGAGAGCATGATTCCAGGAATCTGCACAAGATAGTTCCCCCTTACAAGGAGGGGGATGACATTAACAAGTGGTTTGTTGCACTTGAGAGGGCCTGTATGGTACAGGGGGTCCCTCAAGGGCAGTGGGCTGCTATTCTATGGCTATCTTTCAATGGAAAGGGTAGGGATAGGCTCCTTACTGTTAGAGAAAGTGATGCCAATAATTTTGCAGTTTTGAAGGTTGCACTCTTGGATGGATTTGGCTTAACCACTGAACAATACAGGATTAAGTTCAGAGACACCAGAAAAGAGTCCTCACAAGACTGGATAGACTTTGTTGACTGTTCAGTGAAGGCCTTGGAGGGGTGGTTACATGGCAGTAAAGTTTCTGACTATGAAAGCCTGCATAATCTGATCCTGAGAGAGCATATTCTGAATAACTGTGTGTCTGATTTGTTACACCAATATCTAGTGGACTCAGATCTGACCTCTCCCCAGGAATTGGGAAAGAAGGCAGACAAATGGGTCAGAACAAGAGTGAACAGGAAAGTTCATACAGGGTGTGACAAGGATGGCAAGAAGAAGGATGGTAAGTCTTCAGACAAGGGTGGGGACAAATCTAAAAATGAGTCTTCATCAGGCCCACAAAAACACTCTGGTGGGGGTGGTGGGTCCAAATCCTCTTCAAATCAAGTAAAAAAGCCTTGGTGTTATTTATGTAAAGTAAAAGGCCATTGGACAACTGATGCCAGTTGTCCAAAGAAAAACACCAAACCTCCCACTACCACAACTCCTACTGCAACCTCTAGTGCCCCTAGTAATAGCAGTGGTGGTGGGAGCAAACCTACTAATAGCCAATCCAAGGGAGTAGCTGGGCTCACTTTTGGTAATTTAGTTGGGGTTGGTCTTGTTAAGGAGACCACAGAGGCTGTGCTAGTCTCTGAAGGTGCCATTGATTTGGCCACCTTGGTTGCTTGTCCCCTTAATATGGATAAGTACAAGCAACTTCCCCTAATAAATGGTATTGAGGTTCAGGCCTACAGGGACACAGGTGCCAGTGTTACCATGGTAATAGAAAAACTGGTACACCCTGAACAACACCTACTTGGTCACCAGTACCATGTGACAGACGCTCATAACAACACTCTTAGCCACCCCATGGCTGTTGTGAATCTCAACTGGGAGGGGGTTACTGGTCCAAAGAAAGTTGTGGTTGCTTCAGATTTACCTGTAGACTGTCTACTAGGAAATGATTTAGAGACATCAGCTTGGGCAGAAGTGGAGTTGGAGACTCATACAGCAATGCTGGGCATTCCTGGGTATATTTTTGCTTTGACAAGGGCTCAGGCCAAAAAGCAAAAAGGACAGGGTGACTTGGATCCTGGAACAATGGACCAAGTGCTCCCTAAAGCTAGGGGTAGCAAGGGTAAATCCCTACCCACTATCCCTCCCTCTACAGATGATTCTCATTCTGAGGAAGAAGAATTTCCTCCCTGTGCAGAACCTTCACCAGAGGAGCTGGTAGCAGACACTGCTGAGCTTTTGGGTGGAGGGGGGCCTGCCAGGGAAGAGCTGAGTGTGGCACAGCAATCCTGTCCCACATTAGAGGGTCTCAGACAGCAAGCTGTCAAGCAGCAAAATGGGGATGTCAGTGACTCACATAGAGTTTACTAGGAGGACAACCTCTTGTACACAGAGGCAAGGGACCCAAAACCTGGAGCAGCCAGGAGATTGGTCATTCCCCTGCAGTACAGAGAGTTCCTCCTAGCTCTGGCACATGACATTCCTTTGGCTGGACATTTGGGTCAGATTAAAACATGGGAAAGGCTTGTCCCCCTGTTTCACTGGCCTAGGATGTCAGAGGACACAAAAGATTTTTGTAAGTCTTGCGTGACCTGCCAAGCCGGTGGCAAGACTGGTGGCACTCCAAAGGCTCCCCTTATTCCACTACCTGTGGTTGGGGTTCCCTTTGAAAGGGTAGGGGTTGACATAGTTGGCCCCCTTGACCCTCCTACTACTTCAGGCAATAGGTTTGTCTTGGTGGTAGTGGACCATGCCACAAGATATCCTGAAGCAATTCCTCTAAGGACCACTACAGCACCTGCAGTGGCAAAAGCCCTCCTGGGAATGTTTTCCAGGATGGGTTTCCCAAAAGAGGTTGTATCAGACAGGGGTAGCAACTTTATGTCTGCATACTTGAAGGCTATGTGGAAGGAATGTGGTGTAACATACAAATTCACCACACCTTATCATCCACAGACAAATGGACTGGTAGAGAGGTTTAATAAAACTCTCAAAGGAATGATAATGGGACTCCCTGAAAAACTCAGGAGGAGATGGGATGTCCTGTTACCTTGCCTCCTTTTTGCTTACAGGGAGATACCCCAGAAAGGAGTGGGCTTCAGCCCCTTTGAACTCCTCTTTGGGCACCCTGTAAGAGGTCCACTAACACTTGTGAAGGAGGGTTGGGAACAACCTTTAACAGCTCCTAAGCAAGATATAGTGGACTATGTACTTGGTCTAAGATCCAGAATGGCGGAGTACATGAAAAAGGCCAGTAAAAACCTTCAAGCCAGCCAAGAGCTCCAAAAGCAATGGCATGACCAGAAGGCTGTTCTGATTCAGTACCAACCAGGACAGAAGGTGTGGGTATTGGAGCCTGTGGCCCCAAGAGCACTCCAAGACAAATGGAGTGGGCCCCATCTCATTGTTGAAAGACGGGGGAGGTCACCCACTTGGTTGACCTGTGCACTGCCAGGAGTCCCCTTAGGGTGCTCCATGTCAACCGCCTAAAACCCTACTATGACAGGGCTGATCTCACCCTGCTCATGGCAACAGATGAAGGACAGGAAGAAGAGAGTGACCCTCTCCCTGATCTCTTCTCTTCCACTGAAGATGATGCTTTAGTGGAAGGTGTAGTTTTGGCAGACTGTCTTACTGCAGAGCAGAAAGACAACTACATAAATCTCCTAGATCAGTTTTCTGAACTCTTTTCAACTGTGCCAGGCACCACATCTTGGTGTGAACACACAATTGATACTGGAGACAGCTTGCCTGTCAAAAGTAAAATCTATAGGCAGCCTGACCATGTCAGGGACTGCATATAGCAAGAAGTTCAGAAAATGCTTGATCTAGGAGTGGTTGAACATTCTGAAAGCCCATGGACCTCTCCTGTGGTGCTTGTACCAAAGCCTCACTCAAAAGATGGAAAAAGGGAGATGAGGTTTTGTGTAGATGACAGAGGTCTCAACCAGGTAACAAAAACTGATGCTCACCCTATACCCAGGGCAGATGAGCTCATAGATACACTGGCATCTGCCAAGTATCTAAGCACCTTTGATTTGACTGCAGGGTATTGGCAGTTCAAATTATCAGAGGATGCTAAAGCAAAAACTGCATTTTCGACTATTGGAGGGCACTACCAATTCACAGTAATGCCCTTTGGTTTGAAAAATGCGCAAGCCACTTTTCAAAGGTTGGTGAATACAGTCCTGCAAGGGTTGGAGGCTTTTAGTGCAGCATATCTGGACGATATAGCTGTCTTTAGCTCCACCTGGGATGATCACCTGGTCCACCTGTGGAAAGTTTTGGAGGCCCTGCAAAAGGCAGGCCTCACTATCAAGGCTTCAAATTGCCAGATAGGGCAAGGAAAGGTGGTTTATCTGGGACACCTGGTAGGTGGAGAACAGATTGCACCACTTCAGGGGAAATTCCAGACAATCATGGATTGGGTTCCCCCTACAACTCAGACCCAGGTGAGAGCCTTCCTAGGCCTCACTGGGAATTACAGGAGATTCATTAAAAACTATGGCTCCATTGCAGCCCCACTTAATGATCTCACTAGCAAGAAGATGCCTAAAAAGGTATTGTGGACAGCTAGCTGTCAGAAAGCTTTTGAGGAGCTCAAACAGGCCATGTGCACTGCACCTGTCCTAAAAAGCCCATGTTACTCCAAGAAATTCATTGTTCAAACTGATGCATCTGAATTAGGGGTAGGGACAGTCTTATCACAACCCAATTCTGAGGGCCAGGATCAACCTGTTGCTTTTATCAGCAGAAGGTTGACCCCTAGAGAAAAGCGTTGGTCTGCCATAGAGAGGGAGGCCTTTGCTGTGGTCTGGGCACTAAAGAAGAAGTTGAGGCCATACCTGTTTGGCACTCACTTCATTGTTCAGACAGACCACAAACCTCTACTTTGGCTAAAACAAATGAAAGGTGAAAACCCTAAATTGTTGAGGTGGTCCATATCTCTACAGGGGATGGACTATACAGTGGAACATAGACCTGGGAGTACCCACTCCAATGCAGATGGACTCTCCAGATATTTCCACTTAGACAATAAAGACTCATCAGGTCATGGCTAGTCTCATTGTCCTTCGTTTGTGGGGGGGGGGTTGTGTAGGAAAGTACCATCTTGCCTGGCATGTTACCCCCATATTTCACTGTATATATGTTATTTTAGTCTATGTGTCACTGGGACCCTGCCAGGCAGGGCCCGGTGCTCATAAGTGTGCCCTGTATGTGTTCCCTGTGTGATGACTAACTGTCTCACTGAAGCTCTGCTAACCAGAACCTCAGTGGTTATGCTCTCTCTGCTTTCCAAATTGTCACTAACAGGCTAGTGACCAATTTCACCAATTCACATTAGCATATTGGAACACCCTTATAATTCCCTAGTATATGGTACTGAGGTACCAAGGGTATTGGGGTTCCAGGAGATCCCTATGGGCTGCAGCATTTTTTTCGCCACCCATAGGGAGATCTGATAATTCTTACACATGCTTGCCAGTGCAGCCTGAGTGAAATAACGTCCACATTATTTCACAGCAATTTACCACTGCACTTAAGTAACTTATAAGTCACCTATATGTGTAACCTTCACCTGGTGAAGGTTGGGTGCAAAGTTACTTAGTGTGTGGGCACCCTGGCACTAGCCAAGGTGCCCCCACATTGTTCAGGGCAAATTCCCCGGACTTTGTGAGTGCGGGGACACCATTACACGTGTGCACTATACATAGGTCACTACCTATGTATAGCGTCACAATGGTAACTCCGAACATGGCCATGTAACATGTCTAAGATCATGGAATTGTCACCCCAATGCCATTCTGGCATTGGGGAGACAATTCCATGATCCCCCGGGTCTCTAGCACAGAACCCGGGTACTGCCAAACTGCCTTTCCGGGGTCTCCACTGCAGCTGCTGCTGCTGCCAACCCCCCAGACAGGTTTCTGCCCTCCTGGGGTCCAGGCAGCCCTGGCCCAGGAAGGCAGAACAAAGGATTTCCTCTGAGAGAGGGTGTAACACCCTCTCCCCTTGGAAATAGGTGTGAAGGCTGGGGAGGAGTAGCCTCCCCCAGCCTCTGGAAATGCTTTGATGGGCACAGATGCTGCCCATCTCTGCATAAGCCAGTCCACCCCAGTTTAGGGATCCCCCAGCCCTGCTCTGGCGCAAAACTGGACAAAGGAAAGAGGAGTGACCACTCCCCTGACCTGCACCTCCCAGGGGAGGTGCCCAGAGCTCCTCCAGTGTGCCCCAGACCTCTGCCATCTTGGAAACAGAGGTGTTGCTGGCACACTGGACTGCTCTGAGTGGCCAATGCCAGCAGGTGACATCAGAGACTCCTTCTGATAGGCTCTTACCTTTCTTACTAGCCTATCCTCCCTCCTAGGTAGCCAAACCTCCTTTTCTGGCTATTTGGGGTCTCTGCTTTGGGGAATTCTTCAGATACCGAATGCAAGAGCTCACCAGAGTTCCTCTGCATCTCCCTCTTCACCTTCTGCCAAAGGATCGACCGCTGACTGCTCAGGACGCCTGCAAAACCGCAACAAAGTAGCAAAGACGACTACTGCAACCTTGTATCGCTTCATCCTGCCAGCTTTCTCGACTGTTTCCTGGTGGTGCATGCTCTGGGGGTAGCCTGCCTCCTTCTTGCACCAGGAGCTCTAAAGAAATCTCCCGTGGGTCGACGGAATCTTCCCACTGCAACCGCAGGCAACAAAAGACTGCATCACTGGTCCTCTGGGTCCCCTCTCAGCACAACGAGCGTGGTCCCTGGAACTCAGCAACTCTGTCAAAGTGACTCCCACAGTCCAGTGACTCTTCAGTCCAAGTTTTGTGGAGGTAAGTCCTTGCCTCCCCACACTAGACTGCATTGCTGGGTACTGCGTGATTTGCATCTGCTCCGGCTCCTGTGCACTCTTCCAGGATTTCCTTCATGCACAGCCAAGTCTGGGTCCCCAACACTCTATCCTGCAGTGCACAACCTTCTAAGTTATCCTCCGGCGTCGTGGGACTCCCTTTTCTGACTTCGGGTGGACTCCGGTTCACTCCTCTTCTAAGTGCCTGTTCCGGTACTTCTGCGGGTGCTGCCTGCTTCTGTGAGGGCTCTCTGACTTGCTGGGCACCCCCTCTGTCTCCTCATCCAAGTGGCGACATCCTGGTCCCTCCTGGGCCACAGCAGCATCCAAAAACCCTTACTGCAACCCTTGCAGCTAGCAAGGCTTGTTTGCAGTCTTTCTGCGTGGGAACACCTCTGCAAGCTTCTTCACGACGTGGGACATCCATCCTCCAAAGGGGAAGTTCCTAGTCCTCTTCGTTCTTGCAAAACACCAAGCTTCTTCCATCCAGTGGCAGCTTCCTTGCACCCTCAGCTGGCATTTCCTGGGCTCCTGCCCACTCTCGACACTGTCGCGACTCTTGGACTTTGTCCCCTTGTCTTACAGGTACTCAGGTCCGGAAATCCACTGTTGTTGCATTGCTGGTGTTCGTTTTCCTTGCAGAATCCCCCTATCACGATTTCTGTGTTCTCTGGGGGTTGTAGGTGCACTTTACACCTACCTTTCAGGGTCTTGGGGTGGGCTATTTTTCTAACTCTTGCTGTTTTCTTACAGTCCCAGCGACCCTCTACAAGCTCACATAGGTTTGGGGTCCACTCTTGGTTCGCATTCCACTTTTTGAGTATATGGTTTGTGTTGCCCCTATACCTATGTGCTCCTTTTGCAAACTATTGTAACTTTACATTTCTTACATTACTTCCTTTTGCTATTACTGCATATTTTTGGTATTGTGTACATATATCTTGTGTATATTTGGCATCCTCATACTGAGGGTACTCACTGAGATACTTTTGGCATATTGTCATAAAAATAAAGTACCTTTATTTTTAGTATATCTGTGTATTGTGTTTTCTTATGATATTGTGCATATGACACCAGTGGTATAGTAGGAGCTTTACATGTCTTCTAGTTCAGCCTAAGCTGCTTTGCTATAGCTACCTTCTATCAGCCTTAGCTGCTAGAAACACCTCTTCTACACTAATAAGGGATAACTGGACCTGGCACAAGGTGTAAGTACCTCTGGTACCTACTACAAGCCAGGCCAGCCTCCTACAAAGTGGAAGATCTTACTGACATGTTGTGTTGTTTGCATAACACATTTCTGCAGTGAAAGTTTTAGATAAAGAACGAACACTAAACATGTTAGTCCTTGGCAGAGTTGGAATGGTAAAATTACCTTTAAGAATAAGTCTTAAAGACTGCTTTGGCAGATTGAGGGATGTCAGTCAACAAGGAAGACTTGAACCTTCCTGAGAGGCTTCATTGTACACTGCTGAATTCTATGCCACTGCGTCACTGCAGTTTACGTCACTCTGCCCTGCATCATTTCACTCTATGCCACTGCACTGTGCAGCACTCTACTCTACAGCACTAAACTCTACACAACACTTTGCCAGTTTACTCTATATCACCCTGTGCCACTGCACTCTATGCCACTCAATGCACCATTGCAACTCTAATCTATGCTACTGCATTCTATGATGGTGTATTGTACACTTGCATTATATATGCCACTGCACTCTATGCCACTGTACTCTGCAATACTCTGTGGCAATGCACTCTACACCAGTCCACTCTACATCACTCCCCTGTACTCCACTCTACGTGCAGCCTCTTTTCAATGTATAGCTGTTTCAGTACGATTATTCACGAGGGAACAATCACATTGTAGTGACCATACAAATTATATTTTATATAGCTCTCCACTGTAGAAGAAAAATACTACCAGATAAAAAGCATTGGGAGAAACCACTACTCACTTTAAATGGAAGTCATTGTGGCTGCATAAGAAATCAGTACATGAGGCGCTACAGCAAAATAAGAGACCCTGATAGCAAAGATTACCACAAAGCTGTGTATGAACATGTGGTTCACTTCCAAGATTATTGCCCTCACTAAGAACATGGCGGTAAAAACCGCCTACCGCCATGGCGACGAACGCCAAAAGACCGTCGCTGTGGCTACCAGCCATCCGCCATAATATGACCACAGCCGGATTTCCGCCACAAGAAGGGCGGAAATCCGGCTGTGGCCATACTGGCGGATGGCGGTAAGGTGGAGCTGCTACCACCAGCAGCAGCACCCCAGTAAACTGCCACCAGCCGTATTACAAAAAATATTACGGCCTGGCGGTGTTCTGCTGGCAGGCACTGCCAGCGGTAGCAGCGCCCCGTCCCATCTCCGGCCAGAAGACCCCCTGGATCCAGGTAAGTCGGGTCTCGACAGGGGAGGGGATGGGGTTGTTGTGTGTGTGGGGGGTGTACATGTAGGTGTAGTTTGTGAGTGAATGCCGGTATATGTTTAGTGTTGATTGTGTGCATGAATGTATGGAAATGTGAGTGCGTGTATGTATGGAAATAGGAATGCATGTCTGCGTGGATGTTTTGAAGTGTGTGCTGATGTGTGTGTGAATGGATGAATGCATGTGTGTATGTATGTGTGAGTGAGTGAGTGTGTGTCTGCGTATGTGTGTGTGATTGGGGGGCGTGGATGTCGGGGTTGGGGGATGTCTTGAGAGGTGGGAGTTTGGGGGAGTGTCTGGAGAGGTAGGGGTTGGGGGCCTCCTATCAGTGACAGGGAAGGAATTCCCTGTCACTGATAGGGCTTACCGCCATGGTTTTCATGGTGTTATGAATGTCACGGATACCATGGTGGTAGACAGGGTCATAAACCCACCAGCGGCACAATGGCAGCCACCGGTCTGGAGATAGTTATCTCCAGCCCGGAGGCTGCTACCACCATGGCAGTCGGAGTGGTACATTGGTGGGTTGGCTTCATAATGTGGCAGTAAGTACCACCAGCCTGTTGCCATTACTACCGCCACATTACTGCCGACCGCCGGGGTCGTAATGACCCCCCCTATGATTCTTAACCCTCATGCCCATTTTGCTGGCCAACTTCTTAGTTCTTGGCTAGGTAGCTCATGCGCTGTCTCTTCAAGACTACTGTAATGTTACAGTGGGCTTGGAGCCTGCTCATTGCTTACCATTTATTGGCTTATGTGGCACTCGTCTTTACATCCTCATAATTGGTCACTGCAGGCATAGCATCATTTCTGTTCCTGCTTGTGGAGCAACAACAAATCACTGATTGATTCAATTTAATCTGTGCCCGTCCGCTGCTCCTGAAGCGATTGAGTTTCTTTTTAACTTCTCAGCTATGCAAACAGAATTTGTGCGAGTGGAAAAAACGTGCCCAGCAGGACAAACAAATTTGCAAAGTTTTGTTTTCTATAGTTAACTCATTTATTTTATTTTATTTTGCCAGGTCTTCTTTTCTCCTTTTGCAGTCATATTTTGTTTTTGCTAGTGGATACTGTTCTCAAAAAATGACAATTATTTTGTTCAAAATAATGGAAAGCGACATTGTTTCTTTCGTATGTGTAATTTCTGAAACTATTCCTTAACAAATAATCGTGCTGTACACCCCAAACCACACCACTCCAATTCAATCCGTCCCACTCCAATCCACGCCAATCCACCCCACCTCTCCCACAACTATCCACCCCCTCATTCCAATGCACCCCACTCAATGCAATCCACCACAGACCAATTAATCCACCCCACTCCAATCCAAACCAGTCACCCCAGTCCACTCCAATCACACTCCAATCCTTCCAACCCACCCCACTCCAATCTGCCCCACTTTAATCCAAAACAATCTGCCCCACTCCAATCCAAAACAATCTGCCCCACTCCAATCCAAAACAATCTGCCCCACTCCAGTCCAAAACAACCTGTCCCACACCAATCCAAAACAATCTGCCCCACTCCAATCCAAAACAATCTGCCAAATGCCAATCCAAAACACTGCCCCACTCCAATCTGCCCTTTCCAATCTGCCCTACTCCAATCTTCCCACTCCAACCTGCCCCACTTCAATCCAAAACAATCCTCCCCACTCCAATCCAAAACAATCTACCCACTCCAATTAAAAATCTGCACCACTCCAATCCAAAACAATCTGCACCACTCCAATCCAAAACAATCTGTCCCACTCCTAGTCAAAATAACCAGCTCCAATCCAATTTGCCCCACTACAATACAATCTGCCCCACTCCAATCAAGAACAATCTGCCTACTCCAGTCTGCCCCCACACCAATCCAAAACAATCTGCCCCACTATGATCTAAAACAATGTGCCCCACTCTAATTTAAAACAATCTACTCACTCCAATCTAAAACAATTTGCCCCACTCCTGTCCAAAGCAATCTGCCCCATGCCAATCCAAAACAATCTACCCCACTCCAATCTACAGCACTCCAATCCAAAGCAACCTGCCCCACTCCAATCTGCCATACTCTCATTTAAAACAATCTGCCCCACTCACATCCAAAACCATCTGCCCCACTCCATTCCAAAACAATCTGCCCCACTACAATCTGCCCCATTCCAATCCAAAACAATCTGTCCCACTCTAATCCAAAACAATCTGCCCCACACAATCCAAAACACTCTGCCCCACTCCAATTCAAAACACCCTGCCCCACTCCAATCAAAAACAATCTGCCACAGTCCACACTCTCTCATTCCAATTCAAAACGCTCTGCCGCACTCCAATCCAAAACACTACCACAGTCCACTCTGCCCCAGTCCAGTCCAAAACACTGCCCCAGTCAGGTCCAAAACACTTCCCCCCACTCCAATGCAAAACAATCTGTCCCAGTAAAATCCAAAAAACTCTTCCCCACTCCAACCTGAAACACTCTGCCCCACTCCAATCCAAAACAATCTGTCACACTTCAATCTGCCTCACTCCAATCTGCCCCACTCCATTCCAAAACAAAATCTGCCGACTCCAATCCAAAACAATCTGCCTTGCTCCAATCCAAAACAATCTGCCCCACTTCAATCCAAACCAATCTGCCCCACTCCAGTGCAAAATAAGCACCCCACTCCAGCCCAAAACACTCTGCCCTACTCTAGTCCAACATAATCTCCCCACTCTAATCTGCTCACTTATTTCTGACTCACTCCAATCCAAAACAATCTGCCCCACTGAAATCCAAAACAATCTGCCCCACTGCAGTCCAAAACAATCTGCCCCATTCCAGTTCAAAAACATCTCCCCATTCCACTCCAAAACAATCTGCCCTACTCCATTCCAAAAACAATCTTCCCCATCCCAATCCAACCCACTCCAATCCAGCCCACTCCAATCTACTTCAGCCCACACCACCCTATTCCACCCCACTCCACGACACTGCCCTCTATGACACTCTTTGCCACTGAACCACTGAACTCTACTCCCTTCTACGACACTCTACCCCCCTACTCCACTCTACGACACTGTACTCAAACAAATCCACTGTACCATACTACTCCCCCACTCCACTCTATGACCCTCCACACCACTAACTCTTAGCCATGCTGAACAGCAGCCATACTGGTGTACAACATGGCAAAAACACATTGTCATGCCAAAAGCCCTTTCAGCCCAATGGGCATTTTGCACCTGGGTGTGGTCAGGCTCTGTTTGTGGGTTGTAGCCCCAGAGAGGGCTTTTTGCAGATTTGGTGCAGAGACATGACGGTTGTCATGATGCCGTGAGTGAATCACATAGGTCTCCAACACTTTTGTTTTACTTTAGTCTCTTGCACAAGCAGTCTCCTGAACCTGACTGCTATGGTCAATCCGGCACCTAGGCACCACCAAGGAACGAACTGCATGCCACAGGACGGTGCACCCGCCTGAGACAGTGCTGGACTTTATAAGATCCCCTGTCGAGTGTTAGCAGGGAAGATCTGAGATCGGAGGCAACCCGTAGGCATCCAAGGCAAGTTTGCATGACTGTTGTCACCTCATAGAGTCCGTCCTGGGTTTTGCCAGCCGGGGGGCCACTAGACTGTGTTTTAGAATTACGCAGATTGCCTATCATGTTTTAGAGACTTACAAGAATGTCATCTCGCCAGTATGTACTGGATGCAGTGTGCAGAGTACTATTGAAAATTCTGTGCTCTCTGAAGAACGTTCTAGCAATGCCTTCATAATGACCTTTGCATTGATTAAGGAGTTGGATAGCTCAGTCGTTTAAGCACCTGCTACCGAGAACTTCAAGTCAGGCTGAAATAGAGATGGGTCCCTTGGCCAGTCATTCTTTTCCAGTCAGTAAGGTGAATAGTACTGTAGTAAACACTTCAGCAGGTAAGGTGAGAAATCTTTTATTCCAGTAATATATATATATATATATATATATATATATATATATATATATATATATATATATATATTCCAGTACAGCAGTAATAACTCCCAGCTTGCTCGTCACCCTCCTGTCTCCAGTCTTCTCTCCAGCCTTCCTAATCCAATCTGGAATGCTAGTCCCTCCACATTCCATTCATTCCTTTCAAGCCAATCTCTACACATCTTCCCCTCACATATCTTGACAAACAATAAACTGCATACAAATCCCCCAAAAAATACACTACTACTATTCACTCAATTGTTAAATTTACCTGCCCCCTTATCTTTGCACAAATTTCCTATACCCCATTCTCTTCCTTCCTCCAGTCTGGTTACTGCATTTGTCACTTTCACTACTTTCTGTGGCTTAAAAAACTTGCTCTCACCTTTCTTCACTATACCAAACTTTTTCACAGCCACCTAATCACCTACTTTCACACCCACATTCTTCACTCTATTCCTAGAATCATAACTCAAATTATTACGCTCCTGAAAGTCTAACACCCTTGCTCTCATTCTTTCACAATCCACCCACACCTGTCCCTTATCACACAACCACCATGGAGATTCTTTTGTCGCAGGTTCTCTTCCCTTAAGAGCAAAAAATGGTGACACTCCCGTTACAGAATGAGGTTTCACTCTATGTTCCCACAACATCCTATTCAACTCCTCTATCCAATTTAGTCCATTCGCTAGAGAAAGTTGAATATTCTCCATGATAATTCGATACACCCTCTCCACTAAACCATTTGTTTGAAGATGAAACAATGCAACTCTCTCATGCTTAATTCCCAATCCGGTGAGAAACTCTGACATAGTGGCTGACACTAATTGCACACCATTATCTGTGACCAAAACCTTTGGCACACCTTCCTCCAGAAACACTTCCATGAGAAACTCTATGACCTTATCAGTAGTGATCCGTTCCATGGTTTTAACTATAAACCATTTGCTATGGTAATCCACAAGGACTACAAGAAATCCATTCCTTCTACCAATTTTTTCTATTGGACCTATAAAGTCCAAAGCCAACTTTTCCCATGGACCAGCTGGAAACTGTACGCACCCCAAGGATGGCTGTCTGATAAGTCTAGCCTTATCACTATTACCACATGCCACACACTCACCCACAACCGCCTCCACATCCTTATCCATACCAGGCCACCAATAAAACTGTCTTAATCTCCTCTTAGACAAATGTCTCCCTAAATGTCCCTCATGTATTATCCTTATTAACCTCATTCTCAACTTTTTAGGAGGAACAATTCTCCCACATCTCAATACCTTCCCTCCCTGAATACTCAACTCATCCTTCACATCCATATACTGTTTCAAACTTTCATGTAGGTCACCTCCTACTTGATGTGAACTACTTATGAATTTGTTCAACTCATCATACTCCTCATCTCCCACCATAGCATCTACCCATTCCTCTTGTCCCAAAGATAATTCCTCGTCCACCAAGAACACCTCTACTTCCTTCCCACACGTCAATGAGACCTCCTCAGGACACTCATCAACAGGCATGCGCGACAGGCAGTCAGCTATAAAGTTGTTCTGGCCCCTCACAAATTCTACCACAAAATTGAAGTCTATGACATTGATCAACCATCTGGAAATCCGAGGTGTCATACTCCCCTCCAAACCTCGACCACATTTGAAAACTTGCAGCAGAGATTTATGGTCAGTACGAAGCACAAAAGGCAAACCCACAAATAATATCTATAATGATTAAACCCTAACAACAAGCTAGTGCCTCCTTCTCAATGGCAGAATATGATCGTTACGCCCCTTGCAATCATCGGGATGCAAACCCAATCACACTTTCTTCATCATTAGCCACTTGTATAAAAACTGCTCCCAGCCCTACACTAAAAGCGTCAGTCATAATGATTGTCTCCTTGCCTACATCAAAATGCCCCAACGTAGGACCACGGGCAATATAATCTTTAATCATCGTAAATGCTGCTTCACAATCTGTTCCCCACTCAAACACTGCTCCCTTTTTCAACAATAGCCTCATGGGTTCAACAACATTTGTAAAATTATGCACACATTTGGAGCAATACTCTGCTAACCCCAGAAATGATTTCGATTGTTCCTTGTTACTTGGCCTTGGAGCCTCACTAATTGCTCTCACAATGCTTTTCTTGGGTTTTGTCCCCTCGGCTGATATATGACCCAAATAGTTCACTCAATCCTTTCTCAGCTGACACTTCTCTCTCTTCACCGTTAAATCATAAGCTTCAATTCTTTCCAACACCTTTCCTATCAACACATCATGTTCTTCCAAAGATTTCCCCACAACTATAATATCATCTTGGAAGCACTCCGAAGATTCGATTGGCTCTATTATCTTTTTCTCTAATAATCTGTCAAGTTCTTGCTGGAGTGGTTTCCTCATCAAAAATGGTACCGGTCTAACCTTATGTACCACCGGTATTGCATTCTCTTTTAAAATTATACGGTGTGTAAATTTCTTTAGCTTACCTAGTTTGTCCGTGAATACTTTTGGAAACCTGTTCATCAATCTCATACACCATTCCATCTCTGACTCTTGAATTTCCATTTCTCTGCACTCATTCGCTATACAATCATAACCGGCTCAGTTGCATTGGGGTCAAGCACAATATTCAAATCCTTTTGATGCTGCCATCCTACCCTGAGTTATGTACACCTTCCCATGCACCCCATTACCCTTGAACATTATGTCCATCCATCTCATTCCTAAAATATTGATTCTCTTTCCCCCATATCCAACCACCTTCACATCCGCACATTGTAGGTCTACCCTTTTCCCTTCCAAAACTCCCTTGTATATCTCCTTGGATATTACAGTAAACAAACTTCCAGAGTCCACTAATACTCTCACAACTATAGACCCCAGCATTGTATCACAATGAGGTTTCTTCAGATTGCTTGAACGTTCTTTATTCAGTTTCTTTTCACTCATGGACTCCATGTTCTGCTGGACTGTTTCAGTCATGTTACTGATTGTTAATACAATTTCTTCTTCCCCTCCTTGTGTATCATCTACGGACTTAACACTGTTGCTTACCATTTTCCCATTCAACCTACATACTTTGGCCAAATGGCCCCTTCTTCCACACATTCTGCATGTTAAGTTACGTGCAGCGCACATCGAACTCGAAGCAATATGTCCTGGACACCCACACCTAAAACATATGATATCCGTGTTTTCTTCTCCATGACCCTCATTGTATTACTCCCAGCAGATTTCTCCTGTCTCTTTGCTTTAAATTCCTTCACCTCAACTGTAGTTTCTTTGTTTGAATCTTTCATATAACTTTTAGTCTCAATTTCCTTTATCCCTGCTTCAGTATGCTCCATACTCCTCGCTATATGTATAGATTCTTCTGATGACAGATCAATGGATAACAACTTCTCTTTCACTTTCTTATTGTTTGTCCAGCGCACAATCTGATCATGTATAAGAGAGTCAGATAGATCCCGGAAATCGCATGTTACTGCCAATCCTCTCAACGCCGCAACATAGGTCATTATATCTTCATCAAGACCTTGAACTCGAGAAAAGAATCTATGCCGCTCAAACATAATACTGTTCTTTGGAGTGAAATGTTTTTCCAGCATCTGCAAGGACATTTCATACACATTCATGGGTTGACCCTCACCCATGCCTAAAGACACTTCAGGTAAATCATCATATATCCTTCTCCCTTCATTCCCCAGATGATGTAATAGAATTGCTTGTTTTCTAACCAGACTATATTTGTCCCATCCAATAGCCAATAGGTATGTGGTAAAAATATTTTTCCATCTCTTCCACGAGATCGTCGGTTCATCAGGCAACGGTAAGAAGCATGGTGGTGCTGAAATGCTTGTTCAGCCATGCCTGCAATACAAATATAAAATAAAAAATTACCACAAAATACTAAAATAACAATCTAAATTAAGAATCTAAAATAACTAGCCAAAATAATAATTTAAAACAACTAAGATAAATAATTTTCTGAAATTCACTATAAATCACACCAGTGCATGACACATCTTGTAATAGTCCTCTCTTTGTTTTCACAGTAGCCAGTTTTCAGATTACTCCTTCTTCAGTTTCACGCTCTGGGTTGGTGGAAAGTGATTAGAGATTTGCCTTGGCAACGGTATTGGTGGAAGGTGGTAAGAAATCAAATGTATTTTTCTTCAGTTTATCTTAAAAATGGAGCTAGTATTTCCTCCTCTCCTCTCTCTTCTTTTTTTTTTTCTCCCGTCTTCAAGCACGCGAAACCGATTCACGCGCACATCCGGCACGTGAAGCCAGCTCACTGAATTGCCTGCACTGCGCTCTCCAACACGCGCAGGTAAAGCTCCAATGTTTATTTCCAAATATGCTTTGCGCAAGCCAGGAATGTTTGCAGCGCGCGCCAGCCAATTCTTTCCAGTTACTTTCAAAAGAGTCTCGCACGCATAGGCAATATCTAGTTTTTGCTTATGAAAATATGCCACGCCACAAATGTGCGATTAAACCGCTACTGTAAAATATGCGATAAATCTCATTCCTACCTCCAGCACTTCAGACCTTTGCCATATCGTCCGTTGAACAAAATGGAAAGAAAGAAACAATTACCTAAATCCATCCAATCCGACAATATTCATACAGATAACTCACTGTTACCAAGTTCAATGTTTTCCTCCTTCCATCGTCCCGCCCTTTTTGTTGTTTTCTGCCCTTTTATTTTTCCTTTTGAGCGCTTTTCTTGCTCACCATCAATCCAGGGGTTGGGAGTTATTGAAATCCTCTCTGCCCCCTGCACAGAATCCCTTGTCGCCAATTATGCAGTATACATTTCAGCAGGTAAGGTAAGAAATCCTTTATTCCAGTAATATATAAATATATTCCAGTACAGCAGTAATAACTCCCAGCTTGCTCCTCACCCTCCTGTCTCCAGTCTTCTCTCCAGCCTTCCTAATCCAATCTGGAATGCTAACCCCCTCCACATTCCATTCATTCCTTACAAGCCAATCTCTACAAGTACCCTGACGGGGCAGTGTCGGGCCGGGACTGAGTGCCGAAATACTGCCCCAGCCTTGAGTGATAGTGAATTCATCTCTGATGCTAAATAAAACAATTTGCAACATTTTAAATTACTTCGGACCAACCAAGGAGTGACAATCCAAGTTGTTTCCTTTCGGCAAGGCTGCCTTAAATGATTTTTTGACTCAGACATGTTATGACTGGATTTCTAAAAAGTGTTGACAACATCTGTAGAAGAGTGATAGTGGCACTATAAGATTGACAAATACATAATCAGACAGACAGACAGGTAGATAGATAGATAGATAGATAGATAGATAGATAGATAGATAGATAGATAGATAGATAGATAGATAGATAGATAGATAGATAGATAGATAGATAGCAAACACCACTGCCTTTTCATGTGTTGTCGGAGGTCTTTGGCTGCACACACCATAGAGGACCCGACCACACCATTAGCTATTGTCATGATAGCTGCTCCGCTTCCCTGTATTATTTTCATATGGGCTAATAAAAGACCACTATGTCTTGTGATATGCAGGCCTGCTGCCACGTGCATATTCGGGTATCTCTAGTGGGTTTAGGACTTTCCCATTGTTTCTGATGACTGAGGTCACCAGATAAATCCATGTAACTAAGAACACAATGCTCTAGCACTACAGTTCCTAAAATAGAATAGATTCACTGTTCAATAGAATAGATTCACTGTCAAATGGAAACATAGAACAGGAGAAGTATGCTTCGTGGAATACAGTCATCTGGTGGCCTTACTGATACCGACCATTACTTGCCTGATTTTTCTGCTTTCTAATTAAATAGTAATACCTCTCATTTATAAACCAGAATGGGTGGTCCCTCAATCTCAACTACCCTACATTAGCAAGTTGGCAGCCCACCTCGGCAATAGGACATCTACATAGGCAGCAGTGCTGCAAGGAAGGAACATGGATCTGTCCTCCTGCAGTCAGATGGTAGTCCTATGACTTCTTGCTGTCAGAGGAATAAGGTACCCATACCCTCATCAATTCACCAGCTGCTTCAAGGAGGGCACATATTAGAAAATTAAGATTGGTCTGCGATATTATGTAAGAAGACCCATTAAAACCTGGCTCTTTTAGCCTGGACCTTTTTAGATGCTTGAACTTATTTGTTTAGTGTTTTGATGTGTATACTTCTCATAGCGCTGGGATGCCTGTGGGTCGCCATGTGCTGCTCTGCTGTGCCTCTGCAGAGTGGCTGTTGTTGCGGAACCTCCACAATTAGGAAAGAGCCCTGAGAGCATTCAGCATGTATGGTTCTGCTACCTCTCTTGCTCCCCTGACCACTCACTCGTTCCTCCAGCAGCCAGTTTCCTTATAGCTCTGTTTCCTGCTCTGATTTGCCACTGTTTTCTTCTTTTGTTGGTTCTCCAGACCAGTACGTGAGTGCCCTTATTGCTCTCCTGCTGTTACACCCCCAGCCCTTCATGCACTTAACTATGCCCACAGTAGAGAGGCAGGGGGAGGAGTGAAGAGGGGCAAGGTGTTCTGGACATTTGAAACAACCATAAGGGACCATGACATTTTGACTTCTAAATACTCTGGAGTCTCTGCCAGTTGTTTACTCTGGTGGGCGTTGATGTTTCCTGGCAAGCTGTGGATGACAGAACTGTAGAACTGATATTCAGTCTTCAGGTTTCAGGCTAAAGCTGTTCTGCAGGCAAGGTGTAATGCCATGTAATTTCATGTAACTTGTGTTAAGAGGAGTGCGAGCAAGAGTGCCATGGCTTTAGTCGGCCGCAGAAGAAAGAGCGTCTGGGCCTCACAGAAACAGCCTAGCTAGGTCCATTGGGTCTTGTCCAACTAGCTACATTGCATCAACTTCTGTAGGTAGCCCACCAGTCAATCCAATCGGGGCAGGACTTAAGTGCGGCTTGGGAAGATCCTATGAACTCTCACCTTGTTCATGGTCCGGTGGATGTTTCTCCAGTTTTAAATCGGAAAATCTCTCTCAGTCCCATAGTGCGAGGCACGGTGAGGGGCCTGTTTTGTTGGAGGACTCTACTGTGTCAGACCTAAGTTTGTTCAAAGATAAGAATTGGCTGAGGGAGGTATGTCTGAAATTCTGAAATCATCAGCCATTTGTGGGAGGGGTGGATTAGGCCAATTTACGCATCGTTCGCCCAGTCGGCCATCTTTGCCTTCTCTGTACAGCAGTACACCCTCCCTGAGGGGCTCTTTAGCTTCGTTGACCTCAATCAACTGAGAATCAGTTACATTCTCAAGGGAACAATGGACAGTGCAGCTGTTAAACTTAGAAGTGGAAGGTGGGGGAGGTGTCTCATCCGAAATATTGCTATGTATTGAGGAAGTTGTATCTTCTCTTTTATCCTTGCTAGAAAGAAAGGTTTCTAATTCTGATCGTGCTGGATTTGCTGTCGCCAATTCTTCTGGGGGTTCAGAACCTTAACACTTCTTGTTTGTGTCAAATGTCAGTGTAAGATTCAAATTGCAGGTTACTCAAGTTGATAATATGGCCAATGGGGGGTCTAAATACATTGGCATCCAAGTGAGGAAGCCCTGCTAGTAAGAAGATCCTCATGCAAACATATCAATCACAAAATTTAAAGCAAAAAAGATGGAGGACAATGCGTATTCATTAAAATCTTAATTTCACCGGTGTACCACAGATGTAACACAGTTGTAGTCCCAGTCGACATATACAATTTTACCTGTCTTCCTGATTTTTAATAAAGGGGCAATTCTCCCTGGTGGCGTTCTTTCACTACATGTTCGGTTAATTGTTAATCCTCCGTTAGTGCCCTCTAAATGGGGCTCCACAGGGGGTGGGGGCACTTCAGGGAGTTTTAGGATATATTTGCCCAAGGGGAAAAGAAAAAAGTGTTGTATTATAAAATATAGGTTAAAAAACTCAAAGGTTTGCAAGTATTCCTTTTGAATCTGTGTCTCCGGATCCCCCCGTAAATACTGAAATGTCAGACAATGTTCTTTCGTAGTTTGGTGACTGTCATTCAGAAATTTCTATCTTCCTACATCATTGAATGTATTAGAAGAGCAAGGTTCCAACATCTAATGACAGGAAAAGAGGCCAGTTCCCTATAACGGGGAAGGTACTTATGAGACCTATGATTATAAGGGTGAGGTTTGTTAAGATGGTGTTGTGGGGGAGGGTTTGGGAATCATGGCGCGGGCAGTTTCTAGAAGCCAGACTCTCTAGAGGTAGCTCTGGATGAGGAGCCAAGGTTTTATCTAGGTGACATGCAAAGCTCATGCAATACCACTGTAGTCACACAGCACTTACTCACATGAAAGAAAATACTCAGTGTTACAAAAATAAAGGTACTTAATTTTGGTTACACAAATACCAAAAATACCATAGAGACTATACTCCCTTGGGAGGTAAGTAATACACAAATTATATACACTAGTATGCAGAAATAGGCTTAGAAAAAGTCAGAAAACAGTGCAATTAGTGTCAATCACAATAGTTAGAAATGGGCCTAGGGGGAGCACAAACCATACACTAGAAAGTGGAATGTGAAAGTCGGTTCCCCACCTTGGCAAGTGTAGTGTATAGAGGGGAGCTGGGAGTACCAGAAAAGCCCAAAGGTAACTCCACAACCCACCCCAGTGATCAGGAAAGCAGGAGTAAATCACAGTAAGTTTCCTAGAAAACACACAGAAACAAGAAGAAGAATTATGCAAAACCCAGAAGAGACTGCAAGACACCAACAGTGGAGTACTGGACAAGAAGACCTGTGGAAGAAGGGGACCAAGTCCAAGAAGCACAGAAGAGTCCAGGAAGAACAGGAGCCCCTGCTAACACGGATGAAGGTACAAAAGGAGAACCACTGGGAAAGAAGAAAAGTCAGCATTGCACCCAAGAAGACGAAGTTGAGTTCCTGGAGGGTGCAAGTAATGTCCCATGCCAGATAGAGGATTGCAGTCAGGTTTGCGTCATCGGAGTCCGACAACGAGCCTTGGCACATGCAAAGCTCGCAGTTAGCGGAAAATGGAGCTGCCCTGTACCAGGAAGGACCAGGTGGACCCTACCCAGGAAGAGGAGTCAGATGGGGCCCTCCGAAACTCAGAGAGCCCACAGATGACGAGGCAGCGGGCACAGGAGTCCCACAGCATGGGGACAAGAAAGTTGCAAAAGAGGCCCACGGAACACTATGACAAAGGCTCCCACGCTTCTGGAGAACCACTCAGGAACCTGTGCATCACAGGATAGAGTGCTGGGGGCCGGAGCTATAAGATGCATAAAATACTTGGAGGAAGGATGCTAATAAGCCTTGGTAGCTGCAAAAGACGGGGTGCACGGGGGTACTGTCTTGCGTGGGGAGGCAAGGTCTTACCTCCACCAAAGTGGGACAGCTGGAAGAGAGGACGATCAGGACCACTTCAGTCCACCACCCATGATGCAGGATCCATACAGCTCTGCAGGAGAGGGGATCCATGAAGCCGTCATCGTCACAGTTGGTGCCCGCTGAAGCAGGGGAGTGACTCCTTCACCCCAAGGGAGATTACTTCACTCTTCTGGTGCAGCCTGAAGATGGGCTGCCCTCAGAGGATGCACGACTGGGAAACAGTTGCAGTTGCTGGCAGGAGCCGGAGATACAATGTTGCAGAAGGCATCTTGCTTCTTTGTGGCAGCTTGTAGGGTTCCTGAAGGGTCCAGATGCAGTTTCTTCAGTGAGAAGTCGAATTGGAGGATGCAGAGGATTTCTGCTGGAATCTTGCAATCTGAATCTGAGGAACCGCCCAAAGGAGAGCCCCTAAATAGCCTTGAAAGGGGGATTGGTCACCTAACCAGGTAAGCACCTACCCGAGGAGGGCTGTGACATTCACCTGCAGGCACTGGCTACTCAGATGCTCACAGAGTTCCCTGCCAACCTTGAATCCAAGATGGCAAACCCAGGGACCCTCTGGAGGAGCTCTGAGCACCACCCCTGGTGGTCTCTTCCCTTTCCTTTGTCCAGTTTCGTGCCAGAGCAGGGACTGGGGGTCTCTGAACCTCAACTGGTTTATGCAAGGAGGGCACCAAATGTGCCCTTCAAAGCATTTCCAATGGCTTGGGGAGGCTACCCATCCCAAGCCTGTAACACCTATTTCCAAAGGGAGAGGATGTAACACCCCTCTCCCAAAGGAAATCCTTTGTTCTGCCTTCCTGGGCTTGAGCTTTTCAAGCAACAGGAGGGCAGAAGCCTGTCTGTGAATTGGCAGCAGCTGGGGCTGCCTGGAAAACCTCAGAAGGCTGAAATGGCAATGCTGGGGGGTCCTCTGAAGAGCCCCCAGAGTGCATGGAGCATACAACCAATGCTAGCAAAAGCCTTGGGGTATGATTCTAACATGTTTGATACCAAACATGCCTATGTTCTGAGTTACCATTATGTAGCTGGACATAGGTAGTGACCTATGTCCAGTACACGTGTAAAATGGCGTCCCGCACTCATGAAGTCCAGGAAAATGGTCCTGGGGATCGTGGGGGGCACCTCTGCTAGAGCAGGGGTGCCCTCATACACAGGTACTTTGCACCCTGCCCTCAGGGCTGGAGGGCCTGCTATAGGGGTGACTTATAAGTGACCTGGTGCAGTGAAAATGGCAGTGAAAGGGTGCTTGCACCTTTTCACTCAGGCTGCAATGGCAGTCCTGCAGAAGCCTTTGCATGGGCTCCCTATGGGTGGCAAAATATATGCTGCAGCCCATAAGGATCCCCTGGAGCCCCAATGCCATAGTACCTAGGTAAAAAATATACTAGGGACTTATGAGGGGGCACTAGTATGCCAATTGTGGGTGAAATATTGTGTTAACAGTAACCAACAACCAAACTTATTTAAGTGAGAGAGCATGACTACTGGAGTCCTGGTTAGCAGGATCCTAGTAGATACAGTCAAACACACTGACAAACAGGCCAAACGTGGGGGGTAACCAAGCTAGAAAGAGGCTACTTTTCTACAGTTACCACCCTCCACTCCCTGGGAAAATGCCTAGATGACATGAACTAAGTCACGGTAGACACTAATTCTCTGCTATTTTGGCAAGCTCAAGAGTAACATTCAACTCCAAGATAATGGTAGTGCTGATCTCAGAGAATGTAGACTATTTCCTGAAAAGAGGTATTGATATCTTCTGTGTAGAGTCTATTACAGAATCTCACCGTAACAGTTCAATATCGAACTTTCAGGCTAAACCACAGGACCCAATAAGGAGGGGATCTGTTAACCCGAAGGACATCACTATTTCTGTAGGTAAAAGCACAGGAAGGAGCGTTATAAGTGTTGTGGAGACAGAGGAAAGTAAATGCTTGGGAACCTAAGCAAGGAGATGTGTAGCCAAACCTTCCATAAAAGGCCTTGCTAGTGGAGGAAGTGCTATTTTACTTAAAAATAACATCAATTGGAATCCAAAGCTATTCGTTCATCCCACAAACCTCTGCCTTTGCTTAAAGTTGGCAATGTTCAGTGAGGTTGAAGGGTTGCCATCTTTTTTGCTTGTAGGTTTGTATATTCCCCCTGGTAAGCCTCAGGTTAATTTAGTTAACTCTATCATCAGTTTTCCGGAGGAATGTCCTTTGGTTATAATTGTAGGAGAACTTAATGCTAAAGTATCAATTTCAGCTTGTATGACTTTCTAGAATACTGAAATGGTTGAGGTATGGTGTATTCCTCATGCGGTTTACCAGAAAAAATTAGATCAGATAGACGTGACTTAAGTTTCCTGGAAAGTTTGAGACTGTATTAATTTGCTTTCCTGAATGGCAGATTTCCTGAATACTCTCCTGCGTCCTATACTTTTCATTCCCCTCATGGTCAATCCTTAATTGACTGTATGGTAGTGTCCCATCAAATGTTCAGTGCTTGCTCGCAGTTGGAGATCCTGGGGACTGATTTAAGTGATCATAGTATTCTTTCTGTGTCCGTTGACTTAGAGCTCAAGGCTCTTGACTCATAGGATCCCAAGAAAGATAATGTTGTTTATAGCAAATCAAACTAGCACACTTTTTGGTAACATAATAATATACAGACTTTGGGCCAATGTCTCAAAATAGTATGCTTGGGTCCATCTGAGCTGTCATTATATAATCCCTTCTCCTGGAATGAAATGCAGTTGACCTCCTTCCGTGTTTTTGAGAGTAAAAATAGAGGTAAAAGATCTACATCACCCATTAAGACCACTTGTGCTCTAAAAAAGGTAAATCATGAAATAAATTCCCTTATTAGGAAGCAATTTATATTCTTTACTATCTCGGGAAGGGGGAAATCAATCGCCCTAAGTGTAAGAGAACAAGACTGAAGGTGGCAGAATGTAGAAAGAAGGAGAATAGGAAGCAATTTCAAGCAATTTCGATATTGGACAATGTATGGACTCAGTACATTTCTCAATTATACGCTTGTAACTCAAGTAGTAGTGTGTTTTGCCCTTTCTAAGCAATGAAGCAGATTCCATAGGACTGTATGGTCCGCCTTTTGTTAAGGAGATTGAGGGATTCATCAAAGTTGCTAGAAATTCGGGTTCCATGGGCCCTGATGAATTCCTGATAGCACTTATTAAACAGGAGGCTTTTTTAAGGGCCATTTTATATATCCATTGTAATAGTATTTCTACCTATCTGGTAATATCCAATCCTCCTAGAAAGAAAGTGGTATTGTTCTCCTATGTAAAAAAGGACCGAATGCTTCCCCCCGCTAGTTATAGACAAATTGCCCTTCTGAATGGGACAGGCAAATTATTTGCCAAAGGCATTTTACTTCTTCTCCAAGAATGGGTGTTTGGTAATAACTTCATATCCATAGAGCAGACAAGGTTTTGTAAAAATTGTGGTACCCTTGATAATATTGCAGCCCTATAAACTCTTATAGAAAAGTACCCTCAGTCCAGAGGAATGCCCATGTATTCTTCCTTTATTGATTTCTCCACAGCATTCGACGGGGTTGACTGGTGGATGCTATGAAGAAAATTGTCGGCGCTGGGAATTTCTGCTTACCCTCTAGAGATAATAATTGCCTTTCACTCCTCCACCAGGTCTCAGGTTTTGATGGGAGGGAACCAAGGCCTGTCGTGAAGACTGGTGACACAGAATGGCTTAAAGCAGGGGTCCCTGCTGGTGCCACTTCTCTTTTAGCTCTATATTCATGATTTGTCTTGCAGAATTGGTCTGGTAAAGGGGGATCCTCCCAAACATCGTCTAATGAGCACTACTTATCTTCTTTACGCTGACAATGTTACTCTGTTGGACCTAACCCCAACAGGCTGCCAAAGACGTCTTTGTGCTTTAGAAAAATATGCCGAAGAACACTCTCTAAAAATAAATACTTCCAAGAATAAAGTTATGACCTTTAGAAAGAGGGGGGTAAGAGTCAGGCAAAACTTTAACTGGTTCCTAGGGAGTGCTAAGATGAAAGTAGTGCAATTTTATTCTTATCTGGGTAGGAACTGTTCAAACAACTACCTGAATAAAGATCATATAGACCATTGTAAAATGAAGGCATTGTCCGAAGCCTCCACTATTCATTGATTATATAAGTGTTGTGAGAAAAGGCATTTTGCACAAGTCTTATCGTTTACAAAATAAAAATCCAGCTCACACTGAGTTATGCCTCTGAAGTGATGGACGTGCAGGACTGGACCTTCTTTGAGATAGTAGAGGAGTGCATAAGCCATTAAATTTGCAATTTGAACTCTTTGGCTTCCCCACCTGCTCTTCGACTTGAATCTGGGCTACCCTCTACAGCTGTGCTCACTATGGCAGCTGTTCTGAGGTGGGGGAACAGTTTGCTGGGAATGAAACAGGTTCTATTCAAGCTGCATTGAAACACAAAAGGGCATATTTAAGAGCCCCTATTGCCATTCCAACGCCAAAGTAGCGTCATTTTTTACACTAATGTGGCGTTAGTAGGCCAAAAACGCTGCGCCATATTTACAAAGTGGCACAATGCATAGATTGCACCACTTTGTAACCCTTTGTGCTACATTATGCCTGTGCCAGGCATAGTGTATGCAAAGGGGGCCAAAACTATGGCGCAAAGAAATCTAAGAAATTTCCTTGCATAATTTTTTCCTGCACTTTTAATGCCTGCTGTAGGAAGGTGGCTTTCTTCTAGCATGGTTACCTCCATTTTTGGCCTGTTTGTCAGTATTTGTCAGTGTGTTTTTACTGTCTCACTGGGATCCTGCTGGTCAGGACACCAGTGCTCATAGTTTGTGGCCTATATGTGTTGTCAGTATCATTGACTGTGTCACTGGAGTTCTGCTAACCAGAACTCCAATGCTTATGCTCTCTCTGTTTACCAAATGTGTTACTATAATTTAGTGACTCCATATTCCAACTCTGATTCGCATACTGGAACCCCCTTATAAGTCACTAGTATATGGTACCTAGGTACCCAGGGCATTGGGGTCCCAGGAGATCCTTATGGGCCGTAGCATTTCTTTTCCCACCGATAAGGAGCTCAAACAAACGCACTTTCAGGACTGCCACTGCAGCCTGAGTGAAATAGTGCACACACTATTTCACAGCCATTTTTACTGCACCAGGTAACTTATAAGTCACCTATATGTCTAACCTTCATTTACTGAAGTCTAGGTGCAAAGTTACTGTGTGTGAGAGCACCCTTGCACTAGCAAAGGTGCCCCCTTGTTGTCCAGGACCAATTTCCAGAATTTGTGAGTGCGGGGGCATCATTATAAGCATGCACTACATATATATCAAAACATATATGGAGCTTCACAATGAGAACTCTGAATTTGGCCATGTGAGGTGTCTAAGATTGTGAAATTGAACCCCCCCCCAATCCAACTCTAATATTGGGGTCCAATTTCATGCACCCTGTTGGCTCCACCATAGGCCCCCAGTACTGCCGAACCAGATCTCTGAGGTTTCCACTGCAGCCCCAGCTACTGCCACCTCACAGACAGGATTCTGCCCTCCTGGGGATTGAGCAGCTCAATCCCAGGAAGGCAGAACAATGCATTTCCTTTAGGAGAGGGGTGCTACACCCTCTCCCATTGGAAATAGGTGTTACAGGCATGGGAGGGATATCCTCCCAGAGCCTCTGGAAATGTTTTGAAGGGCACAAACGGTGTCCTCCTTGCATAATCCAGTCTACACCAGTTCAGGGACCCCCAGTCCCTGCTTTGGCACGAAACTGGACAAAGGAAAGGGGAGTGACCACTCCCCTGTCCATCACCACCCCAGGGGTGGTGCCCAGAGCTCCTCCAGAGTGTCCCTGGCGTTAGCCATCTTGGATTCCAAGGTGTGGGGACACTCTGGGAGCATCTGAGTGGTCAGTGCCAGCAGGTGATGTCAGAGACCCCTACTGATAGGTGCATACCTGGGTAGGTAGCCAAGCCCCCTCTCAGGGCTATTTAGGGTCTCTCCTCCGGGTGTTTCCTCAGATTCGGTTTGCAAGAGTCCACCAGGACTCCTCTGCATCCTCTGCTTCAGCTTCTGACCATCGGATCAACCGCAGGCTGCTCTAGGAACTGCTGTAACTGCAACAAAGTATCCAGGAAGGATACTTTGACCTGCAACTTCAGCTCCAGCCAGCAACTGCAACAGTTTCTAGGTTGTGCACGCTCTAAGGACTGCCTGTCTTCATCCTGCACCAGAAGAACCAAAGGAATCTCCCGTGGAGTGACAGAGTCACTTCCCTGCTTCAGCAGGCACCTCTCTACAACAACAACCGGTACTCTGGGACTCCTCTCCTGTTGACGAGCCTGATCCCTGGAACACAGGTGGTGGACCGAAGTGATCCTGACTGTCCAAAGGTCCAGCTGTCCAAATATGGTGGAGGTAAGGGCTTGCCTCCCCGTGTCAGACAGCCTCCGCGTGCCAGACAGTACCCCTGTGCATGGTGTCCTCTGCAGCTCCTTGGGCTTCTCTGCACTTCTTCCAAAAGTTCTTCATGCAAAGCATAGCCCAGGTCCCCAGCACTCTATCCTGCGATGCTCAGCTCCCTGAGATGTTGTCCAGTGGCGTGGGATCCCTTTGTGTAGTGCTGCGACAACTGCATTTTGCAACTCCTTTGTCCCCGTGTCCTGGGACTCCCATGGGTGCTGCCTGGTCTTCTGAGGGCTCTCTGAAGTGCTGAGAGCCCCCTCTGTCTCCACAGTCCAAGTTGAGACCCCTATGTCCCTCCTGGGTCTGGGAGGTCCTTTTTGACGCAAAATCCGCTCTAACGTGAACCAAGGCTTGTTGGTGGAATCCAGTGACAAAAACAGCCTGCATCCAATGACTCAAAATGGGACATCTCCTGCACCAAGCAGGAACCCGCAGCTATCTTCTCTGGTGCATTTCTGTACTTTTCTTCCAACAGGAGAATCCACTTTTGCACCTTCATCCAGGTTGGCAGGGGCTCCTGTTCTTACTGGACTCTTCATTGACTTCTGGACTTGGTCTCCTCTCTCCACAGGTCCTCAGGTCCAGAAATCCATCATTGGTTTCTTGCAGTCTTGCTTGGTTCTTGCAAAATTCTTTACCACAACTTCTAGTGTGTTCTGAGGAAACTTGATGTCCTTTTCTCCTGTTTTCCTGGGCTCTGGGGTGGGGTACTTTACTTCCCTTTGGTGTTTTCTTACACTCCAGGCACCCCTCATACTACACTTGCCTATGGGGGAATCCAACTTTCGCATTCCACTATTTTAGTATATGGTTTGTGTTGCCCCTAGGCCCATTGCAATCTATTGTGTTTTTTCACTGATTGCACTATTCTATGACTGTTGACTTATTCTGGTTACTAATGTGTATATTGTGTATAATACTTACCTCCAGAAGGAGTATTGCCTCTAAGATATTTTGGGCCTAGTGTCACTAAAATAAAGTACCTTTATTTTTGGTAACACTGAGTATTGTCTTTTATTGTGTATAAGTACTGTGTAACTAGAGTGGTATTGCAAGAGCTTTGAATGTCTCCTACTTCAGCCTTGGCTCCTCTGCTGCAGATACCCATAGACAGCCTAAGCTGCTAGACACTGCTTACATTTCACTAAGGTGGATCACTGGACCTGTTATAAGGTGTAAGTACCTCTGGTACCCACTACAAACCAGGCCAGCTTCTCACACCTGCTCCGAACAGGCATTAAAAGGAGGCTTCCGTTGGTTACAATTGGCCTCTGGATCCTTTGCAGGATTAGCGTAAGAATTTTTGATGATGATCCTTCAAAGCGCCGGACTAGCGTCAAAAATTCTGGCACTAGTCCCCCAGCTACTGCCATGGCGCGACGTATTTTAAATATGGCGTACACATGGTGGCATTAGGGGGGCGCTAAGGGGAGCAAGTAAAGTGGCACCGCACTGTGTGCAGCGCCATTTTTCTAAAAAAAGTCCTCAAATATTTCCATAGTGTGAGCGAAAGAAGTGCACTTTATTCTTCTTACAGAAAAGCATTGGAAATGTTCGAGATTGTCCAGAGCAGGGAAATATCATTTGTAAACCTTTTTTTGAAAAATCTGATAAAAAAATCATTGTACATAGTGAGTATGAAGAGGGATATAATATTTTACTCAGGTAACAGCATGCAAGGAATGAGATCATAATAGAAAGTAGCATCTATAAAAACCCCAACCCTACTTCCTTTGGAATCTCCCACATTGTGTAAGGAGAACCATCTTTCCATAAAGGTCAAATTTGCTCCCTCTACAAGTTATCACAGGAACATGGGAAGGAATTCCGAAGGGTTTGAGGTTCTGTGAACTTTGTTTTAACCATGTTCACGACTTGAATCGTGATTTTTGTATGCTCGTACCCTCATTCTGCACGTCTTCACTTTTTGAGACCAATTTTTATGAATATAGTATAACTTCAGCAGTTGAGGCTTGGCTATGTTTACTTGCTTTCCTAACTGAAATGGCTTGCACAAAAATGTTCAACTTTTTAAATGTATTTTAACCTTCTATGTATTCGTGCAATGGCTCTTCACACTTTATTTTGACATGCTCAGAATTGCAAACTTTATTATGCAGTTGTATTTTTTATTAGCTCTCTAAATGCTGTGACCTATGTTGGGTGTTTGTTACATATATCTGCATTTTTGCACTTCACTCTTGGAGTGGACTGAACTGTATATTTCTTTCTCTCAACCACACATCTTTAGAGCACTTTATCTGCATCAATTAGACTGTTCTGCACATTTGAACATTTTAGGTCACTTCATCACAGAGCGAACTGTATTTTGTACTGGTTCTGTGCATCTGTAAATTGTAAGGTTTAGTATTCTACTATGGAATGTATTGCACTATACGTGTTATTCATTCGGATGTGTTTTCCTGATGGACGCTTATAAGTAATTTTATATCCTAATATTGAATGAATTGAACAGTAGTTTTCACTACTGTAGTCATATGCGTTTTTTATCAATGTGCTCTTTCGGAGAATCTTTTAGCATGTTGTAATGATGTTTGTTTTAAGGATTTATTTCTGTATTCTGTATGTGGATCTCAGCTGAATTCCAAATCATAAACAATTGAGTTGATTGATACTGGTCATTTCATCTTGCTGATCATTAACACCCGGATCTGTCACTCGGTTGAAATAACCTTTTTTCAACTGTTGTATGTCTTTTTCGAAGCAACAGGAAAGGGTCAGAGAAGCTTGAGAGAATCTGTGTGTCGGTCCACTTAAAAGCGTATGAGAAGACCAGGCTTGACCAGGCTTCTGGTAAAAGAGAACCGAACACCATTGGCGCACTCAGCAGGAAGACTGTGCAAGTGGCAATGTGGTCTGTATGTGGGAGGTGTGAAAGTGAGGGACGTAGTGTAGAGACATTACAGGATTTCGTTGTCAATCTTCAATATGAGAAATAAACTGAACTCAGCAGGATTCCACAAAACAGCCAAACATCATGCGGCATTTTTGCTGATAAAGGCAGGCATTGTCATATTCAATAAAAATTACTACTTTTCAAGCAAATGTTCGCGGTGGGTGACAAGCCAAGTCCCAAACCCACATGTGGTTGGCTTTTGTGAAGCCAAAGAACACATTCCCTGGAAACCCGGACTTGAGTAATATTTTCTAAAGAGTTTACCAGATGTTTTTTACAGTCCAAATCGTGCTTCTTTTTGGAACAAAAATAGAATTGATTGACACTAAAACATACTACCACACACACAAACATTATGAGGATTACTAAACAGGAACTAATCAGACTTAACGTAAGCGAAGGTGGAGGATCAATATCAACTGTGCCAGCAACTTCTTTCATCCTGTGTTGCATAGGTCAGTCCTTACACTGAGCATACCTGAGGAGATTGTGTTCCTGGATATCGGGGACAAATAACTCGGGTTGGACATGGGCATACCTGACGGACATGAATGAGCTACGGATCAGAGTGGATTCTGTGAAAACTGGCACAGGATTGGGAGATGGGTGTGTGGTTAAGTCCATCAAATATATTGATGATGTTTTAAAGTGGCAGTATGTTTAGGATTGTGTTTCAGAGGGGCCGTGTGCCATGTGTTATTGCGGTGTCAATGTATCAGTCAGTATGTAGGTCTGCGTTGTCACTCAGTAGGTCTGTATGTATGTGTTGTTACATGGATAGTTTTGCTACTTTTTGTTTATTTTGAGTGTTGTTGAGGGAGACGTGTAGTATTGTATAGTGCTAGGAGGTGGATAAGTGAAATGTTTGTGGAAATTAGGAGATGTTAGATAGAATGCATGGCATTTGCAATGATTGACATAAGAGGCAATTGCTTGGAGAGGGTATAGAAGCTGCTGTACTTTGTTGCACTTTATATTAGAACTTGAAATAAATATTACCTTCTTCATCATTACTATGTGAATACAGTCTTTCGAACAATGGCAACGAGTATTACAGGCTGTTAGTGTATAGGATTGTTCGGTGTGAAACGTGAGAAGATCATCAGTGAGTAGAGGCATGAAGGGAACTGCAGAATCTGAAGTATTGGTAGGAAGTACACTCAATGAGAATGTTTCACTGTATGTAGGGGACAAGGCACTCATTGTACGGTGCCATTAATGATGCACATGAGCAAGCTATGAGCTCTGCAGCAAGTGAGGAAATGTGAAACTGGACACAAGAATCGAATACTTTGTGGTAAACCTGTCAACCATAACAATGATGTTATGGGGTAGCAGTATGGATTGGATTTTATGATAGAGAAACAGTATGTTGTGATTTGGTGTGGTATCAATGTGTTAGTGTGTAGGTCTGCATTGTCAGTCAGTAGGTGTGCGTTGTTACGTGGATACTCTTGATAATCTTTGGATGTTGTTGAGTGTTATTAGGTATGGAGATGTGTGGTATGGTGTAGTACTAGGATATGGATGAGTGAAATGTATAGGAGCAGAGTGTGGAAAGTGGGGATGATGATAGAATGAATAGAAAATGCGGAGGTTTAGATAAGTGGCAGTCGCTTGAAGAGAAGGGATAGCAGCACCTATGCTTGCATTAGAAGATAAACAGTACCTTTCTCGTCACCACTGTGTGGAGACAGTTTTTCCAGCAAGGTGATGTCCCCTCAACTCATGGTGCTGACAATACAGATACCACCCCTGAATCTCGGGAATTCTTTCAGTACTGTATGTAGAAGCCTTTCCCATGAATAATGACAAAACCTGAAACACGTGAGAAAGTTTGGGTTCCACTTTTATAGTAATTTCCCAGACATAGATGTGAAAGGTCTGGAATAGGTTTTGGACTATTCCTCCTCTTTGTGTTTTCCAACTTCATGAGGAGAAACAGTCTATCTCTGGTAAAGCTCTTCCCAGCAGTTAGTGACGAGGGAGAGTCTCCAAATGGAGCATTCACAACAGCAGCACGCACAAGTGAGTGCTCTGCACCTGGCTGTCATCGTTTCTTTGGGTTCTAGCACTTGAGAGAAGGCAAAAGGGCAGGCCCTGCCTGTCTTTACATCTAAAAAATCTGCTGACTCACCACCCTTGCCCACTATGAGCCCAGATTGCAATGCTTTGAGCAGGATAATCTGCAGGCCTCCACTAAATGGCCACTGCTGCATTTCTAAAGCAGTCCTGTCTTCATCATCCCACACCTCACTGTCTGAGTCTGTTCCCTCCAACCTTCTGCAAGCATACACTCACATTTAATATGAAGCCCTGCTATCAGAACCACATAGATACAGTACGTACACAAATTTACTCTAGATGTCAGCACACATTCAAATTGAACTTTACATGAGTGGGGCTGGAAGACACTACACTCTAAATAGGAGAAAGGCCAGTTTATGGCCATCAATTCAATAACATGAGGTGCACTGACTCTACTGTTTAGTGTATGTGCCCCAGGACACAGAAAGTAGTCTGGTGTCAGCTCAATTGTATGCTTGGTGAGCACTTTCAGGCCACAGCGCGAATGCATGATTATCATGCATGCTAGGCCAAAAGAAAAAAGTCAGGATACCAGATGATATGCAACCGGGTTACAAAAGGAAGGGATTGCATGACCTTGTTACCGTCCAAGTGGCATTATGCCCCAACAACAGGTGATTTTGAGTTTTATTCTCACTACAGATTATCTGTCTATGATCTGCTTCAGCTATTATGTGATTAACCAAAGTAACCTTTTAACAGCAATTTCAACATTATTTGACAAACGTAATAATCAAAGTTGAAGTAAAATTGCAGCTGAATCAATTATTATTTCACAGTCTTGTGAGCAACACTTAAGAGAAGATAGTAGAATCTGGTATATACATTTATTGGCAAAAATGTAAAGATGTATTCACATATATCATACAGTGTAATTAGGCGTTGTGAAGGAATGTGGAAAAAAGTCACTGTTTTTTAAATACCCAAATTATGGTAGAAGCTACAGTTGACAAATGTTAACAGTTACATAGACAGAGGAAACAAACGCCAAAGGGCATTTCGACATTTTGGTTCCAGGTCAGACTAATGAAACAGGACAACATCAAGACATATTTATTTTAAGCACAAATCTGTAACACGAATGAGCAATGGTTTATTACAACCAATATGACATAAATTAAAGTCAAGCAGAAAACTCCTGATCAATGTAAGGATCACCAACAGACTGATCAAAAAAGCATTGGTAAAGCCAAAATGTCTTTCTTGTCAATGGCATGTACCTGACCTTTTAGCTGTATCAATGCTTTTTGTTGATTCTGCCCCACTGTTGCAAAAAAAGAAGAAAAAAGTGTGTCTGCAAATGTGGAACTGCATTCGCAAAAACAAAAAAAGGCAGCTGTAGTGTAATGACATATACATGCATACACTGTCACACATGCACTTGTATGTGTCTTGACAGGGTTGCCATTTGTCCAACTTTTAATTTATAATTTCAAGACGGAGGTCTTCAAACTCGGATCAGTGAATTAAAAAAATACACACAAAAGTGAATCAAAGTGAAAGTAGCAGCACAGTAGCAAATTGCAGGTGCTGTGCTATCAAAAAAAAGAAAAAAAACTTTTTTTATAACTCAACCTGGAGGGACCTGCGAGTAAGTCAACACCACAGAGTGCCAGAGCAACTGTAAAGGGAGGGGGCAGTGGAGAAATAGGTGTGGGGTTCTTTAAAGAGTCAAAAACAAAACAAAAAAAGCCAGATTGGGAGGGAGGGTGCACAATTATGAGATGGAAAATCTAAACTCTAATTTGGGCTCCCTGACTGGGGTGATGTGTGCTACATACCAACATATGTGCAGGGCTTTTCCTGTACAATCTACTCCTGTCTGTGGTCCTTCAAATTCAGGACAAGATACATCTGTCTCAGCCACAGACAGGAAGGCCCTGCCACAACAGGAAACTGCCCCACCCACCTCAGTCCCTACAACTGTGGATCCCCCAGCTTTCCCCCGAGGGGATGTTCATCCAGACCACCAGGAGAGGATGGTAAGACCTTCACCACCACCTCCAAGAGATGCCAAACCTAATTTCCTCCTGTGTGTGTTTCCATTCACTCTATGGACTATTTCATGGACACATATACCTTTTGGACAACAGTTGTATTTTGTACATTGGACCTCTAACAATTTTAGCTCATCAAAAATGGTTTCATCCACCATGAGAGACTTGATTCCTTTTTTCATTTTCCTTTAGTTTTATGTTTGAAACCATTTTTAGCTAATTTGGGTTAATAAACAAATCACATAACACAATGTCACAGACTGGTGTTGTATTTACTGTGGTATTTCCTTTTTTAAGACTTCAAATATCATTTTTAAAAACTATTAATCAATAAGATTCAAACAAAATTAAGATGTAACAATTAGGTTATGTGCTTCTCATTTAAAAAAAAAAGTTTAAAAAACAAATCTCAATGTATTGGTGTCATACATTTGTAAGTAATAAATCTTTGTCCAAAATTTAGATAATTTTAACAAACTATGCGCAAAACTATGCATTACCCAATTAGTTTGTGGCATTTAGAATTGGACGCTCCAAGACCTTAACACTATGGAAGAAGGGGAAATAATCATCAGGAGCAAGACATCGTACCTCACAACAGGAATTCAACATCAATTACACCAATAGTCAAAATTGTGGCAGTACTACATTTTGTGGCCACGGTATCATTTCAGTACACTGTGGCAGTATTTGGAAGCACTCAAGTTTCAGGGGTGTGCTACAATAAAGGTGTTTCTACAATGGTGAGACACATCAACAGCTTCCTATACTTAACCCAAATAAAAAATTAGCCAATGTGAAGGGAAATCAGTATGCTATGGCTTGACATATACATGTGGTTAGAGCAAGTTAAGCAGCACATATTGTCTTGGTGGATATATCCAATAGAAAACATGTCTGATACAATCACACATGCTTCTATGCAATCATTGTGCAAGTTGTCTCTGTACAAGATTTGTACAGCCAAAGTGAGTGTCTGTACCAAGATCAACCCATGTTCCCTTTGTACTGTCCAACAGCAACATATCACTGCAACTGTCACAACTTTGAAATATTCAAATGAAAAGTTAAGATGATGTGGTGAAGGATCCTGAAACAGACCAACAAGGGAAAATTAACGATTTCACAAAAGAAAATTGACTCAAGTGATACATTAGGAGGAGACATATGCTTACCACAAGCAAAAATAATCAAATTCAATAAACACAGTAATCAATGTATGGAAACTTTGATCAACAAAGCCCTGGACTTTCCTGAACTAACCATTACTACTAAATTACCATCACAGACTGATATGTTCACTATGCTACATGTTCTGACATTTTATGGTACAAAATATGAAGGTAAACTTACATTCAGGTGAAGAAGTTGTCAATAATATCATGATGTTTGTCAATTCCTTCCTCTTCACCACTGTCATCTTCATTTGGCATTTCAAAATCTTCATGCGGTGACTCTTCATGGTCTCCATCCTCTGCAATGAATGGGATGTTCCGTCGCAGGGTATGTTGTGCAACATGCAGTAGGCAACCATGATTTGGCACACCTTATCGGGAGAGTAGAGGAGAGAGCCACTGGTCTTGTCCAGACATCAAAATCTGGCTTTCAGGAGTCCAAAAGCCCGCACCTTTAGCATCCGTGTTCTTCCATGGGCCTCACTGAAGCAGACTACTCCTGGCGTTGTTGGATTCCTCAGCGGTGCTAACCACCATGATCGATTAGGCTAAGCTCAGTCTCCTGTATCAAATTAAAAAATATAATGGGTAAAAATATCTCATCCCATAGTACCTTCCTAAACTATGAATAAAGCAAATGATCCTCATGGCATATTGTACTTACTAACAAGCCAGGCCCTCTCAGGTCCAAATTGTGACATTTCCAGGGGTATGGTGCTGTTCCGTAGTACAAACGAATCATGTGTTGACTCTGGGAAATCAGTACACAGTCTTGAGATGTATAAATTAGGTAAGCAGGCAACTTGCACATTTATTGACTGGAAGTTCTTATCATTGCAATAGACCTGTTCCCCGGTTGCGGTGGCACCAAGGCAATAGGCAATAGGTGTGCGACCAATTCCTCCAACCACATGTGGTTTGCAACTCAGAGCATAAAAATGTCCCTTTACATTAGCAAAATTCTGATGTCATGGAAACTGGATAAAGCTGTTGATTTGTCTCATCATTAAAGAAAGCACACCACTGAAAGTTGGTTGTGATATGCCTTCAGATACTGCCACCGTGTATTGAAAAGTGTCTGTGGCCACAAAATGAAGTACTGCCATGATTCTTACTATTGGTGTTATTGCTATTGTATTCCTATTGTGAAGCAGAAGATTAGGCTTCAGATGGTGACAAAAATCCAGAATAGCTTGCCCTTTCAATCTGATTTTTTTGTGCTGTCCGTTTCCTCCATGGTGGCAAGGTCTGAAAAAGGTATGAAGGCTTGAGGCTGTCGTCTTCTACCCCTCACTTGGTTCAAATGTCTGCATTTAAGAAAACAAATTATCACTTAAAATGGTTCTACAATGCTCAAATAATCAACACACATCTCATGTCTTTGTAATTATACATATAATTTGTGACATATATGTACACATCATTTTTGTGTTATGTTGCAACTTCGAATAGCATTCTTATATGTCTGATTATTTATATTAATGTGTAAATAATACCTTTGAAATGCATTATGTACACATTATATATTTTTTTTAATCTGTCAATGGAAGTATAAAATACACTGCATTACTATTGATAAACCCAGTAACAGTTTACATTTTAATGTGTAAAACTTTAAAAATAACAGTGTTGTACGCATCTAACATTTGTAAACAAACTAACCACCATTTTGAGTGGTGATGATGCACATTACATATAAAAATACACTGCTTCACATCCTAAAATGACGGACGCCTGACTTTGATGTCAGGACATTGGCTATCCAATGACTGTCTGTGGAAGTTGACCGTGTACTTAGTGCAACACTCCACAATGGACACAGCCATAGGCTAACGTGTGATAGCTATATACGAAAGCCAATGGCTGTGTCCTTCTCCATCGTGGATCACATGCACCGTGTATTTGTACGCGACATTTCGAAAAAGCTAACTTATCTACTAACACTGTGGCCAAAAACACCTCCTCCCCTTTTAATGCTGTTACCCACCTCTGGGAGCTAGGATGCCGGGCAAAGCAGGGGACACGGCCCCTAATTTCTCCCCTGAGGAGTTGGAACTCCTAATCATGGAGATCCTGTCCCTGTACAGCCAGCTGTATGGGAGCCCAAAAAAGCAAGTACATGTTTCAATGGGAAATGTTTTTCTGAGTAACATGTTTCTTCTTTATAAACAGGCTAATGTGTCAATTTTTATTCATGATTGAAGTGCTGTGATTGGAGTGCAGTGAAATTAATGATTTATCAGGGGACATAATGATATGTCACAATGTTTGGAACATCTGTAATCTGAATGAATAAGCTGACTTGTCAGTTCATTTTACTCACAAAACCAGATTTCATTTGACAAACTGCATCCCCCTAACTCCCAGTGGCCAGTAGACACTGTACCAGTAGCATAATTAAAAAATACAGCAAAATGTTGCACTTTGAGAAATGTTAAGTGCAAGAAGAAACTTTCAAGTTCTGGAGTTGTCTCATTTGTTTTTAAATATAAACTTCATCCCATTTTCTGAAAGGTTAGTGTCTGTATGTTTTAGCCATGCAATAGTCCCACATATGGGGCAAGGCATGTCCTGTGCTGCAAGTATAAATGACAGGCTCTCAACTATCCATACAAGTAAGCACATTACTACACACACTTGTTCATACATCACCAAAAACCATGCCCTCACTGACACACAATAGCCCTTCCATGCTGCCCTTAATCATTTTATGTGTTTCAAACCGTAGTATCTGCCTCGAAAAAACTGGCATTAAGTCAATGTAGCTGTACGTGGGAGGTATGTGGTAATATTGTACAAGTTGTTTAGCCTTTAGTGGTTCACAATGATTTGTACTGCTCAGGAGTGGCTCTCACTACAGCAAAGGTTTCAGACCCCTGTCCTAGATGATGTTTGTGGCCTGGATTAGTAACAGGAAAACACTGAAAATGTTGAGGGTACTCTACAAATTAGCATTTCCTAGAAACAATAAAATGTTGGTAAATAATCACCTAGAAATGCTTGTGGGAGATGTTGCAAAATTGTGTCTCACCAATACAGACAAACAAAACATCACAAAACTTTTGTTTCTTAATACATCTGTACATTCTGTGTAACCCCATTTGTTGCATTGTGTGGTGCAATTACTACATTATATGATATTTTTGTAGTTACAATGCTGTTTACTGTTTATGTATATGATATGGTAGTTTATGGAAAATGATTAAACACACCTGTATGGACACATTTCAATTTAGGGATTATTGTGACTTTTAGTGTAGGTGTCTATTGGCATGAAGTCAGTTTGCACCAGATTGTTGAGTGTGAGTGTCAAAGATATATCGAGGTGTGTTTCTTTAAGTTTTTTTAACTACCACATTCCACAGAGCTAGTATTCACAGACAGTTCCAATGATGACAGGTAAAATAGTCACTTACCTTCTGTTCCGGCTACGACGCAGTTGAGTTTCGTCATGGTCCAGTAACACCAGCAAAGGTAGGACTTGTATGATTGGGTTTATTGTGGCAGGAAATTAGGAAAGTCAAAAAAGGTAAGTTTAGTGCTTCTATACCTCCCAATCCGCCAACTAAGGATGTGGAGGTTTAGCCACCACAGTTAAAGTCAGTGGATAGGCACATCGGGATTGGCCCAGCTGTAAAGTTGGCTAGAGTACCGCCACTTTTGCCAATGGCACAGTTGACGCAGGTATATAATTCTAGTAGTGACGGTGGTTCATCAATGGACTTTTGTCTATAGAACTGGCAACATCTAAATAAAGTGGTGGTACGGCCAAGGTGGAGGGCAGGAAATCTGACAGAAAATCGACAGCGGTACCGATTCTGCAATTGTCCTAATCAGACCCCAGTCTGCAAGAATTCCTACAGCGCAAAGACTTGCACCCATGGACTGTGTATTTGTTCATTATTGATAGTGTACTGTGAAATGTATGTTTTCTAAGTAATAAACTACTTTTCTTTTCTACAAGAGACACACTTAGCTTTGACATTGATTATATTACACTGCAGGCCATGTGGAATTGATTCTTGATTCTGAGCAACCCCATGTCACGGGCACTTACATTCCTTAGGACTTATGTGATGAATTTCAGAGGTCAACCACCAGGCACACCAAGTCTGCATGCTATGGTAGCACAGATTATTGGAGTTGCTAGGCAAGGGAAAGGGAGTTGGGGAAGGAACAGCAGGGAAGGAGATCTGAAAAAAGTCAACAACGGTATGATTCTTAGTTCTGGATGTTCTTATCTACAGTATACATACAAGGGTCTCATTACACTGTTACCTGTGAGTGTATGCCTGCTATGAATTCCTTTTTTGTGTGAATGACTTGGTAGTGTAGACAACCTTAAGAAATAAGGCACGATCAGTTTAGGTCCTGTGTCAAATAGTATTTTAGGCAACCATATACTAGACAAGCAAACACACATAGTATAGAATATCACCTGCCATGAACCATTCTGGAAAAGGCTTTGTATGTTTCTTGGGTTAATCTGCAAGCAGATGTCAACAGGGCTTAATTACAGGCTGTTCATGATTCGTAAGGCTAATGATGGCTCACATAATGTTCTGTCAATGTTCCCTGCTATTGCATTATACTGGCTAATGCACAGTCACTCCCTTTTGGGGTTTTCCTGAATGGCTCTCTACTCACAGGACCAGCCTCACTAGAGAGACTAAAGGAATATCAAGTTCTTTTGGCCAATAATACTGCAATACAAGTGCAGCACACTTACAAGTGAGACCTGTCTGGTTTCTGATTATGTTTCTGTCAAGAGCAGGGCTTATGAGTGCTGGGCATGTGAATGCAGGCAAACAGGAAGGCAGCGAGTCTTACTGAAAAGACTGCTGGACAACACCATAGCCTCAGGTTCCAGACAGCGCCTGCCGATATCCCAGCTGATTGCCGAAATTGCATCAGTTGTTTTCCCTTCTGTGTGTGGACTGCTGCGGGGGAGCCGGCCTCTACTCCTGCATCCAGAATAACAAGTGCTCAGTGTTGGGCGGGGCGGCTTTTTTAGTGTTGCCTCCCCCAACATGGCCACCGCTCAAGGAGTGCTGGGATATGGAGTCCTAGCCCAATATTGAAGGCTCCATTGATTTCCTGAAAAAAAACAAGCACTGGAAAACACAATACTGTTTTTGCTAGACATGCAGGTCAACAGCATAGTTCAGTATACATGTAGCACTTAGAAAGCAGCGCTAGACATACACAGTGTACAATGAGCTCTTCGAAAGCAGTCTAGCCAACATTGTCCTCCTATTCTGTTGGCATGGCTCCTGCCGCACAATCTGTGCTTCATGGAACAGCATTTATTTTGCATGGTTGTGAGCATGACCATAGAGAGACCAGCCACTGCCACGACAATCCACACTAACCTCCCTGAGAAGCTTGTGACTGGTCACCTGAGCTAGTACTGAGAGTCAAGTGCAAAAGGGCTGTATTTGGCTTTGTTTGCAGAGCCATATTAAGGCAGATGAAAACAGTGGTAAAAGGCCTCAACCTCCACAGTAGTGGCCCATTAACCCCTGCCTTCCTGAACGTGGGCTGACAGTAACTCATACCACCAGTCAACCAGGCTAGTTTTTCCAAGATGTATCCACCCAATCAAGCCATGTACGCTTTCAGTAACTATTTACCATTGACCCTCAGCAACATGGCCCCTTTCCTTGCTCCCCCAGCCCCACCTGCGCTTTTTAGACCAGCACAGTGGCTACTCAGCCCAGGTCACCCAAGAAAGAACACGTTTTTTATGTCTCATCAAAATGCCTGTGAGAACCTCTTACAAAGGTATAATAATGATATTCAGAAGCAACAGCACAATCTCCTTGAGGTCAGGGTTCTAGTAGTTATCAGGCAAATCATTGTCACCCTCTTCCTTTTACTGTGTTCAGGGTTATTCCTGATTCACTGATGGCCACATCCGGGGAATGTTCACTAATAGGCCGCACGCAAGAGTTCCCCTTTGACACTTCAGGAGTTAGCCTAAAGTGTCTATGGTGCCCAGCGCCATTAGCAGTGAGTCTCCTGGAGCCCAACAAGCCCAGTTCAAGTCTTACCCACTCCTGCAGCATAGAAGAATTCAGAATTGTAGCGGAAGCCCTCAGCGCGAGCATCCATGAGTCCTGATCCTGCTCTGAGAAGTTGGGCTCCTTGAAGCCCACGTGACAGCACCTGGGGTGCAGGCTCTCAGTCTTTAGTGGCGCTGCCGAGTTCTCCAATTATCGGTAACTCCCATCCCACAAAAATGCGGAAAGTTGACCTTCCACAGCCAGGAAAGGGGGAAGAGAATCCTTTCTTCAGCTCTGAACTGGACCCCAGCAAGAGTTCAACATCATCCGCACAATCCTAAGCACTCCTCAGGAGTCCGTCAGCTGCAGTTGTCTCACTGTGTGGGCTCATCCCATCGAAGGCAGCCTCAATTTTTCCTTGTGCGATGGCCCAAAACGTCTTGGCAACATTGGTACCAACAGCCCTTCCTGGTATATGGGGTTGCTGCGGTACTTTACAGCACTGGCGCAGACTCTTCTTATGCAAACGCCTCCACCACGGTGATTATGAGTCTCAATGCTCTCATATTACACAACTTTATTGGTGGCCCCTCCAGGCATACAGGGTCACTGCAACATTAGAGTATGGGTTTGACAAGTCCCACACAGTGCTATCTCACCGCTCAGACCACAGTGGCCCTCACCTGACATCTGGGGAGCACCAAAGCGATACTCCTCCACATGGGCTATGACCCAATTGGTGCACAGCTGAATCCTCACACCTGGCACAAGGCGTCCTCACAGCAGGGCTTCCTACGGGACTTCACTCCCTCCAACACTCACCTCTTCCTCACAGGCACACTGGTTTTGGGAAGAAGGCAGGCACTGGCACTCCAGGCTCTAGAGCAGGTGGACTTGGCTTTCCTGTGTGATGTCCCCTCCTCAAGCAGGGAGACTAGCAGGCCTTGTCCCCAGTCCTGGGCCCAGGCAGAGGTCTTGCTTCCCTTCATCACAGAGCCCGTCTGGCTGCTTGGCAGATGACAATGTTTGGGGTCTCAACCTCCCCTTCTTATAGTCCATTTCCAGATGACAAAATGTGATGTAGAGTATGAGTCACTGAAGTTTTATGTTGGGGTTCTGCTTCTTTTAAAGTGTCCACTTCTCTTAATCTTCTTTCCTCTTGAAACGAAGTCTGTCACAGCAGACAAAACTCTGAAGCTTACTGACCCACTACACAATTCATCGAAGGGACCAGAGTTCACACCTGAACGTCAGCCACAGTATATGTGCATCAAATGGTTAAACCCAGGCTCCCAGTCTTACTCTTTATGATTCCCTTATCAGCCCCATCTCCGTCCCGAGATGTGTCCTGGTCCCTTCCTTGTGATCTATCACTAAATCAAAGAGCAACCTTTTGAAGTGTAAAGGCAGTGCTCCTTCTCAGCTCAAAGCAATGCAGCAATACACAAATCTGTCTTGGGGATTCCTCTCCTACTTATGTGTTCTTCAGGCAGGCCTGGGCCTTACAAAATGGAATCCTGGCCCTCCATGTATTGAACCATTGCAGGCACACTTGCACTCAGTGTACATTCAAAGCACAATCACTCACTGTTACCTCCAAGCATTGTGCCACTATAGACACACATACATTCAGCACACGCATGCAACCTAAGTGCGCTGCTCAGCACTGTAGCTTCTCTGTATTGTACCAGGAAGGGTGCGCTATGTACAAATATACACGCCAGCACACACTCACCATGTTCGCACTGCACTGCACAACACTTCACCCTTCATGTTTTGTACGTCTAACAAGCACACATACAGCCAGCACATGCTTTGATTATGCATGCACTGCACAGCACTAAATCTTTCATTTCATGCATTCCTCACAGACTAGGTACACTCAGCAAAGGCACTAATCCCACATGTACTACACAGTAGTAGTCAATCCTGTACTGTACCTTTCCCAGGCACACAAACTTCCAGCGCAGTCACTATTCCTGTGCTGTGCAGCTTTCTGCCTCTACCTGATATAGGCAGTGCAACTTTTAAAAAAGTGAGGAAGTCTGTAGGCCTCACTTCAGTGACACTAGTTAAAGGGACCTGTTAACTCCCACTGATCACTATACAGTTTTCTGCCACGACCACGCTCATGCTTCTTAACCCCCAGGGTGCCAGGGTCAAGTTGGTCTCGTCCTGGCACACGGTTCCTGTGTGCCCAGGACGAGACCAGCTCGTCCTGCACCCAGCCCACTGTGGGCCTCCCTCCCACACCCCCCCAGTCAGGGATGGAAGGGGAATTGCTTCCCCTTCCACCCCGACCCCCTCCTTGGTAATCTGATGACATCAGCACGCTCACAGCGCGCCAACGTCATCAAATGCTGCCGAGGATGCGCTGGAAGTCATTTGCTTCCAGTGCGAGTGGAGAGAGGACCCAGAAGAGGTGAGTTCTTCTCCTGGGGGGCGGTTGGGGGTGGAAAACAGACACAGGGGGAAAGGAAAGAGTTTTTCCTTTCCCCCTGTGCCTGTTTTCAATGGATTCCTGCTCCACGATAACAGGTTAGGCCTGGGATCGTGGAGCAGGAATCCACCACTAGGCACCAGGGATCTTATTGTTTTTTGTTTTCTTTTGGGAAGTGACCCCTTGGACAAGGGTCTCTCCCCTGGGGCAATATAAAATCTGTGTTTCGCCCCCCCCCCCTCCCCCCTGGGGGCAGATCAGCTGTTTTTCAGCCGATCTGCCCCCGGGGGGGGGGGGGGGGGTCGAAACACATTAGGAACCAGGGATTATATTGTTTTATGACGTTTTTGGGAAGCGACCCCTTAGACAAGGGTCGCTGCCCTGGGGGCAATATTTTTTGTTATGTTTCGGCCCCTTCTGGGGCTAGATCGGCCATGTTTTAGCCGATCTCACCCCCCGGGGGGTCGAAACCCACTTGGCCCCAGAGATTGTGTGTTGTGTGTGTTTTGTGTCTTGGGGGCACCCCTTGGACAAGGGTCGCCCCCCAAAGGGGTAAAATTAGTGTTGGCCATTTCTGCCCCCCTTGGGGGCAGATGGGCCCTATTTGTTTAGGCCCATCTGCCCCCAAGGAGGGCAGAAGCCACCAAAACGCCAGGGAGTTTTTTTTGTTTTGTTTCCCTTTGATGTTTTGTGCCGGGGGATGCCCCCTTTGGCAAGGGTCAGCCCCCCCCCCCCCAAAGGGGGCACAGAGCTGTTGGCCATTTCTGCCCCTCTTGGGGGCAGTACAGCCTATTTGTTTAGGCCCATCTGATTTTTTTTTTTCCCTTTGTTTATTTTGTGCTGGTGGTGCCACCTTTGACAAGGCGCACCCCCAAATGGAGCACAAAGCTGTTGGCCATTTCTGACCATCCACCCCCCCCCCTTCCCCCCCACAGGGGCAGATCGGCCTAATTTTTTTTTAGGCCCTTGGGGGAAAAATCCACTTAGGCACCAGGGATCTTGTGTGTGTGTGTTTTGTGTGGGGGGGGGCAGCCCCTTTGGCAAGAATCGCCATCCAAAGGGGGCACATTACTGATGGCCATTTCTGCCCCCTTAGGGGCAGATCGGCCTATTTTTTTGGCCCATATGATTTTTTTTTTTTCACTTTGTTTATTTTGTGCTGGTGGCGCCCCCTTTGACAAGGCGCACCCCCAAATGGAGCACAGAGCTGATGGCCATTTCTGCTCTCCTTGGGAGCAGATCAGCCTATTTTTTAGGCCATTCTGCCCTCAAAGGGGGCAGAATCCACTTAGGCACGTGTGTGTGTGTGTTTTGTATGGGGGGTGGCCCCTTTGGTAAGGATCACCCCCAAAAGGGGCACATTACTGATGGCCATTTTTGCACCCCTTGGGGGCAGATAGGCCTATTGTTTTCTAGACCCATCTGAAGCCGCTTAGGCCCATATTTATACTTTTTGACGCAAAACTGCGCCAACGCAGTTTTGCGTCAAAAAAATTAGCACCGGCTAATGCCATTCTGAAGCGCCATGCGGGCGCCGTATTTATTGAATGATGTTAGCCGGCGTTAGCCGCCGGCGCCGTCTGGTGTGCGTTAAAAAAAACGACGTACACCAGGCAGCGCCGGCGTAGGGGGATATGGAGCTTGGGCGTCAAGAAATGGGGCAAGTCAGGTTGAGGCAATTTTTTCGGCTCAACCCGATTTGCGCCATTTTTTTCACTCCCAACCCCCATTGAAATGACTCCTGTCTTAGCAAAGACAGGAGTCATGCCCCCTTGCCCAATGGCCATGCCCAGGGGACTTCTGTCCCCTGGGCATGGTCATTGGGCATAGTGGCATGTAGGGGGGCGTAAATCAGGCCCCCCTATGCCACAAAAAAAATAATAAAAAAACACTTACCTGAACTTACCTTAATGTCCCTGGGATGGGTCCCTCCAGCCTTGGGTGTCCTCCTGGGGTGGGCATGGGTGACAGGGGGGTGTCCCTGGGAGCATGGGGGGCACCTCTGGGCTCCTTCAGAGCCCACAGGTCCCTTAACGCCTGCCTTTTGCAGGCGCTAAAAAACGGCGCAAAAGTGGCCGTACGTCATTTTTTTTGACCCGCCCACTCCCGGGCGTGATTTTTGCCCGGGAGTATAAATCCGACGCACATGCCTCGGAGTCGATTTTTTAGACGGGAACGCCTACCTTCCATATAATTAACGCAAAGTAGGTGTCCACGCTAAAAAATGACGCTAACTCCATGGACTTTGGCGCTAGACGCGTCTAACGCCAAAGTATAAATATGGAGTTCATTTTGCGTCGAAATTGCGTTAAAAAAAACTACGCAATTTCGGCGCAAACGGAGTATAAATATGCCCCTTAGTCACCAGGGAAAATATGTAAGTTCTTGGTGGCAGGGTGTTTGTCAACTGGCGTAGTATTTGCATTTGTGATTATAACAGTTTATTTCTTCTTGTTCTAGTTCAAAGCTTTTGCTTCCTTTGCCCTTGATCCTTGCGGTTTTGGCAGTAGTTGTCCTGCGGTTTGCATAGTTGCATGTTTTAGGTAAGTAAAAGCAATTTACTCCAAAGGAGTATTGTTGACATGCACGAATGACATGTTTGTAGGTGGTGTACTAAATGCAGGATTGTGTGTGAAATTGTCCTTAGATTTGTGCACAATGATATTTGTGTTGTCTTATGTTTAATTTTCTTTTTTTTCTTCTTTTTAGTGGAATATCATGGGTGATTGCTGTGTCTGTGCAGAGTAATTGCTGGTGAGTATAGCTTTTTCAGGCAAGTGAGTGGTATAGTTTTTAGTACATAACTCTTTGCGATAAAGCTGCACTTTGTTTATTACTTGTTTTAGACAGTGCTGGTTGTTGTTGGCAATCCATTTGTTGTTAGAAAGGATCATGGCTATCCGCAGAGTGACCGCTCAGCCATGGCTAGCCGCAGAGTGACCGCTCTGCAGGTTGTTGGCATGCTTTTTGAGTCGTCTTCTGACCATGATTGTGAAACTGACTCTGCATCTGATTTTCTTTGGGAAAATGTGATGTGTCCACGTTGTGTTTTGGGGTATTTCCTGTCGCGGGTACTAAGCTAAGGAAATTTGTGGCTCCTCTCAGATTCCTCAACTTTCTGTCACCGAAATGTGAGGAAAAAGTGTCTTGTTTGCCAAATTTTTAGGTTTGCAAAGGATTCTGGGTAACAGAACCTGGTGATAACCCCATCTTGGATTCCCCGAGGTGTCTAGTTTTAAAAAATGCACAGGTTTGGTAGGTTTCTCTAGGTGCCGGCTGAGCTACAGGCCAAAATCCACACCTAGGCACTTTGCAAAAAACATCACATTTTTCCAAAGAAAACAGCTGTGTCCAGGTTCACATGCTAGTATGGGCACTGCGGAATTCAGAGATGTGCAAATAACCACTGCTTCTCAACACCTCATCTTGTGCCCATTTTGGAAATACAAAGGTTTTCTTGATACCTGTTTTTCACTCTTTATATTTCAGCAAATGAATTGCTGTATACCCCGTATAGAATGAAAACTCATTGCAAGGTGCAGCTCATTTATTGGCTCTGGGTACCTTCGGTTCTTGATGAACCTACAAGCCCTATATATCCCCGCAACCAGAAGAGTCCAGCAGACGTAACGGTATATTGCTTTAAAAAATCTGACATAGCAGGAAAAAGTTACAGAGTAAAACGTGGAGAGAAATGGCTGTTTTGTTACCTCAATTTCAATATTTTTTCATTTCAACTGTTATGTGTAGATCCTACAAGGGTTTCCTACAGAAAATATTACCCCTTTGTGAATTCAGAATGTTGTCTACTTTTCAGAAATGTTTAGCTTTCCAGGATCCAACATTGGTTTCACACCCATTTCTGTCACTAACTGGAAGGAGGCTGAGAGCACACAAAGTAGAAAAATGGGGTATGTCCCAGTAGAATGCCAAAATTGTGTTGAAAAATTGGGTTTTCTGATTCAAGTCTGGCTGTTCCTGAAAGCTGGGAAGATGGTGATTTTAGCACCGCAAACCCTTTGTTGATGCCATTTTCAGGGGAAAAAACCCACAAGCCTTCTTCTGCAGCCCTTTTTTCCCCATTGCTTTTTAAAAAACGAACTTTTCGCTGTATTTTGGCTAATTTCTTGGTCTCCTTCTGGGGAACCCACAAAGTCTTGGTAACGCTAGAATCACTAGGATGTTGGGAGAAAAAAAAGGACACAACTTTGGCGTGGATATCTTATGTAGACAAAACGTTAAGAGGGCCTAAGCGCGAACTGCCCCAAATAGCCAAAAAAAGGCCTGGCACCAGAAAGGGAATATCACAAAATAAAATGATGGATGGAGTGTTGAAACTTTTCAAACACTCACTCCCAGTCACACATCTAGGTTTAATCCAGCCACTCTGAACGACTGAACTGAGATAGAGAGAAGTAGTTGCATTGAATACTGTGAAAAGGGGCTTGGCAGGGAACACTTACAGCACCGCGAGGAGCTGGCACGCCGCGGTCTATGACCCTACCACAATTACTAACCGGCCCCAGCCTCCACACCTGAAAAGTCTTGCTGCGGTGGTAGGGAGCATCGGGTCCACTGGGGACCGGCTTCCCCTCGACCCACGGCTGTCCCCGCAATAGAAGAACCTGCAGAGCAAAGGAACCGCAGAAAGCCAGGAGAGTCATGAGGGCAGAAGTAGAAGGAGCGAAAAGGATGGGGAGAACCACAAGCTGATCAAGTGTGCCTCCAATCGCTATTGTGCGTGCCTCTGTTCAGCACCCTAGTTGTCCCTTGCCAGCCCGTCATCATCCCACAGCCTTACTGCCAGCCCACAGCCAGTTTTTGGCTTCAGCCCTCAGCCTGGGCCCTGTGCTAGGGAACTGTGCCAAGAAACGAGAAAGAGTAAGAACAAAGCAATGAGGTACCTCGGGTCACAAGGTGCACGTGGTCTGGGTGTTTGGGCGGACGTTGTTGCTGATAACTTGTGTGTGAGGTGAGCAGGGTGAGGGGAGAGCTTTAGTTAGTTGTGTAGCTGTAGGTAGAGCCCCGTGTACTGCGGGAGCGGCCTTGCTTGCAGTTTTTGGTGTGTTCTCGTGCCTTCCGCATTGCCACAGTGGTTGCAATTGATTGCAAGCAACAACAATTAAAAACAACATCATCAATACCAAAAGATGCTTGAGGCCGATCTGCATCATCAGTCATGAAAGTTGCAATGGGCTGGTTACCTCACCCTAGACGTACTGGGTTGAAGATTCAAACATCTTTGGTCCAAATGGACGCATTGCCAAGAAAATGATTTGTAACCAAGTAAAGTGAAACTGATATTTGGAGTTGGCTCCCATTCAGCTCTATCAGCAGATCGCCACAGGGATTTGAAAGCGATGTCCCCAAGGATCTGTGTAACAGAATAGGGCAACCTGAGCATGTGTTCCTGGAATCTGGGAGGACTATCATCCAAAAATGAGCATGCCTCGTTTTGGAATTTTTTAAAAACTTTGATATAATTGCAGTACAAGAGACATGGGCACAATCCAGCATCACACCAATTGGGTTCATTGAATGCAATAGGTTTGCATGTAAAAGCAGCACTTACGGGAGAGCAAAAGCAGCAGGCAATACCATCAGTTTTAGTCTACATCAACCCTAGGCAAAGATCGGTGGTAGTGACACACTGACTAGCCTGCTACTGGAGCTAAAAAGAGATTGAAGGGTAGTCAGCCTGTTAATTATCAGTGACTTCAACCTAAACCTTTTCCAACATGCAAACGAGGATGGTGATGAAGTGCTTGGTCTACAAACAATACGGGACCCCCGGCTTTCTTGTGGTCACTAGGACAGAGAATACTATTAAACTACAATTGGGACACCAGTGTACCTTTTCTTATGTCTTTACAAATAGACAACATTGGCTCAGAGGACTTAAATAAGTTTTTACTTTTATTCTTTCTTTATTGTTTAGTACAAAAATATTTTTTTAATTTTCCCTCGATTATATCATATTTCTATTTCATTAGTCTATCCTTACCTTTATCAACAGAGAATGTAATGAAAGCATCATTCCAATTACTAATGAAACCTAACATTACTCTCATTCATACACATACATGCTACATCCAATTCTCGCCTCTCATTCATACATGCAATGATTACGAATCTTTCTTTCGTGATAATTCAGGTCTTGGTAATTTGTTAAAATATCTATTTGGTACTTTAATTCCACACGAAATACACATTTCCTTATACACTTGCCAGGTCTGTTATCTCTTCGCTAGTACATTGTTTAATTTGCTTCATCCAAAACCTTTGTTTATTTGTTTTAGCATTTGTGACAACCATATTCTATTGTCATGACAAAATAATACGATCTTATAGCTTCAGTATTCGATGGAGAGTTTCAGTCTATATATTCAAGTGAGCGACTATAAAATCGATCACTGAGTTGAGAGTGACCATCAACTGCAAAACATCTGGACTAGTGCTAATACAACCAGACTGGGTTGTGCTTGAATCTTGCCAGAGGATGCTCACACTGAAAATCTACAGCACCTTAAATGGAGCACAGATAATAGCCAAACTCCGGTGGCGGAGGGGGTTCAGATTTTGAAAGCAGCAATAACCAGAGATCAGAATTTAATAAAGGCCTGGGAATGCTTCCCAGAGTGTCTGATGGGAAAATATCAGGCTAATAGTTCTCACAAAGGTGCAAGTATCAATCACAAAAGGGCAGTTAGCCTGCCAAGGACGATTTGACTCATTAGAGCCTGGATTAATAGAACTCTTCGGCAACTACAGCACCTCCCACAAAACCTTGCTCTGCTTAAATCTGTTCACATTGACCGCAGGAGGCTAAAAAAAAGAGCTTTGGCCCCACAGAAAAAGCAGGTACAAAGCCCTATTGGCCAAGCTACTCTATTCTTCTTTACTAAAAGAAATTTTGTAAGCTAATCAATGAGATTGGAAAGGACAAACAATGCTAGCATAAGTGAGGAAGAATGGGTGAAGTATTTGATATCACACTTCATGGGATGTGTAGATGGCCCACCTTTCCCAGTTTTACTCTAAGAGGAGGTCTATACAGCTCTTAATATCCCTGATGATCAAGACCCACTGGAATACTCCACCTTGTCCTTAATGAAGGTCATAGAGACTTCATATTCAACTGTGCTCCCAGCCATAATAGAATCCCCATAGCTCTCCTGAAAGAAAACATCTCAACTTGGGTGAATCTTCTGGTTTGGATGTTTAACACTACATTGGTCACTAGGAGCATCACAGAAAGATGGCAAGGTGTAATCATTCATCCCATTTTCGAAGGCGGAACAGTCTTTTCCCCAAGCAAATATCATCTGATAGCGCTGTTAGACGTGGACCTTAAATATTTCTCAAGCCAGTTGTTGCAAGATCTATGGGAGTGGGCATCAGAGGGTGGAAGATTGCCCAAGAACCAGTTAAGGTTCACTAAGAACCTAGGGACCCTATCCAACCTAATGGCCATGGCTCTGATCACTAAGAGGGAATGCGATACCTGCAAGCCGTTGTTCATGTGTTTTATGGATTTCAAGGTGGCCTTTGATTGTATTCCTGATGATAAGCTATGGGAAAAGTTACAACTGTGGGGATCCCACAAAATCTCTTGAGGCCAATAAGGCTACTCTACACAAAGACAATGGTTAAGATTAAGGTCAGGGACGGGAGTCATCTGTCCAGAAAAGTGGGTACATCCTGAGGTTTGAAACAGGGATGCATGTTAGTTCCCCTCCTGTTTAACCTGTTTATTTTGGATCTTTACTATCCCTCGATGAGTTGGTGTCTCACGTCCTGAGGCTCAGTGGCCTACCCCTCTCCAACATTTGATATGCAGATGACCTGCTGCAATTAAGCAATACAAGAATAGACCTACAAACACTGATCAATGGGTTTGCAGAGTATTCAGACAACAATCAATTGGAAATCAGCCTCAAAAAGACAGAAGTTATCTCTTTGAATCGTCAAATTGCCAAACGTGGGAAATAGTATCCAAATGGGTCCATGATAGAAGAAACAGTGACAACTAAATACCTAGGTTTCAAAATGCACTCAAGGGCCTCCCACTCAGCACAAAAAGAAGCTATTAGAGGGAAAGCAAACACATTAAACTTTGTCTTCTCCACTCTGTCAAAAAGTCTCTGTGGGCATCATTTAAAAGCTCTCATCACTGTGATAAAATCAATATTGATCCTGACTTTATCCTACTTGGCGAAGATGCAAACCTTTTAGAGAAATTTATAATCTGGACGTACAAACGGGTGTTTCAGTTGTAGGAGTCTGCCTCTCCAGGGAAAGTTAGGCTTGAATTTTCTCTGATAAAGCAATCTTCAGGTAGACAAGGGGCCTTTTAAGATTTTGTTACAGACTGAGGAATGCTCCCAGCGATTAGTTGGCACACCACGTTTGGGCAGAAACTAACCTACAAAGAAGGAAATGTTGTTTCGCTAAATTTTTACAGGATATCAACAAGAACCTTGGCCATAGTGAACTATGGCAACTGGATACAAGTGAGTACATTTTCAAAAAAGCAGTGAACAAATGCATCTAACTGAAAACTTGCCTGGAGGACAATATGGCATTAGCAAAACAAGAACAAGGCTGGTGATAAACTCCTATGTTGCCCATCAGCAACAGCCATACTTTTATGTAGCATACTCAATGACTGTTAAGAAGAAATTCATGGCAATGCAATTTGGTTCCCTCCTGTCCCTGGACTTTATTCCGAAGTGGCAGGAGGAGGGTCACTCGGAGGATGAAGTGTCGTGTGTGTCATCAGGCAAAGGAAACTTTTATGCATATACTTTGTCTCTGCCCCAGTTTAAAGGTGCACTGGAGGGCCCTGGGCGAAGGCCCGACACCACAGAAAGCTCAGAGGGTCGGAGCAGACACCGGTCCGAGGCTCCTAGCAAGGTGTCTAGCAGCATAGGCTGATAGATAATGGTAGCTTAGCAGAGCAGCTTAGGCTGAACTAGGAGACGAGTGAAGCTCCTACAGTACCACCTAGTGTCATATGCACAATATAATAAGAAAACACAATACACAGTTATACTAAAATTAAAGGTACTTTATTTTTATGACAATATGCCAAAGTATCTTAGAGTGTACCCTCAGTGAGAGGATAGGAAATATACACAAGATATATATACACAATACCAGAAATATGCAGTATAGTCTTAGAAAACAGTGCAAACAATGTATAGTTACAATAGGATGCAATGGGGACACATAGGGATAGGCGCAACACAAACCATATACTCCAAAAGTGGAATGCGAACCACGAATGGACCCCAAACCTATGTGACCTTGTAGAGGGTCGCTGGGACTATTAGAAAATAGTGAGGGTTAGAAAAATAGCCCACCCCAAGACCCTGAAAAGTGAGTGCAAAGTGCACTAAAGTTCCCCAAAGGACAAAGGAGTCGTGATAGGGGAATAAGGCAGGAAAGACACAAACCAACAATGCAACAATGCTGGATTTCCAATCTGGGGTACCTGTGGAACAAGGGGACCAAGTCCAAAAGTCACAAGCAAGTCGGAGATGGGCAGATGCCCAGGAAATGCCAGCTGCGGGTGCAAAGAAGCTTCTACTGGACAGGAGAAGCTGAGGTTTCTGCAGGAACGCAAAGGGCTAGAGACTTCCCCCTTTGGTGGACGGATCCTCCTCGTCGTGGAAAGTCGTGCAAAAGTGTTTTCCCGCCGAAAGAACGCCAACAAGCCTTGCTAGCTGCAAATCGTGCGGTTAGCGTTTTTGGACGCTGCTGTTGGCCAGGAAGGACCAGGATGTCGCAAATTGCGCCAGGCGGTAGAGGGGACGTCGAGCAAGACAAGGAGCCCTCTCAGCAGCAGGTAGCACCCAGAGAAGTGCCAGAAACAGGCACTACGAGGATGCGTGAAACGGTGCTCACCCGAAGTTACACAAAGGAGTCCCACGTCGCCGGAGACCAACTTAGAAAGTCGTGCAATGCAGGTTAGAGTGCCGTGGACCCAGGCTTGGCTGTGCACAAAGGATTTCCGCCGGAAGTGCACAGGGGTCGGAGTAGCTGCAAAAGTCGCGGTTCCCAGCAATGCAGTCTAGCGAGGTGAGGCAAGGACTTACCTCCACCAAACTTGGACTGAAGAGTCACTGGACTGTGGGAGTCACTTGGACAGAGTTGCTGGATTCAAGGGACCTCGCTCGTCGTGCTGAGAGGAGACCCAAGGGACCGGTAATGCAGCTTTTTGGTGCCTGCGGTTGCAGGGGGAAGATTCCGTAGACCCACGGGAGATTTCTTCGGAGCTTCTAGTGCAGAGAGGAGGCAGACTACCCCCACAGCATGCACCACCAGGAAAACAGTCGAGAAGGCGGCAGGATCAGCGTTACAGAGTTGCAGTAGTCATCTTTGCTACTATGTTGCAGTTTTGCAGGCTTCCAGCGCGGTCAGCAGTCGATTCCTTGGCAGAAGGTGAAAAGAGAGATGCAGAGGAACTCGGATGAGCTCTTGCATTCGTTATCTAAAGAATCCCAAGAGACAGAGACCCTAAATAGCCAGAAAAGAGGGTTTGGCTACCTAGGAGAGAGGATAGGCTAGCAACACCTGAAGGAGCCTATCAGAAGGAGTCTCTGACGTCACCTGGTGGCACTGGCCACTCAGAGCAGTCCAGTGTGCCAGCAGCACCTCTGTTTCCAAGATGGCAGAGGTCTGGAGCACACTGGAGGAGCTCTGGGCACCTCCCAGGGGAGGTACAGGTCAGGGGAGTGGTCACTCCCCTTTCCTTTGTCCAGTTTCGCGCCAGAGCAGGGCTAAGGGGTCCCTGAACCGGTGTAGACTGGCTTATGCAGAAATGGGCACCAAATGTTCCCATGAAAGCATTTCCAGAGACTGGGGGTGGCTACTCCTCCCCTGCCTTCATACCATTTTCCAAAGGGAGAGGGTGTAACACCCTCTCTCAGAGGAAGTCCTTTGTTTTGCCATCCTGGGCCAGGCCTGGCTGGACCCCAGGAGGGCAGATGCCTGTCTGAGGGGTTGGCAGCAGCAGCAGCTGCAGTGAAACCCCGGGAAAGGCAGTTTGGCAGTACCAGGGTCTGTGCTACAGACCACTGGGATCATGGGATTGTGCCAACTATGCCAGGATGGTATAGAGGGGGCAATTCCATGATCATAGACATATTACATGGCCATATTCGGAGTTACCATTGTGAAGCTACATATAGGTAGTGACCTATATGTAGTGCACGCGTGTAATGGTGTCCCCGCACTCACAAAGTCCGGGGAATTGGCCCTGAACAATGTGGGGGCACCTTGGCTAGTGCCAGGGTGCCCACACACTAAGTAACTTAGCACCCAACCTTTAGCAGGTAAAGGTTAGACATATAGGTGGCTTATAAGTTACTTAAGTGCAGTGTAAAATGGCTGTGAAATAACGTGGACGTTATTTCACTCAGGCTGCAGTGGCAGGCCTGTGAAAGAATTGTCAGAGCTCCCTATGGGTGTCAAAAGAAATGCTGCAGCCCATAGGGATCTCCTGGAACCCCAATACCCTGGGTACCTCAGTACCATATACTAGGGAATTATAAGGGTGTTCCAGTAAGCCAATGTAAATTGGTAAAATTGGTCACTAGCCTGTTAGTGACAATTTGAAAGAAATGAGAGAGCATAACCACTGAGGTTCTGGTTAGCAGAGCCTCAGTGAGACATTTAGGCATCACACAGGGAACACATACCTATAGGTCACAAACTTATGAGCACTGGGGTCCTGACTAGCAGGGTCCCAGTGACACATAACAAACATACTGAAATCATAGGGTTTTCACTATGAGCACTGGGCCCTGGCTGGCAGGATCCCAGTGAGACAGTGAAAACACCCTGACATACACTCACAAACAGGCCTAAAGTGGGGGTAACAAGGCTAGAAAGAGGCTACTTTCTCACACAACCCCCCCCCCAAACGAAGGACAATAAGGCTAACCTTGGCCAGTTGAGACTTTATTGTCTAAGTGGTGATAAGTAGAGAGTAGCTCTGCAATAGACTGGTTACTCCCTTTATCATCCACTATATGGTTACTTCCCTGTGGGGATGTAAACCACCCTGTTTGAAGTTTTTTAGCTAAGCAACAATGTGAAGATGTATTTTCAGAGTTTCTATCAGTAAGTTTTAGTTTAGAGCAGTGGGAATTGTCCACTGAACCTATTTGTAGTGATGGAAATGCCAGACAGGGATGCTGTCTCAGAAAAGCCATAGCTGGGCAAAAACTTTGTCCATATGGCTGGAAGAGAGAACAGGGATGCTGTGTCTCTTGGGTTGGAGCAGGGCAGGGATGCTGTCCTATGAGCTCCACACTAGGGCAGGGATGCTGTCCTAAGTGTTGTGAGGCAGTGCAGAGTTTCTGCACTAAAGCTTCTCTGGGAGGGTTGGAGGGATGCTCCATGTTAACTAAAATGGTGCTCTTTTTGTCACCAATGTTAGTTATCCCACAGAGAGGTACTTCTACCTCAGGGAGTATAGCTTTGCCAGCTGATGCTTCCCATGGAACAGGTGCCACCCCAGGAGAGGTTTCTCCCACCACAGGAATGGTATCCTGAATGGCAGGGTGGTTAGGGGATACTGTGGTACCCTTTTTACCTGTTGATGGAGAGGGATCCTGAGTTTTCAGGCCTTCTCTCCTTTGCTTTTTCATTTCAGTAGAAATGAGAGGAAACAATTCCTCTGGGATGCCCAGCATGGCTGCATGGGCATAAAACTCTACATCAGCCCAACCTGAGGCCTCTAGGTCATTACCTAAGAGACAGTCTACAGGTAAGCTAGGTGATACCACCACCTGCTTAGGGCCAGTAACTCCACCCCAACTAAACTGAATTATAGCTAAGGGAAGAAACTTAGTGGAGTTATGGACATCAATAATTTTATACTGTTGTCCAATGATGTGTTGTTCAGGAGCCACTAGGTTTTCAGTCACCAAAGTGATACTGGCACCTGTGTCCCTGTAGGCCAAGGCCTCAACACCATTTATTGAAACTGTCTGCCTGTACTTATCCATTGTAAGGGGACAAGCAGCCAGTGTGGCAAGGCCAATGCCACTAGGTGTGACAGAAACTGTCTTGGGAGTGACTACCCCAGTTTCTATTATGGACCCATAAGTGAACCCAACTACACCCTTTGCTTGACTGTTGCCAGCAGTCCCACCACTAGTACCACTACTGCTAGGGGCACTAGAGCTTGATGTATTAGTGATGGTAGGCTCAGGGGGTTTACCTGGACAGGACTTATCCCCTGGCCTATGGCCTCTGTTTTTACACACAAAGCACCAAGGCTTTTTAATGTGTGCAGGTTGAGAAGAAGAGGAAGAATTTGTTTTATCCCCACCCTCTGAAGAGTGTTTAAGATTTGAAGTGGGATCTTTGGTTTTACCCTTATCCCCATGCTTATCTTGAGATTTTTCACCATCTTTCTTCTTATTGCCATCTTTGTCACCCCCTGTATGAACTTTTCTGTTCACTCTTGTTCTGACCCATTTGTCTGCCTTCTTTCCCAATTCTTGGGGAGAGGTCAGATCTGAGTCCACTAGATACTGGTGCAACAAATCAGACACACAATTATTAAGAATATGCTCTCTCAGGATCAAATTATACAGGCTGTCATAATCAGTAACTTTACTGCCATGTAACCCCCCCTCCAAGGCCTTCACTGAATGGTCAATGAAATCAACCCAGTCTTGTGAAGACTCCTTTTTGGTCTCTCTGAACTTTATCCTGTATTGTTCAGTGGTTAAGCCATAACCATCCAGGAGTGCATTCTTAAGAACTTTGTAATCATTAGCTTCATTTTCTTTCACAGTAAGGAGCCTATCCCTACCTTTTCCACTAAATGATAGCCATAGGATAGCAGCCCACTGCCTTTGAGGGACATCCTGTATAACACAGGCCCTCTCAAGTGCAGCAAACCACTTGTTAATGTCATCCCCCTCCTTATAAGGGGGAACTATCTTGTGCAAATTCCTGGAATCATGCTCTTTTGCAGGATGACTATGGGGAATACTCCTGCTGCCACCATGGGTTTCTAAACCCAGTTTCTGTCTCTCCTTCTCTACTTCTAAGGACTGTCTATCCAAATCCAGCTGTTGCTTCTTGAGCTTCAGTCTGGTTTGTTCCACTCTCGATCTATTGAGCTCCCTTTCTAACAATCTGTCATCAGGGTGGGTGGGAGGGACATTCCTAGACACAGAAGTATGATGAGAATGAACAGAAGGAGACCTGTCCCTTACAGGGGGCACCCTAACAGCTTGGCTAACAGAACCATCATTTCTACTGTGATGAGAATGAATGCTCTTGCTATGATGTGAGACAACACTATCTGTATGGTGTGACTCAACATCAGTACCAACTATGCTAGACTGTCTAGTAATGGGCAGGCTTGGAAGTTTCTTTCCTGAATCTTTTCCTGGGGGAGTCCCTGGATCAGATTGGGAACCATTAGCTACTTTTTCCACAGATGTGGCACTTTTAGCCTTATCTTGTTGTCTAAGCATGTTAAGTAACAATTCCAAGGAAGGATTCTTCCCTACACTCAAACCTCTCTCTATGCAGAGACTCCTTGCTCCTTTCCAGCTAAGGTGGTCATATGCAAGTTTGGACAGATCAACATTTTGGCCTGTCCCAGACATTTTTTAGAGAGAGTTAAAGTGATAGAAAAAGAGAAAAAAGTTTGTCAGAGCTTTTAGAAAGACTGGAAAAAAAACTTTTAAAACTTTTTAGAACTTTTTAGAAAGTTAGAAGTACTTTTCAGCACTTAGAAAAGAGTAAAAAGACGAAATGCAAAACTTTTTGGTTATGTGTATATACACTGAACTTGTTTTGTATATTTTTCTCTTATGAAAAGTACAATGACAAGAGTGGTAAGTAGTCTCAAAGCACTTATCCCACTGCTGCACAACCAATGTAGGAGGCTGGACTGGCTTGTAGTGAGTACCTAGGGGTACTTGCACCTTGCACCAGGCCCAGTTATCCCTTATTAGTGTATAGGGTGTCTAGCAGCATAGGCTGATAGATAATGGTAGCTTAGCAGAGCAGCTTAGGCTGAACTAGGAGACGAGTGAAGCTCCTACAGTACCACCTAGTGTCATATGCACAATATCATAAGAAAACACAATACACAGTTATACTAAAAATAAAGGTACTTTATTTTTATGACAATATGCCAAAGTATCTCAGAGTGTACCCTCAGTGAGAGGATAGGAAATATACACAAGATATATATACACAATACCAGAAATATGCAGTATAGTCTTAGAAAACAGTGCAAACAATGTATAGTTACAATAGGATGCAATGGGGACACATAGGGATAGGGGCAACACAAACCATATACTCCAAAAGTGGAATGCGAACCACGAATGGACCCCCAAACCTATGTGACCTTGTAGAGGGTCGCTGGGACTATTAGAAAATAGTGAGGGTTAGAAAAATAGCCCACCCCAAGACCCTGAAAAGTGAGTGCAAAGTGCACTAAAGTTCCCCAAAGGAGTCGTGATAGGGGAATAAGGCAGGAAAGACACAAACCAACAATGCAACAATGCTGGATTTCCAATCTGGGGTACCTGTGGAACAAGGGGACCAAGTCCAAAAGTCACAAGCAAGTCGGAGATGGGCAGATGCCCAGGAAATGCCAGCTGCGGGTGCAAAGAAGCTTCTACTGGACAGGAGAAGCTGAGGTTTCTGCAGGAACGCAAAGGGCTAGAGACTTCCCCTTTGGTGGACGAATCCCTCTCATCGTGGAGAGTCGTGCAGAAGTGTTTTCCCGCCGAAAGAACGCCAACAAGCCTTGCTAGCTGCAAATCGTGCGGTTAGCGTTTTTGGACGCTGCTGTGGCCCAGGAAGGACCAGGATGTCGCAAATTGCGCCAGGAGGTAGAGGGGACGTCGAGCAAGACAAGGAGCCCTCTCAGCAGCAGGTAGCACCCGGAGAAGTGCCAGAAACAGGCACTACAAGGATGCGTGAAACAGTGCTCACCCGAAGTTACACAAAGGAGTCCCACGTCGCCGGAGACCAACTTAGAAAGTCGTGCAATGCAGGTTAGAGTGCTGTGGACCCAGGCTTGGCTGTGCACAAAGGATTTCCGCAGGAAGTGCACAGGGGCCGGAGTAGCTGCAAAAGTCGCGGTTCCCAGCAATGCAGTCTAGCGAGGTGAGGCAAGGACTTACCTCCACCAAACTTGGACTGAAGAGTCACTGGACTGTGGGAGTCACTTGGACAGAGTTGCTGGATTCGAGGGACCTCGCTCGTCGTGCTGAGAGGAGACCCAAGGGACCGGTAATGCAGCTTTTTGGTGCCTGCGGTTGCAGGGGGAAGATTCCGTCGACCCACGGGAGATTTCTTCGGAGCTTCTAGTGCAGAGAGGAGGCAGACTACCCCCACAGCATGCACCACCAGGAAAACAGTCGAGAAGGCGGCAGGATCAGCGTTACAGAGTTGCAGTAGTCGTCTTTGCTACTATGTTGCAGTTTTGCAGGCTTCCAGCGCGGTCAGCAGTCGATTCCTTGGCAGAAGGTGAAGAGAGAGATGCAGAGGAACTCGGATGAGCTCTTGCATTCGTTATCTAAAGAATCCCAAGAGACAGAGACCCTAAAAATAGCCAGAAAAGAGGGTTTGGCTACCTAGGAGAGAGGATAGGCTAGCAACACCTGAAGGAGCCTATCAGAAGGAGTCTCTGACGTCACCTGGTGGCACTGGCCACTCAGAGCAGTCCAGTGTGCCAGCAGCACCTCTGTTTCCAAGATGGCAGAGGTCTGGAGCACACTGGAGGAGCTCTGGGCACCTCCCAGGGGAGGTACAGGTCAGGGGAGTGGTCACTCCGCTTTCCTTTGTCCAGTTTCGCGCCAGAGCAGGGCTAAGGGGTCCCTGAACCGGTGTAGACTGGCTTATGCAGAAATGGGCACCAAATGTGCCCATGAGAGCATTTCCAGAGGCTGGGGGAGGCTACTCCTCCCCTGCCTTCACACCATTTTCCAAAGGGAGAGGGTGTAACACCCTCTCTCAGAGGAAGTCCTTTGTTTTGCCATCCTGGGCCAGGCCTGGCTGGACCCCAGGAGGGCAGATGCCTGTCTGAGGGGTTGGCAGCAGCAGCAGGGAAACCCCGGGATAGGCAGTTTGGCAGTACCAGGGTCTGTGCTACAGACCACTGGGATCATGGGATTGTGCCAACTATGCCAGGATGGTATAGAGGGGGCAATTCCATGATCATTGACATATTACATGGCCATATTCGGAGTTACCATTGTGAAGCTACATATAGGTAGTGACCTATATGTAGTGCACGCGTGTAATGGTGTCCCCGCACTCACAAAGTCCGGGGAATTGGCCCTGAACAATGTGGGGGCACCTTGGCTAGTGCCAGGGTGCCCACACACTAAGTAACTTAACACCCAACCTTTACCAGGTAAAGGTTAGAAATATAGGTGGCTTATAAGTTACTTAAGTGCAGTGTAAAATGGCTGTGAAATAACGTGGACGTTATTTCACTCAGGCTGCAGTGGCAGGCCTGTGTAAGAATTGTCAGAGCTCCCTATGGGTGGCAAAAGAAATGCTGCAGGCCATAGGGATCTCCTGGAACCCCAATACCCTGGGTACCTCAGTACCATATACTAGGGAATTATAAGGGTGTTCCAGTAAGCCAATGTAAATTGGTAAAATTGGTCACTAGCCTGTTAGTGACAATTTGAAAGAAATGAGAGAGCATAACCACTGAGGTTCTGGTTAGCAGAGCCTCAGTGAGACAGTTAGGCATCACACAGGGAACACATACCTATAGGTCACAAACTTATGAGCACTGGGGTCCTGACTAGCAGGGTCCCAGTGACACATAACAAACATACTGAAATCATAGGGTTTTCACTATGAGCACTGGGCCCTGGCTGGCAGGATCCCAGTGAGACAGTGAAAACACCCTGACATACACTCACAAACAGGCCTAAAGTGGGGGTAACAAGGCTAGAAAGAGGCTACTTTCTCACACCCACCCTGCCAAAAAAACACCCTGCCCCACCCCACCCCCGTTCTGGGCCAAGCGCAAGTGGGGCGCAGGACGGAAATGGAAAGGGAGGGGCATCGAAAGGAGGATGTCCCACTGGGAGCCGAGGCATTTAAAAAAAAAAGATCCCAACAGGCCCCGAGGGCCGAAAGGGGTTTTAAAAGGAGCTGCCCGGCACGAAACCCCAATTCATAGCAAGGGCGGCCGGGAAGCAAAGAAGTAGGACAAAAGGCCACAATAGGATAACTACAAGAGTTAGTAGGAAAACTGAACTTTGCTACAAGAGTCATCCCTGTGGGAAAAGTATTTGCCAGGCGAATCTCGCAGCTGACTAGGGGGCTGGTTAAAAAACACCACCACGCCAGGCTGACCCATGGGGTAAAAAAGGACTTGCAGACATGGCAGGCATTCCTAGCAAATTTCAATGGCACCCTGATATGGAGGGAAGGTTGGGTGTCGGCCAAACAGATTGAATTGTACACAGATGCAGCAGGTAGCCTAGGCTTTGCGGCCCTACTAAAGGACAAATGGTGCGCCAAGAAGTGGCCCGAATCATGGGCAACACGTGGCCTCACAAAGAACATCACACTACTGGAATTATTCCCCATCGCAGTGGCACTGACAATCTGGCAAGAACAGTTAAGAAACATGAAACACACTATGGTCGGATAACCAGGCAGTGGTTCACGCAATCAATAGAGGGGCTTCACAGTGCGCAGTAATATTAAAATTATAGAGATACATGGTGAAAACGCAGCTCGAAGGCAACCTAGACATAAGGGCAAGGCACGTTCAGGGCACAGTGAACACTAAAGCGGATGCCCTCTCTCGATTACAGATGGGGAAATTCAGGAGCCTGGCCCCGGGAGCAGAAAAGGAGATGACGTCATTCCCTCCCAGACTGTGGGATCTGGTGGAGGGGACCTATCCGCATTAATAGAGCCCGCCCTGGCACCAAAGACAGCAAGGCGCTATGCAGCATGCGCAAGCACGGTGCAAGAGGTGACAGGGCTAAAGTCTTTTGATAATCACGAGGAGGCCCAGAGAGCAATTGAGAGATTCATACAATGGGCTTTCACGCAGAGGAAAACCAAGTCCTGGGCGCAAGCGCACCTGACAGCGGTCGCACACTTCAGCAGGCTAGCAACAGGTAGGGACCCCTCAAACTCACATTACATAAGAGCAGCAATGAAGGGGTGGCGCAGGCTGGAAGGTCCCAAGGGGGACCAATGGTACCCAATCGATTTCAGCATCCTGAAGCAGCTAGAGGGGGTGCTCAGTAGTATATGTCAGGATAGTTTTGAAAGCACCCTTTCAAGGCAGCATTCACAGTAGCATTCTTCGGGGCCTTTAGAATAAGCGAGCTAGTGGCCCCGGCTAGAAACAGGCACTGAGACACAGGCATCCAGAGGCAAGATATCCAGATGAGTCCAGGAAACATGCAGATCCTACTAAAGAGATCTAAAACCGATCAGCTAGGTAAAGGGGCAAAGGTAGAGCTAAACTGCCTGGATGACTGCGAGGTATGTCCAGTTTGCAGCATGCAGGAACTATTAAAAATAAGCCCAGAGGGACAAGGGGCACTGCTAAGACACAAGAATGGGGACTGCTTGAGCATATTCTAGTTTAAAGCAGTACTAAGAAGGGCACTGACCAGTTTGGGGCTCCCAGCAAGCAAATTCGGCACCCACTCTTTCAGGATAGGGGGGGCAACCACAGCAGCGCGTCATGGCATGTGGGCGGAAGGCAAAAAAGTGATTGGGAGGTGGAGCTCCAACGCCTACAAAGGTTACATCAGAAGGCAACATAGAGAAGAACAGACTAGCTACGCATCAAACCCTCACTGTCCCCCCTTCCACATGCAGGTGATCACAGAACAGCATGGGTGATCGGGCACTCCTTCGTACACAGAACCCAAACCTGGTGGGAGTCAGGTGGCCCCATGAGGGGTCAACGCCCGCAACGGACAAATATAAAATGGTTTGGTTTTCCGGGCATGAAATGGGAACAGTTCCAGGACAGACTAAGGGACATCCTAGCCACCCAACCCCCAGAACCAGACATGGTAATCATACACCTGGGGGGCAATGACCTAGCACAACTAGGTAGGAGATTTTTGCTGGAAAGCATTAGGGTGAATCTCGCGGCAGCAAGCAAGGTGCCTGGGCAACACCACATTGATTTGGTCAGAGATCATTCCCAGACAGAAGTGGAGAGGGGCCACTTCAGCGGGGGCATTGGATAAGTCACGTAAAAAATTGAATGTTGCAGCAAAAACGTTCTGCGTTCAAAACGGCTGGGAGAGCATCAGACATGGGCTTATCAATCTGCAAAGACCGGAATACTTTGGCAAAGACGGGGTACACCTGTCCCGTCAGGGGACGGAGGTCTTCTGGAATAACCTATGGGCAGCCTTGCAGCTAACAGGCTGCAAATAAATCAGACAGGAAAGTGGGGAGCCGCCTTTGAGCGGTGACCCATAGGCGGCGTGGCGGAAAGGAGAGTCAAAAAACAACAAAGACCACACCCAACCCAGCGGGGTGGCAGGGCTACTTACCTTGGGACTCCTCACGGCAGAGTAAGGCAGTCGGGGGAGGTACTCGGAAACACGGCACTCGCAGCCCGGGTCCGCTGGAGAGATGGACACAAGAACTAAACAAGGTAGCGAGTTAAGCCTAAAGGGAAACGAGTACCCTCCTACATAAAAAGGAATAACGTCAAAGGACCAAAACGCGACACTGATTGGAAGCAAAGGAGTGAAGGGCATGTAATAGGAAAATTGTCATCAAGCAGAAGGTTGTTAAGATACAAAGCGATTTATGACACAAATGTACCAATGGAAATCACAAAACCAGGGTCTGCTAACCTCATGGGAGACATAGCGTTATTGACAACCTCTAATTGCTTATAACAATGTTATGACATAATGATTTATGACCCTCATAAAAGCAGGGCAGTCATGCTGTAAACCAACATTTAATAAACTGCGGCCAACATTTTCCAAACAAATAACTGACTGTTGTATTGTATAATCATTGCGGGAATGGGCCGACTGGAGGGGTTTTGGGCGAAGGCCCGCGACCACAGGAAGCTCAGAGGGCCGGAGCAGAAACCACTCCGAGGCCCCTAGCAAAACGCGCCGGACAGGGCGCGAAAACAAGAAATGGTGGGGGGACCGGAATCGCCCACCCCGCAAAACAAACACCCTGCCCCTGCGTTCTGGGCCGAGCGCAAGTGGGGCGCAGGACGGAAACGGAAAGGGGGGGCATCGAAAGGAGGATGGCCCAATGGGGGCCGAGGCATTTTTTAAAAAATTACCCCAACAGGCCCCAGGGCCGAAAGTGGTTTTAAAAGGAGCTACCCGACACGAAACCCCAATTCGTAGCAAGGGCAGCTGGGCAGCAAAGAAGGAGGACACCCTCCCACCCACACCTGACACTAAATACCCAGAGCATCGCAGGCTGGGTCAAAAGACAAGGGACCTAGGGACAGCGGTGAAAGGAGAGTTAAAAAACAACAAATACCACTCCCAACGCAGCGGGGTGGCAGGGCTACTTACCTTGGGATGCCTCACGGCAGGGTAAGGCAGTCAGGGGAGGTACTCGGAAACACGGCACTCGCAGCCCGGGTCCGCCGGAGAGATCGACACAAGGACTAAACAAGGTAGCGAGTTAAGCCTAAAGGGAAACGAGTACCCTCCTACATAAAAAGGAATAATGGCAAAGGACCAAAACGCGACACTGATTGAAAGCAAAGGAGTGAAGGGCATGTAACAGGAAAATTGTCATCAAGCAGAAGGTTGTTAAGATATAAAGCGATGTATGACACAAATGTACCAATGGAAATCACAAAACCAGGGTCTGCTAACCTCATGGGAGACATAGCGTAATTGACAACCTCGAATTGCTTATAACAATGTTATGACATAATGATTTATGACCCTCATAAAAGCATGGCAGACATGCTGTAAACAAACGTTTAATAAACTGTGGCCAACATTTTCCAAACAAATAACTGACTGTTGTATTGTATAATCATAGCAGGAATGGGCCGACTGGAGGGGTTTTCTAGCTTTGGAAATACGAACCTTTAGGTCAGCAGCTGGGGAGGTCTTAAATCTGCGAAACCTTACGTTGAATATTCGATTGGAGCAGTTCCTTGCCATTTTTAAGGATCAGATCAGGGCTCAGGTCCATACAAACTAGGGCCTCTCTATAGTTGCTGGCAGCTGTAAGAGTTAGATTATAGTGCAGACTCACACCATCCAGGGCCTCCCTACATTTTATTTCAGGAAGGTCTAGTCAGCTAACAAAAGCCAGGCACAGTAGGCCTCTGACCGATGGGCTGTTAGGTGGTGAACGTGAGGAATACTGCTTCCTATCCTGTCTGTGGGGTCCTTAAGCTCACTGGTCGCATCTTATATCTTGTCACTGGTCACCTTCTAACTTATTTATCAAGCAGGCATGTTCCAATGGGGAATAGGGAGTCCCATAAGGGCTTAGTATGCCAAGGCTTACGCCCTTCTTTACAGCAATTATTTCTATGACTAGTTAATTGCGCCCCAATATTTTTCCACGTTTTGGCGTCTGTAAAATAGCATCCTATTCTGGACTAGCATAGTTTCAGGCCCCCAGACCAACATTAGTACATTAGAGACAGGAGGGGAATTAGCCACACTCGGCACTTTAATAAGCACTATGCACTTCGCAGAGTGATATCCATGTGGCTATGTCTTAGGTTGAACCTGCGGCCACTTTAGGTGGAGGCACTCGCATAAGATTTTTCACATCGCAAATGTTAGCCCTGACTACCTTTTTGTTAAACACAAGTGAACCAGAGTCAGGAGGGGACATGGTTGCCTTTGCACTTTGCCACGCACTATGCACCTTGCTGTAGGAGCTAATGTGATTGCGCTTCATCAAGTTTGTTGCATTTTGGGGGGAGGCATTAATTTGGGATTTGTTAGATCTTATGTGCAGTGCTTATGCCATTATATGATCTTCAGAACATGGTCAGGACAGTGCACTGTGTTTTTCACACATCATGGTCATATGAATTTATATATGCTTATGCCTGCGCTTATACTAATCTTCATGCAATCTGCTCTATGCCCTTTACAGTATGACATTCTTATGGCTATCTTTAGCCATTCAAATACACTGCAACCGTAAAAATAAAACTTTTTACGAGCTTGTAAAACATTAGTTTTGAGTGTCTTTGATGTTTTAGAATTATGCCACCTTTCTGTCACTATCACTCTATTCATTTTATATTTCACAAATCCATGTGTCTATCATGTTCCTTGGCTTTTTGCACAATGCACTTTATAGCGCATGATTTGGTCTTAGGCTTCAAAACATTTGCAGCTAACACAGAGGGAAGTAGCAATAGGAGTTTTGTTATCATGAGATGTCTTGATCTTAGCTAGGCCAGATGTTATGAGCTCAGCTAGGCCTAAAAGCAGGTATGGTTAATTTATTCTCACATTCTTTAATTTGTGTCTGTTTTAGTCTCTATTTTTATGTGCCAGGATATTGTGGTTAATTGTACAGTGTATGTTTATGGTTTGTATTAACTAATATACTCAGTTTTTCATTCATTCACTGTGAATGAGACAAAGAGCCTGCTATGTTATTGTTCACACCTGGAATGCGACTGGCTCTTACCACAATATTACATTTTATATAGTCTGCTAGAAATAGGAGGGTCAGATGTCCCCTTTGGGACCCCTTTCCCGTTTGTGAATGGGGTACCATCTACTTGAAGTAGGTGGTAAAATGTGAATGCTTCGCAAACACATTTCAGTCACAAAACATTCCTGCATAGCGCTGTGATTCGGTATTAGGAAGGGACGCCCTTGACACGCTCCTTCTTAATACCATATTGGTATGTAGTCACAATTCCAATTTGTGATTCAGTACTAAGTTACAGAATAGCAAATTGGAATTCTTACATACCAAAATGCATTTTTGGGGTCGCAAAGGGACATTTATGACCACAAAAATACATGATACATCTGGCCCAGGGTCTCTAGTTGGCAGAGGCATGCCTGCACAACCTAAATGCACCTGTGCTCGCCCTCTGGTAGCTTGGTAAAGAGCAGTCAGGCTTAGCTTAAGAGGCAATGTTTAACGTATTTGTGCAACACTTAATTATAGTAACACAGTAAAAAGACTCAACAACTAGGAAATAGAGACTATTTATGTGAGTAACACTACACCAAAATGACAAAAATCCAACAAGTAGATCCTGAGATATGAATTTTCAAAGAATAAACTGCAATGCAGTGCTTTAAAGTTAATAGCGCTAAAAGGTTACTTGAGGTTGCACTAGACTGGGGCAAATCCAAAATTCAGGCCGAACACAATGGAGGACAGGCCAGCTACAAGACTCACGCAGAGCCTGCTCAAAAGTACCTTGGATGGAGCAAGCGTCAACATCATTGAGCGATCAAAGGTGATGCATCTGGGTAGATGCGTCGGTGTTGAGCCTCGCAGCTAGGTCCCACCACGTCAGCATTGAACTTGGTTGAGATGTACGCGATGCGTCATCATCGAGCCATGCAGTGATGTCCTCAGACAGGTGCTGCATGGCCGTCGAACCTTGCAGTCTGGTCCTGCGTGGTCTTCCGTCGTTGAATTAGCAATGCATCGACGGGCACTGCATTAGTTCTGAGCAGCACAACGGCTTGGATGCGTCAACTTTTGCAGAGAAATAGCTATAAAACCCACTTTTAAAGCCCGGGACTAGTTTGGCACCTCAGGCACGGGTAGGACTCACAGATGGCAAAGTCCAGCAGCAGGACCATAGTTGCAGGCAGTCTTTGATGTCCCTGAGACTGCAAGAACAGGGGGTCAAGCCAGCAAGCCCTTGACGTCACTTGGTTCTGTAGATGATGCAGAGAGCAAAGTCCAGCCCTTCTCACTCCCAGGCAAGAGGTAGCAGGCCAAAACAGCAATACAGTTGAGCAGAGTGGCAGTCCCCCCTTTCAGTACAGCAGTCCTTCTTCCTGGCAGAATGTCCTTCAGATCCAGAAGTGTACTGATTTGGTGGGGTTTGGGGTCCAGTATGTATACCCAGTTGAGCCTCTGAAGTGTGGGAGACTTCAAACAGAGGCCTTTGAAGTGCACAATGTCCCTGCCCTTCCTTCCCTGGCTTCGGAAAGTCTACAGGGGGTTATGCAACCCTTTGTGTGGGGAGAGGCACAGCCCTATTCAGGTGTGTCAGCTCCTCCATCCCATGCAGCCCAGGAAGATCCATCAGCCTGGTGATGGGCCACCAGGATGCAAATGTCATAACCCAGCTCCCTTTGTGTGCAACTGTCTAGAGGGAATGCACAAAGCCCAGCTGTTACCCACCCCAGAGGTGTATTCAAAAACAGGCAGAGGCACACAATGGTTAAAGTAAGAAAATGGCAACTTTCTAAAAGTGACATTTTCAGACTTACAATTTAAAATTCGACTTCACCATAAGTTGTGATTTTAAATTGTGAGTCCAGTGACACTAAACTCCAAATTTCTATATTTTCCCATTTGGAAGTTACACTTAAAAGTTGTGTCAAGGTAACTCCAATGTTAACCTATGGGCTAGATAGGCCTTGCAGAAGTGAGGCACAAATTTAATAGGTTTTCGCTACCAGGGCATGTTAAACTTAAAAGTACATGTCCAACTTTTTAAATACATAGCACTTTTCCCTTGGAGCTAACAAGGGACTACCTTGAGGGTGATTTATATGTAATAAAAAGGAAGGGTTGGGCCTGGCAAGTGGGTGAGCTTGCCAGGTAGAAATGGCTGGTTAAAACAGCACACATAAGCTCTGCAGTGGTAGTCCCGACATATGTTTAAAGAGCTACAGTAGTAGGTGGCACAATCAGAGCTGCAGTCCACTAGTACCATAATAGACAGGGTAACCCAATATTCCCCCAAGAACTGAGTACTTGCTGAACGGAGCATACCTGTGTACCGTGCTTGTAACTAGGATGAATTAACAGAGTCCGGATACCTTTTTGTAGAAGCAGTTTTAAGGATTCCTCACACGTTCCTTGTGGAAGTATGAGGCATATTATTTTGAGCTGAGCTGATCTTTGGACCATGATGGGAAGTTGGATGAATTAATAGTGTCCTGATACAGTGTCTCAGAAACAGGGAGCAACAATTGTATTTAATTCCCTCATGACATGTTGTCCTGACGATGGTCTCCGGGACTGTGGGAGAACGAAACGTCGAACATAGATCCTCATGATGAAACTCATCACATTTCTGCTGGAATATTTCATGAAGATTCTGATTGCTTGTGTGGCATCAAATAGGATTGATTAATTATTAACTGTTGTTTGTATTAGATAGTCAGGGGGTTGGCGACCTTCTTGTGCCCCCCTAGATGCAGAGTTAGTGGGAGTGAAGTAGGTTACCTGTGCTTGTATACATGATTAACCAGTTTTGTTGTTGTTGCTCTAATTTCTTGTATAAACTTGATGATCATATAAAACTTACATTTGTTCTATATCATGCCATATGTGGATTTATTCAAATATAGAATTGGTCCGTGCTTGGACTAGAACATTAAATGTTGATGTTCATCTATATTGAGTTAATTATCAAAATGAGTCCTCCTTGAACATTTGTTACATTAGCAGGCCCACGAGTAGCATTTAATGTACAGGCCCAGGGCAAATATAGTGCACTTTACTCGAGACTTACAAGTAAATTAAATGTACCAATTATGGATAAACCAATGTTATCATATTAAGAGTACAGAGCACCTGCACATTAGCACTGGTAAGCTGTGCTAAATTGTCTATTGTCCTAAATCCAGCAAAGACAGGTCAGAAAAGATAGGAGGAAAGACGCAAAAAGTTTGGGGATGACCCTGCAAAAAGGGCCATGTCCAACACAACCCCTCACCAGCCTAAAGCCAGGGGAGCCCAATCAATAGTTTGATGGGCTTCCCTGTTTGGGGCATAGAACATGGACCCTGGCCCACAACAGCAGGGGTGCGATTCGGTTCTACGCCTTCCTGAACCCAGTTGGATTCCTTTGTCCATAATCTCAGGGCCCACTAAGCTAATCAATGGAGACTCCTTCTCCTCACCAGCGGACCCAATCTGTATCCCAGTAGGCAGACAGTACCACCATGGCCAACATAGAAATGTAGCCCATTCCACCCTCGGAGTGCGACTCCTGTCCCCAACCCAATGGCAACTCTGTCCACCATGACAGCCACCCACAGGGGCCCGGACAGTTGTCAGTGATGAGAGCCAGGGCTCTCTAACTTCTTTGACTTCTCAGTAGTCCCAGGTGACTAACGCCTTTCGTCTACTCTTCCTCCCCCCAGTTTAGGGGTGGTACCCTGTGACTGGTATTCCAGCCCAGTGCCTGTACCCTTTGGCTGGACAGGAGTAAGGGGTGAGTTCTTCCTCCCCCTGCCCCCCGTCCCGGGGCTTTGCACCCTCCAACCTGGACTGGTACCCCCAGAAGACAACATGGTAGGGGCATTGTTAGAAATTGCCCCTCCCTCCAGGTCAGGGGGACACCCTGAACCTGACCTCCAAACCTAGGGTCTGTCTCCTGTGACTGGACCTGTGCCTGGCAAGCCAGGACTTCCGGGGGAGTAACCCTACATCCCCCAAAGGAAACACATTCCTCATGTGTTGGGTAAAAATCAACTTGGCGCAGGTCTCCAGCCCCCTGTCCATCTGACAGTGTATGAAGGCCCCATAGGCCAGAAGTGGCCTCACCAGGGTCAGCCTTGGGGTGCTCCAACCTCAGAGCTGGCAATTCCTGATCCCCCTGGCCCTCCCACTGGGATTGTCTCCCCCCTCTCACCCCTTTCTCTGGACTTCTGCACCCTCCCACCAGGGACAGGTGGGGTGCTGGTGACAGCCGCCCCCACCAGGTTCTCCTGACACTATGGGGTCCCCCTCAGCAGATGGTCTCCTGGTACAGTCCAGGCTCCCCCCCGATGATCCCCCATGGAACCCTCCAGGCTCTGGGTCTCGGGCAACCTGGTTCTCTGCACACCACCACTCCCTCTCTTTTAAGACAGGACCCCTTACCCACCCCACTACACTGGGACCTACTTGGTTCACTGCAAATCTCCCCCACCTCCCTTGCTTGGGGAAAACCTTAGCCACTCTCTTCAGGAGCACTCCCAAATGGCTCTTCAGACTCTCTGGTACTCATGCAGAGGTCTGAATCCAATGCAAGTTCCCTGGGGTCAGAGAATTGACACTCTACCTAGTATTGGCATAGCTCTGGAAAACAGGGACTGAACATATGCTCTCCAGCAATGACAATGCACAGCCCCTCACATGTGTTAACCAAATTAACCTCCACCTCACCATCCAGTGCTTTGAAAAAGTACCCCACATCACCCTCCTGAAACTGGTGAGAAATTATCTGACTGTCATTGACACTCAACCCACACTCTTCTGGGGTGTCTCCATACTTCGCTACCAGGACTTCTACCTTGGGGGATCCCTCTCCCAATCACGGTCACCTAGAGCAAGTAGAGCATCCCTCCCCCCACTAGGAATACGGCTCCTCGTGCCAGTTACCCAATCCACCTGAGGAACCCTGTGCACCACTGGAGCTACCCCATAAACCTGAACCTCCTGCTGTATGCCATGCCCCTCCTTCAAGTTGGGCACCAAGTATCCGGGGCATGTGCACTTCTGCCACAGTATTGGATGTAACACTTTTGCCGCCACCCTGTGAGCTGAACTCACCTTTCCTGGTTTCTAGCTCCAGCTCTCCCAACTTCAGCTTGTGAGCTAAAATAATTTCCTTTTCCTGTGATAAGGCTCTGCCTCATCTCTTCCCTCCTCCACTAGGGTGGTGTCTTCCTCAGCTGCAGGTCCCTCTGAGCCTGTCTATCCTTGAACTCCTTAGAGTACAGGGTGTGGGAGGGGACACTGCTCCCAGCAGTAGATCCAACAGGGCACTCCCTTTCTGTGGTTTCCCCTCTCTCCTCTGGACCCATTGCAAAATCATTTTTCCCCTCCTCTGCTTTTTCCTCCGGGCCACTGCCCTCTTGGAATTCTGGTTTGGGATCCTCCAGGAGGTTCCAGGGCCTTACATCCTTTACACTTCCAGAGGGGACTTCCCCTCAAAGTCCTCCCCAGAGTCATCTGATAGTGTTGCTACCCAGTGTTTCCTCATAACAATACAATGCTGTCTTAAAACCCTGCCATGTGGATCTTCTCTTCACAGCCAGGCCCCTCTCCTTGCAAAAAAAAAAAAAAACCTCTAGGGTGCTTTATAGTATAGATCTTTAGGTGCTAGAAGTTAATTTCCATTCTCTCAAGGCTTCACAGGTGCAACAACCACCCAGAGTTCCAAGTTGATCAAGATGAAGCAGGAGTAACTTTAGAAAAATGACAAACTGAAAGAAGAAGAAGAAACAGTATATTGGTACGTAATGGTCTGCGATATGGAAGCAATGTACACCAATCACTGTATGGCAAGTACAAAAACAAGTCCTATCCTCACTGCTGATCACCAATTTTAGAAATGGGATCTCTAGTTGGCACTCAGTTTACATCCTCTCCAAGTAGGGACCCTCACTGTAGTCAGGGTAAGGAAGTCAACACAACTAAGAAAACCCTTGCTCACCCCTCTGATAGCTTGGCACAAGCAGTCAGGCTTATCTCAGAGGAAATGAGACAGACAGACAGACACACACTATATTTATCTGAGTAAAACAAGGCAGAAACGACAAAAATCCAACATATACAAATAAAGTTATCACTTTTTAAAAGTTTAAAAGAATCCTTATCCTGAAAAATCAGTTGCTGTATCCTTATAACACACCGTACTTTGGATCCGTTAAAAACAAAGATGATGCAGGCTGACAAGAAGGTGAAGCATCAGAAAAACAAGTGATGCATTCACTATTTCCCCACTGGACAGGGAATGTGTGGATTATTTTCCTGCTGGGCTGGCGATGCATCCATTCCTTACTGTGGTGCAGCGCTGATGAAGAGAATGGCACTCAGGGATGATGCGTGGAAAATCTAGACACACAGCAACGATGGATCCACCCTGAAGCAGGCGATGCATCAATTTTGAAGCCAAGAGACAGGTGCTCATTTGATTTTTCAGCCGACGTGCAGGCGCTGTGTCGATTTTTCTGCTGCAAAGGCCTTGGTGCATGGATTTTACTTCAGGTCAACAGCTTCTACTTCCAAGGTCCCAGGGACTCGATTTCACACCACTTGGCAAATCAGTACTCTTGGCAGAAGAGCCCAGGCACTGGCAGATGAAATCTTTGATGTTCCTGAAACTTCACAACAGAAGGCAAGCTCAGTTCAAGCCCTTGGAGAACCTTGGAAAGCAGGATGTAGAAAGCAAAGTCCAGTCCTTTCACTTCCAGAAGCAGCAGGCCAGCAAAGCAACAGGCAGACTGCCAGTTCCTCCTACAGCATCCAGCTCTTCTTCCTGGCAGAATGTCCTCAGTCCAGAAGTGTTCTGAAGTTATTGGGGCAGCAGTCCAATACTTATACTCATTTCTGCATTTGAAATAGGCAAACTTCAAAGGAAAGTCTTTGTAGTGCACAAGACCCCGTCTCTCCCTGTTCTGACTCTAGACACACTCCAGGGGATTGGAGACTGCTTTGTGTAAGGACAGGCACAGCCCTATTCAGGTGCAGGTGTCAGCTCCTCTCTCAAATCTAGCCCAGGAAAACCCATCAGGATTTGCAGGACACCACCTCAGCTTCCTTTGTGTGACTGTCTAGAGTGAATTCACAAACAGCCCAACTGTCATTCTGACCCAGACATGTGTTCCACAGCCAGGCAGAGGCACAGAATGGTTAGAAAGAAAATGCCCACTTTCTAAAAGTGGCATTTTCAAACTTACAATTAAAAAAAAAACAACTTCACAAAATGATGTATCTTTAAATTGTAGGTTCAGAGACCCCAAACTCCAAATCTTTATCTGCTCCCAATGGTAAACTGGACTTAACATATATTTTAAGGCAGTCCCCATGTAACCCTGTGGGAGAGATAGGCCTTGCAATAGTGAAAACTAAATTTAGCAATATTTTATTATCAGGACAAGTAAAACACAGTAGTACCTTGGGCATACGTTAGGGGTGACTGACACGTAGTAAAAAGGAAGGTTTGGGCCTAGCAAGTGGGTGCACTCGCCAGGTCGAACTGGCCGTTAAAACTGCACACACAGACACTGCAGTGGCAGGTCTGAGACATGTTTACCGGGCTAAACATGTGGGTGGCCCAATCAGTGCTGCAGGCCCACAAGTAGCATTTGGTTTACATGCCCTTGCCTCACAAAGTGCACTTTACTAGGGACTTACTAGTAAATAAAATGTGCCAATCATGGAGGAACTAATCAACAATACAATTTAGACGGAGAGTACTTGCACTTCAGCACTGGTCAGCAGTGGTAAAGTGCCCAGAATCCTAAAGCCAGCAAAAACAGATGAGAAAAGATAGGTGTAAGGAGACAAAAGGTTTGTGTATGAGCCTGCAAAATTGGCCAGATCTAACAATCTCCTTTTTGCCCCTGAGCCAGAAGATGATAGCCTGTGTCATGTACCCAACATTAATATACAGTGGAGGTGTGAATGTAAACGATTTTCAGGCAATGCATACCAGTGCTACAGTTAGTTATAATTATTGCAATAATTATAACAGTGGATACACTTTTGCCATAATCATTTAAAGCCCAGCATAATATATCTAAAAGTCAGCTCTAGGTCACATTGTAAATACTTAAACAAGTGCTGAGCTATAACTTACCAGTATTGCTCACACCAATCCGAAGGCTCCATTTGTGTGCCAGGCTACTTAAATCACACCCTCTATGTTCAATCATAATTGGGTGAAGCTTCCCGATAGTTAATTTATCATCTACAGAGTATATGTATAAAACACATTCAAATCATGAATGATATTATTAAAGGGTTTGTGTCAAAAACTCTCGAAAATAGTCTTGTACATGTAGATGCTTAAAGTATTACGCAGAAGATTAAAGAGTCGTCGTAATTCAGCAAAAGTGCTAATGGTGATTGTATAATTAACTGACTGGTTTAACTCCACTAGAATACCAGGACCTACAATACCAGGACCTACAAACGGTATCCTGAAAAATAAATAGTAAAAGTAAATTGCCCCAAAGAGGTGTATAAAAGTGGATAGGTTGTTTCTGGTATGCCGAACAAATATCTCCCTTGGTTTTACAGATATCGATAATTACCTTGAGGCGTGCCCTGTTATGGCAAATAAGGTTAGACCATCTGCATAGCAAACATTTCCACTCTTCCCCTACTGCTATTTGGTACACCAATGTGCTGTGGTCATGCTTACAATCTGTTCTGTAAGAAAGTCCCTGATTAGAGATCCAAATGTAGCACAGAAGTACGTCTTAAAATCTGGAAGTGTCCCTCCCCCTCTTCATTAGGAGGAAGTTTCGTAAATTGAACAGCTCACCTAACCCTTTTATATCCCCATATAAAACTACTAATTGCCCAGTCAAGATGCCTCAAAATGGATTCCGGTATCTGTAAAAGGTTAGCTTGAAATGATACAGAAATTTAGTAACAATATTTCACTTCACTAAATTACAGCAGCCAATAATACTTGTAAGTACCGGTTCCATGCACGGATCTTTGCTGTACACTGACATAGCAGCTGCTCATATTTTAAATGTAGAATACGATTTATAGTAAAAGCAATCTTAATCTCCAAACTGCAACAACACTTGGTTCCTTTACAGTAGGAGTATACTTAAAAATTATCTGTGTTTTTGGAGGTTGAGCTGATAAGCAGAGAGAGCTCCAAATCTCTCTGCCTCAATAACAATTTGTCGTATAGCTTGAATTAACTTTGATGAGTGTACAGGCACATCATCTGCATACCTGCTGATCTTAAGCTCCATGCCATTCAGTAGGACCAGTGATATTGTCTGATTTTTGATTAGATGCCACAATTAGGGCTCCAAATAGAGAGCAAGAGTAACTAAGACATCAAGTACCCTAGGCATATACCGCAAGATATCCTAAACAGAAGAGCTCTGTCCAGTTAAAACTCTTTGAGACATTGGCTTCAGATCTAGATTCTGCACCTAATTCAAATACCTTTCACCAATACCCATAGTGTGCATACTTGACCAGACCTAAGCCCATGAAACCCTGTCAAATGCCCTCTATGCATCTAGAAGGATCATGCTAACTTGTCTCCCCAGAGTATAGGCTATGTCAGAAAATGCTATTGCTCCATAAGTATGATTAGTGGTGCCCTTACCCAGAATAAACCCATGCTGTTGTGAACGCATCAAGCCTTGGATACAAGTGGCAAGCCTAGAGACAAGCACTTTAGCTTAGATTTTAGCATCTGATTTAATTAGGGAGATAGGCCAGTATGATTCGCTTTCTTCAGTCAGATTATCCTTCTTTAGGCATATTAGTATTGTTCCAGAAGTCTGGAGTATCACACGCTTAATCAATATTGAAAATGACTAACATGACCACTAATGCCACTATATCTATAAATGTTTTGGAAAACTCCAAGGGTATGGCATCCTCAACAGCTGTTTGCCTGGAAAAAGAGACACTATGGCCCCCTTTAACTCCATCAGAAATCTCATCTTCAAGTGCCCTTCAATTAATTTAGTCTAGAATTGTTGGCATCCAATAGATGCCCTCCCATTTCACTCATTCACAGCAGCTAGCTGTCAGTATATAATTCTCACTAGAAATCCATAAATTGATTGCGGATGGTGTGCGGTTCATGGTGCCTATTACCCTCCTTGTACTTGATACACTTAAGCATATTCTGGTGTATATATTCTGCTATTATATAAGCCAGCACTTTCCCAATTCTCTCACCATACTCAAATTGGGCCAACCTTCCTGCCTTATAGGGTGATGCAGCCTTTTCCTTGCGTACAAGAGCAATACTAAATCAGGACTTATAATTGTATCTTTGCTCATTAGGATCTTTTTCTAATTTTGATTGAGCATATATCGGTTTCCAACTTTGTAGTTCAGAGTGTAGTAAATGTATTCTCCCCTTCTGAAGCTTATTTTGTTCTAAAATGTGTTTCATAGCCACACCCCACACAATGCTTTTGAAGTAAACCAGATGATAATTGCGGCACGAGAGCCCAAGTTACCAGATATGAATTCTGTTAGCAAAATATTAATTATTTTAGATACTCAGAATTCAGTAGCAGTGATCTAGGAAAGGTCCGTTGTAGCATTTCTTTATTTGGAATCAGAGAGTTGAAGTATCATCAATAAAGGATTGTGATCTTAGGACACAGCACAATTTTGGATTCCTTAATCAAACCCTTTGTAACAAAGATTGTGTCAATCCTGATCAATGGCCATGGACTCAGAGTATTTTTGTGATGGAAATTTTTGTCTGGGTCGAACTTGAAATTGAAGCCGACCTCCCTGGAGTCCTCTTTCGTTATGCTGCGTGGGAAGCCTTGGGGGGGGCAGGTGGGGGGGGGGGGGGCTCTGTCCACTCACGTGCAGGCCACCTACCCTCTGGAGTGACCACTTCCTGGGAAGTGTGGCAAAAATCAATCTAAGTGAGCAACATTCTCCAAAAATCCAAGATGCCAAAAATTCAATTTCCAAGATTAGGTCTGGCTCAGTCCACCCACTGGTGTAGCTAGGTTTCCCTTTACACACCCCTTAGCAGCCCTCTTTTAATCTAATTAGGGGGCACCTGGCTGACTGGCTTTGTGGGAAATGGGGGAGGTCCACTTGCTAGCCCAAATGTCCTTTCCTCCTTTGAAGTACAGTTTGTCTGCTCTCCCCCATCCTGTTTCACCATCTGCTGAGGCAGTTCTGTTCCCCCAGGCACTTCCTTTGCATTCAGCCCAGGACACTTCACACCTCATCAAGACAGCCTGGCCAGGCTGCCAGAGACTGGCAACTCAGAGAGGGGCACTACATAGCTGAAACTGGTAACTTAGAAACAGTTCTAAACCCCTTTCTAGGTGCATGTTATATTAAATTCAATAGTGGCAATTTGTTGGATTTATTATCAAGTTGAAGTTGGTAGTAAACATGCCTTACGTAGCTCCTTTCTATGAAAAAAGACTTTATTATTTTAAAATAAAGTTTGCCCATGTTAGCCTAAACAGCCTATTCACTACAATGGGGGAAAACAAATTTAGCTATTTTTCCTCATCAGAGCTTATAAAACATATTTTATAAGGTCCCTGCTTATAGTTACACTGCACTCAACCCTGGGAGCACCTAGGGCACACCTCAAGGGTGACATATGTAAAACAATAAGGTAACTTAAGACTTTGGAAGTACTTTTAACTCCAAAGTCGAATTTGGGGTTAACTTTAACTTAAAAGCAGCCAGCAAGGCAGGCCTGCCTCTAAAATGATACTGATGCTGAGGTGCAAAATGATACTGATGCTGAGGTAGCAGTGCACCTATGGGTGCACTAGCTATGCTGGGGTACCTAAAACTACATGCTCTACCATATACTAGTGACTTTTAGGTAGGTTGATACAGCCAATTATAATTAGCCTAATTTGCATAAGCCATTTTACACAGAGCACTGGCCCTGGGACTGGTTAGCAATCAAGAGTCAGTAACCACCAGAATCTGTCCAAAACATTTGGGGGCGACCAAGGCAAAAAGGAGGACTTTCCTGCACTGCACCCCTCTCTTCCCCCTCCCCCCCCCGATGAAACATGATAGGTACTAACCTACACCCTGGTAGTCCGCATCAGCTAAGTGGCAAAACGTGGAGAGGCCATCTGCCCTGGCATGGACAGTCCCCAGGTCTATACTCCACTGTAAAGACCATTACCTGCAGGGAAATGGACCACCTTAACAGTTTTGGGTTATCCCCCATCATCTGCAGGAGCCATCTGAAATGTCTGTGGTCAGTGTGAACATGGAAATGAATGCCAAACAGGTATGGCTTCAACTTCTTCAGGGACCAGACCACAGCAAAAGCTTCCCTCTCAATGGCACTCCATCTTTGCTCTCTGGGGAGTAGTCACCTGCTGATAAAGGCAACTAGCTGATCCTGGCCCTCCTCCCAGGTGGAATTGAATACAGCTATATTATCCAGATAACTGCACTGAAAGATTTCAACCCAGATAAGACTCTGTTCACCAATCTTTGGAAGGTGGCAGGGGCATTTTTCAGTCCAAAGGGCATCATCTTGAATTGAAAGTGGCCCTCTGGGGAGGAACATGCTGACCTCTCCTTCGCTCCTGGACTTACTGCAATCTGCCAGTAACCTGAGGCCAAACAAGTGTGCGCAGGAACTTAGCAGCCCCCAACCTATGAACCTATCAATGAGCTCATCAGCTTTAGGTATGGGATGAGCCTCAGTCTTAGCTACTGCATTTAAACCTCTGTAGTCTACACAGAATCTTAGCTCTTTCTTCCCACTTTGCGGATTAGATTTGGGTACCAGCGCCACTGGACTGGCCCAAGGGCTATTAAAGGGCTCAACACCTTAGCTACCTCAGCTTTAATGTTGGCTCTGACCTGGTCTGACAACCTGTACAACTTATTTTTGACACGTAAGCTGTCACTATTGTCATGGATACACCAATTGGTGAGTCCAGGGGTCAGGGAAAATAGCCCAGCAAACCTCTCCAACACTTGTCTGAGGTCTTTATGCTGCTGTGCTGTCAACATGGGAGAGAGTACTACTCCCTCCGCTGACCCATCTTGGGCATTGGTGGAGAGGAGGTCTGGCAGCGGTTCACTCTCCTCTTCCTTTCCATCATTTGTGACCATAAGCATGGTCAGGTCTACCCTTTCTTGGTGAGGTTTCAGTCTGTTTACATGCAGGATCCTATGAGGATTCTTGGGGGTGCCAAGGTCTACCAGGTAGGTGACCTCGTCCTTCTCCAAAATGGGGTAGGGAACAGTCCACTTGGCCTGGGGGGTCCTAGGAGCCAAAGACTACAAAACCCACGCCAATCAACCTGGGTGATACCCAGGCATGGTAGCCTTCTAGTCATGCCAGAGCTTCATGAGCTCTTGGCTGGCCTCCAGGTTGCTGCTTGCTTTCTTCATGTACTTGGCCATACATGACTGATGAGCCAGCACATAATCAAGCACATTCTGTTTGATCTCTCTCACCAAACACAATGGGCCTCTCACAGGGTACCCAAACAGTAATTCAAAGGGGCTGAATCAAACTCCATTTTGGGGTACCTCCCTGTAAACAAACAGCTGGCATGGGAGGAGAACATCCCATCTTTTCCTGGGTTTGTCAAACAAACCCATTATCATGCCCTTCAGGGTCCTGTTAAATCTCTCCACCAAACCATTGGTAGGGAGATGATATGGGATGGTGAACTTATAAGTAACACTACATTCATCCCACATTGCCTTCAGATAGGGGCACAAACTCTGTCTGCCTATCTGAGACTACCTCCTTGGGAAAGCCTACTCTGGTGAACACACCAAGTAGGGCCTTAGCCACTGTGGGAGCAGTGACTGTCCTGAAGGGTATTGCCTCTGGATACATGGTGGCATGGTCCACTACCACCAGAATATATCTGTTAACTGAGGCAGTTGGTGGGTCTAGGGGACCAACTATGTCAATCCCCACCCTCGCAAAGGGAGTCCCAACCACTGGTAGTGGTATTAAGGAAGCCTTTGGCTTTCCGCTGGTATGACAGGTGACACAGGAGGTTCAAAACTCCTTCACTTTCTCTGACATATGGGGCCAATAAAAATGGTTGACAAGCCTGTTCCAGGTCTTGGTCTGCACCAAATGTCCTGCTATGGGAATATCATGGCTTAAGGTGAGGAGGAATTCCCTATACTTATGGGGAACCACCACTCTAATGGTTTGGGGGTCCCTTGCCCTCGTATAGAGAACTCCATCCTCCCAATAAACCTGTGGGACCCACTGACATCCAGTTGTTCTCGCCTGAGGCAGTCTGCTTCAGGCTCTCAAGAGTGGGACACTCTATTTGCCCTTGGTACAACTCTTCTCTGGTGGGTCCCCCTGCCCCTTGCAATTCTGGCAGACCTTGCAATGGAGGGGTCCCTCCCTTAGAGGTCAGATACTCCCCCTCATAAGGGGGATTCCTCCTGCATCTCTGTACTCTTTGGGGATAGCAGGCAAGCCCCTGTGCCCTTTCTCTTGTTTTGGAAGCTTGGCCCCATGTTCTAGGGTCCAAGTTACCAGCACTTCCCTGTTGTGCTGCCTGTGATCAGGTCACAGCACAGACCCATTCAGGGAGGTCCAGTATCTGTGAATGGACCCTTCTTTCCACCTCTGACCACTCAGATGCTTCCAGATCATTTCCCAGCAGACACTCTACAGGGAGTGCAGGAGCTACAACTACTTTTTATAGTCAGTAAACCCTCCCCAATCTAAGCTCACCATTGCCATGGGGTATAGCGTGGTTCTACTGTCTGCATAAGTCACCTGGTGAAATACACCAGGTAAGACCTGCTCTGGAGAAACCACTTTTTCTGTGACCATAGTCACACTGGCTACTATATCTCTCAGAGCCTCCACCTCAGTCCCATTGACTTTAGGCCTCTATCCTTACCTCTCCATGCTGGGAGGTAAGGTGGCCATGGCTGCAATGTCCACCCCACCCAGGGACATTAAGGTGACCTCTGTGCACACTGATCCCAACCCTGGGCCAACTTCCACCTTCGACACCTACTCTAGCAATTACATGGGACTGCCCACCAGTGGGAGGCTTTTTGAGCAGACAGCATCCCCTCTTTTGTGTTCAGGCCGGTGCCACTCAAAACACTTTTCTGCCTTGGCAAGTTCTGGAACTTTCCATCCCTCGCCGGATCATAGTTCTTCCCCCTGATACCCCTTCTCCTTAGACGTGGCATGGCTCAGGCTCCCCCTCCCTGTGCGGGTTTTGGGGACTCTTGTGAGGACTCCTTGGGCTTTTTAATCTTCTTTCCACTGGGCCTTCCCTTGTGAAGAGCCCTGCCCTCCGTTTTTCTGATCACCCCTTGGGGGTTTCTGGTTTACTCTTGTTCTTGATCATTCATCTGCTGCCCTCCCAAGCTCCCCGGGTTTGGTCAGCTTAGAGTCAACTATATACTGGCGTAACCTCTCTTGCACACAATTAGTGAGAAGGTGGCCCTTCAAAATCAAATTGTATAGCCCCTCATAGGCAAATACCTGGTTACCCTGTATCCAGCCTTCTTGTGCCTTCTGGGAAATGTTCATAAAGCCAACCCAGGACTGGGTGGTGACCTACTGGGTATCCCTGAAAGTCATTCTAAAATGCTCTGGGCTCAGACTAAACTACTAGGTGAGATACTTTTTCATGTTGGGATAGGAATCTGTTTCCTCTTCCCCTAGGGTCACAAGCCTATCCCTTTCACATAATGGAATCAACTCCCATAGGTGTGAACCCCAGTACTGGAGCTTAATCCTCCTAATTCTGAAAGCCGTTTCAAAGGCTGCCAGCCATTTAGCTATGTCACCCCCCTCTTGGTATATAGTAACCACCCCCTTGGGTAACCTGGGGCAAAACCCACCACCCCTGAACATCTCCATTCCTTCTTCACTGCCACTCTCACTTTGTTCTGCTCTTGCCCACTTTTTCTTCTCTAGGGCCAACTTTGACCTCCAAAGCTATATAGGCCAGCTGGGCTTCCAGCTCTCTCTCCCTGAAGGACATGTTCTCTCCTTGTGAAGGGACATGCCTCCCCCAACTAGCTTTGGACAAGGCCCTGGTGACTGTGTGTAGTGAAGACCTTTCTTCCTCATCACTGAGGTGTGTTTGTCCTCCCTCCTCGAATAGGTTGGACCTAGTGTCCTCCCCCTCATCTTCCCCTGGAGATTCCTCTGTGCCTACTTCTTGGGCCTCAGACCAGGCTGTCAGGGATTTAATCAGTACATTCTTCTTGAGATTAGTGGCTACAGGCAACCCCCTCTCAGCACACAACCCCCTAAGCTGGAATACTGTAGATGTGGTTAGGCTAGCCAGATCAAGCTCCATGGTATCCCTTAAGTTTTGTGCCAAAAAATAAAAATACTTTGCAGAAATTGGATTCAGAAATAAAAAAAAAAAGAAATCACAAAAATATAAAAATATAAATTAGTCCAGATTAAAAATTAAAAAAAATTTGCACTAGGACAATTTAGAGGACTTTTAATTATTTTCACTTAAAACTGTAGTGTGATGTTAACCCCTTCGCTGCCAGGCCTTTTCCCCCTCAGGTGCCAAGCCTTTTTTTGGCTATTTGCGCTTAGGCCGTCTTTTTGTCCACATAAGCTACCCATGCCAAATTTGCGTCCTTTTTTTCCCCCAACATCCTAGGGATTCTAGAGGTACCCAGAGTTTGTGGGTTCCAAGAAGAAGATCAAGAAATTATCCAAAATACAGCAAACAATTTCATTTTTTTAAAAAAAGAAATGGGGGAAAAAAGGGCTGCAGAAGGCTTGTGTTTTTCCCCCTGAAAATGGCATCAACAAAGGGTTTGCGGTGCTAAAATTGCCAGCTTCCCAGCTTTCATGAACAGGTAGACTTGAATCAGAAAACCACATATTAAAGCATGATTTTGGCATTTTACTGGGACATACCCCATTTTTACTATTTTTTGTGCTTTTAGCCTCCTTCCATCTAGTGACAGAAATGGGTGTGAAACCAATGCTGGATCCCGGAAAGCTAAACATTTCTGAATTCAGCAAGGGGTCATTTGTGTAGATCCTACAAGGTTTCCCTACAGAAAACAACAGCTTAAATAAAAAAGTCTTGAAATTGAGGTGAAGCAATTCATTTGGTGAAATATATAGAGTGAAAAATAGGTATCAAGAAAGCCTTTGTATTTTGGGCACAAGATAAGGTATTGAGAAGCAGTGGTTATTTTCAAATCTGAATTCTGGGGTCCCCATACTAGCATGTGAATTACAGGGCAATAGACTTATTTTTTACACATGGTCTTACATTTGGAAGGAAAAAATTTAGAGAAACACAAAGGGCAATAACACTTGTTCTGCTATTCTGTGTTCCCCCAAGTCTCCTGATACAAATGGTACCTCACTTACGTGGGTAGGCCTAATGTCCACGACAGGAAACGCAACATGGACACACCACATTTTCCCAAAGAAAACTGAGGTGTTTTAAAAATAAAAAAATAATAAGTGCCAAGCTGTGGATTTTGGACTCTAGCTCAGCCAGCACCTAGGAAAACCTACCAAACCTGTGCATTTTTGAAAACTAGACACCTAGGGGAATCCAGGATGTTGGGCTCCCACCAGGTTCTGTTACCCAGAATCCTTTGCAAAACTCAACGTTTGCCAAACAAAACACTTTTTCCTCACATTTTGGTGACAGAAAATTCTGGAATCTGAGAGGAGCCACGAATTTCCTTCTACCCAGCGATTCCCTCCCAGGTCTCCCGATAATAATGGTACCTCACTTGTGTGGGTAGGCCTAGCGCCTGAGACAGGAAATGCCCCCAAAACACAAAATGGACACATCACATTTTCCCAAAGAAAACAGAGCTGTTTTTTGCAAAGTGCCTAGCTGTGGATTTTGGCCTCTAGCTCAGCCGGCACCTAGGGAAACCCAACACACCTGTGCATTTTTTAAACTAGACACCTAGGGGAATCCAAGATGGGGTGACTTTTGTAGGGCTCTCACCAGGTTCTGTTATCCAGAATCCTTTGCAAACCTCAAAGTTTGGCCCAAAAACTCTTTTTCCTCACATTTCGGTGACAGAAAATTCTGGAATCTGAGAGGGGTCACAAATGTCCTTCCACCCAGCATTCCCCCATGTCTCCCGATAAAAATGGTACCTCACTTGTGTGGGTAGGCCTAGTGCCTGCAAAAGGAAATGCTCAAAACACTATGTGGACACATCAAAATATTCAAATACTAAACTACCTGTTTTTGCGGGGGTGGGGACCTGCGTTTTTGGTCCTGGGCTCAGCAGCCATATAGGGAAACCTACCAAACCCAAACATTTCTGAAAACTAGACACCCGAGGGCATCCAGGGAGGTGTGATTTGCATGGATCTCCCAATGTTTTCTTACCCAGAATCCTCAGCAAACCTTAAATTTAGCTAAAAAAAAAAAAATCAATCACATTTTTCCCACATTACTTTGTGGGATCACCGCACCGGGACAAATTTCCTACCACCCAACGTTCCTCTCAGTCTCCCGGTAAAAATGATACCTCACTTGTGTAGGTGGGCCAAGTGCCTGTGAAAGGGAAGAGACAATAACATGTTGAAATTGAGGGGGAACCAAAGCGGGTCCAAAAGGGCAGTTTGAAACAAATACTTTTTTACGCTGACAAGTGTGACAGAATCTTTATCGGTATAGATGAGACAATGCGGGGTGGTAGGAATTTTGTGGATTCCTGCAGACTCTGGAAGATTACATCACAAAAATGTGGGAAAAATTTGTAATTTCCAAAGTTAGAGGTTTGCAAGGCATTGTGGGTAAGAAAATGGTGTGGGGTGCATGTGAAGCACACCACCCTGGAATCGCCCAGAAGTTTAGTTTTCAGATGTATCTAGGTCTTGTGGATTTTTCTACATGGCAGTGTCCTTAACTCCAAAAACTGCAGCCCTCACCATTCCAAGTGGGATGATTTTGAGAGTTAACCAAGCTCTAATGGCCCAAATGTAAAACCAAAACCCAAAATAATATAATCAAAAGTCCTCTTGCTTGCCGTGGGATAAGATGTTTTAGTGTGTGGGGAAGAGCTTAAAGACTGTTACCCCCTTCAGTTGGGGTGCGGGCATAACCAGGCCCGTACTGGTTGGAAGCCGCCACCACCACACTTTTTTAAAATATTTTCTGGCATCTAGTAGACTTTCTGCCACTTTCTGTGGATCAAGGGTAATTACCCCATCTGCCCACTGGTGGAAAGAACAACCTTGGCCGCAGTTATTCAGGGGGAGGGGTATGGCCATACCCCCACCCTCTTATTTTGAGAAAACAAATCTTCCCTGGTGGGCTTTCTGCCACCCTTGGGGGCAGATAGGCCTTCCAAAAATAGGCTGATCTGCCCCCAAGGAGGGCAGATAAAGCCAACAGTAATGTGCCCCCATGGGGAGCGACACTTGCCAAAGGGGTTGCTCCCCTTGCATGAAATTGGCGGAAAAAAAAAAATCCCTGGTGTCTAGTGGTTTCTGCCCCCCCCCCCAGGCAGATTGGCCTATTAGAAATAGGTCGAACTGCCCCCAAGGGGAGCAGAAATGGCCTAAAATAAATCCCCCCCCCTCAGGGGAGCGACCCTTGCCTAAGGGGTTGCTCCCCTTACATGAAATTGGCACAAAGAAAATAAAAATCCCTGGTGTCTAGTGGTTTTTCCCCCCTTGGCTGAATACAAATAGGCTGATCTGCCCCCCCAAGGGGGACAGAAATGGCCTAAAGACAATTTTTCCCCCCAGGGATTGACCCTTGCTTAAGGGATCGCTCCCCATATATAAAAAATAAAAAGAAAAAAGAAAAAGCAAAAGAAAAAATCCCTAGGGGTTAGGGTTTTCTGCCCCCTCCCCCCCCCCCAGGGGCAGATTGGCCTAATTAAAATAGGCTGATCTGCCCCCAAGGGGGGCAGAAATGGCCTACAACAAATTTGTCCCCCCAGGGGAACAATCCTTGCCTAAGGGGTCGCTCCCTCAAGTGAAACTGACAACAAAAAAAATCCCTGGTTTCTAGTGGTTTCTGCTCCCCTTGGGGGCAGACTGGCCTAATCAAAATAGGCCTATCTGCCCCCAAAGGGGGGAGAAATGGCCTAAATACAATTTCCCCCCCAGGGGAGCAACCCTTGCCTAAGCGGTCGCACCCAATGTATAAAAAAATAAACAAATATATATATCTATATATATATATCCCTGGTGTCTAGGGGTTTGTGCCCCCGCTGGGGGCAGATCAGCCTAATTATAATAGGCCAATGTGCCACTGGGGGGCGGAAAAGCTCAAAAAATATTTTGCTCCCCTTATGTATAAATATAAATAAAGTAAAAAAATCCCTGGTGTCCAGTGGTTTCTGCCTCCCTTGGAGGCAGATTGGCCTATTAAAAATAGGCTGATGATTAATGGGAACAGAAAAGGCCTAAAAGTAATTTTGCCCCCAGGGTAGCAAGCCTTGCCTAAGGGGTCGCTCCCCACATATATATTTAAAAAAAAAATTATCCCTGGTGTCTAGCGGTTTCTCCCCACCCCCCACCCCCTTAATTATAATAGGCTGATCTACCCCCAGGGAGACAGAAATGGCCTAAATATAAATTGCCCCCCTGGGGAGCGGCCCTTTCCCAAGGGGCCGCTCTTCTTATTCAATAGCAAAAAAATAAACTCTCTGGTGTCTAGTGGGCATTTCTACTGCCCACTAGACACTAGCACTAGCAGAAATGCAGAGAGAGACATCAAAGGAAAGGAAAGGCCTTTCCTTTCCTTTGATGCCTCTCTCGGCCCCTCCACGTGATCAGAGGAGAAATGCTTTTGCATTTCTCCTCGATCTGCGCTGCAAGCTCAGGGGTAGACCTCTAATGAGGTCAGCGCGCAATCGCGCACTGACGTCAGCAGATGCTACGGGTGCTCAGGGGGGGGTCCAGGGGGTGGAAGGGGAAGCGATTCACCTTCCATCCCTGCCCAGGGGAGGGCTGTGCAAGGCCCCCGGGGGGAGCACTAGAGTGTCCCCCGAGGGCCCCTACTTGGACGTAACGGTCACGTCCTGGGCACCCAAGCGGGTTAAACACAAGTAATGGATCCCACCACTGCGCACCAAAAACGTTGGAAGTGGATTTTTTATAAGGGCAGGTAAGTACCTACACTTAGCAATAGGCCACTAACCCCCCACCAGGTTCAGTCAGGTCTCAATAAATTAATCTCAGCTCAACCCTTGGTAGCTTGGCAACAAACAGTTAGGCTTAACTTAGGATACAGGTATGTAAAGCATTTAAAAATCACAAAACCGCAACTAAGTAAAACACAAAACATAATAAATATCCAACACTAATTTATAAAAATAGATATTTGTATTTTTAAAATTACACTAAAATGACAAAAATCTAATAAAGGGAGATAGATATGAATTTTTTTTAAAATAAATGTTTTTTAGCGCACAGAAACTAAAAGCACCAATCCCAACATCTGGTCGCACTCGACTGGTGCAAAGTCAAAATTTGAGGCAAACTGCAATGGAGCCCTGCTCAGCTACAGTGAGCAGGAAGCCTTGGTCAGTTTTACCTTCGGACTTAGTCTTTCTTGAAGATTTTCTTCACTGGGACGAAGTCGCAGATCGGATCTGACCTCCCTGTCCAGCCCTCTTGTGCAGTGCACAGGTGTAGGTCAGGGGTCCAGCAGGGCAGTCCTTTTTGTCTTGTTCCTTGCAGGGATCTTAAGTGGGGTGCCACTCTGCCAGTTTTATCCTTGCTCCTGGGGGGTGTAAAACAGGGGGAGGGTGGGCTCTGTCCAATCCCATGCAGGCCACCATCCTCTGGCGTGACTACTTCCCTTCCTGGGAAGTGTGGCAAAAATCAGTCCCAGGGAGCAACATTCTCCAAAAATCCAAGATGGCAGAAATTCACTTTTGGAGGTTAGGGCTGGCTGGGCTCACCCACTGATGGGGCTAAGTTTCCCTTGGTACACCATTTTTTCAGTCCTCTCTTAATCTAGTTAGGGGGCACCTGGCTGTCTTGTTTTGCAGGAAATGGGGGAGGACCACTTGCTGGCCCAAATGTCCTTCCCTCCTGTAAAGTACAGTTTGGCCACTCCCCCCTCATCCTATCTGCTTGGGCAGTTCTCCTACCCCAGGCACTCCCTTTGTGTTCAGCCCAGGCCACTTCACACCTCATCAATGCAGCTTGGCCAATCAGAGAAGGGCACTATAGAGCTGAAACTGGTAACTTTTAGAAAGAGTTCTAAAACTCTTTCTAGGTGCAAGTTATATTAAATTCAACAGTGGCAGGTTGTTGGGTTTATTATAACTTTTAATTTGGTACTAAACATGCCATATGCAGCTCCTTTCTATGGAAAGTAAGATTTTATTTTAAAATAAAGACCACCTCCCCCCCTGCCAATGTAAACCTACGGAGCCCATTCACTGCAATGGGTGAAAAAAAAAAAGTAGCTATTTTTCCCCTCGCCAGGGTTTATAACATCTTTTATAAGGTCCCTGCTTACAGTTACACTGCACCCAACCATGTGGGGCACCTAGGGCACACCTTAGGGGTGACATATGTAAATATAAGGTAGCTTAAGACTTTGGAAGTATTTTTAATTCCAAAGTCGAATTTGGGGTTAACTTTAACTGAAAAGCTGCCAGCAAGGAAGGCCTGCCTTTAAAATGACACTGAGCATCTCAACAGGGCACCGATGGGTGCTCTGTCTATGCTTGGGTCCCTAAACCTACATGCCCTACCATACACGTGGGACTTGTAGATAGGTTGTTACAGCCAATTACAATTAGCCTAATTTGCATAAGCCATTTACACAGAGCAGTGGCCCTGGGACTGGTTAGCAGTACCCAGGGCACAGTCAAGAGTCAATAACCACCAGTATCTGTCCAAAAGGTTTGAGGTAACAAGGCCAAAAAGGAGGACTTTCCTTCAAAATGTAATACTGATGCTGATGATAACATCCTAGCATCTATAATAAAGTAATGGGTGGGCAATATAGTTTCACCAGCAGCACGTCGCAAAACGGGAGTAGATTATAACTTACCATTTTGCATCATAAGGCCGATTCAGAAGGCTATTATATTTATATTCCTAACCAAATTGATAGGTTTTCTTGTCACTTGGTTAATTTTAGAACTCAGTTACGTCCAAAATATTTGCTTTGGGCCCTGGTACTCTTATTACAGGGGGTGATTTTAATATGATTTTTAACCCACGTTAGGATAGGGTTTCCACAGTTAAATTTTACCCTACAAAAAAGTATGCAGTATTACAAATCTTTCTATCAAACACTAAAATGATGGCTCATTGGCGAATCGCACACCCAACTGATAAAGATTCTTCCTTTTTCTCCAATGCTCACTCCATATATTCACATATAGACTATTTATTATACTCTAGACATTTAATTTATATGATTTCAAACTAGTACCCATCAGCGTATCAGACCATGATTTAAGCTCCTTTTCTTTAGCCTTAACTGACATTCCTCAACATACACGTAGGTGGAGAATGAACACTTATATTTGACCTTCTGAGTCAATACAACACAAATTACTATCTGCTATCAATGATTATTTAAAAAAAATAAAACTGAAGATGCTTCAAAAATTGTGGTTGGGATACTTTTAAAGCATACGTAAGAGGCATCACTATTTCCATAATGGAGCATGAGAGCAAGTTATTTAACACCAAATTATCATCATCAGAACAACAAATTGCTGAACAACATTTTATATCCTCCTCAGATAAACAATTTTAATTAAAACTACAAACCCTTTGCTATGAATACAATAGCCCACTTAGTCAAAGAGCGAAGCTTTACATTTGTAAACAGAAAGTTAGTTTCTAGTTAAATGCTAATAAATCAGGGCACGTTTTTACTAATTATATATGAATTAAAAGAGACAAGATTCCTGCTATTCGTACTTCCAATGGTCAGCTACTATTATCTCAGACAAATAACTCAAGAATTCCAAAAATTCTACGCAAACCTCTATAGTAAAGCTGATGCTCGCAACAAGACAATTCATAAATTCCCATCTCATTGTAACCCACCAACATTATCCCACATGGATAAAACTACTTTTGATGCCCCTTTAACTACTGAAGAGTTATACTCTGCAATTAAGTCTTCAAATTCTAAATGTTCACCTGGATCTGAAGGAATTCCAACAGAATTCTAAAAAGCTTTCTCTGTTCAACTAGCCCCAGTCCTCTTATCCTTATTCCAGGATTTTGCTTTCAATGCTTTTGTTGAAGGAACTTTTAAAGATGTCACAATTAGTGCTCTACCCAAACCAATCAATAAAACTAATATACCAATTTTAAGTGAACAGCCCAAAGCTTACATAACTGTATTTATACAATGCTACTACCCCTGACGAGGCGCTGAAGTGCTTTTCAGCGAGTAGCACATTACTGTGGAACTGAATTAGAGGTGGATTAGTATAGGGATACATAAATTGTTAATTTAAGTGGTGGACATGTGAGTCTGTTAGTTTGACTGAATGGGATGGGGGGGGGGGGGAAAGAGTCTAGATAGTGTGATTTGGGAGTTCATATTATGTAGATGAGGTTTGGGGTCAGCCAATGGAGGGATACAGGAGGAAAGAGTCTAGGAAGTGTTATTTTGGAGATCATAATAGTAGAATGAGGTTTGGGACGAGTGAAGGAGGGATAGTGGAGGGAAGATCTAGAAAGGATCTTAGGGAGATCAGTTATAGAATGAAGTTTCGGATGAGTCAGAGTGGAAGTAGAGGATATACTGAGAAGGCATCAGATGAGACCGAGCAGTGCACTGAAGGGAGTTCAAGTTTTTTTCTTTCTGCCATAATAGTATAGTAATAAATATATACATACATAACTAGATAGAGATGGTACACATTTAAGGAAAATAGTAAAGAGATTATGTGCAAGTATGGATAGATAAAAATTCAGAATTTCTGGTATTGCTGTACATAAAATCTAATTTGTGTATTTTGTGTCTTTTCTATTTATATATGTATTTTCTTTTTTTGTTTCCCTCAGTATTTTAATAGTGAAGCATTTTAGAAAAAAAAATTATGATCATATTTACATATGATAGATAAATAAAAGAGGCTCATAGGCATTAAATAACTCATATGAAGACTATGCAGTGATCTATATATGTGTCTTAAGCATAAAATGTGTAAAAATATATTCACTATATATGTGTGTGTGTATATATATATATATTTCTGACCATAAGTAATATATACATTTGTTAAGAAAAACTAAAGAATATCATTATATATTTTAAAACATATGTAGAATATAACTGTATAGAACAAATTACAAATATCTAAATACATACATATATTCAAATTATACATTTTTAAATGCACAGGCATATGCTGTACATTTGTGTTACAGGGTGGTCGTGTAGGAAATAGCCAACTCTTAAGTCTTCTGAAGATAATACAGCTATCTTTGGCTCTTATGTTTGGGGTAATGAATTCCATAGTTTGACTGTTTGAACAGAGAAAGATGTACCACCCTTACATTTTTTCTTGTATGCTGGGGTTTTGAATCGAGGTGCCAAACTTGAGCAGAGGTTCTAATGTTGTATGTATTTTGTGATTTTATTCCTGATCCAAAAAGGTCCAGTTCCATTTATTGCTTTATGGGTGATAGAAAGCAGCTTGAAAGTGGATCTTCTGGCAACCGGTAACCAATGTAGGGATCTCAAGGCAAGGGAGATTTGTGCTTGTGGCTTTACATGTAGGAGTAGTCTGGCAGCAGAAGTTTGAATTTGTTGTATTTTTTCATAGCCGATAAAGATGATTCTTGGCAGAGGTCATTAGCGTAATCAAGTTTAGACATACAAGAGCGATAGTAGCATGGACCTTGTGTGGCAATCCTAGGTGGGGGAAGGTACATCACAGATTTCATAGTAATGGATCTTGATCTTGCTAACTTGTCCACTTGGGCATTCATGATAGTTTGGACCTCAAAGTAATTCCAAGGTTTCTTACTTTCTTAGATGCTTTAGGAGATGGTCCTAGATCGTCAGGCCTGGCGCAGAGTAGATCATAATCTTTCCAATCGCCACATGTGAAAATTTCAGAAGCATTCAATTTCAGGTGACTGTGTCATCCGAATATTTTTAAGATTCTAATGTCTTTGGGGCTTTCCAGTTTAAACAGTATTTGTGTGTCATCCGCATAGTTATAGCATGTGATCTGAAATTAATTGATCATTGCCAGTAATGACTGCTTGTAGATGTTGAAAAACAGTGGTGAGATGATAGAGCCTTGAGGGAGAGGTGCTTTTGTGAAGTACAGTTTGGAGGAGAAAGGGGGAGTGTGGATGACATTTGTCCTGTTTTGACGTTAGGATGTGATTCAGTGAAGAGCAATCCCCTCTAAGCCGGCTACGAGTCTTTGGATTAGTGTGTCATGGTCAACTGTGTTAAGGACATCTCAAAGGTCCAAGAAAAGTATTGCAGCGACCCTGTTCTGGTCTTTTGTGTTTTTAAGATCATCCTAGATGGTGATGAGTGCAGATTCTGTGCCTCCTCCTGGAGGGAAACCTGTTTGGAAATCAGAACGGATGGAGTTATCTACAAGGACCTGTGATATCTGGGCAAATGCGGATCTATCAATTTACACAGGAAAGGTCCATTTGTCATCAGTCTGTAGTTGTTTGGGTCGTGCACACCAAGGTTTTTTTTCTTTAACAACGGGCACATGTATACCTTTTTTAAATCTTCTGGAAAGATTCCTGTGTTTAAAGAATTGTAGATTGTTTTTCTTACTGGGGTGGCCGCAGAGGCAGTGAAAAGAATGTTCCTGAAGATTTGTGATGGGCAAGGGTCAGAAGGGCAGCCAGCTGGCCTCCTTGTTTTGAGCAGATTCATAAATTCAATTTGTGATAGTTGTTTGAAGGAATGCAGAGACTGAATTAGCCTACTCTTGGAGGAGATTGTTGGAAATAGGTTGGTGCTGGTGGTTTTCCTTGGAGTTAAATAGGATTCCAACATGTCTGCTTTGGTTGTGTAATGATTTGCCAGTTTGTTACTAAATCTTTAAGTCAAGGGATGAATTCCTTCTGAGCACTTGGGTTTACAAAATTCTTTATTTGCACATTTAGCATTTTGAATTCTGTCTGAATTGTATTTCTTTTTTTCAGCTTTTTGATTGTTGACTTGTATATCCTGTTAGCAATCAAAACAAATTTCACCTACACAAACCTATTTGTTTTGAGCCAGATGTGTTGCAGCTATACAATTGTTTATCTTGTTTAGTTCTCCATTCCTCCAACTAGCTTGTTTTCTTTTGTGCTGTTTTGTTGTTCTTAGTGGTATTAGGACATGAAAAACTTCCCGGAACTAGTCAAAGTTTTTGAATTTATTGTGTCTAGACCTGTGTTGGAAGTTAGTTGTGTTTCTAAGTGTTCAAAATTAAGTTTATTCCACAGTCAATAGGTGGATGCATGTATGGTGGCCTTAGGTATGTTGATCTGTGGTGTTTTGAGTTGGAAAGCTACCAGATGGTAGTCTGACCATGTGACTGGAGAAATCCTTTCACATGTAACTAGTTCAGGCTTTGTAAAGATAACATCTAGGATTTGTCCAGTGATGTGTGTGGGTTTCTGGACTATCTGATACAGGTTCAGAGTGTTTAAGCCACGACGATAGTCTGTGGATGCAGCATAGTGGGTTTGTCAAACCATATGTTTAGGTCACCAAGGATGTGGGTTTGAAGAGGATCTGATGTAGGTTCAGTGGGTCTAGGCCAGTGATAGTTCTTGGATGCAGCATATTAGGTTGTCAAATTATATGTTTAGCTCATCTAGAGTGTATAGTGTCGTAAGGTTTGAAACTGTTTCTAGAAACGTGTCTGGGAATGTTGGATTGATAGTGGTCTCTAAAGAAGGAGTAAGTTAGCGTAGGGTAGCATCTGGTCATGAGGGTCTCACAATTTTGTATGGAAATGTCAGCTTTTGTGAGATTTATTGTTTCCCTGCGTATGTGTGGTTAAGGTGTGTGTGCTAGTCAGGAAATGAACACTAGTAGGTGGATGGATAGCAAGGTGTTTGAGAGGAGTAGCTAACATTGAAAAAAAATAGATGTAATCAGCAATGGCTAGTTGGGATCTAAAGCAAATACAGTAGTACCTTATGCTAAAATTATTGTTAATGTATTCATATACTGCAAGGTCTGAACTTCAGTCACAATCTAAACACTACATTATCAACCTAATAAAATGTGGGTATAACAACAGTAGATATGGGCTGGCAGGTGTGATATCTATTTTGGGACGACATGACATAAGACCAAAATGGAAACTTTTGGGGAGCTCACTTGCAACATGGGCATGCACACCATGGGTACTTCAAAGAAGCAAGTGCTGGAAGGCACTACTTCACTGCTCACCTCTGTATTCCTGCGAGTTTAACTCAGTCATGGAAATAATCCATCTTAACCTGTCCCCGGAATGGACATGTTCAGAGGTGCTATTACCACCAACAAACAAATGTTTTTAGAACTGGAAGAACCAGGTTCTAGGTCAGGCCACACAATGAAAGGCAGGATGGTCATCACATGATCCTAGCTGATTAAACAATCAAAGCCTGGTAAGCCAATGCAAACAACAAAATCTGAAAGTTCCAAACAACCAACAGCAAGATTGTCCCCACACAGAGCACATTATCAACACTGAGTCAACCAACAGGTCAAGTCCTCAATGGTATGATTCTAGGATCAATCTACATACACCTGTCCCTTGCTGGATGATATGATTTGATGCTGGGATAGTTTAAATTTCTGATATTTGTAACAGCAATATGTTTTTGTCCTTCTCAGATATACAAACCAAATATCAAATCCTTTCCTCTTCTTACCATCAATGCATGGTATTATACAATGCAATCCTTAACGCCTATAACAGCTCTATTCCTCATCCTCAATGTCCAGATATGAAGCTTTTCTTTAATATTCATAGATTCTCTAGCCATATTGTTTCTAAAATATATTAAAATATTAACACTTACATCTTCCCACCTTGCAAAACTAATCCAATTTTCCATACTAATGATCCCACAGCATACGAAGACAATTTGGCTCTACAATATTCCTAGTTAGATAACTTAATCTATTTCTCAATATTATTCATTTATATTGAACATCTGTTATTGGTCTCCTTTCAAATTATATGATACAAATCTTTGTGATAAACAAGATTGTTGACATTGTAAATTGGAACTTGGTACTCTGAGACATGCTTTTTGATTGCTATAGGAGGCTGGCCTGGTTTCTAGTGTGTACCTTGGGTACTTACACCTTATACCAGGTCCAGTTATCCCTTATTAGTGAAATGTAGTAGTGTTCTATCAGTTTAGGCTGATAGAGGTAGCTATAGCAGAGCTGCTTAGGCTGAACTAGGAGACATGCAAAGCTCCTGCAATACCACTTATAGTTACACAGTACTTATACACAAGTAAAGCTAATACTCAGTGTTACCTAAAATAAAGGTATTTGGGATCAATACCAAAAGTATCTTAGAGACAATGCTCCTTCTGGAGATAAGTATTATACACAATATATACACTAGACACCAAACTTAGACAAGTAAACAGTCACAGAACAATGCAAGCAATAGGAAATGCTATAGATTGCAATGGGAGAAAATCAGTCTAGGGGCAACACAAACTATATACTGAGAAAGTGGAATGTGAATCACAAATACCCCCCTCGACAATTGTAGTGTGTACAGAATCGCTAGGAGAGTAAAAATACAGTAAAGGTAAGTAAATTACCCCACCCCAGAAAAGCAGGCGTAAAGTACTGCAAGTTTCCTTGGAACACACTACACCTCGTGATTGGGATTTTGCCGCAGCCAACCAAATCTGCAAAGAACAACTGCTGGATTCCTGGACCTGAAAACCTGAAAAGGAAGGGGACTAAGTCCAGAAGTCGAAAGAAGTTCCAGGAAGGACAAGAGCCCCTGCCAACCCAGAAGAGGGTGCAAAAGAAGAGTCCGCGGTTAGTCGAAGACTGCAGAAATGAACGCTGGGAAGATGCCAGCGGGTTCCTGCATGATGCAAAAGATGTACCACGACGTGAAGATCGTTGCAGACATGATTTCGTATTGGAAGTCGCCAGCAAGCCTTGGCTAAGACAAAAGTGCATTTTGTGTCAAAATGGTGCTGGATGGACCCAGGATGAGGAGGAAGAGGGGGCTCTCAGCACTTTAGAGAGCCCTCAGGATGCCAGCCAGCGCCCCCAGAGGACCCAGGACACGGGACAAAGGAGGTGCAAAACGCGGTTGATGCAGCACAACAAAGGAAGGTCCTACGCAGCTGGAGAACAACTCAGCGAGTTGAGCTTCGCAGGATGGAGTGCTGGGGACCTGGGCCAGGCTGTGCACAAAGGAATTTTGCAGATAGTGCACAGAGGCTTCAGGAGGTGAAGACGGCGCAGTACACAGGGGTACCTTCTCTCTCGGGGAGGCAAGGTCTTACCTCCACCAAATTGCGTCAGCAGGACCTCAGGACAGTCTATGTCAATGATGTCCACCCTCTGTGTCCTTAGGAGCACGCTCATCGCTGTGGGAGGATTTCAAGGGTACCGGTCATTGTCTTGGAAGGTGCCTGCTTGGAGCAGGGGAGTGACTCCGTCACTCCATGGGAGATTTCTTCTGTCCTTCTGGTGCAGGATGAAGACAGGGAGTCCCCAGAGCATGCACACAGTGGAAACTGTTGCAGTTGCTGACTTGGAGCTGAAGTTGCTGAAGAAAAGAATCTCTGGTGGATACTTTGTTGCAGTTACAGCGTTGCTTGGAGCAGGAGGCAGTTGATCCGAGGTCAGAGGAAGCTGAAGTTGTTGCAGAGGATTCCTGAAGGAAACTTGCAAGCAGAATCTGGAGAGAACCTACAGGAGAGACCCTTTCTGGGTTGGCAGGGGCTCCTGTCCTTTCAGGGAACTTCTTTCGACTTCTGGACTTGATCCTTCCTTTGCAAGTCTTCAGGGCCAATAACCCAGCAGTTGTTCTTTGCAGATTTGGATGGCTGTTGCAAATTCCCAAAAACGAGCTGCAGTGTGGCCTAAGGAAACTTGCAGTACTTTACTCCTGCTTTTCTAGGTTCTGGGGTGGGGTACTTTACTTACCTTTACTGTATTCCTACTCTCCCAGCGATTCTGCACACACTACACTTGTCTAGGGGGGAATTTGTGATTCACATTCCACTTTTTTAGTATATGGTTTGTGTTGCCCCTAGACCTATTTTCTTCCATTGCATTCTATAGCATTTCCTACTGTTTGCATTGTTCTATGAATATTTACTTGTCTAATTTTGGTGTCTTGTGTATATATTGTGTAAAATACTTACCTCCAGAAGGAGTATTGTCTCTAAGATATTTTTGGTACTGTGTCACCCAAATAAATACCTTTATTTTAGGCAACATTGAGTATTGTCTTTACTTGTGTATAAGTACTGTGTAACTATAAGTGGTATTGCATGAACGAACTTTGCATGTCTCCTAGTACAGCCTAAGCTGTTCTGGTATAGCTACCTCTATAAGCCTAAGCTGCTAGAACACTAACAAGGGATAACTGGACCTGGTTTAAGGTGTAAGTAGCCAAGGTACCCACTACAACCCAGGCCAGCCTCCTACAGTGATGGACAATGTCAAAGAGTAGAAAGGGTATTTAATATTTAGGTATGGGAAGCATTAAGGGGTAAGCATTTTTAGGGCGCAAGGAATGGTAGTATTAGGGGTAGCAAGGGACTTAAGGGTTCAGATAAATATAGCATTAAGGGATAGCAGGTTTTTTAGGGCTCAGGATAGCAAGGGGGTTTTTAGGGTTCAGGGTAACTAACAAGATGAAAGGGGTTTTCAGAGATGGGTTGTATTAAGGGGTAGTAAGGAGTTTGTAAGGTTGAATAAAGGGTACAGTTAGGGTGTTCACAGATGGGTAGCTCGTGGTACTTTTTAGGGTTCATGGTGAGTAGCATTAAGGGATAGTAGAGGGTTTTTAGGGTGCAATGAAGAGTGATGTTGAGGTTTTTTTTTTTTTTTTTTTTTTTCTTTTTTAAGAGTTCAGGGTATGGTCATTTAAAATTACAGTAAATAATTAAGCCTCATATCTAAAAAAAAGATTACATTTCAAGTATATTAAATATTTTAATTTTAAAATATTAAATCAAAGAAATAACTCAATTAACTTTTTTCGTATTGAAAAAATATATAGAGCTAAAAATACTTACAAACTTGCCTGCGAAGCAAAGCTATTCCTGATGTTCTCACCTTGCAATAAAGGCCCTAATTATATTAGTTGTTAGCACTCACTTGGTGCTCTTTTTCTACTCACCACAACAAGGACCCGTTCCTGATGTTAAGGCAAGACTCTTTGGTTGCCACCTGGGTGTCCTAGAGGCTGTGTGCATTGACCTACAGCCAACTCAAACTTTCAGAAGACCCTCTAGAATGACAGTTTCACTCTCTTACTTCCAGGCATTTCTATACTGTAGGAGAGCTGATGGTCTTGGAGTGGCTGTGGGTAATGGGCTGCGACTAGACCAAGTAGAATTTGGCAACAAAACACTGGGAAGTACCATAATCCATCATCTCCTAATCTATGGGGTTTGCGAAGATCATCCCATGTGAAGCCCTCTTTTCTATGCATCCTCAAAAGATGCCACACTTAATATTACATGTCCTAAACATAACCAATCACCCCCAGCAACATTTTAAAGCATTTCTGTTTACTGAAGATGTCCAGGCGTACCAGTGGGTGTACATGTGGAACTTGGGCAAAGGAAGACTTACCTGTCAACCTACAGGGTGAGCAAAAACTGACAAGAGTTTCAGCTATTAAAATCATTGTCTTTTGAAAAGGCATAAAGGACTCCTGCAACAAGGACATCACAGGACCTCACAGTACACCTTCCGAGTCTGGCTCAGACAACAAAAGGCATATTTAATGAGCAATCTTATGGCACAAAAGGCAGGAGAAACAGCCCAGATAAAGCAGGGGAACTTGGTGTACTCTGCAGTGAATGTATGCAAAGCACAGTACTGGAACACCTCATTCTAGAAAGCGGAATCCTGGGACTACTTGGACCTTGCACAATTGTCAACTTGTGAAAAACAGTTCCTCAAAACACTGTTGAGATTTTCTCTTAGAACACCTAGCCTCACTATGTACCTGGATTTGGAAACTTATGAATTAGATCCCCATGTCAAACAAAGATACTTACAGTACTGGAATAGTTTGGGGGACATTTGATCCCAGTCATATTAAGGATGCACTGGGACATACAAAACCATACTAATAGTTGGGCTCTGGGATGGTTCAGGTATGTTAGGTATATGTCGGGGCAAACTGGTCTCATACCTCTGCAAGCCCTCTAAAATGATTACATCCGATTATGGCCAAAGAGACCAAATACAATCTCTGGTCAGAGAAGAATCAGTTTTGTTTTTTTGCACTTCACATGTCATTTGATCAAAGCATTCATATTACACAAATGTATCCCAATTTGTGCAATTTTTAGACATAAACCCAGCTTTGGCTTCTAGCTAAGATATTGTATTTTCAATTCTGGATGGGTACTTTGTCACTGAATTCTTTTATTTTCAATTTTAATTCCTCACCCGTCACCAAATATCTTTGCCCCAGCTCAGCAAATTTCAACACCAAAGGCATTCGTTTGTCCATTTTATTCTGTCCAAAGGCAAAGTTGGTTTCTAATACTACTAAGAGCTACAGGTGTTCAAGAAACTAAAACACACCCTCAGGTTTTCTAAGACTTCTACACTAAGTAACAGTGGCTGCCATATCTCATCTTTTTACTGCACAGCTCACTATGTGTCAGATTTGTGATCTACAATTCTGGTTCTTGTGCTATGAGTATTTTTGATATTCTTTATAAGTTACATACCTTCGGTAAAGCTCCTGCTGGTGGATACTTTATAACAGCAGAGTCCTCACTTTAGAATACTCCCCAAGCACCAGACAGTATCAGCAATGCTTTTTCTGCAGCAAGGCTCCTGCTTGCTGCTAGATAGCATTATGCATCTCCACAGTGACCTAACACCGCCCCAGAAGAGAGAGCAGAATTACATGTAAGCACCACCCTGGGTGCAAATGACAGTTGCTTATTTTCTACCCTTTCTGCACCCTCACATGTGGATAGCAAACAATTTTATTACCACTGTGGAAAGCACTAAATTGGGTCTTTTTAAATGTTAAAAGGGGCCCTCATCAGAATAGGGAGGTGGGAAGGCAGCAAGGAATCAGCGATCAGAGTATCAAACTGAAAACATTACATAAACAAACATCTGATGGATACTTCTAACCACAGATTCCTCCCCTAGTATTTATACCAAAGCATACATCCAAAGGCAGAGGGTATTTGGAGTGGGCTCAAACCAAAAAGTCTTACAGGGCCAAGAGGGTCCTTCTCACTAGATCTGGCTGTCAAAGGCAGTAAGGCTTTCTGAACGTATGCACTGATATCCATCTCACAGCCTGGTAAATGTGAAGGACAGGCATCCTGTGTGCCAAATCCATGGTAACATCCTCAGCTCTTTAGGGGTGTTTCTTGGCCACTGTGCGTAACAGACCTTAATACACAGGACTATCCACCTCGACTGGGTTCTATTCTGCACCACCTTATTCAGTCAGTTGTCCTTAGTGTGGTCAATGTAGTACCTCAAAGTCATTTTTGGGTCTATGCAACAGAGCTTCTCTGCCTTTTGAGTGGTGAGGGGGAGCAAATAACTCTGACTGAATGATGGCTTGCCAAAGGTGGAAGGATGTTCTAACTTAACAAGGAAGCCTTAAATCTCAGCACCAACTTGTCCTAGAAAAAATGTTGCAGTATGTCACATGAGTGAATTTCAGTTCAGTGAAAGCAGACAATCGCAATGAGGAAGACTGTCTTGAAATTCAGGAGATGCAGCTATCCATCAGCTCTAAGAGGGCACACACGAAATGCCCAAGACCAAGCCATGGTGCCACTCTTGGCATCACAAATGGTTTGGGAGATAACATGCATCAAACTTTAGTAAATCTCATCACAACAGCTGATTCAAACAAGGACCATTAGTCCAGCAAATGTAAAAATGTCAAGCTGGTTGTCAAAACCTTTTATAGTGTCCACTGCAAGGCCTTCCAGAGCCAAAAGTAAAACAAAAGAAGGGCTGGCAGTTTTGCCTGCAAGGGGTCACTCTTGAGAATGCCACACTAGTCTCCAAGTTTGCCGCAGTGCCCACCATAAATGGATTTCAGAGAAGAGAACCTGTTGGCCAGCAGGACATTCAACACTTCAGGCAGCAAATGTAATGAAGCCAATTGCTGCCACTCAGTCTCCAGATGTAGGGTCAGGTTGCAGAATGAAGATCCTGCCCCGTTGCAGAGACAGGATGTTCACACAAAGTGGTACCCTGACAAGAGGACAAAAGCTCATGACTGTAAGGTCCAGGTAACATTCTCCTGGCCCAATCTCATGCCACTAGGATTACTTGGGCCTGGACGCTTCAGATCTTTTAAGAACCCAAGACAGGAAGGCATATGGAAGTGCCAGTGTTCTATTCCAGCCCAAAAACATCTCTCAACAATCAGACCTGTGGAAACTCCAACACACAAAACACCACTGTTAGAAAACGCCCTGCACCACCTCAAAATGTAGGATCCACCAGATTCTCCTTGCTCAGTTCATCCACTTTGGCATTCAAGTACTCTGCTAAATGGTTAGTGATCAGAAAAATGTCCTGCCACTCAAGCCATCTCCAACGGCGCTGAGCCAAGAATTCAGAACTCCACATCACACAGTGGTGTTTTCTGTGAGAACCTGAACCAGCCTTTCCTAGAAGGATTGAAAAAAGGCCTTGTAGGAAAATGCTTCCTTTTGACATGATTACCCCCACCCCTTTTTGCCTGGTATCCGAGGTGATTGACTGAAAGTGCACTAGGTTCCTGCTAACCAGGTCCCCGCTGCCAAACCTCTTTACCTAAACTGCACAACTGTTCCCCCAAATGGCAATTCCTTTAGCATTCTCTCTAAGGGCCATATGTACGAACACTTTTTCCCACAGACACAGAATGGGTAAAAACCTTTGCTACATCTGGCCCGAAGTCCCTAGTAAATGGTACCCATAGTACCTAGGGCCAGAGGTGCTAAAGAGGGTCAGCAAGGCCTGCAGCACAAATTCTGTTAACCTAAGGAACCCTTCACCTAGCACATGACAGGCTGCATGTCTTAGTGCAGATAAAAGTGAAAACACAACATGGCACACAGCCTGTGGGCAATATCCCCGAACACTGCATGCAATATTTCAAGTCAGCCCTACAGCAGAGGCCTCACAGCACTAAGGCAGGGTGCATTATATTACATGTGAGGTCATATCTGCATAAGCAGATATACCCATGCTATGTCTGTCAATTCTCAGACACAGTAAATGGCCAAGGAAGCCATTTTAAATGCATGTACTAGTCAATACAAGTTCCCCAGCTACAGAACGGCTTTACTGAAGATATGGAGGTTTGTATCAAACCTATATTGATAGCTATCCCTGGAATAAGTGTGGGTTTATCAATAGATGCACCCAGAAGGCAGCTTAGAGGCGCCCTCTGAAGTCCTACCCGCCTTTGGTGTGCTTTCTGACTGGCTTCAGCCAGCCTGCAACCTGAGACTCCCTTCTGACCCCTTTGTCTCTCAGGAGGCCCAGAACAAAATCATGTCCAGGAAGAGGGCGTAACACACCCTCTTACAGGATAAGCTGCTGATTAGCCTTGCTAAGGCAGCAAGCCTCATAGGACTGCTGCTTTGGAAATCAAATCTGGCTTTCGTCAGACGAGAGGAAAACAGCCCCACCGCACACACACAAAGCCCATTTGGCACCTGAACAGGCAGGAAAATTAGCTAGTCAGGTAGGCGTGCCATATGCAGGTTAGTACCATCCCCTAAAGGTGAACACAAAGTTTCAAAGGTAGCCGTCTTTGTGATCACTTACAAAGGAATTCCAGGACAGACTTATGCCCACTTATCACAGATAGGTGTCATATAGTGGGAGAAGTGACACTCCTCCTCCTCCCCTTCACCCCCCGGGTCAGTAGCCCATTGGCTACAATCCTACACACCCCTAAATTCAGTATTTATGGTAGCCCCTGCACCAGAGAAGCAGAGTCTGACGACCTAAGAAGACCAAGGACACTGAAGAGCCACTAAAGTAGAAGAGGACAAAAAGCAGCAGCTGAACTGGTAACAACCCTGCCAGCCTGTTGCATCCCTTGTCGAACTCTGCACCAAAGTAGACTCATCCTGCAGCTGTGACTCCAGAAATCTGGGGGGGGTGGCCTTCCTTTGAACCTCCAGTGAACAGCAGACCTGTTCTCCAGCAAACTCCAAAGAAGGGACTCAAGCCTCCGGAACCGCCAAAGCCCAACATCTGAATTTATGACTGCACAAGCCGTCTCCGACCAGAGCTGAAGTGGTCCACTGGTACCAATAAGTTTCCCCAGCACTCCAGAGTCCGAGTGCATCGTGTTTGCACCGCTCCTAGGCTCCCCGATGATGCCTGCAGCCTCTGCACGCAGCCCCTACCACTGCGTTAAGGAAAACCCAACACCTAAAGACACCGCTGCAACTGTCACCCCTGAGCCGTGAAGAAGAGGACTAAAAGTGCCTACCTGTGGCTGAGGATCATGAAGCCTGCGCCACGTTGTTGGTTCAGCCCAACTGGCTTTCTGGCCAGAGCCTGCAGATTCTTTGCAGGGCCCGATCTACTGGTGCTGCCTTGGACATTGCCCACTACTCACCTTAACTCCTGAAGATTGGTCTTGTATGTCAATGTACTCTACCTGTTTGCAGAGCTTGTTTTTCCTCCCATAGGATAACATTGCAGAACTCAGAAATTGCATTGTGTCCAGAAAAGAATTCCTATTTAAATACGTACTTACCTGAAGGATCTTTTTCTGATGCCTTAACGTATGGAAAATGTCACTTACCCAGTGTACATCTTTTTGTGGCATGAGACGCTGCAGATTCACATGCTGTGTATTATCCTGCCATCTAGTGTTGGGCTCGGAGTGTTACAAGTTGTTTTTCTTCGAAGAAGTCTTTTCGAGTCACGAGACCGAGGGACTCCTCCCTTTCGGCTCCATTGCGCATGGGCGTCGACTCCATCTTAGATTGTTTTCCCCGCAGAGGGTGAGGTAGGAGTTGTGTATATAGTAAAAGTGCCCATGCAATGGAGTGAGTATGTATGTACATAATGTGTATAAAAAATAGTATATATTTACAAGTTTACAAATGTATAAGTTTAACAACTTATAACGGCTACAGGCTGCCGGGGAGGCGGGAGGGCGCATGTGAATCTGCAGCGTCTCATGCCACGAACAGATGTACACTGGGTAAGTGACATTTTCCGTTCGATGGCATGTGTAGCTGCAGATACACATGCTGTGCATAGCCTAGTAAGCATTTATCTCCCCCAAAAGCGGTGGCTTAGCCTGTAGGAGTTGAAGTTGTCTGAAATAATGTTCGTAATACAGCCTGTCCTACTGTGGCTTGCTGTGTCGTTAACACATCTACACAGTAATGTTTTGTGAATGTATGAGGCATAGACCATGTGCCTGCCTTACAGATTTCTGTCATAGGTATATTTCCTAGAAAGGCCATTGTGGCGCCTTTCTTCCTAGTGGAGTGCGCCTTTGGCGTAATAGGCAGATCTCTTTTTGCTTTAATATAGCAGGTCTGAATACATTTCACTATCCATCTGGCAATGCCTTGTTTGGATATTGGGTTTCCTGCATGAGGTTTTTGAAAGGCTACAAACAATTGTTTTGTCTTGCGAAATTGTTTTGTTCTATCAATGTAATACATTAATGCTCTTTTGATGTCTAGCGTATGTAAGGCTCTTTCGGCTACTGAGTCTGGTTGTGGAAAAAAGACTGGGAGTTCTACTGTTTGGTTTAGGTGGAACGGTGATATAACTTTTGGTAAGAACTTTGGATTTGTCCGGAGAACCACTTTATGTTTATGTATTTGTATAAAGGGTTCTTGTATAGTGAATGCTTGAATTTCACTTACCCTTCTAAGAGATGTGATAGCTATTAGGAAGGCTACCTTCCAGGTTAAGTATTGCATTTCATAAGAGTGTATGGGTTCAAATGGTGGACCCATGAGTCGTGTCAATACAATATTGAGGTTCCACGAGGGAACTGGTGGTGTTCTTGGGGGTATGATTCTCTTTAGACCCTCCATAAATGCTTTGATGACTGGGATTCTAAAGAGTGATGTTGAATGTGTAATCTGCAGATAGGCAGATATTGCTGTGAGGTGTATTTTGATAGAAGAAAAGGCTAGGTTTGATTTTTGTAAATGTAATAAATAGCTTACGATGTTCTTTGCAGAAGCGTGTAGTGGTTGGATTTGATTATGATGGCAATAATAAACAAATCTTTTGCATTTGTTTGTGTAACAATGTCTTGTAGTAGGTCTTCTAGCTTGCTTAATGACCTCCATACATTCTTGTGTAAGGTCTAAATGTCCAAACTCTAAGACTTAGGAGCCAGATTGCTAGATTGAGCGATGCTGGATTCGGGTGTCTGATCTGTTGCTTGTGTTGAGTTAACAGATCTGCTCTGTTTGGTAGTTTGATATGAGGTACTAATGACAGGTCTAGTAGTGTTGTGTACCATGGTTGGCGAGCCCAGGTTGGTGCTATCAGTATTAGTTTGAGTCTGTTTTGACTCAATTTGTTTACAAGATAAGGAAGGAGTGGGGGAGGGGGAAAAGCTTAGGCAAATATCCCTGACCAACTCATCCATAACGCATTGCCCTTGGACTGAGGGTGTGGATACCTGTACGTGAAGTTTTGGCATTTTGCGTTTTCTTTTGTTGCAAATAGGTCTATTTCTGGTATTCCCCAGTGCTGAAAGTAAGTTTCTAGTATCTGGGGATGAATTTCCCATTCGTGTGTTTGTTGGTGATTTCGACTGAGATTGTCGGCTAACTGGTTTTGAATCCCTGGGATGTACTGTGCTATTAGGCGAATGTGATTGTGAATCGCCCAATGCCAAATCTTTTGTGCTAAGAGACACAGTTGTGATGAGTGTGTCCCTCCCCGCTTGTTTAGGTAATACATTGTTGTCATGTTGTCTGTTTTGACAAGAATGTGTTTGTGGTCTATTAGCGGTTGAAATGCTTTCAATGCTAGAAACACTGCTAAAAGCTCTAGATGATTTATATGCTGTTGCCTTTGTTGAGTGTCCCATTGTCCCTGTATACTGTGCTGGTTGAGGTGTGCTCCCCATCATGGAAGCATCTATTGTGATCACGTATTGAGGCACTGGGTCTTGGAATGGCCGCCCTTGGTTTAAATTTATAGGATTCCACCATTGAAGCAAGGAGTGTGTTTGGCGGTCTATCAACACTAGATCTTGAAGTTGACCCTGTGCTTGTGTCCATTGTGTTGCTAGACATTGTTGTAATGGACGCATGTGTAGTCTTGCGTTTGGGACAATGACTATGCATAAAGACATCATGCCTAGGAGTTTCATTACAAACCTCACTTGATAGTGTTGGTTTGGGTGCATGTTTAGTATTACATTTTGGAAGGCTTGTACCCTTTGTGGACTTGGAGTGGCAATCCCTTTCTGTGTGTTGATTGTTGCTCCTAAGTATTGTTGTATTTGACACGGTTGTAGATGTGACTTTTGGTAGTTTATAGAGAACCCTAGTTTGTGAAGGGTTTGTATGACGTATTCTGTGTGTAGAAGACAGTTGCTGAGTGCTGGTTTTTATTAACCAATCGTCTAGGTAAGGAAATACGTGCATGTGCTGCCTCCTGATGTGAGCAGCTACTACTGCAAGGCATTTTGTGAATACTCTTGGGGCTGTTATGCCGAACGGTAACACTTTGAATTGGTAATGCACGCCTTGGATTACAAACCTCAAGTATTTCCTGTGGGAAGGATGTATGGGTATGTGGAAATAAGCATCCTTGAGATCTAATGTTGACATGTAGTCCTGTTTGAGCAAGGGAATGACGTCTTGAAGTGTCACCATGTGAAAGTGATCTGATTTGATGTAAAGATTTAGCGTTCTGAGGTCTAATATGGGTCTCAGTGTTTTGTCCTTTTTTGGGATTAGGAAATACAGTGAGTAAACACCCTTTCCTTTTTGATGGTTGGGTACTAGTTCTATTGCTTCTTTTTGTAACAATGCTTGGACTTCTAGCTGTAACAGATCCAAGTGTTTGGACATGTTGTGTGCTCTTGGAGGCACATCTGGTGGCAAATGTAGGAATTCTATGCAATAACCATGTTGGATAATGTCTAGGACCCACGCGTCCGTAGTTATGTGTTCCCAGTTGTGGTAATAATCTGTGAGTCCCCCCCCCCCCACTGGTGTTGTGTGGTGGGGATTTGTGACGTTGAAGTCACTGTTTAGTTTGTGGGGTTTTTGGGCTCTGGAATTTCCCTCTTGTTTTAGGGAACTGTCCACCCCTATATTGTCCTCGAAAACCTCCTCTCTGATATTGGCCCTGATAGGTGGGTCTGACTTGTGAGGTGGAAGGCTCTGTGGTCTGGGCCCGAAACCCCCCTCTAAAGTGTGGCTTCCTAAAAGTGCCTCTGCTCTGTGGAGAGTAGAGCGCGCCCATGGCTTTGGCTGTGTCAGTGTCTTTCTTCAGTTTGTCTATCGCTGTATCCACCTCCGGCCCAAATAGTTGTTCACAGAATGGCATATTTAGCACTGCTTGAATTTCGGGCTTAAATCCGAAGGTTTGTAGCCATGCTTGTCTCCGAATGGTTACCGCTGTGTTTACTGTTCTGGCCGCCGTGTCTGCTGAGTCTATGGCCGACCTTATTTGGTTGTTGGAGATACTTTGGCTTTCCTTGACAACCTGCTGGGCACGTGTCTGGAACTCTTTGGGAAGGTGTTGAATGAGATGTTGCATTTCATCCCAATGTGCTCTGTCGTATCTTGCTAGAAGAGCCTGAGAGTTGGCAATTCGACATTGATTGGCTGCTTTTGCTGCCACCCTTTTGCCTGCTGCATCGAATTTCCGACTTTCTTTGTCAGGTGGTGGTGCGTCTCCAGAAGTTTGTGAGTTCGCCCGTTTTCGGGCTGCTCCTACTACCACTGAATCTGGAGTTAACTGTTGTATTATGTACACATGGTCAGTAGGGGGAGGTTTATATTTCTTCTCCACCCGAGGCGTGATGGCTCTGCCTTTGACTGGGTCTTGAAACACCTGTTTAGCGTGTTTTAACATGCCTGGCAGCATTGGCAAGCTTTGGTATTGGCTGTGCGTAGATGACAGGGTGTTGAACAAGAAGTCATCTTCTATGGGCTTTGCATGCAATGCAACATTATAAAATGCAGCTGCCCTGGAAACCACTTGCATGTAAGCAGTACTGTCTTCAAGGTGGTGAAGGTCTTGCCGGGTAGCATTCGGGACTATTGTCAGAGACCGGTGAGTCATACAAATCCCATGCATCCGGGTCATCTTGACTCATCCCTGTGTGCGTTGGTGACTGCATCATTGGGGGTGTTGCTACCGGGGACAGATGTGGCGAATGTAATTGTGATGTGGCGAAAATTGTGGTGGAGTTTTCTCTTTTGTCACTTTTGCCTTTGGCTGCATTTCCACCTCTTGGAATGCGAGCTTCCTTTTCATTTTGATTGGAGGCAGAGTTCTAATTTTCCCCGTGTCCTTTTGGATATGGAGCCTTCTGTGTGTGTGGTCAGGCTCTCACATGCCCAGCTCTTGTTCAAATCTATGGCCTTGTAAATGTGTGGAAAGGCCTTGTTCCTCTGTATAGGAACTTTTTTACGGCTCCAAGGACGAATGTTTCGGTACCGAAATTTTTTCGACAGTCTTTTTTGGCTTCGAAGAAATCTTTTTGATTTTCGGTGTGCCGAACTCTCGGTGCCGTGTCTGTTCAGAGCCGGTATCTCCACCGGAGTCGGATGTCTTCGGCTGCTGGGAGGCCTTTTTCAGTGCTGATGTTTGGTCACCGTGTTTTCGGGTAAAGCCATGGCCTGTTGGCGGTGGCGTCCCCTGGGCCTTCATGATTTTTGTGTGAGTTTTTGCCGGGGCTGGTTTACTCACGGTTTGCTGCGTCTTCGGCTGCTCACTTTCGGACTCGTCTGAGTCCGAATCCCTAATGGTGAATGGCTTCTCTTCTTCGACGTTGGTGTGTCCGGCCGGTGTCAAACTTAGAAAATTGATACAGAGACTGTTTGGAAGTGGCCAACAATCCCATAGTGTGAGCTGAAGCCCTGCTGTCCTTAAAGCATTGAAACTCAGACTTCCCCTTCTCATAAAGACAGGGTCCAGTCAAAGCCATATCCATGATGGAGACCTGTACATCATCACAGAACCCTGTGGAAGAAGCATCCACACATTTCAATAGACAACTCTAGTACATTCTGCCCTCCCCAGGCAATCCATAGAGTTTAGACAGGCACCTCATTCAGTCTTTATTCACATCTTATCTAGACCGTTCTAGATCAGGCCGCCATTCCCTGACTCCTTGTGCTGATCTTGTGCTACAAGTTGGAGAAGTGAAGGCAGGGGATGGGTTCTCCAGCCATTAAGGCGATGGAGTAGGAAGGTGTAATCAGGAAGTAACACTGTGGATCGAAGACACCTAATGCAATATACCAGTATACAAGACCCAGACCTTGCAGTCTTGGATAAGAAAAGGGATGCAGAAACAGTCACAAGTTGGGAGGGTGGCAGGTCCAACCGTAACTTCTGTCCAGCTGAGGTTGGCAGCACACCTATACCCTTCATCCAACAGGGAACATTAGGCATCACACATCCAACAGTACAGAAACATCATATAGAAGGATGTCACTGCATTAACAGCAGTAGTGCACTGATTCTAAAAAAAAATATATATTTTTAAAGCAGCTCAAAATACCCTACCCACCTATCAACAATAGCACAAAATATTCTGTACAGTGGAATATCAACATGTTCACCACATACAACGTAATAAACATACAGGGCGGTGAGCAGTTTGAAGGTATTCACTTGGGAGTACAAAGCGGTGAGGACGAACTTGGAACTTTCTATGCACTCAACACATTCAATTATGTGACGAACATCCAACGTAACATGCAAAAACTGTGCCCAAACACTACACAGATCAGTTATTCCTTAGAGGAAGAAAGCAACAAGCTCACAACACTACAAATATATATATAAATAATATATAACACAAATCAATCAACCTCTAACAAAACATATTAGAACAAAGACAGAAAAAAACAAAGTTCAGAGGCACCATAGAGTCAGACCTTATGAGATCACAGCAGCACCCCATTCTTTATAAACCTCATTTTGGCATGACATCACAAAACACTAAACCAACACCCACCCCACCAGCAGACTGACTAAAGGCGATGCCGTGTGACCTAACAAAATACCATACAAAGTTATCTCACAAACAAACCTAAAGTTGGGCAATAGACCGAATCCTCACAGATTGGTATACAACAGAGAAGTGGTAAAGCTTTCTGGCTGCACCCATTCAATACAGCACTAAAACATTTTTAACCAAATTTATACATGGCATAATAACCACACTATTGATGATCTTTTTCAAACAAAGAACAGAGTCCCCTCTTCAACAACACATTTGAGACCAGAGTGTGACGGTATCCAACTCGAGAGAGCGATGGAAATTAATACTAAAGGCAGGCTGGCTGTTACTTAGATATTCTACAGCTTCTCCAGCTCCACGTCTGTGCTGTCCAGCTTTGAAGCCCTACTCTTTAGGATCAGCCTTCAGTCAGGAGTAGCTGTAAAATATCTACTAGTCTATCGGCCTCCTGGTCTTCTATGGAAGTTAATCTGAGATAGTCACCTTTCAAAGTTCACATTATTTGCATTCTTCCACAATGTTGGTCTTAGCGATTTTACTATGTGTTGAAGAGAAGTCCAGTACGGCGGCCACTCGCCCCCTCGATATGGGTTGCTTTACAAATTTTAAACAGTATCTGAAACCACACACCAAGCAAGATACTTGTTAGATTTGATTTTATCAAATTTATAGCAGCTGAACATTGTACTTTCAGGTTAAAAATAGTGATTGACCCAAGGGAGGGGAGTAACTGCTGCAATCTAATGCCAATTCCATAGGCATGACTTCTAATGCTATAACCTCTTGCCATTTTGAGTCACTGCTGGCAAAACATTGATTATTAGATGCCAGCACAGTTTTTGGTTTTCTCTGTATCAGTTGGTAACACTAAGGTAAAAGTGGCAAACAGAATATTTAACAAGCATTAGCAATGTAATAGGTCTCCCATTTCTGAGAGTTAGAGCTATTGGCTTTGTAAATGGCAATTTCTTTAACCCATGTGTTTTGGTTTGGAGTAGAGTGGATGTATGCAGTGTGGAGTGGAATAATGTGGGTTGGATTAGAATTGTTAGTCGTGGAATTGTGTGATGTGGATTTCTTTAGTTGGATTTTGTGGCATGGTGTGCAGTCGAATTAGGTGGATAGTAATTATGTGGTGTTGAGTGTACTGGAATAATGTGGAGAGGGATTGTGTTAAAGAGTATAATTATGTGGAATGGTATTTTGTGTTGCAGAGTAATATGGCAGAGTAGTATGCAGTGGAGTATAATTATATGATATGACATTGAATTTTGTGGCATGATGTGGAATTCTGTGGTGTGGATTGGATGTATGTGGCATGTTGTGTAATTGTATTGGCGAGTTGAATCATGTAGTTTGTTGTCAAATTATGTGGTGTGGAATGGAAATGTGTAGTTGAATTGTGCGTTGTGAAAGTGTGTGACGTTGAGTGAAATTATGCTTATTGGAATTATATGGCATGGTGTGGAGTGTATTTGTGCAGATTATGTTACCAAGTTTAACAAGGAATAGTAAAACAGATACCCGAAGACAATTAGTTCTTTTTCTCTTACTGTAGAAAAGTAGTATCAAGTTTTCAAGTGCAATGCGTGACTAACTCCTCCAGACCAGTTTTACATGCATTTTGGGGTTTGTAGGTTTTTTTATTCCATTAAAAACAGAGATCGAAGTGGGCAGCTTCCTTCGGGCACGATGTGCCCACATATTTTTTTAATTTAGTAAAAACTGTTTGCCCAACATTTTAAAAACAGTGACAAACAAAAAGGACACAGACAAGAAAACAAAAACAGTTGAAGCAAAATACCTATTAGTGTTTTAACAAAGCTGGTTTAAGCGGAACAAAATGCCCAAGTACCAGTAGGATTTTATGCAAATGATCTAAAGTCTGGTAAAGTGCCAGGTCCTGGAACTGGGTGCCGTAGTACCGCCAAATGGATTCAACTAATGTGCACCACAGATATTAAACTTGCATCCATTCCGAGGCAGTCAACTGTTTTTTCTCATCTCAATTGTGCTGTACTGTGGTGATTTTCTCAAATTTAATCTTTGTACTGCAGTGTTCCATAGCAGGGCAAAATGTGGACCCATAACACACGCTTTGGAGAAATTGTACTAGTAAGTGCAGATTTGCACATTACTACAGTGCAAACGTGTAATTCGGGTTTATTAACACAGTAGAGCGAAACTGACATGCCCAAAAACTGAGCTTTCTGTGTCAGATGTCATGTTATTAGCATTAATAGTGGAGTGAGCCACCAGGTGCTTCCCCTCTCATGAATCATTGCCCCTCCTCACGATCAACAACAGTAATAAACTGTACATTATATTCTGCACCTCTGCATTTATTATATGGATGTATGCCTGTGTGTGGCCATCACGCTGTACCAGGAGAAAGCATGATGTAGTGTGATGGCCAAAAAAAATGTTTAGTGAAATCCCCTGGGCAGGAACTTAGCACATAAAAGGAGGGACAGTTAGCAAAATGCACCAATAAAAGGGAAGCATTGAAAAACAGCACAACAAAAAAAGAATGGCAAGAGGTGGCATGGTCAAAAGCCCATGTTGAACACAACACATCTTGCTGACAGCGCTGCACGCTGTCAAGCTCAACCTAAAAACTGGCTTATAACAGTTGACGACTATGTTGCTCCAATTAAGACTTTTGGTCCTCCTAAGAAGGAACACTGTTGCATGGTTTGATTAGGAACTGAACTAAACTAAATTGCAAGCTGGCTGACAGACTTTGGTAGACCTATGGCACACATCTGAAATAGGAATATAAGCATCTTTTGAGAACCTATAAAAAAAATTAAAAAAAACTTATGACTGGTAGTTTTATCCAACTCATATTTTGCAAGCCCCCAATTTCATTTAAGAAACCTTTCAGGTACCTAATACTTTGTTTAAACTTGCAGTATATTTCAATCAGCAATACCCTTATAAATAGGATACACAGTGTTTAATTCTGCTCTTTCAGGAATTAAATATTCCTACAGAAATTATTGGTATGTGTGCAAGTTTAGTACCGCTGCTGTGAGTTTGTATATTGCTGCTATGACCTTGTTGCACTTTGGAGCCTTTCATTTTTAGGTTTTGCCTGTACAGCACTTGCAAAGTCTCTTGTAAATAAAAATAAAAGATATATAAAGGGGTTTAGAGCCCACCCATTACTTACCTTGCCTTACCCCATCCGATTCCCACGTGGGTCATTTGCTTGCTTCCTATTGGCCAGTGCTTCCTTCGTCTTTCTCCTGGGCATCTTCATCCATGACTTGGAGCTTGGACAAAGTACTGCTTCTTGTAGCCAGTGTCCACTGGCCACAGGCTCCTGCCGGTACTATTTTTTTTATTTACTTTTGTGAGTGCTTTTGTCAGTGTTCTCTCTTCTTCACCCCTACCCTCAGTTGTGTTTTGGCTCACCCCCTTCCTGCTGTGCTTTTAATCCTGACCTCCGCCTTCGTTTTCAAACCCCACTGCTTTCCTGCTCTCCTTTGCCTTTTCAAACTATAACCTACCTCCTCCCTTGCTCTGTTACATTTTCAAATGACACACTCACCCCCTCCCAGCTCAATATTAGAATCCTCGCTGACATAGCACTTAGACGCATACATTAGATGTTGTATCAGCGCATCAAGAAGGAGCACTGTCGGCCACCTAACCCCATCACTCAGCCCTCACCTTCCTCCAGCACATGACCTTCTCTGCTGTTCCCCCTCCAGCTGGGGAAAACAGAGATTCTGGTACTGCCTTGTTGCACAACAGGCTTCTAAACTACTGTGCCAGCTACCAGACCAGAGTCATTAGTTGCCTGTTACAATTAAATCTCAGCACCGGAAGGACTTTTCCTACTTGGTGGAAAAGTGAGCTCCCTGGGTGACAAGAGTCCCCACTGACACAGCACTTAAGCATCTGGCAAATGTTGCATCTGCGCATCAACAAGGAGTGCTCATTACATAAAGCACTCACTGGGGTCCAGACTTGTTGGCTGAGTGCTTTTGTGTCCTTTTTCTATCACTATTAGGAGACCTCACACATTCTTGTGTCTATCAGCAAGCACCTATACAGCCTGTGCATGAACATCTCTAAACAAGAGACTGTGGCTTCAGAGCAATACCCCCAGTTTTACAGCTAGCTTGTTAACATCAGGGCAGTGCGCGCTGCACAGGTGACAAAAATGCAAAAACCCAGTCTTTAAGCAAGAGCATAATTCATGCATTGTGTTTATATGCAGTTTGTTAACCTTTTGCATTACAGAGTTTTACCCTGAAACCACTATTAATGATGTTTGCAAATGTTCATTTGCAGGGTATTGCTGCAGGCTTCCAGAGTGTATCAGGGTGTGGTCCCTTTCTAGGACCTTCTAGAAGCTTTCCCTGCAGCATGACCGGGTACGGTTTGTGGGATGGGCCACACTCTATATAAGGGAGCCAGCCTAGCTCCACGTGCTCACTATTCAGAGGTCCTGGTGCAATGCAGCAGCATTTTCCTGAGATCCTGTTTCGGAGGCCTACCTTGACGTTCCAGGCCTGCCCCGCATTCTCTTGGTGATCCTTGAGCAGGGTGGTAAGACGGAGGTCGGGCTGGGCCCCGACCCCGTTCTAAAAGACTCGAGTTTTTGGGGCCGACTTGTGAAACTTTCAGAGTATGCAAATCATTGCTCTGATGCAAATCTTGGTGTTCAGATCGGCAAAGGCTTGCAGCGATCATTTCATGGCATTTGCATATTCTTGTTTGAATCAGCAGTGTGCGCAATTCATTTCCCGCATTAAAACTTGGTGTTCAGATCGCTGACAGAGTGCGCGATCATTTCATGGCATTTGCATATATTTGTTGGAATCGGCAGTGTGCGCGATTCATTTCCTGCATTTAAACCTTGATGTTCAGATGACGGAGTGCGCAATTCATTTCATGGCATTTGCATATACTTGTTGGAACCGGCAGTGTGCGCTATTCATTTTTCCACATTTAAACCTTGATGTTCAGATCAGTAACAGTGTGCGCGATCATTTCAGGGCATTTGCATATTCTTGTTAGAATCGGCAGTGTGCGCAATTCATTTCCCGCATGTAAAACTTGGTGTTCAGATCGCTAACAGTCTGCGCGATCATTTCCTTGGCAATGAAAACTTTGATGTGTAGTGTTTCTTGAAGTGCACATATTTATCCAGGGCCTTTTTGATTTTCTGCAAACATGCTAAATTCTAGATGTTACTTTCTTTGTGCATATTAAGTCCCTAGTACAATTGCTATCGTTTTCCAGGGAATGTTTCAGATTGCTTTTTGTCCTCATGTAAAGATGATATGTTTGTTCTGTAACAGTATTATAGAAGGTTCTTGTATTTCTAGACTGTATGATATATTTCATGAAAAGCTCATATGAAACATTGCATTAATCATTCTTGATTTGTTCCAGGTACCCAGAGTTCTTTGAGGTCTAGTTAAAGTCACTTCTTAGATTACCCATGGTTATAGTAGGACAATGCTTAGGGCCATAGTCTAGTGAAAGTCAATGTGATTATTTTAGGATATTGTGCTGTTTAAGCTTTTGCTTCCAACAGGACTCCTTCCCAGCTGTTCCCTTCCTAATCCCCTTTTCCCCACTTGGACTCTCTTAGGCTCTGTGATATTTCCATCAGAGTTTTGGAGCTGTCTTGTGGTGGACATGCTGGGAGCGTGCACAGGCCACGATGATCTGGTCTCCCTGACATAGCTCCCACATCTGTCCTCCACAAATCGAGATCTCTGCAAGGAGGATGTAGCGTAACCGTCTAGGGAAAGGAAACTGCTTAGTCTCTCCACGTCAGCTCAAAATTCTTTGATTCCGGGCAAATCACTTATTCTCTTTAAACCCCATAAACAATGAACAGTGATATTGTGTAATGTAACTGCTGCTCAGAAGATGAGCTCCAATACCTTTGGGTAGAGGTAGCACTGTATAAAACTGCAGAAAAAAAATAGATCCTTGAGAATCTATTTCTCCTTTCATTACAGAACAAACATCTTAAAAATAATTCAGCAAAGGTGCTGTCTTTCCTCATTTAATTCAACGCTGCTTGCAAAACTTCTCCATGTCTTGCACGAAGGGGCTACTTCAAATTTTTCTATACAGCTCCATAGCCCAGGATACTGATGTATGCACAGCTAAGCCAAAAACTTATCAGAAGGAGTGTCCAACGTATGTCCATGAGGGTGAGATCCATGGCAGGATTTCAGGGTATCCACACAAAATAAACTGACATACAAGTAATATAATGCAGGTCTTGGTTGGGCCAAATTATAGAGCTCCAATTGGCATTATAATATTGAGAGCTCCACTCAAGACAATAGTACAAAGGTCTGGTACGGACTTGGGAGCTCTACCATTCTAATGGATCCTTTTTTGTTTCCTCATTTACTGTACAATGTTCTAAAATCATACAACCACTGCTTCGGGGTACTTCAGTTGTCATAGGTCCTCATCACACCCCTGGGCTGAGGCATAAAAGCTGGGTAAAATGCCATTAACAGCTAATATCAGTCGGCAGCAGGATGTGATGCTAAGGTAGTTGTTCAACTGAATCCACACTGAAGTGCCAGGAATACTCTACGTGATATTAAAAAATGTATTGCACAAAGTGGCAATTACTTGACTCTTTGCCAGGTAACTCAAAGCCTACCTTTTGATGTACTTGCATACGTAACATACATTGCACCCATGTTTTTACCTTCATTATCACCTGTATAGTGTTTGTGTGTAAGGATATGTGTGCCATTGTTATGGGTTTATGATTTGTTTCTGCGTTTGGGCGTGGCCAAGATGGCGACCGGAGCGGCAGCCTAAACTGTAGCTCCGATCCCTGGCACAAATAATTATCCTGCTTAGAGCGGCCCTGGCTCCCCCTCTGGGGAGGTCAGACGTCGCTTGAAAAGCCGCCGGGGGGCTGCACTTGGGCCCGAAGCTGCGAAGTCGGAGCTGCCACAGCATTGGTGATCGGCGCGAGTTCGTCCGACCGAGGCCCACTCCCGTTTCGGGACCTGCGCGCTCGGTGGGCGCTTCGCCAGATGCCTGCTGGCCCGGAGCGTATGTCCGAGCCGGCTGGAGCTGAAAAGTAAAGAGACCGCTGACCTTGCCGGAGGAGCGGACCCGGGGAGCAATGTTTTTGAGGGGCGGCGCCGGCAGAGTCCTTCCCGGGGCGGCGACGCCTCCCATCCTTGACCGGGCCCTGCTGGAGCAGGCTGGCCGGAGCTGTCTATGGAGGTGGGCGCCTGCGGCGATCGGCGGATCAGCTCCCTCCTAATGCCGCTGGAGCGGCATTGAATATTACTGGAGAGACTGCCGACTCTACCGGGGGCTACGCGCAGACCCGGGGAGAGTTGTCCTGTGAGGCGGCGCCGGCCGGGGTTTTCCTGCGGTGGCGCCGTCCCTCTTTAACTGGACTTTTCTGGTGCGAACTCGCCGGCGCTACACCTTTTGGGGGGAGCAACTGCCGCCTCTATCGGGCCACACACACTACACTGCTGGGTGGCCTCAGAGGCTGAGGCCGCCATTTTGGAGAGCTGCCTGCTATCAGACTGCAGCTACTAGGCCCTGGAGGGCTAACCCCACTGGCGAGAGAGCTCAAACTGCGCTGGTTTCTCTCCCCCCCTTTTTTTTTTTTTTTTTTCTTCTGCATTGAACCTCGCCTCACCTCAGGAAGGGCAACCCAGCAGGAGCACACCCTTCTCTTCTCCTGCATTGAACCTCGCCTCACCACAGGAAGGACAACGCAGCAGGAGCACATCCAATGGTCGGACGAAAAGGGTGAACCGGACACGATCAATTTCATAAGGTGAGCTTCCCGGCGACACTTATCGGGTCGCAGTTTGCTACTGTGTTAGTTACTCTCTTGACATTCCATACACCCAGAACATCTATAATCCTCGTCTAACTTCCACACCTCATCAGCACTACAAAACCCCATTGGCATCATAAATTGCTGGCCTCGCAAGTAAATAGTCATTGTACTGGACCGCCAATTCCTAAGTTATTTGTTCTGTAGTCACCTCTCAGATCTCCAAGATACTTGTCGGGACCGTAACCTCTGCTGTGTGTTCTTGCGCAGTGCTAACGCACAAGCATTGCTGCACCTACCAAATGGTTAAGCCAAAGACAGCACGGGCGCCTCCGGAAAAAATGGATCACACTACCTTACCTCCCCCAGAAGACCACGCCACCACACAAACAACACTACAGAAGCTGGAACTCACCTTACAATCACACACGTCACAATTCAAAAAAATACTGCAAGCCATTCTGGATACCAAGACCACCCTGGAAGCTAAAATTGGCTCGGTAGCGGAAGATCTCAATATACTTCGCACCGATCAACACGCACTGGACGAAAGGGTGTCTGAGCTTGAAAAGGACGTGACGACTCTCCCCCGCTCTATGGAGAACCTCCAACTGCAACTAACGCATTTATCAACAGAAGTGGATTCCCTAAAACGCAGAGCGGAAGATGCAGAAAGCAGGTCCCGCCGCAACAACATACGATTGGTTGGGTTCCCTGAACGCACAGAGGGCCTAAGCGCTGAACTATTTATTGAACAATGGCTCATAGGCACAATACTCAAAGACAATATCCCGAAGTTCTTCTCCGTTGAAAGAGCACATAGGATTCCAGGCAGACCCCCATCACCTGGTTCGCATCCACGCCCTCTCATAGTAAGATTTCTTAACTACCGAGATAGAGATCTTATCCTGCAGTTATTCCGTAAATCTGGCCCAATAAGCTATGAAAATTCTGTGATCGCAGCTTATCCAGACTTCACAGCAGAAGTGCAGAAAAAGCGCAACTCCTTTTACCGGGTAAAAATTTGCCTCCGCAAACATGACATCAAGTATGCGCTGATGTTCCCAGCCAGACTCCGGGTGCAAGACGACACTCGCTCCTTTTTTTCCACTACTCCGGAGGATGCCTGGACTTGGCTGCATGCCAAGGGCCTAGCCGACCCGCTAGACGCAAGTACACAGGATGACAATAAACTTTCCTACACGCAAGGACGCAGGCAACGCAAAAAACAAGGTACTAAACCCTCACCTGAACAGGCACAGTCTGAACGCTCTCGGCTCCTACAGACAACATCCAGATTCGTCAACACCTCGCCTACTACTCTATCTATGCAAACAGATATTGAACTGGAACAGGATATAAATTCAGACTCTGCCGAGTCCTCAAGGGGTCCTCCTCTCACACCACGCACAGCGGATGATATCTGATGAGTAGCTAAACTCTGCCTGCTGCTGTTGACTGGCTGCCATCTGATGTCTCCTCCTTGCTTTGGTTGCTCATTGATTACCGAACGTCACCATGTTTTTTTTTTTTTTCTCTTTTTCTCACTGTTCCTTCGCGGCTGCATGCAGTCCGTGGGTGCCCTCCGGCTGGCGCACTGTTTTTTTTGTTTTTTTTAACCATAAGAGACCTGGGCAGGGTAAGCCTATATCTCTGCACCAATGTCCACTGGCACCCCCCTGCTTCATATGGACCATTCTCCTACGCCAGGAACCACCGGTATTGTTCTTTATTTGTTAGTAATTCAATTGTTGTTGTATGTAGTTTTAGTGTGCACCTTCATCTTAGGTGATTGGTTTTTTCAAGTGCAAGTTAATTGTAAAAGGAGCAGCAAACACATAGGATATGTCCAATATAGCAACAGGATTGCAGCTTATAGCTCAGTAACTACTGGCCGATCTATTATAGCGGCTGAACGTCACAATAATGCCACAATGAGGCTGAAAGACAACTACCCCCCTGGTCCCATAATAGCCACAAAAACATTATGGCCACCCACACACACCAAGTGATCTTAAAATATAAGATACATGGAACGTCAGAGGCATGGCAACCCCACGGAAACGCCAAAGGGTTTACGCTTTCCTTAAAAGACACGAAGTACACATAGCGTTATTACAAGAGACACATTTTGCTAAGTCCACGTTTCAAAATGCACGCTCAAAATGGAAAGGCCAACTGCATGGCACTACCTCCTCCTCCTTCGCCCGCGGAGTGGCCATCTGGATTGCACCGGGGGTCCCGTTTGTTTTGACTCGCACACAGTGTGACCCAGATGGCAGACATGTGATACTGGAAGGCACCCTAGATGGCTCCCCCTTGGCTCTGGTCGCACTATACTCCCCAAATGCAAAACAGTGCGACTTCCTATACACGCTCTCTACCGGCAACCTAAGTGATCCTAGTTTGGAGTGTATATTGGGGGGGGGGGGGGGGGCGCGACTTCAATAGTGTCCTGGACACTCAAATAGACCGTTCATTCCCTCCACTCGTCACAGCCCCTTCTAATCGTGCCTCACAGGCTTTGGCGCACTGGGCATCAAATAACGGTCTGAGTGATATATGGAGGGTGAACCACCCCACTCACACTCTTTCTACTCTCCAGTGCATAAGTTACATACCAGAATAGATATGTTATTTGTATCTGCAGCGGTCATTCATAAAATATGCTTATCTGAATACTTAGCACGCACGATATCGGATCACAACCCTCTATGCATAACAATGGCTTGGGGACACACGCATACTCGGATACCAACATGGCGACTACAGCCAGAAGCCCTCCTAGATTCCCCCTTTCAAGCAGATATGGCCAAAAGTTTAGCCGATTATTTTCTATCAAATAAAAACACAACCTCATCCCGCGCTATAGAGTGGGATGCCCATAAGGTGGGTAATACGCGGACACTGCCTCGCGGCCACTTTGGCAGTTAGAAAAGCACTTACTAAAGAACTACAAGACTTAGAAGTGAAGCTCCGCAGGGCAGAAAATGTGACTGACAACAGTGAGCCCACACTAACACTGCACTCGCTCAGAGCTGCTCACAAGGAAGCGGACAACAGATTAAGCAAACACGACTATAGACACTACATGACAAGACAACATGCTGAGGGAGACAGGTCGGGCAGGCTATTAGCTTGGCTGACGCGACAGCCATCACAATCAACTCCTATTGGCGCTATACGCTTAAACCCTGATGTCATTGTTAACACCCAAGCAGGCATAAATGATGCCTTCTCTGCGTTTTACTGCGCCCTTTACACGCCCCCCCCCATCCCTCGGAGCAGCACCTTACTGAAACACTACACCTGGTCTCTCGAAACCAACTTATCCTTGACAATATCGACATACTAGATGGCCCTATTACTATAGATGAGCTACGCTTAGCTCTATCACAAATGGCACGTAGCAAAACCCCTGGGTCCGACGGTCTACCGGTAGAATATTTTAACTCCCATGCTACCCACTTACTGCACCCACTCATAGAAGTATTTAACGAAGCACACCATAACCTACAATTGCCGGATTCTATGCGCGAGGCATTGATAGTCGTCCTCCCAAAAACAGGACGCGACCCTCTCGATGTCAAATCATACAGGCCGCTCTCCTTACTCAACAGACTGCAAACTACTAGGGAAAGTACTCGCAAATAGGCTCCTCCCCTACTTACCGGGTTTAATACACCATAATCAATCCGGCTTTATCCCTGGCAGGAGCACTTTTTTAAATATCAGAAGACTCCTGCATATAATGCACAGCAACACAAACTTGGAAGCGGTGGCCCTTTCCCTAGATATTGAAAAAGCGTTTGACACGCTCAGTTGGAATTATCTCCTATGCACACTTAAGGCATTCGGTTTTGGCCCCGGTTTTCTTAATTGGATCAAAACGCTCTACTCTAAGCCCACAGCCCGTGTTAAAAATGGCTGAGTTATCTCCGAAGCATTCCCTATAGGCAGAGGTACCAGACAGGGCTGCCTACTATCCCCATTACTATTCGCTATTGCCATGGAACCATTAGCAATTAAACTACGCAGCTACGCACACATTGGGGCATCCCGGAATCCAATACCTATCACATTATATCCTTGTATGCAGATGATGCCCTAATATACCTGCGCAATCACTCATCCCATGTGGCAGAGGTATTGCAGTTGCTGGACTCCTTCGCCCTTGCCTCTGGTTTGCATGTTAACTGGTCCAAATCAAGCATTTTCCCCCTCGCTTCTATCCCGGCTGACCATTATGAGGCGTTGCCACAATATAAACTACCTTGGTCACATACAACCTTTAAATACCTCAGAGTGCAGATTTATCACTCAATCACAGACTTAAAAGAAGGCAACATTGATAGGGTGCTCGGCTCCACTCGTAGCTCAATACCTTTCTGGAGCTCACTCCCCTTGTCTCCCATGGGTCGCTTGGCGATAGCTGAGATGCTTATCCTCCCAAGGTTCTTATATTATTTTACTGCCCTACCGCTGTGCCTGCCACGCTCGTTCTTTAACAAATTGTAATCAATGCTAACTGACTTACTCTGGGGCAAAGACAGACTGAGAGTGGCGCTGGCCATAACGCAACATCCGCAAGAGTCGGGTGGGCTGGGTATGCCTAACTTTGAAAGATACTATGCAGCTGCCCAACTATCATGGGTATCCGCATGGCTTCAAGAAACTTCCTCTGTTGAAGGCATAACGCTGCAAACACATATAGCGCCGCAGGGACTGCTGCTCAAAATGTTAACCACCCCTCCCACCACACTTCCTAGACTAATATTAGAAGCAGCTCGCTTTTGCTGGCATAGATACGTCCAGAATAAAGCCTCTTCTCTCCCCTACTCACCCTTGCTACCACTGTTCCAACTACCAGGCACTCAAGTCCTCTCAATGTACCATAAAACACGTGGAATAAACACATTGCAACTGGGAGATTTATATTCTGGGTCTGTGATGCATACCTTTGCGGAAATGGTATCCGCTGGAATGATGCATAATGGGGCCTTTTTAACATATAGCGCCATAAAACGACTACTCAATAATCTCTGGGGCACCAATGACGCGGAGCCCCTGGAATCTCCATTACTCACTATCATCCTCACCATAGGTAGCACAAAGGTCACTATAACTAAACTATATAAAGCATTGCTTGAGCCGATATGCACCACCCTGCCACACGCGAAGGCACGATGGGACTCCGTCCTCCCCTCACCATTAACGCAAAAATCGTGGGCCGCCGCTCTCGCAATGGTTAAAACAGTATCCCGCAACCCTCGTCTGCGTTATACCCAATTCAATTATCTTCACCACTCATATTTATCACCAGCCCGCATCCAAAGAATATATCCGAGCACATCACCGACATGTCCCAGATGTGCCACACCGGCGGCTGACTTCTTTCATATGGTTTGGAGTTGCCACTCAATAAATTCGGCCTGGCAGCGTGTGACAGAGACCACTGCAGATATCTCAACCCATACCCTGGTGCCTACGCCCAACTCTTGTTTACTTGGCATACGCCACCGAACCAGAACGGATAAACAAACACATAAATTTATAGACCTGGCATTCGTGGTTCACAAACGATTAATAGCAACGCACTGGAAAGCCCCACATGTCCCCTCCCATTTGTCCTGGCTGCGTGAGCTACATAGCCGTGGGCAGGCTGAAGCCCAGACACTCCACTTACTGCGACAAAGGGGTCTCAACCAAGACGGCCCGAGGTCTGGGACACTTTTGTGGTGGCCATTGAAGCCAGAGACTATATATACCCACCGTAAGCAGGATACTATACATACCTACTACAACACTGCCTAAACATCGTCAACACTTCAACTATACTGTCCAAAACTCAACCACCCTCAACTGTACCCATTACTAACAACCTCACCCCCCCCCCCGCAAGGTATTTCTGCACCACGATTAGACACGCTCTAGGGGATAACACATGTATGTAGCTTATACCCAGATCACGTGCGGTCATACCTGCCTTGCACCCTGTCATTCCCATATACATATACACCACCTCTGTTGTGGCCATCTTCCTCTTACTCTCACATACTAGCCGCGCTCCCTCTTTTCTCTTTCCCCTCGCAACGTGAGGGATCACTTAAACTAGTAGTGACACTGATAGTGACCACCTGTGTCCTAGATCTGCAACCAGTTCACTCATAGCCCCCATGTCGAATGCTGCTCCCCCTTCCTCCTTAGCTCTTCTTGGATTTGCACTTTTTATGTTGCTTTATACTTGTTTTCCCCGTCCCTTATTATTATTAGTTTTTTTTTTTTTGACACCTTGTGTAATAATGCTGTGTAAATTTATATAAGCGTGCTAATGGATTGCAAATTATCAACAGCTATTGCATTGTGTGCAGTGTGCGTTTAATAAACAGATTTAAAAAAAAAAGATTTGTTTCTGCGTTGATGCACTATGCTCTTGGCGCCCTTTATTATATTCTTTGCTGTTGAAGCCTCTTCACGTAATGTTCTGATGTGCTAAACAAGTGAACTTCTGGAGAGAACCAGCAGTCAAAAAGCCCAACTCCAATCAGACTAGACCTTGGCTCTCTAGGTGATCCACCGCTGCCAGAAGTCCACTGAGCAGCATCTGCCAACTGTAAGCAACAGGAGCTGAGGAGTAGACCGAAGCTCTTACTGCAAGTGCAGTGATTTAATGTATGGCCACTACACACTTATACCCCCATCCCCTCCCTGACTAAATATACGTTATGACCGATAATCACACTTTGGTCATCATTCAACACATGGGCAAACTTCCCACACAGAATTAGAACGATTTGACAAGATAAGACTAAAACCAATGAATTACCATCTACACTAGGTCCCAGAGTACCATGCTTCTGGTCACAAAGCTGTACAATGCCTCATCAGGGCTAGTAAGAGCTAAATAAAATGGCAATACAGCTGAGAAGCTAAAACCACTTGAAAAGAATTACTTTTATAGGTAGATGTGACCTTTTGAGGCTTTGTATTGCCTACTGGATTATTTTGTATAAGAATGTCAACTGTAATGGACTTTATATCGTTTCTGTCTTCCCAGAGAGAAGAATAAAAAAATGCAGGCCTGATCAATAATGTCTGGAAAAACTGTTGGAAATTACCCTTTCTGCAGGGTTATCCCCGAACGTTTTGCTTCTGACCTCCTGTTTTTGAGCCTGTGATGAATTTTGTTCTTGCTGGCTTTAGGACTCTGGGCACTTTACCACTGCTGACTAGTGCTAAAGAGCAAGTGCTCTGTCTAAATTATTCTGATGATTGGTTAATCCATGATTAGCAGTAATTCCATAGTATAGTGCACCAGGTGTGCCCAGGGCCTGTAAACCAAATGCTACTACTGGGCCTGCAGCACTGTCACACCCACAGGTGTACCCCTGCATACATGTCTCATGGCCTGCCACTGCAGTGTGTGTTTGCGCAGTTTTAAACTGGCATTTCAACCTGGCAAGCTTGCACCCATTGATCAGGCCCAAACCTTCTCTTTTACTACATGTACGTCACCCCTAATGTAGGCCCAAGGCAGCCCCATGGGCAGGGTGCAGTGTATTTAAAAAGAGGGGGGGGGCGACCATGTACTTGTGTGTTTTACATGTCCTGATAGCGAAATACTGCTAAATTCGTTTTTCACTATTGAAAGGTCTATCTCCCCCATAGGGTAACATGGGGATTGTCTTGAAATATCTCAAGCGTAAACTCATTGAGAGCTGAATTGGTTTGGAGGTCTCTGAACTCACAATTTAAGAATACAATTTAAGAACCAATTTTACCTGAAAGATGTAACTTTGGAAATATCACTTTTAGAAAGTGGGCATTATCTTGCTTAACCATTCTGTGTCTCTGCCTGTCTCTGAACACACGTCTGGGCTTAGTATGACATACAAAGGGAGCTGAGGTGTGCCCTGCATATCCTGGTGGGTCTTCCCGAGCTAGAGTGTTGGGAAGAACAGACACTTGCACCTAAATAGGGCTGTGCCTGGCCTTACACAGAGCAGTCTCCAACCCCTTGTAGGGTGTGGAGCCAAGGAAGGAACAGAAGGGTCTTGTGCACTAAAAGGATTTTTTTTTCTTTGAAATTGCCTACTTCAGAGGCAGAAATCTGTATAAGTATTGCAAATCTGACCCCACGAAGTTAGAATCCTTTTGGAAAGAGGACATTCAGCCAGAGAGAGCTGGATGCTGTGGAACGAACAGTAGACATGCCGCCTGTTGGTATGCTCTGCTGGCCTGCTGCTTCTATCCTGGAAGTGAAAGGTTACGGGCTATGCTTTCTACATCCTGCTTCCAAAGGCTCTCCAAAGTCTTGGACTGGGCTTGCCTCCTGTTAATAAGTCTCATTGACAAAGACTTCATCTGTCAGCACCTAGGCTCTCTTGCGGAGTCCTTACTTGCCAAGAGGTGCCAAATCCAGTTCCTAGGCCCGTGGGAGTGAGGTCTGGTGTAACCAAGAAGAATCCAAGCACATCAACTCCACAGTGACTTCAAAACAGGCACTGCTGTCTGATTCTGTGCTGCTGCCTGCACTGGAGCCGTTGTCACTGCTGAATGCAACGACCGCGGCTGACACCTCAGGCCTGATGCTGCCACATCACCTCCGAAGTCCCACAACAGCAGAAGTCCAGAGCACTGTCACCAACGTTCGTCGCAACTGGCTCCGACTCCATGCTGCACCTGTGGCCTCACAGTGTGACCACAACAACACGAAGTTGATACCTCACGTCTTGACCTGCTGGATTCATCAACCCTGCTGGATCCTAAGAAACAGACACTGCACCACTGACATTATCTCCCCTGCCTAGCACTAAGGAACTGACTCTTCACCTCCCAGTGGCAGTAAGAAGCCGATAGTACACCGGCTCCAGCAACACCTCACCTCCCCGACTGTGTGCAACGTCTGTTTCCTCGTTTATCAAGGCACTGTACCGGAGCACGAGTGGTGTTGGGAACTACTCAGTCAAGATGTTGTGATAGCCCCAGTCAGAGCTATTTTGTCCTTAAGTGCTTTACTAAGATTTAATCTTTGAAAATTCATATGTTTGCTTGTGTAAGTTGGATTTTTGTCGTTTTGGGCTCGTTTTGCTCAGATAAATATTGGCTATTTGTCTAAATTGGTGTGGAGTACTTCTGTGGTGTTTTCAGTGTGTGTGTGTAAATACTTTACACATTGCCTCTGAGATAAGCTTGACTGCTCGTACCACACTACCAATGGAGTGAGCAGGGGTTATCTTAGCTGTGTGACTCCCCTACCCTGCCTAGAGTGAGGGTCCTTGCTTGGCAGGGTGCAAACCACTGCCAACTAGCGACCCCATTTCTAACAAAAACAATGAAGAACATTAAGTCTGTGCTTTGTTTTTGTTTTTTAAATAGTGTTTCTGCAATTACTTGCGATTTTGTATGTGTGGTTGTGATATATAACGAGTGGATGAGTGCATGGGTGACAATGGATGAATGAATAGAGATGAACTACTGAACAGTTGAATTGGAATGCATGGATAGATGAGATTAAGCTGCTTAGAGGTAGTAGTGTTTCTGCTGGTGACATGAGGCTGTTCACACCTTCTGCTGCCCCACACACATTTATATATTTAAATAAGCATGCAACCACTTATCAGTTTACCCATCTGAGCACCCTGTCAATCAACATTCGAGTACTGAATGAAAGATAATTAAAAAACATTTTTAAAACACAGAACTTTGCGTACCAAAAGCTTGTTTAAATGAGACGCCAGAAAAAAACGAAAATATCAAGACTACAACTAAGCTTTCAAGAACACCATTAAAACAAATCGACTAAAATAAAAACTAAACGGTCATCGTGTATGTTGGCAAATTTGGGTTGAAAGTAATCATTGCTCCAGATCCCACACGGCTGCATTTAGCGAGGGTGAGATACTGTCCTTAGGATAGCAGTGGGGAGGCGTTCATGACATTCAGCTGTAGTGATGGTTGGGATAATAATAAATAAAAAAAAAGTCAAACAACTCATACTCGCAATGCCACACCTAGAGCAAAATACAAAGCAACAGCAAATCACCATATATCTTGAATGGCCGTTCTAATAACCAAAGGCGGCAGCAGCAGAGCTGTTCTAAAATGTAAATGACAAGTAAGCAATGGCTAGCGGCGCTTGGACCAAAGGCCCTTCCCACCGTAAAGGTTTTTGTATTTATTACATGAGCTCTGGCAGGCAATTTAAATGGTCTTGGGTCAGTCTCCAATTTCACCACTTGATGGCATCTCACACCTGCAACATCAACCGAATTTAGAGCGGATTTTAGCAACAACGTCATTGCGAAAATCTAGGCATACCTACTGTACTGGAAGACATAACATGACAGTAAGAACGTCTTTTGGAAAATATCCGTTTATTCAGTTATCTTCTTAAAAGTCACTTGATTGAAAAGTAACCACCCCATTTTGTAAAACATTTTTCACCTGCATCTCTTTGGCTCACTCCCTAATCGTAAACATAACATTTCAATTTTACAGTAAAGCAATTCAAGCAGGTCCAAGACCAATATTTACCATGGCCACTAAAATAAACGTTTTATTAAGTGCCAACATAAAGCCAGTACCATGGGCCAATAAACACTTTAAATGCAGACATCATGAAGGGTTTTGGTTGTGTGGAACGGTAAAAATCTACCTACCGTTTTGAGATTTCGCAATTTTCAGTAATACTGAACTTGCTGCAAGAGATCAAGGGCTTTCAACGGGCCGGAGGGGACCAAGCGCAGTGACTTGACAGACCAATGATCGAGCACAGTATTATTTGAAACAGTTCATTTTTTAAAGCCATGTCAATATAACATCAAACGTACAGGTGACATGCATAAGGGCATAGGGTGAAGTTGAAAATCACCAGACAGTCAGAAATTCTTACATTTCGAGAGAGAAATCAGATTGTAACCGTTTACAGACTTGCACAGGCCTGGCACGAAAAACCCATCCTCACCAAATGTTCAATATTTCGACACAGTGATACCGTAACAAAAAATCCCGTCTGTAGCACTGAGTTGTCCCGTGTTTCCAAGACAGTACTGACTGCCGGCGTACACACAGGAAGCTGCAGTCAGGCACTAGTGCGTGCGCAAGAGGGGTTTACGTGACTCGGTGAAGAGTAAGAGGGCAACAAATAATGAACTATCTTCAGAGAGGAGTTGGTGACCTTGGATGAAGGATATGGAGGACCTGCCCGTTATCGTATCATGATTTATGTATTACAAGTTTACAGGGACTGCAGGGTTTGGTGGGTGCTGCTCTCCAACATTTGTAACAAGGCAAGACTAACGGGGTCAGCACATTCTCCTCCGGCACAAAAAAATTTGTTGGGATAGGGTTTGGAAGGCAGGAGGGCAAATGCTGCACAAAGGAGAGTGCGTATTCCCTGCAGGTTTAGTATCGGTAGTGGTCCGGCTTGAAAGGCCCTTCCTTGTTCAGACCCAGATACTTGGCCTGCTCGTCAGTCAATTTGGTCAGTTTCACACCGAGTTTGTCAAGGTGAGCTGCAGCCACGGCTTCATCCAGCTGGAAAGAAACATTTTGGAACAATCAGAAAACTAGATTGCTGCATGCAGTCATCAGAAGCAACACAAAAATGCAAAGTGAATGCACAGGACTGATGAAGGATGCACACAACCTTTAAAACACATTTATAACGAAATTTACATCGTAAACTCATGCCTCTTCAAGTTGACAGCTACCTCCACGTGGCATCCATTAAAATGAAAGCAAAGTTATACGAAAGAGGGGAGGGCTAATACTACGCATCGTAATAAAGGTGGTGTTCTTGGAGGGGTACGTTTAATCCAAGGTAAATTCCAAAATCCTAAAACAATTTACCATGACAACCACCATTAGCACACTGTAAATACAGGGAGTGCAGAATTATTAGGCAAATGAGTATTTTGACCACATCATCCTCTTTATGCATGTTGTCTTACTCCAAGCTGTATAGGCTCGAAAGCCTACTACCAATTAAGCATATTAGGTGATGTGCATCTCTGTAATGAGAAGGGGTGTGGTCTAATGACATCAACACCCTATATCAGGTGTGCATAATTATTAGGCAACTTCCTTTCCTTTGGCAAAATGGGTCAAAAGAAGGACTTGACAGGCTCAGAAAAGTAAAAAAATAGTGAGATATCTTGCAGAGGGATGCAGCACTCTTAAAATTGCAAAGCTTCTGAAGCGTGATCATCGAACAATCAAGCGTTTCATTCAAAATAGTCAACAGGGTCGCAAGAAGCGTGTGGAAAAACCAAGGCGCAAAATAACTGCCCATGAACTGAGAAAAGTCAAGCGTGCAGCTGCCACAATGCCACTTGCCACCAGTTTGGCCATATTTCAGAGCTGCAACATCACTGGAGTGCCCAAAAGCACAAGGTGTGCAATACTCAGACATGGCCAAGGTAAGAAAGGCTGAAAGACGACCACCACTGAACAAGACACACAAGCTGAAACGTCAAGACTGGGCCAAGAAATATCTCAAGACTGATTTTTCTAAGGTTTTATGGACTGATGAAATGAGAGTGAGTCTTGATGGGCCAGATGGATGGGCCCGTGGCTGGATTGGTAAAGGGCAGAGAGCTCCAGTCCGACTCAGACGCCAGCAAGGTGGAGGTGGAGTACTGGTTTGGGCTGGTATCATCAAAGATGAGCTTGTGGGGCCTTTTCGGGTTGAGGATGGAGTCAAGCTCAACTCCCAGTCCTACTGCCAGTTCCTGGAAGACACCTTCTTCAAGCAGTGGTACAGGAAGTCGTCTGCATCCTTCAAGAAAAACATGATTTTCATGCAGGACAATGCTCCATCACACGCGTCCAAGTACTCCACAGCGTGGCTGGCAAGAAAGGGTATAAAAGAAGGAAATCTAATGACATGGCCTCCTTGTTCACCTGATCTGAACCCCATTGAGAACCTGTGGTCCATCATCAAATGTGAGATTTACAAGGAGGGAAAACAGTACACCTCTCTGAACAGTGTCTGGGAGGCTGTGGTTGCTGCTGCACGCAATGTTGATGGTGGACAGATCAAAACACTGACAGAATCCATGGATGGCAGGCTTTTGAGTGTCCTTGCAAAGAAAGATGGCTATATTGGTCACTGATTTGTTTTTGTTTTGTTTTTGAATGTCAGAAATGTATATTTGTGAATGTTGAGATGTTATATTGGTTTCACTGGTAATAATAAATAATTGAAATGGGTATATATTTTTTTTTGTTAAGTTGCCTAATAATTATGCACAGTAATAGTCACCTGCACACACAGATATCCCCCTAACATAGCTAAAACTAAAAACAAACTAAAAACTACTTCCAAAAATATTCAGCTTTGATATTAATGAGTTTTTTGGATTCATTGAGAACATGGTTGTTGTTCAATAATAAAATTAATCCTCAAAAATACAACTTGTCTAATAATTCTGCACTCCCTGTATACACCTTTAAAAGTATGCTAAGTCTGAATAATTTTAGCACATCACATTTCAGATGCAGAAAGGACAAGTAAGCTTTCTGAAAAATGATATGTTTATGATACGTGTGCAGATCTGACCTTCGTTTGCTGATGTATTTACAGTTTTTGAGGACTATTCTACGATTAGGAGTGGTTTACGGGTTTTGAACTTCAAGTAGTTTACACCAGGCCTGCGTATTGGCACCAACGGTCTTGCTAAGTGATGGCATAGTTGATTAACTGGTTCCTATGTCAGCAGACATTCCATACACCAAGATGGACAGATGCCAATACTTTTTACGAACGTTGCTGTTCTCACATGCAAGACCCTGTAGCGCTTGTAAATGCCCTACTCAGCAAGGGCAAAGACTAAAAGAACGTGGTCGGCATCCCACATAAAAAGTTTAGGCATTAAGACTCGTATGCTCGCCATACATGGCCGAGAAACGTGAAACCATACCACTGGTTAAAAAAAACTGAACTAAAGAAACATACATGGAGAATACATAATTATGCGGAAAATGCTGCAGTTGCTAAATCGCACAACCCCAGTTGCCAAGATTAAAAAGCGGTTCCAAAAGATGTCAAGTGGCTACAGGGAGCGATCCAACTTAAGCCACGGTTGCTTTTAGTAAGGCTAGAGGTACCCACACATGCCACTATCCCAAAGATGAAAGCCAGCTGCAGGATGGATAGGAAAGCAAGACATCCTGAACATGCAAAGGAGCTTCTTCAACTAAGTTACTTTTGGACACACCATAGCTGTGAAAGTGGCCTCCAACTGACTGATTCTTAGGCACCAAAAGTTGTATCCATGAAACTATGACTAATCATAAGATAATAAAGCAGAAAAGGCCAGCGATTATCCTTACTCACCAGTTTAAGAAACGTTTCGTTATTACTTATTCCTTCCCCTACTCAGGGCAGAGTAGATAAACACTTACCGTGGGAACAAGACATTTATAAAACAGTTTCCATTGGTATGTCACCCTGTCTACTATTGATTCATGTGGTGTCTAACTACATAGCTAGTGCACAGAATGTGTGTACTAAACCCAAGGTTACAGTAACGAAAGGCTGGTAAGCTAAATGGTGGATCCTTTGGCTATGCTTTCAAAGATCTAAACTGCGAATTTTAGCCTAGAGTTTGAATACCATTAATGAATTAATAGATCACATTTATGGATGACCTTATATTTTTATACGTGACCATTCTGATTGCTAGAGAGCTTGCACTGTAACCCTCAATCTCGCAAGAAACACCTATTTTTGGTAAAGACGGATAGACCTTGTTTCAATGACTGATGTTGGAGTGCATGCTTAGAGGGATACCCAAAGACTTTAGAGCAGTAGTAATATCACCACGTACCTGCACAATTTTTCGATATAGTAGGTTACATTTTGCATTTCCTTGAATGATACAATTCAAAGTCACTGAAAAAAAGCATCCCAGTCCAAAGGAGCAGGCACCTGCTGGGTAACACGTACAAGCTACAGCAGTTCGGCAGAATCTAGTGGTTCGGTTGAGCAACTGCATAAGTGTGCATCTTTTTTTTTTTAATCGATAATGTCAGCGTGAAATATGAATCCTTTCCACTGGATGAGGACTTAGGAGCAAGGGCTACGAACGTGATGCAGCAGGGGCAACAGCCACAGTACCCCAGGTACAAGTTAATTACCTTCAGTAATGAAAATGTCACTTACCCAGTGTACATCTGTTCGTGGCATCAGTCGCAGTAGATTTGCATGTTCTGCAATAGCTCGCCATCTGGTGTTGGGCCGGAGTGTTACAAGTTGTTTTTCTTCGAAGAAGTCTTTCGAGTCACGGGACCGAGTGACTCCTCCTTTTGTCTCCTCCTTTTGTCTCCATTGCGCATGGGCGTCGACTCCATCCTCGATTGTTTTTCCCCGCAGAGGGTGAGGTAGGAGTTGAATTGTAGTAATAGTGCCCATGCAATGGAGTGACTAAGTATGCACCTATTTAAGGTTGAGATGATACATATATAAATAATTGAAGGTAACTTCCAAACTGCTACAGGCTCCCGGGGAGGCGGGTGGGCACATGCGAATCTACTGCGACTGATGCCACGAACAGATGTACACTGGGTAAGTGACATTTTCAGTTCGATGGCATCTGTCGCTGTAGATACGCATGTTCTGCATAGACTAGTAAGCAGTTATTTTCCCAAAAGCGGTGGATCAGCCTGTAGGAGTGGAAGTAGTCTGAAATAATGTCCTTAATACAGCTTGACCTACTGTGGCTTGTTGTGCGGATAACACGTCTACACAGTAGTGCTTGGTGAATGTGTGAGGCGTAGACCATGTGGCTGCCTTACATATTTCTTGCATTGGGATGTTTCCTAGAAAGGCCATGGTAGCACCTTTCTTTCTGGTTGAGTGTGCCCTTGGTGTAATGGGCAGCTGTCGTTTAGCTTTAAGGTAGCAGATTTGGATGCATTTAACTATCCATCTGGCTATACCTTGTTTTGAAATTGGGTTTCCTGCATGAGGTTTTTGAAATGCAATAAAGAGTTGTTTAGTCTTTCTGATGTTCTTTGTTCTGTCAATGTAATACATTAATGCTCTTTTGACATCTAATGTATGTAGTGCCCTTTCAGCTACGGTATCTGGCTGTGGAAAGAACACTGGAAGTTCCACTGTTTGATTTAGATGGAACAGTGAAATAACCTTTGGCAAAAATTTAGGATTGGTCCTTAGGACGACTTTATTTTTGTGTAGTTGTATAAAAGGTTCCTGTATAGTAAACGGCTGAATCTCGCTTACTCTTCTCAGGGAAGTAATGGCGATGAGAAATGCCACCTTCCAGGTTAGGAACTGTATGTCGCAGGAGTGCATGGGTTCAAAAGGTGGACCCATAAGTCTAGTTAGGACAACATTTAGGTTCCATGAAGGAACAGGTAGTGTTCTTGGTGGTATAATTCTCCTAAGGCCCTCCATGAATGCTTTAATGACTGGTATTTTATATAGGGAAGTTGAATAGGTAGTCTGCAGGTATGCAGATATTGCTGCAAGGTGAATCTTAATGGAAGAGAAAGCTAGGTTAGATTTTTGTAAGTGAAGCAAGTAACCCACTACATGTTCTGGAGTTGTGTGTAATGGTTGTATTTGATTAATATGGCAGTAGCAAACAAACCTCTTCCATTTACTTGCATAGCAGTGCCTGGTGGATGGCCTTCTTGCTTGTTTTATGACTTCCATACATTCTTGGGTAAGTTGTAAGTGCCCGAATTCTAGGATTTCAGGAGCCAGATTGCTAGATTCAGCGATGCTGGATCTGGGTGTCTGATCTTTTGGTTGTGCTGTGTCAACAGATCTGGCCTGTTGGGCAATTTGATGCAGGGTACCACTGATAGGTCTAGCAGCGTTGTGTACCAGGGTTGCCTTGCCCAAGTTGGTGCTATCAATATGAGTTTGAGTTTGCTTTGACTGAGTTTGTTTACCAGGTAAGGAAGGAGAGGGAGAGGAGGAAAAGCGTAAGCAAATATCCCTGACCAGTTCATCCATAGGGCATTGCCTTGGGATTGTTTGTGTGGGTATCTGGATGCGAAGTTTTGGCATTTTGCGTTCTCCCTTGTCGCAAACAAGTCTATCTGAGGTGTTCCCCAGAGTTTGAAATAAGTGTTCAGTATTTGGGGGTGAATTTCCCATTCGTGGACCTGTTGGTGATCTCGAGAGAGATTGTCTGCGAGTTGATTTTGTATCCCTGGTATAAACTGTGCAATTAGGCGAATTTGGTTGTGAATTGCCCAATGCCAAATTTTTTGTGCTAGCAGGCTTAACTGCGTGGAGTGCGTCCCTCCCTGCTTGTTTAGATAATACATTGTTGTCATGTTGTCTGTTTTGACGAGAATGTATTTGTGAACTATTATTGGTTGGAAAGCTTTTAGTGCTTGAAAAACTGCTAGAAGTTCTAGGTGATTGATATGCAGTTTTGTTTGATGTACGTTCCATTGTCCTTGTATGCTGTGTTGATTGAGGTGTGCTCCCCACCCTGTCATGGAAGCATCTGTTGTTATTACGTATTGTGGCACTGGGTCTTGGAAAGGCCGCCCCTTGTTTAAATTTATGTTGTTCCACCACAGAAGCGAGAGGTAAGTTTGGCGGTCTATTAACACCAGATCTAGAAGGTGACCCTGTGCTTGAGACCACTGTGATGCTAGGCATTGTTGTAAGGGCCTCATGTGCAGTCTTGCGTTTGGGACAATGGCTATGCATGATGACATCATGCCTAGGAGTTGTAATACCATCTTTGCCTGTATCTTTTGTGTTGGATACATGCGTTGTATGATGGTGTTGAAATTTTGAATTCTTTGTGGACTTGGAGTGGCTACTCCTTTTGATGTGTCTATTATGGCTCCCAGGTATTGTTGTACCTTGCGTGGCAGAATTTTGGATTTTGTGAAATTGACGGTGAACCCTAGTTTGAAGAGGGTTTGTATGATATGATTTGTGTGATTTGAGCACTCTATTAACGAATGGGCCTTGATTAGCCAGTCGTCTAGATATGGGAACACATGTATTTGCTGCCTTCTTATGTGTGCTGCGACTACTGCTAGACATTTGGTAAAGACTCTTGGTGCGGTTGTTAATCCGAAAGGCAGTACCTTGAATTGGTAATGTATTCCTTTGAATACAAACCTTAGGTATTTCCTGTGCGATGGGTGTATTGGTATATGGAAATAAGCATCCTTGAGGTCTAAAGTTGCCATGTAGTCGTGCAGTTTTAGCAATGGCAATACTTCTTGTAGTGTGACCATGTGGAAGTGGTCTGATTTGATGAAAGTGTTCACTACTCTGAGGTCTAGGATTGGTCTCAGCGTTTTGTCCTTCTTTGGTATCAGAAAGTACAGTGAGTAAACTCCTGTGTTTATTTGTGTGTTTGGCACTAATTTGATTGCATTCTTTTGCAATAGTGCCTGCACTTCTATCTCCAGGAGATTGGAATGGTGTGTTGTTAAATTTTGTGCTTTTGGTGGTATGTTTGGAGGGAATTGTAGAAATTCTATGCAATAACCATGTTGGATAATTGCTAGAACCCAAGTGTCTGTAGTGATTTCCTCCCATGCTTTGTAATAATGACCTATTCTTCCCCCCACTGGTGTTGTGTGGAGGGGGTGAGTGACATGTGAGTCATTGTTTAGTAGTAGGGGTTTTGGGGCTTTGAAATCTCCCTCTATTTCTAGGGAATTGCCCTCCTTTATATTGTCCCCGAAAACCTCCTCTATACTGTCCCTGGTAAGTGGACGGTGTTGCTTGTGAGGTGCTGGCTTGTGTGCTTTGACCCCGAAACCCCCCTCGAAAGGGCGTTTTACGGAATGTGCTGTAATTCCCTCTGCTCTGCGGGGAGTAGAGTGCGCCCATGGTTTGGCAGTGTCCGTATCTTTTTTGAGTTTCTCAATCGCCGTGTCCACTTCTGGACCGAACAGTTCTTTTTCATTAAAAGGCATATTGAGAACTGCTTGTTGAATCTCTGGTTTAAATCCAGACGTTCGGAGCCATGCATGCCTTCTGATAGTTACAGATGTATTAATTGTCCGTGCAGCTGTATCTGCAGCGTCCATGGAGGAACGTATCTGGTTGTTGGAGATGGTCTGTCCCTCCTCAACCACTTGTTTTGCCCTATTTTGGAAGTCTTTGGGCAGATGTTCAATGAGATGTTGCATCTCGTCCCAGTGGGCTCTGTCATAGCGCGCAAGTAGTGCCTGGGAGTTCGCGATGCGCCACTGGTTTGCAGCTTGTGCTGCGACTCTCTTACCAGCTGCATCGAACTTGCGGCTTTCTTTATCTGGGGGTGGTGCATCTCCAGATGTGTGAGAGTTGGCCCTTTTCCTAGCTGCTCCTACAACAACAGAGTCTGGTGGCAGCTGTGTTGTGATGAAAACCGGGTCCGTAGGAGGCGGCTTATACTTTTTTTCCACCCTTGGTGTGATTGCCCTACTTTTGACCGGGTCCTTAAATATGTCTTTTGCGTGCCGGAGCATACCAGGGAGCATAGGCAGGCTTTGGTAGGAGCTGTGGGTGGAGGAGAGTGTGTTGAACAAGAAATCATCCTCGACCTGTTCTGAGTGGAGGCTTACGTTGTGAAATTGTGCTGCTCTAGCCACCACCTGAGAGTACGCGGTGCTGTCTTCTGGTGGAGATGGTTTTGTAGGGTATGCCTCCGGGCTGTTATCTGACACTGGGGCGTCGTATAGGTCCCATGCGTCCTGATCTTGGTCACCCTGGCTCATGGTGGTGTGAGCTGGGGAGTGTGATGGCGTTTGTGCTGGTGAAACGTTAATCACGGGCAGAGGAGAGGGTGGTGGTGTAACTCTTTTCACCACTTTTGGTTGTGGTGCTTGTTCCGTCTGGAACTCCAACCTTCTCTTTCTCCTAATGGGGGGAAGGGTGCTTATTTTTCCTGTCCCCTGCTGAATGAAGATACGCTTTTGCGTATGGTCCACATCAGTTGCTTGTAGCTCTTCCTCAAACCTATGCTTTTGCATTTGGGAGGTTATCGAGTGCTCTTCTGTATAAGAGCCTGAAGCTGGGTCGCTTGCAGTTTGTTTCGGCATCGAAACTTTGTCTGCGTGTTTTTCCGGCTCAGAGGCGACTTTTTTCCTTTTCGGGGCCGAAACCTCTCGGCGTCGATCTGTTTCGGTGCCGCTGTCTCGGCGTCGAGCCGTGTCCACACCGGCATCTCGGTGTCGAGGCTTGTCTCCAGCACTTTCTCGGTCCCGAGAAGGCTGCGTGCCGGTGTCTCGACCGGAGTCGGACGATCTCGGCACTGTTCGGGCCTTTTTCGGTGCCGACGGTCGGTCACCGAATTTATGGGTCGAGCCATGGCCTGGTGGCAGTGGCGTCCCCTGGGCCTTGTAAATGTTTCTTTGTGTGGTTTTCGACGTCTTACTCACGGTTTGTGTATCGTCGAATCCTTCGGAGTCTGAGTCTTGGATCGAGAAGGTACCTTCCTCTTCCTGCTCCTCGAACTCTCGGTGGGCTGTCGGCGCGGACGCCATCTGAAGTCTTCTGGCTCGACGGTCTCGGAGTGTTTTTCGGGACCGGAACGCACGACAGGCCTCACAGGTGTCTTCGCTGTGCTCAGGTGACAGGCACAGGTTGCAGACCAAGTGTTGGTCTGTGTAGGGGTATTTATTGTGGCATTTGGGGCAGAAACGGAACGGGGTCCGTTCCATCGGCGTTCTTCAGCACGCGGTCGGGCCGACCAGGCCCCGACGGAGGATCGAAAAAACTACCCCGAAGGGCACCGGAGCTCTTCGATCTTCGATGCGGTGTGGAATCTAAGTACGCCGATCCCGAACGCAACAATACCAACGAAAATCTTCCGAAATTAACTATTTTTTCCGTTCCGAAATTCGGAGCGACAGGAACACGTCCGAACCCGATGGCGGAAAAAAAACAATCGAGGATGGAGTCGACGCCCATGCGCAATGGAGACAAAAGGAGGAGTCACTCGGTCCCGTGACTCGAAAGACTTCTTCGAAGAAAAACAACTTGTAACACTCCGGCCCAACACCAGATGGCGAGCTATTGCAGAACATGCGTATCTACAGCGACAGATGCCATCGAACATACCTTTCTGGTGGATACTGTACCAGCAGAATCCTCACCTTGTGACTGGACCCAGAAACGTATTTACAAGTTCTCCTGCATGCCTTTAGGTGGCACTGTGCAGCTCTGTACTGCAGCATTCTATGAAAGTGATGAGCAGAAGGGTCAGTAAGGAATCCCTTTTTAGAGTATCCACAAAAGATTATTACTGAAGTTAAATAATATATTCCTCTGATTATTGATTCTAAACGTGAATTCCTCACATTATTAATAGATACCATAGCAGTATCACCCAAGGTAGGAGGTCTGAACTGGGTTAGACCAAAAAGTACTGCAGGACAGAGCATCCAAAATGCCCTCTCTCAATGTACCAGATTGTCAATGGAGTAGTGCTTTGTGCATGTGGGTACTGAACCCCACACAGGCATCTGACATGAGCAGGACATGCACTTTGAATGCTAAAGTAGTGGTAGCCTCTTTTGCCCTGATGGAATGAGCCTAAAAGCCTTCTGTGGGTTTCTGTTTCCCCAGCGTGTAGTCGATTTGTATGCAAAAGACAATCAAACTGGAAATGGCCAGGTTTTGCACTGCTTTGCCCTTCTTTGCACCTAAAAACTCTACAAAGAACTGATTGCACAGAGTGGCCGATCAGCATAAAACAAAAATCAATGTTTTTAGGATCCAAGCTATGGAGTCTCTTTTCCTATTTAAAGGAATGAAGTGGAGCAAATAATGCCAGAAGGATGATAATCCGATCAATATGAAAATAAGTGATGACCTTAGATTGAAATTGTAGGAATGCGGATCTTTTTGATATGGTGACCCCACCACACTTTTTCCTGGTATCTGATTTGACAATGTGCACTGGATTCCTGCAAACCAGGGCCCCTAGTGCCAGATCTTTTTCCCTAAACTGTACAATTGTTTCCCCCAACTGGCAAATTCTTTAGCACCCTCTGCAAGTTCCTAGTAAATGTTTCCTAGCGCCTGAGGTGTGCTAAAGAGGTTCCTCTAGGGCACCAGCATGAATTGTGCCACCCTAAGGGGCCCCTCACCAAGCACATGACCGCTGCTATTGCAAAATGCGTGTCTTCATGTACACAAGAGAAAACACAACATGCCACACAGCCTGTGTGCCATGTCCCTTAATACTGCATGTAATGTAAGTCACCCCTACAGCAGGCCTGACAGTCCTAAGGAACGGTGCATTATATTATATGTGAGGAAATATCTGCAAGAGCAGGTATAACCCTGCTAGTACTTTGCCTATTCTCAGACATAGCAAGTGGCCAGGGAAGCCATTTTAAATGCATGTGCTGGACACTGGTCGATAAGAGTTCCTCAACTACATGATTACTTCACTGAAGATAAGGAAGTTTGGTTTAAAAAATCTCGTATTAGTGAACCCACACTGATGCCAGTGTTGGATTCACCCAGAGGGCACCTTAGTGGTGCTCTAGAAACCCTACCAGCCTCTGGTGTGCTCGCTGACTGGTTTCGGCCAGCATGCCACCCGAAACACAGTAATGCCCCCCTAGGAAAAGAGGCTTCTACTTTCAGGAGACCTAGAACAAAAGCCTGTCCGGGAAGAGGATGCAACACCCCCTCCCACAGGATGACTTGCTGATTAGCCTTCCTAAGGCAGAAGGTCTCAAAGAGCTGCCACCTCTGAAATGCAAATCTGGCTCCCCTTACAGGAGAGGAGTGCCACACCATGCCCCCCACCCTTCACATCCACAGCCCTCTTAGGCACCTGGACAAGCAGGAAAAATAGCCAGTCAGGTAGGCATGCCACCTGCAGGCAAGTACCACCCCTAAGGTGGACTACTACGAGCTAGACATGAAATTTTACAAGTAGACATCTTTGTGTTGGCATACCTAGGAACTCTGAAAAAGGGGTATGGCCACTTACCACAGGTTTTATAGGGGGCATTGTGACCCCAAGGGCCAGTAGCCCATTGACTACTTCCCTACACACTCCTAAATTCAGTATTTAGGGGAGTCCATGGCAACAGAGAAGCAGATCTTAGCAATCTAAGACAACCAAGGACACTGAAGAGCCATGAAAGCACAAGGAGAAAATAAGCAGCTGACCTGACACCATCCCAGCTGGCCTGTCTGGTGCCAATTTCGTCGAGGGATGCAAAGCCAACTTGTCTTGCAGCTGTGACTCCAGAAACCCGGGAGGACTGCATACCTTGGAAAAATACAAGATCTCTTGTGAACAGCGGACCTGTTCCCTAGCAAGCTCCAAATGAAGGGACTCAAGTCTCTGGAAACACCAAAACCTGACACCTGAAGTCACTACTACACCTGCCGTCTCCAACCTGATTTGATGTGGACTCCTGGTGCCAACAAGGTTCCTCAGCCCTCCAGAGTCCGAGTCTATTGTTGGTTCACTCCTCCTGGACTCCCCAACACCTGCAGCCTCTGCAGCAAGCCCCCCATTTAGTGTGACTGCTTCTGTAAGGAAAACCAGACACCTAAAAACACTTCTGCACCTGTTGACCCCCTGAGCCATGGAGAAGAGGATCAAAGTTGCCTACCTGTGCCAGAGCATCATGAAGCCTGAGCCCAGCTGCTTTCTAGCCAGAGCCTCAAGCCTATTTTTGCAGTGACCTATCTCCATTGAAAAGCATTGGGCACCAATGCTGTTTTGCACCCTGCCACCCCCGTTCCGCTGGTGATGTACTACTGGCGCTGCCTTGGACCTTGCTCACCTTAACTCCTGAAGATTGGTCTTGTAAGTCACTGTACTCTACATGTTTGCAGAACTTTTTTCCCTCCCCAAGATAAGCATGACAGAACTCAGAAATTGCAGTGTCCACTTTTTAAAGTGAAAATAATTCATATTTAAAAACATACATACCTGAACAATTTTTCTCTGATGCCTAAACATCTAACTCCTTTTGAAGTTGTATGTCATTTATTGACTATTGTGTCTATTTGTAGATGTCTTGCACTCCTCTGTGTTAAGCCTAAGGCTGTTCAACCAGGCTACCCATAAACAGAACACTCTGGGATTTCATAGCAAGCCCTGTCCTCTCACTGTGAAACCCCTGGTCCCTTTATGCAGTATTCGCATACCACATAAAAGGCCAGCCTCCTACAGAAATGAAGCACAGTTCCTTAAAAGCAAGGAAAGAAGGTGGCGTGAGATGGATAGACAGACCCCAAAGGTCACTCACAATTGTAGCCAATGTTATGGTGAGAAGAGACTATTTGAGGTCAGAAGTCAAGTGACAACTGTGCAGTAGTTTAAAAGGGATGCAAACCAAAAAAATGAGGACTATGTAGTCCCACTGCGACATAGGTGCCAAAAGTAGGGGTTGCGGCGTTGCTGCAGTGCCCCAGCAAACATGCTGGAGTTCAGAAGAATGCCTTTAAATTTTGTTTCTATTTAGTCACATTTGCTGTGCTTTCAAAGAGGTCAAATATCAGGCAATATATTTCCCCAAACTGCTGCATATTCTTTTAAGATGTAGACTGGTGTTTACTGTTCCTTCTCTGAATGCAAAAGTTGGGAGATTTGTAAAATGACCAATCTGTCAGTCTTGTTGGTTTGAAAAGAAAGACTGCTGAAAGTCAGCTTTTAAAACATTTAAACTCTGGTAAATGAGCTGTAGAAATATTTCAAAATATATCAATTAGAAAAACAGAAATGAAGGACATTTGTCATTCTGAAGTGTGATGGAAACAACGATTATAAAAGGATCAAACCAAATCAAGATAATGTATTTGGTGATGTACAAATGATAGGTATTTGCTGAAACCCAATTTCCATACATTATCGTTTGTGTCCTACATAGTTTTTTTTTTTTTTTTTTTCCAACGATGTCTATGATTTCAGTGATGTAGCACTGATCACAGCACCCCTACTCCTAAAGTTGTGGCAGCACCACTGCACTGTGGCATCACAAAGCGTTCTGGTGTAAACACATTTTGTAAACCTTAAAAAAAACCTCATCACAACGGGTGATTCTGCAACTGCAAAAAAGCCAAAAGAGCAGATGAGTAGCTCTTAACAGTGCCCCAAAAAAGTCCTGGGAGGCTAGGGGCAGAAAACACTTCCAATAAATTTTCCTGCAAAGGATCAATTTGTCCGGTGGGCACAGCAATCCACAAATCTATCCATCGGACGGCACGGATTGATTTTGAATAGGAGTGCCTTGCTGCCATGATGAGAACTTCAGGGTGCAGGTTGAAAGAGGTTAACCGTCACTGATCAATCTCTAAGCATGGGCATGCAAAGTGTGTTGGGCTGGGTGAAACACCCCACCCTCCTGATGTGACAGGAAACTCCCGGAGCAGGTCAATTGTAGAGCAGATGCTCATGCATATGAGGGCCAGGTACCACACACTCCTGGGCTCACCACCTATTCCTGCTATTCTTCTGAATTCAGGACATTAGTGGCAGTAGCAGGAGGCCAAACAGGAGTCCTAAGATGCATTCATGATAGAAGGCATCTGAGCAAGAGCTGCTTTGCAAATTCCAATGCACGTAATTGCCAACATTGCACATTTTCAGGTGTGGCAAAAAGTTTGAGCCAGGGTTCTCCACCTGTTGAACCAGGCATGTGCGACCTCCGAATGCAACTGCCATTTGTTACCCGCTAGGCACCTGCAGCGAAGTTCGTCCACCATGGTGTTTAAAGATCCCACCAGGTAGTTCACCCCAAGAGAAGTCCCTTGGCAGTCCATCTACTTCCAGATGGCAGAGCCTCTCAATAAAGACCCAACAAAAGACCCAACCCTGCTTGTTAATATTGTCCAGGACCACCAGCCTTCCTTGGATATTGAGAAGGTGGTCAACACCAAGATAATCAACCTAAATTTTGACAAACTGCTGTGGAGTTGCATCTCGGCCAAAGACCAGAGAGGCCTCTGAGTTCCACACGTCACAGATGGCTTACCCAGCGCATCTGAGACCACTGTCACCTCTGAGTTGACTAACAGAAAAGACTTGCCACTGATCCAATCGTGGATCCAGTAGCCACAACTGAAGATTGAAGGCAAGTGGAGTACTATACAGTGATGCTGGGTAGGCTTCATTATGTAATACTCCAAAGATGGTCCCTTTGGATTCACAATAATAAATCCTTGTCTCAGTCCTGGTACGGTGGCAAAGAGCATTCAGGCTTTACTAAAGGAACATGTGTTAAGCAGTTCAGAGAACCAATATGGACAATAAGTAATTGACACCTCAAAAGAAATCTGACACCAATTTATAAAAAAATACAGCAAATTTTATATATATTTAGACACCAAACCAAAGTAAATCAGATACGCATAACCAAAGCTATGGATTTTCAAAGGGAAAATTATTCAATGCAGTTCAAGCTGTCAAACTTTTACCACTGCAGTCAATGGGGAAATTCACTGGTGATGCTCGGTCACTTGCGGAGCGAGTTCAGAGTAACACACTGATAGTGTAGGGAGCTGACTCTGTATATACTATATCAAAATGAGATAGTGTGCAGATTCCAGGGGTTCCCCAAGAGGCTTGACAGAGGTAATAATAGATAATACTAATGCTCTATTTGTGGTAGTGTGGTCGAGCAGCTAGGCTTATCAGAGGGTAGTGATAAGCATTTGTTGTACACACACACAAGCAATAGAAGAAACACACGACTTATCTACAGACCAGTAGGATTTTATATAGAAAAATATATTTTTGTTACTTTATTACTAGAACAACAAGCCTCAGTTCAGATGTAAATAATGTTGCAGGTAAGTACTTAGCACAGATATCAATGTAACGTTCACTTTGGTCAAGTAAACAGTTTAAGAAAACTGAGAACATTTACTGTCAAAAGTGGACACTTCATTTTCAGAACAGTTCCTAGGGGAAGAAAACAAGCTACAGTTTTAGAAGCAAGTACATGACTTACAGTTCCAGTCTCTGGGTTATAGGTAGTCCACCACTGGGGGTTCAAGTCAACCCCAAACACCCACCACCAGTAACACGGGGCCAGCCAGGTGCAGAGGTCAAAGGTGAGCAATTTTAACGTGGGCTCCTATGCAGACAGGGGGTACTCGGAGTTAGGTCTCCCAGCAGGTAAGTACCTGCGGCTCAGAGGGCAGACCAGAGGGGATTAGAGGAGCATTGGAGGGGCCCCAAGTAGGCACCAATCCCACACCCTCAGAGGAACTGTGGCAGCCGGGTGCAGGGTGCAAACAGGGTGTCAGGTTTCCAATGAAACTATGAGGGGACCCCGGGGCTCACTCATGCACTGCAAGCAAGGTCCGGGGGGGGGGTGTCTCGGGCACACCACAAGTCGGACAGGGAAGCCGGCCGCCTGCTGATTGCTGCTGCAACGGGTGCTGATTTCTCCAAGGCCTGGGGGCTGTGGGTGCAGTGAGTCTTTTCGCGTCTGTTATCGTCGTCCAGATCAGTCGCGGTCAGGGGGGTCCTCGGGATTCCCTCAGCATCAGGGGAAGCTACAACCAAATCTGCTGATGAAGGGGATGCCCACTCACCCACCCCCTCAATCATTACAACTTACCTTAGACAAAACTCTATAGGCCATAGCAGACACTAAAACCACCCTCCAGCAGAAGATCGGCACAGTTTCGGTTGAACTGGGCCTACTCCGCACTGACCATCAATTGGTTAACTGAGTTAATACCGAGGCTGCACTGAAGGTCCTACAGCCCTCCACCAAGCCTTGAAAACAACATGGTCATCTCACAGACCAGGAACACCACTCAGCATGTTTGTCTCACGTAGCATGGGGGTTGTAGCTCCTTTGGGATCAATTTAACTGCGTCCTTGACACTAACCACAATTGTTCAATCCCTCCACTAACTGGGGCACCAACCCGTAGAGCGATAGCTGCCTTGAGGACTTAGCTAACATACTGGGACATAGAAGACATTTGGCGTACTCAGCACATAGCAGATAGGAACTACTCTCAATCTGGTCCCTATCAAGTCCACACTAGTATTAACCGCTTCATGTGCACTAAGTCTCTGAGTAGTCGTGTCACCCACTCTGATTATCTGGGCTGTACCTTTTCGACCACAGCCCGCTCCTGTTATTACAGCCGACAGAAGTGTCCTTTTATACCTACCAGGTGGCTGCATTCAGCAGCCCTCACAGATCTCACTTTCCGGGCCTCCTTAGGAGAACAAATCGCTCAGTACTTCATCAAGAATCCAGGGATAGTGTCATGCTGCCAAAAGGAGTGGGAGGCCTTTAGGGTTGTGGTCAGGGGGCGATGCTCATCCTAGTCAGTGGGCATCTGCAGAGATCTTAACCATGAACTTACAAAACTGAAAGACGTTATTCATGTCCAGGATAATGAACAGGGTCTCGATATTGCTGGAGGCCTGGGCATTGTACAATGTGGCTCTGGAGTGTCTACGGACCCACACCTGTAAGGAATATGTGATTCGCACCCATAAGAAGGCAGGGAAGTCAGGGAGATTACCGCTTTGGTTGATCCAACCTGAGAACATGAAAACAGAGCAGCCCCCAATACTTGTCTGCTGGCCTCAAATGGGATATCTCTTTTCTCCCTGTGGGATATTAATGGGGCATTTCAAGTTTGTCTCTCCCTCTGTGGTCGCTTGAGGTGATGTTTGGCCCCTTTTTGGACCATCTAGCCCTTAGGAGCCAAACTGCAGATGTGAGCAAGGCTATGTGCAACCAGATCACAGCCCAGGAAGTTAGAGAATCTGTTAAGACCATGGCGCATGGCAAATCAAAAGGTCCAGATGAACTTTCATCTAAGTTCTACGCGGAATTTGTGAAGGAGCTGGCACCAAGATTGGAGATTTAAGCGGAGGCCTACGAGGCTGGACTGCTCCCAGCCATGACTAGGGAGGCCCTGGTGGTCCCCCTGCCTAAGTCCAGCTCCCCAGTGGTGGCTGTTACTGATTTACGGCCCCTTTCCATGCTGAATGCCAATTATCAAATATTAAGTAAAGTGCTTACCTCTCAGCTTTTACCCCATATGCAAGATTTGATCCACAGATCAAAGTGGGTTAATTCCAATCTGGAACACCTCCCTTAACCTTCATTGGCTCTACACTGTCTTTTACAACCAGGAGTTTGCTGCTAATCCACTTGCTCTGATTAAGTTGGTGGACCTGGAAAAGGCCTTCAAAAGTACAGTGGGACTTGGTGGAGGTAACCATGATGCGCATGGGGTTAGATACTCAGATATGCTGACACCTGCTATACACTCTTCACACGTTACGGGTCAAGACAGGGTGCATAACCTCAGAACCATAACAGGTGTTTCAGAGCACAAGACTGGGCTACCCACTGTTGCTCCTTCAATTCACCATTTAGCCACTGGTGGAGTGGTTTTGTGTGGAGGGATAGGGCTGGGACATTGTGGGCAGAACGGAGCATATTATTTCCCTTTAAGGAAATCTGTTGATCTAGCTGTGTAATGTGAGCAGGACATCCATCAAGCACTGCAGCTCCTTTAGGATTATACTCGGGCCTCCGGATAAATAGGGTAAGACCTGTGTGTTACCAGTGGTCAATGGATCCCCCAGCCCAGTTGCACGGCCACCTGCTACATTTTGGTCTCCGTGCACTTTAAGGTACATGACCATGGTTTAGTACTGTGGTTTAGTTCACAGGTTGAATTTGTTCTTTGTTTGGTTGTATAGTCTGGCACTCCAGTCACATTTCCGGCCCCTCCAAGGGGGGCTAGCATCCATTATCACCCTTAGGGAATTACATGAACCCTGACCATTTTAGCAGTCAGTTCCCACCCAAGACCCAGATGGGCCTCCCCTGACAAGCGATTGTCCCATGGGTTGGGCCTTTTGGAGCCTGGTGGGCTATCAGCCTAGTTCCTGGAATGCAGAAAGTGCGGATGTTGGACGAGGCCACAGAAGGATGCTTCACCCAGAATGTGGACATATAAGCGTTACCCGGGATTCTGATAGTACTGTTACATGCTTTACCATGCATCCATGAATGTGTAATATGTCATGTATGTCTTAAAATGCTAATAATGCAAGTATTAAAAACAAAAATAAAGGCATACCAACTCTAGCACTGAGGTGCAATTCTTAGGCAGGTGTGTTCTGTTGTGCTCATGAAAAATGTTATCACTCAGTGCAAAACAGCCAAAGGCTGAAGTTGGTTCATCCACTAACATGGTGATTGCTGTAGTGAGCACACACAAAAAGTGAATGATACCTAAACACATCAATGGACGTAGAGGGCAACCCAAATGATTAATATGGATTTATAATGTGTTTTTTTACCGCAAACAATTGGAAAATAAGCAAAAGTATTATATAGGCCAGACCTAAAACTTAATTGCTGTCATAAAGATGATTCACAGAAACAGACGCAAAATCGAATGTAAAACAGAGCTAAAATATATCACCTGGAGTGGTTGTTATAAGGGACAAGAAATGAATAAAAATGGCACCTGGACAAAGCTAAAGAGAAGATTTTCTGCACGTCACCTGGGGCTGCATCGTAGTAACACTGATTCACTAAACATGCAATACACTGTCAGCAAAGTTGGCAAGCTACATGAGAAGGAAAATGTACAACTCACCAGCACAGTGACTGTTTGTGGTGCCCCTTAATGCATAGCACTACCCCGTGCCTTTGAGAGAAAAAAAAAAACTAATGGTCTTTAGTCTTTTCCTAAACTCACCTTCTTTGGCAGGAAATGCACTCCTACAGGGTACTTGTCTGGATTAGTCCACAGCTCTATCTGGGCTAAAACCTGATTAGTGAAGGAGTTGCTCATGACAAAGCTGGGGTGACCCATAGCACAGCCCAAGTTCACCAAGCGGCCCTCTGCCAGTAGGATTATGTGTCGGTTGTTTTTCAACTGGTAACGGTCAACCTACAGATGGGGAAGAACAAAAGAATTGCATAAGATATACTGGCAGAGCACTGGACTAATATTTTTAAGATAGATTACTGTGGACTGACTGCTGGATCAATGTGGCTGTTTCTACTCCTACCACAAAACAGTAAATGCCGGGGGGCTAAACGCCAGTAGCTTTTGACTGATGGTTGACTTTTAACAATTAAATGTATTTAAATGATGACCTTTTGCACAATAGCCACTGCAGACTTTAGTTCCAGCTCCTCCCACACTGAAGCTTCAACTGCTTAAGTAGTGTATTATTCTAACAAGATTCTCAACAAAAAAAAGGCATGTCCAACTTCTCTTTTCAGCGTTAAGTGCCTTTCATAAAGCTTAATCATCAAAATAACCAGAACGACAGAAATTAAGTAAGCTTTCCATGCCCAAGGAGAGGGACAACATTTTGGTGGGCAGCCAGTATGGAGAGAAGCGAAGAACTAATTATGTAGAACAGCCTTTTAAATAATTTATTATTTATATGTAGAAACTCTTGCAACCTCTGCTCTTTAGTACGACCACAACAGTGTTACGCAGAGATGCATTTTAGGTTAAGGACAGCTGTAACTATGATTATGCAATTCCATTGCGAGAGGATGAACCTGACAACTTTGGATCATGGTGCACATTACTTAAGAAAAGTTTGGCCCCTTGGTGGAGCCAGAAATGGTCATAAAAGAGCAAGAAGACAAAGTTATGCATCTTCATTAATGCTTTTCCTGGCAGAGAATTGCAGATTGACTCCTAGGGAATAATCAAAAGGTGAGCAAACGGTAGCCAGAAACATTTCATCATGTGGCTCCGCACTGATGCTGTTCTGCTCCTGCGAGGACTTGCGGGGCCTATGTAGGTGCCACTCACACATGCTAATATCAGTTGCTTTTTAAGGCTGCCCGCACCCCTAGATGCAGAGCACAGACAGCAAATTGGCTTTGACATGTGTGCAGATTATTCAACTTGGGATCTTATTAATGGATAGAGCCCAACTCACCGAACAAGGAGGATCAGTGAGGAATCTGCGGTTAGAGTCTCTACCAGAACGAGCATTACCAAAGTAATTTGTTCTGAAAGTTATAACCACAGATTCCACCCCTTTGAAATAGATACTAAAGATGAACCTAGTTGGAGCTGTGTCTGAAGGGACTAAAACCTAAAAAATCCAGTAGGACCAAGCAGGCAGTGAACCTGGCTATCCAGACAGCAGCACTTTGTGAACATTTGGAGGAACATCCACATAGCTCCTCTGGCAGATGTCCAGCACAGGAGCTCTGTTTGACAACGCAGTGGTAGCCGCTTTGTCTATGGATGGAATTTCAATTTAGCCCTTTCAGAGGCTGCTTTTCTGCTAAGGCTGAGCAGATTCTTAATACAGAGCATGATCCAGCAGCAGACAGTCCTCTTCAGCAAAGCCTTGCCTTTTTTCAATCTGGCAAACCCCATAAAGAGCTTATCTGTAGGAAAGTGCCATCTTTCTAGCATAGTTATTCCCACTTTTTGCCTTATGTCTGTGTCTAGACTGTAGTTAACTGGGATCCTGCTAATCAGGACCCCAGTGTCTGTGCTCTCTCCTCTATTTGGTTGCTGGTAAACCTTTTACCTCCACAATTGGCATACTGGTGCACTAATGTAAGTCCCTAGTATATGGTACTAAGGTACCCAGGGCATTGGTACACCAGGGGTTCCCCATGGGCTGCAGCATGTATTGAGCCACCCATGGGAGCCCATGCAGACTGTCTACAGACCAGCTACTGCAGCCTGCGTGAAATGGTGCATGCACACTTTTACCACAGATATAAGGCTTGCCTTATATCCTGGTCACTGCACGTAGACACCAAGGGCCTGATTACAATATTGGTGGATGGGATACTTCATCACAAACGTGACAGATATCCCACCCGTCGTTTTATAAGTTCCACAGGATATAATGGAACTTGTAAAACGGCAGACAGGATATCGGTCACATTTGTGATGGTGTGTCCCATCCACCAAGGTCGTTATTGGGCCGTAAGTCACCTGTCTGGTAGGCCCTTCAGCCCAAGAGCAGGGTGCATGTCCTTAAGTGTGAGGGTATCCCTGCATGAGCAGGGTGCTCCTACAGACCCTAGGCTCCATTTCCTGGACTCAGTGTGGGGGAAGCCATCTTGAGGTATGTAGTGGACACTGACCAACACAAGTGGTCCAACTACATAATGGCTTCTCCGAACCAAGGCATGTTTGGTATCAAACATGTTGGAATTAAGCAACTACACCGATTCCATTGGTGGTTGCATGATAACATGTACTCTGGTGGTTCCTTAGAGGATCCCTGGTTCTGCCTGTGCAGCCTTACGGGGTCTACCTGCCAGCCCACGCTGCTGCTGACTGCAGACACTGTTCTGCACTCCTGCCGGTGAGCCTGGCTCAGGCCAGAGAGGCACAACAAAGGATTTCCCGCAAGGGAGAGGTGTGACCACCTTCTCCTGTGTATAAGGTGTCCAAGGGATGGTGTGGCCTGTGAGCACCACCAGACTGCTTTAAAGTGCACATTTTGGGCCCTCCTTGTATATTTCGATTTGCACCAGTTCAGGAACCCCTGGTTCCCGTTCAGGCACGAAACTGCACAAAGTACAAGGGAGTGACCACCCACCATGTCCAGTTCCTCCCCTAGGGAGGTTCACAGATCTCTGCCAGGTGGCCACTTGATTCTGCCATCTTGAAAACAAGATGGGCAGAGGCCCCTGGGAGCATCTGACTGGTAGGCCAGGTAGATGATGTCCCTGACCACCTCGGATAGGTGGGTCACTTCAGGGTGACCTTTTTGGATTACTTAAAGGCTCCCCGTGGGTGGGTCCTCAGATTCATCGAGCAAGACTCTACAAGGACCGCTCCGCAAGACATCTTTTCCTCCTGGTCTCGAACCATTACTGGTCTGCTTTGGAACAGAAACACTTCTGCCTCTGGTGGCAAGGCTCCCACTGCAACATTGTTTCGCCGGATCCTGCAAGAATTCTGCAACATCCAAAGCTGTGCAACCTCCAGGATCACAAGGTCACTGTTTGCACCTGGATGCAGGAAGGAACCTTCCTTGGAGTGAAGGAGTCACTCCCCCGCATCCATAGGCACCTCAAGACGGCGATCAGCTGGTGGGGTCTGCTGTCCCACAGACATAGAAAGGCTCTGCATCACAGGCTTTCTGTGGGTCCAGCTTGTTTTCTGACCAACTTGACTGTGGGCCCCTGCTACCGGACTGGAACCCCTGTGCACCACAGCTGTTGCTCTTGCCAAGGCTGGTTGACTACCTCCAGGAGACCTTCAGGCTCCAAGAAGTCCTGGCCTGCAGCACTCTGCAAATAGAAGATCAGCCCCTGTCCCGCAACTCCTGCGACGTGGTGCTTCTGTTGTGGTGCTTCTGTTGTTGTGCTGCTGAGGTCTCCTTGTGATTCTCTGTGTCCAACGCCTGTGGGTAACTCGTGGGGCCTCCAACGACTTCTGCTGGCCTTCCTGCGTGCTGAGGGCCAACCATACTCCCCCCTTCAAGGACAGAGTCATCTGGACCATGCTGGTCCCAAACGCTCTGCAAATACCTCTTCAGCTCCTGCTTGCAGTTGCCAGTGCTTGTTTTGCATTCCACTTTCTTCATATATGGTTTGGCTCCCCAATAGGGCCCATGTGTATTTTATGCTATTTTTGCTGGTTACCTTGGTTATATATTGTGAGTAGATATCTCCATAGGGAGATATACCAATGCTAGTCTAGTAGTAGTGCTGTAATAAAGAATCCTTTATTTTTTGCAACAGCTGTGTGGTTCTTTCTTTTGGTTAAGTTATTGTCGGACTATTGTGGTATTTCAAGTGCCTTACATTCGTCCTGGTTAAGCTTCAGCTGCTCATCTCAGCTATCCCTTGGAGTTTTTTGCTATCTGAACACCTATTCACCATCACTAAGGATTGCCTGAACTCAGTATTAGTTGCCCCACCATAGGTGCACACCATAACCTGAGCCAGCCTCCTACATCGTTTACCTGGTGTTTGCTGATATGATCGATGTAAAAGCTCAGTGCTCTTTAGGGGACCATGCAATAGAGTTCTCCTGCTCCTCAGAGGGGTGGGGTGAGTAAAACACAGTAAGGTGATATTCAGACTATCGTGAAATGGCATCAAAACCTCGGCTAGGAGGATGCTCGCGTCCTCAGAACTAATTTGTCTGGGAAGGTGGTGGTTTACAGAGGGTTGAGAGAGTTTGAAGCTCACTTACACGTCATGCAGATTTTATGGCAACAAGGAACTAGGGAGTGAGACACTGTAAAGGACAGCTGCAAAGCGGCTCAAATGAAGTAGAAATGAAATGTGAGAACCAAGTTCCCAACGTAGCGACAAAAAGTGATGAACAAGCCACACATTTGTCACAATGACAGGCTTATAAGGAATGAAGACTTTCAAAGCCAAATGAAAGATGATATGGAGCTCGGACTCTGCCAGAGACCAGGGGCTATGATCTCCATCTCACCCAGGTGGCCGCCCCAACCCATAAATGATGGATTAAACCACTGTCAGCTACGAGAAGTAAGAAGAGGGGTCTGCCTCAGACTTATCACGGTGCAGTAACCACTGCTGCAGATCTTTTGCAGCCTCCTCTGAAATCTGGAAGCTGGCAGAGGTCTCCTTGATGTTGGGCACACATCACATCCCACTATAAAGCCTGCATTTGCCGCCTGGCTTGCTTGTACAGCAGGATGCAGAAGGCTATCAGTCCTAACACCCTCCAAGTAAACTGTGCTGTAATCCAGGACACAGACAAAGTTCAGAACCATAGCCTGAATGTCCTGGACTCTCCTTTCCAGGGGAAAGCACAAAATATGATAGTGTCCAGAATGGCTCAGATGAAGGGGAGTGTTGACAAGTCAGGTGTGTCATTGGCATGTTGAAAGAAGCTTTATCATAGTCTAGAGGTGGCTGAATGCTGCCTGGGACAAGCCCGCTGTCAACAGCCAGTCATCAAGGTAGAGGAAGACTGGGACCCTTGACCTATGACTGTGCTGCTACCACTACCATCGCGTTTGTGAACACCTGCGAAGCACAGTTGACACCAAAAGGGAGCACAGTGAGCTGAAAATGCTCCTGTCCTATCACAAACCACAGGTAGCGCTAATGAGTTGCAGGACGGTTATATGGAAATGTGTGTCCTGTAAATCCAACACCACCATCCAGTCTCCAGGTCGAGGACAACAGCTCTATGCCAGGGTGAGCATTTATTTATCTTGTCGGAGGAAGGTACAGAGAGGCACAAATCTAAAATAAGACAAAGATCTCTGTCCTCCTTTGGCACCTCCATGTGTAATTCCAGGTATAATGGAAGGTGGGGTTACAGTGGCTTGGAACTGCAAGGCACATCCATTCAGGACAATCTGCAGGACCCACCTGTCCAATATTATGGCCAGTCAACTGAGTAACAGTCATTGCTTCCTGCGTCCAATTGGGTGGCGCTGCTTCACTTAGGGCACTCTAAAGGGGTTTTGAAGTTTGGGCCACAGGGTGACGGGGAGCAGTAGACCAGCTGACACACTGCCCCAAACCACAGGGTCAGTGGTTGCCACAGCCTAGACCTCAAAATTGCTGGTCACCTTACCGAGGTTGAAGCGGTTGGCAGTTTGGGGTACCTTTCATGAAACCACGAAAGGAACAATTGGATTATGCAGCTGGCAGAGCAGATAAGCCCGGGAGTACTCTGTGGCCTACTCTGAAGTGCTCTAGAGAGCAATCTGCTTTCCAAAACGAGGTGAGTCCTGTCAAAGGGCATGTTTTTAAGGAACAACTGGGCATCACCTTAAAATATTAGCTAAGCATGGCGAAGAGCAGCAAATCTAGTGCCACTGGCTCACCCAATGGAATCTGGAGTATCTAGCCCACAATGTATTGTACGTTTGGCATCCTGTATAGCTTGGGTAAGAACAGGTCGCAGATGTTCCAGGACACGTGAGAGAACTTGAGCAACAGAATCCCAAAGAGGTGGAAATAGCAGCCTGCACTGACTGACCTGAAAGCCAAACTAGTGAAAGAAAATCTTTCCAAAGGTCTCCCCTCTCAGACTCCCTATTCAGGAGAGTAGTCTGAAAAGTATTTGGGGTCAGACTGGCCGAAACCTACACCACCAAGCTATCAGGAGAGGGGCACTGAGACAGAAAGGCAGGGTCACCAGGGACGGCTTGTTGCCTCTCGCAATTTGGAGATTAACTAGCAGCCCAGAGCAAGTTTTGGCCCAGGCACCACATGAGTCAATCATTAAAATGGTAGTAGGGGCGCAGCAGTGGTTTGTGCTGGCTAAAGTACCTTTGGTCAGGGTACTGGCTTTGACTAACTAGTTACCGTCAGAAACACGTTATCTAGTAGAGACTATATAGCGAAGATTTCTTACTCTTGAATTTTCCACAGGCATCAGACTAGATCCAGAAACTTTCGTGAGCAGTACCTTTGCATGCCAGTAGGTGCAGTCCATCGGCTCTAAGTGGCATTGTCTGCACTGAAGTGACATGCGGGGTGCTTATATAGGCACCAACTCAACACACTGACTTGAGTTTCTTTACGTGACTTTCCACATCAGGAGCGCTGACTTGAATGAGTGTGCTGGGACCCTGCACCAGTCTTCTTTCACTAAAAAAGTACTATTGTTTCCACAATTGGCACACAGATAAGTCCCTTGTAAAAAGTACCAGTGGTACCAAGGGCACTGTGACCAGGGAAGGTCCCTAAGGGCTGCAGCATGTATTGTGCCACCCTAAGGGACCCCTCACACATGCACACAGCCATTGCAGGTTGTGTGTGTTGGTGGGGCCACAAAAGGCAAAAGCCGACATGGCATCCCTCTCAGGATGTCATGCACACAAAATGCTGCCTGTTGCATAGTTAAGTCACCCCTCTAGCAAGCCTTAAAGCCCTAAGGCAGGTTGCACAATACCACAGGTGGGGGCATAGCTGCATGAGCAATAGGCCCCTACAGTGTCTAAGTCCATTCTAAGACATCGTAAATACAGCGTGGCCATATTAAGTATATGGTCTGGGAGTTTGCCAAACGAACTCCACAGTTCCATAATGGCTACAGTAAATACTGGGAAGTTTGGTATCAAACTTCTCCGAACAATAAACACACACTGATGCCAGTGTTGGATTTATTAAAAAATGGACACAGAGGGCATCTTAGAGATGCCCCCTGTATTTTACCCAATCGTTCAGTGCAGGACTGACTGGTCTGTGCCAGCCTGCCGCAGAGACGAGTTTCTGACCCCTGGGGGTGAGCATCTGTGTGCTCTGGGGCCAGCAGGAACTAACACCTGGCGATGAGCCTCAAAGGCTCAGGCCTGGTGTTACAATACCAAGGGCACTCCAGCCAGTGGAGATGCCAGCCAAGGCCCCTCCTCCCCCCCCCCCCCCCACCCCCTGGACGAGCCCCCACTTTTGGCAGCAAGTCCAGAGGGATAAGGAGAAAAACAAGGAGTCACCACCCCTTCAGCCAGGTCCACCCCCTAAGGAGACCTGGGCTGAAGTGACCCCCCCCTCCTTGAGAAATCCTCCATCTTGCTTTGGAGGAGTAGGATGTGCCCCCCTCCTCAGGAGTGGGCACAAGGAGGGTGTAGCCATTGGCTACTGCCCTCTGACTAACACACCCCTAAATTTAGTATTTAGGGGCAACCCTGAACCCAGATCATCAGATTCATGACGAACTCACAAGGAGGATTGCTTAGCGGAAACCCCAGCAGAAAAGGAAAGTAGACAACTGACTTGGCCCCAGCCATACTGGCCTGTCTCCTGCTTCAAAGAACCTGCAGAAGAAAAGAGACATGTCCCGCAGGCCCAGCGACCTATGAAAAACCTCCAGAGGACTGCCTGCATCACAGAGGATCGAGAACTCCTGTGGATAGCGGCCCTGTCCAAAGAAGAAAAGAAGAAACCTCTTCTAAAGGACTCCCACTTCACTCCAGAAGTGTGAGTCCTAACCACACTGCACCAGACGCCCATGGCCCGAGTTCAGGTGGCCCAACCGACCAGAGAGGACCCCCCCAGGTGACGGTGACCAAGGGACCACCCTGGGTTGACCCTTCCACGACGACGCCTGCACAGGGAATCCCGAGGACCCACCTGACCACGACTGCCCTGGACAAAGATAACAGAAGCCAAAGGACCCACTGCATCTGCAGCCCCCAGCCCTTGGAGAAATAGACACCTGTTGCAACCACAATCAACAGGCGGCTCTCTTCCCTGTCCAACCAGTGGTGTGCCCGACACACCTGCCCGGACCTCGCCTGCAGCGTGTGAGTGACCCTCGGGGTCCCCTCAGAGTTTCATTGGAAACCCGAATCCTTGTTTGCACCCTGCACCCGACTGCCCCAGTGCCGCTCAGGGTGTGGGATTGGTGCCTACTTGGGGCCCCTCCAGTGCTCCTCTAAATCACCCCTGGTCTGCCCTCCGAGCCACGGGTACTTACCAGCTGGCAGACCGAATACCGAGTACCCCCTGTTGCCATAGGAGCCCCTGTTAAAATTGCTCAACTTTGACCTCAGCACCCAGCCGGCCCAGTGTTGTTGGTGGTGGGTGTTTGGGGTTGACTTGAACCCCCAACGGTGGACTACCTATAACCCGGAGACTGGAATTGTAAGTCGTGTACTTACCTCTAAAACTGTACTTTGTTTTCTTCCCCCAGGAACTGTTCTGAAAATGTACAGTGTCCACTTGTAAAATAGATATTCTCTGTTTTCTTAAAAACTATTTACTCGACTAAAGTGAAACAAAGTTACATTGATGTCTATGCTAAGTACTTACCTGCAACAGTATTTACATCTGAACGGAGTCCTGTGGTTCTAGTAATAAAGTAACAGATATTTTTCTATATAAAATCCTATTGGTTTGGAGTTACGTCATTGAGTGTGTTTCTTCTATTGCCTGTGTGTGTACATCAAATGCTTAATACTACCCTCTGATAAGCCTAACTGCTCGACCACACTACCACAATAGAGTATTAGTATTATCTATTATTGCCTCTGTCAAGCCTCTTGGGGAACCCCAGGACTCTGTGCACACTATATCTCAATTTGATATAGTATATACAGAGACAGATTCCTACACTAGGGCTCTGAAAAGGGAAAACCCAGACTTTAGAATCTGCTCTTAGGGAGGATGGGTGAGTCAGTAAGGAATCTGTGGCTAGACAATCTATACCAGATAAGGCATTATCGAAGGGAAGTCATTTTTTCATCTGATTCAAACTTAGCTGCAGATTCCTCACCTTTGAATAGATATCTAAGCAGTACCTCCCAGGAGGTGGGACTGAGTGATTTTAGACCAAAAAGTCCTGCAGGACTGAATAGGCATAGTTTCCCTCCTGACGGACCGGATTGTCGAGGCAGTAGAGTTCGGTGAACGTGTGCTTCGCTGCCCACTTTGCTGCCTGCCAGATGTCCAGGACCGGAACTCCGTGTCCTAAAGCAGTGGTCAACAGTCTTTGCTCTGATGGCATGAGCAAGCAAACCCTCAGGTGGTTGCTTTTCAGCCAATGTGTGGCAAATCTTAATGAACAGCACGATCCAACTGGATGTGGCCGCCTTTGCACTGCCTTCCCCTTCCGTAAATGTCCGTTGGATTGCCCAGCGCTCCAGTAGATTGATGTGGAGTCTGTATTTCACCAGGGACCAGAGGCCTCTGATCTCCACCCCTCCCAGATGGCCGCCCCATCCCACGAGTGACATCTGTCATCACTGTTAGCTATGGTTGGGGAAGGGAGAGGGGTCTGCTGCTGACCCACTGGTAGCTTGTTTGCCACCACTGCAGAGAGTTTACAGTTTCCTCCAAAATCTGGACCATGTTGGAGTGATTCCCATGATGCTGCGACCACTGGAACTTCAGGTCCCAATGTAAAGCCACCCTATGCCAGCGGGCATGTGTCACACCTAGGATGCAGAAGGCCATGAGGTCAAGCAGCCTTTCAGGCTCACCAAAATCCAGGATAGAGGGTGAAACCTCAGTATCATAGCCTGAATATCCTGTACTCACTGTTCGGGAGAGTAAGCCCAAAACTGCAATGTGTTCAGAACACATCCAATAAAAGGGAGCACCTGAGGGAGTCAGGTGTGACTTTGACTGTTTATCGTGAACCCCAGTGAGTGCAGGAGGTCCGCCATAGTCTGGAGGTGGGAGATGATCAACTGGTGTAAGCCCACCTTCAACAGGCAGTCATTGAGACGGAGAAAGACTGGCACCCCTGATCTCTGCAGATGAGCTGAAACCACCACCAAACTGAGGGGTGCTTACGAGGCCAAAAAAGCACAGTTTACTGAAAATGCTTGTGGCCTACCATCAACCACAGTTAACACCTGTAAGCATGCAGGATGGGGATGTGGAAGTAACCACCCTGCAAATCCAACACTACGATCTAGTCACCCGGGTTCAAATTAGACATTACCTGAGCGTGCATGAGCAATCTGAACTTCTGTTTCAGGAAGAAATTGAGAAGGTGCAAGTCTAGGACAGGATGAAAGCCTCTGTCCTTTTTTGGTACCAGAGTAGCAGGTTGTAACAACCACAATCTACTTCTGGTATCAGCATCCTCTCTATGGCTCCCTTGGTCAAGAAAGTGGTCACTTCCGGGCAGAGACAAGAAGGGTGGTCCTCCGTCAATCTTTCACGGGTGGGTGGCACAGGTAGAGCAGTGGTCACGAACGAGAAGGAGTCTCCCCTTCCAAACATTTGAGCAACCCTTTGGTCTGATGTGATAGACCGCCAATACAGGATATGATGGCATGGTGGTTAAGTGGGGAAAGACGCAGTTAGAAGCCCCTTCCAGGGCCATGAAAGGAGCGAAAAGTAGACTAAGATTGGTGAGGGACCATGGATTGACCCAAGGACTTGGCCGTAGCCCTGCTATCTTTGAAATGTTCCATCGCTGAGTCAGTCTTGTCTCTGAAGAGACTGGTGCTATAGGTCATGTCCGTATGCGATGCTTGGAGAGCCCTTGAAAACCCAGTTGTCAGAAGCCAGGGGTGGAGCCTATTTTTTTATTTTTAGGTAAAATATCTATTTAATTATATTAAATTTTACTGTTAATGTATTGTATTATGCTGTTGAACAAAATCAAAGTATTACAAACTCAAATTCACAGACAATGAAATCGCTCTGTCCAGCAAGTCTGTGGTGTCCAGTCCACATCGGACTGTGAACATAGCTGCATCTTGGCTGCATTTCTCCTGATAGCAACAGCTTGGCAGATTACCGCCCGGCCTTCCTTCGGGACCGCTGGCAGCACCTGCACAACTGTATCGCCAAAGTGCGTGGGAGTAAAACTAAAAAAAAAAAAAGCATGCAGAGGTCATTGACCGTAGTGCCAGGCTGGTGGAAGAAAACATTTTCTTTTCTAAGGTGTCCAGCCTCTGATTCCCTGTCCTGTGAGATGGTAGTGAGTGCACCACTATTTACATGGGAGGTTGAGGCTTGGACCACCAAGCTCTCTGGAGTAGAGTGTTGGGTGAGGAAACTGTGGACCCCTGGGGCAGGGAAGCTGGTAATCGTCCAGTTCACAGGACAGCAAGAACCTAGCAGGATGTCCATGAGGGTTTTGTTAAATGGGGGAAGCGGTTCGGAAGGCGTCACTTCCAGCTGAAGCACTTTGGTAAATAAAGTAGTCTTGACTACCAGTGAGGTTAACTGAAGATCAAGGACCTCAAACGGCCCTCACCACCACTGTTAATCAGGCTCCCTCCTACGTAGCCACATTAGAAGAAACCATGTCAGTATCTGGAGAATTATCCAGCCCGCTAGGTCCTCACACCAGTCCAAGTTAGGATCTAGGGGCCGGTATTCTTCAGGGTCCAGTGACCCCTCTCACTCCTCAGAGTCCAAGTCCATAGGAATAGGGCTCAGGATCTTACCTGGAGGACAGGGCTCCAGTCGGGCCAGTGCTGACGTCCCTCCAGCTCTGTGTCGGTCAGTGGAATGTCACCAGGAGCATGTCATTGGCGCTGGGGAAGACTGACATGGTACAACCGGCGTCAATCCGGACCCATCAGTGAATCCAAGGGGCCCGACTGGCACCACGGCCGTAGCTGCTGGCAGAGAACCAGTCGGGGCCACTCAAGCCCATGGAGCTTGAGGGCGCACGGGAGGGAACAGGCCGCCCAAATATGGCATGCATAGCCTCCTAAACTGAGTTGGGTGGGGGTCGCTCTGGCTCCCGAAAACTTGGGAAGGCATGGAGGCGACCCAAGCGCAGACTCAACCCCGAAGCCAGGCCTCAAATGACGCTTCCTCGTCACATCAGTTAACTTCAACAGACAGGTAAAGACGACCTCTTCGACTTCACTCGTCTTCTTGCAGGGGCACTTACCCAACTGGAGCTACTTAGAATGCAATGAAGATCTTGGACTCCGTGACAGATCCCAGTACCTTCTTCTCGACTGGAATAGAGACCATTGCGGCATCGCATGTCGAGTCACCAGAAGCTAGCTGGACCGCTTCCTCAAGACTTTCAGGTTCATGGCGCAGCAGTCGAAGCAGATCTTAATGTTGTGGTTGTGCTCAAGGTAGCAAATAAACAGTGCAGGTCCGTCACTGAACCTGGTTGGTGACTTGAGCCACAGGGCTAGAAGCCGGCCTTCCAAGATAACATTCCAGCTACACCAGTAGAAAAATTACTGAAAGCTTAGACAAAAGCTGAAAAAAGCTCAGTTAAAAAGACAGAAGAGGTAGGGGTTCCAGGATCTGCAGTAAATGGCACGGAAAGAAAAACAAAAAATAATATCAGCATGCTGGGATACACTGCGCATGTCACTGCCCGCGCAGACAATACCGATGAGACCACCCAGAGCCGATTGTCTTCTACCAGCATGCAGGGTTACTGTTTATGAAAAAAATTACGGATCCAGTCTGTTTAAGGAAAGTTCAAACATAAGGAATCTGCAGCGAGAAGTCTATCAGATCTATAAGGCAAGGAGCTAGAGGATAAAAACTTCAGCCACCGTCCACATAACTACTGCAAAAGAGCACTCTTCAGTGGCAGGACCAAGGGGTCAGCTAAGGCCAAAATCAAGAGAGTTATAAAGACCACTGGCCTTTTGGTGGTCATCATACCGGTTTTCTTTGTTATGGGGCTGGCCGATTTCATCTCTTGCATCATAGTCCTTATCGGAATTTGTCCCAAACAAGGTATGCAACATATGAAATGTGCCTTGTGGAACACGTTAAGCTGGTCAAGGTTGCTTTAGGAAGGTGCCATTTTTCTAGCATAGTTACCCCCACGTTTTGTCTGATGTCAGTGATTTTAGACTGTAGTTCCCGGGATCCTACTAACCAGGACCCCAGCAACTGTGCTCCGCTCTAAATTTGGTTGCCGGGTAACTTTTTACACCCACAATTGGCATAGTGGTGCACTAATGTAAGTCCTTAGTATATGGTACTTGGGTACACAGGACACTGGTACACCAGGGTAGTCCCCATGGCCCTCATGTATTCTGCCACCCCTGGGAGCCCATGCAAACTATGCCTACAGGTCTGCCATTGCAGCCTGTGTGAAAGGGTGCATGCACCCTTTCACCACAGATAAAAGGCATGCCTTATATCCTGGTCACTGACACTAAGTCACCCCTATGGTAGGTTCTTAAGCCCAAGGGCAGGGTGCATGTCCCTAAGTGTGAGGGTACCCTTGCATGAGCAGGGTACCCCTACAAACCACAGACTCCAGCCCCTGGGCTTTATAAGTACGGAGAAGCCATCTTAAGGTATGTAGTAGGCACTGGTCAACACGAGTGGTCCAAATACATAATGGCTTCTCCAAACCTAGGCATGTTTGATATAAAACATGTTGGAATCAAGCAACTACAACAATTCCAGTGCTAGATGCATGATACCCCATACTCTAGGGGTTCCTTAGAGGATCACCCCGGCCCCCGTTCTCCTTGTGCAGCCTTCCAGGGTGTGGCTGCCAGCCCACGTTGCTGCCTACCCCAGGTACTGTTCTGGCTTCCTGCTGATGAAGGCAGAACAAAGGATTTCCTGCAAGGGAAAGGTGTGACCACCTCCCCCTGTGTATTGGGTGTCTAAGGGATGGGTGGCCTCTAAGCGCCACCAGACTTCTTTGAAGGGCACATTTGATGCCCTCCTTGCATAATCCGATTTGCACAAGTTCAGGAACCCCCGGTTCCTGCTCTGGTGCAAAACTGCACAAAGGATAGGGGAGTGAACACACCCCTGTCCGGTTCCTCCCCTAGGGAGGTGCACAGAGCTCTGCCAGGTGGCCATTTGATTCTGCCATCTTGAAACCAAATGGGTAGAGGCCCCTGGGAGCATCTTACTGGTTAGGTCAGGTAAATGATGTCTCTGACCCCCCCTCTGAAAGGTGGGTCACCCCAGACAGTGACCAACCCCCTGTTAGGGTTAAGGGCTCCCCCAAAGGTGGGTCCTCAGATTTGCCGAACAAGACTCTACAAAGAACACCTCAAGACATCTGTTCTTGGTCTCTGGAACCGCTGCTGGTCTGCTTTGGAACTAAAACATCTGCTTCTGGTGGGAAGACTCCTATTGCAACATTGTTTCTCCAGATCCTGCAAGAATTCAGCAAAATCCAAGGCTGTGCATCCTCCAGGTTCACAAAGACTATGTTTGCACCAGGAAGGAACCTCCCTTGGATTGAAGGAGTCACTCCCCTGCATACAGAGGCACCTCAAGACCGTCGACCGGCTGGTGTGGTCTGCTGTCCCACGGACATCGAAAAGCTCTGTGTAGGAAGTTGGCTCTGTATGTGCTATTTCAAAGTAAGGAATAGCATGCACAGAGTCCAAGGGTTCCCCTTAGAGGTAAAATAGTGGTAAAAAGAGATAATACTAATGCTCTATTTTGTGGTAGTGTGGTCGAGCAGTAGGCTTATCCAAGGAGTAGTGTTAAGCATTTGTTGTACATACACAGACAATAAATGAGGTACACACACTCAGAGACAAATCCAGCCAATAGGTTTTGTATAGAAAAATATATTTTCTTAGTTTATTTTAAGAACCACAGGTTCAAATTTAACATGTAATATCTTGTTTGAAAGGTATTGCAGGTAAGTACATTAGGAACTTTGAATCATTTCAATTGCATGTATACTTTTCAAGTTATTCACAAATAGCTACTTTAAAAGTGGACACTTAGTGCAATTTTCACAGTTCCTGGGGGAGGTAAGTTTTTGTTAGTTTTACCAGGTAAGTAAGACACTTACAGGGTTCAGTTCTTGGTCCAAGGTAGCCCACCGTTGGGGGTTCAGAGCAACCCCAAAGTTACCACACCAGCAGCTCAGGGCCGGTCAGGTGCAGAGTTCAAAGTGGTGCCCAAAACGCATAGGCTAGAATGGAGAGAAGGGGGTGCCCCGGTTCCGGTCTGCTTGCAGGTAAGTACCCGCGTCTTCGGAGGGCAGACCAGGGGGGTTTTGTAGGGCACCGGGGGGGGACACAAGCCCACACAGAAATTTCACCCTCAGCAGCGCGGGGGCGGCCGGGTGCAGTGTAGAAACAAGCGTCGGGTTTGCAATGTTAGTCTATGAGAGATCAACGGATCTCTTCAGCGCTGCAGGCAGGCAAGGGGGGGGCTTCCTCGGGGAAACCTCCACTTGGGCAAGGGAGAGGGACTCCTGGGGGTCACTTCTGCAGTGAAAGTCCGGTCCTTCAGGTCCTGGGGGCTGCGGGTGCAGGGTCTTTTCCAGGCGTCGGGACTGAGGTTTCAGAGAGTCTCGGTCAGGGGAAGCCTCGGGATTCCCTCTGCAGGCGGCGCTGTGGGGGCTCAGGGGGGACAGGTTTTGGTACTCACAGTCGTAGAGTAGTCCGGGGGTCCTCCCTGAGGTGTTGGTTCTCCGCCAGCCGAGTCGGGGTCGCCGGGTGCAGTGTTGCAAGTCTCACGCTTCTTGCGGGGAGATTGCAGGGTCTTTAAAGCTGCTCCTTGAAACAAAGTTGCAGTCTTTTTGGAGCAGGTCCGCTGTCCTCTGGAGTTTGTCTTTTTTCGAAGCAGGGCAGTCCTCAGAGGATTCGGAGGTCGCTGGTCCCTTGGAAGGCGTCGCTGGAGCAGAGTTCTTTGGAAGGCAGGAGACAGGCCGGTGAGTTTCTGGAGCCAAGGCAGTTGTCGTCTTCTGGTCTTCCTCTGCAGGGGTTTTCAGCTAGGCAGTCCTTCTTGTAGTTTGCAGGAATCTAATTTTCTAGGGTTCAGGGTAGCCCTTAAATACTAAATTTAAGGGCGTGTTTAGGTCTGGGGGGTTAGTAACCAATGGCTACTAGCCCTGAGGGTGGGTACACCCTCTTTGTGCCTCCTCCCAAGGGGAGGGGGTCACAATCCTAACCCTATTGGGGGAATCCTCCATCTGCAAGATGGAGGATTTCTAAAAGTTAGAGTCACCTCAGCTCAGGACACCTTAGGGGCTGTCCTGACTGGCCAGTGACTCCTCCTTGTTGCTTTCTTTGTTCCCTCCAGCCTTGCCGCCAAAAGTGGGGGCCGTGGCCGGAGGGGGCGGGCAACTCCAGCAAGCTGGAGTGCCCTGCTGGGCTGTGACAAAGGGGTGAGCCTTTGAGGCTCACCGCCAGGTGTTACAGCTCCTGCCTGGGGGAGGTGTTAGCATCTCCACCCAGTGCAGGCTTTGTTACTGGCCTCAGAGTGACAAAGGCACTCTCCCCATGGGGCCAGCAACATGTCTCTAGTGTGGCAGGCTGCTGGAACTAGTCAGCCTACACAGATAGTCGGTTAAGTTTCAGGGGGCACCTCTAAGGTGCCCTCTGGGGTGTATTTTGCAATAAAATGTATACTGGCATCAGTGTGCATTTATTGTGCAGAGAAGTTTGATACCAAACTTCCCAGTTTTCAGTGTAGCCATTATGGTGCTGTGGAGTTCGTGTTTGACAAACTCCCAGACCATATACTCTTATGGCTACCCTGCACTTACAATGTCTAAGGTTTTGTTTAGACACTGTAGGGGTATCATGCTCATGCACTGGTACCCTCACCTATGGTATAGTGCACCCTGCCTTAGGGCTGTAAGGCCTGCTAGAGGGGTGACTGACCTATACTTGCATAGGCAGTGAGAGGCTGGCATGGCACCCTGAGGGGAGTGCCATGTCGACTTACTCGTTTTGTTCTCACCAGCACACACAAGCTGGCAAGCAGTGTGTCTGTGCTGAGTGAGAGGTCTCTAGGGTGGCATAAGACATGCTGCAGCCCTTAGAGACCTTCCTTGGCATCAGGGCCCTTGGTACTAGAAGTACCAGTTACAAGGGACTTATCTGGATGCCAGGGTCTGCCAATTGTGGATACAAAAGTACAGGTTAGGGAAAGAACACTGGTGCTGGGGCCTAGTTAGCAGGCCTCAGCACACTTTCAATTGTAAACATAGCATCAGCAAAGGCAAAAAGTCAGGGGGCAACCATGCCAAGGAGGCATTTCCTTACACAACCCCCCCCCAAACGAAAGAGGATGAGACTAACCTTTCCCCAGAGAGTCTTCATTTTCTAAGTGGAAGAACCTGGAAAGGCCATCTGCATTGGCATGGGCAGTCCCAGGTCTGTGTTCCACTATAAAGTCCATTCCCTGTAGGGAGATGGACCACCTCAACAGTTTAGGATTTTCACCTTTCATTTGCATCAGCCATTTGAGAGGTCTGTGGTCAGTTGGAACTAGGAAGTGAGTCCCAAAGAGGTATGGTCTCAGCTTCTTCAGGGACCAAACCACAGCAAAGGCCTCCCTCTCAATGGCACTCCAACGCTGCTCCCTGGGGAGTAACCTCCTGCTAATGAAAGCAACAGGCTGGTCAAGGCCATCATCATTTGTTTGGGACAAAACTGCCCCTATCCCATGTTCAGAGGCATCTGTCTGCACAATGAACTGCTTAGAATAATCTGGAGCTTTTAGAACTGGTGCTGAGCACATTGCTTGTTTCAGGGTGTCAAAGGCCTGTTGGCATTCCACAGTCCAGTTCACTTTCTTGGGCATTTTCTTGGAGGTGAGTTCAGTGAGGGCTGTCACAATGGATCCATATCCCTTCACAAACCTCCTGTAATACCCAGTCAAGCCAAGGAATGCCCTGACTTGAGTCTGGGTTTTTGGAGCTACCCAGTCCAGAATAGTCTGGATCTTGGGTTGGAGTGGTTGAACTTGGCCTCCACCTACAAGGTGTCCCAAGTAAACCACAGTTCCCTGCCCTATCTGGCATTTGGATGCCTTGATAGAGAGGCCTGCAGATTGCAGGGCCTTCAAAACCTTCTTCAGGTGGACCAGGTGATCCTGCCAGGTGGAGCTAAAGACAGCAATATCATCAAGATAAGCTGTGCTAAAGGACTCCAAGCCAGCAAGGACTTGATTCACCAACCTTTGGAAGGTGGCAGGGGCATTCTTTAAACCAAAGGGCAGAACAGTAAACTGATAATGCCCATCAGGTGTGGAGAATGCTGTTTTCTCTTTTGCTCCAGGTGCCATTTTTATTTGCCAGTACCCTGCTGTCAAGTCAAAGGTACTTAAGAATTTGGCAGCACCTAATTTATCTATGAGCTCATCAGCTCTGGGAATTGGATGAGCATCTGTCTTGGTGACAGAATTGAGCCCTCTGTAATCCACACAAAACCTCATCTCTTTCTTTCCATCTTTGGTGTGAGGTTTGGGGACTAAGACCACTGGGCTAGCCCAGGGGCTGTCAGAGCGCTCAATTACTCCCAATTCTAGCATCTTGTGGACTTCCACCTTGATGCTTTCCTTAACATGGTCAGACTGTCTAAAGATTTTGTTTTTGACAGGCATGCTGTCTCCTGTGTCCACATCATGGGTACACAGGTGTGTCTGACCAGGGGTTAAGGAGAAGAGTTCAGGGAACTGTTGTAGGACTCTCCTACAATCAGCTTGCTGTTGGCCAGAGAGGGTGTCTGAGTAGATCACTCCATCTACTGAGCCATCTTTTGGGTCTGATGACAGAAGATCAGGGAGAGGTTCACTCTCTGCCTCCTGATCCTCATCTGTTACCATCAACAGATTCACATCAGCCCTGTCATGGAAGAGCTTAAGGCGGTTCACATGGATCACCCTCTTGGGGCTCCTGCTTGTGCCCAGGTCCACCAGGTAGGTGACCTGACTCTTCCTTTCTAGCACTGGGTAAGGGCCACTCCATTTGTCCTGGAGTGCCCTGGGAGCCACAGGCTCCAGAACCCAGACTTTCTGCCCTGGTTGGAACTCAACCAGTGCAGCCTTTTGGTCATACCAAAACTTCTGGAGCTGTTGGCTGGCCTCAAGGTTTTTGGTTGCCTTTTCCATGTACTCTGCCATTCTAGAGCGAAGGCCGAGTACATAGTCCACTATGTCTTGTTTAGGCTCGTGAAGAGGTCTCTCCCAGCCTTCTTTAACAAGAGCAAGTGGTCCCCTTACAGGGTGACCAAACAGAAGTTCAAAGGGTGAGAATCCTACTCCCTTCTGTGGCACCTCTCTGTAAGCAAAAAGCAGACATGGCAAGAGGACATCCCATCTCCTTTTGAGTTTTTCTGGGAGCCCCATGATCATGCCTTTTAATGTCTTGTTGAATCTCTCAACTAAGCCATTAGTTTGTGGATGGTATGGTGTAGTGAATTTGTAAGTCACTCCACACTCATTCCACATGTGTTTTAGGTATGCTGACATGAAGTTGGTACCTCTGTCAGACACCACCTCCTTAGGGAAACCCACTCTGGTAAAGATACCAATGAGGGCCTTGGCTACTGCAGGGGCAGTAGTCGACCTAAGGGGAATAGCTTCAGGATACCTAGTAGCATGATCCACTACTACTAGGATGTACATATTTCCTGAGGCTGTGGGAGGTTCCAGTGGACCAACTATGTCCACACCCACTCTTTCAAAGGGGACCCCCACCACTGGAAGTGGAATGAGGGGGGCCTTTGGGTGCCCACCTGTCTTACCACTGGATTGACAGGTGGGGCAGGAGAGGCAAAACTCCTTAACCTTCTGGGACATATTGGGCCAGTAGAAGTGGTTGACTAACCTCTCCCACGTCTTGGTTTGTCCCAAATGCCCAGCAAGGGGAATATCATGGGCTAAGGTCAGAATAAACTCTCTGAACGACTGAGGCACTACCACTCTCCTAGTGGCACCAGGTTTGGGGTCTCTGGCCTCAGTGTACAGGAGTCCATCTTCCCAATAGACCCTATGTGTTCCATTTTTCTTGCCCTTGGACTCTTCAGCAGCTTGCTGCCTAAGGCCTTCAAGAGAGGGACAGGTTTCTTGTCCCTTACACAGCTCCTCCCTTGAGGGTCCCCCTGGGCCTAAGAGCTCAACCTGATAAGGTTCAAGCTCCAAAGGCTCAGTTCCCTCAGAGGGCAGAACTTCTTCCTGAGAAGAGAGGTTCTCTTTTTCTGACTGTGTTGCAGCTGGTTTCCCAACTGACTTTCCTTTTCTCTTGGTAGGCTGGGCCTTTCTTCCAGACTCCAGCTCTACTTTTTCACCCTGTGCCTTGCATTGTGCTCTTGTTTTTACACACACCAGTTCAGGGATACCCAGCATGGCTGCATGGGTTTTTAGTTCTACCTCAGCCCATGCTGAGGACTCCAGGTCATTTCCAAGCAGACAGTCTACTGGGATGTTTGAGGAGACCACCACCTGTTTCAGGCCATTGACCCCTCCCCATTCTAAAGTTACCATTGCCATGGGATGTGCTTTAGTTTGATTGTCAGCATTGGTGACTGTATAAGTTTTTCCAGTCAGGTATTGGCCAGGGGAAACCAGTTTCTCTGTCACCATGGTGACACTGGCACCTGTATCCCTCAGGCCCTCTACACTTGTCCCATTAATAAAGAGCTGCTGCCTGTATTTTTGCATGTTAGGCGGCCAGGCAGCTAGTGTGGCTAAATCCACCCCACCCTCAGAGACTAGAGTAGCTTCAGTGTGGACCCTGATTTGCTCTGGGCACACTGTTGATCCCACTTGGAGACTAGCCATTCCAGTGTTACCTGGATGGGAGTTTGGAGTGGAATTTTTCTTGGGACAGGCCTTGTCTCCTGTTTGGTGTCCAGACTGACTACAGTTTCGACACCAGGCCTTTTTGGGATCAAAGTTTTTACCCTTGTACCCAGGATTGTTTTGTGAAGAGGCTCTGGGCCCACCCTCCTGTGCAGGTTTTTGGGGGCCTTTAGAAGACTCTTGACTATTTTTATTTTTGGCTGTCTCACCACCTTTCCCCTGGGGAGGTTTTGTGACCCCTTTCTTTTGGTCACCCCCTGTGGAAGTTTTGGACACCCTAGTCTTGACCCAATGGTCCGCCTTCTTTCCCAATTCTTGGGGAGAAATTGGTCCTAGGTCTACCAGATGCTGATGCAGTTTATCATTGAAACAATTACTTAACAGGTGTTCTTTCACAAATAAATTGTACAGCCCATCATAATTACTTACACCACTGCCTTGAATCCAACCATCTAGTGTTTTTACTGAGTAGTCTACAAAGTCAACCCAGGTCTGGCTCGAGGATTTTTGAGCCCCCCTGAATCTAATCCTATACTCCTCAGTGGAGAATCCAAAGCCCTCAATCAGGGTACCCTTCATGAGGTCATAAGATTCTGCATCTTTTCCAGAGAGTGTGAGGAGTCTATCCCTACACTTTCCTGTGAACATTTCCCAAAGGAGAGCACCCCAGTGAGATCTGTTCACTTTTCTGGTTACACAAGCCCTCTCAAAAGCTGTGAACCATTTGGTGATGTCATCACCATCTTCATATTTAGTTACAATCCCTTTAGGGATTTTCAACATGTCAGGAGAATCTCTGACCCTATTTATGTTGCTGCCACCATTGATGGGTCCTAGGCCCATCTCTTGTCTTTCCCTCTCTATGGCTAGGATCTGTCTTTCCAAAGCCAATCTTTTGGCCATCCTGGCTAACTGGATGTCCTCTTCACTGGAGTTATCCTCAGTGATTTCAGAGGTGTTGGTCTCTCCTGTGAGGGAACCAGCATCTCTGACTATTATTTTTGGAGTCAGGGTTTGAGAGACCCTGTTCTCCCTAGATAGGACTGGTAGGGGGGAATTTTCCTCCAAGTCACTATCCTCTTCCTCTGAGTTGCCACCCTCAGAGGGGTTGGCCTTTTCAAACTCTGCCAAAAGCTCCTGGAGCTGTATTTTGGTAGGTTTGGGGCCCATTGTTATTTTCTTTATTTTACAGAGTGACCTTAGCTCCCTCATCTTAAGATGGAGGTAAGGTGTGGTGTCGAGTTCCACCACAGTCACATCTGTGCTAGACATTTTGCTTCTAAAAGTTGGAATACTTTTTAAGAAACTACAACTGGTTCTAGAATCTAATTCAAACTTTTACAAACTTTTAAACTCTAAAAGAAATGCTAAACAGGATCTAACACAAGGCCCTAGCAGGTCTTAAGAATTTAGAAAACTTTTCAAATTGCAAAAATCAATTTCTAATGACAATTTTGGAATTTGTCGTGTGATCAGGTATTGGCTGAGTAGTCCAGCAAATGCAAAGTCTTGTACCCCACCGCTGATCCACCAATGTAGGAAGTTGGCTCTGTATGTGCTATTTCAAAGTAAGGAATAGCATGCACAGAGTCCAAGGGTTCCCCTTAGAGGTAAAATAGTGGTAAAAAGAGATAATACTAATGCTCTATTTTGTGGTAGTGTGGTCGAGCAGTAGGCTTATCCAAGGAGTAGTGTTAAGCATTTGTTGTACATACACAGACAATAAAGGAGGTACACACACTCGGAGACAAATCCAGTCAATAGGTTTTGTATAGAAAAATAGCTTTTCTTAGTTTATTTTAAGAACCACAGGTTCAAATTTAACATGTAATATCTTGTTTGAAAGGTATTGCAGGTAAGTACATTAGGAACTTTGAATCATTTCAATTGCATGTATACTTTTCAAGTTATTCACAAATAGCTACTTTAAAAGTGGACACTTAGTGCAATTTTCACAGTTCCTGGGGGAGGTAAGTTTTTGTTAGTTTTACCAGGTAAGTAAGACACTTACAGGGTTCAGTTCTTGGTCCAAGGTAGCCCACCGTTGGGGGTTCAGAGCAACCCCAAAGTTACCACACCAGCAGCTCAGGGCCGGTCAGGTGCAGAGTTCAAAGTGGTGCCCAAAACGCATAGGCTAGAATGGAGAGAAGGGGGTGCCCCGGTTCCGGTCTGCTTGCAGGTAAGTACCCGCGTCTTCGGAGGGCAGACCAGGGGGGTTTTGTAGGGCACCGGGGGGGGACACAAGCCCACACAGAAATTTCACCCTCAGCAGCGCGGGGGCGGCCGGGTGCAGTGTAGAAACAAGCGTCGGGTTTGCAATGTTAGTCTATGAGAGATCAACGGATCTCTTCAGCGCTGCAGGCAGGCAAGGGGGGGGCTTCCTCGGGGAAACCTCCACTTGGGCAAGGGAGAGGGACTCCTGGGGGTCACTTCTGCAGTGAAAGTCCGGTCCTTCAGGTCCTGGGGGCTGCGGGTGCAGGGTCTTTTCCAGGCGTCGGGACTGAGGTTTCAGAGAGTCGCGGTCAGGGGAAGCCTCGGGATTCCCTCTGCAGGCGGCGCTGTGGGGGCTCAGTGGGGACAGGTTTTGGTACTCACAGTCGTAGAGTAGTCCGGGGGTCCTCCCTGAGGTGTTGGTTCTCCGCCAGCCGAGTCGGGGTCGCCGGGTGCAGTGTTGCAAGTCTCACGCTTCTTGCGGGGAGATTGCAGGGTCTTTAAAGCTGCTCCTTGAAACAAAGTTGCAGTCTTTTTGGAGCAGGTCCGCTGTCCTCGGGAGTTTCTTGTCTTTTTTCGAAGCAGGGCAGTCCTCAGAGGATTCGGAGGTCGCTGGTCCCTTGGAAGGCGTCGCTGGAGCAGAGTTCTTTGGAAGGCAGGAGACAGGCCGGTGAGTTTCTGGAGCCAAGGCAGTTGTCGTCTTCTGGTCTTCCTCTGCAGGGGTTTTCAGCTAGGCAGTCCTTCTTCTTGTAGTTTGCAGGAATCTAATTTTCTAGGGTTCAGGGTAGCCCTTAAATACTAAATTTAAGGGCGTGTTTAGGTCTGGGGGGTTAGTAGCCAATGGCTACTAGCCCTGAGGGTGGGTACACCCTCTTTGTGCCTCCTCCCAAGGGGAGGGGGTCACAATCCTAACCCTATTGGGGGAATCCTCCATCTGCAAGATGGAGGATTTCTAAAAGTTAGAGTCACCTCAGCTCAGGACACCTTAGGGGCTGTCCTGACTGGCCAGTGACTCCTCCTTGTTGCTTTCTTTGTTCCCTCCAGCCTTGCCGCCAAAAGTGGGGGCCGTGGCCGGAGGGGGCGGGCAACTCCAGCAAGCTGGAGTGCACTGCTGGGCTGTGACAAAGGGGTGAGCCTTTGAGGCTCACCGCCAGGTGTTACAGCTCCTGCCTGGGGGAGGTGTTGGCATCTCCACCCAGTGCAGGCTTTGTTACTGGCCAGAGTGACAAAGGCACTCTCCCCATGGGGCCAGCAACATGTCTCTAGTGTGGCAGGCTGCTGGAACTAGTCAGCCTACACAGATAGTCGGTTAAGTTTCAGGGGGCACCTCTAAGGTGCCCTCTGGGGTGTATTTTGCAATAAAATGTATACTGGCATCAGTGTGCATTTATTGTGCTGAGAAGTTTGATACCAAACTTCCCAGTTTTCAGTGTAGCCATTATGGTGCTGTGGAGTTCGTGTTTGACAAACTCCCAGACCATATACTCTTATGGCTACCCTGCACTTACAATGTCTAAGGTTTTGTTTAGACACTGTAGGGGTATCATGCTCATGCACTGGTACCCTCACCTATGGTATAGTGCACCCTGCCTTAGGGCTGTAAGGCCTGCTAGAGGGGTGACTGACCTATACTTGCATAGGCAGTGAGAGGCTGGCATGGCACCCTGAGGGGAGTGCCATGTCGACTTACTCGTTTTGTTCTCACCAGCACACACAAGCTGGCAAGCAGTGTGTCTGTGCTGAGTGAGAGGTCTCTAGGGTGGCATAAGACATGCTGCAGCCCTTAGAGACCTTCCTTGGCATCAGGGCCCTTGGTACTAGAAGTACCAGTTACAAGGGACTTATCTGGATGCCAGGGTCTGCCAATTGTGGATACAAAAGTACAGGTTAGGGAAAGAACACTGGTGCTGGGGCCTGGTTAGCAGGCCTCAGCACACTTTCAATTGTAAACATAGCATCAGCAAAGGCAAAATGTCAGGGGGCAACCATGCCAAGGAGGCATTTCCTTACACTCTGCATTACAGGCGGTGGGGTCTGTGGCTTCCTCCGAGTCCTGCTTGTGTCCTGACCAACTTGGGAGACTGTGGGCCCCTGCCTCTGTACTAGAACCCCTGTGCAACGTATCTGTTGCTCTTGCTTGTTGAGACTTCCTCCAGGAGATCTTCATATGCCAGTAAGTCCCAGCCTCCAGCACTCTGCAACTCGAAGATCAACCCTTGCCCTGCAACTCCTGCGATGTGGACTTCTGTTTTGTTGTGCTGCGGAGGCCTGTGTGTGATTCCCTGTGTTCATCGCCTGTGGGTTACTCAGGGGGGCTCAAACGACTTCTGGTGGCCTTCCTGAGTGCTGAGGGTTAGCCCTGACTCCCCCTCCAAGTACAGCCTCCTGGACCTTGCTGGTCCCCAAAACTATACAAATACCTCTTCAGCTTCTGCTTGCATTTGCCAGTGCTTGCTCGTGACCTGGCTGGTCACTGGTCCTCCTGCAATACGGCGACTGTCAAGAGACAGCTAGCAGGCGACTCCAGGGATCTTCTGCAGCTCCTGGACCCCACAGCTGGACTTCTTCCTCAACCGACTTGCAGGAACTTCATCTCTAGGAGGGTGGTCATTGCCACTTGCACCACCTGGGCACCTCGGAGGGAGCTGGAAACTGGCTCCTTCCTTTTCAAGTCCTCCATGTCCAGAATCCATCCCTGGGTTCCACCGACCTGGTCAACAGGTCACTACGGCAGCTGGACAACCCAAAGCTTCCATTGACTTCTGATAAAGTCCCATCTCCCTTTGGCATCCTGGTTCCCTGGTGTAGGTACTCCTGTCTTGTAGGTATCCTCAGATGGGGCACTCTTCAACCTTCCTCATGTCGTTCGTTTACACTGGAAGGGTCCTGGAACACAAACTCCAACCATTACTTCCCTGTGTTATTACATGGGGCAACTGGGTGGGTAACCTCTCTGCACCTGGTTGCTGGGGACACTTAAACCAGACTTACCTCTGGTGTTTTCATCTACCTACAGCCCCTAGCTAACTACCACATTTACCTTGGTTGGGTTCACTATTTCACACTCCACTTATTTTTAATATATGGTTTGGCCCCTCCACAGGGCCCTGTATATTTTATTCTATTTCTGCTGGTTATTTTGTGTATATATAGTGTGTAGATATCTCCAAAGGGAGATATAACAATGCTAGTCTAGTAGTAGTGCTATAATAAAGAAAACTATTTTTTGCAACATGTGTGATTCTTTCTTGTAAGTTACTGTGACTACGGTGGTATTGCAAGTGCTCTAAATTCCTCCTAGATAAGCTTTAGCTGCTCGACTCAGCTAGCCCTAGAGAGCTTTCGCTATCTGAACACCTATTCAATATCACTAAGGGTTGCCTGGGCTCAGTATAGGGTGCCACACCATAGGTGTACACCATAAACTGAGCCAGCCTCTGTAGGAAGTTGGCTGTGTATATACTATACCAAAATGAGGTATAGTGTGCACAGAGTCCAGGGGTTCCCCAGAGGCTTACGAGAGGCTAAAGTAGATGATACTAATGCTCTTTATTGTGGTAGTGTGGTCAAGCAGTTAGGCTTATAAGAGGGTGTTAGCACAGTTAACAGGTAAGTACACAACTTACGATTCCAGTCTTCGGGCATTAGGATGTCCACAGGTCAAAGTTTAGGCGGACTGCAAAAGTGCACCACCAGCAACACGGGGCTAGATGGGACAGAGGTCAGAGTTGGCGTTGGATTTACAATGGAATCCCATGAGGACTGGGGGTGCCCAGTATAAAGCAGATTACCAGTAAGTACCCGCAGGTTCAGGACACAGGCCTGGTGGATTTAAGTCAGCACGGGGGGTGCACAGGTCTACACCAAACACACATCGTCAGCGGCTCATGGGCGGCCGGGTGCAAACAGAGCAGAGCCGCCCAATGCTTTTCAATAGGGGGACCCCAGGGGTCACAAAAAATGCTGCAGGCTGGGTAAGTTTAGGGAAGCCAAAGGCTGGACAAGTAGGAGAGGTGACCGCTGGGTGTGGCTGGACCGTTGGTTGGATTCCCCAAGGCCAGGGGGCTGCGGGTGCAGGGGTCTCCTTGGGCGTCGTGAATCTTCGTCAGACCTGAACACAGTCGTGGGGGTGGGTCCTCTGGATTCAGGCTGCAGGCGACGTGTTGGCTAGGAGGGGTCCAACCCAGGGTGGACTCTAGGTCGGAATCATCTGGGGACCTTCTCTGGACTGGTGTGCCACCTGGACTCTGGCAGTGGGCGTCGGGTGCAGAGTGAGCAGGGCTTGCGGATCCGGGCAGTTCTGTAGTCCTTTTTGGAGGTTTCTTCTGGACAGGGCCGCTGTTCTCGGGAGTTCTTGGTCCTCTAATGGCCAGGCAGTCCTCTGGGGGTTTGTCGAAGTCGCTGGTCCTCCAGGATGCGTCGCCTTTTTGAAGTAGGCCAGAAGGGCTGGGACCAAGTCCGCTGTTGTCTTCACTGCTGGAGTCGGCTTCGCAGTCCTTTCTTCTGTCTTCTTGAGGTTGCTAGGAATCTGGTAAGTAAGGGCAAAGGGTGCCCCTAAATACTAGATTTAGGGGTGTTACAGGGGTCAGAGGGTAGTAGCCAATAGTTACTGTCCCAGAGGGTGGCTACACCCTGACTGTACCCACTCTCTTTGAGGCGGTAGGCACCTTCCTAACCCTATTGGTTCCTCTCCTCCAAACCAAGATGGAGGGTTCTTCAAGGAGGGTCACTCCAGCTCTGGACACCTTAAGGGTTGTCCCAGCTGAAGCGGTCACTCCTTGTTTTTCCTAATTTACGTGCTGGACATGTACCAAAAGTGGGGCTTGATCCTGGTGGCTGGCATCTCCAATAGATGGAATGCCCTGGGGCACTGTAACAGGAGGGTTGAGCCTTTGAGGCTCACCACCAAGTACTACAGTTCTAGCAGAGGGGAAGTGTAAAGGACATTCACCCAAAACAGGCTTTGTTTCAGACCCCAGAGAGCCACAGGCTCTCACCCCATGGGGTCAGAGCTTGTCTGTTAGTGGCAAGCTGGCAAAGACTGGTCAGTCCTGCACTAAAGGGTTGGGAAAAATACAGGAGGCATCTCAAAGATGCCCTCAGTGTGAATTGTACAATAAATCCAATTCTGGCATCAGTGTGGGTTTATTGTGCTGAGATGTTTGATACCAAACTTCCCAGCCTTCAGTGAAGCCATCATGGAGCTGTGGAGTGCGTTATGGCAAACTTCCAAGTCCATGTACTTACTATGGCCACACTGCACTTACAAAGTCTAAGAATACACTTAAACATTGCAGGGGCATATTGCTCATGCAGCCATACTCTCACCTGTGGTGTAGTGCACTCTGCCTTAGGGCTGTAAGGCCTGCTAGAGGGGTGACTGACCTATGTCATGTCGATTTTACCTTTTTCTACCCATCAGCACACACAATCTGCAATGGCAGTGTGCATGTGCTTGTTGAGTGGTCCCTTAGGGTGGCGCAATACACGCTGCAGCCCTTAAAGACCCTCCCTTGTCACAGAGCCCTTGGTACCACTGGTACCTTTTACAAGGTACTTTGGTGTGTGCCAATAGTGGAAACAATGGTACAGTTTATGGAAAAAACACTGGTGCTGGGGCCTCGTTAGCAGGATCCCAGCACACAGTCAAGTTAACATCAATACCAGGAAAAAGGTGTGTGTTGGGGGGGCGTAACCATGCCAAAAGGAGCACTTTCCTATAGCCTCCTGCAGCTGTGTTACAGATAGCAGCTTCTGTCAAGGGCAGAGCAACAAAGACTGAGTCAGAAAGCACAACAGGCACTTTGTCTTCTGGTATTAGAAACATGCATTAATCAGGACATCAGTGCACATATGGACACATCATAGAAACAGTCAAGTAAATCACAGTAATTTGGCAGATGGTACTTTCTAGAGAGATTCAGGCTGCACTTCACTATCAGACTATGCTGTTGCTTAACATCTCATCTACTGCAACTAATCTAAGCTCAGGCATCAGTAAGGATCTGTTTGATATAGAGAGCACTGAGATGCAGTCATCCTGCTGAAAAAAGTCACCTGTTTTAATAATTTTAACCTTAAAGCCAAACTAGTGGACACTGAAGCTGGATTTTAGTCAGGCACTTGGCTTAGACGAATAAAAACTTACAAAAGTGATGCCTTCTAACTACCTTAGGAGTTACTGGTGGGCGCAAACTGTCAGATGCCTAAGTGGAGGATGTTTATGTTGTACTGCTTCTGACTGAAGGGACTTAAGCATAGGGATGTTGTGGGATGGCAGCTCAGAGCCAAACTTCTTAACTCAGCCATGTCACATGATAGCTTCGATATTGGAGTTGAGTGCATGCACCCTAAAACAATCGCTCCATCACAAAACACTGATTCAATGCCACTGGCTCTGATTATTGTACAAGTGTACATTACATGATTTCCAGAGTGAAGCATGGTTCTTGCTGTCATTGTTTGATCAGAAATCTGTGTAGGTTACAATAATCAGGGTCAGATAGGTTGGGAAACATCTGTGCAAGGCAAATTTTCACTGAGCCTCTGAGCTATATAGAGTGGACACTTATCTGACGCTAAAGCATGATCTAACCTATTTTGTACAAATCTGCTGCTCACTCCTTCAATACGTTTAGCTCCCTGTAACCTGCACGTTCAGCTGAATTCCTTAGTTGTAGGTCAGCAGTAACTCAAGTTTTACATTACTGCATCTTGCACTTTTTACCTTACTTTTGAATATATTTTTTAACTCTGTTCCAAGCTGCACTGCGCAGACAACACTCAAGTCAAATTCCATGGGGACGCCGAGCATATGCCAATGCACAGAATGGAAATACCAGCAGCCCCACTAAGGTTTTATTCCAGAGAATACATTACTTTTGAAAATCTTGGCCAGATCAGATTATGCACTGCTATATTTCTACTTTAAGACTGATACACGAGTTAGAGAACTTTGTGGACTATGTTTAAATCCATTCCCTGATGACACTGAAGAGACTGTCATGGACTAAAAAGTATTTTTGGAGGTAGGTAGGAGGGTCTGCAGTTTCTCTGGCATCACATATGAAGGCTGTTGGAAATAAGCTGAGGGAACAGGGTTTCACAACCAAGACTAACTGCTGCATTGTCTCTAAAATCACTCCAGATGCCGAGAGGGACAGCTTAATCAGGTACTTCCTCTTGGTAACTCAATGCAGTCAGACAAAAATAACCTGCCACAAATAACTTTAAAAACAAATAACAGTCAGCTGACTCGAGTGCTGAAAATACAGACTTTCTAGATGACAATGTTATGAAGCTCTTAATGAAAGCAAGTCATTAATGGTAGAACGCCACAATCTGGACACGATGGGAACAGGGAGTCCAGGATAAAACTAAAAATAAATGATCCCCTATCCTCACCTGGGGTTTGATGTTTACTTTCTTGGCTGCATTCTCGTTCAACCATTTTACATCGATCTCGCAGTCAAAGTGTCCAATATTGCAAACAATGGAATCGTCTTTCATTTGTTCAAAGTGTCTGAGAATATAAAGAAAGTGAGCAAACTTAGAATCAACAAACACTTCCGCTGCGTCATCCTCCCTTTGACAGACTCACTAACCATCAAGGAAGGACATGTAAATCCCTCTTGATGGGTCTATTTTAATTTTCCAAGAGAACAAAGTTTTTTTATGTTTATTCTTTAGGACTAGATTGCAGGTAAAATTAATAACCAAAGTAACCAGTGCCCTGGTTTGATCTGAAGTAAGTGTCTGAGACTTGCTTTGATGCATGTGAAACAGGTGGGATAGATTTAAAAAACCTGGCATTTGCAAGGGTCTCACTTTTTACCCACCAGATGACTGATGAACTTGACAGTACTCAGAAGACAGACAATGCATAGGTAGCTGAAATGTGTCATGAGCTTCACGTATTTGGAAACGGGGCAGTAAGATACGACTTAGACCCCAAAGTCCAAATAGTAGCCCTGCCGAATTACCATAGGAAACAATTGTATTTTTGCAATCAGGGGTAAAGTGCAGCAGAAAAAAAGGTTGTCCATGAAAACAAAGGGGCATGTCACTAGGAAAACTAGCAGAACAGATGCAAATGAACCAATATGATCAGCAAGAAGTGGGCAGGGCAAAATAGTTTTTTGATAAAGACTGAGCAGAGGAGTAAATTAATAAAGACTGAGAAGACGAAATTCAATCTGCATTACATTCAGGAATATACCCATCTTCACTACAAAAACGAAGCTCCCAAAAAAGTCCCCTTTGGGATTATGGAAAACAAAAGTTAACAGATGACCACAATGAACATCACAGGGAACTGTTAAAGGGGAACCAGAAAAGGTTGCTCCTCAAAGAAAATGAATTAACCCACCAGAGGTATAGGTAGACAAAGTTAAACTTTTTAAAATTCACTTTTCTTAAACATTCATTAAAATCTAACGAGCACTTCACTGTATTTTTTAATAAACATTACAAATAGTACTTTAACTGTTCCAGTAGCTTGCCCAAACCAAAATTTGAAGATTTATCGTTGTTTTCCCAAATTCTGCTTTTCTAATGTGACAGCTACAGCCCTTCACAGTGAAAATAGCTTTTGAGGGGGTGAGTCACTGTAGGTATATGACAACACTAAATTGTTGCCTTACCACTTTTAAATACTAGACACCTTACTTGTGTGCTACAAGGCCTACGTAGGGGTGAATTATTTAGTATATAAAATAGGTTTCTTTTGTGTCAAAAAGGATTATTTTCAGAGGTTTGCTTGCAGGTTAAAAAGCAGCAATAGCCAGGCTACACAGCAATAGTCCTGAAACCATCTGTTCTTTGTCATCATAGTGGATAGCGTAACATGTGTTGCAGTCTATATATGGCATTGAACTTTTCCATGGCACTGGAGTATTTCTTGCAGCATATGGTATGGACTTACTGGAAAATAAAATAGGCCAATTAGGAGTTAACTATTTTACCATGTTTTAAGGGTCAGAGCACATACTGGACAAGTCAGTAGTGCCCATCTGTGCAGAATTTAAAAAACAGCGATAGTATTCAGCAAACAATTGGGAGGATCACACAAAATAAGCACTTTCTCACAAACAAGAACTACATTATTTGAGATGAATATCTTTTCCAGGAGAGCTGCAACAATCTTGGAAATCTTCAGCAGAGTGGCTGCAGAATTTGCAAATACAAAAAAAGTGTCTCTTACAAGTTATCTGCTGTTTCCAAGCCTTTGTAAATGAACTTAGAATGTCTTTAAAGCTCTCATTTCTTAGGGCTGGGCATACGCAGTTGCTCCTCTGGCAGGTTCACTTGTTTTGATTGTAGTGATAAACAGTTATTAAGTAGATTTCTAAAAAGTACATGTCAGTTGTCAATACAAACATTAAACACAGTAATAGGACTGTATCACTGAAAGGTAACAAATACCCTGTGTGGCATTAACATCTTTGTAGATGTCCTTGCAATGTGTGTATTCTCTGGATATTAAAGTACACTGTCAAAATAATACGTGTTGTATAACATTACTTTTACAATCTGTATTGTGGCCCAGAGCTCTTTACTTTGAGAAAAACCTGGAAGCTGACCATATGTTGATTCTTATGATTGCTGCATCAAGAGGCTTTTTACACATCGTAGGTGAATCTGTTCAAAGATCTGTGCTGACTGTCAATGGCTTAATAATAAGTTAGAAACATGTGTTCGTATTTTCTTGCTCCACATTCTAAAAACCACATGAGCATTCCTTTGTTAAACTATAAACATATGATTGAATGACAAATATGGTCTATTGACTATAGTTGACCTCGTAACAATACATTGAGCCTATATTGAAACTGCTTGAGCACATACTATTCAACAGGTGAATGTAATCAGCAAGCACCCTGTCAAAATGTATTCTACTCCAATTTGGAAACGTGGACGGAATGAAGGTTTAAGCAAGGTATGCATAAATAAATCATATCAAACGACAACATTTAACAGAAATACAGCAGTGAATAGATAGAAAGAAGGTATTACAAAATGAAAACAATAGTATATAGATAGAGCAAAGAGAAAAGCAGAGCTCACTATTAAAGGATGGCACAATTAAGTTCACGGTGAAGATGTTCTTCCAAGTTTCAATTGCATCAGTGAAAGAAGTCCACTAAAAAGGGGCAGGAACCAATAGAACGGCTCACTGGGACACAAACAGCTACCAGTAGAACTGTGTGTAATGCAAGCCCACTTGGATTAAATTTGTGACGGAAAGAGACACAGACATTAGATGGAGTGGGAGAAAGGCACATGGGTGGTCCACAGTTAGAGACTAAAGATCTGAAAGTTACACAACTTAACAGTGCAGATGCAGACTGACGAAAGTGGATTCAAACTGTCCTATGAGAAGTATCCATACCTGCCGTCTATAATGCCAGTGCACCCTGTGGTGGTAACAAAGATATTTCCCTCTTTGCAAGCTTCGTCCATGGTAGTAACTTCATAACCTGAAAGGAAAAAACATTTTAGTTCAAGCAAAGTGAAACATCCTCACAACGACGGTGCGCAACTGACCCAGAAGTCCACTTCAGAGATTAAGTCAATAAAAAAAAATGAACAATGATCCACAAGTCAGCCTCAGTGACTCACTAGTTAAAGCAAAATGTTTGTGTAGGAAAGTGCACTCCTTCTTGGCGCGGTTACCCCCATTTTCTGTCCGTGTGTTTGACTGTGTCCACTGGGATCCTGCTAACCAAGACCCCAGTGGTTATGCTCTCTCCCTTCTAACTTGGTAACTACCATTTTCTTCCCACAATTGGCATACTGGTCCCCCCCCCATGTAAGTCCCTAGTATATGGTACCTAGGTACCCAGGGCATTGGGGTTCTAGGGGATCCCTATGGGCTACAGCACTTATTCTGCCACCTATAGGGAGCCCATGGAAAGAGTTCTGCAGGCCTGCCATTGCAGTCTGCGTGAAACAGGTGAATGCACCCGTTTTCACTACAGGTCACTGCACCAGGTCACTATAAATTCACCCCTATGGTAGGCCCTCTCAGCCCAGAAGGCAGGGTGCAGGTACATGTGTGTGAGGGCACCCCTGAACTAACAGAGGTGCCCCCACTAACTCCAGATCCATTTTCCTGGACTTTGAGAATGCGTGACCCCATATTACGTGTGTGCTGGACTTAGATCACTACCTATGTCCAGTTACATAATGGTAACTCCGAACCTGCGCATGTTTGGTATCAAGCATGTCGGAATCATGCCCCAATACTGTTGCAAGTATTGGAAGTATGACTCCATGCACTCTGGGGGCTCAGAGGATCCCCATTATTGCTACAAGTCTTACAGGGTTTTCCGGGCAGCCCAAGCTGCTGCCACCAATCAGACAGGTTTCTGCCCTCCTGCTGCTTCATCTGACCAAGCCCAAGGATTTTCTTTGGGAGAGGGGTGTTACACCCTCTTCCTTTGGAAATAGGTGTCTGGCTTGGGAGGGGTAGCCTCCCGAAGCCATTGGTATTCTTTGAAGGGCACATTTGGTGCCCTCTGAGCATTAAACAGTCCACACCGGTTCAGGGACCCCCCAGTCCTGCTCTGACACGAAACTTGACAATGGAAAGGGGAGTGACCACTCCCCTGTCCATCACCAACCCAGGAGTGGTGCTCAGAGCTCCTCCAGGGGGTTCCTGGGTTCTGCCACCTTGTTTCCAAGTTTGGCAGGGAACTGGCAGCATCTGAGTGGCCAGGCAGATGACGTCAGAGCCCCCTCCCGATAGGTGCTTACCTGGCTACGTGACCAATCCCCCTTTCAGGGCTATTTAGGGTCTCTCTCTCTTGGGTGGGTCCTCAGATTCGGCTTGTAAGACTCCAGCAGGATTCCTCTGCAACCTCCACTTCAACTTCTAGCCACTGGGACGGTAACTGCTCCTGCCAGCTTTGCAACATTTCCCCGGCCATGCATCCTCAGAAGACAGCAACTCTTCAGCCTGCACAAGAAGGAATTTCCTTTCGAGTGAAGGGGTCACTCCCCTGCATCCGCAGGAACCTGCTGCAAACAACGACTGGGTGCGTGGATCTCCCCTCATCTTGAGTTGCGTGGATCCTGCATCACGGGTGGTGGTCCAGAGTAGTCCTCTTGGTCCCCTCTGCTAGCTGTCCAATCTTGGTGGAGGTTAGCCCCTGCCTTCCCACGCAGGACAGTACCCCTGTGCACTGAATCTCTTGCAGCTGCCAAGGCTTGTTTACATCTCCTACAAGGGATCTTCAGGAGATGTGTAGCTCCAGTCCCCAGCACTCCTGCCTGTGATGCTCAGCCTTCTGCATTGCTCTGCTGCGGCGTGGGATCCACTTTCCGTATTGTTGCTTGGGCATCTTCTGCGACTTGTGTCCCTATCCTGTGGGTGCTGCCTCTGCTCCTGTGGAGACTCTGCAATGCCCAGGGTCCCCTGTGGCTTCCTCTCCTGGGTTGAGTCCTCCTGGCCCTTGATGGTCCCCGGCAGCACCACTTTTCCACTAACCACGAGTTTGCCTTTGACAAAAGTTTGTTGGTGGAATTCCTGCACTGACACCAGTCTGCAATCTTCACTTCAGCGTGGGACATTTTCTGCATCCATCAGGAACTCTTCTCTGGCTCCAGGGCTGCAGTACTAACCAGCTCTTCCTCACCATCGACCAACTCCTGCAAGTACAGCTGGGTTGGTAGTAGCTCCTATTCCTCCTGGACTCCACTGACTTTTGGACTTTGACCCCTCTCTCCAGAGGTCATCATCTTCAGGAATCCACTGCTCGTTTCTTGCAGTCTTGTCTGGGTGTCTTTTTCCTCCTTTAGGGTGGTTTGGGGAAAATCCAGTGATTTGCTCCTGCTTTCCTGGTTGCTGGGGGGTGCAGAGTTACATACACCTCTGGTTTTCTAGTACTCCCAGCTCCCCTTTACATATTCCACTTGCCTAGGTTGGAAGCCCTGTGCTCGTATTCCATATTTTTTAGTATATGGTTTGGGGACACTATTGGTTATTGCTATTTGCACTGTTTTCTAACCTTTTCTATGCCTATTTCTGATTGTTAGTGTATTTATATTCAGTGTATTCCTTACCTCCTATAGAAGGGTTGCCCTTCTAGCATTTTGTTGTATTGTGTCCTAAAAATAAAGTACCTTTATTTTTGTACAACTGAGTGTTTTCTTTCATGTGTGTGAGTACTGTGTGACTACAGAGGTATTGCATGAGCTTTGCACGTCTCCTAGATAAGCCTTGGCTGCTCATCCACAGCTACCTCTAGAGAGCCTGGCTTCTAGACACTGCCTACACTTCACTAAGAGGGGGTACCTGGACCTGGTATAAGGTGCAAGTACCTTACGTACCCACCACACACCAGGCCAGCTTCCTACAGTTTGCTTGCAAAAGACTGAAGACAGATGAAAACTTCAGCTGTACTGAGCGATCACGGCTATGACAAAGTGGCTGCTCTCTAGAATATTAAGACTAGATCTGCTCAGCTCATCATTTGAGAGTTTTTCGGCCACACATTTGCCCCCCCCCCCGCAAACAAGGGAGTCACATCACAAAAATAAATGCCCTTTTCAAATTCAGTCAATTCAGATACTGAATGTCTAAGTTGACATTGGTCACGTTCCTTTCACAGCCACCAAAAACCCCAAAATTAAAGCATGTTGTAAGTCACTTGAAGAAATTGGGCATGTAAAGTAGAAAGGAAACGGTTACTTACCCAGTAGACATCTGTCCTTGGCACGTAGTGCTGTAGATCCACATGCTTTGCATTATCCTGGCATCTAGTGTTGGGTCTGAAGTGCTACAAGTTCTTTTTCTTCCCAGAATAAGTTTTTCCAGTCACTGGATCGAGTGACTCCTCCCTCTTGGTAATACTGCGCATGGCAGCAAGTAATTTGTTAGATTTTTATTTACCAGCAGGTGGGTGAGAAAGCGGAATGAGAAGGGAGTATGAGAAAAGCTGTTCATACAAGTGTATCTACCTATGTACAAACAGATACAAATACTAACTGCAACAGCCATAGGCGTCCGGGGAGGATGGTAGGCGCTTGTGAGTCTACAGCACTACATACCATGAACAGAGGTCTACTGGGTAAGTAATCTTTTCCATTCGGTGGCATGCGAGGCTGTAGATCCACATGTTTGCACAGATTGTAGGGCAGTCCCTGCAAAAAGCAGTGGCTAGCCTGTGGGAGTTGCAGTTGTCTGCAAAAGTGTTCTTAGGACAACTTGTCCTACATTTTGCTTGCTGTTGTGCTTGTACATCTACACAATAATGCTTTGTGAATGTGTGGTGTAAACCAAGTAGCTGCTCTGCATATGTCAGCTAAAGGAATATTTCCCAAAAATGCTCTAGCAGCACCTTTTTCACTAGTGGAATGCGCACTAGTAGTTTGTAGCAATTGTCTTTTTGCCTTAACAGAACATGTTTGTATACATTTAACAATCCATCTAGCTATGCCATTTTTTGAAATTGGATTGCCCTTGAATGGAAAAGCAAAAGTCACCAAGTTATTTTGTTTTCCTACCTTTTGTTCTGTCAATATAGTACGAGTGCCCTCTTTCCATCTAAAGTGTGGAGTGCCCTCTCTGCTACTAACAGATTGTTGGGGGGGAAAAAGTGGCAAATCAATGGTTTGATTGATTATGAAATTGAGACACCACTTTTGGTACGAATCTTGGATTTGTGTGAAGGACCACCTTACACTCATTTTTGAGGACCGGCGCTTATTCTTCTGCCCCAAGCATTTGCTGTGAGCAAAAGACACATGAGAAAGATGGAGGAAGAGAAAAACGAAAATGCGTCACAATGGGAGAAAGTAGAATGCTGAAGGAGTGAGCTGAAGGGGCAGGGAGTGGCTTTAAATGGATTGAAGAGGCCCGAGATGGCTTCGGGATTATACTGCCTCAATATTCCATGTTCCCACATTTAATTGCAGCAGCCGCGTGTTTAGGAGGAGGGCTTTCAGCACCTGTACATTTTTATTTACAAATTAGGCACTGCTTATCCTTATGAATTTGAAAGAAAGGTTCCTCTGGAACTAATGCCTGGAGCTCACGGACATGTCTAAGTGATGTGATTACAACCAGAAAAGTTACCTTCCATGAAAAAAACTGAATTGGACATGAGTGAGGTGGCTCCAAAGGAGGGCCCATGAGCTTAGTGAGTACAATGTTAAGATTCCACAATGGAACAGGTGAAAATCTAGGTGGAAATACACTTAAGTCCTTCCCTGAAAGTTTTTATAATAGGAATTCTAAATAATGGTATGTGTTATCTATTTTCTAAGTATGCAGCTATAGCGGCAAGATGTAATCTGATTGCATTGTAAGGCAAGTTAGTTTGCTGCAAATGAAGCAAGCAGCAAATTATTTCTTGGACAGATGCCTTAATTGGATAAATGTGTTTGGACTGGCAGTAGCAAACAAAATGCTTCCATTTTGCTACATAACATTCTCTAGTTGTCAGTCTGCGCGCCTCCTTCCATATTTCCATACATTCAGGAGGTAAATTAAGATAAGTAAATTCTATGGCTTCAGGAGCCATATCACTAAATTGAGCAATTTGGGGTCTGGATGCCTGATCTGTGTGATCCTGTGAGAAGATCCAGCATGTTGTGAGCTTCTCATGAGGATCTTGCAAGCGGTCCACAAGTGTTGTGAACTAAGGTTGTCGTGCCCATGTAGGCGCTACCAGTATCCTAGTTAGTGACGTCTGTTTGAACTTGCAAACCAGAAATGGAATGAGTGGGAGAGGGGAAAAGCGTAAGCAAATATCCCTGACCAGTTCATCCATACAGCATTGTCCTTGAAGAGGGTGAGGGTACCTGGACACGAAGTTTGGGCATTTTTGCGTTCTATTCTGTGGCGAAAAGGTGTTTGAGGATATCCTCACCATTGGAAGTATTTTTGAAGGACTTGTGGGTGGAGTTACCATTTGTGGACTTGTTGATGCATCCTGTGGAGCAGGTCTGCAAAGGCATTGTCGTCCTTGGGAGGTACTCTACTAGTAGGTGAATGTGGTGGTGATGAACCTATTTCCATATTGTTTTTTGCCAGTTGTGATAACTGGAAAGATCGGGCCTCCCTCTGTTTTCGTAGATAATACGTGGCTGTCATTCATAGTGTCTGTCCAGACTAGGACAACTATGTGTGAGGTAGGAAAGCTTTGAGGGCTAGAAACAGCTTGAAGCTCCAGATAGTTGATGTGAATGGAACAATTTGTGCAATCCCAAAGACCTTGCACTGTGAAGTTTTGAAAATGTGCTCCCCAACCTGTCAAGAATGCATCTGTGGTCAGAATGAGTCGAGGCACAGTGTCTCGAAAGGGCTCCCCTCCTAAGAAGCTTAGCGGAGTTCCACCATTGCAGAGTGGTAAGTCTGGCGGTCTTACTAGATCCTGAAGTCAACCCTGTGACAGACCACTGATGACACGACATTGCTGTAGCTGAAGCACATGGAGTCTGGCATAGGGTACGACAGCAATGCAGGATGACATACTTAAGAGCCACATTACAGTTTTGACTGTGTGAGTGTTACTGTGTTGAAAGTGAGTAAGCAGATACTGGAAGCTTTATAAACCAGCTGCAATGGAGTATGCTAACCCTGGTGGAGTGTTGAGAATGACCCCTAGATATGGTTGAACCTGGAGAGACTGAAGATGAGATTTTACAAAGTTGATTGTGGACCCCAACGAGTGAAGAAGGTTCACTGTAATTTATGTGTGGGTGTGGGACTTACACAGTTGTCCAGGTGTGTAAAGACAAATCTTTTGTCATCTGAGATGTGCTGCAATCACTGCTAGGCATTTGGTAAACATCCTGGTAGCAGTTGTGACCCCAAAAGGTAGAACACTGAACTCAATGTTTGCCAGCAATCACAAATCTTAAATATATGTGTTGTGTTGGATGGATGGAAAACTAAGTATGCATCTCTGAGGTCTAAAGCGGTCATTAAATCTCCCTGTTGAAGGAGTGAAATGACATCCCTGAAGAGTGAACATGTGGAAATATTCTGAAAGAATGTATTGATTTAGAGGCCTGATATCTAAGATGGTTCTGAATGACCCATCCTTTTTTGGAATTAGGAAATATAGCAAACATACTCCAGTTCCTTGATACTTGGGTAGAATTGGTTCTATAGCCCCTGTTGAAAGGAGAGCTTGTACCTCTGAGGAAAGTGAGGTGTTCTTGAGATATCCTGTGTGTGTGAGGAGGGGTGTTGGGAAGTGTGGTTGTAAGCTCCATGAAATAACCATGTTGGATAATGGAGAGGACCCTTTGGTCCTATCTCATTTGTGTCCATCGAGAATAAGAGTCCTGAAGATGTCCCCCAACTGGTGTTCTATGGGGATTGGGTATGTTGAGGCAGTCACTGTTTTATTGTAGAACCTGAGCCCCAAGAGTTTATCACCCCTGTCTCTGAAATGATGACCTCCAAATGCTCTTCTGAAAGAGCCTCTGGTATAGGAACATGAGGCATGTTTGGTTTGAGAGGGGGAAGGTTCTGATGAAGCTGTTGATTTGTATCCCCCTCTATAGGGTGGGTGCGAAAAAACATCCTCTGTGACTGAAGAGTTCCCATGGCTTTTGCAGTGCCTGTGTTCTTTTTTAGTTTTTTTCAAGGTGGTATTAACTTGCAGACGAAAGAGGTTCTTTTTAAAAAGGCATATTCAAAACTGCTTGCTGTACTGCGGGCTCAAACCCAGAACACCTAAGCCATGCACATCTTCTGATTAGGAAACTTGTGTCTATGCCTCGAGCTGCGGTATCGGCTGCATCCAGCTTACATCTAATGGAGTTATCGGCAATGGTTGGCCCCCTCTGACAAATGGTTGACCACGTTTGCGATGCTCCTATGGAAGATATTGGAGCAGCTCCTCCATTTCATCCCAGTGAGCTCTGTCATATCTAAAGAGTAGGGCTCAGGAATTGGCTATCCGCCAATGATAAGCGGCTTGCCCAGCTACTCTTTGGCTGCTGCATCAATCTTTTTACTATCTTTGTTAGGTGGGGAAGAGTCTCCAGTGGCCTGGCTATTAGCTATTTCCCTGGCTGTAGTAGCCACTAGAGCCTGGCGGCACTTGTGATCTGATAAAGGGTCAGAAGGAGATGGTTTGTATTTTTTATCTACCCTTGGCATTATTATTCTAGAACAGACAGGCTCTTGGAAAATGTTTGCATGCCACATCATACCTAAGAGAAAAATCCTGTTCAATAGGATCCTTATGTAAAGGTACATTATGATACACAGGTGCCATAGCAATGACTTGTTGGTAGCTAGTAATATCCTCTGGAGTGGAAGGACTAGCCGGATACAAGTCTGGATCAGTATTAACTTGGTCTGGATCATAAGAATTCCAGGGATCCTGACCTGGTGGTAGCTCCTCCATAAAGTGTTCTTCAAATAATGACGACCCTTGTAGAGTGTGGTCTCCCTCAGTTGGAGAAGTAGGAGAATGAGACAGAGGAGAAGTAAGTGAAGGTGAAGGAGGGAGAGGAGGAGGAAGATGAAGAGGAAAAACAAGCTCCTCTGTGGAAACAGTTTCTCTTAAGAAGTTTTTTTTTTTTTTTTTTTTTTAAAGTGGTGGGGTGTCCAGGAGCTCCTGGAAGGTTAGCTTCCTTTTAAAAGTAACTCAAGGAAGCTACAATTCATCCTGTGCCTTCCTGAATATATATTTTGTGCTGTCTAGCATCCACTATCTCTAATGTGGGTTGAATAGGCGAAGGTGTGGTGGAGGAGTGGCTTGAATCTAAATGCTCCACAGGAACATGTTCCTTTGTTTCCTGCGCCAAAATTATCAGTCAGATCTTTTAAGATGCCAAACTCAAACCCAAAGATTGTTGGCTTGTATCCGATGCGTGGATGTAGAGTGCTTGGTGGTGGAAGGTCAGACTAAAGTTGATTAGGTCGAGCCGAAGATGAAGCCCTGTCTTCATGGTTTTTGGTGCCGAGCCGATGGGCAAGGCAACCGAAGTTTATTTCAGAGACCGACCATGGCTTGAATGCAGTGGTGGTCCAGTGACCTCGGTATGGAGTCTTTTTGGAGGTTTTGTGGTAAGAGGTGGGGCCACTGTACTCACTATTCGCGCTCATGTCAGTTCTCGGCTCCCGATGTCAGATTGGATGACTGAAACAGATTTCTCAATGGAGATGGCTTCTTGGTGGGGCTCTTCCTGCGCATGCTCTTCTCCGAAAATAACCAGGGTGCCATCTGGAGATCTGCGCGCCATCTCTAGCACAAACTTGGAGCTTCTTCTTAGACCACAACAACCAACATGCCTAACAGGTAGCCTCTTGATGGTCCAGCGAGAGGCACAAGTTAAACACCTAATGACGATGGGTGTAAGGGTAATTCAAATGGCACATAGGAGGCGAACCAAAATGGTGTCTGTTCCATAGGGCTTACATTCTTTCTGGTGCCAAAGGTTTCAAGGCTTAACGGCCCGACTGACCTCAGTCACGAAGAGCGGACAGTTGAAAAAACTGCAACTTACAAATGAGAAATAGTCGATGGGAGTGTCAGAAAACCTGATTAAATGTACAATACCGCTGAATAGAAAAATCTTGGAACGGGCGAGTCGAAAACAGAGCAAAGAATTACACGTCAGAACCCGAAGGGGGATAGAAACCACTAGACACCAGGGAGTTTTTATTTTTTATTTGGAAATTGGCATAAGGGAGAGACCCCTTGGGCAAGGGTCGTTCCCAGGTGGGGCATTTTTTTTTTTTTTTTTTTTTTAAAGGCCTCCCCCCCACAACCCCCCCCCCGGGGGCAGAAACCTCTAGGCACCAGGGATTTTTTTTTAAAGAGGTGGGGAGCGACCCCTTAGGCAAGGGTCGCTCCCCTAGGGTGCAAATTACATTTAGGCCATTTCCGGCTTCCTTCGGCGGCAGATTGGCCTATTTTTATGAGGCCAATCTGCCCACAAGGAGGAGAGAAACCACTAGACACCAGGGAGTTTTTTTTTTTTTTTTTCTTCGTGAATTTCACGCAAGGGGAGCGACCCCTTAGGCAAGGGTTACTCCCCTGGAGGGGCAAATTGTATTTAGGCCATTTCTGCCGTCTTTGGGGGCAGATCGGCCGATTTTAGGTTGGGGGCAGAAACCACTAGGCACCGGGGATTTTTTTTTTTTGCGCCAATGTCACGCAAGGAAAGCGACCCCGTAGGCAAGGGTCGCTCCCAGGATGGGATCAAATTTATTTTAGGCCATCTCTGCCCCCCCTGGGGGCAGATCAGCCTTTTGTTATTAGGCCGATATTCACCCAGGGGGGCAGAAACCTCTAGGCGCCAGGGCAATTTTTTTTTTTTTTTAGATGGAGAGCGACCCATTAGGCAAGGGTCGCTCCCCTGGGGGGCAAATTGTATTTAGACCATTTTTGCTCCCCATGGGGGCAAATCGGAAGATTTTAGGTCAATCTACCCCCAAGGGGGGCAGAAACTAGGCACCGGGGATTTTTTTTTTGCGCCAATGTCACGCAGTGGGAGCGACCCCGTAGGCAAGGGTCGCTCCCCGGGGGGCCATATTTATTTTAGGCCATTTCTGCCCCCCCTGAGGCCGGCTGAGCTAGAGGACAAAATCCACAGGTAGGCACTTTGTAAAAAAAAAAAAAAAAAAAAAAAAAAAAAAAAAAACTGTTTTCTATGAAAAAATTTGATGTGTCCACGTTGTGTTTTGGGCCATTTCATGTCGCGGGCGCTAGGCCTACCCACACAAGTGAGGTATCATTTTTATCGGAGACTTGGGGGAACGCTGGGTGGAAGGATATTTGTGGCTCCTCTCAGATTCCAGAACTTTGTCACCGAAATGTGAGGAAAATATATTTTTTTAGCCAAATGTTGAGGTTTGCAAAGGATTCTGGGTAACAGAACCTGATCAGAGCCCCACAAGTCACCCTATCTTGGATTTCCCTAGGTCTCTAGTTTTCAAAAATGCACAGATTTGGTAGGTTTCCCTAGGTGCCAGCTGGGCTAGAGGCCAAAATCTACAGGTAGGTACTTTGCAAAAAAAAACTTCTGTTTTCTGTCAATAAATGGGACGTGTCCACGTTGTGTTTTGGGGCATTTCCTGTCGCTGGCGCTAGGCCTACCCACACAAGCGAGGTATCATTTTTATCGGGAGACTTTGGGGAACATAGAATAGCAAAACAAGTGTTATTGCCCCTCGTCTTTCTCTACATTTTTTCCTTCCAAATATAAGAGTGTGTAAAAAAGACGTATATTTGAGAAATGCCCTGTAATTCACATGTTAGTATGGGCACCCCCGGAATTCAGAGATGTGCAAATAACCACTGCTCCTCCCTCAACACCTTATCTTGTGCCCATTTTGGAAATACAAAGGTTTTCTTGATAGCTATTTTTCACTCTTTATATTTCAGCAAATGAATTGCTGTATACCCGGTATAGAATGAAAACCCACTGCAGGGTGCAGCTCATTTATTGGCTCTGGGTACCTAGGGTTCTTGATTAACCTACAAGCCCTATATATCCCCGCAACCAGACGGGATAATGCTATCAGAAATCTGACATTGCAGGAAAAAGTTACAGAGTAAAACATAGAAAAATTGCTGTTTTTTTTCACCTCAACTTCAATATTGTTTTTCAGTTATTTTCTGTAGGAAACCCTTGTAGGATCTACACAAATTACCCCTTGCTGAATTCAGAATTTTGTCTACTTTTCAGAAATGTTTAGGTTTCTGGGATCCAGCATTGGTTTCAAGCTCATTTGTCACTAACTGGAAGGAGGCTGAAAGCACAAAAAAATCGTAAAAATGGGGTATGTCCCAATAAAATTCCAAAATTGTGTTGAAAAATTGGATTTCCGATTCAAGTCTGCCTGTTTCTGAAAGCTGGGAAGCTGGTGATTTTAGCACTGCAAACCCTTTGTTGATTCCATTTTCAGGGGAAAAAAACCACAAGCCTTCTTCTGCAGCCCCTTTTTCCCATTTTTTTTTTTTTTTTTTTTAAACGAAATTTTCACTGTGTTTTGGCTAATTTCTTGGCCTCCTTCAGGGGAACCCACGAAGTCTGGGTCCCTCTAGAATCCCTAGGATGTTGGGAAAAAAGGGACGCAAATTTGGCTTGGCTAGCTTATGTAGACAGAAAGTTATGAGGGCCTAATTGCGAACTGCCCCAAACAGCCAAAAAAAGGCTCGCCACAGGAGGGGGAAAAGGCCTGGCAGCGAAGGGGTTAAAAGAACGAAAACCCGCCAAAACCCAAGGCTATATTATGAGATACGTATCATACATCTGTGCTCCTCACCTTCCATCGCCGCTTGGAGGGCATTTATTGGATCAATTTCAGTGATGATCACTCTGGCACCAAAGGCTCGTAGGGCCTGCGAACATCCCTTTCCCACATCTCCGTAGCCAGCTACCACAGCTACCTTGCCCGCAATCATGACATCCGTTGCACGTTTAATGCCATCGATGAGGGACTCTCTGCAGCCATAAAGATTGTCAAATTTACTCTGAAAACAGAAAAAATTATGAGGAAGTTCTTACCAAAAGACCGAGAGAAAAGAATCAAAGTTTGATTTAGAAATTTTTACATTCAAAAAAGATTAATTGTAGTCTGTTCATGTTGCTCATTACCAAGAGTCATAGCCCAACTAGAATGCACGCATCAACAGGTGTGCAAGCTCACTGAGTGGCAGCTAGAATGCAAGCACACCGCTGGGCAGCTGTTCAACTTACAATACCTGCAAGCTTCACTAAATGTGCATGATGCACATCCTAGGAAATCCTGCAATACATGCACAGTAGGTTTGTATTGAGCTTCAACTGGAATGTACGCACAGACATGTGCAACGTACACCAGAGCATATATGTGAACTGAGAAAAGTGAGGAACGCACATGATTTACAAGTGCTCAACAAGCAACACCATGTTTTTCTTTTCAAACGCCCGGAACTAGGTAATAAAGGAATTCTTCGGTAGTTTCTAATAAGGTGAAGCCCAAATGGACTTTAGGCATTAAAAATGTTGAACATTTATCAACGGCTCTATAGCAAACTCACCTTGAAGCCCAAAGATTAAAAAAATGTTAAAATAAAAAATAAGGACTGCCCAAAACAAGGTAACATTTAACTCCAGTTCTAAAAGACTTATTTGGACCAACAAAGCAATTATGGTCTGTAAACAAGGTTGAAAAATAGTCAATAACCCTTAAAAATATTGAACGATCTATAATGTAGTCTCTTTATCGCCACCTAAAAGCCAACAAGTGCACAAAAGTAAATGAACAGCGGCTACTGTGAGGCAGTCGGATACTATTCTAGCAATGGTGTTCATAACATTCAGAGCAATACCACATCTGTATTTCACTACGAAAGGCATAAAGTCTGGGGGGTGGAGATGAGGAGAGAAATATTTTGAGGAAATCAAAGGTTGATTAACCTGTGCGCGATTGCATTGGGAGGCCGGCAGTGTCAATCTTTTAAAGACAAAATATTGACATGCAGATGTAAAAGAAAAAAAAACTTGGCAGGATGACCATACATACCTTGGTTACGGAATCGTTTACATTAATGGCAGGCACCTTCAGAGTACCGCTGGCGTTCATCTTGTACAGGTTGTGCACTCCTGTAGTAGTCTCTTCGGAAATTCCCTTGATTCCTGGTGCAGAGGACATAATGTATCAGTAAGTGCCATTTCTCACAAGATTTCTATGACATGAATCCTGCCGCTCAGGAGTTTACTTGTGTTCTACACCCGCTTGCTACCACAAATTGAGTCAACAGGACTGAGGACAACAGTGCAACTAGTACCTACTTAAATTGCACTCATTTCACCAACCTAAAAATGGTTAAGGCGGAACTAGGCTGGCCATAATTTGAAACATACCTGCAGCTTTCCAAGATCTCTGTAATGAGCCCCTAACGGAATTTTGAATAGCTCAATCTATGCTCGCGCCAAAAGCATGCAATTTCTTTTATGAGAGATCTGAGACCTGTTCAAACCACGTATTCAAGCATCCGGGCTTAACATTCCTTCTGCGAGCCCTGGACCAACCGTGGTCTCGGCCGAAAAGCTTGCCTAAACAGCTGAGGGGCACAAACTGAGCAGATCGAACCTGCTCTACACAACACACCACGCAGACTTCATTTGCCCGGTTCTGCCCAAACCTTTGCACAGAAAGTCCCCAGTGATATCGGTGGCAATTTCTCAGCTCGTGTGTTTGTTAAAACCCTTAAACATCAAAGTGATAGTTTCTAATTAAACAAAGCAGTACTTCAGTAATCCCAAATCCCCCAAAACAATGGCCCGAATTGGGTGGTTCTGCGTTCGAAAAGTTCACGTGAGGATCACCCGATGAGCCTCACCCGTCTGAGGCAGGTGAAGGGAAGCTCGGCAGCAGGCCGAGGGGCAGTGTAAACCCTCATTACTTCTGCCTACTGAAAGCCTCTGCGTGAAGAGGACAAGAAAGTTTAGCTGGGTAGGCGCAGGGGACACAAATGAATGCAGCTCAGTCTGTGGGTCATGCAAGTGGCGTGCTCAATCCTTGGTCACTAGATATCTCTAGCGTCCTACAGGACACAACCATTGCTCCTTCCTTTTCACAGCTGAAGTATACTTAAGGAATCGGAACTTTTCTTAAAATGTTATCCACTACTTATCTCTTATCTGACCCCTCGATATAATTACGTCATTAATTCTGTGCAACTCTGTCAGCATTAAGCACGATTAAATGGCCCATGAGTCCACGCAAGTATACTGACTGGAGCGAACATAAATCACCTGAAGGATAAGACCAACAAAAAATGCAGGTCTCACTATCTCTTGGCACCGTGCATACTCCGTGTTACACATTTGCAGCAACACAATATGATTAGCCTCTGCCAAGCGTGAGCAAAGTTGAAACGCTTCCATCAGCAGAGCATCCACACAAGTCCAGGGGCAAACTGTGCTGGGATGTGTGAGAGTGCGCTTCCTGTTTAAAGGGCTCCCTTGAGCCAGTGAGCTGAAGAGCTCTGGAGATGCACCTGTGTGCCTGTGAGTGGTACTTGACCTGAGAGGATTTTGGCAGCATTTCCAGCAACACCAGATGAATTTTCTTTGTTCTCTACTGATGAAGTTAAAACCAGATGCTTACAGGTTAACATTTTCCGTTCGAGGCATGCTGTGCATAGACTGTAAAGCAGTTCTCCCCTAATCGCTGGCCAGCCTGTGGATGTGGCAGACTGAAAAAGGACATGTAGTACAGCGTGACCAACAATACTTGTTGGCAGGCTAATATGTCTTCTCAGTAGTGCTTAGTGAAAGTGTGTGGTGTGGACTAAGTAGCTGCTTACAAATATCAGCTATTGGGATGTTTTCAAGGAATGCCACAGAGACCCTTTTTTCTGGGAGAATGGGCTCCTAGGAAAATCAAGCATAAGTCTTAGCTTTTAGTAACTGGTTTAAACGCATTTAACTGTCCGTCTGGACATGCCTGATGTTGATAAGGCCTTCCCTTTACGCGGTTCATCAAAAGCAACAAACAAATGTTCAGTTTTACTAAATGGGTTTGTTCGGTCTATATAGTATATTAAGGCTCTTTTGACCTCTACAGTATGAAGAGCCGTGTCTGCAACTATGTCAGGATGTGGAAAGAAAACTGGAAGTTCTATTGACTGGTCAAGGGGGAAATGGGAGACCACCATAGGAAGAAATCTGGGGTTAGTGTGAAGGACCACCTTATCGCTATGAACCTGAAAGAAAGGTTCTTCAAGGTTAATGTCTGAAGCTCACTAACACGCCTTAGTGATGTGATAATGACTACAAGAGCTACTTTCCAAGAGAGAAATTGTAAGGGACATGACTGGAATAACTGGGCCTCGAAAGGGGAGCTATAAGTCTTGAAGACAATATTAAGAATCCATTCTGGGGTTGAGGGCACCTGGGAAGGAATTACTTTTGAGCTCCTCCATAAAAAGCTTCAATGACTTGAATCCTGAAGAGCGGCAATGCCTATTTTGAAGATATGTGACTACAGACACCAGGTGTAGCTGAATGGAAATGAAGGCTAGACCACATGCTTGAATGTGCAGTAGATAGCAAAGAACATTAACTGTCTGCCGGGGGGGGGGGGGGTGAGTCAATGTGCTTTGAGAAGCAGTAACAGACAAACCTCTTCCCTTTTGGCAAAATAGCAGGCCCAGGTTATTGGCTTGCATGCTTCCGTAAGAATGTTCATGCATTCTGTAGGTAGACTGATAATTCTAGGATTTCAGGCGTCAGAACGCAAAGTTGAGACTCTTGAGGTCTGGATGCCCAATTTCTCACTGGTTCTGCATGAGAAGTTGTGTCCTGCTGGGGAGCCTCATGTGCAGAACCAATTACATTTTGAGGGGGAGTAGTGAACCAGGGTTGTCTGGCCCATGTGGGGGGACTAGGACAAAGTTGAGGGAGGACTGCAGTGGCTTCCAAACCACAAATTGAATGAGGGGGAGAGGTGAAAAAGCATAGGCAAATATCCCTGACCAGTTCATCCATAGTGCATTGCCCACGGTCTGTGGGTGTGAGAACCTGGATGTGAAGTATGGGCATCTTGCGTTTTCTGGTGTAGTGAAGAGGTCCAGGTCCTGAAACTCCCATCAATGGAAGCAGTGAAAGAGGACTGTTGGGTGGAGTTCCTACTCGTGGATTTGTTGCTGCATCCTGAGAGCCGCTAAAATCTTTGCCCACTCACAAGAGGCAAACCATCAACAGGTGGATCCTGTGGTGGAGTGTCCAGTGTCAGATGAATGGAGCTAACAGGGAAAGCTTAGGGGAGCAAGTGCCCCCTCCTTCTCAATGTAATCATGTTGGTTATATTGTCTGTCTGTATGAGGACTAACGTGCCCTGTATGAGGGGAAGGAAGGCCTTTAAAAAAATTAAAAAAAACAGATGGAAAACTAGCAGCTGCAAATAGTTGATGCAGGTCTCTCTGGTTGGGACCCCAATGGTCCTGGATAGTCAGGTTTTGTAGGAGCACCACCCAGAGGGTTGCATCTGTTGTGACTGATCTTCAGAACTGGGGTGAGAAACAGCATGCTTAACAACGTGCTGTGTTGCACCACTGCAGTGAGCCTTGTGTTTGGGGAGTGATCAACACTAGATCTTCCGAATGACCCTCTCCGAGACCAAAGATGCAAAAGCATTCCTGCAGCAGGCGCATGTGCAATCATGAGTGGGGTATTATGGTGATGCAGGATGCCACTATGCCTAGGAGACAAATGACTGTCCATACTGATTGTCTAGGGGTGGGTGGGGGTGTGGGTGTTGTGTATGTGTGGAGTGGGAGGGGGGGAATTTAACACAAGGCTTCATGGGACCACAGATTCCTCATATGGCCTGGAGACATCGAAGGGGGAGGATTATATACACTTCCAACATACACCTTTTGGGGAGGCCTTGCATAGACTGCTGATCTCCAGATCCTTGGTTTTTGCCAAAGAATTTAATGCCCTAGGTGCCTCTCCCTTCACTACATTTAATGGTCTTCAAAAGGGTAGTGAGACTGGCTACTTGTTAGTGTCAGAGGACCTAGCAAAGTGGATACTTGACCATTATGTCTATTTCAAGTATTAGCAACCACAACCCTCTCACTTTAGTGTTGGACCTCACAATGACAGAGGAAAGGGACAGCAGGAGAACCTGGACCCCTGTTATCTGGAAATGGGGTGTCCAGTTAAAATGGGAGAAAATGGATAGGGACACCTTTCTGGGTAAACATGCGTGTGATAACAGTGAGGCATTTAAAGTACTCTCCCAGGAGAAGGGGGACACCATAAAACATCTCTAATGCTTTAAGAACTATGTTCTGCAGTGGACAAGGGGTTAAAGCAGTCTAAAGTTTCAGAGAATCCCCCACCTACAGGTTGGTTCGATCATGCCTGTACAGTGGCTCACAAGACAAACTGGCTCTTTCTACTAAACCGCACAAAAAGATATATAGTGAATGCCAGAAGAAGCTATAAATCTACCCTGGAGGCCAGGAAATCTATCCTGAGGGAAGAAACTTGGGAGAAGCCATGAAAAGCCTCCATCTTGAAGGATTCAGCACTGTTCTGGAAGGCTATTAAATCAGCCTTTCTTTTCAGGGTATTAGAAACCCTCCATAGATGTAATCGTTACAGGGAAGGCATTGGTTGCCCACTATAAAAGTATACTTAATCCAGATAACAGAGCCACTACCAAGAGCGCCCTGACAGTACCACCCCTAGATCCCTTCAAAGGTAACATTGCACTGTGGGCCCTGATTCTGACAAATGTTTTTAAAGCTTATATTGTCGGAGGGCGGATCTTACACACATGGAAGGAAGTGGTAGTGGTTCCATCTTTAAGAAAGGAGACCACCATGATCGTCGCTACTACTGACCAATTCTCTTAAACAGCTCCCTCAAGACCCTTGGAAGAATTTTAGCAAGCAAGGAGGATTGGCTGGAGGAAACCACAACCTTATCTAGAGTCCAATATGGGTTTTTGCCCAGGCAGGGGACAGTCTAGAAATGCTTGAATATCCAGCTGGCCATTGGCAAGTATGTCAATGTAAGAAGAAGTTCCATTTACCTAGCATTTATGGACCTCTCCTCAGCCTTTGACAGTTAATAGATGTAAGCTCTGGGGGATAATGGCAAGGATGGGAATTGACCCAGCTATAATTGGCTTGTTGCAAAGGATGCACTGAAATTGTTTGATTAGAATCAGGTTTGGAATGGAGGGTGAACTATCCCTAAATTAAACCATCTATGGGAGTCTGACAGGGGTGCGAGAGACCCCTTATTGTTTCTAATTTATACCTATCACCTTGAACTGAGCATGTGCAAAGCAGGTAAAGATGTCCCCCCCAAAGCAAAGTCAAGGGCCCTGTCCATTTTATTGAAGGGTGATGCAGTCCTCATTTTAAGAGCTACAAGTGGTTTACAATGTATTTTAGCCTTTTTTTTTTTAAATAGTTTTATTTGGGGCGGGTGGCTCGATTTACAAACCAATCACAGTAAGTCCTTCACTATGAGTATTGATCCATAACAATGTTAAAACTAGAATATTCCATCTGGGTGGTACAGCAATTCAAAAGGTCAAGACTTAATTATGTAGGCATCCCGCTTGACCAAAATTTCACTTGGCAGTCTATTCCCTAATAGGGTCTTCCAGTCCCAAAGAGCAGTAGAGGCGATTTTTACCTATGCACGCTGGCTAGGGCAAAAACCAGTGCACGACAGGATTAGCACTTACAAAACAAGTGCATTTCCCTAGCTTCATATGGAGCTGGGGTGAGGGGTACAAAGGTGGTGGCCCTCTTAAGTAGGTTGTGAACAAGTTCCTAAGAAGACTTCTTGGTGTTCCACAACTCACCCAATCTTATGTGTTACTCTGAGGTGGGGCTATACCCCCTGGAGGACAGGGTTAAGTTGACCCCTCTGCTGCTTTGGGTTGGACTTTGGGGTAAAATAAGGGCTTCACTTTCAAGAGATGTTCTGGAACATTGTATCCACATGGATCATGCTTTGGCAATCCTCTGAATCAATTATTTTAAGGAGGGGTTTATGGACCTGGGTTCTGCAGACCTATATTCCAACCTGAGAGATATAAAACCAACTATGTTGTCCTTGGTGAAATAGGCATTCAGGGACAGACAGTGTAGCATCCACCAGGCAAACTTTGGCAAACTAAGCAGTAGTGCCAACTATAACTATTAAAACATTGCTGGGTTGTGAATTGCATTTAATTAAATTTTTGATGCAAAAAAGTAGGTTTTTGCTTACTAGGTTTCTTTTAATAATCTTTTATTTGCCTTTCCCAATGATGCTGATTGGAGTACACCTTGCCTAAATGCCCTTGTGATAATTCATTAAACACTATGCACTTTACTCTATTTTGTCATTTATATTCTCAACCTCGGAAGCGCTTTCCAAGACCAATTCTTTGTTCATCCAAGATTAGATCTCAGAGAAGTGTTGCTTTACCTGCAAAACCTATGTGAATTGGATCTATGTACAGCAGTGTTAAAATGTATTTGTTATGCAATTAGGATCAGAAATCTTTGTGGGGCTATCTGGTGAATGTTTCTGCTATATGAACTACTGTGACCATATGAATTTAATTGATATGTCATTAATCACATTTTTTTTATTTTTATGTCGTTGTATGATTGCACTCTTATTCTGTGCATTAATGGGATTAGCCGAATTAATATTCTTTTTTTCAGACTGACTGCCTGTTCTGAGACATGTTGATTTGGCTGAAAAAGAGGCAGCTACACATGGAAGGACTGAACTTTTGCCAGTTGCTGATCGCATTGAGGATGGCTCAGAAAGGGTTGAATTTGAAGGGGTTGTAGATGGGATTTTAGTGTTCATGGGAAAGCCAAGTTAGTGCAGGAGGTCTATTGTGACTTGGTCTATGCATGGCATTGCGGTTATGTTGTGCTCTTGCCAATCGGCCATTTAAGTTAATACATGGATGCCCTGTCTTTGCAGATGCTCTGATACTACTGCAAGGTTAGAGGTCTTCAATCTGGAGGTCAAGCCAGAACTCTTCGGGCAAGAAAGCATTCTCATCAGCAGCCAAATGCTCAGGATGATGTTTTCTGCCGAAGTACTGGATTTCAGAGGCTTTGAGTAGCTCCACCGCTCCTGTGCGACATCGAGGCAACTGGCCCGGCGGTTTCTAAGGGTCTTCTTTGACAGAAAAGACAGACGTCAAAGGGGGCTTCATCGTGCTTGGAAGAGCGGTGAACATTACAGACCTAGTGGAGGTCGGCTGAGGGGCACTTTATCCAACAAGAAGCGCAATATCAAAAGGGCGCAGTATGGTGAGAGCAGAAGGAATGGAAGGAAAGAGGCCCTAACGGGCAAGGCCCAACCAGGGACCAAAGCCAATCAGCGAACTGTCCCTGAAGGTAACTGGAAGCATCAACCTGATACAACAGGAAAGGGGAAATGCGATCTCATACAATACAGACACACACAGGTACAGTGAAAACCTAAAGGATCACTACAACTACGTCGATCTGGGGCACAGAAGCACAATTACGAACCAAATGGCAGGAAAAAAGCAAACTAACCATGAAGGCAAAGACCATGCTGTAGGAAGCTGGCTCTTTATATCAAAATGAGACATACTGGTCAAAGAGTCCACAGGTTCCCTTACTAGGGACAGGGGCTTGCTCTAGCAGTCCCAAAGGGCTCTTTTGAGGGGTAGTGTGATCGAGCAGGCTTAGGCTTATCAGAGGTGTGTTAGACATCTGCAAATACACACATTCAATGAGACAACAAGGAGATCCACACCAATTTACAAACTAAGTATCTAGGCACCAATATCAATAAGATCAGGTAAGTACGATTTGCAAGAAAAATCTTCACAATTTTGAAAAATCAACAGTGCAATTTCTGGAAGCTGCATTACCATCTTATGGGGGAAAAACGGACTGTAAAACAGGTACAGTACAGCAATTTACAAGGCCAATATCCTGGACTTTAGTTAAGTATTGGGCAAGGGGCAGGACCACACCAACATGTCACACCAGGAGGCACTGGGGCAGCCGGGTGCAGAGGTGTAATGCGGTATCAGGTGCCCAATGTTACTCTAAGGGGATCAGTCTGGTCGAAAAGATGCTGCAGGTGAAGACTGGGAATCCAGTCAGGAAGAACTAACAAGTAGGCTCAAATCTTGAGAAGTTCAGGAATATGCCAGGGCCTCTTCTCCACATACCAGGGACAAAGGGTGCAGAGGTGCTTAGAGGCGTTGGGTTTTCTCCACCTGGAACACTCGCGGTTAAGGGCCCTGTGGGCAGAGGCTGCAGGCAGTTTGAGTTCACAGTGGGCAAGTCCAAGGTGGCTTTGTCTCTGGAGGGCAGAGGGACAACGTTGACACAGTTGGTCCACTTGAATTCAGACGAGCTGGCACGGGTGCAGTGGTGCTTTCAGGTTTCAGGCTTTCTGTGGTCGAGTCCTCGCAGTTGTCTTGGGGTGCCTGCAAGATGCAAGGAAGCAGCTTCACTGCTCCGCAGGAGTTCCTGGGTCTTTGTTGCAGGCAGACCTCCCAGGCTGCCTAAGGCACAGCAGCTTGGAGGACGAGGTGACTTTGTAGCAAACAGCAGACAGGCCGGCAGGGCTGGGGCCAAGTCAGGTGCTTCTTCCTCTGGGTTTGCTTTTGCAGCTCTTGGGTGCCCTTAGGTCAGCAGAAACCTGCTTCCCTGGTTCCAGGGGCTTCCCCAAATAGTGAATTTAGGGGTGTTTCAGGGAGTGTAGGGTAGTAGCCAATAGGCAATTTACCCCTGGGGTCATTACACCCCCAATACGACCATTTCCTGAGGGAAGTGGGAATAGCCTATCCCAGAGTTCCTAATCTGCAAACACCAACACCAAGATAGATTTCTAACTGTTGTGTTCACATCATGCAGCTCACCTTAGGGGTGGGACTGACATGAGGAGTGGACACCTCTCTGAATACTAAGTTTCCTACCTGTCTCGGTGTAAAATGAGCTCTGGGGGCCAGGGATCGGCATCTCCTGTGAGAAAAGCCAGATCTGTATACCAAGGGCGGAGGGCTTTTTTGAAGACCCCTGCCTTGGAATGCAGATTTGCAAGTCATCCTGTTGGGAGGGGTGTGTAGACACCTTTCCCAGAGCAGACTTGGGTTATGACCCCCTCGAGAGCAAAGGCTCGCTCCCTTGGGGGCCGGGAGGTGGGGTGAGGGATGGGTCAGTCTCATATCTGGTGGTGGTAAGATGGCTAAAAATGGTCAGTCCACACAAGGGGAGATGGCAGGTTTTCAGGGGCACTCTAAGGTGCCTTCTAGGTTCATGTATCAATAAATCCATCACTGGCATCAGTGAGGGTATATTAATATGAGATGTTTAATATCAAACATCCCTACTTTCGGTTAAGCCATTTAGTACCTGTGGAACTTGTGGTGACTAGTGTCCAGCACATGTAACTAAAATGGCTATGTGTATGAATCAACAGACCTAGCAGGGGCATATCTGCTCCTGCAGATATGCCCTCACATGTAATAATATGCACCCTGCCTTAGGGCCGCAAGGTCTGTTATAGGGGGTGACATATTGCATGCAGTGTTTAGGGGTCATGGCACAGGCTGTATGCCACGTTGAGTTTTAACTTGGCTGCACCAAGATGCATATCCTGCAATGGCAGTCTGCATTTGCAGGTGAGGGGTCCCGGAGAGTGGCACAATACATACTGCAGCCCTTGGGGACCCTCTTTGATACCCATGCCCTAGGTGGTGTAAGGGGGGGGGGGGGGGCAAAGGTACTGCCAACTGTGTCACAATAGCACAGTTGTAGGCAAGAGACCTGGCACTGAGGACCCGGTCAGCAGGAAGCCAGTGCATTTTCAGTTAAAAGTCCATCAAATACCAGGCAAAAAGTGGAGGCGACCATGTCAAAAGGGGCACTTTCCTACACATGCACATTGCAAGCAAGAAGTGAGGTCATACTACCTTCACGACTCGAGAAGATTTCTTATAAGAAACTTGCAAACATCCAAGCCCAACACTAGATGGCAGCAGTGTATCTACAACCACACATGCCTTGAACAGATCTTTCCAAACAAGCTCTGAAGCCACTTCAGTGCTACTTGTTTATTTTATTAAGAAGCCAAACATGATTGATAAAACGGGGCACAATTATTGAAGAAAGGTTTTAAAGCATACTAGAAGATAAGGTGGGTTTAGTGTCATCTGAAATAAAAAAATTAAAAAACAGGAGCTGTTGGAGCATTGGAGCAAGGACTGGTATCTGCATGGAGACTTGTAGGAGATTTCTTGGCAACTCACCCTGTGGTTATTGTAGTCGGCTGTTTTTCATGATTAGTTGTCACTTGGCAATTTAAGAGTGGTGAGCATAATGCTGGCTTCCAAGTCATTAATAAAAAACACTTTCCCTTTATTATAGCTAAGGCCATTGAAATTTAGGAGGGTCAGTAATGCAACCAAACTTCCAACATAGTACAGAAAAGTTGCTTTAGCTAGGTTCTTTTACATGACATATTGGCATACTAAAGACATGAACTTTCAAATATACTGGTAACTTGTATTGGCCTATTTAAAAATGTACATCCACCCAACATCATCTTATCTTTCTTTCCTTCTTATAAATTAGAGCCTAACTTTGACCTTGGCATACTATGAAATTTCCCTGCAATGTTTTACAGCAAGAGCCGCATAACTAAAAAGTCAGTATTTCACCCAAGAACTTGCGGCTAAAAGAAATTCCTAGTGCACAGAGTGGTAAGGTACTATATATCCAGACTTAAATTTTGCTTTAGTGTCTGGCAGTTACAGAACCTTTGCGTTCCACTTGTACACCATACCTAGTAGCCTTTAGACTCCACAGCAGAGGCCAAAACCGTTATCCTAAGATTAGTACCTCCCATTTAACTGATTCCACTTGCTATTAACGTGCCTCCTTCAATCAATATTGTTTTAATCAATAATTAAGTTCGATTTCTTTTTCACATTAGCTTCATGCCGCTACTGCTTACTAATGCTGTTATGGGTGACATGCCACTCACTTGCATCTCAGTTGAAACACAGAGTCCCAGACACTTTTGTAGGATCGGTGTATCACAAATACTTCGATACTACAAAAACTTATCACAGCTCGGCTATTCAGCTAAGACATTCTTGGGACAAGTTAATGCTAAAAGATCATTTGGGGGGGGGGGGGAAATGAATATGCCTTATAAACCTTGCAACGCAGTCCCCCATCAGCCCATTTCAAATAGATGCTTTACAGGAAACCTAGAATAATGTGTCTGGTGTACTCTGACAGAACATCTTCCTGCTTCAAGCTCCACATATAGCTGTACATATCTAAAGATGAAGGAATAGCATACCTTTCAGCAGCTCAGGGTACTTGGTGTGGACCAAATTAGTCAGGTCTCCACCATCATCCAGGATCATGTTCAGTGGCTTGCCGTCCTTGAAGTACAGAGTTTGGTCGATGCACCAGATGTATTCTTCGTCCGTCTCCCCTTTCCAGGCATACACTAAAGAAAGAAGTATTCACCACGAAAGTGGTTATTGGTTACACTGCCCGATAATGCCTCATCTAGATAATGGCATTAATTCAAAGTCAAGTGCTGTGAACAATTTCCAATTACAGCAACATCAGCTCAGAGAAACCAGCTTACTTTATATGTAACCAGAACCAGGGCACACCAAGACAGAACACAAAAATCGAAAGGGCTGTATTCCACGCAGGCCATCACATTGGTTTCAGTACTACCAAACTGATTTAATCTACTGTATGCCGACAATACGGTCCTAATAAATAAAACCCAAGCTAGCCTGCAAACACTTCTTACCCAAGTAGGTGTGTACACTAGCATCAACAAGCAGATCAATTAAAGTAAAACGAAGGTTGCAGCAAAATAAGCTAGTGTATTTGGCTTCAAGATTCTGGAGAAATATTTATGTTTCACCTGCAGCAGGTGAGGGAAAAGTCGTGTGTGAACTTCTCCCCACTACTAATCAGCGAAAGAGCATATCTTAACTCCAATTTTGAAAGTTGTGGGTGCAAAGTTTATTCCTACAATCAGTTATGGCAGCACTTCAAGGGGGTCTAGATCTCTCGCTCTCGTTACCAAAAGCAGCATCACCTGCACCAGCTCGCTTGGAGTTGTAAAGCAAGATATCGCACGGCAAGGAGCGTTTCTTAAATGCTATTTCAGACGTAGGTCAATACAAGACCATTGCCTGAATAAACTGCTTTGGTTCCGGCTAAAGGCAGCAATATAATTCTTACTGCATGCCAATATATGGAAGCAGTTTAGACCAATCTCCAAGCTCCGTTTAACTTTAAAAAAAAAACAATATGAGAAAATGATCACGCTGTGCGGGCTGTCATAGGAAAACCACTCATGGCTGGACGTCATCAAAAGTTAGGCAACTGTCACTTTCAAGCACATTTCTCAACGGGTTATTTGAACTTCATTAAAAAAAACTATTACTAGATTGCATTGTCGTCTACTCCCCCTCGATTAAGAACAAATTACCAGAAACAGGCAAAATGTGCAGAAACCAAAAAAACAAAAAAACAAAAACAAAAATCAGAGGAAACGAATTCACTTGTCCTGTATTTCTCCGATTTTATTTACTACCAACAAAGGCGGTTACTTCGGCAACATTTTAATCAAAGGAATATACAAATATGTTGACAGTCAATAATTATAAGTTTAAATACAAAGGACCCTATTTTAACTGTTTGTTTTGTAAAATTTATGAAAATAGTGTGAATAATTTATATTTTCCTATGATTTAACTGTTCCTCCGTGTGTTTTTTTTAATACCCATCAAGTAATGATTTTTAGGTAAGCGAACATTAATAACTTCTGTTTGGCTACCATCGCTGAATAGGAAGCAAAAGATTTACGTGCATTAGTTCTTTCAGTAAGTTCCACTCTAACATTTGGGTGAAAGAAATCTCAGTACACTAGAGGTACTCACATAAGCAGGCGAGTCCCCCAACTGAGAGCTTTCATCAATCCTGCTTCTGTCTGAAGCCCAGTTACCATTTTAAAAGAAATTTGCCAAATGAACTCTGCTGTCAAGAATTCTGGGAGGCTGAATTTCAAACGTAATAGTTAAAAATTTTGAACTACAACACTTCAGTGGATAAAACGCTGAAAACCCCAAGAGTGCCAACTTCTACCAAGAAAGCAGCATTAATAGGCTTAACTGCACCCCTGCACCCTTTTGGGATTGCTTACAGCTCCTGACCTACTAAAAAGTGAAAGGTGGCCCAAGTGCCCAGGAACAGTATCTACGAACAGTACAGTATGAGGAACAGTATCTACGAACAGTACAGTATGAGGAACAGTATCTAGCGAAATCCCCTATGGCCTTAAAAAGAGTCCTTCATTTACAATAGCACCGACAGGGTAGTTTGGATTGATTCCTACACTTGGCTATCCAGGCAAAGCCTATATACGTTAAATCAAAGGAAGGCTTCTGTTTACACTGCTATTCTCATCACCACTCATTCTGAATTGCCTGTGGTTTTCCATGGCACACTATTGAGGCTAGAATACAACCTCACCAGACAATGGGCATGTATTGTTTGCATTCCTCAAGCTGAAGAGATGGCTAGTCCAAGCCCGTTGGGAATAATTTGGGATACCTTTAAAGCCTATACCTGCAGAGTTTTTCAGTGAGGCAGACTTCGAAGGTAAGTTGGAAAGGGAAGAACTGGCTAGATTAGAGCACGAAGTGGGAGGATAGGGCCCGGAGGCAGCTAGGGGAGGCACAGCTAAATTTAAAAATCAAGCTGGACACCTTCAAGAAAAAGTAGCTTTCCAGCTGTATGAAGCAGTTTAAGTATGGAGAGCAAGCAACAGCTTTTTGGGCATGGAAATCAAGAGCAGAGAGATCCAGGAATATTATCAAAGAGTTGATTGTCAACCTTTCGGGAAAGGTCTCCAATATGGATGAGGAAAAGCAGGAGCCTGTGGTCTCCCTTTTGTCTACAGAAACAGTATTTCCAGGCTTGTGTAAACAAGATGAATGGCTGAGGGGTTTGGAACTACCATGGCTTTTTGCAGAGGGCAGAGAATGCTTGGAGGCATAGATTACCCAGGGGTAAATCAGAGAGCACTTGGCCCACTCAGAAAAACGGGAAGGTGGCAGGCCACGATGTCATCCCTTCGAGCTCTATAAAGTTCTAAACGAGGAGGTGGTCCCAATATGAGTGACCTGATCAATTTGATATATCAGGCTAAGGTTCAGATCCCTGACTCCTGGAAGGAGGCTACAATCACTGATTAAGCCCACTAAAGATCCCAGGAAGGCAGATCTGAATAGTCCAATATCCCTATAAAAGCCTATTATAAGATGTTTGAAAGCATTTTGGCCAGAAGGATGGAGAAGCTAGCTACTCAATCCGGACCAGAAGGGCTTTGTGCCAAAAAGACAGACCCAAGAGCTCACTCAGCAGCTAATAAGGTCTATTGATTTAGCAACTACCTGGGGAGCCCTTTGGCAGTGGCCAAAATAGACACGGCAAAGGCGTTTGATCGAGTGTTGGGCCTATATTGGTTAGTGTTGTGTTTTAGTCCCTCTTTTATTCTGACTTTTCAGAGGCTTTATGAGAACTCTTCAGCCAGGATTCTACTCAACGGGTCTGTGACCAGAAGTTTTGATATCCATAGGGGTACACAACAGGGATGCCCCCTTTCATCCCTCATTTTTGACATCTCTATTGAGCCATTTGCTTGGCAGCTTAGAAGGGACGCTCGGGTCATCCCCTTCCATGCACACCACTATAGCAATAAGGTAGCGCTATACGCGGATGATTTGGTCATCTATACTTTGGACCTGACTCAGAATCCTGAGAGTGGAAAAACTGTCGGAGGAATTGGGGGCCCCATTTGGGGCATTTTGTAAATACCTCCAAGTCAGAAGAGATGTGTTGGAATATATCAAACTGGACAAGGGAAGGCAGGTGGAAATTAAATACTGGGTATTGTTATTGTAGAGCATTTGGAGGATATCCCACAGGACAATCTGAGAAAGGTGGCTAAAGAGGTGCATGTGTTACTGACCAGGTGGAAGAACTTAAATTTGAATATCTACAGGCATGTGAATTTAGTGGAAATTACGATCCTCCCTAAGCTGGCTTACCTTTTCGACTGCATCCCACACACCTTCCCAAGGGATGCCATCGATAAGATTCATGGGAAAATAACTAGCTTTATTTGGGTTCTGGGCTTGAAAAAACCAAGGCACAAGCTAGTGAAGGAAGGCCTCTCTAACGGATCTGAATCTGTTTTGATTGGCTTTTCAGTTCAAGAAAAGCAGAATGCCCCTGAGTATTTCAGGACCACAACCTGGAGAGAGATTTGGCTGCGATGGTTAGGGACCTGGGACATGGTATTTTCCTATACAAATTTGGCGCCTGAAATGTTTTAAAAATCGTATGACTAAAGGTCTTGCAAGCTGCTTTGAGTATCTTTTCAGAGCTGGAAGCTTCTGGGTACTTGTTATTACTCAGATTTTGCTCCTGTCTGGGATTCTCCAGGTATTCAAGATAAGCTGAGCGTTCCTGCTACAGGAGAAAGGTATTGTTACCTGGGAGGAGGGGGGTGGATTTCTCAGCTCAGGGGGTTTTACCTTGGAAAGTTCTGAAAGATAACACTGGGGGATCCTTGTCCAGATTTAAATATCTGCAACTATCTTCCTGGTTTTCAAATGCAATCTGGGAGAAAAGAGATTTCTGGGAGGTTAAATCATTACTGCAGGATGTACAGCCTCAGCGCAAGGAGGTAGTGGCTTGATACTGGCAATGACAGGAAAACGGTGGCGCACCAGTTAGTTTGGGAAGGAGTCATACAGAGTGACAAGTTTTTTGTGGCAAACATCCCTGAACCAGCTGTATTCTGTGGTTAAGCCAGCCAACCTGAAGCAGAACCATTTTTATACCAATCAGTTATACTTAACACCTCAAAGGATCGCAAAGTTTGTGCAGGCGCCGACACCTAGGTACCAAAGGTGTTGCCTCCTGGAAGCCAATAACGAACACCTTTTTTATTCCTGCCGTGGTTCTAGGGGTTTTTGGGAGGATGTTGAGACTATAATTAGAGATATCCTGGGGGGGCGACATCAAGTTTAACCTTGGGTTGGTGGTGTTCAGGGTAGATGTGGACTTGTGGGGTCGCCTCAGTAAAGCACAGAGGGTTTTATTTTACCTTGTACTCCTGGCCAGGGGAGAGATCTGTAGGCATTGGACTGATCCATCTACTCAAGCGCATCAGTCTGGCTTAGAGTGGTACACTGGACTTGTCACTTGGATTGGGGTGTAAGATCAACAGGACTTGCAGGACATGGGCCGATTTTGTTAGGTGGCGTTGTGAGTTAGTAACGGAATTGGTAGAATAAACAGTCCTATGATTACACCAGGCGCCGCTATGACTGATGAGTCCTCTAGGCGCAGGTTGAGAGAGTGGGCTTATGCATGTGCAGCAGGCTGAGGGTCTGATAGTATCGAAATAGCCGAGTTTTGCAGACATTACGGTGATGAGGACAAACGCGCAACAAGTCCTATAGTGCCTTCCAACATGGCCATAGCAGAGGAACCACATCATACTGGCAGCTATAACTGCCGAACATCAGTGAGTCTTGTAAGAAATTGGGTATTACCTTGGGGGTGAGCAAGTCTTACATGTTCCCGGTGCACAACAAGGCAGCCCCCGGAGGACTTGGGACCTTGCTGTGAGAACCGGATCCCTTTTAATACCTAGGAGTCTGAGTATACCACGATCCAGATGACCTGTTGAATGGAAATACAAGTAAAGCAATCAGGTCCCTCAAGGCCAGCACCTCTTTCTGGGCGACAGTGCCACTCTTGGTTGCAGGCAGGACGGCCCCGCTGAAAATGCCCTGCCTGCTATACTTCTTTACGATGCTTCTGATTTGGATCCCAGCCTCCTACTTTCACAACAAACAAGATTATAGCGAGCTTTAGCTGAAGATTGGGCCTACGCAGAGTTGCCTTGGCCACCCTGCAGCATCCTGTGACAGAGGGAGGGCTGGCTGTCCCAGATTTCAAGGCCTACTATTTGGTGGCACAGATGCAATGGCTTGTGCAATGGGTGGCTAGCAGGCAGAGAAATACCACCATCTACTCCAGCGGGTACTAGGCTGACCTGCACTCTACTTGGCCTCCTGTCGCCGAGGACCCAGTCTCAGTAAGGCGCGAATTTGGGTCCCTTACTCTCCAGAAATACTGTTCAAATACCGCAAAGCGCCTTATGGAGCAAAGTGGAATTGGAGGCATAAGTAACAACAATGGGGGCCCTCTTCAAGGAGGGAATGCTCCTTCTCTTTGAGGAACTGCACCTGAGGTATGACCTGCCCCAGTAACACTTCCTATTACCTAACGTGATAAATGCTGCTATTCGTAAGCACTGGTGATCTGGCATAGCGGAACCACCGGGAGCAGCTTACTACCAAGTACATCCTGACAACGTCAGGAACATACAGGGCTGTCACTTGTTTATACAGATGCTACCAGGCGATGTTATGGCCCCTCTGACCACGCTAAAGGGTAAATGGGAAGCTGATCTTGACTTGGTCATAGGCGACAGGAACTGGGGGAATATCCTATACAACACCGCTAAAGTGGCCAGAAACTCTAGGTTTAAACTTATCAATCTTTTTACACTACACAGGGCATACCTTACACCTGGGAAACTCAATCGATATTTTCCACAGATAGAAATTGCATGCCCACACTGTGGAGCAATAGGGGTGGAATTCTACCATGTTTTGAGGCTGTCCAGAGCTAGTTGCTTATTGGGAGGATATCAGAGACACTGTCCACTAGCACAGAGCGCAAGGTCCCTTGTGTAGCCCAACATTGTCTCCTGTGGTGGTTCCAACACACAGCTAAGAATAAAGTCACTAGTCGCTTCCAGGACCTGGCTTTAGTCTTTGCTAAAAAGGAGATCGCTAAGAACTGGAAGTGCCAGAGAGGCCCTAACCTACAAGCACGGAGAAGAGAATTTAGAAAGTGGGCGGATTACGAGGCGGAGGTGAGACTCCAGATGCAAAAAGGTGGAAGGGTTCCATGGAAGTGGCACGGGCTTGGGGGAACTTAGAAGGCTCTTGAGGAATCAAGAGGACTGTCCGCCAGATGAAAGCTGAGCCCCTCCATCAGACACTACTGACTGATATGGGTGGTGGACCCCGATATGTCACTGATAACCTCAAGCCGAGCCTATAGCCTCCAAGTAATAGCTCTAGGAGAGTTAACAGGACGGCTAATGTCACTTATTACTCGATGCACCACAGGGTGTCAAGGTTGTTCAAGGAACATGTTCATTGCGAATTCAAGATGGTCTTTTATACTTGGATTATGATCCATGAACATTACACTATCATATACGTGTACTAAATCTGTTGACTGTTACACAGAGACTGACAAAATGATCTTATAAAATATGTATGCCATTGTTGATGCTAAGCTCTGATGGTAACACTGCACTGTCTTTGAATACTGTGTTCAGACATTTTGAAAATACAAAGTTTGTAAAAAAAAAAAAAAAAAATTTTAAACAAACACCTACTTGTGGGGATGGGGGCGCAGCTATGGGCGAAGAGCCGACCTCAATTAACCCCAACTCTTACCAAGGTGTAACTACGGAAGTCACTACATTAACCTGAGCTCAACTCTGGTAGCTACGGCACAAAGCACACAGGTTTAACTTGGGACGATGTGTAAATTATTTATGCAGTACTAAAACAGTACCAAAGTCAACACAAAAAAATCCCAAACCAATTTAGAAAGGTAGAGTACATTTTAATAAATAAAATGACCAAGTAACAGTAAGGTAAACCAAGTTACGAATTTTTTATGTTTAAATGTGAATATGACACCAAAAAGTCTTAAGCACCAACTGCCGTTATCTGGCTAAGCTTGACTGGTACACTTGGACCCAAGTTAAGGACAACCATGGAGTGCAGGTCGAATACAGGAATCTGTATTGACCCAGTTGGACATTTTACCTTTGGGAATGGAAATCAAAAATCCTCAGCAGGGTAAGAAAGACTGGCCACAGAGTTCCAAATTTTCAATAGCTGCTGGATGAGTTCTCTGTGAAGCCATTGACATTTTTGGTGGAAAAGCTCAGAGTGGGAGAAATTTGAATTTCGCACCCACAGAAGGTACCTCGCCTGTCGAACTTTTCACAGCCTAGGCAGGAGAATATTTCTCCCTTTTGAACTTTCACACTTTTTTGGAGCTCAGATTCTTCAAGTGGGGCAAGGCTGCAGTCAAAGACTGCTCCACAAGGCTGGACATCATCTTCAGGAGCCCCAACTGAATCAACTTTTCTGCAGTGGAAAATCTCAGAGCAGGAGCAACCTCAATCTTTGGTCCAGGGGCAATAAAACTATCAGATAAGCTTTCAAGGGAGCAGCCAGTCCTCCAGAGGTCTTTAGATCCAAAATGTTTCTAAATACCAGGTTTCAGAAAAAGTTAGGAGGAATACACCGACACCAGCCAGGGTTCCAGATCCTTGGGGACAGAACTTGGGGATCAAGACTTACAAATAGAGGCCAGCAGGGTCTAGGCCTAGTCCAGTTGGAACAGGCTGGCTGGCAAGTTGCAGGAAAGGCCTTTATTGTAGCTTGTTGTGTCCCTGAACTTCAAAGGTCAGCCATGTGATGCTTAAAGTCTACTATGTCCTGGGTGCAAGAGGGAGAGCAGGCCCAGTCTTCTAAGCTCTTCTCATGTAACTAAGTGCTCTTCAGTTCATCCAACGGTCCAAAATGTTTTCTGAAGAGAATACTGTGGGTGCCACATTTATGCTGGGCACCACCTTGGGGTGGGGGGCAACTCTTGACCCCTCCCTAACCAATAGGGTGAGCGTTTCCAGGGACAACCCTGTCCACTTCTGCAGCACTTCCTGTGTGCTCTACCACAAACAATCCCAGTGTCCCTCTGCTCAAAACCAACATGATAGAAGCTTTACTCACTTGTGTAGATCTCCTGCATCCACCATAGAGGTGTGGCCAGGGAAATTAACAACCCACTGTGATCATTCAAAACAGCAACTCTAAGGGCACCTCCTTTCCTATTGAGCTTGGAGTCTGCCTGGCTAGGGGACGCAGCCAAAGCAGAGCCCAAGCCAGGTACTTCTAGTATTTTCCTGTGACTGGGTAGGCTTTTTGGGATTTATGTTCCTGGACACAGCCAAGATAATCATCTGCTCACAGGAACAGAACACCTCCACACACACACAAAGTCTGTCATAATTCTGGGAGCAAGTGCACACCTTATCAAGGGTGCTATCCAGCTGCCAGGTGACAATTTAAGTTCATATAAATAGGCCTCTAGAGGATTTAGGCATGGAAAAGGTAACTTTCTAAAAATACCTTTTACAAAATATCTATTACAAATAGGATTTCATCTATGAATTGGGCTTGCAGTAATTATTTCACAAAGTCTAAAAAAAACTTTGTAGCTGTTAATAGCAGGAGTTAAGAATATTACATGGAATATTGTATCCGAACGCATTCCTATGGAACAGCCAACCCTCTGTACAACGAAAATAGCTTTTCTGGCTTTTTCACTGTAGCGGCAGATTTAACAATAACATGACAGATCTGCAGTCAGTTTACAGTGTCACTCTAAATGGATAGCCAATGGGTGTTGCAGTCTGCTTGTGACAGTTACTGGCCCTGATTACACTTTTTACCCAGCACTGTAGGGGGGAGGGGGTAAATTTTTTCAGGTTAAAGGGGTGGCACAGGCATAGTACCACTAGTTAGCAGTGGTAAAGTGCAGAGTTAGACAGCCACAAATACAGTTACAGCAAAAACCTGGTGCAATGCCACGCAAAAGATCGTCATTTCCAACAACATTATAGAGGCCTGCCATGCTGTTCTGTATCTCACGTCAAGACCTGAGAGAGGTCTACTGCACCTTATCAAGGCCCTGACCTAGGCAACCACAAAGGATGCACCACAAAACCCAGTGACAAACCACATCCAAGTAAACGGTTAACATGAGGCTTTAATCTAAAAACTGAGACTGTCTTGGGCTAAGGAAGCTAATTCAGTACATGGATTATTAATGATTGCCACAGAAAACTATATGACCAAGATATTCAAATTGATCTATAATTTACAGCTTTTTATTCTTGAGCCTCATTCCTGCATACGGTCTCTTTACTGCTTGAACTCTATAGCTGCCTGAAGAACTTTGCTACAACCCTGTACTTATGTTTTGTACAATCCTTTAACTGAACCTTACCAATGTGCTTATAATTCAGTTTGCTTTGAGAATATATTACTTATCTTTCAAATTAGACAAATACTTGGGCTAGACAATGAATTATTGTGTTCAACTGTGCGAGTTCGGAGCCTCTACGCCCTACACTACCTCGAAAGGTCTTGAGTGCTCACCCTCACTATCCTGCTGCAAGCGCAGAAGGGGTGTAACTGCAGAACCAGAACAGCATGAACCCCGAGGAATATGCCCTGAACGACCATGGTTGAGACCCAGTGGCCCCTGCTTGCTCTGTGGCCTCTCAAATAGGGACAAACAATCACATACAAGTTATATTGTGAGCGCTGCAGACAGATGGACAAGGCATTAACAGGCGCTATCTGAGCTAGATCAAGATGAAGTGCTGCATGCATTTTCTCTCCCTTTCCCACACGTCCCTCTTTCCTCGATAGTGTTACTTACCAGGTATGCCAGTTTTGGCAATGGCTGCAGCAGCATGATCCTGAGTGGAGAAAATGTTGCAGCTGGACCACTGCACCTGCAAAAAGTTTAGGCGAGCACAAAGTTAGTTCTAGAGAATCAGAGAATACACAAAAGCAAGCTTTTCTGGTATTGAAATACGAAAGTGGTTAAACAAAATGGTTCAATGCACTTTCACTAAGCTGCAACTTTAGTGGACGTGCAACTCAGTACAATATAGTGTTTAAGACTTAGTTCTTTTTCTCTTTTGCTTTTAACAATACAAATGCCATTCTATGTCAAAGTGTATAACACTTAATTCGGGGGTCAAAGAGAGAAGCACATGGCTCTCCTACAAATTCCAAGTCTTTAATGCAGTCTTATGAAAGAACATTTCCAAGTAACCATTTGTTTATGGGGTCTGCTCAGAAGTGAAAACACTTGATCAAGAAAGCAAACTTCAGGATTTCTGAAGAGAGAAAATCCATTTCACCCCAGGAAAGAAGCATACTAATCTGTCCAAAACAACATGCATTGATCAAGCCTAACAAGGGCATCTCAGAGTTCAAAGGTGGAGTATACACGGGGCACAAGAAACATTTACCGTCATGTAAAATGCAAACATTATGCTCATCGTTACTCAATGTAGCAATGGTCAGTTCTGAGATTCAAAATAAACTACAATTTTAAACTATCTCACTGTGTTAAGATTATTCTTTGGTAATTCAGCTAGGGTAAGTACTGGATTTAACTAGTTCCCCTCTGCAGTGAGTTACTTGTCTCACGATATCAGGTCATGGGATTTGTCAATTAGATCCTTTGTTAACAGCTACTGCCATGGGACTGAGCGGTCACGAGTAACAACTGCCTGAGATCAGGCACTTTTCGAAACGGCATTGGACATATTTAGTCTAGCTCTTTTTAGTCACAAAGATGTATTATGTTTGTGAAGCTGTCAGCTCTACATGCTTGCGAGCCACTCGTTTCGGCGCTGAACCTCTTAGGGCTTCACCTCTAGCTGTGGCAATCCGTTCTTAATTACTGCTATTCAGAACCCTTCTTGAGGATCAGATACTAATACCATTATATATGCATCCTTGGAAAGAACTGCATAACAGCGTGACCCAGAACACAAATGCATTCTTCTGTAAGGGTTTAGTTTTTGCATCCAAGAAATTATGCAGGGAATAAATGGCCTTCATGAACAGTGTCGCCCTTCTATAAGGACAGTGTGATTTATTTTCCGCAAGTTCAAATGAGGTTGCTGAAAGCAAAAATTGCAAAACTCACATCTATGCTCGCCATATTTATTGGCTGGGGGAGCCCAATCACCCTCATTCTGCTCAACACCAAAAGGTGTTCGACATGGTGGCTTTCTGCGGGAGGTTAGGGCACAGGTGGGATTTTGCTCACATGATAGTCCTGAGGCAGTGGTTTAATTCCACTAATTTACGATGAGCGCTTTTCTAATGAACGGTTACCCACATTCACAACTCTGTGGCATGTGTATGAAGCCTTGGACTGTTCTCAATCCAGAAAGTAAAGAGTACCTGCCTTAAATGTTAGAGGTGCATGGGCGTAGGAAGTGTGGGGGACGCAGGGGACGTATCCCCCCCAGATTTTGGAGGGTGGGGGCACGGGGGACGAAGGTGGGGGGGACAAGGGGACAAAATAATTTCCCCTTTTACATCTATTATTCAGAGGGCCATTAGCGCACAAAAGCGCTACTTATAATAGGCCTGTAGGGACCATCCTCCAATCTGATGGTAACAGAATGAAGGTGAGTCAGGAGGCCCTCTGCCATTTAGTTTGTCCTGTTCACAGCTGAGGGCATTAAGGGTGCTCATAACAAAGGGCACGAGGAGGAGAAGAGTTTTGGATGATTATTATCTGCATCACCTGCTGCCACCTTGAAGAGGAGCACTGCAGGAGGCCTTTAAGAGGAGCTGCAGAACAATGAGGAAGATCTAAAGAGGAAACAGAGTCCCACTCAGCCTGGTGCCGGCAGGCTAGAAAGGAGACTGTGAAACACAGTATTTGCCTAAGATCACACCAGTTGGTGAAACAGTGAAGTCGAAATTGGGCCCAGATTTTACCCTTTCCCACAACAATTTAGGTTTTAGAAGGGTATATTTTTCTAAGATTTATGCTTAATGCTTTTTTATCTAGGTAATGAAGGGCTTGATTATAGCGTGGCTAACAGGGAGAAGCCATATTTCATTTTGGGCCCTTATGCCTAGCGTTATTATTTATGTTGTTATCGTTACATACTTAAGCATATTGAAGTATATTATATTTTCTTTATCTTTTCTTCACTCTACTCTGAAACAATCTACCCTATGCCACTGCACCCTATACCTCTTTTCTCCACTCTGTGCTACTCTACGCCCCTGCACCCTATACCTCTTTTCTCCACTCTGTGCTACTCTACGCCCCTGCACCCTATACCTCTTTTCTCCACTCTGCTACCCTACGCCCCTGCACCCTACGCCTCTGCTACCCTACGCCCCTGCACCCTACGCCCCTGCACCCTACGCCCCTGCACCCTACGCCCCTGCACCCTACGCCCCTGCACCCTACGCCCCTGCACCCCTGCACCCTACGCCCCTGCACTCTTCACCACTTTACTCAAAACCAATGCACTCTATGCCAATCTACTCTGCACCACAGCACTCTATTCAACTGCTTTCAATGCCACTGTACTCTACACCACAGCACTCTAGGCGACTGCACTCTATGCCACTCTACAATACACCACTGTACTCTGCGACCCTCTAATCTGCAACATTACACTCTGCCACTGAACGCCACAGAACTCTACTCTGCACTACTGCATTCAATGCCACTGTACTCTGTCCCAATGCACTCTTTTCTGCACCACAGCACTCTAATCTACTCTACACCACCCCACTGTAGGCACTTCACTACTTTGAAATCATCTCCTCTATGCCACTGCAATCTACGCAATTCCACTCTTTGCTATGCCAGTCTAATCTACCCTGCACCACTCCAATATACCCTGCGCCACTCCAATCTGCTCTGCACTGCTCTATGCTACTGCACTCTACATCACTGTGCACCACTCTGCAACAATCTACTCTTCACTATACTGTACTCTGCAGCAATCTACTCTACACCACTGCCCTTTATGACACTCTGCTCTTCAACACTGCACTCTGCCACTGAACTATACTCCTCTCTACTCTGCACCACGGCACTCTACTCTGCACCGCTCAACTATTTGCCACTCTACTGCACTCTACACCAATGTACTATATGCCACTACACTCTATGCCACTCTATTCTGCATCACTGCACCCTGCACCAGTCTACTCTACCTTGCACCACTCCACTCGACCATGCACTGCATCACTCTACGACATCACTTTGAACCACTGCAATCTATGCTGTGCCACTCCACTCTGCTCCCCTCTTCTCTTCACCTATCTACGCTACTGCACTGTACACTAAACCAGTGCAGTCTTTGTCAATGCACTCTACACCACTTTACTCAAAACCAACGCACTCTATTCCACCACACTCTACACCAATCTACTTTGCACCACTGTACTCTATGCCACTTCACTCTAGACCATCCAACTCCACTCTGACACTTCACTCTGACATTACACTCCATGATACTAGACTCTGACACTATTCCATTAAACACTTTCTCCACTCTAACTCCCTACACAACTCCCTATACGCAACTCCATTCCACTTTACTCCACTATGCCACTCCACACCACTCTATTCCACTTCAATCTACAATACTCTACTCAACGCCACTGCACAACCCTCTGCCACTCCACTATACAACAATGTACTATGCTCAACAGCACTCTACCCAACTTTCTCTATGCAAGTTCACGTTACTTTACTTCACTCTACCCCAGTTCACTCATATTTATGCCTTTCCACTCTACGACACTATTACACTGTGACACTACTCCACTCTACTACTACTTTATGGCATTGGCGCTTGATTAGAGATTCAGATCTCCATTGATTGCCTTGTCACTCATATGAGACGCGAGTCCGATTTATCTTGGCCGTTTTGGTTACAAGCACTCTGTACCCCTTTTAACTCAAGCTTAACGAAGGCTTAGGATGATCCTGATACTCGTCTAGGGGATCGAAATATCGTCGGCCAAAGTACCTTGACTTGAATTTGTGATATTGTACATAAGTTGGCATAAGCATAGGTACTATGAGCTAATGACTTCTTGATTCACTATTTGAGTCATTCATGTAAAAGTGGGTGTATAAAAGCTTGTAAATCATTATTGTGGATGCTTACCTTGTAGGAAAGTAGCCTCTTTCCAGATTGGTTACCCCCACACTTGACCTGTTTGCCAGTGTGAGTGTGTCTACTGGGATCCTGCTAATCAGGACCCCAACAGTTATGCTCTCTCCCTTAAATTATGGTTGTTCCATACTGGTAACTCAGTATTTCACCCAAGATTGGCATACTGGTGCCCCCTTATAAGTCCCTATTATATGGTACTTGGGTACCCAGAGCACTGGGGTTCCAGGAGATCCCTATGAGCTGCAGCATTTCTTTTGCCATAGGGTGCCCATGCAAAGGCTTCTGCAGGACTGCCATTGCAGCCTGCGTGAAAAGGTGCATGCACCCTTTCACTGCCAGTTACACTGCACCAGGTCACTTATAAGTCACCCCTATAGCAGGCCCTCCAGCCCTGAGGGCAGGGTGCAGAGTACCTGTGTGTGAGGGCACCCCTGCACTAGCAGAGGTGCCCCTACGACCTCCAGGACCATTTCCCCAGACTTCAGGAGTGCGGAGATGCCATTTTACATGTGTACTGGAAATAGGTCACTCCCTATTCCCAGCTACATAATGGTAACTCCAAACATAGGTATGTTTGGTATCAAACATGTTGGATTCATACCACAAGGCTTTTGCAAGCATTGGTTGTATGATTTCATGCACTCTTGGTGGCTCCTTAGAGTACCCCCAGTATTGCCATTCCAGCCTTCTGAGGTTTTCCAGGCAGCCCCAGCTGCTGCCACCTCTCAGACAGGTTTCTTCCCTCCTGTTGCTTGAGAAGCTCAAGCCCAGGAAGGTATAACAAAGGATTTCCTTTGGGGGAGGGGTGTTACACCCTCTCCCTTTGGAAATAGGTTTGGAAGGGGTAGCTTCCTTCCCCAGGCCACTGGAAATGCTTTGAAGGGCACATTTGGTGCCCTCCTAACATAATCCAGTCTACATCAGTTCAGGTACCCCCAGCCCCTGCTCTGGCACGAAACTGGACAAAGGAAAGGGGAGTGGCCACACCCCTGTCCATCACCACCCCAGGTGTGGTGCTCAGAGCTCCTCCAGAGGGTCCCTGGGTTTTGCCACCTTGGATTCCAAGTTGGCAGCGAACTCTGGGAGCATCTGAGTGGCCAGTGCCAGCAGGTGGTGTCAGAGCCTTCCCCTGATATGTGCTTACCTGTTTAGCTGACCAATCCCCCTTTCAGGGCTATTTAGGGTCTCTCCTTTGGGAGGATCTTCAAATTCAGATTGCAAGACTCCAGCAGGAATCCTCTGCATCCTTTACTTCACCTTCTCACCGAAGAAACTGCATATGGACCCTTCAGGAACTCAACTGCAACAACGAAGCAAAGACGACTTCTGCAACATTGTAACTTCAGCTCCTGCCAGCAACTGCAGCTGTTTCACGGTTGTGCATCCTCAGAGGACAGCCTGTCTTCAGTCTGCACTAGAAGAATGAACGAATCACCCTTGGAGTGAAGGAGTCACTCCCCTGCTTCAGCAGGCACCTCTCTGCAATGACGACCATCTGCATGGGTCCCCTCTCCTGACGAGTTGCATGGATCCTGCATCACAGGTGGTAGACTGAAGTGGTCCAGATGGTCCTGACATCCTACTGTCCAACTTTGGTGGAGGTAAGAGCTTGCCTTCTCACGCAAGACAGTACCCCGTGCACCTCGTGTTTTTCAGTTGCCAAGGCGTGTGGCATCCTTCTATGAAATTCTTTGTGCACAATGTAGCTCCGGCCCCCAGCACTCCTTCCTGAGATGCACAGCTTCCTGAGTGGTTCTCAGGCGGCGTGGGATCCTTTGATTTGTGCTGCGTGGGCCTCCTTTTGCAACTCCTTTGTTTCCGTGCTGGGGGACTCCTGTGTGTGCTGGCTGGTATTCTGTGGGCTCTCTGAGTTGCTGAGAGCCCCCTCTGACTCTTCCTCCTGGGTAGAGTCCACCAGGTCCCTCCTGGTCCCGGGCAGTGCCATTTTCCACTAACCGTGAGCTTTGCGTGTGCCAAGGCTTGTTGGTGGAATCCAGCGATGCAAACAAGACTGCAATCATCTATCCGGTGTGGGATATCATCTGCACCAACCTGCATCCATCTTCTTGAGTGCAGTACTGACTGTTGTTCTTCACCAGTGGTTCTTCTTTTGCACCTTGATTCGGGTTAGTGGGGGCTCCTGTCCTCCCTGGACTCTTCTGTGCTTCTTGGACTTAGTCCCATTCTTCCACAGGTCTTTAGGTCCAGGAATCCACCCTTTTTGTCTTGAAGTATCTTCTGGTTCTTCCATTATCTTCTTTCTCGTGTTCTTGTGTGTTCTGGGAAAGTTACTGTGATTTACTCCTGCTTTCCTGGGCTCTGAGGTGGGTTCTATTACTTACCTTTGGTATTTTCTAATACTCCTGGTGCCCCTCTACACACCACACTTGCCTAGGTGGGAAACCGACATTCGCATTCCACTTTTAGTACATAGTTTGTGTTGCCCCTAGGCCCATTTCTAACCATTGTGATTTTCACTACTTGCACTGTTTTCTGTTTTTATTGCTATTGCTGCATACTAGTGTATATAATTGGTGTATTAGTTGCCTCCTAAGGGAGTATAGTCTCTATGGTATTTTGGGCATTTGTGTCACTAAAATAAAGTACCTTTATTTTTGTAACACTGAGTATTTTCTTTCATGTGTGTGAGTACAGTGGTATTGCATGAGCTTTGCACGTCTCCTAGATGGGCCTTGGCTACAACCACCCCTAGAGAGCCTGGCGTCTAGGCACTGCCTACATTTCACAAATAAGGGATAACTGGATGTGGTATAAGGTGTAAGTACCATAGGTACCCACTACAAACCAGGCCAGCCTCCTCCAAACCATTGCACTATTTAGGTTACTTTTTAAATTTTTCTTGTAATTGGCGACATTGGGTCATCCAGATAACTTGTAGATGTTTTCCCACTACATTTGATCTTTTATATTTTGATTGAATAAATGCATAAAACATTCCATTTGCATACTACTTTAATATCATTGTTTATGGGAGTGGTGTTGTATTTTTTTCCAGGGACCCCTGTTCCTTCAAAGTTAAGTTTACTGCTCCATTCTAGGACACTCTACTTACTCCATGATACTATGCCACACCAGTCAATGACACATTCTCCTTTATGCCATTAACTTTGAGCCATGCTGAATAGTAGTCTCACTAGTGTACAGCATGTCTAAAACACATTGGCAAAGGTAATAGAACTTACATAGGCGAGACCTATTGGCTTTGCCACTGCTTGTTTATAAGGTATGAACTTTAAGGTGACTTGCAATATCCTTATGTACACAGGGGGTATTTTACCCCATATAATACATGGTCACACCACCAACTTTCCCACAAACCACTTAAAACCTTAGTGCATAGGTTCTGTCATTCCAAACTATTGGAGTAGAGCAGATGAAAGAAAAGCAACATTATTTTTTTTGCTTTAAACAGCTTTATTAATTATGCTCCTTGACCTGATCTGCCTTTTACCTTGGCTGCTAGCTCTGGCAGAAGGCATTGTAATGTCAGAACTCGAATGTAATAACCCTATCATAGTCATTTTCTGATGTCTTTTCTTTATAATCAGTGAATGTCTTCTTTACACGCTGTGACTTGGTGCATCACAGACGTTTCTAAAGAAATTAGGGACTACAGTTTATATAGAGATTAGAGAATCCATGTTTATATAGACTGTAGCTCCAAGAGTTTCTTCAGTTGAAATGCTTCTAGTTATGACTGATGTGGAGCTGAGCTTCCCAAGATCACACACAGGAGTAGAAGTGTTATTAGAAATATGGTTTCCGAGCACAGTTTACAACTATTGTACCTAATTGCTTTTGATCTCTCCAGTGCGGTTCCAATTGGCATGAGGCGAAGGGCATGATGGGTGTGGGGGGCAAAGGGTATGTTCTTCCTTTTTACCCTCCTACCTTGATTTGCTTGGTGCATGAAGATGCAAGGTTAATCAACATGTTATTTTCACATTTGAGCTAATTACTTTGTGAATTAAAATAACAATAAAAGATACTTTCAGACTGTGTAAACATGCCTTCCTTTTTCCCTATTTCACTTCCAATATATATGATTGTGTATATTTATCGGAGCCTGCAGTTCGTAAACAACGAGCAATTTGTGTAGGGTTGATTGAAAGTCCCCAAGGCTGTCCCTGTCCCCCCCCAGAAATGTATTGTCTCCTACGCCCCTGTAGAGGTGTACTAAAGGCATTCCTCTGCATGTAAAGAATTTGCCATTTACACTAATAATAGAAATAGGCAATCCTGGCTAGAGAAGAAAAAGCATCTTAATCCAACTATGGATATACATGGAATGACTCCTTACCCAAAGTGCAGTAAGCTGGGGATCTTTGAAATGTTAATACTAATACGAGTGAGTTCTTACGTGCATTACTATCAGAGAATGAAAAAAATCGCCTCTTTATGTTCCAAAATTTCTGGTCGAGTAAATTTGGTCAGCATGGTATCCAAGTTCTTCTATTTATTCTGAGCTCGGTCTATATTCATGCCCAATCCTTTTAACTTTTAGACCCTTTGATTGCTTCATTTAGATCGCAATATAGTCCCTATCTGTTCCCAAAAGTCAGCATAGGTGCCATGGAACTGAAGGAATCTCTTGAGGGTCGGACCCAGTTAGTCCAGAGCTTACACGAGGGTGAGGACTAGACCCCATGGCTCGGTGACCAGGCATGAGGGAGAAACCCGAGTCACCAACAGGCACACTTCCTGAGTCTATCAGTGTTGACCAGCTTCTCTTAACGTGGACATAAGGAGGTGCCCGAAGAGCCTTTCAGTAAGGAGTAGCAGCGCTTTTTATCCGACGTCCCCACATCTACTGTCTTACACATTGCATGTCTCTTACATAGATCTCAAAGCATAGCCTGACATGCTGGTGGTCAAGAACGGGAAACGAACTAGCTTTACATTTCTTTGCTCTGTGGTATTACGTATGTGTGAAGTTCCTATAATAAATTGTCCACCTGCAAACTAGGAAGTGTGCCGGCTTCAGTACAGGGTAAGCACCAACATGATCCTACCCATGGGAAAACCAGGAGCACACACACAGATTGACTGGGTACAAACTCAGAGGCTGGGGTAAACATCACGTCCCCCCACATGCCTATAAGCCTTTTAATAAGCCAATTGCACAGGGTAACACTCCCTCAGTTGTACAGCACACACCACCCATGCAAATGAGAATTCATGGACAGTGGAGTAACACAAAAAGATGCCCCACTTCAGACTGGCGAGGGGCCCGAAGCAGCCAAGCCTCCGTTAGTCTCGGGCAGGGATTTGTGGGGGGGGGGGGGGGGGGGGGGGGGACACGTGGCGCTGAGCTGGGGCCCAGGCCCTGCGCCACAGTGGCTACATAGGCCTATGTTACGTCCCCGCATAAAGGGGAGCTAAAAGCAGACGGCAATAAGTAGGCCGTTAACAGAAGCTGCATACCTGGGGTACTCTTCTAATAAAGACCAAGATGTCTAGTAAAAGCCGCTTACTGGCGACTGTCCGAAGACGAACTTGGAGCAGTAGCGATCTGTAAATTAGACGAGTGCTCAATGTGGGATGCACCAGGCTGAGGATTCAAAGTAAGGGCCAGAAATGAACATCTGCCGGAAATCCAAGTGTAGGTGCTGCTCTTTTATGAGGCAATAACATAACGAACTATCTTATGAATTAAGAGCATATGAAGATCTGTATTTTGGAGAACCGTTTAAGCAATATAAAATAACAGATACTATTTCTTTAACTTTTTACTTGCGAGCATTGCCATTTGATACACGAGCTAACCAAGTTATTTTGATTTTATTTTTTAATAGTTTGTGTTGTGCGGTGGGTGGTTTGTTTTTTTTAAACCCATTACATCTGCCAAAAAAAGCCACAATATTCAAGTGTCGATTCACTTCGCATGGGTGAGAACACAACATTACCTCTGCACCAAGTGCCACCAGAGTCTCAATGAGGACGGCAGTCTGCAGGGTCATGTGCAGGCATCCTGCGATCCGGGCCCCCTTCAAAGGCTTAGACTGCGAGTACATCTCCCTCATCTTCATCAGCCCCGGCATCTCATTCTCGGCGATATCGATAGCCTTGCGTCCCCATTCGGCCAGGCTGATGTCCGCTGCAAAAGGAGGAGAACGGAATAAGCGTAAATGGGGGAATAGGCAGTATCCATTCACAACCTGTGCGGCACTTGCGCCGAACCAGTCGCGATTATCAGAGGCAAGAGTGCTCTTAAGCCGCCGTGTGCCTGTTCAACCCGGAGGCATCTCAGCTTTGAATGTAAACTTAATAGAAAACCATTTACACAATACATAGCCTACTTTTTCGATACAAATGAATATCGAATTTGTAGAGCGTGCACCTATCCGTGTGCGCACTAAAAAGCAAAACGAAAGTGGATTTCCTAGTCCTTTACCAAGCTGCTGCGAACCACTCTGGACTTTCCCTTTGTTATATGCCGCCTCAGGAACCTTACTGGATGTTTACACTCAATCCGCACTTGCACCCAAATCATACCCAACTCTACTTCCTCGTTGCCCCGCATCGAACCTTGCATCCTCACCCGCATCTGTATAACTAAAACAACTCAGTCTAGACCCCGTTAACTAGTCAGCAGGCAATTGATAATGGAACAAGTCAAACAAATGTTGCTGTGCCCCAAATTTCAACATGCAGTCTGTGACCCATTAAGTGGCCATGTTTAAGTATAAGGCTTCAGCCCTTAGCAAAAACCTTATCCATACAAACAAAAACAAAAAAAGAAAAAACAGCAAAAAGCAAATTGTTTCAGGGTGGATAGCATCCCTGGTGAACGTACCTACGCAGGACTATGTCCGGCATGAATGGATATTTTCCGTGTGAATTAAAATGTCTGAACATAACCAACTGAACCCTGGCTAACCGAGGTAAATTAAACAGCAGGAACGTCAACTTCGGTCCGTCCAAGGAGGGCCCGTTGCGGGATAGACGAGCGGAAACTAAACATGTACGTTTCCATTAATTTTGATTGTGTCAATGTATTTTGTAGATACTAAGCATATCTGCCCGTGATTCATCCCTCCTGGACCTACGATGGACAACCATGATACAGGCAGATGGAAAAGTGAATTGCTAGTTAAGTCGAAAAAAAAATTGAGGATAATTTGTGTTTTAACTGCTATTTTTGTTGCACAACGCTTTTGACGATGCCAAAGTTTTCAAAGCAGCGTGATAACATGCAAAAGCCCCCCCCCCACCTCGGACAGCCAGGTTGAAAAATATATTTGTAAATAGTGTAGCGGCGACGTGCAAACAGCGAAGCCGAGGGCAATAAACTGATATAACCCTTACGTGGATAATGCATCTGATGCACAAATGTAATTTACAGGTCGCGGTTATAAAAGGCACAGAATGAGCACAACCCTCCCCCCCAGCCCCGTCGTGTTTTTTAAGGACAGACAGCTACAATAATTAACTTGCTGATTGTCTGGGACCACACCAGGATAAGGGGCTGAGGCAAGGAGGTGGAGATCTGATGCCTGCTGCAGGGGTGTCGGGGAGGGGCGGTGGTCAGAAATCTATCTACAGCTATGTAAAGGGGACACTATAACTGCATCTAAAACATTAAACGAAGCCTTCATGAAAACAATTCTAGAACTGTTCACAGAAAACCAAGATACGCGCGCGACTACAAAAGAGCAAGAAGTCAAGGCATTTATGTTTACGGAAGTAAATTTATGGTGGGTCTTAACTTGGCCCGAGGAGCAGAAGAACCTTTATAGAGTAACTGGTGCAACAGCTGTCGGCAGTTACGCGTGCTACGGTTAGAGTCCATCTCATAAGGCAAGATACGGTTCTGAAGGTGCCGTAGGTACCTTTTACAGCTACAATGGCACCGTTCGGATCCATCGGTATATCAAAATCATTTTAAGCCTAAATCGGGCAGAGGTGTCCAATTTGAATGTGTGTCAGCCTGAGGTGCTGGTTAGGAGAGCCCCATGGCTCTGGAGCTTATTTATACGTACAGGATATAGATGAATTTTATTGTTCTATATACTATCTCAGGGTAGAAGGTTAACGTACATGCCTTGAAAAAATCCATGTTGTCACCTCTCTTCTCAACTTTAAATGCTCATTGAGGCGTCAAACTTGGCCTAGCAATGACTTTCAGAATTTGGCGGCCTGCATCGAGATGGCAGTATCCTATGGATTTCTCTTTGTAAGGCAGTAGGATGATTCATGATGATATGCTGTTGCACAAAGTCCTATTTTGTTGGTTTTGCTGATATTTAATTTCTAGATGTGGAGGCATTTTCTTTGGAATGCTCTGTGGAGGATGCAAAATATCCTTAACATTGATCATTCTACTACAGGCAGCCAGTGAACTGATTGAAGGACTACCATCGCCTATTCTCCGAGGTGAAGGCAGAATACTTTATTAGGTGGGGCACAGCCCGGCGGGATGGGGGGCGCGGTGCAGTTCATTTGGGTGGCAGAAGGAATTTGGATCATTCAATCTTTTATAATATACATTTCCTGACGTGTTTGTACGATATGCAGAGGTTGCACTAGTACACAGCTGACATGAAGGGAAGGCAGAAGGCTTCAGTCCTTGTGTATTCGTCACCTCACGATGAATGACCTGTGGTGTAAGCAGGCCTCTGGATAGTTGGGGTACAAACGTAGGGATGTGGGGAGCAGCTCAAATGTTGTGCCTTCATTGAGTGAATCGCAAATGAGCATTTCCTGTGATAAAAACAATCTTATCTTAAACCCAACAAACGAAGAGCTGTATAAATTCTAACTGCAGTGTGTTCCAGGTTCACAAAGCTTGCCTCGAGAAACTCGAGATTATACTTTTATTTTATTTTAGGGGGCGGCACTCACAAAAGGAGAAAACTATGAGCAACTCCCCAAAAAAATAACGAGTCGCTAAAGAAAAGATAAATACACGGAAAAATGTAAACCAGGAAACCGACGTGCTTCGACAACCCCAAAGCCCTGCCCATGCCACAGATTACACAATAAGATGGGGAAAGGTATATATTTGCATCAGTGTGCAAGAAGACATTACTCCTCATAAGGGGAGGCTTATTCGATTCGTTGTTACAGCTTGTTTTACAGCCGTCTGGTGAATCATTGGAAGAGAATTCCCGGCAGGATAACTAGGTGGAGGAGATGAGCATTCAAGGACTTTGCAGACAGGACATGCAAAGATATCAGTCAAATCAAGTAAAGCTTTTACATTCACAGCTGCTGGAACGGCTCTGACAAAGCCAACAGGTCTTGTTTATATGTGTTAAAAAAAATTTAATTGATAGTTTGTGAGTGGTGCTGACCGAACAGTTGAGCATGTGTTGCTGGTGGGTAAATGTCTGCCGGAATACTTTATGTCGATTGCTGAATTTTAGTAGGTATGTGGTTTAAAGTAAGTAAATCAACCCCAAATAGCCATAAAAAAATCAACACGGAACTCAGCCTCCACAGAGACTTTAATGCAGTCTTAACCACCCAGTCACCCACCAGATCACGCTTGGTGGACATGTAATAGCAGTGCTGATAATTGTGTACTGCTGCTGTTTGCGCTGCTCAATCGACACTGCGTGTTTTCAAACCATTGTACGAATCAACTTTGGGTATTAACACTTTAAGGCATGTATTGGCAAAGCCAATAGGTCTCGCCTATACAAAAGTTACTGGCTTACCAATGTGCTTTAGCAGTTTTGTGCACCAGTGTAGCTGCTGTTCAGCATAGCTAAAAATTAGTGGAGTGGGGATGTGTCAGAGTGGATTTGATGTAGTACAGTGTTGTAGAGTGGAGTGGGGGAGCAGTGTCGAAGAGGTGAGTAATGGTCAATGGCAGAGTATTGTAGAGTGCAGTGTAGTAGAGTGGAGAGATAAGAAGGGGTGAATAGGGTGGAGTGGATTGAGGTAGAGGGAGTTGAGGTAGTGGGCTGGATTGGAGTGAGGTAGAGTGGGAAGGATTGAGTGGACTAGGGAGTATTGGAGTGGGGTGTTATGGAGTGGGGTGGAGTAGACTGGATCAGAGTGGGTGGGGAATGGGGTGATAGGACTGGAGCGGACTGGATTGGGGAGGTGGGATGGATTTGAGGGGGTGGCATGGAGGAGGTGGGGTGGATTTGAGTGGGGTGGACTAGGGTGAAGTGGGGCAGAGTGGAGTGATTCAGGGCCAACTGGAGCGAAGCAGGCCGAGAGGAGCAGGGCTGAGTGGAGCAGGGCAGGTCTGAGCCGGGCAGAATGGAGCAGGTAGGATTGGACTGGGGTGTGGCCAAGCCAGGTTAGACGGAGTGGGGGCAGGGTCGGGCCAGGGAGGGGGCAGGGCCAAGCAGGGTGGGGCTAGGCCAGAGCCAGCATTAGGGGCGATGCAGGGCCAGACAGGGCAGATTAGACTGGAGTGTGGTGGGATGGATTGAACTGGAGCGGGGCAGGCTAGACTGAAGTGCACTGGATTGGAGCGGGGCAGATTGGAGCGGGGCAGATTGGAGCGGGGCAGATTGGAGCGGGGCGGAGCGGGGCAGACTGGAGCGGAGCGGAGCGGAGCGGGGCAGACTGGAGCGGAGCGGAGCGGAGCGGGGCAGACTGGAGCGGAGCGGAGCGGGGCAGACTGGAGCGGAGCGGAGCGGGGCAGACTGGAGCGGAGCGGAGCGGGGCAGACTGGAGCGGAGCGGAGCGGGGCAGACTGGAGCGGAGCGGAGCGGGGCAGACTGGAGCGGAGCGGAGCGGGGCAGACTGGAGCGGAGCGGAGCGGGGCAGACTGGAGCGGAGCGGAGCGGGGCAGACTGGAGCGGAGCGGAGCGGGGCAGACTGGAGCGGAGCGGAGCGGGGCAGACTGGAGCGGAGCGGAGCGGGGCAGACTGGAGCGGAGCGGAGCGGGGCAGACTGGAGCGGAGCGGAGCGGGGCAGACTGGAGCGGAGCGGAGCGGGGCAGACTGGAGCGGAGCGGAGCGGGGCAGACTGGAGCGGAGCGGAGCGGGGCAGACTGGAGCGGAGCGGAGCGGGGCAGACTGGAGCGGAGCGGAGCGGGGCAGACTGGAGCGGAGCGGAGCGGGGCAGACTGGAGCGGAGCGGAGCGGGGCAGACTGGAGCGGAGCGGAGCGGGGCAGACTGGAGCGGAGCGGAGCGGGGCAGACTGGAGCGGAGCGGAGCGGGGCAGACTGGAGCGGAGCGGAGCGGGGCAGACTGGAGCGGAGCGGAGCGGGGCAGACTGGAGCGGAGCGGAGCGGGGCAGACTGGAGCGGAGCGGAGCGGGGCAGACTGGAGCGGAGCGGAGCGGGGCAGACTGGAGCGGAGCGGAGCGGGGCAGACTGGAGCGGAGCGGAGCGGGGCAGACTGGAGCGGAGCGGAGCGGGGCAGACTGGAGCGGAGCGGAGCGGGGCAGACTGGAGCGGAGCGGAGCGGGGCAGACTGGAGCGGAGCGGAGCGGGGCAGACTGGAGCGAGAAAAAAAGACTTTGCAAAATAAAGAACAAGTTAACTACAGAAAACAACTTTGCAATCTGGTTTGTCCTGCTGGGCATGTTTTTGCCAGTCCAACACTGTTTGCAGGGCCCTAGATTTAAAAAGAAGTACCTCAATCACATCGGAAGTAGAGGACAGACACAGATTAAGTTGAATCAATCAATCAGTGCTTGGTTCCTGCTCCACAGGCAGGAACGGAAATGATGCTAGGCCTGCAGTGACCAATTACGAGGCTGTAAAGATAAGTTAAACACATGCCAACAAATTGTAAGCAACGGGTAGACTGTAAGCCCACAGTAAGATTATAGTAGTCCTGAAGGGAAACTGCAGGCGCTGTCTAGCCAAGACCTTAAAAAGGCAAGGCTAGATTATCAAGCATGTGTTAAAAATATAGGAACTGGCCGAAGAGGGATTTCAGAATCCAAGAAAAGGATTTAACCACACTTCAAAACACATGAATCACCTGCTCGCTAAGCAAAATTCAAACACCTTGTGATGCAGCTGCATTGCTAGTTGATGAAATGCCTGAAAAAACCAAGTGAGACAAACAAATTGAGGTGGATAGCACAAATGTATGTTAGTGTCCACCATAAAGAAGAGCTGTAAGAAAGTGGGTAACTGATTCAGAAGGCTGTGGGGTATACATAATTAATAAATCCCCAACCTTGGTTCAACTGGGAACCAAGTACCTTGTTGCGGCACGTCTCATTTAGGTTAGCAAAGTAGAGCATTCCATGGTCTATTCCAGGGAGGTCGTGTGAACTGGCAAGAGTCTGTAGGCCCGCAACAAAATCCAACAAATAAATCAGGGCCCAGTCAGTGCTTCTGCTTATGAAAAGGAAAAGCATCAGGCACACACTACAGAATACTACACATTAATTTACATGTATACATACAATGGCAGGCATAAATACTCTTGTTGACACCTTAGCAGTTCATAACGCAACCAATTCCTAATCCATCTACCCACAATGCCTCCCCTAACCTACACTAGACAATATAATGGGGGGTGGGGGATAGTTACTGAAAGACCAAAAACTGTTGGCTTTGTCAGGTTGTCACTGCATTGATAAAAGAAATGTCACAGAAAACCTCTGCAACACCACTAAAACTACTAAGAATTGTATCATTTTACAATTACATCCAGCAGGGCCTGTAATAACTCAGTGTTAACCTTGTGATTATCATTAAAGTGTCAATATGTCAGTATCAATAAAACATTATCTACAAAATGTGTGCATAAGTCTTCTTTCCTTTTAGCAGTCTGAAGCACAGCCTTAGCACCCACCAAAAACGGTCCCTGCACTCCAGAGCCTCTAAGAAAAAGGCTAAGCTGCTGAAATGCTTTAAGTACAATGAGACTCTCAGATTTAGTGTAAACCCCAGGAACACCTAGGGTGACTTAAAAAAAAAAAAAACTTTCCAGGGACAGCCACATTATAAGCAGCCCTCCAACCACCTGTTTAATGTGGGTGCTGCCTCGGACCTTTCTGGTGCACCACAGGAAACAATATACAGTGCTTTGAGACCACCTGGGTGAGAAGCCAAGCTTTACAAATAATTGATTGATTGAATATACAAATTTCATAGCCCTCGGCAAGGGCTTATGAGGTGCCCCAGGCGTAGCTGACGTGGCAGCTGGGTCTTATGGGACAATCCCATGCACTGTTGTAGTATTCTCATTTGCTTTTTGTCCACTCAGGTGCCCTCTTTCTTGAGGGGCACCTGTGTTGTACAAAAAGCAGGCACACAAAAGCTGAACTCATGCAGCCTGGCCAGCTCCCGCCACTGCCATAGCTGTTGTGTGCTTACACAGAGGCAGAATCGTGTTTCTCCTGTCTACACTCCTTGACACATGGACAGGGAGAACACTTCTCTTTTCCTGCCTGCGTTCAGCGTGTGCTGCACTAAGCTATGTGCTTCATGCTCCCTGGCGTATGGTCCTGCCCAGAAGCTTCCATTCATCTGAGGGCAGAAGTGCTCATTGTTTGTTATGTGGTCCTCACATTGGTCCTTGGGAGTATGGGGGACCCAGGGAACAAAAAGCTTAACTTAAGAGGAGGCCGATGCACACCCCTTCCCATCCTCCAATTTGATTGCACTGACCCCTTGGCTCATCCCTTGGGTATCAGGCAACCGGTAGGGTGACGGTACTCACACTAGCAGACCTGGCCATCAGTGGCATTATACTTATGGGGTTTTCTTGGGAAGATTTAAGCAATGTTGGTGTCATTCGGCTCTTTGTTGTCGGCTCTAGCAACAAGACATTTTTCTTCAGGTGTCTCGGCCTTTACATTTGAGTTTTCTGTTAGGAGCTTGGTTTTCGATGGACTCCCCTCCTTGGAGGACTAATCTTTTGTCTGGGAGCCTGACACCCCTCCTGGGCCAGGGGTCTTTCTCAGTATTTCCCCAAGCCCTCCAAGGCCCAGTACCCTCCAGGTCAAAATGCCTCCAACTTTGCCACTTGAGCAGCTGGGAAGCAGAAATCCGTGTCCTACTCCGGGTCACACTCCTGCAAGACGAGTTCACAGAAGATCCAACTGAGCCCTCTATGGTCCAAATTGCAGGTCCACCCACATGAAATTCCCCAGAGGGTGTAGAGGGTGAGCACCACTGGCTCTGGAAAAACAAATCCAAGTCCTTATGTGCTAATGTTAAGTCAGAAGAAAAGTTCTTGAATCTATCCTTGAGGCAGGGGGTCAGGTGTCTTCTCTTTTCATATGGGATTTCCTCCCACATCGCTTCCACAGGATAAGACTGTTCTCAAAAGTCTCTTCTTTATGGAGGGGTTTTTAAGTGGGGGTAGAAAATTCTTTAAGGTAGGCACATCTTTGTAATCCTGTGGTGACATTACTTCATCTCTGCCCCAACCCTCCTTAACAGCAATTTGTGAATTTCTTAGATGGTGCCACCAAGTGGTCTACTGAAAGACCTCGGAGATTCTAAGCCCTGCTCCCGAGTACCACAAGTGTCTACCCCCTTCCTATGAAAAGGAAAGCCCCGCCTGTGACTCGCTCCAGAGCTCAGGCTATCCTCTCCTCAGTTAGCAAGAGGTGTGGTTATTGACTAACGGCCCTATTGTGTGAGGAGGCCTTTGTTCCTCAAGCTGGCTAGCAAGAGTAACTAACTCAGCCCAGCAGGGTGATTCAAAGGCCCAAACCATGTTAAGAGCTGAACCAGAGAAAAACAATAAACCTTAAAGTTTCACAAGGAGTGCAGATATGTTTAAATTAATGTCAGATCTGCATCTGGGATTGCGATTTACGATATTAATGTCAACTACGTCTAAAAGCCTAACAATGGTGAACCTGTAGTTGAGTGAAATTTTCACCTACATGATATAATACAAGGGAGCTGTGAGACTGGCTCCTTGTAGCAGTACCACCCCCCACCCCCCCCCCCCACACACACACACACACTTTTTGCCTGGTTTCTGAATGCAACCTGGACTAGAGTGCACTGGGATCTTGATAACCAGGTTCTCAGTGCCAGTGTTCTTTCCCTAAAACATGGTAAAAGTAATTGGATACATCTTTAGCTACCACTAAAAGTACATAGTAAAAGGTACTAAGGTACCTAGGGCATGGGGTACTAAGGGTAAGCCTCTGAAGGCAGCAGCACTGATTGTGCCACCCTCAAGAGCTATGCATCCAGGTGCACTCGGCACTACCATAGCAGGCAATGTCCTGGTGCAAACATTTAATACAAACTTGATATGGCATACTCCCTGTATGCCCTGTCCACCCTACACTGCATATGTTATGCTTAAGTCACCCCTCTAGCAGGACTACCAGCCCTCAAGCAGGGTGCACCATACTATATGAGGGCATAATTGCATGAGCAATATGCCCCCACTGTCCTTGCCAAACCTGGGACATAGTGAGTGAACAGAGCAGCCATTTTAATTTATGTGCTGGACACTGGTCAAAATGAGTTTCAGAGCTACATATTGGCTACTCTGAACCATAGGTTGTGTGGTAGCAAACAACTCAGAATGATAAGTCCAAAGTGGTACCAGTACTGTATTTAGTATAATAAGTACCCAGGGGTCACCTTAGAGTTGCCCCCTGCAAAAGCTAACTATCCTGGCATGGTTGCTGACTGGTTCCAGCAAGCCTGCCACATCAAGACGGCCAATACACAAGCTCTGGGGGAGGGCCCGTCTATCTGATTTGTGAAACAAAGCCCTTCCCGGGTGGAGGAGCTAACTCCCACTCCCTCAGGAATGTGCACTGCCCTGGCAGTGAGCTTCAAAGGGGTACCGCCCTGAAACTCGACCCCCCCAGGCCTGCTGCCAGCGTCAGATGGCCTCCCCCTTTGCAAACCCCGACTTCTGGAGGGAGCAAAAGCGGGAAACCACACAGAGCAGGAGGAGGGGCCTCAATGAGCATGCACCACTCATAGGGGCCTGCAGACGAAGTGGACCCTGCATTTAATTTTTCTCCATCTTGGAAGGGAGGAAAATAGCTTGTCAGGTTTTGGGAAGTGACCCTTCCCGCAGGAAGTAAGTACTGTAGTGGGTGTAGCCACCTAAGTGTAGGTGTCCCATTGGACACTACCAGGTTCCCCCTAAAACACCCACTAAATTCAGTATTTAGTGGGCTCCCCTAGACCAAAAATTTAGATTTGAAAAGGATTTGAGGAAGAAAGGGTGTGTGTAATTATGCACAGAAAGACTAATTTTGCCAAAACTTTAAAAGGCCATAACCTGAAAAGTACGACATGTATTCTAAAGATCTTGGCCTTAAAATTTATATAAAAGTCTGAAGTATTTTTATAAATTCTGGTCTCAAGTTATTCATTGAGTGCATGTGGTGCATGATTGGATTTGTGAGTATAGCAAATACTTTGCACATCTCTCTACCTTGAAAAGTGGAGCATTAAGTGGTCTAATTTTTACCTCTGGAAACCAACATATGGTTGCCTTAACCCTCTGCATAGTGTGCTCGGTTTTGCACACTGCTTAGAGGGCCAGCCTCCAACAGAACTAAACAGACTTCTCAGTAATCAAAATGTACATACTCACACTTAATGTGCACTCATATTATAAGGCCTTCCCAGGTCAGCACCAGTCACTAAAGGGCTCCTTCTGCAACATGCTAGCTGCGTGAAGATACCAGGCTCAGTTAGACGGTAGTAGTAAACGTAAACAGCTGAACCGTTCTGGACTTTAGTTTTTCTTATGGCCTCACTGGTATATATCTCTGCCCTTCAAATCTGTGATCAAGATGGACGGATATTTGCAGACGTTAGCTTGAAAGTGGGACATATTGAATTCAGATGAAGCACCTGACACGTGATTGATGGTGCCACCTGTAGGAGAGACTTAAAAACAGTGAAATAAATGCATCTACTCACTTTGTTTCAGTTTAAACAGAAGGTCCTATGGGCTTCTATTAAGATTGGGACAGGTGAAGACTGAGGCAACTGATTACTAACTACTTGAAAGTTCTGCCGGAAGCTAGCAAAAAGGGTAGAAGCCGCAGGCGCCCATGATTGAAAGCCTATAGGGAGATGGGCACAGCTGCAGTGACTTATTTGAAAGCCTGTATTAAACTACGCTGGTAATGTAAGGGTACCGTTTAGGAGGTGCGCTTTCACTAGTGTCTAATTCACAAACAAATAAAGCAGTGCCAGCGTAGACTCACGAGAGTAGCTTTCGCCAAACATATAAAACCCCTACACAAAACTTTCAAGGGGTGCACTTTACTAGAAATTGAGAATTCAGTTTGTATTTGCATTCACAGTTAATATTTTTTAAATGACAACGCTTATCCAGTATCCTCACCTATTTTGATCAAGGAATTAAACTTGGGTACCTAAACAAAGCACATAAGATCGTACAAGAAAGGGAGCCAGGGCATATGCCGTACAAAGTCAAATTGCAAAGAAAGAACTGATTAGTGGTGACCTATCAGATTGCTTGCAAAATTCTGAATTTTTCATCACACTGCTGAAACACAAATTGCCCTCGCACAGAAATGACAATTGCGTCCATGTATTTCTTCAAAATACACTGGTGTAAAAGCATCAATGAAGGTTCTCCTCACACAGCTAGCCCTATTTTAGCAGAAACATTAAGAACAGGGTTTGAAGACCTTAACCTCCCACCTATATCCAAGCCTATCGCCGAGCTTCGGAATCTTACAATTAAATTTAATGTCTGATAAAAAGGTGATCTGGAAATGTTAACATAAGTGTTGCAGTTTGTTAAGAGTTGAACTGCAAAATGGTAAAATATTCCTGTAAATCAGTTACCACACAACATGCCAGGATTACAGTTTCAAGCCCAGAATAATGTGCCAATACATTGTTATAAATCAGTCTGTTTTAAGTATAGAATGTGGACAAGACAATTTAGCGCCGTTTGGTCAGTTTATGAAAAATTTGATTTTGTATGGAAATCGTTTTTTAACATTGTGAGCAATTTGCAGCGTCTGATCTCAACAAAATGTTCTCTAGCAGGATATTTCAAATCTTGGCACAGAAAATACCCAGGTTTTCTAGAGACAGTGCAAAGGTTTCAGACCGGTTTAATAGATAAACTTGTTAACTAGAAAGGAGAGAACAGAATCCAAAATAATGGAAATGGGCATGAATTCTACTCATTCGGATTGTGAGCCAAAGGACTGAATGAAAATCACAACCACCAGGAAGAAATGGAGATAATTTACATTTGGAGAATGGCATCACTACTGGTAAGACGAATGGCTCCACATTACAAAACAGCAATTTATTGTATATTTACGGAGCAAATACATACACCCGCATCGGATATTTTGGCGTTAAAAAACTAAAGGAAAATAAACAATAGTTTATTAAAGTGTTGACCTGCGAGATCAAGGTTAAAGCGGAGTATCTGAATGCCCGTTTTTCCACATATTATGTGGGATTTGGAGACGCAAGCACTGCCCAGTGATAGGTGATGCTGGCTACACAGCTTCAGACCCCAGTGAAGACAAGCGTATTTGTGACCCAAGTGGATGTGCTGCCACTGCACAGAGCTAACGGCTTCCAAGGCAAGGGAAGGTTAGAAATTAACTGTCCATTACAATACAGTTTGTGCACAGCCAAATACTGCAATCTATATCTTACAAATGTATCTTATAAATGAGTTCAATCCTAGCCAGAAGACCCAATTTGTACGCTTCGACAACAGCAACTGCCAGTACTAACAGTAGACAAACTACACCCATAACTTACAGGTAAATCCCTCCAGATTTATTACAGACGTTTAACAGGTCTACCTTGTGGTCACCTATAGATTATGTTGTCAAGTGTTCACTTGTCAATGCGGAATATTGTTTTGGTAGGCAGTGGCCTTTGCCCATCACACGTATTCAATCAGAGCACTTCATTAAATGCACTTGGAAACCAGGATGCATTTTTTTTCAAAGGGTACTCATAATGGAAACAAACGTGTAATGTATTTACAAAGGCTTCTCTATGTTGTAGTATACTTGCATGTAGTGCACCTCTTCATGTTAGGCGATGCCAGCGTAAAAAAAGGCAGTCAATTCAAAGTCAATTTAAATAGAGCTTCAAACTGGAAGCGGAGAAACACAGTACTTCCAAACTCTTAAATTATAACATTCCTCAACATTAAAGGAATGTTATTAGCATTAGAACCGTACAGAGTTCGGACAGGGTGGAATTTATAAATATGATATCACGACCAACATGGCATACTAAAAATGCACCAACTATCTCCAAGTTCACACAGCTCACTCCAGATCGAGGTCCACACGTCTATCACTGAACAAAGACATGCCCTGTCAGCATACTTGTTGGTGCCAAAGTACACAGCATACGTAACAGATACAAATTAATAAGTAATAAAATCCAAGTGTTCAGAACTCTACGTGTTAGAAGTTGTCAGGTCAACAGCATAGAATAACTTACTGATTTAAAGGTAATGAAAAGGCAACTAATTAAAATAGCAACGGAGTGAGCAGCAATACCCACATCACTAGCAGTCACCTAACACTGTTGCCATGGCCTCCTGGTTACACTGAAGCAAGGAACAAGGAGTGATCGATTAAAAGTCAGCCTCTTTAAAGAATATGCAGCTCCATACACATGTAGTGCAAGCTCAGAATCACAAAAAAATCCTTACCACAGCAAATTAAAACAGTAGAATTGTCACGTAAATCTAAGAAATATTTCATTACAACAGATGTGTATATACATAAGAGAATCAAAACTACCCCGTCACCTCCCAGCACAAATTATTTCTGTCAAAAAGATCAAGAACCTTCAATGAATCAATCAGGATTTATTAAGCCTGTCTAATCACACAATGGGGTATCCAGGTGCTTGCAGGCTCCAGAGGTTTAGTCGAACAGGCAGGTCTTGAGGCAATTCCATATTCCAGAGGTGCACAGGGAGTCAGTTTCAGGTTTTTACTATGATGTGAATGAAGGAGCGTCCTCTACTTCTGTAGATGGGTGGGGGAGCATGGGCAAGTGAAAGTGGGGCGGAGCGTAGCCTTCGACAGTTGGCGGAAGTTCAGATGGTGGTTAATGTATGTAGATCCTTGGTTATGTAGAGCCTTGTGTGTGTGGGCCAGCAGGATGAATTGTCATCTCATCTGTAGGGGGATTCAGTGGAGTTGCCCGAGGAGGGGTGGGGTCTGGGTTTATCAGGGAAGGCCAAGGATGAGTCTGGCTGCAGGTTTGTGTAGTCTGAAGTGTTTGTAAGATGTGCAGTGATTCCTACGTAGAGGGTGTTGTCTCAGTCCAGTCGGATCTGAAGTGCTATTTCATTCATTAACAAAAAATTATATCGTGATGAAACAAGCATTGTTAAAGTCAATATGTCTGGCTTTTGAGACTTACTGGATCTGCCAAAGTCTCTTGTTCATGTTGTACAGAATGAACAAAAGGCAGAAAAAAGTGCCTCTTCAGGCCACCTGACGCAAGCGCCTTGTTTTTTTCTTTTTTACTGATCCAAAATAGCGTGAAATCACTTTTTTTTAAATATAAAGCAGAGGAGGCAGCATTAATTTGCTGTATTCCCCTTTCTAACAAAGCTAATATAAACAAGCATTTACAATGCAACGGGTCTCGCGTTTGCTCATGTTAGAGCTGATCGCGTAGTAAACTCTTAACCCGACTTTTCACCTATAGGGCAAAAGTGCATTTATGTACATAACCCGAAAATGTGAAATCAAGTGTGTAAAGCGCTCGACTTCTGCCAAGCGAGATCGCGCTCGTAAATTAGAGAAATAAAAGTCCACGAGCCCGATGGAAAACAGCGAGCCTCGCATGTTTTCTGTACGTGGTCGCTGCGCTCGAGGAGGGCTAGCCACCAGAAAAGGCATGACATATGCGTGCCTTCAACTAATGAAAGCAAGCAGATTTTTTTAGGGAAGCCCACGAACCAATAAAAAACACTGATGTGAAGTTGACCGGGCTCCGAGCCCTTTTCTAAATACAAAAGAGTCTTGCTGCGATACGCATGCGCGAGCGCATACAACGCAGGCTCGACCCTAAAAAAGGCAGCAGGGGAGGAATGTAGGGGGAATGAGGAGAGCAACAACGGAAGTGCTAGTGAGGGGAGTGTAATTAAGCAGGGTTTAGAAAAATCACAAGGGCAGACGAGGCAAGTGAGGGATCAACACTGGGCCAAGGGGAAAGCTCATGGGTGAGAAGCACACACGCAAGAGGGCAACAATGAAACATGAGACAGACAGCTGGGAAAAACCTGAACTCACATTGGGTACTTACACAAGTAAAAAGTAGTTCATTTAAAGCACTGGAATGACAAGTAAAGATGACATTCTAAGGCGGGAAAAACAGGATGGACATGGCAAGCCATCGAATAAGAAGTAAACGAGTGTGTCAAAGCCAACCAATTGCAAGCATTGAGCAGGCCAACTGTAAGCTGGTAAGCTTGCGGAGACTAGGAATTTTACCTCCAGTCACCTTGTGGTGTTTGGTAGGATCGACTTAATTAACAGCATAGCAAAACTAATTTTCCTCTTCTCTGAAAAGGTGCAATGCTTGGATTAATGCATTTTACTACATTTTGAAGAAGCACCCCTTGGGAATAAGTGCCTCAATTAAAATAATTTGGTCAAAATAAAGCTGTCTGAATGAGGGCCATAATCCCCAAAATGTTTTTGCAACCATGTTCTAACCCTCTTTCACAATTGAAGATGATGGTACTGACCTCCCCATTAGCCAAACTCTGAAACAGCCTGGTTTGTGCCATAGGACTCCCCAAGGTAACAAGCGCTTTTCCACCTTTGGGACAGATTCTTGTGAATTAATCAAATAACAAATACATCTGCACTAATGCAAATACATATACCATGGTCCCTATTTTGTGACTAAGAATAGGGCCCCTAATTAGGTCTGGCATTAACCAAGACCTTTTGTTTTCATTAACGATCCAGGTCTCTTTGTATCCATCTGTTGGCTGGCTTCACTGTGTGTGATTATCTACTCTTTCACAAGGAGCATATCTGCACTGAAAGCAGTTTTGTTCAGTGCCAGGAACTACTGTGGCAATGTGTGCTTTGAGACCAAAAAATATTTTTGCCTTTTACCAATGTTTGTTTCAATGGTGAGGGCCCGGAAGCACCAACAATGAAGTGTTACAAAAGTCATCTCAAAATAATACATGGATTAACAAAACCAAAAGACTGACCATCAATGTCAGACATATTGGCTTTGCCAATGCAGGTTTATTTTCATCACTTAACCTTGTTGAAACTTGTTACACTGATTTTCCATCATTAATATTTTTTGGAAATACCACCATGCATTAACATTTTACAAGATGATTCTTCAAAGAAATGGTACCTACAATTTCACAGTAATTTAGCAAATCATTTTTCCCTAGTTGCATTTTTTTGTAAACATTTTATTTTGAAAGCAAATCAAATCTTGCTTTCAAGCTTCTGCAAGTAGTTGCATATAATCAAACAGCATTCTATGAGCATTATATGTAGCCTCATTGTTAAACTTTGCAAACATGTGTATTCATTTGTTTTTACTGGAACCACCGTCAGTAGTGCAGACCAAGCTTACAAATTATTTACAGAGGTCACCCTAATAAAGGCTTTGCATTAATGAACCATAAATGCAAGTTCGAGCAGCACTGACTTACTGGCACAAATATTGCCATATCTACAGAATTCCCTCCCATGCGCCATAATGTGGTACTGTAATCTGGCAGCCAAAGGGATTATGCTTGCAGGGGGATGGGCCTACTTGTCCCAGGGACATAATGAACATGAAAAAATTTCCTTGACACCAAACTATGTCCTGGGCGTTGGGCTATAGGAATTTCACATCCCTGGTAGAATTGTAGAACCAACAGAATCATAAGTAGTTAATTTCAGTGGTTTTAGCTTGGTAAATTATACATGTGTGTGGTGACCTCAGAGACCTAAACAATTTTATTTGAATTGATCGTCATCCACTGCCCTGGACTGGTGAGATGATGAATGTGAGGAAAGCCAGGTTGTTCACTACTTTTGATTTATTAAACATATTGTGTACCGCTTTATCCAGAGTCAAAACACCCAACATAATTCCTAACACAACGAAGCCTATCAATTCTTGCAAATACCATATGGTTTGGGCTTTCGCATCAGCTATGTACCAGAGAATTATGCAAAGAATACAGTGTGGATTAAACAATGTTGGATTTTTTACAGGATGACATACTGGTGTGGGGCTCTGAGATTCAACATGATGCTGTGTTGGGTAGATTGGAGCCACAACTGGAGTAGAGAAATTCAATTTTGAGGTTTATGAGGAGTGCTACTTGGGACACTTTTTGGAAGGGATACAACAGAGGCTGAAAATGCTGAAAGCTATTAAAAGTCACCCTCTCCAACGGATGAGTAACAATTACATAATTTTTTTGGTTTAGTGGAGCATTGCTTCAAGTTCGTAAATCATATTTGAGACAAGGTGCATGTTTTGCGTTATGAAGGTGCGAAAATCCTATGGCCAAATGAATACCATATCATACAATATCATTTCAACCGTATGTTGGACAAGTGTATGCACCTAGCAATAAGTGGTGGGTTATGGTGTAGGCAAGAAGTGAAAACCATTAATGTGGAGCTACACATTACATACATCCACAGGTTGAACACCATTCTTTTTACTTAAGGCAAGGGTGGGTTGCACCACTGTGGTGCCAGCCAGGATGGAAAAAGCAAATCATTGTGACTTGGACAATCGCGCTCTGAGTGAAAAGGTTGAAAGGTATCAGGCTCACTATGACCAAGGGCATAATGACAAGTTGAAGAACCTGAGAAAGTTGATATAGGGAATCTGATAAGTGTGAGGACAAGTTGTACTGACCAGCAGGCACCATCGTGCCAGTCCTTCCTACTCAGATTCTACAGTCTTGCCAAGTTAACAATGCCTGACAGTGTCTACATGCTACTTTCAAAATTCTACTCTAGCAGACCTTTCTTCAACTGCCTGTGCCCATGGATTAACCTACTACACCAAAGCTCCAAAAGTCTTTTCAAAGCACTATCTCCAAGCCTGTGCACTTTCAGCATTCTGGATTGCCTTTAATGTGGAAAGCAGGGATAGAATATCTTTGCTGTACATTTGTGCACTTCGGGAGGTACTCCTCTCAACAGAGCACACAACCCCCAACATACACTGAACAGGTGACAATGTGCCTTTCAATGCAAACATGTTGCTCTCCTTGATCCAAATCCAGTCTTGTCCATCCCTGGTTACATTACCTATTGCAGTAGAGAGAAAAAAAAACAGTAATCTCGACAGAGACCAGTGGAACAGTGGAGTCACTCTTAAGTCATTTAAAAAAATGTTAAAGAAACTAAAATTGCCATGACAAGTTGCCTAATGGAAACTAGGTTAACCGCTGCTTGGCCATACAGTTTTACTGTCCGTGAATGCTGTGTATCACTTACAAGAAGCAAATCTTGGATTATTCTTTTATAGAAAGTGCGGGCTAAATTGCTCAAACTATACTCACAGTATGCTAGAGAGTTTGTAGGATGCTAAATTTAAATTGCGAAACAAGAAATAATCGGCATATAGCCATGGACGGAGGTGTGCTCCGAACGGAGGTGTGCTCCGAACAGAAGCGTGCTCTGCGGCATGCTATGAGGTCGTAACAGCATCGCAATAATCACACTTATCGGTACACAACTTCTCTGCTTCCATATCTTCAAAAACAGTGACCTGTTCTTTTCTTATTTCTCACTTTTGCAGAGTGAGCGATGCATTACTTAGTAGTATGTATTTAGGTGTATATATATATTTTTTTTTAACTGCCTTCTGTTTCCTTACGATCCCTTATCCCTTAATACTTATTGGGGACTTACCAACATCATGAAGTGACTAGGAGCCCGACTATTGATTACCTTTGTTTGGTTCTCCTGTCCCTCTCATTTGGCTGCTTCTTATTCGCGGTCCTAGCGTCTCAATTTTGTGTTTGCCCCTTCCATCTCTTGATTGGCTGGCGTCTATGCTTCTACTGCTTGCTTTTCTAGCGTATCATTTTACTTATTGGTTAGGCACGTCACAAGACTGCATGTGTGTCAGCTGTCTCCCTCATGTACTTCTCTTCCCTTTACTCTGTTGCTCGCCATTTCCCACGTGCTTCTGTCTGCCCCCTCCATGTTGCACTTTGTCCCCCACCTGCTGCTTTCTTGAATGTGTGCTTTTCTTCCGCCTGCGCTACATTGCTATCTAGCAGTTTTAGGTTATATTAAGTTTGAAAGCTCGTTCAGTTTATTCAACTGAAGTTTTTGATACAAAGACTCCCCTTATAGACTGATATTCGTACAGGCCACACTAGAGACATACAATTTTGACATCAGGTACCACTGGGGCGGGTTTAAGAACAAACCAAATGTTTGCGATATACAACTGTGCAAAAAAATGTAAACAATGAAAGTGTACTCATTCCTTATGCATTTTGGAAGTCTCAATCCTGGATTGAAAGCCTGTATTCTATTTGCAAAATGTCTTGAAAGTATGGCCAACTTGTTAACCAATACAGTTTTAACAGTGGTCATGTCACAAAAAAATATTAAGCTTGTCTGTGGCACAGATATGAAATATCAACCGTTTTTCACCACACCCATCGAAACTATATGCTGTACAATAGATTATATGTAGTCTTAAGGTTTTGCAAGTTTACAAACATTGAGTGACCAACAGTAATACTGCTTCGGAATTGTGTTTCATAAAATTATGAATCCACCTTCCGGACCAATAATTCAGCTATACAATCATGTCATTGTGCTGTTCTTCCTAAAACGGACTATACAAAGCCCTAATTTGGTTTCTGGAAAAATGTTCCTGAAGCAATTTTAGCAATTTGTCCTAATCCAGGCTTCTCCAACAAGGAGCTTGTGAGCTACTGGTAGCTCTCCAGCTACATGTAAGTAGCTCTCCTGTGTGCAGACCAGCCTACTAGGTTAGAAGCTTGCTTACCTGAATTGATATATGGATACCAACATTTGGAGTCTATTTGTGATCAAAACGTGACGCTTGGAGAAAAATGGTCATGTTTTCAAAATATATTTAAAGCTGCTAGTGGAGTAATAAATCGCGGCTTTCAGAAGAATTATTACTAATGTCATAACACTGATGCAACATGCAATGTGGCTATGACTCATGCATTTTTCATCCCTGGCACGCAAAACTTAAAAATAATTTTCTTAACATTGCTGCTGTCATCCCAGCCTGCTGTACTGAGGTGATCACTTCTGGTAATCTTGCATAGGATGCCCATCAATGTAACCTTGTCTGATGTCGCCACTATTGCAACACTAATATTAGTAGCTCAGCATGATTTTCACAGAATTTAAGTAGCCGATTACAGAAATGTTTGGGGGCCCCTGTAGACCTAATCCCAATTTTTCTTTTTTTTTATTCATTTTTTTTTTTTAACTCCACCACTGCTAATAAAGTCTGTAATATGCAAGCATTTCTTAAAGCCTCAGAGTGGGACGTAATTTCATTTTAATTTGTGAACAGGGGTATGCATTCTGATAAATTAGTCATATTGTCTTAATACCAGTCCATGTCCATGCTATGCAACCCGCAGTTCGAAATAGGCCTGGGAGAGGGAAATTTCTACATGGTTTTGTGTGCAGTACACTCTTGAACTGCTCAGCCTCCTTTTAACCAGTCTAATTTAAAAAATCTTAATGATCTATGTTTTAAAACCCCCAGATAACTAACTACAGTCTGACTGAACTTTCAAAAAAAATAAAAAATATATTATAAATGAATTAAGTAATAGATCGAAATAAGTATACAAGAGGTGGCAACGTGTTCATTTTGGCAGTATTACACCGACCAAACTATGGAAAGCTTATGCCAGTTTCCCATTTTATCAGTATATTGCTGTATTTGAGGTTATAACTGACCTAAGTTTCTGTTGGGTTCCATAGTCAATTTAATGCCCAAGTAGATTGGAGTTGGAACTACCCCAGGATCTGCTATAGTTATTTGATTACATGCACTTTGCGTTGTGACATTTAGATGCTACCCCGATATTTCACCAGCTTCCTTTTTTAAGGACGATGGCCGCACTGACATTTTCAGTAGAGATTAGATTCAGCTACTATTCACGGTTTGTGCAGGTTAAGTTCTAAATAAAATGTGCCAATAGTGGTGTGACAGGACACCACTGATGTGTTCTTCTAATCAATATTACTGGGTCTGCTAAAGCCACCAGAGGTCAAACTGGTAGGCAAATTTTAATCTCATTTCTGACTAGAGGAATGTCTACACTGGGTTCAACCATATTTTCCTCTAATTCTCCTTTTCCATGGCATGTGTCATACATTGGAATGAGCTCAAATCAGGAGTAGCTGCTCCTCTATTTGGAACAAGGCCATGGTGGCTTTTAAACTGAATTTACCTATAAACATTTAAAGGCTGCTTGTAGGTGATTTTAATAAATGCATTCAACATAACTAATGCACACATTTGCATCTACAACTGAAAGACGCGAGAACTCAATGTTCCCTTCAAGCAAGGGAAAATTAAATACTGCTGAAATTCAAATAAGTATCCGGTCACAACAGGAAGATTCTGGCACACGCACATATCAGTCAAGCTCTAACATGATCGTCAATGACGCTACAAAAAAAGATTAGTTACTCCACCCTAACAATGCACTTTCTTTGCAAAGCACAGCTCCAAATTCCGGTATTATGCTTCCCTCCCTGCTCCCTCAGCAGTTCTTCTTCAAGCCCTCATACCCACGTAGCTTCCCCCATCCGTGCTACTTTTTATTTACTGATCTAACTCAGACAGGTAAACAAAATGGAGTGTCCGTTCGTTGGCTTGTGTATGCTTGGTTAGCTTGCCTACAAAGTGAGGCAACTGGACTATTTTTTTCCCTTTTTAGGACGAGCGTGCCAATGCTTTGACCTGTAGTAAGCATTGTGGGCTTTTAAGCCCACCCACCGCATGCCCATGACTTGAACTAACTCATAAGCTTACCTCTCAAAAATAATTTATTACTGGTAAATGCTTTATGTTTGTCCTTCCTTGGGGAGCTTTTGTTACCACCTTGAGGACTGCCCGTTACATGGATAAATGCACGACTGCGGAGACGTTTAACTTTTTTCTTTTTGTGCCCCTCCTTCGCACTCACGCTCGTAGTAGCCTTTTCACTTTGAATAGGCTCGCTTTTGTCAACTATTTTACTTTTCATTTTCAATTTATGTGGCAAGTAAAGTCCAGTTAGGAATTTACAACACTAACAGCTGTAACTTGAGCAAACACGAGACCCATTGCATTGCAAATGCTTGTTTGCCATGCTGCACAGCATGGATCATACCAATGGCAAAGCCAATATGTCCCAAAGGTGTCTTTTTGTAGCCCTTTCGCTGCCAGGCCTTTTCCCCTCAGGTGCAGAGCCTTTTTTTGGCTATTTGGTGTAGCTCGCGCTTAGTCCCTCATAACGTTTTGTCCATAATAGCTATCCACGCCAAATGTGCATTTTTTTGCCATCCTAGGGATTCTAGAGGTACCCAGAGTTTGTTGGTTCCCCTGGAGGAGATCAAGAAATTAGCCAAAATACAGCCAAAAATGTCCTTTAAAAAAAAAAAATGGGACAAAGGGGCTGCAGAAGAAAGCATGTGTTTTTTCCACTGAAAATGGCATCAAAGGGTTTACCGTGCTAAAATCACCATCTTCCCAGCTTTCAGGAACAGGCAGAATTGAATCAAAAAACCACATTCATTTTTCAACACAATTTTGGCATTTTACTGGGATACACCACATTTTTACTATTTTATGTGCTTTCAGCCTCCTTCCAGTTAGGGACAGAAATGGGTGTGAAACCAATGCTGGATCTCGGACAGCTAAATATTTCTGAAAAGTAGACATTTCTGAATTCAGCATGGGGTCAGTTGTGTACATCATTCAAGGTTTTCCCACAGAAAGTAGCAGCTAAAATAAAAAATATTGAAATTGAGGTGAAAAAAGCCATTCTAGTCCACGTTTTCTTTAACTTTTTCAAGGGATGGCAAATTTTTAAAAGTAATATACTGTTACGTCTGCTGGACTCTTCTGGTTGCGTGGATATATAGGACTTGTAGGCTCATCAAGAACCCTAGGGACCCAGAGCCAAGCAATTCACGTGGTGAAATATAAAGAGTGAAATATAGGTATCAAGGAAGCCTTTGTATTTCCAAAATGGGCACAAGATAAGGTGTTGAGAAGCAGTGGTTATTTGCATATCTCTGAATTCCGGGGGCCCAATACTAGCATGTGAATTACAGGGCAATTCTCACATAGATGTCTTTTCTACACACTGTCTTACATTTGGAAGGAAAAAATGTAGAGCAAGACAAGGGGCAATAACACTTATTCTTTTATTATGTTTTCCCCCAAGTCTCCCAATAAAAATGGTACCTCACTTGTGTTGGTAGGCCTAGTGCCCGCAACAGGAAACACCCCAAAATGCAAATGGACACATCAAATTTTTTAACTGACAACTGACATTTTTGTTTGCAAAGTGCCTAGCTGTGGATTTTGGCCTCTAGCTCATCCGGCACGTAGGAAAACCTAGCAAACCTGGACATTTCTGAAAACTAGACACCTAAACACCTAAAGGGGTCAGGGGAGGTGTGACTTACGTGGATCCCCCAGTGTTCTCTAACCCAGAATCCTCCGCAAACCTCAAATTTATCTAAACAAAAAATCACATTTACCCCATATTTCTGTGTGGGGTTACAGCACCAGCACAATTTTTATACCACCCAACGTTCCCCTCAGTCTCCTGGTAAAAATGATACCTCACTTGTGTAAGTGAGGCAAGTGCCTCTGACAGGGAAAAGCCAAAAACATGAGGAAATTGAGGGGGAACCAAACCAGGTCCAAAAGGGCAGTTTGAAAAAAAAAAAAAAATTTAGGCTGACAAGTAGGGCAGACTTTTTATCAGAATAGATGCGCAATGCTGGGTTGGTAAGAATTTTATGGATTCCAGCATATTCTAGAAGGTTCCATCATAAAAATGTGGGGGAAAATGTGTGATTTCAAGCAAAGTTGGAGGCTTGCAGGGAATTGTGGGTAAGAAAATGGTGCAGGTGCAGGTGAAGCACACCACCTTGGACTCACCCAGATGTTTAGTTTTCAGATGTGTCTAGGTCTCTTAGATTTTTCTACATGGCAGCATCTCAAAGTCCAAAAAAGTACAGCCCTCACCATTGCAAGTAGGACAATTTTGAGAGTTAGACAAGCTCTCCTTGTCCAAATGTAAAACCAAAACCCCAAATAATTAAATGTCCCCTTGCTTGCTGTTGGGATTCGATCTTTTAGTGTGCTGAAAGACTATCACTCCCTTCAGTTGGGGTGGGAGCATAACCATGCCCCACTGGTTGGTAGCCACCACCCCACTTTTTTTTTTTATTATTCCGAGGCAACTAGCAGGCATTTTAATAGAAATAGGCTGTTCTGCTCCCAAGGGGGGCAGAAGTGGCCTAAAATCACCCCCCCCCCCCCCCCCCCCCACCAGGGGAGCGACACTTGCCTAAGGGTCACGCCCCTTGAGTGAAATTTTACAGTCCTGGACAGAATTTCTCTCCATGCCAAATGGTCACTCTAGGCACCTGCTCACCATAACTCATGCTCTCAACAAGCATGGCTGAAAGATTAAAGAACACTCCGCTATTATATCGAGCAGTTAAAAATCCACTTTTCTATATCACGTACTCCTGCAGAATTCTCTGCTTGTTCTTTGTGATTAGCAAAAGGACATTGGCCCCTCACCAGTCTAACATGGAACAGGTCTCTACAGAATACAGCAGTTTTCATGCTGCTAGTAAAAGGGGGCACAAACAGGTGCACCTAAGTCAAGCAAGACCCCAAAACGGCTCCTACAAGTCTGACTGATTGCAAAAAGCATAAAGCTATTTGACCCAGGCTGTGAGGGGGGTCCAGCTGCTCAGAGGGAACAGGTGACGCGGTTAAATTAACACACAAAAAAGCTAGCCCATGAACAACGCTCTGCCAAACGTTTTCCACACACAATAACCCCGGAGCCTAAGTACATGTGCAAAAAAGATGTCCACGCTACAGGTCAAAGAGTGTCCCTACCTAAAGTATTGCTTGCTGGGCATTGTGGTCCACACTACAAACGTCACCCGTAGATAACATTACTTGCAAGAAAGCTGCTGAACTACGACACGCAGAAATGCTAGACGCCTGTGCAACCGGGCTGACTGCGTGCTAGTCTACGGCAGCATATTCTCAGACCCTAAAGCTCAGTTAAAGCGTTAGGCCAGTATAAACCGCGGAATATTCACTACATCCCCCTTACAACCTTCAGGCTTCGATACAGAGGACCCTAAGGCACACTATGTCTCTCGAGTGCGGTCCACCTTAAAATATATCGATTACAGCAGACAACCAATTCAAAAGCTTAATGACACAAATGTGCAAATAGAGTGCCCGCTGGAATCGTTAAAAACATAACGTGCGGCGTTAAACTCACCGACTTTGAAGGGCAGTTTATCTGACATGCTGAAGCTGGTGCTGGAGACAGAACAGAGACAGCGTGGTTCAGATAGTGGCAGCGGCGGGAAGAAAGCAGCAGCGGGCTAGTTCCCTTTAAGAAGCCTCTGCTCATTTGCATAAAAGGTTGTTAGGCATAAAAGACGGACTCCCAATGTATTAACGCCACGAAAATATCTTCAGACCGGGGAGGAGAGAGATATAAAAATCGCCTCATCTTTTAGAGCCTCACTATTACCCTAACTTACTAGACAATTAAAAATGTGGATTGCACAAAATAATCGGTCAGGATCACCAGCGCATGAAAATTGTTTTTTTATTGAAGAATTTATTTTGCTAAAAATATCAAATTGTTTTAGGTTAAAAAGACTGGTGTTTTTATTAGTTTCCTATAGTGTTCTGAAAAAGTATAATTAATTTGACAAAATAGATAAAATGTCAGCCACAGTTTCAAATGATTGTCCTATTCCGGTAGAAAACCTCCCGGGTAAGATGGTGGCCAAATTCATGCTCTGCAGTCCGTTTATTTATCGTTCATATTCACTTTCTCGCCAGGCTATACTTTGGTCCACAGTAAACAGCCCCGGTGGGTGGGATTTAAAAAAAATGTATTTTTTAAAACTTTTTTAAACTAAACGAACTGATTTATGTCGAGAAAGGAAGAGATTTGAAACAGTGGTCTAAGAGCATAAAAAAATATAGAAATTGTGATCCCTAGTGACTGGGATGTCAAAGGCGCAGTAAAAAGAACAAAAAATTCTATAGCAATATTGTTCGGATAACACACCTGAAATGAAAAAAATAATGTAAGTTAAACAAATGAGTGTGAAATGCACTATTTTATGTTATGGAAACTTGCTTAATGTGATCGTGTGTTTAAGCGCCACGAAGTCCCAGCCTGTGACAGAAAGCACAGTCAATTTGCAACACCTTATTTATTATTTTAAACTTGAATTTCACACAGTACAAGACAGGCTTCCACAAAATGTGAAAACATGTATAGTTAAGGTAAAAAAAAAAGCACTTTTCAATAGATTATCATACCACCTAGTTTTGTAATTGTTTTGTAACTGTCAATCGAAGCACACATTCAACAACTCAGCTGGTAATGCCCTACATTGTCTCTCAAACAGAATAAATCTTTGTCATCGTGAAGCTTCAAGTGACTCCATCATTTAAAGACTATACTGACTCCCAAGCAGCCATTACATTTGCAGATTAACCAATTGATTTTGTTCAAGCAGAAGGCACCCTCTCAAGAAGGCTTGTTTCTTGTTTAGCTGTCTGCCCCCGCATTATAGCACAGAAGGCTCCAACCCTTCCACCTCAGCTGAGGCATCTCAGCTGTTGAATTAACTGTCCTAGGAGCGTTGTCTTTTAATAAAATTTTAGGGAACTGTTTTGGTTAAATTATAAAAGTATGCGCACATCGTGCCCACAGATCCTGCCCACTTCGACCTTTGGTTTGAAAGGTCCGAAACGTTCCAGTCTGTGTTATGGCTTGCAGGCACATGATTGACTGCCTTCCAATGAGGCTTGTTGCCTACTTAGGATAAATGTGCAGCAATACAAGAAGGTCATGGTCCAGTCTAATATGGTTTATCATTTAAAATCAACCTGTTTCACAAGCAGCCCATTTGGTGAATGCCTGCATCCAGTGGCCAGGCTTGGAGGTGGAACCTTAGAGGATCTTCTGCTTTTTACATAACTAATTGAGATTTTCTTAGCCTTGGTGTCTGAAAGGCTAGATTTTATTAAAGACATGCTGCTTAGGAGCTTTTAAAGGTTGTCCCCAACCCTCCTTTACAAGTGTGAGTGGACCCCTAACAGGGTGTCCAAAAAGAAGTTCAAAGGGGCTGAAGCCCACTCCTTTCTGGGGTACCTCCCTGTAGGCAAAAAGGAGGCATGGTAGAAGGATATCCCATCTCCTGCGGAGTTTTTCAGGGAGACCCATAATCATGCCTTTGAGAGTTTTATTAAATCTCTCCACCAGTCCATTTGTTTGTGGATGATAGGGTGTTGTGAACTTGTACGTTACACCACACTCCTTCCACATGGCCTTTAAGTATGCAGACATGAAATTGCTTCCTCTGTCTGATACTACTTCCTTTGGGAAGCCCACCCTGGAAAATATTCCCAGGAGGGCCTTTGCCACTGCAGGTGCTGTAGTGGTCCTTAAAGGAATAGCTTCAGGATATCTTGTGGCATGGTCCACTACCACTAAGATAAACCTATTGCCTGAAGCATTGGAGGATCAAGGGGGCCAACTATGTCAACCCCTACCCTTTCAAAGGGAACCCCAACCACAGGCAGTGGGATAAGGGGTGCCTTTGGAGTGCCACCTGTCTTGCCACTGGCTTGACAGGTTTCACAGGACTTACAAAATTCCTTTGTGTCCTCAGACATCCTAGGCCAATGAAACAATGGAACCAATCTGTCCCAAGTTTTCATTTGACCCAGGTGCCCAGCTAGGGGAATGTCATGTGCCAGTGTTAGGAGGAACTTTCTGTACTCCTGAGGAATCACTAATCTCCTGGCAGTTCCAGGTTTAGGATCCCTATGCTCAGTGTACAAGAGGTTGTCCTCCCAGTAAACTCTGTGAGAGTCACTGACATCCCCATTAGCCTGTTTGACAGCTTGCTGTCTGAGACCCTCTAATGTGGGACAGGTTTGCTGTGTCACACTCAGCTCCTCTCTGGCAGGCCCCCCTTCACCCAAAAGCTCAGCAGTGTCTGCTTCCAGCTCCTCTGGTGTAGGTTCTGCACAGGGAGGGAATTCTTCTTCCTCAGAAGTTGAATCCACTATAGAGGGAGGGATAGTAGGAAGTGGTTTGCTTCTACTAGCCCTAGCTTTAGGGAGCACTTGGTCCATTGTTCCAGGATCCAAGCTTCCCTGTCCTTTTTGCTTTTTGGCCTGAGCCCTTGTCAAAGCAAAAATATGCCCTGGGATGCCCAGCATTGCTGCATGGGCCTCCAACTCCACATCTGACCAAGCTGATGTCTCCAAATCATTCCCTAATAGACAGTCTACAGGTACATCTGAAGCTACCACAACTTTCTTTGGACCAGTTACCCCCCCCCAGTTGAGATTTACAACAGCCATGGGGTGGCTTTGTGTTATGTTGTGAGCATCGGTTACTTGGTACTGGTGTCCAAGTATGTGTTGTTCAGGGTGCACCAGTTTCTCAATCACCATTGTGACACTGGCACCTGTGTCCCTGTAGGCCTGGACCTCAACACCATTTATTAGGGTTAGTTGCTTGTACTTCTCCAAGTTATGGGGGCAAGCAACCAAAGGGGCTAAATCAATAGCCCCTTCAGAGACTAAAGTAGCCTCTGTGGTCTCCCTAATCAGACCAACCCCAACTAAATTACCAAAAGTGAGCCCAGCTACTCCCTTGGATTGGCTATTAGTAGGTTTGCTCCCACCACCACTGCTATTAGTAGGGACACTAGGTGTAGCAGTAGGGGTTGTAGTGGTAGGAGCAGTGGTGCCTTTCTTTGGACAACTGGGATCTGTTGTCCAATGGCCTTTTATTTTACATAAATAGCACCATGGTTTCTTTTCCTTGTTCTGATTAAAAGAGGATTTGGGCCCACCACCCCCACCAGAGTGTTTTTGTGGGCCTGATGAAGACTCATTTTTAGATTTGTCCCCACCCTTGTCAGAAGACTTACCATCCTTCTTTTTGTTGCCTTCTTTGTCACCCCCTGTATGAACTTTTCTGTTCACTCTTGTTCTGACCCATTTGTCTGCCTTCTTTCCCAATTCTTGGGGAGAGGTCAGATCAGAGTCCACCAAGTACTGGTGCAACAAATCAGACACACAATTATTAAGAATATGCTCTCTCAGGATCAAGTTATACAGGCTGTCATAATCAGTAACTTTACTGCCATGTAACCACCCCTCCAAGGCCTTCACTGAATGGTCAATAAAATCAACCCAGTCTTGTGAAGACTCCTTTTTGGTCTCTCTGAACTTTATCCTGTACTGTTCAGTGGTTAAGCCATAACCATCCAGGAGTGCATTCTTAAGAACTTGGAAATTATTAGCATCATTTTCTTTCACAGTAAGGAGCCTATCCCTACCTTTTCCACTAAATGATAGCCATAGGATAGCAGCCCACTGCCTTTGAGGGACATCCTGTACAACACAGGCCCTCTCAAGTGCAGCAAACCACTTGTTAATGTCATCCCCCTCCTTATAAGGGGGAACTATCTTGTGCAGATTCCTGGAATCATGCTCTTTTGCAGGATGACTATGGGGAATACTGCTGCTGCCACCATGGGTATCTAAACCCAACTTCTGTCTTTCCTTCTCTAATTCAAAAGACTGTCTATCCAAATCCAGCTGTTGCTTTTTAAGCTTCAGTCTGGTTTGTTCCACCCTCAACTTATTGAGTTCCCTCTCTAACATTCTGTCATCAGGGTTGGTGGGAGGGACATTCCTAGAAACAGAGCTATGATGGGAATGAACAGAAGGAGACCTGTCCCTTACAGAAGCCACCCTAACAGCTTGGTTAACAGAAACATTACTACCAGTATGGTGAGAATAAATGCTTTTGCTATGATGTGAGACAACACTATTTGTATGGTGTGGCTCATCATCATTCCCAACTATGCTAGACTGTCTAGTAATGGGCAGGCTAGGGAGTTTCTTTCCTGAATCTTTTCCTGGGGGAGTCCCTGAATCAGATTGGGAACTATTAGGTACTTTTTCAACAGATGAGGCACCTATGGCCTTATCCTGTTCTCTAAGCATGTTAAGTAACAGTTCCAAGGAAGGATTTTTCCCTACACTCAAACCTCTCTCTATACAGAGACTCCTTGCTCTTTTCCAGCTAAGGTTGTCATATGCAAGTTTGGACAGATCACCATTTTGGCCTGTGCCAGACATTTTTAGAGAGAGTTAAAGTGATAGAAAAAGAGAAAAACGTTTTCAGAACTTTTTGGAAAGACAGAAAAAACTTTTTAAACTTTTAAGAACTTTTTGAAAGTTTAGAAGTACTTTTCAGCACTTAGAAAAGAGTGAAAAGAGGAAATGCAAAACTTTTTGGCTATGTGTATATACACTGACCTTGTTTTGTATATTTTTCTCTTATGAAAAGTACAATGACAAGAGTGGTAAGTAGTCTCAAGCACTTATCCCACCGCTGCCACCAATGTAGGAGGCTGGACTGGCTTGTAGTGAGCACCAAGGGGTACTTGCACCTTGCACCAGGCCCAGTTATCCCTTATTAGTGTATAGGGTGTCTAGCAGCTTAGGCTGATAGATAATGGTAGCTTAGCAGAGCAGCTTAGGCTGAACTAGGAGACGTGTGAAGCTACTACAGTACCACTTAGTGTCATATGCACAATATCATAAGAAAACACAATACACAGTTATACTAAAAATAAAGGTACTTTATTTTTATGACAATATGCCAAAGTATCTTAGAGTGTACCCTCAGTGAGAGGATAGGAAATATACACAAGATATATATACACAATAGCAAAAATATGCAGTATAGTCTTAGAAAACAGTGCAAACAATGTATAGTTACAATAGGATGCAATGGGGAAACATAGGGATAGGGGCAACACAAACCATATACTCCAAAAGTGGAATGCGAACCACGAATGGACCCCAAACCTATGTGACCTTGTAGAGGGTCGCTGGGACTATTAGAAAATAGTGAGAGTTAGAAAAATAACCCTCCCCAAGACCCTGAAAAGTGAGTGCAAAGTGCACTAAAGTTCCCCTAAGGACAAAGAAGTCGTGTTAGAGGAATAATGCAGGAAAGACACAAACCAGCAATGCAACAACTGTGGATTTCCAATCTAGGGTACCTGTGGAACAAGGGGACCAAGTCCAAAAGTCACAAGCAAGTCGGAGATGGGCAAATGCCCAGGAAATGCCAGCTGCGGGTGCAAAGAAGCTTCTACTGGACGGAAGAAGCTGAGGTTTCTGCAGGAACGAAAAGGGCTAGAGACTTCCCCTTTGGTGGACGGATCCCTCTCGCCGTGGAGAGTCGTGCAGAAGTGTTTTCCCGCCGAAAGAACGCCAACAAGCCTTGCTAGCTGCAAATCATGCAGTTAGCGTTTTTGGACGCTGCTGAGGCCCAGGAGGGACCAGGAGGTCGCAAATTGGACCAGCAGAGAGAGGGGACATCGAGCAAGACAAGAAGCCCTCTCTAAAGCAGGTAGCACCCTGAGAAATGCCAGAAACAGGCACTACGAGGATGCGTGAAACGGTGCTCCCTGAAGTTGCACAAAGGAGTCCCACGTCGCCGGAGACCAACTTAGAAAGTCGTGCAATGCAGGTTAGAGTGCCGTGGACCCAGGCTTGGCTGTGCACAAAGGATTTCCGCCGGAAGTGCACAGGGGCCGGAGAAGTTGCAAAAGTCACGGTTACCAACAATGCAGTCTGGAGTGGGGAGGCAAGGACTTACCTCCACCAACCTTGGACTGAAGAGTCACTGGACTGTGGCAGTCACTTGGACAGAGTTGCTGGATTCAAGGGACCTCGCTCGTCGTGCTGAGAGGAGACCCAAGGGACCGGTAATGCAGCTTTTTGGTGCCTGCGGTTGCAGGGGGAAGATTCCGTCGACCCACAGGAGATTTCTTCGGAGCTTCTGGTACAGAGAGGAGGCAGACTACTCCCACAGCATGCACAAGCAGGAAAACAGTCGAGAAGGCGGCAGGATCAGCGTTACAGAGTTGCAGTAGTCGTCTTTGCTACTATGTTGCAGGTTTGCAGGCTTCCAGCGCGGTCAGCAGTCGATTCCTTATCAGAAGGTGAAGAGAGAGATGCAGAGGAACTCGGATGAGCTCTTGCATTCGTTATCTAAAGTTTCCCCAGAGACAGAGACCCTAAATAGCCAGAAAAGAGGGTTTGGCTACCTAGGAGAGAGGATAGGCTAGCAACACCTGAAGGAGCCTATCACAAGGAGTCTCTGACGTCACCTGGTGGCACTGGCCACTCAGAGCAGTCCAGTGTGCCAGCAGCACCTCTGTTTCCAAGATGGCAGAGGTCTGGAGCACACTGGAGGAGCTCTGGACACCTCCCAGGGGAGGTGCAGGTCAGGGGAGTGGTCACTCCCCTTTCCTTTGTCCAGTTTCGCGCCAGAGCAGGGGCTAAGGGGTCCCTGAACCGGTGTAGACTGGCTTATGCAGAATTGGGCACATCTGTGCCCAAGAAAGCATTTCCAGAGGCTGGGGGAGGCTACTCCTCCCCTGCCTTCACACCATTTTCCAAAGGGAGAGGGTGTCACACCCTCTCTCAGAGGAAGTTCTTTGTTCTGCCATCCTGGGCCAGGCCTGGCTGGACCCCAGGAGGGCAGATGCCTGTCTGAGGGGTTGGCAGCAGCAGCAGCTGCAGTGAAACCCCAGGAAGGGCAGTTTGGCAGTACCAGGGTCTGTGCTACAGACCACTGGGATCATGGGATTGTGCCAACTATGCCAGGATGGCATAGAGGGGGCAATTCCATGATCATAGACATGTTACATGGCCATATTCGGAGTTACCATTGTGAAGCTACATATAGGTAGTGACCTATATGTAGTGCACGCGTGTAATGGTGTCCCCGCACTCACAAAGTTCAGGGAATTGGCTCTGAACAATGTGGGGGCACCTTGGCTAGTGCCAGGGTGCCCTCACACTAAGTAACTTTGCACCTAACCTTTACCAGGTAAAGGTTAGACATATAGGTGACTTATAAGTTACTTAAGTGCAGTGTAAAATGGCTGTGAAATAACGTGGACGTTATTTCACTCAGGCTGCAGTGGCAGGCCTGTGTAAGAATTGTCAGAGCTCCCTATGGGTGGCAAAAGGAATGCTGCAGCCCATAGGGATCTCCTGGAACCCCAATACCCTGGGTACCTCAGTACCATATACTAGGGAATTATAAGGGTGTTCCAGTAAGCCAATGTAAATTGGTAAAAATGGTCACTAGCCTGTTAGTGACAATTTGGAAAGAAATGAGAGAGCATAACCACTGAGGTTCTGATTAGCAGAGCCTCAGTGAGACAGTTAGTCACTACACAGGTAACACATTCAGGCACACTTATGAGCACTGGGGCCCTGGGTTACCAGGGTCCCAGTGACACATACAACTAAAACAACATATATACAGTGAAAAATGGGGGTAACATGCCAGGCAAGATGGTACTTTCCTACAGTTAAATTATAAAAGTATGCGCACATCGTGCCCACAGATCCTGCCCACTTCGACCTTTGGTTTGAAAGGTCCGAAACGTTCCAGTCTGTGTTATGGCTTGCAGGCACATGATTGACTGCCTTCCAATGAGGCTTTTTGCCTACTTAGGATAAATGTGCAGCAATACAAGAAGGTCATGGTCCAGTCTAATATGGTTTATCATTTAAAATCAACCTGTTTCACAAGCAGCCCATTTGGTGAATGCCTGCATCCAGTGGCCAGGCTTGGAGGTGGAACCTTAGAGGATCTTCTGCTTTTTACATAACTAATTGAGATTTTCTTAGCCTTGGTGTCTGAAAGGCTAGATTTTATTAAAGACATGGAGTGAGTATTGTGCTTTCTTTTCTTGCTTTAATAAATAAAGCAGCCAAAAAAAACTTATTTACCAAGAAAACCCTGGGAAAGAACTATTACATGACTTCACAAAAGAATAACCAATAGGACATCAAGTACAACAATAACTATCCTGACTGAGAGCAACAAGCCCTCTTTTCCTGCGAGAGTCAGTCAATATGAGATTCGGAAAACAAAATTATAACCTAACATAAAGTTAATATCACAGTCACCAAATCCTTAAAGATGTCCTTAAGGAAAAAAGTAGCCATGTCTGGAAGAGTTGAATTAAGTCGAGAAATCCATAAGGAAGTATCCAGAGGAGGAGATGCTCCATGTGAATTAACTGGATGCAGTTGAACTTGTTGAAGGCATTGGGACGGCAGGCAAAAGAAACCAGGGAGGGTTAGTGAAACTGTGGTGGGATAATACTCACCTCTGTGCCTTTAATAAAATCTAGCCTTTCAGACACCAAGGATAGCAAAATCTAAATTTTATTACAAGATCAGAGGCTCATATTATGTTTGTTGAAAGCAATGATATAACGGAGTCACATGGATGATCAATTGGTTACAATAAAAGGTTCTAAACATATTAACGTTGACCAATCTGCAGTTCTAAGAATATCATATAAATTTGCTCCCACCCATAATACCTGAGAGGCTGTAGGCCCCCTTTGACCACATTGGCGCCAAAGGTATCAGTAGAAATGCCAGCCAAGGACATGACCCACTTAACCCAATGGGCCATAAGGAGCAGAGATTCGCTTATGGGGTTTTTGAAAGGAAATAAGGAGTTGGGGACAGGAGGAACTTCTAAGATCTGCAGTTCATGAAACGTACATTTTTAAACAATTGCCAAGACACAATTTAGGTTGAGAGGGAAAAAAGGATACTGAACTTATGAGAGATTAGTTTTGGTACGTCTATTAACCTGAAAATAAACTCCTAAGGAAGTATAATCGAAAGAGGAAACATCCAGTGCTTTAACAAAGGAGGCACGTTTGATAGATACAAAACCCAAAATCATAGTCAATTTTGCAGATAAATGTGTGAGAGAAAAGTCAGCATTGGGTGGCCATTAAATAAAGAAACATAGTACCAAAATAACGCCCCACATAATATTATACTTGGAAACAGGAGGTTTAGCAAAAGGTACTCCCTTTAACAGGCAACACACCAGCGAGTGTTCACCGATAGGTCTTCAATCCACTCTGACATGTTCTGCAGATATTGCTGATCTGTAAGTATTAATGGTGCGATAAGCTTTCCCTGGAGACATCAGGGAAGCTAGAAAATTCACTAACAAAGTTATATTTGCTGAAAGGGGATGTGAATCCCTGTCCAAACACCAGCTACATCAGACCAACCAGGCTGACTCGTAAACCTTTGCCGTGTCCAGAGCCCAGGATTGTTGGATGAATTGGACAGCCTTCCACTAAAATTCCCAGGGTTCTCCAGGAAGCCCAGAAATCCTCCATGCTATGAGGGTTAGGGAGCCCTCTAGAACTGAATTGTGACCAAGACCACAAGGGTTGAGATGCAAATTGGGAAATGGAGGAATCCACACTGGAAGGTCCAACAACAGTTCCAATAACCTTGGGTACCAAGGTTGGGATTGCCAATAGGGGGTAATCACAGCAAGGGATGACTGTTGCCTGCAGGCTTGAGCAAGGACTCTGACAATGAAAGGGAATGGAGTAAAGACATAAAGGAGGGACTGAAGCCATAACTGAAGGAAAGCATCTGTAGCAAGAGTTAGAGGATCTGGTCTCCAACTGAAAAATGAAGAGAGTTGAGAATTGATATGGGAAGCAAAGAGGTCTCCTGACATGGCTCCGAAGCTCAAAGGAAGGCGTTTGAATACTGAAGGAGGAAGTCTCCAGTCTCTCGAACCGGGAAGATAACTGGAAAACCAGTCAGCCATCATGTTCAGTTTCCCTGGAATATAGTCTGCTTTGACAGAGATGTTCCCTTGGAGGTAAAATTCCCAACAACTCTTGGCAAGACCTGCCGGAGGTTTGGACCTTGTTCCTCCAAGACAGTTTATGTACTTGACCGCTAACAGTTTGTCCATCTGTGTCGTAGGTTGACCGATATCATGTACACCAGACTGATTGTGTTGTACGGTAAGTATGGTTTATTGTAGTTTTACAGGATGCTTTCTGATGAGCAAATCTGAGATAGTTGTTTGTAGATGTCTCCTCTCGTCTGGGTGTGCTAATCTCGTCTTCTTCCTTCTTTTCTCTCCATTGGCCCCTCAGGAAGCATGTGAGGACAGAAGAAAAATAGGCACGGTAAGTGTTTTCATAAACGCTCTCTTCTCCTTTTCTCTCTCTCTTACTCTCACTATCAGGATCTTTTATTCTCTACTTTCTCCTTCCTTTCTTCTTTCTATGTTCCGCTCTTGTCTCTTCCTTTCTCACTGGCTCTCCCTTAGCCCTTGTTTCTGGTCTTTCCTTCCTCCTCCTGTATTCTGTCTTTTATTAGACCTGTCTGTATCTTCTGCCCATTGTCTTTTCTCCCCTGTACCTCTCTCCTCTTTCCCTTCTTCTTTGGCTCTTGACGTTTTCCTTTTCTGTATTTTCTTTATACTTTCTCAAGTCTGGTCCTTCCTGTCGCGATTGACACAATTTCTTTCCTATTCCACCTCCCAGTTTGTGCTCACAGTGTTTTCTCCGCCCCTTTTTCCCCCACCTTGTCCATATTCCTCCCGCCCGTGCTCGTTTTATTTTTCCGTATTCCACCTCCTCCTCCTCCTCCCGCTTCCTGCCCTCCCTACCTGTCCCTAGCTCCGTACCTGGCTTTGCCACGCTTTTCCTGAAGCGTGGCGGGTCCTAGGTGTCTGCTTCCCGGGGGCGGTGATCTCCGTCCCGGGTTGGGAATGTGAGGGCTCGTGGTTCCAGTCGGATTTCCTCTCTCCAGGAACTCCTGCTGTTCGTCGATTCCTCTCCTCCCTGGTCCGCTCCGCTAACTCCTTCCTTTCGGGGTCTGCTCCGGACGGCTTCTCCTTGACGCTCAGAGACCTCCCCTTTACGGCCCTCTCGTCCCGCGTATCCCACGCGTAGCCAATAGGAAGAGCGGCCCTCTGGGTTGCTTCCGGGGCAACCCAGGCGAGACAGTACTAGGTACCATTGAGTGCGGGTCGGAACGGTCCGACCCGTCACAAACACTCCCCCTAGAGAGCGGCTGTCGATGACGCTCAGGAGGAAGGTGACGGGACAGGTAATCCGCATTCAACATGTGGCGGCCCGGAGAATGTAGCACCTGGAAAGAAAAAGGTTGCAAAGAGAGAAACCATCTTAGAACCCTAACTTTCGAGTCTTTGTTGCGAGTGAGCCAGGTGAGAGGTGCATGGTCCGTAAGTAGGGTGAAGGTTCGCCCACTGAGATAATAGTGCAATGCTTCAACAGCCCATTTAATAGCCAGACATTCCTTCTCAATGGTGGGGCAGTGTGTTTATCTCGGGAGCAGCTTCCTACTGATGTATAATAAAGGGTGGATGGACCCATCCGTCTGAGTTTGAGACAAAACAGCCCCAAGTCCCACATCAGATGCATCGGTTTGCAAATAAAAGGTTTTTGGAAGTCCGGACAACATAATACCGGGTTGGTGGTTAGGGAGTGTTTCAAATGGACAAAACTGCGATGGGCAGCTTCGGGAAGTGAGGAGAAGGTTTTAGGAGTAGTATTTTTAAGTAAATTGGTGAGGGGTTCGGCCACTGATGAGAATTGTGGGATAAACCTCCTGTAATATCCTACAAGGCCGAGGAAAGCACGTACATCTTTTTTTGACTTCGCTACGGGAATCTGTTGGATTGCTTCTAGTTTTTCTATATGTTGACGGACCATTCCCTCCCCTAAGATATAACCTAGATACCTGAGTGTTGTAAACCCAAGTCTCCATTTCTCGGGGTTAGCTGTTAAATTGGCTTCCCTCAATGCCTGTAAGACCGCCCTCAAGTGTACCAGATGATCAGTCCATGTCTGGCTGTATATCACTATGTCATCGAGATACGCGGCTGCATATGGCTGATGGGGACGTAGTACCTAATCCATTAGTCTTTGAAATGTGGCGGGGGCCCCATGCAACCCGAAGGGAAGAACAGTAAATTGGTGTAAGCCGGATGGTACTGCGAAGGCGGTCTTTTCCTTGTCACCTGCTCTTAAGGGGATCTGCCAATACCCCTTTGTTAAATCCAGGGTGGACATGAACCTGGCTTGTCCCAATTTTTCCAACAGCTCATCAATGCGGGGCATTGGGTAGGCATCAAAATAAGTTAGTTCATTGACCCTCCTGTAATCTAAACAAAACCGAGTGCTTCCATCCGGTTTTGGGACCAATACTACCGGAGAACACCATGGGCTGTTGGAGGGTTCGATGATTCCCGCTTCCAACATAGTTTGGACCTCTTGTTCTATTACGGCTTTTTTTGCCTCTGGGATACGATAAGGTCTTTGTCTCGATATTTACTCATTCTTAGTGCGAATGATGTGTTCAGCCAACTGGGTATGCCCTGGATGTTTAGAAAAAACATCCCTCTATGCATTCATAACTTGTAAGAGAGAGACCAACTGTATATCTGGGAGGGATGGATTAGTTTGGGGTCTAGAATCCTCCTGACCAGGTGGGAGTGAAAAGGCTGGGTACGGGATATCATCTGTATTGTTATTAGTGATGTAACGGACTAGTTGGACACTAACGGGTTCCTGACATTTTTTAAAGATATTTATGTGATATATTTGTTCCCTACCGTGGCCGTGGGGAAGAGACAGTTTATAGGTGGTAGGGTTGACCTGTTCAAGCACCTCGTAGTGTTGTAGTTTAGCAGCGATTAGATTAAGCATTAGCAGAAGAAATCTTGTATTTAGCAACTACTGTGAACATTTAGCGGAATACATTTTGTATTCATGGCAGCCATTTTCTCTGCCACATGCTGCCATGTGCTCACCATGTGCTCTGTCCTACCTTTCTGTTAACTACTCTTGAAAATCTGCCTAGTGACAAGTTATATTTAGCATCTCCAACTTTCGCACATGCCCAGTAAGGTCTGCAGCTGTTAGTCCTTGAAAACTGTTAGCCCCTCCTACCTGTCGACTGTGCATTTTCCACATGACCTTATATGTATAGAAGTCTTGCTTCTATAATTGTACCACCTCCTTTTAGCCCCTGCGTGGGTATAAAAGGACCATGCTCTCTCAGTTCAGTGTGCTACTTCAGACATTACCAAAGGGTGCTGTTTGAACTGTAGTACCACCTCATGAGGTTAATAAACTTTGTCTTTTATTTCAGTTCCTGTGCTAACTTCTTCCTACATGGTCTGAGGACTTTGTGCAGAGAAAGGTGAACCCCTTGCACTAGTAGGCCTTGCTGAGGCTTACTTCAACAAATTGGCGCCCGAACAGGGACTCATCGGCGACTCGGACGCCCAACGGATTGGTCGCGATGAAGGATTGGGATCTCGCTGTGGACGATCAATGCCTGAGGAGACCCGAGTCTTGGCAACCACAGCGTTTTTCCCTTCTTTCTGATTTGACCATCCAGGTGGCGCCGGTCCTCGACTGAGATCCTTTTTGTTAATTCGTCATGCAGTGACCATTTGGTCGAATTTAGAACTTGGCAGTTGGAACCTGGACACCCTGTGATTGGTAAGAGCCGTTTTACGGCACTTGCTGTGGGTTTTGATGCCTTTGTTTGGTAATGTAGTTTAGCACTACTTACTGTGGCTCTCGTGTTTTGGGTGACTAGTCAATTTGTGTCCTTTGAATTGATATATAAATTTCAATTTATATAGGCAGGTAATGAGGAGAATTTTCTCCAATTTAATTTTGATTTGAACGGCACCTTAAGTGCTACTTTGATTATAATACTGCATATTCTGCACTATTTTTGGCTTGCCTGTTTTTAGAGCACTTCGTAGGATGTGTTGCTTTTGTAATGGTACCAATTTGAGACTGGAAGAATCGCAACCGCCTCCCCCAGAGGGGACGCCCAATAGAGATATGTATGTTAAACATGGTCTTTCTTCTATAATGTACAGCACATTATGGAATAAATACACTCATGCGGATCCTGAGTTACGTTGGCCTTTGCATGGGTCATTTGATTTGCGAAAGATTGAGTATGTGGAACAATGTATGTGTAAGCGAAAGTCTAGGCAAGATATGCTTGACTGTATACGAATGTGGGAGAAAGAAGTGCGTGGACGAGTGAAGCGTGAGCAAGCCTTGCTTGAGAAAGAGCAGCGGAAGAATATATATGTGAAAGCATTGCAAATGAGAAAGAAAGAAAGAAATGACTTAAAGGAGCTAGAAGAGAAAGAACATAAATTACAGGTAACTGGCCAATATACCGTTAGGCAACCTCTCTATCCAATCCTTAATAAACCACATGATGATTTATTGTTACTAGATCGCCCTCCACCTCCGTATGTCGTCCCTTCTGCCCCTCATGAGTTAGTTAAGGCCTCCAGTTCAGAGCAACAGAAGATACGAGACAGTCGCTCTATGTTGCCTGCTGACCGTGCGTCTGAGCTTAGATCTATTGCTCGTAAAACAATTCGTAGCGTTGTCTCTGCTTCTGAACTTTTAGATAACATGAAAGGGTGGGCGGAAAAGGAGCAGCTATATTTTACTGAGGCATTTGGCGCAGAAGTTATTGAACTATATCGGAAATATTCTGATGAGTTAGAGCCCGATGATGTAGCAGCTGATCATAAGCAAATGCGTGATGGTCTTTTTGTTTTCTCCCAGGTGGCTGATGCAATCAGGCGTTTGATGAAATTATGTGTTGCAGCAGACCGTTTGCGAGAGGAGAAAAGGGCTGTGGACGTAGTTGCACGGACATCTCAGACCGGTGGGGTGCAAGCTTCCATCTTCGGAACAGATAAGATTATGATACTTCACGCGAAACCAATGCGGGAGGCCGCGCCTTTGTATGTTCCTCCTAAAGGATTGGGTACAAGTGATGATAAAACTTCTGTTGATGTTAAGGGTTATTTTATTTATAATTGGGTGTATACTCCTTGGAATAGGGCAGATGTAATGGCACTTAAAACAGCATTACCTGACCCGTGGAAAAATACAGCTGCCTTTTATGAGGAAGTTGAGGGAGCAATTACTTCTTGTACCATGACTTTGGACACCTTGATTCTTTTGTTTTGCCTGAAGGTGTGGCTCTCATACAATATGTCGATGATATTTTGTTGGCGGCTGATACCCCTGAGCAATGTGAAAAGTGCACTTTGTCCTTACTTTCTTTTCTTGCTTTACACCATCATAAAGTGTCACGAAAGAAATTGCAATATTGTAGACCAAAGGTAACCTATTTAGGTCACCTTTTGTCTAAGGAGGGCCGTGCACTTACATCAGATCGTATTCAAGCAATTTTAGACACACCAGTACCCTCTACTCAGAAAGATGTTCATGCATTCCTTGGTCTTACTTCTTTTTGTAGGCAATGGATATTAGGGTTTTCACACATTGTCAAACCTTTGCTAGCACTTTTGACTAAAGATACTCCAATGCCCCTTCCATGGACAGATGAATGTGAGACTGCGAGCTGAACTAATAGCTTTGACACAAGCATGTGAGCTCAGTACTGACTAATGTGTGAACATTTATACAGACAGCCGCTATGCTTTTGGAGTGGCTCATGATTTTGGTTTGCTTTGGAAGGAGAGAGGCTTTCTCACATCCCACAGGATGCAGATAATGCACGGAGAATTAGTGCATAACCTGTTGACTACATTGACATTTCCAAAGAAAATAGCTATTGTGAAATGTAGTGCACATAAGAAAGTGACCGATAAGATAGGGCAAGGTAATGCTCTTGCAGACCGCGTAGCACGTGAGACTGCGATGCAGCGAAGTACTACTTCTATGTATGTAGTGAAGTCACAAGCTGAACGTTGGCATAATGCTAGACAAGATGTATTAGATATACAGAAATCTGCTTCTGTGAAAGAACGTGAGCAATGGTCTGAAAATGGAGAATTGGATGATGAGGGCTGTTGGCGGAATAAGCAGATGGATAAATGGAAATTGCCTATAGCTTTTGTACAACCTATGGTTCAGATGGCACATGGGCTGGCACATGTTGGAGCTTCAACAATAACGAAGTTGCTTACGCAAGTTTGGGAGCATCCAGAAATTTCCAGTACAGCTAAGAGAGTAGTACAGTTTTGTTTGATCTGTGTACAATACAATCCTGGAAAAGGGACACGTACTCCTGCGGGAGGGTTTGCTACACCAACTGCACCTTTTGAAGTTCTACAAATGGATTATATTCGGCTTGAACGCTGCAACAATTTAAAGTATGTCTTGGTGGTGGTATGTGCCTTCAGTAAATGGATAGAGGCGTACCCCACAAAGGATAATACTGCCATTACCACAGCGAAGGTGCTTTTGAAATAATTTTTCCCTAGGTTTGGTGTTTGCAGACTTTTATGGAGTGATAACGAACCTCATTTTGTTGGGGAAGTTATTAAGTATGTCCTGAAAGGATTAGGGATCAAACAGAAGTTCCATGCGGTTTTCCACCCACAATCAGCAGGGTTGGTGGAAAGGTATAATGCTAATTTGAAGCTGAAGTTAGCGAAGATACAGGCTTCCACATCTTTAACTTGGCCGGATTCATTACCGTTGGCATTATTGTCTATTAGGTCAGTGCCATACTCTCGAATTGGCCTTACTCCCTAAGAAGTGGTATTTGGAAGGCCAATGAATATTTGGGGAGTTCCTAAGCCAAAATCCCTATATGATGTACCTTGTGTCCTGATGAATGATTATTTGGCACAGTTAACCAACAATTTGGTTTCTATTCATCAACAGGTTCGAGAAGCCCTTTCTGACAGATCTACAGGTGAAGGCCATGAACTCCGACCTGGTGACTAGGTGATGATTAAGTCCTTTGAAAGATCAAGCAGCTTGGAACCAAGGTGGCGAGGCCCAGAACAGGTGCTCCTTGCGACAAGGACAGCAGTTCGAGTGACGAACCGAAAGAATTGGGTCCATAGTACTCACTGCAAGAGAGTGCTACCTACCTTGGTGGAACCTGCTGTGTTGACCGATCACCGAGAGATTTTGACTACGGAGAAAGGCCGTGCTATATCACCTGACGAATCTGCAGAAGTCTTCCCGGACCATACGACTTCTGGAGTGTCGCGATATAATTTGAGACCGAGGAAAGAATCTGAAAATGTTTTGAAAAAACTGGTTGAGCTACTGCCCTGGGTTAGTGAAACAGAGAGCCAATGTGGCAAGGGGGGGGGATCAGCCATGCATTAGAGTAGTGACACCCGTCTTGGCCCATGGTGAAGAAATCAGCGGCTGCACAGGGATAAGAGCTCCAACGATTGTTTTTAATCCATTTCTAAAAGGGTCGATTATCACTGTTGCTAAAATGAATAACAAACTGATCATTAGTACTATGGGGTTTGTTATTGTTTTGGTGGTTATAGCAATAATCACCTGGTTTGTTGAAAAGAAGTCTCCTGCTCGTGAGTTTTTTGTTGCCACTACTCCAGTACCAGAAGATCACTATTACTTTACACTTCCCTATCCGGAGCAGAAGCACCGTCAATCGTACTTCAATAATACTTTCATTCAGATGTTGCATCATACTCATAATGCTACAAATACTACTAACTGTTGGGTATGTGGAATGATACCTGCGCATCAAAAGAAAGGAGGAACACCTTTCATTCCGCTTCCTTTTTCACACAATGGTTCTTGTCAAGCTTGGTACACGCTTTTGTTTGCATCTGGAAAACGTACAGAGGGCGGACTTCTTTTTCGCCTTAATAAAGTATGCTACCAAGACAAAGATGGGTATCCCCAAGCCAAAGAAACTAAATGGTAATGGGAAGAGTATCAACCGGACAATGTTTCAATACCATATGTCTTCACAAATATAAGAGACTATGACAAGAAAGAACAATTTGTGATTTCTGTTACAAAAACTAAAGCAGATTTATGTATACGTAGCATTGGGTGAATTCCAGTGAGGATAAGCGATTGTACCTTGATTTCAACTATTAAGGGTGTAAATAATAGTAGTTTTACAGCTTCACATAATACATATTTTGTTTGTGGTAACTACGGATATTACCAACTACCTGTTGGAAGGTCAGGTGTTGTGTAATGATTGCAATATTTTTCACATGCTGTATCTGTATTCAGTGTGGTCCAATGTTCTGGTCCATGTGTATTACTGCTTGTATGCCTACCAAAAGAAATATTACAGAAATGAAAGCACAACATATGTAAGATAAAGAAATAGCTGAAATGATGAGCATAAATATACAAGATGAATATTTAGATTATCCTAGAAAGACGAATGTCTTCAGCTAATGCTGAAAGGGTCGTCTGTTGTAGTTTAGCAGCGATTAGATTAAGCATTAGCAGAAGACATCTTGTATTTAGCAACTACTGTGAACATTTCGCGGAATACATTTTGTATTCATGGCAGCCATTTTCTCTGCCACATGCTGCCATGTGCTCACCATGTGCTCTGTCCTACCTTTCTGTTAACTACTCTTGAAAATCTGCCTAGTGACAAGTTATATTTAGCATCTCTAACTTTCGCACATGCCCAGTAAGGTCTGCAGCTGTTAGTCCTTGAAAACTGTTAGCCCCTCCTACCTGTCGACTGTGCATTTTCCACATGACCTTATATGTATAGAAGTCTTGCTTCTATAATTGTACCACCTCCTTTTAGCCCCTGCGTGGGTATAAAAGGACCATGCTCTCTCAGTTCAGTGTGCTACTTCAGACATTACCAAAGGGTGCTGTTTGAACTGTAGTACTGTAGGAGGCTGGACTGGCTTGTAGTGAGTACCTAGGGGTACTTACACCTTGCACCAGGCCCAGTTATCCCTTATTAGTGTATAGGGTGTCTAGCAGCATAGGCTGATAGATAATGGTAGCTTAGCAGAGCAGCTTAGGCTGAACTAGGAGACGAGTGAAGCTCCTACAGTACCATAAGTGTCATATGCACAATATCATAAGAAAACACAATACACAGATATACTAAAAATAAAGGTACTTTATTTTTATGACAATATGCCAAAAGTATCTCAGTGAGTACCCTCAGTATGAGGATAGCAAATATACACAAGATATATGTACACAATACCAAAATATGCAGTAATAGTATTAGAAAACAGTGCAAACAATGTATAGTTACAGTAGGATGCAATGGAGACACATAGGGATAGGGGCAACACAAACCATATACTCCAAAAGTGGAATGCGAACCACGAATGGACCCCAAACCTATGTGACCTTGTAGAGGGTCGCTGGGACTATTAGAAAATAGTAAGGGTTAGAAAAATAGCCCACCCCAAGACCCTGAAAAGTGAGTGCAAAGTGCACTAAAGTTCCCCAAAGGACATAGAAGTCGTGATAGGGGAATTCTGCAGGAAAGACACAAACCAGCAATGCAACAACGATGGATTTCCAGTCAAGGGTACCTGTGGAACAAGGGGACCAAGTCCAAAAGTCACAAGCAAGTCGGAGATGGGCCGATGCCCAGGAAATGCCAGTGCAAAGATGCTGCTACTTGACAGTAGAAGCGTAGGTTTCTGCAAGAACGACAAGGGCTAGAGACTTCCTGTAGGAAGTTGGCTCTGTATGTGCTATTTCAAAGTAAGGAATAGCATGCACAGAGTCCAAGGGTTCCCCTTAGAGGTAAAATAGTGGTAAAAATAGATAATACTAATGCTCTATTTTGTGGTAGTGTGGTCGAGCAGTAGGCTTATCCAAGGAGTAGTGTTAAGCATTTGTTGTACATACACATAGACAATAAATGAGGTACACACACTCAGAGACAAATCCAGCCAATAGGTTTTGTTATAGAAAAATATCTTTTCTTAGTTTATTTTAAGAACCACAGGTTCAACTTCTACATGTAATATCTCATTCGAAAGGTATTGCAGGTAAGTACTTTAGGAACTTTAAATCATAAAAATGGCATGTATACTTTTCAAGTTATTGACAAATAGCTGTTTTAAAAGTGGACACAGTGCAATTTTCACAGTTCCTAGGGGAGGTAAGTATTTGTTAGTTTTACCAGGTAAGTAAGACACTTACAGGGTTCAGTTCTTGGTCCAAGGTAGCCCACCGTTGGGGGTTCAGAGCAACCCCAAAGTCACCACACCAGCAGCTCAGGGCCGGTCAGGTGCAGAGTTCAAAGTGGTGCCCAAAACACATAGGCTAGAATGGAGAGAAGGGGGTGCCCCGGTTCCGGTCTGCTTGCAGGTAAGTACCCGCGTCTTCGGAGGGCAGACCAGGGGGGTTTTGTAGGGCACCGGGGGGGACACAAGCCCACACAGAAATTTCACCCTCAGCAGCGCGGGGGCGGCCGGGTGCAGTGTAGAAACAAGCGTCGGGTTCGCAATGTTAGTCTATGAGAGATCTCGGGATCTCTTCAGCGCTGCAGGCAGGCAAGGGGGGGGTTCCTCGGGGAAACCTCCACTTGGGCAAGGGAGAGGGACTCCTGGGGGTCACTTCTCCAGTGAAAGTCCGGTCCTTCAGGTCCTGGGGGCTGCGGGTGCAGGGTCTCTCCCAGGCGTCGGGACTTAGGATTCAAAGAGTCGCGGTCAGGGGAAGCCTCGGGATTCCCTCTGCAGGCGGCGCTGTGGGGGCTCAGGGGGGACAGGTTTTGGTACTCACAGTATCAGAGTAGTCCTGGGGTCCCTCCTGAGGTGTTGGATCTCCACCAGCCGAGTCGGGGTCGCCGGGTGCAGTGATGCAAGTCTCACGCTTCTTGCGGGTAGCTTGCAGGGTTCTTTCAAGGCTGCTGGAAACAAAGTTGCAGCCTTTCTTGGAGCAGGTCCGCTGTCCTCGGGAGTTTCTTGTCTTTTCAAAGCAGGGGCAGTCCTCAGAGGATGTCGAGGTCGCTGGTCCCTTTGGAAGGCGTCGCTGGAGCAGGATCTTTGGAAGGCAGGAGACAGGCCGGTGAGTTTCTGGAACCAAGGCAGTAGTCGTCTTCTGGTCTTCCTCTGCAGGGGTTTTCAGCTAGGCAGTCCTTCTTCTTGTAGTTGCAGGAATCTAATTTTCTAGGGATCAGGGTAGCCCTTAAATACTAAATTTAAGGGCGTGTTTAGGTCTGGGGGGTTAGTAGCCAATGGCTACTAGCCCTGAGGGTAGGTACACCCTCTTTGTGCCTCCTCCCAAGGGGAGGGGGTCACAATCCTAACCCTATTGGGGGAATCCTCCATCTGCAAGATGGAGGATTTCTAAAAGTCAGAGTCACCTCAGCTCAGGACACCTTAGGGGCTGTCCTGACTGGCCAGTGACTCCTCCTTGTTGCTTTCTTTGTTCCCTCCAGCCTTGCCGCCAAAAGTGGGGGCCGTGGCCGGAGGGGGCGGGCAACTCCACTAAGCTGGAGTGCCCTGCTGGGCTGTGACAAAGGGGTGAGCCTTTGAGGCTCACCGCCAGGTGTTACAGCTCCTGCCTGGGGGAGGTGTTAGCATCTCCACCCAGTGCAGGCTTTGTTACTGGCCTCAGAGTGACAAAGGCACTCTCCCCATGGGGCCAGCAACATGTCTCTAGTGTGGCAGGCTGCTGGAACTAGTCAGCCTACACAGACAGTCGGTTAAGTTTCAGGGGGCACCTCTAAGGTGCCCTCTGGGGTGTATTTTACAATAAAATGTACACTGGCATCAGTGTGCATTTATTGTGCTGAGAAGTTTGATACCAAACTTCCCAGTTTTCAGTGTAGCCATTATGGTGCTGTGGAGTTCGTGTTTGACAGACTCCCAGACCATATACTCTTATGGCTACCCTGCACTTACAATGTCTAAGGTTTTGTTTAGACACTGTAGGGGTACCATGCTCATGCACTGGTACCCTCACCTATGGTATAGTGCACCCTGCCTTAGGGCTGTAAGGCCTGCTAGAGGGGTGTCTTACCTATACTGCATAGGCAGTGAGAGGCTGGCATGGCACCCTGAGGGGAGTGCCATGTCGACTTACTCGTTTTGTCCTCACTAGCACACACAAGCTGGCAAGCAGTGTGTCTGTGCTGAGTGAGAGGTCTCCAGGGTGGAATAAGACATGCTGCAGCCCTTAGAGACCTTCCTTGGCATCAGGGCCCTTGGTACTAGAAGTACCAGTTACAAGGGACTTATCTGGATGCCAGGGTCTGCCAATTGTGGATACAAAAGTACAGGTTAGGGAAAGAACACTGGTGCTGGGGCCTGGTTAGCAGGCCTCAGCACACTTTCAATTGTAAACATAGCATCAGCAAAGGCAAAAAGTCAGGGGGCAACCATGCCAAGGAGGCATTTCCTTACACAACCCCCCCCCCAAACGAAAGAGGATGAGACTAACCTTTCCCAAGAGAGTCTTCATTTTCTAAGTGGAAGAACCTGGAAAGGCCATCTGCATTGGCATGGGCAGTCCCAGGTCTGTGTTCCACTATAAAGTCCATTCCCTGTAGGGAGATGGACCACCTCAACAGTTTAGGATTTTCACCTTTCATTTGCATCAGCCATTTGAGAGGTCTGTGGTCAGTTTGAACTAGGAAGTGAGTCCCAAAGAGGTATGGTCTCAGCTTCTTCAGGGACCAAACCACAGCAAAGGCCTCCCTCTCAATGGCACTCCAACGCTGCTCCCTGGGGAGTAACCTCCTGCTAATGAAAGCAACAGGCTGGTCAAGGCCATCATCATTTGTTTGGGACAAAACTGCCCCTATCCCATGTTCAGAGGCATCAGTCTGCACAATGAACTGCTTAGAATAATCTGGAGCTTTGAGAACTGGTGCTGAGCACATTGCTTGTTTCAGGGTGTCAAAGGCCTGTTGGCATTCCACAGTCCAGTTCACTTTCTTGGGCATTTTCTTGGAGGTGAGTTCAGTGAGGGCTGTCACAATGGATCCATATCCCTTCACAAACCTCCTGTAATACCCAGTCAAGCCAAGGAATGCCCTGACTTGAGTCTGGGTTTTTGGAGCTACCCAGTCCAGAATAGTCTGGATCTTGGGTTGGAGTGGCTGAACTTGGCCTCCACCTACAAGGTGTCCCAAGTAAACCACAGTTCCCTGCCCTATCTGGCATTTGGATGCCTTGATAGAGAGGCCTGCAGATTGCAGGGCCTTCAAAACCTTCTTCAGGTGGACCAGGTGATCCTGCCAGGTGGAGCTAAAGACAGCAATATCATCAAGATAAGCTGTGCTAAAGGACTCCAAGCCAGCAAGGACTTGATTCACCAACCTTTGGAAGGTGGCAGGGGCATTCTTTAAACCAAAGGGCATAACAGTAAACTGATAATGCCCATCAGGTGTGGAGAATGCTGTTTTCTCTTTTGCTCCAGGTGCCATTTTTATTTGCCAGTACCCTGCTGTCAAGTCAAAGGTACTTTAGAATTTGGCAGCACCTAATTTATCTATGAGCTCATCAGCTCTTGGAATTGGATGAGCATCTGTCTTGGTGACAGAATTGAGCCCTCTGTAGTCCACACAAAACCTCATCTCTTTCTTTCCATCTTTGGTGTGAGGTTTGGGGACTAAGACCACTGGGCTAGCCCAGGGGCTGTCAGAGCGCTCAATTACTCCCAATTCCAGCATCTTGTGGACTTCCACCTTGATGCTTTCCTTAACATGGTCAGATTGTCTAAAGATTTTGTTCTTGACAGGCATGCTGTCTCCTGTGTCCACATCATGGGTACACAGGTGTGTCTGACCAGGGGTTAAGGAGAAGAGTTCAGGAAACTGTTGTAGGACTCTCCTACAATCAGCTTGCTGTTGGCCAGAGAGGGTGTCTGAGTAGATCACTCCATCTACTGTGCCATCTTTTGGGTCTGATGACAGAAGATCAGGGAGAGGTTCACTCTCTGCCTCCTGATCCTCATCTGTTACCATCAACAGATTCACATCAGCCCTGTCATGGAAGAGCTTAAGGCGGTTCACATGGATCACCCTCTTGGGGCTCCTGCTTGTGCCCAGGTCCACCAGGTAGGTGACCTGACTCTTCCTTTCTAGTACTGGGTAAGGGCCACTCCATTTGTCCTGGAGTGCCCTGGGAGCCACAGGCTCCAGAACCCAGACTTTCTGCCCTGGTTGGAACTCAACCAGTGCAGCCTTTTGGTCATACCAAAACTTCTGGAGCTGTTGGCTGGCCTCAAGGTTTTTGGTGGCCTTTTCCATGTACTCTGCCATTCTAGAGCGAAGGCCAAGTACATAGTCCACTATGTCTTGTTTAGGCTCATGGAGAGGTCTCTCCCAGCCTTCTTTAACAAGAGCAAGTGGTCCCCTTACAGGATGACCAAACAGAAGCTCAAAGGGTGAGAATCCTACTCCCTTCTGTGGCACCTCTCTGTAAGCGAAAAGCAGACATGGCAAGAGGACATCCCATCTCCTTTTGAGTTTTTCTGGGAGCCCCATGATCATGCCCTTTAATGTCTTGTTGAATCTCTCAACTAAGCCATTAGTTTGTGGATGGTAAGGTGTAGTGAATTTATAAGTCACTCCACACTCATTCCACATATGTTTCAGGTATGCTGACATGAAGTTGGTACCTCTGTCAGACACCACCTCCTTAGGGAAACCCACTCTGGTAAAGATACCAATGAGGGCCTTGGCTACTGCAGGGGCAGTAGTCGACCTAAGGGGAATAGCTTCAGGATACCTGGTAGCATGATCCACTACTACCAGGATATACATATTTCCTGAGGCTGTGGGAGGTTCCAGTGGACCAACTATGTCCACACCCACTCTTTCAAAGGGGACCCCCACCACTGGAAGTGGAATGAGGGGGGCCTTTGGGTGCCCACCTGTCTTACCACTGGCTTGACAGGTGGGGCAGGAGAGGCAAAACTCCTTAACCATGTTGGACATATTGGGCCAGTAGAAGTGGTTGACTAACCTCTCCCACGTCTTGGTTTGTCCCAAATGTCCAGCAAGGGGAATGTCATGGGCCAATGTTAGGATGAACCCTCTGAACAGCTGAGGCACTACCACTCTCCTAGTGGCACCAGGTTTGGGGTCTCAGGCCTCAGTGTGCAGGAGTCCATCCTCCCAATAGACCCTATGCGTTCCATTTTTCTTGCCTTTGGACTCTTCAGCAGCTTGCTGCCTAAGGCCTTCAAGAGAGGGACAGGTTTCTTGTCCCTTACACAGCTCCTCCCTTGAGGGTCCCCCTGGGCCCAAGAGCTCAACCTGGTAAGGTTCAAGCTCCAAAGGCTCAGTTCCCTCAGAGGGCAGAACTTCTTCCTGAGAAGAGAGGTTCCCTTTCTTTTGCTGTGTTGCAGTTGGTTTCCCAACTGACTTTCCTGTTCTCTTGGTAGGCTGGGCCATTCTTCCAGACTCCAGCTCTACTTGTTCACCCTGTGCCTTGCATTGTGCTCTTGTTTTCACACACACCAGTTCAGGGATACCCAGCATTGCTGCATGGGTTTTTAGTTCTACCTCAGCCCATGCTGAGGACTCCAGGTCATTTCCAAGCAGACAGTCCACTGGGATATTTGAGGAGACCACCACCTGTTTCAGGCCATTGACCCCTCCCCATTCTAAAGTAACCATTGCCATGGGATGTACTTTTCTCTGATTGTCAGCGTTGGTGACTGTGTAAGTTTTTCCAGTCAGGTATTGGCCAGGGGAAACCAGTTTCTCTGTCACCATGGTGACACTGGCACCTGTATCCCTCAGGCCCTCTATTCTAGTCCCATTAATTAAGAGTTGCTGTCTGTATTTTTGCATGTTAGGCGGCCAGACAGCTAGTGTGGCTAAATCCACCCCACCCTCAGAAACTAGAGTAGCTTCAGTGTGGACCCTGATTTGCTCTGGGCACACTGTTGATCCCACTTGGAGACTAGCCATACCAGTGTTACCTGGATGGGAGTTTGGAGTGGAACCTTTCTTGGGACAGGCCTTGTCTCCAGTTTGGTGTCCATGCTGTTTACAGCTATGACACCAGGCCTTTTTGGGATCAAAGTTTTTACCCTTGTACCCATTGTTTTGTGAAGAGGCTCTGGGCCCACCCTCCTGTGCAGGTTTTTGGGGGCCTGTAGAAGACTCTTTACTATTTTTAGTTTTGGTTGTCTCATCACCCTTCCCCTGGGGAGTCTTTGTGACCCCTTTCTTTTGGTCACCCCCTGTTGAAGTCTTGGACACCCTTGTCTTGACCCAATGGTCCGCCTTCTTTCCCAATTCTTGGGGAGAAATTGGTCCTAGGTCTACCAGATGCTGATGCAGTTTATCATTGAAACAATTACTTAACAGGTGTTCTTTCACAAATAAATTGTACAGCCCATCATAATTACTTACACCACTGCCTTGAATCCAACCATCTAGTGTTTTCACTGAGTAGTCTACAAAGTCAACCCAGGTCTGGCTCGAGGATTTTTGAGCCCCCCTGAATCTAATCCTATACTCCTCAGTGGAGAATCCAAAGCCCTCAATCAGGGTACCCTTCATGAGGTCATAAGATTCTGCATCTTGTCCAGAGAGTGTGAGGAGTCTATCCCTACACTTTCCTGTGAACATTTCCCAAAGGAGAGCACCCCAGTGAGATCTGTTCACTTTTCTGGTTACACAAGCCCTCTCAAAAGCTGTGAACCATTTGGTGATGTCATCACCATCTTCATATTTAGTTACAATCCCTTTAGGGATTTTCAACATGTCAGGAGAATCTCTGACCCTATTTATGTTGCTGCCACCATTGATGGGTCCTAGGCCCATCTCTTGTCTTTCCCTCTCTATGGCTAGGATCTGTCTTTCCAAAGCCAATCTTTTGGCCATCCTGGCTAACTGGATGTCCTCTTCACTGGGGTTATCCTCAGTGATTTCAGAGGTGTTGGTCTCTCCTGTGAGGGAACCAGCATCTCTGACTATTATTTTTGGAGTCAGGGTTTGAGGGACCCTGTTCTCCCTAGATAGGACTGGTAGGGGGGAATTTTCCTCCAAGTCACTATCCTCTTCCTCTGAGTTGCCACCCTCAGAGGGGTTGGCCTTTTCAAACTCTGCCAAAAGCTCCTGGAGCTGTATTTTGGTAGGTTTGGGGCCCATTGTTATTTTCTTTATTTTACAGAGTGACCTTAGCTCCCTCATCTTAAGATGGAGGTAAGGTGTGGTGTCGAGTTCCACCACAGTCACATCTGTGCTAGACATTTTGCTTCTAAAAGTTGGAATACTTTTTAAGAATCTACAACTGGTTCTAGAATCTAATTCAAACTTTTACAAACTTTTAAACTCTAAAAGAAATGCTAAACAGGATCTAACACAAGGCCCTAGCAGGTCTTTTAAGAATTTAGAAAACTTTTCAAATTGCAAAAATCAATTTCTAATGACAATTTTGGAATTTGTCGTGTGATCAGGTATTGGCTGAGTAGTCCAGCAAATGCAAAGTCTTGTACCCCACCGCTGATCCACCAATGTAGGAAGTTGGCTCTGTATGTGCTATTTCAAAGTAAGGAATAGCATGCACAGAGTCCAAGGGTTCCCCTTAGAGGTAAAATAGTGGTAAAAATAGATAATACTAATGCTCTATTTTGTGGTAGTGTGGTCGAGCAGTAGGCTTATCCAAGGAGTAGTGTTAAGCATTTGTTGTACATACACATAGACAATAAATGAGGTACACACACTCAGAGACAAATCCAGCCAATAGGTTTTGTTATAGAAAAATATCTTTTCTTAGTTTATTTTAAGAACCACAGGTTCAACTTCTACATGTAATATCTCATTCGAAAGGTATTGCAGGTAAGTACTTTAGGAACTTTAAATCATAAAAATGGCATGTATACTTTTCAAGTTATTGACAAATAGCTGTTTTAAAAGTGGACACAGTGCAATTTTCACAGTTCCTAGGGGAGGTAAGTATTTGTTAGTTTTACCAGGTAAGTAAGACACTTACAGGGTTCAGTTCTTGGTCCAAGGTAGCCCACCGTTGGGGGTTCAGAGCAACCCCAAAGTCACCACACCAGCAGCTCAGGGCCGGTCAGGTGCAGAGTTCAAAGTGGTGCCCAAAACACATAGGCTAGAATGGAGAGAAGGGGGTGCCCCGGTTCCGGTCTGCTTGCAGGTAAGTACCCGCGTCTTCGGAGGGCAGACAAGGGGGGTTTTGTAGGGCACCGGGGGGGACACAAGCCCACACAGAAATTTCACCCTCAGCAGCGCGGGGGCGGCCGGGTGCAGTGTAGAAACAAGCGTCGGGTTCGCAATGTTAGTCTATGAGAGATCTCGGGATCTCTTCAGCGCTGCAGGCAGGCAAGGGGGGGGTTCCTCGGGGAAACCTCCACTTGGGCAAGGGAGAGGGACTCCTGGGGGTCACTTCTCCAGTGAAAGTCCGGTCCTTCAGGTCCTGGGGGCTGCGGGTGCAGGGTCTCTCCCAGGCGTCGGGACTTAGGATTCAAAGAGTCGCGGTCAGGGGAAGCCTCGGGATTCCCTCTGCAGGCGGCGCTGTGGGGGCTCAGGGGGGACAGGTTTTGGTACTCACAGTATCAGAGTAGTCCTGGGGTCCCTCCTGAGGTGTTGGATCTCCACCAGCCGAGTCGGGGTCGCCGGGTGCAGTGATGCAAGTCTCACGCTTCTTGCGGGGAGCTTGCAGGGTTCTTTCAAGGCTGCTGGAAACAAAGTTGCAGCCTTTCTTGGAGCAGGTCCGCTGTCCTCGGGAGTTTCTTGTCTTTTCGAAGCAGGGGCAGTCCTCAGAGGATGTCGAGGTCGCTGGTCCCTTTGGAAGGCGTCGCTGGAGCAGGATCTTTGGAAGGCAGGAGACAGGCCGGTGAGTTTCTGGAGCCAAGGCAGTAGTCGTCTTCTGGTCTTCCTCTGCAGGGGTTTTCAGCTAGGCAGTCCTTCTTCTTGTAGTTGCAGGAATCTAATTTTCTAGGGTTCAGGGTAGCCCTTAAATACTAAATTTAAGGGCGTGTTTAGGTCTGGGGGGTTAGTAGCCAATGGCTACTAGCCCTGAGGGTGGGTACACCCTCTTTGTGCCTCCTCCCAAGGGGAGGGGGTCACAATCCTAACCCTATTGGGGGAATCCTCCATCTGCAAGATGGAGGATTTCTAAAAGTCAGAGTCACCTCAGCTCAGGACACCTTAGGGGCTGTCCTGACTGGCCAGTGACTCCTCCTTGTTGCTTTCTTTGTTCCCTCCAGCCTTGCCGCCAAAAGTGGGGGCCGTGGCCGGAGGGGGCGGGCAACTCCACTAAGCTGGAGTGCCCTGCTGGGCTGTGACAAAGGGGTGAGCCTTTGAGGCTCACCGCCAGGTGTTACAGCTCCTGCCTGGGGGAGGTGTTAGCATCTCCACCCAGTGCAGGCTTTGTTACTGGCCTCAGAGTGACAAAGGCACTCTCCCCATGGGGCCAGCAACATGTCTCTAGTGTGGCAGGCTGCTGGAACTAGTCAGCCTACACAGACAGTCGGTTAAGTTTCAGGGGGCACCTCTAAGGTGCCCTCTGGGGTGTATTTTACAATAAAATGTACACTGGCATCAGTGTGCATTTATTGTGCTGAGAAGTTTGATACCAAACTTCCCAGTTTTCAGTGTAGCCATTATGGTGCTGTGGAGTTCGTGTTTGACAGACTCCCAGACCATATACTCTTATGGCTACCCTGCACTTACAATGTCTAAGGTTTTGTTTAGACACTGTAGGGGTACCATGCTCATGCACTGGTACCCTCACCTATGGTATAGTGCACCCTGCCTTAGGGCTGTAAGGCCTGCTAGAGGGGTGTCTTACCTATACTGCATAGGCAGTGAGAGGCTGGCATGGCACCCTGAGGGGAGTGCCATGTCGACTTACTCGTTTTGTCCTCACTAGCACACACAAGCTGGCAAGCAGTGTGTCTGTGCTGAGTGAGAGGTCTCCAGGGTGGCATAAGACATGCTGCAGCCCTTAGAGACCTTCCTTGGCATCAGGGCCCTTGGTACTAGAAGTACCAGTTACAAGGGACTTATCTGGATGCCAGGGTCTGCCAATTGTGGATACAAAAGTACAGGTTAGGGAAAGAACACTGGTGCTGGGGCCTGGTTAGCAGGCCTCAGCACACTTTCAATTGTAAACATAGCATCAGCAAAGGCAAAAAGTCAGGGGGCAACCATGCGAAGGAGGCATTTCCTTACACTTCCCCTTTGGAGGACGGATCCCCCACGCCGTGGAGAGTCGTGCAGAAGTGTTTTCCCGCCGAAAGACCGCCAACAAGCCTTGCTAGCTGCAAATCATGCGGTTAGTGTTTTTGGATGCTGCTGTGGCTCAGGAGGGACCAGGATGTTGCCAATTGCGTCAGGGGACAGAGGGGGCATCGAGCAAGACAAGGAGCCCTCTCAGCAGCAGGCAGCACCCGCAGAAGTGCCAGAAACAGGCACTACGAGGATGCGTGAAACGGTGCTCACCTGAAGTCGCACAAAGGAGTCCCACGTCGCCGGAGGACAACTTAGGAGGTCGTGCAATGCAGGTTAGAGTGCCGTGGACCCAGGCTTGGCTGTGCACAAAGGATTTCCGCCGGAAGTGCACAGAGGCCGGAGTAGCTGCAAAAGTCGCGGTTCCCAGCAATGCAGTCTGGCGTGGGGAGGCAAGGACTTACCTCCACCAAACTTGGACTGAAGAGTCACTGGACTGTGGGAGTCACTTGGACAGAGTTGCTGGATTCAAGGGACCTCGCTCGTCGTGCTGAGAGGAGACCCAGGGTACCGGTGATGCAGTTCTTTGGTGCCTGCGGTTGCAGGGGGACGATTCCGTCGACCCACTGGAGATTTCTTCGGAGCTTCTAGTGCAGAGAGGAGGCAGACTACCCTCACAGCATGCACCACCAGGAGAACAGTCGAGAAGGTGGCAGGGTCAGCGTTACAGAGTTGCAGTAGTCGTCTTTGCTACTATGTTGCAGTTTTGCAGGCTTCCAGCGCGGTCAGCAGTCGATTCCTTGGCAGAAGGTGAAGAGAGAGATGCGGAGGAACTCGGATGAGCTCTTGCATTCGTTATCTAAGGAATCCCAAGAGACAGAGACCCTAAATAGCCAGAAAAGAGGGTTTGGCTACCTAGGAGAGACGATAGGCTAGCAACACCTGAAGGAGCCTATCAGAAGGAGTCTCTGACGTCACCTGGTGGCACTGGCCACTCAGAGCAGTCCAGTGTGCCAGCAGCACCTCTGTTTCCAAGATGGCAGAGGTCTGGAGCACACTGGAGGAGCTCTGGGCACCTCCCAGGGGAGGTACAAGTCAGGGGAGTGGTCACTCCCCTTTCCTTTGTCCAGTTTCGTGCCAGAGCAGGGCTAAGGGGTCCCTGAACCGGTGTAGACTGGCTTATGCAGAAATGGGCACCAAATGTGCCCATGAAAGCATTTCCAGAGGCTGGGGGAGGCTACGCCTCCCCTGCCTTCACACCATTTTCCAAAGGGAGAGGGTGTAACACCCTCTCTCAGAGGAAGTCCTTTGTTCTGCCATCCTGGGCCAGGCCTGGCTGGACCCCAGGAGGGCAGAAGCCTGTCTGAGGGGTTGGCATCAGCAGCAGCTGCAGTGAAACCCCGGGAAAAGGCAGTTTGGCAGTACCAGGGTCTGTGCTACAGACCACTGGGATCATGGGATTGTGCCAACTATGCCAGGATGGTATAGAGGGGGAAATTCCATGATCATAGACATGTTACATGGCCATATTCGGAGTTACCATTGTGAAGCTACATATAGGTAGTGACCTATTTGTAGTGCACGCGTGTAATGGTGTCCCCGCACTCACAAAGTCCGGGGAATTGTCCCTGAACAATGTGGGGGCACCTTGGCTAGTGCCAGGGTGCCCTCACACTAAGTAACTTAGCACCCAACCTTTACCAGGTAAAGGTTAGACATATAGGTGACTTATAAATTACTTAAGTGCAGTGTAATATGGCTGTGAAATAACGTGGACGTTATTTCACTCAGGCTGCAGTGGCAGGCCTGTGTAAGAATTGTCAGAGCTCCCTATGGGTGGCAAAAGAAATGCTGCAGCCCATAGGGATCTCCTGGAACCCCAATACCCTGGGTACCTCAGTACCATATACTAGGGAATTATAAGGGTGTTCCAGTAAGCCAATGTAAATTGGTAAAATTGGTCACTAGCCTGTTAGTGACAATTTGAAAGAAATGAGAGAGCATAACCACTGAGGTTCTGGTTAGCAGAGCCTCAGTGAGACAGTTAGTCACTACACAGGTAACACATTCAGGCACACTTATGAGCACTGGGGCCCTGGCTGGCAGGGTCCCAGTAACACATACAACTAAAACAACATATATACAGTGAAAAATGGGGGTAACATGCCAGGCAAGATGGTACTTTCCTACACAACCCTGTAGGAAAGTACCATCTTGCCTGGCATGTTACCCCCATTTTTCACTGTATATATGTTGTTTTAGTTGTATGTGTCACTGGGACCCTGGTAACCCAGGGCCCCAGTGCTCATAAGTGTGCCTGAATGTGTTACCTGTGTAGTGACTAACTGTCTCACTGAGGCTCTGCTAATCAGAACCTCAGTGGTTATGCTCTCTCATTTCTTTCCAAATTGTCACTGACAGGCTAGTGACCATTTTTACCAATTTACATTGGATTACTGGAACACCCTTATAATTCCCTAGTATATGGTACTGAGGTACCCAGTGTATTGGGGTTCCAGGAGATCCCTATGGGCTGCAGCATTTCTTTTGCCACCCATAGGGAGCTCTGACAATTCTTACACAGGCCTGCCACTGCAGCCTGAGTGAAATAACGTCCACGTTATTTCACAGCCATTTTACACTGCACTTAAGTAACTTATAAGTCACCTATATGTCTAACCTTTACCTGGTAAAGGTTAGGTGCAAAGTTACTTAGTGTGAGGGCACCCTGGCACTAGCCAAGGTGCCCCCACATTGTTCAGAGCCAATTCCCTGAACTTTGTGAGTGCGGGGACACCATTACACGCGTGCACTACATATAGGTCACTACCTATATGTAGCTTCACCATGGTAACTCCGAATATGGCCATGTAACATGTCTATGATCATGGAATTGCCCCCTCTATACCATCCTGGCATAGTTGGCACAATCCCATGATCCCAGTGGTCTGTAGCACAGACCCTGGTACTGCCAAACTGCCCTTCCTGGGGTTTCACTGCAGCTGCTGCTGCTGCCAACCCCTCAGACAGGCAGCTGCCCTCCTGGGGTCCAGCCAGGCCTGGCCCAGGATAGCAGAACAAAGAACTTCCTCTGAGAGAGGGTGTGACACCCTCTCCCTTTGGAAAATGGTGTGAAGGCAGGGGAGGAGTAGCCTCCCCCAGCCTCTGGAAATGCTTTGTTGGGCACAGAGGTGCCCAATTCTGCATAAGCCAGTCTACACCGGTTCAGGGACCCCTTAGCCCTGCTCTGGCGCGAAACTGGACAAAGGAAAGGGGAGTGACCACTCCCCTGACTTGTACCTCCCCTGGGAGGTGTCCAGAGCTCCTCCAGGGTGCTCCAGACCTCTGCCATCTTGGAAACAGAGGTGCTGCTGGCACACTGGACTGCTCTGAGTGGCCAGTGCCACCAGGTGACGTCAGAGACTCCTGCTGATAGGCTCCTCCAGGTGTTAGTAGCCTATCCTCTCTCCTAAGTAGCCAAACCCTCTTTTCTGGCTATTTAGGGTCTCTGTCTCTGGGGAAACTTTAGATAACGAATGCAAGAGCTCATCCGAGTTCCTCTGCATCTCTCTCTTCACCTTCTGATAAGGAAACGACCGCTGACCGCGCTGGAAGCCTGCAAACCTGCAACATAGTAGCAAAGACGACTACTGCAACTCTGTAACGCTGATCCTGCCGCCTTCTCAACTGTTTTCCTGCTTGTGCATGCTGTGGGGGTAGCCTGCCTCCTCTCTGCACCAGAAGCTCCGAAGAAATCTCCCGTGGGTCGACGGAATCTTCCCCCTGCAACCGCAGGCACCAAAAAGCTGCATTACCGGTCCCTTGGGTCTCCTCTCAGCACGACGAGCGAGGTCCCTCGAATCCAGCGACTCTGTCCAAGTGACCCCCACAGTCCAGTGACTCTTCAGCACAAGTTTGGTGGAGGTAAGTCCTTGCCTCACCTCGCTGGGCTGCATTGCTGGGAACCGCGACTTTGCAGCTACTCCGGCTCCTGTGCACTTCCGGCGGAAATCCTTTGTGCACAGCCAAGCCTGGGTCCACGGCACTCTAACCTGCATTGCACGACTTTCTAAGTTGGTCTCCGGCGACGTGGGACTCCTTTGTGCAACTTCGGCGAGCACCGTTTCACGCATCCTTGTAGTGCCTGTTTCTGGCACTTCTCCGGGTGCTACCTGCTTCAGTGAGGGCTCTTTGTCTTGCTCGACGTCCCCTCTCTCTTCAGGTCCAATTTGCGACCTCCTGGTCCCTCCTGGGCCCCAGCAGTGTCCAAAAACAGCAAACGCACGATTTGCAGCTAGCAAGGCTTGTTGGCGTCCTTTCGGCGGGAAAACACTTCTGCACGACTCTCCACGGCGAGAGGGATCCGTCCACCAAAGGGGAAGTCTATAGCCCTTTTCGTTCCTGCAGAAACCTCAGCTTCTTCTGTCCAGTCGAAGCTTCTTTGCACCCGCAGCTGGCATTTCCTGGGCATCTGCCCATCTCCGACTTGCTTGTGACTTTTGGACTTGGTCCCCTTGTTCCACAGGTACCCTAGATTGGAAATCCACAGTTGTTGCATTGCTGGTTTGTGTCTTTCCTGCATTATTCCTCTAACACGACTATTTTGTCCTTAGGGGAACTTTAGTGCACTTTGCACTCACTTTTCAGGGTCTTGGGGAGGGTTATTTTTCTAACTCTCACTATTTTCTAATAGTCCCAGCGACCCTCTACAAGGTCACATAGGTTTGGGGTCCATTCGTGGTTCGCATTCCACTTTTGGAGTATATGGTTTGTGTTGCCCCTATCCCTATGTTTCCCCATTGCATCCTATTGTAACTATACATTGTTTGCACTGTTTTCTAAGACTATACTGCATATTTTTGCTATTGTGTATATATATCTTGTGTATATTTCCTATCCTCTCACTGAGGGTACACTCTAAGATACTTTGGCATATTATCATAAAAATAAAGTACCTTTATTTTTAGTATAACTGTGTATTGTGTTTTCTTATGATATTGTGCATATGACACTAAGTGGTACTGTAGTAGCTTCACACGTCTCCTAGTTCAGCCTAAGCTGCTCTGCTAAGCTACCATTATCTATCAGCCTAAGCTGCTAGACACCCTATACACTAATAAGGGATAACTGGGCCTGGTGCAAGGTGCAAGTACCCCTTGGTACTCACTACAAGCCAGTCCAGCCTCCTACATTGGTTGTGCAGTGGTGGGATAAGTGCTTGAGACTACTTACCACTCTTGTCATTGTACTTTTCATAAGAGAAAAATATACAAAACAAGGTCAGTGTATATACACATAGCCAAAAAGTTTTGCATTTCCTCTTTTCACTCTTTTCTAAAGTGCTGAAAAGTACTTCTAAACTTTCAAAAAGTTCTTAAAAGTTTAAAAAGTTTTTTTCTGTCTTTCCAAAAAGTTCTGAAAACTTTTTTCTCTTTTCCTATCACTTTAATTCTCTCTAAAAAATGTCTGGCACAGGCCAAAGTGTTGATCTGTCCAAACTTGCATATGACAACCTTAGCTGGAAAAGAGCAAGGAGTCTCTGTATAGAGAGAGGTTTGAGTGTAGGGAAGAATCCTTCCTTGGAACTGTTACTTAACATGCTTAGAGAACAGGATAAGGCCATAGGTGCCCCATCTGTTGAAAAAGTACCTAATAGTTCCCAATCTGATTCAGGGACTCCCCCAGGAAAAGATTCAGGAAAGAAACTTCCTAGCCTGCCCATTACTAGACAATCTAGCATAGATGGTAATGATGATGAGCCACACCAAATAAATAGTGTTGTCTCACATCATAGCAAAAGCATTTATTCTCACCATACTGGTAGTAATGTTTCTGTAAACCAAGCTGTTAGGGTGCCTTCTGTAAGGGACAGGTCTCCTTCTGTTCATTCCCATCATAGCTCTGTTTCTAGAAATGTCCCTCCCACCAACCCTGATGACAGAATGTTAGAGAGGGAACTCAATAAGTTGAGGGTGGAACAAACCAGACTGAAGCTTAAAAAGCAACAGCTGGATTTGGATAGACAGTCTTTTGAATTAGAGAAGGAAAGACAGAAGTTGGGTTTAGATACCCATGGTGGCAGCAGCAGTATTCCCCATAGTCATGCTGCAAAAGAGCATGATTCCAGGAATCTGCACAAGATAGTTCCCCCTTATAAGGAGGGGGATGACATTAACAAGTGGTTTGCTGCACTTGAGAGGGCCTGTGCTGTACAGGATGTCCGTCAAAGGCAGTGGGCTGCTATCCTATGGCTATCATTTAGTGGAAAAGGTAGGGATAGGCTCCTTACTGTGAAAGAAAATGATGCTAATAATTTCCAAGTTCTTAAGAATGCACTCCTGGATGGTTATGGCTTAACCACTGAACAGTACAGGATAAAGTTCAGAGAGACCAAAAAGGAGTCTTCACAAGACTGGGTTGATTTCATTGACCAGGCAGAGAAGGCCTTGGAGGGGTGGTTACATGGCAGTAAAGTTACTGATTATGACAGCCTGTATAACTTGATCCTGAGAGAGCATATTCTTAATAATTGTGTGTCTGATTTGTTGCACCAGTACTTGGTGGACTCTGATCTGACCTCTCCCCAAGAATTGGGAAAGAAGGCAGACAAATGGGTCAGAACAAGAGTGAACAGAAAAGTTCATACAGGGGGTGACAAAGATGGCAACAAAAAGAAGGATGGTAAGTCTTCTGACAAGGGTGGGGACAAATCTAAAAATGAGTCTTCATCAGGCCCACAAAAACACTCTGGTGGGGGTGGTGGGTCCAAATCCTCCTTTAATCAGAACAAGGAAAAGAAACCATGGTGCTATTTATGTAAAATAAAAGGCCATTGGACAACAGATCCCAGTTGTCCAAAGAAAGGCACCACAGCTCCTACCACTACAACCCCTACTGCTACACCTAGTGTCCCTACTAATAGCAGTGGTGGTGGGAGCAAACCTACTAATAGCCAATCCAAGGGAGTAGCTGGGCTCACTTTTGGTAATTTAGTTGGGGTTGGTCTGATTAGGGAGACCACAGAGGCTACTTTAGTCTCTGAAGGGGCTATTGATTTAGCCACTTTGGTTGCTTGCCCCCATAACTTGGAGAAGTACAAGCAACTAACCCTAATAAATGGTGTTGAGGTCCAGGCCTACAGGGACACAGGTGCCAGTGTCACAATGGTGATTGAGAAACTGGTGCACCCTGAACAACACATACTTGGACACCAGTACCAAGTAACCGATGCTCACAACATAACACAAAGCCACCCCATGGCTGTTGTAAATCTCAACTGGGGGGGGGTAACTGGTCCAAAGAAAGTTGTGGTAGCTTCAGATTTACCTGTAGACTGTCTATTAGGGAATGATTTGGAGACATCAGCTTGGTCAGATGTGGAGTTGGAGGCCCATGCAGCAATGCTGGGCATCCCAGGGCATATTTTTGCTTTGACAAGGGCTCAGGCCAAAAAGCAAAAAGGACAGGGAAGCTTGGATCCTGGAACAATGGACCAAGTGCTCCCTAAAGCTAGGGCTAGTAGAAGCAAACCACTTCCTACTATCCCTCCCTCTACAGTGGATTCTAATTCTGAGGAAGAAGAATTCCCTCCCTGTGCAGAACCTACACCAGAGGAGCTGGAAGCAGACACTGCTGAGCTTTTGGGTGAAGGGGGGCCTGCCAGAGAGGAGCTGAGTGTGGCACAGCAAACCTGTCCCACATTAGAGGGTCTCAGACAGCAAGCTGTCAAAGAGGCTAATGGGGATGTCAGTGACTCTCACAGAGTTTACTGGGAGGACAACCTCTTGTACACTGAGCATAGGGATCCTAAACCTGGAGCTGCCAGGAGATTAGTGATTCCTCAGGAGTACAGAAAGTTCCTCCTAACACTGGCACATGACATTCCCCTAGCTGGGCACCTGGGTCAAATGAAAACTTGGGACAGATTGGTTCCATTGTTTCATTGGCCTAGGATGTCTGAGGACACAAAGGAATTTTGTAAGTCCTGTGAAACCGGTCAAGCCAGTGGCAAGACAGGTGGCACTCCAAAGGCACCCCTTATCCCACTGCCTGTGGTTGGGGTTCCCTTTGAAAGGGTAGGGGTCGACATAGTTGGCCCCCTTGACCCTCCTACTGCTTCAGGCAATAGGTTTATCTTAGTGGTAGTGGACCATGCCACAAGATATCCTGAAGCAATTCCTTTAAGGACCACTACAGCACCTGCAGTGGCAAAGGCCCTCCTGGGAATATTTTCCAGGGTGGGCTTCCCAAAGGAAGTAGTATCAGACAGGGGAAGCAATTTCATGTCTGCATACTTAAAGGCCATGTGGAAGGAGTGTGGTGTAACGTACAAGTTCACAACACCCTATCATCCACAAACAAATGGACTGGTGGAGAGATTTAATAAAACTCTCAAAGGCATGATTATGGGTCTCCCTGAAAAACTCCGCAGGAGATGGGATATCCTTCTACCATGCCTCCTTTTTGCCTACAGGGAGGTACCCCAAAAAGGAGTGGGCTTCAGCCCCTTTGAACTTCTTTTTGGACACCCTGTTAGGGGTCCATTCACACTTGTAAAGGAGGGTTGGGAACAACCTTTAAAAGCTCCTAAGCAGGATATTGTGGATTATGTACTTGGCCTCAGATCAAGGATGGCTGAGTACATGAAAAAGGCCAGTAAAAACCTTCAGGCCAGCCAAGAGCTCCAGAAGCAATGGCATGATCAGAAGGCTGTTTTGGTTCAGTACCAACCAGGGCAGAAAGTGTGGGTCTTGGAGCCTGTGGCCCCAAGAGCACTCCAAGATAAATGGAGTGGTCCCCACACAATTGTTGAAAAGAAGGGTGAAGTCACCTACTTGGTTGACTTAGGCACTGCCAGGAGTCCCCTTAGGGTGCTCCATGTCAACCGCCTGAAACCCTACTATGACAGGGCTGATCTCACCCTGCTCATGGCAACAGATGAGGGACAGGAAGAAGATAGTGATCCTCTACCTGATCTCTTCTCTTCCACAGATCAAGATGCTCTTGTGGAAGGTGTAGTTTTGGCTGATTGTCTTACTGCTGAGCAGAAAGACAATTGCATAAATCTCCTAGGACAATTTTCAGAACTCTTCTCTACTGTGCCAGGCACCACTTCTTGGTGTGAGCACACTATAGATACTGGAGACAGTTTACCTGTCAAAAGTAAGATCTATAGGCAGCCTGACCATGTCAGGGACTGCATAAAGCAAGAAGTTCAGAAAATGTTGGAACTAGGAGTGGTTGAGCACTCTGACAGTCCATGGGCTTCTCCTGTGGTACTGGTACCAAAACCCAATTCTAAAGATGGAAAGAAGGAAATGCGGTTTTGTGTAGACTATAGAGGTCTCAACTTGGTAACCAAAACTGATGCTCACCCTATACCCAGGGCAGATGAGCTTATAGATACACTGGCATCTGCCAAGTATCTAAGCACTTTTGATTTGACTGCAGGGTATTGGCAGATCAAATTATCAGAAGATGCTAAATCTAAGACTGCATTTTCTACCATTGGAGGACATTACCAGTTTACTGTAATGCCTTTTGGTTTGAAAAATGCACCTGCCACTTTTCAGAGGTTGGTGAACACAGTCCTGCAAGGGCTGGAAGCTTTCAGTGCAGCATATTTGGACGATATAGCTGTCTTTAGCTCCAGTTGGGATGATCACCTGGTTCACCTATGGAAAGTTTTGGAGGCCCTGCAAAAGGCAAGCCTCACTATCAAGGCTTCAAAGTGCCAGATAGGGCAGGGTAAGGTGGTTTATCTGGGACACCTTGTTGGTGGGGAACAGATTGCACCACTTCAGGGGAAAATCCAAACTATTATTGATTGGGTTCCCCCTACCACTCAGACTCAGGTGAGAGCCTTCCTAGGCCTCAGTGGGTATTACAGGAGGTTCATTAAGAACTATGGCTCCATTGCAGCCCCTCTTAATGACCTCACATCCAAGAAAATGCCTAAAAAGGTATTATGGACAGCAAACTGTCAGAAAGCTTTTGAGGAGCTGAAGCAGGCCATGTGCTCTGCACCTGTCCTGAAAAGCCCTTGTTACTCTAAAAAATTCTATGTCCAGACTGATGCATCTGAATTAGGAGTAGGGGCAGTCCTATCACAACTTAATTCTGAGGGCCAGGATCAACCTGTTGCTTTTATTAGTAGGAGGTTGACCCCTAGAGAAAAGCGTTGGTCTGCCATTGAGAGGGAGGCCTTTGCTGTGGTCTGGGCTCTGAAGAAGTTGAGGCCATACCTGTTTGGCACTCACTTCATTGTTCAGACAGACCACAAACCTCTACTTTGGCTAAAACAAATGAAAGGTGAAAATCCTAAATTGTTGAGGTGGTCCATATCCCTACAGGGAATGGACTATACAGTGGAACATAGACCTGGGAGTAGCCACTCCAATGCAGATGGACTCTCCAGATATTTCCACTTAGACAATGAAGACTCATCAGGTAATGGCTAGTCTTATTGTCCTTCGTTTGGGGGGGGGTTGTGTAGGAAAGTACCATCTTGCCTGGCATGTTTCCCCCATTTTTCACTGTATATATGTTGTTTTAGTTGTATGTGTCACTGGGACCCTGGTAACCCAGGGCCCCAGTGCTCATAAGTGTGCCTGAATGTGTTACCTGTGTAGTGACTAACTGTCTCACTGAGGCTCTGCTAATCAGAACCTCAGTGGTTATGCTCTCTCATTTCTTTCCAAATTGTCACTGACAGGCTAGTGACCATTTTTACCAATTTACATTGGATTACTGGAACACCCTTATAATTCCCTAGTATATGGTACTGAGGTACCCAGGGTATTGGGGTTCCAGGAGATCCCTATGGGCTGCAGCATTTCTTTTGCCACCCATAGGGAGCTCTGACAATTCTTACACAGGCCTGCCACTGCAGCCTGAGTGAAATAACGTCCACGTTATTTCACAGCCATTTTACACTGCACTTAAGTAACTTATAAGTCACCTATATGTCTAACCTTTACCTGGTAAAGGTTAGGTGCAAAGTTACTTAGTGTGAGGGCACCCTGGCACTAGCCAAGGTGCCCCCACATTGTTCAGAGCCAATTCCCTGAACTTTGTGAGTGCGGGGACACCATTACACGCGTGCACTACATATAGGTCACTACCTATATGTAGCTTCACCATGGTAACTCCGAATATGGCCATGTAACATGTCTATGATCATGGAATTGCCCCCTCTATACCATCCTGGCCTAGTTGGCACAATCCCATGATCCCAGTGGTCTGTAGCACAGACCCTGGTACTGCCAAACTGCCCTTCCTGGGGTTTCACTGCAGCTGCTGCTGCTGCCAACCCCTCAGACAGGCAGCTGCCCTCCTGGGGTCCAGCCAGGCCTGGCCCAGGATGGCAGAACAAAGAACTTCCTCTGAGAGAGGGTGTGACACCCTCTCCCTTTGGAAAATGGTGTGAAGGCAGGGGAGGAGTAGCCTCCCCCAGCCTCTGGAAATGCTTTGTTGGGCACAGAGGTGCCCAATTCTGCATAAGCCAGTCTACACCGGTTCAGGGACCCCTTAGCCCCTGCTCTGGCGCGAAACTGGACAAAGGAAAGGGGAGTGACCACTCCCCTGACCTGCACCTCCCCTGGGAGGTGTCCAGAGCTCCTCCAGTGTGCTCCAGACCTCTGCCATCTTGGAAACAGAGGTGCTGCTGGCACACTGGACTGCTCTGAGTGGCCAGTGCCACCAGGTGACGTCAGAGACTCCTGCTGATAGGCTCCTTCAGGTGTTAGTAGCCTATCCTCTCTCCTAAGTAGCCAAACCCTCTTTTCTGGCTATTTAGGGTCTCTGTCTCTGGGGAAACTTTAGATAACGAATGCAAGAGCTCATCCGAGTTCCTCTGCATCTCTCTCTTCACCTTCTGATAAGGAAACGACCGCTGACCGCGCTGGAAGCCTGCAAACCTGCAACATAGTAGCAAAGACGACTACTGCAACTCTGTAACGCTGATCCTGCCGCCTTCTCGACTGTTTTCCTGCTTGTGCATGCTGTGGGGGTAGCCTGCCTCCTCTCTGCACCAGAAGCTCCGAAGAAATCTCCCGTGGGTCGACGGAATCTTCCCCCTGCAACCGCAGGCACCAAAAAGCTGCATTACCGGTCCCTTGGGTCTCCTCTCAGCACGACGAGCGAGGTCCCTCGAATCCAGCGACTCTGTCCAAGTGACCCCCACAGTCCAGTGACTCTTCGCCCAAGTTTGGTGGAGGTAAGTCCTTGCCTCACCTCGCTGGGCTGCATTGCTGGGAACCGCGACTTTGCAGCTACTCCGGCCCCTGTGCACTTCCGGCGGAAATCCTTTGTGCACAGCCAAGCCTGGGTCCACGGCACTCTAACCTGCATTGCACGACTTTCTAAGTTGGTCTCCGGCGACGTGGGACTCCTTTGTGCAACTTCGGCGAGCACCGTTTCACGCATCCTCGTAGTGCCTGTTTCTGGCACTTCTCCGGGTGCTACCTGCTTCAGTGAGGGCTCTTTGTCTTGCTCGACGTCCCCTCTCTCTTCAGGTCCAACTTGCGACCTCCTAGTCCCTCCTGGGCCCCAGCAGCGTCCAAAAACGCCAAACGCACGATTTGCAGCTAGCAAGGCTTGTTGGCGTCCTTTCGGCGGGAAAACACTTCTGCACATCTTTCCACGGCGAGAGGGATCCGTCCACCAAAGGGGAAGTCTCTAGCCCTTTTCGTTCCTGCAGAAACCTCAGCTTCTTCTGTCCAGTCGAAGCTTCTTTGCACCCGCAGCTGGCATTTCCTGGGCATCTGCCCATCTCCGACTTGCTTGTGACTTTTGGACTTGGTCCCCTTGTTCCACAGGTACCCTAGATTGGAAATCCACAGTTGTTGCATTGCTGGTTTGTGTCTTTCCTGCATTATTCCTCTAACACGACTATTTTGTCCTTAGGGGAACTTTAGTGCACTTTGCACTCACTTTTCAGGGTCTTGGGGAGGGTTATTTTTCTAACTCTCACTATTTTCTAATAGTCCCAGCGACCCTCTACAAGGTCACATAGGTTTGGGGTCCATTCGTGGTTCGCATTCCACTTTTGGAGTATATGGTTTGTGTTGCCCCTATCCCTATGTTTCCCCATTGCATCCTATTGTAACTATACATTGTTTGCACTGTTTTCTAAGACTATACTGCATATTTTTGCTATTGTGTATATATATCTTGTGTATATTTCCTATCCTCTCACTGAGGGTACACTCTAAGATACTTTGGCATATTATCATAAAAATAAAGTACCTTTATTTTTAGTATAACTGTGTATTGTGTTTTCTTATGATATTGTGCATATGACACTAAGTGGTACTGTAGTAGCTTCACACGTCTCCTAGTTCAGCCTAAGCTGCTCTGCTAAGCTACCATTATCTATCAGCCTAAGCTGCTAGACACCCTATACACTAATAAGGGATAACTGGGCCTGGTGCAAGGTGCAAGTACCCCTTGGTACTCACTACAAGCCAGTCCAGCCTCCTACAAACCTCCCCCCCCCCCAAACGAAGGATAATAAGACTAGTCATGACCTGATGAGTCTTCATTGTCTAAGTGGAAATATCTGGAGAGTCCATCTGCATTGGAGTGGCTACTCCCAGGTCTATGTTCCACTGTATAGTCCATTCCCTGTAGGGATATGGACCACCTCAACAATTTAGGATTTTCACCTTTCATTTGTTTTAGCCAAAGTAGAGGTTTGTGGTCTGTCTGAACAATGAAGTGAGTGCCAAACAGGTATGGCCTCAACTTCTTCAGTGCCCAGACCACAGCAAAGGCCTCCCTCTCAATGGCAGACCAACGCTTTTCTCTAGGGGTCAACCTTCTACTAATAAAAGCAGCAGGTTGATCCTGGCCCTCAGAATTAAGTTGTGATAGGACTGCCCCTACTCCTAATTCAGATGCATCAGTTTGGACATAGAATTTTTTAGAGTAACAAGGGCTTTTCAGGACAGGTGCAGAGCACATGGCCCGCTTCAGCTCCTCAAAAGCTTTCTGACAGTTTGGTGTCCATAATACCTTTTTAGGCATCTTTTTTGGATGTGAGGTCATTAAGAGGGGCTGCAATGGAGCCATAGTTCTTAATGAACCTCCTGTAATACCCAGTGAGGCCTAGGAAGGCTCTCACCTGAGTCTGAGTAGTAGGGGGAACCCAATCTATAATAGTTTGGATTTTCCCCTGAAGTGGTGCAATCTGTTCCCCACCAACAAGGTGTCCCAGATAAACCACCTTTCCCTGCCCTATCTGGCACTTTGAAGCCTTGATAGTGAGGCCTGCCTTTTGCAGGGCCTCTAAAACTTTCCATAGGTGGACCAGGTGATCATCCCAACTGGAGCTAAAGACAGCTATATCATCCAGATATGCTGCACTAAAAGCTTCCAGCCCTTGCAGGACTGTGTTCACCAACCTCTGAAAAGTGGCAGGTGCATTTTTCAATCCAAAAGGCATTACTGTGAATTGGTAACGGCCTCCAATGGTTGAAAATGCAGTTTTAGGTTTAGCATCTTCTGATAATTTGATCTGCCAATACCTTGCAGTCAAATCAAAAGTGCTTAGATACTTGGCAGATGCCAGTGTATCTATGAGCTCATCTGCCCTGGGTATAGGGTGAGCATCAGTTTTGGTTACCTGGTTGAGACCTCTGTAATCAACACAAAACCGCATTTCTTTCTTTCCATCCTTGGAATGAGGTTTTGGTACAAGTACCACAGGAGAAGCCCATGGACTTTCAGAGTGCTCAACCACTCCCAGTTCTAACATTTTCTGCACCTCTTGCTTTATGCAGTCTCTGACATGGTCAGGCTGCCTATAGATTTTACTTTTGACAGGCAAGCTGTCTCCAGTATCTATAGTGTGCTCACACCAAGAAGTGGTACCTGGCACAGTAGAGAAGAGTTGTTCAGAAAACTGACCCAGGAGATTTATGTAATGGTCTTTCTGCTCAGCAGTAAGACAATCAGCCAAAACTACACCTTCCACTAGAGCATCTTGTTCTGTGGAAGAGAAGAGATCAGGTAGAGGATCACTGTCTTCTTCCTGTCCCTCATCAGTTGCCATGAGCAGGGTGAGATCAGCCCTGTCATAGTAGGGTTTCAGGCGATTGACATGGAGCACCCTAAGGGGACTCCTGGCAGTGCCTAAGTCAACTAAGTAGGTGACTTCACCCTTTTTCTCAACAATTGTGTGGGGTCCACTCCATTTATCTTGGAGTGCTCTTGGGGCCACAGGCTCCAAGACCCACACTTTCTGCCCTGGTTGGTACTGAACCAAAACAGCCTCCTGGTCATGCCATTGCTTCTGGAGCTCTTGGCTGGCCTGAAGGTTTTTACTGGCCTTTTTCATATACTCAGCCATCCTTGATCTGAGGCGAAGTACATAATCCACAATATCTTGCTTTGGAGCTTTTAAAGGTTGTTCCCAACCCTCCTTGACAAGTGTTAGTGGACCCCTAACAGGGTGTCCAAAGAGGAGTTCAAAGGGGCTGAAGCCCACTCCTTTCTGGGGTACCTCCCTGTAGGCAAAAAGGAGGCATGGTAACAGGATATCCCATCTCCTGCGGAGTTTTTCAGGGAGACCCATAATCATGCCTTTGAGAGTTTTGTTAAATCTCTCCACCAGTCCATTTGTTTGTGGATGATAGGGTGTAGTGAACTTGTAAGTCACACCACACTCTTTCCACATGGCCTTTAAGTATGCAGACATGAAATTGCTTCCCCTGTCTGATACTACTTCCTTTGGGAAGCCCACCCTAGAAAATATTCCCAGGAGGGCCTTTGCCACTGCAGGTGCTGTAGTGGTCCTTAAAGGAATTGCTTCAGGATATCTTGTGGCATGGTCCATTACCACTAAGATAAACCTATTGCCTGAAGCAGTAGGAGGGTCAAGGGGGCCAACTATGTCAACCCCTACCCTCTCAAAGGGAACCCCAACCACAGGCAGTGGAATAAGGGGTGCCTTTGGTGTGCCACCTGTCTTACCACTGGCTTGACAGGTTTCACAGGACTTACAAAACTCTTTTGTGTCCTCAGACATTCTAGGCCAATGAAACAAGGGAACAAGCCTGTCCCAGGTTTTCATTTGTCCCAGATGTCCAGCTAGGGGAATGTCGTGGGCTAGAGTTAGGAGGAACTTTCTGTACTCCTGAGGGATCACTAACCTCCTGGCAGTTCCAGGTTTAGGATCCCTTGCTTCAGTGTACAAGAGGTTGTCCTCCCAGTAAACTCTGTGAGAGTCACTGACATCCCCATTAGCCTGTTTGACAGCTTGCTGTCTTAGACCCTCTAGTGTGGGACAGGTTTGCTGTGCCACACTCAGCTCCTCCCTGGCAGGCCCCCCTTCACCCAAAAGCTCAGCAGTGTCTGCTTCCAGCTCCTCTGGTGTAGGTTCTGCACAGAGTGGAAATTCTTCTTCCTCAGAAGTAGAATCCACTGTAGAGGGAGGGATAGTAGGAAGTGCTTTACTTCTACTAGCCCTAGCTTTAGGGAGCACTTGGTCCATTGTTCCAGGATCCAAGTTTCCCTGTCCTTTTTGCTTTTTGGCCTAAGCCCTGGTTAAAGCAAAAATATGCCCTGGGATGCCCAGCATTGCTGCATGGGCCTCCAACTCCACATCTGACCAAGCTGATGTCTCCAAATCATTTCCTAGTAGACAGTCTACAGGTAAATCTGTGGCTACCACAACTTTCTTTGGACCAGTAACCCCCCCCCAGTTGAGATTTACAACAGCCATGGGGTGGCTAAGTGTGTTGTTGTGAGCATCGGTTACTTGGTACTGGTGACCAAGTAGGTGTTGTTCAGGGTGGACCAGTTTCTCTATGACCATAGTCACACTGGCACCAGTGTCCCTGTAGGCCTGAACCTCAACACCATTTATTAGGGGTAGCTGCTTGTACTTATCCATATTAAGGGGACAAGCAACTAAGGTGGCTAAATCAATAGCCCCCTCAGAGACTGACACAGCCTCTGTGGTCTCCCTAACAAGACCAACCCCAACTAAGTTACCAAAAGTGAGCCCAGCTACTCCCTTGGATTGGCTATTAGTAGGTTTGCTCCCACCACCACTGCTATTAGTAGGGACACTAGGTGTAGCAGTAGGGGTTGTAGTGGTAGGAGGCTTGGTGCTTTTCTTTGGACAACTGGGATCTGTTGTCCAATGGCCTTTTATTTTACATAAATAGCACCATGGTTTCTTTTCTTTGTTTTGATTAGAAGAGGATTTGGGCCCACCACCCCCACCAGAGTGTTTTTGTGGGCCTGATGAAGACTCATTTTTAGATTTGTCCCCACCCTTGTCAGAAGACTTACCATCCTTCTTGTTGCCATCTTTGTCACCCCCTGTATGAACTTTTCTGTTCACCCTTGTTCTGACCCATTTGTTTGCCTTCTTTCCCAATTCTTGGGGAGAGGTCAGATCAGAGTCCACCAAGTACTGGTGCAACAAATCAGACACACAATTATTAAGAATATGCTCTCTCAGGATCAAGTTATACAGGCTGTCATAATCAGTAACTTTAGTGCCATGTAACCACCCCTCCAAGGCCTTCACTGAATGGTCAATGAAATCAACCCAGTCTTGTGAAGACTCCTTTTTGGTCTCTCTGAACTTTATCCTGTATTGTTCAGTGGTTAAGCCATAACCATCCAGGAGTGCATTCTTAAGAACTTTGTAATCATTGGCTTCACTTTCTTTCACAGTAAGGAGCCTATCCCTACCTTTTCCACTAAATGATAGCCATAGGATAGCATCCCACTGCCTTTGAGGGACATCCTGTACAGCACAGGCCCTCTCAAGTGCAGCAAACCACTTGTTAATGTCATCCCCCTCCTTATAAGGGGGAACTATCTTGTGCAGATTCCTGGAATCATGCTCTTTTGCAGGATGACTATGGGGAATACTGCTGCTGCCACCATGGGTTTCTAAACCCAACTTCTGTCTCTCCTTCTCTACTTCTAAAGTCTGTCTATCCAAATCCATCTGCTGCTTCTTGAGCTTCAGTCTGGTTTGTTCCACTCTCAATATATTGAGCTCCCTTTCTAACAATCTGTCATCAGGTTGGGTGGAAGGGACATGTCTTGAAACAGAAGTATGATGAGAATGGACAGAAGGCACCCTAACAGCTTGGTTAACAGAAACATCACTTCTACTGTGGTGAGAATGAATGCTCTTGCTATGATGTGAGACAACACTATCTGTATGGTGTGACTCTACATCAGTACCAACTATGCTAGACTGTCTAGTAATGGGCAGGCTCTGAAGTTTCTTTCCTGAATCTTTTCCTAGGGGGGTCCCTTGGTCAGATTGGGAACCATTAGCTGCTTTTTCAACAGATGGGGCCCTTCTGGCCTTATCTTGTTCTCTAAGCATGTTAAGCAATAATTCAGAGGAAGGATTCTTCCCTACACTCAAACCTCTTTCTATACAAAGACTCCTTGCTCCTTTCCAGCTAAGGTGGTCATATGCAAGTTTGGACAGATCAACATTTTGGCCTGTGCCAGACATTTTAGAAAGAGTTTAAGTGACAGAAAAAGTGAGAAAAAAGTTTTTAGAGCTTTTAGAAAGACAGAAAAAAAACTTTTTAAACTTTTAAGAACTTTTTAGAAAGTTTAGAAGTACTTTTCAGCACTTTAGAAAAGAGTGAAAAGAGGAAATGCAAAACTTTTTAGTTATGTGTACATACACTGAACTTGTTTTGTATATTTTTCTCTTATGAAAAGTACAATGACAAGAGTGGTAAGTAGTCTCAAAGCACTTATCCCACCGCTGCACAACCAATGTAGGAGGCTGGACTGGCTTGTAGTGAGTACCTAGGGGTACTTACACCTTGCACCAGGCCCAGTTATCCCTTATTAGTGTATAGGGTGTCTAGCAGCATAGGCTGATAGATAATGGTAGCTTAGCAGAGCAGCTTAGGCTGAACTAGGAGACGAGTGAAGCTCCTACAGTACCATAAGTGTCATGTGCACAATATCATAAGAAAACACAATACACAGATATACTAAAAATAAAGGTACTTTATTTTTATGACAATATGCCACAAGTATCTCAGTGAGTACCCTCAGTATGAGGATAGCAAATATACACAAGATATATGTACACAATACCAAAATATGCAGTAATAGTATTAGAAAACAGTGCAAACAATATATAGTTACAATAGGATGCAATGGAGACACATAGGGATAGGGGCAACACAAACCATATACTCCAAAAGTGGAATGCGAACCACGAATGGACCCCAAACCTATGTGACGTTGTAGAGGGTCGCTGGGACTATTAGAAAATAGTAAGGGTTAGAAAAATAGCCCACCCCAAGACCCTGAAAAGTGAGTGCAAAGTGCACTAAAGTTCCCCAAAGGACATAGAAGTCGTGATAGGGGAATTCTGCAGGAAAGACACAAACCAGCAATGCAACAACAATGGATTTCCAGTCGAGGGTACCTGTGGAACAAGGGGACCAAGTCCAAAAGTCACAAGCAAGTCGGAGATGGGCAGATGCCCAGGAAATGCCAGCTGTGGGTGCAAAGATGCTGCTACTGGACAGTAGAAGCATAGGTTTCTGCAAGAACGACAAGAGCTAGAGACTTCCCCTTTGGAGGACGGATCCCCCACGCCCTGGAGAGTCGTGCAGAAGTGTTTTCCCGCTGAAAGACCGCCAACAAGCCTTGCTAGCTGCAAATTGTGCGGTTAGTGTTTTTGGATGCTGCTGTGGCCCAGGAGGGACCAGGATGTCGCCAATAGCGTCAGGGGACAGAGGGGGCGTCGAGCAAAACAAGGAGCCCTCTCAGCAGCAGGCAGCACCCGTAGAAGTGCCAGAAACAGGCACTATGAGGATGCGTGAAACGGTGCTCACCCGAAGTCGCACAAAGGAGTCCCACGTCCCCGGAGGACAACTTAGGAGGTTGTGCAATGCAGGTTAGAGTGCCGTGGACCCAGGCTTGGCTGTGCACAAAGGATTTCCGCAGGAAGTGCACAGAGGCCGGAGTAGCTGCAAAAGTCGCGGTTCCCAGCAATGCAGTCTGGCGTGGGGAGGCAAGGACTTACCTCCACCAAACTTGGACTGAAGAGTCACTGGACTGTGGGAGTCACTTGGACAGAGTTGCTGGATTCAAGGGACCTCGCTCGTCATGCTGAGAGGAGACCCAGGGTACCGGTGATGCAGTTCTTTGGTGCCTGCGGTTGCAGGGGGACGATTCCGTCGACCCACAGGAGATTTCTTCGGAGCTTCTAGTGCAGAGAGGAGGCAGACTACCCCCACAGCATGCACCACCAGGAAAACAGTCGAGAAGGCGGCAGGGTCAGCGTTACAGAGTTGCAGTAGTCGTCTTTGCTACTATGTTGCAGTTTTGCAGGCTTCCAGCACGGTCAGCAGTCGATTCCTTGGCAGAAGGTGAAGAGAGAGATGCAGAGGAACTCGGATGAGCTCTTGCATTCGTTATCTAAGGAATCCCAAGATTCAGAGACCCTAAATAGCCAGAAAAGAGGGTTCGGCTACCTAGGAGAGAAGATAGGCTAGCAACACCTGAAGGAGCCTATCAGAAGGAGTCTCTGGCATCACCTGGTGGCACTGGCCACTCAGAGCAGTCCAGTATGCCAGCAGCACCTCTGTTTCCAAGATGGCAGAGGTCTGGAGCACACTGGAGGAGCTCTGGGCACCTCCCAGGGGAGGTACAGGTCAGGGGAGTGGTCACTCCCCTTTCCTTTGTCCAGTTTCGCGCCAGAGCAGGGCTAAGGGGTCCCTAAACCGCTGCAGACTGGCTTATGCAGAAATGGGCACCAAATGTGCCCATGAAAGCATTTCCAGAGGCTAGGGGAGGCTACTCCTCCCCTGCCTTCACACCATTTTCCAAAGGGAGAGGGTGTAACACCCTCTCTCAGAGGAAGTCCTTTGTTCTGCCATCCTGGGCCAGGCCTGGCTGGACCCCAGGAGGGCAGAAGCCTGTCTGAGGGGTTGGCAGCAGCAGCAGCTGCAGTGAAACCCCGGGAAAGGCAGTTTGGCAGTACCAGGGTCTGTGCTACAGACCACTGGGACAGTGGCGTAGCGTGGGGGGATGCAGGGGAGCCGGCCGCACCGGGCGCAACATCTGGGGGGGGCGCGCTCGCACTCGCGAGTGCTAAAATCCACGGGTTAGGGGGCGCAAATTACTTGCCTTGCCCCGGGTGCTGACAACCCACGCTACGCCACTGCACTGGGATCATGGGATTGTGCCAACTATGCCAGGATGGTATAGAGGGGGCACTTTCATGATCATAGACATGTTACATGGCCATATTCGGAGTTACCATTGTGAAGCTACATATAGGTAGTGACCTATATGTAGTGCACGCGTGTAATGGTGTCCCCGCACTCACAAAGTCCGGGGAATTGTCCCTGAACAATGTGGGGGCACCTTGGCTAGTGCCAGGGTGCCCTCACACTAAGTAACTTAGCACCCAACCTTTACCAGGTAAAGGTTAGACATATAGGTGACTTATAAGTTACTTAAGTGCAGTGTAAAATGGCTGTGAAATAACGTGGACGTTATTTCACTCAGGCTGCAGTGGCAGGCCTGTGTAAGAATTGTCAGAGCTCCCTATGGGTGGCAAAAGAAATTCTGCAGCCCATAGGGATCTCCTGGAACCCCAATACCCTGGGTACCTCAGTACCATATACTAGGGAATATAAGGGTGTTCCAGTAAGCCAATGTAAATTGGTAAAATTGGTCACTAGCCTGTTAGTGCAATTTGAAAGAAATGAGAGAGCATAACCACTGAGGTTCTGATTAGCAGAGCCTCAGTGAGACAGTTAGTCACTACACAGGTAACACATTCAGGCACACTTATGAGCACTGGGGCCCTGGCTGGCAGGGTCCCAGTGACACATACAACTAAAACAACATATATACAGTGAAAAATGGGGGTAACATGCCAGGCAAGATGGTACTTTCCTACAAGTACCACCTCATGAGGTTAATAAACTTTGTCTTTTATTTCAGTTCCTGTGCCAACTTCTTCCTACATGGTCTGAGGACTTTGTGCAGAGAAAGGTGAGCCCCTTGCACTAGTAGGCCTTGCTGAGGCTTACTTCAACAGTAGTGTCCCTGCCATCATGCCAATAATTTATTCTCACTACTAGGAAGGAGGACCAGTGCCTTGTCCCCTATTTTTAAACTACGGAGTACACTCCTGGTGTCATACCCCCTCTTCTGTTTTTCTTGGGCTTCGCGTAGAATGGTGTGGGCCTTTTCCCATACTGCCTGTAGGTTCCCCCGTAATTCCTTGGTATAAGTAAGGAGGTCTTTTGTCTCCTCGTCAGTCTTTTCCCATTGTTCAGATAGCATTTCGAGAAGGGTTAGGGGTTGCCGGCCGAATAACAATTCAAATGGACTGTGGCCTAGGGAAGATTGAACATGCGTGCGTATCGCATGCAATACTAGGGGTAGTTTCTTTTCCCAATCCCTTCCATCCTCAGTGATGCTTTTTTTTTAGCAAGGACTTAATAGTCCGGTTGTATCTCTCCACGAGACCGTCAGTTTCTGGATGATACACTGATGTTCTGATCTGTTTTACTCCCAAGGTCTTGCTTACTTACCCCATGAGTCTGGACATAAAAGGTGTACCTTGATCGGTTAGGATCTCCTTAGGAAAACCCACCCTTGAAAAAAACTCAATCATGGCTTAGGCTATTACTTTCGTGTGCATGCTGGGGAGGGGAATTGCTTCTGGATATTGGGTGGCATAATCAACCAATACCAGGACATACTGTCTACCTCTACTGGATGGAGAGAGAGGGCTGATGATATCCATGCCTACACAGGAAAAAGGGGTCTCTATAATAGGGAGGGGCTGCAATGGAGCAGGTGGGTGTGTGCTAGGGTTATATAATTGGCATTTCGGACACTTCGCACAATACCTCCGGATATCCCCAAAAACCCCGGGCCAGTAGAACCGTCAAAGTATGACCTCCTCGGTCTTCTCCCTACCTAGATGCCCTTCCCCCGTATACCCATGAGCCAATTGTAGGACTTGTTGTCTGTGACTACTGGGGATTATCAATTGTTTCTGCCTGTCATCATTAGACTGGGGAATCCGATACAAGAGATGGTTCTGGATGAGGAATCTTGGACCTACCACAGGTTCCTCGTGACGTAAGGCCTGTTGCCATGCATTCTTTAAGGAAGGATCGTCCGTCTGCCTCTGTCTAAAGTCTCCTGCCACCGTATATACCTTGCCCGTGGCTCCTGGATCCTTCTTGCTGACTTCATAGTTCTTTACTGAGTATTGTTGTCGTTGTATTCTTTTCTTAGCTGAGTTTTAGGTTGTTGACTAAATATCTCCCCAGAGTCATATGGGACCTCTTTCCACCACATTTTCAAGGTATGCTCTTGTCCTGCTTTTGTCAATAAAAGGGAAAAAGCCGTATAGTCAGTCCCAATGATAATATCCTCTTCCAGGTGAGGTAACACACCCACCTTGAGAGTTTCTTTATCGTCTCTCCACTGAAAGTTAATGACTGCTACTGGATAGTACCGCTGGTCCCCGTGGACACTGGCGATCAATACCTTCTCCTGAGGTAACTCTTGACCAGGCTCGACCAATTCCTGACGGATAACACTCTAGCTGCATCCTGACTGCACCAGCGCTGCCCTTTCCCTGCCATTGAGAAGGATAGGGAGGGTATATGCAGGTTTGGGTTCCCCAGCCCAGAAGACCCTTCCCTTTGCCACTCCAATTTCCATCAGTTCTTCCATGTCCTTTTTCTGGGGACAATATCTTGCTATGTGACCCCACTCCGAACAGTGGTAACACTGAGGTCCTGTAGTGGGAACGTCGATGGTAGAGGATGGGGTATCCGTACCCTTTCTGGATCTTGCGTCCCCAGAGGTCTTGGGGTTGCTCCTTTTCCTATAGTGGGCCGCACCAGGGAGGGGATTGGGGTTCTACTGGAGTTTGTTCTAAAGTCTGGACTCCGGTGAAAAGCGCAAGCTAGTTCAATGGCTGTTTCATTGGTCAACCCGGGGAGTTGGCGAACCCAATTACGGGTAGAGTTGGGCAGGGCGTCTAAAATTTGTTCCAAGACGATTACATCAAACATCTCTTCTCTGTTTTTTTCGGTGGGATGTAACCATCGACCAGCAGCATGTTGTACCCTGTAGTAGAGGGTACGCAGGTTCTCCTGTGCTTGCCATTTCATATGGCGGAACTTAGACCGGTAACTCTCACTATCAAGTCCTACCCTTTCTAGGATGGTCTTTTTTATTTCTTTATAAGGGAGATTACCACTAGGATTGATAGCTTGGTAGGTTGCTTGAAGTTGCCCTGTCAGCAACGGGGCAATATATTGGCCCCACTTGTCTTCTGGCCAACTAGCCGTGCTTGCCACTCTTTCGAAGTTGAGAAAAAAAGAATCTGGATCTTCCTGGTCCTGATATTTTTGTAAGACACTGTTTGGTACGTTGGGATGTACCTTAGTGTGGGCTATTGTGTCGGTTAGCTTTCCAAGGGTTGTTTCATGGACTAGTTGGTTGTTTGCCATGATTGACGATTGGCTCTTAAGGGCTGTCTGTAGGGCCTCGCGTTCCTCTCGTGCTTCCTTCATCTGGTGTTCCCACATTAATTGGAGGTGATGTTGTCCTTCCGCTAACTGCGCTATAACGTCGGCCATGGTGGGTTTTTCCTCCATACTGGGAATTCTTTTTCAAATCCCACTTCTGACACCACTTTGTTGTAGGTTGACCGATATCACGTCTACCAGACTGATTGTGTTGTACAGTAAGTATGGTTTATTGTAGTTTTACAGGATGCTTTCTGATGAGCAAATCTGAGATAGTTGTTTGTAGATGTCTCCTCTCGTCTGGGTGTGCTAATCTCGTCTTCTTCCTTCTTTTCTCTCCAAAGGCCCCTTAGGAAGCATGTGAGGACAGAAGAAAAATAGGCACGGTAAGTGTTTTCATCAACGTTCTCTTCTCCTTTTCTCTCTCTCTTACTCTCACTATCAGGATCTTTTATTCTCTACTTTCTCTTTCCTTTCTTCTTTCTATGTTCCGCTCTTGTCTCTTCCTTTCTCACTGGCTCTCCCTTAGCCCTGGTTTCTGGTCTTTCCTACCTCCTCCTGTATTCTGTCTTTTATTAGACCTGTCTGTATCTTCTGCCCGTTGTCTTTTCTCTCCTGTACCTCTCTCCTCTTTCCCTTCTTCTTTGGCTCTTGACGTTTTCCTTTTCTGTATTTTCTTTATACTTTCTCAAGTATGGTCCTTCCTGTCGCGATTGACACAATTTCTTTCCTATTCCACCTCCCAGTTTGTGCCCACAGTGTTTTCTCCGCCTCTTTTTCCTCCCCTTGTCCATATTCCTCCCGCCCCGTGCTCTTTTTATTTTTCCGTATCCCACCTCCTCCTCCCGCTTCCCGCCCTCCCTACCTGTCCCTAGCTCCGTACCTGGCTTGGCCACGCTTTTCCTGAAGCGTGGCGGGTCCTAGGTGTCTGCTTCCCGGGGCCGGCGATCTCCATCCCGGGTTGGGACTATGAGGGCTCGTGGTTCCAGTCGGGTTTCCTCTCTCCAGGAACTCCTGCTGTTTGTCGATTCCTCTCCTCCCTTGTCCGCTCCGCTAACTCCTTCCTTTCGGGGTCTGCTCCGGACGGCTTCGCCTTGACGCTCAGGGACCTCCCCTTTTACGGCCCTCCCGTCCCGCGTATCCCACGCGTAGCCAATAGGAAGAGCGGCCCTCTGGGTTGCTTCCGGGGCAACCCAGGCAGAGACAGTACTAGGTGCCATTGAGTGCGGGTCGGAACGGTCCGACCCGTCACAATCTGTAATGTGACTGTGCATTTTATTCTGTCTTTCATAAAGGACTGGATGGCAAAGGAAACTGCAAGCATCTCTAAACAATTGATGTGCAGTGATGTCTCCTGAAGCGACCATGTACCTGTAGTTAAGAGTTGATCACATTTTGCACCCCATCCTGTCCGACTTGCACCTAACTCCAATACACAATCTGGGGCGGCAGAGAAAATCTTTCTCCCTTTTCCAAGCACCTAGGTGAATCAGCTACCAGAGCAGTTCTTCTCTGGAATCTGAATCCAGTATTACCAAATCTGAATAAGCCAACCCTTTGCGCAGATGGAGCATATTTCGTCTTTGAAGGGCTCTGTAAGGAAGAGGGCTGGGAAAAAATGGCATAAATGGAGGAAGTCAGAAGACCCACCAGACAAGCTAGAGATCTGAGGGTACACAGAGGAAGAGACAAGGCTTGATGTATCTTCTTTTTTACTAGGTCCACCTCTTGTTAAGGACATTGGAGGATTGACCGAGAAGTGTCTATGAGGAAGCCTAGAAATTCCAGGCGTTGTGACAGAATCAGAAAAGGCATTTGAATATTTATTAAGAACCCTAGTCTTGATAAAAGATCTTGACAGAGATTTAAATGGACTAGAAAACAAGACTTGTCCTGGGCCATTATTAAAATTGTTGAGATAGACAATGAGTCTTGCACCTTGACTTCTGAGGAAGGCCAGCACTTGTTTGAGAATCTTAGTGAAACACCAAGGTGCTGAAGAGAGACCAAAAGGAAGAATTTTGAAATGGAAAAAGGACTGTCCTGACTGAAATTGAAGAAACTTCCTGCAGGAAGGATGAATAGGAACTGTCACGTAAGCATCTTGGAGAGCTAAATGCACTAACCAATCATCTTGAAGAAGGAGATCTCTGAAATGAAGAATGATTTCCATCTTGAAATTATGGTATACCACAAAGTTGTTGAACAGTTTTAGATTTATGGCTGGATGATACTTCTCTTTCTTTTTGAGAACTAGGAAAATGGTGCTGAGGAAACCTGATGGGTCGAAAGTAGTCTGTAGCCTGTTTTGAGAGAAGGGATTGCAATTCTTCTTGAACAAGGAGAGACTGTTCCTGTGAGAAATGTAGAAGTTGGGGTAGAAAACTCCTTGTTGGAATCTGATATAGCTCTATGCAAAAACCCTGAAAAGGCTGAATCACCCAAGGATCTGACGTTAGAGACAACCAAGCATCTAGTCAATACACCAACCTACCTCCAACTGGAGGAAGGCCAAAAAGGTTTCCTTTGGCTCTGTATCCCCTGTTCCGGAATTCACAAGAACAGCAGGGGTAGAAGTGGGGTTTGTACTACTGATAGAATTCTTGTTGGGAGCCTTGATTATAGGATCCTCTGTTGAGGGATTGACCTCTTAATGAATAACGGTCGGCAAATTGAACCCTACCTTTGCCAGCTCTGCCAAAAACACAAGAAGAGAAGATCTTTTTCATAGAAAACTGGGCTTTATCACTGGTCGCAAAAGTTGAGACATATTTGCCCCTTTCCTTTATAAAGAAATCCCCAAGCAAAAGGCCATTAGCCTGAGGTCCCTCCTCTTTAGTTGCCAAGCTACTCAACTTTGGGTCTATTTTAAGTAAAAGAATCTCACGCCTTTTTATAAATGGGGTCTCTACTTGGCAGTGGTTTGCACCCTGTCCAAGTAGGGACCCTCACTCTAGAGTCAAAGTAAGGGAGCCACACTGCTGAGATAACCCCTGCTCACCCCCTTGGTAGCTTCAATCAATCAATCACTGCATTTGTAAAGTGCGCTACATACCCGCAAGGGTCTCAAGGCGCTGGGAAGGGGAGGTGCTACTGGTCGAAGAGTCAGGTCTTGAGGAGTCTTCTGAAGGCCAGCAGGTCCTCGGTCTGTCGTAGGATGGTGGGGAGAGTGTTCCAGGTCTTGGCGGCGAGGTAGGAGAAGGATCTGCCACCGCCGGTGGTTTTTTGGATGCGGGGGACTGTGGCGAGGGCGAGGTTGGCTGAGCGGAGGCTTCAGGTGGGGGTGTGGAAGCTGAGTCGGTTGTTGAGGTAGGTGGGTCCGGTGCTGTGCAGTGCTTTGTGTGCGTGGATCAGGAGCTTGAAGGTGATCCTTTTGTTGACGGGGAGCCAGTGCAGGCCTCTCAGGTGGAGTGTGATGTGGCTGCGGCGGGGGACATCGAGGATGAGTTGGGCCGAGGCGTTCTGGATGCGTTGGAGTCGTCTCAGGAGCTTGTTTGTAGTTCCTGAGTAGAGGGCGTTCCCGTAGTTGAGTCTGTTGGTGATGAGGGCCAGGGTAACGGTTTTTCTCGTGTCGATGGGGATCCATTTGAAGATCCTGCGGAGCATACAGAGGGTGTTGAAGGAGGACGCGGAGACGGCGTTGACTTGCCTGGTCATGGAGAGAGTGGAGTCGAGGATGACCCCCAGGTTGCATGCGTGGTCCGTGGGTTCCGGGGCTGTGCCTAGTGACGTGGGCCACCAAGAGTCGTCCCAGGCTGATGGGGTGGGTCCGAGAATAAGGTCCTCTGTCTTGTCTGAGTTCAGCTTCAGTCTGCTGTCCTTCATCCAGTCGGCTACGGCCTTCATTCCTCGGTGGAGGTTAGCTTTGGCGGTGTGGGGATCTTCGGTGAGGGATATGATCAGCTGGGTGTCGTCGGCGTAGGAGATGATGTTGAGGTTGTGTTGTCGTGCGACGTGGGCGAAGGGGGCCATGTAGATATTGAACAGTGTCGGGCTGAGGGAGGATACCTGTGGGACGCCGCAGATGATCTTGGTGGTTTTGGAGCGGAATGGTGGAAGGCAGACGCTCTGGGTTCTGCCGGAGAGGAAGGATGTGGTCCAGGCCAGGGCCTTCTCTTGGATACCGGCGTCATGGAGGCGTGCTGATAGGGTACGGTGGCAGACAGTGTCAAAGGCTGCTGATAGGTCCAGGAGGATGAGGGTGGCTGTTTCTCCTTTGTCCATCAGGGTCCGGATGTCGTCAGTGGCGGCGATGAGGACAGTCTTGGTGCTGTGGTTACTGCGAAAACCGGATTGGGAAGGGTCCAGGATGTTGTTAACTTCGAGGTAGAGGGTCAGCTGTTTGTTGACAATCTTCTCGGTCACTTTTGCCGGGAAAGGGAGCAGGGAGATGGGCCGGGAGTTCTTGAGGTCCTTGGGGTCCGCCTTGGGCTTCTTCAGAAGGGCGTTGATCTAGGCGTGCTTCCAGCTTTCTGGGAAGGTTGCTGTCTCGAAGGAACAGTTGATTGTTTTCCAGAGGTGGGGCGCGATGGTTGCGCTGGCTTTGTTGAAGACGTGGTGAGGGCAGGGGTCCGATGGGGATCCGGAGTGGATGGAGTTCATGGTTTTGATGGTGTCTTCGTCGCTGATGCTGGACCAGACGGTCAGGCGTCTGGTGCGAGTGGTAGTCGCAGGGGTGGTGGACTCAGTGGTGGGTGTGGGGGGGTCGGAGTTGAAGCTGTCGTGGATGTCGGTGATCTTGCGGTGGAAGAAGGTGGCCATGGAGTCGCATAGCATAGCTTGGCACGAGCAGTCAGACTTACCTCAGAGGCAATGTGTAATGTATGTGTACACACACACACACAGTAACACAGTGACAATGCCACAAAAGTACCCCACACCAGTTTGGAGGAATAGCCAATATTTATCTGAATAAAACAAGACCAACATGACAAAAATCCAACATACACAAGCAAAGATATCACTTTTTAAAAGTTTAAATGAGTCTTAGTCAATTAGGAATCAATGGTTGTATCATTTTAACTCACAATACCTGGGATGTGTCAAAAACAAAGACAATGCAAGCCACAGAGGAGGTGAGGTGCCGACAAGCAGAGCGATGTGTCGGTTCCTTACTGGGAGGGGAGGTGATGCGTCGATTCTTTCCTCACAAGAAAGCCGATGCGTTGAGTTCTGGACATGCGGCCTTGGTCCTTACTGCAGTGCGGGGTCAATTTGACGCCCCTGGACAATGTGGACAATGTGTGGATAATCCAGACATGCTGTGTTGATGGAGCCGCGGAGAAACAGGGGCTGCATCGGTTCTGCAGCTGCAAGACAGGCACTGCTTTAATTCTTCAGCTGCGGGATAGTCGCTGTGTCGATTGTTCTGCCGCATTGCATTGGTGAGTGGATTTTCTCCTTCAGGTCACCAGCTTATACTTCCAAGGGCCCAGGGACTGGAGTTGGCACCACTTGACAAGTCAGGACTCTCAGCAGAAGAGCCCAGACACTGATAGATGAAGTCTTTAAGGTCCTTGAGTCTTCTTAACAGGTAGCAAGCTCAATTCAAGCCCTTAAGAACCGTGGAAAGCAGGTATTAGAAAGCAGAGTCTAGTCGTTTCACTTCCAGGACAGAACCAGCAGGCCCTCACAGCAAAGCAACAGGCAGAATGTCAGTCCCACCTACAGCATACACCTTTTCTTCCTTGCAGAATGTTCTCAGTCCAGAAGGATTTTGTGGGGTCTGAGGTTCGGTACTTATACCCATTTCTGCCTTTGAAGTAGGCAAACTTCAAAAAAAGTATTTGTAAAACATAATAGCCTGGCTTTCCTGCCCTGGGCCCAGACACACCCCAGGGTGTTGGAGACTGCTTTGTGTGATGACAGGCACAGCTCTATTCAGGTGCAAGTGTCCACTCCTCCCACCACTCTAACTCAGGAAGACCCATCAGGAAATGCAGGGCACACCTCAGCTCCCTTTATGTGACTGTCTAGGGTCAATTCACAAACAGCCCATCTGTCATTCCAACCCAGATGTGTATTCTACAGACAGGCAGAGGCACAGAATGGTTGAGCAAGAAAATGCCCACCTGCGAAAAGTGACATTTTCAAACTTACAATTCGAACACCAACCTGACCAAAAGCCGCATTTTTAAATTGTGAGTTCAGAGACCCCAAACTCCACATCTCTATCTGCTCCCAATGGGAAATTGCACTTAGATAGATATTTCAAGGCAATCCCAATGTTAACCTATGGGAGATAGAGGCCTTGCAATAGTGAAAAATGAATTTAGCAGTATTTCACTATGAGGACATATAAAACACACCAGTACATGTCCTACCTTTTAAATACACTGCACCCTGCCCACGGGACTGGCTTGGGCCTAACTTAGGGGTGACTTACACGTAGTAAAAGGGAATGTTTGGGCCTAGCAAGTGGGGGCACTTGCCAGCTTGAAATGGCAGTTTAAAACTGCCCACACAGACACTGCAGTGGCAGATCTGAGACATGTTTACAGGACTACTGATGTGGGTGGCACAATCAGTGCTGCAGGTCCACTAGTAGCATTTGATTTACAAGTCCTGGGCACACTTGGTGCACTTTAGTAGGGACTTACTAGTAAATCAAATATGCCAATCATGGATAAACCAATCACCAATACAATTTACACAGAGCGCACTTGCACTTTAGCACTAGTCAGCAGTGGTAAAGTGCCCAGAGTCCTAAAGCCAGCAAAAACGAAATTCAGCACAGGATCAAAACAGGAGGTCAGGAGCAAAACATTTGGGGATAACCCTGCAAAAAGGGCAATTTCCAACATGCTTTTCTTGGGAAATGTAGGCAGTTGTATTGACCAACCTACATATGGCACACTGTGCCCAATTAGAAAGTGTATCAGGGTCGACTTGTTCCCCTTCTATTTTAAATCCTCCGCCAAATCCAGAATCCTTGTCAGTGGACCCACCAGGTCCAAATTCCTGCCCTGGCAATTAGACATTGCTCTATCAACTCCTTTCCTGGGGTATTTCCCAAATTTAGTAAAAATATTAACATATTTGGTTCAATAATGGGGGTATCAGCCCCCTTATTGGGAAGGGACGTGCAAGGACATTCTGACTTTAATTTATTTCTGGAGGACTTGTCTAAGGAGTGTCTTAAGTTAACGGAAACATAATCTGACATATGATCAGAAGGGAACCATTCAGAGGAATTTGGGTGGTGTATTACCATGGGGTCAAACATAGGTTCCCCTAAATGACCTACATTGGACACTGGATGGGACATGCCATCTGCAGGCAAAATTTGACACCTTTTCTCCGGAGGTCTATTATCAGAGATGACATCTTTGACATTGAAATTAGCCCTGTCCTCACCCAAAACTCCATCATCATCACTATCAGTGTCCTGTAAATTAATAGTGTTAAGGAAGGGAGCCCCGAAAAATCAACCTCCCAGGTGGCAGGGCCACATTTAATGGAACGCCTTTTGAAAGCAGACTCTGAGGTGCCTCAGGTTTCTTTCTTTTTTTAGAAGGAATCTCATTAGGGCCTTGTAACATTTTAGAAACGGAAGCCTCCAAATTTTTTGAAGCATCTAACATTGATGCTGAGGCAGCATGTTGTACCAAGTCTTTAATGAAGGATTTAACATTTTCCTTCATGGTCTGAGATTCTTCATATTCAGACACTACAAATATAAATAAAGGGAAAAAAACAATAATTTAAAATAATCTAAATGTATTGAAAAAAGTGTCAAAACCTTTAGGTCCCAAGAATTAATATAATCAAAACTGGTTAATAAGGGTAAAAGTGTTCACTGCCTGAGGGGACCGTGATCCTTAAGGGAGGGCCTATAAGAGGCAGGGCGTGTAGGAAGGCAAGTCAGTGAGTGGGCCGCAATCTGGGAATCCATTCAGAAGCGGTCATAGAAGCAGAGAGCAAGACGCTCTGCAACAGTCGCTTAAAGGAAATCCCTAAATCTCTGTCGGAGGTAGCGCAAGGACAGTGTGGCGACAGGAAATTCCTTAGGGATCACAGAGCGGCATCCCACGATGAAGGCAAAAGTGCATATGCCTCAGGAGAGTTAAAAACTAACATTAACAAATGTTCTAAACAAGCACCGCAAGTACGAGGTCAACTGAACCAAGTAAGGTTTAACCAAAAAAATAAAATAGCATAATACAAAGATTGTAATACAATAAAATATCAACATGGGCATACAGGATTATAAAATTGCGAGTAGATTACTTATATTGACTGCGAGAGGCTTGTTGCTCTCAGTCAAGATAGTTATTGTTGTACTTGACATCCTATTGGTTATTATTTTGTGATGTGATGTAATAGTCCTTTCCCAGGATTTTCTGGAAAATTATGCTTTTTTATTTTGGCTGCTATGTTTATTAAAGCACGAAATGAAAGCATAATATGAGCCTTCGGGCTTTAATAAAATTGCACTTTACAGGTACTCAGGAAACCAGGTGCACAGTGAATTGAAGTCATGGGGACAGTGGGTGGCGTGGCAGGACTAGAGTTGATTTTTAAAAAGCCAAGCATTAAAATAATGTTCAGATTTTTATCGAGTGCATAATCTCCTCCTTCATTCCCATATCTCTGAACCTTTTAAACCACAGATTGGGTGAAAGTTCAATGTGTGGTCTCATGCTTACCCACACTCACTTGAGGCTGGAGACTTCCAAATTGTTTAACCCCAAATGACATTATTTTACCTGTCTGAGAACATTTGAAACTTTATGTAAAAAACACATTTGGTTTTGCTGAAGATTGCCCTGCTAGGTTATTTATCTTTGTGCTCATTTGAAGCACTGAATAAACATGAATGCAATTTTTTTTTTACTTTTGTGCCTGAAGCTATTATTTCTAATAAGAACGCAGAGGTGAAAATTACATTTTCCCTTTTGTCAATTCAATTAACAACAGCTCTGTTTCAAAATATCTAAAAACTACAACAACCAATGGTCTGGAACAAGGAACCACAAAACAAGTGATAAAGCAGGCAAAATAATATGATAATTCTTGACACAGTTGTTTTATTTTAATCACTTTCTTCGCTGTGATAACTATAGTTCTTGTCTCAAAAAATACTAACTGATTCTATTTCAGCACATTCCCAACCATCAATACAAACCACCATTTTACATAGTAATCCTAACAGAAGTAGGTGGAATGTCCTTACTCTTTTTCTTCATCCTAAACACTCCTGTGTCTTAAACTCAGCAAAGAGACTGGTCACTTTGAAGCTTTTTAAAATGTTCCTCTCAGAAAAAGCCTTTTACGTTTGCTGCCCTCAACCACCGTAGTAAAGAATCGCTGGTTCACCCAAATTGCTGATTGATCTCATGTCTACTTTCATTGGGAGCTAATTCCAGGCTATCTAGAAAAGCAGGCATGAACTATGTATTTCACCTCCTCTGCCATCTATTTCTGGTCATCCTTTGAATTCTTCTGAAGGATCTAACTTCCAAAGGCCATTCAGATTCCTAAAGGCTACTCCATAGGGGCCTACCCCCTCCATAGCTCTATACTACAAGCCCCTGTGAAGTTCATTCAAACACAAGGGGACTTCCCTAAGCTCTTCCAAGGGAACAGACAGGGTTGCACCTGAGACACAAAATATGGTGTACTTACCCACAGTCACCAGCAACACAGAGGCTGAGCTTTTCAATCTTTCTTCATGTTTAAGGGGAGAATAATGTTCAGGAAAAAACAGTTAATGATTGTAAGAAATCAGGGGCCTGATGAGCTTGTTGTTCACAAAATCACACGATTTGCAACCACAAAACTATTTTTTAAAATCTACTAACACCACTTTGCGATTAGGTAACATTACCAAACCACAAATTTGGTTTAGAAAGGTGGCAGAACCTTAAGGGCTACTGTGCCCCACAGTGGAGGCAAAGGCCTTTTACTCCTGATATCCGGGGGCCTGACCTACTATGGATCCTGAGCAAGTGGTCCATGTACCGCTTCTGTACTTTTCTCTCAATGGTAGCTGTGGAAGAGCACTCAGAGGCACACTCGGTGGGGGGAAGTGTAGATGCAGATTAGTGAATACTACTCATAACTCAACGTGCACACGCTGCTGTCAATAAATCAATGTCCAGTCAAATACTCGTTTTGATAAGAGAAAGAAATATCTTATTTCTAACTCTATACATTCAAAGGAATAACTACATTCATAAACAACAACACAGTCCCCTGATGTTGGAGTTCTAGCGTTTGTCAGGACAGGCAAATCCCTGTTACACCCTTGTAGAAGGCTGGCCTGGTTTTTTAGTGGGTACCAGAGGTACTTACACCTTATACCAAGCCCAGTTATCCCTTATTAGTGAAATGTAGTCAGTGTCTAGAAGCCAGGCTGTCTAGAGGTAGCTGTAGGCAGAGAAGCCAAGGCTGAACTAGGAGACATGCAAAGCTCTTTCAACACCACTGTAGTCACACACTACCTACACACCAGAAAGACAATACTCAGTGTTACCAAAAAACAGTTACTTTATTTTAGTGACACAATGCCAAATATATCTTAGAGGCTATACTCCCTTAAGAGGTAGGTATTATACAAAAAATATACACTAGTAATCAAAATCAGGTAAGTAAAATAGTGCAAATAGTGAAAATCACCATAGGCTACAATGGGCCTAGGGGGAACACAAACCGTATTCTAAAATAGTGGAATGCGAATGTCGGTTTCCCACCTAGGCAAGCATAGTGTGTAGAGGGGCACTGGTATTGTAAGAAAACACCAAAGGTAAGTACAGTACCCCACCCCAGAACCCAGGAAAACAGCAGTAAAGTACAGCAAGTTTCTTTGGAACACACTAGAAGTCATGACAAAGAACAATGCAAAAAACAAGCAAGACTGCAAGACACCAATGATGGATTCCTGGACCTGAAGACCTGCGGAGAGAGGAGACCAAGTCCAAGAACAGCTGAAGAGTCCAGGAAGAACAGGAGCCCCTGCTAACCCGGATGAAGGTGCAAAAGTGAAAACTTTGGTTGGAAGAAAAAGTCAGAGATGCACCAAAGAAGACAGCTGCGGGTTCCTGCTTGGTGCAAGAGATGTCCCATGTCGAGTAGATGAATGCAGGCTGGTTTTCGTTGTTGGATTCCGCCAACAAGATTTGTCTTATGCAAGAGACGCGTTTGGCGGAAGAAGGCGCTGCCCAGGCCCAGGAGGGACCCTGAGGTCTCAGCTCAGACTGAGAAGACAGAGGGGGCTCTCAGCACTACAGAGAGCCCTCAGAAGACCAGGCAGCACCCACAGGAGTCCCAAACCATGGGAACAAAATTGTTGCCAATGGCGGTCATCGCAGCACTATACAAAGGGATCTCACGCCACAGGATGGAGTGCTGGGGATTAGACTGTGCATGAAGGATTCCTTGGAGAAGTGCACAGAAGCCCTAGGCGCTTCAAAACATGCAGTGCAGAGGGGTACTGTCTGGCACGGGGAGGCAAGCTCTTACCTCCACCAAATTTGGACAGTTGGACCTTTGGACAGTCAGGATCACTTTGGTCCACACCTGTGTTCCAGGATCCACGCTCGTCGTCAGGAGGGGGACCCAGAGTACCAGTCATCGCTGTAGAGAGGTACCTGCTGAAGCAAGGAAGTGACACTGTCACTCCACGGGAGATTCCTTCAGTTCGTCTGGTGCAGGATGAAGACAGGCAGCTCTCAGAGCGTTTACACCTGGGAAACTGTTGCAGTCAGGCAGTCCTCAGAGTGTGCACGACCTGGAAATTGTTGCAGTTGCTGGCAGGAGCTGGAGTTACATAGTTGCAGTAGCTCTCTTGGATAATTTTTTGCAAGTTGTAGAGTCCCTGGAGCAATTCTGTGGTTGATCCGATGGAAGAAGGTGAAGCTAAGGATGCAGAGGAGTCCTGCTGGAGTTTTGCAATCCAAATCTGAAGAAATACCCAGAGGAGAGACCCTAAATAGCACTCAGAGGGGATTGGCTACCTAAACAGCTATGGACCTATCAGGAGGGGTCTCTTGTGTCACCTACTGGCACTGGCCACTCAGATGCCCCCAGAATGCATCCTGAAAACAAGATGGCAGAACCCAGGGACACTCTGGAGGAGCTCTGGGCAATACCCCTGCGGTGATAATGGGCAGGAAAGTGGTCACTCCCCTTTCCTTTGTCCGGTTTCCTGCCAGAGCAGGGACTGGGGGTCCCTGAACTGGTGTAGACTAGATTATGCAAGGAGGGCACCATCTGTGCCCTTCAAAGCATTTCCAGAGGCTCTGGGAGGATACCCCTCCCATGCCTATAACACCTATTTCCAAAGGGAGAGGGTGTAACACCCTTCTTCTAAAGGAAATGCATTGTTCTGCCTTCCTGGGATTGAGCTGCTCAAGCCCCAGGATGGCAGAAGCCTGTCTGTGAGGTGGCAGCAGTTGGGGCTGCTGTGAAAACCTCAGAAGGCCATGGTGGAGCCCCCAGAGTGCATGGGATTGTGCAACCAATACTGGAATCAGTATTGGGGTACATTTCCCAGTTGTTAGACACCTCACATGGCCATATTCAGAGTTACCACTGTGAAGCTATATATAGGTATTGACCTATATATAGTGCACACTTATAATGGCATCCCTGCACTCATGCAGTCCGCGAAAATGGGCCTGGGCAACAGGGCTATTGCAGGGGTGCCCTCACACACAGGTACTATGCACCTAACCTTCAGGGTCTGAAGGTTAGACATATAGGTGACTTGTAAGTGACCGGGTCAGTGAAAATGGCTGGGAAATAGTGCTTACAGCATTTCACTCAGGCTGCCATGGCAGTCCTGAAGAAGTGTTTGTATGAGCTCCTTATGGGTGGCAAAAGAAATGCTGCAGCCCATAAGGTTCTCCTAGAATCCCAATGCCCTGGGTACCTAGGTACCATATACTAGGGACTTATAATGGGGGACCAGTATGCCAATTTGGAGTGGAATACTGGGTTACCAGTATGTAAGTACAAATTTGGAACCAGAGAGAGCATAAGCACTGAAGTTCTGATTAGTAGGACTCCAGTGACACAGTCAAGCATACTGACAAAAACAGTAAAAAAATACTGACATGTAGGGCACAAACTATAAGCACTGGGGCCCTGACTAGCAGGATCCCAGTGATACAGTCGAAACACACTGACAAACAGGCCAAAAATGGGGGTAACCATTCTAGAAAGAGGCTATTTTCTCACAACCATCTTCCTTGTAACATGGTCATGGTTAATCCCCATTCACTGGTAGCTATGCACATGGAATGCTCACTACTAGGGCATACTCAAGAATTTCCCTGTGACTTAGTCAAAAGTGTCTATGGTGCTGCAGCACCATCAGCAGTGAGTCCCCCAGGGCCCGACAGGCCCAATTCAAGTCTTACCTGCTCCTGCAGCATGGAAGCATTCAGCGTTGCAGCGAGTGCCATGATCACAGGCACTCACAAGTTCTGAACCTGTACAGAGATATTGGACTGCTCGCAGTACATGTGCCAGCACCCAGCAGGCACAGTGTCTCTCCAGAGCAGCACTGCTGGCTCTTATCAGTGATCAAAGGTGCTCCCAGCCTGTGAAGACGCCGTAAGTCAATCTTCCCCACAACTGATGGGGTTGGGTTTCGATCCTCCAGCTGCTGACTGAGCTTAGCAAGGGTACAGCATCTTCCGTGGCATCCTCCATGGTCTTTGGGGGTCAGTCAGGGGCAGTTCTTGCTGTGCGGGCTCGTCACACTGATCACAGCCTCAATCTTTTCCCAGGGAGCAACCCAAACTTCCCGGCAGTGTTCGGAACTGCAACCCTTCCTGACATACGTGTTGCCAAGGTACTTTAAGGTTTGAGCACAGACTCCTATGTTGCAATACAGGATTGCCACTATGGTGGTCACGAGTCTCAGCCTGCTTATAGCAATAACTTCAATGGTGGCCCTCTGGCATATGGGGTCACTGCAGCACGGCAGTTCGCCTTCTCATACAGCCCATCTGGCTGCTTAGCAGATGACAAATGTTGAGGTTTTATGGTAGGGTTATGCATTTTTTGAAGTATACACATTTATTTTTCTCCTTTCCTGTTGAAAGGCTGTATGTCACAGCAGGAAAATCCCAGACGCTTATTGTCCCACAACACAGGCCGTGGGAGTGACTAGAGGTTACACCTGGATGTCAACCTCATTGATATGTGCATCAAAAAAGTTAATTCAGGCTCCCAGCTCTAATCTTAATAATTCCCTTATCAGCCCCATCTCCTTTCTGAGATGTGTCCAAGCTGCTTCCTTGTGATCTATCACTGAATCAAAGAGCAACCCTTTACAATGTAAAGGGGGAGACTTTTTTCTGTTACGTCAGTGTGTCCCACCCATCTCACAGGAATGCACCAATACACTTATCAGTCTGTGGGCATTTCTCTACTCCTTAAGTCTTTACCAGGCAGGCCTGGGCTTTATATAATGGAACCCAGGATCCTCCGTGTAATGTGCTGTAGCCAGCACACTTGCACTCAATGTACATTGATAGCACACATACTGTCTAGCAATGTTACCTCCGTGCATTGTGCCACTACAGAACTAAATACATTCAGCACACACATTCAATCTTCCTGCACTGTTCAGTACTGTAGTCTTTCTGAATTCCACCATTGGTGTGCTATTTGCAAAACACATACTACCAGAACACCCTGTCACTATGTGTGTACTGCACAACACTTCACCCTTCATGTATTGTGCTTCTTGCAAGCACACATACACCCAGCACATGCTTTTCATTATTCACACAATGTACAGCATTACATCTCTCATATAATGCAGTGCTTAATTTGAGCCAGTGGTTTCCAGTGCACAGCTAGAACTGGCACCTGTGAAAGCCTACCACAAGGTGGCACTGTCTGGTTAATGTAGAGATGACAACAACAGGTAATTATTAATTCAATATACATTAAAAATGACTGTTACTTGCCTCCCAAGCCATCCTTATAGCTTTGGGGGTCTTGGAATAATCTTAATTGTCACACTTGTAGGAGTGTGATGGTTAGTAGTTATGTTGCTACTACCATTAACAGCATAGCGGGGGCAATGTAAAATGTTGACTTTTCAAGTCAGCCTTTAACAATACCTTATTAGCAATATCCAGAGACTCCTGTAAAAGATAGCCCTATGCCCCAAGTATGACCTCCATCTGGCATTTTGCATATCATCAGGTAGCCCCTTTATCAGACAGTCTTAAATTAGTCCAATTCTGTCCCTTCGCCTTATAAACTCAATCAGGGGTATCTTCACTACAGAGTATGACTTAATGATTCTTTTAGTAATGAAATCCTGTAGCTGCAGGTATTTCAAAAAATCGCCCCTATCAATCTGGTAAATCTCCAGCAGCTCACTAAAAGAACAGAGTTGATTCTCCCTATATAAGTCCCCCAACATCAATATGCCCTTTTAAGCCCATCTCTTTGCATTAACATCCTGAAAAAGGGGCAGATAGAGGTGTATAACAGTTACATTTAATCATACCCAATCTATGCCTAACTTGCCGCAATCTTTAAATGCCACTCTTTAGATCTTGAATTTGTTTTTCTTATAGTAGCTAGGTTTGCCATTCTTAAGAAATCAGCCCTTGGCCTCACTACCCAAACCTAGTTCATATATTGCTGGGGTTTCCACAGGGCCTATTCCCCCAGACTCTCCTGTAATTAATATCCCTATAAGCTGTAACATGCAAGCCCAATAATATAATGTAAGGTTGGGAGCTGACCACCCCCTCGCAATCTCTTTGCACTCCTATAACTCTACAAGAAGCTAGTAGACAACAATATAGAGGGTAATGCCCATATAACCTCCAGATTCTGGGTAAACAGTACCAAAACAACAAAGCAGGATGAATCAGGAGAGAAAATAAAATATTTTAAATGCACAATGAAACCCTTTATTGTCACTGATAATACATTTATTACTAAGAGCATGTCTGCAGGCAGGGAAAGAGATGAAACCTCTGCTTCCAGCGGGCGAGAGCACTTTGACAGCTCTCGCCCGCTGGAAGCAGAGTGTTTGCTCTGACTTGTCAGGAGCTGTTAAAGTTCCAGCCAATTCAGAGCAAACAGCTATATTTAGGGGGTGGGCACCCCAGGACATAACAGGAGCTGGCCCTGGGGGGTGTGGCGGCCCCCAGGGTCATTATTGGCTCCACAAAGGGGGCTGCTTGACCCTCCTCCAACCTTTAATTTAGCCCTGGGGAGTTGCAGGTCCCTGTGGCTGCAGAGGGGCCACGTAGACCCCCACATAAGTTTCCTATTGAGCCCCAGGAGGTGGTGGTCCCTGGGACTGTGGGGAAGGCAGTACGGACCTCCCCCATTACAAATAAACATTTTGCCCTGGGAAAGAGGTGGTCCCTGCGGTGCGGGGTCCGTGCCACCCTTGCAAATTTTAACATCATCGCCCCAGGAAGTTGGTGGTCCCTGGGGTTAATGTAAGCCCTATGAGCGGGCCCATGTGCCCCCCCCCCACTTTTTTAAAGCCCTAAATGCCCCCGGGACCTGGCCCACCTGGGGGAAAAATTAAAACAAGCATTTGCAATGCAATAGGTCTCGCATTTGCTTGAGTTAGAGCAATTGGCATTGTAAATTCAGAACTGTACTTTTCTTGCCACCCCGTCTCATAATTTCATCTTTTCCTGCCATGTTTTGATAGTCACTGGTGGCTACTGACATCAGAAACGTCTGAACAAAAATTGGAAAATAATGCTTGAAAAGCATTTTATTTTTATTTTAACAGAATGAAAAGTCTTGCAAGAGTTCTTGCCTCCCTTTTCAACAAAGCCCTAATTAAGTTAACAATAGCAGAGCAGCCTGAGAAAATGTATGGCCCCAGTAAAAGAGATAAGCAATGCTCTTTGTGTGATGTCTTGAGTGCTGGCAGGGAGGGTTCCTAGAGAGAGAGACTCTGTGAAGCAAAGCAAGTTTCACATCATTGCTTCAAGGTTTAGCTACATTCTACCAGAAAGGGCGATGTTAGACCTGGCAACTTTGCCGTGGTCTCCCCTGTCTTTTTTGCCTCTGCCTCCCATGTGTTGGCTGTGTGCTGGACTCTGTTTTTGCTGTTTTTGATGCTCTGGGCACTTTACCACTGCTGACCAGTGCTAAAGTGCAAGTGCTCCTGTGTAAATTGTATCTGTGATTGGCTGTTCCATGATTGGCACATTTGATTTACTAGTAAGTCCCTAATAAAGTGCACTAGAGGTGCCCAGGGCCTGTAAATCAAATGCTACTAGTGGGTCTGTAGCACTGGTTGTGCCACCCACATTAGTAGCCCTGTAAACATGACTCAGACCTTCCACTGCAGTGTTTCTGTGTTCAGTTTTAAACTGCCAATTCGACCGGGCAAGTGTACCCACTAGCCAGGCACAAACCTTGCCTTTTTATACATGCAAGGCACCCCTAAGGTAGGCCCCAGGTAGCCCCTTGGGCAGGGTGCAGTGTATATTTAAGCTGGGACATGTACTGATGTGTTTTACATGTCCCAACAGTGAAATACTGCCAAATTCGTTTTTCACTGTTGCAAGGCCTATCTCTCTCATAGGTTAGCATGGGGGCTGCCTTTAAATAATTTTTAAGTGTAGTTTCCCTTTGGGAGCAGATAGAAATCTGGAGTTTGGTGTCTCCGAACTCACAATTTAAAAATATATCTTTTGGTAAAGTTGTTTTTTAAATTGTCAGTTTGAAAATGAAACGTTTAGAAAGTAGGCATTTTCTTGCTTAAACCATTCTGTTACTCTGCCTGCTTGTGTATTCCCTGTCTGGCTCAGGCTGACAGTTGGGCTGTTTGTGAATACCCTCTAGACAGTGACACAAAGGGAGCTGGGGTAGAGCCTGCATATCCTGATAGGCCATCTGAGCTAGAGTGGCAGAAGAATGGTCACTTACACCTGAATGGGCTTTGCCTGCCCTCACACAATGCAGCCTCCAACCCCCTGGTGTGAGTCTGGAGCCAGGCCTGGGCAAGGAAGGATCTTGTGAACAACCGAGACTTTCCTTTGAAGTTTGCCTTCTTCAAAGGCAGAAAGGGGTATAAGTACTGGACCCAGAACCCCAGATTTTTAGATTACTTCTGGAATCAAGAGGAACCTCTGCCAATGAGTAAAGCTGAAGAGCTGGAGTAAGAGTACTGCCCCTTTGCCTGTGACTGTGCTTTACTGGGTTGGCCTGCAGTTGCTGCTTCTGCTTGAAAGAGGACAAAGTCTGGACGTTGTGGTATATTCCTGCTTGGGAGGAATCTCCAAAGGCTAGGATTGAGCTTGCCTCCTGTTTTGAAATATCAGGGCCATCAAAGACTTCCTCTGCCAGAACCTGGACTCTCTGCTGAGACTCCTGCTCTGCCAAGAGGTGCCTGATCAGGTCCCTGGCCCCTTGAAAGGTGAAGTTGGCAGAACAAGGACTGAAATCCATGCAGAGAACACAGTGTGGGGAAACTTTTGATGCACCATCTGCAACTCGGCTGAAAAACGATGCGCCACACACTTCATGGCTAAAATCGATGCTCCACCTGTATTGCGGTTGGAAGATCGGTGCATCACGGCTGGAGAAACGACACAACACCCGTTTGCAGCTGCTGATAACGATGCAAACCCCATGCATTGCGGTTTTCCAACACTGTGCAACCGTATTTCTCACGCATCGTCGCTGGGCGTCAAAGTCATCGTGAACCTGTGCGGATCTGAGATGTCCTGTGCAGAAATCAGCACGTCACTCTCTTGCGAGGGAGAAAAATTATGACTTGCCTACCCGACCTGAGAAGAAATGATGCACAGCCTTACTTGCGAGTAAGAAATCGACGAATCACTGACTTTTCCAACGCATTCTTGCCCATGCAGCTTTACTTTTGACGCAAACCAGGTACTTTGTGTAACAACAATGTTTCCATTGTTTTCTATGGATTAACCCCTTCACTGCCGGGCTTTTCCCCCCTCAGGAGCCAGGCCTTTTTTTGTTTATTAGGGGCAGTTCGCTCATAACTTTTTGTCTGCATAAGCTACCCACGCCAAATTTGCGTGCTTTTTTCCAACATCCTAGGGATTCTAGAGGTACCCAGAGTTTGGAGACAAAGAAATTAGCCAAAATACATCGAAAATTTCATTTTTTTTTTATAAATGGGAAAAAAGGGCTGCCGAAGAAGGCTTGTGGTTTTTTCCCTGAAAATGGCATCAACAAAGGTTTTGCAGTGCTAAAATAACCATCTTCCCAGCTCTCAGGAACAGGCAGACTTGAATCAGAAAACCCAATTTTTCAACACAATTTTGGCATTTTACTGGGACATACCCCATTCTTACTATTTTTTGTGCGTTCTACCACCTTCCAGTTAGTGACAGAAATGGGTGTGAAACCAATGCTGGTTGCCAGAAAGATAAACATTTCTGAAAAGTAGACAAAATTCTGAATTCGGCAAGGGGTAATTTGTGTAGATCCTACAAGGTTTTCCTACAGAAAATAGCAGCTGAAATAAAACAATATTGAAATTGAGGTGAAAAAACAGACATTTTTCTCCACATTTTACTCTGTAACTTTTTCCTGCAATGTCACATTTTTGAAAGCAATAAACAGTTACGTCTTCTGGACTCTTCTTGTTGCGGGGATATATAGGGCTTGTAGGTTCATCAAGTACCCAAGGTACCCACAGTCAATAAATGAGCTGCACCTTGAAATAGGTTTTTATTCTATACCGGGTATTTCACAATTAATTTGGTGAAATATGAAGAGTGAAAAATAGGTATCAGGGAAACCTTTGTATTTCCAAAATGGGCACAAGAAAAGGTATTAAGAAGCAGTGGTTATTTGCACATCTCTGAATTCTGGGGTCCCCATATTAGTATGTGAATTACAGGGCATTTCTCAAATAGACATATTTTTTACACACTGTCTTACATTTGGAAGGAAAAAATGTAGAGAAACTCAAGGGGCAATAACACTTGTTTTGCTATTCTGTGTTCCCCAAAATCTCCTGATAACAATGGTACCTCACTTGCATGGGTAGGCCTAATGCCTGCAACAAGTAACGCAACATGGACACATCACATTTTTACATTGAAAACTGATGTGTTTTTTTAAAAGTGCCTAGCTGTGGATTTTGATCTCTCGCTCAGCCGGTCCTTGCCTAAGTGGTCCCTCGCCTTGCGTGAAATTGGCGCAAAAAAATAAATCCCTGGTGCCTAGTGGTTTCAGGCCTAGTAAAAATAGGCCATACTCCCCCAAAGGGGGGCAGAAATGGCCTAAAATAAATTTGCCCCCCAGGCGAACGACCCTTGCCTAAGGGGTCACTCCCCTTGCGTGAAATTGATGCAAAAAAATACAAATCCCTGGTGTCTAGTGGTTTCTGCCCCCCTTTGGGGGCAGATTGGCCTAATAAAAATGGGCCAATCTGCCCCTGGGGGCAGAAATGTCCCAAAAGTAATCTTGCCCCCTGGGGAGCGACTCTTGCCTAAGGGGTCGCTCCCCACATATAAAAAATAAAAAAAATAAAATTTGCCCTTGTGTATAGCGGTTTGTGACCCCTGGGGGCAAATCGGCCTAATTATAATAAGCCGATCCGCCCCCGGGGGGGCTGCAATGGCCTTAAAATACTTTGCCCCCCTGGGAAGCGGCCCTTGCCCAAGGGGCTGCTCCCTTCATTCCAAAATATATATTTTTAAAACTCCGTAGTATCTAGTGTGCATTTCTGCTGCCCCATCGCATCGGGCAGCATAGCAATCGGACAGCAGAAATGCTGAGAAAGACATCAAAGGAAAGGCCTTTCCTTTGATGCCTCTCTCTGCCCGCCATGTGATCGGAGCTCTTCGGAGGGGCAGGCCTCTGATGAGGTCAGTGCGATGTCATCAGAAGCCACAGGGGGGTCGGGGTGGAAGGGGAAGCGATTCCCCTTCCATCCCTGCCCAGGTGAGGGGGGTGTGAGGCCTCCGTGGGAAGCGCTAGCGATTCCCCCGAGGGCCCCTTCTTGGATGTAACGGTTACGTCCTGGGTACCCGAGCGGTGTTGCCCAGGATTTTCCTAAACTGGTGTAGTGTCCATTTTGTAGTGTTTTTACTGTATTGCTGTGTGTATTGGTACAAATACTTTACACATTGCCTTTATGATAAGACTGACTGCTTGTAGCAAGCTACCAAGGGGGTGAGCAGGGGTTATCTTCAGTGTGCATCTCCATTGCCCTGACTACAGTGAGGCTCCCTGCTTGGACAGGGTGCAAACTGACTGCCAACCAGAGACCCCATTTCTAACAGGCATATTTTGGCTTTCTTGAGCAGTGAGCTAAACAACCTGATATTTCCTTTGTAAAATAAGCTTCTTTTAGGAGCCAGATGTAAACTAGGACAGCACTGGAATGAAGCCAAAACAAATGTCAGCCATGGGAAGAGGTGGGAGGAATGGAAAGCTGAAATACAACAGGCTAAAACACCCACAGTGAAAAGGCAGCAAAAAAGAAATAACAAAAAAGTCAGTTTCAGCAACAGATAAAGAAATCAAAGTGGAATAATACAGTAGTTGGTCACTGCTCTGAAACAGAAAAAGGGGGGAGAAAAAGCAGAACTGAACACAAGCAAGCAAGAATTTTTAAAGGACACTCCAACCAACAAATTAAATCGCTTTAAGCCATAAGAAGTATACTGAAAGTATATATGAGGTTGAACGCTTATGCTCGACTTAAAAAAGGACAGAGACCAGGCTTTTTAAAAATAAAACTGAAAAAACCCATGATTCTGGGTATTTTCATGAGATTATGTTTTTTTTTAAATGATTCTTTGCCTGGCGGGTCTGTGAGGGACCCCCCTAGACCACGGCTAGAGGCTCAGGGTGACCCTACCCTGGCCCTTTTTTTCACTTTTTGAGCTGAAGCCGAGTCCCAAGATGACTGCCAACTCTTCCTTGTTGAAGTTTTGGCAGCCAATCAGATATCTGGACGGGGACAGTTGGATCTGTGGAGGATCCGCGTCCCTAGATAGCTACATTTTTTGCCCTTTAATATCTCTAAAACCACTGAACGGATTTACACCAAATCACAAAAAGTGTTCTTTCTGGACCTAGAGCTAGCTTTCTGCTGAATTTTCTATATATCAGTCTAGCGGTTTAGGCTGCAGCCACGTCCAGAATTCTTGTGGGAAAGTGCATGAGGAAAATGTGTTTTGAGGCACCCCTTTTTCTCTGCCCCTGATTAAAAGATCACTCCAAAACCTTCAAGATAGCGGCTGAACCTACTGAAGTATACGTTTTCAAAAGTTTGTGAAGATTCTTCACGTGGCGACAAAGTTATTCGCAAAATAAAAAACACTCTTCCTATGGAAACTAGGTCCTAACTACCTACTGGCAACCAACAGTAGGTTTTATGTATATGCATATATATATGCGAACCCTCTATGGGTGGCCAACTCAATCTGCACATGGCCTCCAGCCCCGAATGGTGATAGCTGCAGAGTCATTGCCTCAGCACGGGAAGGAATCCATGCTGCATGGGACGTGGCTATGTTGCTTTTGGCCATGATGCCCTCTACTTAACTCTCTATATATAGAGGGCTTCTCATTTTATTATTTTGTTTTAAACTTTTTTGCGGTTTGCAGGCCTTAAATCTGGGTTTGTGAATTCTAAATATGGTTTCGCAAACTGAAATTTAGTGTCCCCTTTGAGCCCTGGTTGCTAATCCTGATCCCCTCAGGATTTGTGAACTCAGTCCCTGGGTCCCCAACCCTAGAGGGAGCACAACAAGAGTGTAAAACTGCTTGATTGGGGTCCGTAGTCGTCAACACCTCACACTAAATGCCATGCTATGACCTCACAATATTTATAACAATAAATAAAAGGACTTCAAACCAGATACACAAAAATAGGTCATACTGTATCCCTAGCCATGTTATTCATATTGTTAATGGTAAGTTAATAAATACATCATGTCACTGGTGAGTTCATTTATGTAATTTCTCATGTACTTTTTACAGCAGGGTGAGAGGTCTTGAACCTTCAATTTGGTTTGTGAGTCATGGGTTGCTTGGCAGGTGAGGAAATGTACAATTCCAGGTTTGTGAACCATAAGTGCATGCAGCTAGCCCTTTCAGGGTCAAAACTCTGGCTATTTGTTTGGAAGCTGTTATTATGATGATGAAATTCGCATTTCACAGGAAAATGTGAAATATTTTCTATATGTCACAGTCCCCAATGAAATATGGGTTTACACTACTGTAGTCTGTTATGGTGATAACTTAGCCGGCCTGATTTGTAATTGTAATCAATGACTTTTGTAGTAAGCTGAATGACTATTTACTAGAATACTAAGGAGGGCAAGTGCCATAAACCCGTATTCCACTAGATGTCACTATGGTATTACTGAATACGTGAAATGAACACCTAGCTAATACTATGAATGCATGAAATACTTAATTACAAAGTTAGTTAAAAAAAATTGCAAATCACCACAGACACACATAATTGATAAAGATAAAAGGGGAATTAACAAATAAAACAACAATATTCAGAGCGAAAGTCACAATAAATTAAAGACTCCTTGACAGTGTATTCTAGTTATCATTATGTTACTTTTCTCTTGGGGGTTAGTCAGTTTTGTAATCAAGGCATTGTGTGTGCGCAAAGAAACAATGAAATTCGGCAATTATCTTCTTTGACATGACAGTTCTTACATTTGAGATCTCTCGATAATTAAACACTCCAAAACTCCCTGTGTACCTTCCTCACGTTGTGTCCCGATGACCTTAGAACAAACAGCCTTATATCTGCCAGAAAACGCTGAAATGAATTCTTCTGAGACGTATAAGTCCCATTAGCCTTATTTCAAACTTGTGCATGTAAGCTTCAGAAGCCATCTCGATGTAACTTCTAATAATTTGTTTTGTAAATGTATTTTTATTTTTCCTCGTAGTATATATATCACACAATAACAGAGACAAGGCCGAACTTTCCAGTTCTAAAGATGGCAGCGCTGTTAGCACTGTTGTGTGTAGAGCCAATAAGCAAACCCATTTCACATTTTTTCCAACATGATTGTCTGGTGACGGCTGTGCTGTCAAGCCAGACCATAATAAATCAGACCACACATTGGCTGCGCAATTTTTCACTACAAACTGAACAATCATTTGCAATGCAAACGGTCTCGCGTTTGTTAGAGCTAGAGCAATTAGCATTGTAAACTCGTAACCGGACTTTTATTGCCACATAAATTGAAAATGAAAATAAAACAGTTTCACATAACTAACTGGACTTTTCTTGCCATATAAACTGAAAAGTAAAAGTTTTACATAAGCGAGCTGACGGCCGCCGTTAGTGCAAAGCAGACACACAAACTGAAATAAAAGTTCACTCATAGTGAAACCTATCAGCAAAAGTGCAATTATCCATGTAACCGACAAAAGTGCAATAATCTACGTAACCGACAAAAGTGCAATTAACTATGTAACAGGGTTGATGTCATACAAAGCCCTCAACTTCTTCCCAGCAAGATCGTCCTGTGAAAAAAGAGAAAAAGTAGTCCAGAAACCAGACGGAAAACGTGGAGCCTCGTATGTTTTCAGTACTTGGTCGCTGCGCTGGAGGAGGGCTAAACACCGGAAAAGGCATGACTTATGCATGCCGTTCACTAATGAAATCAAGCAGGTTTTAAAAGGCAAGCTCATGAGCCAATGAAAGAAACTGACGTGACATGGGTGTGGTTTGAAGCCCAAAGAGAGATTACCACACGGGACGGAGCGCTTTGCGCTCGCCCGTAAAAACTACGCTCATATTCAATGTTGCTGTCAAGGGTTTCAGAAAGAGTGAGTGCTATTACAAATTCCATCATTTCAGTGCTGGTAGGGTTACAGAATGTGCCAAAGCCTTATAAAAACTTTAACATCTCAGATATGCAACTGGCTAATGGCCTCATAAAATGTATAAAAGTAGTACTGCATAAACTCACTATTTAGAACAAAGTAGGTGTTCATAGATGTCTGCACGCTGATCAGTAGTTTGTACATCCTGCATCCAGAACTAGTAAAAGGATTATTATGACAGAATCATCAGGGAGGGGCTTTGGCTCCACCCACATATTCAGAAACAGAATTACTTGTTTTGATTGTGCAGAAGTTATGCGCTTCCACAAAAAAAGTGCTTGCGCTCCACGCAGATGCAATCATTTTGTTTCTTTATGCAGCTGCCTAAAATTTCAGGAGCACACAAATGCTATTAAGTGTCTTAAATGACAAGATCATTTATAGCATTTATTTCTGTCAGCAGTACAGGTGAGCAGTCATTAACTTACATGGATTCTTAGGTCTGGCATGACAGTGCATTTTTAAGCCAGAAATATTGGCATTGCCAATGCTTGTTTCTCCTTTGCGGTTGTATTTCGCCATTATAAAACTGGGCGAATCGTAGCCTGGCCTAGTCCTTTCTAACCTGTAAAGTAGTGCCTACATAAGGGATCTTTGGACAACACGTGTGATATCAGGATTTAACATTAAGCCTGAATAGAGAGGCACATTTTAAATTCCCTTCAAAAGATGAGTTTTGCAGTTGTCATTCTAATTATTTTAAAATTGATCAGATATCGTGTTTTTTCCCAGGCTTCCTGCATTTCCAAATGCAGAATGGCTTGTATTATGGGCCTCTTTCTTGATTTCTGCCCACAAGAGAGCCTTTATTGTGCCTGTTTTTTACTTATTACACCAAAACCCAAAGCTCAGCATTCGTGAAGGTCTCACTCCTGTCTGCTTGAGTAGGCAGAATTCCAGGTGAATTCCAGGTAAGATTGTAGAGAAGGGAAGAGTAACAAACATTTGCAATGCAATAGGTCTCGCATTTAATGGTGTTGGGGCTATTGGCATTGTAGATGTCTAATTGGACTTCTTTTGCCACGTTAGTTGGTCAGCCTTGCTGTATATTTTGGTCGTTTGTACCAGAAAATTCAAGTGGCCTTGCATTAACCTAAAGGGCCAGTAGGCGTACTGGAATATTTTCTAAACAAGACCCTTAAAATAAAAACTACTCCCAGGTTCAAGGCAAGCCTTTGAGCGAGTGGGCTTCTACGAAGCTTGAATCAGCATAACATAAACACGTACAAAGGAAAAATATGCTACTAAGATGAAAACATAGTTAAATACTGCTTAGGTTTAAAAGATCAGAGTGAAAACCAAGCTTTTAAAATAGTGTTAATTGTGGTTGGCTCTTCCATGCCTGAAGCTCCTATCTTGAGCGCCAAACGTCGCCAACGACTGAGTTGTAAATAGACTGTAAACAATGTAACACCAATGGTCCTGGTCCCCCTCAGAAAACACAAGTGCAGTGTCCTCTCCCATGGTCATCTAAGGCGGCGCACACTGAACACTGAACGGATGGTTTATCTCGAGTGTCACCCAAGCAATAGGGTTAAGAGTCCCCCCGTTTTATGTTTTCCTATTGCTGCAAATCTTCTTTTATGTATAAATTTCCGCTTTCTGCAGGAGCCGTGTAACCGATAAAGAACAGAAAGCTCAGTGAGCTAAACGCTCGCTGCATAAATGTGTAAAACAATGTTGTTTAAAATATGAAGCCTTTACTAACATACATCTGTACGTAGTGGGCAATAAAATGAAGGCATATATAGTTCCCAACAGTGCGTAAATTAGCGAAGCATATACATGGTGTGAAAAAAGTGCCTAAAACGCGTGCCTAGAAAAAGTGGGAGAAAAGTGCTTGTTCCCTGCAAAAAAGTCTCCAAGTACGGACTTCGAATCACAGCAACATAAGCACCTACAATTATTTTTTCCTGTATTGATTTCACTTTCTGCAGGGAATGTAATTACGTATGAAGAAAAGCTAGCCTTCTGAGCTAAACGCTTGTTGTATAAATTAGTAAAAGTGCGGTCTTTAAAATGTAGCATATACTAACATACATGTGTATGTAGCGGATCATGAAATTATGGCATATGAACTTCAACAGAGAGTGCATTATCAGAGCATATAAATGGTGTTAAAAGAGTGGATAAAACACACGCCTAAAAGAAGTGGAATAAAAGTGCTTGTTCTCTGTACAGGGAGTGCAGAATTATTAGGCAAGTTGTATTTTTGAGGATAAATTTTATTATTGAACAACAACCATGTTCTCAATGAACCCAAAAAACTCATTAATATCAAAGCTGAATATTTTTGGAAGTAGTTTTTAGCTTGTTTTTAGTTTTATCTATGTTAGGGGGATATCTGTGTGTGCAGGTGACTATTACTGTGCATAATTATTAGGCAACTTAACAAAAAAAAATATATACCCATTTCAATTATTTATTATTACCAGTGAAACCAATATAACATCTCAACATTCACAAATATACATTTCTGACATTCAAAAACAAAACAAAAACAAATCAGTGACCAATATAGCCACATTTCTTTGCAAGGACACTCAAAAGCCTGCCATCCATGGATTCTGTCAGTGTTTTGATCTGTGCACCATCAACATTGCGTGCAGCAGCAACCACAGCCTCCCAGACACTGTTCAGAGAGGTGTACTGTTTTCCCTCCTTGTAAATCTCACATTTGATGATGGACCACAGGTTCTCAATGGGGTTCAGATCAGGTGAACAAGGAGGCCATGTCATCAGATTTCCTTCTTTTATACCCTTTCTTGCCAGCCACGCTGTGGAGTACTTGGACGCGTGTGATGGAGCATTGTCCTGCATGAAAATCATGTTTTTCTTGAAGGATGCAGACTTCTTCCTGTACCACTGCTTGAAGAAGGTGTCTTCCAGGAACTGGCAGTAGGACTGGGAGTTGAGCTTGACTCCATCCTCAACCCGAAAAGGCCCCACAAGCTCATCTTTGATGATACCAGCCCAAACCAGTACTCCACCTCCACCTTGCTGGCGTCTGAGTCGGACTGGAGCTCTCTGCCCTTTACCAATCCAGCCAACGGGCCCATCCATCTGGCCCATCAAGACTCACTCTCATTTCATCAGTCCATAAAACCTTAGAAAAATCAGTCTTGAGATATTTCTTGGCCCAGTCTTGACGTTTCAGCTTGTGTGTCTTGTTCAGTGGTGGTCGTCTTTCAGCCTTTCTTACCTTGGCCATGTCTCTGAGTATTGCACACCTTGTGCTTTTGGGCACTCCAGTGATGTTGCAGCTCTGAAATATGGCCAAACTGGTGGCAAGTGGCATCGTGGCAGCTGCACGCTTGACTTTACTCAGTTCATGGGCAGTTATTTTGCGCCTTGGTTTTTCCACATGCTTCTTGCGACCCTGTTGACTATTTTGAATGAAACGCTTGATTGTTCGATGATCACGCTTCAGAAGCTTTGCAATTTTAAGAGTGCTGCATCCCTCTGCAAGATATCTCACTATTTTTGACTTTTCTGAGCCTGTCAAGTCCTTCTTTTGACCCATTTTGCCAAAGGAAAGGAAGTTGCCTAATAATTATGCACACCTGATATAGGGTGTTGATGTCATTAGACCACACCCCTTCTCATCACAGAGATGCACATCACCTAATATGCTTAATTGGTAGTAGGCTTTCGAGCCTATACAGCTTGGAGTAAGACAACATGCATAAAGAGGATGATGTGGTCAAAATACTAATTTGCCTAATAATTCTGCACTCCCTGTATAGAACTCGCCAAGTTCGGACTTTGAATCACAGTAGCATAAGCCCCTATAAATAAGAAACGTGCTAGTAAGGGGGCGGCAGATTCTAGGTGTTGATTAATATGCAATTGTAGCACAATTTGCTACACGGGATCATGTAACGTTGACATTTGTTTATGCATAGTACTGTATTTGTTTTGTATATTTTTATATCCCGTTTCAAAAATTTATTTCAACCAAAACCGTAAATTCTCGCTGAAAAAGAAAGTTTTAATTGTAAAGGAAAGGCTGCGATACAAAATAAAGACAACACATTTTTCACTTGCACAATTCAGATTTTTCCAAGGTCCAAAGATATATACAATGAGGATTTTTTTAGAGATGGAAAATTGAATGATGAATGAGGGAGTCCAAAGATGGAAGAATGGATAAGATAAGCGACTGCTTGGGTGACTCAGGCCAGAACACTGGATGTTGATGTATTGTATTGTATTGTACTGTATTTATATAGCGCTTACTACCCCTGACGAGGCGTCGAAGCGCTTTTCGATGAGTAGCACGCTACTCTGGAACCCAACAAGAATTAGTGATGGATTAGTATCTGGAAATAATGAGTACAGTTTTAGTATTATTATGAGTTAATTTGAGCCGAGGATATGAGAGTTTGTTAGTTAGATTGACTGGAGTAATGGAGGGTGGAGGAGGAAAGAAATCCAGAAGTGTTAATTGGGAGTATTTCCTTCATTTACTCAACCCAAAGGCTTGGGATGAGTAAAGGGGGTGGAGGAGGGAAGAGTATGTGGAAGGGTTAGGGAGAGCATAGTACCAGGGCGAGCTAAATGCAGGAGAATTTAGTAGGGTTGTGTGGGAAGTCACAGTAGTAAAGTGAGGTTTGGTGAGTTAGATGTGGAAGCTAAGGGAAGAGTTTAGGCAGAGTTATTTAGGAGATTAAAGTAGTAGAAGGGATTTGGGATGAGTCAGAGTGAGAATGGAGGATAGTTTGATAGAGACATGACATATGATGATGAGTACATAAGTGTGATAAGATGAGAGCAGGAATTCATGGATATCTAGTATAACAACCCACCCAGGAGCCATGCAATGATCCACGAACATGCCAAGCACAGAAACAACATATACACATACATATATATATACACACACACATGAATACACACACATATCCACATACAATACACAATTAGAACCATGGGTAAAAAATACTTAGTCAAACAGGTTTAAAGAGTGTGTGTGTATTTTATTGTTATGACATAGTAGCAATACATATTTTCTAAAGAAACTATAAATAAATAGAAATATACACATAATCTGAAAAAATATTTATCAACATAGGCATATACAGTTCATAGTTGTTTGAATATGGTGGTTATGAAGGAAAGTGCCAACTCTTGAGTAGTTTTCTGAAGACAAGAAAGTTATCTGTGGCTCTTATAGTTGGGGGTAATGAATTCCATAGTTTGGCTGCTTGGACGGAGAAGGATGTACCACCTATAGTCTTTTTCTTGTATGGTGGTGTTCTAAGGAGGGGTGCCAATCTTGAGCGGAGGTTTTCTTGTTGGATGTATTTGGTAATTTTCTTTCTGATAAAAAGCGTATAGCGTTTGGTGACAAAAGGTTACTCTCTCCTCCTGTTGTGGTCCCCAGTCACTCACTCCTGCTGACATTCATGCATTCATCCATTCAAGTGCCCGGTCACCCGTCCGTTCATCCTCCCAACCATTCAGTCACGCATTCCATCATCCATTCACTCACTCATCCATCCACTCAGCAATCTTTTCACTTCTTGTATTGACTCATTCACAGAACCACACAAACAAGCTTGCCAAAAGTCACACCTATTGGTTTTGCAAGTGTATGTTTTAGTTGTCTTTGAGCCAAATGATTTTCCTTTCCTCTAACCCCAGACCTAGGTCTTGTTGCAGAGCATGTTTTGTAAGTGCAAGGAGAAAGTAGCGACAAGTGCTTCCGGCAACTCATGGCAATGCCTTTAGCAAACCTAAGCAATATTTCCTTGCTTCTTTGTCATCTGTAATTTTCTTTTGGGCATTTTCCATCGACGCTTTTTCCCAAGCCATAGGAAGCCTGATGGGAACAATGGCAAAGAGGAATGAAAGCAACTGACATCTGCTGGCAGGTATGCAATTCTGTTTGAGAAAGGTTGAAAGAGGTAGGTGGTAAGATTATAAAGATTAGTCCTTGCACTAGAGTGAAGGATGAATGTGGGGTGTTGCTGATGAAAAGTCAGCTACGGTATGTAAACTAATCTTGATATAGGAAGAAACAGACTTTGGCTGGTTAGTAAGAATTATGTGGCCTGATGTGCTGGTGTGACATTGAAGGCACACGGTGGAGCGGGAAGGAGCAAAAAAGGAATTTAAATAGAGCACAAACATTTGGAAAGTCAATAGGTCTGGCAATGGCTGCCAGACACTTTGTTTGTCAATGCTTTTTTTTTTTTTTTTTTTGCAAAGCTTTATTATTCTTGGGCATCGTCAGTCTGAAAACAGCAATTTGCTAAAAGCAAAAATAGTTTTTGGTTTCAATAAGTAGTCCGATACTGAAGGAACTTTTTGGTGTGTGGCTTTGTCCCTTGTAAAAGGGCAGCACGCCAACACTCACAGAGAAGTCAGTCAATAGCTTTACCCCTTGCCCAATGCTATATGATGCACTGAGCAGAAGAAAACGTGAATGACATCAAAAGACCAACAGATTAATTGGACTGACTGAAAGCCACCATAAGTGAGTATAATATCCACATACATTTAATAAAATCTAAAGTTCTTGGCTAACGCCAGACCTAAGAAAAACACAACTTAAATCCCACAATCCACCCTCCAGAAAAGCCAGTAGCCCCATTATAGTAAGCACATCAATCTTCTACCCTAGGAGCAGATCCAAGTCATTGTAGTAGTCCTATTTCCTGCTTTCAGTAAGGCCACTTTGAGGGAGGGCTCACACTTGATTTCGAGAGAGGAGCTTATAGATTTAGAAGGGTAGATATTTCATGGAGTTCAGCCCTGATGTGTGTCATGGCCGAGAAAGCAGGGCCGGAAGGAAAGCGCTGGAGGCCAAAAAAAGGGATTGTGTGGGGATTGGAAGAGTGTAAGGACTGGTTTGAGGCAGGAAAGTTAGAAAAGGGACAGAGTGTGTTTCAGAGACAGAATTAACTGGGGACCAAGTACGTTTGAGCTGGGATGGTTTGTGAGGAATCACATTCTCTTCATGACTGTTACTTATTGACGACTGTGATTTACAGAAATGTAACACTTAAGCGTAAATGAGAGTCTGCTCTAGGTGGATGTCGGTCGCTGCACAGACAGCAACGAAGTCTTTACTGGATATCAGCTTCAAGCGATCAGGGAACCACAAATCACTTCAAGCAATCTGCAAGGAGCTGTTGAGAGCATTAGCAGGGAAAACGGCAAGAGGAGTGTAAGGGAAGCGGTGAATCCGATGAAGATGACTGACAATAATACACACTGTTACAAGAACATGGAATCTCGCAGCTGGGGAGATCAGCAGGAGTCGTCCAAGACACAACATATGACTGCACCAATCGCTGTAGGAGTATGCAGAATCCCGAGAAGTGGCTCCAAGAGCCAGTGTCATCACTACTTATTGCAGTAGGGTGGAGATTCGTGTCAGGACGTTCTGCTGCTGGTAGCCGGGGCACCTGAATTCGCTGCAGATGCTGGAAATAAGCTGCAGGTACAGTCAGGTTTTTAAATGGCACGCAACAAGCGGGTGAAGTGTCTCTAAAGTGTGTTGCCCGACCAGTGTTTTGGTTAATCTCTGAGCTTTCTGTTACTGCGTCCACCTACATAACATACCAACTGACATACACTTAGGGGGTCATTCTGACCCTGGCGGTCTTGGACCGCCAGGGTCACGAATGACGGAAGCACCGCCAACAGGCTGGCGGTGCTTCACATGCCATTCTGACCGCGGCGGTAAAGCCGCGGTCGCCCCGCCGGGGCCGGCGGTTTCCCGCCGTTTTTGCCCCGGCTGGGAGAATCCGCCAGGGCAGCGCTGCAAGCAGCGCTGCCCTGGGGATTCTGACCCCATTACCGCCAGCCTGTTTCTGGCGGTTTTCACCGCCAGGAAGAGGCTGGCGGTAAGGGGTGTCCTGGTGGCGGTAAGGGGTGTCCTGGGGCCCCTGGGGGCCCCTGCACTGACCATGTCAATGGCATGGGCAGTGCAGGGGTCCCCTAACAGGGCCCCGGCCAGCTTTTCACTGTCTGCCTAGCAGACAGTGAAAAGCGCGACGGGTGCAACTGCACCCGTCGCACGGCCGCAACACCGCCGGCTCTATTCGGAGCCGGCTCCTGTGTTACAGGCCTCATTCCCGCTGGGCCGGCGGGAATGTTGAAATGAGGTCAGCGGTATTTTGGCCGCATGGCGGGCAAATGGCGATTCCCGCCTGGCGGGCGGCTACTGCCGCCCGCCAGGGTTGGAATCAACCCCTTAATGCCATCCAGGACTATTGGCTTTATCAGTGGTTGTTAGCTGTTTAAAATAAATGAGTAAAACAATGATTTTGTTGTGAATATTTAAAATGTTTCAGTTCTGAAATTGTGGGACTGTGAATTAAGCATTACCGAGGCCTGTGGAAGTGTCTCAGTCACTCCTGTTATGTTCACTCAGACTTACACATGTACGCCCTTTTTCTCGCCACATTTGGTTCATCCGTAAACTTCTCACTCATCTCCTTTTCAGCACTCTCTTTTCACTGTCTTCTAAACACACTTACTCGCATCACTTGTACTTCACCACCCCAAATACAATTCGTACCCACTTCACTGAAAGCACTACGTTTTCTTTTACTTCCTCCAGTCAATTTTTTGACAGCTATGGACCTCCTTGACACACATTTGCACAGAATCACGATTGCAACTGGAATCCATGATCATTGTTCTGTGGGCTCAGCACCATGACCAAGGATTGGATGACCATGTATTCGGGAGATCTTTTTGACTCATTCAAAGGCCTTGTGTGAAGCTCACTCCGCCTTCTGCCTCCGCTCCAGAGCGCTCAATGGTGGCACATTATAAGCACCTTGAGGCAACTCAGTTCAGAGTAAGCGCAATGTAAGAGTAATATGCTATCTGAAAAATACAGTAACACAACACCCTGGAAATAGCTAACACTCTTGACAAATCAAGATTAAATAAAACACCTGAAATGTAAACAGGAATTCAATCGGTGGCATGGATTACATTAACGTTTTTACATTAATTGTTCAGAAATCGATCAATGGTATTTGCCATTAAGGTTACAGACATAAAAAAGGACCCGATAGGGACACGTTTTTTTAGTTACTAAAGGTTCTGAAATCCGGAGGGACCTGGCCCACTTAAAGCCCTGGGTACAGTGCATGAAGCAGTGGAGGAAGCAACATCTAATATTTGTATACTCCCTACAGTGTACTTGGCTGCAGGGAGCTTCGCTTGGATAGAGATGAGCTGTAGGCCTTCAGGTTATCACTGCATCATTAATTACCGACACAGGCGTGTTGGCAACAGTATACCCAGAGGAACTCACAACCCTCAGGGCTATTCAGGTAGCTTCGGAGTTGGAGATCAGGTGCGGGCTTTGAGGGTGCCACAAACGACTCTACGAACATCTACGGATCTATGGGGCAGGGCACATCGAGTAAAAATGATGCCAAAATACATACCAGCGAAAGCAAGTGTAAGCCGTTTATAGGAAATGTAACTGCAAATGCTCATATGATGAAAGAGTTCATCTACTTTGCTCAGGTGAGGCAAGAAAGGGAGGAATATATGCTATTATAGCACTGTTTTAAATAAATAAATGCACTAGTAAATTATTACTATAAAAAAATAAAAATACTGAAAGAAATGTGTGCAAAGTTTTACATTTCTGCTATCTCTTATGCTGTGAAGGGGTAGACGTGGGAGCGAGTTGAGAGTTAGAAGTGCAAAGAAACAAATGGCCAATGTGCAAAATTGGCCTGGTTGCTTACCAGTAACCTTCATTACTCCAATTCCTGGTCACCCACAGGAGGTTCCACAAGTCAAAACCACGCTTCCCACCCCCAATATGGCTTCCTTCCTGATCCACATCCCAATATGCACCAAAAAAAGGAAGCCAGCCTTCCCCACTTCTTGTCGTTTCGCAGCATAAAGCAGAAAACACATTCCATCGACGTTGGTGGAAGGGAAACCTGGACTGTGGGGATGAAGACCTGGACTCGGAGTAATGAGTAATAGTCTGGTAGTTAACCAGACTATTACCTCCTTATTTAGCTTCCTTGGCAGAGTACTTACTTAGTGAGCAGATACCAAAGCAACCTTTGGCTTCATCTCACTCCATAAACAACACATCATAACAATACAGTTGCAACATGCAGTTTATTCACTCGTTCAGTGCTCCAGTGGTCCTTTCAGGTCTGCAGAAGCAAGAGAAGATGATCTCCTACACTTTTTGCAACCTGTGGTGCCTCATGAACTCATGTGGCCTCGATCATGTGGCCATATTACAAATGTCAGACATTGAAGCACCTTCCAATCAAGCCCACTATGCTGTCACTCCTCTTGTTGATCTCCCTTGCACCTCAGCATTTAGGGATCTTTCTTGTTTGTCATGTATCACAATGACTTGCTTCAGCCATCTGCTCAATGTAGAGAGAGAGGGTTTCATGCCCTTTCCTGAAGAACTAAAAGTCACAAGCAATCTGCCAAATGTAAAGGGTTTGTTCTTTCTAGATACATCTTATCACTCTACGCACATTCAGGCTACATAACCCCTCCTCTTCCATAAAAGAAGGAGAAGGCACATAGGGCCTGATTCTAACTTTGGAGGACGGTGTTAAACCGTCCCAAAAGTGGCGGATATACCACCTACCGTATTACGAGTTCCATAGGATATAATGGACTCGTAATACGGTCGGTGGTATATCCGCCACTTTTGGGACGGTTTAACACCGTCCTCCAAAGTTAGAATCAGGCCCATAGACTGGAAACACCAGATAATTCATACAGTGAAATGCTAAAGGAACCTTTGGGTGATAGGTGGCATTGTACTGATCTCAAAATGACCTCTTACTCCATAGCCTTTTCCCCAAAGTGAGTGCCACTAGACTAGTGCTTCCTAAACTGTAAGTTGCTACTTAGTGGAGGGTTGCCAGCCAATCCTTGGTGGATTGCAAAAGAATATTGAAGGTGACTCTAAATTGTGTTTTTATCTTGTCATGTTTACCATGCTTCAAAGACAAAGGTCAAAGGTAAGGCTATGTTTTTTTATACATTGCAGCATATTCTTTTAACATGGGAAACTATGTTTGAATGGAAAGGATGTAGGATGTCATTTTTGTGTAACACAAAACAACTTTTAGGTATCTGTGAATGGACTGTGCACATATTTCAGTACATATTTCCACACATTGTCATTTGTGTGCTATATAATCTTGTCAGCAAAACTGTATGTCTTGAAAATATAGTGGCCATTTCATGGAAACTGTGTGGTCTGTAAATTACAATGCACTGCTGCACAACGCTCTAATAATACGTTTGTGACAGTGTGCTTCAAAATGCAGTTCCAGCCCCCTGAATAGAGATGAAGATTTGTGCTTCCTCGAAGAAGACATTACCCCAGATGAGGTCCAGGCAGTGATTAGTAATCTCACCTCTTGAAAAGCGCTAGGACAAGATGGGTATTTACATTCTATGTAGCCGAATACCCTACCCTACTTACTAATAGCCCTGCTGCTTAAGGTGTTCAATTTCTTTCCGACATCCAGAGTGGTCACTGATTCCACTCTAGAATCTCATATTACACTTCTCCTGAAGCCAGGTAAACCCCCTACACACTGCTCCTCATACAGGTCCACTGGGCTATTAAATTGAGACGTGAAACTGTTTGCATCAATTCTCATAGCCCGTCTCCATCGCATATGACCTTCCCTTATATCTCTGTACCAATCCAGATTCATTTGTAATAGACAGGCAAACAACAACATGTGGCTATCCATGGAATTGGCTGAATAGCGGAGGGAGCCGATGGCTCCACTCTCCATCAACACTGAGAAGGCATTTGACAGGGTAGACTGGGAATGTATATCCAAGGTTCGAGATAAGATCCACTTGGGGTCCAAGATGAAAACCTTCATTCAAGCCAACTTTGAGAAACCATCCACTAAACTCAAAATCAATGCCTCATATTCCCCACCCATCGTGCTCACTAGGGGTACACAGCAGGGGTGTCCCCCAACCCCGTTTGTCTTTACCCTCACAATGGAACCCTCAGTGACAAGGATCCAAAATAACCCCACAATCCATGGCATGACAATAGGTGGCAGAGAACAAAATTAGGCCCTCTTTGCCGAAGACATACTGTGCTTCATTACTGACCCAGACACCACCATGTTTTTGAGGGGTGGGGGGATGAAGTTCATGATATGTTGATAGAGCCATGATAGACCTCACTGGCAAGTGTTGTAAAGGTATTCCTAAAGTGAGTTGTGTACATATTCATAACAAAATGCTTGACTTTGTGTGGGGAGGAAAGTCCCTTAGCGTGGCGAGGGCATCACTCTGTATACCTACAGCGCAGGAAAGCTTGGGCTTTCCTGACATCATCACATATATCCACGCTGCACCACTCCATCCCTCGCTAGACTGGAACTACAACCACAAAGGCAAACCTTGGGTACAGGTGGAATAAGCCTTCTCCCTGATCCCCCTGTCTAGGCTTCTGTGGCTCCCCTCATTGGCTTGGGCAGGGGCTTCCCAACCCCTGCTGCTGACATCTACACTTTTGGCGCATTGGCGGTAGGTGTGAGGAGGTGGACATTTCCAATTTACCCCTTCCCACTTACCCCCTTTACACACAATCCAGACTTTCTGACGGGCATGGTCAACCCTGGATCCTTTAGTTGGGTCCAAGGCTGCTCTCACACCTTGTGAGATTTGTATGGTGATGGGATATACAGGCACACGGGGAATCTAGTTGAGAAATTTGCACTGACCAGATGAGACACCTACAGGCTCAGTCAAGTGGCACACTGGGCAGGCAGACCTCCAGCACGCTTAGCTTTAAAATGGGAAGTAACTCCTATCGCTGCCCTGTACCTTTACAACACCCGCCAATATATCATGGCTATAAAAACATATCTTGACCCTCATGCCCCCCAAAAACATGCATAAAGTGGCAAAGGGAGAGGGAGTTGGACACCGAGATTTCAAACAACACCTGGCACACTGTATGCAGAGATCTTCTATCAGCATTAGATATAAGGAGAATGCCTATAAAATATAACACGTTGGTACCTCACATCTGTTAGACTCACAAAGGTGTTTGGAGATTCCGACTTGTGTTGGAAGGGGTGTGGCGAGTGTGTCATGTTCCTTCACACTTAGTGGTCATGTCCAGTAATCTGCACATTCTGGGACAAAGTCCTCCACATGATACAAGCCATCACTAATGTCTCGCTACCACACGTTGCCTTCTAGGGAAGCAGGGGGGCGGATAGACTCTTCCCCATGAAGACTCGGTGTGATTTTTCCAACACCTATTACTAGCAGCACAATTGAGTGTGGCCTAGTTGTGGAAACAGCCTTGGGCACTCTCACTGAGCATATGGTGGGCAAACACCTGGTCACTTCATGCCATGAAAAAACTAGTGGCAATTGATCATGATCAGGTGGCCAAATTTGGTGTAACATGGTGCTCATTCACCACCTGCCTATGCCGGCTACAAAAGGCAGGCGGACTACACCTGATGAGGTCCAGTACACTGAGGGCATCAGAGATATATGTCATGACCCCATCAGTTGCATTTGAGCTCATCTAGTCGTAACAGGCCCCCCTCCTGATGTCAAAAAGAAACAGCAGTAGACTGGGGGATTGATGCAGTCTGGGTATGAACTTGTTTTGTGTAGTCTACAGAGAAGTGCAATTGGTGTTTCCCCATATACCAGCTCCAAATGAAACAGAAACGATGGACACACATTTGCTCCTTTACACAGGTTTTGAGAACCTAAAGACAGCGTCAATGGACCTCTGTAGTTGCAAAACCCTAATATTCATAAGAAACCTCCAGTTAAGACCATTATCAAACGTAATCCCTGGGTAAGTGAAGTGAGGGATTTTTTTAATTTCTTCCCCTGCGATCAGATTTATTTTTGTCTTAGTCAGACTTTGACTACATTTCATGATGAACAACTTAGTATGGTTGACTGCCAGGCCTAGATTCCCCATAAAGGAGTGAAAGGCATTTAACAGGACCTGTAGACCATTAGCTGTGCGTGCCAGCAAGATAGCGTCATCTGATTAAGTAAAACTGGTATTTCCTGGTCACTGAGTTTGGGAACGTCTGCTCCAGCCCCAACCAAATGACCCTCCAGTCCATTGATAAAGAGCAGAAAAAGAAATGGGGCCAGAACACAACCCTGTGTCACTCCTGTGACTGTTGGCAAATTTTCCGTAAGGTCTCCCTGCTTTGTACACCATACTCTAGCTGAGGTATGTGCATGTAGTCTTTGGAGTAGAGCAATGGTAGCATTATCGATGCCTATCTGTGACAATATCCCCCAGAGTTTAACACGATCAACTGACTCAAACGCACAAGTCAAATCCATAAACGCCAAGTGTAGGCTACTTGTGCTAGCCTTGGTATACTTCTGAATTATAAGGGACAGATTTAGAGTCTGTTCAACTGTGCCGACACCTGGGCGAAAACCAAACTGCACACCAGATAAGCTATGGTTCTCTAGAGCCCAAATTTGCAGTTTTGCCAAAAGCACCCTTCCCAAGATCTTTACTGTGCTATCCAAAAGCAAAATTGGTCGATAGCATTTAGGTTGCCTTATATCCCCCTTTTTAAAAATTGGGACTATTATGGCCTCCTCCCATGTTTGTATTAAGGGCCCACAATTTGCGCTTCTCAGCACTTTAGTAATCACTGGTCCCCAGAATTCCTGGTTCGATTTATAGACATCAGTTGGAATTTGATCCAGACCTGGTGCATTCCTGGTGGGGTAGCTCTCAATTGCTGTTGTAACATCAATTAAACTAACTGAGGAACATAGGTTCATAGTCACTAAGGGATCCAAAGTGAGTACAATTTTATTATTTAGGTCATCCGCGGATGCCTCCTGCCCAAAAATCAGTGAGAAGTGGCTGACTCAGTCCTCCTTGGAAACAAGGCACTCAACTTTAGGATTCAAATCATCTGAAAAGACATGGGAGTTTACTATTTGCTAGAATGCGCCTGCGTATTTATTCTCACTTGCATGGCTTAAGTCCTCCTAGGCCTTTTCTCTTATCTCTGCCTACCTTCTCAATATCACTTCCCTGTACATTTTCCTGGCCTGCACATTAGCCGCCCTGTCTCAAGGGCATTTCTTTAGGGCCTGCGTTAGCGCCTTATGGGCTTTTCGTGCAAGCTCCATCAAACCACCTCAGGCTAGTCCTCTCGTTCCTAGGTGTTATAGTTAAATTGCTCGCCATATAACTTTTAGAGAGGTAAAAGCCAGGATTACATCTTGAGGACTGACATCCTTGTAAAATTAAATAAAATGTATTGACTAATTCATAATTATTATTAACTAATTACCTTCCTGCCCTATCCCCCATACACCCAACAACCCATTATGACACTATAAATTACTATGCCAATGTAAATAAACAATTCGAATTCACTTAAAATTCAAGCTATATTTAAAACAAATAAATAACTTTTTTATAAACAATAGTAACACAGAGACTTAATATATCAATGAAAACACATTAAAATAATTATAAAAACGATATTGCTTTCCTCAAAATGATGTTCTTGTCAATGATATGTGTGCATCATGATAGCTGTATATCACTGTATTTATTTTCCGATATCTCATTTGTCCAAATGCCCTTAATCAGAACATTGTGTTCCTGCAGTCCTGGGGAAAACTGTAACAGCGCCAGATATACTACTTAATCTCTCTCCAATTAGATGAGAACCCTTACTGTACCATAGACCAAGCTCCCTGGCTGTCTGGCTACCAGAATTGCTCCTCTGCTTTTTCCACTGGCATCCTTGGGCAAGGCTTTAGGAGGGGAAGATTCCGGAGAAAACATTTTAGCTAAATTCTACTGATCCAACTACCACTACAGCCCCACAATCCCCTCTGGGATCGAATAAATATATATAAATATGGATAAATATGCAATCTGGACAAGGATAATATGTATACTGCTGACACCATCAACGCTTGAACTGTTGATCCATTCTTTCGCTGTTCATAAATCTAGCGAAATGTTCCTAGAGATATTGCCACCACCAAGTAGCAATGTCTCTCCACAACAGTAACAATTTATCCAATTAAACCCTCGAAGGTGTTGTTCCTCCTCTTCTAAATCACACAAGATCCCCCACCATTTTTAAGTGAGGCAGTGGCCAGTAACATTTAAGCTCATATTCTCCACCCGCTCCTTGCTAATCAGGGCTGGGATACTTTTAATCCGCACACACACCACTTTAGCAGGTGTTTATGGCCCATGCCTCGCACCTCTAATCAGCCAAAGCAGGATCAAGTGCATCCTAACACTTTGACTAAGCAAACTGGTACCTCTCAAGCAGGTACCACTAACATACACAACTTAAAGGAAATTAAATATTGTAATCACAACCTTGACTCATGGAGCTTCCTCAGAAGAAAAAGAACATTGGGGAAGGTTGGCTTTCTTTTTGTGGTGAATGCTGGGTGGTGTGGAAGGAAGGAAGCCATAAAGGGGGTAGGAACTTGTTTTAGACTTTTAGAAACTCCTATAGGTGAGCCCGATGCTCACAACCTCCTCAACATGTTTCTCGTATGAATACTTTCTTAAATGAGGTGTTCAGCCTCTGCCCAGGCACCATGTGACCTAGCTAGAACCAATCACAAGTTTTAGCACTATACGGTCCCCCCAATCCCCTCCCACCAATATGGTGGATAAAAGGTGGAGGCTGGCCTGGCTCATGGTGGGTACCTTGTGGTACTTACACCCTGTGCCAGGACCAGTTATCCCTTATTAGTAGAATAGAGGTGTTTCTAGCAGCTTAGGCTGATAGAAGGTAGCTATGGCAAAGCAGCTTAGGCTGAACTAGGAGACATGCAAAGCTCCTACTATACCACTTATATCATATAGCACAATATCATAAGAAAACACAATACTCAGAGTTATTAAAAATAAAGGTACTTTATTTTAGTGACAATATGCCAAAAGTATCTCAGAGAATACCCTCACTTAGGAGGTAAGTAATATACGCAAGTTATATGTACACAAACCCAAAACAGATAACAGTAAGAAAAGTAGTGCAAACAATGTAGAAGCACAATAGGATGCAATAGGTAGACAAACCATATACTCCAAAAGTGGAATGCGAATCACGAATGGACCCCAGACCTATGGGAGATTGTAGACGGTCACTGGGACTGTGAGAAAACAGTAAGGGTGTCCAAAATACCCCACCCAAGACCCTGAAAAGTAGAAGTAAAGTTACCCTACCACCCCAGAAAGACACAATAGTTGTGATAGGGAATTCTGCAAAAACCACAAGCACCAGCAAAACACTGAAGACGGATTCCTGGATCTGAGGACCTGTAAAGGAAGGGGACCAAGTCCAAGAGTCACAAAAGTGTCAAGGGGGGGCAGGTGCCCACCAAACCCGGATGAAGGTGCAAAAGGGCTGCCTCTGGGTGGAGAAGCCAAAGAATCTGCAACATCGAAAAGGGCTAGGAACTTCTCCTTTGGATGGAAGATGTCCCACGGCGTGCTGGATGTTGCAGAAGTGTTTCCAGGCAGAAATACCACAAACAAGCCTTGCTAGCTGCAAGAGTCATAGTTGAGGATTTTGGGTGCTGCTGGGGACAAGGATGTCGCCCCTTGGAGGAGGAGACAGGGGGGGCGCTCAGCAACTCAGAGAGCCCCAGCAGAAGCAGGCAGCACCCGCAGAAGTACCAGAGCAGGCACTTAGAAGATCTGTGAACTCAGAGTCACAAAAGGAGGGTCCCACCACGCCAGAGTCCAACTCAGCGGGTTGAGCACTGCAGGACAGAGTGCTGGGGACCCAGGCTAGGCTGTGCACAAAGGAATCCTTGGAGAAGTGCACAGAGGCCGGAGCAGCTGCAAATCACGCAGTACACAGGTTTGCTGTCTGGCGTGGGGAGGCAAGGACATACCTCCACCAAATTTGGACAGAAGGGCCACTGGACTGTGGGAGGCACTTGGACCCACCTCCTGTGTTGCAGGGACCACGCTCGTCAGAATGAGAGGGGACCCAGAGGACCGGTGATGCAGATGTTTGGTGCCTGCGTTGGCAGGGGGAAGATTAATTCGACCCACAGGAGATTTCTTCTTGGCTTCCAGTGCAGGGTGAAGGCAGACAGCCCTCAGAGCATGCACCACCAGGAAACAGTTGAGAAAGCCAGCAGGATGAGGCGTACAATGTTGCTGGTAGTCTTCTTGCTACTTTGTTGCGGTTTTGCAGGCGTCCTGGAGCAGTCAGCGGTCGATCCTTGGCAGAAGGCAAAGAGGGAAGTGCAGAGGAACTCTGGTGAGCTCTTACATTCGTTATCTGAGGAATAGCCCAAGGGAGAGACCCTAAATAGCCAGAAAAGGTTTGGCTACCAAGAAAGAAGGTTTGGCTACCAAGAGAGGTAAGAACCTATCAGGAGGGGTCTCTGACATCACCTGCTGGCACTGGCCACTCAGAGCAGTCCAGTGTGCCCCCAACACCTCTGAATCCAAGATGGCAGGGGTCTGGGAAACACTGGAGGAGCTCTGGGCACCTCCCCTGGGAAGTACTGGTCAGGGGAGTGGTCACTCCCCTTTCCTTTGTCCAGTTTCGCGACAGAGCAGGGCTGGGGGATCCCTGAACCGATGTAGACTGGCTTATGCAGGGATGGGCACCAAATGTGCCCATCAATGCATTTCCAGAGGCTGGGGGAAGCTACTCCTCCCAGACCTTCACACCTATTTCTCAGAGGAAATCCTTTGTTATGCCTTCCTGGGACTGGGCTGCCCAGACCCCAGGAGGGCAGAATCCTGTCTGAGGGGTTGGCAGCAGCTGCAGTGGAAACCCCGGAAAGGCAGTTTGGCAGTACCCGGGTTCTGTGCTAGAGACCCAAGAGATCATGGAATTGTCCCCCAATACCAGAATGTTATTGGGAGGACAATTTCATGATCTTAGACATGTTACATGGCCATGTTCGGAGTTACCATTCTGACGCTACACATAGGTAGTGACCTATGTGCAGTGCACGCGTGTAATGGTGTCCCCGCGCTCACAAAGTTCGGGGACTTTGCCCTGAACAATGTGGGGGCACCTTGGCTAGTGCCCACACACTAAGTAACTTGGCACTTAACCTTCACCAAGTGAGGGTGAGACATATAGGTGACTTATAAGTTACTTATGTGCAATAAAAAATGGCTGTGAAATAACGTGGACGTTAATTCACTCAGGCTGCAGTGGCAGTCCTGTGTAAGAATTGTCAGAGCTCCCTATGGGTGGCAAAAGAAATGCTGCAGCCCATAGGGATCTCCTGGAACCCCAATACCCTGGGTACCTAAGTACCATATACAAGGGAATTATATGGGTGTATCAGTGTGCCAATGAGAATTGGTAAAATTAGTCACTAGCCTGCAGTGACAATTTTAGAAAGCAGAGAGAGCATAAACACTGAGGTTCTGGTTAGCAGAGCCTCAGTGATATAGTTAGGCACCACACAGGGAACACATACAGGGCACATACTATGAGCACTGGGGTCCTGCCTAGTAGGATCCCAGTGACACAAGGGCAAAAACAAACATACATAGAGTGAAAATGGGGGTAACATGCCAGGCAAGATGGTACTTTCCAACAGAGTCCACAACACATCCTGTTTTTTTCATCTGCTCATCAGTACATATCCTAACAGCCTATGGAACCCATTTTCAGGTAAGCCTGGGAAGGCGAGGCCTCTCAAGGTCTGGGGTTCACGGTTGTTCTTCACCTACTCCTTGTAAGTCAGGTACTTTGCTGGCGGAAGTATCCAGAGCGTGGGAAGGATTGCTTGTTTTTCATTGTGCCCAGTTTTCCAAAGGCGGGGCCTTTTGGGTTCCCTGGGGACGCCTTGTTGACCCTAGGATTGGGAGACTTGGTCTTCCCTTCATGGGGCTACCGGTTGCTTAGAGCAGCCCAGTAGTTGTAGCCAGGGTCTCTCATTTTCTGTCTTCACAGCCCATCTCTCATGTGGTGAGGCTTGTAATTATTTACCGCACGCTGCAGGGTCGGGTACGTCCTGGAACAGCGCAGTCTGTTTTGTCTTCCGCCTCCTCCCCCTCCCCCCCCGGGTTGCTGGGTCTTGCCTGGTTTGGGGAGCTGTTTGCGTGTTCTTTGTCCTGGAGCATCGGTATTGTTGGAGTGTACCTTTTATAATTATTATTAACGTGATATGCTTGCAAAATAATGTTTAACAAAATTGCAGAGAGATTGAATTAATGCTCTTCTAATATACACGTTTGAAATGTGCCCACGGGGAGTGGCCACCAATGTATACGATGATTAATGAAATTGACTAATATTGGATTATTAATGTACTAATATATGATTCTGTAGTAGCCTTAAGAGTTATATGTGAAGGATTTGCAAATTTAATCATTAGGCCTGAGTTAGCAAGAGTCTGGGCCTAGCTGCCTGGTCTCATATTAAATGTGTTGTTCTAACATGTAATGTGCTGTCTTCCTAAGGACGGGTAGCTGTACTTTTGCAGAAGCTGGATATGTGTGTAACCGTAGTAAATTCTTTCTCATGAGACCCGACATGCTCAAGGAGACATTCTTGTTGACTGCAACAGTGTAATTCGCAACAGGTACAAGGTCGCCCAAACTGATAAAGACAATGGAGCTACTGACTGAAGCTGTGCGTGTAACTTTTCTTACCAGCCATCTCACCTGTTGAAGACGTAAATCACAGGAGCCAATGAACTGCATGAGAACTGTCTTAGGTGAAGATTCTAGTAAGGTGACCACTCAACCATTGGATAGAGATAGTGGTGCGCCAGATTTTGCCCAATTGGAAATTAAGGGTTTGCTCGACTAATTTAATATAATGACATGTCACAATGTTGTAGTTTAGCAGCGATTAGATTAAGCATTAGCAGAAGACATCTGTATTTGTAACTATTGTGAACATTTCGCGGAATCCATTTTGTATTCATGGCAGCCATTTTCTCTGCCACATGCTGCCATGTGCTCACCATATGCTCTGTCCTACCTTTCTGTTAACTACTCTTGAAATCTGCCTAGTGACAAGTTATATTTAGCATCTCCCACTTTCGCACATGCTCAGTAAGGTCTGCAGCTGTTAGTCCCTGAAAACTGTTAGCTCCTCCTACCTGTCGACTGTGTATTTTCCACATGACCTTACATGTATACAAGTTTTGCTTCTATAATTGTACCACCTCCTTTTAGCCCCTGCGTGGGTAGAAAAGGACCATGCTCTCTCAGTTCAGTGTGCTACTTCAGACATTGCCTAAGGTTGCTGTTTGAACTGTAGTACCACCTCATGAGGTTAATAAACTTTGTCTTTTATTTCAGTTCCTGTGCCAACTTCTTCCTACATGGTCTAAGGACTTTGTGCAGAGAAAGGTGAACCCCTTGCACTAGTAGACCTTGCTGAGGCTTACTTCAACAACAAGGAGAAATCAGACACTCTTTTTTGCCGTTCTCTGCCATTCCGTGAAGCCATTACCTTGTCGTTATTCTGAGGGATTTTTACTTACTTTGAACCGTCTCTTTACCTAACATTTACTTCTCCTCCTTAAGAGGGAGGAACTTTCTGCCCTCTTTGCTGAGACTTTGCTGTTCTACCCTGGCTGATGGCAGATCGACTACTGTCCTGAGGACGAAGGCTGACTCTGTATGCTTCCTATTACGGAGGGTAACTATATGATAATGAAATTGTAATTGTCTGTTTGCCTTTCCTTTCTAGGTACCAAGTGCTCTTTTGGCAGAGACCATAGTTAGATGTTTTCCAAATTCGTGTTACAAAATTGTTTTGCATGAAGCCCAACATGCTAATGCTAATTTGAGGTTAGTTAAGGAGTTCACAACCCAGATGCAAATAGACAAATGACTGAATCTTTGCTTTGTTAAATAATGTGCAATTGATAATCTGCTAAGTTAATTCATGTTGACGCCGTGTTTTGTTCTAATGTTTATAATCTTTGCCTTACTCAAATCCTATTTGAGTTGTCACATTATAACCCTGTTGATGTGTTTTCTGGTGTTACGACTAATAAACTTACTAGTAGAGTGTAACCAATAGGGAATAAATATCATAAATCTTGCTAAACTCGTGTGGTTATTCATGACTGAAAGGTCATGTTGTGTTTCAAATTCATATTGATGCAATTAACTTATTTGATTGATCTGGTAATGTGAATATTGATGAGGTTATCGATTTATGGATTGACATGCTGAATAGATATTTCATCCTAAGGTGTCTCCAATCAGGGTCAAAAGGTTCATTGGCCTAAAACGAGTCCTGGGGTAAATAAATCATCGAGGGCGGTACACATTATCAGTTCCTCCTCAGCAGTTGCACCAGGGTCGGCAGAGTTTGCTCCTTGTCGGGCACGGCCATGCACAGTGTGGGGCTCTTGTTTGGATGCCGTGTTGGTTTTCTCAGAGGCTAGCTAGCGCAGTGGCTGGGTGAGGGTGGCTGCTTGGCCACCATGTTCCGGTGTGGATGGTGATTATCTGTAGCTGTGACCCTTTGACCTCACACTCTTAGTACCTGGTTGTTTTCCCCTGACTTCATTAGGGTCAGTTTCGACCAGCCACATGTATTCTTGTGTGAGATGAATGAGCTTTGTTTCTTTTGCCGCTTGCACCTCTGTGTTTTTTTCTGCATTGCCAAGGCTCCGTGACAAGGCATGTGTCACTGTTTCATGGTTATCATATCAACCATACCTTATTATTGTAAGGGGGAGTATGTAGTTGTATAGTTGTCTGCCTTTCTGTTGCTGAGGTGCTTTGTCTCTGTGGCACGGTCTAGTGGCTCTGATGGAGCTGGCTAACCCAGTACAGGGATTTGATCCAGCCATTGCGCTAACATTTTTGGCAGTGTCCATGATTTTCTGTTTCACAGTTTCTGCTATCACTTTCAGCCACTGGGTTGGCCACCTAGAGGTCCTAGTGGTGTTTATGTGGGTCTGTACTGGCCCTTCATTTTGTCTATTTCCATCATGACACACTGGCAGTTTACAGCCTTGTGGCATTGTTGTGCCAGCCGTCACCAGTTGTGGGATGGTGGGTCTGGTAGGATGAGGTCATTTAGGTGCTGTCTGCTCTCCTGACCAGTTTCTCTTTTACGTTCTTCCGGAGTCTTTTGAGCCTTTGGCGCTTCTGCTATTCCCCGTCTTCCTCTAGTTCCCCTGCATGTGTGGATGTGGTTCAGCCTCTGGTTTCTGCTGCTGTGCCTCAGTCTACCTTCATTTAGAACCAGAGCTTGGCTCTCTGCCTCCCTCTGCCCCCTGCTCCCAGGCTGCTGGTGCCAGTGAAAAGAGGGCCACCTGGACCGGAGCTAGCACCGGTGCTGTCCCTCAGCAGCAACTTGTAGCAGCTCGACGCCGCCCAGCAGGAAGCAAATCCTTACTTGTCGTAGGACAAATGTTGTTTTCATTTGCGGGATCGTTTTGGCCCTCTTCAGCTGTATAGGATACCTTTCTATGTCCCTATAAAGGTCGTCCTCCCTGGTCTATTTCCCATTTGCATTCTCCCCCTCCCATGTTGCTGGCAGTTCTCTAAGAGGTATTGGATCGGCCCTCGCATGCCTGGAAAGCTCCGGTGATGGCAGATCTTTCCACTTTTCTCACAATGCCTCTATCCTCCAGCCGAGGGAGATGTGGGGTTTTCTTTTTCAAATCAGATGAGTTCCCTGCTTTCCAGTTTGGCTTGCAGACTTTCTGTTTTGTCTGCTGTAATGTTTTAGGGGTAGGATTTGGCCCTCTGGGCTACATTTTATGCGGCCTCTACTTGTCTATCCCTTGGGCAGGTCTTCCACTACTTGGGAATTGCACTCCTGAATGGGGTGGGGTGTTTAGCATTGTTTGCCATTATGACAATGCAGGCACAACTTTTTGGCATGGCTTTTTCTGTTTCTGCTCGTCGCCACATTTCTTCGGGAACTGAAAGGTGGCTATTCCTCAGTAGTCGTGGTTGCTTCATATGCCCTTTTCTGACAGTATGCTCTTTGGGGGTCAGTGTGAAATGGTGTAAATACACAAATGGGCCTTCTGTGCTCCTGCTGTTAGTAAGCATGCCCTTCTCCTTTTCGCTTTCCCCAGAAGTTAGGTGCGCTCCCATAGCCCTCCTGTGTGGTTTCAGGGTAGGGCCAGGCAGCCTCCTTTTTCCTGTCACAAGTTTCCTCATCCTCAACTTTCACATTCCTGTGGCTCCATTTCTTCCGCTGTTCCTTCATCTCTGTGTAGGTGTCTTCATTGCCAGTTCAGGATCCTTTTCTTCAGACTTGCTTCTTCTCTCAGGGTGTTGGTTCATCCTTCCCTCGACGTGTGGCTTCTCCTTCATCTGGGTACCTTTTGTTCTAGTGTGCCAGCCTCTGCAAGTCTTTAGCATTCCTTATGAGGGGTTGTCACAGCTGGACAAGGCTCAAGATCTACTGTTTCAGTGCTCATTTCCCTTAATGTGGTTAGTCTCCCTTAGGACAGGGGTCAGACATTGCACAGTCTGTTTCTTTCCTTAGGATGGAGACCTGTGGTGTCTGCCCCTGATTGGTTGCACCTTCTTGGTCACACTGTCACTCCTCTCTTCTGGCGGGCGATGCAGCGGTGGCTGACACCGGCGAATGTGGCCACTGGATTTCTCTGGTTCTTCCACCCCCATCCTGATTCATGTCCCCAGATGCCTGCATGGTGGGGTGGGGTGCGACCTTGGATGGTCTCTCAGTCCTGGGGTAGTGGTCGCCTCTCGCCTCGCTCCACTCCTCAGACTGTAGGGAGTTGAGAGCACTTTCTCTAGCACTCTTGCACTGCTCGCCTTTTTTACACTCACAGGGTTTGTCCAGTCAACTCGGTGAAAAGAGCTATGTCAACAAGCTATCCGGGCAGGGTCCTCAATCCCTAGTAGCTCTTGCTTTTCTGATTGTAAGTGAGAAGGTGTCTCTTCTGCTCTCCCTGTCTGCAGCTGACCTCCAGGGGACGGACAATGTATGGGCCGACAGGCTCAGTGGCCTCTTTCTGTCTCCCACTGCCTTCTGTCTGGTGCCAGATGTATTTGCTATGTTATGTCACTGATTATGCACCCCTCCTGCCGTTCTGCTTAGCCGCTTCCATCCGTGCTCTCCTCCATGTGTTTCTGTCCAGATTCTGGGATCTTGGGGGATGGTGCGCTCTCCCATCCCTGGCCTTCACTTCTTTTATGCACCTTTCCTCCCTTTCCCTTGAGCCCCAGACTCCTGGCCCGAGTGCAGGGGGGACATGTATGCCTCATTCTGATTGTTCCCTTCTGGCCTCGCCTGGATTGGTTCCCTTTCCTGCACTTGCTGCCTAGGGGAAGGGGTTCTTCCTTCTCACCCCTGCCTGCTCAGGTCTCCAATTCTTCACCCAGACTCTTGTTGGAATTTGTCGGGAGGGGTCTGAGCTTACAGGATTTGTCTTTCTCAACGTTGTTGGGGCTTCTTGGGTGTCGAGATGGTGGTTGGTTTGGGTTCTTGCTTACTGAAAGTTTTTTTTTTTTTGCTCAGGCTTCCGCTTCAGTCACCAGTTCCCCTTTGGAGTATTCCTCTGGTTCAGGGAGTTGCAATCTTCTCCTTTTGAGCTATTGGAGTGCTTTCCTTACAATTCTGTCTTTCTAGGTATTTCTTCTCATGGCTATTACATCTGTAGGTAGCCTGGGGGTGTTTAAGTCTCTGTCTAGCCTCTGTTTAGCCTCCATCTATGCTTCTTTACTGTTCAGTTGATGCTCAGGTTGGACCTGGGGTTTCTCCCTTCGATGGTCTCCTCTAGTCATCAATGACAGGCGCTGACTTTGACCTCCTTTTTTCCAGCTCCCTCTACTCCTGAGGAGGACATGTGGCTCACCTTGGATGTTGTTCTGATGGTGTACATCTATTTGTCCAGGACAAGGGGTTTCAGACGTTGCAAGACTGTGTTTCTACATTTTTGTGTTCTCCGTCATGGTCTGCAGGGTTCCTCCCCTACACTAAGATGATGGATTTGATCTCTGCTTTCTCTAATTTGTGCCTCACAAATCAAACACTTGCCTGGCAGGGTACAGGGGAATTCTACACGTGCACTGGCGACCTCCTGGGCTTCAGCTACTAGTGTTTCTATTGTTTCCCTTTGTATGGCGGCCTCCTAGGCATTTCCATCTGCCTTTTTTCCCTTATCACCTTGAGATCGGAGTCTCTTTAGGTTTTTTTAGGGCAGGCGTTCTGGCTGCGGCTCTCCATTGTATCCATTGTTCTTTCTTTTGCATTTCCAAGAGTTGTTTTTTTGGCATTCAATTTGGGCTGGCCTTGCTTTGGTATATCCTCATTTAAGTAAGTATTGCTACGAGATAAATGTTGAGGAGGTAATGGTTTGATTATTTACCGGTAATCTTCATTACTCCAAGTACCTTTTTCTTGTACCAATACTTACGACCCTCCCTCCCCGCACCCACTCCACACCCTTTGTCTTATCCAGGTGACTGGTTGACACCTGTTCGGTATAAGTCAATAAGGATGCTCAATGAAGGACCACATGCCAATTATAAATACAATTTAGCTTTACTAGAATTGCAGGTAAATGTAGCACATTAACAATAGTAGAATAAGAATAGCAATGAAAAGCATCTATTTATATATAAGTACACTACAAAGAGCATCTATGCATATATATAAGCAAAGAGTTCATTGACAGATATAAGTTTTGATTAATTGTATACGAAAATGCATCAGACTACGATGTTCAGGAAGCAGAATATAAATGAATTGAATACTTCAGATAAGCTTTGATTCACTGCACACCAAAATGCATGTTTCAATTACTGCAGCAGGCTCTCACTACGATGTTCAGGAAGCAAAATATAAACGAACTGAATACTTCAGATAAGCTTTGATTTACTGCACACCAAAATTCATGTTTCAGTTACTGTAGCAGGTTCACACTACGAGGTTTAGAAAGCAAAATATGAACGAGCTGAATACTTCAGGTTATAAACACAGTGCAAACATAAATAATCAGTCATAATAATAGAACAGAGAAACAAAGGCCTTTCATCCCTGTGTGGAACTTAACTTAGTCCACGAAATGCTGGGAAGCCCTCTACCGCCTGCTTGGACCTCTATCCCCCTCAAGCATCACGGTCAGCAAAACAGGGAGGCAGCGCTGGGCCATGGCAGCTTTCACAACTCCATCTGCAAGCTTCCAGTCCCTCACCAACACTTCAGTGCTTAAATAACTTGAAGCTTGGATTCTATATCTTTCTGGCATGTTCTAGCTATGTTATCAGTACTTGGCTGCTCTGCCCTTCTCTAGCCTTTGTTTTCATTCCATCCTCTCCCTGTACTGATCACCCTGAATCCTCATGTTGGCTTGGGGACATTCAGGAAGTGTTGTGGACTTCGTTCCCTTTTATCACCATATTGGTGGGAGGGGCATGGAGGGGTAGAGCGTATAGCACTTAAACTTGTGATTTGTTTTAGCTAGGTCACATGGTGCCTGAGCAGAAGTTGAACACCTCATTTAAGTAATTATTGGTACAAGAAAAAGGTATTCTGAGTAATTTAGATTACCAGTAAGTAATCAAACCATTACGTAAGGACTGTATCAAGGAAGACGGATAAGGAGGAAATGCATCATAAAAGAGGGGTAGAAGGAAGGAAAGATGGGGGATACAATGGGTATAGTTCATAAAGAAAGTAGCTTGACTCTGCATTTGCACTGGTTTACTGTAAATCATAAAATTTCAGAAGAAACTTTACATTATGAGTATACTGACCATCCTCCTACCAATATCCAGTCCTAAACACATCAACCTTTCCTGATTCCTTCTTGGGCATTTCTCTCCTGAAGGCACATTCAACTTTAGAAATTAGCTATATGACGATAAGAAAATGGAAGCTGGGCGAGGGGCTGGGAAATTGTGAGCCCTTCATGAGGGGTCTGATGAGGTCTCTGGGGGACACCAGAGTCTATGTACAATTTGTCACGGTGTAGGTACTCCTCAGACTCGGTGTGATGCAAACAAGGTCCACCTCCTGACACCACCAAGTCACCGATAAAAAACCACAGTGCATTGGAGTAATCAAGCGAGGGAAGGAAGGGGAAGGATCAGCAGGGACGGGATAACTGTAAAGAAAAATACACAGTGTTAATTATCACATTGTCTGTCTATTCTCATAAGGTCTCACTAAAACCAAAATGACCTAGCCTGCCCATAACTCATAAGGGCAGAACTAGTCCCAAGCCTGCCTATGTTCCATCAGTATCACCAATGGATGTCCCAAGCCAACTACGGCCACTAATAATCCCTTAAGGGTCTCACCGCCCTTCCTCCTAAACAATACTACAGTACGTATAAAGAAACAAACATGAGGAGAAAGAATAAGGTGAAGAAAATCTATTTTGTACTTCTTCCTATGATTCAGTTAACCCACTGAGCCTTTTGTTAATGTCACGTATATTTGAAGAAGTAACTCGTTCATATCTCAGTGAATGTTGACAAGAATTATTTGTCCCGGCTGTTTGGAATCCTGCAAACAGTAAATCTCATTCTGAATTGACGCCAACAAAAAGCCAAAAGATTATGTCTCATAGGATCGCCATTCCTTTATTATGGTACCTCAAAAAGTAAAGTGCTCCCATATATGACAGTCACTCACAACCTGGCCGTAAGGAATGCAGAAATAAAGAAAGGCGATAGCCTCCGGCAAGTAGCACAGCTTGCCGCTTACCACCTCTTTAGTACTTGGATTTCGAAAGGAGGAGCAGCTAGGAACTCCTTCTGCCGGTAAAAGGTCAGTTTCCAGGAGGGGGTCCTGATGAATCTCATTCCTCTTTTCCGGCCGCCGATGAATTCCCCCCTGGGGAACGCCGTCCGCTCCTACTTCGTTGAGGCTCCGACCTGCCTCATTAGCACAAATAACGCACACCCTTTCCAGGGCGCGCCGACTCTTACGCGATCTCTACCGCGCTGGGCTTCATGGGAGGTGTAGTCCCTAATGACTACAATCTCCCGATCGGCCCTGTAGGCGCCGGCTAGCACCTGACAGTACGCCCACCTCCAAAGCGCCTCCTAGGGCCAGGTTTAGTGGGATGACAAGCATGAAACCGTTGCACCGCCCTAGGGGCATGGACATTGCCTTCCGGCTCCCATGAATCCTCCTCGGCCTCATACCCCTTCCACGAAATCAAGTACCATAACTTACCCCCCCGTAGTTTGGAATCCAACACCTTGCGCACCTCATACTCCAGCTGCCCGTCTCTAACCACCGGAGGCACCGCCCGCCGGGTCGCTGACAGAGCTGGCTTCAAAAGGCTGCAATGAAACACCGGATGGATTCTTAAGGAAGCAGGTAAGTTGAGACGGTAAGCCACAGGGTTTATCTTGCGTACCACCTCATAAGGACCAATGTAACGAGGATGAAAGATGCTACGCATCTTAAAGCGTATATACTTGGTGGAAAGCCACACTCGATCCCCTGGCTGATACACCGGCCCCTCACGCCGATGTACATCACCCCATTTCTTATACTGTTCCTTGGCTTTATCCAAATTAAGTCGTATTTTTTTTTGCATGGATTGTAGGTTCTTAGCCATAGCATGGACAGTAGGTTGATCCGTGACATCACGAGGTATGATTATGGGCAACATCTCCGCGTGGAACCCTGTGTTAGCCCGAAAAGGAGACTCCCTTATCGAGCTATGCCAAGCATTGTTGTACGATAGTTCGGCCAGCCATAGCAATGACACCCACGATTCCTGGGCGTCCTTTGCATAGCACCTCAGATATTTCTTAAGGGTTTGGTTGAGGCGCTCCGTCTGGCCATCGGTTTGTGGGTGGAAACTGGTGGATAGGGCGGATTCAATGCGCAGAACCTTGCACCACATGCGCCAAAACCTAGCAACGAACTGGGGGCCTCTGTCTGAAATAATGGTTCTTGGTAAACCATGTAACCGCACCACTTGAGACAGAATTAGATGGGCGGTCTGACTTGCTGTAGGTAGGTTTCTACAAGGGAGAAAGTGACCCATCTTGGTAAGACTATCGATTACCACCATGATAGCATTGTACCCCTGATCCCTTGGCAATCCTACCACAAAATCCACGCTGATGGTTTGCCATGGTTTTTCCGGAGTGGGCAAAGGCATCAGCTTGCCCTGGCTCTTCGCGTTTTCTCCCTTGGATCGAGCACATATCTCACACCGAGCTACCCATGTCGCAACGTCCTTAGCCCAACCTTTCCACCTGAAATGTCGTTGAACTATTTGCGCAGTCTTGGTGTACCCTGGATGACCAGCTGTTACCGCATCATGACACCAATTGAAGGCTTGCATTCGAAGTTCAGGTGTTGGTAAATACAAACGATTACCTTGCAACGGTATTCCATGCTTAAGGGTACGGTCCTGACTTCCTTCGGCCCACTCCTTCCACTGAGCAGCAGACTTATGCTTAGAGACCTTTTCTAAGAAGTGAGATATATGAAGGGCACAAAGCACTTTTTCCGGTTGGATGATTGATTCATCAGGTCTTGAAGTGATGTTCCTCGCGTCCCTTTGTCTAGACAGTGAATCTGCCTTGCGATTGTCAACCCCAGGACGGAAGGTTACTACAAACTCATATTCTGAAAAGAACAGCATCCACCTCATTTGCCGCTGGGTAAGCTGTCTAGCCTCCTTCATATACTGCAGGTTTCGGTGATCAGTATATACCGTGACCGGGTGTTGGGCCCCCCAGAGATAGTGTCTCCATTCCTGAAATGCCTTCTTGATGGCTAGTAGTTCTTTTTCTGCCACCGTATAGTTGAGTTCCGCAGCAGATAGCTTCTTAGATAAAAACGCAACCGGATGAAGCTGTCCCGAGGTCTTGTTTCTTTGGGATAACACAGCCCCAATGGCTATATCCGAGGCATCTGCTTCGACTATAAAAGGTACTTCTGGCTGTGGATGCTGAAGTATAGGCGCTGAGCAGAAGGCCTGTTTTAAGAAGCAGAAGGCCTCCTCTGCCTCCTCTGACCAAACAAAAGACACACCCTTTCTTAGAAACCTTGTTATAGGTGACACAATGTGGGAAAAATGACAGATGAATCTTCTATAGTAATTGGAAAACCCCAGGAAGCATTGCACGTCTCTCACACTAGTGGGCACTGGCCACTCTTGAACCGCCTGTATTTTTCTTGTCGACATGCAGAACCCTTCCGGGCTTAAATCCACCCCCAAGAACTCAACCTTCTGTACATGGAACTCGCATTTGCTCATTTTGCAATAAAGATGGTGCTGTTGCAATGCCTGGAGTACTAGGGAAACATGTTCCATGTGCCGCTCTAGGGAGGTAGAATACACCAATATGTCATCTATATAAACGATCACAAAGTGGTCTACGTATTCTTTGAGAACATCGTTCAGAAAGTATTGGAAAGCCGCCGGGGCGTTACACAACCCGAACGGCATTACCAAGTATTCAAACAGGCCATAACGGGTCTTGAACGCCGTCTTCCATTCATCCCCTTCACGGATTCTGACCAGATGGTAAGCCCCTTTCAGATCCAACCTTGTATAGATAGTTGCCTCTTTCACCTGTTCCAATAACACAGGAATGAGGGGAAGAGGGTATCTATTCCTTATCGTGTTCTTGTTCAGCATTCGATAATCGATGCAGGTTCTCAACTCTTTATTCGCTTTCGCTATGAAAAAGAGTGGAGAAGCTGCCGGAGAACAAGATGGTCTAATGAACCCGATTTCCAGGAAACGGTCCAGATATCTTCGCAAATGTTTGGTTTCTGGGTCTGATAGAGCATATACCCTACAAGAAGGAAGGAGTGCTCCCGGAATCAGATCTATCTTGCAATCGTATATACGATGGGGTGGCAATGTCTCCGCCTGACCTTCGTCGAACAAATCCTTGAACTTGGCGTAAACAGAGGGCAATATCACCGCTTTCTCCACCACTGTGGCCAACTGTAACCCTTGAGCCAACGCTAACGCGGGGGGGTTATCATATAAGGAACAGACTTTCTCACTCCTCAAGGACTGAAAACTAACCGTCTTGGTTTGCCAATCGATAACAGGATTGCTTTTTCTTAGCCAGGGCATTCCCAAAATTATTTCATACTGAGGAGCCTCTATTATATCTAGCCTGATTATTTCTCTGCGTGCCGGAGATACTCCACTGAAAACCAACCCCACATCCTCAGTTTGTTCAGTAAGGGGTCCAGACTTCAGTGGTGTACCGTCAACTGCCAACACTATTTCGGGGTTCTTTCTTGGAATTCTCAGAAGTCCCAGTCTCTTAACCACCCCTTCATCTATGAAATTTCCCGTGGCTCCTGAGTCTATCATTGCCCACACAGGATGGGTTCGATCTTGGGACACCAGCTCTACGGATAACAAAAGGTGTGACGCCTTTTCTTCTTGTGGCAAGAGGGTTAAAGAAGTCAACCGGAACCCCGATAGGGGTTCTATAAAGGGCAAATCCTCTTTCTCTGATATCTTCCCTGACGTCACCGCTGCCTTTTGAGTGGGGGAGTAGGAGAACCTTTTTCTTGGTTTTTGGGGACACTCTCTCACATAATGACCCTTCCTGCCGCAAATCATGCACAACCCCTGTACCCTCCTACTCTCTTTTTCGGCCCTTGACAGAGGTGCCCTAACGGCTCCCACTTCCATAGGTTCCCCGCATAAATCATGGGAATTAGGAACTGGTCGCCCCTCCCTTTCTGGAATGACCGGCCGCCTATCACCCGCTCTACGCTCTCCCCTTCTCTCTGCTAGCCGATGATTCAATCTCAAGGTAAGATTCACAAGTTCAGTACACGTGGAAGGCTGTGGATCTATTTGGGCTAGGATATCCTTCATGTCGTCTCTTAATCCTTGATAATAGAGAGACATTCTCTTCTCCTCTGGCCACTCTGATTCCGCCACCAGTCTATTGAAGGTCGTAAGATAAGTAACCAGGTCAGACCTCCCCTGTCTCAGTTCCAGCAATTCTCTATCAGCACTAAAGGTGGTTGTTCTGTGATCAAACACCTTCTCAAAGGCCGACCGAAAGGCATTCCAATCCGATAATAATGGGTCATCGTTTCTAACTAACGGCACTGCCCAGTTAGCTGCATCTCCCGAGAGATAAGAAATAGCGAACATTACCCTGGAAAGGTTAGAGGGAAAAGATGCCGGTCTACATGAGAATTGAAGAGACAACTGCGTTAAAAAAGCCTGAACTTTCCTGGGGTCCCCTGAAAACCGTTCCGGACTGGCCAAAGGAATTGGAGGGGAGACGTTCACGGTTATCTGCGGTGTAGATGCTGAGGCATCGAAGGGATTCCTAGTAAGCCTTTCTACCTTGTCCCTTAGGGCCGCTGCCTCCACCCTAGAATCTGCCAACTCTTGCTGCACTACCACTAACGCCTGTAATACATCATCCATAGATGCCATCTTTGCATTACACCGAGCAGGAGGAGTATTATTCGTGGGTGCGTTATTCTGTCACGGTGTAGGTACTCCTCAGACTCGGTGTGATGCAAACAAGGTCCACCTCCTGACACCACCAAGTCACCGATAAAAAACCACAGTGCATTGGAGTAATCAAGCGAGGGAAGGAAGGGGAAGGATCAGCAGGGACGGGATAACTGTAAAGAAAAATACACAGTGTTAATTATCACATTGTCTGTCTATTCTCATAAGGTCTCACTAAAACCAAAACGACCTAGCCTGCCCATAACTCATAAGGGCAGAACTAGTCCCAAGCCTGCCTATGTTCCATCAGTATCACCAATGGATGTCCCAAGCCAACTACGGCCACTAATAATCCCTTAAGGGTCTCACCGCCCTTCCTCCTAAACAATACTACAATACGTATAAAGAAACAAACATGAGGAGAAAGAATAAGGTGAAGAAAATCTATTTTGTACTTCTTCCTATGATTCAGTTAACCCACTGAGCCTTTTGTTAATGTCACGTATATTTGAAGAAGTAACTCGTTCATATCTCAGTGAATGTTGACAAGAATTATTTGTCCCGGCTGTTTGGAATCCTGCAAACAGTAAATCTCATTCTGAATTGCCGCCAACAAAAAGCCAAAAGATTATGTCTCATAGGATCGCCATTCCTTTATTATGGTACCTCAAAAAGTAAAGTGCTCCCATATATGACAGTCACTCACAACCTGGCCGTAAGGAATGCAGAAATAAAGAAAGGCGATAGCCTCCGGCAAGTAGCACAGCTTGCCGCTTACCACCTCTTTAGTACTTGGATTTCGAAAGGAGGAGCAGCTAGGAACTCCTTCTGCCGGTAAAAGGTCAGTTTCCAGGAGGGGGTCCTGATGAATCTCATTCCTCTTTTCCGGCCGCCGATGAATTCCCCCCTGGGGAACGCCGTCCGCTCCTACTTCGTTGAGGCTCCGACCTGCCTCATTAGCACAAATAACGCACACCCTTTCCAGGGCGCGCCGACTCTTACGCGATCTCTACCGCGCTGGGCTTCATGGGAGGTGTAGTCCCTAATGACTACAATCTCCCGATCGGCCCTGTAGGCGCCGGCTAGCACCTGACACAATTATATCAAATTATTGTTAACATTCCCCAGGTGAAGAACCGCATGTAGAGCATGTCTTTACAGATGAAGGGTATCTACAGAACAAATGCAAACCCAATATAATAAGGGTCTGAGTTTCGCCATAGAATCCACACTACAGAGGTACTCAATGGAAGTCTGAGTAAGCATTTAAGGAACCAGTTCTCTGGGCCAGTCCCATGACCCCACATTGCAGACTCACCAAGAGCAATGGCTTGGGCTTGCAACCTGGACACGTCTAATGCAGAGAAAATAGTCTGTGAGTCAGTCTTAATAGCAAATGACTGTCTGCATCAAGATCGGATTACCCTAGTCAATATGTTGAATTCATTTGAGTTTAGAAGCCACCCGTAAACACTGGTCACTGGTAATCAAACCCTTTTAAGCATAACACTATCCAAAACAATTTAGTGCGGATTGGATGCAAGATTAAAGGCCATTAACTTGACAGCAGTGCACTCCCTTCAGTGCGCATGTCTCTTCGGCCGGCTGTCTCGGGCCGGCCAAACACACATGCGCACTGTGCTCTTTCTAGCCCGGCACTGTGTTGCCGGGCTGGAGAGAAAAGGCACAGGCTCCTAGTCTGCCTGGAAGCGCCCTGGCTGAGCACTCCACCCAATCCTAATGCTGCTTTGAGCAGTGTCAGGATTGGCCGCAGGATGGGAGCTTATGCTACCTGCTAAGGAGACAGAGGAGTGGCACGGCGTACAGGTAAGTTTTTTTCTTTTTTCTTTTTATTTTCATGTTACTCCTCCCCCCACCCCTGCCCGCTGCGCGCTGCCCGGCCACTTTTAAACCCCACAAGCTGAGACTGAAACTTGATCCTTTCAGTATTAATAGGTAGGCACAACTTGCTGCAAAAATCTGAAAACTGCATCATCGAGGGCCCAGAAATCAGAAAGTCATCATCAGCAAATAAAAGGGTACATATTTTTTCTCCAGATAGCCTATGGACTTCATTAATACATTAGTGCAAGTAGCAAACCACTCTATTTATTAAAAAGAACAAAGGAGTGGGCACCAAAATGCACTCCTGTCAGATGCCTTCTGCAGTCTCCCCTCCATACCAGAACGCAATCTAGGGGACCAGGGACTTTTACAGCCTGAAACGCAGCATTTATGTCCAATAGCTTAATTCTTTATGCTTTTCTACAACAGAACATAAACAAGCATAAAACGAAAAAAATTAAAGAGGGCTAAAAACAGTTTAAAGAATAGAAATGTCATACAATTTAGCATCCCGACTACAGGGAAAATATTGTGTACAGTTAACAAACAATGAGAATTGTAAAACGTATATACATGTGACACAACTAAATAAGAAATGAAGGTAAATCGAGGCATTATGTGAAAGCTTCTTAATTACAAGGTAGTGTGTAATCGTAATCAGGCCCTAAGTATTTGTCTACTTTTTCCCAAATTTGATGTGAGAAGGGCAGCCACTGGGAGTTGGATAAAGGGATGATGGCAGCGCTCCTGACTGAGTGAAGGATTCACAATTGCATAGAATTTAATGCATAATGTAAACATGTGATCAATTAAATAAAGGTCTGCTCGCTTTTGGTTGCGATAAGATGAGTGTTATGTAAGCCTGAAGAAATTGATCCCTAGTCTATTAATATTGGGTTTTGGAGAACCTTAGAAATTGTATGCTTGATTTTCCTTCAGAAATTATATAGACGACTTTAGTCGACCAGCAAGTGTTTTATATCCCCAATCAGCTTCTTGCAGTTCCAAAAGCTTCTTAAGTGCAATTTGTGTAATGTACTATGCATTCAGATTACTCTGTGGGAGAGAATGAATTTAGCTTGCTCTCAAGAAGGCGTGATCTTGTTCTTGAAGGAGGACGAACACATTCTGCTCCTGATAGCAAAATAGTCAAAGTCTTATTTTGGTAAAATTCTGTCGCCCAATGCCTTTTAACTACTTTTAACTATTTTACATGATTTTGAGCAAATGGTATTATAGATTTTAGAGAATGTCCAATTTATTTGTTTTAGATACTAGAGATGGAAATGAGAAGTTCTCATTTAGATTATGTAGCTCAGATAAGGCCACGTTTAATTTTACAAATGTATAAAGTTCTTTGCTTTCTACCTTAAACAAATGTTGCAGGTTGGGGAATGATCTGCATCTTTTAAGGAGCCCAAGTCATAATTATAAAATATTTTCTAATTTGGCCATTGTCTCCAGAAGATTTGGGTACCCTCGATCTTTATTTTTTGTTTAACCAGAGAGAGTGGGGCAAGGCTGGAGTTGAACATTTTGGGGCCTATTCACAAATTGCATTTTGCAGGACATTTAGTAGTACTACAGTAGCACTACTAAAGTACTTCAAAATGCTATTAAAAAACCTACAAGTGTAACTCTCCACTTCCACGTGTAGGAAAGTACCATCTTCCGTGGCATGTTACCCCCATTTTTCACATGTATGTCAGTATGTTTTTGCCTGTCTCACTGGGATCCTGCTGGTCAGGACCCCAGTGCTCATAGTTTGTGGCCTAATGTGTATGCCTGTGTAGTGCCTAACTGTGTCACTGAGACTCTGCTGACCAGAACCTCAGTGCTTATGCTCTCTCTGCTTTTAAATCTGTCACTGTAGGCCAGTGACTTCATTTATCAATTTCAATTGGCATACTGGACCCCCCTTATAAGTCCCTAGTATATGGTACCTAGTTACCCACGGCATTGGGCTTCCAGGACATCCATATGGGCTGCAGCATTTCTTTTGCCACCCATAGGGAGCTCAGACAAACCCTTACACAGGACTGCCACTGAAGCCTGCGTGAAATTGTGCACACACTATTTCACAGCCATTTTCACTGCACTTAAGTAGCTTATAAGTAACCTATATGTCTAACCTTCACTTTCTGAAGTTTAGGTGCAAAGTTACTAAGTGTGAGGGCACCCTTGCACTAGCAAAGGTGCCCCCACATAGTTCAGGGCCATTCCCCGGACTTTGTGAGTGCGGGGACGCCATTACATGCGTGCACTACATATAGGTTAATACCTATATGTAGCTTCACAATGGTAACTCCGAATATATCCATGTAACATGTCTAAGATCATGGAATTGTCCCCCCATTCCAAATCTGGTATTGGGGAGCCAATTCCATGCATCCTGGGGGCCCCACCATGGACCCCCAGTACTGCCAAACCAGCTCTGAGGCTTTCACTGCAGCTACAGCTGCTGCCATCTCACAGACAGGGTTCTGCCCTCCTGGGGTCTGGCCAGCCTAGTCCCAGGAAGGCAGAACAAAGCATTACCTCTGAGAGCAGGGTGTTACACCCTCTCCCAAGGTGACGACTGGTACCCTGGGACTCCTCTCACGGCAACAAGCGTGCTCCTAAGGACATAGAGGGTGGACATCATCGACATAGACTGTCCTGAGGTCCTGCTGATGCAATTTGTAGGAGGTAAGACCTTGCCTCTCCCGAGAACGGCAGTACCCCTGTGTATTGTGTCTTCTTCGCCTCCTGAGGCCTCTGTGTACTCTTTGCAAAATTCCTTCATGCAAACCCTAGCCCAGGTCCCCAGCACCCCACCCTGTGACGCTCAACTTAATGAGTTGTTCTCTAGCGGCATGGGACCTTCTTTTGTTGTGCTGCATCAACCGTGTTTTGCACCTCCTTTGAACCCAGATCCTGCGGATTCTGGGGGTGCTGGCTGGCATCCTGAGGGCTTTCTAAAGTGCCGAGAGCCCCCTCTTCCTCCTCACACAGAGTTGAGGTTCCAAGGTCCCTCCTGGGTCAATCCAGTGCCATTTTAATGAAAAATGCACTTTTGTTGTAGCCAAGGCTTGTTGGTGCCTTCCAACATGAAATCTCATCTGCAACGATCTTCATGCCATGGGACATCTTTTGCATTATACCGGAACCCACTGGCATCTTCCTAGGGTGCATTTCTGCAGTCTTTTACTAACTGGGGACTCTTCTTTTGCACCCTCTTCTGGGTTGGCAGGGGCTCCTGTCCTTCCTGGGACTTCTTTCGACTTCTGGACTCGGCCCCCTTCCTTTTCAGGTCTTCAGGTCCAATAGTCCAGCAGTTGTTCTTTGCAGACTTGGTTGACTGCTGCAAAATCCCAAAAACGAGGTGTAGTGTGTCCTAAGGAAACTTGCAGTACTTTACTCCTGCTTTTCTGGGCTCCGGGGTGAGGTAATTTACTTACCTTTATTGTATTCTTACTCTCCCAGCAATTCTGCACACACTACACTTGTCTGGGGGGAATTCGTGATTCACATTCCACTTTTTTAGTATATGGTTTGTGTTGCCCCTAGACCTATTTTCTCTCATTGTATTCTATAGGATTTCCTACTGTCTAGTGTATATATTGTGTATAATACTTATCTCCAGAAGGAGTATTGTCTCTAAGATATTTTTGGTACTGTGTCACCCAAATAAATACCTTTATTTTCTGGTAACACTGAGTATTGTCTTTACTTGTGTATAAGTACTGTGTAACTATAAGTGGTATTGCATGAGCTTTGCATGTCTCCTAGTTCAGCCTAAGTTGCTCTGCTATAGCTACCTTTATCAACCTAAGCTGCTAGGACACTACTTCATTCACTAACAAGGGATAACTGGACCTGGTGTAAGGTGTAAGTACCCACTACAAACCAGGCCAGCCTCCTACACCACTCCTCCTATCTTTTCTTTATGGAGATACTCACACATGTAAGTATACTACTCAGTAGTAAATGTGGGAGGGACGAGGGGAGTGGCAGAAAATGGGGACTTAATTAATATTAAATGGGAAGGGCTTCTGGAGGAGTACAGAAGGGTTTATGGAGGGTTGGGGAAGGCCATAGAGACCGATGTGTACCCACCCACAAAATAATAAACCCATTGTTATTCATAAACTGCACTTCTAAAATCACTATAGCCAAAAAGGGCCCAAACCATTAGTATTATTTTTTAACTATTTTAAATAATTTACTTTAATTTTATATCCTATGGGTTTTACTTTAAGTCCTTAGCTCCATTATTTTCTAAGGGAGGGAGTTGCAGTATCAGTGATTGGCCAAGTGTGATGGTGTACATACGACTGTTTCTTTTTTGCAGTTGTAACCTACAGTTGTAAAGTCGGCTCTATCTCATGCTTTGGGGGTGATGACGTTTTAGCCTTCACTTGCCAGTAACTTCACACACTGCAAATAGCCTAAAATAGTGAAGTTTTTGAATGTAACTAAAGCATTGTATGGTAGCGTATTGTAATTTACAGACAGAATATTTTCCATTGGAATAGCCCGTAACTTTGCACTGACATACAGTGTTACTAATACAACTATATTGAATACAAATGATAATGTGAGGAAATAGGGTGCATGTGAATATTTATCATTAGTGCTTCACCAAGTAAAGTGTCTTTATTTGTGTTGATCCTATTAAAATCTCAATTTTCCTCACGCTTCAGAATTATAAAAAAATGTGCTTTATATTTACTTTCCTGACTGGTGAATGTATACAGTTCAGTTACATGTATTTACATGTTGTTTTGTGTAGCAAAAAAAAGACATCCCACAGCCTTTCCTTTCACGCTCCCTGTACTCCAGCAAGTTTGTTACTTAATTAATTTAAAAAACGCCTCTCATTTTGTAGTTAGAGAAGGAAAAGTAAACACCAATCCCCATTTTAAAAGAATAAGCAACAATTTGTCAGAAGACATAGCCTGACATTTGACCTCTGTGTTTGAAGCACGAGCAAATGTGACAAGATAAACACACAATTTAACCCCTTAAATGCGGGCGACGGCCACTGCCCGACGCCCGCACTACCTCCCTGGTGCGGGTCACAACCAGTGGCCGACACCAGGGAGGGTGTTAATAAATCCTCGGGTGCGTTGCACCCGAGGATTTTTTTTTTTTTTTTTACTTTTCCCGGGAGACATGGTAGCTTCCGTGTCTCCCCCCTGCCCCCCACCCGCCCCTTTGTGATGTGAGCGCGCCGCGAGGCGCGCTGACGTTACAAAGTTGTTTTCCCCATCGAAGCACGAAGCAGCCTTGCGGCCGCTTCCTGCTTCGATGGGGAAAACGGCCTTCCCCACGTTCGGGAAGGCCTCGTAAGAAAGGGGAGAGTCTCCCCTTTCTTACGAGGCCTTCCTGAAAGTGTTTCCTGGCCCCCGGTCGCAGCTGTGCTTTGACACTTTCAGGTTTCCTGGCCCCCCGATCGCAGCACAGCTGCGATCGGGGTGCCAGGAAACACTTTCAAAAGGACTCGTAAGAAAGGGGAGACTCTCCTCTTTCTTACGAGGCCTTCTGAAACTGTGATCGGGGGCCAGGAAACAGTTTCAGAAGGCCTCGTAAGAAAGGGGAGAGTCTCCCCTTTCTTACGAGGCCTTCTGAAAGTGTTTCCTGGCCCCCGATCGCAGCACAGCTGTGATCGGGGGCCAGGAAACACCACTAGACGCCAGGGATTTCACTTTGGGGGGGCGGCCCCGTCTGAAAACGGGCCACGCCCCCCAGGGGCATATTTTTTTATTTAAAAAAAGGTAGGGGCCCCCTGGGGGGGGGCGCGATCGCGCCCCCCCCGGGGAAATATTTTTTTCTCCCCAAAAATATAATACAAAAATAAAAAATAAAATGACAGGGGGTCGCCCATGGGCAGGGTGACTCCCTGTGGGGGCAATATTTTTGTTTAGATGTTGTAGGGTTTGGCCCCCAGGGAAACCATACAACAACTAAAAAAAATAGATCTATATATAGATCTATATATATATATCTATGTACATGGATATATCTATGTACATGGATATATCTATAGATGTATCTATCTACATGGATATATCTATAGATATATCTATGTAGATAGATATATATATATATATAGAGGTAGATCTATATATATCAATCAAAGAGATTTATAAAGCGCGCTACTCCCCCGTGGGTCTCAAGGCGCTGGGGGGGGGGGGACAGGGGGAGGGAAAGGGGCTGGGAGGTTCATTGTTCGAAAAGCCAGGTTTTGAGGCCCTTCCTGAAAAGAAGTAGGTTTTGGGTCTTGCGAAGGTGGGTTGTGAGGGCGTTTCAGGTTTTGGGTGCAAGGTAGGAGAAGGATCTACCCCCGGTGGTGGTGTGTTTGATGCGGGGGACAGAGGCGCGAGAGAGGTCAGCTGAACGGACGTTTCGTGTGGGGGTGTGGAAGGTGACTCTCGTTGAGGTAGGCAGGGCCTGTGTTGTGGAGTGATTTGTGTGCGAGGATGAGGATCTTGAAGGTGATCCTTTTGTCAATGGGGAGCCAGTGGAGGGATTTGAGGTGTGGAGAGATGTGTTTGTGTCGGGGGAGGTCAAGGATGAGTCGTGCTGCTGAGTTCTGGATGCGTGTAGTTTGCGCTTGAGTTTTAGAGTGGTGCCGGCATAGAGGGCGTTTCCGTAATCAAGCCTGCTGCTGATGAGTGCGTGAGTGACAGTTTTTCTGGTCTCTGTGGGCATCCATTTGAATGTTTTTCAGTATACGGAGTGTGTTGAAGCATGAGGAGGTGAGAGCGTTGATTTGTTGGGTCATCGAGAGGGAGGAGTCTAGGATGATGCTGAGGTTGCGTGCGTGGTTGGCGGGGGTGGGTGCAGGGCCTAGCATGGTGGGCCACCATGAGGGGTCCCAGGTGTTTTTGTGTGGGCCAAAGATGATTATTTCGGTTTTGCTTGAGTTGAGTTTCAGGTGGTTGGCTGTCATATATATATCACTTTTGTCAATATGTGTGTGGTTTCCCTGGGGGGAAAAGGGTCCGACTTGTCTAGTGGCAGTTTTAGTGCCATAAAGAAGCACAGAAGGTTTATATGCCTACTGCAAAGAGCAAATCTGTATTTTATGTAAATAGCTGAGGACATTAGTAAAGTCAGCCATTACCTGCGCTATAATACCAATGAAATGTATGTGCGGGGTGGAGGGCGGCTATGGAGAGATGAAGGGCACTTTTGCTGGGTGGTAATGAGGGAATCCGAGGAGGAGGGAGTGGGAGCACCAATAATGATTGTTGGACTGGGCGCAGGAGGTGCTAAAGACTGTGACGAATGGTATGTGACAAGGTGTTTTTTGAGTGTCTTGAAAGTACGTGCTGATTGAGGGAAGAAGCGCAGGTAAGGTGGCCTCTACTGTTGCACGTATCTCACACACACCATCGATTTTGTGACTGTCTACGTAGGCTAGTGTTTTAGAGCAACAGTTTAGCCAATAGAAGTGATGGCATCTTGATGGATGACTGCTGCCTGCACTCGGGTTATAGAGGACCGCTCTGACATAGGATCAGAGACTGAGACATCAGATACTGAGACAGCATCTGAGGGATAGGACAATGGCGCAGACTCTGGGAGTGATTTTTCAGTCAGAGGAGTCCCATTCGATAACTCCTCTTCCAGTACATTATGAGGGAGGTGATGAGGACAGTCCTGCTGTCCCTTCGCAAGCTGTTTGTGCAACTGGGTAATAGTGGGTTAGGCCAACCCAGAGAGCAGGTGAATGCGGCGGCAAGCAGAGAGAGAGAGAGAGAGAGTGCTCTCTTGGGAGCTCCCCAATTTAGTTCAGCCCCAAATTCCACCACCCAAATCATATTGTGGAGACATCAAAATTATCTATGGCAAAACAAACTGGTTTTGTAAGGCAGGCACCTGTGTTTTGGTCCTGGATTCGGCAGCCATATAGAGAAACACACTAAACCCAAACATTTCTGGAAACTAGACATTCGGGAGAGTCCACAGAGGTGTGACTTGTGTGGATTCCCCAAAGTTTTCTTACCCAGAATACATTGCAAAGCTGAAATGTTGAAAAAAAACTCAATTTTTCTCACATTTCTGTCAGACAAACTACAGGAATATGCTGGGATCCACAACATTCCTACCACCCAGTGACTCCTCACCTGTCCTGATAAAAACACTACCACACTTGAGTGCCTACACCTAGTGCCTGTGTCAGGAATGGATCACCCCAGGGTCAACAGCTGCCTCACGTAAGGACCAACATTGACCGTTGTGTGATCTATTCCTGTCGCAGGCACCAGGCCTAACCACACAAGTGAGGTATCATATTTATCGGGAGACTTGGGGGAACGCTGGGTGGAAGGAAATTTGTGGCTCCTCTCAGATTCCAGAACTTTCTGTCACCGAAATGTGAGGAAAACGTGTTATTTTAGCCACATTTTGAGGTTTGCAAAGGATTCTGGGTAACAGAACCTGGTCAGAGCCCCACAAGCCACCTCATCTGGGATTCCCCTGGGTTTCTAGTTTTCAAAAATGTGTTGGTTTGCTAGGTTTCCCCAGGTGCCAGCTGAGCTAGAGGCCAAAATCCACAGGTAGGCACTGTTTTCTATGAAAAAATGTGATGTGTCCACGTTGTGTTTTGGGGCATTTCCTGTCGCGGGCGCTAGGCCTACCCACACAAGTGAGGTATCATTTTTATCGGGAGACTTGGGGAAACGCTGGGTGGAAGGAAATTTGTGGCTCTTCTCAGATTCCCGAACTTTCTGTCACCGAAATGTGAGGAAAACTTGTTTTTTAGCCACTTTTTGAGGTTTGCAAAGGATTCTGGGTAACAGAACCTGGTCAGAGCCCCACAAGTCACCCCATCTCGGATTCCCCTAGGTCTCTAGTTTTCATAAATGCACAGGTTTGGTAGGTTTCCCTATGTGCCGACTGAGCTAGAGGCCAAAATCTACAGGTAGGCACTTTGCAAAAAACAGCTCTGTATTTTGTCAAAAAATGGGATGTGTCCACGTTGTGTTTTGGGGCATTTCCTGTCGCGGGCGCTAGGCCTACCCACACAAGTGAGGTATCATTTTTATCGGGAGACTTGGGGGAACGCTGGGTGGAAGGAAATTTGTTGTCGCGCCGCACCACACGGCGCGAGCCGAGCATTCGGCTCGCACCGCACAGCGCGCCCCGAGCCTTCTGTGCACCTCACGAGGCCCGAGATTTTGCTTGGGGCCTCGCTCTGCTTTTCCTTGCGTTCCTGGTGCCCCCTGACCCTTCCTTACCTGTTCTTTTTTCTTCCTTTCTTCTTTTCTTCTTGGGGCATTTTTGTTGTACTTTCTTTATGTTTTTTCCCACTTCCCATGTTACCTTTCTCTTCCCAGCATTCCTTGTTCCTTATTCTCTATGGTTCCTACTCTATTCTGTTCTATGTACTTTTCCCTATCTAAGATGGTGTCCTTTTACTTCCTGTTGGTCATTTCCTGTTTCTTGGTATTTAGGGTTCTGTTTTCTTCCTTTCTTTGCGCTGCAACACTTTCTGCTCTGATTGTGTCTTCGCTCCTGATTCTTTGCCTTCGGTTCTGAATCTCGTCTAAAGTTGCGTTTACCTGCATTTTGTTTCTTTTTGATTCCTGTTTTTTTTTTTGTTCTTGTTTCAGGAATCTACTGTTTGGAGGTTTTTTCCCCTTTTCAGGGTTTTTTTCACTCTGGCGCTATTTCTGAAGGGCACGGTCTGTTCTTGGCGTTACCATTGCCTACAGCACCGTGGCTACTAGAAAGAGTCGCCCCTTTCTGGGCCAAAGCCGAACACTCAAGACCCACGCCACTCGGTCTGCGGATTCCAGGCGTAAGCAGCACGTGAGTCGTGAAATTTGTGGCAGATTCCAGAACTTTCTGTCACCAAAATGTGAGGAAAACTTGTTTTTTTAGCCACTTTTTGAGGTTTGCAAAGGATTCTGGGTAACAGAACCTGGTCAGAGCCCCATAAGTCACCCCATCTTGGATTCCTCTAGGTCTCTAGTTTTGAAAAATGCACAGGTTTGGTAGGTTTCCCTATGTGCCGGCTGAGCTAGAGGCCAAAATCTACAGGTAGGCACTTTGCAAAAAACAGCTCTGTATTTTGTCAAAAAATGGGATGTGTCCACGTTGTGTTTTGGGGCATTTCCTGTTGCGGGCGCTAGGCCTACCCACACAAGTGAGGTATCATTTTTGTTGGGAGACTTGGGGGAACATAGAGTAGCAAAACAAGTGTTATTGCCCCTTATCTTTCTCTACATTTTTTCCTTCCAAATATAAGAGACTGTGTAAAAAAGACGTCTATTTGAGAAATGCCCTGCAATTCACATGCTAGTATGGGCACCTCGGAATTCAGAGATGTGCAAATAACCACTGCTCCTCAAAACCTTATCTTGATCCCATTTTGGAAATGCAAAGGTTTTCTTGATACCTCTTTTTCACTCTTCATATTTCAGCAAATTAATTGCTGTATACCCAGTATAGAATGAAAACCAACTGCAGGGTGCAGCTCATTTATTGGCTCTGGGTACCTAGGGTTCTTGATGAACCTACAAGCCCTTTATATCCCCGCAACCAGAAGAGTCCAGCAGACAAAACGGTATATTGCTTTCAGAAATCTGACTTCGCAGGAAAAAGTTACAGAGTAAACCATAAAGAAAAATGGCTGTTGTTTTCAGCTCAATTTCAATATTTTTTTATTTCAGCTGTTATTTTCTGTAGGAAAACCTTGTAGGATCTACACAAATGACCCCTTGCTGAATTCAGAATTTTGTCTAGTTTTCAGAAATGTTTAGCTTTCCGGGATCCAGCATTGGTTTTACACCCATTCCTGTCACTAACTGGAAGGAGGTTGAAAGCACCAAAAATAGTAAAAATGGGGTATGTCCCAGTAAAATGCCAACTTTGCGTTGGAAAATGTGGTTTTCTGATTCAAGTCTGCCCGTTCCTGAAAGGTGGGAAGATAGTGATTTCAGCACCAGAAACCCTTTGTTGATGGCATTTTCAGGGAAAAAAACACAAGCCTTCTTCGGCAGCCCTTTTTCCCATTTTTTTGGAAAAAACGAAATTTTCACTGTATTTTGGCTATTTTCTTGGTCTCCTCCAGGGGAAACCACAAACTCTGGGTACCATTAGAATCCCTAGGATGTTGGAAAAAAAGGACGCAAATTTGGCGTGGATAGCTTATGTGGACAAAAAGTTATGAAGGCCTAAGCGCGAACTACCCCAAATAGCCAAAAAAGGGCTCAGCACTGGGGGGGGAAAAGGCCCAGCAGCTAAGAGGTTAAAAGCATCTTTATTTTTTTTTCAGACTTCCCAACCCACCAAAAACCGTCTCACAACCCACGAGTGGGCTGCAACCCACAGTATGGCAAATGCTGGTTTAGAGGAATGGTGATCCTCTCACAAAATAGTGGATGCACTATTCTGCCAAGCTCCATGTACCCCTACCCTATTAGAGAGTATGGGAAATGTCTGTTTTCTGATAGCAGAGTCTTAATTGGTTCTGCCTTTGGAAACCTTTCACTTGACAGCTAGTCTGTTACAGATCCTTAAGGTTACAGTGAGGGTTATTCGTCTTGTTTAGAGCATGCCCATCATCACTCACATTCCACAACCGTGACTGCAATGTGAAACATGGGTGTCCCAGGTGGGGAAATTGTACATTGGCTCCAAACTGTAGGGTGGAACGTTCCTGTGCCTCAGGCTATTGGTGTTTTGCTGTGTAAGAACAAACACCCACTGTGGGAGTTTGTTCTTGTAGAACAAAATATCTAGGCAAGTAGAAGCATCCAACATGGCACCCATTTGGCAAGTTTGTTCTTGTAGAACAAAATACTTAGGCAAGTAGGAGCATCCAACATGGCACCCACTTGGCAAAGGATCTGTGCCTTAAGAGGAGCTGCTCTACCACTGCCTCCACTATATGCACAGAGAAGCCAACCTGACTGGCAAAGATCTCTAAATTCAGTGGGCTGTCCTGTAGCAGAGGAGCGAAAGCCATCACCTCCGCATATCTTGTGGGTTGGTTGTTATAGTGTTAATAACTCGTCCTAATTTAAATATTGGGGGTCAGGTTAATCAGTCACAATGGTGGAGGATACCCCGCCTGCTAAAATATAAATCCCATATCTAAATAAGGCCCTTTGTCAGGTCTTTAAGAGAAAATTGGGCCTTGTATTAATTTTTAGGTCTCTCTTCCAGGATCTTATTTAGGACAAAGTATCAGTCCTCAAAACCTAACATAATGTAGTCATTGTAACTACAACACAAACCGTTTTCATAGGTGAAACTAGGTGCATGGTCAGAAGTAGTTCAACCATCAGAAGCCAATGCAACAGCTGGCGAGAGGCTAAATAGCATGATACAGTATACAGTGTTTCAAAGCAGCAATGGCTAGAGTAGGAATGCCTCATGATTTATCTTTGTTATTCTGCAAGTCTGATAGGAAACTGAAGAGTTCAAATGTAGTATTAAAATTGCCCACCACCATCTGTTATTGTTGACCTTCGAAAACAATTCATCTAGCAAGGTCAAAATGGGAGATTATATATTGAATCAAATTCCCCTGTTTAATACATTAAAAGGTTTGAAAACCAAGTCAGTAGGCAGTCTCTAATTTCAGGATCAACTAAATTTAGAAGAATGTAATTAAAAGGCTCCAATTTAGCAATAACATGTTTCAGACTGAGATTAATAAAGCATTCCAACCATATTATGAGTGGCTGTATGGGTGGAACAAGGACTGTACAGATCAGGAACTAATCGTAACCTGTCCAAAATTGTACTTCCTATGGTGTCCCCAGAAGTCACAAAGCCTTTGGATAAGTAGACTAATATGGCAGGACTTAGAAAGGCAATGAAAGATAAGACTCTTGGAAAAACTCCAGGGTCTGGTTGACACCCGGAAGAGTTTTAATCTCTTTACAATGGGGTTCTTGTCCCTGTGCTGACTGAGGTGTATAATGAGGCCCCATGGCAGAGGATGCTCCCTCTTTCCTGAGTAAAGTGTTGGTGGTGGCACTGTGTAATCAAGGGAGAAAGCCCCAAGATGTGACTTCCTACCTCCCACTTTCCATTTTAAACTTGGATTATAAAGTGCTCAGTAAAACATTTGCAAGTAGATTATGATCCATCATGTCCCATCTAATCCGTCCGGACCAATGTGGGTTAATTCCTGCATTTTAATACAGCAATGAATATCAGAAGGCTCCTTGAAACCCTGGGCGATTCGTCTAACCTTCCTCCTCGCAGCTATTATGGCTGTAGATATTAAAAAAGACTAGGACACCCTGAACTGGCGGTATCTTGAGTAGATTATGAAAAAAATGAGACTGGGGACCAGATTTTCGAAGTGGATCGTGTTGCTTAATAATAAGGCCACAGGTAGAGTCAAAACTGGTAAAGCAATAACGGACACATATTGAGTAAGGAGGGGAACAAGTCAGGGTTGTCCCCTATCTTCATTGCATGAAATGGGAGCATGATATGGGATGGACTCACTTTTGCAGGTAACACTGATCGGCATGCAACACATTTAATCTTCCTTTTTGCAGATGTCCTAATCTTTTATGTGACAGACATAAAAGCACCCATGAATCAAATAATTAAAGCGCTGGATGCCTTTGATGAAATATCTGGCCTTGGAGTAAATTGCAGTAAGAGTAGTATATTGCCGATTCACTCAGATATAAGGATGGATGTACTCCCATACATTATCTGGGATATAAAACGGGAGGCCACCGCATTGTGGTACTTCGGGACTCAGACACATTGATCGGAGACTGAGCTGAAGGAAGGCAATTTCTGGAATTTGTTGGTCTCGACTAGAACAAATTTGCTTTTTGGAACTCCTTGCCAAATCAATAGCGATAGGGTGGCCATTTCTAACATGGGAATCCAGCCATGCCTGCTCTATCATTTTGTAACCCTCCCAATCAGAATCTTGAGAGATGTGTTCAGAGACTTGGACAAGATGTTATTAGACCGTATATGGGGACATGGACAGTGTAAAGTGGTGCTTGAAAGCTTAAACCCCCCACCGAGGAAGTGGGCCTTGCTGCCCAGGATTATAAACTGTATTAATTTGCAGCGCAGTTGAAATGGGTAGCGATTTGGATATACAATATAATGGAATAGAGAGCGGGGCCCAAGAGCAACATACCCTCTCGCTTGGGAATATTTTGTGTTCTCATGAGAACTAAACAAAATGAGCAGGAAGGAGTGAAAGGGTTTACAGCAATTGATTATTGTTGTGGTAGAAGCTTGCAGAGAACCAACACCTGAATACTGTTTGCTTCGGCTATTCCGTGTCTTTGGAAAGTGCAGACAAAGGCCTATTGGGAAGGACTGGGCATCTGGAAGGAGCCAGGAGTCACTACAGTGGGAGATCTCTTGAGGACGGAATAGCCCACACATTCACTCATATGAACTCCCTTGTACCCAATTCCTATTATTTGCATTGATATTTTCGATGCTCCATAAGACATGGAAGATCAACAGGGAAGAACAACCCCTACATTCTCTACTTCAACCAATTGAGTTCTGTTTCTGGTAGAACTACGGTGGTAACACAGATTTGCAGAGTGCTAGTGCAGCAGTCGAAAAGCTCTGACTGGACTTGGGGTTAAATGAAAAAAGAATGTGGGTACATGGTTGGATGCTACATAGGGAAACATCATCTCAACAGCTCTCCAAATATTTTGAAATGAGAGGTTAAAATTTATTCACTTTAACTTCTTACATAGGACTTACCTCATCCCTGAATAAATATTTCCCAAATGCTTGGGCTGGGAGTCCCCTAAGTGGGTTAGCCAATGCAATTTTTTCACATATGGCATAGGAATGCCAACAGATGAAGGAATATTTGGCACAGGGCCCACAGTTAGTTAACTAGGTGACAGGTAGAAATATTTAATGTACTATTAAAAATGGCCTTTTCCTCCCCCAAAAGGAAAGAAGCATCTAATAGATTTACAAGTTTAGCCTTCGTTCTTGCTAAAAAAACAGATAGCAATAAACTGAAAAGGGAGATCAGCTCCATCAATACCCAAATGTCAGTTCATTCTGTTCTTAAAGAATTTCTGGCTTTAGCAGATGGTATGAATGAAGGGGGGGAGTGCTCAGATTCACTGCGCCTCATAGAGCAACAGGTTAGGTTTCTTTCAGACCTATCATTTGACAGCCTGTGTGCTTCTGCAGCTGCTTCAATAGAAGCTATAGCCACACGCTGGCATTTGTAGATGTGATTCTGGAAGGCTGACACAGCACAGAAAATAGTTCTAATGAAGTTGCCTTTTAATGGGAAAAGAAAAACAAGACCCCACCTCCAAGTAAAGGTTCTAATAATAGAATCAAACAATTGTATTATGTAGACAAGCGGTCATAAACAAAGACGATTTTCTGGTACTAGTCAAAACGTATTTGTGATACAAATCTTTATTTTTGTTTATTTTAATACTTCAAAGAACTTTTTTTAATAGAAGCGTTTCAAATATGTCCCAGCATGATAAATAGTATAATTATCCAATGTTCAGGACATAAATATCCAGCTCCATAACACATAAAAAAACAAATACCACTGAACAACAGTCAAACCATTCATACTCACACATCATTCCTTAAAAAACTCCATTGGCAACCCCATTACAATCTCCCAAGATGAATCAAAAAATCACATGATACATTCAACAGGAATGTAAACCCAAGATCATATAAAGCATAGCAAATTGCTTATTGTGGTCATATACACGCCTCCCAGATACTAATATCTTTCTTCCTCTATGGATGAAATCCACTATTATAATGCATTTGTGGGCCTTACCCCATAATATTGAAAGACCCAATGACATTATTGGAATATGGGGACCCCCCAATGACTCATTACTGAAATCTGGGGACCAAATCTGTTAATATTATTAAATTTACTAAGCAGCCACGGACCCCCTGAGGAGGCTTTGCGGACCCCCAAGGGTCCCCGGACCACAGGTTGGGAACCACTGCTCTAGGGTGTTGCAGATGATATGAATGGGTCATGCCCAGATACTTCTAATAGTTTCAGGGTGGCTGTGGAGGCCATTGTATCCTCTTCTCCTTACGATGGGCCTCTGTGCACTCTGGTTTCCCTCTGCATCCCTCTTCACTTGTTACAGGATTGACTCATCAATCCTTTAACAAGATTATCTGAACCATCTCAAGCTGGACGCTTGGCTGCTAAAAGGCTGAATCGTTTGACTGAGGGGTGTACCTCAGAAGTTGATGAGTCAATGCAACTTTCCCATAGACCATCAATTTGCAAGTCACATAGCCATCTCTGGGGTCATTTTGAGACTAAGGGGGTCATTATGACTTTGGTGGTCGGAATGATCGGACCACCAAAACCACAGGGAGGAGGATGGCATCATACCAGGGCTGCCCCTCCAGTCCTATTACAATGTTTCTACCGGGCTGACTGACAGAAACATCATATTACAACGTTTCCGCAGGTCAGCCCGGCAGCAACAGTGCTCCCATAAGGGAGCCGAGGCCAATGCCGTGGGACTCCAGCACCCTCGGAACGTGCACTGTCTGCATTGCAGACATTGCAGGTTCCGAGGGTGCTGGTGGGGGGGCTGCAGTGGCCATGCCATAGGCATAGACACTACAGGGGCCCACTGTGGCCCCCAGCACTGCCTTTCTGCCAGTCTTTTCTTGGCAGGGACCCCCCACATGAAACGGCTGGCAGAAAGAGGACTCCTGACCAGCATGGCAGCACTGAACTCAGCGCTGCTGTGGCTGACCATGTCTCCAACCACCACCACCCCACCGGGATCCGTTATGCTGGCGGCAGTCCCCTGGTGGTCAGACCGCCAGGGTTGTAATCTGGCGGTCGGAGCGCCAGGTGTGTGGTGGACTGACTGCCACCGTGGGTTTGGCGGTCCTCAGACCGCCAAACTCGTAATGACCCCCTTAGCAAACATCTTGCAATCCAGTCCCAATTACAGATTTTATGTAAGATGGTTGTTTATTGGTGTTAGCAGTTTCAACCATCAGGACACAATAGATAGCCATGATAGCATTCAAGAGGGAGATTGTGTCTGTAATAGCACTCCTAGCATCCTGTCTCCGCAGACAATTTTACCTCCAGTGACCAGTAGTCCACTATCCGGTCCCACCTTGGGATTTGCCCAGAGTAATACATGCTTTAAGAGACCAGCCACTTGAACCACTAGAATCATTTGATTTCAAATTTCTAACTGAAAAGTGGTAGTTTTGGTTGCCTTTTACTCAGGTAGAATAATGGGTGATATCAGGGCACTGCCTGAGGTGGCCCCCTTTATCCATTTTTTTCTCGATTAACTAGTCCACCAGTCTAGTCCTGCATTTTTCCACAAGATTTCATCATCTTTCCATTGTTCGGAAAATATTGCTCTCCCAATGTTCTAACCAGCTCCCTCCTTGACTGAAGGGGTTGCATTACATTCCTTGGATGCACCCAGAGCCGTGTCTGTCTATTGTGATGAGACATCAGCTTTCTGAAAGGTTAAATCTCTGTTTGTTACCTTCAGATTTCTTTACCCTCTAACTCGCCTATCTCTGGGTGGATTAAATCAGCCATTATAAAGGTCTATGAAAGTGTGGGTTCTGCCATTCCCCTCCAGGTGCAAGGGCGAACAACAAGAGGTATCGCCACCCCTTGGGCTTTCCTCAAGGGATCATTTCTAAGGGAAATTTGTTGTGCAGCTGCCTGGAAGTCCTGCATACCTTTGTTTCACACTATCACTTTTGATTGGGTGACGTTTTTTCTTCAAATGTGTTTATTGTGTTTTTCCTCTGTATCTGAAACGTAATCACAATTGTGTAACTCTGTGATATCTACAGACTATAGCACAAACTAAATCAATTTCATAGGTGTTGCATAACTTGTTCTTTTGCCTGTTTTTTCTCTGTGTGGAATCGCAGAAGCATCAATCTTTAATTGCTTGGGTATTGTCTCAATTGTGAGGTCTAGCTTGAGGAAGATGGACGAGTAAGTAATGCCCCAGGTGCTTACTGGTAAACATCCTTATTCCAGATCTTCCTCGGCACAGTCCTGAATGCTGCCCCCCATCAGGAAAGGGATTGATTAGTTTTATTGCTGTTATTTGAGTGATATTAATGTGCGGTATATTACACAAAGTGGCATTGCTATCCACTGTTTTGTGATGACTGTTCGGTATTGGTGACCATGCTGGGGAAAATATTTTTTTATAAGCTAGGGAATGTGTTCTGATTGGTGGCAAATATCTCAATTGGGAGAACTGAGGAAGGAGGAAGACCTGAACTCAGAGTAATGTAATTTACCAGTAAGTAACTGGGGCATTCCCTATTCTCAGTTCTCTCATCCCCTAGCCGCAGCATCTATTAACCTTGACACGGCTCAAATACCCATCCAATAATTCAGTGCTACTGTGAACCGTGCAGTGATACACTGGGCAATGTGTCACAGCCCACTTTCCACATGTGAATGGGACCCTCTGCAGTAGTCGGATAGAGGTGGATTGAGGCAGAGGTCTCAAGTCATTGCCAAGGTCCACAGGACACCAGCCTTTGCCAAGTATCACGCACAACATTCCCTGTGTACATTGACCATTTTAGAGGGCAGATATATCTAGTCTCAGTGCTTAGTCTTTATTGCTCATGTGCAGTGAGTAACTGTCTCATTCACTCAAGGTGTGCAGTTTTGATGAAGTGACCTGTCTGGAGAAGACTTCAGAAAGTCCACAGGACATTGTTATTCGCCAAGTTGCCACTTCCGTACAGTTGTGAGGTGCTTTGGGGTAGGCTGTTGTTTAGATGCTCAACTCTTTCCAGGAAAGACTGCTGAGCCCTATGAAAACAGCACATTTCATTAGGCAATGGCCTCCTCCCTCCCATGACTTGTTGAGTTCCCAAGAAATGCTTCACTGGCGAACTGCTTGTACAGAAAGAACCAAGCCTATTGTTATGTGGCACTTCGCAGACCTGTATCAATTGAGCAAGCAAGTAACTCCAGTGATGGCACTCAAAGTTAAGAGTGGCAGTGCGAGTTCAACTGAACTGAGAGCAGCGATTATGTAATTACCTGCTGCCGAATTCAAGTAGTAAAAGTACTCCTCGTTGCCAGTTCAAGACCAAGAGGTATGAGCATGGCTCAATTAACCCAGACATTGATGGAATGTAGAGGGATACACCAGATCCCGGTTCCAGCAGCTAATGGGATTTGGTCCACCAAGGGAAACATGCTGAATTTGTCCTGGTGAACAAGTTACTTACCTTCTGTAATACCTTATCTGGTAGAGACTCCATCTAGTTTCATATTTGTTACCTTAGAATACCCCCAGGCATCAGACTGGATCCGGAAGATTTTCAAGGGGGACTCCTAAGCGCTGGTAGGTAGCGTAGTTTGGCTCCACGTCGGTGTCATCCATGCCACAAATTATGTGCACCATACCACAACTTTCCATGCCATGAGTGTGGAGCCACAATGTGTAATGACTACTGGTGTGACAAACTAAGGCTCTAAGCAGGGTGTCCCTTACACCATAATTGGTTTGCAGAGTAGGGAGTATAGAAGTGTTGGTAAGAAATCTGTGGCTAGATAAAGTCTCTGCCAAATAATACCTTACTGAAGGAAAGTAACTTGTTTATCTGATTAAGACTTATAGTCTCAGAATCCTTACCTTAGAATCAATATCCAAGCAATTCCTCCCCAGAGGTGGGACTCTGAAATCAATTAAATCAGAAAGTCCTACAGGACCAAACGGGTGAAGTGCCAATCACAATGGACAAGACTGTCCAGGCAGAGGTGGTTGGTGAACACGTGCAGTAAGGCCCATGTTGCTGCCTGACATATATCCAAGACTGGGATGCCACCCGCTAACGCACTGGTCACAAACTTGGCTCTGGTGGAGTGAGCTTGCAAGCCATTCATAGAACAATACATTGCAAGATGGTCCTTTTCTGCACTGTTTTCCATGTTGTTTGCTCCTGCATAGCCCATGAAGAGTTGGTTGTTCACACTGAATCCTTTTGTGTGGTCAAGATAGAAAAACAATGCTCTTTTTGTGTCCAAACAGTGTAGTCTCTCTTACTCTTTAGAGGAATAAGGTGGATCAAGGAAGGTAGGGAGGGTGATGTTCTGGCCTACATGGAAGGAAGTCAGAACCTTCAGAATGAAGAAGGCACCTGTCTGGAGAATCTGCTTGTCCGAATAAGGATGGCATGCAGAGAGTGCCTGTAATGCGCCGACCTTCCTGGCCTATGTTGTGCCCACTAAAAAGGCAGTTTTTATTGTCAAGAGCCTAGGAGAGCAATTGTGTAGAGGCTCGAATGGTGCACACATGAGAAAGTTGAGGACCAGGTTGAGGTGCCACTGAGGCATGATGAATGGCGTAGGGGGAAACATATGCAGCAGGCATTTAGGGAATCTAGCCACAAAAGGTGACATACAGAGAGAAGGTAAGTAACTTGTTCATCTGAATGAGATTTATCACCTCAGAGTCCTTACCTTCGAATCGATACCCAAGCAATACCTCCCCAGAGGTGGGACTCTGAAATCAATTAAATCAGAAAGTCCTGCAGGACCAAATAGGTGAAGTGCCCATCACAATGGACATGACTGTCCAGGAAGAAGTGGTTGGTGAACATGTGCAGTGAGGCCCATGTTGCTGCCTGACATATGTCCAAGACCGGGATACCACAAGATAAAGCACTGGTCGCAACCTTGGCTCTGGTGGAGTGAGCTTGCAAGACATGCATAGAACAATACATTGCAAGATAGTCCTTTTCTGCACTTTTTCCTATGTTGTTTGCTCCTTCACAGCCCATGAACAGTTAGTTCTTCACCCGGAATCCTTTTGTGCGGTCAAGGTAGAAAAACAATGCTCTTTTTGGGTCCAACCAGTGAAAGGTGAGGACCAGGTTGAGGTCCCACTGAGGCATGATGAATAGCATAGGGGGAAATATATGCTGCAGGCCTTTAAGAAACCAAGCAACAAAAGGTGACATAAAGAGAGAATGTTGATCCAGCAACCACAACATTGCTCAGATGACAGAGAGATAACACAACTGTACCCAGAGCAGAGCCCTGCTGGGCCAAAGACAATGCAAACAATAGAACTTTAGATAAAAGTGTAGAAAAGGGGGTCAACATTGTGGAACACATCATAACACAAACTTGTCCCAACTGCAGGCGTGTACTGAAATGGTGGAGGGATGCCTGGCTGTCAGAAAAACATTATAGACTTTGAGAGGAAGGTCCAAAGCTATCAACTGTTGCTGCTCAATTCCTACACATGAACGTGGAGGGTGCACAGCTTCTGGTGTAGAACCCTCCCCCCCCCCCCGAAGGGGCAGGCTGACTGGAGTACCAATGGTCCTGCTCAGCAGGTTGGGATACCAGACGCTCTGTGCCCAATCTGGAGCCACAAGAATGACTTGGGTCTAGTCATTCCTGATCTCCTTGAGAACTCTGGGCAGGAGTGGAATTGACTGAAAGGAACACAGGAGGCCAGACTCCACTCTAGACAAAAAACACCTCCGAACAAGAGTCGCCTTGGAAACCCCAGCACATAAAACTGCTGCGTGTTCTCATCAGTGGCAGACAAATCTAACCAAGGGTCTCCCCGTTCCTGAAGGAGACCTTGCACCACCTCTGGATGGAGACACCATTTGTGATACCCTAAGCATCTTTGTCTGAGTTTGTCCGCTCTGGTGTTCAGAGAGCCCGCCAGGTGTTGAACCACCAGGGAAATGTCCTGACATTCCAGCCATGTCCAAAGACAAAGGGTAAATTACTCCACCCCATCCTGTTTTTTGCAATTTCACATGGTGGTGACATTGCCCATGAACACCTACAGCAGTCTTGTCTTGATCGAAGGAAGAAAGGCTTTCAATGCCAAGCGAATCGCCCAGAGCTCCAACAGGTTGATGTGGAACTCAGACTCCGCTGGAGACCAGATTCCTGTGATCTCTACCTCTTGCAAATGGCCACACCCCAGCCTAGGTGTGACACGTCTGTCACTACAGTCAATTCTGTTTTGGTAAGGGAGAGGGGTCTTCCACAGAGATAATCATGGTTCTTTAGCCACCTCTGCAACTCTTTTGCAGTTCCCTCTGAAAACTGGACCAAGTCCGAGAGATTCCCTTGATAGTGTGTTCGCTGGAATTTCAGATCTCACTGCAGAGCCTTTATATTTCAATTGGCATAAGTAACCAGCAGGATGAAGAAGGCCAAGAGGCCCAACAGCCTCAGAGTCAGATTTGCTGAAGCATCTGAACCATAGCCTGAATATCCTGGACCATTTGGGAGGAAGGCCCGAAACTGCTCTGTGTCTAGAACGGCTCCGATGAAAAGGAACATCTGAGAGGGAGTCAGATGCGACCTTGGCATGTTCATAGTGAACCCCAGAGAGTGCAGGAGGTTTGCCGTAGTCTGAAGTTGGGAAATTACTGCCTTGGATGAGCCTACCTTCAACAGCCAATAGACATTATCAAGATTGGGGAATACTGGAACCCCGACCTCCGCAGATGAGCTGCAACCACTGTCATCACTTTCATGAACACCCAAGGGCTGCTGGTAAGGCCAAAAAACAGCAGGGCAAACTGAAAGTGCTCCTGGCCCACCGTGAACCACAGGTAATGTCTGTGGTCAGGCAGGACAAGGATGTGGAAATATGCATCCTGGAAGTCCAAAGCTATCATCTAGTCTCCCACATATAGGGCAGACAGGAGTTAGAGAGCGTGAACATTTTGAACTTCTTCTTTTTGTATAGGAGGTTGAGAAGGTGCAGGTCTAGGATAGGACAACGTACTCTGTCCTGCTTAGGCACCAGAAAGTAGGAGGAATAATAACCACAACCTACATCTGATGCAGGCACCCTTGGCCAAGACAGCCTGCACTTCTTGACGGAGCACGGAGACATGGTCTTTCATCAGCCAATCCTAAGTGGGTGGCATGGAAGCGGCCTAGTCATAAAGGGGAAGAAGTAGCCCCTGTGGATGATCTGGAGAACCCAGTGGTGTTATGTCACTGACCTCCAGTGGGGCAGGTGATGACATATCCTGCCTCCCACTAGGTGCCAATGATGGTTGGAGAGCAAATTAAATAGCCTTGGAGGCAGCAGCTGCTGGGGGTAGGTAATGCTGGAGTTGGGGCTGATGGGAGATTGATGGTGGACTGACTTGACTGCTGGCTGCCTGTCCCACGTTGTCTGTGGCACGAACGTCATCAGACACAAAAGGCTGGAAAACCTGTTGGTCGTAGTCAGGGCTGGCTTTAGGAATGGTGGCGCCCTGTGCAATAGTTTATTTTGGTGCAACCCGCCCCATGTCCTCCTCCTCGGTTTCAGTCACTTCCACCGGGCAAATGTGCCCTGTATCTCTCCATAGTTCCCTTTCACATACATTCATTTGTTTTAAAGCACTTGTAAAGGCTGGCTTCAGTAATCCACTCAGCTATCCACATAAAATATAGGGGCATATTTAGGAGCTCCTAACGCCATTCTAAAGCCACATTAGTGTCATTATTTATACACTAATGTGGTGTTAAAAGACCAAAAACGCTGTGCCATATTCACAAAGTAGCGCAATGCGTGCATTGCGCCACTTTGTATCCCTTTGCTATACATTATGCCTGTGCCAGGCATACTGTATGCAAAAGTGGCATTCCCCCGTTAGGGGTGGCCGACAAAATGGCTCAAAGAAATCTGACATATTTCTTTGCATAATTTTTTCCGGCACTGGTAATGCCTGCTCAGAGCAGGCGTTAAAAGGAAGCTTCCGTTGGTTACAATGGGCCTCTGAGTGCTTTGCAAGATTAGCAGCAACATTTTTGACACTAATCCTGCAAAGCGCCGGACTAGGGTAAAAAAAGTTTGATGCTAGTCCCCTAACTACCGCCATTGTGCGCTGTATTTTAAATTTGACGCACACTGGTGGCATTAGGGGGGCACTAAGGAGTGCAAAAAAAGTGGTGCTGCACTGCGTGCATCACCACTTTTCTTAAATATGCCCCATAGTTCTGATTTTTGCAGCAGGCACATTAATCCCCTATGCTTCTTTATGTTGAGTCAAAGCTGCCGCTAGGCGAAACTTCCATCTCTCTCCCTAGCAGGAACATTAATCACAAGAGGTATCTTGACATTTTAATTGTTTCCTGAAGGTAGGACGCACAAGAAACTTTTAAGCAGGTGCTTTCATATCGCAAGTTTCGGAAGTTATTGCTAAACACAGCACCCCCCTGAGGTCTGCACCTGGTGCGGCCGCACCGCTCGCACCGCCCAAAAGCCAGCCCTGGTTGTAGTGTTTGGGAGGGAATAGGAGTAGCTGTAGACCCCTTCCATTGCTACAAAAGGGGAGGAAGGCAGATTGAGGTTGGAAAGGGGCCATAGAAAAACCCAAGGACCTGGCCCTGAATCTGTCTTCTCTCCAAAAAGGCGAGAGCCATCGAAGGGCATATCCATGAGTGAAGCCTGGACATCCCCTGAAAAGCCAGTTGTTCTCAGCCAGGTGTGGCCCTGCAAGACCACTGATGACAAAATCACTCTGCCCAGCAACTCAGTCATTTTGAACCTACACTTTATGGTGAACTTAGCTGCATCTTGCCCCTCAGCAATAGCTTGAGTGAGTATGGCTTGGGTCTCCTTCGAGACCAAGGCAGCACTTGAACAACCGAGTCCCATATTGTATGGGTATAATGACATAGTAGACAGATGTTGTGTACTGACTGCAGTGCTAAGTTGGCAGAAGAGAGCATTCTCTTGCAAAAGTTATCCAGACGCTTGGATTCCCTATCCGGTGGAGTGGTAGTGAATGCACTGGGATTCATCCTGGACGTGGAGGCTCAGAACAGCAAGCTCTCAGGGGTGGGGTGCTGGGTGAGGAATTGGGGTCCCCAGGAGTGGGGCGATGGCAGCAGGCAATAGTTTCATGCAAAGGAGCGCTTGTGCAGGTTTTGAACCACGCTCCAACAAGGACATCTTTAAGGGCTTCATTGAAGGGGAGTAAGGGTTCAGAAGGGGAGACTCCCGGTTTAAGCACCTCTGTCAAGACATTCGCCTTGACTGCCACTGTGGGCAAATGAAGGCCCAAGACCTCAACCTCCCTACGCATCAGCAATGCAAAAGAGGCTCCCTCCTCCATAGCCATGGTAGGAGGAGAGACCAGGCCAGTGTCAGGTGATCTGTCTAACCCACTGGCCTCTACCAGTTCCTTGTACCAGTTGTCCTGTTCTTCATCTGGGAGCTGGTAACCATAAGGTCCATAGACCCCTCTCATTCATCTCCCTCTTCAGGCCTATCAAACAAATAAGGCACTGGCTGTGCTCCGGGTCACAGTACATGAAGCAGGTAGAAGTCATGTGTATGACGGCTGAAGCTTCACACATAATGGAGAGAGGTGGCTGCCTTTAAACAGATCCTGACTTCAGGACTCCCTGGAGGAAGTAGACTTGGGCCTAATTATCATACCTTATCTGAGTATAAAGGGCGCCTCAACTCCTGATAATTTACTTTACTCCCAACAGTGTGGTGGGTGCAGCGCTGCTGTGTTGTCACGTAATTTCATATTGTGACACTTCCAGCTGCTTCTAGCTTTTATAACCAACACCATGCAAGTTCTATGAGCAGTTAACTAAAACAGATGTTTTTCTTTGAAAGCTTGTACTTGCAACTCTGTTTATCTCATTAGAAATTCAGGGCTACTAGTCCCAGAATTAAAAAAAATGAGCTCATCTGTTAGTAGCTAACTCATGCAGATGTTTTTCGTTGCATGCCAGTACTTGTAGCTCCAAGTATCTCATTAGAAATTAGAGACCGCTAGTAGCAGAATTTAAACAAGAATAGGTTTGGGTGAGCTACTTTCATGCATAGAATCGGGAAACTGTATATGTGGCTGTTGCAAAGTGCTTGTTTTATAATAACAAAGGTCATGTTATCTCTTTGGAAAAAGCATATTTCCTCCAATTAGGTGACAAGGCGTTCTTAAATGCTGAAATGTGCAGTAATCTTAATGTTGCAAGTTAAAATACCAACAAGGTCGACTCAGCCTTCCGTCCTTCCCAGGTCGATAAATCAAAAATGACTAAATAGTCAATTGTAAAATTTGTCACTATCTCTTATTTACAGCACTTTAAATTACAACAATGAGGTTGAAGCTCTAGTCAAAAGCATAATACATGCAAAGGGAGATTTTTTAAGAATTAAGTTGCTCAGCGTAAATCATGCTAGTGTATGCTCGACAACTTTTTAGACTAAACTGCTACTTGTATGTCTAATGGTTATCGGGGGCCAGCAACACTGGTAGTCCTGAGCTGCATGTATGCAAATACCACATCACAGGGGATTTTGTACCATCAACATTCTACCCAAGAATATTTTGCGAAATGCTGGAGCAAATACTGCATCGTAAAACGCATTAGCCTATCACATTAGTCAGAACTGGGAATCGTATAATTGCAACTTTTAAGGAAAGCATACTTGCCAGCAGTCCGTTAGATCACCAAGACTGACATCTATGCCACATATGTGTAATAATGTGGTCCTAGGTAACCATGAAACTCCTCACCCTTTCAGCGGCAAGACCTTTTCCGTAAAATACTACACAACATGTGACACAGTAACTGCTTTTACTGTTTAAAGTGCCCATGTGCTACAGATCTCTAGTGATAAATTCACCCGACGCTCTGGAAGAATGGCGATAGGTCTGGGAGGCTGATATTGGTGGTCTAGATAGTGAGGAGTGGTCAAAGCTAAATTGGTCGCAGGACTCCGGCTATATCCTCACATCTTCGCCTTATCCAAATTAAGACCGGTCCACAGGTATTATTACTGCCCCACACCCCTCTGTCTTAACAAAAGATTGTGTTTGGTTAAAGTGCAGATAAACTTCTGCTACCTATTTCCACACAATTTGGGAATGCCCAGTGGTGTCTATTTATTGGAGAGACATCAGAAGTACCCTGTGCAGAGCAGTAGGCTGAGATTTAGAGTTGGATCCTAAGTTTATCCTTGAGGGTATTTCTTATGAGGCTGGAGGCTCATGCCACACACATTCTTTGATAGTGTGCTTCCTGACTGCAAAAAGAGATCAATGATAAACATCCCAAAATGTGGGGCCCCTGGCTGACATTCTCCAGTACCGTGCTATAATAGGCTCACACTGCAATAATAGTACATGTTATTCCTTGTAGAGCCTTGGCGGTGTCAAGTGTTAATTTGACAAGATATGACATAAGCCACTGCTGTCTATGTATGTACGTGGTACACTACACTAGTTGTACAATAAAATAAATCTATAAAAATGCCCATGTGTGCCTATAAAGCAGGGCACAAGGGAACGAAGAGAAATAATAAGGATGAGTGAACACAAAAGCATTATAAGGACCAGGAACCAAAGTTTATGCTCGCATTGCATTTCATTGGAAAAAGACACAATATTACGCAATTAAGATATCAGATACTGAGTTAGTGCCACAAAATGCACAACATGATATATGGAAAAAAAAATCTACAGAGGGAGATTTACAGGATGAAGAAATTGGACAGTATTCATCAAACGAATTGAATGACAGAAACAAAATATTTTGTTTTTTGTAATTCTTTCAGCATTTTATAATTCCTACTGTATTTTGCATAGCACGCCTTTGGACCGGGCTCCCATTTTCATTTTTCACCGTTAAGAATTACACAGTATTAGTTAAAACCATGGTTCTGGCTTCCCGGTTTCTATGGGTTATCACACCCTTAATAGATAGGGACCAATTGGGATTTATATCCGATAGGTCCACGCAAATTAACCTAAGGCGTAGGTACAATTGGTTGGCAACGGTGCAGGGCTAGCAGGCTCCCCATGTCCGCTCTCCCTGGACACAGAAAATGTGTTTCATGCGGTCGGTTGGGCCTTCCTTGAACAAATGCTCCGGAAGTTCTGGTTTGTTCCAAACTTTTGATGGTGGGTGGCGGTTTTATATTGCAACCCAGTAGCTAAAGTTAGACTGAATGGGGTGTTGTCCTCTGAATTCCCATTTGAGAGGGGGACCTGGCAGGGATGTCCCTTGACACCGCTCCTGTTTGCCTTCATTCGGGAACTCGGCACTACACTGGAAGTTACTCTCCCGCTTGATCCGAAATATGCATTGCTGGGATTTCCTAACGATTTTGACGTCCCACGCTTCAAACTCCTCTTTAGGGCTTTTAGTCTGGTGGTGGCTACCAGGGATGTGTCCAGAATCTAGGGGGCACCGGAGGTATTCACCATTCATGAGTGGTCACAAGATATGGGGCAGATGGATGGAGATTTATGGACTGGACTTCTTGGAGGGTAGCCCTGGACTCGCCTCAAATCAGGAGGCCTCATAGGTACTTGTGCATGTCGTGGGCCACACTTGGTGCGTTAAGCTTTCTTATTTACTGTGCATGGATGCTTCCTATATTGTGTTTATCACGTTGGTCATTGTTATGTACTTCCATTGAACTTTTGCACATATGGGCGCATGTTGCTCTTAATTGTCTTTTTCATTTTGTTTTTTGCTTATCTCAGAAAAATAAAACATACCTAAAAAAAAAAAGAACGGAAGCAAAATGGATAGAAGAAACTTGACTCCTCATGTATTCACACCATGTGTAATACATATCTCACTTCGATCTGAATGCACTGTTACATCTACCATCACATCTGATTAGTGTCACAAGACTCAATGGGACTTGAGGGGAGATGGGCATGCCCAGTCTCCCCCTGGGCTAGTTGGGTGTGGTGGTGCATTTTGCCGGCGCTGGTAAGGTGGGTTTTTTGTCTTGAGGTAGGTTGTGGGCAGCCTTTTTGGCCATCATCACACAAGGACCAGGACATTCAGTAGGTGTGTCATCTAGGTAGACCAAGGGAAATCGGGACATTTAGTTATTACTTACCATTATTAGTATTGGTTTCAGAGTAATTATGGCAGGAGTGAGTAGGGTGGTTGTGGCTCCTAAAATTCTGCAAGATGAGGGCAGGGAAGATTTGCTCCAGGAAGGGGTGTTAGAGCAACCTTGGGTTGGCTTGAAGCATCCTAAAAAGGCACCTCCAGGGGGAGTGGTTGTCGCAGTTTTGGCTTGCTTCTCCCAGTCAATAAGCCATAGAAATTTAGACAGAAAAGTGTTGGGAGGAGGTAAGGGCGTGCCATACCTGCAGAGAAGGAGTTTGTTCAGGAAGTGTTTGGGCTCTCCACCGTGTCTCGGCAGGATGCGAGCATCAATATAATTCAGAGAGGTAGTCAGTGCTTCTCAAGGCAGTCCAGGGGGTATTTTCGGGTGCAAGTGGGCGGGCGGGCGGCCATCGGCTTACCATGATGCCTGCGGTAATGGGTGCTTGTCACCAGGGGGCAGGTGTGCTATGCGCTGTGTCCAGTGCATGTGTGCTCACTAATATCTGGCCCATTTAAGGTTAGAGTGCCTCGCATGCACCCGCTCTCCATAGTAAACACCTCGGGCAAGGAGCTGTGCATGCGCAGATAGAGGAAAAACCTTTAGGAGCGCTCGGCAAGATGGTGGCGCCCTCTGCAGAAAACGATCCAATGATTATATCTGATTCCGAGAATGAGGAGGGGCTATGGGCACGTTAGGTGGGGTTGAAGCTGTTTTGGGGCTGGGGGGGAGGAGGGGGGATTTGATGGAAGGCATTAATTTACCTTTTTGGCCCCAGATTATTCCAAGTTGGGTGAACCTGATGGTTAACAAAGTGCAGAGGTGGAAAGCGAAAATTTTATGGTCACTTCTATAGAGCAAAGGCAACAGGGAGGCTCAGGAGAGCAACAGGTGAGGTTTGGCGTACAAGAGGATGGGGGGGGGGGGGGAATGGGGATGGGGAAATTTGTGGCGAAGTTTGCCCTGTAGGCCAGTGGGTTGGTTTTCTGCTGAGCTAGCTGAAGGAATGCGAGGACAGCCTGGGGCGGCTGATGGGTTGTCTGGGTGTGATGACTTCTCATGGTTGGGCAGCTTAGAGGAGAAAGGTTCACAGATCCATCAGAGTGAGTACATAAATAGTTTTGAGACCCCAGTGGAGGTCAGGTGCCTCCTGGACACCAGAACGAAGTGAGAGCAGGGTCCAGAGCGAACTGTTCCACATCACAGGAGAGGAAACAATTCAGCTTTGCTCTGGGTGGATGAGTGTTATGTTTGGGGACCTCCCCAAGTTTACCCAGTGGACAGGGGTGTTAGTTTGGAAAAGAAGAAACAATGTCAGTAATTGCGGGAACGCTTCACCTCCCCTGCCGCTGGGGGTTAAAATGGTTGAGACCCGTGACATGAGAAAATGAAATAAAAAGGCTGGTCGGCGGTAGGCGGGCAGTTTGGATGCCGGGCAACCTAACACACCAAATGCGTGTTCAGTGTGTTTATTGACGCGCGCGCAATGGTTAATCGCGCGCGTTGAGGCCTGCGAACAGCGATAACGCTGTACCTCATGCGACAGAACAAATTGGCGACGAGGCGGAGTTTTTGAACCCCGAGTGGGAAGAGCGGCGGTGCGATTGCGGCAGCGCTCGAAACGCCCGCCAGTAAAAAAAAAAAAGAACTAGAGTCAAAACGCTCGAAGCGAGACGACGCGAAGGCAAACGTTTTCCATTGATGACACACCGGAGCGGGCCCTGACATCTCCACACGAGGAAAACTACAACCGAAAGAGACGCCCACCCTGCAAAGAACACTGAACTCTGCACCCAGGAGACTAGCCGGTAACCAAACAACGGAAAAGGAGGTGAGGGGGAGAGTGAGGCCCAGGAATAACAGGACACTAAACTAAAACAAAGAGAAAACAACATATACATGAGTCAATAAAGAAAGATTACAAATAAAGCATAGAAAAGGCAGATAAAAGTCAAGGAAAGAAAGAACGGATATATATATAAAAAAAAAATGTAAAAAAAAATGGCCACTTTCCCGGTCATAGAACCTTTTGTGATGGAAGGACCCCCATCAGCACAGGCCACAAAATGGAAGTCCTGGGTGGAACGGTTAGAAAACTATTTCGCAGCTGTTGCACTAGACCCGGATAGACAGAGACCGATGCTCCTGCACATGGGCGGAGCAATGTTGCACAGAATCAGCAAAACAGTGGCTGAGGAAGGGCCACCATTCACGTACCGTACGCTAAAAAGGGCGATAACTGCGTATTTTGAACCTATGGCAAATCCTGACTACGAAAGGTTTCTCCTGCGACAAGCCAGACAACACGCAGATGAATCGGTAGACACATACTATGCAAGGTTGAAGGAACTAGCAAGCACATGCACGTTGCCTGACCCCGATGATGAAATAAGAGCGCAATTTATCCAAGGATGTCACTCAACAAAACTAAGAGAACACATCCTCCAGATCCCAGGCATGACGATGGCTGATATGCTGACGATGGGCAGGTCAAAAGAATTGTCCAGGGTAAGAGCAGCACACATGGAGTCGGCGCTAGCACAAACAATCAAAACCGAACCAATAAATGCCATAGCATCAGGCAACGTGACAAAAAAAAAGGACAAGACAAGACCAGCAGGGGCACATCGCTCATGCTACATGTGTGGAGGAACATTTCCACACCAAGGGAAGTGCCCCGCATTGGGTAAACAGTGCACCTATTGCCAAAAACTAAATCATTTCGCAAAGGTCTGCCGTTCAAACACCAGAGCAAGAGGGGACAGGCCAAAGACAAGTCAAGGAGCCAAAGCGGTACAACCACCAGATCTAATCCCTGACATGGATGATGATGATGAACCAGAAGGAACCGTGTATATAATCCATGCAACTGAACAAGGCTGTCTAAGCCGGAAGAAAATTCCAAAGTGCCAAGTCAAAGTGGCGGGACATCAAGTAACTGCCCTAATTGACACGGGAGCCTCAATTAATATATTAGCAAAATCTGATTTGGACCAAATGCCGCATCACCCCCCTCTAAGGCGCACAACAGTGCAAGTCTTTGCATTTGGATCAACAAGACCCCTCCCAATGGTTGGAGTTTTCGTAACGGACATCGAACATGATGAGGCAACGGTACAGTCTAAGGTGTATATCACCGAGATAGGGACAGGGATGCTGCTCAGCTGCCGTACAGCAGAAGAGCTGAAACTGATAACATTCACGTTCAGCATCCACGTAGGGGAGCTCGAAAGCCTACAGGAAGAGTACGCGGACATATTCCGAGGCATTGGATGCCTGAAAGACCGTCAAGTAAAACTACATATTGACAAATCCATAGAGCCAGTCGCGTTGAAGCACCGACGAATTGCATTTCATCTTCGCTCACAAGTAAAGGCCGAATTGAGGAAACTGGAAGAAGCGGACATAATTGAGAAGGTAGAAGGACCAACCCCATAGGTGTCACCCATTGTGGTCACCAGAAAACCCAAGCAACCCAGAGAGGTACGCATATGCGTAGATATGCGCCTCCCAAATGTGGCCATTCGAAGAGAGCGTCACCTCACCCCGACTGTGGACGACATAGTGGCAGAGGTCAGTGGGTCCAAATGGTTCTCAAAAATGGACCTAAGAGCTGGATATCACCAGATAATGTTGGCTCCGGAGTCTCGAGCCATCATCACCTTCTCCACCCATGTGGGACTACGACGATACCGACGCCTGAGTTTCAGGATCGCCAGCACGGCTGAAGTGTTCCAGGACACCATAAGAGGAGTTCTGGCTGGCCTGGAGGGAGTCATCAATGTGAGTGACGATATCCTGGTGCATGCGCCCACAGTTGAGGCACACATACAGCGTTTACGAGCAGTATTTCAACGACTGCACACAAATGGACTAACATTACATCGGGAGAAGTGCGAATTTCTGAGAAAAGACATTGCATTCTTCGGATATCACTTCTCCGAAAAAGGAGTTCGGCCTGACCCAGAGAAGGTGGCGGATATAAAGTCAGCACCACCCCCCACCTCAGTCACCGGCATACAAAGTTTTTTGGGAATGGTAACTTATTGTGGGAGGTTTATTCCCAACCTGACATCACTCACGGCCCCACTAAGGGAGTTGACAAAGGCTCACACTCAGTGGGAGTGGACGGGTACGCAAGAAAAGGCTTTTCAGGACACGAAGCAGGCACTGTCGGCATAAACAACGTTGGTTTTTTTCGACCAAGCAAAAGAAACAGAGTTATCAGTGGATGCGAGCCCCACAATCAATCAATCAATCAATCATGTATAAAGCGCGCTATGTACCTGTTAGGGTTTCGAGGCGCTGGGGGTGGTGCTGCTATTGTTCGAAGAGCCATGTCTTGAGGAGTCTCCTGAAGGTGAGGAGGTCCTGGGTCTGGCATAGTGAGGTCGAGAGTGCGTTCCAGGTCTTGGCGGCGAGGTAGGAGAAGGATCTGCCGCCAGAGGTCTTGCGCTGGATTCGGGGGACGATGGCGAGGGCAAGGTTGGCAGAGCGTAGTTGATGTGAGGGAACGTAGAAGTTGAGTCTGGTGTTCAGGTAGGTGGGTCCGGTGTTGTGTAGAGCCTTGTGTGCGTGGGTGAGGAGTTTAGAGGTGATCCTCTTGTCCACGGGGACCCAGTGGAGGTCCCTCAGGTGAGGGGAGATGTGACATCGGCGGGGTATGTCGAGGATCAGGCGGGCGGATGCGTTCTGGATGCGTTGGAGTCGTTTGATGTCTTTTGTTGGGATGCCTGTGTAGAGTGTGTTGCCGTTGTCGAGTCTGCTACTGACGAGGGCTTGGGTTACCGTCTTTCTGGTTCCTGTTGGAATCCACTTGAAGATCCTGCGGAGCATACGGAGGGTGTTAAAACAGGAGGATGAGACTGCGTTGACCTGTTTGGACATGGTGAGGGCGGAGTCGAGGATGAAGCCGAGATTTCGTGCGTGGTTGGCTGGGCTGGGTGGAGGGCCTAAGGCGGTGGGCCACCATGAGTCGTTCCAGGCTGATGGGGTGCGCCCGAGGATGAGGACTTCCGTCTTGTCGGAGTTAAGTTTTAGGCGGCTGTTGCTCATCCATTCGGCGATGGATTTCAGTCCCTCGTGAAGGTTGGCTTTGGCGGTGAGAGGATCTTTGGTCAGGGAGAGGACGAGCTGGGTGTCGTCGGCGTAGGAGATGATGCTGAGGTTGTGCTGGCGGGCCAGTTGTGCGAGGGGGGCCATGTAGACGTTGAATAGCGTTGGGCTTAGTGAGAAGCCTTGGGGGATGCCGCAGATGAGGTTGGTGGCTTTGGAGTGGAAAGGTGAGAGTCGGACCCTCTGGGTTCTGCCGTAGAGAAAGGAGGAGATCCAGTTGAGGGCTTTGTCTTGGATGCCGGCTTCGTGTAGACGGGTTAGTAGGGTGCGGTGGCAGACTGTATCGAAGGCGGCTGATAGGTCTAAGAGGATCAGGGCTGAGGTTTCGCCGTTGTCCATTTGTAGTCTGATGTCATCTGTGGCGGCGAGGAGTGCAGTCTCTGTGCTGTGGTTTCGTCTGAACCCGGATTGGGAGGGGTCTAGGATGGAGTTGTCTTCTAGGTAGTGGGCGAGCTGTGTGTTGACGATCTTCTCGATGACTTTCACTGGAAAAGGGAGGAGGGAGATTGGTCGGAAGTTTTTGAGATTGTTGAGGTCAGCCTTAGGTTTCTTGAGGAGAGGTTGGATTTCTGCGTGCTTCCAGCTGTCCGGGAAGGTAGCGGTGTTGAAGGAAAGGTTGATGATCTTGCGGAGTATGGAGGCGATGGCGACGTCGGCTTTGTTGAAAACGTGATGTGGGCAGGGGTCAGAGGGAGATCCTGAGTGGATGGAGTTCATGGTTTTTAGGGTTTCGGCGTCATCTACTTGGGTCCAGGTGGTGATGTGGTCGGCGTGGGAGGAGTTGTTGGGGGTGGGGTCTGGCGGAGGTGAGGTGTTGAAGCTGTCGTGGATGGCTGCGATTTTCTGGTAGAAGAAGGTGGAGAGATCGTCGCAGAGTATCTGGGATGGAGGTATGTCGTTGACGTTGGCGTTGGGGTTGGAGAGTTCCTTCACGATGCTGAAGAGTTCCTTGCAGTCGTGAGCGTTGTTGTTAACGCGTTCTGTGAAGTGGGAGCGCTTGGCGAGTCGGATCAGTTGGTGGTGTTTACAGTTGGCTTCCTTGAGGGTAGCAAGGTTCTCGGTGTGCGCTCGAGGATCCATTTTTTCTTGAGTTTCTGGCAGGTGCGTTTGGAGGTGGTTAGTTCGTCTGTGAACCAGGCTGGTTTTTTATTTTCTTGGTTTGCGGTGGGTTTCTTGAGTGGGGCTAGGATGTTGGCGCAGTTGAGGATCCATTGTTGGAGGTTGATGGCGGCGGAGTCCGGGTCGGTGGGGTCGGGTGGTGGGTTTTTGGCGAGGGTGTTGGTGAGTTGGTCTTCGGTGATTTTTCCCCAGCGGCGGTGAGGCGGAAGAGGGGTGCGGTGGTGTTCAGTGTTTTTCTTGAAGGAGAAATGGACGCAGTGATGGTCGGTCCAGTGGAGTTCGGAGGTGTGGCTGAAAAAGATGTGGTTGCTTGAAGTGAAGAGTGGGTCAAGGGTGTGGCCGGCGATGTGGGTGGGAGTGTTGACCAGTTGACGGAGTCCGAGGTTGGAGAGGTTGGTGGTCAGTGATGCGGTGTTGACGTCATTGTTGTTCTCCAGGTGGAAGTTTAGGTCTCCCAGGAGGATGTAGTCTGAAGAGGCGAGGGCGTGGGTGCTTGCGAGGTCAGAGACAGTGTCGCTGAAGAGGGCTCTTGGTCCTGGAGGACGGTATATGAGGGTTCCTCTGAGGGTAGTGTTGGGGTCCGTGTGAATCTGGAAGTGGAGGTGTTCGGCTGTTTTGAGGGTGTCGTCCGTGTGGGTATGGATCTTGAGGGTAGCTTTGTGGGCGATGGCTATTCCTCCGCCGATTCCGTTGGTGCGGTCTCTTCTGGTGATCTTGTAGCCGTCAGGGATGGCGATGGCGATGTCAGGGGCCGAGGAGTCGTTCCACCAGGTTTCGGTCAGGAAGGCTACGTCTGGGGCGGTGCTGTCGAGCAGGTCCCAGAGTTCGATGGCGTGCTTTCGTGCGGAGCATGTGTTGAGGAGGATGCAGTGCAGGTGGTTTGTGTTGGTTGTTGCTGGCTTCGTTGTTCTGTTGCAGGTGAAGTTGCAGGAGCGGCAGGAAAAAGGGCCTTTGGTGTGCTTCGGGCTGACCTGGAAGCACTCTGTGGAGGGGCCAGGGTTGAAGGCGAGGAGTTCGCTGGCCGAGTAACGAAGGCATGGGGTGCGGAGGGCGCGAGGACCAGGGGGGTGGCGCTGGGCGCGGTCCAGGCGCGGACGGGCGCAGACGGGCTTGCCTCTGGCGCGCCAGCGGCGCGGACGCGCAGCGCCAGCCATTAAGAAGGGAGGGGGGAGGGGGGAGGGAGGAGCAGCTGGGAGGCGAGAGGCGGGAGGGAGCGGCGAATGGGGGCGCGAGGGGGGCGGGGCCGCAGGGAGGCAGCGGCAGGGAGAGAACTGCAAGGGGGAGCACCCAAGGGGCGAAAACAAGAAAAACAAGGCACAGAAAAGTCGGGCACAATTTGAAAACAGTCACAAAAATACACTAATGGCACAAAATACAATCGGGGCACAGCAATCAGAGGGGCACAACGGGGGCAGACGCGCAGGAGGCAAGGCGCTTGAAAAACAATAGAAAACACTTACAGGACGGCGAAAAGTGGCACAATCAGAAGGGGCACGACGGGGGCAGAAGCGCAAGGAGGCAAGGCGCTGAAAATATAGAAAAACACTTACAGGACGGCGGAAAGCGGCACACGGGTCAAGTGAAGCTTGCTAGAGCCCACTAGACACCAGGGATGAGGCGCAGGAGGATGCCTGCGGGTGGAGGACGGCCTCGAACACGCTAGCAGCAGCGTGGGCGGGGGTCAGAGGCAGGAGACAGCAGGTTGGTGCTGCGGACGTGGGGGGCGAGCTCTAGACCTAAGGCAGGTCAGAGGTCGCTCACTCGCAACGCGCAGCGCCAGCCATTAAGAAGGGAGGGGGGAGGGAGGAGCAGCTGGGAGGCGGGAGGGAGCGTCGAATTTGGGCGCGGGGGGGCGGGGCCGCAGGGAGGCAGCGGCAGGGAGAGAACTGCAAGGGGCGAAAACAAGAAAAACAAGGCACAGAAAAGTCGGGCACAAATTGAAAACAGTCACAAAAATACACTAATGGCACAAAATACAATCGGGGCACAGCAATCAGAGGGGCACAACGGGGGTAGGGCTCAGAGCCGTGCTGTCCCAAAGGAAAAAAGAAGGCGACTGGGCTCCTGTGGCATATGCCAGCTGAGCTTTGACAGAAACGGAACAAGGGTATTCACACATAGAGAAGGAGGCGTTAGCAGTCAACTGGGCCTGTCGACACTATCATCTGTACATATATGGTCACCCTTTCACTATATACACCGACCACAAGCCACTAATACCGTTGTTCAACAAGACATCCTCCCAGCCTCCCCGAGGATTGAGAAATGGATTCTCCAACTACAAGGGTATCAATTCTCTGTGGTGTACCGCCCTGGGGCACAAAACCCAGCAGACTATCTGTCTCGACATGCAAGGCCGATTACCGAAATCGAAAAAGAGGAGACGGAGAATACGGAGGAGTATGTGAGGTTGATAGTGGAGAGATCTCGGCCACTGCCTATGTCCCTGAAGGAAATACATGATGCCACCAAAGAAGACGAGGTATTGCAATTGGCAATGTCCTGTGTCAGAGATGGGAAATGGCACCTGCTGAAACAGAATCTGACTTTAAGGACCGAGGAGGCAAATCACAACTTACAAGCATTGTTTCGAGTCAGGCATGAGCTGGCGGTGTCGCCTGAAAACTGTTTGTTGAGAGGGAGCCGGCTGGTCATCCCGGACAGCCTGAGGCAAAGAACAGTAGACTTGGCCCATACGGCTCACCAGGGCATGGTAAAAACAAAAGCCAGGCTAAGAAGTAAAGTGTGGTTCCCAAACCTAGACACCTGGGTGGAGAGGACCATACAGAGGTGTCATGTATGTCAATTGGTGGGACCGACGGATCCGCCCCCCCCATTATCACTGAGGCCATCCCGTCCATACCCTGGCAGAGAGCAAGTGCGGATCTTGGAAGTCTACCGGATGCAAGACATATGCTCGTTGTGATCGATGACTTCTCAAAATATCCAGAAGTGGAAATTCTAGAATCAACAGTCACGGAGAAAGTAATACCTTGCATAGAGAAGATAATGGCCACGCATGGGATGATACAAGAACTAAGAACTGACAATGGTCCCCCATTCTCGAGCCAAGATTTTGCAGCATATCTGAGATCCCATGGCATCCAGCACAGGAAAATCACCCCTCGATGGCCTCAAGCCAATGGAGAGGCTGAGCGTTTTATGAGGACCCTAAATAAAATACTGAGGATTGCAGTGGTAAGAGAAAAAAATATAGACTGTGCTATTTTTGAGTTTTTGAGAGAGTACCGCCTGACCCCGCACAGTACCACTGGTGTAACCCCGAGCCAGATTTGCATGCAACAACAAGTAAGAGACACTATTTCCCAAGTGGAAACCAGGACAGATATGCCAGGCCAGGTGGCAAATACGAGGAGACAAGTGGAAACGAGACTGCAACAACGACAGGTCCACAATGAGAGGGTGTCGAGGAGGAGGCGATCGTGTACCAAACATCTAAACAGAGGGGATGTGGTACTCATGAAGAATCGACATCCGGGAGGCAAGTTCAAAGCAACATTTGAGCCCGGTCTGTGGACCGTCACCTGAGTAAAAGGAACGCTAGTGACCGTGACAAGAGAAAATGACATGGTGACAAGGAACATATCATGTTTCAAAATATATCACAGAGACCACATGTTGTGTCCAGGGAGTGAGAATGATGGAAATCAAGAGAGAGAAGACGAATATTTCAGGAGACCAAGTTCATCTACTGAGATCAGGCCAAAGAGTAGTGCGATAGGTGCCCGGGACGAATATGGAGATAGGGAAGTGACACCCACGAGAGTTTTGACCCAGGTTGAGGAGAACCAGCCTGCAGAGGTGCCTGTGGAGGAAAACGGCCCGGAGGTGATTCAAAGAAGAGGGACGGGCAGGTACCACTTGCGATCCCGCATATCACCCCCAGAGAGACTGAAGGACTATGTATGTGAGTAGAGTGAGCATTTCCGGGTATGGGGATCAATGATGTCAAAAAGTCAGTAAAAGAGAAAAACATCGTTTTGTCCTAGTTTGTGTTAGACACCAGTTGATCAACGCATTATGAGATCCTGCTTAAGGCCTCTCTGTTAAATGTTTAAGTTTTTTTTATAGTTGAGGAGGAATGTTATGTTTGGGGACCTCCCCAAGTTTACCCAGTGGACAGGGGTGTTAGTTTGGAAAAGAAGAAACAATGTCAGTAATTGCGGGAACGCTTCACCTCCCCTGCCGCTGGGGGTTAAAATGGTTGAGACCCGTGACGTGAGAAAATGAAATAAAAAGGCTGGTCGGCGGTAGGCGGGCAGTTTGGATGCCGGGCAGCCTAACACACCAAATGCGTGTCCCGTGTGTTTATTGACGCGCGCGCAATGATTAATCGCGCGCGTTGAGGCCTGCGAACAGCGATAACGTTGTACCTCATGCGACAGAACAGATGAGTCGGAGATAGCGAACAGCCCAGCATGATTGCTGTGGATTTTGGTTTGTGGGGTTTTGAGGGGTGTGATAAGGACATTCTGGATTATGATGACAGAGGTTCCATGGAAGAAGGTGAGGTTGCGGATGAAGGGGTTGGAGCCCTGGCAGACCATGTTCAGATGAGGTCTGGGGGTCTAGGTGCTAACAGCAGCAAGAGCCTATGTGTTTTACAAAGCGAAGAGGTGCTATTGGTGCTGGGTTGGGATGAAGAGAAGAGGCGAAAGGAGAGGACTGGTACCAGATGTCTGTTGCCCCTCCAGGTAAGCTTTTGGATTGCCTGGTGGAGAACCAGGGGGATGAGGGCAGATCAGTGCTGAGACTAGGATGAGAAGTTGTGGGGAATAGCCCAGGTAATACTGTACCTAAGGGCTCATTGAGTGTGTTGAGGAAAGTGAAAATGGCTATTCAAACAGTTGCTGATGGGGCTCAGCAGGGTTTGAAAGGTGTGGAAAGTGGTACTCAGTTTTCGGGGGATACCTTGACTGCTATTGAGAAGGCAGGTAGTGCTATGGCAGAAGGCAGTTCTGGGGATAGTGTTAAGAATACGAAGCTACCTTACATGGGTATTTTGATGCCTTTGGGGATGCACTTTACCCAAAAGCTGAAAGACAAGATTAGCAAGGGTGATGTGGATGATGTTGTTAAGCTTTTACATAGAGAAGTTCAGGCGAAAGGGGATTCAAAGGAGATGGAATAAGAGCGTGAAGGCCAAAAGTGCAGACTATGATTGAGAACTAGACTTCGGCATTTTTATTTATGCCAGCGTTTACTGTGAGCACCATCTAGAGTGATGTGCTGCTATGTTTAAATATATGGATGTTGTATGTAAGACTCAAATGGATTATGGAGGCTTTTGTTGGCTCAGATACGATGAGGAATTCAGAGCACGATTTGTGGTGAACCCTCATAAGGAATGGGTTGAGATTGATAATGAGCTGTAGATGCAGTGGTTAGGGCTGTAAGGCCTGTACCGGTGGTGCATACAGCTAGTGGTTTGCCACTTCGATGTAAGCCCTTTCAGGGTCACTCCATCAAATTTGGGGTTGGTAGCTTCGGGAGAAGACAATTGCCAGAGAAAGGCGCTTCCCTTTGACAGAAATGCTTGTACACACACCCAATGCAGATTCCAGCATGACTGCGCAAACTGCAGAGGGAGGCATCCTGTGGTGCAATGTTTCAGTGGACTACTGTGAGGATAGCAAGAAGCTCAGTTTAGAGGGGCAGACAGATGCAAAGATCAGATTCAGCAGGTGGTGGGAAAAGGGGCGTACACCAATTGATTTTCAAGTTCTGAGTTATTGGTTGCAGTTTTATCCCCAGCAGGAAGACGCCATATGTTTGTACTAGTTTTTTTTGGAAGGTTCCTAAAAGTTGAGATCCGCTTTTGAAAATCCTGAGGTAGTGCGGAGAAAACCAGTGAAGAAGGCGTAGGAGGGAAAGATTGTTTGTCCTTTTGACTATTGGCCATTGTCTGGGTTGACTATTTCCCCCCTGGGTATGTTGCAGAAGAAGCAGCAAGGTGAGTTCAAATTAATTCATCCTTTATCTTGGACTATAGACAAGTCTGTTAATTATTTTATAGTCAGTGAGAATTCATCAGTGCATTATGCTTCTGTGCAAGAGGTAATTGCTTTGGTGTGGTCGTGTGGAGTTGGGGCTGAGATGTTGAAATTAGATATTCGGTCAGATTTTCTTCTGTAACCAGTGCACCAAGAGGACTTTTCCTTGTTGGGTTTACAGTTTGAAGATCTAATTTACATAGGATGTTGCCAGTGCATTGTTCAGTGTCCCGTTCATCGTTTGAGATGTTTAGCACGTTTTTACAATGTGTTTTTTATTTGAGGAGTGGTGTGCGACACATTACTAACTATTTGGATGATTTTCTACTGGTGGGACAAGGTGGGTCTGGTGCTTGCTTGAGGGTGTTGCAGATTTTCCAAGCATCAGTGCAGGAATTGGAATGTCCTTTGGCTTCAGAAAAGACTGAAGGACTGTGTACATCAATTACATTCCTGGGTATTGAGGTGAATCATCAATTGATGGAAGTGTGTTTACTTAAGGACAAGGTCCAAGCACTGATTTTGCTTTTGGAGGAGGTGGTCAGTTGCAAGAAGTTGGAATTGACGAAAGTGCAGAGCCTTTTGGGGTATTTGAACTTTGCCTGTTGAGAGGTTCGAGTAGGTAGAGCTTTTTGTAGGTGATTTGGTTTCACAGTGAGAGGTGCAGTTTTGCCCCATCGCCGGGTGCGTTTGAGGGAAAACATCAGGGCAGACTTGAGGATGTGGATTTAATACCTGAAACAATTCAACAGTGTTATCATGTGGTCCACTGACTAGGACCGGTTGTGCTGGTGCAAATATTTTCTGACGCAGCGTGAGGGTATCGCTTTGGAGTTTTCTGGGACAGTCATTGAGTGGCAGAAAAGTAGGTGGCCGCGCGGTTGAAGGCGAGACACAGCATTCCATTCATGGAGTTCTTCCCCTTGGTGGTGGCGATGGTGATATGGGGGAAGAGGCCTGCCACAGGAGCGTTTATTTTACATATTGACAACCAAACGGTGGTTAATCTAGTTAACTCACAAAAGGCTAGGAATGAGATTTCAGGTTGTTGAGGATTTTCCTTCTAGGTTGTTCAAAGTTTAACATTTTGTTTATAGCAAAATATGCTCTGGGGATAGATAATAATATAGTGGATGCGCTACCTCGTTCACAGTAGCAGAGATTCCATGGGCTTGCACTGGGAGCGGAGGAGGTGGAGACAAAGATGCTTTGGGATCTGTGGTAGCTGAGGGAATGCGAATTTTGGGCTTCACTGAGAACTCAATAGCTATTTCCTCCCAAAAGAGCTACTCACAGGCTTGGGTTGACTTCTTTCAATGTCGTGTCCACAGAAGCGGGGAAGTCCCATCGGTTTTGTTACAGAGAAGGGTTGATGCAGGGGCTTTATAATGGGACAGATTGCTTTGGGCCTTTCTGCTGTGACAATTTCAGGTAAAATGGTGGTTATTTAATTATACAACAAGTGGTTCTGGGGCTATGATCCTATGGAGGGAGATGTCTGCAAATGGACTGTATAGCATAGGGTAAGGGAAGGTGGGGCCCATTTTGACAGAAGGAGACCTGTTAATGGTAAGTTACTTTGTGATGTCCTGGGTGAAGTGGAGGTGATTTGTGTTTTTTCCATGGGAGGTTGCTTTATTGTGGTTATGCATAGTTTGTATATTTCATGGGGCTTTTTGAGTTTCTAACTATTGGGGACCAGAGGGAGGTCAGGTGTACTTTGCTCTAATGTGTTTGTGTGCGATGAAGGGATTAAGATTTGGTTAGCCCAATCTAAAATGGACAAGTTGGGCACAGGACAGAAAGTCATCTTGAAGAAGAAACCCCCCACGGTGTGTCAAATGGCTTGTTGTTTTTTTATCATAGTTTTTTTTAGGGAGTCCTACCTGTCATGTTTTTGTCCATGAAGACGGGTCTAAGCTGACATCTTTTCAGGTTTTAGCCGTATTACACTTGGCGTTAAGTAATTTGGGTATTTGCCAGAAGGATTATGGTACACATTATTTTCGGATCGGAGCATCTACCACAGTGAAGCAGAGAGGCCTTTTAGAGGACATGGTAAAGAACGTGGGTAGATGGAGGTCTAAATATTATAAGCGTTATGTATGTTCTGGTTTGGTTTGAAGTGCTAAGCAATATGGGAGCTAATCCAGTTGAATGCACCTGTTCCATTTGGAGGTTGTTAATCTTGTGTTTTCTTTTCCAGGTTGTGTTGTGGGGCCATTTCAACTGTATGCATTGTGCGACATTAGTTAGTCCATTGGGTGGCAAAGCAGATGGAGACCTGGATTTATGGACGTCAGTTTGAATTAGACGGGGCTAGGGCAGTTTTTTGGTTGGGGGAGTGGCATGAGATGGGGCAAGCTCTTGGGTACACTTTTGAAGAAGTTGATAGGGGGTTATTGTCCTGATTTGTTGGAGTTACATCTTGGAGAAAATAATCTTGTTAATTTATTGGGTATTGGATTATTGAAGGCAATGAAGTTGGATTTGGAGCGGATTAAATCTCAGTGTGCAGGTAGTTAGTGTTGAGGAGATATTAGAGAGGTGTAAGGAAACAATGGGCCATGGAGAAGCAGAAAAAGAAGATTAGCAGAGAGATGAGAGGTTTCTGTAGCGCAATGAGAATTTCAGTGTTGCGGCACCCAGAGATTGAGCAGAAGGATGGGAAGCTTTTTAGGCAGGATAGTGTACATTTGTCTGTTTTAGGCAACAAGTTTTACAAAATGGAACTGTGTTTGAGGTTGTGGAGCTGTTGGGAGAGAGGTTGTGGGACTGAGGTTCAGGGTATGGTAGGATTTTCTCTTTCGGCGGGCCAGGAAAACACTGTTGGGTTTTCCTGGTTGGTGGGGTGTGAAGACATTTGTGGATGGGAGTAGGTCAGAAAGGCAGAGCAATGAGAGGTCAGGGATGTTTCCAAGGACCAAAAGGATGGAGGGGGCAACAGTAACAACGGAATGTTGAGAGCATGTCAGACGGGTACAGAAATTTGGTTGGGACACCCCTTGAGGTCACCGAATATCCTAAAGAGGTAGTACACTGGGGCAGAGGAGCAGATAAAGGCATACACGGAAAGGACAGCTATGGTTAGGCACAGGAAACAGGAAAGTAAAAGCAGAGCAACCCTTGTGTGAACAAACAGGAAACAGCTTACTAATGGACAAACACGCTGGGGTTGTACACAGAGTAAGGCGCAGAACCTCCCACAGTGACAGGGAATCTCAATGCCTCTGTGCAGTTTGCTCTTACAGATAGTCACCCTGCCAGCCCCATAGAAAGGAGACAGCAGAAGTGATTCTGTCTCTGGACCCTAGAGCACAAACAAGGATAGTACTTACATACACAGGACACGCTCTTGTGGGTCCAGCTGGAAACACAGTGGCAATTCCTGAGAAAACAGCGATAGCACACTGTCACTGTTAGGCACGAAATACAACGTATAACACTGGACAAGGATGGGGGCTGGAATTGCCTCCTGGAAACCAGGAGCCAACCCCAGTACAAAGGAGGACACGTATACACTGGTGAAGACTGATAGAACACTTACCAGACACAAAGAACCAAGAAGAAACAGAAACAGAAGGGAACAAACAAAGAGGCAGAGGCAAGAACTAGGAACAGGCTCAGGCTGAAGCAAATGCGGGTCTAGGACTTGAAAACAGGGCGCAAACTTCTGGCTGGGACAGACAGAGACAGGACTGGGAAACTGAGAACAGGCTCTGGCTGGAACAGGCAAGGACAGGACTGGAATACAGGGAGTAGGAAATGAGCAATAAACAGGACTGGGAAATAGAGAGAAGGTTCAGGCTGAAACAAGGCAGGAGCAGGGCAGAGAAACAGGGAGCAGGCTCTGGAAGAAACAAACAGGTACAAGGCTAAGAGATAGGGAGCAGACTCTGGCTGGAACAATCAGGAGCAGGGCAGAGAAACAGGAAACAGGATCAAGCTGGAACAGAACAGGAACAAAACTGGAACACCATCCGACAAAGGGTCTGTAACACGAAGGAATCGAAGTCCGATGCACGACGGGGAGCTTGAGGAAATGGCTGCTTATAAGCAGTTCCAAGCTGGGCTGCACAGGAGAGGTTTCAGGTGTGTGTGGTTTCGGACACTTCCAAGTCCTGGAGGAGAGGATCCAGTGAAAAGGAGCAACTGGACTTCTCCCATTGAAAACAATGGGAAACAGAATCCGGGTTTTGCTGACTACCAAGCTGTGCATTATGGGATTTGCAGTCCCAAGAAGCAAATGTAGTCCTACACAAGTGTACCATGGAGAAAAGAGAAACAAACAGGAGTCAGCAAGGGACTCTAGATAGGTGTTCAAGGTGATTCCCAGACTTCTGACAGTCCCCTTACAGCGCCCCCTGGAAATGGGACGACCGAGTCGTAACATTTGTTAGCTTAGGAACACCACATTTTCTGGCCTTTTAGCGAGTAATCATTAAGCCAATTTCACATTATGGTTCTCATATTTATATAAGACCGCTTATGTGCATTAAGCTGATTATACAGATAGAGGATTTCTAGTCCTCTCTTCAGAATACATCCAACATAGCACCTGCTATTCTTTCAATTAATATCTTCGATCCACACAAAGAGCACTATGTTACCTTATTTAAGGAACTGTAAGGTGGCACGGTTCACTGCAGCCCGCATTGGCCTCCAATGCCTGGGACACACGCCTCAGGTACATAACCCTTAGGCTTTCCAAGTGTTTTTTATACACGCTGCAGTGCGTTTACTTGCCTATGCTTATCATATATCTATCACTTATCTGATTTTCTCCTTATGAGAATATAAGAGGCTAGGGTTTTTCCAACAAGTTTGGAATGTCACACCAAAATGTTTTTCCCATGAGTATTCTTAAAGAATTCAATTACAGATTAATAAATATACAGTACAGGATTACATTTGAGGGGCCAGGCTTCCTTACTCACCTATAATGACGATAATTTGATGTTAATACATAAAAAACCTTTTGCATGTTCCTAAGGACATTCGTCTAAACATTAAAATGCAAATCATTTATTGGGATGGGGAATGTTTCCTGCATGATGTATAGTTGTATCCCCGTTGGAAATGGCCTTTTTTGCAGGGTTATCCCCCTGTCTTTTTGTCCCACCTCTTGTATTACTAACTGTCTGCTGGATTTTGTTTTTGTTGGTTTTGGTACTCTGAGCGCTTTACCACTGTTGTACTTTGCTATAGTGCAAGTGCTCCCTGTATACATTGTGATTATGATTGGTTATACATGATTGCCATATTTGATTTACTAGTAAGTCCCTAGTATAGTATAGTGTACCATGTGTGCCCATGGCCTGTAAATCAAATTCTACTAGTGGACCTGGTGATTGTGCCACTCACATGAGTAGCCATGTAAACATGTCTCAGGCCTGCCATTAAAGTGTCTAAGTGTGCAGTTTTAAACTACCATGTCAATCTGGCAAGTGCACCCACTTTTCAGGCCCAAACCTGCCCTTTTAGTACACCGAAGGCACCCCTAAGGTAGGCTCAAATATAGTCTCATGGGCAGGGTGCTGTGTATTTAAAAGGTAGAACATGTACTGGTGTGTTTTACATTTCCTGATAGTGAAATGCTGCCAAATGTGGTTTTCACTATTGCAAGGCCTGTCTTTCCATAGGTTAACGTGAGGATTGCTTTGAAATATCTCTTAAGTGCAATTTCCCATTGGGAGCAGATAGAGGTTTGGAGTTTGAGGTCTCAATGTAAAAATACATCTTTTAGTGGAGGTGGTTTTTAACATGCGTTTTTGAAAATGCTGCTTTGAGAAAGTGGGCATTTTCTTGCTTAACCATCCTGTTTCCCTGCCTGGCTGTGGAATACATGTCTTGGTCAGGAGGACAGTTGGGCTGGTTGTGAATTGGCTCTAGACAGTCACACAAAGTTAGCTGAGGCATCCCTGCATATCCTGATGGGTCTTCATGGGCTAGAGTGGTGGGAAGAACTGACACTTGCACCTGAATAGGGCTGTGCCTGGCCTTACGCAATAAAGTCTCCAACCCCCTAGAAGGTGTCTTGGACCAGAGCAGGAAAGGCAGGTTCATGAGCACTACAAAGACTTTTCTTTGAAGTTTGCCTACTTCAAAGGGAGGAATGAGTATAAGTATTGGATCCAAAACTGCAGACTTTTAGAACACTTCTGGATCAAGAGGAGGCTCTGCCAAGGAGAAGAGCTGTGAGGAGGAATACTGCCCCTTGGCTGTGTGTGCTTTGCTGAGTTTGGCCTGAAGTTGCTGCTTCTGCTGTGGAGAGGACAAAGACTGGACTTTGCTGTGTATCCTGGTTGTGAGGTTTTTCCAAGGGCTTGGACTGAACTTGCCTCCTGTTAGGAAGTCTCTGGGACAAAAAAGACTTCACCTGCCAGACCCTGGTTTCTCTTTCTAAGGACCCTGACTTGCCAAAAGGGGCCCACTCCAGTTCCTGGGCCCTTAGAGTGAAGTCTAGTAGAAAAACAAGAAGAACCAAGCACACAGACTCCGGACGGCTCCAGAATCGGCACCACTGCCTGACTCTGTGCCACTGCCTGACACCTGACTCTGCTGCCGCACCTGTGGCCCCGTGGTGTGAACACAACACTGAAAAGTTGCCTTATCATGTCTTGACCTGCTGGACTCATTGACACTGCAGGATCATAAGGAACCGATGCCTCGCCGCAAACGCCGCCTCACCTCCGTGTGTGTGCCTGTGCATGCATGCGTGGAGAGGGATGCTGTATCTGGAGATAGGGTGGGGCTGGTGGGGTATTGTGCTTGCTGGTGGTGGGGGGTGGAGTCATCTGCCGGTGGCAAGGAAGAAATTCCCTGTCACCAGTAGCCTTTCCACAAGGGTTTTTGTGGTGGTGCTACCGCAACAGAAACCCTGGAAAGCCGGCACAAAATACCGCCAGCGCTATTCTATGGACTGCCGGGTCGGAGATGCTCATCTCCGGCCCGGCCGGTCCAACCGCCCTAGTGGTATGAGTGGGGATGTGGCGGTCTTCACCGCCAGCCTGTTGGCGGTGAAGCCGCCACCTTGGCCCTGGGGGTCAGAAGACCGCCAGGGTTATAATGAGGGCCTTAATCTTTTAAAATTAATAACTTTGCTTGTGTGTGTTGGATTTTTGTCATTTTTGGTCTTGTTTTGCTTAGCTAAATATTGTCTGCTTTTCTAAACTGGTGTGGTGTCCATTTGTAGAGTTTTCACTGTGTTGCTGTGCATATAGGCAAAAACACTTAAACATTGCCTCTGAGATAAGCCTGATTGCTCGCTCAGCTACCAAGGGGTGAGCAGGGGTTATTTTAGGAGTCTGAATCCCTTACCCTGACTAGAGTGAGGGCCCCTACTTGGACAGGGTGTAAACTGACTGCAAACTCGAGACCCCATTTCTAACAGTCCCTTAAATGCAAGCCTGAAATGCATAGCTGTGATCCTGTTTTTAATTGTTTTTATTTTTGGTGCGTGCATTGACTTAGGCACAGTCTGATGACAATGATGGGTCCTGAATTGGAATGTGTGCACAAGCTCACCCCCATATCGGAGGTATCATGAGAGCAGCAATATGGTGGCACAATATTGTGTTAACTTGTTAAAGTTGTAGCAACAGTCCTTTTTACCTACGAGACATGAGTGTGTGCATACAGACCTATGCATCTACAGAGTTCTCCTAATCACAATGAACCAGAATCGGAACGTGGCATGCTATGGGTTGTAGGTGTGTGGTTGTGCTAGATTTAGTAGTGTGCCATTCATGAGTGATACAGGGTTGTAGGTTCTATTTTTGAATAACAACAGAATAACAATAGAATAACATGGAGGAGGGGTTGCTTTCTAAAGCTAAGTTGAGTGTATTGCTGTCATCTCCTTGAGGGTAGAGGGAACACCAGATGCTATGGTGAGGAAAGAGGAGACAGGCTTTCCTTAGAAGTGCTTGTGCCATTAGGTAGATGGCAGGGGGTGCAGGGTGAGGCCCGCAGCACTGAGTGATAGGGAAAGGAGTCATTTGAAGGGGCACAGATTCTTGTCTCTCTTTCTGATTTCTGTGAGGAGGAGCCATAAATGGCCGGGTGCAGCCTTTTCTTACATCTTTGTACTTCTGTGGTAGGTATTCCACCTGCAGAATGTCCTGCCTGGTACAGCTTCCTTGCAGACAAAAGCCAGGCCTGGAAGGTGGCCTTGTGAGGACACTTGAAGGGAAATCAAGCCAAACAAGCCCCAAGCCTGGAATGCCCACCCTCTGTCTGCGAAATCGGTAAAAGATTGGAGCTAAACACCCATCATTATTTGTTGCTGTGGTCTCTTCCAACAAAGAGGGGTATTCTTCAGAGTATTCAGGGACTGCTACGCAGCCAAGTGTTGGGTTTGCACTAACAGCTAACTCCCCATAGCCGAGGAAATATCACCTGGACTCTGATCTGAAAGAGGAATTACTGACTATCGTGGGAGCTAAGACATCGTGCCTATGAGCAAGGGAAGGCAATGCCAACCCGGCAAGAGAAGCAGATCATGGAAGGGACCACTGTAATTGACCATGGTGTGCAGTCTGTTCGACAGTTTCGCTTAGCAAGAGCACCAAAGAGAACGGACAGTGCAACATTCTCAAATATCCCCATTGAAGTAGCCATCCTCTGAAGAAGTGTGCCAGTGATGTAGCATCAACTGAAGATAGGATAAGTGCTTGTTGGTGGTCCATGTGCCCTGCATGTGGAATATGTGACCATGGCACTTCCAAGTGTGCCCTTGGGTCAGGAGCAGTCTTGTTTCTACGTAATCTGAGAGATGTCCTGGGGTGCCCCATGAAGAATCAAAATCGTTGCCTCGATGCACTGCATAGTTGAGATAGTGCAAGGCATCCTCAGCTCAGAAGAACCGTCATCTGCAGGAGACTGACTGGTATCCCAAGCACTGAAGGACCACAAGTATTCAGTGGAGTGTCAGAACAAACCGTGATCTGCTGCTGCCATCCGGAAGAGGGCCACAGGCAGAAGCCTTCGCTCCTATTGCCCTACTTCGAGTAACATATGTAATCGGCTGCTGTCAGCACTGAGAGGACCGCTGTATGCGTCCTGGAGACTCCTGCTTGCCATTGGAAAGATCCCACTACCAAGTAAGGCCAAACACGGTCCATAGGTCTTCTGGACTGCCACATGCCGCTTGTAATCTTCTGTCTGGTGCTAGTGAGGTTCGGCTGTGGCAGGAGCACTGAACACGGCTTGCATTCTTATTATGAGTTTGATGTGAGAACAAAAGGGCCTCGGCCCAGGAACCCAAGTGCTACAATCAACCAGGGGTGACATGACCTGCATGCATAAAGCTTACGTTTAGACCCTGAACTACGACAGGGGGATCCAGAGTTAGAGAAGCGGTCCACTCAGTGCTTAATTTGTAAAAAAGTAGGTGTCATGCAACCACTGTAGCTTGCATGCCCATTGTTACTGCCAGCACTGCCAAATGCCGGTACCAACACAACTTTCAATCATCAGACTCCTACACGTTTAACTATTTAGATTATTCCATCTCACCAAAAGCTGTAGGAATGGCCTTGACACGCTGGTATTGTTAATTTTCATTAGGTTTTTAATTAGTAAACACGCGGATGTGTCACGACTCACGTGCTTACGCCTGGAATCCGCAGATCGAGTGGCGTGGGTCTTGAGTGTTCGGCTTTGGCCCAGAAAGGGGCGACTCTTTCTAGTAGCCACGGTGCTGTAGGCAATGGTAACGCCAAGAACAGACCGTGCCCTTCAGAAATAGCGCCAGAGGGAAAAAACCCCTGAAAAGGGGAAAAAACCTCCAAACAGTAGATTCCTGAAACAAGAACAAAAAAAAAAACAGGAATCAAAAAGAAACAAAATGCAGGTAAACGCTAATTTAGACGAGATTCAGAACCGAAGGCAAAGAATCAGGAGCGAAGACACAATCAGAGCAGAAAGTGTTGCAGCGCAAAGAAAGGAAGAAAACAGAACCCTTAAATACCAAGAAACAGGAAATGACCAACAGGAAGTAAAAGGACACCATCTTAGATAGGGAAAAGTACATAGAACAGAATAGAGTAGGAACCATAGAGAATAAAGAACAAGGAATGCTGGGAAGAGAAAGGTAACATGGGAAGGGGGAAAAAACATAAAGAAAGTACAACAGAAATGCCCCAAGAAGAAAAGAAGAAAGGAAGAAAAAAGAACAGGTAAGGAGGGGTCAGGGGGCACCAGGAATGCAAGGAAAAGCAGAACGAGGCCCCAAGCAAAATCTGGGGCCTCGTGAGGTGCACAGAAGGCTCGGGGCGTGCCGCGTCCTGAGGGCGCGCTGTTCGGCGCGAGCCGAATGCTCGCCTCGCGCCGCGTGGTGCGGCGCAACAGTAGGTCCCCCCCCCGAAGGCCCAGGCTTGAGGGGAAACAAACGGTGAAAACGAGAAATCAGAAGAGGTGTGTGAACAGAAGATGCATCTTCCCAAGAGCATTCACTAAGAGGATATCCCTTCCAGTGAATCAAATACTGAAGACGTTTGTGAAAAAGGCGAGAGTCACAAATTTCCTGAACCTCATATTCAGGTACATCATTCACCAACACAGGAGGAGGACAAGGAAACTGATGAGAGAAAGGGTCAGGTACATAAGGTTTGAGCTGGGAAACATGAAAGACTGGATGAATTTTCCAAGTATGAGGCAAGCGAAGACGAACAGTGACAGGATTAATCAACTGAAGAATACGGAAAGGCCCGTAATAGCGAGGTGTGAACTTATTTAGAGAAAGGCGTGAAGGCAAGAATTTGGAGGAAAGCCAGACTTTATCTTGAGGGTGATAATCTGGAGTGGGTCCACGTTTCTTATCTGCGATCTTCTTCATATATCTCTTGGTGTTTAATAAATTAGATCGAATTAGTCTATGGATTTGTAGAAGACGTTTGGAAAAAGAAGTAATCGCAGGCACAGGAGAGGTAGATTGAGGAGAAGTAGGAAAAGAGGTAGGATGATAACCATAGGAACAAAAAAAAGGAGTGACTTTGGAGGCACTATGGACAGTATTGTTGTAGGAAAATTCAGCAATAGGGAGATAAGTGTTCCAGTTGCTTTGGGTAGAATTACAAAAACAGCGAAGGTATTGCTCTAATCCTTGGTTCAGACGCTCAGTCTGTCCATTGGTCTGAGGATGGAAACCGGATGATAGTGCTATATTGATATTTAGTGTCTTGCAAAAATATTTCCAAAACCGGGAAATATACTGAGGTCCTCTGTCAGATACAATGGTATGTGGAAGTCCATGGAGACTGAAAATATGGTCGATAAATATCTGGCTTAATTCTTGGGATGTAGGTAACTTTTTTAGGGCAGTGAAGTGAGCCATCTTAGTAAAGGAATCAACAGTGACCAATATAACCCGGTTTCCTGCTGATGGTGGAAGTGAACACATGAAGTCAGTAGAAATAGTATGCCATGGAGCTGGTGGAACAGGCAAAGGCTGTAGTAATCCTGCAGGTCTGGTACAGGGAATCTTGACCTGAGCACATATGGGACAAGCCTGAACGTATCTTTCAACATCCGACTTCCAGGTAGGCCACCAGAAAGATCGTGAGAGAAGTTCTTGTGTGGCCTTGATGCCTCTATGACCAGCAACCGGCGAATCATGGCACATCTGTAATGCCTTGTCTCGAACTCTGTTAGTAGGGAGGAATAACAGATTCTGATGATAATAGTATCCTTCCTTCTTGCATAAAAAGGTTCTTAGTCCCTCTACTTCGCGGTTAGACAGGCTGGAGTACTCCAGTTGTACCTCCTCCAGGAAAGACTGAGCAACTCCAATGATCTTACTAGGTTCAAGTAGATACTGAGATGGGGAAGGAGTACAATCTGGATAACAGCGAGACAGAGCATCAGCCAGAATATTTTGGGATCCAGGAATATAGGTGATGCAAAAATCATACTGACTGAAGAAAAAGGCCCAACGGGCCTGGCGACTATTCTGGCATAAAAAATTACGTAGACATTGTAGATTACGGTGATCTGTTCTCACCTCAAAAGGCTCCTTGGAACCCATCAGAAACTGTCTCCATTCTAGGCAGGCTGTTTTCAGAGCTAATAACTCCCTTTCAAGTACTGAGTAATGTTGTTCTGCTGTAGAGAGTATATGGGACAAATAGAAAACAGGATGTTCAAGACCATCATCTTCTTGTCGTTGGAGTAAGACAGCTCCAATGGCTCTTTCGGAAGCATCGGTAACTACAATAAATTGTTTGTTGGTATCTGGGTGTCTTAAGATGGGGGCTTGAGTGAAAGCCTTCTTTAAATCTTGAAAAGCTGTTTCAGCCGCCTTAGTCCAGACAAACCCCTTCGTTAAATTGACCTTCTTTACAGTGTGAGTTATATGGCTGGTCTGTTTAGCAAAGTCTACAATGAACTGCCGATAAAAGTTTGCTAATCCTAGGAAACATTGTGTTTCTTTAATAGAAGAGGGAGAAGGCCAATCCAGAATGGCTTGTACTTTTTCTTGGTCCATAGCTATGCCGGTGGGACTTAAATGATAACCCAGATATTTGACTACCGTCTTATCGAACTCACACTTTTCGGGTTTACAGAATAGTTGATGTGCCCGGAGTCTTTGAAGGACTTGTTTCACATGGGAAGAATGGAGTTCGGGGTGTCTGGAAAAAATAAGGATATCATCTAAGTAGATTACAACTGTCTGGTTCAAAAGATCAGAAAACACTGAGTCCATAAATCTTTGAAATATTGCAGGGGCATTAGTAAGACCAAAAGGCATGACCCGGTACTCAAAATGACCAAATGGTGTCCTGAATGCTGTTTTCCACTCGGCTCCTTCCTTAATACGTAAGAGGTGGTAGGCTCCCCGAAGATCCAATTTGGTAAAACGTTGAGCCCCTCTGACTGCCTCTAGAATATCCTTGATGAGAGGCAAAGGATAACGATCCTTTATAGTTATCTTATTCAGGCCTCGAAAATCCAGGCAAGGACGAAGATCTTTTGTCTTCTTGGGTACAAAAAAGAGAGGAGCCCCTGCCGGAGAAGACGATGGAACAATAAGACCACTCTGTACATTTTCTTCCAGATACTCCTTTAGAACTTCCTTTTCAGGTTCCGTGAGGGAATACATCCTTCCAAAGGGAACGACAGTTCCAGGTTCCAAGGGAATAGCACAATCGTATTCTCGATGTGGAGGTAATACAGGTCTGGAAGGTTTTTGGAACACATCTTGAAACTCTAAATAGTGTTCAGGGACTCCTTGGACTGTATTGATGGAATATTCCGTAGTACTTTTAATAGGTGTTAATCTGTTCGGTGACCAATATTTGTCGGAAGCAAAACAGTTCTCATGACAAAACTGTGAGGACAAAGAAATAGTCCGGGTTACCCAATTCACATACGGATTATGTCTTGTAAACCACGGAATTCCGAGAATGATGGTATGGTTGGGGGATGATATGAGATCAAAGGAGATGTGTTCTTGATGATTACCAAACTGTAAATTTAACATCAGGGTAGTAGTATCGACTGGACCAGAGGATATCAAGGATCCATCCACTGTGTGCACTTGTTCAGGCATTTCTTTGGGTTGTGTTGGAATCTGTTGATTAGTGGCCCAAGTCTTATCCATGTAAATATCACTAGCACCACAATCTAATAATGCCATAGTCCTTTCTTGACGGCCGTCAGGTAGTTGTAACATGACAGGTAACATGAACAAGTATGTCGTATTGTAATTAAATGAACTGATGGAAGGTATAGCCGATGATCCCGCCCCCTCCCTTCTTACAGAGGACGGGAAGTGGCGTTTCCCGATGGTCTTGGTGGACGTACAGGGCAGGTACGAAGCATGTGACCAGCAGAACCACAGTACAGGCACAATCCTTTCTTATGTCTGTCTTCCCGCTCAATAGCAGAGAGCGGCCCTCTAGTAGTATCCACTTGCATGGGTTCCCCCTCTATGTCTCTAGCAGGAGGACGAGATTCCTCAGAACAAGGCAGATACACCCGTGAAGTGCTTGGCTGGGAAGACCCTCTACTCCTTCTCTTCTCCATTCATCGTTCTTGAAGACGATACTCGATGGAAAGTGCTTGATCCATCAGGCCACGAAGATCTTCAACTCTGGTGGAATGTACTAATTCATCTTTTATTTCTTCTTTAAGTCCTCTGCGAAACAAAGTCACCAGGGTACGCTCCACCCAGGTGGTCTCTGCCGCTAACTGACGAAAACGTGTAATATATTGAAGGACATCTTGTGAGCCTTGTTGGATGTCACATAATGCTTCTTCCGCTGAGGCCTCCAATCCTGGACGACTAAACATTTGTTTGAAGCGAGTCACGAAAGCGGAATAGTCCGACAATACCGGATCGTTGGATGACACCATGGGGTTGCCCAGGCCAAGGCAGGACCGGATAACGCACTGATAAGATATCCCACCTTTGTCCTGTCATGGGAGAATTGAGTAGGTCGGAAGGCGAAATACACCGTTAATGCATCAAGGAATTCACGCAGTTTAGTTGGTTCACCAGAGAAACGAGGAGTAGAAGCAGAGATAGTCGGAACATCGCCATTGCGGAAGGCCAAAGCCTGTCGTAATACAGCATTCTCATTGCGTAGTTGTTGCAATTCCTGAGCTTGTTGCTGAATTGTTGTCAGAAGAGATTGATCTGGATCTGCAGCAGCCGCCACTGTATCATCCATGGTGTCAGAGGACGTCGGGATGGTTGGGCGCTGCAATCTGTCACGACTCACGTGCTGCTTACGCCTGGAATCCGCAGATCGAGTGGCGTGGGTCTTGAGTGTTCGGCTTTGGCCCAGCAAGAGGCGACTCTTTCTAGTAGCCACGGTGCTGTAGGCAATGGTAACGCCAAGAACAGACCGTGCCCTTCAGAAATAGCGCCAGAGGGAAAAAAACCCTGAAAAGGGGAAAAAACCTCCAAACAGTAGATTCCTGAAACAAGAACAAACAAAAAAACAGGAATCAAAAAGAAACAAAATGCAGGTAAACGCTAATTTAGACGAGATTCAGAACCGAAGGCAAAGAATCAGGAGCGAAGACACAATCAGAGCAGAAAGTGTTGCAGCGCAAAGAAAGGAAGAAAACAGAACCCTTAAATACCAAGAAACAGGAAATGACCAACAGGAAGTAAAAGGACACCATCTTAGATAGGGAAAAGTACATAGAACAGAATAGAGTAGGAACCATAGAGAATAAGGAACAAGGAACAAGGAATGCTGGGAAGAGAAAGGTAACATGGGAAGGGGGAAAAACCATAAAGAAAGTACAACAAAAATGCCCCAAGAAGAAAAGAAGAAAGGAAGAAAAAAGAACAGGTAAGGAGGGGTCAGGGGGCACCAGGAACGCAAGGAAAAGCAGAGCGAGGCCCCAAGCAAAATCTGGGGCCTCGTGAGGTGCACAGAAGGCTCGGGGGGCGCCGCGTCCTGAGGGCGCGCTGTGCGGCGCGAGCCGAATGCTCGGCTCGTGCCGCGTGGTGCGGCGCAACAGGATGTGCTTACCTCAGAAATAGACAAAGAGCATCACCAAGTGGTGGACTTTCATAGATTAAGCACAGACCAACTTGAGACAGGAGAAGGCCTAGTCAGCAGAGACCTCCGAGAGCACAAAGACTCACACCTTTCAATTAGGTGTTCGCGCATGATTGAATGTGTTGAGGAATTCTCTGTTTTTTAGAGTAACAGAGTACTTGTCTTTTCTACAAAGGGAAGCACTGGGCTTGACACTGACCTTATTGCGCTGCTAGAGGGACGGTATGCATTCTTGAGCCTGAGGACCCCCACACTAATATCCTGAGAAGCCTGTGACTGTCTGCCTGCGCTATAACTGAGAGTCAAGTGCGGAAAGGGTTGTAGTTAGTTGAGTTTGTAGAGATATAGTAGGTCTGGCCCCAGGACAGCAGTGGTAAAAGACCTCAATCCACACAGTTGTGGTCCAGTGACCCCTGCCTTACCAGAGGCTTCCTGAATGGAGCCTGATACTGTTAATTTCCTTCATGGACCCGTAAAACTTGCTTAGCATTGTACAGCAGAATGATTACTGGTAACAGTGCATGATGAAAAAAGTTATCATATTCAGTTTAATTACTGTTTTCGTTGTTCATAAGAAGAACCAATGTATTCCTTGTTGCTTCAAAGTAGGTACAGATGAGAGCCTGGTTAACAGCAGTTTGCAGATTACATTTGACCATTTATCCATTAGGTTTTGTCCATTGCTGTTGATACAATGACACAAATGTGTTAAACTGTTGTTTTGAGAAAGGAAAGCCTACATTGTAAATCAACAGAGGGAGGGGAAAGGGTGCAACAGAGATAGGGATTTGGAGGCTTCCATATTGTTGGTTGGAAGCAGCACTTTATCTAAGATGCCAGTACAAGTTCTTGGATAGATTTCACTTATTTTCTGGCTGTCGCTAAGTCCTGCTGCAGGAGCTGAGGCACAGAGTCTTTTGTGTTTTCAAGCAATATTTATTTACATTTTATTGTATCGTAAAATGAAACATTTGAGGCTGGCCAGTCTCCCTGATGCCTGCTGGGACAGTTTCCTGCAGGCTTACAGATGTGCAGCACCCCACTGACATGAGACATCTACTGGTCTCACTCACTAGCAGGAGCATGGTGGGCAGGTTAATTCTTCAGCCCTGCACCAAACACCTAGTCAGTTGCGAGCTTTATACATGAAAGGCAGAAAGAAAGCAATTTCAGCCCATCTCACCTTCTAGCCTCTCGCTAGATATATATCAGCAACTTATTGGCTGTGAATGCTTCTCTCATTCCCAGCAGGCCTCAGTATGTGACTCGGTTTATTTTTCAATGTCACCTAAGCAATAATTGCAAGTCCTGCCTTAGCCTTCAAAGTGATACGAAACAGTGACTGTCTAAAGAAACATGCCAACTGTGCCAATTATCAAGCCGCTATAAGCAAGAGATGTCTTCTGAATGATCCACAAACACCTAGTCCAATTGGGATAGGGTGGAAGTTGGAAAAACACAAGGGAGCAGAGCAATTGGTAGTGGTCTGGATGGAGGGGCAGCCAGCACCTTAGGCTGTATTAGATCTACTAGTTTGCAACTGCATTAGGAACTGCAATTTGCCTACGTGTCTGCTGTCTAAATTATCTCAAGAGCACTGACATGTACAGACGTACCGCCTGTCAAAATCAAACAGACGCAGAAAATGGTGACACCTATTCAGAAGAAGATTATGACGAAGAATGTGAATGATAAAATTGGGTTTATGTTCACTCATGACATACATTGCCTATGTAAGATGTGACAACTGTTAGTAATTATATGTGACAATTATGCATATAATCTGTATCGATATTTGAGGAGTACAATGAAGTTTTATTGTTATTAATTTAAGGACTATATTGTTATTTTTACCATTAATAATCATAATTATTTTTTAATTTTATTGAAATTAACCAACCTGGTGGAAGTAGATTTTATTTCCACATATTATGATGAATTTGTATGCTGTTTATCAACAATATGAAAACCATTATTTTTTCAGCTATGGTTGCTAATCCAATAATATCAGACAGAAGGCAAAGAGTGATGACTTGCTATCACATATTTTCCATATCTAGGAATCCATATCTTGCAAAGAAAAGTCAAGTTAGAACCCATCCCCCCGACTGGTACCAATGGCCTAAATTTGGGGCCCTCGCTCATGGCCTAACCCCAATTATGAGCATTTCAAGCTTAGTCAAACTTGTTACAAAGAGGAATAAATGATAGATGGGTTCAAGACCCAGCTAAGGGACTTAGTGAGCACATGGGCAGACAATGGCCAATTCAAAGAGGTGATGGCACAGATCATTCAAGGGTGTTAATTGACATGAAAGAGATGGTGAAGACATGCCATGCCTGCCAAATAATTGGGGGAAGAAAGGGTAGGACAAAAAGTAAATATTAGAAGAAAATATGGACACAGACATACTGTTTCTTACAGAAAATAAAAAACAGTTCTATTAGAAAAGTCAAGACATATTAAAGTCTTCAAATGTACTAGGAAAGTTGACCAACCGTTTCCTGCAAGAAAAACAATTCTCATGTTGGACACTGCTTTTTGTTGCTATGAACTAGAATTAGACATTTGCCATTAATACCCCTGGCAGTCAGAGGAAGATAAAATCTCAGAGGATGTTTCAACTGTTACAGATGTCTTGTCTTTTGAGTTGGGCACTACATAATTATTAGAATCATCTTGAACAGACATGGTGTTCAATACTGTCTCAGCTCTAGTCTGAACACTCTCACACAAATTTTGTAATACATCAGTAGATAACATTGAGTGAGTATGCTGTAAACTATTGTTATTAACATCTGTATTATGTCTATTAATAATGCCTGCTTGTTGAAAAGTGACCGGAACAAGACTATTCCCATGCCTCCATCCTTTCCCTTCCATTAAAACACAAGTTTTAGATACCTTAAGTCCTTAGTAGGTGACCAAAAACAGGATTCAGCTCTATTTTAATGGTTTTTCCTAGAACCTACATTGAAATCAGTGAAAGTTTTTGCCTCCATTTGTTTGTCAAACACTATTTCCTGTAGACTTTCGCCTCTTCCAGTGTTCAGGTAATTTCTATCATCTTTGTAGAAATCTCTTAACCAATTATTTAACATATTAGTTTTTGGTTCCATTTCCCTCTATATTTTGAATGAAATTACACAGATCACACAATGGGGAGATGTAAGATATGACTATATTTTGTGATTTCACAAAATGTATAACATCCCAACCAACAGACAACGCTGTTTGGATAACCTACTACAGAAAATGTTTTGAACATTCCACAGGACCAATTGAGCCTTGGTTGCAAAGAGCCACTTTGAAGTGTTTAATATAATTTTTCTTTAAATGTGCACATTTCATCCAATACAAAATGTGTACCATTGTCAGTAACATGAACTTATAGAGAACCTTCAAAACAAAACATTTTTCAAAGAAGCTAATTACATTCTGTGTGGATGCTGAATCAACAAATGAAAAGAAAAAACACTTTGAAAAATAATCAATTGAGACAATCAGGTACCTCAAATGAGAAGGTAAAAACTGGAATGGACCAGAGGAATGTAAAGCTAATTTTCTCAAGGTCCATTAGAAAGTGGCACAGGAAAAGTGGCCTTTCTTGTGTTTTCGAATGTTTGTCAGAACACAAATATTCTTTGCAACTATTCAAATTACGCACCTGAATATCCATATGTAGCCACCGATAAAACTGGCATAGTTTTTTGTATGCTGCTGTTACACCTAAATGACCCTTGGTAACGCAGAATTTTGGTTGTACCATCGTACGTCACAGAAGTGACATGATAATGTAATCAACCATACATATATTGTGTGTCCTAACATTACTAATGTAAAGCGAAGTACCTAAATCATATTATTGAAGGCATAATCACTGTAGAGAATCAGGAGTTATATCCATGCATTTTCTAATGTGTGATTTTAAGATGCTGAATTGTAATATGTAGGCGCATCTAAATTAATGTATTTTGACTATTTTACTATGATGTAATGGCATATAGTAAATTTCATTTCTGAGTCATGTATTATTTTATAATTGCAAGATGCACTTTTAATCGTTGATTTGAAATGTGCATTAATGCCATGTTAACTTAGCATAGCCGAAGGCCTGAAATATTTAATTTCCAGTGTCAACTTTCAGCATGGAGTTTGCTTGCTCTGTAATATTCTTGCTTTGCAGGTGCATTCGTGCGAGTCTACAGTTAATGGAGAGCATGGTGCGTGTGGTATGGGAGGATACTTTTGGTAAGGACAAAAGGAGCGCTAACGAACTGAAAAGAAAGAACTCCTGTTTGTGTATCCGGTACGGAGAGACATTAAAGGTTGTCCTGATGTTCAAATTGTGGGATGCGAGGTTCAGTGGGAGTTGCCTTGCAAATACAATGGAAAACTAGTGGTTTGGATGACATAGACTTCTCAAAGGTTTTGTGAGTTTAATTGGCATAAACCTAGTTATACAAAAGAGATTCCTTGTGGCTTTTGACGGGAGAAGATCCCCTTGAGACTTCGAGGAGTCCTCTCTACTCGTTTTCCTTTTTGTGGCTTCATGCTATACATCACCTTTCTATCAGGACTTTTACAGAGGTTTCTGATATGCTGTCACTTTCTGACATTCTTAATGATTCCTATATTTCCTGAGAATTAACTAGGATTTCCAATAGTTTAGTTTAAGGCACTAGGTTAACAGGTTTTCCCATGATTAAGCAAGAGGATAGCGACTTGCATACTGATCACCAGATCCAATTTCTCATCTTTTGTATTGCTCTAACCAAAATTCTTGTATGCCTTATGGTCATAAGACTCAATTTTATTTGACAATTTACTTCTCCTTTGGTGATTCTGTACTTGTACAGCATGTTCTTGAGATTAATTTATATCAGTTTGTGTAGGACCATCTTGCCTGGCATGTTACCTGCATTTTTTCATGTATGTAAGTTTGTTTTTGCCTGTCTCACTGGGATCTTGCTAGCCAGGACCCCAGTGCTCATAGTTTGTGGCCTGAAAGTGTGTACCTGTCTGGCGACTAACTGTGTCACTGAGTCTCTGCTAACCAGAACCTCAGTGCTTATACTCTCTCTGCCTTTAAATTTGTCACTATAGGCTAGTGACCACTTTTACCAATTTCAATTGGCACACTGGAACACCCTTATAATTCCCTAGTATATAGTACCTAGGTGCCCAGGGTATTGGGGTTCCAGGAGATCCCTATCGGCTGCAGCATTTCTTTTGCCACCCACAGGGAGCTCAGACAAACCTTTACACAGGACTGCCACTGTAGCCTGAGTGAAATAACATACACGTTATTTCACAGCCATTTTCACTGCACTTAAGTAACTTATAAGTCTCCTATATGTCTAACCTTCACTTGCTGATGGTTAGATGCAAAGTTACGAAGTGTGAGGCAAACCTTGCACTAGCAAAGGTGCCCCAACATATTTCCCTGGACTTTGTGAGTGCGGAGACACCATTACAAGCGTGTACTACATATAGGTCAATACCTATATGTAGCTTCACAATGGTAACTCCGAATATGGCCATGTAACATGTCTAAGATCATGGAATTGTCCCTCCCATGCCAAATCTGATATTGGGGTGCCAATCCCATGCATCCCCAGGGCTCCACTATTGACCCCGGGTACTGCCAAACCAGCTCTCTGGGGTTTTCTCTGCAGCTACTGCTGCTGCCACCCCACAGACAGGGTTCTGCCCTCCTGGGGTATGGGCAGCCCAGTCCCAGGAAGGCAGAACAAAGAATTTCCTCTGGGAGAGGGTGTTACACCTTCTCCCTTTGGAAATAGGTGTTAAGGGCTGGGGAAGGGTAGCCTCTCCCAGCCTCTGGAAATGCTTTAAGAGGGCACAGATGGTACCCTCCTTGCATAAGCCAGTCTACACCGGTTCAGGGAACCCCCGGTCCCTGCTTTGGCGTGAAACTGGACAAAGAAAGGCCTCTGAGTGGCCAGTGCCAGCAGGTGACGTCAGAGACCCCTCCTGATAGGTGCTTACCTGGCTAGGTGGCCAATCCTCCTCTGAGGGCTATTTAGGGTCTCTCCTGTGGGCTTTTCCTCAGATAACGACTTGCAAGAATTCACCAGAGTTCCTCTGCACCTCTCTTTTCGACTACTGCCAAGCATCGACCGCTGACTGCTCCATGACGCCTGCAAAAGTGCTACAAAGTAGCAAGAAGACTACCAGGGACATTGTAGCGCCTAATCCTGCTGGATTTCTCCACTGTTCCCTGGTGGTGCATGCTTTGGAGGTTGCCTGCCTTCATCCTGCACTGGAAGCCACAAAGAAATCTCCTGTGGGTCGACGGAATCTTCCCCCTGATTCAGCAGGCACCAAACTTCAGCGTCACTGGTACTCTGGGGCCCCTCTCATCCTGATGAGCGTGGCCCCTAGAACACAGGTGGTGGACCCAAGTGACCCAGACTGTCCAGTGGTCCAACTGTCCAAATTTGGAGGAGGCAAGTCCTTGCCTCCCTCTCCAGACAGTAATCCTGTGCAGCGCGTAAACTGCAGCTACTAGGGCTTCTGTGCACATTTCCACAAAATCCTTCATGCACAGCCAAGGCTAGGTCCCCACACTGACTTGCGATGCTTAGCTCCCTGAGTTGATGTCCGGCTTAGTGGGACCCTCTTTTGCAGTGTTGAGACGACCGCCGTGTTCAGACTTCTTGAACCTGTGTTCAAGGACTTCTGCGGGTGCTGCCTTCTTGTGCGTGGGCTCTCTGCGTTGCTGAGGGCCCCCTCTTTCTCCTCTTCCAAGTGGCGACATCCTGGTCCTTCCTGGGCCAGGGCAGCACCCTTTTTCTTCAACCGCAACTCTTGCAGCTAGCAAGGCTTGTTTGCGGTCTTTTGCCAAAGAAACAACTCTGCCTCCTCCAGCACTCCGTGGGACATCTTCTGCGCGAAGGAGAAGTTTCTAGCACCTTCTGTTGTTGCAGAATCTTCAACTTCTTCCATCCAGAGGCAGCCATTTTGCACATTCATCTGGGGTTTAGTGGGCTCCTGCGCCCCCTGGACACTTTTGCGACTCTTGGACTTGGTCCCCTTCCTTTGCAGGTCCTCAGGCCCAGGAATTTGTCTTCAGTGCTTTGCAGTCTGTTGTGGTCTTCGCAAAATCCTCTATCACGACTCTTGTGTGTTTCTAGGGAAATCGTCCTACTTTACTCCTACTTTCCAGGGTCTTGGGGTGGGGTATCTTGGACACCCTTAGTGTTTTCTTACACTCCCAGTGACCCTTTACACACTACACTAGCCCAGGAGTCCATTTGTGGTTCACATTCCACTTTCATAGTATATGGTTTGTGTTGACCATTAAGCCTATTGCATCCTTTTGTATTCTACAGTGTTTGCACTATTTTCTAACTGTTTTACTTACCTGATTTTGGTTTGTATGCATATTTTGTGTATTTTACTTACATCCTAAGGGAGTATATCCTCTGAGATAGTTTTGGCACATTGTCACTAAAATAAAGGACCTTTATTTTTAGTAACTCTGAGTATTGTGTTTCTTATGATATAGTACCTTTATGATATAAGTGGTATAGTAGGAGCTTTGCATGTCTCCTACTTCAGCCTAAGCTGCTCTGCTATAGCTAACTCTATCAGCCTAGGCTGCTAGAACACTACTACTCTACTAATAAGGGATAACTGGGCCTGGAACAAGGTGAAGGTACCATTGGTACCCACTATAAGCCAGGCCAGCCTTCTACAGTTTGGTTCCAAACTTGTAATAAACCTTTGAACTTTATCCTCTGCCTCCTCAATTTAATATGTGACTGTAGGAAAGTGCCTCTTTTGACATATTCAACTTTTTGTCTGGATTTTGGTGTAATTTTGACTGAAAGTGCACTAGATCACTGCTAACCAGGTCCCTAGGGCCAGATCTCTTTCCCCAAAACTGCACAGTAGTTTTCCCCAATTGGCAAAACCTTTAGCACCCACTGTACGTCCCTAGTAAAAGGTACCATTGGTACCTAGGACTTGGGGTACTAAAGAGGGTACCTAGGGACTGCAGCAAAAATTGTGCCACCCTAAGGGACCCCTCAACAAGCACATGACCAGCAGCCTTTGCAGGCTGCAAGTCTTGGTGCGGACAAAAGTGAAAACATGACATGGCACACAGCCTATGTGCAATGCCCCCTTAACTCAGCACGTAATATATGTAAATCACCCTTCTAGCAGACCTTCCAGCCCTATAGGCAGGGTGTATTATAATACAGGTGAGAGCATATCTGCATGAGTAGCAATACCTATGCTATGTCTTTGTCGATTCTCAGATATAGTAGGTGGACAGAGAAGCCATTTTAATACATGTGCTGGACATGATGGCTACTCTGAATGTAGGGATGTTTGGTGGCAAACATCTTGTGTTGGTGAGCCCACACTAATGTCAGTGTTGGATTCACCAATACCTGCTCCCAGAGGGCACCTTAGAGGTTTCCCCTGAAAACCTACCCAGCTAGTGGTGTGCTGACTGACTGGTCAGAACCAGCACAGCCACCCCAGACCGAGTGCTGCCCCCCTGAGGTAAGAGCCAATGCTCTTGGAGGCCCAGAAGAAAGGCCTACTCTGGGCAGAGGTGCTAACACCTCGTCCAGAGCAGGATGGAGAACGTCAAAGGCCTAGCCACCTTTGAAATGCAACCCAGGTCTCTCCAAATGGCGGAGATGACACCAACTCCCTGTCCTGACCCTAATTTTGGCAGCAACACAGACAAGAAAATTAGGCATATTAGGGGGTGTGCCCACTTCATGCCAGTCCCACCCGAAGGTGGACACTATTTTTTGAATTCCTCCATCTTTTTTGGACAGGAATTAGCCTACTAGGGTTAGTGGTCATAGAAAAGGTGTCGTCACCCTAAAGGTGGTCAGCCCCTGTAACGCCCCTAATACGAGTATTCAGTGGCACCCTTGAACCTAGAACTCAGCATGAACAAAGAAGAGTTGCACCTCTGCAGAAGAGAAAAAGAAGAAGCAGCTGACCCATTACCAGCCCTACCTGCCTGCCTGTTGAACTCACTGGACTCTGCCCAAGAAGACTACTCATCCTCCAGCTCAGCCTCCAAGATACCCGGAGGATTGCCTGCCTTCTAAAAAGCCTCAAGACTCCCGTGATCAGTGGACCTGCTCAGCAACAAAGTAACAAGAAAGGACACTACAGCCACAAGAACAGCAAAACCTGACACCTGAAGTGACCTTTGCACTCGATGTCCACAAAGTGAGGCAAAGTAAACCAAGAGTGCCACGGAGGTTCTGCAGCTGGCCAGAGTCCTAGTCCGGTCAGGTTTCACCCCTCATGAGCTCCCCCAAGTTGCCTGCAGCCTCTACATGGATGCCCCATCTCTTGCAGCTTTGTGGTGAGAGGAAACCGACAACTCCAGCAGCCACTGCACCCGTCGCAGCTGACCCCATCTGAGGAGGGTCACTGGTGCCAAAGATGTCCCCTGGCTCCTAAGAGCTCGAATCCACCCTAGGTTCTATCCTGCTAGATTCCCCAACGAAGCCTGCAACCTCAACAGACAGGACCCTCTGATCGTGAGTGCTCCCCGATGAGAAAATACTACGCCTAAAGATACTCCTGCATAAAGGTGCACCTTCGTCCCACAGCACCCCAAGTCTACTACCTACCTGCTTGTTTTCCCTGACTGGCCTCCTAGCCAGAGCCTGCAGTCTGTTTGTCATGAGCTCCAACTCTCATTGAGAACCATAGGGCACTCAATGCCTTACTGCACCTCTGCACCCAGCCACCCCAGTGCCGCCCGTTGTGACCTATTGGAGTGGTTCTGATTAGGGACCAGTACTTACCTTTGCTCCCTGAGCTTGACCTCTTAAGTCGCTGTTTGCTGAACATTTGATTTTCCTCCACAGGATAACATTGAGAGAACTCTGAAAATTGAAGTGTTGAATTCTGAAACTGCAAAGGATTTATGCTTTAAAGTCTACTTACCTGATTACAAAGATCTTGGGTTTTAAACATACATAAACAAGATTTGTTATTTTTCTAAATTGGTCTCAGATTTATTCTTTGAGTATGTGTCTCATTTATTGCCTCTGTGAGTACAACAAATGATTAGCACTACCCTCTGATAAGCCTAACTGCTCGCCCACACTACCTCAAAAATAGAGCATTAGTCCTATCTACTTTTGCGTCTGCCAAACCAATTGGGAATCCACTGCACTCTCTGCTTAGCGTCCTTCATTTTAGTGCACTATATAGAGTTAGCTTCCTATAGTGACCAAATTTGTTACATTGTTAATTGATTTAAGTGTTGACTTCAACTCCCCTTACCCCTCCAGACTCCTAAAATGGTATGTCAGAAAAAGAGAAGCAAGAATATTGGCCCAGAGCATCATCGCCCTAGTGTGCAAGGTTTACCAAAGCATTATGAAGGCCTTTGAGTAGAACAATCAAATCATGACTTTTGAAAACACAATTTTCAAAAGTGAGTTCTCAAGATATTAGGACAAATATTTTGAGTTCTCCATTCACATTTCTGAAATCCAGCCAACCTTTGTGTATATAAATGATAACTTGCTGTAAAACATTATGTGCATCAGAAACCTCAAGCCATTGACTCTGTGCTTACACAGTGCATTTCTGGACTGCATCAATCGGTGGAACCACTCACAATGTCACATTCAATGTCATCTTTAGATTCAAAATCATTATTCTCCTCTACTATTTGCATTCTGGATAGGAAAACTGCCCTGAAATTATTGCCACTTTGAACATATTTCACTGTCATGTTATATTCTTGTAATTTAGAAAGTAATCTTACTAGTTGAGCAGAATAGTTGCCTGTACCATTACCAGCTAATAAGTAGACCTGAGATTTATGATCAGTGTAAATATTTAAGTTCTGATCCCAATCGTAAGTTTTACATTTCTGCATTGCCCAAACACAAGCAGGTGCATTGTTTTCAATTGTGCTGTAATAATTTTCTGGTTGTCTCAAAGTACATGATGCAAATACCACAGTTCGCTCGACACCTCTTTTGGCGCGCCGGTCCTTGGTAAGTAAACTTACAAGGGGACGCGTATAGGTCGATTAACCTTTTGATTCGTATAGAGTGTTCTTATCATAGTTTCGATACAGAATCAGAAATCGATACACAATAGTCAATACCCATTAGTCAATTCAGCAATCAAAGGAGTCAATAACTTCCACACACCATGACTTTTCAGCCATGAATAACCACACCTTTAGGTATAAGTTTAGTAAGTTTATTCTCTATTTGTTAACAATACTAACTCATGAATTTTAATCATCAACTTTATTTCAAACAATTTCTAACACTCATTAATCAGGAAATCGCAGAAGACGTGACCTAATCAAAACTTGAATCAAAAGACATTCTAAGGCATCATTATATAACATTAACAGAACCCACTTGAATAAGTCCAAAACATCCATCAAATTCAGCAAGATAGTTTGTCAACCATTTGTACATGTGATTTGTCAGTCGTCATGTAAGTAACCTTAACTAACTCTAATTAGCATCAGCTTGTGGAGCTTCATGCAAAACAATTTAGAAAACAAATTTGGAAAACAGCTACCTAAAGGAAGTACTAGGTCAGCGCAATTGGTACCTAGAAAGAAAAGGCATAAAAATGGAATTCAGTCATTGTCATATCTACATATCCACGGTATGGGTCAGCAAGCAGAACCAGCCTTCGTCCTCAGGTCATCAGTCGATCAGCAACACATCAGGCTCTCAGTCAGAGAGTATGAGCCCAATGACAGAATCTCTTTTCTCAATATCGCAGAATATCTCACTAATATCATCTGAAGTCTTTTCCCTCTTTCACATGGTTATATCAAGGTTCCCCAAACCTTCCCCCAATTTCCAACTGGTCAATTAATCGTACGTTATTACTCTACCCAATACTTCCCTTTTACCAAAACTATGAAGTCTAATATTTTGCAGTTCACGTGTCATTGATTGGTCAGCTTTACGATGTTCTCATCATCCGGCATGTCAGGTATCGAAATTGTAGCATCTTCGTCTCCAGTCAGTGTCTTCATTGTTCGGGTCCTGGGAAAGTACATCTCATGCACATTACACACTATTAGATACATTGCTAGAGACATCATCTCCTGTCCGTCAGTTCTCACAGAAAACTTCTACTAAGCATTTTATTAAAACAATGAGCATTTCACAGTTAGTTCACTCTGTCAGCATTTTTCGTTAAACGCTAAGAAATACAGCTTCTGCATGAGGCCTGGCAAAGACACTTGCTAAGTTAAGGCCTACAATTATAAAGCAAGAAAATAACTCATAACTCTTAATATGACATACTACTACATTAATCCAATACATTTTCAATATTTCATAGAGATTAATCATTAGTTAGTACATTTCGTGAGCAATGGTGGCCAATCTACGAGGTCTCAATTTCAAACGTGCACATTATTTTCTACGTTATTCATTTTTCTACATAAGTCATTATCCAAAATACATAAACATTGATTAAAAATGTCGAATTAAAACATCTGTGTTAGCATCTTTAACCCATTGGTGAAAAAGAGCACCCAAACCTCTATGACTGACAACTCTGTTGATAACACTTTAAGAGCCAGACAGATATGCTTTAAGTGTAGGTGCTTCCATCAACATTTTCTTAACTGTTTCAACAGCATTGCTAACTAAGCTGGACAATTCAAACTTTTCACAATTTTTTGATAAGTCACGTAATGGTTGAACTAATAAGGTATAGCCTGGAACAAACTGTGCATAATATTCTGTAAGACCCAAGAAAGCCTTAGACCATCTTCAGCAGGAGCAAGTAGCACCATTCGAATACCTACCAGATTTTCAGGATTACATTTTATACCATCAGCTGAAATAGAATGACCAAGATAATCAACTTGTTGTATTAACAGTGTGCACTTTTCAGATATGATAGTCATACCATATGTATCAAGTATATGTATAACTTGTTCAAGCACAACAAAATGTTCCTCTGCACTTTCAGTAAAAATACAGGATATCATCCTGCAGTGTTTCAACATTACTGAAATTACTAGATAAATGGTCCGTCCGCTTTTAGAAAACACTGGCAGTTGATGGCAATCGATAAGGTAAACATAGATATTTATATGCCCCAGATGGTGTTATGAATGTTGTAAGATCTTGTGATTCTTTAGTTACCTGTATCTGGTGGTAAGATGAATGCTAGACCTATGTTAGATAATAGCTCCTGGATTTTTGGCTATGGGTGGCAATCTATTCAAATATTCAGATTTAATGTGCGCAAGTTTATGCCTAAGGGTACATTTCCACATCATTTCGTGGCCAAACAAAACGACAGGAGAAACCCACTCAGGAAAGTCAGCAGAAACTGATACCCTCTGAACAGAGATTATCCAATAACGTTTTAAAATCATTGCGCACACTTAAGGGTACTGATCCCTGTTTATGCACAGAGGTTTGAGCTTCAGTTTCTAATTTAATTCTATGCTCTAACCCTTAACAGTTCCCACTTTGTTGCTAAAGACTTGAGAAAAATCTTCTAACAATGTTTTGAAGAGGATTATCTTTCAGTTCAACATTTAAGATAGGCAAATCTCCAAGTGCAATAGGAGTGGCAGAACATGGTTTAAGCACTAAAACAACAAGTATTGAATCTTTTGACCCAGCAAATCATGTCCTTTCTCCATAATGTAGGCTTTAGTTTGTGCTTTCCTGCCTAAACATTTAATCTGACCCAAAAATAATCCAATCATATCCATATCATGGTCACCAAATGCTTTGGGGTTAACCTCAGTATCCATAAAAACTCTGGGCAATTTCTAAAATATGTTTTAACGTATAGAATAATAATTAGTTCTCCAGAGTCGTCCGCCACACAATGTATGCACCATCAGAAGCAGCTTCACATAAAGGATCTTTTATACTACTTGAAATATTAAGTATGGACACTTCTTGAGTAAGTATACACTCTCTATACATTTTTTTAAAAATCTTGTGAGACAGTAATCATTTTCATTTTTCTATTGCTGGATTTACAAACCACCAGGAATTGCTCCCCCTTTCTTGCATAGATTGAACCTTTAGTTAACTGCAGGACAAGATGCAAAATTATCTCAATAATGGTGTTTTCTCTATCAATTGGGATTCACTAACCACACAAATATCATTCTCATCACTACTGTTGTTCACTGTAGAAGAATAATCCTATGAACTTAAAGCTTTTTGAGAAATTTGAGACCTCTCAATACTTTAAGAGATGTGCCAATAACCTCCAAGAGAACCGGACTTTTGCAAGTTAGTCATCGTTCCCGAGTTTTCTTCGAATTGCAGTTGAATACTAACTGGTCCCAAATGTATGTGTCAACCATACTCTCAAATTCATGTTTCTGAAAAAAACACACAATACTGCAATATATTATTCAACTGCCTCATTAGGCTCTTGCTTTCATTTGTAAAATGTGTGGCATTCCAATAATGCTCTTGGTTAATCATCAAATTGTTTATTCATCCTCTCTTTTGCTTTTTTGTATTCATCTTAGGTGCCAACAGTCCATGAGGAGTGCATTCTCTGTCTGGTATTAAAAACCCTTTGACTGGTGCAAGCGCGCCTGGTCCTTAGTAAGTAAACTTACAGGGGGACGCATATAGGTCGATGAACCTTTTGAATTGCATGGAGTATCCTAGTCATGCAATGATTCCTGAACCAATAATTAACATCAATAAATCAATATCAACCACTCAAGAAGCCAAAAGAAAAAACATATTAATCAGAAATAACCATCACTCATGCAAAAGATTAATCATTTTTATTCCCTATTGATTACAATTCTAATTCACGTTAGTTTTGCCTTTATTAATCAATCAACAAGAAAACATTATTCTACAAAAGAATCATAAGCAACAATGCAAATTATAAGTCAGTGATTATCAACATTAATGGAGTAATTCAGCAATTAAAAATTCATCAGTCAATTGTCACCGTCAACATCTCCCCTGTCAGCCTACCTAACCAAGATTAGAATCAGCATGTGGGTCTTCATGCGAAAACAATTTAGATAAAACATTAATTTGGAAAAATCTATCTAAAGAGAGAAAATCTATTCAGAAACAGCGCAGTTGGCACCTAGGCAAAAAGGCACAATTTGTCAGTCACATTTTCATAGCTACCTATCCAAGATGGATGAGCAACGAGATAGTCTTCGTTCCCAGGTCATCGGTGGTCAGCTACGGATCGGGCTCACAGAGTATAAACCCAATTATCAGCACTTTGGACTGCGTCTCCTGACGACATCGACTTTCTCCTCTCCGTTCTGATTTTCATCCCCTTGCATGACTTTTTATTAAGGTCTCTCAGTCCGTCCCACTAATTGCTAATTGGTCAAACTTATCGGAAGCTATGAGTCTAACCTATAGTTTTTATTTACCAAATCTAAATTTCTGCTTAGGCTCCATAAATTTGATTGGTCCTTCTGGTGATGTGAACATCACGCGGCTCTTCAGGTAACAAAATTGTTGCATCTATAGTCTTTAGTCAGTGCCTCTATTGTTCAAGTCCTGGGAAAGTACATTTAGCATACACTACACATAATTGTATCAAATTGACTTCATCGTCTCCTGTCCGCTGGTACATTGCAGAATGTTCTAGAAGAGCCATCTGAACTCTGCACAGTTCAAGGTCCTTTACTCCGGTTTCCAGTCCTCACAAGCCTTGTCGAGTCTTCACGTTATAAGCAGGTAAGGCCCAGTGAAACCAGGCCTTTAATCCGGATAAGTTAAGAAATGCGAATTAACACAAAACATAGGTTATACATCCAGTTATGATATATTAATACATTTTACATAAATTTTTCTCATTATTTAGCATTTCGTTAATACACATGGTGACCATTCCCCGTGGGCACATTTTTGCTTACACACGTTATTTCCCAATTTTAATTTCTCTATGCATTTTTCTCATTTATAAACACACATTAATCATTAGAAATGTCTTGAATTAGTATATCTGCACCATCACTGGCACGGCCCAGATGAGTGAATAAAAGAGCTGCTTTGTATTGAAGATATATTTCACAGCCCCAGTTGCAATTAAATCATTTTCAAAAATGTGCTGCCCTTGTTTCCATCTAAAAGTCGGTTTACCAGGCAAATGTAAAAATGCTGCTGGTTGCTTAACCTGATGTACTGTTGCCATAATGGTATCAAGTGAGGATCACAAAACTTGCAGTACTGTTAGTCAAATAAGATATTAATTCCAGTGAAGAAATGATAATGCTGAATGAAAAGCCCACATGATTTGCACCAAAACAAAAACAATAAAATTCCCTCAGTGAAACACCACCACTGAAAGAATGTCCTAGAGAGAATGAGATCTACTTCTGCGCATAATGATCTTGCTGCTAATGTACAAAATCCAATGACGCACTGATGCCTCAATTGTGAACCCCTCTGTACTGCATTAAAATGGGCCCAGACCAATCCAAAAAGGCCACCCTGGCGTCATATGCAATCATGTGTGCACTGCAGTAACACAGAAGACGCAAGGAAGAAAGCAAAGGATGGCGGGCAGGCAGGGATCCAGCATTCAAATCCGTCATGGCATGAGGCAATGTTCTAATTAAGTACTGGGCTCAAGTTGCCAACTGTCAGAATTACTCCTCCGAAAGTAAAGTGTCTTACCAAGACTGTAGCATGATAGAAACATTTAAAGCTGCCAGAATCTTGGGTTCTTCACAGTGTCCCCACTGTAATCTGACCACGGCAAACCTGGTTGTACAGAAGCTCCGATGCTGGACTTCCCAAAGTCAAAGTCGTGTCCCCTATATTGTCAGTGGGCTCCCGCAGTGGCTTCACAACTTGACACCAATATTCTGAAGTAAGATTAAATTATGACCAAGAACCCTGGAAACAGGTTCAACAGGTAAGATTATTTGGTAACTTATGCATAGCAGTGTGCCCACCAACATGAGATGGGGGATCATGTTCAGAGTGACCACAACTGACAAACAGTGAATGTTGGACCACTCTAGAACCAAACGCACGACTCCTGGTCTGAACCATAATAACAAAGGAAAGACAGGTAAGAGAAAAGGTGAACAATAGAACAGAATATATGTCATACCACAGTGCCACTACACTGTCATGATAAAGTGTCACTCAAGCTCTCACACAAAAGACATTGAAATGTCACACATAAGCACAATAGAAATATGAACAGGCATTTTAAAAGCCAACAGGTCTCTCTTATGCAAAAGCTATTGGCTTTATCAATGTGTTATAGTCATGTTGTACACCAGTTTAGTTCTGTTCAGCATGGCTAAAAGTTAAGGGTGCAGAGAGAATGGCATGGAGTAGAGTGGCTTAGTATAGAGTGGAAAAGAGTATTGCAGAGTGGAGTGGCATAGACAGTTGTGGAGTGGCATCGAGTGAGGGGGATTGTTGTAGAGTGGAATGTCGTGGAGTAGAGTGGGTGTCATGCAAAGGAGTTTCGTAGAATGGAGTGTCATGGCGAGTAGTGGAGTAGAGTGTTGTAGTGTGTCAAAATGGAGGATTGTAGAGTGGAGTGTCAGAGTGGAAAGGCACAGAGTGGAGGGGAGTAAAGTTTAGTAGAGTAGAAGGGCATATAATGTAGTTTGATAAAGTGGAGTAAAGTGGTGTGGAGTCTAGTAGAGTGGAGTGGCATAGAGTGAAGTATTGTAGAGTGGAGTGTTGTAAAGAGGAATAGAGTGACCTAGAGTGAATGGCACAGTGTCATTGATTAGAGTGATGCAGAGTGGAGTGGAATGTTGTAAAAGGGAACAGATTGTTGCAGAGTGGAAGGGCATAGTTTGGAGGGGCGTAGAGAGGAGTAAAGTGGTGTGCAATCTAGTAGAGTGGTAAGTGGCATACAGTGTTGTAGAGTGACATAGACTGGAATGTTGTAGAGTGGCATGGAGTATCATAAAGGGGAGTGTCGTAGAGAGGAGTAGAGTGGCCTAGAGAAAAGTGGTGTAGAGTGATATGGAGTGGAGGGTGCAGAGTAGAGTGGGGTGGAGTAGTGTGGCATACAGTGGAGTAGAAATGCATGGAATGGAGTAGAGTGGAGTACAGTAGAGAGGCGTACAGTGGAGTGGCGTAGAATCACGGTGTGGCATGTGCACTGCCATTAAAGACCACATTTACAATTGGAATGACCATTACATTTACAGAGACATACAGTTTTACAGGCAAAACTATGCAGTGCACAAATGGTAATGTGTAGAAATGGCATCACCTAGTGTGTTGATTTGTTTTGATTGTATTAAAATATTTGTTTCTAGTACAAGTCAAAGTTACAAAAAAAAGTGGTTAATTTGTGCTTTCCTAATTTTGATATATTTGCACAGTTAATTTGGAGACATTTAAATTTAGTTGTGTTTGAAAAAAGCTTTTCCTTCCACACCCCGAGATTGTCATAAATCCTCTCACTTTGAGGTCAGAGAAAAAAAGTAAACACCAACTTCATCGGAAAACAGGGCCTGGCATTTGATCTGTTTTTTTTTTAATGCACAGCAAATGTGACAACATAATTTAAAGGCCTGTTTACATAAAACAAGCATTCCTGGGAGAATACAGGAAACATGCCATGCTCCAGGTGAGGGGCAAAGACATGCTGGATGGCCTAAAACAAATAAAGCCAGCAAATAGAAAACAAACAAATGTGTCACAAAGCTAATGGTGAGCAAAGGGAGGTAGGCATTCTTGGGTGAGCTGCCAGAATATCCCCAAGAAGTTTGAGGAAAGCAGACAGCTGCGATAGGCTCCTGCCTAAAAATGGCACACATAACCAAACAGAAAACTTGGCAGCTGGGAGGCATTTGTCAAGCACGCTAGTGAGGGATATGGTTAACACGCGCGGCATGCATAGTCACAAAATGTCGCACCTACGCTGCTACAAGGAATTACTGTAAACAGCCTCGTGTGTTAACTATCGCAGCACACTCCAACACAATAGCGCGCAAAAGGGGCCGCAATGATTCAATGAAATACAAGGTTAGGCTGTCACGTCAGGGAGCACTGCTGCAAGAGACGGCAGAAGGTTGCTTCTCTAACGGGAACAGTCGTACATCCGCATCCCTGCTTCTTATTACGCTGCGAAGTGTAGTCCACTTGTAATGTCACGTGAACAAAAGGATGACAGACCCGCAGTCTGTTTCCGGTCACGTTGGCGTCGGAATCCTGGGAGTGTTGGTAGTCTCTGGGATCGCACCTTAAGCTTCTCCGATGCGCGTGCGCGGTGTTCCGGTCGTCGGCGGCTGTCTCTCGCTCTGCTCCGCCCCGGGAAGTGCTTAGACGGGCTGCCGCCATCTTCGGAAAGGATTGCAGGGGCCGCGGGCAGGTAAGCAACTTATCACCGTTACCGTGGTGAGCCTCGGCTAGCTGCTGTACCCCAGGGTCTGTTACATCAGGTGTGGACGGTCATTGCCCGCAGTGGGCTGTCACTGTTTGTAAGAGTAATGGGAACTTTTTATGTTAGGGGGTACACTGGTGGGGGCGTGTCCAGTGTGCTGACCTCTGGCCCTAATCCAGTGAAGTGTTGTCACTGGCACCCTGAATTACTCTTCACACCTACTTCCTGCAATGCCTGCAATGCCTGGCCCAGGGCCAGTGGGTTCCCCTCATAGTCATCAGTGTCCCCTGTGAGAGAGGTTATCGCTTTATCTGTTATTACTGCAGTCCGGTGTCAAAGGCGAATTGAGCTTCTGTGCCTCGGCTGACAAACGCCTTGAGTTCCAGTGGTCGCCTTGTCAGCGCTCCCGCTTTTGTCCACGACTTCTCTCCTACAATTTTACTATTGTAAATAATTTCTCATTTCGTGATAGGGTCTGAGCTATTCGAGTGACCTTCTTATCACTGAAAAGCTTTATTACGTGTATCGCTTTCAGGCAAAACAATGACCAGTCTTCGAAACCGCATTCAGAGAGCTTGAAGAAAGGCTGTTTTGTGTCTTTTGTAGGGTGCATCTGATTTTTTTACCAGAGAGATATTTAGGAGGCTTTATTAGTCAGTAGATAACTTACGTTGTGTTTTGAAACAGTCGTTTGAAACTAATTCGTTTATGAGAGGCAAAAATACACGCCCTTGACAAATTTATTTTCTCCTGGCGTCTGTTTGTGTACAAAAATCACAATGCACCTGCGCATACATCATGTCCACAATAAAGCTTTGGGACCCCCCAAAAACGAAACATGAGAAACTAGAAACTCCTATTCGTTTTCTCTAAACTCATATAAATATTAACATGTTAATTCCGAGAGCCCCGAATCCGTTTTATAGCCACTGTAAACAGACTTCTCACTCTCTTCTCCTTAAAGTGGAAGTATGAAATCTCTCGTCGTCTTTACTTTCAGTTAATTGTCTCTGTGGAAGGCAACCCCCAACTCATTTAAGGGACTGGGGGATCTACTTTTGGAATGGACTAGTTTTACTTTTGTTGGTTAATCATCTTCGTTTCGAGTTCAGCCAGTCTCATTTGGTAACGCAGTACAAAAAAGGGCCGGGCCCTTAAAAGGGTGGACGCCTTCTCTCTGCATAGCAGTTAAAGGCAGATCACGGGATGTCCCAGTCTGTACGATATACTTAGGGTTGCCACTTCAAATAGGGCGCTTCCTTTCAGGCCTGTCCGATCAAATTGCAGTGTGCTGGACATGTTTCTCTTTTATATATTATGCCAATGTTTACGACTTTACTCTTCCATTTAAGTGCCAATGGAAGTAAACAGACAGTATCAGCTGGCTCTCGACTGCCACATTTAGACATGGCGCGGATTTTTGACAGAGTGGCTATGTTTGTAAGAACAAAAAATATCATGTTCTTGAAGACCTTATTTTATTGAATGTATGGTGCAGTGGAAGAATGTAGCAAATGTTCAGTAGAGGATACATGTTATTTTACAGCTTTGGTTTTCAGTCAATACAAATCGCAAGTGTTATGTAATTAATGAAACGTTAAAACCCCGAGCTTTCTAAACACTGTTTGGGGTGATAATAAGAAAGACACCCTGCAAAGTAAAAATGCGACTTTTTATGTAAATATGAGGATTTGTGTTCCTCGGTCACAGTATCTTGCCGACCTCACCCTTTATTGCGTGTTATCTGTTTCGGTAACTATTAGAAGGCGCTAGACTGCAAATCTCAGATTTGGCAAGGGAGCGTAGCTATTGATTAGTTCTTGTTGAAATGGGTTCTTAGCATACACACTTTTGCACACCGAGATCTTGGCTGTAAACATTATCTTGGCACTTCCTCATAGCGACAGAAAGGTGTAAGATTCTGAGAATTTTTGCAAGTGCCCTGCTTTCGGAATATTTATATAAACTAGTTTTGTTGCGTTTGGTTGGTCTCTGAGTTTTGGATGTTCATCAATTTATCAAAGTGCATTGTTACTGATACATACTGTGTCCACAGTATCTACCTTTATCCAAGACAACCTTGTCAGAATCAACTGTTCATGTTTCAGCTATCTCGAGTAAAGAAACCACTCTGTCAAAGGGTAAAGGATGGTTGGTTCTCCTTCATTACCATCACGACTGCCACATGATAGTCGCAGTGGGAGTAAAATGCTCTGTGAGGGCTATAGAGTCCAGAGTTCAAATGTGGTGTACATAAATAGGGTGTCTCCATTGAAGTTTTGAGAAAAGCAACCTAAAACCCTGTGGGCCTGGTAAATGTCTGCGGTGTATTGCCTACTGTGAAAAAGAAGGGGCGGGCAGGGCCGTCTCAGAGAGCTCTTGACAGGGAACATGCTTGAAGGAACTAAATAACAGACCACCATATCTTTTACAATTTATAACCACATACATATGCAAAGTGAAGTTGTTACTTAGACTTATACCATTAAATACTCTTAGTGTTCGAACTGTGTAGGAAAGTAGAATCTTTCTAGCCTTGTTACCCCCACTTTTGGCCTGTTTGTGAGTATATGTCAGGGTGTTTTTACTGTATCACTGGGATTCTGCTAGCCAGTACCCCAGTGCTCATAAATTTGTGTCCTATATGTGTTCCCTGTGTGGTGCATAACTGTCTCACTGAGGCTCTGCTAACCAGAACCTCAGTGTATATGCTCTCTCTGCTTTTAAAATTGTCACTGCAGGCTAGTGACTAATTTTACCAATTCTGATTGGCACACTGGAATACCCTTATAATTCCCTTGTATATGGTACCTAGGTACCCAAGGTATTGGGGTTCCAGGCGATCCCTATGGGCTGCAGCTTTTCTTTTGCCACCCATAAGGAGCTCAGACAATTCTTACACAGGACAGCCACTGCAGCCTGAGTGAAATAACGTCCACGTTATTTCACAGCCATTTTACACTGCACTTAAGTAACTTAAAAGTCACCTATTTATCTAACCCTCACTTGGTGAAGGTTAGGTGCAAAGTTACTTAGTGTGTGGGCACCCTGGCACTAGCCAAGGTGCCCCCACATTGTTCAGGGCAAATTCCCCAAACTTTGTGAGTGCGGGACACCATTACACGGGTGCACTACATATAGGTCAATACATATATCTAGCATCACAATGGTAACTCCGAACATGGCCATGTAACATGTCTAGGATCATGGAATTGTCCCCCCAATACAGGGGGGACACTTCCATGCATCCCTGGGTCTCCAGCATAGAGCCCGGGTACTGCCAAACTACCTTTCCGGGGTCTCAACTGCAGCTACTGCTGCTGCCAACCCCTCAGACTGGTTTCTGCCCCCCTGGGGCCTGGGCAGCCTGGTCACAGGAAGGCAGAACAAAGGATTTCCTCTGAGAGAGGGGGTTACACCCTCTCCCTTTGGAAATAGGTGTGAAGGGCCTGGGATGAGTAGCCTCTCCTGGCCTCTGGAAATGCTTTGAGGGGCACAGATGGTGCCCTCCTTGCATAAGCCAGTCTACACCGGTTCAGGGATCTCCCCCAGCCCTGCTCTGGCGCAAAGCTGGACACAGGAAAGGGGAGCGACCACTCGCCTGACCAGCACCTCCCAGGGGAGGTGCCCAGAGCTCCTCAAGTGTGTCCCAGACCTCTGCCATCTTGGATGCAGAGGTGTGAGGGCACAATGGACAGCTCTGAGTGGCCAGTGCCAGCAGGTGACGTCAGAGACCCCTCCGGATAGGTGCTTAACTCTCTCTGTAGCCAATCCTCCTCTGTGGGCTATTTAGGGTCTCTCCTGTGGGCATCTCACCAGATAATGAATGCAAGAGCTCACCAGAATTCCTCTGCACTTCCCTCTTCGACTTCTGCAAGGATCAACTGTTGAGTGCTCCATTACGCCTGCATAACCGCAACGAAGTAGCAAGAAGACTACCAGCAACATTGTAGCGTCTCATACTGCCGGCTTTCTCGACTGTTTCCTGGTGGTGCATGCTCTTAGGGCTGTCTGCCTTCACCCTGCACTGGAAGCCAAGAAGAAATCTCCCATGGGTCGACAGAATCTTCCCCCTGCCAACACAGGCACCAAACTTCTGCATCACCGGTCCTCTGGGTCCCCTCTCATCCTGACGAGCATGGTCCCTGGAACACAGGAGCTGGGTCCAAGTGTCTCCCACAGTCCAGTGGCCCTTCTGTCCAAATTTGGTGGAGGTAAGTCCTTGCCTCCGCAAGACAGACAGTAATCCTGTGTACTGCGTGAACTGCAGCTGCTCGGGCTTCTGTGCACTTTTGCAAGACTTCCTTCATGCATAGCCTAGCCCAGGTCGCCAGCACTCCATCCTTCATTGCCCAAATCGCTGAGTTGGACTCCGATGTCGTGGGACCCTCCTTTGTGATTCTGAGTCGACTGCTGTCCTCAGATCTTCTAAGTGCCTGTTCAGGTTCTTCTGCGGGTGCTGCCTGCTTCTGCATGGGCTATCTGAGTTGCTGAGCACCCCCTCTGTCTCCTCCTCCAAGGGGCGACCTCCTGGCCTGACCTGGGCCCTAGCAGCACCCAAAATTTCAACCGCGACTCTTGCAGCTAGCAAGGCTTGGTTGTGGTCTTTCTGCGTGGAAACAACTCTGCATCCTCCAGCACGTCGTGGGACATCTTCTGACAGAAGGAGACGTTCCTGGCACCTTCCGTTGTTGCAGAATCTTCGCTTCTTCCACCTGGAGGCAGCCCTTTTGCACCTTCATCCGGGGTTTAGTGGGCTCCTGCCCCCCCCGGACACTTGCGTGACTCTTGGACTTGGTCCCCTTCCCTGACAGGTCCTCAGGTCCAGGAATCCTTCAGTGCTTTGCAGTCAGTTGCTGTCCTTTCAGAATCCCCTATCTCGACTTTACTGTCTTTCTGGGGTAGTAGGGTAACTTTACTCCTACTTTTCAGGGTCTTGGGGTGGGGTATCTTGGACACCCTTAGTGTACACTAGGCCTGGGGTCCATTCGTCGTTCGCATTCCACTTTTGGAGTGTATGGTTTGTGTTGCCCCTCGGTCTATTTCTTCCAGTTGAATTCTATTGTGATTCTACATTGTTTGCACTACTTTTCTAACTGTTACTTAGCTGATTTTGACTTGTGTCTATGTATTTTGTGTATAGTACTTACCTCCTAAGGGAGTATATCCTCTGATATACTTTTGGCATATTATCACTACAATAAAGTACCTTTTTATTTTTAGTAACTCTGATTATTGTGTGTTCTTATGATATTGTGCTATATGATATAAGTGGTATAGTAGGAGCTTTGCATGCCTCCTAGTTCAGCCTAAGCTGCTCTGCTATAGCTACCTCTATCAGCATAAGCTTCTAGGACACCTCTACCCTACTAATAAGGGATAATAGACCTGGCACTAGGTGTAAGTACCACACGGTACCCACTATAAGCCAGGCCAGCCTCCTGCAAACATTAACAACAAACATTTAGTATTCGACCTACAAGGAAGGATGTTAACATAATCCAAACAAACATGTTAACATAGTCCGTTAAGCAATGTGGAGTATGTTGAGAAATTATAAAACAGTCTCAGTAATCCCATTGATTGTGTGCACTTGCAACAGTGCAAAATGGTGAGACCTGTTTGCCTACATGATGTGGAGGTGTGATAGTCAGGTACTCTGACTGTTCCTAAAGATTAATGGATCCTGATGATGATCAATATAATAAAGATGGTAGTTCCTGCTCTGGAATAGATCACTAAGTGGAATGGATGTTATCAGATGGAAACAAATCAGGCAAATTATCTCTGCTGATGGAAAGCCTGCATTAGTAAAAGTACTGTATGAGTAATAAACCCGATCCACTGAGTATTGGTGAGGCAGTGGCTGGGGTCAGGATGAGTGGTGTGTCTTCTGGCTTTGGCAGTAGTTGGACATTATATCCATATCAATGTCAGAAGTTCATATTAACATCTCAACATTGAACTAGCGGTGATAGTCCCTGTTCGCAGGCAAGTTTAACAAAACAAAGAAAAAAAAAACGGTTGATCTAAACAGTTCTGTGTGTACTTTCAACCCTTTTCTGTATTGCCTAGGTTACTTGTTGCCATGGTCAAACCCGCTGGTAATGTTGGAGTTTCCCCAGCCTAAAGGTTCTCCATACCTGTCAGAAGTGGAAAAAGGGTAAAAGAGCATGCAGTTTGATTCGCAGCAGCAGTTGCATGCTGGATGGTTCTGAGACCAAGGGGCAGTAAGTGGACTGCCTCGTAGAACTCTGTGTGCAGTGACAAGCATGATCTTGTAGGCAGGGACGGGCCTCTCCCTTCTTAGACAAAATTCTGGTCATCCTGATGTAGACCGTGATGGATGTGTGAAAATTTATCAGCGAGTCCCTTCTGTCACCCCGTGGGTCCTCACAGAAGTCCTTAGATCTGCCCTTGAAGGCGCATATATGCTCCCGCCTCTTCTGTGGGTTGAGGATAGGCATACCCAATCCTTGAGAGGGAAGGAAAGCTCCATTCACTGAATGCCATGGTCCTCTCAGGATGCACTCACCCACTTGATCGACTGGTCACAGTGATGTCTTCCATGCAATCTGACTTGAGAATGGTGGCCTAATGACTGTCTTCCTTGTTACTGCGATAGTTCTCCTGTTACAGGTGAAGAACTACTGAAGTCCCATACCTGGTCAAGCTAGTCGTACATTGGTGATGAAAGTCAGAGCCTGTCGTAGGGCTCATGGGTCCCTGGGCAGAATACAAACATGCAGGCCCCTCATGATGTAAAATCACTGGAAGTGAACTCACAGGAAGTGATACCAATTGAACATTAATTTACTGGCATTGTTGAAGCAGCTTTGCAAGAAACTACTTACCTAGTGTAGATATCACTAAAATGGCTAAAAATATAAACAATAATCCTATTAAAATAAGTACATATATTTTAAAACTGCATGATGTGGTTAAAAAAGGTAGGCCTAGGTCTCTCCAAAACTGTTACAATTACTACGATATCCAGTAATAGTTTCCGGATTAGTGCATGATTAAAATTTTAAGTCAGATTGTCCCAGAGCGATACAGCGGGACGTGGTGTGACTTCCCAGTCCTTGATTTAAGCTAGTGGCGTTGAAGAAAAGGCACTTGGGGCCATATGTACTAACGTTAGGCATACCGATTTCCTAATTGCAATTCTCTAAAAATCGCCATCAGGAAATTGGTATACCTAATGTATGAAACTCTTTTGAGTTTCATTATCCATTTTTTAGTGGGTTGCAAATAGACCTACCTCATACATACTAATGCGGTAGGTTGCAATTTGTGACCCGTTAGGAATCACAGCCATCACAGGAATGGTGACCTGCTGAGGTCAGCAGGCGACGATGTATGTGATCGCTTTGTAATAAAGCATTTTTAAAAATTTTTGTTTTTAGATAAATGGAGCCCGTTTTCCTTAAAGGAAAACAGGATGCGTTTAAAAAAAGAAAAAAATCAACTTTGCAGTTTCATTTTTTTTTTAAGAGGAAGCAGTGGTTTGTGGGACCGCTGCCTGTTCTTAAAAATATTTTTTTCCATTCTCAAAGGGGAATGGGTCCCAGGGGACCCCTTCCCATTTACAAATGGGTTACCACCTCCTTCAAGGAATCAGTAAAATATAAATGATTTGCGACTGTAATTCAGTTGCAAAACATTTGTACACCCCATTAAGTTTTGGTATTTGTAAGGGACGCCCTAAGCATGCCTCTACCAAATACTGAATAGCAATCATATATTGTGATTTGGTAACGTGTGACCAAATGACAATTTGTGTTCTGTACATACCTAAAAGGATGTTTGCAGTCGGAAACAGCCCAATTGTCGGTTTCCGACCACAAAAATGCTTCGTACATGTGGCCCTTGGTTTTCAGCAGACATGGAAGATCAACACAATATATACATGTTGGATCAGGTCGGTGACCTGCATGAGCTGCAGCAAACATCTAAAGGATAAGAAGAAGTGGCAACACAAACGTTATACACAGGTGGGATGGGATGGCCAATATACAGGCAGGCAGAAGCAACAAAGGCTGGAACCCTCCAGCACACTTAGTACCCAAACACAGCAATTACTCTCAAACTTCATTTTTAAGAGATGCAAGGAGCAGAACTACCTTAAAGATATACATAAAGGATGACTAACAAGGGAAAGGGGTTTGTGAACAGGGAAAACAAAAAAGACTGCTAACTGTACTGAGAGCTAACCACTAAAAATATACATTAAAGGAACAAAACAAAAGCATTTGCAATGCAATATGTTTCACATATTTCAAACAAGTTCAAAGTAATCTTTTGACATCAGCTCCCACGAGTAAAAAACAAAAAAAACATGAGTTGGAAATGAGAAAATATGACTTAATAAGATAAAATTAGCTTTAAAAATAAAACTTTGCAATTTTGTTTACCCGGCTGGGCATGTTTTTGCCAGTTCCAAGCCTTCTGTTTATGGGGCGAAGGAAGTCGGAACAAAATAGTACCTTAATCAAGTCACCAGCAGCGGACGGGCAATAATTAAGTTGAAATCAATTGGAGTTTGATCCCTGCGCCACACAGAGGAACGTAAATGATGCCAGATACACCTTGATGAATTTCAAGGCTGTTAAGAAGAGTGCCATGCAAACTAACAAATGGTGAGCGACAGGCGGGCTCCAAGCCCTTTACTGAACACAACAGTGCCTCTCATGCGAGACGCATGCACAAGCGCCTGCACTCAAAGGCTATACTAATATAGACCCTGTGCTGTTTACAGTTATATGGAAAAGAAATGTAGCAACACATAATAGGTAGGTTGGGGAGGTTGTGAGTGACTTGCAAAATAAAGATAAGTAATATTAGAGACGTATAGTTTAAACAAATGTAAGTCACATGTCCCTAAGAACTGAGAAGACACTTGCCAAATTGCAAAAGGAGCAGAACATGTCACACAACTCTTATTTAGAGTAGTAAGTAATAACCATTCTGTGCCTGCCCTCAGTTAAATCCACTGGATCTTAGTTTAAAGAGATAATTGAAAGCAAGACCATTTCCATCACCCAGAGGCCACTCCAGTCCATCCCCAGTTATCTTACCAAATAATTTTGGTCTTGCAACCTCCAATGCAAGACCTGCCTCCCTGAACCTACTGGCTACTACTTGCACAGGCTCAGTGTTTGGCAGATTACTACATGTAGTGATCTGCCAGAGTACATCAATGGACATGTGCATTCATGTACTCTATGGAATGACCCCTTGATTCTCAGCTGCCCTCCTCACCTAGAGCCCCCATCTCTTTTACATTACCATGTTCTCCTCACCTCCCACAGGAGGCCAATTCTAACTGTGCCCCTGAAAAACAGGCATTTCTTCAGGCCGTGTTATTACTTTATAAGGTTTGAGATTATAGGTTGTGGGAAGAAGCCCACTTCATACTGTGTGCCAGGACAGCCCATTGTCATTCTGCACATGACAATGAGCTGGCTGGCTTTGCGCGCACAGTCAAAGCACAGTCCGACTGCGTGCACTCCGACCTTAAGGTTACAGCAACCTTTTGGGTTGTGCACTAGCGGCAAAGCCAGCAAAAGCAATGAGCTCAGATTGTCCATGCTACTAGAATTTTTTTTTTTTAGTCAAGTGGCCTGGCCATAGGCCTGTCAGTGAGCTGTAGGTTTTCCATATTTCCTACTTGAATCCCGCCCTTTCCTCGCGCTTTGCAGGGCTCAAGTCTTGCGGGTTAGACCAGTGTCCATTATTACTTTGCAGGATACTTTGCACACAAAGGATATTGTAGGATGTTTGTTGGGTATTGGCAAACTATTAGTCACAGAGCACATTTTCAGTGTTTTATTCCATAACTACCATCCCTACATTAGTCCCTTTTAAAATACATAGCCAGACTGTCTGAATGAGGCGTTAATCTGGTGTGATTAATATGACATATTGTGTTTGAGTTCCAATACCTTTATCACTTTCTGGAGTAAGCTTTGACTGCTCACCTTTGTCACCTTTTGGTGAACCAAGTTTCTAAAAGAAATAATTCTTGTGCGAAATGAAATAATCCGTTCTGAAACAACAATCATAAAGAATGATATTCTTCACAGATGGTGAGAATTAATTACCTACAGTCTCTGACCCAAAGGAAAGATCTCACAGTATCATTTGGCTTTTTAACATTCACAGAAGAATATTGTGGGACATTCAAGAAAACGTTAGCAAAGAAATGTCGGAAGATGCAGAGGTGTTTTCAGCCTGCTGAAGATTTGTTCCCAGCAGAAAAACAAGCACACCTTTTTTTTATTTTTTACATTGGTAGGAATTTACGATGAGGCAAGCAAGATATTACACAGAAGTTCACTGGCAGGAGCTATGATCGCTAGATCTCTAGTCAGCACATCGGCAGAAAAGGGTCCCACTGGGAGTGAGATTTTATATAAAGTTTAAGAGGAGTATTATAGAACTTACAGAACAGACTGAAATTCAGTAGACACATTGAGGGTGGTTCAAGCTCACAACCTTAGTGAAGGATATTACATGCTTCCCAAAACTAAGGCAACATTTATTTTAAAAAAATGTTAACATGGAAAATAAAGACGTAGGGAACTGCAAACTTCGGTAGCAGGCTCAGTGGAGTTAGAACACACTGGTTCAATACCATTTTTACCTCTTCTCCAGGCTCTTGCTATTTTTGCTGATCTCATTCTGCCAACTTACGTCCATCTCCGTCTTTTCTCAAGGATCTTACCTTGGCTTTCTGATTCTGGCACTCCATCCATCTTTCCCCTCAACGCTCTACTCCTTTCCTCTCATCTCCCCACCGGCCTCTAAACGTCTCTTGCCTCAACTTCTTTCACTAGTTCTGTCCCTTTTACATCAACCTCTCCCTTTACCCCAGCCTTTTCTTGCTGGTTCATCTTACTTCACTTACATCCACATCTTCCTTCCATACGCTGCTCTTTACCACCACTCTACCCATCCTCCTACCTTGCTTCATCTGTTCTCCTCCTTGATGTCCATCTCTCCCCTTCAGCCCTCTCACTCTCCGAATGTGTGTTCCATTTTTTTGCATGGATTCTTCCCCTCCTCACATTACTCTATTTCTGCATGCTATTGTAGGTGGGCAAGTTGTTGAAACTTGGAGCCTGAGGCCTGGCTCGGCTCATCTCATCTCAAATTCCTTTTGGAACCTTGAGCCCAAAATGAACCGAGCTTTCACAAAATTGATGTGGCCTAGTGGCTAGAGCTGCCCACCGTGCATTGAATCTCAGCCTGGGCTCAGCATCCTGTGTATCCAAGCAAATCTCGAAGCTGGGAAAAAATGAACATAGTTGGTCTATTGTAAGGCCTCTAATGTCCATGCCCGCGGTTCATGTTACGTAAAATGTCCAAAAATACAGTGTGGACCGAGTTGTCACCCAGGTTGTAGTCTCATCATCCTACATTTCAAGACCAAGCATTAAGCGTTAATATCTTAAAGAGGCACCCATGTAGTGGCTGAATTGCACAGTCAGAAACTGGAAAATCTGGGATCAATCTGGTTTCCCTACTTGAATAAATTTTGCAATCCTAGGCATATGTTTTATTTCATGAACCTCCATTATGGTCATTATCACACATTAGGGTATGTTGAAATATGTACAGTCAGGATGTGTGCTGCACAACACCTCTTGTGTTTAAAGAAATAGACTATATATTTGCTCCATGTTTAATAAAAATCCAGCCCAGATATAGGGTACACCTGAACCCTGACATGTCTCTTAGTCAGGGCCACTGGAATTATGTGATGTTGTGGTTGTTGAGTTTTCAGTGTAATTATTAAATTTGCCGCATAGGCCATCGGCTGCGTAATCTGCAGCATTTAACAAAAAAATAATTTTGTTAATAGCATTTTATTTTACTTGCAATCATTCCTTTTCAGCCTAAAATTAATGAAAACATCTACACCAGAGTATTCCAACATGGTGTAGGCATGTTTAAGGTGTCGCAAGGTGTTTGTTGGCTTTTGCCATTCATTCATTCATTCTTGTCAACATCAGAGGTGAAAGCCTGATCTGATTCTGCTAGGATTCCTACTCCTAACCTGCTATTTATCCTGAAAAGACAGTCACAAGAGCTTCACTCTTAAAGTTACTTGGTGCTAAAACATATAGGCCTAGGTCTAGAAAGGTTTTGCATCAGGTTTGTGTTACCTTTTTACTGCAGGCCAGATGCAAAATCCTAGCAACACTCCCTGCAGGGACTCATCTGCATACTCACAATGTTTCCTGCAAGAGCCACAACACCCCTCACTCTCCACTTTACAGCAGATAACTGCCCCCCTCACTCAACTCCCTGCACAGCAATGAGCCCTTGCAACACTCCTTCACTGCATGAGCTCCCAGCAGCCCTCGCAGCACTCACTACGGGAACCTCTTGCACCACTCACTCAGCCTCTCAGAAACCGCACTCTGCACCTCTCCTCTATCTTGCAGGTGCTCCCTGTACCCTTCAGGGACCTCGCTGCAGGAACACTATGCACCCCTCCTTTCCCTACCTGCAGGAGCTGTCTGCACCCCTCACAGCACTCACTACAGGAGTTCCCTAAAACCCTTACTCTCTTCCATGTAGATACAGTGTAACCCTAAAACACTGCCTAAAGGAGCACCCTAAAACCATCGTTCACTTTCCCGCCCTCTTAGCACCCCTCCCTGCAGGAACTCACTGCATTCTTCACACTTGTCCATTCATGAGCTGAAGCAAAGGTGCACTCGCACACTCCCTGCGTCCCTCGCTTTACTCCCAACACCTTTCACAGCCCTCCTTGAAGGAGGAATGGGCGTCGGTGCAATACCCCTTGTCCTGGGCTCTCATTCCCTGCCTAGGCTATACATTCTCTACCACAACAGACTGATACCTACGTGTAGAGGTGGATTAGCCACTGAAAGCTCAGGCTAGGCTGAGCCTGAAGACTATTTCTGGCTTAGCTCGCAGTCTCATTGAAAACATGAGCACATAACAAGCTGTGCTTTCATAGGTTTTCTGCCTACCATCCTTGCTCTACCCCCAATACACTAAGGGATAAACACAGAACATTAACATTTGAGATAAGCAACTAAATCTCGCTCTTTTTTTTATTTTTATTTCAACAAGCTGAAACCCAAAACCCTGGATCAGTCATGGATCCCCCACATAATCAAACTGTGTGACCTTAGGCAAATATTCTATCAATCATCCTTTTTCTTCACTATTACACAGCAAAGCACCTTCCAGTACATGAGTTCAGAATACCAGCTGTACCGAAACCTATTGGGTTGATTTAATAGATTATGATATTGCTCTGACTATAAGAATCTGGGCCACATAAAGAGTTCACATGACAATTGTCTTGCCTCTTACTTCACTAACGGCACTGTTACCATGGTGGGGGCAGGAATAGTTTTAAAGTTTTGTTTAAAAGCTATTACTTAAAATTAATACTTCGTATCATAGCACTGCACTGAGAAGTATTTATGTGAAGGCATCCACATGTTATGTGTAGTTTCCTCCTCAGCACTGTACTGACATCCGTGCTGACCTACTCAGCCTCAAGAACATCGGTTTTTTTTTGTGTCCTGAGGGCAACCCCTGTAAACATTTGCCTGTTATTAGGCCGCTTGTCGTGCTCCTGGTTTTCTGCTTGAGTCAACTGCAAAATGAAGTGGCTAATATTTGCGGCTGTACAGTCGTAGGTAATTATGTAAGTGCCATTTAGCAACTAAAGTAAACAAATCTCTCTGAGAGCATGAAACATTTTGCTTTTATTGCTGAGAGATTACATTTTCTATTTCTTTGCGACCAGTATATTAACTATTACTTCTATAGCTCAGGTTAACTGCAAAATCAGTTATCTTGCGGATCGCACAATTGCGACATGCTGCTTTTTTCCATCCTAGGTGAATAAGGCCCATTGGTGATGGACTTGATTGTTTATTTTCTTGGAAGCCCTGCAGCTTTCATGATACCCTATTTTTCATTCATGCATGGGCTGGGCTCACTTCACACCTAAGGGTGCTTTAAGCACCCATGTTATTGGTGTTCTAATGCAAATGCAGCAATTACATTTCGGAAGTACTTACAGCCCATGGCTGGGAGGCGACCTCTCTCCATCCCCTGGGCCTTGCAGTGCAGAACCACTGCTGCTCCCTGGGCTTGGTAACACCACAGTTTTTGAAAGACTCTGTTTTGGTGCGGCACCCCTTAGATGTGAGCAGCTGCGAGGTCCGGGACAGCTTCCCAAACTGCCCATGCCTAGCGCTGGCCCTGATTAAAGTCCTTATGAGACATTTTCAGCACACAAGAACATGTCCCTGCATCTTTTCATGGCTGCCACAGCATATTGTTCAGGTTGTGATGAGCCAGTCAGGTTTGACTGGTCCCTTTAAAGTAGACAATCAGAGCATATCTGGACAGCAACAGCCAGATGTACGTAACTTTTTGATCCCTTCATGACTGCTCCAAGTGCCTCTTTAAACACAAGTTTCTCAAAGTGCTGAATAGATTTATACCTAACTACAAAAAACATGCTTTATGAGTAGAGTTCTACTTTCTGCCACATTTGGTGTAATTGCGTTTAGCTGTCTTTTTTTTTTTTTTTTCTATAGCTGTGATAAGTTTCCTATGGAAATTAATAAGTGAAGTCTCTACCCCTCTAGCCCTGAGTCATTCAGATCTTAAATAAAAGTTCTTGTCAACTCAATATTGGATCATGAGAACAAAATGTTTCTCAATGCTTTTAAATGAGAGAAAATTAAAATGAAGATTTAACTTAATGATTAAGATAACTCTTCATTTAAATGTAATCCCATTTCACAGTGTTACAATTACAAACAGGCTTCTTGCTCCCAGTGGCCCAGACACATTGTGCCATATTTATAACTGAAAAATACTTTTGTTTTTTCAAATGTGAGAAATTTACAGCAGATAAAACATTTTCTATCAACCATTAAATCGATATTTTTCTCACCTTTCAATTAAGCCAGTTTTGTTTCAATATGTTATGAAGCATGTTTCTTCACATAAAATTCCTCACATTTAAAGAAATGACCGTATTATTTTCTTATAAATAAGGGACCCTGCCTACAGACTACTGGGTGAAGACGTCTGCTGTTTGTAACGACAACACTTTAAAATGGGAGAACATTTGAGCAATGAGTTTTATGAAATCTATATAAACATTAAATTTAACTCTTCAGTTTAATTTTCCCCCATTTCAAAGTGTTGCATTTACATCTTGCTCCCAGTGGCTTGTAGACACAGTGTCCTATTCATAACTGAAAAATACATCCATTTTTTTTTAAGTGGGAGAAATTTAAAGTACAGAAAAATGTTCCATGTTCTGAACATTTTTCTGCACCTTAAATTTCTTTCTTTAAAAAAAAAAAACGATTTTAGGTTGTGTCATACATGGAACAGTGCCACATACGGAGAAAGGTATGTCATGTGTCACAAGTACATAAGAAACACTCTCTGTCACTTGTACTTATATATTCCATTTATACGCACACGTGTTCGTACATCCCTATAGACCACACACTCACTGACACACATGGTAATATTGTACGCTGTAATATTAATTATTTGCTGGTTAAGCTAGTAGTATTATTTAGTAGTATTTGGCTGCAGTCTGTGTTTCCTTTTTAGGGTCGAGCCTGCGTTGCAAGCCCTCGCGCATGCGTATCGCAGCGAGACGCTTTAGTGTTTTAGAAAAGGGCTTGGAGCCCTGTCGACGTCACGTCAGTGTTTTTGATTGGTTCGTGGGCTTGCCTAATAACATCTGCTTGCTTTCATTAGTCGAAGGCATGCATATGTCATGCCTTTTCCGGTGCCTAGCCCTCCTCGAGCGCATCGACCAAGTACAGAAAACATGCGAGGCTCGCTGTTTTCTGTCCGGCTAGTGGACTACTTTTTCTCTAATTTAGTAGCTCGATTTCGCTTGGCAGAAGTTGAGCGCTTTACATAGTTAATTGCACTTTTTAGGGTTACGTACATAAATGCACTTTTGCCGATTAGGTGAAAAGTCGGGTTAGGAGTTTACAACGCTATCAGCTCTAACATGAGCAAACACAAGACCCGTTGCATTGCAAATGCTTGTGTTTTTTTTTGTTGTTTTTTTTGGGGCTTTCTCTCTGCCCCGGTCATGCTACTTTCTCACGGTTTCCTACTCCTGTGGGTTCCCGTCTTTGGCCTTCCTACCTCCCTCACTGCCCTGCCCGCTATGCGGGCCGCTGTGCCAAAGGCAAGCCTGTCGGCGGCTGAACTGCGCCCAGCTCCAGGCACCCTGGTTCCACAAACATTCTCCGATACGATCGGAACTTATCGCCCTCCACACCCCTCCTTCGGGTTTTGCTGTCACCCCTCACCTAAAAAGACTACAGGTCCTTTCTCCTGCTGCCACTGCCACTTTACCTGCCATGCCGACCCTTCTAGGCCCAGCCGCACAAGAACACACTCTTCTAAAATGTATCTTTCTCAACGTACGATCCATCTGCAAGCACTCAACTGAGGGATGGGGCACCAGTCACTCCTTCAAGCCTGTCCTCACCTTCCTCACTGAAATATTAGCTCACCACCTCCTGTGCACCTGATAGCACAGCAGCCGTTCCGTTCCAAACAGATACAAGATCAGCCACTTCGACCGACACAACAAACCAGGAGGTGGCATTGCCATTACTTAAAACAAACTCTCAAGTGCACCACCCTCGCGGTCATCAACACTCAGCTCATGGAACACCTCAATTTTCAAATAAACATAATTGCCAACAGCACCCTCAAAGACACCCATGCCTGTGGGCCTCCTGGACCCCATTCCGGAACTCATCGCCTCTACAGCCATCAATACTGAACACTACATCTTCCCTGGAGACCTAAACTTCCACACTTAGGACCTCAACGATACAAACACCAAGAACCTCCTAGACGGTATGAACCTCATCGGGCTCAATCAAATAGCCATGAACACCCCCCTTGATACCATCACCCTGGAAACCACACCCTGGAAATCACCTGGTCAGACCACTCCAGTGTCCATTTCACCTACACCACCACTCACAGTCACCCACCCCTCACCCTTGTACCACCCAACGGAGCTGATGCAAGATCTCTGAGAACCAATGGACATTCCCCAGAAGCCACCTCGGACATAAACACTGCTGTTGAAAACTTCAGCTCCTGGATCACTGACTGCACTGACAGGCTAGCACCATGCAAAATGGTCAAACACAAACCCACCAAACAAGCAAAAAGGTACATTTCAGAGTTCCGCTTACAGAAGCGCAAATGCAAGCATTTTGAGAGACGCTGGCGTATCACCAAAGTTCCCAGCGACATAGCAGCTTCCAGACACTCACTCAACCAATACTATAATGGTCTAAAAGAAGCCAAGCAGACAGACTTAATAACTAGGATCCAATCCAGTATCAGCAGAAATAAGGAACTGTTCAAGGTCGTCAAAGAATTCTCCAACCCTTCAGCAGCAGAAAACATTTCCCCTACACAGGAACTGTGCGACTCCCTTGCCAACTACTTCCATGATAAAATATCCACAATGTACAGAAATTTTGCACCCCAGTCAATGGCTCCCGACACTTGAACCCACTCAACCACAACGACCCTCCACAGCTGGAGCCTACTCAATTTGCAATCTACCACCAACATCATGAGACAAATCCACTCAGAATCCCGCATGGATACTTGTCCACACCACATGTTCAACAAAAGCAACACCATTGAAATGAAACTCACAGACTTCCTCAACATCTCGTCATGACAGCCACACACTCTGAGGAATGGAAACATGCTGAAGTTGAGCCACTCCTCAAAAAACCTTCTGCAAACCCAAACGATCTAAAAAAAAAAAAAAAATACTTTCCAACTACTCAGCTTCCCAGCGAAGGTCATCAAGAAAGATACCAACCAGCAGCCCACCTCCTACCTAGAGGACCACAAACTTTTGGACACATATCCTTTCCTGATTTAGGGCCAGCCCCAGCTCCGAATCTGCTCTTATCGCCACAACAGAAGACATTAGAACTTTGCTTGACCAAGAAGGCTCAGCCGCTCTCATTCGCCTTGACCTGTCAGCGGTGTTGAACACTGTTTCCCATCACATGCTGATCAAGAGACTCTGCCGAATAGGCATTAGAGGAAACGCCGTACAGTGGATCGCCTCCTTCAGCAGATCGCTAAGAGTCTACATCTCCCGCTTCACCCCTCAACACAAGGACATCATATGCAGAGTACCACAGGGCTTTTCCCTCGGCTCCACCCTCTTAAATGTCTTCGTGTCCGACCCCCACCAAGCCAGCATCGTCGGGAACTACAATATGAAAATACACTCAACTCGTTCTCTCACTATCTAAAGAAACGCCCACTATAAAAGCCAATTTTGGAGCTCCTCATAAACTCCCATCCCCAAATGAATGAAGGACAATCGCCTCAAGCTTAAAACAGACAAAGCAGAAGTCCTCCGATTCTGAGACTGTGCCTCTTCTTGGGACATCTCCTGGTGGCACAATGACCTTGGACCTCCCCCCTGCCCCAGTCTAACTCCGCCAGGAATGTGGGGTTCATCCTCGACAGTGAACTCAGCATGGAGAAAGATCTATGCAGTCTCGGCCACCAGCTTTATCACCCTATGTATGCTACGGAAAATCTTCAAGTGACTCTGTCACAACAAGAACAGTCACTCAAGTGCTCATCACCAGCTGCCTTGACTACGGAAATGCTCTCTACTCAAGTGATCTCAGCTCACATCGCAAAACAACTCCAAGTCATCCAAAACTCAGCCGCCAGGCTCATCTTGGACCACCCTAGAAGACCTACCCCCCCCCCCCCCGCCTCAAATCCTCTCTTGCCTAAGGAACCTTCACTGGCTGCCCATGCACAAACTCAGTCAATTCAAGATCCTGACTTGGGCATCAAGGCCCTGCACAATCTGGGACCCTCCTGCCTCAACCACTGACTGAACTTCTACCAACCCTCCAGATGCCTTCACTGGGCAATACTCTCATTTGCAGCCACCCCATGCATCTGTCACAGCTCCTTTGGAGGTCGCACCTTTTTCTTCATCGCAGCTAAAGACTAGAACAGCCTCCTATCCCACCTGTGAACAGATCCATCTCTCCAGGAGTGCCGGAAGGGCCTTAAGACCAGGTTATTCGACTAGAGCTCTGCAGACTACAACACCTGGATACCCTTATGGGTGACAAGTGTACAATACAAATCCACTGATTGATTGGTAGCCCTCTCATAGCACCCCCTAGTCAAAGTATTTTGCTCAAACCATAATCTTTAGCTCTATGGAGATTAGGCTTAAAAACCAGTGAAAGTGGGCGTGAAGGTGTCTGGTAACATTGCACGAATGGCTTGGTGTTCAGTATCTCAGAGATTTTCACTGATCAGAAGTAGCTCTCACTAGAGAAGTTTGGAGATCCCGGAGCTATTTTGTGTCTCCCTGTGCAGCTGTCCTTGCACCTTCTTCACCAGTGGAAGTCTTCCAGTGCATTACTGGGTGGAGAGCCATGTACCAGGTCTATGTATTTTTGGGTGCTCTGGAGAGTTGAGCCTCTCTGGTCCTGGGCAGCGCATGTCAGCAAATCATATTTATCAGATCAACTTTAGGAGCAATATTGCAGGAACAGCCATTCAACTGCATTGAACAGTGTGCTTGCACAACTGTCATCGTATACAGATCAGACGATTATTTACCTGTGGCTTGGCAAATAATCTGCCTATGTAAGACGTTATTGGTTTACTATGAAGTTTTGTAGCATAAAGCATTGGTTGGTCCAACCTTTCAGTACACCCGTTATTAAAGGAAACCAGACTTCACTGATGATAAATACAAGAAAGCAAAACTATTTTGTTTTGCCAGTGCTCGTCTAGCTGTAGCCTGTGTCTGATTATCTGTGCTTTGCTGCATCCAACTGGCCATATTGTGTGGTGTTTTTTTTTTTTTTTTTTTAGTTTTTTTTAAATTCTTTTTCATATTCATAGGTACTGTTCTGACATTTTATCTGGCTTCCATTGAGGTTGTTTGAGTTAATAAGACCATTGATTTTTGGAAATATTCTTATATTCTCTGATGTGTTTTGAGGTTGGTGTGAAGTGGTAAAGTGTGATATAAAACCTTAATTTCTGTTATAGCCATTTCATGGTCCTTTCTAACACACTTAAAATAATTAGCAGATTTCCCTTTTTAAGGGCTGTTTTACCTCTGTTAAATTTAGTATACATCTTGTATTGCATCTCCGCATGCACCTCACCAGAGTACACTAAAATAGTGAAATTTAAAAAACATGTTGTGCTTGTTAAGTGCTGTTTAAACGGGTCTATCAATGGCCAAGCCATGTAGATCTTTATTGCACTACATTCTCTTCAAGTCATTTGCATGAAGTTACAAAAAGAATAAGCACTGGACAATCTGCATAATGTGAAATCAATACGTCCGTGTGTTAAATGATAGGCGAAAACCTGTTGGGGTCAAAGCCTGTTTGTTGAAATCAGAAGTTAAGTCGCAGTGTCTGAGTCGCATTAGGAAGCTATCACAGGATATAGTGAAAAGTGTTTGTCTGGAAATGGTTATTAAAATTAAAAATATATAAGCTGATGAATAAGATTATACAGTGATCGCAACTGTGCCATATGATGTCACTGACAAATCATGGGCACAGATTTTTATTTCATGCAGGTTGGTCGGAAAAGGAATGCTGCAGGTTTGGGGGTCACAAAATGTGTTTGTTCCTCTCAAAAGTCCAATTTTACTCTAGCACACATACAAATAGTGGACAGATTACTTCAAATTTAGCAGTAAAGAGGGCTTTGTTTCACTTGAAATCATTTTGTAGCTTGGTGTATGTAGGTGGATGAAATAGGATTTTAAACATATAGTTGTTTGAACAGAGTCTAAAAGTGAAGCGTGCTGAGTTACAGAACTTCTTAGAAGTGACTTGTTGTCTGAGGACCAGATTTGTTGGTTCTTGAATATATATAATGTTGCTGTCATTTCGGTGTAAGATGAGTACACTGCAACCCTAGGGGTTGCTGTAGGAGAGACCGTGGGGGTTGAGTACGTTTTTAGTTTTTGACAAAAAAAAAAGTCTATATGACAATGCATAGTTAGAGAACTGATTTGTACAGATCAGTAATCAAAGTGCAGAATGTTGGAATACCATTCAGTTTGGAGTGCTAAAAATGACCAGGATAACACAAAATTAAGACAAAATACTCGATTAATTAAGTGACATGGTTGTGTTACTAACATTGGGATCACAAGAAATTGGCTAGATAAAGGCACTATAATGCCCCCATTGTCAAACTCAAATGGAAATAAGTATTTATGGATTCCTCTGCAAGCCCTAGCCCTATATGCAAGTGGTCAATTTCAGAGGGTTTTAGTTTCATTTCTAAATGAACCGTAATGTTCCTTACGACCTCCCTAATTTTTTTTAAAGATATGTATTCATATAGGCGATAGATTATCTGTGCTGTATATTGGATTTTCAAATGCTCTTGATCTACAGTACTGATCCAAGGTACGTTACCCCAGTCTGTAGCCCATCTATATAATTTGTATAACTGTGAGTTTATTTAGAGGACCAAATTTTGCTGACGGAAAAGAACTGATCAGGCTACTGGTCCCTGGCATCCAGTGTGACCGTTGGGTCACAAGTTTGAATCGTTACAAGCCCAACTCCTCCGTTCATTCATGCAAATTGGTAAATTGAGTACTGTCAAATTGGATATTGGAAATATCTATTAGTTAAAGCACATCGAAACATCACAAACTGTAGTGTTGAGCACTGTACAAAATAGATTGTTTGGTAACTCGAGAAGGGCAGACTGTTTGCAGCCTTAATGACTTGCATATTATTTTTCATTAGAAACAAAATGTTTTTTTGAAACACCTAACCTCTTTAAAAAAAAAAAATAATAAAATAACCTTTGTGACAAAAGTGATGAAAGAGATCACATTGCAGCGACTGGGTTTAGGATCGTTAGCAGCTTAAGTAGATGAGCCATTTAAATCAATTCTGCTCTGGTGCATGAGGATTTCCACAAAACGCTGGGTGAGTAACAAAAAGGTTCTGTTTACCAGTGCATTTAGACAGTACACAGTTTAAAAGCTCATCTGTGGATTAAGTTAAGGGTTGCACATAAGTCATAAATTAGTATTTCTGTACCTGTCCTTGTTGTAAAAGAAAGACAGAAAGAGAGTTTGGATTCTGTGTCCTTTCTGATGTCTCCTCACTAAGTGTATATATGAAACACATGTCATTGATTGTAAGTTTTGTTTTATCTAATGGGAATTTATTAAAATACACTTAAAGTATAATGTGATTTGCAGTTTGGAATGCAGTTATTTTAATATAATTAAGTACTGCTCAAAAGATGCATGAAATGCCATTTAGGTTCCCTAGCCATCATCCTACCTAAACCGACCTCCGTGTAAAAGTCAGTGCTTATCAGCAGTAAAATACGTGGTAAGCAGGGATGCACATTCAGAGCTTGGTAGCACTACATTGCCCACTGTCCTTTTTTTTTGCTGCTGGGCTACTGCTGGAGAACAGGAGAAGGTGGGGGCAGACGGACACAGTGCTACATAGCCCGAAAGAACCTACAGCTGCGCAGGACGTGCATTCAGAGTTTGGGGCACTCCACTGCCCACAATCCTTTGTTACAGCTTGGCTGCCGCCGGGAAGCAGATGAAGTCAGGGCAGACATGCCCAGGGCTATATAGCGTGTAAAACCTACCGCTGCGCAAGACGTGCCCAGACGAAGACCTGGCCAAGAGCAGGCCCATGTTCGCCCAAAAGAGGCTGAGTTGGGCCATCCCTTTTTTGCCGGGAATCAAGTAAGGTGTTTCCATTTTGCTCCTTGTTAGGAAATGGGGAAGCGAAACCCTACTGCAACTTCGTTAAAATCTCAGACTGGCACCTCTTTAGATGGATTTCTTCAGTGTGCAGTAGGCACTTTAAATAAGGAAATTGATTTGGCCGAACGTCGCCTATCCCTTCATTCCTCCTCTTATGTGCTCCCTGCCTCTCAATTGTTAGTATATGCTGATATGGGAGGAACAGCCTCTACCACTGCTTTGGGAATGTCCTTCCCAGCACTTCTTTGATATCGCCCCTAGTGCCCCTGGAGCCACAGCCTAAAAAGGCACCATTTCCAGTAGCTTGGAAGTGAAATGAAAGAGGAATGACGTGTGTGCTAAAACAGTGTCCATGTACAACTCAGAGTTCCTGCAAAAGGGACTATATTGGTTATGAGGAGGACAGAATCGTGGGTGCAATGGAGACTTTGTGGCAACATTTTTAACACTTTGGACGTTAAACCTAAGCCAATTTATGAGTGGTAGGGTGCAACTGAGGCAGAACTATGCAAGCTAAATTCATCCTTATTCTGTCACCCGCCATTCTTGGTGTCATCTGATACACATTATCCTGTGGACTCCAGTCCTACCAATCTCTCCATTATTATGGAGTGAAATATTGTTGATATGAAAAATTGCTTGTTGGATATGTAGGCCAAGCAGCGACCTTTTATTGCCAGTAGTGAGCCACTGGTAAATAAACAAGTTTGTCTGGACGGGGATAAGGGAGGAGACAGGAGTGTGTTCCAGCTGGGACAACTGGGGTTGCAGGAGCTTTGTTCATTCACAAATCTAATTCCATCTCAATTAATCTTCCAACAGAGGTTTTTCCTTGTGTTATTGTGTTATCAAGTGTGCCTTGCTACTAAAATGGTTGAATCGTTTGTTCAGCTGAGAACAAGGTTCTCCCTTGTTTACATACCGCTGCCCATTTTCCTTATTGAGATACTTTCAATATACCACTCGTTCATAGGGTAGGCTGGATTATTGCCCTTCCAAAACATTTCCTAGGGGATTGTCAACTTCAGATCTCCCAGTATTGCACATATGCTGCTAGCTAATTTGTATACTCCTGCGGATCCCTGTCGGACATTTCCCTTCTTCCATTCGTTTTTATTTTTATCACCATCTGCAGCCAAGGTTTATGCCCCTGGCCCATTTATCCATACTATTGATGTCTAGAAGTGGTACAGCCAATTACCATCTTGCTTCTTCTGCCCTCTCAGAGACAGATTGACTGCATACAGATGATAGTCTTTCAGCTATTCAGTCTTCCACTGCCCATAAAACTGGCAATCTTACATCAGGACCCCTAACTTAAGGTCTTCCAAATTATTTTTCACATCCACTTAGACTGCTACTTCTGACGCCTCTTGATTGTGTTTCTAGATCCTCGGTTGACACTGTGCGACTTCCAGATGTTGTCGCCCAGTCACCTATCGGGGGGAAAATGCCCAATTTATAATACTTGGACAGCAATCACTGCTTGTAACTGGTAATTGTATTTGCTTTAAGCCTTTGCCCAGAGCTACCGCTATTGTTAGCTGGAAGATTGCAGGAATCAAGTCTAAGCTTGACGATCCCGTATGGGATATATTTATTGTAAACCACAAGATATTTCTTTTTCAGGAATCTTGTGTGATAGAGCTTATAGTTAGGAGTGGTTTTAAGAGCTTCTGTGTTCCAACATCAGGGTCTCTTGCTGTGTGTCTGTCGGGTGGGTTGCTTGTGCACTACTAATTGTGAATCTGTGCTGTTTTATTGCAACTTATGATCACTGTTACATTTCAATACAGGAAAATGTCCTGTGAATATACCTGTAATAATTAAGGTAGGAGGAGCGATTTATTGGATTATATCCAGCCCTGAAGAAGTCGAGGATTTGTACCGTGATGAAACGTGTTGGCTGTACCACTGACAGTTATGTTTTACGGAACATTGATATGATCTTGTCACATATGAAACCTTAAAGACCGATGTGATCATGAAATGTGTACTGGCAACGACTGATGGCTGTGAGAAGTTCTAAAAATAAAAGGAACAAAGGAAAGCACTAAAGACGTCACTTCTGGCGTTTGTGTTTTGGGACACAAATGCACTCGCATGATAGAAGGATTGTAGACAGACTGTACCGAGAAACGGATATTGGCTTTCCTGTACCTTGATGGAGTGACACTTACTGAGAGCACACATACATTAATTTGCTGGAACACTGAACATTATACTATTTTGATAATCTGAGTGCTCACAGCATATTTTGATTTTGTATTACTAATCCCAGTTTCTGGGAGTGGGTAGGTGTTGGGTGTTATCCGGTAGCTGGTCCAGGCCCTAGAGCACCATCCTATCATTTCATATGTTACATGGTTTTGTCGTTAGTGACTCCCCCCACCAGTTGGTGAGTGTCAATCCGTTGTCCGAGCTATCATTTGGAGGGTGCAATCTATTTATTGTGGTTTCAAATATATGAACATTCTATTCATTACCCATAGGCATCAATTTCGGCAGTACATATTATGCCATAATCTTGTGTAGTGCTTCCAGCAGTACAGTGCAATCATGATCCCCAATCTGACCATTCTGTCTCCAAACCACTAACACCGGTCTGGGATATAAACTACAACACTGGTAAAGAACAGTCTCCAACCCCCAGCACACTAGGACTCCCACCACCAAAAACAGAGAAACAGTGTCTCCCGCCCACCAGTTCAGACCTGTTTCTACACCCCCCACGCAGAAGGCCTACTCAGCACACTCCTGTGGCCATCCTCTCACGAGCTATTGATCGGTCTCGGTACACTGACCATCCTCTGGCGTCTGTTGCATCGGCCAGCTGGTGCAGCATGTCCGCATATTCCCTCAAGTTCTCTAACATCTTCATCAGTCCGTACCTGCTTGAGGCATACCTCCTCTGCCAGGGCCCACTCCATCATGTCCTGTTGCTATTTTCCCACTGTGAGTCCTGCATTCCCCACCCAGTGAATTGCCACATCTCTTCGGCTGCATCGCACTCTTTTTAGATCTGGGGATCATGCCCAGCAGACGGTATTGCGCAGTCAGTTGGATACCTATACCAGTCACTTGCCCCAGTCTCAGTCACTTCTGCCCAGTAGCTGTCGGCATCTTTAAAATCCATGTCATGTGTAAGAATGTAGCGATAGGTTCGCGACACTTAGGGCATTCTGACGACCGGTTGCTATAAATCGCATATAGGCTATCAGCGATCATGCACGTCTTGTGTAAGAAACGAAAATGCATAACTTTAGATCGGGTGTTCCTGACATTTTCTTGCACTTGCATGCAAGTCTATGCCCATACCGCATCTGTTAGAGGACTTTGCAGGTCTGCATCCCATACCTGCTGCGCCTTGAGCAGTGGCCTTGAGCGGTCCTCTGCCAAAGCTGGTCCAGTCTGCCAATTAGTCGTCGTCCCTGTCCTCCTTCCAAGAGTATCTCCAACGTCTGTGGGAAGGTAGTATATTCGGCAAGTCTGTCCAGATATCCCTGATGGTGTGCACTATCTTAGCAAATTGCAAGAATTGCCCCACTATGGACCCCAAAGGTGTAAGTTCCCCAGCAGGAGGCATCCTCCCTCCGTCCACTGGTGCAGCGTCATGACATCTGTTGGTAAAGCCAATCCAGCGGGAGATATCTACCGAACAGTGAGCTGCCTGTCCCATACCGCCCGCGCAGCCACCAGTGGCACTCCGGCGGCAGGGAGTGTGCCCGCCACCACCAGGCCACTCGCGAGACTCGTCTCCCAGTTGGGCTCGGTCGCGCATCACCATGTGCTGCCGTTGAGGAGCCATGTAGTAAAGCTCTAGGTCTGAGAGACCCAGTGCCCCCTTCGCTCTGCTCAACTCTAGCACTTCCAGACCCTGCTCAGAATCTAACCCCCCTTCCTGCCCACACTAAGAAGGTTGAGAGTTTGTCCGGCGAGAGCGGGGTTTCACGCATGGTATTTGATTTTGCTTCTGCATTTTTTTTCAGTGACGCTTACCTTACTTTGGGAGATAAACAGTGCAGCTCATGTGACACAGGTACTTCTCTACGCTGCCTTGGTGTTTGGTGGATTTGCATGCCGTCTTTTTGTACGCATAATTTGTTCCCGAGTGCACAAGACACTGTTAGAATATTAATATTTTGAATGGACACTGAAAGCAAATGGCGTTTTTATGATATTTGAAAAAATGTGCCGAGAAATGAACTGTTTGGACACGTGTTTATATATGTTAGACAGGAATCAGTCGTAGCTCTTCCTATACACGGCGGGTGTTCCATTTTGTGTGTAGTGCGGGGCCTATTTCGAACATTTTGGAAGGGCTGATTTTTGAAACCCAGTTCAGCTTTTTCTTCCTCCTTAGACTTGCAGTGTACTTTACCTAGTGCCCTCAACTCTTTAGCTTGATTTTATTCACGTCAAGCACCTGTCCCATCCAGAACACAAAACAAACACCCTTCAGGCCAGTGCTTGAAATGGAGAAATAGAAGTGAAGGTACATTGTATCCGACAACCTGCTTGTTTCTGAAAAGTGCCGGTACTCTCCAATTAAAAATGTTAAGTTTTTCCTGACAAGTACTCTCCCTCTCAAAATAAAAAAGTGCCGGTACTCAGTACCGGCCCATTTAAAGCACTGTTTTCAGCCATGCACTCTTTAGAGTGTCCACTGCAGCACTTCATGACCCATCCGTGTGTATGTTTATGAAGTGCTATGTAATTAACGGAGCCAAACCTCCCCAAAAGCGCTTCATGATATAGAAAGCTTCATTATAAATACTGAATCAGTACCATGTTGTTGCTCGCTTCTGGCTTAGCATTCAGAAGCTAGCTAGGCAGGAGTTGTCTGACCCTAGACTCCAGCAGATATCTGGTTCCTCTTATAAAAGGAGAGCAGTGCCCGTGGCTCCCTCGGGGAGGTGGCTGTTGCTTGGTGCAACCTGTTTGAGTGGAACGTTTGTTTACAGAGGCAAGCAGAGGATCCAGTGCTCCACCTACTCTGCTGATCTCTCCCCAGAGCACCGAGCGCTGTGTCGATAGAGCAGGTTGATCGACTGGGGCAAGTAAACTGTTTGGAGGCTTCCTGTTGAAGGGTTTGAGCTTAGAGTTTTTTTTATAAATCGGTGGTGAAAATAAAATAGGCTGTTTGATTCGGTGATAATTTCATGTTTTCATTACAGCTTGAGGGATGCGTTTTAAATCTATTATTGGGTATTTTGCTTTTTTTGTGGTTTCATCCGTATTTTAAACTATTTCCAGCGTAGTACAACCATTAGTAAGGTATACATCTTGCCACTTGTGCAGTCGACGGGAGTCCGCATTACTACTCCCTTGGCAACAGCTAAATGGCAATCTGTTTGTTAGAGGTGGGTGATGTCGATTACACCTTTCACAAAAAAGTAGTTAATTCGTGGCACACTTTCAGAAACATAAATGTGAATTATGGCGTGTGTTGTGTGTATTCATAACATAACTTGTGAACTTCAGTGCTTTTATGGGCTTCAGCCAACACCAGCCCAGTTTTTAACTTTTCCACGAATGCTTCAGAAATCTACTTGCCCTGGATAAAGAAAATCAAATTGTCCAATTTGATTGCATGTAGTGAGGATTTTTTTGCAGTGTTTTCATTATATCAGAGCTCAGATAAGTTACTTTTAAAAGATGCCAAAACTCACGCTGTCAAGGTTTGGATTCTAACAATGCTCTTATTATGGCAAATGTTTAAATATACTGAATGCTGAACACACTAGCGTAGTATTTCTGTCAAATCTTTGAACACTCTGGTGGTCATTATTCAACTTGCGGTGGTGTTCCCACCGCCAACAGGCTGGCGGTGGGACTGCCACACTATGACCGTGGTGGAGCCGCCACGGTCTGACCACCGACACCGCCAGGCTGCTGCAAGCCAGCAGCCTAGTGGTCCCGGTGGTTTCACATCCTCAAGGGCAGCACTGCTTGTAGCACCACTCTGGGGATTAGGAGTCCCCATCCCCCAGCCTTTCCATGGCGTTTCACACCGCCATGGAAAGGCTGGTGCAATGGGGGACTCGGGTGGGGGGCCCCATGCACAGCCCCTTTGCGCATTGCACTGCCCCGAATTACGGGCAGTAGAATATATGACTGGTGCTACTGCCCCCACTGCACCACCACATTGGCGCTGGCTCCATTAGGAGCCGGGGTCAATGTTCAGGCCCTGCGGTGAAGTCCTATTTGGGCCGATGGGGTTCAGGCCGCACAGGTGGTCTGAGGGTGCAGGTTCTTGATCTGAGTAGGGCTCAGAATACCAAGCACTTTTGTTATGCTAGCTTACTAATCGTAAAAGTGTGAGAAAGTAGCCTCTTTCTAGCATGGTTACTCCCCATTTTTTGGCCTGTTTGTCTCTGTGTTTTGACTGTCACTAGGATCCTGCTAGTTAGGACCCCAGTGCTTATAGTTTGTGGCCTATTTGTCAGTATGTACACCCACCGTGTATTTGTCAGTATGCTTTACTGTGTCACTGGGATCCTGCTAACCAGGACCCCAGTGCTTATGCTCTTTCTGGTTCCAAATTTGTCCTTGCATACTAGTAACCCAGTATTGCACTCCAAATTGGCATATTGGACCTCCATTATAAGTCCCTAGTATATGGTACCTGGGTACCCAGGGCATTGGGGTCCCAGGGGATTCATATAGTCTGCAGCATTTCTTTTGCCACCCATAGGGACCCCGTGCAAAGGCTTCTACAGGATTGCCATTGCAGCCTGTGTGAAATAGTGCATTCACTTTTCCTAGCCATTTTCACTGCACCAGGTCACTTACAAGTCACCTATATGTCAGGCCTTCAGACCCTGAAGGATGGGTGCAAAGTATTTATGTGTTAGGGCACCCATGCACTAGCAGAGGTGCCCCCACATCATCCAGGCCCATTTTCCCGGACTTCATGAGTGTGGGGACGACATTTTAAGTGTGCCCTATGCACAGCTTTACAATGGTGACTCTGAATATGGTCAAGTAAAGTGTCTAACAACTGGGAATTGTACCCCAATACTGATTCCAGTATTGGTTGCACAATCCCATGCACTCTGGGGGCTCCACAGTGGACCCCCAGTACTGCCATACCAGCCTTCTGGGGTTTAAACTGCAGCCCCAACTGCTGACACCTTGCTGACAGGCTTCTGCCCACTCGGGGCCCGAGCAACTCAGTCCCAGGAAGGCAGAACAATGTATTTCCTTTAGGAGAGGAGTGTTACACCCTCTCCCTTTGGAAATGGGTGTTACAGGCATGGTAAGGGTATCCTCCCAGAACCTCTCGAAATGCTTTAAAGGGCACAGATGGTGCCCTCCTTGCATAATCCAGTTTACACTGGTTCAGGGACCCCCAGTTCTTGCTCTGACGCGAAAGTGAACAAAGGAAAGGGGAGTGACCACTCCCCTGTCCATCACACCACCCGGGGTGGTGCCCAGAGGGCCTCCAGAGGGTCCCTGGGTTTTGCCATCTAGGATTCCGAGGTGGTGGGGCAGTCTGGAAGCATCTGAGTGGCCAGGGCCCGCAGGTGACATCAGAGACCTGATAGGTGCTTACCTGGTTAGGTGACCAGTCCCCCCCCACTCAGGGCTGTTTAGGGCCTCTCCTCTGGGTGTTAATTCAGATTTGTATTTGTATTTGAAGACTCCAGTAGGACTCCAGTAGGAATCCACTGCATCCTTTACTTCATCTTCTACCGACGGATCAACGTCTGACTGCTTCAGGAACTCTACAAAACTGCAACAAAGAAGCAAAGACAACTTCTGCAACATTGTAACTTCAGCTCCTGCCAGCAACTGCAACAGTTTCCAGGTCGTGCATCCTCTGAGGACTGCCTGTCTTCAGCCTGCACCAGGAGAACCGTAGGAATCTCCTGTGGAGTGACAGTCACTTCCCTGCTTCAGACGGCACTTCTCTGCAGCGACGACCGGTGACTTGGGTCCCCTCTCCAGGCGACAGGCGTGGATCCAGCAACATGGGTGGTGGACTAAAGAGACTCTACAGTCCCAATGTCCAGCTGTCCAACTTAGGTGTAGGTAAGAGCTTGCCTCCCCACTCAAGACAGTACCCCAAAGCACTGCATGACTTGCATTTGTCAGGGCTTGTGTGTGACCTTCCAAGAAGGTCCCCAGCACTCCATCCTGCGATGCACAGCTTCCTGAGTGGTTCTCTGGCTGCGTGGGAATCGTTAGCCATGCTGCATGGGCCTCAATTTGCACCTCCTTTGTCCCCGGGCTGTAGGACTCCTGTGCGCACTACCTGGTCTTCTGGGGGCTCTGAGTTGCTGAGAGCCCCCTCTGTCTCCCCCTCCTGGTTAGAGGCTACCAGGTCCGTTCTGGTGCCAGACAGCGCCGTTTTCCGCTAACAGCGTATTTGCGTGTGCCAAGTCTTGTTGGTGGAATCCAGCGATGCAAACCAGACTGCGTTCATCCATCCGGCGTGGGACATCTTCTGCACCAACCAGGAACACGCATCGGTCTTCTTTGGTGCAATATTGACTTTGTCTTCTCACCCGGGGTTCTTCTTTTGCACCTTCGTCCAGGTTAGCAGGGGCTCATGTTCTCCCTGGACTCTTCAGTGCCTCTTACACTTGGTCTCTTCTTACACAGGTCTTCAGGTCCCGTAATCGATCGTTGGTGTCTTGCAGTCTATTCTGGTTCTTGCATAATCTTTTATCACGACTTCTTGTGTGTTTTAGGAAACTTGCTTTGTTTTACTCCTGCTTTCCTGGGCTCTGGGGTGGGGTATTATACTTACCTTTGGTGTTTTCTTACGCTCCCAGCGCCCCTCAACACACTACACTTTCCTAGGTGGGAAACCGACTTTCGCATTCCAGTATTTCAGTATATGGTTTGTGTTTTCCCCCTAGGCCCATTGCAACCTATTGTGATTTTCACTATTTGCACTGTTTCCCTACTGTGTACCTAGCTGTGTTTGGTTACTAGTGTATATATATATTGTGTAGTTTACTTAACTACTGAGGGAGTGCAGTCTCCAAAGTATTTTTGGCATTGTGTCACTAAAATAAAGTACCTTTTTATTTTTGTAACGTTGAGTATTGTCTTTAATGTGTGTGAGTACTGTGACAACAGAGGTATTGCAAGAGCTTTGCATGTCTCTTACTTCAGCCTTTGCTGTGCTGCCTACAGCTGCTTCTAGACAGCCTGGCTTTTAGGCAATGACTACATTTCACTAATAAGGGATAACTGGACCTGGTATAAGGTTTAAGTACGTTTTGGTACCCACTACAAACCAGGCCAGCCTCCTACAAGAACAGTTCAGGAAATACTATTTTCCAATTGTACAACAGCTGTCTTTCTTTCTTCAGCTTCTGAAGAAATCTTGTGAATTGCTTTTTCAAACACATTTTTATGCATACCTTCGATTTCTCAGCTTGCTACTTTAAGTAAACCAAGAATATATTCGTGGTCCTGTGCCTAATAATTGGTTAGATTAATTGGTTAGTTAGTTGGGCAAGTTTCAAACTGAGTGTACGCTAGACCCCACTGTCTGACATTTTCCACTTGAGTAGAAAGTATAGGTCTAGGCTTCTGTAAATGCCTTGTAAGTAATAAATATGCACCAAAACAAGTGCCCATAACTGTGGGTTAGCTTTTGTGATGCTCTTTAAGCAATAGGGCCCCCGGTTAATTTTTTTAATTTGTTGCCTTCAATGATTTAACACCGATTTCCCAATGTTAATTCTTTTAAATTTCTGACATGCATCAAACATGTTTATGAGGTGATGCTGTAGAGAAATGGTTTTTAAATTTGGCCCTTAAAATGTGCCTGCTAGTTCAGCAAAACTTCCTTTTACAGTTTTCTTTTTCAAGTTGATAATGTTTAAGCAATACTTTGATAATCGTCACCAATCTTGCATTCATTCTTCTGTAAGCATTTGCATGTGGTCCGTGAGCACTGGGGGTAGGCATTATAAATAGATACAAGCTGGTACATTTTTTAATTTTGGTGCCACTTTCAGTAATGAAAGCTTAGAACTCACTGTATTTCCTTTTGAGTGCTCGCTTTAATATTAAAGGCTTTACATTAATGAATCATATAACAATTCTGACTACCTTATTCATATGAATGTATGTTTTGCCTTAGCAGCAGACAGTTCTTTTCTTCACAACAGTTCCGCGCATTGTGAATTAGTAGCCAAATGGTCTGTGCTGCAGGGGAAAAATAGCGAGGAAACCTTGTCTTTGAGCCCAAAGAAAATCTCCTGCGAATGGAGAGATAGAAATGTCACTCAAACATAGAAGCATTTGGGTTCAGAGACGGCCTAGACTCATGAGTGCAGAGAGATTGCCTGCACAGCTCGTTGGGCTACGGCCCACCTTCGTGTATACTGTTATTCACCTTTCACGCTTCTGCTTGCCGCCTGCTGGTGAGCGAAAGCTAATTTTGTAAAAAATAAAGTTTTAAGATAAGGGTGCCAGCAAAGAGCCTAGGTTTGGGGCAGGTTTCCATGATCCAGTAGTGACAATGGGATTTTTCCTAGACCTACTGCTTGCAGGAATGTTTTCTTATTTATCGTTTATTGGATTCCGAGTGCTCTTCGTATCCAGAAGCGACCAATTCCGTAGTCTTAATTACCCTCAAGTAATTGCTGCTCATGCCTACAAGCCACTCGAGCTCCAGGTGTTTAGATATCAAGATTTAAAATGTATATAATAGCACTAAACATTTTATTCTGTTATGGTATTACATAACAGAGTTTTATTATAATAGTAGTAAAATGTCATCAGCGTGGAAACCATATTAAGATTTCCAGCAATGATTTATCACTCTGACATAGATATGGAATGATTAATTGCTATGTCAGAATTGTATTAGTGTTTACTTTTGTTTGAGACAAATGACGAGAAGGTAACTTTCAAGCGGATGCAGTATTTTAGCAGCTTCCACCAACAGTGTTTTAAGTAATTTTGCCTAACTTAAAGTAGGCGTCTTTTCAGACTGCCTTCTTTATAAACCTGACACGTCAAAACTCGTAAAATTAGACTAAGTCCTCTTCACTTAATGTTAAAAAAAAAAGCTAACAAACTTGCTGATGTAAGCAGAGCCGGTGGAAAAGAATGTGTAGAAGGAGACGATGTAACGCTGTAAACGTTACTGTCGGAGTCCACCTAGCGAAAGCATGCTTACCTACATGGCTACTCGCAGTTTTTACCCACGTACTTTAACCATATGTGAAGTTAAATCCTAGTAGTACGTAATGTCTCTCACCGCATTCATCTCAGATATTTAGGCTCAGAAAAGGTATTGAACCAAACGATTAAATGTGCCTATTAAACTAATATTTAACTCTGTAATAATTGTATTTCATGGTTTAATGGGCCCTGAGATTCAGGGAGTCATGTTAATGAACGTCTGCAGCATTTTTTGTGCCTGCAGCGTGTTTGTGGTACAGAATGTAATCGGATTTTCATCTAATTAAAGATTCAGGCAATCTCCAGCAAATTAGCTTGGAAATCGATAGTGCAATTGTGATTTTATTTTTGAGAGACTTTCAAATTGGTCAGACTTGCCGGTCAAATTTTAACTTGACATCAAGGGACGCTATGTCCTAGAAAAGTGTGCAAATTATGTCAAATTTGCTAACCATACCTGTTCGGTGTTTCAATACACGGACACGACACCTCTTGGAATTTCATTATAAAAACTGGTGTCTTTCTGCCATTAACATGACTGAAATCCACGGTGACTGTCATAACATTGAGATTAGTACATTTCACGTATTGGGATTGTTTGCCAGATCAGTAAAATATACCAGCAGTGGTTATTCTGGAAGAAGTGGAACTAGTTTACCAAAAATATGCAGATAGTGTTAGCTAACCTTAACCCCTTCGCTGCCAGGCCTTTTCCCCTGCTGTGCAAGCCTTTTTTTGGCTATTTGGAGCAGTTCGCGCTTAGGCACTCATAACTTTTTCTTCACATAAGCTACCCACGCCAAATTTGCGTCCTTTTTTCCATCATCCTAGGGATTCTAGAGGTACCCAGACCTTGTGGGTTCCCCTGAAGGAGACCAAGAAATTAGCCAAAGTACAGCAAAAAAAATGGGAAAAAAAGGCTGCAGAAGAAGGCTTGTGGTTTGTCCCCTGAAAATGGCATCAACAAAGGGTTTGCAGTGGCACGATCACCATCTTCCCAGCTTTCAGAACAGGCAGACATGAATTAGAAAAACCAATTTTTCAACACAATTTTGACATTTTACTGGGACATATACCCCATTTTTACTATTTTGTGCTTTCAGGCTCCTTCCAGTTAGTGACAGAAATGGGTGAGAAACCAATGCTGGATCCCAGAAAGCTAAACATTTCTGAAAAGTAGACAGAATTCTGAATTCAGCAAGGAGTAATTTGTGTAGATCCTACAAGTGTTTCCTAAAGAAAATAACAGCTGAAATAAAAGAATATTGAAATTGAGGTGAAAAAAACTGCAATTTTTCTCCACGTTTTACTCTGTAACTTTTTCCTGCAATGTCAGATTTTTTAAAGCAATATACCGTTACGTCAGCTGGACTCTTATGGTTACGGGTATGTATAGGGCTTGTAGGTTCATCAAGAACCCTAGGTACCCAGAGCCAATAAAGACCTGCACCTTGCAATGGGTTTGCATTCTACACCGGGTATACAGCAATTCATTTGCTGAAATATAAAGAGTGAAAAATAGGTATAAAGAAAACCTTTGTATTTCCAAAATGGCCACAAGATAAGGTGTTGAGAAAAAGTGGTTATTTGCACATCTCTGAATTCCGGGGTGCCCATACTAGCATGTGAATTACAGGGCATTTCTCAAATAGGCGTCTTTTTTACACACACTTACATTTGAAGGAAAAAATGTAGAGAAAGACAAGGGGCAATAACACTTGTTTTGCTATTCTGTGTTCCCCTATGTCTGCCGATTTAAAAAAAATAGTACCTCACTTGCGTGGGTAGGCCTAGCGCCCACGACAGGAACTGCCAAAAAAAATATAACATGGACACATCACATTTTCACAAAGAAAACAGAGTTGTTTTTTGCAAAGTGCCGGGACATTTCTTAAAACAAGACACCTAGGGGAAAACAGGATGGGTTAACTTGTGGGTCTCTGACCCAGAATCCTTTGCAAACCTCAACATTTAGCCAAAAAAACACTTTTACCTCTCATTTCGGTGACAGAAAGTTCTGTAATCAGAGAGGAGCCACAAATTTCCTTCCACCCAGCGTTCCCCCCCCAAGTCTCCAGATAAAAATGGTACGTCACTTGTGTGGGTGGGCCTACTGCCCGCGAAAGGAAATTCCCCAAAACACTAACTGGGCACATCAAAATTATCAAATACAAAACTACCTATTTTTGCGGGTGGCACCTGTGTTTTTGGACCTGGGCTCAGCAGCCTTCTAGGGAAACCTACCAAACCCAGACATTTTTGAAAACTAGACACCCGAGGGAGTCAAGTGAGGTGTGACCTGTGTGGATCCCCCAATGTTTGCTTACCCAGAATCCTCAGCAAACCTCAAATTTAGCTAAAAAAATCAAATTTTCCCCACATTTCTGTGTGGGATCACTGCACTGGGACAAATTTCATACCACCCAATGTTCCTCTCAGGCTCCCGGTAAAAATAATACCTCATTTGTGTAGGTGGGCCAAGTGCTTGTGAAAGGGAAGAGCCAAAAACATGCTGATATTGAGGGGGAACCAAAGGGGGTCCAAAAGGGCAGTTTGCAAAAAAACATTTTTAGGCTGACCAGTGCAGCAGATTTTTTATCGGTATAGATGAGACAATGCTGGGTGGTAGGAATTTTGAAAGTTCCATCACAAAATGTGGGAAAAATGTGTGATTTCCAGCAAAGTTGGAGGTTTGCAGGGGATTGTGGGTACAAAAATGGTGCGGGTGGATGTGAAACACACCACCCTGGAATCACCCAGATGTTTAGTTTTCAGATGTGTCTAGGTCTTGTGGATTTTTGTGCATAGCAGCGTCCCAAAGTCCATAAAAGTGCAGCCCTCACATTTCCAAGTGGGACGATTTTGAGAGTTAGCCAAGCTTTCATGGCCCAAATGTAAAACTAAAACTCAAAATAATCAAATGTCTTCTTGCTTGCTGTGGGATACGATGTTTTAGTGCGCGGGGGAGAGCTGAAAGACTGTTACCCCCTTCAGTTGGGGTGGGGGCGTAGCCAGGCACATACTGTTTGGTAGCCACCACCCCAATATCTTTTTTTTAATTTTTATTTTTTTAATTCCCTGCCGTCTAGTAGACTTTCTGCCCCCCCCCCCCCCCCCCAGGTTGTGGACTGGGGTAATTGCCCCATCTGCCCACTGGTGGGCAGAACAACTTTGGCCCCATTTATTTGAGGTGGGGGTATGGCCATACCACCACCCTCTTATTTGTGGAAAAAAAAACTTCCCTGGTCTCTGGCGGACTTTCTGACCCCCCCCCCCCCCCTTGGGGCAGATGGGCCTTCCAAAAATAGGCCGATCTGCCCCCAAGGGGGGGGGGGGGCAGATATGGCCAACAGTAATGTGCCCCCATGGCGAGCGACTGTTACCCAAGGGGTTGCCCCCTAAAGAAAACACATGCATACACACACACACACACCAATCCCTGGTGCCTAGAGGCTTCTGCCCCCCTCCCCCCAAGGGGCAGATCAACCTAATAACAATAGGCCGATCTGCCCCCAATGGAGGGGGGGGGGACAGAAATGGCCTAAAAACACACAAAAAAAAAATGGTCCCTGGTGTCTAGTGGATTCTGCCCCCGGGGAGGCAGAAAATGCCTTGATAAATATTGTCACCCTGGGGAGCGACCCTTACCCAAGAGGTCGCTTCCCTTAAGCCAATTTCAAATAAAAAATAAATCCCTGGTGTCTAGTGGGCTTTTTAAAAGCCGGATCGCTTTACAAATCGGCTTTTGAAATTCTCTGAGGGACTTCAAAGGGAAGGAAATTCCTTTCCTTCCCTTTGAAGCCTCGCATGGCCCCAACACATGATCAGAAGAGAAATGCTTTGCATTTCTCTTCCGATCGAGCTGGAAGCTGAGCTTCCAGCGTGATGGGGAAGTGGCCTCTGATGAGGTCAGCGCCTGCCTTGGGGGGCTGGGAGGGAATCCCACAGAGGAAGCTTGAGCTCAGTGCCCAGGACGTAATGGTTACGTCCTAGGCACATGAGCACTGTGCTGCGGGACGTAACCATTACGTCTGCGGCACAGAAGGGGTTAAAGACGACTGTGCCGTGTAAGATTGTTGCAGGCTGTACGTTGTTGTTATGACCCACCATTAAGGAAGCTAGATGCCTCTTCTGAAACACTGTTTTTGTGTTGAGCATAAAGTTGTTTTTTTTTTTTTTTATAGGTTTTTGAGGCGGTTACGTCTTCTGCCTCAGGCGCCAGGGACGTAACCACCTCCTCCAAGTATAGGCACTCAGGGGAAGCGCTAGTGCTCCCCCTGCTCCCCCTCCCCTCCGAGTGCCTCGCACACCCCTCCCATGGGCAGGGATGGAAGGGGAATCGCTTCCCCTTCCACCCCAGCCCCTGTGATGTATGATGACATCAGCGCACAATTCCGCGCTGACCTCATCAGAGGCCGCCCCCACTGTGCTGGAAGCTCCGCTTCCAGTGCAGATGGGAAGAGAAATGCAAATGCTTTTTTCTTCCGATCACAGGCTGGGGGCGGGAGAGGCATCAAAGGAGAGGAAAGGCCTTTCTTTTACTTTGATGTCTTTCTGTGAAGCGATCAGGCAGCAGAAATGCCCACTAGACACAAGGGAGTTTGTTGTTTTTTGTTTATGATTACAAGAGGAGCGACCCCTTGGGCAAGGGTCGCTCCCAGGGGGCAAATTATTTTAAGGCCATTTCTGCCCCCCTGCATTCCTCCCCCCCCGGGGGGCAGATCGGCCTATTGTAATTATGATGCTTTGCCCCCAGGGAGACCAGAAACCTCTAGACACCAAGGATCTTTTTACTTTTTTCACACATAGGGAGCAACCCCTTAGACAAGGGTCACTCCCCTGGGGGGGGGGGGGGGGCAAAATATTTTTAGGCCATTTCTGCCTCCCTTGGGAGCAGATTGGCCTATTTTTATTATGCCGTTTGGCCCCCAAGGGGGGGCAGAAACCACTAGACACCTGTTTTTTTTTATTTGCGCCAAATTTCACGCTAGGGGAGCGACCCCTTAGGCAAAGGTCGCTCCCCTAGGGGGCAAATTTATTTTAAGCCATTTCTGCCAGGTCGGCCTACTTCTATTAGGCGGATCTGCCCCCAGGGGGCAGAAACCACTTAGGCACCAGGTATTGGTGTGTGTGTGTGTTTTTATTTTGGTGGGGGGGGGGGGCGCACTTGGGACATTACTGTTGGCCATTTCTGCCCCCTTTGGGGGTAGGTCGGCCTATTTTTGTAAGGTCCATGTGCCCCCAATGGAGGCAGAAAGCCCTCCACAGACCAGGGAATACTTTTTTTTTTTTCTCTCAAAAAATGAGGATGGTGGTATGGCAATACTACCCTTCTCTCTCTCCCTCCCCCCCCCCGCCCCAATAAATGGGGACAATTGGTCTGCCCACCAATGGGGGGGCAGAAAGCCTACTAGATGCCAGGGAATTAAAAATAAAATAAACAATTGTGGGGTGGTAGCTACCAACCAGTATGGGCATTGTTATGCACCACCCCAACTGAAGGGGGTAACAGTTTTTCAGCTTCCCCCCCCCCCCCACACTAAAACATCTTATCCCACGGCAAGCAAGAGGACATTTAATTATTTTGGGTTTTGGTTTTACATTTGGGCCATGAGAGCTTGTCTAACTCTCAAAATCGTCCCACTTGGAATGGTGAGGGCAGCACTTTTTGGACTTTGGGATGCTGTCATATAGAAAAATCTAAGAGATCTAGACATATCTGAAAACTAAACATCTGGTTGAGTCCAGGGTGGTGTGCTTCACATGCACCTCACTCCATTTTCTTACCCACAATGCCTTGCAAACCTCCAACTTTGCTTTAAATCACACATTTTTCCCATATTTTTGTGATGGAACCTTCCAGAATCTGCAGGAATCCACAAAATTCCTACCACCCAGCATTGTCGCATCTATACCAATAAAAAGTCTGCCCCACTTGTCAGCCTAAAAATGTTTTTTTTTTTTAAACTGCCCTTTTGAACCAGCTTTAGTTCTCCCTCATTTTCAACATGTTTTTGGCTCTTGCATTTCAGTCATTTGGCCCACCTACACAAGTGAGGTATCATTTTTATTGAGAGACTGAGGGGAACGTTGGGTGGTTGGAAATTTGTGCTGGTGCGGTGATCCCACACAGAAGTGTGGGAAAAATGTGTATTTTTATTTTTTTGTAGCTAAATTTGAGGTTTACTGATGATTCTGGGTAAGAAAACAATGGTGAGGCAAGCAGGTCACATCTCCCTGGGCTCTCTCAGGTGTCTAGTTTTCAGAAATGTTTGTGTTTGGTAGGTTTCCTTAGATGGCTGCTGAGCCTAGGACCAAAAACGCAGGTTCTCTTTCCCCCCCCCTCCCAAACCTGTTAAAAACAGGTAGTTTTGTATTTGATAATTTTGATGTGTCCATATAGTGTTTTGGGGCATTTCCTGTCACGGGTACTAGGCCTACCCACACAAGTGAGGTACCATTGTTATCAGGAGACCTGGGGAATGCTGGGTAGACAAAGGTTTGTGGCTCACCTCAGATTCCAGAACTTTGCTGCATCAAAATGTGAGTAAAAAGTGTTTTTTTTTTGTTGCCAAATTTTGAGGTTTGCTAAGGCTTCTGGGTAACAGAACCCAGTGAGAGCACCACAAGTTAACCCATCCTGGTTTCCCCTAGGTGTCTAGTTTTAAGAAATTTCCAGGTTTACTAGGTTTTCCTAGGTGCCGGCTGAGCTAGAGGCCAAAATCCACAGCTAGGCACTTTGCAAAAAAGTGTCCATTTTCTTTGGGAAAATGTAATATCTCCATGTTGTGTTTTGGGGCATTTCCTGTTGCGGGCACTAGGCCTACCCACACAAGTGGAGTACCATTATTATCAGGAGACATGGGGGAATGCTGGGTGGAAGAAAATTTGTGGCTCCTCTCTGATTCCAGAAATTTCTGTCACCGAAATGTGAGGAAAAAATGTTTTTTTTGTGGCCAAATTGAGGTTTGCACAGGATTCTGGGTAACAGAACTGGGTGAGAGCCCCACAAGTCATCCCATCCCATCCTGGATTCCCCTAGGTGTCTAGTTTTGAAAAATGCACAGGTTTGGTAGGTTTCCCCAGGTGCTGGCTAAGCTAGAGGCCAAAATCCAAAGCTAGGCACTTTCCAAAAAATACATCAGATTTCAGTGTAAAAATGTGATGTGTCCATGTTGCATTTCCTGTCGTGGGCATTAGGCCTACCCACAAAAGTGAGGTACCATTGTTATTGGGAGACTTGGGGGAACACAGAATAGCAGAACAAGTGTTAGTGCCCCTTGTCTTTCTCTACATTTTTTCCTTCCAAATAGGACGGTGTGTAAAAAAGACGTCTATTTGAGAAATGGCCTGTAATTAACATGCTAGTATGGGGACCCCAGATTTCAGAGAGATACAAATAACCACTGCTTCTCAACACCTTATCTTGTGCCCATTTTGGAAATACAAAGGTTTCCTTGATACCTATTTTTCACTCTTTATATTTCACCAAATTAATTGCTCTGTACCCGGTAGTCAATGAAAACCCATTGCAAGGTACAGCTCCCTTATTGGCTCTGGGTACCTAGAGTTCTTGATGAACCTACAAGCCCTTTATATCCCCACAACCGAAAGAGTCCAGCGGACGTAACGGTATATTCCTTTTGAAAATCTGACATTGCAGGAAAAAGTTATAGAGTAAAACGTGGAGGGAAATGGCTGTTTTTTTTTCACCTCAATTTTAATATTTTCTTTAATTTAGCTGTTACGTTCTGTAGGAAAACCTTGAAGGATCTAAACAAATGACCCCTTGATGAATTCAGAATTTTGTCTGCTTTTTAGAAATGGTTAGCTGTCCGGATCCAGCATTGGTTTCACAACCATTTCTGTCACTAACTGGAAGGAGGCTGAAAAAAATAGTAAAAATGAGGTATGTCCCAGTAAAATGCCAAAATTGTGTTTAAAAATGGGGTTTTCTTATTGAAGTCTGCCTGTTCCTGAAAGCTGGGAAGATGGTGATTTTAGCACCCCAAACCCTTTGTTGATAGCATTTTCAAGGGAAAAAACACAAGCTTTCTTCTGCAGCCCATTTTTCCATTGAACAAAAAAAAAAAAACAAATTTTTTGCGGTATCTTCGCTAATATCTTGGTCTCTTCTAGGAGAACCCACAAACTGTAGGTACCTCTAGAATCCCTAGGATGTTGGTAAAAAGGGACGCAAATTTGGTGAAGGTAGCTTATGTGGACAAAAAGTTATGAGGGCCTAAGCTCGAACTGCCCCAAATAGCCAAACAAAAGGCCTGACAGTGAAGGGGTTAAATGTATGACTTCACACTTTTAGGGGGTAGCATTCTTGTTATCTATCCATGTGATGACCTTTAACCTCTTTGTCTCAAGATCGACCTATTTTGATCCTGCAAAGAATGTGTTGCATAGCTGAGGTATTAATTACCAATCTCAGCTTGGCTCAAGCAGCTGTTCTTAATGGAGACTGTATTGAACACAAAGGGAAACATGCACATTTTAAACTCCTAAAATAAAGTTCAGTTATGCACTTTGTGGAAAACATCATTCTCATAAACCTCAGATGCGGTTTGTATCTGCAAAGCAGCACATCACAAATATGGAGTGGTCTGGCATAGATTTCAAACCAGTAGTAGCTATTAGTATGTCACCTCCGAACTGGAACATCCTACTACACAAGTATTGCAAAATTGATATGTTGGGGATTTTACCATCTGCCTCTAATACCCAAGCTCTGACTTCTAATAAGGTTTTAATGATTAACCCATCAGCTGTCAACGAGTATTCTTCTGTCAAGGATTTTTTGTTTTTACAGCCATATTTCATTAGTTTTGATATGAGCATATGCCTCAGATAGAACAGTGTAACAATTCCACATCTTAATGTTCATGAATCCTTCCATAAGACCTCTACGCCACTGAGAAGATTCCCCCTTGGCTGATTTAACAGCCTGTGCGACTTCCACTATTTCTCCCATAACATTTGATACTTCTTTGGACTCCCCTTGGCGGCTCCTCCAAATCTATGCAGGAAGCGGTACCAAGGATTTTTTTTCTCTCAGAAATTCCATTAGAACTTTGACAAAATAGTCATCACAATGGATGTGGCAAGCTTCGGATTAAAGAAGGCATTCCCTCAGGAGTATACCGTTGGGCAAACAGAACCTCCTTCCTAAGTCATCATAATATCGCTACCTGCCGTGATATGCCAAACGGTCTTAACAGCATACTGGTTAAGTTGGGCCTCATTGTACAAATGAAATGCAATTGAACCCAGATGCCCCGGGATTTAAAGAAAGCTTAACTCTGTATAAGATTGGCAAAGCAGAAACAATATTGTAATTACAGATATTGTGATAATGCCAACATGTAAATGTAAAAGTCCCAGAAGTATTTTGAACCAGTGAAATCAAGTATTGCCTCTAAATTTATTATAGATAGTTTACCACAGTAATCTATTCCTTCTCTTAGGTTGTCTCAATAAAAGCAGCGTTTTACTGGAGCTGCTAAGAATCCAGCTTAAACTGTCTAGTTTGTAAAATTTGTGGATAACAACAACTTACTCCGATTCTAATACCTTGGAATGTTTAGAGACAAATGTTGGCTGTTGCTCAAGGAATCGACTGAGGGGGCCTTTTTAAATCCCAATTAAGCAGTGTAAGCTCTACAAATGTTCGTACGGTTCCCCCATCACAAATGAAATTGTGAAACTTTCCATGGATTATGATTGATTTGGTGATCTAGATGGCACCTTACAGGAGAGGCAAACACATGGACGGTTTTCAGGGAGTACTTAAATCAGAAATCGTTTTTGTGATCCCAAGTCTTAAAATCCAAGTTGGTCAGGAAGGGACAATCTAGAATTCAGCATCCCCTAGGCTGATATGTTGATAATATGTCCTGGAATTTAGGCGAGTCAGCTTAGCTTGCAAGAAAGTTGGCTAACTGAATCCATTGCATTTGTCAACTTTATCCATTTTGAAAAATTAGCAGAAGCTGCTAGGAAGGGGCGACTTAAAGTGGGGACTTGGGACCTTCTTCAGATCTTAATGGAACTGGATGGGAAAAATAATAGATAGAGCTTGATAAAATTTGTTGGCGGTATAAATTTAAATGGAAACAAACTGACAATTTCATAATCCTACTTAATGTCCTCCAGGCTTTGGACATGTGCAAATCTCAGCTGTTTATGAATTTCATAATGACCTGTTTATCGTTTCTCGAGATCTCATGACCTAACCTTGGCAAATAAGCTAGTAACTTTAAGAAGAGTTAGATTACGTTGACCACTACAATAGCTTTGGTCCTGCTTTTATCTCAAACAAAGAAGCTACAGTCAAGGTTAAAAAAAAAAAAAAAAAAAACGTTCTCTTTTTCACATAGTTTTGATCCCTGAGTGGCAGCATGACACATTTAACCCTCACTGCCTATATTTGAGCTTAATATATACGGATAATGAAGTATTGAGCCATCTATTTGTTGTGGTGTATCATTCTTGCTATTTTAGCATTTTCTAACCCTCCCTGACAGGAGTGACACCATGGTGCTATTACACTGATTTGATTAAACTTGATACAGGAGTTTTTGCTGCTGTTCGTCATCGTGCACACGGTGTGCAGGTAGTGCTGCGGTTAGATCAAGTGCTTTTGCAGATCACGTGAACCCCTACACTATAGCTGAAACAGTGGTGCAGAGTCATGCATGGAGAATGTACCAATCATTACTCCTATTCATTAAAATGCAGACTTCATTCTATGCACATTCCTTCGCCTACACGTTTCTGTAGCTAATGTTAAGCTTATGAACATCTGTCCAGGATTGTGTATACTGCCATATGAACACGGATCAGTGTTTGGGAAAACAGCAGATGCTGCCTAGACCGTTTGAATGTCCTCTTGCTCTCTTTCACTGCTTCATCAGGATCAGCCTTTAATGCCAAACCACATTACCACCAAATATAACTTTGTGGTTATGAAGCAGGAGATGCGTTCTGGTCATATATGATCTACCGTACAAGTAAGTTCTCATTAGAGTTCCTTGCAGCAGGAAGCTTTATCAAAGCAGCTTGTCTTCTCACAACAATGGATCAGCATAATGCAGCTATTTTGAAATTGGATCTACTGAACCATCTTTCATAGCTTTCTGATAGATACTTGTGTGTTCTATTTATAGGTTTGCTTTCAGTGGTTGTTCTTAAGTGGACATTAAAAATATTTAATTATTTATTACAAAATGGTAATGCACTGAAACAAATTAGCTTTGAAACTTCAAATGTAGTCCAGTGTCTGTAATGTACATTGAGCTCCTTCGAGCCATGTTTTTTGTACAATGGTTCAGTAGACATGCAAAGATGCTCAACTCTACTCATGCCTTAACTGTCTCTTTGAGTTCTTGTTGTCCAATTCTTTTGGTATTAAAGTAACCCTTATGCTTCTGGTTAAAAGGAAGAATACTGCTGTTGACAGACTGTTCGGAAATAGCCTTCATGTTTGTCTTAAATTGTTAATATGAAAAGATGAATATTTTCTCTGGGCAAGCTAGGATTCGTTTTCTGTCTTTCGGGCTCAGTCATCTTGGTGTTGTCAGCAACCGTTAGTCATGTGACTTTATCAGATGCATTTTGATGCAGGCGACCACTTTACTCTTCTAGCCTATCTAATGGAGCTTGGAATGGAGCACTTTGCTCAGGACAGAGGGCTTTTGAGAAAATATGAACCAAGTTGGAAAACAGTCATTTACTTTGTCAGAAAACATTTTCAGTTTATAATCATCTGACGCCCCTTACTATGCTTGTCTGATGAGATCTGCTCTTTTTTTTAGATGCATTGTGACATCACTCACCAGATCGCCTCTTCAAAGAATGCCAAAGGAACATTATGGAATGTCTGTTGGTGACTCATTGTTATCCACAGTGGATGACAAAGTATTTCCATGTCTTGGATGACACTTGAATCCTGTGATAAAGGTGTAACCTATTAGGTTACACCTTTATCACTGCTTATCTTCACCAGCATAAACTGTCTGACATGAAAGACAGCTGTGGTCCTCTTCTCGGACTAGTGTATGCCAGACAATATTCCTCCTAAATAGCCATCTGGGCCGCCGCCGCCACCACCACCACCACCACCACCACCACCACCACCCCCTGAAATCTGATATTAACCGTGATTAATCAGACCAAGATGACCGGGCCTATCCCTGTGATTCACTTACTCTTGACACATTGTCATGGATTGCTTCCTTAGCTAGAAGTAGAGGCCATTTACAATTGGCTGAATGTTTGGCTGACAACTCATTAACACTGTCATGACAAAGTTTTGATGTTATCTGCCATCGGCTTAATTGTCATGAGGTTACAGACTTAAACAAACATCAACCATGCTGGCATTTGTGTGAGGGTTATTTTTAATTTATAGCACTTGAAGGTTTAGCAGCAGGGGTAGGTATGTGCTGGTCGGGCAGCATAACCTCAGGAACAGTGTAGAGTCAGCAGCAACTTCTCTCACTATTAGTGCAACAAAGTGCTTTTAAAGATGGTCTGGCGTATCTTCACAGTTCGACAGTAGAAAATAATGAGGAGGATTTAAAGGATCGTGAGCCACATGGAGACTTTGCCTAAGTTCGCACACGGTTATGCACTAGGTGCAGAGCCTGTAGTGTAATGGCAAAAGTTATGTTTCTTTGGGGAGCGAGATTCTGTAAGTGCAGCAGACGTTTACCATTGTGAGGCATTGCTTTGTATAACGATAACTGTGGCATTCTAACGGTAATGTGCAGTAGTGGAACAGCTCTTTTGCAGGAATGGTCATAAATGGCGAGGTAGGACATTGTGATGCGCCCTGTCACTTTTCTGCCTATGCTCTCATGTGAAACCTCACTGCAACTCCTGCACCTTTGATTTCTTGCGACATAAGACACTCGACTACGTCCTTGTTTGAAATGGAGTTCATGGTTGGCTAGGGTAGGCATCTCAGCCAGGTAGGGACCATCACTCTATTCAAGGAAAGGTATTTAAACATCCAAGATAACCCCGGCTCACCCCCTAGATAGCTTGACACAAGCAGTCAGTCTTATCCCAGGGGCAATGTGTAAAGCATTTGTACAACACACACAACACTAGTGACACAATAAATAAACCACAAAGGAAACGCTACAACAAGTTATATAAAAATAAATTGTATTGCACAAAACATCAGACCATTAACAACATGTATTATTAATTCCCTACTACACAAGCGGTAGTCCGATCATTACACAAGTTACTAGAACTCTGCAAACAGCAGTTGTCAGGTCACCAGTATCACCAACGAGAATGCATATATCAGGAAATCATCAGCTGCATTATCATGAATACTAAATAATGAAGGCTTTCCATTATGCACTTGTCCAACCAAACCATATCCACCCAAGGCATGTAATGCAGATCTTGAAAGGCTTGATATCACCACAGGGTAAACCACATAACAAATTACCCCAGGTCAGAACATATTGTACAAAAGCACATGAGGACGTAAGCACAATAGGGAACTGCAGAAGGTGAGGCAGTCGCTCAGTATAAATGCGGCAGGGCAGTCACGGCACCTCCGCGCTTCTTTCTGGAATTATATGGTGCAGGCACAGCCTACATGTCAAGAGAAGGGCTCCCGCACTTTCACTACCATAATTACGGTGAGAAAATCTCCACAGGCAAGACCGGGACTTCGTTGAGGCTCCTTTCCTGATCTGCAAACATATCTGTGGGTATGCTCAATCATGGTAGCAGGGCCCCCAGACTCCCAGGGTTGGCAGTGTGATTTACCGGGTGGAGATCAGCCAACAGTTGCCCACATCCTCGCAGTGCGACTACTGACTCCTGCAGCTTCTTTGCGGGCCACCTTCGACAGGCAGCGCATCCAGAGTCCTCTGGGGCATCTCAGACTGCTACCCTCCTCCTTACGGAGCGGTTCAGGGAAATCACTCCGGTATTTTCTCCTGAGATCTGGCTCCTCTCTTTCTGTGACTCAGGCTGTGGTGGTGATTGCACCACAGTAGGTGGCTGCTTGGGCCCCGGGTGAATTGGGGAGTGCGTGCTTCACCCGCGCTTCTCCGGGCATAACCAAGGTGCTGCGAAGATCTTCCTACTCCCCGGCCTCTGCCCATAGGAGTTGGGAGAAACTGTTGCAGCACTATCTCTGGGGCTTTCAAGGTTAGAGTGCTTTCCATGCGTTCTCGAGGGACAACCAGGGCAGTGCTCACCACGCGCTGGGAGCCATCAAGCAGAAACCAGATGTGCTCTCCATGCGCGGGGGTCAATAAAGCCTCTTCACAAGCTCCTGCAAGGGACAGGGGGCACTCCACTGGCACCCATTAAGGGATAATGGCAAAGGAATGTAGGGTCACACCACCCAGCCCCTGGAGACAGCAATGGGGACACTGGGCTGCAGGACCCAAGCAAGCAGGTCAGCACCATGGTTCAAAGGCAGTAGCAATCCCTCTCCGTGACCTGGCAGGTCACAGGTAAGCAGAGAAGTCACAAGGCAGTTCCTCGCAAGTCCTTCTGGCAGCGTCCAGTGTCCCGTTAATTAGTCCATTAGAGTCGGTCTAGAAATGTGGGGGGCAACCCCCCTGTACTTAGTCATTTTCCACAGCTTCCATAAAGGTGGACAGGGGGTTCCAACCAGTTCTAAACAGTTGCAGGAATGTCCCCTTCTCCTCCAATACTGGCTCCAGACATCAGTTGGGGGTAATCAAGCCCTTTGGGTGAGGCCAGGGCACAGCCTTTACCAATGTAAGTGCTCCTCGCCTCTACCTCTCCCAGCCAAGAAAGGCCGTTTAGGATGCAGACGCAATCCTGTTACACCTCCACCCTTCCTGTGCACTGGCTGTTGGAGAGGTATGCACAAAGCCCAGCTGTCACTCTGCACCAGAGGTGGATTGGAGTCAAGCTGCAAAACACCAGTCATAAGCACAGAGAATGGTTCACTTTCTAAAAGTGGCATTTCTATAATGGTAATAAAAAAAATCCACCTACACCAGTAAGCAGCATTTCTCACTACCCTCCCAAACATACTGCACAAGCCCACTCTATTTCTCATAGATCAGAAAATACCATATAGACATATGTCAGGGTCTTTTGAATGCACTCCTTTGAGAGGAGCACTGCTCACAGTAGTGAGAAACTAAATAGGCTGCTTGTCACTACTAGGACATACAGTACATAAAGGCCAGTACATAAAGGCATATGTCCTACCTTTTTAGATCCTCAGGACGCTGTCCATAGGGCTATCTAGGGCCTATCTTAGGGGTGACTTAGGTGTAGTAAAAAGGGATATTAGGCCTTGGCAGGTAGTTTGCCATGCCAAGTTGGGCTGGCAGTAAACTGTGCACGCAGGATCTGCAGTGGCAGGCCAGAGACAGGTTTGAAAGGCTACTTCTCTGGGTGGCTTTTAATTTACAGGCCCTGGGTATATGGGATACCACTGAACAAGGCAGTTAACAGATAAATTAAATAAATGTGCCAATCAGGTGTAAGACAATCATAACAGGTTTAGAAGGGGAGCACATGCATGTTAGCACTGATCAGCAGTGATAAAGTGCTCAGAGTCCTAAAGCCAACAACAAAATGAGGTTCGGGAAAATAAGAGGAGGAAGGATAATGTTTAAGGGTGACCCTGCAAAAAGAGTAAAGTCCAGCTATCCTGTTAATGAATTTTTCTGACTGAAAAGTTTAAAACACTGCAACTTTTTATGTTGTGCTGGCCTTACCTAATGCCTTCTATGAAGCAGGTTTAAAAAAAACTTGGTGGAACATTTTCAGTTATTTAATGAGCTATGTACAATACTTTAATATCCAGTAATTTCTTGGCATTATCTGAATCCTTTCGGCTTATGCGGACCCCACCGCCCACCCAAACCTCTTTGACCACAACACCTCACTCAAATGGGAGAATGAATAAAACTACCTTTGATGCCCTGTTAACTATATTTATTGGTTGTCCAGCTTTGAGAATGTCAGCACCTCCTTAGAACAACATCTACCTCTTTAAAGCTGATAGCGTTGATAAATAATCCTAAAGAGACTTTATATTTATTCAATCTTTAATGTTAAAAAACAGTACTTCTTAGCTGGTATAGTTAGCATTGTAAAAGTAATTATGTAACTTATCACATGTATGTTTATGGCTAACGATTAAATGAGATCTAGGAATGGACCTTATTTTGCAACAATAGAATCACAAATCATTTTATTTTTTCCACTCTTGATATTTGTATCTGCTTTCGGATGCTCGGTTTGCCTACTTTTTTTTTTTTTTTTTTTTTGTGGATTTAGTACAAGGTGAACCCTGTGCATGTAAATCATCTGCTCCATTGGTGTGTTGAATATACGTAATAAGCCATTGATCTCTTATTCCGTCGCAGGTCTGTATGAGACCTGCATCGACGTCGGTGAATTCTACGCAAAGCATTTAGTGAGTGATGATATTTTTTATTTGGCCTTTTCTAATTAAAAACTAAGCTGCTTGATTCTGTGCGTCTTGAGGGACTAGTTAAAAAAAAAAAAAAAAATACGAGAACGCATATATATTTTTTTGTGTAAATATTTCACTCTTAAACAAAAGTGTAGTTAGTTATATTAAAACTCTTCACGGTTTCACACTAACTGAGAAGTTGACATGCAAAACAGGCCTTGCTTGTATTTCAGGATTGCTTTGTTCTAAGTACTATGTAACACGGCTGTCTCCATGGTGCAGTGTCTTTTATTCCAAGTGATTGTGTGGCCTAACAACTTGATGAAATTTGACGACTCTGGATTCCTCGATTTCTCCCCCCCCCCCCCCCCCACCCCCCCCGTCATCAGAGGGCATTTTGCAGGCTATCTTTCAGCACTTTTCTTTATAGAGATGTTCACTGGCATGGACTAAGGAGGAGCGGATTTCTGCTGAGGCTGATATTCTTTTGACACCTGTAGTCAAACTCTTTTGTGACCCACGTGAGCATGTTGTAGAATCTCTGCCGTTACTTATTTGAATTAATAAAAGGTTAGATGATAACTCTTACATTTTTGTTGACTTGACAACAGCATTGTGTGTCATACATCTATCTGCCTTTATTTCAGTTTCATTCGGACCCAGTGCCACCCATGTACAGTACTAAAAGACTCGCTGCTCCTGCCACTTTGGGACCCCCTATTTACATATTACGCTGCTAGTAACAAGGCTTTTCTCTTAATGATTGTATTGTTTGATCAGTATCATTTAAAGTTAATATTTGTTAACAACGAAATGAGAAATTATTTTTAACTCCAAATCCGTGGAGGCTAGTGAACTTTAAAAGTGGTGGGGCGTAAGACAAGACCATGTATTTGTCTGCTACAAGTTCAGCACATAATACATTAAAGCACATAGTTTTATTGAAGGTGATTGCCTGTTAGCTGTGGTTTTGGATGGTCTGCTTTTGCCAGCCAATTATGTGAGCATCACGAAGAGAATGGGGTTTTGGCTCGGCCCACTTGCTGGAAGCCAGGACTACATGCTTTGATTAGGCAGAAGTTGTGTGTTTCCATAAAAAAGTGCTTGCCCTGCAGTCATCTTGTTTAATTATACAGTTGCGTATGCATGAACTTTCTAAGGTACACGCATAACATTGTAATTTTATTAAAGTATCTTAGATAGCTAGGAGCCATATGTACAAAACTATTTTGTGGTCACAAACTGGCCGAATTGCAGAATCCGCAAAATATGCGACTACAATAAAGCATTTTAGTATGAATGAATCCAAAATTCAGATTTGGTAACACGATACTAGATCTCAGTCTGAAATTGCAAATACATACCGATTCAGTATTTGGAAGGAGCGTGTTTTGGGGGGCTTCCATCTTCCGAATCACAGTGGTATGTACTAATGTTTTGCAGCTCAATTACAGTGGCAAAGCAATTTTTAATGACTCATAAAAGGTAGTGGTAACCATTCGTCTGCAAAGAACCCCATCCCCTTTGAGAATATAAACAAAAATGTTAAGAACAAGCAGTGGTACCACGGACTGCTGCCTAGACTTCAAACATTACACTTAAGTTTAATTTTCTATTTTTTTAACCCCTCCTCATGAAGTAGGATGATTTATGACCCACTAGGAATCGCTATTGAACAGATACACGTTTTCTTACATTAGAAATTGCAATTTATTAATTGCGATTTGGAAAGTACTGCAGTTTGAAAATTGCAATTCTGTATATACATCCATATGGCCTTTGATAATTAATGGTGTTTTTTTCTGGCAGTAGCACAGATGAGAAAAGGGCAGTCATTAAATGTTAGCGGCAGTTAAAGAACTTGTCTCTGGTAGGGTTCCAGGCCCTAATTCGCCACAGGCTGATCTTTATAAAGTTTTTTAGCTTGAGAAATACTTTCTTTAAGAATGTTGTGAAAGGGAAACGTATGGGTACAGGTCAGACCTATGGGGAAAAAAAGAGAAAAGCTACCACTTCCAATCTTCTGTTTACTCCAGAAAATACATTTGACTACTGCTCATGCCGGCCAATAACTTTTAAGAAACTACCTCAAAATATACTTAAGGATCTTGAATAGGAGACCAACCAGTGTACTGAACCTACTGGTCTAATTCATGCTTAAACAGAGAGAGAGAGCAAATTGAGAGGAGACACCATCTTCCACATGCACATGGCTGTGCACTTGATCGAGCACACCCAAGCACTGAAAGACCCAATGACTGTTTTGTTACTAGACGCAGAAAAGATGTTCTCTCGGGTGTTGTGGCAGTTTATGTAGGAGGCAATCCTGTAATGAATATTGCTCCTGTATTTAGGAGCTATTTGCAAATTATTTAACCTGATCCTGTTTATTGGGAAGTTAATCCCACCTACAAAGATTGATTGAGGCACATGAGTGGGGTTCCTGCTGTAGCCAACATTATAGGCAATTTACATTGAGCCTCATATATGTAAACTAGCATGTTGTATAGCTTCAGTCATTTACACATGCTGCCAATTTGATATTTCAGCTGTCAAAATGTATACCTCCGACCTGGAGGCAGTTATTCCAACTACAGAGTAATAGGCCTCTGAATTTGTTGGGGTAACTGGTTACAAAATGAACAAGGGGAAATCAAAGATATTATTAACCAGCGGAGTGTAGCCAAGCCAATAGTGATCTAGGAAGCCAGATACTTGGTAACCCTAACTAATAAGTATGAAAAAATCATCTAAGGCTATGTGGACTGCTCCACTTGAAAACAGAATTGATGTAGCTTACCATTATTTTTAGTAGGGAGGATAAATGCAGTCAAAATGCATATTCTACCAAGAATTATGTATTTGTTTCCCTCCCTATCTTTAAATATTTCAAGGACTTTCTATCAGAAACTTGGTGCACTAGTTGCAGGGTTTACATGACTGAGTAAGAGATGATCATCATCACGTAAACTCCTCCAAATGCCAGGAAAAGAGATGGGTGGTCGCAAAACATTGCTGGCTCTAAAAACTAAGTAAACCAGTGACTGATCTAGTTCTTGTTATATGCTCACAACTGTAGTAAACAAGCGAACTTGGCGCACAGTGAGATCAAGTCATGTGTCTAACAATTACACTATGTCCTGAAGTGGAGAAGGCCAGACTTGGAGGTGTCTCGTTGATTCTCAGTTGGAATGTACACACTGGACCACAAATATAATCTAACTTTATTTGCTGTAACATATTGTGAAATCGGATGAATGCTTAATGGTAAAATTGCCAATGTATTTTACAAGACCCTTTCTCAGACGGTAGCATAAGAAATAGGGAAGTATAGTGTATTTACACCAGTAGTATATCCTAAACTCTGCTATAACCAGAACTCTGGCACAACAAAACACATACATATTCAGAACCCTGCTGTGATCAAAATATTACCCTTAAGAGGCAATTCAAAAACCGATCCTGTGAATAACCAAATATTTGATAGAGCTAGAACCCTGTTGTAAATAAATGACTCTTTATGCATGTTCATCCCCACGTTTTAGGACTGATACTGCTGTTGTTTCGACTGAGTGTGCATTGAGGCCTGCTAACCAGCACCAGGGCCAACAAAGCTGATGTAGCCCAATTCAGCACGTCAGTAACCAGTTCGGTGGAATCATCGCTGACTGCCCCAAGAGACTGATCCTTGACTGGCAAAAGCTGCACCCAGAGGTGTGGAATTGCTATAGCCCGACATCCAAGGCTCATTGTTTTGACTCAAGGACAACAAGTTTTCATGTTTATTGTATCCTTGGACCAAGTAGGCCCAACCCTCTGTAGCACAAACCCTTTGGCTGAAAATTTACAGTACTTCATTAAGGATCAGGAAAGGGCATTCATTGGCTGATGTTGAGGTAATATTTGTGTCCATATGCTGTTAAAACGTTTTTTTTTTTTTTTTTTTTTTAATGCAAAGCCTTTATTATTACGGTGAGCACTCTAAGGAAATGTTGTAAGCTCAGACTACACTACTGAAAGTGGTTCCAGTTAAAAATGTGCACAGGTTTGCAAAGTTTACCAATCTGAGGCTACATAAAATGCTGTCTGATAAGATGTAAACATTTGCAGAAACTTGAAAGCAAAATTGATGCTTCTTTGCTTGCAAACTAAAATGTTCACAAAAAATGCAACTAGGGAAAAAACATTTTGCTGAACTACTATGTGATCTACCATTTTGTTGAAGACTCATTATGTAAATAAAAACTCCAGACCTAATTAAAGTCCCAGTTCTTAAACAAAAGTCATTCAAGTACATTAATGGTATATGTCCTTGTATTAATGCAGAGTTACAGCTTTCTTGAATTCACAACAATTGACGGAGGTAGGCCAATAAATCGTACTCCTAGAAAATACTGGTGAACTGCATTCTAGCATGAGCAAATCTACATGTGTTGAGTTGCTCTTGAAAAAATCTGTTGAGCTTTTACAAGTTCACTTTTCGGTTAACCACTTTTTTCCCAACCCTGGAAGAAGTTTTGGTTCTGCTCTTGTCAGGAGTAAATTTCCAGCCTTTCTCCACATCGGAAAAGACTAGAGAATAGCGGGTGAACACCCCTAAAACATGCAAGTTAGTAGGCTTGCACAAGGTCAAAAGTGCATTCCAACACTATTTCTTACTGCTACCTCCAGCCCCAGTATGTAGATATGCATAAAGGTGGCAAAATAAAGAAATTGAGAATATTCAAACTTTAGTATGAGTGATGGCATAATCTTAGAGGCAATTATCAGAGCTCTTAAATAATGAGATTGCTGCCATAATCTGTTGCTGCACTACGTGGCACCACAGCGACAAGTAGATTTATGAAACAACGAGTGTAGGAAAGTACCATCTTGCCTGGCATGTTACCCCCATTTTTCACTGTATATATGTTGTTTTAGTTGTATGTGTCACTGGGACCCTGGTAACCCAGGGCCCCAGTGCTCATAAGTGTGCCTGAATGTGTTACCTGTGTAGTGACTAACTGTCTCACTGAGGCTCTGCTAACCAGAACCTCAGTGGTTATGCTCTCTCATTTCTTTCCAAATTGTCACTGACAGGCTAGTGACCATTTTTTCCAATTTACATTGGTTTACTGGAACACCCTTATAATTCCCTAGTATATGGTACTGAGGTACCCAGGGTATTGGGGTTCCAAGAGATCCCTATGGGCTGCAGCATTTCTTTTGCCACCCATAGGGAGCTCTGACAATTCTTACACAGGCCTGCCACTGCAGCCTGAGTGAAATAACGTCCACGTTATTTCACAGCCATTTTACACTGCACTTAAGTAACTTATAAGTCACCTATATGTCTAACCTTTACCTGGTAAAGGTTAGGTGCAAAGTTACTTAGTGTGAGGGCACCCTGGCACTAGCCAAGGTGCCCCCACATTGTTCAGAGCCAATTCCCTGAACTTTGTGAGTGCGGGGACACCATTACACGCGTGCACTACATATAGGTCACTACCTATATGTAGCTTCACAATGTTAACTCCGAATATGGCCATGTAACATGTCTATGATCATGGAATTGCCCCCTCTATGCCATCCTGGCATAGTTGGCACAATCCCATGATCCCAGTGGTCTGTAGCACAGACCCTGGTACTGCCAAACTGCCTTTCCTGGGGTTTCACTGCAGCTGCTGCTGCTGCCAACCCCTCAGACAGGCAGCTGCCCTCCTGGGGTCCAGCCAGGCCTGGCCCAGGATGGCAGAACAAAGAACTTCCTCTGAGAGAGGGTGTGACACCCTCTCCCTTTGGAAAATGGTGTGAAGGCAGGGGAGGAGTAGCCTCCCCCAGCCTTTGGAAATGCTTTGTTGGGCACAGATGTGCCCAATTCTGCATAAGCCAGTCTACACCGGTTCAGGGACCCCTTAGCCCCTGCTCTGGCGCGAAACTGGACAAAGGAAAGGGGAGTGACCACTCCCCTGACCTGCACCTCCCCTGGGAGGTGTCCAGAGCTCCTCCAGTGTGCTCCAGACCTCTGCCATCTTGGAAACAGAGGTGCTGCTGGCACACTGGACTGCTCTGAGTGGCCAGTGCCACCAGGTGACGTCAGAGACTCCTTGTGATAGGCTCCTTCAGGTGTTGCTAGCCTATCCTCTCTCCTAGGTAGCCAAACCCTCTTTTCTGGCTATTTAGGGTCTCTGTCTCTGGGGAAACTTTAGATAACGAATGCATGAGCTCAGCCGAGTTCCTCTGCATCTCTCTCTTCACCTTCTGATAAGGAAACGACCGCTGACCGCGCTGGAAGCCTGCAAACCTGCAACATAGTAGCGAAGACGACTACTGCAACTCTGTAACGCTGATCCTGCCGCCTTCTCGACTGTTTTCCTGCTTGTGCATGCTGTGGGGGTAGTCTGCCTCCTCTCTGCACCAGAAGCTCCGAAGAAATCTCCCGTGGGTCGACGGAATCTTCCCCCTGCAACCGCAGGCACCAAAAAGCTGCATTACCGGTCCCTTGGGTCTCCTCTCAGCACGACGAGCGAGGTCCCTCGAATCCAGCGACTCTGTCCAAGTGACCCCCACAGTCCAGTGACTCTTCAGTCCAAGTTTGGTGGAGGTAAGTCCTTGTCTCACCTCGCTGGGCTGCATTGCTGGGAACCGCGACTTTGCAGCTACTCCGGCCCCTGTGCACTTCCGGCGGAAATCCTTTGTGCACAGCCAAGCCTGGGTCCACGGCACTCTAACCTGCATTGCACGACTTTCTAAGTTGGTCTCCGGCGACGTGGGACTCCTTTGTGCAACTTCGGCGAGCACCGTTTCACGCATCCTCGTAGTGCCTGTTTCTGGCACTTCTCCGGGTGCTACCTGCTTCAGTGAGGGCTCTTTGTCTTGCTCAACGTCCCCTCTCTCTTCAGGTCCAATTTGCGACCTCCTGGGCCCCAGCAGCGTCCAAAAACGCCAAACGCACGATTTGCGACTAGCAAGGCTTGTTGGCGTCCTTTCGGCGGGAAAACACTTCTGCACGACTCTCCAAGGCGAGAGGGATCCGTCCACCAAAGGGGAAGTCTCTAGCCCTTTTTGTTCCTGCAGAAACCTCAGCTTCTTCTGTCCAGTAGAAGCTTCTTTGCACCCGCAGCTGGCATTTCCTGGGCATCTGCCCATCTCCGACTTGCTTGTGACTTTTGGACTTGGTCCCCTTGTTCCACAGGTACCCTAGATTGGAAATCCACAGTTGTTGCATTGCTGGTTTGTGTCTTTCCTGCATTATTCCTCTAACACGACTCTTTTGTCCTTAGGGGAACTTTAGTGCACTTTGCACTCACTTTTCAGGGTCTTGGGGAGGGTTATTTTTCTAACTCTCACTATTTTCTAATAGTCCCATAGGTTTGGGGTCCATTCGTGGTTTGCATTCCACTTTTGGAGTATATGGTTTGTGTTGCCCCTATCCCTATGTTTCCCCATTGCATCCTATTGTAACTATACATTGTTTGCACTGTTTTCTAAGACTATACTGCATATTTTTGCTATTGTGTATATATATCTTGTGTATATTTGCTATCCTCTCACTGAGGGTACACTCTAAGATACTTTGGCATAATGTCATAAAAATAAAGTACCTTTATTTTTAGTATAACTGTGTATTGTGTTTTCTTATGATATTGTGCATATGACACTAGGTGGTACTGTAGTAGCTTCACACGTCTCCTAGTTCAGCCTAAGCTGCTCTGCTAAGCTACCATTATCTATCAGCCTAAGCTGCTAGACACCCTATACACTAATAAGGGATAACTGGGCCTGGTGCAAGGTGCAAGTACCCCTTGGTACTCACTACAAGCCAGTCCAGCCTCCTACAACGAGTCCCATGGACAAGTAGATTTTAAATTCCACACCGCTGTGCACCTGGGTCTGCTGGGCCCGGGAGTGTCGCCTGAGTCTGGTTGAACAAGAGTGACACCAGCTCCACCAAAGGATATTGCTGGGACCACTGTGGATGGAGAGCGGTAGCCTGACCTTCTGCTGGCTCAAAGAGGACTTTGAGGACCCCCGACATCTGTGTCCAAAGTTGACAGGAATAACCACAAAGGCTCCACATTTATCCGCACAGCACTCAGAGCATCTGTGAGCATCTTCCATCTCCTGCATCCGCATTGTCTGGACCATGCCCCAAGCAACATCTGTCCGGCAGGCTATAATTTCAGCAAGACTTTAACTCTGCAGTATTTACTTATGTGCAGAGGTCACAGAAACTGTCCCTCCTGGGAAAAACAGTAATGTGGTTAAGATTGTGTGCATCTCTTTCACTCCATAAATTATCCTGCTGTCAGACATTATTATGTCACACATTCACTGGTCTTTGAAAAGTTCTAGTGCTAGGATGCTTATGCTGTCCCTCAGGTTAATATTTTCTAGTAGCTGAAGCCTTCCACGGATCCACTGCATCATAGTTTTCAGATGTTAAAATGTGATCGAAAAACATTTGTCTGAGGGAGAACTTCCTGTTTCACCACTCACAAAACCATGAATTTTCTAGCTTTATCTGAAGTTATTCTGTGGCCATTTCTAAGTTCAAAGTGCTGTGCAAGCCTTTAGCAAGTTAAAATTTTTACTGATAACTGTTGATTGTTTTTAAACATGTAATTGTTACTAACCAATACCAAAAAATGAACTAATCGATATCAAAGGCAGCAAAGAAGTATGTTGCCGACTTTAGGCAGCTGCAGATACATGGATGGTTTAATCAACAGTTAGGCATTGTACAAAATGACTTGTGAGAAATTGTTTTTTAGGTCTGTCATCTACACCATGCTTTAGTGCATCACAGTATGAAGGGCACCTTGGTGGGCCAAGGGCTGGAATCAGTCACCATAAGTTGTTTTGACATTACAATACAGCCCTGAATGAGTCTATGACTGGGGTCTCCAACCTTTTCTGTAGTAAAAGCTACTTCTGATCAGTGAAAAACATAGTGAGCTACTGAAGACTAAACACCTTGCGCATTGTTACCAGACACCCCCACGGCCAACTTCATTGACTTGAAGCCTAATGTCCATAAAGCCAGGTGTTATCGTGTGAACAAAATAGTTTAACTAGGGGCTCTGTGAGAAGGCTGCCATGGGTGTCAGTTAGAATGTGGTCTTTTGGGGATGTATGAGCATGTGTGCATATGAATGGGGACATATGTGTATGAGTGACTGAGATCCTGTGTTGTATGTATTTGAGGCACAGAACATATATTTCACTATATGTGGCGCCTTTACCATGTATTACACAAATGTGCAACCTTTTTTGGGAGAATTTTAAAGTGCAGAAAAATGTTCTGCAAAAATGTTAACTATGTGGACATTTTTCTACACTTTAAATTTCTCCCATTTAAAATAAACAAGCAAATTCATTCATACATGTGGCACAGTGTCTACTGGACATTGGGATGAAGAGGCCTACCGTTTGTAAATTGACACTTTGAAATGGCTGAAAATTAAAATGAAGCGTTAACCTAGGGACTCAATATGAGACTGGCGGGTCGACCATCAGCCCACCAGACCCATGGGGAGAAGACCCTTGCGGAGCTGGCGGTCTCTTCCGGCCCAATTACAATGTTTCCACTGGGCTGACCGACTTAAACCTCTGTATTGAGAGGTTTTCAGCGGACAGCCCAGTGGAAATAGTGCAGCGGCGGCATTGGCCTCGACTCCTCACAGAGGATGCCCCAGCACCCTCGGAATGTGCATTGCCTGCCATAGCAGACAGTGTGCATTTGAAGGGTGCTGGACACGGAGGCCCCCCAACACTGGCTTTCTGCCAGCTTATTCATGGCGGGGAGCCTTACCTTTTCTTTAAAAAGAAAATGTGATGCTGTGCTTACTTAAAAATGAAGTTGGGGCCACAAGATACTCTTAGGGTGTCTGGGAGCTATTAGTAGCTCACGCTCAGCTGGTTGTGGGCACCTGGTCTATGACCTTGGCCGATTACACGTCTCTTTGCACAGTGACTGCAGATAAAGACCATGGGGTCTTTGTTAAATTTGTTGCATGTGAAGAAAGTCATAGTGGCTGCTCATTGTGGCCTGTATGTGCTCATGTGCACAAGTGTGAGCAACAGACCTCTGCCACCTGATAAACCAGAGCTAGCAAGGCCACAGAATAGGCCAAGTAGTGCTGGAGCAACGTGCCTTGCTGTCCCCCAGCATCATAATGTCGGGTGGCTGTTCTCCACGGCAGAGGCAGCATGGCTGTGCCTGGTCAGCATTGTGCACATATACACACAAGTAGGAGCTGCACTTGCCTACTCTTGGTGCAAAAGAGCACCTGCTTCGCATAATGGGCTTGGATAGCAGTTGCAGCTGTTCCCAGGATGGGGTGGGAGAGTGGGTGTGGGGCGGGTGGGGGGGACATGGGGTGGCAGTTAAATTAAAAAAGAAAAAAAAAAACGTACCTGCCGTCCGTGATGTGCCGCTCGGCCGCCTCATTTTCTCTCCCCAGCCAATCACAACGCTTCATTCATGCTGTTGCACACCACCAAAGAAGTGCCACGATTGGCCTGAGCAGGCAGAAATGGGGAGAGTGGGGCACTGCGCTTTGTCTCCACCCGGCTGTAAGATACAGCTGGGTGGACAGTTTCTAAGTATGCACGTCAGCTTGGCTTGCCTCAGGTGGCCGGCCAAACTGACATGCGCACTTAGATGCGCACATAACACTCCTCCACTAGACGTGGAGGAGGCTAGCCCCGCCCACCCCACCCCACCCTACGAAGGCGGAAAATAAAGTGCTAATAAAATATTTTAATTATCCCTTTATTTTTCTGCTTTTATCAGCGGGCGATGCTCCTCCGCCATAGCGCAGGGGCCGTCCCTGGTGGATAGTTACCGTATTTTGTGGCTGGAGATAGAACTGGGGCAGTCAGCTTGGCCGCTACCCCTGGTCTATATTTGCTGATGCGCACACATGTGAGCGATTGAGATAAACCAGAGTAAGTGAGGCTGCTGATGGGGGTAGGAAGTGCATGGTTGGTGTGTGTCCTCCACTCAAGTAGGAATGACCGGTTTTCTCTTCCTTAAAGGAAAAGTGAACTTGGTAGTGCCCAGTGCACATGTTAATGTTTTGAGAGCATGGGTGATCTGTACTCTTCCTGATTTATGGTTTATTTAGAGTAATGTTATCAGAAAGTCAAAACTTCTTAGCACAATATGAGCCTTTCTGGGTTTCTCTTGCCTTTAAATTGAGTTTTTGCTCTGGGCAGTTTTGGCCCATTTCTGCTCCTTTCCTTCGACTAAGTAAAAGGCAGCACCTCACATGCACAGGTCTCAGTGATTCCCTCCCTGTCTTGTAAACTCATGTCTGAGTTATGTATCTTGCGGTTCTTTGCCACACATCTCCTAAATGCCTTTAATTTACCCCCACACATAAAATGTGGGCTATGCGATGTATTAACTTGATCTTAGATCAATAATTTGACTCCCTATTTAGCCATGCGTTTCATAAACTGGAAGGCGTTGCAGAGGCATCCTTCTAAGTTGTTCTGAGTGCCAGCCTGAGATGTGCATCATTTGCATTTGTGTGTTACATGCATAAGTAAGATTCATATTCAGGCTTTTTTGTTTTGAGTCTATGGGGACATGTGAGCTTGTGAGAGTACAGCCTGGGCTGTTTGCTGGTGTGAGTTCAACAGGAGGGCTGTACCTATGTGAGTACAGGGTATGTTGTGTGCTCACAAGGGCAAAGTGAACAGTGTGTCAGTGTGAGTGCCGGGTGAGCTGTGTGCCTGTGAATTAAAGGTAAACAGTGTGAGGATGTGTGCCTGTTTGAGTGCAGGGAGAAAGGTGTACCTTTTTGTGAGTGCAGGTAGAGACGTGTGCCCAAGGTCAGCGGTGTTACTGAATGAGTGCAAGGAGATGAGTGTGCTTGTGTGCTTGCAGGCTGAGTTGTATTAGTGCAGTGTGAGTGATGCACCCTTGTGGGTGCAGAGTGAAGGCTGAATCTGTGAGAGTGCAAAGTGTATTGTGCCTTTGTTATTACCGGCGAGCACGTGCCTTTGTGATAGCAGAGTTTTTCTTGTGCCTGTGTGTGCATGATCTTGGGTGCACCTGTGGCTATGCAGGGTGAGCGCTGTCTGAGTGTATGGTGAGCAATGCATCTGAGCAGTGTGAGGTTAACCTGTGAGTGCATTGTGAGTGGTGTGGATACAAGGGATGATGTCTGTCCCTATGAATTTAGAGTGAGTGGTACCTATATGTGGATGGTGAGCTGTATGTCTCTTACGGCAGGGTAAGCAGTGTGCCTGTGTTACTTCAGGGTGCGACTTGGTGAGTGAAGTGTAAGCTGTGGACGTCTGTGTTTCCTGAGCTCTGCATGGGTGAGAATGCATGTGTGAGTGCAGTGTAATATGTGTACCTGTGTGACATCATGGTGAGTGGTGTGCCCATGCAAATGCAGTTTGCCAGTGTGAGTGCAGGTGAGCCATGTGATAATGCGAGTTCAGGATGAAATGTGTGAGCGCACAGCTGTGCCAATGTGAGTGTAAAGTGAGGGGAGTGTTTACATGAGTGTAGAAGCTGTGCCTATGTAAGTGCGGGGTAGCATAAGGTACTGATGAGCAATGTGCCTAAATGAGTTAAGTGCACCAGTGCTAGGGGATATGCCTGTGAGCATGCAGGGCAAGAGTTGTGAGTGTTGTGGAGTGCGGAGTGAACTTAAATTGAGTTTTGCCTGAGCGAGTTTATTCGTGAGCAGTGTGCCTGTGTGATTGCATGGTGGGAAATGTGCATGTGTGAATGAAGAGTGAGCAGTGTGCCTGTGTGAGTTGAGAGGAAGTGAAGTACCTGTATGACTGCATAGTGAATTGTGCCTGTGTGAGTGCAGTGTCTTTATTAATGCTGGTGAGAAGAATTCCTGTGTGAGTTCAGGGTGTGCAGCCAGTGAGTGCAGTGTCAGCTGTGAGTTCAGTGTACAGCATATAACAGCCAAACCTATTTGAAATGCAAATGCTTGTATGCAAATGTTGGTCAGTGCTTACTAATATTCTCTGTGATAGCTATGCCAGTCAGATTGTCATAAAGTCCACATTTTCTAGTCTTCATGATCTGTATATATGCACATGGAAAATGTACTGCAAGGATGATCCCAGCGCTGTTGAAAGCTATAGGTTTACATTTACCCTTTACTATTATGTAGAAATTGGGTTATTAGTTGGGGTGGGTACCCACCTTAAGTAGTATTCATAATCCTTGTTAGAGTGAATCATTAAAGTCATTTGAATTAACCTAAGCTCATATTCCTGGTGGCTATGGCATAGATCAGACTGGCTCAATTTGGAAGCAATGTATAAGGTATATTTCACTACTAAAACACAAAAAAAGTAAAAATGTAAAACAAAAAATCAAGTAAAATGTAATGAACAAAATGACACCAACTGACACAAATCTAAGAAGGGGAACAGAAGATATGATTGTTTTCAAAGGTTTTAAGTAGAAATAGGATCAAAAAGCATAAAGAGCCATTGATTCCTGTAGAACAGGATCTAGGAGCAATTAGATGCAGACTTCAATCGAGCTAGGGTTGGATTCACTAACCAGGGTTATGTTAGTCAAAGATGTTACCTTTTTTTTGTTTTAGTCCTTTGCATCTCAATCCACTGCAGAAGTACACTTCTACACCCCCTCAGGAGAAGCTCTTAGTGACTCATCTGATGGTAGGCGGGGCCGTACCGGAGAATCCAGTCCAGGTCTAGTTGCTAGAGGTCAGCTGAGCAGTTGCAGGAAAATGCCTTTTGTAGCTTGTTCTGTCGCTGTAGCTTTAACAGATCAGCCTTATGACTCTTTGGAGTCCACTTCTTTTTCTTCCATACAAGAGGGAGAGCAAGTCTAGTCTTCAGGGCTTTTCTCAGATCACATATAGCAGGTCCAATCCTCTTCTGTTCTATCAAAGGTTCAGTAAATGTTCCAAAGAGCAACTAGGTATAAATGACCCCAGGGCACATCTTAAACAAGGTGGTAAAAGTTCCTGGGACTAACACTATCCACTTTGGACATTTTCCGGGTGGCTGCAGTTTTCGCCCACACTAAACTTGGGCTCTGCTGTATGGCAGTACGTGTGGAGTGTACTATGGTACTGCTAGTGTCCTCCCATATCTAACGCAAACATCCAGTTTGGAGGAGTCACTGTACCCCCAACAAACTCTAAGACACAAGTCTGGTAGAACAGAAGGTGAGTTTTCAGCAACCAGACAAAGGATACACAAACAATGATTTGACATCTTGTTTCCTTCATTTGAAGTGTGCCCCAAGTTTCATATGATAAACCCCAGCAGACTTGACAAGTATGTTTTGACACTGCAGCGGGTCATGTCACTGTGATGGTAATAAGAGGCTCACTGTGATTGGGGCTGATCTGGCAGGGGAGAGCAAAGAAGGGTACTAACTTGGGTGATAGATACATTTGCTTGTGACAGGGTAGGCTTCTTTGAAGTTATTCATGTTCCTGGGCCCAGCACACAGGCAATCCTGTAGACACTCCACCACCTCCCCACACCCAATGCTGTTTGTTCCTGTCCTCGGAGGAAGTTCACACCTAATAAAAAAGTAATGACCAGCAGAAGTGAGAGAGCAAAATAAGAGTAGCTTCCAGGTACCTCAGGCAGGGCAAAGATAACATTTTAAAAGCAACTTTTCATTGATAGTTATGCACAATTCAATGTTACTGTTAAATTTACATTTTGAATAACTAATAAAGATTTCTTGAATTATTTCTCTACCTGATTCTAAACAGAAATTGTCATTATTTAGTGTAACCCAGTATTTTTAAATGGAGTAGCCAGATTTGCTACAGTGCAGATAGCGTTTGGCTTTTCTCCTCTGTAAAGATGCAGAACCGTAAACATTTACACGTTCCACTTTTAAATACTGCTTTATGGGAAACACAACATGCTTAGGGGTGACTTTTTAATATTTAAAAGGAACATTTTGACTTATCAAAAACAGTTTATTTTACCAGGGTGAAACGGCACCTTAAAACTGCACAGCCAGTCTACACTGGTATTGTTGTAGAGAGTTTTGTGGGTTCACGGCAGCTATGGTTGCTGCAGCCACTATTTACTTATAACTTACAGGCACTGGGTATACTTTGGACCATATTCTAGTAACTTATAGCTAAGTTAAATATGCCTAAAAGGGGTGCACTAATTTCAGCATGCTAAAAGAGGGAGCACAAGCACTCTATTGCTAGTTAGCAGGAGTAATGTGCACATAGTTCTGTGGTCAACAACAATAGGGTATAGTGAAAAGGCCAAAAAATGCAAACCCATATTCCAATTATATATAAATTAGAGGTTGTAAAAATGTGCATCCTCTGAAAATCCTTCTCTTGTTTCAGGCTCTAAAAGTTATCGTCCCTAACCAATAGTCTGAAAAGCCATTATTAGTGCTTTTGACTAGGTGGGGGCAAGTCACCCAACAGCATTGATACACCTCACCCTCTAACTCCCTTGAACGTCTCTCATAAACCTGCATAATATATCACACCTTCAGGCTTGCAACATTGCATAATAATTCCCTATCTGTTTATATGAAGAAAGCATTTCACTTCTCCTGAGAAGCTGTCAGATGGCCACCCAAACCAGACAAAAGACCCTTTACCCACATAGGACAGTACACAGGTCTTAGAATGTAAAGCTAATTTTACTTTCACTCTCCCAATTCTGGTTAAAGTGGAGGGTATGGTACAGACTATGGGGCAGGGGAGAATGAGGCAGTATATCCCATTTCCATAAATCCCAGCCAATATGTAGACTAAATCTGACATCTCACATAGAGTCCATCAGTGAACAATCATTGGCAAAGCAAATAGTGCTTTTTGCTTTGCAACTGCAATTCTCTTGGCTTTGCTGATGCTGTTAGTTATATTTCAGTGTTTCAGTCAGCCAATGAAAAGGATTGTACAAAAAAAAGGCTATGCTACAGGGGGAGGGGGGACACAGGAACAAGAAGAGGAAGAAAAGCCATCAAATAAAAAGCAAGCGCGTGAGACTGATAAGAAACCCAACCAGTGATACGCAGTGGGCTGACCCGAAGGCTGATGAAAGTATGAATGTAGTCGAAAATGAGCCCTTCAGTAGCAGACAGCTTTTAGACAAGACCTCATGAGAGAAATATTTGCCTTTTTAAAACTGACCTGGACCCTTAACCTGTCCATTCAGGAGATTAGCTTGCCTCCTCCCAGAGTCGAAAGACCATACTTGTGAGTTGTAATATGCTTGTTATCCTATTTGCCTGAATAGTTGTGACTGGACAGGAGTGTTAATGGTGGGAGAACACTGAGATTATAGGGAGTTTGTATCTGTTTCCATTGTTGGGCTTGTCATTTGATATGTCCCTTGGCAATTGTCCATGTGAGTACTTGTGTTCCTGTGCACAATTGCAACACATAATCCAAGCTTTTGGCAGGTGTCAGGTTTTTAGTACACAGCTGTGGAAGAGTGATTTGCAGGACCCCAGACATCCAGGTAGACACCTCTAGGGAATAAACGTTAGCATCCAGATTTACTTTTTATAGAAAACATTATTATTCCATCAACTCCAAGGATTTCCAATCAGCATTACATTGATTTAATGTTTAACAACCATTTTACTAAGGATCCAAACCTTCAAAGTCTTTAACATTTTTAAGTCTTTTTAAAAACTCAAAGCTCCTACTAAAGCGAAATATGCATTAGGACATATAGGATTTTTTTAAATCCGTGATTACTAAAAATGCATAAACTAAAATCTCCATAATGCCAAGCATGAAGAGGATATGGCCTGCACATTCAAGTTTAGTTAGTTTGTTGGAGTGAGCTTCCATTTTGGTATTGAAAAATAATGACTTAGAAGGTCATCAATTTTTCCTATATTGCATACTTAAACTGGAGATGGAGCAGTATTTGGTGAATGTATTACTAGAAGTGCTGTGTCGAATTCTCAATGAGATCTTTTTTATGGTCTTGCTTGACAGCACAGCTGTTGCCAGACAATTATATAAGAATCACAAGGAGCGTGGGGTTTGGCTCCGTCCATTTTTGGGGAGCCAGGAATTTGTTTTGATTGAGTAGAAGTTGTGTGCTTCCACAAAAAAGTACTTAATCTCCACGCAGCTGTGATCATTTTATTTATCCGGCTGCCTGTGCTTCAGCTTTCAGGGGCACATGTATGACAATGTAATGCTATTAAAGTGTATTAGGTAACTAAATAATTTATGGTGTTTCTTTTTCTGTCAGAAGAACAGATGGGGTGGACCAGTCAATAACTACATGGATGTTTAGGTGTGGCTTTGTAGTGCAATGGTCACCTGACCTTTTGTCGTACACCAATATTATTTATTTCTTTGCTTCCACAGAAATGCATACCCATTCCATGCCGTTTACTGATAACGCTTTACATTACCATACAACATTTTTTTTAAAGCCTGACCTATTAGCATTGCTAATGCTTGTATAGTAATTTCTCCATGTAGCACAAGACTGTTTGTTTCACTCCTTGTGAGCTAAACCTGAGGTCAGTGGCGATGAAGTCCAAGAAGAGTTGAACTCTCTTGGTCCCATCTACTTCTCTTGGATTTATACAGGTTTTAAGCTGAAAATCATCTCTGGACCTCCAGAATTCCTTGTCCAAGCATATAATGAACTTTTGCTAGTTGCTGCTTATGAGTTATGAAGAGGAGACTAAATTAGGTGTAGCAATGAAGCACTGTGTAGGCCACAGTTTGTGTGGTGAATAGATAGATTCTGCAATGGAAGTAATAACTGGCTCTATGTAACTCTTCATGCCCACGGCAAGGCAAATTAAGCTGTTTGATTTTCCTGTATGTTCCTTTTAGAGTTGTTAAGTTGCATGGATGTTGGTTGTAGAACTGCATGTACAGTAGATGTTGTTTCTGAAGTGCATGTTCCGAAGACCTGCTTTAAACATGGTGCAGCATATGTTGCAATACACCTGTATGAGATGTTTCGGAGTGTATGAGAGAAAGATGTTGCAGTGTCGAGCCTACTTGGCAATCTTTTTGTTAAAAATGAAAGACTAGATATTATGGAATGATAAGAACCCAATCAGTCTACTTACTCTTGTAAGCATACCATTGCATAGTTTGCTGGAATTGGTCAAGGACAAGGTGCTAGCAGATAAAATTGCATCTCTTTATAGCACGTATGCGTACTTTAATGGATCCACTTATCCTTATTCTGAAATTATCTCTTAAAATCATTGCAGGTTTAAAAGAAGCGGATATCTTAAGTTAATTGATTGCTGTATGCTCAGCTAGCTAAATACAAGCATAGCTTTTCTTTCAGACATTAAAGTGCTTGAACACCAGGATGACAGCTATAAAAAACGAGCACAGGCAATAGATCTCGCCTCTTGGACCTTATAAGTGTGTAGCCACACTTGTTTTAACTTGTACTTTAGCCAGGGTGTCAATTGATTTTGTAATATTTTCTAATATGGTAGCCACGCCCTCAGAGTCAGAGTGAATTTGGGTAGTGTACTGTAAGTAATCACACTCCTGCGACCGGTATAGGTGATGGAAAAAAATGAAGGTTAATCAAATATATTTACACTGACAGGTTGAACGGCACCGACGGGCGGGGCATATCTTATTATTAAAAATATAAATGAAGGTGACGTATTTAAAAACATACAATCTTTTTTTACATAAGTGCTTCAGCCGCCACTTGCATCAAAATTAATTCAAGCATTGGATCCGTCCTTCCTTTTGCAGCACACCCCCTTGGCCCAGGATAAAATACCCCTCACCCCAGCAAAGGCACAAAGTTGCATTAGAAAAACATCTGAGCAAGAAATAGCTGATATTTGCAGGATTCATCACAAGTGCCATATTGCTTCTGCCATGACTGTCAGTGTAGAGTGCATGAAGGCAATATAATTTTTGGCAAGGAAGTCAATTAAGTCTACAGAATACTATAATTTCATCGAGAGCCAGTCCAGCTCCTAAATTGTCAAATGTCAGTGGTCCAAAAGACCAGCACGCCACCCACGTTCTAATTTTTATTTTCCCAATTTCTTACAATAAATATAAAACAAAATAGTGCAATGAAATCACAAGTAGGTGGGAATGTCAGACCGCTCTTCCCTCTGATCTGGCTCTCACAGCGTGTGCATTTACTACACATCATGCATTCCCTGGTGTATTTTAATTGTATGTGGTTTTCAGCATCATACGTTTTTTTTTTTCAGTTTACATATGCAGTTTGTGGATGTTTCCGTGCTGCACTAGGTTTATAATAGTGCTATTTAATGTGTGGCTTTTTTATAGGTTGTGCATTGTTGCTGTGTACAGGACACTCCTTGGAAGGTTGGCTGTGTTTGTTGCTCTTATCTTGTGATAATCTATGGATGCGTACACTCCTTTGGCATATTCATCATATAGACAGGTTTGAAATTTGCTCCGCTATGTTGACAAGGCTATTCTGTGGATGCATTTTTTTCTGATCAGTATCCATATTTGGTTAGGTTTAGGGTGGTGGGCAGTAAGGTATGTTCTACACATTATCATATTTGTGTAACAAGTTATTTCCGCAATATGTCCTTGTGTCTGTTGTGTTTCACTTTGTGGCGCATACTTTTTCTGTGTGCTGTATGATTACATAGGATGTGTGTGCCTCATATAGGTTTTAATAGGCAGTGTCTGTAATCTAAGTTGTGTATCTTTGTATGCAGCATTTACGCATGTTGTGTGACGTCTGTGGGCTGAGGGGAGTTTTGCATATTTTATTTTGACTGTCATTTTAATTTACTGTGCGTTGTGTCTTTTTTTTTTTTGAGCGGTCTGGGTTTTGTCTCACAGCAATTCTTACACTTTCACTGGACCAAGGAGATCTTGCTGCAGTACTCCTGGAAGTCCATCTCCATGAACTGCTTGCTCTCCAGGGCGTTGTCTTTGGAAGGGAAACAGTACATTCTTCTGTCCTGCAGAAGCTGTTCAGGCACCAGGAAGCTTCAGATAATGAGGTATTCATAGTAAACGATTGTATGGGAGGAGGTTGTGGGACTGCCAAAGCAGCGAAGCAGGAGGGGGTTGTGAGATGGGGAAAATCCTCTCACTTTAAAGTCAGAGAAAGTAAATTTAAACTGGCCCCTCAAACAGCATCTGACATTCTATGTGAAGAGATAAGAACAAGAATTACAACCCTGTACTCGTAGCTTGGAGCCACTGATTGCATCAAGCACTCATATGAAAAGCTCTTGGAGAAAGGGAAAAGTAGTCCCTAAACAGGTGCCAATATTGGGACAAGTGGAAGGCTAGAAGTAATGTGGCACTGCTCTGTGGGAGCTAACAACCTACGAAAAGGAGGGGGAAATACGAAAGATTATCCACTTGGAAGCTAGGATTTTTAAAGGACAATGAAACCAACAAAAAACAGTGGGTGGACTTAAAGTCCCTCAACTATATACAACAGGTCTCGAAGAGATAGCACAAGCGCTCTCTAGGCTGGACCTAATGATCCTAAGCTTTTGCTGTGCTTAAATCCTCTCTCCAAAAAGTGCCATGCCATTATTTTTTCACCTCCTTTTCCTCCTCCTCTTGGTGCCATTTTGCTGGTTGGGGCTAGGTTGTTCCATCTTAATTTCAATGACCGTTATATCTATCTCTGGCACTCTATTCCTTCAAACAACATGACAATGCAATTTTTGTTGGCAGTTTCGCATAGCTAAATATTCTAGGTGACTAATGCTGAACATCTTGTAGTGCTTCAAGGCCCTAACCTTTATAGTTCTCCCTATGGTGGGGGTTTATGCCCATATCCTGAAGCTTCACTGCCCCGATTCTCTCTCTGTCTCTCTCTGTCTCTCTCTCGTCCAAGGTATGTAGGTTGTCACTGATAGTGCGTGCCCTGTAATCTTTTCAGTGAAAATTCATTCTAATGTAAAAAGGTTTTGGTAAAGCTGATTGGTCTGGCTTTGACTGTTGATTTCTTGGCTTTGCCAGGCTTATTTGATTTTTTAAGGATGTTAGTATGAGGGAGCACATTGCATGGAAAAAATGTAAAAAAATAAAAGATATTTGTTTTTAATGTAAAAGCACATATTATGCCAGTTGGCCCTAGTAGTGAAAGGGACTGATAAGTATGCAGAAGTGTACACTGTGCAAGAGAAGAATGACATAACTCAGAGTCAAGTAAGTAAGCCAGTGGCTGATGTAAGGTGACTCCATGGCCCGTTCTATATCCTGTGTTGGCTGGAAGCAAAATGTGAATGACACCACATCGGACCAAGAAATGAAGAGTTCTGGCTAAAAATCCCTGTAAATATGTATAATGTGTTTATTTAAATTAAAAACAAAAGGTCTTAGCTAAATCCAGACATAAAAGTACTCAGTCAGTTGATGCTATTCTATACTTCTGTCAAGTTCATTTGTCTCACTTGGGAGATCAGTTATCAAACTATATTTTTTAAGTACAACATTTTTACGTTGAGCTTTGGCAGCACGCAAGCACAGTCTCTCGAAATTTTATAATATACATCTGTGGTCTTTATCCACGACCATCACTTTAATTTGTTCCTTGGCCTGCCTTTCAAAGTTCCCTTCATTTCTTAGGAAAATGCTTCACATTTGTCCTGCCTTGAGGCTTCTTTGTTTCCACCTTGCAGACTGACCCTGTTACACCGATGATTGAACGATTGGCCATATAGCTTAGTGTGGCACACTATATTTTTTTTATTTTGCATCGCCGCTTCGTGCGGTGTGGCCGCATGTTGTTTATTCCTCTTCCTTGTTTTGGGCATGCTGCTGTTGTTTTGTGGCATCTGAGCCTTTACATGAGGACGTGAAGTTTCATATAGCGCAGACTTGATCAGAAGAGTGCTTTACATAACTAGGCATACAGCGCAAACTCAGTCGGAAGAGCTCTTTACAACACTAAATGAAGTTACATATAGCACGACCTCGTACTTATTTTTATTTTCAAACATATCAACCTTGTCTCCTTTCCCTCATAACCAGAATGCACAGCGTAAAACTTATAGCAAAATTGGTGCCGCTCTCCATTTTTCAGTATGGTGCCTGAAATTCATTGGGGATGTGTTGAATTTAACATTGCAGGGTACAGTACCTTATGCGGCCAAAAGAGGTCCCAAGGGACAGCATGTGGTGCTGCACCCTTTCCCTGCTTTGTGCACATTACAACAGTAAATGTTGCAGGCTTTTTGCAGCAGGAACAGTTCCTGCCTACATTTCTCATGTTTTTACGTAATCTTACATTCTCTATCAGTTTGCTTTTCCTAGGATGTTATTATTTATTTTTCACAGCCAGCATATTACTCTTGTCTCCCCTCTCTTAACCTGTTTTCCATTATCTGGTTCTCCAGCACTGCAAGGTCATACGAATGGCAATAGTGCTATGCAAATATCAGCATTTCACTGGATAAATAAAAATAAAAAGTAAAAAAAAAAAAAAAATGCTGTTTTCAACCCTAATATCTCTAATGTTCGCAAATGCAAGACCTAATGCATTGGAAATGCTTGTTTTGATTGCCTTCTCTTACACTTCTTTCACCCTTTATCCAGAAGGTGAAGGGTGAATAGTAAGGGCCATTTCAAAATATTTTTTATTTGTATTATTCGGAAAAAGATCCGTTCTTTGCACCTAACAGCATGAACTGTCTTAACCATGCCTTCTAGATTAGGCATGCCAGGTCTTTGAGCCGCACTTGAAGTATGGGCATGTTACTTAAAAACTGACCTCCACCACTCCCCTGTTGTAGTTGCCAGAGTGTATAGAGCTTGTTGGTTTGCCCACAAAAAAGAGTGGTGGAAAGCAGGAGCTTTAGAAACGGAGCTTCTTTGTGTGATGTTTAACTGTACAGCTGCAGTCAAAGGAATGTAATTTCGTGCTGAGGTGGCTATTTTTAGGAGTTGGAGGACCTCTATGTATCATGGCGCACTCCAGATTTGGGTGGAGCTACTTTTATTCTCATTGGCGAATGGCAGAATGTTGGACACCATGAAATAATACAGACAAATGCTCTGGAATTGTGCTATAAAGAAGACCGTCTGCTGTGTGAATGATTTTATTGACAACAGAGCAACTAACTAGAAACCGGAAGTCCACATACGTCTCAAAAATGTTTACTCATAGCATACATGAATGGGAAACACCACAATTGCGTGTATTACCTGTTTGCTGGTTAAACAACGTGTGCGTCTGTGTTTTTATTATTATTTTTTAGCCAGCCGAGAAGAAACCTGGCTCGAGCCCCAGCTTCTTGATCAGATGGCTACTGCATCATCTGACCATATACTTAGGATTGAGCCATTGGGCCTGGCTTGGCCGAGTATTTACCATCTAGGTGTAAAGGAAAGCTTTGATGGCTGCTCTGAAGCATCATATGATGAAAGTAGGATCAACACTCCTAAGATATGGCGCAAGATAGTCCACATGTCTTTTCATCTCCATTTATTCCCCAGCAAGGTCTTTGTAGAATTCTTTTTCACCCAGTATTTTGAGTTGTCAAGTGTAGCCATGGTTGTGGAACCTTGATAAATGTAGACCTAAATCGCAGCAAGAGAAAATCACACCTAATTGGGTCCTTTACTTAATCAAGGTATTCTCCATTCCTTTAGCTTTTGGGGGGGGTCATTTTTTTTGCTCATGATGTATTCACTTAAGCAGCTGGGCCAGAGTCAATTAAGATTAGCTTAAAATGTGAGTGTGTTTAAGGTTCATGTTGCCTCCAAGGAGAATGTGTGGTCTACTGGTTGAATTGTTGATTGTACAGCAAGGGCCAAATCAGTTTGCCAATATTTCCAAACCTTTTTATCCAAGACAAAAATCTCTTTACCTTCTTGTAGATATTAAAGTACCAGCACTGTGAAGACAGTTGTTCCAACCTTCCATTTAATGTTTGGCTTGACAGCAGAGATTTTGCTACCTATTGTTGACACTATGCAGAGAATGGGTTGTAGATCAGCCCATTTCAACTACTGTTGTCTTTGGATCAGGCCCTTTCTGGTTTACCATGTCTGCAAACTACCACTGGCTACGACAGCCTAAAGACGATGATTGTTTTGCCTTGTTCAGACTTTGTACCCTCAACCGTTGTGAAAGTATCTTTTAGAGGTTGCAAATGCCATTATATTAGTGTTTCCTCAGTGCCCATTCTGAATGGAATTCGCTCACTCAGGCCTCTTCCAACAACTGCACTGCCACTTTCTATTGTTATAGGCCTGCTGGGAAGTTAAAGCCTCCTTCGGTGCTATAGTCATTTTAGTTTGAACACGCAAGTGCCCTGGCCTTTTGTACTATATCTGTGGGCTGTTAACCACGCCCACTGCACAACCATCACTGTCACTTGTTCATGGGTTTGCCTTTGAAAAATCCTTTGTTATCATTGGTAAATGCTTTGTTTGCCCCCTTCTTGGGGAAGTTTTGTTAACGCCTTGGCCATCGACCCTATTAGATGCATAATTGCCCTTCGGCAGATACGTTTGGCTGCGAGCGAACTTTTTTCCTTTTGTGTCTCTCCTTCGTGCTCAAGGTCATGGCGGCCGTGGTGCTTTGAATCGGCTCGCTTATGTCAACTGTTACTTTTCTTTTTCAATTTATGTGGCAAGAAAAGTCCACTTAGGAATTTGCAGCGCCAATAGCTCTGACTCGAGCAAACGTGAAACCCATTGCAAATGCTTGTTGATGTTTATGCCGTATTTAAGAACACATTGTTTTGTAATCGGAGTGCTCTGTTTCCAGGTATTGTTTAGTAGTCACAATTTTAGCTCTTAAGGAACACCTGAGTTGTTTTTCAACTTTAATCTGGCTTGACCTCATGGTTCCACTAAATATCGATGGCAGATTTAAACACACAGTACAATCTTTAGCTTTGTTAACATGGTTGTGCAATATTCTGTTTTGTCAACAGCAAAGCGTTAGCAATTTCAAAATAGGCCTGCATCAAATCTCGAAGGTCTTACCCCTCTCAAACATACATCCTCTTGCTTAACCATCTGCCAACGCATCCCTGTCTATTCATCTGCACATCCACCAACTCATCCAGCCATTCACTTATAAATCCACTCGTAAAGTGACTCTTCATCCCCCACTCCTAGATCTACTTATTTCCTCATCCATTTGCTGTTGTCCCCCAAATAAAGTTGTCTTTTTGCCTTATGTCAGGAATTTTTCATAACATTTAGCATGCTGTTAGAGTTCCATCGCTTTTTTTTTTGTTTTGTTTTTTTAAACCTGATCTTTATTTGCATCAACAATATACCTTTCACAAGACTACATATGTGTGGCAATTCAGACAGCTTCAGAGAAAGGAAAATAAAGAGGAAACACTTAGATATCTATACCAACCACCGTTGGGTACATCTTTTAATCCTTTACAGTGGGCAACTATAAATTCCTTTGAGATTTTGAGGCCACAATGCCTTGAGTCCTACATATGAAGTAGCTCAATCAGCTAAAGTGATCTTTTTAACACAGTTAGCAACTTTTTTTTTTTTTGTTGGTGGAGCCTAGGCAGCGTGCATGAGTTTTTTTTTTTTTTTTTTTTTTTGTTTCTTTTTTTCCTTCCCCCAAGACTTGTTGTATTCAGTCTGTGGGTTTTAACCACACCTACTATTGCCATTCGTTCTATGTTGTGCTTGTCTTATATACTTCCCTTTTATTGGTGCATTTGTTTTCTAAATGTCCCTCCTTTTTTGTGCTCAGTTCTCTTCCAGGCGATTTCACTAAGAACATTTTTGTTGGCCATCACACTTCAGTCACGCTTCCTCCTGTTTCTGCGTGTGAGGGCCCTTCCAACTGGGCATTGCAGCCTTAGTGTTCTTTTGATTGTCCATAGCAATGTGTTCACACTACATCAGTGAAAACACCATGTTTAGAAAGGCTCCAAAGGTTTTGTTTGTTCTTGTGCCTTTGCTTGGGCATACTTAATTGATGTTTTCCAAGCCACTTTTTCCTGCACTGCTCTTTTAGAAATAATTGCCTCTGTGTGCGTGCTGTGCACCCTCTGGCATACATTCATCCACTTTCAGTCTTCCACATTCTAAAGTCCTGTAAACAGTGCTGCAGCTGCTTCTCTGGTCTCACTGGTAATTCCTCCTTCTAAGTTCCCTAGACAGTGTTTCTAGCGGCTTCTCTGGTACAGTTGGTAATTCCTCATTCTGTGTCCTCTAGACAATGCTGCTATTCTAGTCCCATCGGTAATTCCTCATTCTCGGTCCTCTTGGCAGTGCTGCTTGCTGCTTCTTTGGTTCCAGTGGTAATTCCTCATTCTCGGTCCTCTGGGCAGTGCTGCTTGCTGCTTATTTGGTTCCAGTGGTAATTCCTCATTCTAAGTCCTCTAAGAAGTGCCGTTAGCTGCTTCTCTGGTCCCATCGGTAATTCCCCATTCTAAGTCTTCTAATCAGTGCTTCTAGCTGCTTCTCTGCTCCCAGTGTTAATTCTCATTCTAATTCCTGTAGACAATACTGCAGCTGCTTCTCTGGTCCCAGTGGCAATTCATCATTGTAAGTTCTCTAGTCAGTGCTGCTAGCTGTTTCTCTGGTCCTGTAACTCCCTCATTCTAAGACCTGCAGGCAGTTCTGCAGTTGTCTCTGTGGTCACAGTGGTAATTCCCCATTCTTAGTCCTCTAGACAGTGCTGCAGCTGTGTCTCTGTTCATGCATCCACTACAGTGCTTAATTTCTGCTTGTTTCCGGTACTGAGCACCAGCACTTATTTTTGAGGGCCGGGGCTTATTCTTCTGCCTCAAGCATTTGCTGCGAGCAAAAGACCAGTATGGGAAAGACAGAGGAAGGGAAAAACGAAAAAGCGTTACAAAGGGAGAAAGAAAAAAGCTGCTAGAGTAAGCTGAAGGGGCAGGGAGTGGCATTATTTTATGGACTGAAGAGGCCCGAGGCGAGATGGCTTCAGGATTACGCTGCCTCAGTATTCCATGTTCCCACATTTAATTGCAGCGGCAGTGTGTTTAAGAGGAGGGCTTTGGGCACTGGCACTTTTTATTTACAAATTAAGCACTGATCCACTACACTCCAGACCAAAACATAGGCAAAAGACCTTGTCAATTACAGCGCCAATAGCTCTGACTCTCACAAATGCAAGACTTATTACATTGCAGGTGCTTGTTGTACAGGTCATGGACGAGTCCCCCTCTGCCCCCCCTCCCTCCATCACCACCCCACTCCCCACCTAAAAAGGACAGCATGTAAGTGCTAACGCGTCCCTTTATGATAATTTATTACACATTAGGACTCGTTTTAGGCCAATGAATCTTTTGACCCAGTTGAGAGACACCTTAGAAAGAGATAGCTAATCAAGATGTCAATCAATACGTCAATAATGTCATCAATATTTATTACCACAATGCATTTCACTTTAGTCAAAGACAATAATCGATTCAAGACACAACCATGACCTTGCAGTCATGAATATCCACACCAGTTTAGTAGAATGTTTTGAGTTTTATCCCCCATTAGTTACAATTCTAAAAGTAGAGGAGTTAATCTCAAAACCAAGAAAGAAAACCGCACAGTCACGATATGGCAACTCTGATAAGATTTCATTACGGCAAGAATCGCGAACATCAGAAATTAACACGACGTGTACATAGATCAATTTTAGCAGAGTGTCCTTACCACTGATTAGCATTAGCATGTTGGGCTTCATGCAAAACAATTTAGAACACAAATTTGGAAAACACCTAGCTATGGTCTCTGTCAAAAGTAAGCAGTTGGTACCTAGAAAAGAAAAGCAAACAGACAAATCACAATTTCATTGTCATAGTTACCCTCCAAGGTTTAGGTCAGCACTCGGGTTCAGTCTTCGTCTTCAGAACATCAGTCGATACGCCATCAGTCAGAACTCAGCTCTAGGGTAAAAAGGGGCACTTCCCTCATAAGGAGGCAAAGTGTAAAATGGGCAATCTAAGGACGAGGATGGTTTTAAGTAAACCAATAAGTCACTAAACAGTGACAGAGTTTCCGAATAAAATCAATAGCATTCCCTAACCCACCTAAATGGCTCCCCGTGTCATTGGTTTTTATCCCTTTTTCGTAGTACATTCCCCTAAAATTTCATTGGTTCATGGTTATACCCCACTATCTTCACCCTATTAGAAAACAGATTGTCATTAATCTTTGACCCCATATTAATTTACAGACATTTTATTGGTCCATATGATTGACGTCTTCAGAGGTAGCACGTCCGGTATGATTTCATCCTTCTGTAATTCTTTGCACATCTTTTGGTCAGTGGCTCCATGGTCTTCACCGGTTACAACAACCTTGTACATTTATATTAATAAACACTGTTGCATTTTAGCTAAACATTTCTACAAGCAAGATGATTTTCATGAGAATGGATCCACTATGGTTACATTCAGCTACTAGTTGAAGAAAAACAAGAGGTCATGTCCTTTTGCGAGTCAGCACACTGCACGTTTAGGAAAAACATTTAATATGAGAGCCAGGCAGCTAAGCTTCGGCTCATGCTAACTTAAGGCCTACAAAATTCATTTAGCATATCTGTAATAACATAATCATTAATAATTTTTTTATAAAGAATTTTTATTGGTTTTGCAATTGAATAAGATAATACAAAACAAGCTAAACAATTTTATACAGAAATAACAAGGCGCCAATGGGCACCAAACAGTGGTCAAATCCAATGCCCCAGCCAACACCCTGAATGAATAGATTGTACATGTCAATATCGACGTGTCACGTATGTGCCTAAAATCATTAATAATTAGTACAAAATCATACTTAATGTCATATTTTATCTACATTAGTCATTGTTATTAGTCCCCGTATACATTGGCGGTCACTCCCCGTGGTCACATTTCAAGTGCACGTTTTAAACAAATCACATTAATTCAGTTTCTATGCGGCATTATCACACATTATTTCATAAGCATTTCATGTTAATACAGATTATATAAACTACACTCTCTCATAAGTATTATACTTTGGCTCTAATGGGGCCTACATTTACAGTGGATAAGATGTAACACAAGACGGAAAAGGCTGAAGCAAAGATGCTGGCAGTTGTGAGGGTTTTATCTAAGATGGGGAGTGAAGGGGGAGAATTAAGTAGGTCGATTAGGGGTTTGTGCCGCACACAACGTAGATAAAGGGGCTGTAGTAAACATGTTATGGTAGAATGGGCTGGCGGCATGGCATCAATCCCTCTCATATCACGAGGGAGATACTCGTCCCAGATAAGAGTGCTGCTCTAAGTTCTCTGCAGTAATCACGTAGCTCTCTTACTGTCTAATTACAATCAAAATGTTATATTGGTAGAGGAAGGCAAGGGACAGAAGATTAGAAGTCACCACTTCCACCTTGGTGACACTGGCTTAGTTAAGCATTTTTGTTGGTGTCGTACATTTTGGGTCCGCTAATTCCTCAGATCGGTTTCTGGGGCAGGGTCGAGGTTCCCAACACGCATGAGTCCGAACTTCCTTCACATTATTTCTCCATATCTCATCTCGGTAACTGTTCTCTCACGTTGTGCCAGCTTATCTGAGCTGCTTGGCGAAAGAACCACCATCATCCACTGTCCTCATCCCATGCTAGGCAGTAACTGGACCCTCCAGTTATTTGTGTGACAATATAGAGCATCTACTGTTGAGAGCTATAGAATGTTCATGGCTACTCCTTTCAACTTACGCTGCAGACTTCTCTAATAATTCTGGGCCATAACGCCTTTATTACCCTTCTTTTACTTTCGTGTTTGTAGCTCAGTAGGCTTTTCTTTGCTAATTACTGCAGTAGTTCGAAGCACAAGCCGGTCACCAGCCACGCCCCTGGACACCTATTATAAAATGTGGAATTTGAGAGTAGTTGTGTGCGAACCCCCGTCCAGTTTAATGGATTGACTCTTGGCCTCTCCTCTCCCTCCCACACACTTCTGGTTCCACGTTCAGCCGTGAAGTTCACGCTACCTGTGGTCGGCACATCCATATGTATTGCCTTCACCTGTTTGTTTTGTTATCACCATAATAGACCAGCTAGCACAATCAACGTTTTGTTTTCTGTTCCTGCTCCAGCTTAAGTATTGTCGATGCCCCGATGTGCATTCATTAAAAAGTTAACCTGGCAGATTATGTTCCAGTGTAAGTAATTATGCAGTTCAAATGGCCTGGAACCTACCAGAACCTTAGCAGCATAACCCTGTGATTTGGTCTCTCTTGTTGAAATGGAAAATCCCAGTAACACTTCTAAGTTTGTTTAGTAATTCAGTATTCGTTCAGACAATTTTGCCTCAGGGAAGGGACTGTTTGTTTGCCTGTGAACTCTTTGTAACTTTTTTGGCCACTCCTGCTTCTCGCACATAATGCATGCCCACGATTTTGGGGCGTGTTGGGGTTCTTCCTTCGCACACCATGTAATTTTGCTAGCCAGAAGGAGCTCATCCAGTAGTTTCAGTGCAAAAAATATAACACTTGGCTATAGTCAATAGCTGATAGACCCATATCTAATATTGTTTGTTGAGATGTTCGTGACATAATGCTGCAGAGCCGCATAGGACAACAATCATGGCTTGACTATAGGTTTTTTGTTAACCATGTGAGAGAAAGAGAATAAAAACAATGCAGTAAAAGATGTCTGATTTTTCAGATTTGACATTTGTATGCGTGTACACACTATAAAACAGAATGTTAATTTTCTTTGAGATTCTGCTTTGATGTCCTGTGCCTAGGTAGTTCATTGAGATGGAGCACTAGTGGAAGTGATGCGTAAAATTCAGTGTTAAAAAAAAAAAAAAAAAGTACTCAAAAGCAATATTAAAATACGGTCGAATTTTGATGACCCTTTTGATTTCACAGTTGTTACTTTACAACTCTCTTAAATAGCATGTATTTACAATAGCTTCTTGGTGCTGCAGATAAAAAGGTAGCCTCTGCCCGTTAAGATCTTTAAAACCCAACCTAAAGAAGGCTGGGCAAAGCCAGTAAGTGTGGCTAATGACAGAAAATCCCTGGAGACTCAAATCTATGCAGTTGCACGTACATTGTAATTTTAATTGGATTTATACAGCTCTTGCTATCACTGATGAGACGCTCAAGCGCTTTATGGTGAGCAAAGCTCTACTCCTAAATCCGAGGTTAGTGGTTATTCATGTAATTATTTTTGTTTGTTGTGATTAGTCTTGTACTCTCAAGAAAAAATTGCATGCATATACTGGTTACTTTGTAATATATTAATTCCGGGTAGGTGTGATCCTTAGTGAGGGCTATGTGGTTCCAGTAAATATTTGGCGAGATAGCTAGGCTGGCGGAGATTAGCTAATGTTACAATACAGGGATAGGATTTTAAAGAGGAGAGGCTGAGATCTATGAAATGTGGTATCAGCCAATTGCAGAATTACAATAAGGAGGATTCAGGCATACAGGTAGGCATGAGACTGAGAGGAAGCCTATGCTCGGAAATAAAAGGTAAGCAGAGGATGGAAGGAAAGAAGTGTCAGTCGAAAGAAAGTATGTCAAGGTCAACTTTTCATGCAGGGTTTTACAAGTATAGTGGGAAAAGACTTTCTGAGATGGCAAGCAATCAGAGAATGTAAGCTGTAGGAAGAAACAACATTATACATAGTTCTCCATATCTGGGTCATGTAGCTTAAACATGTAGTCCCTAGTGTATTCATTTAAACATTGAAAGCCGTAGCCTGTTGCATACCACACCTAGGACAGTTCTTCTAAACATATTCTGGCATGTCCCGACCTTGGTACAGGGTCAGCACGCTGCACAAGGAGACTTAGTGCGGAAAAAAGAAAATGTCTCATTAGAAAATCTTCCATCACTCTTCTGTAAGTAAAAGGTTTTTCACTAACTAAACATGAGCTTTGTGGCACTAGCTGAGAGTGTCTGGCCAACGCGTAGTCAGATTTATACCCTGTTTTGTCATCTTATCCCATCCAAGTGTTTATTGTGTGTGCTTGTGGCTATTGTAGTATGTGAATTGTATCTGCAAGTGAAGCAGAGTGATGGAGGCATGTGGGTTCCATTTTGGATGTCCTGGATGTCTAAAATTAGGGTGATGTTGTTTTTCCTGACAGTGGAAATGTATCAGGGTGCAGGAGAGAGGAGACCTAGACTGTGAAGTGGGGACAGAAGAGAAAAGGCTCCTATACATTTTTGATTATGTCCTTCCTGTAGTACTTCCACTTGGTAGATGCTGGGGGTGAAGGGGGATGCAGTCTGTTGTTCAGAGTGAGAAAGGTCTTTTAGGTAAAAAAAAAAAAAAAAAAAGTCATGTCTCTTTCTTGATCACTGTTTTGGCTGTGCATAGCCAGGTGCAGGTAGTTCACACCTCTTTGTGCCTTTTGTGTGTGCTCCAGCCTAGGGACTACCCTGTTGTGAGGCGCATCACCCTACCAAAGGCTGTGTCTGCAGAACTGCATAGAGAGGTACTTGAAAAGGAAGCTTTCCCAAACCAGTTCTCCTGTGTACAGATTTCTGATAATAAAAAAGTAACTTTCCAACTTTCAGAGGTTTGCCTGAAAACAGAGGGAGGCACGTTTTTACCTGTTTTAAAGCAGGACTAGATTGGCGATCTTAGCGAAAGCAATTTATGTATGGCTTTGATATGTGCTGTTATGAGCGATTTATAACAACACTATAGCACAGTAGTTCCTTCAACACCTGTGTTTCCTTCTCGTGTGCCAGTTTTGCCACACCTCATAGCGGAATATTCACAGCCAGAATCAGTCATAAATACTTTATTCAGTAGCTTAATACCATAAAACGTCCATAGAACCATTAAAACATATGCATAACAATACATACATAAAAAGAGCACAATACATTGGGTAAAAAGAAGAATAAAAAACAAATGTGTCTGTTTGTGTTTTGTGGGACAAAAACAACTCATTGTACGGGAGACACCTAATCGTTAAATAGCTGTTTCCTGAATCTAGGGACACCGGAGAAGAAGCTTGCAACCCCAAAACAACCCCTGGGAGAAGAAAGCATTTGAAGGAACACCAAAGCTGATCTTGCTTGTACAAATGATGTTTCTCTCAGCAGTGGAACAATAAAACTGTGCCTTGGTGTCTGATAAAAATCACAGAAAAACATAAAATGCATAGTATCCTGCTGTGAGATGCTTCATAGGGGCAAGGTTGCTGTGCGCCAAATTTCTGGAACCCTTTTGGGACAGCTAAAAACCAGTGTATAAGATTCCGCCTGAACCTTCCTAATAACAGATGGTGGGGGTTATTAACAATCACCAACATTCGCCAAATACGATTCTCCTAGAGAGCTTGTTGTTAATAGAATATATTATTTCACTGTTGGTTAAAGGAACTCCCTCTGACCTCTATCCACCATCTTACATGTGAACAACATTATCTTTAGCTCCAGCATATCTCTTTTCCTCAGAGTTTTAGGGCTTGCAAATAACTCTGAACAACCCACACTCTAGAGTGTGTTTTTACGTATCTGAGCCTTGGATGAGTAGTGCTGATTAAGGGAAATGGCTGGATTTGCCTAGATTCCAAGCCAGCACATGACAGGGGCCAGAGCAGTAAAATCAGAGAGGTAACCTAGGCCTGATTTCTGATGTACCACAAAAGAAGTGCATGCGAGAACCGCCAGGAACCTTTGCAAAAAGATATTTTCATTTACTCAGAACTCGGTGGCGTCTATGCCCCCGCACGTCACAACCATAACTTGCCATCGGGACACATTTTTCATAGTATACTTTAACTAAGGCCTGCACTGGTTTGGTGCTGAGTGTTTTTAGCACAGCCACTGCTCTCAAGAGAAGATTCTTCTTTAAGGTCCCCTGTGGGACCCAGGATCCCTGATCAATAGATAATACCCCAGGTATGGAAAGGTAGCTAGTTTAGTTAATTCCACCCCATTACCAAAAAAAAGGTTTCCTGACTATCTTATGACAACCAAATGTCATTGTATGAGACTTAGTATAGTTTGTTGCAAGGTCCAGTGAGCCAATGAAGTCAATGAAAGCGTCCAAAAGACTTTGAAGACCTACTGGTGTCCTTGCAAACAAGACCTCATTGTTTGCATACAGTAATGCAGCTTATCTCGTAAGTACGTATATGAGTGATTAATGCCAGTTGATAGTGTAGCCAGAGTACCTGCGATATATTGAGAATTCACACACAATCCTTTCGCGGGAATTGCTGGGATCGGCAACATGCAGCAGAATATCATCCGTGCAGAGGGAGATTCTGTCCTCCCAGACCGCAGTCCATCTCAGTCCTCTGATCATATTGTTGGTTCTTACCCAGGCTACTAATGACTCCAACACAAAGATGAAGATTTGGGGGCGGGGGGGAGAGGAGTGAGGGCATGCCTCATGAATCACCAGAATCAAACATGTGGCAAAGAGTTTAGCGAATATTCTTACCTCTGTATTAGGTAAGGAAATTCTTCTGGTGGTTTACCGTCCTTAAGGATTGCTACAGTAGTAGCCACTATCTGATCTCTACGCAGCATAGCATCCTCTTGGATTTCCAGGAGCATGCTCAGGAGGTGAGGCGCCAATTCACAGGCTGGGAATATATATTGTTCTATTGTTCTATTGGGAGGCTGTTGGGACCCACAGCTTTAACTGAGTTTGAATTTAGAGCACCGATGGCCTCCGCCCCCCCTCCTCCTTCGTGAGGTCTTACTCAGGCCATATATTCCCTTACTGACTGGGTTAGGCCAGGCATTCGAGTATCTGCTAAAAGCCCCTGGGATTTCTCTAGCGCGGCCATAGTTAGCAGAAGCATAAATACGGGTACAGTAGTTTGCAAAAGTCGAGGCCACTTCTGTCGGTCCCTAACTCGTTCTCCAGGTTCATTTAGAATTTCAAGAACCCATCTGGTACTCGCCTCCATCCTATCCAGCCATGCTAAGAGCCTCCCAGCTCTATCACCTGGCTCGTAAAGGTGCTGCTGAGTAGCCTGAAAGCAAGTCCTGGCTGCCTCAGTTGCTACCTCCCTATATTCCCTCTGTTTCAAAGCCAATTTGTGAGAGAGGTCACAGTGGTCACCCTCAACAAGCCGGGACTCCAGCTGATTCTCTTCCTCTATCTTACCAAGAGTGGCTCTTTTTTTTTCTTTTTATATCCAGCCATCAGGGCTATCCCCTCACCCCTTATAATCATTTTGAATGCTTCCCACAATGTCCGAGCCAAAGTCACAGAGCTCTCCTCCTTAAAATAATTCTCTGCCGTTTAGCGACTACTGTCACAGATACGAGTTACCTTAAGGTATTAGGGGCTAAGCACAACTCTACAAATGTTGCCGCTCCTTGTCATTCTGTAGGAGGCAAGACTGGTGAGTGATAAGAGATAACCCTGGCCAGGTGTGAAACCTCTCTAAAAAAGGGGTGTTGCCAAGCTGAGGTGGTTATGTAGTCAATATGTGAAAGACTCCTGTGAGCCCCGGAGTGGAATGTATATTATCTTGCAGTGGGATTAAGGGCCTGCCACGGGTCGATCAGACCATGCGCCCCCAGGAAATCTACAAGAAGTCTATGCGGTGATGTTGATGGATGAGGGGGCCAGCGGTCAACCTCCTCATGAACGGTGTTAGTCACCACCCAGTAGGATTCCAACCACAGGAAGCTGGTCAAAGAATGACAATGTCTGAAAAGGCACCCTCGTGCAGTTGGGGGGTGGGGGGGGGGCAATGTATGTAAAGCAAAGCAAAGCAGTGTTAAGTGTAATGCCCTCCCATTGTCCTGACACTACAACATATATCCCCTGGGGATCAGGCCACTCCTGTTGTATGGTAAGCATAAATGTTTTGTGCCCTAGGATGCCCACCCCTCTCGACCCCCTTGAATACCCAGCATGGACAACCATTTTATAACCCCCTCTGTCTAATGCATGGCAAGTATTGCTTTGTAAATGTGTTTCCTGAAGGAGTACTATGTCATTTGAGTAGCTCTTGAGGCATTGTAGCACCACACCCTGCTTCATTTTGTCCCCAGCCCAATGACATTTCAAGAACGGATCTTAAAAGCAGAGGTCACCGAAGTCTCAGCGATGAAGCTTAATTACCCAGGAGGTGCAGCCAGCACCAGAGGTCACCACCCCACCAGTTCCACATAAGGACCCTGCCAGGAGTAGAAGAAAGACTGAGACCATCTCACATCTTAACGGGCAGCACCTATTTGGGGTGAATCCAGTCGCTGCCATGTTAGGTGGTACCGAAGGACTAAGTGAGAAAGCATCTGCATTAGAGCGCGGCTGTGTGAAGGAAAAAGGATGTCATCAAAGTTAAAAAGCAACAACAAAACCAGAATAAACATCAAAACCATTGCCCAGTACAAACTCCCTCCCTAATTTCCTGCATGTTGGACTTTAAACTGCCCACCCCCCCAACTTTGCAGAGCGCCTGTCGCCCCAAAACATTTGACCCACTTAATAACAGGCACTGTTACTGCAAAAATTGATATAGTCAGCAGTATCAGAGTCCCGCGGACCCCCTTGAGAGACATGGAAGGATCAGAGTCTCCTCAATGTCGGTGTCAACCACTGGGGCTTGCAGGGAATTACATGTTACTACACATGCAGTTCCTCTGTCTTATTAGATGGCCACTTAGCAATGGCCTCGCAGACCTCTTCCAAAGTGAATCTGATAGGAACTGGATAGGCCACCTCACCCTCTTGAGAATCCTGTGGCATATTTGAGTGATAGCATAAAACTGACTCTCCCAAACATCTGGACCTTTGGTGGTAGTAACTGAGTTATCGCTGTATCTCTAAGATTAAATATCCTTAACAGCCCTCCAGAAGGATGTAGAGTCCTTACTCCTACAGGACAACACCAACCTCCCCCATTGCTCTATTTTGATTTCTTAACTCCTGTTCCTCCTCCTCAGGGCCCTTTTGTAAACAGCTCTCTATTACTTAATTTTTTGACAATCTCTAGGTGACTCCTTTAGGGCTCCGTGCAAGGTTGAGGAAGCCTTTCTACAGACTGAATCGAAGCAGTTCGCCCCAGGCAGTGGTGGCGTACCAGGTTTTATAAGTAAGCTGGCAATGGCAGCACCCAAACGGACAAAGCCATTAGCCAATATATAAGCTAGACAGTTATGGTATCAAGGTGATTGACACACAGATTTTTCACAGTAGCCCCTTGATTCACATTCCTCCAAACTAAGCAAAGCCACTGAGACTTAACAGATGGTGAAGAAGAGGGTGAAACCACCCACACTAACATTCACTTTAAGGATACCAAAACCTAGCCATAGAGGATTGTGGTTACTCAGCACAGTAACAGTAATGCCCCCACATGTGATACACCTTGCAATGGACCTAGAAACAAAGATGTAATCAATAATTGACCCATAACAACCCCTAACAAAGGTAGCTTTCAGGCGATATGTTGGATTATCGGCATCAGAGGCAGGGAGAAGGTCAAACCTATTGACAACATTCAAAAGTGCCCTGGCTTCAGATTCCCCCCTGCTTTATAGCACTCCACGCACAGGCAGCATTCAAAATGGCTCATTTCTCATCCTGCTGTTGATTTATTATTGCATTCACACACTTGTCCTTCCATCATACCACAAATGCACACTAACTCACAAGTCAATGACTGTTTTCTCTTATCAGCCAGGCCTATAGTTTTTGAGTGGTGTGAGTGTTGTTGATAATGCGTGGACTGGTAGTCTGTGAGAGGTGTGGGTGCCTTTCAGTAGTTGTGTAACTGCTAGTGTGATAGTATGAAACTGCTATTTTGTAAAGAATATGATTGCTGTTAGTAGTCTAGGGGTGTCAGTGCATTTGGTAGTGTGACTGCTACATTTATGATGGTGAGGTGTTGTCAGTAGTGCAGTGTAAGGGGTGTGAGATTGATTCCCGTAGTGTGTGGCTGCTCGTTTATAAGAATTTGAGAGAGGCGTCTGCATTTAGGAGTATTTAGCTTTTTCACTTAGGCTCTCAAAAGTTCCTCTCCTATTTTCATTGGGTTCTTGATGAAGATCTGATGTTTACCTATTTAACCGTGGATGAGTCTTAAAACGCTGCTGGAATAGTTCCTACCCTGACTCCTCTACTTACGCTTTTAAGCATTGGTTGGTTTGCACTCCATAATGAGAATAGGCAGAAATACTATTGCTGGACAGTGGAGGGGTGGGGTTAGGCTCAATGGCTACGAAGGACACCCCCATCAATTTCTCCACAAAACAAATCATCCCTGGTGTGCCTAGTGGCTTTTTGTGCCTTCTGCCCCCCCCCCCCCATCCCCATCCCCATCCCCAGAATAACTGCCTCTAGATCTGTTTATTGGGAAATGTTACGATAAATGCAGTAGATCTGATGTATTTATTGTGAAAAGTATGTCATCATTCCATGTAAAGATGGAAAACTATTACTGTGTATGAGAGCCTGCAGAAAAGGGTTTGTTACATGGAATTTTAGTGATTACTATATTATTAAAGGGTTTTGGTGTTGGATACTCCTTGTGACAAACTGTGGCTATAGAAGATTTGTAGTGTGAGAATCCTTGCTAGGCCCTCTTAAGAAGGATCTTTTTTTGCTTAGCCTGCTGTAACTTTAATACCTTTTGTAATTTTATAACTGTGTGCATGATGATTTCTAGATTATGTGCACTTGTTTATGGTGTCAAGCCTTTACTAGCCTTGTTGGTTCATTGGAAAGGTTATCCTGCATTGTTGATTAGTAAAACAGTATGACAAAACCCAGACATAGTTCAGTTATGCTGAAAGGCATATGGTAAAGGCAATATGCTTATAAGTATAAATTAGTGCCAGTGCCCAGAGCTCTGCACAGAACCCTGTGGCCAGTGTAAATAAATGCCAGCGCTAAAAACCAAAGTTGTTTAGTGTTCAATTCACCTCAGGCCTCTTTAATCAACTACCAAACACTCCCTTTCTCTTTATCTCACTCTAGTAGGTCCCAGTTCCTCCATTTGATTGTTTTTAGTCTTTCGCTTTAGTTTCTCTCTGTTCTGCTATGAGTAAATGTTTTTGGTGCAGAAAAATAAGTGCTGGTTCGCAAAACTGCAGGTGCCCCCCGCTAGCAATCAGCAGCTCAAATTAAGCACTGGCTACGCCCTGATGACCTCGCCGACCACCAGCCCATTACTCACCCACCATTCATTGACAATATAACTGGAAAAGCAGTCTAAGTTCATCTGCAAGATCACATTATTGTTAATCATCTGCACGACTACCAGTATGGCTTCATGTTAATGAGCACGGAAACCACTACATTACACATTGCCCCCTTGACTACAGACTGACATTACCCCTGCCTCCTTGTAATGCTGGACCTCTCAGCTGACTTCAGCACAGTCGACCATTGCACTCTGTAGACTTGAATGGGATTCACCAGCAATGTCCTTCACTGATTCTCCTCCCACCTTTCCAACCAACACCAGTTTGTTCACATGGGCACCTCCAGGTCACAAAGGAGGCTCCCAGGGTTTCATACTGTTTCCTGTCATGTTCAACCTTTACATGAAGTCATTTGGTGCTCTTCTCATAAATAACCAAATCAAGATTCAACAGTATGCCAATCACACTCTACTCGAAACTCTTGTGTGCTTCAGACATCCAGATCTGGAAACACTGCTTGCACATCATCCAGACCTGGATTTCCAGCACCTGGCTGAAGATCAACACAACCAAGACAGAATTCATGTTATTTCCCAAGAACAACGAAAAGTACAAGCTTGACTCAATGATGAACTTCTATGACTTCGAGCCCCAACTTTCACTAAAAGCCAAGTTACTTGAATTCACAGTGGACACCGACCGAACCCCGAAAAACATGTTGCCAAAAAAAAAACGCTATCCCTTCTAAAGAATGTCAAGATATTTTCTGACTTTAAAGCCCTAATACTTTCACTTGTGGATGGTGTTACTGCCCTACTCCATGGCCTCCCAGAGTCCACATTGGCACCCCTTTGGGCCATCCTACATGCTGCAGAACATCTCACCCAGGGCTGAAGAAATACGTTCACATTGGCTTCCCTTGCAGACCTGCACACCTTTGTGCTGAGCTTTGGGCTATTTGGGGTAGTTTGCACTTGGGCCACATAATTTTGTTTTCCATGTAAGGTATCCATACCAAATTTGTGTCCTTTTTGTATCAACATCCTGGGTATTGTAAAGGCACCCAGGGTTTATGGATTCCCTTTGAGTGGACCGAGAAAATAGGCAAAATATAGCAAAAGTTTGAGTTTTGTGAGAGAAACTGGGAAAAAGTGCCCCAGATAAGTGTGTTTATTTTCCCTAAAAATGGCATCCACAAACGGTTTACTATACTAAAGTCACCATCTTCCCAGCTTTCATGAACATACAGAGCTGAATCCAAAAACCTAATTTTGTTATTTTTCTAAGAGGTGGCCTATTTTCCCTATTTGTTTTGTGCTCTCAACCTACTTCCAGTTTGTGCCAGAAACCAGTGTGAAACCCGTGGGTGATCCAGAAAAGCTATAGATTTCTGAAAAGTAGACAAAATTCTGAGTTAATCAAGGGGTCCTATTTGTAGATCCCTCCAGGTTTTACCAAGGAAGATAACTGATTAAATAAAGAAGTATTGAAAATTAGTAGAAAAAAAATAGCATTTGTGACATTTACATTTGTAACTTTTTGTGTCAATGGTCGATTTACAAAAGCAATATACCACCGCATCCGCTAAACCCTTCTGGTTGCGGGAATATGTAGGGTTTATAGGTTCTCCAAGAACCCAATGTATTCAAGCCAACAGCTGAGCCGTACAATGGTTTTTCATGGACTACAGAGTATAGACCAATTCATATGGTCAAACATGTAGAGTTGTTCCCAACCTTTTGACTTCTGTGGATCCCCACTTTATCATTACTGGTACCCAGGGACACCCATTGCATCATTATTGAAATATAGCGCCCCCTGCGTCCTTACTAGAAGTCAGGTACCCCGGCGTAAACATTGCCTATGATTTGAAATGTAAAATATACAAAAAATACAGAAACAAGCATTCATCAAACACATACAGAAATGGTAACACAACTAACTTGATTTGCACACAAATTTAAATTAAAAAAAAATAATTTTGATCAGAAGGTTGGAGCTTTTTCTGAATTAAATAGAAGCCAACCACACTTTATTCTGTTAGATGCACCTGCACTGCCCCCACATATCAATCTGAAGATACTAATTTAAACTTTAGTCACCAATTTCAAATTCCTCAACATTTACGGTAGGATTAAACATTTTCAATTGTACTTTTGGCCACTTGAGAGAAAGATAGATGTATATATACTTAATCTGTCAACATTAATCTTCTATGCAGTCGCAGACCCCCTGAGGAAGCTTCGTGGACCCAGAGGCCTCCCCAGACCACAGGTCTGGGAACCACTGATGTAGAGTGCAAAATGGCTATCAAGGAAGCTTATGTATTTCTGAAATGGGCACAAAATATGGAGTTTAGGAGCAGTGGTTATTTTTACATCTCTGAATTTGTACGTAGCTTACTAGCGTATGATTTGGAGGGTATGTTTCAAAATGTCATTGTTCTTACACACTGATTTACATTTGAAAGGCACAAATAACACATGTATTATTCTATGCACACACAAGTCTCATGAAGAAAATGGTACCTCACTTGTGTGGATGGACCTAGTGCTCGCAACAGGAAGCGGTCCAAAATTTAAAATGGTCACAGCACATTTTCTCACTAAAAACGTAACCTTTCTTTCCAATTTGGGTAGCCCAAGATCAGCCGGCACCTAGGGAAACCTAGCCAACTTACACATTTGTTAAAACTAGACTCCTAGGGGTATCCAGGGTGGGCTGACTTGCGTGCCTCACACTACGTTTGTTGATCCAGAATCTATTGCAAACCTCAAACATTCACTAAAATAACATATTTTCCTCATTTTGTTTTTTGACAAACTTTATTGCATTTACAGACAATACAAATACAAGCCTCAGGGGCCCAGTGTCGCTGTATCGATTCAGTGCATTTACATATTATCTGAATTAATCTTTAAATGCAATAATGATACTCAGTTCTGAAGTATCCACTGGATTTCACCCATACTGTGCCTGGGCCTTGTTGGGCAAAAACAGTAACTCCCTCCCCCATCTGCCCCTTGCTCACCTAGGTTCCCCCTTTAGTGTTTTAGTAGTTGTTATATATCTCAGTCTATTTGCTTAGGCAGCGATGTGTACAGTCTGGTCGCTCCTCATCCTATTAGTAGTGGAGGACAGCAATGGCTAATAGTTATTTGCTTCGTCGGCTTGTGCTGGTAGTCCTAATTGGGTGTGTGTCTCTCTGGGTTTTTGAGGTAGTCCAATAAGTGTTCCCACACCCGTGTCCCATCCAGTGGCCCAGTTTAGTTTCCATAAGTAGTGTAGCTCCTTCAGATTCTACCTGGTTGATCAGTTCTTCCCTCCACTTTGTCAGTCTAGGGCATTTGGTGTTATTCCAGTTTGTGATCTCCCTTTTTGCAATGATCAAATCTAAGTCTGTGAACCGGGTGGTCAGTTTATGTTTAGCAGGTCTTGAAAAGCGCCCCAAAAGACAAGCCAGAGGAGTGTGTGTAATTTACCTCATTGTATTGTAGTTGACAGTGTTAACTTTTTCCAGTAATCAGCTAATAGTGGGCATGTCTATACCATGTGGAGCATCTCTGCTCTGTGTTCCACGCAGCGCGGGCAGGCTGCCCCTGTGGCCACAAAAAGATGTATGATCCTGCTGGGGGTCAGGTAGGCCCTGTGCAGAAGGTAAAAGCTGTTCAGTTTAAATCAAGCATTGTGGGACGCTGTGTATGTGTTCAGAAGGACTTTCCCACGTTTCGGTCAGTGTTAGTAAAGGCGTGCTACTATTTCGTCACAGTGCTTGGTAGAGGCAGGTGACCGCTTTACACCAGCCTGATATTGTGCATAGAGTTTGGCATCTCCTGTTATCTACATGTTTTTCTGGCCCTTTTCTCCATAAGTCACATATTGTTGCAATTATCGCCCTATGTAATAGGAACTGTGCTGCAAAGTAGTAAGCCTCCATGTATGGGTTTCACTAATCCCCTCCCCCCCCCTCCACTTTCTGGCAGTTTGGCACAGCAGCTTTAACAGTGCAGGTTCTTTTTCCTCACATGAGCTCTGTCAGTAGGGTGTCTAGTGCCCTAAAAATTTGTTGTCGTATAATGAGGGACAGTGTGGAGACGTATAGTAGCCTGGGGAGTGCTACCATTTTTGCTATAGCGATTCTACCCACTACTGATAAGGGCAAGGTCTTCTAAATATCTATACTGGACCTGAAGCTTCTGATCTGATTGCTGCTCCAGTGTTGCCTTCCAGCCGATCTAGAGGGTCATGGTATATCCAGACCCCAGGTATTTAAGGCATGTCCCTTTCCAAGTAAGGCCCCGCAGGTTGTAGGGCTGGGTGGGCTATGCTGCTGAGCTGAAAAAAGTGGGATTTTTGCCAACTAATGCGCAAGCCAGATGTTATCTCGACACGTTCTAGCTGGGCTATTGCTTGCTTTAGGTAGTTCGGTATCTGCTTCGCAGGAACAGGAGCATGTCATCTGCGTAAAGGGTGGCGTTGTGTTGTGTGCCCGGTATGTCTAGTCCTTTAAAAGCCATGCCCTAGGGCACACTACTAGCCAGTGGCTCAACAGCAATGGCGAGTAAAAGTTGGGAAAGCGAACAACCTTGCCTCGTTCTGCGTTCTACTGTATACACCCCTGAAATGTGCTTCCCAGTCAGAACTCTGGCTTTGGTGGTTAAGTACAGGAGTCTAACTCATTGAAGAAATCCCGGTCCAAAACCCATCTTCACCATCATGTGTAATAGGAAGTCTGATCTTAGGCTGTTAAAGGCCTTTTCAATATCTATTGGTACTGTAGGCCCTTTGTGTTTATCCAGTAGTTCTGCATCCAGTATCCTGTAGAGCCTGCATATATATTTTGCGCTGTGTTGCGTCCTGGGATGAATCCAGCCTGATCCTTGTGGATCAGCTTGGCCATTAGAGGGAGGAGCCAAGTTGCCAATATTCTACTTAAGATCTTGTATTCAATGTTGAGATTTGACCATGGGTGGTACACCCGCACGTCCTGGGTTGGGCAGCCCGGTATGAGTAGTGGGATCACTAAGGCTTAATTTGTGATGACTGGTAGGTGTCCAGACTCCCAAGCACTCGCATAAAGATCCATCAGTTTAGGTATTAGGTTGCCTAAGAATGCTGCATAGAACTCTACTGGGAAGCCATCTGTCCCAGGAGTTTTGCCCCAAGTCAGAGCTTTGACCGCTGCTATCAGCTGCTGAATTGGGATACTCCCCCGAGTTCCTCCCCTTCTTCCTGCATGTGTTTGGATCACCACTTGGTCCAGTAAGTCGTTCATTAGTTGTGGGGGTAGGTCTGGTGGGGGAGCATATTGTGTGGTGTAGTATTCCTCAAACCTGACTCCCTACATATAGAGGCGTTCTCTCAAGTCTGAATTTACCTCAAGGATGACAGAACCATTGGAGGAGGGATGCGCCAACCAGGCCAGTAGGGTTCCTCATTTATTGCGTTCCACGTGATCGAGGATCATGTATTTGCAGTAGTCAGAGCAGCATAGTTTCTCTGTGCTTACTCATGCCTGCTCTCCTGCATCGAACAGTTGTTGTGATAGGTCTGAGTTCCCTAGCCTTGCAATCTCAAACTCCCTTAAGGCTTGCTCATGGGTCTTGATTTCTTTTAACTATGGTACGACACACTCCTACTATTTATGCTATGCTGCACCCTCTGAAAACTGCCTTGAAAGAGGCCCACTCAGCCAAGGGAGAAGTGAAATAAGTCTGTATTGCCTTGTCAATGGTGGCCAAAAAGATCGGGTCTTCCAGTGTCCATATTCGTAGGCGCCAGTCTGGTATACAAGGGTGCTCACTGAGCCAGTCCAGGGATATTAGCACTGCGTTGTAGTCGGACACAGTCTGGCAGTGGTATTCTTTATTACGGATTGATTTATGTACTCCTGGGGAGCACAGGAAGGTTTCAAGGTGCACATGTAAGACGTGCATTCCGGTTATCTATTAGTTCCCATTTCAGTTGCCAGCCCATGAACATACGGGCAGGGGGGTGCACAGGAGAATCTAGTAATGGTGGGTGGGTCCTGTCCAGTATGGAGTCTGCTAAGCATTTGTAGTCGCCCCCAGTAGGATATTCTTAGTCATGTAAGGTGCTAGGAGTCTGGATATTGCACTCAGGAACCCCCCCCGGTCAGTGTTGGGAGCATAAATCCCTACTGTGGTCAGGTCTAGGCCAGCTAGTCGTCCCAACAGCACTACTTATCTCACATCAGGGTCTATAATTGTATTTGTTTATTGAAAGGGGACCACAGAGAGGACCCTCACCAGTACCCCCTGGTAAATGCCGAATAGGAGGTGGCACACATTTATCCCTGCCATCTTTTGTACAGCGCCTCCCTTTCCTTTGCAAGTTAAGTGAGTTTCCTGCAATATGGCATAATGTCCTCCCCTCATCTTTAGATGTGATTATATCTTATATTGTTTAGTGATTTTGTTGTGCCCCCTAACCTTCCAGCTGATTAATGTATAGGTTAAGGGGCAGCCATGTCTGTATAATGTCGGAATGTATGTAGGTCAGGGGTGGAGGGCCCAACTCAGCACATTGGTTACATTTCGACTGAAGTCTTGGTGGTGGGGCACCCTGACGACAGGGGCTAACCAATATGTAACCCCTAATAACTGAGGGGTTGCACCAGTCACAGCACCTCCCGGCCTCACTTAACACAACCCACAGGAAGTAAGTATAATTTATACGTTATGGCCCAGCTGCTAATCAGTTTTCATACAGGCATGACCTAGTCATAGTCACAGGTTAATACTACGCAGTCCTCCATTACTCACAGAGGTTTCACTAGATGATTTCATCAGATGTGCCCCGGTTGATTGGCAGCATCGAGGTGTCTGAATTGTAAGAAGTCATTGAAGCTTGCACTGAGTTAGTCACCGGATCTGTTGCCCACTTCCAAGGAGTAGGTGACTGGATCCCGCTGCGCTATTTGCTGCCGCCACCACCTCCTCCACAACCCTCATGCACTCCTGTATGGCCTGTGAGCGGGACAGAGCTGCCTCCATTTTCCTGGTTATCTTCTTGGTTGATTTCTACTTTGTTCTGGAAGAGGTAGCCATGGGGCGACCACCCTCCTGTGGGAGCCCATTGATCCAGTCCCATACTGCAGCGGGCGTGGTGAAGACCTGCACTCCATCTCCATGTACCAGTCTTAGTCTGGCCAGAAACAACATGGCATAACATATGCCAAGAGTCCTAATTCACTTCTTAGCTTTGGTGACGGAGGGTCGCATTTTTTGAACCTCCCTAGTAAAGTCTGGGAAAATCATCACCCACTGGATATCCACTGGGAGGCCTCCTGTAATTTGAGCCTGGGCAAGAATATGAACTGATTCATGGTATTACAGTTGTTAGGCCTCAACTGGCCACGGAACTGCTCCAGGTAGAGGCGCTCGTGCCGGTAAGTGTTATGGGTGTTTGATAGCATAATATTGGGACAAGCCTTCTTATGCCACCTCGTCGCAAAGCCACCCCTTCAAGAAGGCGACCATGTCCCTAGATGTACTCTTGATTTTTTTTCTGAAAGACAAGTGATCCAACTGTTGTTATTTCTTGCCCTATTTTCGGAATCTTCAGCCCTCTTCTCCAGTGTTGGACTTGTTCCTCCACCATCGACATCCTGCCCATCACCGATGTAAGATCAGAAGTAATGATGTTGAGTGCTCGTTCCATTGTTGTGACTCTTTCAGCCAGCCTTCTGTGGGGATCCTGTAGGAGTCCTATGTCTGCGGCCATGGTGTCCATTTTTAATTTTAGCGCCTCGTGTGAGGCAGCAATGGCCTGCAGTACTGTCTCTAGGGTTGCACACTGTGGTTCTATTTTGTGCGAGGCAGTGTTCATGAGCTAAGTGTTCGCAGTGGCTATTCCCGGGAGAAGTTGGCATCAGCCTGGTCCCGTTTTTTGGAATTTGCCCATACTTGTTATTCAGTCAGTTTTCCAGTCAAGGGGCTTTTTATGGTTCTTCAGTAGTCAATTGGTCCTAGGTTAAATAGTAGGCATTAAGGCAGCCAGTCTCATCAGAGCAGTTTGGTATCTGTAATGGCGTTGTAGACTGTTCAGCCCATAGGCACCCCAGTGGTTATAGCTATGTCCTATAGAGTCTTGTTTAGGCTGCCTGTGCTCTGTGGTGCAATGTGCTGTGCAGGTAAGTGGAGCAGGGAGGCATGGGGAATCACCTATGTTATTTACTGGACATCTGCACAGGTCCTTGCTGCGTCTCATGGATGGGGGGATTGCAAGGGGACAGCTGGTGGAATTCTGGGTGTTAAGAATTTTGTGGATCCTTGCACATTCCTGTAGTTTGACAAAGAAATGCAAGGAAAATAGTGTTTTAATTCAACGTTTCACCTTTGCAGAGTATTCTGGGTAAGAAAGCTTTGATTCACACAAGTCACATGTCTCTGGACTCCCGTGGGGTCTAGTTTTCAGAAATGTCTGGGTTTGGTGGGTTTCCCTAGATGGTCACTGGGACCAAAAACGTAGGTTGTTTCCCCCCCCCCCCCCCCCCAAAACCACCTTTGTACAAAACCGGGTTGTTTTGTGGTAGATAATTTTGATGTTGCTGCAGTACTTTTTGGGCCCTTCCCTGTTGAGGGCACTCTGCCCACCCACAAAATCAAGGCACCATTTTTCTCAGGAGACTTGGGGAAACGCTAGATGGTAAGAATTTTGTAGCAACCTGCAAATTCCAGGAATGTTCCTTATGGAATTGTAAGGTAAATGTGTGTTATAAGCAATGTTTGAGCTTTGCAAGGTGTCAGCCCACCCTGGATACCCCTAGGTGTCTAGTTTTCAGAGCAAGTAGTAATGTTGGTGAATAAGTCCCACGGGTCATTTGTTTGACTTAGTACACTTACACTGGTTCTTGTGGGCAATCATGGTGGTCCTTGTGTAGAATACATAAGATCCCTAACAAGCACTTAAAGAGTCAATCACTCCTTTAACATTTGCCACACAGGGCATTCTGTTACAACGTGGCATATTTCTGTCCACCAGTATGTGCAGTGTGGGGACTATCATGCACTTGTCAATCGGCGAACAGAGCACCTACCACATTCTGACGGTGGATAAAGGTGTCAGGCAAGAGATAAAGTAGTCCATGATTTCTTGAAGTAGAGGAACTAAAATTCTGTGGCTGCTTGCCTAGCGAAGTTGTGGATCATGGACAGTAGGTATCAATGCACAGCCATTGAAAGGTTTACCTAACGGCAGCTCCACCTCAGTCAATTTCCCAGAAGTTCGCTTTAATATGATACACCATAAAGCAAGTTGGAAAACAAGATGGGCACTGGGGACAGTAAACACAACTCTCTTGCCTCTTTCCCTTCTTCGAGCACTTTTTAGAGTGACACCATGGTCTATCTGTTTTGGCTTTTAAATGGAGGCTGCTGCTTTTGTAGCAGTGAGACTTTTAATCACAGACCGCTGAAAGTCAAGGAAAGACACAAGTCTTCCTGTGGCTGTCTGGCCATAACCAACATACACATTGTATGTTGCCATCTGGATCAGGTGGGTAAACTGTTTCTTATACCAAGTGCGAGTTTTACAATTCGCATTTTATGGCTGAAGAACCTGGTTGTTCTTGTCCACTTTGCCCATGTACTTGTTATAATCAAGTGTACAGGTGGGCTTGTTAAATTCGGCCATCTGACCCCAAACCGTGATGTGGGAAGTGCTTTCATCATAAATTGTAGTGAGCAAGTACACCTCGCACCCATCCGAGAACTTGACTGTGAGCAGTTTGTTGGAACGCACCACAGTGCTCTCTATTTTCTTGTGCTTCCTTCAAACGAGCTCCTCTGGGAATCCCTTGTGGCAACAACAAACTGACCGCAGGCCACAGTGCCAGCTTTGTAGAGCTCACGGGAAAGCTCTACTGCCGTATTGAAATTGTCCACATAAAGGTTATAGGCTTTGAGAAGGAGTGGCTGCCAAGCTCCCATACAATCTTTACTGTGACCCCCAGCGTGGGAGGGCAACCTACAGGGTTTAAAGTAGAGTCCTTCCCTGTATACACTCTAAAGCTGTGCACATAGCCACTAGAGCGCTCACACAGCATGATGCCATAGTGAGCACTTTTGCTCACAATGTACTGCCTGAACAGCAGCTCCGCTTTGTTTTTGTTTTTTTAACTGAAGAAAGGCAGAAGTTAGAGGGGCGTTATAGTTAGGCTCACATTTTAAATGTACATAACCACTGGAATTCAACTATTAAAGTCAGCTATTTCAAGTAATTAGAACTTGAACCCTAAGGAAACTGTCATGCCCCGCCATGCACAGCTTTTTGCTCAACATTTTACTACAAATATTAAATTGATTTCATCAATGAGGTTATTTAAGATGCCATGAGTTCTGTAATATATAAGTTAATTAATTAACAGTGTATGGTGAGGGCCTGAGTTATAGTTAACTTAGGGCACAAGCTATAGTTACCTGAAATAACTCTAACAGGTATATTTCTTTGGTTTTATATGTTTAAAATGTGAGCCTAACCATAACGTCCCTGTAACCTTTATTTTATTTTTTTCAGTGAATTTCGATGTTTAAAAAAGCCCATAAAGAATCCAACCCTGTGCTAAGTATAGCTGAATGTGCACTGGAGGGGTGGAGGTTGGTGGTCCGTGCGCCCCGCGTTTATTTTACATGTTACCCGGGGAGGTGGTGGTCCTAGGAGGTGGGGTACGTGAAGCTTTCCCCCCAACCCCCAATTTGTTTCATAATTAAGAAATGCCTCTCCGGCCTGGCCCACCTGGGGACAATATTAAAAGCAAATGTGTATGTTTTTTTAAAAAATTCACGGCACCAAGGCTAGTGGGTTAGGGTGAACGTACACTGACACCTTTTCTATTTTTTAACATTTGTTTTTGAGACTGGACTGAAGGAGAGTCTCAAAATGGCTGCCAACACTTCTTGGTTGAAGTGTTGGCAACCAATCCGATATCTACACAAGATTGGGAGGATTTGCGAAGTGGTTGCGCCTCTAGATAAACAAATTTAGTTTTCCTTTAATTTCTCTTAAACTGCTGAACAGATTCGCACCAAATAATAAAAAGGCTTCTTTCTGGACCAAAAGCTACCTTTCTGACAAATTAGGTCTAATTACGACTAGCAGCTCGGGCTGTAGTTGTGTTCACAATCCTATGCTTGACAAATCACCCCGAAACTTCCCATGTTCGAAAAGATTCCTGGGCACACTTTTCTTTGAAATATATATAGCACCCACAGGGGGTTGGCCCTCCTGCTCACAGGCCGACCCCTGTCAATATCACCTTGTTTATTTTTTTAAATTTGGACAAAGGGGGGGCGCGATCGCTCGCCCCACAAACAAACACATATTTTTTTCTTCGGGTGGCCCACTTTCATGAGGGACGACTCCCCCAGATATAATCCCTGGTGTCTAGTGCGTTTTTTTGGCCGTGGATCGCAGTGCGGCTGAAATCCACGGCCAGAGAACCCTTTCAGGAAGGCCTTGTTTAAAAGGGGAAACACTCTCCTTTCAAAGTATGCCTTCCTGAAAGCTGGGTATGCAGTTTACGGCCTGTGTACCCCATCAGTCGATTGTGGCCTTACCTGCTGCTTAACCTGCTCCAATGGGGAAGACTTACGTCAGACACACCAGTGAGGGTGTGCGTTTGATGGCCATTGGCCTTCACAGGCACCAAAGGGGTTAACAGCACCTCCACAGACAGGTTTACCTTTTCTTGTGGATCTACTCGCACACCGTCAGTCTGCAGACTAAGAAGTGTTAAAAAAAAAAAAAAAAAAAAGAAAAAAAAAAAAAGATAGGCTCAGGATCTGGAAAAACATACCTGAAACCATTAGGACTGACCCAATGTTGCCCCAGTTTAGAAAATAATGTAAGACTTGCCTCTTTAAAGAACACTACTTGACTATCCATTAACCGTCCACAACCAAACTTCCTTTTTGACTTAATGATTCCCTTTGACTATGTACAATGCTCTGCAGCTTTTTGGCTAGGCTTACGCTGTAGAAATACCATATACATTTATACATGCACACTTTCACCGTGATAAAGCCTATATGGAGATATTTTGTTACACAGAATTATACAGATTTCTGTAGTAGGGAAGTGTTTTGGAGTTCATGACCTACCTGAACAATTCAGGGGGATAGAAGATTTGCACTCTGGTAATCCTTATTGGGTTCTGTTAGTAGGGATTTGATATTGTTTTGAGAACTCTAATTTTTTAAATATATGTAATTTTACTACAGTATACTTTGGGAAAGCTTTGGTGCAACACATTGGGTCTGAGTTGGTTATGGTGATAAACGATGGACAAAGATTATAGCCTTCATTGTTAATAGCGAATTACAGTAAAGGCAGTAGGCCTGCCGTAGTGATTGTGAAAAGCTTGTTTTAAAGTCAATGATCATTTGAAAGTAGATTATTTTTCTAGTATGTTCAATGGAAACTGAAGGAGGCAGGGATTTTGGTTACCCCATCTGATAAACTGTGGTGGGCATATCTGTTTAGCACTGTGGGAGTCATTGTTAGAGGACTCCTCTTCGGAGAGACAATATTTGCTTTTCCACCTGTAATGTTGTGCACTTTTGTAATTTTGACTGCATGCCTGATGGTTGCCTTGTGAGAAAGCTTAATATGATAGGCCTGAATTGTTTATGGTGACAGCCAATGATAAGATATATGCCTAATTGGTGTACTAGGAAAAGGTTTTTCATATGCCATAGTCTTGATCTGTTTAAAATGAAGAGTTACCACAAAGGCAGTTGGCAAGATTTCTTTAATGTGTAACACGTTAAAGCATATATGCCTTTTAAAAGTTGTATGGCTTTTGTGCTGTTTTAAAGTCTTGCAGTGAAGTATTTTGTTAAATGAAATCTCATTACTTTTGTAGGGATTTATTTTGTTTTGATAATGCCATTTGATAAATTTGTTTGGTAGAGGAGTTGCACTGTAATGATTTGCCCTATAATCTCTTACAGAGGCCTGAAAAGCTTAGCTGTCTGGCAGGGTCTTGTGGTTAAAAAATAAATCATCAAATATTACATAATTCCATATATATATATATATATATATATATGTGTGTGTATATGTGTGTATATGTATATATATATATATATATATATATATATATATATGTGTTCAAATGCTTAGTGGGCATTTGGGGTCACCCCGTTTCTGCCACTGGTCTTTCCTGGCGACATTTACTCTGCTTCCTTCTTGACAGAGCACTGCATTTTACTTTCATTTCTTTGCTGCTTCTCTGTTTTATTAATATATATATTTTTTTTTTTTACTTTTATTTTTTCTTAAGTGGATACTACAACTCCCCGGGCAGTAGGTGTAGGAGGCTGGACTGGCTTGTAGTGAGTACCAAGGGGTACTTGCACCTTGCACCAGGCCCAGTTATCCCTTATTAGTGTATAGGGTGTCTAGCAGCTTAGGCTGATAGATAATGGTAGCTTAGCAGAGCAGCTTAGGCTGAACTAGGAGACGTGTGAAGCTACTACAGTACCACTTAGTGTCATATGCACAATATCATAAGAAAACACAATACACAGTTATACTAAAAATAAAGGTACTTTATTTTTATGACAATATGCCAAAGTATCTTAGAGTGTACCCTCAGTGAGAGGATAGGAAATATACACAAGATATATATACACAATAGCAAAAATATGCAGTATAGTCTTAGAAAACAGTGCAAACAATGTATATTTACAATAGGATGCAATGGGGAAACATAGGGATAGGGGCAACACAAACCATATACTCCAAAAGTGGAATGCGAACCACGAATGGACCCCAAACCTATGTGACCTTGTAGAGGGTCGCTGGGACTATTAGAAAATAGTGAGAGTTCGAAAAATAACCCTCCCAAGACCCTGAAAAGTGAGTGCAAAGTGCACCAAAGTTCCCCTAAGGACAAAGAAGTCGTGTTAGAGGAATAATGCAGGAAAGACACAAACCAACAATGCAACAACTGTGGATTTCCAATCTAGGGTACCTGTGGAACAAGGGGACCAAGTCCAAAAGTCACAAGCAAGTCGGAGATGGGCAGATGCCCAGGAAATGCCAGCTGCGGGTGCAAAGAAGCTTCTACTGGACAGAAGAAGCTGCGGTTTCTGCAGGAACGAAAAGGGCTAGAGACTTCCCCTTTGGTGGACGGATCCCTCTCGCCGTGGAGAGTCGTGCAGAAGTGTTTTCCCGCCGAAAGAACGCCAACAAGCCTTGCTAGCTGCAAATCGTGCGGTTAGCGTTGTTGGACGCTGCTGTGGCCCTGGAGGGACCAAGAGGTCGCAAATTGGACCAGGAGAGAGAGGGGATGTCGAGCAAGACAAGGAGCCCTCTCAGCAGCAGGTAGCACCCGGAGAAGTGCCAGAAACAGGCACTACGAGGATGCGTGAAACAGTGCTCACCCGAAGTCGCACGAAGGAGTCCCACGTCGCCGGAGACCAACTTAGAAAGTCGTGCAATGCAGGTTAGAGTGCCGTGGACCCAGGCTTGGCTGTGCACAAAGGATTTCCGCCGGAAGTGCACAGGGGCCGGAGTAGCTGCAAAAGTCGCGGTTCCCAGCAATGCAGCCCAGCGAGGTGAGGCAAGGACTTACCTCCACCAAACTTGGACTGAAGAGTCACTGGACTGTGGGGGTCTCTTGGACAGAGTCGCTGGATTCGAGGGACCTCGCTCGTCGTGCTGAGAGGAGACCCAAGGGACCGGTAATGCAGCTTTTTGGTGCCTGCGGTTGCAGGGGGAAGATTCCGTCGACCCATGGGAGATTTCTTCGGAGCTTCTGGTGCAGAGAGGAGGCAGACTACCCCCACAGCATGCACAAGCAGGAAAACAGTCGAGAAGGCGGCAGGATCAGCGTTACAGAGTTGCAGTAGTCGTCTTTGCTACTATGTTGCAGGTTTGCAGGTTTGCAGGCTTCCAGCGCGGTCAGCAGTCGATTCCTTGGCAGAAGGTGAAGAGAGAGATGCAGAGGAACTCGGATGAGCTCTTGCATTCGTTATCTAAAGTTTCCCCAGAGACAGAGACCCTAAATAGCCAGAAAAGAGGGTTTGGCTACATAGGAGAGAGGATAGGCTACTAACACCTGAAGGAGCCTATCAGAAGGAGTCTCTGACGTCACCTGGTGGCACTGGCCACTCAGAGCAGTCCAGTGTGCCAGCAGCACCTCTGTTTCCAAGATGGCAGAGGTCTGGAGCACACTGGAGGAGCTCTGGACACCTCCCAGGGGAGGTGCAGGTCAGGGGAGTGGTCACTCCCCTTTCCTTTATCCAGTTTCGCGCCAGAGCAGGGGCTAAGGGGTCCCTGAACCGGTGTAGACTGGCTTATGCAGAATTGGGCACATCTGTGCCCAAGAAAGCATTTCCAGAGGCTGGGGGAGGCTACTCCTCCCCTGCCTTCACACCATTTTCCAAAGGGAGAGGGTGTAACACCCTCTCTCAGAGGAAGTCCCTTGTTCTGCCATCCTGGGACAAGCCTGGCTTGACCCCAGGGGGGCAGAAACCTGTCTGAGGGGTTGGCAGCAGCTGCAGTGAAACCCCAGGAAAGGCAGTTTGGCAGTACCAGGGTCTGTGCTACAGACCACTGGGATCATGGAATTGTCCCAATAATGCCAGGATGGCATAGAGGGGGTAATTCCATGGATCTTAGACATGTTACATGGCCATATTCGGAGTTACCATTGTGAAGCTACATATAGGTAGGGACCTATATGTAGTACACGCGTGTAATGGTGTCCCCGCACTCACAAAGTTCAGGGAATTGGCCCTGAACAATGTGGGGGCACCTTGGCTAGTGCCAGGGTGCCCTCACACTAAGTAACTTTGCACCTAACCTTTACCAGGTAAAGGTTAGACATATAGGTGACTTATAAGTTACTTAAGTGCAGTGTAAAATGGCTGTGAAATAACGTGGACGTTATTTCACTCAGGCTGCAGTGGCAGGCCTGTGTAAGAATTGTCAGAGCTCCCTATGGGTGGCAAAAGAAATGCTGCAGCCCATAGGGATCTCCTGGAACCCCAATACCCTGGGTACCTCAGTACCATATACTAGGGAATTATAAGGGTGTTCCAGAAAGCCAATGTAAATTGGTAAAATTGGTCACTAGCCTGTTAGTGACAATTTGAAAGAAATGAGAGAGCATAACCACTGAGGTGCTGGTTAGCAGAGCCTCAGTGAGACAGTTAGGCACTACACAGGATACACAAATTTATGAGCACTGGGGTCCTGACTAGCAGGGTCCCAGTGACACATAACAAACATACTGAAAACATAGGGTTTTCACAATGAGCACTGGGCCCTGGCTAGCAGGATCCCAGTGAGACAGTGAAAACACCCTGACATACACTCACAAACAGGCCCAAAGTGGGGGTAACAAGGCTAGAAAGAGGCTACTTTCTCACAGTAGGGGATGCTTGCATTCTACTCATTTCGTTTGTAGAGCGCCGTATGTGGTGTTGCTGATTTCTCCAAACCAGACAACCATTATGGAATGCCGTAGTCTATAGTGTATCATTGTTCTACCATTCCATAATGGGCAGTGTGTTTGTTCTGAACGTGGCGGCCATGTTTGAACTTAAAAAAACAATAGCCTGTACAATATGCTTCAAGCACACCCACTGCTACGTTTTGTGACTGCTATTACAAGCATTGTACTGACTTGTGTAGCGGCAGGATGTTTCCTTTTTCCTATTTGTGTTCTTTTCATGGATCTTGTTTATGATGTTGAACTTGTTTTACTGTGGTTGTGCCAGATAGTGAATGCAGGAATCAGTCAGCGGATGGATGCATGAATGCAAAGATAAGTTACCATGTATGTATGCGAATTTAATGAATACCTAATCGCATCAATGACACTAAAGCCACTTTAATTTATATGCCAAATTTATTGGCATTGCCAGTGCTTGTTGGTGAGTTATACTTGTAGATTATAGTTTGATTGTTGTAAGTCTCTTAGTTTAGGCAGGTACATTGGCAAAAATGCGCTCTTAGACAGTCCTACTTGAATGTGTGTCTGCACAATACCTGTTGGCATTGCCTGCTTGTTAATTAATTCTTCAAATGTCAGACCACTTGTATACTTAATTGTTCGATACTTCCAGTGCTGCTAGTCAACTGCCCCGTGCGTAATTTGACACTGCACCTCATCATGCGTTTATATTTAAAATGCCGCTGTCAGCAAGCCACGAGATGCACCTTGGCCTCTCACCTCACCTTTTGTTTTCCCAGGACTTTGAAGAGTGTGCTTGTAGCCTCGTTTCCACTGAGTCATGCTACTACGTAAGCTCTCCCCTTTTTCAGCCCATCAAATACCTGACCTTCTCGCCCTACCGGAATGTTCTTCGCAGACGTCGAAGAGCCCTTGAGCTAGTAGCGCGTCCTCGTACGGGTGGAGTGAGCAGTAGGAACAAGTACTGCCAGCGTGAGTCCGTTGCAGGTGCTTCATCGAACAGATAACCAGAACAATCTGACTTTTGAAAATAGAATAAAGGAATAGAATTATTCTCAAGCCAACAGTGTCTTTTTTTGGTGTGGGGGATGAGTAAATAGCCGAACTTGTACAAATGTGTCTTTCTTTTGTTAAAGGTTGTTCGGTGCATTCTATTGTTGTTTTTTTGCCACCAGTTTTCTTGAAAAGGGCGAGGGCTTTCAAAGAAGCACTGTCAGTATGACATAGGGAGGTGTGCTCACCAGAGGAAAGCCTACTTAATGTTAAATAGCACAACTCCTGTGTAACCCAAAACCTTGAAGGGCCCATCTAGTGAATGTCGACACGATAGGTTTTACAACCCAGCCAAACCAGGCGTACGTAAACAAAAGAACATTCCACAACTCCGGCAGACAGATAAGAAAAGGCCTTCTTGCCAGGGGGTCTCCTTCCCTAAAGACATGCAAATGTGGGCAACTGGTAAATCTGCAAATACAAAGGGGCTTGAAAACCTGCATTGACTTTAATAAAAGGAGTCACTTGAAGTTTTCTGGTGGCAAAGATATTTCTTTCAGAGAGGTATTGTAATGGTGTTCCAAGGTGAACTGTGGAGTGTGTGGTTTTAATGGAGTGTTATACATTTTTTTTATCACTAGGTATAAACTGTATATTATTCGAATCGGTATTTGAGAAGCGCTTTTTTTTATTTAACCGAAATATATTTGCGCATTTTGTAGCAGCCTTTATTATGATGTAATTGTTTTTTTCACAGTTCTTTCAGGTACCTCGGTACCTCATAGTACTAACAAACATTGGCAAAGCCAATAGGTCTCATCTACGAAAGAGTTATTGGCTTTGCTAATGTGTTTTAGCCATTAGCCATGTTATACACCAGAGTAGCTGCTGTTCAGCATGGCTTAAAGCTAGTGGCATAGTGGTGTGGAGTCGAGTAGCATAGGAGCAGTGGCGTAGAGCCCAGTGGTGCAAAGTACAGTGCAGTGGGGTACAGTGCAGTTGTTTAGAGTGCGTTAGCGTAGAGTGCAGTGGTATAGAGTGAAGTGGCATGGGACAGAGTAGAGTGGCATAGAGTGCAGTGGAGTAGAGTGGCATACAATAGAGTAGCAGAGAGAGCAGTAGTGTAGAGTGGTGCAGTGGCATAGATTCCAGAGTACACTCACGTTGCAGGGAATGCAGTGGTGTAGTGTAGAGTGGTGCAGCGTAGGGCAAAGTGCTGTAGAGTGGAGTGGTACATAGAGTGGAGTGGTACATAGAGTGGAGTGGTACATAGAGTGGAGTGGTACATAGAGTGGAGTGGTACATAGAGTGGAGTGGTACATAGTACATTGGTTTATAGTACGGTGGTGGAGAGTGCAACACTGCAGAGTAGAGTGTCTGCAGTGATGTAGAGTGGCACAGAGCAGTGGCGCAGAGTGCAGTGGCATAGAGTGGCGTGGGGTAGAGTTACATAGAGTGGAGTAGAGTGGCATACAATAGAGTAGCAGAGAGTGCAGTAATGCAGAGTGGTGCAGTGTCATAGAGTGCAGAGTAGACTCATGTGGTGCAGAGTGGAGTATTGTAGAGTGGTGTAGAGTAGAGTATAGTGCCTAGAGTGCAGTTGCATAGAGTAGAGTGGTGTAGAGTGCAGAGTAGAGTGTCAGTGCAGTGGTGTAGAGTGGTACAGAGAACAGTGACATAGAGTACAGTGGTGTAGAGTAAAGGGCAGTGCAGTTGTTTAGAGTGCACTGGTCTAGAGTGGCATTGGGCAGAGTAGAGTGGCATAGAATGCAGTGGAATAGAGTATATTGGTGCAAAATGCAGTAGTACAGAGCAGAGTGGTGTAGAGTATAGTGGCGGCCAGAGCAGTGTTGCAGAGTGTCAGCTTGCAGTGGCGTAGAGTGCATTGAACTAGAGTGCAGTGGTCAGAGTGGTATAGAGTACAGTGGCTTAGAATAGATTGTTTCAGAGTAGAGTGCAGTTGCATAGAGTGGAGAGGTGCAGGGTAGAGTGCAGTGGCATAGAATGCAGTGGCACAGTGCAGTGGCATAAAGTAGATTATTTCACAGTAGAGTGAGGTGGCTTAGAGTGGAGAAGTGCAGGTTAGAGTGGAGTTGCATAAAGTGGCATAGAGTGTGATGGCATAGAGTAAAGTAGTGTAGAGTGCCGTGGCATAGAGTGCAGAGTAGATTAGAATGATGTACAGTGCATTGATGTAGAGTGCAGGGGCATAGAGTTGAGTGTTACAGAGTAAAGTGCATTAGCATAGAGTGTATTAGGTTCGAGTGCAGTGGTGTACAGTGCAGCGTTGCAGAGTGGCAGAGAGTAGAGTTGTGCGGATTAGATTGGTGTTGCCTAGACTGGATTGGTATGGCGTGCAGACGAGCAGAGCGCAGTGGTGTAGAGAGGCGCAAAGTGCGGTGGTGTTAGAGTAGTATAGAGTAGAGTAGAGAGGCATAGTGTGAAGGCATAGTGTGAAGTAGCATAGAGAGCAGTGGCATAATGTGGAGTGGTTCCGAATGGAGAAGAGAACAGTGGCATGGAGCGGCGTAAAGTGGAGTGATACAGAGTAGGGTGCAGTGGAGTGGAGTGGAGTGGAGTGGAGTGGAGTGGAGTGGAGTGGAGCATGGAGTGGAGTGGAGCATGGAGTGGAGTGGAGCATGGAGTGGAGTGGAGCATGGAGTGGAGTGGAGCATGGAGTGGAGTGGAGTGGAGTGGAGTGGAGCATGGTGTGGTAACACACTGCCATTACAGACAACACATTTTTGATTGAAATGACCATTACATTTGCACAGATATACAGTTTTTCAAATCAAACTCTATTGTGCACAGGCGATGTGTGGAAATTGCATCACCTAATGCAATGATTTGTTTTAATCATGTAAAGGTATTTGTTTCCATCACAGTTCAGAATTAACAAAAATGTGCTTGATTTGTACTTCTAATTCTGATATATTCTGAAGTCTATTTAAATGTTGTCATGTGATAGAAAAAACTCTTTCCTAACACCAGTATCTAGCAAGATTGTTGCATAAATCCTCTCACTTTGAAGTCAGAGAAAGGAAAGTAAACACTGAGTTCCCACCGAAGACAGAGCCTGACATTTGACTTTGTTCTTTGAATGCACAGCAAATATGATAAGATAAGAACAAGATTTACAGGCCTGTTTACAGAAAGGAAGCACTCGGCAGGATACTGTAAATAAGGTTTTGGCAAGGGAAGGGACGAATTCAAGCTGCATAGCCTAAAACAAATAAAGCCAGCAAATTGAAAGCAACAAATTGTGAGTTACAAACCACAAGGCCAATGGCAAGCAACGGACAGAATGCATTCTCAAGGAAGCACTATGAATTTACTTAAAGTGACAGCTGTGGGATACTTTGTGGGGAAAGTACAGTGTTTTAATCCATATCTTGCAGAGGTTTGGCTACATCAATCACCCAGGTAGTATGACAAGAAGACCTAGAGTGATTTCCATGTTGCAGGATAGGTCTGTACACCCATTCTATCAGTTTGCCACCATTTCCTATGGTACAGAGCTTCTGGCACACCTCTTGCAGGGTTAGTGCTAGGTAGCAGACATGAAATGGGGCATTTAATGATTATTTAAGGTGGTTGTAAGTAAGGCGTTGACCGGGGTGAAGATGGTAGTCCGCCACAAGGGTTTGGAAATTTAGTAGCTCACTGTTCAGAAACAAAGTCCCCAATTTTAAGACACCTGCAACATGCCACTGATGGAGTTGCTCTGAGCACAGCCATCCTGTGCAAGTGGGAAGGCGTAGCAAAGGTAGTGCAGGAGCATAGGGTTTCTTAGTGTCAGTGAGTTTACAGGTTCTGGCAAGGCAAGAGAAAGCCATGCATGATAACCCCGGATGGTGATACATAGAATGGTCAGTAGGAAACGATGAGCAGCGCATTAAGCCTTCCTTAAAAGTCTTTACTGGTAAACCCCATCTCATGCAGGGAGGTGGGCAGAAAGCCAGTGAGCCACCCATTGGACATCTGCAGCTGAATAAAAGCATTCTAAGTCCAGAAGATCTAATCCACCCGCAGTCACAGTTAGCTTTAGAGTGGAAAGAGCTCCCGATGGCGCCGCAGCGACCAAATCAGATGTATGGCCTGTCTGAAGAAGGAATGAAGGACGAGCAGGGGATGGTTTGCAAAATAATACTATCATTGGGGTAGCACACCATCTTCGCTAGTGCCACATGGCCTCTACAGAAAGCAGAAGAGAAGACCAAAAAGCAAACTGGGCTTCGCTCTGCTGAGATTTTCATCCTGGAAATCAGTGTAAGAATGGTAGCTATTAATTACTAGGTATCAAAAGGTAACTGGTTCCCAGTTCAATCTGAGATCTAATTGTGTATGAAGGCGAAAACAGTGCCATATGTTAACGAAACACTAATTACATTTTAAAATTTGTAAATTTTGTTTGTGCAATTTACATCCCAAATATTGTGAAGATTCTATGTGTACTTGACACTTAGGGATAACCCAGATCTCTAGTTTGGCTTTTGCTGAATTTCAAAACCATATAAAGACATGGACTAAGCGGGCAATTGCCTTGCACAACCTTGCAAGGGGTCTGGCCCCTGCTCATCCTTTACAAGCACGAACAGCGGACCATTGCACCAGTAGAGTTTGCCAAGGTGGATGGGTGTTGATTGTTCAACCACTTGACAGTGCCCCTTCTGTTTCGCTCCTGTGTGCAGACAACTCCCCAGGTACCCAATACCTTCAAATAGTCTTGGTGGACCCATCTTGTCTGATTTTAGGAATTGTCCCACCTTGTTCTTCTCTTATTTATTTATCCAGTTGTTAGCACCAACCCTTTGAATTACTTGCTGTGGATCTCCCATTTGATCTCGATTTCATCCTACTCTTTTATTATCTTTGATTGGTAGTCCGGGCTCCCATTTCTGAGATAAATGTAGAGTCCCAAACATACACTCTAGTGCAGTGAGACTACAGATAAGTTATGGGTACATCACATCCTGTCATTAGGTGTGAGACTGTCATCCACACCATCTGCCCTGCCTCTTAAAAAAAAAAAAAAAAAAAAAATAGGTTGAAAGTCCATGGGCGGTTGGGGTAAGCCAGATGTTTTTGTTCAATTGGTTTAAACTAGCATAATGTTAATTACCTTAATGTTTCCCAGACTGTTTGCCAGGGTTTTTTAAATGTTCAGAAACATAATCAAAATGTTGCTGTTACTTTCTCTTCAGGAATGATCGGGTAGATTTGGGTAGGGGTGATGGCCTTGCCCTGAAGGGCATTAATTTACTACTGAACAAGGACGTAATGTGACACCTGAATGTAGCACACCAGGAGGCAATCACAAAAGGTCCACAGTGAATAATTAGTGCTATGTTAAAAAAGAGTAAATAAATGCACTGACAACATAGTGAGGCATGGCCTCTCTTGCGTGTGTCTGTAAAACTGACGTTTGTTTGTTGAATTTTTGTCCTGAATTTTGACCCTTTGTCCTGAATTTTGACCCTTTGTCCTGAATTTTGACCCTTTGTCCTGAATTTTTTACAGTTCTGTCCAGAATTTGCCTCAATGCCAGGTGGTCACCCTACTGAGCAGGCAGTCAGCAACTTCGAGGGAATGAACTGTCACTTGATACAATCATTCTTTCAGGACAACTAAGGGTCAAGCACTTACCGTAAATGCGAATCCTGCTCAGTTTGGACACACCCATCACGTCTGGGTTCTTAATTGTAGGTAATATAAATTCACTTGTAGATACTAAACCGTTGTTTTTATACTCTTTTAAGGTATAGACCAAGTTTTCTAGCACCGTGAAGCGTTTTAGCTTGCCCTTCCACGGCCATTTTCGATCCGGCATTTCGCAAGAGAAAGCAAATAGTATTTTTACAGAGAGGTTTCTTCTTAAAACAACTACAAGTACACAGTACACTCATAAGAGCGTATTCACTAGAGAGCCAATGAAAGAAAGGTTTATACTTAAATAGTTTTGTAATTAATAGCCTACTTATTTGCACTTGTTCTTATTGCAGAAAAATGAAAGACCGAGTGAGGGATCTGGAATGGTAATGTTGTCTTGCCATTTATATATAACATTCACTTATAAAAACAAAGGGTTCGGGGACGTTATAGATAGGCTCACGTTTTAAACATAAAAAACATAGAAATTCACCTGTTATAGTTACTTGAAATAACTATCAATAACTCATGCCCTAAGGTAACTATAAATAGGTATTAGAGGGTGCCTATGGGTATAAGAGTTAGGTGCGAGAGTATCTGGTTGTGAGAGTGCCTGTCTTGTTGTGAGAGTACGTGTGAGTGTCTCTGTGAGACACTGAGTGGGTCTCTGAGTGAGTGTGTGTGTCTCCGAGTGGCCCTGAGAGTGTGTGTCTATGTGGGTGTGTCAGTAGCTGTGTGAGTGACTTAGCCGCAAAGGCGCCTCACCTTCCTTTTAAAAAAAAGAGTCCACAGCATTGCACAAAATAGCTACCCAAGTGGAGTTCTTCTGCCTCTTTGGGTAAATATCCAGTATATATTCTACACTACAGCTATGTAATGGACCACGAGGAACTGTCACCAATAACCTTGTGTGTGTTTTGGCAACATGGTTGTTTCTGTTGCCTGTTTCTCTTGAAATGTGTGATAACATGAATTCTTCCCTAGAGAAGCCACCGAGACTAAAAAGACTTAAATCTCCACAAAACCAGGGCCCTTCCCCTTATCTATATTAAATAATTGTTTCCTTGTTTTGTGGCGATGGCCTCGTATTCCTTGGCATCAAGAACGCACCATCCAATCTGGCAGGAAATGCACTGGGTGGGGGGGGAACCTTTGGGAAGCTTTCCATTATCCTGGTAAAATGTGGGAAGACCTTTGCGTACTACAAAGGTGGACAGTGAAGGGCCAAGCAGCCAGAGCTTCCAGGTGATTTGCACATTTGCATACTCCTAGCAATTTAAAGGGAGAACCATGGACTTGAAGTGGATGGAGGGAGGCTATGCAGCCCCACCCGGGCCGATTTTGGTCCTGGGGACACCATTCGCTGGGGCCAAGCCATGTCACTTGGGTGCCCTGGGCACGGGGGGGACTGCAGGGGTCCCCTCAAGGCCCCAGCCAGATCCCTGCCTTCTGCGAGAGCCAGCATTGCTCTTGCACACAGGGAGCTGCTAAACATGCAGCTCCCTGTGTGCAAGAGCAGTAGTGTCATCTCTTTCCCTACCCACATCTCTGCAGGCACGGAAAGAGATAAAACCTCTGCTTCCAGCAGGCAAGAGCACTTAGACAGTTGTCGCTCGCTGGAAGCAGTGTTTGCTCTGACCCAGGGGGAGCTGTCAAAGCTTCCACCAAGTCAGAGCAAGCAGCTTTATCCTGCGGATAGGCACCCCAGGACATAGCAGGAGCCGGGCCTGGGGGATGCGGTCCCAAGGCCGTTATTGGCTCCACGAGGGAGTCTGTGTGCCCCCACCCATCCCCCCTCTTTCCAGTGTGTCAGTTTAGCCCGGGGGAGCTGGTGGTTCCCAGGGGTCCAGAATGGACCCACTTGATTATTTTATTTCAGCCCTAGGGAGGTGGCAGTCTCCAAGACTACTGGGGAGGGGTGGGCATGGCCCCCTCTTATAATCAATCCTTTGCCCCAGGAAGGTGGTGGGCCCCTTGTTGCTATGCTGGGCCCCCACATTAATTGCATATTTACCCCGGGGAGTTAGCGGTCCCTAGGGCTGCAGGGGAGGCCGTACGGGACTCACCTGTTAAAATTGCCCCAGAAAGGTGGTGGTCGCCCGCACACTTATTTTACAGTGCCCTGGGGAAGTGGCAGCTTTGAAAAGCCCTAGGAGGGGTGCTCTGTGCACCCCACTTTCTCTTTTCACTTCCAGTGTCAGTAGGACCTGGCAACCCTGGGTGCAAAAATAAAAGAAAAGCAAACATGTTTCCCTTCGTTTTTTTTTTTTTTTTTTTTTAAATCATGGTGAAATTCACAGATCGGCTGTGGTTTTTGCCGTGCTTGAAACAAACAAAAAAAAAATGTTCTGAAGCATTGGGGGAGTCTATGGGGACCACTGCACCAAGGCTAGAGGGGTAGGTTAACAGTACCCTACTCCCTTTATTTAATTATTTTTTTCATTTTGTTTTTGTTTTTTATAGACTCAGTTGAAGCAGAGTCTCAAAATGGCTGGCAACACTTCATGGTTGAAGTGTTGGCAGCCAATCAGAGCTCTGTACGAGATCGGCAGTATTCGCGAAGCCTTCGTGCCTCCAGATATTTATATTTAGTTTTCTTTTAATATCTCAAGAACTTCTGAACAGATTTACACCAAAAACACAAATGGCTCTTTCTGGACCAAAAGCTACCTTTCTGCCAAATTTGGTGTAATTCCGGCCAGCTGTTCGGGCTGTAGTTGTGTCCAAAATCCCTGTGGGAATTATAATGGGAAACACACTGTTTTTGCCCCCCCCCCCCCTTTTTTTTTTTTTTCTCAGCCCCAGTTTGACGGATCACCCTAAAATCAAATACAAGAAAAGGGTTACCAATCTCTGCTGCCTGTGTACATATATGATAGAATACGCATGGACATCAGCACGTTGTTATAAACCCATCATGCATTTAGTTCCAAGTATTATGTGGCCCGAAAACAGAAATGAAAATGCCCGTTGTAAAAATAAATGACCCCTGGAAAGATGTAACTGGAGGGACAAATCTGGTGCAGTAAAACTCATGTGGACATGTACATACTTCCCTGTTGCCTAAAAAAACATAATCGGAAACAGGGATTTGGAATTCCTGTAGCCCGATGCCCAACACATATTGTTTGGGGTCAAGGAAAAAAAGCTTTCAGGTCTATTTAAGTAGGCCCATTCCCCTGCAGGACAAATTCTTTGGCTGCCAATTTAAAGTACCACATTATGGAGCAGGGAAGGGAACTGTCTGTAGTTGAAGTAATAGTTCTGTCCATTTTAATGTTGCTCAAACTTGTATTTATGGTTCATTAATGCAAAGCCTTATATTAGGGTGAGCGCTGCAAATAACTGTTTTAAGCTCGGACTGCACTACTGACAGTGGTTCAAGTAAAAAAAAAAAAAAAGTACACACGTTTGCAAAGTTTTAACATGAGGCTATGTATAATGCTTTCAGACTGCTCTCTGATCAGATGCAAATATTTGCAGAAGCTTGAAAGCAAGATTGATGATTCTTTGCTGTCAAAAGAAAATGTTCACAAAAAAGAAATGCAACTAGGGAAAAAAAATTGTTTAGCTAAACTGCTGTGAAATTTTAGGTACCATTTCTTTGAAGTATCATTTAGTAAAATGCGTTTATGTATGCAACTATTTCCCAAAAATTTTCATAATGGAAAGTTAGTGTAACCAGGTTCATAAGATTAAAGGAAACATGAAAATAAACAAACATTGGCAAAGCAAATAGGTCCAATATTAGTGGTCAGCCTTTTGATTCCCCCCCCCCCAAGTGGGTGACTTTTGTAAAACGTTATCGTTGTGGGAGCTGCTGGGCTCTCACTATTGTAACAGACGTTGGCAAAAATGTTCTGGCCTCGAAAAACACCCATTGCCACAACGGTTCCTGGCATTTAACAAAACTATTTTGTGTGCCAATATGCTTCTTGTGAAAAAGCATATTACGATCATTCACAGTGAAGTCAGCGGATGGATGGATGGATAGAGAGAATTTTAATAAAAATGTAATGTTTTGGTTAGCGTCAGACCTAACTAAGCCTTCATCTCACAAAAGGGCACTCATGGTATAAGTCTTTGTATTAGTTCAGATTTATATATTTTGTGAATTCATAACAATTTACAGGAGTAGACCAGGAAACGATACTCCTTCAAAATATTTGTGAATTGTGTTTTAGCACAAGCAATTATGCAATGTGTAGATTTGCTCATACGAAAATCTGTTGAGCGTTTACAATTTCACTTTCCCTCCAACCACTTTTTTCCAAACCCTGGAAGTAGTTTTACGTCTGACCTTTATCTGGAGTAAATTTCCAAACTTTCTCAGTATGGGAAAAGATCAGAGAGGAGTTGGAGAAAACTCTAAAAACATCCCTAGTTAGTAGGTTTGAATAGACTCAAAAGGGCATTCCAACCCTCGAACTATGGCTTACCGCTACCTCCTTCCCCAGTATGTAGGTCTGCAGAAAGATGGCAGAATAAGGAAATTGCTAGTATTCATGCCTTTGTATAATCAGAGATAGCTGCTGTGATTTGTTGCCGCACTACATGGCATCAATGGGACAAGTAGTTTTTTTTTTTTTTAACAGGACAAGTAGATTTATGAAGTAGCCTACCTGATCGACACACAGATATTTTATTATATTCTACACCCCTGAGATATTATTTCAAATAGTGGGTTACCAACTGATCAGATTCACAAGAATGTATTGTGCTAATGTCAAATGCATCTATTGTTTGAGTCAGGGGAGTTTTGGGAGGGATAGGCTTAAACTGAATAAAGATAGATTGTATGTAACCCTTTAAGCTCTATGCTGTATCAAAAATCAGAATACTAAACAGTTTGTGTGAGGGATATATATGTTTAAATAATTGGTCAAGAAGCGTTTTGGCTGTGACTGTTAATGGAAAAATCTGTATTGGTAAATTGACCTAATCTAATGATCATGCCCAATATCCTTTTTTAGATTTTCAAAAATGTTGTATCTGCTCTTGTATGTTGAAAAATGAATTAAAGTTTTCCAGCCTTGAATGGACAACCGACTAATCTGGTGCCTCTCTGCTACACCCTTTTAAAAGCACCCTTTTGTTGATTTTATCAAGTACCCCCTCATCAAGCTGGGAATCTGGATCATACAGAACCAGAATGAGACAACAGCTTATTTGCACCCACTTTAAAGATGCTAATCTGGCTTTAGAAAGGGTATTTTCTCTCCGTTGGATCTAGTGGTTCCACTTCAGGGTTAAAATGCATTGGCAAAGCTAATAGTCTAATCTATACTAGGGCTATTGGCTTTGGCAATGTGTTAAGCTGTGTTGTACACCAGTGTGGCTGCTGTTTAGCATGGCTGAAAGGGAGTAGAATATGGTAGAATGGGGTAGATTGGATTGAGGGAGGAGTTTATAGTAGAGTGGAATGGAGTGGTGATACATTAGGATTGCTTAGAGTGGGGTAGTGGAATAGATTGGGATGGGGTGGATTTGGGTAGATTGGAGTGGGATAGATTGCTGTTGGGTGTGGGCGAGTGGGGTAGTTTGGAATGAAGTGGAATGGAATGGAGTGGATTGGAGTGAGGTGGGATGGAGTAGGGTGAATTGTGGAGGGTGGATTGGGAAGGGCTAGATTGGAGTGGAGAAAATTGGAGTAAACAAGTGAGGGAGTGGGTAGATTGGATTGGAGTGGAGTTGGGTATAGTGGTGCAGGGTAGTTTGAGTTGAGGTAGCTTGGAGTTGAGATGGATAGAGAGGTGTGGGGTAGTTTGTAGTGGAAAGGAGTAGATTGGAGTGGAGTGAGGGTAGATTGGTGTGGGGCAGATTGGAGTGGGATGATGTAGGTTGGAGTGGAGTAAATTCGGGTGGGGTGGGATGGATTGGGTGGATTAGGTTTGGGCAAATTGGAGTGAGGTGGATTGGAGTGGATTCAAGTAGATTGGAACAATGTAGATTTGTGTGTAGTTGGGTAGAGTGTGGGGTAGGTTGGTTGAGGTTGATTGGAGTAGGGTAGTTTGGGTAGAGTTGGGTAAGGTAGATTGAAGTGGGGTGAGTTCGGTAGAGTGGGTTATAGTGGACTGGATTGGGGTATATTTGGGTGGCATGTGATCGACTGGAGGTAAGTGGGGTAGTGTGTGTAGAGTGCAATGGAATGTGGCAGATTGGGGTAGACTGAAGTGGAGCTGGATGGAGTGGAACAGATGTAGGATGGAGTGGATTTGGATAGAGATGATGGAGTAAATTGGTGTGGAGCTAGATAGAGTGGTTTGGGGGTAGAGTGGAACTGGATAGGATGGAGTGAGGCTGGATAGAGTGAAGTGGGGGTAGATTAGAGTGGTGCTGGACAAAGTATAGTGGGTTTAGATTGGAGTGGAACTAAACAGTGGTGTGGAGTAGATTTGAGTGAGTTAGATATGGAGGTGTGGTGTAGTTTGGGATGGAATGGAGTAGATTGGTGTGAGGTAGTTTGGGGTGTATTGGGGTGGGTTAGGCTGGACTTAAGGGGGGGGGGGGTAGGTTTGAGTGGCATGTAGTTGACCGGAGTCACTTGGAGTGGGGTAGATTGTGTGGAGTGTAATGGAGTGCAGTATATTGGGGTGAAGTGGTGTAGGGAGGAGTGGATTAGAGTGGGGGTAGATTGCAGTGGGATGGAGTGGTGAAGTGGGGTGGAGTGGGGTAGATTATAATAGATTGGTGTAGAGTGGGGTAGAATGAGGTGTAGTAGATTGGGGTAGATTTTAGCAAAGTGGGGTGGCATAAATGTAGGTACATTGGGGTGGAGTGGGATACATTGGAGTGGAGTGTCATATTGTGGAGTCAAGTGGTGTGCCTGGTTGCAGAGTTCCTCAGTGTGGAGGGGTGTGGAGAGTTGTACAATGGAGTGGCGTAGCATTGAGTGGAAGGGTGTAGAGTGGCATATTGTGGAGTATGCACAGTGTGGTAGTGAACTGCCATTACACTCAACACATTTTCTACCATTACACACAAAACATTTTCAATTTAAATGACCATTACATTGGCACTGAAATACTCTTTAATTGCACAAAAACGATGATGTGTGCAAATGTTATCATTTAGTGTTCTGATGTGTTTTGATTGTATTCAAATATTTGTTTCCACCATACATCAGAATTACAGAAGAAATGTGCTTAATGTGTGCTAGTTTTGATATACATCCTAAATCTTCTCCACTTTTATTGGTACTCGGCAGGATTGTCACATACATTCTTTCACTTTGAAGTTGGAGAAAGAAAAATAAACTCCAGTGTGCCTGAAAGAGAGACTGTGACATTTGACTTATTTTTGAATTCACAGCAAATGTGACAAGATAAGAACAGGATTTAAAGGCCTGTTTCCAGAAAGTGAGTTAGTGGAAAGAAATGCTGTAAACAATGTTAGGACAACTGGAGGGACAAACTCAAGCTGGACACCTAAGTCAATCAAAAGCCAGCAAATAGCAAAAAATGTGAGTTACAAACCACAAAGCAAGTGGTAAGGAGTGGGTGGAATGCATTTCTAAGTCGGCTTTCTCAATGTCCCTAAGATGTCTTAGCAAACTAAGCAGCTGCACCGTTTGGTAGGTGAAAACAGCTAATCTTTGATTTGTTCACCTCTTTTAGTTTGTGGGACATTGTAGAATAAATTAGATGCTCAGACATGAAAAACAAATATATGTATTTGACTGCAACAAATTTTTTTTTTTTTTTTTGTTTGTTAGGGTTGTGACCCAGCCCGTGATATGGAGGGCAGTTGGTCAAGACCTGGAGGTGTTAATGGATTGACAATGAAATCGCAGCTCCAAGTCACAAGTGAGTGGTCCTAAAGTCTAAGCCAAGAGTATTCTTGTCAAGGTTATGTTCTCCTAGTCACATGAAAAAGTATGGCAAAATAAACCATGTAAAAAAGTTACCCAGAAATACAGACGTTGAGGTCCATCTCGGGATGTAGACTTGTTTTTTCAGCCTAACAAGACCCGCAGGGATTATGTATGCTTTATGAATGCGGTCATTAAAACTGCCTGCCCTTGCTATTTATTTTAAAACTAGGGAAAATTAAACTAGTAATTTGTCTTGTTTTCTGTATTCTGTAAGAAATGTACCTTAATTCCCAAATATCAAGGAAGCGCAGGTTTAATTGCAAACTTCAACTTAATTGACCATTAAAAGCTTTTCTGGTTGCTCAAGAGTTTGTAAAACAGGACATTAATTTCTAGGCCTTGATTTTTCCATTATGTAACTGAATTCACGTTGAAAATGACGTTGGGAAAATACATTTCGCATTTGCCTGCTTGTCTAAATTCCAAATTTCCGCCCTTGTCATTTAGAATGGGCCATGGAACCGACCCCGTACCTTATAAAAGATAGGTTTGAAATCAGGAAGGGCAGACTTAGCCTTTCATTTTTTCAACTTCTGAAAGACCAAAGTTGTTGAGTTCCTAATTTGTAAACCATTGAGAAGTTCATTTTAAGTGGGCACAATTTAAATGACAAATTGCATTACATTCATTATCATGAACTGGGGAAACCTAATAAACTGTTAAAATTAAGTTAGGACAAATGAAGGTTTTGGCTCTTTCACTTCGTTGCTGTCATTGTAATATAGTCTGATCGAGCAAAAACAATTCACCTTTTGGGCAGGTGGCTTGGCATTAATAACTGCATATTTGTTTACATTTTTATTTATATTAGGTATTTTTTTATTATAGAAACTTAACTCTGTGGTGCGTAACATTTGAGTGCTTTGGAGACAATATGTATAGCAGCAGAAGCATCTAAATCATGTGGTGTTGTATGTAAGGCAGAATGATATGTAGGGTGCAATGGAAACACATTCAAAGAAGCGAAGTTATGATAGTGATGCACAGGGGAATCATTTATTGGGATAATATTAGTCCGCACACTGTAGGGTCCTCCCCAGCCCTAGAAAAATGCTAATGAACACACCACACACTGAGATCTAGATTAGACAACTTTATTCCTCAGCATACAATCGTACACTATTGCTGATTACGTCCTAACAGTTAATAACCACATCTTAACACTTCAGAGCAAGTAACGTGATCTCTTGGTTAAGTCTGCGCAGAACCTCAAGGGTCCTAGGCCACATAGTCTCACGACACTACATCTCCCTCCTTTTTAAATAAAAATTACAAACAGTTATGTCATATCGCTTCATTAAGTCGTAGAGCTGCTCTCAGTTCTCTACCAGATCGAGTGGTATGAAGTAGGCGAAATGCACTCTAGTTGAGCACTGATGGCACAGGTTCTGATGCTTTATCTAGACTCTCAGGCCGGATTGAGCTGATGAACATTGAGATAGGTGCCTAAAATGTAAGAAGTCCCGTGTGATGGTCTTTCTGGGATGTTGTGCTGTCACCATGTGTCCTTGACATGTCACCACCCTCAGAGGATTTCTTGTATCTGAACAAACTAAAATGAGTCAAAAAACTAGTGATGCACCTGCAATTCTCTCTGAGCTCGAGTTGGTGCTATACCTTGTTCAGGTCTAGATGGGAGAAAACTTTGGCGCCGTTCAGTTGCACGATCATGTCTGCTGTATGTGGACCGTCTTTCTCTCTCTATTGCCTTGCTGGCCTAGCACATATCAACACAAATGTACACAACACTTCCACTGTCCTTTTTCGGTACTACCATTAAGGGTGAAACCCATGGCATAGGTCCGGTAGAGTGGTCAATGATGTCATACTTCAACAACGTTTACAGTTCTTTCTCAGCAGTATCATGCAAGTGAAAGCCAATTCTGTGGTGCCACTGGACAACAGGGCGAATGTTCTTGTTAATGTGAAGCCACACTTTCATGGTCTTGTGTCTTTCTAGGCTATTAGACAATGACTTAAACAGAATCACAATTTCAGACTGAGAATGTAGGTTGTAATGGAATGATCAGTCCCATGTCAGCATCAGTGGCAAAACTGTGTAAACATGCACTAGACAAAGTTCCTTGAAGAATATGACTTGGCACTTGCATGGAACTACTTTGTATTGCGTTGTCACTGTGAATGACGCATGACTTTACAAAGGTTTAGTAGCAGCCCACGTGTATACCTTCATGTTTGAAGGGGTTGAGGTGTGGCAGAGGAGACATGTTGTTGAACATCTGGACTGGCATAATGTTAATTGATGCACTACTGTCTGTTTTGAAGGGTTATAGGGCAACAGTTGACTTTTATTGTAATCTTAGGGCAGTGTCCAAACGAACTTGGTTGTTTCGTTGATGACGTATCTTTGTTTTTTGCTCTTCCTTGCATGCAGCCAAGCCAACATGCACCTGCCATCCTTTGGTCGACGTCATCATTGCACATCCATCTTTTTCACTGGTGCTTGACAATGACGTTGAAGAGCCTTGCAAGACGAGCTTCATGATGATCGACTTTGTCTGGTTTCTTTTTGTCGTAACTGCTGTTACTTTTTGATCTTAAGGGCATGACGAGAATGCTTTTGGAACTTACTGGAATTTATTTTCTCTTCTCCCTGCAACATTATTGGTTTCTCTTTCGCTTTGTGAATTATTATGAAGTGGTTTTCTTTTTAGCAACCTTTGTACCTCTGCCCTATGGCTGGACATTTACCTGCATAGAAATATGAAAACCTCCTTTGGAAACGCAACTTTTCTTCTTTGAAGACATCAGCTTGCGTGCATCCGCCTGGTACTTGCTTTTCATGACCAAGGCTGATTAATATTTCACTGTTCTGGCTTCATATCAGCTGCTTGTCGGTCTGCTCTTTTATCGGCTCTTGCAGCCATTAGTATTTTTCCTAAACTGAGCGTCTCTCAATATGCGTATTCTGAAGGAGTCTGACAGCCACTGACTCTTAAGGCGTATGGCTTCTTCATCATTAAATTGACTAAACTTAGTGTTTGAGCATATCAAGTCCTTCAACAAACTCGTCCATCATTTCACCAGCTTGCTGTCTCGCTTGATTCAAAATGTACCTTTGATAGTCGACTTTCGGCGTCAGATTGAACTTGGTATTGAATGCTTCATTGATATGATGGTACAATATTGCCTCAGTCTGCGTGATTTTCTTCAATACTTCTTTGCCTCCATCTTCGATGAGGTTCTTTAAATACTTAATTAATTTTGTATCACCTACTTATTTTAGGGCATCTGTGAAATCATCAAATATCTCGAGCCATGCGGTCCACCTGGCACCAATATTCTGTTTATTGGCAGTGATGAATGGCTGTGATGGTTTCATAAACACAGCTAAATCATACTTTGCGATCTTTTCTACTGATGTTGAGAACATATGCTGTTCAAATGGCTGCTGGTGTTTACCTGGAGGTGTAGCTTCTGCAAGCACTGGCCTTGTGCATACACTTGGCCAGTCATGTTCGATTAGAAGTCATAGACGCCTACTTTTTTGATGGTGGGTAACGGTTCTTTTTCTCGCACTTGATCATTTGTTGTGGTTATTTTTATTTTTTTGCATTGCACTTGGTTGTCATTGTCTTGAGCTTTTCGCCTTGTATCAGTGATGGCTCTGTTTCATGGTGCACTACATTATTTATTCTTTCAGGCTTACCAATGGATTCTGGTGGGCTATTCAAATGCTCTCCTCCACAGGGCCTACCACTTTTTTGAGGGCTGTATATAGGCTGGAGCAGGCTTCGACTCCACTCATGCCAACTTTGTATTGCTTCTTATATAGTTAGGCGCACATGGCACACATTAGCAGTTTGCTGTATCATTTCAAACTCTCAAAGAGAGAAGTCTTGTTTCTTTGGGGCACAGATCCTCCACACGTCCCCAGTTGAAGTGTCCTCCATAGCCCGGGAGTATGTAAAGGAACACGCCACACATGGAGCTCTAGATTAGACGTCTATTCCTCAGCATACGGTCACACACTATCCCTGATTACTTTCTAATGGTTAATAACCACACCTTGCTGCGTGGTCATGGTAACGACCGAGTTGGCCGAGTGCCTGTGACGCTCTGGCGTTCTAAAAACTGCATGGATCGCCCTTAAAACCTCATCTCCCTCTAACTCTGCCATGGGGTGAGCTTCGGAAGAGGGAGGCGTGGATTGTTGATTCTCTGGCTGTCAAACCCATTCACTAACCGTCACCTCACAAAAGGAGAACATGCAGCCCACACTGCCTCAGAGGCCCCCAGGAGCCGCGGGTGAGCCTGAGGCCAAGACTATTCAAGCTTCCAGCCCGCTCTCCCTACCGCCAACCCTTCTACATCGAGCTGAGCAAAGAGCGCCATTGCTGTCCCGGCTCATTTAGCCTATGGAGATGCTGCTGCTGCCGAAAGTTGTTGGTCTCACTCCGACCTGATGCCTATCTCTCTTCAGGCTGTGGTCGCCTATCGCCAGTGGAGCCTAGAACACAGTCTGGTGGGCAGGGTGTGTATCCGACATCCTACTTGGAGTAGGGCGCTCCTTTGGCATTCTGGTGACCCGCACTATTGATTTCCCTGGGCGGCTGCCACTGCAACTTACTTTTGGTCCATGCTGCGGCTGACTCTGTGCGACTCCCTCTCCTTACTATGAACTGGGAAGCTGGGGGAGTACGCTGGGGCCAGAGATCCTTGCAAGTAACGGCTACTTCCCCTGGCCCCCCCCCCTCAAAAATAACTGCTTCTCCTGCTACCGGCCGCTGTATATGTGGCTTCCTGGACCTTCCCATCGATCTTTTGTGTTTCATTTTCAGACGGGGAGGGGTGGGGTTGTTGAGTTCTGCTATGCCCTGCTTTTTTTTAGATAAGGTGTGGGAGACACTAGAGTGAGGGGGATGAGTGATTGTGGTGTTACTTTGTGGGTAACACCTCATCCCACATAACCTCATGGTGCTCCTACTTCAGACTGCCTGGTGGACTGGTTAACTTTGGGAGCCCTTTTTGTGTGATGTTCGCACGTGCTTAATACGCAGTGGGTGAACTTAAATAATATCTATTGCCCCAATAACCCATCCTCCCACGGCGCTGGGTGTGTGGTTCTTTAGAACTGCATGCTTGCTCTGTGGTGGCACCATAGTGACTTCCAGCAGCTGGAGGTGTCCTGCTGTAGTTCATCTGTCCACAGCCCATCTTGTTTGCCTCCGCTGTCTTTAACCCCTCATGATGGGGCGGGGAGATCCAAAACAATACAAATTGCTCTACGAGCAATTCATGAAGCCGACGCATCAGAGCTTGCACCTCAACATTATTGAGCCTTTGGGCGGGGAGGTGGGCTAAGACATCACCAGTGGCACTACCCGTAGCTTGGCTGAACTCAGAGCTGGGTTCTGCTCCATAGATGCATGACCGAATGGGCGAAAGTCTAGACTGCCAGAACACCAGGAAAGACAGCATGGAGGAGCTCATCTCTGACCTGGAGAACATTGCAGCATCCTCGTTGAAGGGTCTGGACAAAACGGAATGTATACTGAAAATGGTGACTATCAAAAATGAAGACCTAGAGGCGAGATCCCGAAATAATATTCGTATTATGGGTATTGCGGGGTCGACCAGTATGGGACATCCAGATGCATTCATAGAACAATTGTTTACAGACCTCATCGACCATAGCAGCTTCTCATCGGTGTTTGCAGTAGAGTGTGTGCACTGCTAGTTTGGTCTGAGACCTCCTCCGGGGCGCTTCCCCACAACTACTCATAGCATGTCTCCTCGATTATAAGGATAGAGACACTGCACTCCGCCTTGCCCGTGAGCGTGGCCCTCTGCTACACCAGAGCTACTCTATCTTGGTATTCCCCAACTTCACTGTTATGGTTCAAGAAGCATGCCGCAAATATATGGATGCTAAAAACTCGCTATGCAAACCTGGCCTTAAATATGCTATGCTTCATCCTGCACGTCTTTTTGTCAAAGTCGATGGGAAGATCCTCATCTTCGACACTCTGGCAGCTCTAACAGATTTCTGCAAACAGCATGTGGCCAGCTCATACTCTTCTAGGTAGAACACACCGGAGCGCGCTCCCTCACCTTCTGCAACTATGCAGTCCTCTCCTGCCAGATGCCAGTTCTGTTCATGACTCTCCCTCTGTACCACTGGGCCCTTTGTGGCCATCCACCTTACTGTTGTCGTCATATGGATCTTTTTTCTTTCTCTAAATATTGAGACTTGGTTTATACGCACCCCCATTGGCTTTGATATGTTTGCAATCCTGTTTCTCTTTTTCAGGTTACATTAAACAGATGGGCCTTGCCGGCAGAGGATTTGCCTCCTCCCCGTGGTGTATACCCACTAGTTGTATGGGGGATTGGTATTTTTCCTTAAAAAAAACTGTACATCAGTATTGCTACTTGGGGTTGTACATATCAACATGTATTGTTGTAAAAGACAGTACAGTATATTCTTGCCAGTCATATTTTGCACATATCTGGTCAGGTGCTCCTCTTTTCTTAACAATACCTCTCAGGGGTGATATTAAGATAAAGGTCTGTCCCCATCCCCTCCCATATCAATATCATAGTATTTTAGCCAGGGACCTAGTATCTTATGGAACGTTTTTGGGCATCCTCTTCTAATTAACTTTATCGGTGGCCATATATAGGTCCTTTCCACCCCTCCATTCCCTGAGGGTGGGTGTCCCAGGAGCACCTCTTCGTTTGGCCACATCTCGTTTTGCCACAGACAAACCTGGGTTACTAAGGAGTAGCTTGCGTCTGGGTATATCTACCTCTGTGTATATCCCCCAACAGGACAAATTTCAAAGTCTATTGACAGACCTTCGCCTAGTATCACATTTAGCTTTTCTGTTATGACTGTCCAGTAAGTACGTATCAGTGGGCAAGATCATAGTGTGTGTAGGAACGACCCATCTTTTTCTCGGCATCTCAGACAGTTAGGGTACTCTGCCGTCCTCATTTTGTGTAGGTGCGCCCTTTCATAGTAGGTCCTATGTAATACCTTAAACTGGGTGAGTCGTAAACGGGATTTGATTGCCACCTCTCAGGAATGCATGAGAGCCATCCCCCAGTCTGTTTTGTCTAGTTCCCTTACTTCACCCTCCCATAATGTTTTCAGTTTCGTTAGGTTATCATGAATGTTGACAATAGTCATATATGTCCATGAGATTGCTTTCTTAGCTATCTCGCCTTGGAGGAGCCTTCCTTCTAGGGGTGCATAAGCCAGGATATCAGCTATTTAGTTAGTCTCTGCCTGCCACATGTTTCAGATGCAAGTATTTAAAATACTCTGTTTTGTGCAAGTGATATTCACGCTGCAAGAAATTGAAGGGGATCAGTGTGCCTTCCTCTCTGAGGTCTCGCAGCTTTGAGATTCCTATGGTATCCCACTTTCCAAAGCTTTTCATGTTCCTGAATTCTTTCCGACGTGTACCCATCCATAAGGGTGTCTCTCTGGTCAGCCTCCAGTCCCGTTTTGTCTGTTTCTCCACCTGTTTCCAGCCGTTAGTTGTCATCTGGGTTGCTGTTAGCAAGTTCTTTGAAACTTTCCCCCGTATAGATAATGCAGATGAGTATGTCTGAAACTGGGTTCTCTTTAATGCTTATGTTGTGTCGTCTCTGGGCATATACCCCCAGTCATTTTATTGATTCCTCTGCAGTGTCCCCAGTGCCACTCTAGGGTGTCCCCAATTCCATAACTGTCTGGACCGCAGTATCTATTCTGGTGAAAATATCCTTTGATGTCTTATGGTAGGTATTCTGGAGGGCATACAGGAGCTTCGGGAGTATGATGATTTTATACATGGCTGCCCTACCTAATAGAGTCTGGGGTAGTGTCCTCCATCTTTCGAATGCCCCCCGAAAACCTACAAGTGCCTTAGTAATATTGCGGTCTAGGCTGGCTTCTCTGTTGGAGATCACATAAACACCCAGGTATTTAAATCCCTGTCTCGTAATTTGCAGTTGTCTGGGGCAGTTTTGATCTGCGAAGTGCCCTCCAGCTGGGTAGAGACGTGTCTTCTACCAATTGATGCAGTAACTTGCATGTGCTCATATCTTTAAAATATCTGGAATATCTTCGGTATTGTCTCAGATGGTCTGGTAACATACAAGAGGATATCTGTATACAACGATATCCATTCATCTCCCAATTCCTCCTCTTTCTCCCGGAAGTCTGATAAGTGTGGATGTGCTTTAATTATGCAAGGTAGGGGTTCCAATACAAGGGCGAAAAGTAGGGGTGACAAAGGACATCCCTGCCTCGTTCCCCTCTCAATGGGGAAGTCAGTGGATAGTTTGCTATTAACTTTGACCCTGGCTACGCGGTTCTTATTTAGGAGAGCCAGCCAAGTGATGAATTTAGGGCCAAACCCAAACTTTACCAAGGGCTGTCTTCGGAAGGCCAGTGTACAGCGTCAAATGCTTTCTCGCTATCAAAGAACATGATTAGGTGCGATTCTTTTCTACATTGTACCACCTCAAGCCAATTTTAGAGTCGGTGAAAGTAGAGTCTGGTTGATCACTTTGGCATGAAGCCAGATTGGTCTAAGTATTAAATTATTAAATTATTAATGACTGGTATGAGCCTACTCACCAGTATAATCGCCGTTATCTTCATATCAGTATTTAACAGAGCTATTAGATGGTAGGAGCTACAGTGTGCCTTGGGTTTATCTGGTTTGTGAATCACTTATCGTAGCAGTGCGAAGGTCTAATAGTAGAATACCCACATCTTTTGCTTCTTTTAGCATTGTAAGTAGGTGTGGGGCCAGGAATCTGACATTGTTTTTGTGAAGTTCAGCTGGTATGCCTTTTGGTTCCGGTGTTTTCACTGTTCTTGACCTGCTTACAGATGCCAGAACCTCTGAGAGCTCTACGAGGATTGGTATTTCTTATATTGATTGTTTTTGTGATTCACCGGATGCTACTTAATCTGGTGTGAGTGGGGTTCTTGAGTTCATTTGTGTTTGTTTTGTACATTGCTCATTGTTTATTTAATGTTTGTTACTTGCTTCCCTGACATGCCACGATCTATCCATATCCCACATTTCCATGCTGACGCATTATATTCAAGACAGGATATTGGAGCTCTCCCTTCCTACTTGAAATAGCCAAGGCATTAATAATCAGCAGAATGGCAAACAGGTTCTTTCATATTTGTCACACCTTGGTGTTAAAATAGCTTTCTTCCAGGAGACCCGTCTTTTCCTCCTACAAACTCCCATGCATATGCATCCACTTGGGGCGCACATCGAGATTTCTCTTGATAAGGCTCTTATTCCAGGGGAGTCTGCATCCTCCTACATAAGCGTCCTTATCTCCCTCTCTACGTCACATGTAGACCCTGAAGGTTATGTTATATTTGCGGGCACATTGGTGGACAAGCTCACATTATTGATAAATGTCTTTGCCGCAAACACTGACACCCCCGATTTCTTTCATTCCATCTATGTCAGGTAGAGGCGGGTCTTGTTGTAATGGGTGGGGAATTTAATATGGTTCTAAACCCTTTGGTTGACTCCACCAGTGTGTGGCTTGGTGTTAAACCATGTGCCTTGGAGGTCCTTCGACATATCACCACAACTTACTCTCTCGTTGACATTTGGCGCATTCGCCATCTCCCCCACCGCTGACTTTACCTTCTACTCTGCTCCCCATGATGTGTGGACAAGACTTGATTATTGCCGCCTGTTTGCAAATGTCTCACTCAGGACGGCACAGGTACGGCAACTACTCTACACAATGTCTGATCATTGCCCAGTACTCCTAGAGTTGCATACCTGCCATGGGGGTGGCTGGGAGCGCTGTTGGAGGTTCCCTGGCGAGGCACTATATGATCAGGTTTTCCACATCAAACTATGAGGCTTGTTGAACATTTCACCTCAGATGCAGGCCTGGTATCAACACCAGCTACCCTCTAGGAAGCTTTCAAAGTGCACATGTATGGTGTATGTAGATCTAAGCATGAAGGCATCTTTTGAGGTATCTGTTCCCAGTTGGCCTGTGTCACATCCTTATTGCATGACATTGATAGGGCGGATTCCCAGTCAGAATATGCCCCTCAGCTACATAGACAGTTGATCTTGATGCCTGAATTCCAACGCTTGGCATACTTGGGGAAACAGGCCACCGCGAGGCGCTACAGGAAGGGGGAACGAACTGGCGGCACACTGGTGTGACTTCCAGGCCCTTACCGCCTTAAAAATTGTCACTGAACTACACCTCACCACTCTGGGGACACTGTTACTGACAACAAAGGGATTCTGTGAATTCCAGCGTTATTACAAACATTTATACACTTCCTGTTCTGTGGATGAGGGTTCAGAGATCTCATCCTATCTTGCAGAAATCACAATGGTGTGGATCACAACGTTGTTTCCTGAATGAACTCCTATCATGCGAGGAGATCTTACAGCCAATTTACATCCTAAATGGGTCCAAAGCTCTGGGCCTCGATGTCCTCACTGGTGCTTATTATAAAGCATATAAGCATCAGGTAGCCCCACATTAATGTCCATGTATACTGAGTCTCGAGCCACAGGCAAGTTACTATCTTCCATACGTGAGGCTTTTCTTACGTGCCTCTTGAAGCCCAGTAAGGACCCTACTTTGAGAACCTCCTATCGCTCCCGCTCCCTTTTTAATTTGGACAACAGGATCTTAGCCAAATTCCTCGCTACCCAGTTATCTCTCCTAATGCAACAGATCATTTCCCATATTCAGTCTGGATTTGTTCCTCATAGATCCACCTCTCTTAATTTACAAACCATATTTGTGGTCCTCAATAAGATCTCACCAGCAAGTCCAGCGGTAGTGGCTCCACTAGATGCTGAGAAGGCATTTGACGCTTTTGGAGTGTTTATTTTAATTTATTTTTTTATTTTTAGGCAACGTTTACAAAACTAGGTGTTCGATGGCATATGTTGCTGCAGATACACGTTTGGCACAGTCCGCTGCCTGGTGTTGGGCTCGGAGTATTACAAGTTGTTTTTCTTCGAAGAAGTCTTTTTTGGTCACGGGACCGAAGGACTCCTCCCTCTTCGGCTCCATTGCGCATGGGCGTCGACTCCATCTTAGATTGTTTTTTTCCGCTGTCTGGTTCGGACGTATTCCTTTTCGCTCCGTGTTTCGGTTCGGAAAGTTAGTCAGAATCTCGGAAGAAAGCGTCGGTATTGTTCCGTTCGGTATCGGGATAGTTAGGTACATCGACACCGATCATCGGAAGACTTTGGGGTAGCTTCGATTCCCCCATCGGAGCCTGGTCGGCCCGACCGCGTGCGACATCGAAGCCGATGGAACGGACCCCGTTCCGTTTCTGCCCAAAATGTCACAGTAAGTATCCTTATACAGATCAGCACTTGGTCTGTAACTTGTGCTTGTCCCCCGAGCACAAGGAGGATACCTGTGAGGCCTGTCGAGCCTTCCGGTCCAGAAAAACACTCCGGGACCGAAGAGCCAGGCGTCTACAAATGGCGTCCACGCCGACAAAACAACGTTTCGACGACGAAGAGGAAACATTCTCGGTTCCGGAATCAGAATCCGGAGACTCCGACGTCGAACAACAGCAACAAACTGTGAGTAAGACGTCGAAAAGTAAAACCATCGACAAACCGAAAGCCCAGGGGATGCCACTGCCAACAGGCCATGGCTCAACCCATAAAACAGGCGACCCGTCGAAGGCGCCGAAAAAGGGCACGCCCATAGCGAAGACACCCGACTCCGGTCGAGGGACCGCCATGGAGCAACCTCGGAGCCGAGAAAGCGGCTCCGAGAGACAAAAACAAGGTACCGGCACCGAAAAACATCGGCACCGAGAATCCATGCCGAAAGGAACAAAAATTCTGTCGGTGCCGAAACCGAAAAAAGATTCTCTCTCGGCGCCGAAAAATACCACACCTTCATCCTACTCAGAGGAACAAGGAATAAGTGGCCAGATGCACAGATTTGGACAAGAGCTCCAAAGTGTAGAATCAGACTACACACAAAAGAGACTGTACATCCAGCAAGACACAGGGAAGATATCAACCCTTCCCCCAATAATGAGGAAAAGAAGGATGAGTCTCCTCAAGGATGACGCACAACCACAAGCCAAAGTGGTTAAAAAAGTCACGCCTCCGCCCTCTCCACTACAACAGGCATCGCCGGCACAAACACCGCCACAAATGCACTCACCAGCGCAAACTACCATAAGTCAAAATAATCAGGATCAAGACGCTTGGGACCTATACGACACCCCAGTGCCGGACAATGATCCAGATTCATACCCCACAAAGCCGTCACCGCCAGAGGACAGTACCTCATACTCACAACTGGTGGCTAGGGCTGCAGAATTCCACAATGTCCAACTGCATTCAGATCCTATAGAGGATGATTTTTTATTTAACACCCTCTCGGCTACACATAGCCAATATCAATGTCTCCCAATGCTACCGGGGATGTTACGGCACGCAAAACAAATTTTTGAAGAGCCCGTAAAATCAAGAGCCATCACCCCAAGGGTGGATAAAAAATACAAACCACCACCCACAGATCCAGTGTTTATTACTTCGCAGTTACCACCTGACTCCGTAGTAGTAGGGGCAGCTCGCAAAAGAGCAAATTCGCATACATCTGGCGACGCCCCACCTCCGGACAAAGAAAGCAGAAAATTTGATGCGGCAGGAAAAAGAGTAGCATCACAGGCAGCCAACCAGTGGCGCATCGCAAATTCTCAAGCGCTGCTGGCCAGATATGACCGCGCTCACTGGGATGAGATGCAACTTCTCGTAGACCATCTTCCCCAAGAATACCAAAAAAGGGCGCAGCAAATAGTTGAAGAGGGACAAACGATCTCAAACAATCAAATCCGCTCTTCACTGGACGCAGCCGATACTGCAGCGAGAACAGTCAACACTGCTGTCACCATAAGGAGACACGCTTGGCTCCGCACTTCAGGCTTCAAACCTGAAATCCAGCAGGCTGTCCTTAATATGCCCTTCAACGAAAAACAACTTTTTGGCCCTGAAGTGGACACAGCCATTGAAAAACTTAAAAAGGACACAGACACGGCCAAGGCCATGGGCGCACTCTACTCCCCGCAGAGCAGAGGCTCTTTTAGAAAAACTCCATTTAGAGGGGGGTTTCGTGGCCAACCCACAGACACCACCAGCCAACAAACAAGAACCACACCATATCAGGGTTCCTTCCAAAGGGGAGGTTTCAGGGGATATAGGGGGGGTCAATTCCCAAGGAGTAGGGGAAGATTCCAGACTCCAAAAACACCTCCACCTAAACAGTGACTTTCAAGTCACGCAACCCCTTCACTCAACACCAGTGGGGGGAAGACTAAGCCAATTCTACCAATCTTGGCAACAGATTACAACAGACAATTGGGTATTAGCAATAATCCAACATGGCTATTGCATAGAATTCCACAAATTCCCACCAAACATCCCTCCCAAAACACGCAAAATGTCACCACAACATTTAGAACTTTTAGGACTAGAAGTTCAAGCACTACTGGAAAAGGATGCAATAGAGTTAGTACCAGTACAACAAAAAAACACAGGAGTTTACTCCCTGTACTTTCTAATTCCAAAAAAAGACAAAACATTAAGACCAATATTAGATCTCAGGACACTAAATACCTACATCATATCGGACCATTTTCACATGGTCACACTACAAGACATCATTCCACTGCTCAAACAGCAAGATTACATGACCACATTAGACCTAAAGGATGCGTACTTTCATATACCAATACACCCTTCTCACAGAAAGTACCTACGGTTCGTATTCAAAGGAATACATTACCAATTCAAAGTGTTGCCATTCGGAATAACAACTGCACCAAGAGTGTTCACAAAATGTCTAGCAGTAGTAGCAGCACACATCAGGAGACAACAGATACATGTGTTCCCTTACCTAGACGATTGGCTAATCAAGACCAACACAGTAAAAAAATGCGCAAACGACACCACATGTGTCATACAAACCCTTCACAAACTGGGGTTTTCCATCAACTATACAAAATCACACCTAGAACCGTGTCAGACACAACAATATCTAGGAGCAACCATCAACACATCAAAAGGAATTGCCACTCCAAGTCCACAAAGAGTGCAGGCATTCCACAAAGTAATAAGTGCTATGTTTCCAAACCAAAAGATACAAGCAAAATTTGTGCTAAAACTTCTAGGCATGATGTCATCATGCATAGCCATTGTCCCAAACGCAAGACTACACATGCGACCCTTACAACAGTGTCTAGCATCACAATGGTCACAGGCACAGGGTCAACTTCAAGATCTGGTGTTGGTAGACCGCCAAACATACCTCTCGCTTCTATGGTGGAACAGCAAAAATTTAAACAAAGGGCGGACATTTCAGGACCCAGTGCCTCAATACGTTATAACAACAGATGCTTCCATGACAGGGTGGGGAGCACACCTCAATCACCACAGCATTCAAGGACAATGGGATATACACCAAAAAAAAATTCATATCAATTACCTAGAACTGTTAGCAGTATTTCTAGCGTTGAAAGCCTTCCAACCCATAATAACACACAAATACATTCTTGTCAAAACAGACAACATGACAACAATTTATTATTTAAACAAACAAGGAGGAACACACTCAACACAATTGTGCCTCCTAACACAAAAAATTTGGCAGTGGGCGATTCACAACAACATTCGCCTAATAGCACAATTTATTCCAGGAATACAAAACCAACTAGCAGACAACCTTTCGCGAGACCACCAACAAGTCCACGAATGGGAAATTCACCCCCAAGTTCTGAACAAGTACTTTCAAATTTGGGGAACACCCCAGATAGATTTGTTCGCAACAAAAGAAAACTCAAAATGCCAAAACTTTGCATCCAGGTACCCACACCGCGAATCACAAGGCAATGCTCTATGGATGAGTTGGTCAGGGATATTTGCATACGCTTTTCCCCCTCTCCCTCTCCTTCCATATCTAGTAAACAAGTTGAGTCAAAACCAACTCAAACTCATACTAATAGCACCCACATGGGCAAGACAACCTTGGTATACAACTCTGCTAGACCTTTCACTAGTACCGCATGTCAAACTACCCAACAGACCAGATCTGTTAACACAACACAAACAACAGATCAGGCATCCAAACCCAGCATCATTGAATCTGGCAATTTGGCTCCTGAAATCCTAGAATTCGGACACTTAGACCTCACACAAGAATGCATGGAGGTCATAAAACAAGCTAGAAAACCTTCCACTAGACACTGCTATGCATCTAAGTGGAAAAGATTTGTTTACTACTGCCATGCCAATCAAATACAACCATTACATGCCTCTTCTAAAGACATAGTTGGATACTTACTACATTTGCAAAAAGCAAATCTCGCTTTTTCATCTATAAAAATACACCTCGCAGCAATATCTGCTTACCTACAAACTACTCATTCATCGTCTCTATTTAGAATACCAGTTATTAAAGCATTCATGGAAGGGCTAAAAAGAATTATACCACCAAGAACACCACCAGTTCCTTCATGGAATCTTAACATCGTCTTAACAAGACTCATGGGTCCACCTTTCGAACCCATGCATTCCTGTGAAATGCAATATCTAACCTGGAAAGTCGCATTTCTCATTGCAATCACATCCCTCAGAAGAGTAAGTGAAATACAGGCATTTACCATACAAGAACCATTTATTCAAATACACAACAATAAAATAGTTCTAAGAACAAATCCAAAATTTCTGCCAAAAGTTATCTCACCATTCCATTTAAATCAAACAGTAGAATTGCCAGTGTTCTTCCCACAACCAAATTCCGTGGCTGAAAGCGCACTACATACATTAGACATCAAAAGAGCACTAATGTACTACATTGACAGAACAAAGCTAATCAGGAAAACAAAACAACTGTTCATAGCTTTTCAAAAACCACACATAGGAAATCCAATCTCTAAACAAGGCATTGCTAGATGGATAGTCAGATGTATTCAAACATGCTATCTTAAAGCCAAAAGAGAATTGCCTATTACACCAAAGGCACACTCAACCAGAAAGAAAGGTGCTACAATGGCCTTTCTAGGAAACATTCCTATGAGCGAAATATGTAAGGCTGCAACCTGGTCTACGCCTCATACGTTTACTAAACACTACTGTGTAGACGTACTAAATGCACAACAAGCTACAGTGGGCCAAGCTGTACTAAGAACATTATTCCAAACTACTTCAACTCCTACAGGCTAAACCACCGCTTTTAGGGGAGGTAACTGCTTTATAGTCTATGCCAAACATGTGTATCTGCAGCAACATATGCCATCGAACTGAAAATGTCACTTACCCAGTGTACATCTGTTCGTGGCATTAGTCGCTGCAGATTCACATGTACCCTCCCACCTCCCCGGGAAGCCTGTAGCCGTTTAGAAGTAGATCATAAATCTTAAACATCTGTACATTTGTAAATAATTATTATAAACTCTTAACGTACATACATATTCACTCCATTGCATGGGCACTATTTATAGCAAACAACTCCATCCTCACCCTCTGCGGGGAAAACAATCTAAGATGGAGTCGACGCCCATGCGCAATGGAGCCGAAGAGGGAGGAGTCCTTCGGTCCCGTGACCAAAAAAGACTTCTTCGAAGAAAAACAACTTGTAATACTCCGAGCCCAACACCAGGCAGCGGACTGTGCCAAACATGTGAATCTGCAGCGACTAATGCCACGAACAGATGTACACTGGGTAAGTGACATTTTCATTCCTCCCTACCTTCATCTCTCTGATTATGCTCCTCTACTCTGACCCGGTGGCTCGCCTGCGAGTAAATGTCTTGCTCACAGATACCTCCCCGATTACCAGGGGTACAAGACCGGGCTGTCCACACTCCCCTTTCATCATCATTACATTGGACTCCTTGGCCTGCCATTTTCAAGAACAACATATGAATCAAGGATTGCAACTCACAAGAGGCCCCCTTTTACTCTCCTTCTATGAGGATGATATATTAATGTTTCTTTGTTATCCTTCAGATAATCCCCCCCCTTAATTAATGAAATTAGCCTCTTTGATAAGCCTCTCGGGCTACGCATTAATTGAGTCAAGTCTGAGGTCTTCCCTCTTACACAAAGGGCCCAAACTGTCAACATTGGCTATCCATTCATGTGAAATGCAGATTCCACAAAATACTTGGGCACACATCTACATAGGGACAAAGACCAGCTACTCCGACCCAACTACGGCCCAGCTGTCGATGAATTTGTGACGCAGATAGAGAGATGGATGGGCTGGGTGAGTAGCAATAATAAAAATGTTCATTCATTCTTGCTTTCTTAACATTCCTATCCCATTGACACAGCAATTCTTTAAGATGCTTTGCAGCCTCTTGCTACAGCTCATCTGGGCTGGATGTAAGCTTCATATCCACTGGGATGCCTTGACCCTCCCTTATAAACGCGGGGGTTGTGGAGTACCGAACTTTCAACTTTACTATCTTGCATCCCTCTGCCACTATTCCTATTGTTGGTTTCATCTGGACGTTAGGTTTCCTCATCTTAAACCTGAGAGGAACCAGCTTGGCGATTTACCCTTCTCCTTTATATTACCAATGGGCATCCCTTTGGATGCTACTGATATACAGACCCTGTCCACTACATGTTGGGCATGGCCAAAACTTCATTGTGTACTGGGAAGTGGGATCCTTTAATCAATTGCCATACGATTAGCGAAAAACCAGTGGCTCCCCCTCACACGTGAAAAGCTTGTCCAACGTACCTTATTGCATCATGACCTACACACTATAGGTGATATGTTCCCTGATAGACATTCATGGCACTTGCAAGATGACACCTGCTTTCGTGATCCCTCCTATGTGGATCTTTTTGTCGTGTGCCGGCTCCATAACACCCTTTTCTCCTCTTTGCCCACATATCCTCTAGCCCCGTATATTTTTCCCCCTTGACACTTGTCATATCAGACACTGATGGAAAGCGACTAATATTGCGCCTTTACAATGCCAGCTTAGCCATTAAGCCCAATGCTGTTAGGCGAGTCTGTGAAGCCTGTGGTCTTAGTTGGATTATCCTTTATCATTAAGGTTTAGTCCTATTGGTGGTCCCGAACAAAACTTATATCTTTCAATCATATGCATAATCTTTTACATTTTAAATTTCTGCACTGCGTCTACATTACACCTGTAGATAATGCATGCTTTGACCCTGCACATCCTTCCCATGACCCAAATGTTAGCCCTTAGACTATACCTTTGCACACTTAACCTGCACATGTCCCCGTGTAAGGAAACACTGGACTACTATTTTTTCAACAATCTCCACCATGGTTGGCACCATGATTGCACCGGATCCCATAGGGGCTCTGTTGCGAAACAACTTCAATATCCCAAAGTCTTACTGTGGATTTATCTCTGCAGCACTCCTTCCTGCTAAACAGGAACTGATGATACACTGGGGCAGTAGACGCAGGCCCAGTGATTCTGCTTGGCTTAAATCCATGGCTCAGTGCGACAACGTGAAGATAACTACAAACTCTTACATTAAGGACCAAATAAATCTGACAGCCTCCTCAAGATTACCTTCTCACTCTGGAATCTGATGACTGAGTCCTGGTACTCCGCAGGCCATACATGTCCACCACTTGCCTGCTGGATCACTGCCAGTCATCCCAGGAACCGCTCCTGCCACACATTCCCTCTGTGATACCCTTATATCTCTGCTGCAGATGTTATTTGTTGTTTTTTTGCCATTTATTTTTGCAATGGTAGTGCCATGCTGATATTACTGTACTTCTGTGCAAAGTGTCCTTGTATGTTTGTGAAATTCTTTGTCATACAAATTCAATAAACAAAGTTGAAAATAAATAACCACACTTTAACACCTCCCAGCAAGTTACGAGATCCCTATGCTGGGTCCACCCAGAACCACTAGGGTCCTAGTGCATCTAGTCTCACAACACTACACACACTACTGATTTTCTTTTGATACACATATGTTTTGAGGCATGAGGTGATAGTGGCTTTCCCACAATTGCACACAGTTATGTCACGCGGTGAACTGGAGGTAAGAATGCAGGTTTTGCTCAAATGTCAGCAACTTGATCACTAGATCTTCTTTACTCTTTTGAATGGGAGCATTAATTTGTTAATACACCCAGAATGTGGCACTCAATGTTACTAAACCATCTTGGGTAAGTATCAACCTCTACTAACGTTTCCAGATAAATCTAATGTGATATTTTTCTCCTCTTAGCAGATTCCATCATGCTATTGGCAAAGCCCGTGTCCTTAAACCTTTAGACCACCTAAAATCCTCCTTTCCTAAAAGTATGTCAGAAGACAGCCCTTCTCAAATGTAACCTCTGCTTTGGAGGCCATGGTCTGAAATTAGAAAAAGAAAACCACACTCGTATAACAATTCCTCTGTCGGAGGCTCTACTAAAAGATTTTGTGTTTGAGCCCCTTGTTTAGGGCTATGACTATGCATTGGCCAAATGTTGTTTATTAGCTTTTGCTACGGTAGTCATAAAGCTGGTTTGAGACATGCTATTCAAACATTTTAAATGTTGTTATACCTTTGATCCGATTAACAATAAATTCAAATCGGTATTTTGCTTTCAGAACCACTAAGTCGCTAATTTTGTAGAGGTGTTAGTTTTCTGCTGGTTCTTTCCAGGGCTCCAAAATCCACCTTACAATATATAATTCTGCAAGCAATTCTGTTAACATTATAAATGCACATTCCTTTAAAGAGTAATAGAATTCACATGAAAGACGTAAGAGAAGGTAATTAGCAATTTGATTTAAAATCATCTCCGTGAATATTCAGGGTAATAAAAAGCAGCTGCCCAGTTGTTCTGAGGTGCAATAAGTTTGTTACTGTTAGAATTGGAGGAGTTTCCGAAAGAGCTTATTACGAAGTCAGAGGAATACTATTTCAGTGTTATTACAAGATAACACGTTGGTCAAGAATCTTTAGAATGAGTCATTATAGTTATTTGCAACAATAATTATAATAGCAGAAACGGCTGGTACATAAACAAAATCTATACAAATTATTAAGAGTAATGTTAAAAAAAAACCAAAAAAAAAAACCTCTTAATTCCTGTCTTAATTGTCAATTAAGATGGCATGGAATGACAGCTTGAGAGACTATTACATGAAAAGAAAGCTATACTCATCAGTGACTAACAGTGTTAGGGTATGTTTTTAAATTTAGAGTTTCCAAAAGCAGAATTCCATATTTCTGGAAAACTATTACCTTGTGACTACTTCTTGTTTTTTGATATATTATTTTTATTTTTTTAAATCAAATATAAGTTTAGTGATACAAAACAGTGCTATATTCCTACATCCAAACAAGTGTCTTTCCTATGAGAGTATTCCCACCACTTATCCTAAATCTTTTGAGACAGTCTCTTGCTTTGTGGACCAGCACCTTGTTTTGGCACAAAAGTCACCCACAGTGTGGGCCGCCCAATAGATCATCTGAGTTTAAAAATTCCTCATTCAGTGATTTAACAGACCCATCCCAACTAATGACCTAATGTAGCGTGGGCCTCTCCACTCTTCCTTGAGCCCCATTGCTTCATCTTGTGGTCCAAACTTATACTCCTATCCATCATCTCCCCCATTATTTGTGCTATTTTTTGCCAGTATTGTTATACTAATGGGAATCCACATATTACTCGAAAATGTGTGTCCCTGGAGATTCTACATCTTGTACACAGAGGATCCTGTGCTTTACCCATCTTCCATAGTTGTGATGGATAATAATAAAATCTGTGGAAGTACTTGAACTGGATAAGTTAGAGCATAGAGGAGACCTGACGCCCATCTTGGTCTCTGTCCAGACATCCTCATTTAAACCTCCAGCATCATTCTCCTATTTAGCTTTTAACTTCACTAGACGATCAGATGTTTAACAATGAATAGTATTTTTTGTATATTCCCTTATTTCCCAGTGCGTCAAAAAGTATCTTATCTTCCAGCTGGTTGAAGTCAGAGAGGTTACCTGTATATTGTGAACTCCTAATTGGACAGCAAAGTAAGCACGTGAGAAAGAAGATGAAAAGCTTCTAAACATGGAAGGCAATTTTGAACTGAAGTTTGGCCCTCATGGGAAGGCAGTCCAGTGTTTTTGAGGCCAGGCTTTTAACTTCCATGACAGATATATTGAAAGAACTACAGTATGCAGGACTGCTTCAAGTGACTGTTTCTTGGGTAATGTATTCCAACTGGTGTGCGAGTGAGTTGGTTAGAAACGGGGACCCCAGAAATTCGTCCTTGCCTACAGTGCATTCTTTTGATATCACAGCCTGTATTTTATAGAATTAAAATCACGATCATATTTATCCATATTTTACCCAGAAAAATGTTCTTTTGAAGCTATCTATACTTTGGTACTGCGTATATTCAATATTTCCTTTATTTTGGTTGTTGCACATAATCATTCAATTACAAAAAGCACATACACACACCCAAAACAAATTGGCCATTTACTTTTTCACCGATATTCTGAGCTGTAAGGGCTAGAACAATTGTTAAAAGACAATGGGTGTTAAGTCTTGTTGTCTAGGGATCCCCCTTGGGCTGAGGCGAGGTTATCTGGGGCGCCTTACAGGCATTGGTGTCTCAGGGGCAAAGTAGGCTTACCCCTCTCACTCTGTGAAGATGCTAGCACAATTCCTTGACAAAGATGTTCTCCTGGTATTTATTCTGGGCAGCTTGGCTAGGCCAATATTTTGGCTTCAGGTGAGTGTCAGTCCTTAGAGCTGTTTTCACTCCGGTCCTTCCAGTCAGCTGGGCCCTGTGTAGATCTTCATGTGAATCTGGTCTCTCCTAGTGGGAGGTGCAGTGTGTGTACTCAGTGGTCTTTCTCCTCTTGTTAGGTCACAGCATCAAGGCTACTCTAGAGGCTTTCCTAGACTTATGTCCAGTCTTGAGGGATATTGGCAATCCAGCAGAGATTCTACTCCTGTTCAGTCTACATTATTCTCTCTTGCATCGGTCTCACAGACCTCTCAATTAAGTCTGTGATATAGTATAAAAGTACTGGCGATGGGGTCCAGTACTACACTCTCATGGCTTACGTGAGATGCCAAAACCAACAAGTGGGTCTTCCTCTTTCACAAGTTAAAAGGGCTCCTCCAGTTCTAGAGAAGCATTCCAGTGTTTTTGCTGTCTAAGTTTAGTGTGATTCTAGCAGTGTCCAGACTGAAACTGGTTCTGAATGGCTCTAATGTAGTAACATCCATCTGTAAGATTTGCTCTTTTTCTGTTGCGAAGGCAGAATGTTACAACACAGGAAATTGGGGATGGACGAGTGTCACGGAAGCTGGGGATACCTACACTTGAGACAAAAGTGGCTGGAGACTTGCCCTTACCAGGTGAAGAGGTTTTGCAAAGGGTGATAGAGAGAGATTACACTTAAGCTGGGATGTCAGTCAGGCCGCATCAGCCCAGCAAAAAGCAAATCACCATTGTATACAGCACATGCATGTGAGGCTCAGTGGATGCCAGCTCTCACCAGTCCATTGGTAAACCACATATTCCCAGATATAAAACAGACTCCCTTCATAAGTGACCCAGTGGGCCTCACAGGTGTGAGTCTATGCTGTAATGCCCTGCAGAGGCAAAGAGAAAAAAGGCCTTTTCTTGGGCCTCACAGCTCTAGATCATGGATGTAAGGATTAGGGAAGGGGATTCTCTTCTCCTGGGACTCAATTTTTTCTAAATGTTTGCATTATTTTTCTATAAATATCACAGTAACAATTTAGTGTGCTAACGGATACATGAAGTTTACAATTGACTGAGCAGCAGTTTTTACAGGGAAGATCTTATAGCTGACATCAACAAATATATGATTGCATTGGTGATCAATTACATGTTCCTACATGTATTTGCCAGGAGAAAACAAAAATAAACAACAATAAAATATAAGATTATAAAGGCAATTACAGAGATATGCAGTTTAAATATCAATAGTACAGTCATTCTAATTAGTGTATGTCAGTATATGAAGTTATTATCGGATAGTTTATTTCTTTAAGAATTACTATCAGTACCTGGGCAATAGTATATCATGAGGATAATAGTTTGACTCAAATACTACATAGGGTATGGTTTTGGAACTGTTGTGGTGTTATGTATTTACATTGCATTAGAGTTATCTGAGCTAGAGGTAGTAGTCAATTCAGAGAGAATGGTGTCCCAGTGAGAAGCTATTGGATATTTGCAGAGGCCTCAGTTGTCTTCTCTATGTAATGCTACGCTTTCTGCCTGTGCCCATGTGAGTAAAGATGCGTACCAAACCTTCAGCGATATTCGTTCTGATGATTTCCATTGTCTTGTTATGAGACAACTGGCTACTATGAAGCCCAATTCCCTTGGGACTCCATAGTGGTAGACTATGGCTGTGAGGACCAAGCCTCTCTCCCCTGGTCCTTGCAGTAATTAACCATGACTGCAAGCCCTAGGACAGTGGGACCTCCACTCATTAGCCTTGCAGCATGTGTCGGGCCGATGCCGTCAGGCCCGTCCGAGGAGGCGACTGGTGCGGACACTGCCGCCTCCAACCCAGAAAGGGATCAGGCGCTCTCCAATCCCTTTGAACTTCCGGGGAGAAGACGGCAGAAAAGACCAGTTCGCGGATCTAGAGAGGGTGTCGTCAAGGAAGAAGAACCAGCTGACGGAGGCGACAATGCGGACGAAACGGGAGAGATGGAGACGGAGGAAGAAAGGCTGCTACTGAAGCAGGCGGTGATAGAGGATTCCCTCGGACGCCAGGAACCAGCGGCCCGTGCATGCGAGGAGACCCCAGACTCAACAGTGGCCCGGGAGGCATTTTTTGTGATCCTTCCAGCCACGCTTCTGGAGAAGCGTGGTCAAGCCAGGTGTGTCTCTAGTAAGGACAGAGGAAGAATACGGGTGGTGGAAGGGGAAAGCCGGGAAAGACAAAAGGGGAAAAGTGTGAGAGGGGAGGAAAACCAAACAGCAACCGAGTGAGAGATGACCAGAGGAAAGGGTCAATACGAAGGCAGAAGAGAACTCGACAGGCAAAAGAGGAGCGAACAAGAAGCAGGAAGAAATAGAGGAGGAGCGAGAGGGAAAAGACAAAGACCTAAAGGAGTAGAGAAGAAGTATAAGCCAAGTAGACAAAGACAAATGTATAAAGAAACATACTTGGAAGGTTCGAAGAGTGAGAGATACAGATAGGTGTACCTAAAATAGGAAAAGGAACGTAGAGCAGAAAGAACTGAACACAGGGAAAAGAATTGCCTGCAAAACAATCAGAAGGTTGAGATAGAAGAAAGGGAAAGAGTAAGGCTGAGAAAGGGAAAGACACTTAGAGACAAGAAAAGCAACTTACTGATACCTTGTCTTGTCTTTCTTCACATGCGTCTCCTGGAGCCCTGTAATAAGGAGAGAGAAGAAAGAGAACTGAAGGCCTGCCGTTATCAGAAGAAACTGGAACAGTAGAGGCTATGTAGCATGTTCACAACTTCACATCAACAAGAAATAATAAAAGACACTTGAACACATATTCATTGCTCATGTGTCATCACTGACGCACCCGGTGACACAGCACTTGACCATGACTGGAAGACTCATGGAATGGAACCATGCTCCCCTGCACCTTGCAGCTCTTTACTATGTCTGCCTGGTCCATCCCCTGGCCCTTGCATCGCTGGGTTATTAGCTGCAAGATTCTCAGAAGGGGGTTCCCCTTCACTGGGACTCACAACTCCAGACCATTGCTTCAAGGTACATGGGAGTGAGCCACCATACCCTCTTGAGCCTTGCTGCCCTGTATCATGGCTGTGAGGCCCAGTGAGAAGGGCCCCCTCCCCTGTGCCTTGCAGCTTTGAATCATGTAGTGAGACCCAGGGTAGAGGACCCTCCCTCCTTCCTCTGCCACTTGCGGCTCTAGTCCATGACTGTGAGAACCAGGGGACCAGGGAAGGGGGTTCCCCTTCCTCAGCCCTCACAGCACTAGGCTGTGGTGGCAAAACTTGGAGGAGTGGGCCCCCACCCACCTGCGGCCACATAGGGCTGTGTCATGGCTAGGAGCATGGGCCTTTGTCAGGGGCCTGGCGGTCAATAGTGCTGTGACAAAAAGCTGTTATGTGCCTAATGCACCAAAAGTCTAGCTATATATTGTATTCTGTAGCCAGTTGACTGGGTTGCAGCATGAAAAGAACCCCCACTCTTGTAAAACGACTGCATAGTAAAATACACCATTATTTGGGTACATTAGCCCTGGTGCTATTGCACCTGCGGTACCTTGGATATAGGCATGAGCCCATGCTATGGGCATAGCAATCATTAGTTTAGTATGTGCAGTGGTTCCAGGCTTCAGAGGTAATAGATTGCCATTGCACCCATTATTTTACTGTGAAGCCACTGGACAATGTAATGGATGTTTTACTTTGCAGTTGGGCCCATGGCACCAGACCTATGCAGCTTACCCTCTTCTGTGGGCCTTGAAGCCATGTTCCAGATCTGTAAGTCCCTCCCTCCCCTGGACCTCCCAGTACTTATCTATGGCTGCAAGGCCAAGGGCATGGCATCCCTCCCCAGGGCCTAGCAATGCTGAGAAATAGCTGCAAAGCCCAGGGAAGGGGGCTGTCGTCCCCTGGGACCTGTAGCCATTACCCATGACTTTGAGGCCCAGTGATGTGGAGCCCATCGAAGGGAGCCACCTCCCCTGGGCCTTGCATTGCTCGACGCAGGGGAAGCGACTCCCTTCCATGGACTTTGTGGCACTGAATGGTGTCTGAGAAGCCCATGTTATACATCCTTCATGGGATGTTTGTATAAATAGTGCAGCTGGTGCTCAGGGATATTAAGGACCCATCATACTTAAATTATGGTTATGATTTACTGACCAGCAAGTGGAAGAGGGGACAATTTACATTGCTTGCATCAGGAACCATGGTGCCATAGCTACACCATTGGCCCCTCTCCCATGGCCCACATAGGTGTGATCTAGGATTTGCGATCCCATCCTCAAAGTTCTCTCCATATGTTATCAGGTAGATGCATTTTAACGGTCTTAAATTGAATTTTAATAAAACCGAGGTGCTTATGATTAGGCAACCCAAGATTACATGATGCTCTTGTTGTCGGCCAGTGGTCTAAGGGTTATCTTCAATTCCTAGTACAACAGTAAAACATCTAGGTGTTCACATTGCTAATACTCTCATGTTATCCCCTTTTAGGGTACATAGCATTGCATTCTCAAACTTTCACGTTTAACTATGTACGTTTGGGCTGAAAATCCCAGAATGCTAATAATTAGTGTTAGAAGAAACCCTAAATAATGCTTTGCATCAATAGGACTCTACTGCCCTTTTCTTTGTTCTCAGCTGTTCTTCATAATCTTTCAAATACAAAGGTCAGGTATCAGAACTCCGATTTATTTCATTGGATCCCACTGTTTAATTTTACATTGACTTCAATGATGCTTCTAACAGAAGTTAAGCTATTTTCATCTGTTTCATTTGCTTTCATATCTTCCTTGCTAAGACTATTCCATGGCAGAATCCTTTTCTTGCACTGGGAATCCATCTTGGAATTGTAGTCCAACCTAGTACCCTTTAAGTGCATCCTGCATGCTTTATCATGTTTTATTAGGGCTTGAGGAAATATGACCACATCACACTAGCCAGGTGAAACTCCACAAGATCCCTTTGCAGTCTGCACCACCTTCAAAACCATCTGCATCATCTACAAAGCCATCATGATTGGCTCCCCTGCCTACTTGGATGAAACACTCACCATCCCCAGTAGCTTTCCACACACCCATAGCTGTGACACTTTCAGATGGGAATCGAAGTGCAAAAAAGAAAAAAAAAAAAAAAGCCTATCTCCATCTATCACTGAGGATTTGGAGCGATGTCTCAAATGTAGGAAACAGTTAAACATTTACCTCTTGAAAGAAAAATACATTATGATGCAGTAACCGTACACAGAGCCTTTCTATAATAATCGTTATATATATATATATATATATATATAAAATATATTGTTTCCATAGACATTGTGTATTTTCCTTTGTTAGTTTCACAAATCTACACAATTTTCCATGAAAAAGCAAATTGGCTTCATCTCCTTCCTGGAAATTTTTCTGGGTGACACATCAGGAGTGGGCCAAGAAAATAGGGAGGTCCTAAAATGCAAAATCCCCATGCTTTTCCCATGGACTTCTTTAGGCGGCACTACAACAAAAATTGCTGAGCAGACTTATACCGAATTTGGCAGGAAGCTACTTGTTTTGGCTTGCAGGTGATGCATTTTGTGATTTGGTGTAAATCCTTTCAGTAGTTTTTGGGAAATTAAGTAAAAACAATATTTGTATATCTGCATGTTTGGGTTCGAGGGACTTTTGCGAGAGTACTTCAAGCCCAGTTTAAAAAAATCAAGCCTTCTCCTTGGCCCACTGAGCTTTTTTCCCCTGTTTGGCCAAATAGCTCCTCACGAAGTCAGACTACCACTTAAGCGAGCTCTCTTATTGGCTGCCAGCAACATGAGAAAAATGTTGCTGGCAGCCATTACAGGACTCTGGTGCATAGTCCCCTGTCCTGAAGTTTAAAAATAAATACAATAATGTAAGGGGGAGCAGGGCAGGGATAACCTTCACCTGCAGTCATTGTGTGGGGGGGCAGGAGAAAGGGGGGGCCCAGAGGACCCATCCCCAGAGCCAAAACAGAGCCCAGAGGACCCATCCCCAGAGCCAAAACAGTTGGTGTTTTTTGCTGCCATATTGCTGGACTACTGCAGGATCGTGTCGCAAAAAAAATGGTCTGTTGCAATTTTTGAAAAAATATACTTGGATGTACAGGCTTTCTTCCTGAGCATATTGTGGACCACAGGGACCCATCCCCCGGGGCAGGGTATATTATTAAAGGGGAGTGGGGCATGTTGCCCCCTATTAAAGCCATTTTGGTCCTTGGGGGCCCTATTCTCTGGGACCTAATATATTAATGGAGGGGAGAAGGCAAGCAACCCCACCCCGCTTTCTAGCCTTTATTTGCCCCAGGGACCCCCATCTCCCAGAACCAGCTCAGTGACTGTGTCCTGGGAAGACCACTCCAAGGGCATAGTTTTTCTGCCTGAACTAGCACAGGCAAGGAAACATCTGTTTGCTTCCGCCTAGCAGGAGCATTTTTTAAATCTCCAGCCGAATGGGAGCAAAACACTGTCTGCTTCCAGGTGGCAGGAGACTTAAAGATGCTCCTGCAGGCTGGGAGCAGGCGGGTGTTCTGTTTAGAGCAGATACTTCCCCGCCTGAACAACGCAACAATAAGTAGCTTCTCCCTCTGGGCAGGAGCAGTCACCTCATGCACCATGGTGGGAGCTGGCGGGGCTGAGGGGCTCCTCTGTGGTCCCAAATTATGGTAAGTGGGTGCCATTGGTGGGAACTATGACACCCTCCTCTGAACCCAAGGAATGGAGATTTGGGCCCTATAAGTCCTCCTTCCCTTTTTAAAATACATGCAGTCCTAGGGGTTGGGGACCCCAGGATCTAAAAGGCTTGAGGAGGGGGGCTGCACAGCCCCCTCAACTCTAAGTGCATTGGACCATCGGGGATGGGGTTCCGGGGGATGCACAGCTGCCTTCCCCTTGTAAAATTCATATGGCCCTGTGGCCTACTGAGGTGCAGGGAGAGGACTGCCCAGTCCTCTCTTCCCGAACCTAATTTGAGCTTGGGGATCCCATAGCCCGGGACTCCATCTAGGAGCAGACTTTGTGTTACCATTTGGTGGGAGATTTGAAAATGCTCCCAACACACAGAAGCAAACATATGTTCCAGGGTTCTCTTGCGCTCTCTCTCTGAGATATATATATATATATATATGGTTAGACCTGTGACTAGCTTTTTCACCCAATGTGACTAATATAGTGTACTTCAAATTAATATAATTTTGAAATATATTTATTTATATTGGTTATTTTAATTTTTATTGTTTTACTGATGTCTGCATCAGGAAAGTTGCTTCTTGCAAAGTTGCTTCAACAATACCAGGAGATTAACAGTCAATTGATATTATTTCCTGGGATGTCAGTTCTGTGTTGTAAAGTTGCATGCAAACTAGAGGGGGCTTGCATATTCTCTTTCTGCCTAATAGAACACACACAGACTTGTGGAAGTAAGGTTAATTCTGAACTGTTCACTTTTTTGAATCGGTTTATTAATTTTGTTGTTGTACAATACAATAATGTAGAGGTGTGTGATTTTTAAAACATTCTACTTGTCTAGGGGACTAAAAACAACAGACATCTATGTGTCCTGTAAAGAGATCAATTTGTCCCAGCTTTTGCCTAAATTGATTTGCTGGTCTATGGGTGCTAAACCTATTGGTTCATTTTTCATCACAAACTGTAGGCTTGCATATCCTCATACACTTGGCAGAATCAGGAGTTATTTCCTGCATCTCTTGCAGTAAAGCAGAAATTCCCTTCACCCTCTTTCTCAACTCTTCATGCTTGCCCCCTGATCTCCCACAACAGGCTGCGTTTTCCCTTTTTGTTATTCTCTCACAGTGCAGTTCTCTGTCGTTGCTTCGCTATTCCACAATAGAGGTTCCATTCTTTTCATTGCCGTTTTCTCATCACAGGTCCAGATTTCCCTTATGGTGTCCAGTCTGTCATCCGTAGCACAATCCCCCTTTTGGTCCCAATGTTTCACCATATGGAGGGCCCAGGACTTTTGCTATATCACTCACCCACCTCTAGCTAGGTACTTATTTTCCCTCCAATTTCTAATCACAAGCAGGTTCTGTTCTGTCTGCACTGCAACTCTTCTACCACATCTTACATGCTCTTTTTTCCTCAACTCAATTAACAGAGGCTTCATTCCACTTCACCTCCTCCCTGTCCTTGCAGACTCAATTTCACTACCACACTAGAGACTAGTACCCATTCATTCTCTAACACATTGGCTTGAAATCCCCCTTTTGTTTTCGTACCATCTGTTCCTACTCCCTTGCCCTCTACCCTTAGACCTTAGGTTGCTTGGAATTCCATTTGCAACACACAAGTTCAGCTGCTCTTGCCAGTGGTACGACTTCCTCACAAAGTGGACATGCAGTACAAGGAGAAACACTTGCATCCCAACCACTTATTATTGCACTGGAGAGACGGTCAAAAAGTAATCTTCTAATACTCATCTGAAGTGGCAATACCTTACATGATAAAGCTAAAAAGTGTTTTGGCAATAGATTAAGTGGGAACAAAGAGTACTGTGCTTTGGTGTCTGGGCCTTGATAAGCATACACCAGTACTATGCTTAATTTTCTTTCGACAACATGGGTTTTACAAAAGTGGCCCATGATAGTTGCTGATTCAGTTCAAATGTAAAGTTGGATGAAGCTGTAAGTACCAGATATTTTTCCCTAACAAAATAAAAGACTTGTTATCCTGACTGCAGTTGGAAATGGAAAGGGCATGCAGATGTTGCAACTATACCATTTTCTGGTAGTCCCAATCCCTGCCATCAATCATGACACATTAGTGTAAATTTACGACTAGTAAAGAACACTCCACTTTTTGCCGGATTACCAGTTGAAAACTGTGCACAAGATTTTTCTGTGCACATTTAACTGCAGTACGAATTTGAATGTACTGTTAAATGGACTTAAAAAAACCGTAGTTCATTTTTAGTTGCAATTCCAAAGTCGAACTGGAATTTACCCTGCATGTGAAGATGTGTGTCATACGCTTTTGTGAGTCATTGCTTTTTGCACCCTCTGTGTGTGTTTACAGTGTAAGGCTAGACTGGGGTCAGGGGGCTGTAGTCCATATGGAATCACACAACAGGCTGTAAACATTTGCAAGGCAGACATCTAGGTTTCCCTTGGCAGACTTGGTTAGCTATTAACTAAGCAGTGACGCTGGCACTTGAAGACTGACTCAGTCGGTTCCTTTCAGCCCTAGAACAATAAAAAAAAATCTAGCTATTGCGTCAATTTAAAATTCTATTAAGGACACAGAGGCGAGGATTATGCCTTCTCTTTTTTTCACTGAAAGAATACAGCAGCCAATAAACGTTCAAATAACCAAAAAACGACATAACCCAACATTCCCAGTAGTCCACTTTGACCAATCCGTGGTCTACAGTCCATAAAAAATGTCCGTTTGTCCTTAGTCCTTCCTCTTTCTTTGCCATAACAAAACAATACAACCTGAGTAAAATGCAAATCTTTAATCCAGCCAGGATCTTCACCTTGGAATCCAACTGGTTACTGTCCAAACACTCTGGTCCCTGAAACATTGAATCCTTATGCACCTTTGTTATCAGAACCTAATAGAGAAAAAACAGACCGCTAATATCTCGTATTGAGGTACTGGGTTTTTCAGAACCGGTACTGATCCGGTAACCCAGCGGTGCCAGGGTACACCCAAAGACCTCGGGTACTTTCCGGATTCAGACCACAGAAACTCAGAGTCTTCTAGGTGAAGTCAAAGATCAAATTTATTGGCTGCAGCCAAGTAACAAGCGTCCTAGAAGTACAACAGCACGGTTTGTATGTTCTCAGGAGACTGTTTTTCAATGCAAAGTCAGGTTTCCTTATATACAGTTTTTTAAGCTTCAGGCAAACATTCTTGACATTTTGGTTGGTCATTCACATGTTTTCACTACAAAGGAAAAAACAGTGTCATGATGAAACCTCATATTTCATGTCATCCAACCCATAATAAATTACCCGGCAAGGCCTAGTATTTTACATCAGATAAGTGTGGACCCCCAATAAAAACGGGCACCTCCCCGTCGTAAAGTAAGAAGAAGAAAAGAGCAGGTGCAGGTGTGAGCAAGATTAGGCAGGGTGTGTGAGTGATAATAAGGGTTTTATGGCATGGTGTGCCTTGATGCTATCTGATTCGGCCACTGGGAGAGGGATGACCAAACAGGTTTGGCCTGAGGCAATGGTTCCAGCTTGCCCAGGTCAGAGAAAAAAAAATCAAGGTGTACGTGTCCTTGGAATCAAATCTGACTGTATTATAAGCCTATGTGAGGGCAACTTTTAAAATGGCTGCCGTGTATAAAATGGGAGCCACGAGTGCAGGCGAAAATGGCGATTTCGAGGTGAAAACGCTGCTGGAATTGAGCGAAAATGCTCATGCTTAGTGTACTAGTCATTATCGGTCTTTTGATACTAAAATCGTACTGCTGTGGCAAAGTAAATTACATGGGTCCAGAATTTTTAGAACCACAAACCCTCCTTTTCCCCTTACATAGGCAATAAACCTATTCTCATGCTAATCTGAGTCCAGGTCTATGTTTCTAAAGTCGTTGAGATGTTGCTGTAACATCATCCTAGTATTTAGCTCGTCTCTTGGTGCAGGTTTCCTTATGCATGATGTAACACAGAGGCCACATATCGCAGGAGCACACTGCACGCATAGATAGAACAGGAAAAGAATGGCCAAGATCATCCCAAGGACCATCAGAATCTTCCATCCCCATGCTGATATCAGTTCCCAGAACCATTCCATTAATGACCAATCTCCTCTATCTAAATGAATAGATTTGGAAATTCTATGCAGTTTGGAGATGGCCTGGTATACTGTTGGAGCGTTATCTGGGACAAAAACACAGCAACTCGATTGGATCAATGTACATACTCCACCCCGGTCTGCAAGTATGACATCTAATGCGACCCTGTTCTGAAGGGTCATAAGACGATCCGACTGGAGCTCAGCAGTCAAGTTACCAAGGGCACCAGCGGTTTCAGCCACGGTGGATTCAACCACCCTTGTCAATTGCCTTATGTTCCTGCTGTTAACCATAGGACCCCAAAACGGCAGAAAACCCTTTACGAAATCTCCAAATTCTTGTCCTGTAGTGTCTTCTTCACTTATGACACCTCTAACTATCCTTGTTTTATGGTAATCTGCCACGGCCGTGTAGGTGGGAGGTAACAGGAACGAAACAAAACATGTGCCTGAGAAGTCAGGAGGCAACCATGTATAGGCTCTATTATGGCAGATGAAATAGGTACCCTTAGCTGCCAAGAGCGGAGGGGAGGTCTGAGATGCGAAGACATATGTCTCAGTGCAGACGCTTTCCCCTAGCTGAGCTCTGGGATTCTTGCCAGTACCTTGCAGACACAGGTGACCCTGATGGGGTACAACCCAAATCGGGGAAGATATCTTAGCTTGCTGTTTCTCACTCATTGTGGCTTCATATCCGGTTATGTTCCATCCTATATATGCTATTGTCTCATCTCTGGGGATAGTCTCGTAGAAGATATTGTCCTTCATCATGTCTATGATACCCTTAACTAAAGCATTTTTCTTAGGGTTGTCTTCCGCAAAACATAGGGGGTAGTGTGCATAGATGAATATCGTTCTGAATGCCCACACGGAACCATTGTGGCTGAAAGGCAGGATCAGGTAAGGGATACCTTTATCTGCTGTGTGAGGCATAAGGCCACACACCCAACAGTTAGTTGTATTTACCACTAGTTGGTGTTGGTGCAAAAGCTGGATGAAGGAGTTATTAATGAACTCTAGTCTCCTAGCAGATTCATGTTTAGGGAGGAGTTGAAAAGAATGTGGGGAAACAGTGGAAGAAGGAGGTGTAGACGAGGTAGTGGGTGCCAATATCACGTTAAAACAGAATAAAACATATCCTATAAAAAACATAAGTATACTAAATAACATAAAAATGCACAGCAGCAAAAACCGTTTCCTGGTTATCGTTTCACATATTCTCTTCTTGAAACTCAGTCTTTCAATATGTTCTCCATTTTGGAAAGATTCCATCCTCTAACCGTTGCCGTTCGTGGCGGTTGGTTTACTTTACTTCACTTAGGAGTGTTCTGAATGTTCCAGGCTGCCCTAGAACAAACCAGACCTGTAGACCTTGTGTCCACAGGCTAGCCCCCTAAGTCTTTTCAGCCACGACCCTACAGCTGAACCCGGATGGAGGTTCGAAAAACACAAAAAACAAAAAGTCATTCAAAAATAATTTTCCATATTGGAGAACTTTGCTAAAGGGAAGAAAAGTAAACTGTTTTATTTGTCCTTTATTCTTGGTTGTAGATTATAACGGTTAGTCCCAGGTATCGTGTGGTCCTGAAAAAGGAGTTCAGGTTCTGTAGTGTCCAATCGAACTGACGGTGATACTGCTGATTGTAAAATGTCATCACTTTCTTTCTCAGTGAGTGTTCCTTTTATTCGTGCATCGCTGAAAGGCAGAAAACGTGGCACGGTTTCAGTCTCTGAGTCGGCGACACCTTCCTGGACCCACCGGTCATATGGCAGAGGTAGGGGTACCCTCTTGCAATGGGTCCCATGGATCCAGTGTTTCTTCCCTTCCCCTCGAACAGCTGATCTTGTGGAGAGAAGAACGAGGTGCGGTCCGGTCCACCTGGGCTGCTCGTTTTTGGTTCGCTGAAAGTTCTTTATTAAAACCCAGGATCCAGGCTCAATGGGATGACCTGGAGATTCAGAGACCGGAGGCAGGGTGTCGTGGACCTGTTGATGTAAAACACCCAATTTAGCCGTCAATTCATACAGATAGTCAAGCAAAACAGGATGCTCTATCTCGCTAAACTTCTTGGGCCTGGGCACTCCCCATATATTGGCCGGGCGGCCAAAGACTATTTCATAAGGACTAAGTTTCACTCGTGAATGCACAGTCATTCTGGTTGATAGGAGTGCTAAGGGTAGAGCGTCAGGCCATTTAAGACCAGAGCTCGCTTGTATCTTGGCCAATTTTAGCTTTAGAGTGCCATTATAGCACTCCACTAATCCAGCTGATTGGGGGTGATTTGCAGCGTGAAACTTTTGGTTTATGCCTAGCCCTTCGCATACTTTCTTCATCACTTGACCCACAAATTCACTTCCATTGTCACTCCAGATCATTCTCGGCATTCCGAATCTAGGGAAGAACTCTTTCACAAGGGCTTTGGCTGTGGATAGCGCAGTATTGTCTTTTAGGGGATAGGCTTCCACCCATCTTGAAAAGGCACAAACAACAACGAGTACGTATTTTAAGTTGTTGCACCTCTCCATGTGGATGAAATCTAGCTGCAAAACCTCAAACGGATACGTAGGAGGTGCAAAATGACCAGCTGGAGTTGGGGTTCCTCTACCAGGGTTGTGTTTCAGGCATACCATGCAATTTTTAACCACATTTTCTGCGCACTTGGGAATTCCTGCATTTTGCCATACTGGGGCCAACAACTTACAAATCCCTTTCACACTGATGTGAGCCATTCCATGAGCCATTGTAACCACTGCAAGCACATACGCATCGGGTAGCAACCATCTCTGATGTTCTGACGACTCGACCCAACAACCATTCGCATCCAATTTACCCGTACTTTCTCTCCACACACTCAATTCTCTCTCTGTGGCTTCAGCTTGAATCGATTTCACGCTTTCTATTGTGTCTTCACACATTCCAACATCACCAATCAATCTTGCAGGGCCCGCAACATACATTCGGCTCATCACATTCCTTGCCGTCTCTTTTGCAACCTCGTCAGCAAATGCATTCCCACGACCAACATCATCAGTCACCTTTTTATGTGCGCTATACTTCACAATCGCAACTTGCAACGGTAATGTAAGTGAATCAAGGAGCTCATTTACCAACTGACCATGCTGTATTTTAGTTCCATGCGAGGTCAGGAACCCACGTTCCTTCCACAAACGCCCAAAACTATGGGCCACACCAAACGCATATTGGCTATCGGTATAGATAGTCACTTTCATTCCTTTTGATACTGTACATGCTCTTGTTAGGGCTATTAACTCAGCTGCTTGGGCTGAATTGTGTGTGATACGTGCAGCTTCAACAATCGTACACAAAGTTGTCACAGCATACGCCGCAGTCGTGTCACCATTCGGGAGCTTAAAGCATGAACCATCCACCCACAAAGTACCATCACTCTTTGCAAGGGGAGTGTCCAGAAGGTCTATTCTCCCTTTCGTTTCTTATTCTGTTCTATGGAGACAATCATGTTGTTCAGAAGTATCTAACTCCGTCACAATTGGCAATAACGTATCTGGGTTAAGTGTAGTGCATCTTTTTATATGTACATGGCTTGCTAACAATGTCAACTCGTAACCTGACAATCGAGCACTAGTTAAATGCTGTGTCTTGGTTCTGTTTAACAACGTGTCCACTGCATGTGGAACCATTACGATTAATGTGTTATTCATCACTAAACCAGCAGACTGTCGGATACAAACAGCAGCTGCCGCTGCCGCTCTTAAGCAGCTCGGTAGTGCCTTAGCTACTGGGTCTAAGGTTGAAGAGAAATAGGCGCATGGACGCTCCCTGTCTCCAAACTGTTGTGTCAAAACTGCTAACGCACAACCTTCTTTCTCATGGACATACAATGTAAAAGGCTTGCTGTAGTTGGGGGTACCCAACACAGGAGCTGAACATAATGCATCACGTAATTCGACAAAACTTTTCTGACAATCTTCAGACCATGGGACGGGATTTGGTGTATCTTTACAAGTTAATGCCACCAAGGGTTTGGCTATTAACGAAAAATTAGGTATCCATTGTCTGCAATATGATGTAATACCCAAGAAAGCACGCACTTCTCTCTGTGTTCTTGGCACACTCATTGCTGCAACAGCCCTGATTCTCTCTGGGGTCAGTTGCCTTCCCTCCTTCGAAAAGAGATGACCTAAATAGGTCACTTCTTTTTGACAATACTGTAACTTTGAAAGGGACACTTTGTGGTGTAAATCAGACAAATGACGCAATAATGACAATGTTGCTTCTTTGCAGATCTCCTTAGTATCTGCAGCAACTAGCAAATCATCGACATATTGAATGAGAGTGGCGGCATCAGGTAACATAAGAGTGTCAAGCTGTGCTTTCAAAGCCTGACTATAGATAGATGGACTTTCACAATAGCCTTGAGGAGCTCTCTTAAATCTGAAGCTTCGTCCTCCCAAATTGAAGCCAAAAATATCCCTGCTCTCTTCGGCAATAGGGATGCTGAAGAAAGCATTTGTCAGGTCTATCACTGAAAACCAAGTGGCTGAAGCTGGAATCATTGTCAACAATGCAGTGATATCGGGGACGACTGGAAACTGTGGCACAACTATTTTGTTCACCTCTCTAAGATCAATTACAAACCTATAAACAGGTGGCTGAGTAGGGTCAGTATGCTTCAAGACAGGCAAAACAGGACTATTGCAAACGTTGCCTCTTGTCTCTTCAATTACATCCTTCTCAATCAGATCACAAATAATTGCTAACAACGCTTTTTCCCCTTCACTAGAGATCTTGTATTGGGGAATACGTGGCATTTTAACATTGGCTTTTAATGTTATCACATATGGCTGAATTTCCAAAAGACCTACATCATCTGGTCCAGTAGCCCAAAGAGTATTAGGAAGAGACGAAAATTCTGGTGGAAATCTGTCCTTTGACAAATACTTTGGTGAAACCACTTTCTTACCCAATGTGAGTTGCACTCCAGAAGGAGAGCAATACAATGTCGCATACAATCTCTTTAACAGATCTAATCCTAACAAGTTCTCGCCACAACCTGTCGTCAAAATAAGGGGTGTATCAAATTTACAAGGTCCAACAGAAAGAGATATAGGGTTAGAAATTGGATTTCTAACTGGGGCGCCGGGAAAAACCTACTGATACATTTGTTTCGCCAGACAAAGGTGCGCCAGGGAGTTTTGAGTGCATAATAGAACTCTTGGTAGCACCAGTATCCAACAGAAAAGGTTCTGACACACCTGATGCAATCACCTTAACATAAGGCCCACTCTGATCTACTGGAACTGAAACAACTCCCTCTCTTTGTCTATGGCTGTCCTAGCAATCATTACTGTCCAAATGCTCATCCTCTGTATAGTAATCATCAGTATAGTACTGAGCCGTCCTACCAGATGCATTAACCTGCTGATCAAATCTGTTCATTGAGTTTTGAGGGGGGAATGGGCGCGCGCTCTGGGGAACATATCCACGTCCTCTTCCTCTAGGTGCTTGTGGAACACCTCGACCTCTTAAACCAGAAGTACCATTTGTGCGCTGTAGCAAAGCAGGGCAACTATACTTGAAATGACCCTCTTCCTTGCAGTATGAACACTGATTGGGACCTACTGGGATACGTGGTTGAGCATACTCGGCTCTTTGCGAGTTACTCTGAAACGGTTGGGGCTGATAGTTATTCTGATAGTTGTTCTGTGCACCACTATTTTGACCACCACGTGGCGGGTACGCTTGTTATAACAGAACCTTCGTTTTCAATTCTTTAGTTTTCTTCTCTACTCTATCTCTCTCATCCTTATCTCTATTTTCGTAGTACTGTGCAGTAGCCAATATCTGCGCTGAAGAGGAAACTGCCCAAGAACTTTCTGAATCTTTTAACTTTTTACACAACTCAGGAAGCAGATTATGCACAAATTTATCGACGAACAAACGTTGACCACCTTCCGTGCTCATATCTTGACCACTGTGGTCCACAAACGTTCAAACCTGGTGAAGAAATCTGATACCGTTTCTTCTTTCTTTTGCTTACATGCAGACAATTTATCCCAGTTTACACGCATCGCAGGCATTATAGTTTTCATGTAATCAATAATCCTACCAGGAAGCTCTGTCACTAAAGGCTCAGGTTTAGCACCACCAATTTGTCGGGCATCTGCAGCAGCAATATTAGCCCATGTGTCACCTAACTCTTGAGCATGGTCTGTATGGCGAATCTTTCCCCATAAAGGCTGTGGAACAACATTCCCAAACAACATGTCTATGTCAGCTAAATTCATAATGCAAGACCCCGCAGTCTGTGACAATTCCTTGTAATACCCTGTAGGATTCTTACGGGGATCAGGCAATGTCTGCTTAAGGGCTAAAACTTCAGCTCGCTTCCATGGAAAATGTACCCATACACGCTGGAAATGAGGCAGGACAGGTGGATTAGCATTTGGGTCCCCTTCCCTCCATTGTGGGGGAACTTCTCTCATGGGGTACTGTTTCCCTTTTTTTTTAGCAGAAGAATCATATTTAAACAATAACCTGGAAACACCTTCAGTCCTAAACGACAATAACATCGCAACTGCTTTCTCGACATCTGAACCCACAATCAAACCTGTTGCAAAATCGAACCGTACACGACACAACTTAGGCGGATTGGGCTCCAAACCATTTTCCTCTAAATCCTCAGAAAGAAAAGTACACATTTTCTCAAAAACGTATCTCTGTTTCGGTTCTTCCCACTGATGGAAGACATCCATAACAGACTCTAGTTCATATCTCGCTGGTTCAGTAACCCATTTATGCGCCAAATAATTCAGTGTCTCTTTCTCCCTACCATCAGGCAATAGGCTACGCAATTGTTTGCGCTCTGAAACTGGGGTCGTAGCTAATGACCCAAAGAGAGGGGATAAAAGACTAGTCACAGTGTTTGTCATTCTCTGACGGACAGAGGGAGAGGTTGACAAATGAACAGGAGGAAAAACAGAATGAGACAAGGCAGAGACAGAAGCAGTGTCAGAAACAATACCAGGAGTGGTAGTCGCTATAGTAGTCAAAGTTGTAGGAAGTAAAGGCAGAGCAGATGTCAAAGCCGGTGGCCCTTGAGGAGGCTGCACCGGAGGAATAGGAACCAACTGAAGAATAGCTGGTGGGTGCTGTGGAGGAGCAGGAGGCAATGCAACCACTGGTTGCGCAACCAGAGGTTGCGGAGGTGCCGTGGCATTCTGCGCATAGGGTGGTGGCGAACTTAGCAAATGCGACATTAGGGGACTTTTTCAGAGTCTTTTGCTGCATCTTGCTGAAGAGGCGGCAAAACTGGATAGCATTTATCTACTGTCATTTTATGTTGCCTATGCAACTGCTCATTCAACTGTTCTACTTCGTTATCTTTAAACTGTATAGCAGCTTGCATAATCGAAATACCTTTTTCTCTCTTATTTTTCTTAGCTAATTTAATTTCCTTTTGCTTGGCTTCCTTACGCCATAAGCGGAAAGAATCAAACATTGCCGGCCGGACTTTCTTCTTAAAAAGTCTAACTTCGAGGTTATCTAAGATTTCTGTGTTAAAGCTACCATTTTGGGGCCATTTTAAAACACCATCTTTTCTGGTGTAACGGATCCATACTTCATTATATGTGATGGGGCCTACTCCGTGCTTCACATATAGTTCATAGGTTGGAGTTCCAATCGGAGGAACCGGACATGAGTCCTCCAACCGGGAGTCCCTTTTACAACCAAGACAAAACAAATTTCCAAGTCTGCTAAGACCAGGCATCTTCGCTCACTAGTCTAGCTTCAAACTTCAAAGGATTATCGTTTACGATAGTCTCGTGAATACACGAGTCCTTCGGCTTTGGTACTTGCAAGTTCCAAATCAAAGTGATCCCGAAGGGATACCAAACCAAATGTCCAACTAAGGACCAAACCAAGTGTCCAACTAAGGACTGGGAGACGCTCCACTTATACTTAACTGAAAATATCGATGACGTCACCAGAAGACTCGTCTTATCGTTTCGCTCTACCAAACATCAAGGGTCCAAATCAGGGCGATAGCCAGGGCAGCAGTCCTTCGTAGCCGTCGGGAAGCGGGGAACCTCGCAGCAAAGACTTTCGGACCACGTCGACATGCAGGGGTCGATGAAGTGGCGGCCTTCCTCCAGAATTTTCACACGAAGCTCCTCACGGACCTCAGGCTTGGACCGGTACCGCTGGTATCGCCCCACGTTGGGCGCCAACTGAGGTACTGGGTTTTTCAGAACCGGTACTGATCCGGTAACCCAGCGGTGCCAGGGTACACCCAAAGACCTCGGGTACTTTCCTGATTCAGACCACAGAAACTCAGAGTCTTCTAGGTGAAGTCAAAGATCGAATTTATTGGCTGCAGCCAAGTAACAAGCGTCCTAGAAGTACAACAGCACGGTTTGTATGTTCTCAGGAGACTGTTTTTCAATGCAAAGTCAGGTTTCCTTATATACAGTTTTTTAAGCTTCAGGCAAACATTCTTGACATTTTGGTTGGTCATTCACATGTTTTCACTACAAAGGAAAAAACAGTGTCATGATGAAACCTCATATTTCATGTCATCCAACCCATAATAAATTACCCGGCAAGGCCTAGTATTTTACATCAGATAAGTGTGGACCCCCAATAAAAACGGGCACCTCCCCCTCGTAAAGTAAGAAGAAGAAAAGAGCAGGTGCAGGTGTGAGCAAGATTAGGCAGGGTGTGTGAGTGATAATAAGGGTTTTATGGCATGGTGTGCCTTGATGCTATCTGATTCGGCCACTGGGAGAGGGATGACCAAACAGGTTTGGCCTGAGGCAATGGTTCCAGCTTGCCCAGGTCAGAGAAAAAAAAATCAAGGTGTACGTGTCCTTGGAATCAAATCTGACTGTATTATAAGCCTATGTGAGGGCAACTTTTAAAATGGCTGCCGTGTATAAAATGGGAGCCACGAGTGCAGGACGAAAATGGCGATTTCGAGGTGAAAACGCTGCTGGAATTGAGCGAAAATGCTCATGCTTAGTGTACTAGTCATTATCGGTCTTTTGATACTAAAATCGTACTGCTGTGGCAAAGTAAATTACATGGGTCCAGAATTTTTAGAACCACAGTATAAAATGTATAAAAAAAGGGAGGGAAATCAGATTAGATACAGATATCAAATATGCATCACCAATGTTGATAACTTCAAGGATGAAATACATATCAAACATATTCCTTAAATACATATAGAATAATGGTGGGATATTCCTCATCTCTGTGTCCTTAATAGAATTTAAAATCCTTGACAGCTAGAATTTTTTTAATTCTATGTCAGGACCTGAGGCTTTGGTGTATACTAGTTCAAAGCTGATCCATCACAAGCTAAGCTACATCTTTAATAGGTTTATGATGAAACACCTTAAATGTACTATCAGAAGACCAATCTGCAGCATTCATAATGTCTTCCAAAAGAAAACTAGCTCCAAAAGTCTTAGCCCTTTTAGCCAATGTGGTAGAGGAGATGGGAGAAAATGGTCTCTGTAAGGAAATGAGTAATTGTCCTCGAGTATCCTTACGAAATTCATGAGTACAATGTTCATATGCCTTTTTACGTCTTACTACACATAATGTAGGATGATGTGGAAAAGCTGGATAAGGTACTCATCTAGAAGCAGTCTTAATAAGTCTTGAAATGGAAAAGGACAGCCCCAGAGTAAATACTCTACTGGCTAAATCAAGGACTCTCACATCTGATACCCTTCTGCATGAAATAAGACCTAATAATACTGTAAATTTGGCCGACAATTGTTTATGATAAATCTTCATTACAAAGCCAATTTCTTAGAAAGCGAAGCACAATATCGACATCTCATAAAACATTATATTTAGGCTGATGGGGTTTGACCATCCTGATACCCTCTAAAAGTTTGCAAACTGAAGGGTGCTTGCCCACCAGTTTGCCTTCAATATGAGGATGTCCAGCTGAAAGCCGATCTAAAATGACTGATAGTCCTATAAGCTAAACCTTGCGTAACCAAATCCGATCATGCTAATGTGGCCCCCTAGAAGATCAATACTCCGTTCACCGCACCAACCCATCCATTGCTTTCAAGAAGCCTCATATCTTTTATGAGTTGTAGGTGCCCGGGACTGGGATAAGAAGATAGCTTCTCTCGAAACATTCGACATTTGCAAACGTCCCCCGAAAGTCTCCACGCCATAAGGGACAACTGTCTCTGTATTATTAAAGGATGAGGGAGGGTACCCAGATCCAGAAGTAAAGAGGGGAACGATTGCAGAAGAATCTGCGGGGCACAGATAGTGACATCGGGAATTACGACTGAGCCCTCCACAGAGGTGTTATCAAATTGATCTCTGCCCCCTGTCTGAGGACCTGAGAGAGTACCCTCTGAACCATGGAGAAGGGGGAAAGGAATACAATAGAGAGTTCGTCCAGACCTGAAGGAAAGCGTCCATGGATAGAGCTAATGAATCTATTCTCCATCTGTAAAAGAGAGGTAGTTGAGAATTGAGGTGAGACTCAGAGGTCTGTCACACACTTGCCCCAACGATATCGAAGTGTCAAGAATACGGACTGGTGAAGCTTCCAGTCACTGCTGTTCCTCAAAAACTGAGAGTTCCAATCCACCATCACATTGGAACATCCTGGATTGTTTTCTGTCATCACAGATATGGCAAAAATGCCAGAATTCCTTGGCAGTCTCCACCAGTACTCGGGACCAGGTCCCGCCCAATCGATTGATATATTGCACCGCCGAGATGTTGTCCATACGTAACAGTATTGCAACAGCTGGCTTTGTGAGGAGAAAAAGCGAATCGCGAAAGCTCCCACCAGTAGTTCCAAACAATTGATGTGTAGGGAGAGATCTGCTGGAGACCACCTGCCCCCGTCTCTACCGTTCCACATTGTGCTCCCCACCCCCACTGACTCCGACTATCTCCGGGACAGAGGCAAAGATGGCTTTGCCGTTCCAAGCATCCATGTGCTCCAACCACCAGTATATCTCTGCTCGGGCTTTGTGAGAGAAATCTGCTCTGCATAACTCAGCCCTTGGCGAAGATGCAGAATCTTCGGATGCTGAAGGGCCCTGTAATGTAAGAGGCCCAGAAATATTGCCTGGATAGAAGAGCCTAGAAGCCCTACCAACCTCGCCAGATTCCTCATAACCGTTTCGTCAGAGGATGTTTTAACTGTGCTTTGACAGAATCAACCTGGGAGCTTAGGAATTCTATGCATTGTGAGGGATGATGATGGATTTGTCTGAATTTATCAGAAACCCCACATCCTGCAAGATCGGAATGTTCCTAGATGAACAAGAACTAACTCTTTGGTGTGTGCCATAATTAGAATGTCATCTAGATAAATAATTAGACGTATGCCTCTCTCGAAGAAATTGTCCGACAGGTCACGCAAATGTCGTGAAACACCATGGGGCCGAGGGCAGACCAAAGGGAAGGACTGAGAACTCGAACCACCGGTTTTACCAACAAAACTGCAGGAATCTGCGACGTTGCGCGAAGGCTGGTACTGTTAAATAAGCATCTTTGAGATCCAGACGGACAAGCCAATCCCCCTCTTGCAACAGATCCCTTAAAATATGAATACCTTCCATCTTGAAATGGCAGTAGATTATGAAGGAATTGAACTCCATAAGACTGCGAATCAGCTGGTACCCTCCTCCTTTCTTTTGCACGAGAACGATCTTGCTGACAAACCCTGACGGGTGCAGATCTGTAAGAACTATCGCCTTCTTCTGTAGAAGAGAAGCAACCTCATTGTCTATGAAATAGCTCTCTGCTTGGAAAAAATGTAGGAGGAATGACTGCCTGGGAGGGGAATACAACTCTAATTGGTAACCCAGTACAGTTTGAAGGATCCAGGGATCCTGAGATATTTGCTTCCAAGCCTGCAAGTGCTCCTTTAATCTGCCCCCCAGAAACACTTTGGAAAAGGGAATGATTCTCACCTGTTGCTGCCAAGTCTGTGTTGTTGAAGCTGCCCCTATTTCCAACTCAATGGGTACGTCCTCGACCTCTCCTGCAGGAGGGGTAGAGTCCTGAAGAGGATTGGTAGGAGCCGTGACCTCTTTGCAGGTATGTGGAGGAGGCCTAATAAAATCCACGGCCTGGCGCTCGGTCTCAATAAGTCCGGCCCTGAGAAAGTTGCCACTGAACGTATTTTTTGATGGAGGATTGAGCTTTGTCCAGGGCGGAGAATGTAGAGCGTATTTACCAAGATCTTTAACGAATTTGTCCCCAAACAAGAGGCCATTAGCCATTGAACCAGGCTCCGAAGATGCCAATTCAACCAACTTGGAATCAATCCTCATCACAAAGGACTTGCGCTGCTCTGTTGACATGGTGCAATTGGCATTACTGAGACGGCAAATGGCTCTTTGAGCCCACTCCGGGACTGCCCGAGAGTCCAAGTGTTTTGCTTTTCACTAATGACAGAGCTGAAACACTTATGCACTGACAAAAATCTCTGGAATGTGCTTCTTAGTCCAAAGGAGACATTTATTATTTCACAACGCCAGGTTCCCGAAAGGATATTAGTGTGAATGCAAAGCAAATAATGAATTAAAAAGTATGCATCACCATGAGGCAAGGGCAGCCCACCTTCATCTCTCTCCTAATCAGCATCAAATTGCCAGATCCCAGAATAGATCGAGGAGAGAGAGAGATCAGTTACCCTCACAGGAAGGATGTCACACTCCAATGTCCTGGATGCTCCTCTTATACTTTAAACAAACGAGAGGACATTTCCAGAGTTCCTGCTCCCTGCAGAAGTTTAGTTATTAAAAAAATGCTGATTGCTTTTGGCTAGCTTTGAAAATAACACGTCGGGATGTGGCCACAATCCCAAGGTGATAATCCAAAACAAGCCCGTTCCCTGCCTTCTGAGTACATTCTTATCAGCCAAAGCCCTTGTTGGGAAAAAGTATGAAAACAAGACAGAGTGCACAGTGTACAATGTGGAAAATCACTTACAGCTTTCAACATGGCAGTGTTTAATGCTAAGATAAAGTCAATAGGCAGAATGAATCTGGTGGTCACTAATGTGACGGTGTAGTGCTAGGCTAAGTGCAACGTGGAGTCAGTGGTCAAAACTCACATATTACACCAAGGGAGTATTATTTTCCTTGGACTGTACCGCAAGCTCCAGAATCTTCGTGACATGCCCGAAAATACCCAAGAGCTTATCCTGACAGCCTCTCCAGGCTCGGTCCAGTCCCTTTTTAGGATCCTTTGCAAATTTCTTCAGACAAGTTGCCATTCTAGGGTCTAACTCATGAGTGTCTGCCACTTTACCAGCCAGGGAAGGACAGGGACACTCTGAGCGCAGAGTGTTGCACACATCCTTGTCGAAACTCTTGCGCAACCTGTCCTGGACATAGTGCGCAACCTCCACAGAGGACACCCATTGGGTGGATCTCGGGTGAATAATACTCTGTGGATCAAAAGAGGTTCCTCTGAACCACTCTCTCTTCAGCCAAATGATGGGATTCCTTATCTGCACAGGGGTGTGCCAAGTCAGTCTCCCAGCGCTGTCGTGATGCTGTGAGCTGCAGGACAGGGTGGATTTGCAGCGAGTCAGCGAACCAAAGTATGAGGTATTTGCCTGTCCCCATCACATGAAGCTACTGGACCGTGAGGTGGGCCGGGTGTTCATGGATCTTGTTGCCCCAGTTGTTTCCTAAGAATGCAAGCATTGAGTTTTATAACCGGAATTGACATTTGGGGGTTAGGGAGTGTAAGCAGTCTTTTTCCATCAACATCTCCTATGAGACTAGTGTGCCTTACCAATACAGATCACCTAGAATATGCAGGCCAACGGCGTGCCACGTGTCCAGTACTGCTGCCAAGGTCAAGCTGACACTTCTGGGTGCTCAAAGTTGCGCTAGTGCTGGTGCGTACGGGATCACGGGGTGAGGTGGTGACACCTGCGAAAGCAGCAGTAAGCCACTCCCAGTATCAAGGAATGTGGGTGTTTTTGCTCAGGTACATGATGGAACAGATGAAGGGAAATGGGTAAGTTCCAGGCAGATAGGGTCATGGCTGTGTCTGCTAAGTGCAAGGCTGCTAACCACTTGGCAATCCATTAGATTTGAGACAAATTAGTACTGCTCGAACTGTGGCACAGCAAGGCCGCCCTGGTCTGTGGAAAAGCATAGCTTCTCTAGCACCACCCTAAATCTGGACTTGTTCCAAATGAATTCCCATACGTCTGTCAAAGGATCGAAAGAACGCAGCTGGGATATAAAGAGGTAGATTAGTAAAATAATATAGAAGGCAGGGTAGGACCACCAGTTTTTGAAGCGCCACCCATCCTGCAACAGGCAGTGGTAGTGGGCGGTAAAAGGATATCTGGGACCTCAAGGATGTGACCACATGAGTAGTGTTGCCATCAGAGAGGTCTGCTGGAGAGTGATATATACACATGCCAAGATAAAGGAAAGTGTTAGGTTGCCAATCCACCTGTGCACCATTAAGAATTAAATGTGGATTAGGGACATCAAGCATGAAAGGGAACAGTCAGGGCATTATCCAGTTGACCCTCAATCTAGAAATGGATGCAAAATGGTTGAGTGTCAAGGCTTCTGTAGTAGGGATAGTGTGCATGTCTTCAAAGGAGAGTAATAAATTGTCGGTGTTAGAAACGGGGTCTCTAGTTGGCAGGGCTTTGCACCCTATCCAAGTAGAGAGCCTCACTCTAGTCAGGGTAAAAGAGCCCCACAGCTAAGATAACCGCTGCTCACCCCCTTGGTAGCTTGGCCCGAGCTGTCTGGCTTGTCCCAGAGGCAATGTGTAAAGTATCTGTGCACTCACACACAGAGTAAAACAGTGAAAACACTACAAAAGGACTCGGCACTAGTTTAGAAAAATAGTCCTTATTTATCTGAGTAAAACAAGACCAAAACAACAGAAATCCAACATACACAAGTCAAAATCTCTTTTTATAAGTTTAAGCAAGTCTTAATACATAGGGATCAGTGGATGTATCTCTTTAGCACCAAGTACCTGGGTTTTGTCAAAAACAAAGACGATGCGGGACACAGGGAGGTGAGGTGCCGGAAAAGCAAAGCGATGCATCGGTTCCTTACTGGTAGAGGAGGTGATGGGGCGATTCTTTCCTCGCAGGAAAGGCGTTGAGTTGATTTCTGGACATGCGTCTTCGGTTCCTTACTTCGGTGCGAGGTTGATGAAAAATTAATGCCCAGGGACGATGTGTGGAAAATCCAGACATGCTGTGTTGGTGGGACTGCAGTGAAACATGAGCTGCATTGATTCTGCAGCCATGAAGCAGGTGCTGCGCTGATTCTCCAGCCATGGGGAAGGAGCTTTGTTGATTCTTCTGGTGCTGTGCATTAATTTGTGTATTTTCTCCTTCAGATCACGAGCTTGCACTTCCAAGGGCCCAGGGACTGGTATTGGCACCACTTGGCAAGTTAGGACTCTCAGCAGAAGAGCCCAGGCACTGGCAGATGAATAGTTTTATGACCCTGAGACTTCGTAACAGGAGGCAAGCTCAGTCCAAGCTCTTGGTTAACCTTTGGAATCAGGATGTAGAAAGCCAAGTCCAGTCCTTTCACCCCCCGGTCAGAAGCTGCAAGCTGCCGGTGAGCACAACAAAGCAACAGGCGGAGTGTCAGTCCCTCCTGCAGCATCCAACTCTTCTTCCAGGCAGAATGTCCTCAGTCAGAGGTGTTCTAACTATGTGGTGTTAGAGGTCCAGTACTTACACCCATTTCTGCCTTTAAAGAAGGCAAACTTCAAAGAGAAGTCTTTGTAGTGCACAATACCCTGCCATTCCCTGCCCTTCCCCCAGACATACTCCAGGGAGATTGGAGACTTCTTTGTGTGAGGACAGGCACAGCCCTGTTCAGGTGCAAGTGTCAGCTTTTCTCATCACTCTATCTCAAAGACCCATTAGTCAGGCGATGGGTCATAAGGATATGCAGGGCACACCTCATTTCGCTTTGTGTGACTGTCTAGAGTGAATGCACACACATCCCAACTGTCATCCTGACCCAGACTTGTGATCACCAGACAGAGAGAGGTACAGAATGGTTAAGTAAGAAAACGCCCACTTTCTAAAAGTGGCACTTTATAACTCCATTCAAAAAAACAACTTCACCAAAAGATGTATTTTAAAATTGTGAGTTCAGAGACCCTAAAGTCCATATCTCTATCTGCTCCCAATGGCAAAATAAATGTTAAAGATACTTCTGATGGATACTCCCACTTGTGGATACCTCACCTTTTGAATATCCCAGAGTGCTGACGTCGGTTCCCTTTTTTCTGCACCTTTGATAATGTTTTTTTTTTTTTACCTCTCCAGGTGGTTACACTGTTTCAAGGAAGCTTTTTGTCAGGTTTTTGTTTCTGCAACAATGCCGCTTCTAAAGAAGTCTGGCTTTAAACCTTTTAGTGAATCTGGGGGTCACATGTCAGTCGCTGACCCTCACAAAAACTGCCTCTGGTGCTTAAGTTCTGACCATGATGTTTGGGGGGGGATGCTCTTCTTGACAGAATATGAACCCGAAGGCACTAAAAGCAAGGGAGGCAAAGCTCTTCTTGGTAAAAGCTAAGAAGAAGCGGGGCTCCCGAAGATCCGGACCTTGGGAGGAGTCATCCTACAGGTCTTCGAGATAGCACAAAAAGTGTCATGGTTCAATGCATTGTTCATCCCGCGCTACCAGTCCTTGGTTTTTGTCTCCTACTTCAAGATCTCTGCGCCGCACGATTAGGGAAGGGAGTTCCACACTTTCTCCTCATCCGCAGTCACCTTAGCTGTCACTGTCACTGGCGCTGTCTTTAGTGGAGATATCTGCGTTGCCCTGGAGTCCTGCGGCACACTTTTCTGCTGTGCCCCTATCAGGTCAGGAGAAGGAAGAACAGGACACAGGTCAGGTCCAGTCTCCACAAAAAGGAGCCGGAATATCTGACCTTTCCGGCTGCAGGGATGGACCTGTCCAACTTCCAAAATACTTTGTATAGCATTTTTTAATAGGGCGATGGCGCCCTCTGGTGCACTTGCAGGCCCCACAGGTGCTTTGACATTTAATCTTGGATTCCCGTTGTCGTATAGGCAGGCTCCATTCATGCCTTTTCTACCCATGACTCCAAACCAGTGGACTGGATCGGCGCCAAGGAAAACACCATCACTTTCAGAGATGGTGGCCCGACCGGTGCCGATCTCTACGTCGGATAGATCTCGTCTGATGTTGAGTCTCTGTATTCTTGCTTGGAGTAAGGTCCTGTCGCTGCAACAGGCTTCCTCGACGTCAGTGCATTCTCTATCGACGCCACGCCTGGAATCCAGGCTAAGATCTAGGAGGGAAGCCTTGGGCCTCTTGGAGGAGCAGCAGTTTTTGGAGGAACCGCAGGAGCTCAAGGAAGGAGAGATTCTTTTGCCTTCCCAAGACTTTGAAGACATTGAGTTAGAGAGTGGAATGAACACATCTCTTGAGTGGTAATTGTTATCCCCTGGAGGTATACCCGCCTCTGGACCTTAAAGCCTGGTGATGCAAGCTTCATGTTCATCAAGGGCTGCACCTGGCTCCTTCCCTACGACTCCTGCGGATAGGGAGTCAAAATGTATGGAGCGATCAGCAAAAAAGATCTTTTATTCAGGAAGTATGGTGCTGAAATCGGTGAATGATACATGTTTGCTGGACAGGTACATTCATGTGCTGATGGATTTAGCAAATTAGGTCATCCCTAAACTGCCACAGGATATGCAATGCCATTTTGCAGAACTATTGCAGGATAGTCAGGCTGCAGCCAAACAGGTGATAAAATCAGGTCTGAATTCTATCGCCAGAGCCACGGGGACTTCATTTTCTAGCAGAAGGCATGTATGGTTTAGAAGATCAGGGTTTTCCTCTGATGTACAATTCTCTTTAATGGATCTTCCGTTCAATTAACCTAGACTTTTTTGAGCCAAGACACTCAGCCTAAAGAGGGGGTTAAAGAGAGTAAAGCTATTGCCAAGTTTTTAGGTCTTCAGACACCTTCCACTACTTAAAGACCTTTGCGTAGGGTTTAGAGGATTTGGCCGCAGCTCCTCCTTTCGAGGGAGGCAGCAGTTCCAGGGCCAACAGTATTCCAACCCCCTATATAAGTCCTACAGAGGTCGTGGGAGACCAAAGCAGCGTGGTGCCATCCATCAGCCTTCCTCATCCTCACCTCGAAATATGTCCAGGAAGCAGCCCTATTTCTCTCTCCTTTCAGCATAATGTGTCAAGATTAATTCATTTTTTTCAAGAGTGGGAGTCAATGATATCAGACTTGTGGATTTGTAGCATTGTAGGAAATGGACATGCTCTTCCTTTTCAGGAAGTTCCCCCCTCTCTTCCCTCCCCATCATTCTTTTTGTTCAGAGGATCACCTGCTATTGCTTCAGCAGGAGGTACACAATCTGCTGTTAAAGAATACAGTGGAGTTGGTTCCAGAGCAAGAAAGGGGACAGGGATATTATTTAAGGCTTTTCCTGATCCCCCAAGAAGGATGGTCGTTTGAGACCCATCCTAGACCTGAGGATTTTGAACTGGTACCTCAAACAGAAGTTCAAAATGCTGACCCTAGCTCAGGTGCCTCTAGCGCTGGACAAGGAAAACTGGATGGTTTCTATTGACTTGCAGGGTGTGTATTTTCACATCCCCATTCTGAAGCCACACAGGAAGTATCTGCAGTTCAGGGTAGGATCACAGCACTACCAGTTGGCGGTCCTTCCTTTTGGTCTTACTTCCTCTTACACCTCGAGTCTTCACAAAGGTGATGGCAGTGGTTGCAACACATCTCAGAAAGAAGGGAATATCATTATTACCTTACCTCCATGATTGGCTTCTCAAAGCCAAGTCCCCAGAGTTATTGCTGCACAATTTGCAGGTGACAACCCAGTTGTTATTCAACCTGTTATTTAAACTTGCCCAAATCTCACCTGGAGCTCTCTGGGGGCAGTACTGGATACAACATTGAAACATACCTGCAACCCCCCCCCCCTCTTGTTCTTCTCCCCCTTCCCCTCCAACCCCAAAAAAAGAAAAGGATTGAGGACATTCAAACTATAATTCTAATGTTTTATGATGGAGACGTTCTTTACTAAAGGTCCTATTCCTGCTGGGTCTGTTTGCTTCCTGTATTCTACTGGTCACTGATGCACGTTGATACATGAGGGCTCTCCAGTGGTGCGTCTGCAAGCAGTGGATTCAGCACAATTGTTGATCTCAAGGAATCCATTATAGTCTCCAGAGACCCTGCAGTGGATCTTTGGTGGTGGAGTGTGGATGACAACCTATCGCAATGGAGGCCGTTTTGTCTTTCACCTCCGGTGACAAGTCATAACAAATGCTTCCACTCTAGGGTGGGGAGCCCATCTGAGGAATCTAATTATCAAAGGTCTTTGTTCTACAGTAGAACAAATGTTTCACATCAAGCCATTGGAGTTACGTGTGACTCTGACGGCCTTCTTCTCATCCATCTGTGGTCAATCTGTTGAAGTCTTGACAGACAACACTACTGCAATGAGGTAGATCAGCAAATAGGGAGGAGTAGGGTCATAACTTCTCTGCAGAGAGGCTCTATGACTCTAGTCCTGGGCTCAGGACCATCAGATTTGCATTGTACAAACCATTTGGTCTCAGCTGACACGTTTGAACCAACAATGAGTGGTGTCTCCATCTGGAGGTGGTTCTTCACGTCTTCCTATTGTAGGGGACGCCTCAGGCCTGTTTGCCACTCACAAAAACCACACTGCTTGTCATTCTACAGCCTCCAGTATCCAATACAGGGAGTATTGGGGGACATGTTTCAGTTGAGCTGGAGTAACCAGCTGCTTTATACATTTGCTCCCAAACCCTTGATTCCTTGGGTTCTGAGGAAGATTTGCCAAGACTGGGACCAAGTTATATTAATAGTCCCGGTTTGGCCAAGAAGGGTGTGGTACACAGACCTCCACCAGCTCTCACTGTGCCCTCTGTTCGGACTCTCTCACAGGGCAGACCTCTTCTCGCAGGTGTAAGGACATGTTCTACACCTCCAAAGCATGCCTGGAGATTGAACGGGGCAATCTGAATTCTGTTTCTCTTCTGCCTGAACTAGTGGATGTTATAGTATCAGCCAGGCGACGCCAAAACTGTCTATGCAGGTATATGAGCCAAATTTGTTAAATGGTGTGAGGAGAGACTCATTAATCCTCTAAAGGCCCATTTGCCCCATGTTTTACTATTTGCTGTCTCCTTGGCATAGAAATGTTGCAGAGTGGCAACAGTGAAGGGTTATTTGTCTGCACCGTCGGCATGTATTTATCTGACCAACCTTCGATAGTTCTAAGGTTGCTTGAGGGTTTAACTAATAGGTTCCCCCCACTCTGCTTATAATGCCTCAGTGGGATTTAAACTTAATTTGAATGTACCTAATGGTTACACCGTTTGAACCATTCCATAGGCGCCCATTGACGCATCATACATTTAAAACTGTACTTCTTACAGCGATCACGTCAGCTAGGCTTCACGCTATAAGTGTGAAGCGTCCTTTTGAGAACTAGGGTAGCTTTCCTGCCAAAGGTAGCGACTCCTTTACTTTAATGGCAGTTCATCACCCCTCTGTCCTTTTACCCTCCTCCCTATCCCTCTAAGGGGGTGGAAAGGCTGCACCATCTGGATCCAAAGAGAGCTCTGAGCTTCTGTGTGGACAGGACAAGATAGTTCAGAACAGATCATCAGCTCTTTGTTGGCTACGTGGGTAAGATGATGGGCAAAGCCGTCCACAAAATAGAACTTTCAAGGTGGGTCATTCTTTGCATTAAAGTATGTTAGTGCTGGCAAAGAAGAATCCTCCTGAGGGCATTAGAGCTCATTCGACTAGAGCTAAGTCTGCTACTTCTCCTTTGGCTAGAGGTGTACCTATTGTTGACATTTGCAAGGCAGCAACTTGGACTTCCCTCCACACTTTAGCAAAACATCATTGCTTGGACTCAGAAGTGAGAAGGGATGGCTATTTTACCAGCTTTGTGCTGCAGGGTTTTGTGGTATAGCCAGACAGGTACCCACCTTATAGTGCAGGACTGCTTTGGGATTCTATTTTAAAGTTGAGGACTCCACAAGTAGATGTATCCATCAGAAGAACAAGTTACTTACCTTCGGTAATGCTTTTTCTAGTGGATACAGTATCAACCTGTGGATTCCTCACGGTCCCACCCGCCTCCCCTTGTGTGTCTGGTTATACCAAGAATTAAATAGTTTGTTGTATATATGATTTTCTGGATAATTATATATTCTGAAATATGTTTATTTAGGGATATGTGTGTGTGTGTGTATGTATATATATATATATATATATATATATATATATATATATATATATATATATATATATATATATATACACATATATAAAACTTTGTATTGAGTTCGCACATGTTGTGCTGGTGATCACCTGTTCGCCTTGAAGGCGTGGTAAAGAAAGTGGGTGAAACTGACATCATCACGATATCCACCAGAAAAAGCGTTACTGAAATTAACTTGTTCTTCAAGGCAATTAGATGTTACCTTTTGGGAGGGATAGGCCTTGCAATAGTGGAAAACAAATGTAGCAATATTTCATTATCACTATACCGCTATAAAAACAGAGCTGAAGAAACAAAAGCAATATTTTGTATTCTGGGGTTTACTATCAATATGCCAAATCACACCTGGCTCCTTCATATGAGCAATTCTAGGCACTGTTTGTTTTCTTGCCTTTCCTCCGTAAAGAAGAGTCCAAGACATTCAGGCTTTTACCCTGATCTTTCAACCTCTGGATTTCAGTGAGGTCGACTATGAGCTAGTGGTGCTTGATTGCCTCCTGCATCCTGCTGGTTAAGCATGCCAGATGTCCTAAGTGGGCTCTGAAGTAGCATCTGAAGTCTGAGTGGCCCAACATTAGGGGACCTCTCAGACCATGTCTGTGGCTCTTCAATGCTATGGTGGTTACTGGATTGTGATTTAATGAGTGACCGACCACTCTCCTGAACCCACTAAGAGTTGACAGTGGTGACAAATGCGTCCCTTCTGTGTTGGGCAGCCACCTGTGTTTCTGGAAATTACTGGACCACTAGTGAATTGTTTCCTGGTGGTGGACCTCCTGGCAGGATTATTGAATGGCAGGGCGGACAAGATCAGCTCTCTGCTCCTAGTGGCCCATGAGGGGCAGCAACACCCAGAGGTGGTGTAAGGTCTCTTCCATAAATGGTGAGAACCTTGCCTCAGTATGTTAGTCATAACAGAGAATATCCAGTGTCGGCACTTCTGTATGTTGAAGATTTAAAGGTGCCTGCCAATTAAAGACATGTTTTTCTTTGAGTAGAACTTGGGACTTTTGTATATCTCACCACCAATACCACTCCTGCGCTGAGTTCTCAAAATGATTAGGTCTGACCGCGCCTAAGTCACCCTAGAGGCTCCAGAGTGGGTATTCGGGATATGGTACTCAGAACTCCTGGACATGAGCATCTGTCTTCCTTTCAGGCTGCCCCCAAGCAGGATCTGCTTTTGCAGCAGAAGGGCAGGATTCTGCACCAGTGACTTTAACAATCTCCACCTCATGCTTGGAGATTGAGCATTGTCACTAAAAACCTTTGACTTTCCTCTAGAAGTGGTTTATGTCATCTTGGCAGCCAGGCACCCTTTGACAAAAACTGTATATGCATTGTCATTGGGACAAATCTGTGGCTTGCTGAGATGGTTGGTAGGTATACGCCCTTCGAGCAAGTTAGGACGTTTTGCTGTTTTTCTCCCTAGCCTGGCAGGGCTTTGCTTGGAACACTATTGAAAGCTACCTTTTGCCTCTTTCGGCCTTTGCACAGCTGCCGGACCAGCCCTCATTTAAATCTCCAGTTATGTGCATTTTGAAAGGTTTACAACATTTGTTTCTTCCCTCTCCTTTTGTCTTGCCACAGTTGGATCTTAACTTGGTCCTCACATATCAGGTGTGTACTCCCTTAGAGCTGCTACACAGTTGTCTCTTGCAGCTTCTCATCCTTGAGACAGTGTTCTTTGCAGCTATGTCATAAGGACTCTCGTATTCCAACGAGACTGCTGGATTTGGGGCAGCAGCACCTCTGCTTGTAGGCAACTGAGCCACTCCCATGCCAGTTGGCAGCTGCCTGCCTAACCCTCCCAGCTTTCTAGCAGCACCTCACCCAAACAGTAAAGGTGATTTGTGACAGTCCTGCGTGTGGACTCTGAAAACCCCTCAGGGAAATTGTGGTGAACAAGCCTTACTCTTTTTTCTCCACATACAAGTCTCTTACACACACAGGCAAGTAAAGCGATGCAGGATAGATATTAATACATGTATTGAACAGATTGCAATCTACGATAAAATGCATGAGCTGCAATGATTAGGATAATGAGGAATAACAAAATCAGGATTGTGAAAATCAGAGATGTAAATATGGAGCACCCCCCCACCCCGTTACCTTGGTACAATGTCGGGCCTTCAGTCTCCAGATCAGGCTCCGCAGAGACACAAAGGCTGTGGTCAACCGCAAACCGGCATGAAGTATGGATAGAAAATCCTGGCTGGAACCCCCTCTGATGCCCTTTGTTCTACAAGATGTTTGTATAGGAGACATGTTTATGTTCTTGCACAGAAGCTTGACTGTTTATGTAGTCTTGTGGCAGCAATACAAAATATTATCCTGTGTGCCTTGCATTAAGTTCTTGTGAACCTGAGGAAAAAGAACATGATGCAAAGTATGTAATTCAGAACACTGGTAGTGATGCTCTTGCAGAATAGCGACTGATTATGAAAATAAAAATGAATACAGAGCTTGTTTTCTGGGTAAAAGGTCACAGGCCGCAAGCCTAAGCTAAACCATCTGTGTCTGCGTGCAGGGAACTACAAATGGTCCCACAAAACCCTCCCCTATTGCCGGAACAAGGGTGCAAAGTCCAAAGCCTAACACTAAAAATGCTCTAATTGAGACCATAACATTCTAAGAACATTACCAAAATCACACATAAGGGATAAAATGTCTACATCGACAAGCAGGCCAACGGACCAGCCGAAATAAAAGGCAACTGGTGTCCCATTTTGTACTTTAAAGAAAAAGCCAATGATCGAATCCTAACAGTAATTATGGGGTTGTATGAGAGAACCACGCATGGCTTAACAACTTGGTTGGAACCACAACGTGACTTAACCACGCCTGCCTTTATAACGAATTTCGTTGTAAGAGCATGCTTAGAAAAGGTGTATGTGGTAACATCATGCTTGGTTGCATGATACAACCACCTGACCCCTTTGCCCCTGCCATAAACTCTAAAACCTACCCTGTCCTAAAAACTACCTCAACTCTCCTCCTCCATGCTGTCCTTAAAACTGTCCCACCCAATCCTAAAAACTACCCCAACACCCACCCCGCCCCACCCTAAAACCTACTCTGCCCTGTCCTAAAAACTACCCCAACCCCGCCTCAAACCCAATAACCTACCCTGTCCTAAAAATTACCTCACACCGTCCTAAAAACTACCCCAACCCCCACCCTAAAAGTTACCCTGCCCTAAAACCTTCCCTGCCCCCAAACTAAACCTTAAGACATACCCTGTCCTAAACTACCCCACCCTGTCCAAAAAACTACCTCGACCCCCCCACCCACCCTAAACCCTTAAAATCTACCCTCTTAAAAACTATCCCACCTTTTCCTAAAAACATCCTCAACCCCGCCCGAATCCCTAAAACCTACCCTGTCATAAAAATTAATCCACCCTTTCCTAAAAACTACCCTCTGCACCACCCTAAAACCTACTTTGTCCCACCCTGTACTAAAAAGTACCCTGACTCCCCCCACCCTAAAACCTACCCTGTTCTAAAAACGACCCCGCCCCAAATCCTAAAATGTACCAGGCCCTGTCCTAAAACCTACCCTGCCCTGTCCTAAAGACTACACCAACCACACTTGCCCTAAAACCTACCCTGTCCTAAAAACTACCCGACTCTGTTGTAAACACTACCCGACCCCCCCCAAACACTAAAGCCTACCCTTCCCTAATATCTAAAAGCTGTCCTATCCTAAGAACTACCCCGGCCCCACCCTAAACCGTAAAAGCTACCCTGCCCTGTCCTAAAACCAATTCTGCCATGTCCTAAAATCGACCCCACCTAAAACCTACCCTGTCCTAAAAACTACCCCGCCAAGTCCTAAAAATGACCCGACTCCCCACCCCCACTCTAAAACCTACCCTGCCCTGTCCTAAAACCTATGGCGCCCTGTCCCAAAAACTACCCTACCCTGCCCAAAACCCTACAACGTCCTAAAAACTCCCCCACCCTGTCCTAAAAACTACCCTGACCACCCTCGCCAAAACCTTCCCTACCCGAAAAAATAACCCCACCCTAATCCCTAGTCTGCCCTAAACCTGTAAATCTACCCTGTCATAAAAACTACCCTGCCCCCACCCTAAACCCTTAGACCTTCTTTGTCCTAAAAACTACCCCACCCTGTCCAAAAAACTACTCAGACCCCCTCCCGCCCTAAAACCTACCCTGTCCTAAAAACTTCCCCAACCTGTCCTAAATATTACCCAGACCCCCCTGCCCCAAACCCTAAAAACTACCCCACACTGACCCAAAACTACCCCGACCCCAAGCCCTACCTAAAAACTATCCCACCCTGTCCTAAAAACGACCCGTCCCCCCACCCTAAAACCTACCCTGTCCTGTCCCAAAAACTACCCTGACCCCTCCGCCCTAAAGCCTACAACCTACCCTGTCCTAAAAATAAATACTTCACCCTGTCCTAAAACGATCCTGACCCCCACCCCAAAACCTACCCTGCCCTGTCCCAAAAACTACCTTGACCCCCCCCAGCCCTAAACCCTAAAGCTTACCCTAGCCTGCCCTAAAATATATCCCACCCTGACCTAAAAACGACCTTGCCCCCCACCACTGCCCTGAACTCTAAAACCAACCTAACCCTGTCCTTAAAAATACTCTGACCTGCCCCTAGCACCACTTAAACAGCCGCTGAGTTCCTCTTCCGGATGTTTCTCCGGTGTGTCTGAACTACGTAAATGCATAGTGCCTTAACCACGTATTTGTGTGGTTCAGGCACATGCATGGTTCAGGGCACATGTGTTAATGCTTGCATGCTTATGGCCTGCATGGCTCCAGCTGCGTTGTAAAAGTAGTTTCCCTAATTATGGTCTTGGAGGAAATCTCCGATGTCATCAAGGGAGATTGAGACCAAGAAGGACTCCACTTCGGCAGGTGACAATTCGACTATGTATTAGCAGAAGGATCCAAGGAGCAGAAGTGTGCAGAATCCTCAGGTGCAGAATGAACTGTGTAGGTTGCACTATTCATTGTGCCAGATGTCGTTGGAGCTAGCAAATTCACGTGCAGTGGATCGTTGGATGCCTCGCAAATCAACAGCAGACTCAAGGGGCATGTCAGTGAATGAGCCCTCATCAAAAACATTAACAAATCCTTGTCCACAAGAGGTGCAGACTGCACAGCAAGACATACCATAGATGCAAATTCGAAGAGGCACCAAATGCAATGGAAGACTGGCTGGACACTCTTCAGGACTGATCTGAATGTCAAAGACCAATCTAGCTCTATCTCCAGCTCCCCAACTAAGAAAGCTCTGAAATACTGCATCATGCGTACACAGCTGGGCTGGTGGTAGCTCCATCACTCTGCTTTGCTGACAGAGAACAGCTACTGCGTATTAAAAATACCAGCAGCAGAATTCCGCCAATTAATGCCAAAGTTATAGGGAATCCGCCAAAGACACTCAGAGTAAATGTCTGGCTCCAGGTAGGACTCCAAACACTTTCTGGAAGGTGCAGACAAATCCAGAACCAACAGCCTTAAACAAAAAAAAGCCCAATCCCCGCACTGTTCGATGTATATAAATTCTCCGAAATGCTTGGGAACGTTGGTACTTAATAGGGACTGTATCTCAGCTGATGATCTTGCTACCTGAAGATCGTAAGTCACTTTGGCTGTTGTCAGGACCACATGTTTTTGAAACAATAGCGCCTTTAGTCTGCTGAGCTTGTCAAAGTTTACATTAGAAGCAGCAATGTGGACCCACAAGTCTGCCGCTTATATCTTTTGTGTGTTGGGGGGGGGAATAAAACATGGCAGCAACAAGTTACCATTTGAGTAACTGAACTCACAAGCTATTCCTGGCTATATTCCTCAGCACCTTTGATCGTTCAGAACCACATAACTTCCATTATAAAATATCTGAAATACTGGATGAATCGGAGACAGGAGTACCCTTCAAATAGCATGCCAAATTCATGACCCCCACATTGCAAAGGCCGTGAAAAGTCTCCTGCCTATAAATTGTAGAGTGGCTAGCAGTAGTCTCACATTCTCTTCTGCTAGGAAAGACCTCTGTCTCGCCGTTCCTGCACTTGTAATGGAAAGGCAACTCCCACACCTCGTTTATGTGACTGTCTTCTAGCTGCTCAGACCTGCCCACTGCAAAATGCTTTAAGCATTTCATGAAACGAAAGGTGGAAATGGTCAGATTTATTACTCCATGTATTAACCATACTGGTGAAGCAACTTTTCCAGTCTCTCAATATTAAACGCAATGTAACTAACTGCTTTTTTTTTAGCCACTATCTGTTATTGTCTGGACAAATTAAAAGCGGCAAACAATTGAGTGCTGTTAACGTACTACCAAGGCACGCTGGCACTTTTGAGAACCTGCAGTGTCCAAACTAACTGCATGATATACTGCAGCTGGTTTTGTCCATGTTGTAAAAAGGACACCTCATTCTGAGTGATATCAGTTGCCGAAGACACTATATTATTTGAGTTATAAATTCTGTTGGACAGAGTGTTCATGTCTTTATTGACAACAAATAAAGCCTTTTCCATGTTTTCTCTATCAATCTGCCTTAAATGTGCAGCAACGTCCGCCTGGGATAGTTTCCAGTTCTCATTGTATATGGCATACAGGAAGCGTTTTGAGCGTGGCTTTGTGGGTCTTAACAGGACATCTTGTAGATTGACTTCCTCAGACAGGAGACTAGGGTGTTATTTGACAGCTGTTAAAGTGGAGGAACATAACCATTATTGACACAGTTTATCCACATTGTATGTTGTGACGTGATACCTGAATGTTGAGCCGAGTCAAAGCAAGGGTCTGGCCAGCTCGCTTTGCAACACCATGAGGAATTAACAAAACGTGCTGTCTGGCACCCGTTTTTGTTGTTGGCCACAACCATCCACTAGGACTCGAAAAAGAGGAATTCCAGGTACTATTCTGAATCCAATCAGCAAGCTGGTATCTATGATATTTAGAAATATTTGACAGTTGTGAAATTTAGCAAGTGTGGGGATTCTGGGCGCACGTAATGCTTTTACTTTTGCCAACCCTAAACACGATGTTTGCTGGACAGTGTCATTTAACAATATCATTTGTATAGGAATAAGGCATGCTCTGCGCAAAGCTTTCCTTTCCTGTATTTGCCAATCCTTTGTTCCCCATATATTTTTCAAGTCAATAGTATGTTTCCAGTACTCATAATCTTCAACTGCAAGCTGGTAAACAAAGGAATCGGAGTAGATCAGATGTATATCAAATGGTACTTTTATCTCACACAATCCCATCTGGAATCGTAACTGCTGAAAAATTCACAAGGGACAACTCTTTGGACATTACCTGGAATACAGCTAAGTGTCAAAACCTCCTCCACCGGCTCGCTGGCAGAACAGTCAAGAAGATAATGACAATTTTTCAAAAGAAAGAAAACTAATCCAAAGCAGAAAGGCAAGCAGTGTCCACAGTATCCACAGATAGTACCATGGATAAATTAAGTAATTGTTTTTAAGCCATATGAACAGCTTATGTGTCTTTGATTCAGTTTCAGTAGCAGAAGTCAGAAAGAAAGTCATCAATGTCGATGACCTAACAGGAAGCAGTCTGTGCAAACACAGGAGCCGGTGCAGTGCAAGTGGATGGACCCATTTGTGATGGTTCATAGTTGACGATGGCATTCGTCTATCGAATTGGAATAGTAAAGTTCCACATCTTGGATGTTTCTTGCCATTGATGTGTTCACAGAAATCAGCAGAAGCTTATTCTCCACTCTCCCCTTGCTTGATGAGGCAATTGTAGCATTGGTACTTGCAGAAGGGTTGTTTATTGCTTCTAGCGGTATATCCTGTCGTGTGGTATGATGGCAGTTCTGGTACTGCATATTCCCAGGATTGGAACTGGTGCTCTGTAGGATGGGGCAAATGTGCTTTTCACAGCAATCTTCTCACGCACTAGATCCCCGACTTTAAGGATCCAGCCTGTAGATGTTGTTGACAAATCTCTTATTCCCAGGGTGGTGGCACATGCAGATTAATTCTCATCACAGAATTATTGTAGCTCCTGTAAAACAGCGACACGTTCATTTAAGTCAAATGGTGTGTCTGCTGCCACTGCACCAGGACTCTCAAGATCAGGGACATAGATAAGTATCTGGAAGAGGAACTCCTATGGGGTGCAACCTCCCGTGGACCATCTGGGCAGATTTAGTGCTCTCTGGACCCCACATAGGGAATGAACCTAAAACTCTTGCTGTTAAGACTGCTTTAAGTCTCTGTTCTTCCTCTCCACAACACTATTTACCTCGGGATGATAGGGTGAGGAGTAATGGAGTTGAACACCCAAGGTTCCCATGGAGTCCTGCATGCCTTAAAGGCAAAAGCAGGGCCATGGTCTGCCTGGAATGCTGCATCCGCATATGTACTGATAAAGACTAGCAAATTTTTGATAAGTCTGAGTGTCAGTCAACCATTGTGGCCATACCCACAGGAATCTAGGAGCAAGAATCAACAGCGACTAATATGTATTTGTATGTTCCATCAGGTTGTAAAGAACCACAGTGGTCCAGGTACACACATTGTAGTGGTTTGTTGGATAATGGAAGTGATGTCTGTGGTGGGTGTTTGATGGTGGACCCTTTAATTTGATGGCAATTGTCACAACAAAGGACATATTGCTTTGTCGGTTTGTAAAGACCTGGCCACAAAAAGCATTTTTTTAAATAGTTATATGGTAGCCACCACACCTGTGAGAGGAGAAGCAACACCCTCATGCGCTGCTTTGATGAGATCTACTCTGTTCACGATTGGGGATCATACGATCTCCCATTCCTTGAATGGTTGCAAGTACAATGTTCTGGGCCTTGAGATGGTAGGAATATTTTGTAGAGTGTGCTTTTGTTAAGGCTTCCCGTCAGCCGACGCTTTCAAAGCAGCCATCATCTCATTATCCAACCTCAATAGAGAACGGGTTAGTGCATCAACAGAAGCCGTAGCTACTGCAGATTTGGCAGCTTCATCAGCCGAAGTGTTTCCTACAATGTGTATTTTTACACATTAATGGCTCTAGGTATGTACTACATGACCTTTTAGTAGTCTATCCCAAAGTTCAGCTACCCACGTCGTATATACTTAGTGGAAATCAGCCCTCCCATAGACTTCCCATTTGCTGGCTCCATCGTTGCTTTTATAGTCCTCATTTGTGCATGGCATGCCTGAGTCATGCCTCTTACTTTGTTTAGTCCTCTCTGAAAGTAATGAGCAATTACTACAATACCTCCCATTTTAGCAAAGTACTTTTTTCTCGGTTATTGGAGCACTTTACACAAGTGCTCGTTTTTTCTCTCACTCCGAGCTCCGTTGCGGTATGTTGTTCCTCCCCAGTTTGGCACTGTCTCTACTACGCAGCCTGGGGATATGGTTACAAGCATGGCCAGTAAGTAGAGTGGCAGATTTTCCTTTGATCACCGCAGGCCCGCTTGACGCCCGTCACGCCTCATCTTTCAGCCTGGTGGCTGCTTTGGGAGGCTGCGCGCCTTTATTTTTTCTGCATAGTACCCGCTTGTTTTAAAAGGGGATCATGTCTTCCTAGGCAGTAATTCTAATATTTAAGATTTTTATCCCAATGCTTGAATGCTCTTGGAACTATGATGAACTACAGTTATATGCACACACTGTCCCATATCTTGCCTGGTGGAAACTATAGTTCCCAGGAGGCTTCAGTTTCTCTATACATGGGCAACTCCATGATGTGATGAGGTATCACTCTTACATTCATTTCTCTCCCCTGGTCACATCACATGTTAGATTCAATTTAGTGCTCTGTCGGAATCTCCTTTGTTCTCAAGGCAGCACATTCAGTGGTTGCAGAAGGATTCAAAGTAAGCGGACACTGCAATCAGTTTGTGTAGGGTTGTTTCTTACACATTTTCTCTTACCCCCAGTTCATCTTAATGCTATATGCATCCGATACTGCAACTTTATAACATGAGGATACTTATTTATACTTCTTAACATTAGATAAGGTGGGATGCTTGAATATAACAGGAAGTGGTCAGAGCCATGGGGGTGAATAGACTGTGAGCAGCCCATGGTGGAGGAACTGCTGCATCATTAAGCACCACAAACAGACATTTCCCTGGTTGCCCTGCAAGCACTGCACTTTATTTATTCATACCAGGATCTAGTAGCATTGATACAGCAATTTTGTTATCATCCCACAAAATAGCCCTACAATCATAAAATATGAAAGGAACAAGGGACTCTAAAGAGTATGTATTATGTCTCTATCCTTATAGTTCCAAAAAGCTAGTAGGACTTGGGAGATAATCCTCAGATTTAAGCATGACATACAAGTTGGACACTTAAGTATGATCCAGCTAGAAAGAAGCAATATCAGCATTTTCTCATCATAGTCTGACTGCAAGAATATTCTGTAGAGATCAATTTGAAATTTAGCATAATTATTATAAATGACCTATTCCTCCTTGCCGATGGCACTCACTCGTGCTTGCTGGGTTGGACACGGACTGTGCCTAGGATAGGGCTCTCAGCACAGAAGCTCAGGTGCTGCCAGATGAAGTCTTTGATGTCCCTGAGACCTCTTAACAGGAGGCAAGATCTACTCAAGCCCTTGGAGAACCTTGGAAAGCAGAATGTAAAAAGCAAAGTCCAGTCCTTTCACTCCCAGGACAGAAGTGGCAAGCAGCAGGCCAGCAGAATAAAACAACCAGCCAGGGTGGCCGTCCCTCCTACAGCACCTGGACTGGCAGGTCGGGCTGGACTGTTCCCATGGGGACCAGGTCAAGACTGATTTGCATATGGCTGGGTCAACCTTGGGGTGGCATGGTGAGCAAAACAACGATGGATTAAACCCAGATCTGTGACTGGAGGTGAGTGTTTGAAAAGTTTCAACACCCAGTCCATCATCCTTTTGAATTGCTTTCCGTGCCATGTCCCCAGACACTCCTGGGGGCTAGAGACGGCTTTGAGAGGACAGACACAACCCTATTCAGATGCAAGTGTCCGCTCTTCCCACGACTCTAGCTCAGGAAAACCCATCAGCCTGGTAATGTGCCCTTCATATCCTGATGGCCTATCTCAGCCCCTTTTGTATGACTGTCTAGAGTGAATGCACAAGCAGCCCAACTGTCATCCTTAGCCAGACGTGTATTCAGCAGACAGGGGAGGCACAGAATAGTTAACCAAGAAAATGGCCACTTTGTAAAAGTGGCATTATCAAACTTACAGTTATGAGAAATTACACTTTCAAAACAATCCTCATGTTACCCTATGGGAGAGATAGGCCTTGCAATAGTGAAAAACAAACTTTGCAACATTTCACTATCAAGACATGTCAAACACACCAGCACATGTCCTAGCTTTTAAATACTCTACACTGTGCCCATGGGGCTGCCTTGGGCCTGCTTCTGGGGTGAGGTACGTGTAGTAAAAGGGAAGGTTTGTGCCTCAATAATGGGTGTACTTGCCAGGTCGAAAGGGAGGTTTAAAACTGCACACACAGCCACTGCAGTGGCAGGTCTGAGACATGTTTACTGGGCTCCTCATATGGGTGACAAAATCAGTGCTGCAGGCCCACTAGTAGCTTTTGATTTCGAGGCCCTGGTCACACATGGTGCACAATTCTAGAGACTTACTAGTAAATCAGATAGGCCAATCGTGGATAAACCAACCACCAATATAATTTAGACAGGGAGCTCTTGCACTTTAGCACTGGTCAGTATTGGTAAAGTGCCCAGAATCCTAAAATCAACAAAAAACGAAATGCAGCACACAGTCAAAATCAGGAGAACAAAGGCAAAAAGTTGGGTATAACCCTGCAAAAAGGGCCATTTCCAACATCACTACTTTCTGGTCCCTTTGCCCTCTTCTAAACCTCTGGCCCTCAAGCTCTTCCTCAAGAAGTTCAGGATGCTTACTCTGTCTCAGCTTCTGTTTACCCTGGACCCAGGAGACTGGATTGTAGTGTTGGACTTGCAGGACGCTTATTCTCACTTCCCTGTGCTGCCTCTGCCCACAGACGTTATTTGCAGTTCACTGTGCTCCCCTTTGGCCTTACAGGCGCCCCTCGGGTGTTTACCAAGGTGATGGAGGTGGTTGCAGCTCATCTGCGGAGATCAGGAGTGTCATTCTTCCCATATCTCGACGACAACTGGCTGCTGAAGGTGAGCTCTCCCTAGGCTGTCGTCTACCATCTCCAGACTACGGTGGACCTCTTGCGTTCACCGGGGTTCACTATAAACATGCCAAACTCACACCTGACTTATTCTCAGATGCTCCCTTTCATCAGAGCTGTTCCGAACACAGTGCAGGTTTGGGCTTATCCTCCAGAGCAGGTAGTCAAGGATATTCAGGCTGTGATACTGATACTTCAGCCTCTATCCTGGATTTAGATGAGAATGAAGCAGAGGCTGCTGGGCCTCATGGTCTCCCGCATCCTGCTGGTGACACATGCAAGATGGCATATGCAGGCTCTCTGCAGTGGGACCTGAAGGTCCAGTGGGTGCAGCATCAGGGCAATCTCTCCGTCATGGTTCAGATCTCGGACAGACCTGCGAAAGATCTGCAGTGGTGGTTAACAAACTGCGTTTGGGCCAGGGGCAGATCCCTCTCCCTTCCCCAATCAGATGTGACAGTAGTGACAGATAATCCACTCCTGGGCTTGGGCAGCCATCCGGGAAAGGTGGAGATCAGAGGATCTGGTCTCTGGCGATATCCGGACTCCACATCAACATGCTAGAGCTCTGTGTGATCTGCCTGGAATTGAAAGCCTTTCTTCCCTCTATTAAGGTAAAGATGGTGCAGGTGTTTGCAGAAAACTCCACCACCATGTGGTACTGCAACAAGCAGGGCTGGGTCGCGTCACCGACCCTTTGGCAAGATGCTCTGCACCTCTGGGTGTCGCTGGAACAGCAGGGCATATCCCTGGTGGTTATATATCTGGCGAGCACTCTTAACACCAGAGCGAACAAACTCAGCTGAAAATGCCTAGCGGATCACGAATGGCATCTCCATCCGGAGGTGGTGCAATGTCTCTTTCAGCAGTGGGGAGAGCCTTGGTTAGATCTGTTCGCCTCCCCAAAGAATGCGTAGTGTCAGCAGTTTTGCATGTTGGAGATTCCAAGGCGGCAATTACTCAGAAATGCTTTTAATCTTGAGTGGAACTAAGGCCTCCTGTACGTCTTTTCGCCCTTATGACACCTGCCCAGAGCTCTCAAGAAGATTAGGAATAACTGGGCCCAAGTAATCATTGTTGCTTTGTACTGGGCATGGAAAGTCTGGTATTCTGAGCTACTGAGCATTTCCATCGACCCTCTGATCAGACTACCCCTTCTGGAGGACCTTCTGTCGCATCAGCATCTTCTTCACTCAAACCTATCCACACTCCGCCTTCTAGAATGGATATTGAGTGGGGCAATTGACAGCCTTTGACCTTCCTCCCAAAGACTGTAACCTAATCTTGACAGCCAGGCATCTCTCCACCAAAATGGTATACACCTTTTGCTGGTAGAAATTTGTGACATGTTGCAATGACAAATCTGTTGAACCTCTCTGGCTACTCACATTGAAAACAGCCCTCCTTGTGGCGATTACATCTGCCCGCAGTGTGAGTGAGCTGCAGCCTTATCATTAAAGGTACTGTACCTTTCTATCCTCCCTGACAGTGTGGCACCTAGCACTAGCACCTCTTTTCTATCAAAAGTGGTCAAACTTTCATGTAGGCTAATCCATCTCCTTGCCTACTTTTGACGCACCCACACATCCTTCTAAGAAAGAGGAGAGACTACACCGCCTGAACCCAAAAAGGGTGTTTGTGTTCTACCTTGATCGTACAAAAGAGTTCCGGGTGGATGAACTCCTCTTTGTAGGGTACCTGGGTGCGAAGAAACGTCGGGCAGTGCAGAAGTGGACCCTCTCTAGATAGGTCGTACTCTGCATTAATATCCGCTATGCACTTGTCAAAAAGCATCAGTATCCTAAGGGTTTGCGCTCGCATTCTTTCAGGACTAAAGCTGCGACCTCTGCGTTAGCACGTATGTTTCCGGTCCTAGACTTCTGTTAGGCAGCAGCGTGGGCATCCCTGCAAACATTTATCGAACACTAGTGCCTGGACAATCTGGTCACTTTTACCATTCCGTCCTACAGGGCATTCTTGTTTGAAATTGGTTGTCAGACCCATTTCAGGGGATGGTATTGCTTTGGTATCTATTCAGAGGTAAGGAATTTGCACTAAAGGTTTCTGTCAGATGGACAAGTTATTCACCTGCTGAAACGCCTTATCTGGTAGAGAATATAGCTGCAGATTCCTTACACACCCACCCATCCTCCCCGCTCTGCAAATGGATTTCTAGGGGCAAGGATTCATCTTTCAGGGCCTTAGTGGTCGGTATTCCTTGTCTGTGCATTTCTGGCATGGAAAGTTGTGAAAAGAATATGACATTGGCATGCCTGGATGGCACCTATATAGGAAAAGAAGAAGCATTTCTGGCACGGTTGACACTGACGAATGCGGAGCTGATTGATGCCACCGCCTGGCGCACAGGGGTTCTGCTTGTGAAAATCTTCCGGACCCAGTCCGACGCCTGGGGAGAATTCACAGGTAAAGAATCTGCAGCTAAATATAGTCTCTACCAGATAGGCAGTCACCGAGGATAAGTGACTTGTCTGTCTGTGAACATGTTTTAAGTAAAGGTGGCCCCCGGTTTTGTGGGCTTCTACATACCATGGTCTATATAGCCAGCTGCTATAACTGGCCCCAAGCCGTAAAAACAGTAAACCAACTTCAACAAAAATACTTTGTCCACCATGGATTTCTTTCTCTACTCCAGAACTTAATCCATTTTTCAGGTACAATTAAGCAACATATTTAATGTTAACGTGCACAATGCCTTTGTGGAATGGCTACTGCTTTGTTTCTTTTTACTTGAATGTCACCTATAGAGTGAGAAGCGAATTGCAATATTGCAAGGTCTTCTTGTTTCATTCTCTTGTTCACATTTGAAATAATGTCCATATTATTATTGATCGGAACAATTAATGGACTCTTCATTTAAACCTTTGAAGACCTACAAACAGGTGAGATTACCTGTTGCTGAATACGCTCTTTTTGATCAGTTAATTTATGTGTGACTTTTAAGCGAGATCTGTCTGTAAAATCTGTTTTCTAAGCCGTACTTCTGAACTTCACCTGTTGGTGGTTTTCTTAAAATTCTGTGCATTTAAGAGGTTCAGGTCTTAATGACATTTAGTCGCGTAATTCCCTTCTGATTTCTTAAATGAGAAGAAATATAAATATAAATGGAAATGGATTGGACTTTTAGGATGAATTTGGCATCTGCAGTCGAGCACACAACAGTTAAATCGGATGCAAGTCCTGAACAATGTCCCCTCAGTTTATTTCTCTTGATGCATGGTACTCTGGGCACTGTGTGTGTTTGAATTTGATGTATGTTTTTTAAAAAAAAGTTTGCATTCTGGCAGTGTCTTGGAATAATATATCCAACATTGAAACACAATTTAATGCAGACTAGACTCAAACAGGGCAGTGTAGCTAGACGTGGTCAGATACTGCGGGTGGTTGTCTCTCGGTGCCTGTTGATCAAACTATGGAGATCAAACAGACTGACACTTTGAGGCTCAAATGGGGATGAAAAATCTTTATTTTATAATATAAAGAGCATTTGAGAAGTTGGTATTATTTTCTATACTGGGTGATTTACATTGTTTGCAGTACTAAAAATCAGATCATGATGCAGGCAGAGTAAACATTAGAATAAGCATAAACGAATTTGATATTATTATTAATTTAATTAAATGTTAACGAGCTAAACTACTGAAGACCAGACTCATCAGTAATAGATCTGTAGCATTCTAGATGAGTCTTTGATGCTTCAGGAAGTTCTTACAGTAGCAGGACATTGTTTTCTTAAAATGTAAGAAAATGCTATTACAATTTGTAGGAGGCTGGCCTGGCTTGTAGTGGGTACCAGAGGTACTTACACCTTGTGCCAGGTCCAGTTATCCCTTATTAGGGTAGAAGAGGTGTTTCTAGCAGCTTAGGCTGATAGAAGGCAGCTATGGCAAAGCAGCTTAGGCTGAACTAGGAGACATGTAAAGCTCCTACTATACCACTGAATGCACAATATCATAAGAAAACACAATACACAGAAGTACTAAAAATAAAGGTACTTTATTTTTATGACAATATGCCAAAAGTATCTCCGTGAGTACCCTCAGTATGAGGATAAGATATATATACACAAGATATATGTACACAAACCAAAATTATGCAGGTAACAGCAAGAAAAGTAATGCAAGCAGTGTAAAGTTACAGTAGATTGCAATAGGAGCACATAGGTGTAGGGGCAACACAAACCATATACTCCAAAAGTGGAATGCGAACCACGAATGGACCCCAAACCTATGTGAACTTGTAGAGGGTCACTGGGACTGTAAGAAAAAAGTGAGGGTTAGAAAAATAGCCCACCCCAAGACCCTGAAAGGTAGGTGTAAAGTGCACCTACTACCCCCAGAGAGCACAGAAGTCGTGATAGGGGGATTCTGCAGGAAGAACAAACACCAGCAATGCGACAACAGTGGACTTCCGGACCTGAGTACCTGTAAGACGAGGGGACCAAGTCCAAGAGTCGCAACCGTGTCGAGAGTGGGCAGGAGCCCAGGAAATGCCAGCTGAGGGTGCAAGGAAGCTGCCACCTGTTGGAAGAAGCTTGGAGTTCTGCAAGAAAGAAGAGGACTAGGAACTTCCCCTTTGGAGGATGGATGTCCCACGTCGTGAAGAAGCTTGCAGAGGTGTTCCCACGCAGAAAGACCACAAACAAGCCTTGCTAGCTGCAAGGGTCGTGGTTAGGGTTTTTGGATGCTGCTATGGCCCAGGAGGGACCAGGATGTCGCCACTTGGATGAGGACACAGAGGGGGCGCCCAGCAAGTCAGGGAGCCCTCACAAAAGCAGGCAGCACCCGCATAAGTACCTGAACAGGCACTTGGAAGAAGAGTGAACCGGAGTCCACGCGAAGTCACAAAAGGGAGTCCCACGACCGCTGAGGACAACTCAGAAGGTTGTGCACTGCAGGTTAGAGTTTCAGGGACCCAGGCTTGGCTGTGCACGAAGGAAATCTTGGAAGAGTGCACAGGAGCCGGAGCAGCTGCAAATCACGCGGTACCCAGGAATGCAGTCTAGCGTGGGGAGGCAAGGACTTACCGCCACCGAACTTGGACTGAAGAGTCACTGGACTGTGGGAGTCACTTGGACAGAGTTTCTGAGTTCCAGGGACCACACTTGTCGTGCTGAGAGGGGACCCAGAGGACCGGTGATGCAGTCTTTTGTTGCCTGCAGTTGCAGGGGGAAGATTCTGTCGACCCACAGGAGATTTCTTCAGAGCTCCTGGTGCAGAGAGGAGGCAGGCTACCCCCAGAGCATGCACCACCTGGAAACAGTCGAGAAAGCCGTCAGGATGAAGCGATACAAGGTTGCTAGTAGTCGTCTTGCTACTTTGTTGCGGTTTTGCAGGCGTCCTGAGCAGTCAGCGGTCGATCCTTTGGCAGAAGGTGAAGAGGGAGATGCAGAGGAACTCTGATGAGCTCTTGCATTCGTTATCTGGTGAGATCCCCAAAGCTGAGACCCTAAATAGCCAGAAAAGAAGGTTTGGCTACCTAGGAAGGAGGTTTGGCTACCAACAGAGGTAAGAGCCTATCAGAAGGAGCCTCTGACATCACCTGCTGGCACTGGCCACTCAGAGCAGTCCAGTGTGCCACTGACACCTCTGTTTCCAAGATGGCAGAGGTCTGGGACACACTGGAGGAGCTCTGGGCACCTCCCCTGGGAGGTGCAGGCCAGGGGAGTGGTCACTCCCCTTTCCTTTGTCCAGTTTCATGCCAGAGCAGGGCTGGGGGATCCCTAAACCGGTGAAGACTGGCTTATGCAGAGATGGGCACCATCTGTGCCCATCAAAGCATTTCCAGAGGCTGGGGGAGGCTAATCCTCCCCAGCCTTCACACCTATTTCCAAAGGGAGAGGGTGTTACACCCTCGCTCAGAGGAAATCCTTTGTTCTGCCTTCCTGAGCCAGGGCAGAAACCTGTCTGAGGGGTTGGCAGCAGCAGCAGCTGCAGTGGAGACCCCGGAAAGGCAGTTTGGCACTACCCAGGTTCTGTGCTAGAGACCCGGGGGACAATTTCATTATCTTAGACATGTTACATGGCCATGTTTGGAGTTACCATTGTGACTCTGTACATAGGTAGTGACCTATGTACAGTGCAAGCGTGTAATGGTTTCCCCACATTCACAAAGTCCGGGGAATTTGCCCTGAACGATGTGGGGGCACCATGGCTAGTGACAGGGTGCCCACACACTAAGTAACTTTGCACCCAATCTTCACCAGGTGAAGGTTAGACATATAGGTGACTTATAAGTTACTTAAGTGCAGTGGTAAATGGCTGTGAAATAACATGGACGTTATTTCACTCAGGCTGCACTGGCAGGCCTGTGTAAGAATTGTCAGAGCTCCCTATGGGTGGCAAAAGAAATGCTGCAGCCCATAGGGATCTCCTGGAACCCCAATACCCTGGGTACCTCAGTACCATATACTAGGGAATTATATGGGTGTGCCAGCATGCCAATGTGAATTGGTAAATTTAGTCACTAGCCTGTTAGTGACAAATTTGGAAAGCAGAGAGAGCATAACCACTGAGGTTCTGGTTAGCAGAGCCTCAGTGAGACAGTTAGGCGTCACACAGGGAACACATACAGGGCACATACTTATGAGCACTGGGGCCCTGCCTGGCAGGGTCCCAGTGACACATAGACTAAAACAACATATATACAGTGAAATATGGGGGTAACATGCCAGGCAAGATGGTACTTTCATACACAATTTCAGTCTGATTACTAGGCAGCTCATTGGCCAATGTAGGGTCTTTGTAGGATTTTAACTCCCCTGCTACTGTACAAGTCTGAGTACACGAGTTAAACTTTGGAAAGTGTTCGTGAGGCCTTCCATTCCTAAAATATTGTCTCAAGTTAATGTTAAAAGGACCTGTGTTAAGTTAATGACATATTTCCAGTCAAATGATATGTGAAGGCAGCTTAAACCCAATCTAGTGAAGTACGTTTTCCTTAACAAAAAGCCTTGGGCAGTACAGGATTTGATCTGTTTTTGGTGTTGTATTAAATTCAGTCAGTCAACCCATCAAGTATGTTATTAACTATTTAGAACGTTGGAATGTTGGGGGCTCCTTTGGAGACAGTGGAGTGCTCCAGGCTTTTACTGGTTGGTAAACATCCGGAGCGTCAATATTCCAATGTTCTTTCTTCACAGAAGGATCTGCCATCTAGTGGCAGAAGGTTCTAATAGCCTTATAGCCCTTCATAGCTGGGCTATACCGGCTGTTAAAGTCCCGCTCCCTTGTTAAAGACCAATGCTGGAGTGGGCCTTTAATGGCCTGTATAGCCCGATACGGCGGGCTCGAAGGCTATAATACAAACTACAGCAGTACCAACCAGCCTTCAAAAGGATCCAAGCTTGGAGCAGCAAAGTCCTGTAGCAATTTTCTAAAGGTCAGATGATCTTCTAGAATTGTAATTTACCGATTACATGGATTACAGGCTGAACAGGCCAGAGTTGGAATTGTTTCCAAGATGTAGAAACATTTGACAGAGAAATTTTGCACCCTGTTTTAACAGACCATGCTCCTTAGGTTATCCAGTTTAAATGGATTGAAATTAACAACGCTGGGCTGCACAGGCATTGGCAGATTGATAATTTGTTGCTCTGTTGTGCTGCTTTTTCACATCTCGTTAATATGCAACCACTTGTGAAGTACAGCACAAATTTATACATGTGTAATGTATTGAACTGCTGTAAGGCAAACACTGACGATGTCATAATTGCCTGTATAGCAAAGAAAATGTGAATGGATCTGTCAGGCCATATCATTGGTACGGTATTGTCCATTGTAAAAATGTTGGTGGCCTGCGGTGTGTAGGTTTTCTAGCCAGCTGTACAAGTCCCCTAATGAAATTGCATTTTCATCATGAACACAAAGTGCACCAATTTCACCAATGTGTTGTTTGAGTAGTTGAGTGGTTCTTTGAGGGGGATCAATAAAGTAGGAATTATAGGATTTCCATAATATTGAATTGCCTGGAAATCTTGGGCTGTCATATTGAGATTCAAATGAATTGGCTTTCTTTTTTTCTTAGTTTCATGGAACATAATTGTAGCTCACCCCTTAGCAGCTCTGCCTCCTAACTCCCAGCTCTGCCTTCCACCTCCAGTTTCCCATCTCAGTCAGCTTGTATCATTTTTAATAACTTAGGGAGAACGTCATCCAAGAGACGAAAGTTGGGGATGGGCGTCCATGTTTTTGGGAAAAAAGTATATCTCAGTTAAAGTGGTCATATTGAGAATCGGTTTGATTTTTGTGGGCCAAAGCTTTACAGAACATTTTGATATTTTTGCAGGCAGAGAGCGCAGTACTACAGATTGTTGATGGTTAGCAAGGTTGCAAGAGCAAAGTTTAGGAAAATAAAAGTTCTTAGCTATTAGTGTGGGAATGGTTTCTAGATCTAATTCTGGAAGATTCTTTGGTACGAGTCCATAATGGGTGAGTAGTAGTGTGAAAAGGGCATAAATGTGGTATATTTCAGGATTTGACAGTGTAGCAGGTCGTAGGTCGAGGTTAGGTGGGAAATGGGGCGGGATGGTCTTAAGTTTTTGTTTTCCTTGGACGCATCAGCAGCAGTCATGCTTTTGACACGGGTGGACTGGACGACTGATGCCTAAGTGTTTAGACTGCAACCTGGATTTTTTCTGCAAAATGGCCTTTCATTGAAATTGTAAGCACACTTTTGGGAAGACATATGCATCTGGAAACTAAAGAAATAGACTTAAAATGCGATTTGCCAAGGTGTCCTACTTTGTACAAAGTATAACAATAACAGATTCTTATATTCATTGTGGGTCGAAGTTGTATAAAAAACGTTTTTAATGTTTTGCCATCTATAATTTGCTTTTAGTATTCTGTGACTCTATTTTTAAGCTTATTTTTCAGATTATGAAGCTAACAAATTTGACAACTACATAAACAAACCGGTCATCTCTTATCAAAACATGAAGGCACTGACTTTAGTGTGATATTGTTCATTGACTACCAGTAGCGTAGATTTCCTCGACCGTAGAGTAATGCACGTGTTTTTGTTTTACTTCTTTAATCTCTTCTACAAAGCTGGCCAAAGTTGGTGCATTTAGCGAATTAATCAGTAGTGTTTAGGATCATAATCTGTACATATCTGTTGATGAGAATTCTTAAGTAAAAGCCATTAGGTTAATTGTCTTTCTTCTCTCCTTTTCCCTTACAAGTAATTTCTGCAAAGCTTAAGGACACAAGGAAGAACTGGTTTGGACCGAGCCCTTACGTGGAAGTGTCCGTGGATGGGCAGTCCAAAAAGACAGAAAGATGTAACAATACACATAGTCCGAAATGGAAGCAACATCTCACAGTGTAAGTTTAAAATGTGTCTGTGCGTTTTATTAGTATCTGGTGTGCGAAAATTATGTATCCAGGCTGTGTGATGAAAACTGAAAATATATTATAAATGGCTTCTCTGGATGAATTGGTAGACATATTACCTAGTAATATAATGTATTAATGTTCTGTAATGAAACATGCACTGATACTGCTAAATCCCACCCTTTCTATATAAATATATGGGATTGGAGTTGTTATTTTTGGTGTGAAGACTTACTTTTTCTACCTAACCCCTTTAACAGAAGTACTGAAAACAACTCCAATGCATTACACATGTTGGATTGTTTAATCTCACAAGACACACTGTCTGAAACTGCCCCTCCTGCCATGCCGCATGGAATTATTCATGAATTGTAAAATTTTGTAGAGCTATGTCCAAATGAGATGGTAAACCTACGGTGCAGAATTTTGTTTTCATTTTAAACATGACTAGTTGCAAAGGATTTGAAAGCTTAAAAATTTCAGTTTTAAAGTTTTCTAGTTCTCATTTGTAGTAACTTCATCAAATCCTCAATCAAAAAATAATTTATTCGCCTGTTTTTAAGCCATAAAAGTCTCAAGACATAAATGTTAAACTACACTAAAATGGAATAAGAAACAATAAAATAAACACATCCCAAACATTAAAATAGAGCACCGTGAGCCAAGGGAACTTCATAAAACGTACTACATAGGTTAAAGCAGCATGATTATCCGCTAAGTTACCTAACTAATACAAGATAAAAAAAAACACAACATATGAAATGCAATGTGCAAAAAAGCCTTAGGGTTAAAGGGTGGCCTCAATATTTAAAACACACCTTCAAGGCTTTTATTTTTAAGTTTAAGACAGCATAGATAACCCTTTGATTACCCAGCTGGAGCAAAAAAGCAAGAGGAGCAGCATGGGACTTATTCCTAGTGCACGCAGAACTGGGCGCAAAAACTGCTGTCATTAAGATGCATAAAGAAGCAGAACATGTTCTTCTGGGAAATGACAATGAGGAAGAGCTGAAAACCAAGCACCTTTTTGGGGGAAAGCCACTAAAAAAGCATTTTTTATAAGTCAAAAGTATGTCAATAAAAACGTATGTTTTTCATTAAGAATAAGCTGTAAATAAAGTCTCTGGTGCAATAAAGGATCATAGGGGCCACTAGCAGTCATTCCACCTATTGATGTGGGTCAGACCCTGCCAATATGTTAAAGTTTTTTAATCTGACTAGAGGAGATGGTAACTAAGCTGTCAGGATAATTATAGAAAGCAGGAGTACCCAGCCATTCAAAGCTTGTCCTTAAATATGTTAACTAAGGAATAACTTTATTCTGGTCAAGGATCATACAATCCCTGATTATAATTTGACATAGCTGCGCCTCGAGCTTTGTCCAAATCCTGTTCCACAACATCAAAGGCTGGATAAGAAAGCCCAACCTCTTCATGACAAAAAGCAGCAAATGTAGACTGCGGGACTGCCAGCATCCTTCTTAAAAACGTATTTGTAAGTATTTGAAGAGCTTCGCTATTTGCATGGCCACTACTCCCACCACAAAAGTGGCTACCGGGGGACATTTACTTTTAAAAATGCAGAGGATTTCTCTTGTCGGTTTATGGCCTAGCCACTTAGATAATTTAAAAAGAGCTTCTATAGTTCGCTAAAATTGCATCGCTCTTACTTTGAGTAAAAACTTCAAATTGAGTTTTACATCAAACTGGATCCCCAATTAAGTAAAATTAGTGTTTAAGATATCCTCGTCGTTAAGTAAAAACGTTTTGGTTTTAGCAAGCTTATGGCTGCATTTCATCACAAAGGATTTAGAACAATTTACCCTAAGGCCCAAGCTGTCCACAAAGTTTTTAAAAGCATCTAAAAGAAGCTGGAGGGCGTTGGCTTTTTGAGCAATAAGAACAGCATCATCTGCATAAACTAGAACAGGAATTTCTCTTATGCCAACTTTAGGAATATCTTTTCCCTCCCTAGACAGGTGGTCCCCTTTCTAGTGACTCGTCCTTCTTGGTGATACTGTGCATGGGTATCGACTCCTTTGTTAGTTTGCTTCCTGTCTGCCTTTGGGTTAGTATGTGTCTATCTTGGCTCTATCTTCCCCTTGCTCTGGTTTCGAAACCTTCTTTTTCCATCTTTACTCCATCAACAGTATTGTTCTCAATCACTTTTTCTCACATTATTGCGCTCGTCTCACTCAATCGGTTCGGGAACCGACTGAAAGCCTTCTGGGGCATCCTGACCCATTCTGGTCTACTTCAGCATGTGGCACTGACCAATATGCGGTACTGATGAAATAGATGCAGTTTCCCTTCTGTCCACGGTGCCCCTCTAAATTCCCACACACTGACCAACTTCTTGTGTGTAAACTGTGCCTCTGCCCCTATCGTCAAGAAGCCACCTGCGAAGCTTGCAGATCTTTCTGGTTGAAAAGGACCCTTCGAGACCAAAGAGCTTGTCAACTGGAGATGGCGCACAAGACTCCGGAAGACACACCATTTATCTTTGGGGCGGAGCACGCCCAGGAGGAGCTGGAACAGGAGGAGGCATTTTCCATCCAAGACTCTGACTCCAACATCCAGTTGGATATCGAAAGCCAGCAGGTGACATCTGTGCAAACTGAGTACAATGGCCCCTCCTGCCCCCTCTAAGACGTCTAAATGCCCCTTACTGAGGTCTCTGGACCGCCACTGCTACCAGGCCATAACCAACTCTGGAAAAACTGTCTTGGATGCCCTGGTTTCCGGCTCTGCACCAAAAATTAGCAAGGCCAAGACATTAACTTCGGCATCGACCTCAACATCTTTGGTACGAGACTGTGGTAATTTCAATGCTACCCTCGGCACCAACTACTTCGACACTGAGCTGACCAAGCTCCACATCCACTTCGGTACTGACGAAAAGCTTGGTCCCGAAAACCAGAGAATCAACCTCTTTGGAGACAAAAGACTATAGCTAATCTTTGGCCGCACCAGCTCCTGTTGAACTAATTTTGGAAACTATGGACGTTTGTCAATGCTGCCTCCACATCCAGGAGTGTACAGGGTGCATCATCCCACCCCCCCCCCCGCCCCACCAACACACACACACACACACACACACACACACACAAACACATTTACCTTCAAGCAGAAACTATCTTTTCTGGAGGCTTTGGACACATCACCACCTCTGAAGAAGACCAAGGACAAGGCTACCACTATTCACAAGCCTTTTCCTCTTGCTCCTCCTCCTTCACCCCCTACCCCTCCTCCACCCTTCTCCCCTCCTTCACCCTTCTCCCCTCCTCATTCACTTGCCTCTCCTACTGCAGAAGATTTAACACCACAGGGTTCCCCATTATGTACTGTGGAGGATTTGGGTGGAACACAGCAGGACCCAGATCCATGGGACAGATATAACCATAATCTCCACAGATAGACTTATACCCCGCACAACCTTCAACACCAGAGGATGCTACATCCTACCAGGAGGTGATTGCTCGAGCAGCTGTCTTCCACAATGTCGAGCTTCACAGGGACCCCATTGAGCAGAACTTTTTTTGATGCCCTATCGCCCACACACAGGGATATCCAGTTCCTCGCCATTCTCCCTGGCATGCTTTGTCTTGCAAATATTTTTAAGGAACCAGTCCGCTCTGGGGCTATCCACCTCTAGAATTGACAAAAAATACAAAGCTGCTCCCTCTGACCTGTCATATATAAGATCAAAGGCCCCGCCAGCTTCTATTGTGGCTACTACCACATGTAAACGGGCCAATAGTCAGGCTACTCTCCTCCTCCAGATAAGGTGAGCAAAAAGATTGACGTCACAGGTAAAGAGATTGCTGCGCAAGCACTAGCACATTGCCAACTCACGAGCCTTAACCCCTTCGCTGCCAAGCCTTTTCCCCCTCCTGTGCCGAGCCTTTTTTTGGCTATTTGGAGCAGTTCGCGCTTAGGCCCTCATAACTTTTTGTTCACGTAAGCTACCCACGCCAAATTTGCATCCTTGTTTTCCAACATCCTAGGGATTCTAGAGGTACCCAGACTTTGTGGGTTCCCCAGAAGGAGGCCAAGAAATTAGCCAAAAAACAGTGAAAATTTCGTTTTTTTAAAACAAATTGGAAAAATGGGCTGCAGAAGAAGGCTTGTGGTTTTTTCCCTGAAAAGGGCATCAACAAAGGGTTTGCGGTGATAAAATCACCAGCTTCCCAGCTTTCAGGAACAGGCAGACTTGAATCAGAAAACCCAATTTTTCAACACAATTTTGCCATTTTACTGGGACATACCCCATTTTTACGATTTTTTGTGCTTTCAGCTTCCTTCCAGTCAGTGACAGAAATGGGCATGAAACCAACGCTGGATCCCAGAAACCGCAACATTTCTGAAAAGTAGACAAAATTCTGACTTTAGCAAGGGGTAATTTGTGTAGATCCTACAAGGGTTTCCTACAGAAAATAACAACTGAAAAAGAAAAATATTGAAATTGAGGTGAAAAAAACATCACTTTTTCTCTACGTTTTACTCTGTAACTTTTTCCTGCAATGTCAGATTTTCGAAAGCAATATACCGTTACGTCTGCTGGACTCTTCTGGTTGCGGGGATATATAGGGCTTGTAGGTTCATCAAGAACTCTAGGTACCCAGAGCCAATAAATGACCTGCACCCTGCAGTGGGTTTTCATTCTATGCCGGGTATACAGCAATTCATTTGCTGAAATATAAAGAGTAAAAAATAGCTATCAAGAAAACCTTTGTATTTCCAAAATGGGCACAAGATAAGGTGTTGAGAAGCAGTGGTTATTTGCACATCTCTGAATTCCGGGGTGCCCATACTAGCATGTGAATTACAGGGCATTTCTCAAATAGACGTCTTTTTTTTACACACTGTCTTACATTTGGAAGGGAAAAATGTAGAGAAAGACAAGGGGCAATAACGCTTGTTTTGCTATTCTATGTTCCCCCAAGTCTCCCGATAAAAATTATACCTCACTTGTGTGGGTAGGCCTAGCGCCCGCGACAGGATATGCCCCAAAACACAACGTGGACACATCACAGAAAACAGAGCTGTTTTTAGCAAAGTGCCTACCTGTGGATTTTGGCCTCTAGCTCAGCCGCCACCTAGGGAAACCTACCAAACCTGTGCATTTCTGAAAACTAGAGACCTAGGGGAATCCAAGATGGGGTGACCTGTGTGGCTCGGACCAGGTTCTGTTACCCAGAATCCTTTGCAAACCTCAAAATTTGGCTAAAAAAACACGTGTTCCTCACATTTCTGTGGCAGAAAGTTCTAGAATCTGAGAGGAGCCACAAATTTCCTTCCACCCAGCGTTCCCCCATGTCTCCCGATAAAAATGATACCTCACTTGTGTGGGTAGGCCTAGCGCCCGCGACAGGAAACGCCCCAAAGCGCAACGTGGACACACCCAAATTTTTGAAGGAAAACAGTGGTGTTTTTTGCAAAGTGCCTACCTGTAGATTTTGGCCTGTAGCTCAGCCGCCACCTAGGGAAACCTACCAAACCTGTGCATTTCTGAAAACTAGAGACCTAGGGGAATCCAAGATGGGGTGACTTGTGTGGCTGGGACCAGGTTCTGTTACCCAGAATCCTTCGCAAACCTCAAAATTTGGCTAAAAAAACACATGTTCCTCACATTTCTGTGGCAGAAAGTTCTGGAATCTGAGAGGAGCCACAAATTTCCTTCCAACCAGCGTTCCCCCATGTCTCCCGATAAAAATGATACCTCACTTGTGTGGGTAGGCCTAGCGCCCGCGACAGGAAACGCCCCAAAGCGCAACGTGGACACACCCAAATTTTTTAAGGAAAACTGGTGTTTTTTGCAAAGTGCCTACCTGTAGATTTTGGCCTCTAGCTTAGCCGCCACCTAGGGAAACCTACCAAACCTGTGCATTTCTGAAAACTAGAGACCTAGGGGAATCCAAGATGGGGTGATTTGTGTGGCTCGGACCAGGTTCTGTTACCCAGAATCCTTTGCAAACCTCAAAATTTGGCTAAAAAAACACATGTTCCTCACATTTCTGTGGCAGAAAGTTCTGGAATCTGAGAGGAGCCACAAATTTCCTTCCACCCAGCGTTCCCCCACGTCTCCCGATAAAAATGATACCTCACTTGTGTGGGTAGGCCTAGCGCTCGCGACAGGAAATGGCCCAAAACACAACGTGGACACATCACATTTTTTCATAGAAAACAGTGCCTACCTGTGGATTTTGGCCTCTAGCTCAGCCGGCACCTGGGGAAACCTAGCAAACCAGCGCATTTTTGAAAACTAGAGACCTAGGGGAATCCAAGATGGGGTGATTTGCGGGGCTCTGACCAGGTTCTGTTACCCAGAATCCTTTGCAAACATCAACATTTGGCCAAAAAACACTTTTTCCTCTCATTTCGGTGACGGAAAGTTCTGGAATCTGAGAGGAGCCACAAATTTCCTTCCACCCAGCGTTCCCCTAAGTCTCTCCATAAAAATGGTACCTCACTTGTGTGGGTAGGCCTAGCGCCCACAAAAGGAAATGGCCCAAAACACAACGTGGACACAACATATTTTTTCACAGAAAACAGAGGTGTTTTTTGCAAAGTGCCATTCCTGCGGATTTTGGCCTCCAACTCAGCCGGCCCCGGGGGGGGGGGGGGGGGGGGGGAGGGGGAGGGGGAGGTAAGGGGGGTGGGTTAATGCCCTAAAATAAATTTAAGCCCCCACCCTCCCAAACCCCCCCCTGCCCAGGAGTGACCCTTGCCTACGGGGTCGCTCCCCCTGCGTGACATTGGCGCCAAAAAACAAATCCCCGGTGCCTAGTGGTTTCTGCCCCCTTGGGGCAGATTGACCTAAAATCAACCAATCTGCCCCCAAGGGGGGCAGAAATGGTCTAAATACAGTTTGCCCCCCAGGGGAGCGACCCTTGCCTGATGGGTCGCTTCCCATCTCTAAAAAAACAAACATACAAAAAAAAAAACACACCAAAAAAATTTGCCCTGGCGCCTAGAGGTTTCTGCCGCCCCCAGGGGGGGCAGAAATGGCCTAAAATAAATTTGCATCCCCAACCCCCACCCCCCCCACCAGGAGCGACCCTCGCCTATGGGGTCGCTCCACCTGCGTGACATTGGCGCCAAAAAAACAAATCCCCGGTGCCTAGTGGTTTCTGCCCCCTTGGGGGCAGATTGACCTAAAATCAACCAATCTGCCTCCAAGGGGGGCAGAAATGGTCTAAATACAGTTTGCCCCCCAGGGGAGCGACCCTTGCCTGATTGGTCGCTCCCCATCTCTAAAAAAACAAACATACAAAAAAAAAAACACAAAAAAAAAATGTGCCCTGGCAACAAGAGGTTTCTGCCCCCCCCCCCCCCCCGGGGGCAGAAATGGCCTAAAATAAATTTGCCCCCCCCAACCCTCCCATAACCCCCCCCCCCCCCCAACCCCCCCCCCACCCCCCACCACCCCCCTGGCTCCCTCTGGGCTGTGTGCCGAGGACGTAGTGGTTACGTCCTCGGCACATCAGCACTGTGCCGCAGGACGTAACCACTACGTCCGCGGCACAGAAGGGGTTAATTGCGAGATATGATCCGGCTCCCTGGGATGAGATGGAGGAGCTCCTCCAATACCTCCCAAATGAGCACTGCAAATGGGGACAACAGATTGTCACAGAAGGGCAGACAATCAGTGATAGCCCCATTAGATGTGCACTGGATGCTGGGGACACTGCTGCATGTGGTATTTATACTAGCCTCCTAGTAAGGAGGCATGCCTGGCTTAGATACTCAGGTTTTAAACCTGACATACAACAAGCGATACTAAAGATGCCCTTTAATAAGGAACATCTTTTCGGCCCTAAAGTGGACTTCACCCTTAAGCTCAAAAAAGACACCGATACCGCAAAGGCTATGGGTGCTTTCCAGTCCCCTTCCCAAAGAGGTACTTTTCGTCGCCCCACATAACTCACATTAATAGGTAGTTACAAACCAACAATCTCATAGGCATCTACATCTCAGGTCAAACCGTCTTCCAATTCCTTCTCACAAGGCGTCTATAGAGGCACCTATAGAGTTAACAACACAAGAGGTAGAGGTAAGAGCACCATCACACTCACCTCTACATCAACAACTGAACAGTGACTACCTACTTTCCCCCTTCCCCCTTCCGCACTCCACACCTGTCGGGCATGCCTTCAAAAGTTCCATACACAATGTTTCAAAATCACTTCAGACCAGTGGGTCCTCTCTATTATCCAACATAGTTACTGTCTGGAGCTCGTTACCACTCCTCCAAACATTCTCCCTCACTCTCACAGACTCTCGCAAGAACAGCTTATCAAACAAGAGGTTCAATCCCTTCACCTTCAAGAAGCCATGGAGCCAGTTCTGCTACATACCAAGGAACAGGAGTATGCTCTCTACACTTCCTCATTCCCTCCAAAAAACGTCTCTCTCAGGCCCATTCTGGACCAAAGGCCCTTAAACCACTATGTTCTTTCAGAACACTTTCACATGGTCATTCTTGAAGATGTTATCCCCCTTTTATAACCGGGTGACTTCATGACCACCCTAGATCTCAAGGATGCCTACCTTCATATCCTCATTCACCCTGCACACTACAAATATCTCAGATTTATGATTGCTGGAGAACACTACCAATTCAAGCTTCTTGACTTTCGGAGTCAATGCAGCTCCAAATGTATTCATGGCGTTCTTAGCAGTAGTAGCAGGACATCTCAGGAGACAAAACATACACTTATTCCCTTACTTAGACAATTGACTCATCAAAGCCAGCACTTTGTCATTTGCCAATGCCACACTCAGATGACTGTGGGCCTTCTGCATAGCTTAGGTTTCGCACTCAGCTTTCTCAAATCCCATCTTCAATCTTCCTAGGTACAGCCCCATCTAGGAGCTATACTCATTGCACAGTGGAGGATTGCATACCCCAAACCGGCTTGTGTTCACAATCTTAAGTCTCTCCTCTCTGTTTTGAGAGAACTCATCATACATGGTCAGAACTGTGATTCGCCTGTTAAGGATGATAGCCTCCTACATTGCCATCGCTCCCCAGGCCAGACTCCACATGTCTCCTACGGCAGTATGTGTCATTGGGCTCAATCACAAGGTCACTAGGAAAATCTAGTGCTGTTATACTGCCATACTCGCCGCTCTCTGCAATGGTGGAGCACCACCAACCTGTAGAAAGGGCGGCCTTTTCTAGACTCTGTGCTTCAGATCATTCTGACAAGACTCCTCACACGCAGGCTGGGGTGCTCACATTAAAGGCCTCTCAGTTCAGGGCCATTGGGATCCTCATCATCAACCCCTACACATAAACTTCCTAGAGCTTCAGGCAGTATTTCTAACCCTGAAAGCATTTCATCACCTCTCTCACAAAAGTGTCCCAGTCCACACAGACAATATGACTGCGATGTACTGCTTTCAGAAACAAGGTGGGACATAGTCACTTCAATTGTCACAACTTTCTCAGACAATATGGAAATGGGTTCTCGACCATCATATTCACCTAGTGGCAGAGTATCTCCCAGGAATGGACAACAACTTTGCAGACCTGCTCAGCAGGGTGCAGCAACAAGTCCACAAATCGGAACTCCACCCGCAAGTCCTTCAAAAATATTTCGGAAGTGAGGCACACCTCAGATAGATCTTTTCACCAAAGCAGAAAATGCAAAATGCCAAAACTTCACCTCCAGATACTCACATCCTCTATCCAAGGGCAACGCTCTATGTATGAACTGTTGAGGGATATTTGCCTACACTTTTCCCACCTCTCCCTTTCGTTCCATTTTTAGTTTGATTAATCAGGCAAACATCTCTCAATATGATGCTTGTAGCTCCCACATGGGCACGCCAGCCCTGGTTCACCACACTACTGGACCTTGCAGTAGTCCATTACAAGAACCTTCTCAACCGGCCAAACTTTCTCACTCAAAACCAAGGTCAGGCACCAGATCCCAATACTCTTGTGATATGTCTCCTGAGGTCATAGTTTGGTTACTTATATTTGCCTGCAGAATGCATGTACATCCTCAGAGAAGCTTGTAAACCCATTACCAGAGCATGTTACGCTGCAAAGTAGAAACACTGTTTGCTACTGTCAACCCAAACATATTAATCGCATTAACGCTACTTTCCAAGACATGGTCTGCTACTTGCTTCATCTACATAAAGCTAATTTAGCTTACACCTCCATATGCTTACATATCGCAGCCATAGCTGCATACTTACAAAATGGACAACATCCACCCCTCTCTAGGATTCCAGTGATCAAAGCATTCATGGAAGGCCTTAAACGGGTAATTCCACCAAGAGTGCCCTCTTCACCATCATGGAACCTCAGTATTGTTCTTACCAAGCTCAAGGGTCCTCTTTTTGAGCCACTTCTCCCATGTCCTCTTCAGGACCTCTCACGGAAAGTGGCTTTTTTAGTTGCTGTCACATCATTCAGATGTGTTGGTGAGCTCCAGGCATTAACATTGGAAGAACCATTCTTCCAGATTCATAGGGAGAAGATGGTTCTTCACACTAATCCAAAGTTCCTCCCTAAAGTGGTACTCAATTCCATATTACTCAATCTATTGAGTTACCAGTTTTCTTTTTGCAATTTGACTCAGTTGCCGAAAGAGCCCTTCGCATTTTTGACATTAATCATGCATTAATGATCTACATTGACCAAACTGACTTTAGGAAGACAAAACAGCTCTATGTAGCCATCCCACTACCTCATAAAGGCAATCCAATATTGAAGAACGGCATCATTAGGTGGATAGTCAAATGTATTCAGACTTGTTATGCTAAATCAAAAAGACAACTTCCTGTTACTCCTAGAACACTCTACCTGAAAGAAGGGAGCCACTATGGCTTTCCTTGAAAATATATACCCATAGCTGACATTTGTAAGGCACTTACATGGTCTACATCAAGTACTTTTATAAAACACTGTTGTGCAGATGCACTTACACACCAGCAAGCTAATGAAGGCCAAGGAGTAATAAGGACACTTTTCTAGTCAACTGCAACTTCCACAGACTAGCCACCGCTTTTGTGGAGGGACTGCTTTACAGTCTATGCAGAGAATGTGTATCTACAGCCACACATACCATTGAAAGGAAAATGCTACTTTCCCAGTAGACATCTGTTCGTGGCATGAAGTGCTGTAGATTCAAATGCGCCCTCCTTGGATGCCTGTGGCAGTTTGTTACCTTATACTTGTATAAAGTTGTACATATATGGTTACATTTGGATAGACATCTTTCTCTATACTTCCTCTACACTCCTTTTCGACCTGCGTGCGGGTAAATATACTAACAAAGGAGTCAGTGCCCATGCACAGTATCACTGACAAGGAGAAGTCACTCAATCTCGGGATTTGAAAATGCTTCTTCAAAGTAAAACAACTTGTAACACTCAGAACCCAACACTAGATGGCAGTAGCATGCTGAGCATGTGAACCTACAGCACTACATGCCACAAACAGATGTCTACTGGGTAAGTGGCATTATCCAGTTTGCAGATGAGAAGAAAGTGCTGTCAGTAGTCCTCGGTTTTGTACAAAATTTCAGAGATAAATATCAACGGATATCATGTTCTCATTTCAGAATCGTGTCACCATCAAGTAAATTACTATTCCGGGTGTGGAGTTATCAGACTTTGAAATCTGATGTTTTACTGGGGAGTTCCACTTTAAATATACATGACACTTTAAAGGCAAACAATATGAAACGTGAGTATACATAACTTTTATTTTTCGCTGCACTGTTACTGTTAACATTTGTATTTTCTCGAACACCTCTTTATATTAATCGTAAATGAATGAGTCTAGACATTTACATATCACCCAGAACTGTTCTGCGTGCAAATCACTGGGCTCTGTTGTGAAAGCCTGCAGATGGTACTGCCAGATGAAGGAAGCAATTAATCGTTATTAAAGGCAGTGTCTTTAAGGAGAGAGCTACGTTGTTGTCAGACCTGGACGAGATGAAATGGGTATCACAGTTGACTGTAGAATTGTGCAACATGTATTTTCTGTGAAATGCAGTACTACTTGTTATGAGCAGACTGGTACATTTATGCTCCTGATAATTAGTTGGGTGCTGCCTGTGAGGTGTGGTGATGGTTGCCTGAATGACTTATAACCTCTGTTCACAATGGAACTCGTGGTTCCCTTTGGTGGAGGCTGGTATCCTTCTTGGGTGATTAAACTGCATTTTGATGACTCTCCCTGGCTCAGTGGACACCGGTGCCACTTTAGAGCGTTGGGACTCTGTCTCCCAGGATGCACTTCGGTGATCAGTGGCAATCAAGCGATTGTTGCTACTGACTAACCATGGTGGGCTTCTACAACTTTTGTGGCCCTGGAGATGCAATGGTAAGTTAACAACTGAAGCTTGAAGTTCACCTCTTCAGTCTGGGGCTCCGGAACAACTTTTCTGCAAGCAGGGCACCACATGCACAGTCCTCTATTTGCTAACCCAGGAATAGCGGGTGCAAACCAGTCTTTGGTGCAGCCTCTTTTTGCCAGGTCCAGAGAAAAGGCAGGGCAGTCCTTCTTCAGTCCTGTCTCCAACGCAGGTGTGATATGTGTTCTGAGTGCTAGCGGTGGCATAATTATGCTCAGAAAATGCCCTCGGGGGATTCAGTGGTTACTAGCCAATGTGGTGCTAGGTCCCTTCCCCTCCTGCTGATGTCTTACTGCGATGTGTCATCTAGCTGTCCCAGAGTGCAACATTCTGACCACTCCTAAGATGACTGGACCCCTTTCATGGTGTGTGGAGCTTGGTGGCCTACCATAAGGGTGTGGCTACCTAATGGCTACTTTCCCTTGGGAAACCACTTTGGCAACTATTTTCCCCTCTGTCAGCATTGGCAACCTGTCTACCAGACCAAAAAGCAACCCTTCTTGTGTGTGTCCACCATATACCTTCCCCCTTTGAAGCTCGCCTTTTGGGCTTACACCCTGTGTAGCTTCCTGCCAAGAAAAGGTGACACCGCTTTCAGTGGCAGGCCTCTGTTTTCTTTCCTGACAGTAGTTCACACTTCTTTCAGAAGGGCAGAACACTGTCTTGTGGCCAGCATCTGCAAATGGCCAATGGAATACTTGGGTAACTGTGGCAACTTTTCTAAACCTGTTTACTTGAAAGTTACAATAAATTCGACTTGGGCATCAAGTCAGGTTTAATGTTAAGATTATTTTAGTAACTTTAATTACTAGCTGCAGTAGTCCCATTTCAGGTATTGCCTGTGTTATCTTCATGTAACTCTGTACTCGCTAGCCTTTACACAGCAAAAACATTTTTTGTTTTTTTTGCAGTTAAGGTGTATACAAATATATGGTCTACTTTTTAATATACAGTGCCCTTCCTTAGCAATCAATAGGCCTGCTGTAGGGATGAATTGTTTTATATATATCTATATGTTCGATGGCATGTGTAGCTACAGGTACACATGCTATGCATATCCTTTCCGACATGTAGTGTTGTGCTCGGAGTGTTACAAATTGTTTTTCTTAGAAGAATTGTCACTACACCTCCTTCAAAAACAAAAAGAAAGCTGGCTTTCCAAGAGGAACTGGACTTTGTACAGCCACCAGCAAAGGTGCAAAAACAAAAGATGCCAATACTTCTTCATACTTCTCCTCCTCATTCTCCACAATTATCTTTCTCACCTCACAACAGCCCACCACCAATGCCTTCTCCAACACATTCGTTATATTCACAGGGAGGTACGGCAGACCCATGGGATCTCTATGACCCTGATCCCATCCCAGATAATGACCCGGATACTTACCCATCAAAACGTTCTCCACCAGAAGATACCACTGCATACAACTAAGTCATATCCAGGGCAGTAGCTTATCATGGGGTAACCTTTCATTCAGAGCCATTAGAAGAAGATTTCTTATTTAATACACTATCTTCTACACATACCAAGTACCAGTGTCTCCCAATGTTACCAGGCATGGTTAAACACGCAGACCAAATTTTTAGCGAGCCTGTAAAATCTAGGATTATCACACCTAGAATCGAAAAAAAGAATAAGCCTGCACTCACTGACCCAGATTACATTACTCACCAGGTCCCTCCAGACTCAGTGGTAGTCAGTGCAACAAGAAAGAGGGCAAATAGCCAGACTTCAGGAGATGCACCTCCTCCTGATAAGAGCAGAAAATTTGACGCAGCAGGGAAAAAGTGTTGCTACACAGGCAGCAAATCAGTGGAGAATTGCAAATTCTTAGGCACTTTTAGCCCGGTATGATCGGGCCCATTGGGATGAAATGCAGGATATTGTACAGCATCTCCCAAAAGAGGGCACAGCAAGTAGTAGAAGAGGGGCAAGTGATTAGCAATAATCAAATAAGATCTGCCCAAGGAGTGTAAACACTGCCATCACAATCAGAAGACATGCATGGCTGCGCTCCTCTAGTTTTAAACCAGAAATTCAACAGGCTGTAGTTAACATGCCTTGTGATAAAAAGCACCTCTTTGGCCCAGAAGTGGACACCACTATTGAAAAACGGAGGAAGGTCTCCAATACTGCGAAAGCAATGGGCGCTTTGTACACCACCCCATGTAGAGGTTCATTTCGCAGGCCACAGTTTCTAGGAGATTTTAAACCACAATCCTCAGAGGCTTCCACCTCCCAAACAAAGCAACCACAACAAACCCAGTATTAACGAGGTGGGGTTAGAGGATTCTATAGAGGTCAATACTTCAGAAATAGAGGTATATTCCAAACCTCTAAACAAACAACAACACAACCTAAACAGTGACTTCCTTTTCTCCCTTCCACTCCACACATGTCCTGTAGGGGGGAAGACTACAGCAGTTGCACTCTCATTGGCAAAATATCACCACAGACAACTGGATATTATCATTTATCCGCAATGGCTATTGCCTAGAATTGATATCCACCCCTCCAAACATTCCGCCAAGATATCACAAGTTGTCCCCTGAAGGTACAGTTCTATTACAACAAGAAGTACAATCTCTACTGTTGAAGCAAGCAATAGAATTAGTTCCACAGTCCCAACAAGGAACAGAAGTATACTCACTATACTTCCTAATTCCCAAAAAAGATGGCACCCTCAGGCCCATATTAGACCTCAGGCCCCTCATTCTATACATCTTGTCAGACCATTTTCACATGGTAACTCTGCAAGATGTTAATCCACTACTGCAAAAACAAGACTTCATGACTGCTCTAGATCTCAGATGCGTATTTCCACATACCCATCCACCCAGCTCCCAGAAAATACCTCAGGTTTGTCATAGAAGGAAACCACTACCAATTCAAGGTGTTGCCATTTGGCATAACAACAGCTCCAAGATTGTTCACAATGTGTTTAGCAGTAGTAGCGGCTTACTTAAGAAGACAACACATCCACATCTAGACGATTGGCTAATAAAATCAAGCAATCTTACACAATGCCAAAACCACACTCGTTATGTGATAGAAACTCTGCACACACTAGGGTTCTCTCTAAACTACCAAAAATCACACCTTCAACCAGCACAAGTACAACTATTCGTAGGTGCTATCCTAAATACTCAACTACCCTTAGCGTATCCAAATATACAAAGGATACAAGCCTTCCTAAATTTAATACCACTCATACAGCCAAATCAGCAATACACTGTAAGATTTATCATGAAGATTCTAGGAATGATGGCATCTTGCATAGCAATAGTCCCACATGCAAGACTAAACACGAGGCCCTTAAAACAGTGCCTTGCACAACAATGGTCACAAGTACACAGTCAACTTCAAGATCTAGTGTTGATGGACCGCCAAACACATGTCCCTTCAATTGTGGAATCGCAGCAATTTAATGAAGGGGCGGTCATTTCAAGACCCTGTGCCTCACTCCATAATCACAATAGATGCATCAATGATCGGTTGGGGAGCTCACCTAAACAGTCCGACCATTCAAGATCAATCTCCACAACGGACTTCATGCCTTTGCCAACTGGATGGAGATAAGCCGCCTCAAACTTAACTATGATAAGACTGAGATGCTCATCCTCGGCTCCAACCGCCCAGCATGGGATGACTCCTGGTGGCCTGCCACCCTAGGAACTGCACCAATTCCCACCACCCATGCACGCAACCTCGGCTTCAAACTAGATTCATTGCTCACCATGACCCAGCAAGCCAACGCCGACTCATCCTCTTGTTTCAACACCCTCCACATGCTTCGCAAGACCTTCAGATGGATATTCACCGAAACCAGAAGAACGGTCACTCACACCCTCGTCAGCAGCAGACTGGACTACGGCAACGCACTCTACGCTGGAACAACTGTCAAGCTCCAGAGGAAACTTCAGCACATTCAGAACACCTCCACACGCCTCATCCTCAACCTCACATGCCACATACACATCTTAGCTTACCTCAGAGACCTCCACTGGCTCCCCGTCAACAAGAGGATCACCTTCAAATTCCTCATCCACAAGCACAAGGCCCTCCACGACTCATGCCCTGCCTACCTCAACGAGCGTCTCAGCTTCCACGTTCCCACCTGCCAGCTCCGCTCCGCCAACCTCGCCACCGTGCCCCCGCATCCACCGTACCACAAATGGCGGCAGATCCTTCTCCCACCTCGCCGCCAAAACCTGGAACTCCCTCCCCGCCAACCTACGTCTGACCCAGTACCTCCTGACCTTCAGGAAAATACTCAAGACCTGGCTATTTGACGAGCAGTAGCAACCCACCCCTCCAGCGCCTTGAGACTTAACGGGTGAGTAGCGTGCTTAACAAGTGATTGATTGATTGATTGGGATGCCAAACAAAAGCAGCTACACATAAATCAATTCGAATTATTAGCTGTCTTCCTTGCCCTAAAAGCATTTCAACCTCTTCTCAAACAGAAGAATGCTCTCATAAAAACAGACATGAGAACCATGTATTAGCTCAACAAACAGAGACACATTCATCTCAGCTGTCCCTTCTAGCCCAAACAATTTGGAAATAGGCAATTCACAATCAAATTCATTTACTAGCACAATACATTCCGGGGATAGGCAATCAGTTAGCAGATCTCTGCAGCAGAAATCACCAACATACACACGAATGGTTGATTTATGTAAAGCAGCTACATGGTCAACCCCTCATACATTTACAAAACACTTCTTTGTTGATTTCTTCTCACAGCAACAAGCCACTGTAGGCCAAGCTGTCTTAAAAACATTATTTCAAACAACTTAAACTCCTACAGGCCAGCCACCGCTTTTGGGAGGACTAACTGCTTTGTAGTCTATACATAGCATGTGTAGCTGCAGCTACACATGCTATCAAACGGAAAATGTCACTTAGCCAGTGTACATCTTTTTGTGGCATGTAGTGCTGCTGATTCGCATGCACCTCCCTCGTCCCCGGAAGCCTGTAGTCGTTTAAGTTTTACATATGTGTTTACATTTGCATGGACATTTCTTTGTATTTCTATACTGAATCACTCTTTCCTTCACCCTCTGCGGGAACAAAATCTAACAATGGAGTCGATGGCCATGCGCAATGGAACCGAGAGGAGTCGCTTGATCCTGTGACTCCGAAAATACTTCTTTGAAGAAAAACAACTTGTAAATCTCCAAGCCCAACACTAGATGTCGGAAGGGATATGCATATTATGCATAGCGTGTGAATCTGCAGCACTACATGCCACAAACAGATGTACACTGGGTAAGTGACATTTTCCACATGTCTATATTTTCGATGGCATGTGTAGCTGCAGATACACATGCTATGCATAGTCCTGCCATTTAGTGTTGGGCTCGGAGTGTTACAAGTTGTTTTTCTTCGAAGAAGTGTTTTCGAGTCACGGGATTGAGTGATTCCTCCTCTTCGGCTCCATTGTGCATGGGCATCTACTCCATGTTAGATTGTTTTCTTTCTGCCATCGGGTTCGGACGTGTTTCTTTTCGCTCTGGTAGTTCGAGTCGGAAAAGTTCTAAAAACTCTCTAATTCATCTGTATTGTTTCGACCGCGTATCATCTCCAATCGACACTTTGGTACCGTTGGATCCAACTTCTTTACTCGCCCTTCGGGGCACCCATGCCCAACTCGGGCCTGGTCGGGCCGACCGCGTGGAAGCCTCATGGACCGGACTCCATTTCGCTTCTGTCCTCAGTGCCACGCCAAGTTTCCATATACAGACCAACATCTCGCCTGTGATCTGTCTCTCTACAGATCATCAAGAGGATTCTTGTGAGGCCTGCAGATCCTTCCGTTTGAAGAAGACTCTACGAGACAGAAGAGCACGAAGGTTAGAAATGGTGTCGAAAAGCACTGAACGTCTCGACGTAGAGAAAGAGGAGATCATGCACACTGCAGTCTCCGTCCGAGGGTCCGATTCCGAGCAAGAGTCCGAGGAGGACAGAGACCGGTCACGGCAGGACAGTATGTGAGTACGCCTGCCCCTGTCCAATCCAAGCCCAAACATAAGGCCTTGGGAACGCCTCTGCCAGAAGGCCATGGCTCGACCCTCAAAAAGACCTCCGGTGACCAAGCAAAAACTTAGGCACTGAGAGAGGGCACACCACTGAAGCCTTCGGACTCGAGCCGAAGCACTGGCTCCGAAACAGGCAAACACCGACCCTTTGAGTCAAAGCCTCAAATCTCTTTCAGAGCCGAGGCCAACATCCACTTCCGGCCTTTCGATCCCGAGAAAACCGGCTTCGAAGCTGAAAAGACCCAGTTACACAGAGGAGCCTGGACTTCAGAATCAACTTAAAGAAAGCCATACATTTTCAAAGGAACTCCCACAGATGTAGGACGTTGATGAAAGGCATGCCAGAATTCACATCCATAAAGACACTAGCAAGATCATAACTGCACCTCCTCTGAAGCCTAAGAGGAAGCTGGCCTTTTAAGAACAATTGGACACTGACCAGCCATCGGCTAAAGTGCCAAGGCCTAAGCAAAGATCTCCACCTCCACAATTTTCACCTCCTCAGTCTCCTCACCTGCTTGTTTCTCCACCTACTACTCCTACACCTGCACAGTCTCCTGTACATTCTGTAGATTCACTACAGGACAATGTGGATCCGTGGGATCTCTACAAGCCAGATCCCATTGCGGATAACAGCCAAGACTGCTATCCTTCCAAATCATCGCCACCGGAAGATAGCACTGGATACACAAGTTCTGGCTAGGGCGGCATCATACCACAATGTCACCATGCACACCGAGCCCTTTGAGGATGATTTTCTTTTTAATACATTATCCTCCACACACACTATCTACCAGTCCCCTCCCATGCTTCCAGGCATGTTAAAGCACACACATCAAATATTTCAAGAGCCAGTCAAAGCCAGGATCATCACTCCCAGAGTGGAGAAAAAATATAAACCACCTCCCTCTGTCCCGGTATTCATTACTCAACAACTGCCTCCTGATTCTGTAGTTGTAAGTGCAGCTAGGAAAAGGTGCAACTCTCAGTCATCTGGTGATGCACCACAACCGGACAAGGAGAGCAGGAAATTTGATGCTGCTGGCAAGAGTAGCATCGCAAGCAACCAACCAATGGAGGATTGCCAACTGCCAAGCGCTATTGGCTAGGTATGATAGGGCCCACTGGGACGAGATGAAGGATATCATCCAGAATCTCCCCAAAGACCAACAAAAAAGGGCACAGCAAATAGTCGAGGAAGGGCAAGCTATTACTAACAACCAAATTAGATCAGCCCTAGATTCTGCAGACACAGCAGCTAGGACAATCAATACTGCGGTTACTATTCAGAGACACGCATGGCTTCGGTCGTCAGGGTTTAAGCCTGAAATTCAGCAGGCTGTCCTTAATATGCCATTCAATGAAAAACAGCTTTTTGGCCCTGAAGTTGATACAGCCAGCCATTGAAAAGATGAACAAAGACTCAGACACCACTAAAGCCATGGGTGCTCTGTATACCACGCAATACAGAGGTTAATTTTGGAAACCTCAATACAGGGGTGGTTTTAGAGCGCAAAAACCTGAGACATCCACCTCACAATCCAAATCATCTTACCAGCCTCCATACCAATGAGGTGGGTTTAGAGGAAATTATAAAGGCCAATTCCCCAGAGGTAGGGTAAAGTATCAGCCAACAAAACAAGCCTCACAGCCAAAACAGGGACTATATCTCTTCCCAAATCCCACCTCACCTGTGGGAGGAAGACTACAAACGTTCCACAACGATTGGATTCCCATTACAACAGACAACTGTGTATTGTCTATTATCCGCAATGGGTATTGCATAGAATTGGCACAAATTCCCCCAGATATACCTCCAATACCACACAAACTCTCCTCCCAACACATCTCCATGTTGCAAGAAGAAGTACAATCACTATTACTCAAACAAGCCACAGAGCTTGTACCACAAAATCAGATAGGAGCAGAGGTTTACTCCCTGTACTTCCTTATTCCCCAAAACGATGGAACCTTGAGACCAATATTAGATCTCAGAACTCTCAATCTTTACATCCTATCAGAACACTTTCACATGGTAACATTACAGAATGTAGTCCCACTGCTACAACAGCAAGATTTCATGGCAACATTAGACCTCACGGATGCGTATTTTCACATACCCATCCATCCAGCGCACAGAAAATATCTCCGGTTTGAATTACAGAGAAAACATTACCAGTTCAAAGTGTTACCCTTCGGGATAACAACAGCTCCCAGAGTATTTACAAAATGCATGGCGGTAGTTGCTGCCTACCTAAGAAGGCAACACATTCATGTCTTTCCATATCTGGACGATTGGCTAATAAAATCCAGTGGTCATACACAGTGTCAAAACCATACACATTATATAATACAAACCCTACACACACTAGGGTTCTCTATAAACTACCAAAAATCCCACCTGCAACCCGTGCAAATTCAACAGTATTTAGGAGCCACACTGAATACGCAAACAGCACTTGCAAGCCCAAGTCCACAAAGAGTGCAAGCATTCCACAATGTATTAGCATATTAGCACAAATTCATTCAAACCAACAGTACACAGTCAAATTTTTAATGAAACTGTTGGGCATGATGGCATCATGTATCGCCATTGTCCCAAATGCAAGATTAAACATGCAGCCTTTGCAACAGTGCTTTACAAAACAATGGTCGCAGGCACAAGGTCAACATCAGGATTTAGTGTTGATAGACCGCCAAACATGCATATCACTTCAGTGGTGGAATTCCACAAATCTAAACAAAGGGGGGCCATTTCAAGACCCTGTGCCTCAGACCATACTTACAACAGATGCATCAATGATTGGATGGGGGGCACACCTCAACAATCAACATTCAAGGACAATGGGACACCAAACACCAACAACTTCACATAAATCACCTAGAATTGCTAGCTGTATTCCTAGCACTGCGAGCCTTTCAGCCTCTTCTCGTTCACAAACACATTCTTATCAAAACAGACAACATGACTACAATGTATTACCTAAACGAACAAGGAGGGACCCACTCATCGCTACTGTCCCTTCTAGCACAAAAGATTTGGCACTGGGCAATACACAACAACATTCACCTGGTAGCACAATACATTCCAGTGATACACAACCAATTGGCAGATGTTCTCAGCCAAGATCATCAACAAACATACTTTCATCACTGGGAAACGCCAGACATAGACCTATTCGCCACCAGCGAAAAAGAAAAATGCCCAAACTTCGCATCCAGGTTCCCACACCTTCTATCCAAGGGCAATGCTCTGTGGATCAACTGGTCAGGAATATTTGCTTAAGCTTTCCCCCTCTCCCGCTCATTCCATTTCTAGTCGACAAACTGCATCAAAACAAACTCAAACTCATACTTACAGCACCAACGTGGGCACGTCAACCCTAGAACACGACACTGTTAGATCTGTCAGTAGTACCACACATCAAACTCCCCAACAGACCAGATCTGTTAACGCAAAACCAGCATCTAATCGGGCATCCAGATCCCAAAATACTCAATCTAGTGATTTGGCTCCTGAAGTCTTAGAATTTGGGTATCTACATCTTCCAACAGAATGTATGGAAGTAATTAAACAAGCAAGAAAACCCACTACCAGGCAGTGTTATGCGAACAAAATGGAAAAGGTTTGTGTTTTACTGTCAATCTAAGCAGATTGCCCCTTTTTCAGCATCAATTCAAGACATTGTAGGCTACTTGCTTTATCTGCAAAAAGCAAATTTAGCCTTTTCGTCCATCAAAATACATCTCACTGCTATTTCAGTGTATTTGCAAAATATACAACACACCTCTCTATTTAAGGTCCCTGTTTTCAAAGCCTTTATGGAAGGACTAAAACGCATCATACCACCAAGAACACCCCCAGTGCCTTTGTGGAATCTAAATATTGTACTCGCACGACTCATGGGTCCACCATTTGAACCTATGCATTCATGTCAGATTCAATACCTAACATGGAAAGTTGCATTACTAGTTGCAATTACCTCATTAAGAAGAGTTAGTGAAATCCAAGATTTCACTATTCAAGAACCGTTCATACAAGTACACAAACCTAAAGTGGTACTTCGAACAAACCCCAAATTTCTACCAAAGGTGATATCACTGTTTCGTATCAGACAGTGGAACTCCCAGTCTTCTTCCCACAGCCAGACTCTGTAGCAGAAGAGCGCTGCATACATTGGACATTAAAAGAGCTATAATGTATTACATTGATAGAACTAAATCATTTAGGAAAACAATACAGTTATTTGTGGCATTCCAGAAACCACATACTGGTAACCCTATCTCAAAGCAAGGACTAGCTAGATGGATAGTAAAATGCATCCAAACATGTTACCTAAAAGCTAAAAGGCAGCTATTAGTAACGCACATTCCACCAGGAAAAAAGTGGCAGCAATGGCTTTTTTAGTAAATATACGAATGACCGAAATCTGTAAAGCAGCCACTTGGTCAACACCCCATACATTTACCAAGCATTACTCTGTAGATATGTTAGCAACACAATAGGCCACAATAGGACAGGCTGTACTAAGAACACTATTTCAAACTACTTCAACGTCTACAGGCTGACCACCGCTTATGGGAGGCAAAACTGCTTTGTAATCTATGCATAGCATGTGTATCTGCAGCTTCACATGCCATCGAGCGGAAAATGTTACCCAGTGTACCTCTGTTCGTGGCATGTTCTGCTGCAGATTCACATGCGCCCTCCCGCCTCCCTGGGAGTCTGTAGCCGTTTAAGTTAAAACATTCATTTGTATATATGTATCTCTGTTCCATTTGCATGGACATCTCTTTTCTTTATACTCAATCACTCCTACCTTACCCCCTGCGGGAAAACAATCTAACATGGAGTCGATTCCCATGCACAATGGAGCCGAGAGGAGGAGTCACTCAATCGCATGAAGAAAAACAACCTATAACACTGTGGTTAGGACCAGTTTAAATATCAAAGTTGAGTTAGCAGTTTAATACTGCTTTACCAGTCTGCTGTGCCAGCCTGGGAGACATGCTTTACTTTGTCCTGAGGGACAGTTTAACTTGTTCCTGGTACCATATACTAGTGACTTAAAATTAAGTTAACTTATGCCAATTGAGTATAAGTCAGTTCAACACATACTTGTAGGTGGTATGGACCACTTGCAATGAGGTCTGGTTAGCACTGCATTCTGAGGCTCACAGTTCACGTCCAGAATTTACCACCCCGCCACCTTGTTGGGGTTAACCAACCCAAGAGCAGCGTCCCTGATTTATAACGTTCTGCATTTGCCCTCACCATACATTCTTTATAGTTGAAACAGCAGAGCTGTTCAGTGTGTTCTGCAAGCTTCTCTTTTATTTTTTGAGTAGCTTTTGTTGCAGCACAGGTTTTCTGGGTGTCTTTCCACAACTATGAGTCGTTTACTTGAGCTTCGACCAGTATTCGACAACACCCACAGCCACCGCAGTACACTGCCCTCTTATTACCATATTAAAGGCATTCCATTACAAGAGCACGTAGGAGGCAGTGCCTTCATTCTCTGCTAAATAATTCTGAATGCCCTCCTTTATGGTATTGTCAAAGACCCAGATCTAATACGTTTTAGACTTTCAGTCTTCAACTAAGTACGAGGGTGTGTGTTTTGACCCTTGTCAGTGTTATGATAGTTTTATGATTTGATATGGTCCTAGCAAGGTATTTCGAATCTTTTATCGCAGCATGGATATCCGGTTGTACAAAGCATCGTTGACTATGGAAATTATTTAGTGCAGAGAAGTAGGAGTAGTAATGGGTAGGTTACTCTCCAGTAATCCTAGCAGTAGAGAGATTTCTTTGCCTGTCATTTTTTGGGAGAGTTCTGCATGGGGTTGTTGTGATTTGTGTAACATAGGGCACACAACACTGTTGAAGTCTAAATCCCTCTTCCAATAAAGATAGAGTTTGGCATAAGGTGTGCTATCACTTTAAAAAAAACCTGTCCGGGAACCTAACCTGATCAGTATTAAGAGCATTTTTTTTTTTCCATTATGTCCCCCCCCCACCCCCCGAGGCTGTTAATTATGACATGACGTGCTGCTTTGTTTACCTTTTCCCCAGGACTTGGAATGGGACCCTGGGTCTCACTCAAATGAGACCTTCTCTTGCAAAGACAAAGTACTTTGTGTAACATGTTTGACTCTGCCAACCTTTATGTAGGCCCACCCCTTCATGTGTGGTCAGATGTTTTTTTTTGCAGCCGAGCAATATATATCCCCTTGCTTTTCATGTAGGCTTGGACTTTCTATATTTGTTCATTTTGTTTAGACACCAGACATTCCCAGGTACACTCCTATCTGTAGTGAGCCCCTATCTTTTAAGTCTAAAAATACTACATCACAACTTTGAAGTTAGTGATAATTTTATGCCATCTAGCAAAGTTGATTTGTAATCTCAAAAAAGGGTGCCCTCTGTTTTTGTTATCACCATTGTAAAGACTGGGAACACCATTATTATGCAGCTCATGCATGCTGCAAGATGTTGTGCTGGTCTTGTTAATGCAGTAATTTAGCCACCCCTGGAACACCAGGGAGATGGGGTCTTACATGGACCCTATGGGTGCGTTCTAGAGAAAAGAAGGGAGAGAGGCCCTCCAGAACTATATTTTCTTTAATCCAAGTTCCAGAAAGGTAACCATGTTAGTACCTTCCACATGCTTCGGCAGCCCAGTCGTGGATATTATTCCTACTAGCTCGTCCGTCGGCATCTTCAGCCATATACTCCAAAGATCGGATTCAAACTGCGAGGTCCAACATCTGCCCCTTCAAGTCTTCTGTTATTGGTGCTAGCGCAGCTAGAGACTGCTAGTTTTTTGTAGTTTTCCCCCATTTAGCACTTATAATTGTGCAAAATACCAATGTCATCAATCAGTGTCCATTTTGAGTCCAAGGCCTCTCTGGTGTCCTTGATAGCTAGTAGAACAGTCTAATTTATCCACTGGGGTGATGTTTGTATCTTGTAAAGACATAGTAGCCCTTTCCTCAGTGTTTCTATTTGACCGAGTCAATAACTGCTCACTTTTGTTAGTTTCCTTCCATTTAGATTGTCTTCCTGTGTTGTGCCAATAGTGTAACCACTGGTCTTGACTGGTATGTCTCCAGACCATGGTCCCCTGCTCTGCGGCAGCTGCACTGTGGTGGGATCAGAGGCCCGCAGTGGCAAGAACACTCCCTCCCCAGATTTATTTCTGTCACGAGGGTACACTTTTTTACCCCTAGGCTTTTTTCCGTCTGTGGCTTCTCATTATGCTAAATGTCAGTGTGTCCAGAAATGGGCTCAGATCAGCTCACCTGTTCTCCATTAGCAGAGAGCCCTTATGCAGTGCCCTGTGTGAACTGGCCAGTTGCCCGTGTCGTTTCTCTGTAGGCCTGCAGTCCCAGGCAGTCTGAAACGGTCAGTTAGCCGACTTCCAGTTGTAGGCCAGGGGTTGCTGCAGCCGTGACCCAGATCCTTACCTCACAGAGACCGCTGGCTGCTTATGTAATACAACCTTGTTCAACTTTCAGTCTGTTGGGTAGCGCAGGCACTTGCACCACCACAGTGTTCTCATGGGGTCTGATCTACGAATCCTGGCCCCAGTGTGTATTTTGGGTGTGGGGGGGTTGTTTGGATGGGGCATAGCACAGTTTCACCTTACGGCCATGCCTCACCTCTGGCACTGTTGTATAGAGCAGTGGGAGCTGCCATGTTGGATTTTCCCCTCGTGGTCGCAGTCTGACTTGGCCATCACATCTGAGCCTGGAAAGCATCTATATCTCTATTCATGGGAAGGGGTGAAGAAGGCAAAGCTCCCCATTCTGCACTGGGGGAAGAGAGGGGCAGAAATTGCATCAGGATGGTGCAGGATGGCAGGGACTCAATTGGAGCTCCTCACTTGCTGCTTACTCGATCGACGTCAGGCCACCTCTCTATTTCTTAGTCCTAGAAGAAAGATGGATGCTTGAGTTCTGTCCTCAAACTTTGCCTCTTGAACCGTTCAATAGACCAAATGTGTTTAAGATGTTTCTGAGACGTGTTTCTTTTAGCCATCAATATGGGAGAGTGGATAGTGCCCTTGGGCTTCTAGGACACTTATTTGCATCTATCTCCCTACAGACGTTACTTGAGGTTTATAGAGGTGTCCTAGTGCTATCACTTCATAATCTTACCATTTGAACTGGCAACCACACGTTTTCAGAAAAGTGTTGTTAGTTGTGGCAGCTTCTGTGTAGAGATTGAGAGTCCATGTACTTTTGTACTTGGATGATTGGCTGCTGAAGGTATGGGTTCCCGCAAAGATCAAGGAACATCTTCAGTGCACTATGACCTTTCTCCACAACTAGGGGTTTATGATCAATACCCAAAAGTCGCAAATTACTCCCACGTTGGGTCCTTATATTCATAGTGGAAGACTTGAAATGGATAAGGACTTTTCCTCTCCCTCCTGAGGCTTGGGGACGTTTGGATATAATTCCAGTGTGTGTGACTCAGACACGGATCTGGGTTCTGAAAGTCCTAGGTTTGTTGAATCTATTAGCAGTGAGGGTCAAGGACCATGTGATGGGAGTTAATTCGACTGCTCAGTAACAGGGCATTTTTTTCGATTGATGGCACACCTTGCAAACTGCTTAAAAGTAAGATGAAGTGCTCTCAATCGCCTCTCTTACACCTATGTGAACATCACACCAAAATGATGGACAAGGCATTCACATGATTGGGGTGTGTCTGTGTGGATGTCATCACTGTTACCCTAAACAGGTAATGTCCCCAGCTTTGTGCTATACACTGTCTTCACGTTCAGTTGGTCAGAGGACCTGCTAATGTATTTCTATTGATTACACTTCCCTTCAGAGTCCTGCAGATGCAGTGGGAAGATCAGGCACAGTTGGTACTGATTGCCCCAGACTGGGGTGAGGATGGTTTATTGCGGCAGTCTGCTGGCGCTCTGCATTAAGCTCCCTCTCTCTCATGCAGGATTAACCAGCTCTTTCAGCAGGATGCTCTTGTCCTCCACCCCAGCCCCAAATCTGTGGATATTGAGCAGTTCAGCTGGAGCCCTTTTGCACACCATCTAAAGTTGCAAATATCATCTTGGCTGCCAGGAAACCCAACACAATTTATTGGTTTGGGTTGGAAGGCCAAATCAATTTCACCATGCCTTTTCTATAGTTTGTGTTTCACATTGTCTCTTGCTTAGCAGGGCTATTTTAAAAGATAATTTGGATACCTTGTACTACCTCAAGTCTTCGTGACAGCCACCATTGTTTAGATTGCCAGTAGTGGTTAGTTTTCTGAAAGGTTTATTCATTTTCTCATGCTTTGTTCATTGTGCCTCATTGGGATTTCAGATTTGTTGACTTTTCCCATTTGAGCCGATGCACTGTTGCACAGTTTAACTTATGAATAGTGTCTTCTTAGTGGCAATAGCGTAAGCCCCTAGAGTCAGTCAACTACACACCCACCGTGTTTGTCAACTGTTCACAGTAATCTCCCCAGATAAAATGGTACTTCACACCAGTACATCTGTTCTTTCTAAAGTGGTATATGCTTTTAACATAGGCCAGACTATTATCCCTCCATTTTTCTTCCCACCTCCTTCCAAGGATGGAGGAGCAGTTGTCTAGACTGAATCACAGTTGTGCGGTATCCTGCTACATCAACAACACGTAATAAGACACAGTGGATAATCACCTCTATATGAATTTTGTTGAAGCCATTAAGAGCAAAGCTGTGACCAGGATTGTGCACAATCCACAAATAAGACTGTGTTCGATGGCATCTGTCGCTGTAGATACACATGGTATGCATGAGCTCGCCATCTGGTGTTGGGTCGGAGTGTTACAAGTTGTTTTTCTTCGAAGAAGTGTTTTCGAGTCACGGGACCGAGTGACTCCTCCTTCTGTGCTCATTGCGCATGGGCGTCGACTCCATCTTCGATTGTTTTCTTTCCGCCATCGGGTTCGGACGTGTTCCTGTCGCTCCGGGTTTCGGAACGGAAAGATAGCTGAAAACGGAAGATTTTCGACGGTATCGTTGCGATCCGGTTCGAGATAGACACATACGACGACGCGTTGAACATCGAAGCGCTTCGGTGCCCTTCGGGGTAGATTTCGGCACCCCGTCGGGGCCTAGTCGGCCCGACCGCGTGGAGAACAACGCCGATGGAACGGACCCTGTTTCGATTCTGCCCCGAATGCCACAACAAATATCCTTATACGGACTTACACTCGGTCTGTAACCTGTGCCTGTCACCCGAGCACAGCGAAGAATCCTGTGAGGCCTGTCGGGCGTTCCGGTCCCGAAAAACTCTGCGCGACCGTCGAGCGAGAAGACTGCAGATGGCGTCCACGCCAAAGGAGCGTCGACAGTTCGGGACAGAAGAGGAACAGGAGGAATCCTTTTCCATCCAGGATTCAGACTCCGACGAGCTAGACTCTACAAAAACTGTGAGTAAGACGTCGAGATCAGAACTTAAAAAAGGAAAGAAGGCCCAGGGGACGCCACTGCCAACCGGCCATGGCTCCACCCAAATTCTCGGTGACCAACGATCGGCATCGAAAAAGGCCCATTCAGTGTCGAGATCGTCCGACTTCGGTCGAGACACCGGCACGCAGCCTCCTCGGGACCGAGAGAGTGCTAAACAGAAGCATCGACACCGAGAGTTCGGTGTCGACACGGATCGACGCCGAGACAGTGGCGCCGAAGACCATAGAGGCCAAGAATTTTCGGCACAGAAAAAGAGGAAGGTTACCTCGGAGCCGAAAAAACAATCAACAGGGTTTTCGGAGCTGAAAATAGCGACATCAGACCCTGTTTCAGGCTCCTATACTGAAGAGCATTCTATGTCTTCACAAATGAAGAAACATAGATTTGAACAAGAACTGCAATCCACGGACGTGGATCACACGCAAAAGCGTATCTTTATTCAGCAGGGGACTGGGAAGATCAGTACCCTTCCACCTGTCAAACGAAAGAGAACGCTTCAGTTTACTCCTCAGCAACAAACAGCACAAAAGGTAACACCTCCTCCCTCGCCTCCACCTGTAACTCCGGCTTCGCCAACTTACACCCCGTCACATTCGCCAGCTCACACCGCCATGAGCCACGATGACCAAGATCAGGATGCGTGGGACTTGTACGACGCACCAGTGTCTGATAACAGCCCAGACACATACCCAACTAGGCCATCACCACCAGAAGACAGCACAGCCTACTCACAGGTGGTGGCTAGAGCAGCACTATTCCATAATGTGGAACTACACTCGGAACAAGTAGAGGATGATTTTTTATTTAACACCCTCTCTTCAACCCACAGCTCCTACCAAAGCCTGCCGATGCTCCCAGGCATGCTACGCCATGCAAAGGACATTTTCAAGGAGCCAGTTAAAAGTAGGGCAGTGACGCCTAGGGTGGACAAAAAGTATAAGGCGCCTCCTACGGACCCTGTATTCATCACCTCTCAGCTGCCACCAGATTCTGTGGTGGTAGGGGCTGCCAGAAAACGGGCAAATTCACACACTTCTGGGGATGCACCTCCCCCAGATAAAGAAAGCAGGAAGTTCGATGCAGCCGGGAAGAGGGTTGCTGTCCAAGCAGCAAACCAGTGGCGCATCGCAAATTCACAAGCGCTGCTAGCGCGATACGACAGAGCCCACTGGGATGAGATGCAGCATCTCATTGAACATCTCCCAAAAGATCTGCAAAAAAGAGCAAAACAGGTTGTTGAGGAGGGTCAAAACATTTCCAACAATCAAATACGCTCCTCCATGGATGCAGCAGACACGGCCGCAAGGACCATTAATACGTCGGTTACCATCCGTAGGCACGCATGGCTCAGAACGTCTGGTTTCAAGCCGGAAATTCAGCAGGCAGTGCTTAACATGCCAGTAAACGAAAAACTTCTGTTCGGTCCGGAGGTCGACACAGCCATAGAAAAGCTCAAGAAGGACACTGACACTGCCAAGGCCATGGGCGCACTCTACTCCCCGCAGAGCAGAGGATCCTATAACACCTTCCGCAAAACACCTTTTAGAGGAGGGTTTCGGGGTCAGGCCACACAAGCTAGCACCTCACAGTCCGCACCGCCCACCTACCAGGGACAGTACAGGGGAGGTTTTCGGGGCCAGTATAGAGGGGGGCAATTCCCTAGGAATAGAGGAAGATTTCAAAGCCCCAAAACCACTACCAACAAGCAGTGACTCACACGTCACTCACCCCTCCCACACAACACCAGTGGGGGGGAGGATACGTCAATATTACGAAGCATGGGACAAAATAACTACAGACACATGGGTCCTAGCAATTATCCAACATGGTTATTGCATAGAATTCATGCAATTCCCTCCAGACATACCACCAAAATCACAAAATTTATCAAAATACCATTCACAGCTTCTAGAGATAGAAGTTCAAGCACTACTGCAAAAAAATGCAATAGAATTAGTACCAAGCACACAAATAAACACAGGAGTTTATTCACTGTACTTCTTGATACCAAAAAAGGACGAAACACTGAGACCAATTCTAGACCTCAGGGTAGTAAACACATTCATCAAATCAGACCACTTTCACATGGTCACACTACAAGAAGTGTTACCATTGCTCAAAAAACAAGACTACATGACAACCCTAGACCTCAAGGACGCATATTTCCATATACCAATACATCAATCACACAGGAAATATCTAAGGTTTGTATTCAAAGGAATACATTACCAATTCAAAGTATTGCCTTTTGGTTTAACAACCGCTCCAAGAGTATTCACAAAATGCCTAGCAGTAGTCGCTGCACACATCAGAAGGCAGCAAATACATGTGTTCCCGTATCTAGACGACTGGCTAATCAAAACCAGTTCGCTCACACAATGCTCAAACCACACAAATCAAGTCATACAAACCCTCTACAAACTAGGGTTCACCGTCAACTTTGCAAAGTCAAACATTATGCCAAGCAAAGTACAGCAATATCTAGGAGCCATAATAGACACGACAAAAGGAGTAGCAACGCCAACTCCACAAAGGATCCACAATTTCAACAGGGTCATTCAACACATGTCTCCAAACCAAACAATACAAGCAAGAACAATACTACAGCTCCTAGGCATGATGTCCTCATGCATAGCCATTGTCCCAAACGCAAGACTGCACATGAGGCCCTTACAACAGTGCCTAGCCTCACAGTGGTCTCAAGCACAGGGTCACCTTCTAGATCTGGTGTTGCTAGACCGCCAAACTTACCTCTCGCTTCTATGGTGGAACAGTACAAATTTAAACATAGGGCGGCCTTTCCAAGACCCAGTGCCACAGTACGTAATAACAACAGATGCTTCCATGACAGGGTGGGGAGCACATCTCAATCAACACAACATAAGAGGACAATGGAACATACATCAAACAAAACTGCATATAAATCATCTAGAATTATTAGCAGTTTTTCAAGCACTAAAAGCTTTCCAACCAATCATAACCCACAAATACATCCTTGTCAAAACAGACAACATGACAACGATGTATTATCTAAACAAACAAGGAGGAACACATTCAACGCAGTTAAGCTTGTTAGCTCAAAGAATATGGAAGTGGGCAATCCACCATCAAATTGGTCTAATAGCACAGTTTATTCCGGGGATCCAGAATCAGCTGGCAGACAATCTCTCTCGAGATCACCAGCAAGTCCACGAATGGGAAATCCACCCACAGATTCTGAACACCTACTTCACACTCTGGGGAACACCACAAATAGACTTATTTGCAACAAAAGAGAACGCAAAATGCCAAAACTTCGCGTCCAGATACCCACACAAGCAATCCCAAGGCAATGCCCTATGGATGAACTGGTCAGGAATATTTGCTTACGCTTTTCCTCCTCTCCCTCTCCTTCCTTACCTAGTAAACAAATTGAGTCAAAACAAACTCAAACTCATTTTAATAGCACCAACGTGGGCAAGACAACCCTGGTACACAACACTGCTAGATCTGTCTGTAGTACCACACATCAAACTGCCCAACAAACCAGATCTGTTAACGCAACACAACCAACAGATCAGACACCCGGACCCAGCATCGCTGAATCTAGCAATCTGGCTCCTGAAATCCTAGAATTCGGACACTTACAACTTAGCCAAGAGTGTATGGAAGTCATAAAGCAGGCCAGAAGGCCATCCACTAGACACTGCTACGCAAGTAAGTGGAAAAGATTTGTTTGGTACTGCCATCATAATCAGATACAACCACTAGACGCAACTCCAAAACATATAGTAAATTACTTGCTCCATTTACAAAAAGCAAAGCTAGCCTTCTCTTCTATTAAAATACATCTTGCAGCAATATCTGCATACTTGCAAACTACATATTCAACTTCCTTGTATAGGATACCAGTTATCAAAGCATTCATAGAAGGGCTTAAAAGAATTATACCACCAAGAACACCACCTGTTCCTTCATGGAACCTAAACGTGGTTCTAACAAGACTCATGGGCCCACCTTTCGAACCCATGCACTCTTGCGGAATACAATTCCTAACCTGGAAAGTTGCCTTTCTCATCGCCATTACATCTCTAAGAAGAGTAAGTGAAATTCAAGCGTTCACAACACAAGAGCCTTTTATACAAATACATAAAAATAAGGTCGTCCTACGACCTAATCCAAAATTTTTACCCAAAGTTATTTCACCATTCCATCTAAATCAAACGGTAGAACTACCAGTTTTTTTCCCACAGCCAGATTCTGTGGCTGAAAGAGCACTACATACATTAGATGTCAAAAGAGCATTAATGTACTACATTGACAGAACAAAAAACATCAGAAAAACTAAACAGCTATTTATTGCATTCCAAAAACCTCATGCAGGTAACCCAATATCAAAACAAGGTATAGCCAGATGGATAGTTAAATGCATCCAAATCTGCTACCTTAAAGCAAAAAGACAACTGCCCATTACACCCAGGGCACATTCAACAAGGAAAAAAGGTGCTTCAGTGGCCTTTTTAGGAAACATCCCAATGCAGGAAATATGTAAGGCAGCCACTTGGTCTACGCCTCACACATTCACCAAACACTACTGTATAGATGTGCTATCCGCACAACAAGCTACAGTAGGTCAAGCTGTATTAAGAACTCTATTTCAGACAACTTCTACTCCTACAGGCTAAACCACCGCTTATGGGGAACTAACTGCTTACTAGTCTATGCATACCATGTGTATCTACAGCGACAGATGCCATCGAACTGAAAATGTCACTTACCCAGTGTACATCTGTTCGTGGCATCCGTCGCTGAGATTCACATGGACCCACCCACCTCCCCGGAAGCCTGTAGCAGTTCAGAAGTTACCTTCAATTTGTATATATATTATTTAATCCTTTAATAGGTACATATTTACATTTTTCATTGCGCGGGCACTATTACTATAGTACAACTCCTACCTCACCCTCTGCGGGGAAAACAATCGAAGATGGAGTCGACGCCCATGCGCAATGAGCACAGAAGGAGGAGTCACTCGGTCCCGTGACTCGAAAACACTTCTTCGAAGAAAAACAACTTGTAACACTCCGACCCAACACCAGATGGCGAGCTCATGCATACCATGTGAATCTCAGCGACGGATGCCACGAACAGATGTACACTGGGTAAGTGACATTTTCATTCTGTGGTGCTCTCCTCTGATAGTTTTCCAGCAATTCTCACCTGGCTGGCAGCCACATGTTCATTCATTCATCCATGCTTTCTTTACTGCCTTACAGCCCAAGCAAGTAGTAATAGATAGTTGGTGTCAGGTTTATGTTGCATTATTTCCTTGGTTAATCAGCTCTACTTAATACGCTTCTGAGAGAGCATTGATTTAGGTTGGAACCAAAGAGAGGAATATGTGGGAAGATGTAACCATCAGAATAAAATGTTGTTTAATTTCGGTAATGACATTTTTGGTGAATACTTTTCTGCAGCTTCCTCACCACGCTCTGTCTTTCCCAGTGAGCTAGTGCTGTGATTCATAAAATCCCATGGGAAGCAATCGTCAGAACTTGTATTGACACTGTATTTTATGCTCTTGGTTCCTTTCTGCATGCGTTATTCCGGCATACAAAAAGGATCATGAACACCAACCTGCCAGTTAGTGCTGTATATGTACGCCAGTGTAGTCACATCTTGTGTGATCGGGGTCATAGCATGGGCCACCTAGTGATAACTGTTGCAGTGAGAAAAAAAAATCTTGATCCTGTCTAGTGCCTAAAAAAGATTCTTAAGATGAGGAATCTCTATATGATGATGTACCTACAGAAATATTGATATGTTGGTGGGCATCGTGTCATAATCCACTTATGTTGTGTGCTGGGCAAAATTGTGTCCTAGTGTGTTATCTGCAAAATTGACCCTCTACAAGCCAAGATTTCTTATATCGCTTTGTTCCTTATGTCTTTGACCTAGCAAGCCCTCCCAGTGGCCAATATTAGAGGTCATTTGCTTGCCCTTTCTGCTTTTCTACATTTGCCACACTTAACCGCCTTTGTTTAATTCACCTTTTGGGATGTGGTATATAAAAGGGTTGACACATTTTCCACCTCAACTGTTTGTGATGCCACAGTGGGACCTTAATTTGGTCTTGACGTTACTTGTGTGCATCTTTTTGAGTCAATGCATAGCTGCTCACTGCATCTCCTGGCTATAAAGACTGTCTTTTTCCTTGCGATTACTTCAGCTTTCTGTATGAGTAAGCGTAAGACAGTGTTGACGCAACTACCCTACACCACCTTTTTCCTGGACTGGTGCTGAAGATTCAGATTACCTTTTTGCGCTAAAGTCTTGAATCTTTTCCACATCAGGCAATCCATCACTCAGGATTCTTTGCCACCCTCCCCCTCGAAAGAGGAAATGAGGTTTCATCAGTTGAATCCCAAATAGGTACAAGCTTTTATATTGACCAAAGACTACATTGTGGATTATTGGCTTTTTGTGGGGTTCTCCAGTGCAATGAAAGGGAAAGCTCTGCAAAAGAGGACCCCTTTGAGATGGATAGTCCTCTGCCTTTCGATCAGTTTCACACTGGGAAAGAAGCAGTCTCCACAAAGGTCTGCAAGCCCAGTCCACCACAGATAGGGCTCCTACCACTGTATTGGCGCCGGGAGTGCATGTACTTGACATATGCCAGGCTGCGATGTGGTTGTCAGTGCCCACATTCACAAAGCACTACTGCCTTAACCAGGTCTGGCAGAAAAGCTGTTTCACCCACCTCAGTCCTGCAACACTTTTTGGGCTGAGTCCACTCGATAATCCTCCATCTTAGGTTCTGCTTTGGTATCTATTCTATGGTGAGGATTCTGAGGTTTGAAGAATCTCTCAGAAAAAAAGGGTAATTTTCTTCTGTAACTCTTTCCAGTGGATGGATAGTCAACGCATAGATTCTTCACTGCCCTTCTACCTCCCAGTTCTTCAGAGTGGCCCCTTTTTAACATCTAAAAAGGTCCCAAAATTAAAAATCAGCACACTGGTACCAACAATTTTTCAGGATTTGTGTCTGAGAGCTTGATAAAGATAAACTGACGTCAGCGCTCCTGGGTGGCACTTACATGTGCTCTTGCCTGTGTGTTCTGGGGTGGTATGGATCTGCGCAACAGCATTGCTGAAGAAAGGCTCCAGATCCAGTCTGGCAGCTGAGGAGTGTTCTAAGGTAGGAAATCTGCTGTAGGAGAGAGTGACCACCAGAAAAAGCAGTACCAAAGGTAAGTAACTTGTTCTTCTCTGCCTGTTATCACCAGTGATAAACGAAGGACTCTGCTGCCTTGGAAACATATGCACGCTTTTTGATATGTGGACATGCAAACTGCACTACAGAATCCAGACAAACTGATGTTGGTCTTACACAGCAAAATTTTCTGATGACCTTAAGAGCCTGAATCGGTGTGTCAAATTCACCTTGCACCCCTACAGCCTGCTAAATGCGTTGGTTGGCAGAAAATATTATATACTGTGTTGTACTGCCACATTTATATAGGGTTTACTACACCTATGTGGGACGCTGACATGCTTGCCTGCATAGTTAGCATGCTACACAGTGGAAGGTGTGTGGTTGGAAGGATGTTGTCTTTATTTTGATCCTATGTGGGAAGTGCTTCCATGTTGTGTGAAGACCACGGAGGTATGGTTGTCATGTTACCGGATGCAGAGCATAGCAGTGTAATAGATTCTGAAGTGTGAGCGACAGAAGCACAGTTTTATGGCTTTCAGTATGCTGGTCGCTTTGAACAGTTCTACAGGTCCCTTTATGGTATTTCTTTCGATATAGTCTGCTGGTTACATCAAATTAGACTGCTTGTATAGTTAAGCAGTAGTAGTTGAACATTTTAACTCTTCTATACATAAATTTACACAAAGCTTATATTTAAGATCTGTGTGGTTTAAGGAATTTAGGCAGTGTTAATAGACCGGTATAGAGGTGGGAGGCTGGGAAATTTATTTTCTTAAAAGTGGTAGGTTGTAAAAATCTTCTAGAATTGGTTTGACTCATTTTATGCATCAGTGCTATGTTTTCTAACCTTTGAAGCTCTTGCATGCTGCTCATATGCAAAAGTGTGTGAGAAACTAGATTTGTTACTTCATGGAATGTGTATATATATATTTCATATTCCTCTCAGACGGGCAACTATATACCAGCTCTGTCCAGGCATTGGATCGTTTGTTGATAATCATTTATTGTAAAAGTATCATTTAACTGTTCAAAATAACTTCTCACCAGCTTAGTTCTTAGTTACTACCAATACACTGTCAAACATGAGCTGCACTAGTTTATCATCTAAATATTATCACAATCAGAGGTGCTACTGATACGTTTACTCATTGACAGTACTCCAATTATCAACCAGTTATACTATTGTGCTCTGTTTTTGCACATGATAGTGATGATTTATAGTTTTGGGGAAGCATGATGGTAGCAATAGGCTAGCCTTCTTTCCTGACCTTTAATATGGTGTGTCAATTGTAATGCTGCAATCAATCCTAAATTGCATCCTATAACACAAGCTGCTATTGTACGGAGACTTAAGGACTGAGAGTGTCCTATTAGATTGCAGGGAACTGTAGATTCATCCAGTAATTGGATTCATCTCAGTTTTGATTTTACACCTGTACTATTCTTGAATTGATAATCTATTAATTGCTTCTTCAGTTAGTGACTCTACCACATTCTTAAACCTCTCTGTCTACCTGATTTGGGAATTTCATATCCCTGACCAAACAAAAAAGTTGTTTATGGATTGTCGATCATCAGCTGTTTACCAATCCAGACTTTGTGAGTGAGAACTAATTTAAATAAATGCTTGGTAATCCAAGAACTGCTCTGATAGTGTGGGGTGCACTAACAACTGAGGCATGAGGTGTAAGCATATTCTACACCTGCAATAAATAAATGAATGAAAACTTAATTGGCTTAGACAAGCAAATAAAAGAGAAATACAGTTCCAAAACCTACCCATGGAAGCTGTCTTAAATCTGTATACAGAAAGGAGATGATTATGTATAATCCATGCCCGATTAAGCAAAATATATCATTAAGCAGTTAAGAGAACTAAGTAATCCAGGTTCTTACAAAGTCATGGCTTATGAGCTAAATAAATATTTATAAACACAAAATCTATTGCATTTTTTACTTCTATAGTTACATTACAGTGAGGTAGTCATGACATACTTAACATGACAAAACATAACAATTCCTTTAATTCAGGCTTAGCTGTGTTGTAGCATTATACACATTAGTTACAATGCAATTAAATCAAACATTCCCCCGCAACCAAACATCACCTTGTGATTGAGGTTGTCATGGAGAGCGGTGTATGTAGAGTGACACGGTGTGCATTGTTGTAGAAAAATCTGTTGTGGTACCACTAATGTAAGAGCCGATGCGCGGGACAGGGCCTGTCTAACCTGGATCAAGTATAATGGGATTTTGTATGCTGTTGTCCCATACTGTGGATGGCTGTGGGCTTGGAGCAGACAGCATGGCTCCCTCCAGGGTAATTGTTCTAGAAATCTACACTCATTAGTCCCCTTCCTCTGCCTTAGCCTGTTCTTTGAAGTGTTCCAACAAAGTATCCCATTCTAGTAATATGTTGGGTTTCTTAAGCAATCCTCTGTACTCCCCCCTCCACTACGTTAAGCCCCACTTTCATCTACACCCCAGTAAGCAACCTCCTCCTGCCACTGCGCGACTAGTGGAGCCTACAGGGGCTAAATCAATAATTGAGTCATGTTTTGGCTCCCATGACCAGAGACGCTAAAAGCATAGCAGTCATTTGTGGAGGAAAATTGGATATTGAATATATTCAGAATGTATTATGAAGAGAAATTGAAAAATTTGACATAATTTGCTTTCTAGATACCAATAAAGCAATTGTCAGTCATGAATATATTTTTATAAGGCCCTCAAAGCATGCATGAGGTAAAGGACCCTGGCTTATACTTTTTGAGCGACATAGGTGACTCAGCTCATCAAAAAGTGGGAAAAAAAACAAAAACATTTGTTTAAAATCGGACATGTTAGTTTATCAGAATAGGAAGGTGACCCCTTAAATCAATGTGTGAATATGAGAAGATACTGTGACCAATATACATATATAAATTATAAACATGTTCACTTAGGGAAAGATCCAGGCTGCAATTAATTTTCAAACATATTCTTCAAAGCCAATCCTGCTGAACGCTCTGCTATTGTGTCAAGCGTACACCAAAACTATAATGAAATGAAGCAGTATCATGTTTATATTTTTTCAAAGGATCTGTAGACCTATCTTGTCATCAAACCATATATATCATACTGACCTGAACTTGGCTGGAAAACTGAAGCATCTAATTAGAAAAACTGTTTATAAGAGATGGCTTTGGGTACACTAACATGTCACTTGATTAATAACATTCAGACCATCCAGTAGTTTTATTAACTTTGACAACTGAAAGGCGTTTGACATCATACACTGGAGTTCATTACTTTTGAAATTAGCCAACAAAGTAAAATCATTTTGTGACACCCTTGTTCGCTCTATGGCAATGGAGAAATGTTAAAATCAACTATTATCGAATACATTAAATAACAGGCCTATTTGCTTTCCTCTTCAATTTACTGTTAGAATAGATGAAACAAAAATCAAGGGATTGTGTCAGGATTAACCAATTTTAAAGTCTTTCTCTTCGTTGATGACATGTTAGTACTTATTTTCTTCTGATCTATGTTGCATCCTTGCAGTCTTGCTTCTGGGCAGAATTTCACAGGTTACCAAATCAACTTCCCAAAATAAGGTGCTGCTTCTTTCAATATTAGCCCTGAAATCAAAATGAAATCACCGACAGAGTGAATGATCTAATAATCATATAAAACATCTAGAAAGTATTCTTCATCAAACTTTTTTTTTTTGTGTGTAAATAATTAGCATTTCAAAAGTTGCAGCTCAAAGTAATGCGGTTAATTCAAGATGTAATGTTTAAACTTCCTCTTAGGGTAAAATGTCATCTTTAAAATGCACATATTAGCTTGATTTTCATGCAGTGTAGCTAATCTTACATATGCGTGTCCCAATCAAATCTGCTCTGATTTTGAAACTCTATGTATATTCTTTCTTTAAGGACATGATGATAAACTGGAATTTTAGGGTCTGGATTGTAAATTATTTTTAAAAGGAGGTGGATATTGGGCTTTCAGGGCCTCAGAAAATATCTTGACAGTTTTATGTTGGATCATGCAAAGTACAGGCATTAACTGTTAACTTCTGAATCCACTAAATACTTTTTTTTTTGTATTAGTCATCCATCAAAAACCAACCAACCACAAAGTTTGTCACGCTTAGCTCAGTTTTTCTCATTGCAGTCAAAGCAACAAAGAAAGTTTTGGAGCATGGCTTGGCAAAAAAATCACTTGAGGATCTTCACCAATTTACTTGTATTTCATATAATCGATTTGCCAGCATGCACAACAAAGTGACTCACTGATTTTATTTGGGCTGCCGTGGCATTTTGTACTACAGCTATTTGTTACAAAACATTGTGTAGCCATGTTTAAATCTTTGTCTGCCTCTCAGTAGTCTCTAAAGTTTTATTTGTATTCAAACTTCACTGTTGAATAAATTTAGCCAACTTATTCCAATGAAACCAGCATTTCTCATACTACTAAATTGAGAATTAAATAACTTTTCAGATTTCTTCATCATTGATGTATATTTTGGGAACCCCCCCCCCATCAAATATAAAAACTCAATAGCATATGAGTATATAAAATAATCAATTCATCTGGCCATAAAAAATAAACAATTTATAAATGCATCTGTCAATAAAGCCTGGTTGTTATCAAGCTCACTCTAGACCGCTTATTTTCTACTTTATCATACACCAAGCTGAATTCAAAAGTTTTTAGGCAATCCAAAAACTATGAAACCATTACTATCCCAAAAAAACAAATCCTAAATGTAATACGATATTGTCCAGTTCTCAGATTACATCTTGTTGGAACTAACCTTTTCCCTTTTATGGCAAGAAGTACAAACAAATATAACAGATGTGCCTTGAATTGTGTTGTAGTCTTACAACTACTGATAAGTAAAAATCCTAGTCTAAATTTCAAATATGAAATGTTAATACCAGGAGGCATAATGTCATCCAAAAGAAGTCTCAAACATAAAGATGTTCTTGAAATCAAGAAAATGCTGAACAAGATGTGTGTTTCTTGATGCACTACACTATCTTTATAGCACATATGGCAAATGGGTTGTTTTCATCAATTTTACCGGCTGTTTAGATATAAAACCTGGATCATCCCTACTACATTTAACTCTAAAGACTAAACAATAGAGCCAAATTCTCACATAATTTAACCGGGGTATGGTTCAAGTGCTGGCTAAATTGGTAAGATTATTAGGTGCATTCCCATACAGTGTCAATTTATCATTTGACCAAATTCACAACCAGAGAAGAAGGGGTTTGAGATAGGCTACATGTGCAATATTCTTGAGACCTAAGTGTAAGGGAAGCACTGGAGGGATTGGAGGCATATTTACTAGAGATTTTATGAATTTATTCCCTGATCTTGATAAACTGATAACATTACAGTTTCCTCATATTTCTGCACGGTGCAACACAGCTCCTGGGTCCTTTGTGCAATAAACCTGTAGGGCAGGGAACACCAACCTGGATGTGATTAATATAAACTTTTGTAAGACTGCATCTACTCCATGCTGCAGCATTAGTAGGATTTTAAAGATTTATATCACAATTTGCAAACAGATAGCTGAGCTTAAAATAAGATATTTACAGATGGGGTGTAATGATGTGGTAATTTCCTTGCATAAAAGATCACATAGTGAAATACTGTGTTGTTGTAAACATGTAGGCCCTGGTCTCCAACTCCCATTAATTTTATCAAAAAGCATGTCTGGACGTATTGAACTGCAGTCAGACATTTTAAATGTAATCTCATAGGAAGATTGCATCATCAGTATAAGGCTATGCTCACTTTTTTGTTCTGGTATAGTTGAATACTGGTCAGAAATAAAAACAAACCACCTTTAGGCTGGCATTTCTTCTTAGATTATGCTTACTTCCAGATCTTTAATTTTAAGAAATTTCGCTTGACTGTGTCTCATTGATAAATGTTCAAGCTAAAAACAGGTTTGTTCAGCTGAAAACAGCCATAAAAGCAAATAACACACACAAAGAAACAAATAAAACTACATGATTAAAATACAATAAAATACCATAAAATAAAAATCACAAGCGGCAATTAAAAAAAAAGAAATCGAATATTGCATGCAGCCTAACCTAAAACCAAGATTTCCTTGAGCGTACAGCAGCCAGGAGAAATAAGAACACATGTTCACATGTTTCTTAATCTGACAATGCCAGTAAAAAATAGTAAGCGGGAAGACAACCCCAAAGAACTCTAAGTATCAGCGGTACTGGAATTTTTAAGTATACAGTTTATAATATTCACAAAAGGAGAAAGTGCAACATAGTTTGTTTGTGCAAAGTGCTACAAGGGCATACCATGGATTACAGGTTTGCCTGACACCTCTTGGGAAACATAAAGAATACTTCAAAAACCGTCCCTGGAAACTAAACATTACAAATCTTTGCTTGCTCATGTTATTATTCAATAAATAATTAGTAGAGAGAGCACCAGAATTCAAGAATACATAATTATTCAAAGTTGACTTAAGCTCCTCAACCTGCAACTTCTCAGCTGTAACTTGCTCCAATAAAAGGCCTTGCACATACAGTCTATCAACAGAGACTCTGCATGCCATCTTTAAATAAGTCTGCTTGGCCAGTTGACTCTAAGGATTTATTAACATATGCTAACCACGTAATAGCATGCCCGTTATCTCAGGACAGACAATCAGAGATAATCTCTCTGGCCCATACAGCTTCCTCATTACTCCAAATAGACAGCCACAATACCACTATTCTGGCCTGGATAAAATAACACAAATAGCTGAGGCCCAATTCACTGTGGCATATTAAGTTGAAATTGATTGAGGAGCTAATAACAATCTCTGACAAACAGTTTTACTCCCTTTTCCAATTTGTTGGTCCCCTATGCCCCAAATTCCTGGCCCATAGGTTACTATTGTGCGCTGCACAGAATATACATGCATAAGTGAACACAAAGGTCTCTCTCTCTCTCTCTCTCTTTGGGGAGGGGAGAGACTCTGCAACAAACCAGTGCCCATTGCAAACCTGGCCGTATTTTGAGAAATATGATGGAGTAGCTAAAAGTAACACCCAAATAGGGGAAGTGCTGGTGCTTACTGTAGGAAAGAGGCTCTGTATATAATATACAAAAATGAGGTATAGTTTGCACAGAGACAGGGGTTCCCCAGAGGCTTAACAGAGGCTAAAGTAGGTAATACTAATGCTCTCTTTTGTGGTAGTGTGATCAAGCAGTTAGGCTTATCGGAGGATAGTGCAAATAATTTGTTACACAGACACAGTCAAGAACTAAGGCACACACTCAATGAATAACTCCAGGCCAATGTTTTTATATAGCAAAAATATATTTTGTTACTAGATTACTAAAATGAAAAGGTCTTGTTGCACGTAAGTACACTTGTAAGTAGGTATCAGACAAGTAAGTGACACTTTTCTATTTTAAAAGTTGACACAGTGCAAGTTTTCAAAGGAATCAATGCAGTCCTAGGGGAGGAAAAGTGTTAACACATTGAACAGGTAAGTACCCAACTTACAATCCCAGTTTTCAGGGGTTAGGATGTCTACAGGTCAAAATTTCAGATTGACTCCAAAATTGCAACCGGGGCCAGCTGTGTGCAAAGGTCAAAGTTGGCATCAGGTTTTCAATGGAATCCTATGAGGACTGGGGTTGCTTGGTAGAAAACAGATTGCATGTAAGTACCTGGCCCGGGGGCTATAGGTCCGGACACTGGGGGGGCCACAGGTCAACGCCAAACACCCTTAGCGGCACAGGGGCAGACGGTTGCAGGGTGCAAACACAGAGTAGAGCGCCTATTGCTTTTCAATGGGGGGGACCCCATGGGTCACAAAGATGTTGCAGGCTGGGTCCAGGGGGTTGGTTCCGGAAAAACAAAGGCGGGACAAGGAGAAGTGCCTGCTGGATTGTGCTGGACAATCAGTCAGCTTCCCCAAGGCAAGGGGGCTGCGGCTGCAGTGGTACATTTGGCTGTTAGAAACCTCAGTTGGATCCGGTCGTAGTCAGGAGGATCCTCTGGATTCAGGCTGCATGTGTTGGGTTGGTCAGGAGGGGTCAACCCATGATGGACTCGAGGTCGGAATCACCTGGGGGCTGTCTCTAATCCGGTGGGCCACCTGGTCTTGGGCAGTGGGCATTGGGTGCAGAGTGGGCAGAATTGCTGATTCAAAGCGGTTCTGGAGTCCTTTTGGGAGATTTCTTCTGGACAGGGCAGCTGTCCTTGGGAGTTCTTGGTCCTCTCCTGGCCAGGCAGTCCTCTTGGGATTTGTAGAGGTCGCTGGTCTTGCAGGATGCGTTGCCTTTTTGTAGCAGGAGTCTTGAAGCTGCAGACAGGCCGTTAGGGCGGGGGCTAAGTCAGTTGGCGTCTGGAGTCCTCACTGCTGGGGTCAGCTTTGCTGTCCTCCTTTTTTCTTATTGAGATCACAAGGAATCTGGTGAGTAAGGTTCAAGGGTGCCCAAGAATACAAATTTAGGGGCCTTACCAGGGTCAGAGGGTGGTAGCCAGTGGCTGCTGTCCGTGAGGGTGGCTTCACCCTTCCTGTGTCCACTCCCTTTGGGGAGGAGGGCACATTCCTATCCCTATTGGTCCCTTTCCTCCAGACCGAGATGGATGATTTTGCAAGGTGAGGTTCATTTCAGCTCTGGACACCTTATGGGGGCGGTCTTAGCTGCAGTGGTCACTCCCCCTTGTTTTACCTAATTTTCCATCCAGATCTTCCTGTCCGGGTGGGCAGGCATTCCCACTAGCTGGAGTGCCCTGGGGCAGTGTAACAGGAGGCCTGAGCCTTTGAGGCTCACCGACTGTTGCAGTTCCTGCAGATGGGAGGTGTGAAGCACCGCCACCCGCAAAGGCTCCCACCCCTTGGGGTCAGAAACATGTCTGTTAGTGGCAGGCTGGCACAGACTGATCAGACCTGCAACAAAGGGTTGGGTAAAATACAGGGGCCTCTTTGTACATGTTACAATAAATTCAACACTGGCGTCAGTGTAGGTTTATTGTGCTGAGATGTTAGATAGCAAACTTTCCAGTCTTCAGGAAAGCCATCATGGAGCTGTGGAGGTCGTAATGACAAACTCCCAGCCTATGTACTTAATACGGCCACACTGCACTTACAATGTCTAAGAACGGACTTAGACACTGTAGGGTCGTATTGCTCACGCAGCTATGTCCTCACCTGTGGTATAGTGCACCCTGCCTTAAGGCTGTAAGGCCTGCTAGAGGGGTGATTTACCTAGGCCACAGGCAGTGGTTCGTGGGCATGGCACCGTGTGAGGGATGCCACGTCGACTTTACCTTTTTCTCCCCACCAACACATAGTCTGCAGTGTGCATGTGTTTGGTGAGGGGCCCTTTAGGATGGCACAGTACATGCTGCAGCCCTTAATGACCATACCTGGCCACAGAGCCCTTGGTATCACTGGTACATACTAAAAGGGACTTAGCTGTGTGCCAGGGGTGTGCCAATTGTGGAAACAATAGTACAGTTCAGGGAAAAAACACTGGTTCTGGGGCTTGGTTGGCAGGATCCCAGCACATAGGTTAGCATCAATACCAGGCAAAAAGTGTGTGTGTGTGGTGGGGGGGCAGGTAACCATGCCATAAAGGGCACTTTCCTACACATATTAAGACATTGGTGCCCACAGTAATAGTTAATGGGTGCTTACACATGGTCCCACACAACAGTAAAAAAAGACTTAAAAATATTTGTCAAATCAAGGTTTGCCATGAAATCAACAAAATCATAAACTAGGAGTCACAGGGCCTTGTGAGTGCAGGCCATTAAAACTGCATCATCTGCATAAAGCAGCACATGGAGGGGGGTGCCCTTCGCCTTGGGCACGTCTGGAGTGCACTTACTGAGTTCCATACTGCACACACCACTGCCTCACTCCCTCCCAATACAGAGTTCTTCTGTGGTTACCTCACTCTTGCCTTGGTCCCTGTGTACAAAGATGCCATCAAATGACCTAAAGATGGATCCATTTGTAAATTAACGAGCATTTGTCACAGCTTTCCCCGATTTACAAAGTCAAAGGCTGTGGACAGATCCATGAAGGCCAAATACAGTGCAGATTTTGCCTACCGTATACCTTCCATCGATCAAGCCCAAATTAAGGCATTGTTCCATTGTACCCAAGCCGCTGCAAAAACAACCTTGACATCTGTGTATCACTGCATTGTCCTTGGCCCACTCAACTGTTATGGGATACCCTTTCCAAAATCTTGGCAGGGATATCTATCAAGGAAATAGGCTGATAACACATGGGCTCTGCTCTATTCCCCTTCTTAAAAATCTGCACAATAATCGACCAGGACCATGTAGGGCGAAGCAACCTGTCATTCAAACACTTATAAATATTGGCCAAAAACGAGGCCCATAAATCTATATTGCACTTAATCACATCAGTCTGGACACCCATGGGGCCCTCGTGCCTTCTCTCCCGCACTGCCCTTAATTGCCATTGACACCTCTTGCACAGAAAAAAAAAATGCGGAGGGGGGAGCCCCAGACAAATAATATTCAGTACCCTCTGAAACCTTAGAATTATTTTTTCAAAATACACTACCCAATCATCACCCACTTATATGGTACCTGGTCCGCAGAACATTATGATCCAACAAGCGTAAGTGGGAAACAACCCTTCAGAATGATTTTTAGTGTGAGCTGCCATAGTTAGTGAATCCCATTGCCACAAAATAAATTATTTATTTCTGCTTGCGGTCACCGCTTTGTATTTTTTTTTGCTTCGCAGCCACCAAAGAACGATCCCGGGTCTGATAGTTAGGGCCTAACGGAACTCCTGGTTGCCCCGAGAACAGTAGTGGTCGAACCAAAGTGGGTGGCCAAGATCAACTCAAATTGGTTTTTGAAAGAGAAAGTATAATCTTTACACAAAGGCTCACAAACTCCCCAACAATAATTCATTGATCCCCACCCACTTGAAGACACTCCGTCACCACATTTAAATGTTCTGAAAAAAAACCATTAAACAAAATGTAATTGTAAACTGCTTTGGATATCAAGAGCTTAACATTGCGAAATGTTATTCTGAGAAACTGAAAGATAGCTAAACAACATACCACAAACTAAATCCTATAGGTGACTTCCCATTTACACTAAAAAGATAATATTTTCGTCGAAGTGTTGGGTAATTACCAGTAATCGTATTAATATTCATCGTCATAACTTTTCTACTCTTCCATGCTGCGTGTTCCATGTCGATATGCCCCTTACCGCTTTCACTTGGCTCGTTACTGTATGTAACTTGTTTCACTGATTTCAAAGCTTGTTAAACACTTCAGAGAACTCCTACTTTTTCCAGTATTTATTGTTAAATCGTTTTCATTGCACTGACATGTTACAGTGGTAAATAGCGTCTGTTCAGTGGTCCAGCCAGTAGAGGAGATCTAGTTACCCATCTTAGCCATCATTTGTGCACTGCCTGTGATACCTCTAAACCTCTGGAGCTCCATTTAACATGCTCGTGTAGCCACTAGCAATCATGCACCTGGTTTAGTCTCTAGAACCGAGCGTGGCCCATGCAGCAATTATGCGACCCATTTAAGTCTTAATCCGATCTTCGGCAGAGCGATGGGTGCCCAGGCCTGATACCTTCATGGTCTCCTTTCACGGGAGATACAACTACAATGGCCTCCATATGTCCTTGAGCCTTGACGTCAGCAGTTGTATCAAGGTATGTGTGTCCATTGTGTTGTTCCAAAAAATAAAAAACATACCTTTTAAGGCAATTGTTTTCCAAGGGAGCAGTAATCTCTACCAGTGCATGGCCACCCTCGGTTTGACAAGTAGAAAATGCAATGGCTACCAAGTGCCTGTTGCCAGGGGAACAGTTTTACGTGTCCCAACAATGCTACCAACGGTTCTGGGTGATTAGGGGTTTCAGTCATTTTTGCTAGTGTATTGATTATTCCCTCCCACAAGGCATATAATTGTGGGCAGTTTCAGGCAAGGTATAAAAAGTCTGCATGGTGGACTCCACATGGGTACAACTGTGTGGCCAGGCCTTGTCAATCTTTTGTTGCCTCTCAGATGTATTGTATATCCTGTGTAGGTGTCTAACATGCAAATAGTTACGCCTATAGTTCATGGATCTCAGTTTTGTTTGTTTACAGCAAAATGTCCACTTGGCATCTGACAGCCCATTTCCCAAGTCTGACTTCCACGTCTGCCTCCCCAGCAGCTGTCCAATCACGACTGAGTTTAAGGTCATGCTTTACAATGTAGAAACCCATCTGGTACAGCCAAAAGAGAAACACAAATTTTGTTTTATTTCTGGGAAATTGATAAAATATTGTGACAAACAATAGCTGCACACTAAATCAACTCCTTTTCTAAAATGCTGCAATGAAGCATGCTGTTTTGATGTCATGCACTTTGTTCTGTACGTTGTCTATTAGCTTTTTATCAAAATTATTGGAATGAGACACAAAACCCCCAAAGGAGCCATTTAACTTAACCAACCAACAGAAAGTTCAGACCACTTTGTTCTATGAAGGTAGAAAATGAGCTGTATATATAGTGACCTGCTGGAATGCCGTGTCCCAGAAGCAAAGCGAACTTCAAAGATATTTGCATTTGATAGGCAGCTGAAAACCTCGTTCTTCATTATATCTTTTGACTGGATTAATCCTTACTCCCATTACGTCTTTGGACTTAGCAAGAAGATGTATTTCACACTGGCAGTGACTTAACGCTCTCTTAATTGCATTGTTCATGATCGAGATTGAACAGGTACTGTCGCTGTTTTTCCTGGAACATCTCAGTCCTCCATAAGAAATGGTTATTACCATGAGCGATGGATTTTATAAGAAGGTATGACCTTATTGTGCAGAAGTCCAACTGAGTGTCTCTGTTACCTGGTAGATTTCTAGATTTGTATATGGAATGTTGAACATTTGTTACTTGGTGGAGACTTAGCAACCATTTTATTAGGGATGGAATTCTAAGGCAAAAATGTTTAACAGAATTTGAAATTGCCCCTGTAGAAGAGAGATGCAACTCAGAATGAGCTCACGTTCAGTTTGAATCCTCTGTCTTTCAGAAACCAGGATGAGAACTCTCAATAACATCGCTTACAGGTTAAAATGTCAAGATGTTGACTAACTACACACAAGAAAAGGATGACGAGGTCTCACTGACCCCACTGCCCCCCTTACCAAAGAGTCAACTTTTTATTCAGGCTCAACCACAATGATACTACAGTATCAACCAAGGATCTCCGGCCCAAAGGGCTGATTTTATAGGGCCTGTTGGATGTTCTAGAGGGAATTGTAGAGGGCATTTAAAACGTAAGCACATACGCTAGAGGTGATAAGTAGAACTTCCTCCTTTTTATTTTTTAACAATTCTTTATTCAAATGTTTAAAGGCATCAACTCCCAACATCCCACAACATGTATGTAAAGTAGAGAGAATACTACAGACATCATGTTCACAAAAAGCATCAGTATAAACGGGAAAGAAAACAATACCACAGACATGAGTAAAGGAACATGTACAGCTGCAAAAATAGGAAGACAATACCCCATCCAAACGGGGCACCTTACCAGACAGCATGCCCTCCATAGCTCTGCTAAGAACGAATCCCATCCAGCAAGTACACCCACTCTCATACTCCAACCCACCAATCCCATGTTCTTGTGACCCCAACACAACCAGACACACGCTCAGGTCCCAACAGCCATCCGTTATGCTCTCCTGTGCACCTCCGTAGGCAAAGCTAAGCACAGGAGAAGACTTCCAACAGGACCTACTACCAGCCCAAGTCAGACGACTCCTCCCTGCGGCACCAGGAAAGGCAGAGCAAAGAGACGGTAAGAGGCACAGCTCCACACAGTCCGGAATTAGAGTTCACCCATCTGTAGGAAGGGGCCCCACACCGCCTCAGACAGGCAAGAGATCCTGAACTTTATACAGCCAGCACTCATGTGGTCACCGGTTCATCTCCGCAGACCATTGCTGGTGCATGGGCACCTAGGGAAGAGTGCCAGTGCAGAATGATACAGATCTTGACCACGAGGGCCCTCGACAACCATTATCGGCAGTGTGAGGACGCACCCTCCTCATCTGTAAAATAATGTAGGAAAGCCACCTTGACTGATTCTTGGGAGGGAGCTAGTGAAGTGGAGGGTTTGCCACACAGAAAGGAAGAAGGGCGCCAGGGCCGAACCGGAATAAAGAAAATAGAACAAATCACAAGCAGCAGAGGTATGACCTTATTCTGCAGGAAACCCAACTGAGTGTCTCTGTTACTTGGTAGATGTCTAGCTTTATGAATGGAATGCTGAACATTTGCTGCTTGGTAGAGACTTAACAACCATTTTATTAGGGATGAGATTCTAAGGCAAAAATAAGTCTAGTCCACCTTAAGAATGATTGATCTGACAAAACAAGGCGCAGACATAACAGTAGACAAATAAAGCCACATTGGTAATGGCAATTGACAACTTATTTAATGCCAGCAATATATTCCAAAGTGAGGGTTTAGAAGGATTTCTAGCATTATTGACTATATTATGTCTCAGCCAGCTTGTTTAACAGAATTTGAAATTGTCCCTGTAGAAGAGTGACCACAAACATCACAGGATGCAACTCCGAATGAGCTCACATTATGCACCAGTTATGGAGAATAGTGAAGCAGGAGTAGTTCAGACGCGCCTCCCTAAGGGAATTATCCTGGTAATCTAAAACCTCCCTCCTGTCCTTGACTGAATATTCTGTACACAGACATTTTGCCAGTAGACTAGAGATGTGGTGCGTGTGTTCTGAGACTAAATATCGTCAATAAGGATTTGAAACAGATTTGCAGTGGGCCCCCAAGCGAGACCCTACATCCTAAGGTAATGCAGCACCAGGGAGATGCGAAGGTGGATAGGATCGCAGCTCAGAAGACTCCGGAGACGGTGTTGCAACTGCTACATATTTCATAATTGCAACTGGAGAAGATGGAATGTCGACCTGAATGCGTCAAACAAAAGGAGTCTCCTTCCAGGAGGTCTTCCACTGACCGTATCCCAGTTCCACCCAAAGCACCCAGGTGATCAGCATCATCCTACAGTAATGCCCCCATTGGAACACAACATCTTCCCTTTATGGACCGCGGGATGAAGTCCTAGGAGCCAATGTGCCTCTCCCCACTTTACCCAAGTAGCCCGCAGAGTTGAGGGGCAATGTGCAGGCTCCGCTGTCAATACATTGTACAGTAATCTTATACTATCATACCACAGTGCACTCCCACGAGGCCCACTGCAGAATAGAATCTGCAGGGACCAGCAGGGAAGCCACCTGAGAAAGATGGTGCATAAGGTAGTATAGGCGCATGTCTGGCAAACCTTACGCCACCGGCCCTGGTATCAGCATGCAGGCTTAAGTCGAAGCTTCCTGCCCACCCACACAAACTGCTAGATACGTCTGTTAATGGTGCAGAGCAGTGTAGCCAAGATCTGGAGAGGCAATATGCCAAAAACATCATTGAACTGGGGAGCCGTAACCACAGGGAGGCCTGAAGAGCAGACCACCTAGTGATGTCCTACTTCTTGAGTGCTATAAATGACTGAATGTTATGTTGTACCATATCTGAAAGGCCCATGTTGATTAGGATGCCCAGATTCATCAAACCTTGAGGTTTCCAGGTGAAGCCAAATGCAGTGAAGGGTGGTGTTGGGGGTGCTGGGGTTCAGTGTGTCAACAGCAGCACCTAACTCTTGGTCCAATTGATCTTGTACCCCAAGGAGAAAAATTTATCAATCAAAGAGATAAGATGTGTAACAAACCTCCTGTCACTCAAGGACAGTAAAATGTCATCTGCATGAAGCAGGATCTTGCATTTACAGCAGGGTTATTGGTACCCCTGATGAGGGCAGACTGTCAGATGGTGGCCGCCATGGGCTCCCGTGCGAAGGAAAACAAGAGAAGGGACAACAGACATCCCTGCTAGTCCACAGCAGTATTGGAAAAGTTCGAGGCAAGTGGCCGCTGCAAACTTGATGTGCAGTGTAGGAAGGTTAAAGCCATTTCATCTTGGGCAAAAAAACGGGACCCAGTCCGGCTCTGTCAAGTGCACGGAACACCCCGACTCCATCCTATTGAAGTCCTTCTTGGCGTCTAAAGACAGGAGAAGCTGATCATCCCTATCATCACTGACATGCCAAAGGACGTTTTCCAGAAGGTGCATATAGTTACGAGAGAAGCAGCCGGGCATGAATCCTGTTTGGGAGGCATTGATAAGATTTGAGATGACCCACTTCAGTTGGTTCACTAGAATCTTCACAAGTACCTTCATTGACCACATTGAGAAGTGAAATGGGCTGGTAGCTCACACAACTAGTTGGATCTTTATTGAGCTTCAAAATGAGACCAATGAATGTTTTGTTGTGTTCTGGGCTGAAGGTGTTGGGGCCTTTCAGCTATTTAAAGAATTTGTGGAGCAGGGGGACCACCAAATCCTTATCGATCTTACAAAACTCAATTGTAAACCCATCATCCCCCTGGTGCCTTATTATTGGTTATAGTCCAAATGGCCTCCCCGATTTCATTCCCAGTGAACTCGCCCTCTAGGAGTGGATGTCCCGCCTCTGAAAAGGTGGACAGACAGACAGCCCTGAAAAAAGTCTGCTCGAAGAACTGGTCGGCAGGAGCCGCCAAGCAATAAACCTCTTACAGGAAGCGGTGAACACTTGGTGAGTTAGAAGTTCCCCCATCACTGGTTGAGTCAGAAATTCCCATCTCTCCTCAGAATGCCGGAATGCGCTGCTAGCCTCCCATTGGCCCAGCAGCCTACTCGCCTTCTCCCATTGTTGATAGTGCCATCACTTCAGATGCCGAATGTCCCCACGTAATTGTATTTATATAGCGATTGCTACCCCTTACGAGGCATCAAAGTGCTTTTCAGTATAGCTTAACAGCGAGTTTGCATTCCACAGCAGAGATTGTAAGTGTTGGATTAACTCGCTGCATGAAAATTTGTACACAGAAGCATCTGCATAGGAGAGAAAATTACTTTGTATCTCACAAGTTCCAAGTTCTACTGAAGAAAGTTAATGTTAATTAAACACACAAGGATCATTCAGTTACGGTCTCAGGGTGCCATGACAGCTAAACACCTTCGCCTGATTTGTTAAAAAAAAATGGTCAAAGCCATATGATTTTAAAGAAGTCACACAGAATGTTGGGCAAAAAAATAAGGGAACCAGTACATGTGAGGTTATCCCACAAAGTCATCTAGTCTTTTGTCCTTGAGAGAACCTTAAATAATAGGTGTTCCAATGTTTTCATAGTCTATCTCTAGAGAGTTGGGCTAATAATTGCAAATATTTAAGATACCCATTTTTAGAAATATACAATTTGGGCCCCTTGTACTACGAAATGTGGAACTGACAATCCTGAGAGGTCAATCGGATAACACATTACATATACACATGACAGGAAGGTGAATTTCCTGTCTGGAGGGTGCGTCAGATGCCAGGGGTAAAGCTGCCCATGATCCCCCATGGCAACATGCAGGACCGCCTTATTTCTAGTGTTGGGTTTATCCAGAAGACCAGAGCGGTCAAGGGGGTGTCCAGTGCCACATTCCATTCCTCCCCTCCCAGTAATCAACCAGGTGGTGCCAAACTCCGTCAGCAACCGCAACAGTGATGAGAGGAAGGGCCCATAGTCCTGATTGGTGGCGTACATGGAGCCAACAATCAAGGTCTGACCTATGGTCACAAATTTCACGTAAACAGTGACCCAGGGGATCTGTCCAAGTTTTCAAAACAGTAAAAGACAAGCATTTGCAATGCAACGGGTCTCGCGTTTGCTCATGTTAGAGCTGATCGCGTTGTAAACTCCTAACCCGACTTTTCATCTATCGGCAAAAGTGCTTTGATGTAAGTAACCCAAAAAAGTGAAATCAACTGTGTAAAGTGCTCGACTTCTGCCAAGCGAAATCGCGCTAAGGAAATAGAGAAAAAGTAGTCCACGAGCCGACAGCAAACATCGAGCCTCGCATGTTTTCTGTACTTGGTCGCTGCGCTCGAGGAGGGCCAACCACCGGAAAAGGCATGACGTGTGCATGCCTTCCACTAATGAAAGCAAGCAGATTTTACTAGGCAAGCCCACGAACCAATCAAACACACTGATGTGAAGTCGACAGGGCTCTGAGCCCTTTTCTAATAACTAAAGCGTCTCGCTGCGATACGCATGCGCGAGCAACGCAGGCTCGACCCTAAAAAAGGATGCCAAACGTGCACTCCTTTGAGGAAGGTGGAGGACTTGAATGAACACCCACCACATCCACCCAGCCCCTCCAAAGTTTGTCAGACTCCAGGGGTGGTAACTGGGTCTCTGCAGGACAGCAATGTCAGGGGAGTCTGTTGCTACTTAAGTAAGGGTTTTCTTACACTTAAACAAGAGGCCCAGGAAAACTATGAATAGCTCTACAGAGTAGGCTCAAAGGTGATAGAAAAGTACAAAAAACGTTAAACATGCAAGCTTATCTCCCCTCACTCCCAATCAGCAGTAGGAACAAAGAGTGGGTCCAGGCTCATGTAAGCAAACGGCTCCACCATACACCCTGCATCACATGCAGACACCCAGACCAGCATTCCACCGCAACACTGTAATGGAAAAAGGCAAGCGGGCAAAGAGGTGCTCAGGCACATTCAAGCTTCCAAAGTGCAGGGATCCATAGGAATCTAAAGTACCACCACCCTCAGCTGCTGCCCAGAAGAGACTTTTCTCCCAAAGAGCAGATGGGTCTTACCGGGTGAGCGAGAGAACTCCTGCAGGCAGCCCCAGGGCCTACAAGATCAAAGCTTAATTGGGGAATGCAACTTGTTGCGATCCCTACCCGTTGCTTCGCCACTGGCCCTGGGTGTTCTGCCATCCCATTTTTGAGGACAGAGTCCAGCCTAAATCTTTCAGGGGAGATCGAGGCTGAATAACTCTACAGTGCAATTTCTGACTATCTCACGGTTCTTTCCATTGATAGTAAGCAGCATTGTGGCTTGTTAGAGCAACATGTATCGGGTGTTCAGTTTCTACAGCAGTGGCCAAAGTGCCAAGAACTTATTTCAGCGCATCCCAGTGTCATTTGAGAAGTCTGCAGTCATAAAGATCTTGAATTCACCATTGGCAAAAGGGTCATTCTGCCATTTGGACCGCAGCTGTTATCTGTCACGCCCGCTGATTGCAGAGGAAGCATGCAATAATTGATCTGGTGGCAGTGCAGCGTGTCACTTTGCAGTAGTATCTGGTAGGCCCTTTGGAATTCCATTGGTGGGAGGGTGAGCCTAGTGAGGTCTGGAGAAAAAAAAAAGTGTTCAGAAATCCAGACATGTTCACTGCCTCCAGCCCCACTGGCACACTATGGAGGTGGACATAATTAGTACAACTGCAATTCTCTGTGTCAGTCAGCTTCCGATGAAGATGCCACACTTTATAAGGGATGTCAGGGTTGGTCTCCAACACAGTGATGCGATCGTCCAAGACCTTCCACTCGGCGGTCCATATTGTCAAGACGTGTTCATAGCATGGGTCTGTGCAAAGGTATTTAAAAACATCAGCCGTTAAGGTGGTAGGGACATGCATGGAGTCCATGGTAGCCTTAATACCAGTGACCTCTTTCATGATGGGTTCCAGGGTGATGATTGCCATGGTCTCCGGAAGGAGTCTTACTTTGCCCATCATAACGTCCGTGAATAAGAATTACCAGGTGGCCTTCTCACTGGGCATCAGGGTCCTGCAGCCCTGGAATGGACACACCACAGAGGCCTAATGGGTGAAAAGCAGTCAAAGACAGCGCTGCAGTATGGAAGTCTAAGACCCCATTGGGGTGTGCCACTATAAACAGCCACATTCTGAGTCTCTGCCATCCAACAGAGCAACCACAGCACCGTAACTTCGTAGCACAGGGTGCCAAGTCCCTGATGCAGCTCAGCTAGCCACCAGGTAAGGAAATGTCACAGGGCATACACACCTATAGTAGCAGGCCTCCACCACTGACAATGGGCAGGACAAACCAGGCATGGTAGTCAGTCTTCACAGGGCCACTGCCGATCTCCACACCCCAATGTATGGCAGAGAGCCCTAGCAGACAGGTAGGGGCTAAAGAGCAAAACAGAAAATGGGTCTCAGTGCATGTCCTCCAGGGTGCACCCATTGGCAAAACCGTGTGGGCGAGTTCATTCCCCCCCAGGGTTTGTGCAGCAAGATGCAAGCCTGGGGCCCCCAAGGGGACTATTCGCTGCCATCAGGGCAAGCCACAAGGCCTGTGCGCAAGTTCAACCTGGACCAGGCTGTTTTGGTGCGGGGAAATTCAGAGGCCAGGTTGGCGGTTGAGTGAAGGTGAAGCTGTCACTGTCAGTATTGTGCCTCACCCAATGCTGTTCTGCCACGCCACCGCTCTGAGTCTCTGAGAAGCGTGTTGGTCGCTGGTAGTTCATGGCGTCACAGGCCACACCCAGCTGCGGGACGAGGCTGCACCTTCCTATCTGCTTGCTCTATGAGGATAGCAATCTCAGACCCGGGGGTGCCCCTACATCCCCTACAGTATGCTGGCTCCCAAGCCAGGAGTAGTGAGCCAGAGCTGGCCAATATCTGTTGGCAGCCCAAGATCTCCAAAAGAAGCCAACCTCTTACTTTATGGACAGGCCGCGCCCCCCACTTCCTTTAAAAAAAAATAAAAAGGCCTAGGGTGACTTTGGAGCAACTTATAGAGCCATCAGTTTGGTCTCATGACAAACTTGCCTTAAGGTATTAATTTAAGACAACATTTCAACACTAATTGCTTTCTGCAGTTGGGTGGCTCATTATTTTAATCTTTATCCCATTGAAGACCAAATCTTAACATCTTAATGGAATGTGAAAGTGTTGGGTACCATGGTTTATCATTCTCATTGGAGGAAATTTTCAAAGCTTTAAGGGTAAGCTCACCCACAAAACCTCTGGGATGTCCCAGGCCCAGCTTGCTTTCTCGGTCTCCCTCTCCCTTTGTTGGCTCCTGATCAGCCAGGTTCTTGCCCATCTCTTACTTTGTTTTTTCCTCCCTCTGGTCTTTACCGTTTGTGCCTTTTTACTTTGCCTAAGTGCGTTTCCCTTTTGAGCCTGCCCCCCTTTTCTCCCTCCTTTCTCCATCATCTTTCTCCCTCCTCTTTGTCCTGCTGGTTTTGCCGCTGCTCATTTCTGACCTCCCGCTGGCCCTAGCTACTGCCACCCAGCACCTCTCCTGCCTCCCAGGACTTACTTAATGGAGGCTGCAGAGTGACCAAGTTGAGCAGGTCCCAGACCCAGTTCTTTCTCTCACTGTCTGCCCCTTAGCAGCAAGATTCTTGCCCTCCTTGTGCTTCTTCTTCTGGTCTTTGCTTTTTGTTTCTTTTACCTTTGCCTTAAATGCCTTTCCTTTTTGTGCCTGTTTGTGCCCTGTTTTTTATCCCTCCTTTTTCTCCTTCCATTTTCCTTCTTTTTCTCCTTCCTAGGTCTCCAGCTTGTTTTCCACCTCCCACTAGTCCTGCCCACCACCTCCGAGCGCCCCTCTCTCCTCCCAGGACCTACCTAATGAAGGTCGCAACTTGGCCGTGGAACAGGCGTGCCAAAGGCATGCTCGTCTGTGCCTGGACTATGCCCATTATCAGGAACCCTGGTTATCCTACATGTCACAGCTACACCGCTGCCAAACTATGAGCCCTGAGCCATGACTACCACTGCTGCTGCATCTCCTCTCAGTCCATGGTAGGACCCTTCTCCTGCATCCACTGCTCCTTCTCCATCATCAAGTTGCCCACGAACACGCCATCAACCACCATGCGAACCAACCAGCACAAATCACCTAATTCACGTGCCTCCCTCCTCCTCAAAACATGCTTGCTTTACAAACACACCACTGAGATCTGGGACCTCATTATCACCCTCTTCCCCAACAACATCTTCCTCACTGAAACCTGGCTCACATGCCTGTCCACTCCAGAGATAGCCACAGCAACACCAGACTGCTCCAAGATCACACACTGAGACCACACCATCAAACCAGGAGGGTGAATCACCATCATCCACAAAGGAATCATCCACTGCACCACACAGACGGAAGTCACCATCCAGACCATGGAACACCTCAACTTCAAACTCCAGACAGACAGAAAAACCACCTCAAAGGCACCCTCGCTTACAGACCACCTGGACCTTGATCCAGTTTACCCCTCTTGCCATTGACTTCATAGACTACATATTCCCTGAAGATCTGAATTTCCACCTTGACGACCTTTGTGGCACCAACACCCCCAACCTCCTCCACAGCATAAAAAGCATCAGACTCACCTAACTTGTCACTGACCCCACCCACAATGCAGGAGACACGCTGGACCCCATCTTCACCTCCAGCAACAGGGTCTAGTAAGCCACATCATCGAACTCACCTGAACAACCACTCCATTGAGTACTTCAACATCTCCAGCCCCCGCACCTCAACTGCTGAGCCACCCAGTGTCCCCCCACCACTGCAGCTCGAGTAAAGTATCAGAGAGCCAATGAGCCTTCACCCTCAAAACATCATGCCCTAACACTGCATCAAACCTGGACCAAGCTGTCAAAAACTTCAACTCCTGGATCACCAACTGTGCCAACATCATTGCTCTCATCAAGACGAACAGACACACGATAGTCACCAAGTAGGCAAAATGGTACACAAAGGAACTGAGAACAGCAAAATGCCACTGCAGGCAATTGGAAAGAAAATGGTGCACAAGCAAAAACACCTCAGCCAGACCACCTTTAAGACCTCCTTTAGCTCATACCACCGGCTACCAAGAGAGACAAAGAGGAAAGCCCTAGATGACCGCATCAAGTCAAGTTCCAAAAACAGCAAATAGCTCTTCAACATAATTAAAGAGTTTGCAACCCTGCAGCCATATAAAACAGCATCACTCCCTCCCAAGAACTTATGTGACAGACTCACAATCTTCTTTTATGACAAGATCACCACCATCTATAAGAACTTGAAACCCAAGCCCTCAAACTTTCTACACCTTCACACTCACCAAAATCAACACGGACCACAGACTTAGCTCATGGGACCAGCACACCCCCTAGGAGACCACCACCATCCATTCACTCAAGAAACCTTACGGACCCCTGCCCACACCACATTTTCAACTTTAGAAGCCACAGGATCAGTAGGGAGCTCACCACACTCTTCACCTCCACTTACTGAGGCCACCTTTACAGAAGACTCCTCAAGAAACAAACTGATGACCTGAGCAAACTCCAAAACTACAGACACCATCTTCCTTCTCCCTTTGCCTGCCAAAGTCCTAAAATAAGCCATCAACCGATAAATAATTAAATATCTGGAGCAGAACCTTCTCCTAGACACCTCCCAATCTGGAGTCTACGCCAACTGCAGCACCAAAACTGCCTTGATCTCAGCCACCAATTATATCAGAGCCCTCCTCGACCAGGGAGAAACAGCTGCGCCGATCCTCTTCGATCTCTCAGCAGCCTTTGACACTGTATCTCATCACACCCTGATCAGAAGACTGCTTCACATCAATATCCAAGCAAATGCCTTTAAGTGGATTGCCTCCTTCCTCATTGGAACAACTCAGAAGGTCCGCCTACTTCCATTCACTTTCGGACCCGCATCTGCGATGTCCTCTCTCAGCCCCTCCCTTTTCAGCACCTACCTGATCCCTTTGGCCAACATCATCCGACCCCAAGGACTAAACATCATATTTTACACAGGCAATACCCAGTTCATCCTGTCTCTCTCAGAATTTCCGTCCAACACAAGAACCAGCTTCCACAGGTGCATGACTAGCATCGCCAGCTGGATTAAGGACAGCTGCTTGAGGCTCAATATGGAGGTGCTAATCTTTGGCAAAAACGCCACCACTTGGAATGACTCATGAAGGCCCTCGGATCTAGGACCATCACCTAAACCAGAAACCCCAGCATAAATCTTGACAGCAAACTGTCCATTAAGTCCTAGATCAACAGTTTCCTCTGCCTGCTTTTGCACACTTCGCATACAGAACTCCATGCCAGACTTGTCCTCGACCTTCCTAAACGGGCCCACATCACCATCCCCATCTGAGAAAACTCCACTGGCACTCCATACTGAAGAGATGCCAATTCAACCTGATGCTACACGCCTACAAAGCACTGCACAACCAAGGACCAGCCTACATCACCAGTCCTTTGAATTTCCCACACTCCCCGCACCTACGAAGCAACAACAGAGGATGCTCCTTCTCCTACCTCTTGGCAAAATCCTGGAATTACCTCCCTCTGCAGCTTCGTACCTCCACCTCTATACTGTAATTCCGGACAGTACTCAAGACCTGACTGTTTAGCTGAGTCACCTCAACTATCAGGAACCACATGCACCTGGATACCCTCTTGGGTGATTATTCACACTTTATAAATCCACTTGAATATTTGCTTGATTGGCTATGATGGTGTTCCTATGGACCTACGTGGATGGAGTGGAGTACTACAGGCAGCCATGGAAATTAGAGCGCTGAATGTGATCAGCTAGCAATGCTCTTTTCTTATCACATTTAATTATCATGCCCATCTTCACAAAGGGACATAGTTCAAACCATGTTTGCCATAGACTCTTCTCTGAAATTGACTCTTCAGATACCAATATTGATAGTTATTGGGCTGTTTACAAAGAAGGACTAGTTGCAGTGGATTACTCTTAACATTCAACATAACTTTAGGCGATCTCCAAGTACTAATGATCAGTCCCTGAATCTATACATACTTATTACAAAATGTACTGCTGTTAGGAAGGGTCAGTACATCTTGGGTTGATGGATTTATATTTGGCATTTGACCACGTTGGCAGAGTACAACTGTGGGCCATTTGGTAAGAAATGGGTGTTGGCAGGTGCCTTTCATGAAGTGCACAGTCAGTTATATGCTGCAATCTGATAGAGATTTCTAGTTGCAGATTCCCTACCTAAGTGTTTTCCCCCAGGCATCAGACTGGATATAGCGATTTTTTTTATTTTATTTTTCTTCAAGCAATACCCTTGCACGGCAGTCAACTCCGCGGGTGTCATCGGTGTTGTAGTCACCGTGATGACGTTAGGAGTAGTACGTAAACGCCACCTCAGCAGTGACGTCAGTTCTTTTCTTTCCATGCCACACGCTGATCCTGAGAGAGCTACCCTTGGTCAATTTTTGTCGAGTTTGGTGATTTTTGGTGCATTGAGGGTTATCCCTGAAGACCGGCTTCAAAATGTGTGAGGACTGATAACGGTGATGGATCCGCATTGGGTCTGTTTGTGGTGCCTGAAGCGTGACCCTGACCCGAAGTTGTGCTCGGAGTGCCGGGCCATGCACCAGAAGGCCTTGAGGAAGCGTCCCTCAAGCTTATGGAGGGCCGGTGTTCGACTCAGCATAGGTCATGGTCTCTCTCTCGAGGGGAAGGTCTCAAGACCGGTCGCGGAGCCACCATCACTTGTCATTTTCAGGTCAAGGTCAGAAGAAGTCCCGTCATTCTTCGACTTCACTCCGTCGCTTGGCTGATGCAACACAGGAGGAGCGTTGACGCTGAAGGCCTCTGCTTTTGGGTCCGCTCTATGCCTCCCTGAATTTCCAGGAGCTGGGGCGACCCCTGCCCGATTGAAAGAATTTTATGAGGCCATGTGCCTCACTTTTGGGCAGCCCATCCCCGCTGCGTTGTTTTGGAGCCCAAGTGGTTCGGTTCGGGGGGTCTTCGGGTTCTGCGTCGGCAGTTCAGGACACCTAAGTCGTTTCCGGATCCGCACCGATGCCTGTCGTCCCATTGAGACCATCCCCAGCACCGGTTTCATTGTCAGCGCTCCCGACGTTGTTGGTGCCCACCATACACCTCAACCCGATCCTGATCCCTGACGACTCGGACCGGTGTCGGCAAACGTCACCTCCTTCGATGAGGCATATTCACCCCAGGTTGAATTCTGACCCTTATTCTTATGGGCTCGAATTCGGGGAAGGATTGGAGAGGTCCCTGGACCTTTATGAATACCGGGATAACCCTAACTTGGACTGGGCACAGGATTTGGGTGAGGCCAGGGGTCTGGATACCTCTCCAGAAGCTGGCATGCTGTCTCCTCCTACCGTGGCTACGGCAGAGGGAGGAACTTATTCCATGGTAGTCAGTAGGGCCTCTGAGGTCCTCGGCCTTGAGCTGCCTACTGTTCAAGTCAGGTCTAATCTCCTGACGGAGGTGCTTCAACTAGGTGCTTCCACATCTGAACCTCTTCTTCCATTCAATGAAGCCTTCACTGATGTCCTTTTGGGTACTTGGCCCAGACCCAACATGGGCGCACCTGTGAACAGGACAATTGCATGGTGCCATTGGCCCGCCACGAACAACCCTAAATTCCTGTCCCAACTCCCCACACCTGAGATCCTTGTTATCCAGACATCCTCATCCTCTGACGCATTCTCTTCCGCACCTCCGGATAGGGAATCAAAAAGGCTGAAACAATTTGGCAAGAAGAAGTTTTCTTCTTCCAGTCTCGCGCTTCGGTCAGTGAACACCGCTTGCCTTTTGAGCTGTTATACTCACTAGCTGTCACCAATGGGAGAGACCCAGCAAAGTTCTCTGTCCAATGTGGGCTGGACGCGACCGACTCTCTAGGTAGATTGTTTGCGACAATGGTGGCCTTGAGGTGCCACGGCTGGTTACGTACATCTGGTTTCTCAGACGATGTCCAACAGACTCTTATGGACATGCCCTTTGATGTCGCATGTCTCTTTGGAGACTAGGCGGTCCCTCGGCCTTTCCACTGCCCCTCGTCCCCAACAGTCCACCTTTTGTGGCCATGGAGGGGCTCCCTGTTGTGTCCCTTCACCTGCCACATGTCACTCATGCTATTCAGCCGCTGCGTGGCCAGGGAAGCAGAATCCCATGTGGTCATGGGACAGGGAACCAGAGATCTGCCCAGTCCGCCCCTGCCCATGCTGCAACTTCCAAATCCTTCTAATACGTCCCCTCTCTCTGGTCCAGTTGGCTGCAGGATTCACCGTCACCTTCCTCACTGGGAATCCATCACTACGGACCTATGGGTTTTGCAGATCACTCAAAGGGGCTACTCCCTCCCATTCGAACCTGCCCAACCGGCCCTATGTCCATCATTCATCTGTATACCAGAGGATTATTTGGCACTTCTCCGCAAGGAAGTCGCTGCTCTCTTGGCCAAGGGAGCCATAGAGTGGGTCCCTGGGACAGAAGTAGGTCGTGGTTGTTAGTCCCACTGCTTTTTTGTGCCCTAAAAAGACAAGGGCTTACGTCCTATCCTCTATCTCTTTCTAAAGAAGAAGAAATTTAATTCCTTAGAAACCTCACCACAGAAGCTCCAGTCTCAGATTTTCTACCATCCGTCATGTCTCCCTGAGCTCTGCTCAGATTTCTTCATTATATCTTATAAAAAGCTTCAAAATGTCTGATGCTTCAAAGAAAGGGCTCTTTAGATCCTTCAAATCTTGTGGGGAAAAAGAGACTATGTGGATGACCCACATAAGGACTGCCTCTTCCCTCAGCACCATGAAGGACAGGGAGAGAAGGCTTCTTTTATGGTTAAAAAATGCCAATTCACAGAAACATACATCTGAAGATGAAGTTAGGGACACCTCTGCTAGGTCTCGCAAAAGGGACAGGTCCCACAACTTAGTGACCGCTGAGGAAAGCAGGAGGCCCCAATAAACTTCCTATCATGGGACACTAAAAGATCTACAGAAAAATGAGAAAATGCCAAAATTCTCCTAAAAAAACTACTTCCTTTGAGCCGAACACTCCAATTACTAAGGCTTCAAACCTTCTGCATACTTCTTCTTTAGACCTGTGGACGATGAGGCTAAAAATTCATGTTAAAGCATGGTCAAGAAGTGCAAGACACTTAAGATTCCCTGCTTGCCTAACAGGACATCATAAAGCAGACTCTGTGGTCTCACAAGTGGCACAACGTTGCTCAAAAAACCCTTCCACTCCTATTGCTGCTTGGCCTGATGGAGAAGGCAGGCGCTTAGATAATATTGGGAACACTTCTCAACTATGTTTACTGTTACAGTTCATGCAGCCAATTCTTTAGCCATCTTAGGCCATTACGATAGGCAGATGTGGTCAGACATTGGTGTTCTGATAGATCTAGTGCTTGAAGTCAAGACAGGATAAGAAGTCTGAAAAAGCAGGATGTTGGGTAGAAAGAAAGATCTTGCAAGAAGAACGCATGTCCTCTGAAATCATTGACTGCAATGGACATCGCTACCACTGGCTTCTGACAATTGGCAGGAGCAGCAGTTTTACAGAGGCAAGGCTGGCTGAAATCCACATCATTCAGGCCAGAAGGTCAGTCAAAAATACTTGACATGGCATATGATGGAGAGACACACTTTGGTAAACACATTGCTAACTCTTTGCAGGCCATCAAAACTGATACGGACACTGCAAAATCATTGGGCACATTACAATTCCGCATACTTCCCTTTTGAAGACCACGCAATCAGGGTTTCTCTACCTACAGGGTAGATAACAAACGTTACCAGCTATACCAGCCCTATCAACCTCAATATTCGGTCTACCTACCAGCAGCAGCCATACTGTTCGCCACCACCATCGGCGTATATGAAGCAGAATGTTTGATCTAAGCTGTCCATCCAGTCCTGGGATGTCACCCATAAACAGTGGCATAGATCACCTGTCAACTACCCCCATCCTGTGGGTGCGAACATCTCAAACCATTTTCACCAATGGTGGGAAATAGTTACAGACAGATGGGTATTAGATCTGGTCATCTATGGTCATACCCTAGCATTTATACAGAGACCACTAAACATACCACCAAGAGGAGCGTACCCCCTTCACTTATCATGGAAAGAAGCTCTCATTATGCTCTCTAAGGGAGCAATTGAGCAAGTTCCCTTTTCCCAGAAGGGCATATGTTTCTACTCCTGTTTTTTCCTCGTCAAGAAGAAATCAGGAGATTGGAGACCCAGCCTAGACCTTACAAAGCTCAACATATTTCTACAGAAACAATAATTCTGTATGGTTCCTCTATCCAACATCCTCCTTCTCCAGAACTACAGTGATTATGTCAACTCCCCACTTGCAGGATTCATATTTCCACATTCTCATACATCCCAAGCATCGCAGATACCTTCACTTCACTGTTGAATAACCCATTACCAGTTCAAAGTTCTTCCATTCGGCCTCAAATCAGCTCCCTGCATTTTCAGCAAATGCCTGGCCCCAGTTGCGTCCATCCTCAGTAAACACGGTCAACAGGTATTCCCCTACCTAGACGACAGTCTGTTAAAAGCACAAACACCTTCGCAAGCATCCAAAGCGACACAGGCTTGTATGGCATTGTTTCTCAAGCTAGGTCTTACAATAAACCATCAGAAGTAATCTACTGTTCCAAAGCAGAAGATAAGGTTTCCAGGCTCCACACAAGATACCATACATAACAAAGCCTGCCTTTCTCTAGAAAGACAAAATCTGACTCAGCTGGCCCTCAAGATCTCCATAAGAAAGTCCATTTCTGTGTGTCTATACAAGTCCTTGTTAGGGATGATGTAATGTGTGCAATAAATCGTGCACCAGTAGCATGCCACAACAGTGGCTTCAGACTGAAGGGTTGTTCAATTACCTCATCAAGATCACACCTAGGATGGTCTAAGCATTAATGTGGTGGTCCCACATTCCTCATATCTCCAAGGGCCTCATGTTTTAGCCCCTAATACCTGACTTTATCATAACTGACGCCTCCCTGGAATTCTGGGGCGGACATTTACAGGACCTGCAGATTCAGAGGAAATGGTCTACCATCAGAAAGTTAATGTACATAAATCGCCGGAACTCAAGGCCATCTTTCTCACACTCCAAGCTTCCTTACCTCGCATAGCAGGTTCTTTAGAGCTGGTGCGTACAGCCAGTACGACCAGCATGCATTACATCAACAAGCAAGGAGGTACAAGGTCGCTGGTGCTTTCTCAGGAAGCCCAGTCATTATGGCACTGGCTAGCAACACACAGCATCACGCTAAAGACCGATCATGTAGCAGGACCAAACATAATTTTGGCGGACATGCTCAGCAGATCCCTAGAGATCTGTCACAAATGGAAACTGAACCAGACAGAAATCACCACGATTTTTTGACTTAGCAAACCAGCATATTGGACCTCTTCGCCATGAACAAGAACAACAAATTCTGTTCGTATGCCAGTCTGCACCAACTCGCCAGGTCATGGGGGAATGCATTTTTGATAAGATGGCCCAGGTTACATACGCATGCTTTCCCCCATTCCCATGATCAAGAGCGTTCTCAGCAAGGTGAAAGTGGAGAGGTGCCACCTGATCCCGATTGCTCCCAAGTGTCCCAGGCAATACTGGTTCACAGAGCTGCTCCTTCTGTCGGAGTCCAAGCCTGTTCATCTTCTGACCAAGCGAACATTGCTAACAGTGAACCACAGCCAAGTTCTGCACCCAGGCTCTCTCCTGTTGTATGCATGGCTCCTGAATTCCATGATTTCCAGAATATTACTATTCCCCAAGAATGCAGAGACATCATCGCAAGGGTGAAGTCAACTAACAAATCCTACAGGTTGAAATGGAAGAGATTCTGCTTATGGTGTCCGCAATCTAACCTACACCCGTTGGAACCATCACCAGAACAAATCTTACCTTATCTTCTCTCCTTGATGCGTTCAGGTTTAGTACATGTGTCTATAAAGGTACATCTTTCAACAATATCTAGATATAGATGTTCCTCACATTCTCTCCCGCTGTGCTTCACAAGGATAGTCAAGCAATTAATTAAAGGACTCTTAAGAGTTTTCTCTTCAGTTTAGGCTCTGTCGCGTTGGCTCTCAATGTACCAGTGAGGCTGCTGGATTTGAGCGGCAGCATCACCTGAATTGTGGGTAACTGAGTTCGATCCCACACCATGTGACAACTGTTGGTCTAGTCCGTTTCCAGCCAGCTAGTAGCACCTCACTAATGCCCAAGAGCAGGGGTGATTTTTGGCAACCGCATGCATGACATTGTGACTTCTCCGGGAAATCGGGGTGGATCAGATCTCATCCTTTTCTCTGTTACATTTGTCTCATACATGCAAAGACAGAAGCAGGGAATGGTTCAATTAGAGTTACTGAATCAGCTGCTTCTGATGGATACAACTACCTGTGGATTCCTCACATAATGATTCCTCACATAATGAAGTTTCCCCCCATGCGCCAGCACCCGACGGAAAATTTCTTCTAGCTCTGCACGTCGACGAGGATGTCAAAATTCCCCGACTCCCACGCGACGCTGTCTGACGTCATCCAGGCAATAAGAGGTCCTCGCCGGCCTGCTGACATCAGTTCCCTTTTTTCCGTGCCTTTGAGTAACGGTTATTTCTTCAAGGCTCCATGGAGCAACTAAATCTCTGTGTAGTGATACTTAGTTAATAATGTCTCAGCCATGAAAATCTGGGTTTAAACCCTGCAGGGAGTGTGGTGGCCGTATGTCGGTTACGGATCCACATAATGATTGCTTGTGGTGTCTCGGTTCTGATCATGATGTCGAGGAATGCGGTTCATGTCAACGGATGAACCCCAAAGCACTCAAAGAGCGGGAAGCTAAGTTATTCTTGGCAAAGTCGAAGAAGGAGAAACATCATCATCATCGAAGATCTTCTAAGTCTTCGAAGCCTCATAAGAGGCGTCGTCATGACTCTTGGTGCCGGCATGGTTCACGAGGTCGGTCGAGTAAGGCCCGGTCCCGCTCGAAGTCGAAGAATGCCCCGTACGAGTTGGGAAGTTAGCCCGACTTTGACACCTCAACCGTCAACACCTCCTGCTTCTCCGTTGCCATCTGCTTATGAGGTCGAACCTCATCAGAGTCCGGCCTTCTCACCGGCGCAATCGGAGGTGCTTCTCCTGGGGAGTACACTGAAGAGGAGGCATTGTTTCACTCAGTGGTGAGGAAGACGGTGGATTTTCTTGACCTTCCACTTCCAGCGGCTGAAGTTAAGACTAACATCCTCAATGAGGTATTGCACCCTGCTTCAGCTGTGGCGGAACTGCTTCTCCCCTTTAATGAGGCGCTCATGGATCCAATCTTGGAAGTGTGGAAAAAGCCTGTGTCTTCTGCAGCAGTGAATAGATCTGTAGCGAGAAGATACTGTAAGGGAATGGCTCCCTGTTGAAGTTACCCCCCACTTTTTGCCTGATACTGATGCTGACTTGCCTGAGAAGAGTGCTGGGACCCTGCTAACCAGGCCCCAGCACCAGTGTTCTTTCACCTAAAATGTACCATTGTTTCCACAATTGGCACACCCCTGGCACACAGATAAGTCCCTTGTCCCAGTGGTACCAAGGGCCCTGTGACCAGGGAAGGTCCCTAAGGGCTGCAGCATATGTTGTGCCACCCTAAGGGACCCCTCACCTAACACATGCACACTGCCATCGCAGATTGTGTGTTGTTGGGGAGAAAAAGGCAAAGTTGACATGGCATCCCCCTCAGGATACCATGCACACAAAATACTGCCTGTTGCATAGGTAAGTCACCCCTCTAGCAGGCCCTACAGCCCTAAGGCAGGGTGCACTATACCACAGGTGAGGGCATAGCTGCATGAGCAATATGCCCCTACAGTGTCGAAGTCCATTCTTAGACATTGTAAGTACAGTTGTGGCCATATTAAGTATATGGTCTGGGAGTTTGTAAAAAACGAACTCCACAGCTCCATAATGGCTACACTGAATACTGGGACGTTTGGTATCAAATTCTCAGAATAATAAACCCACACTGATGCCAGTATTGGATTTATTAAAAAATGCACACACCCCTGTATTTTACCCAATTGTTAAGTGCAGGACTGACTGGTCTGTGCAGGCCTGCTGCTGAGAGACGAGTTTCTGACCCCATGTGGTGAGGGCCTTTGTGCTCTCTGAGGACAGAAACAAAAGCCTGCTCTGGGTGGAGGTGCTTCTCACCTCCCCCCTGCAGGAACTGTAACACCTAGCAGTGAGCCTCAAAGGCTCAGGCTCCGTTTTATAATGCCCCAGAGCACTCCAGCTAGTTGAGATGCCCGCCCCCTGGACACAGCCCCCACTTTTGGCGGCAAGTCCAGAGGAGATAATGAGAAAAACAAGGGGGAGTCACCCACCAGTCAGGACAGCCCCTAAGGTGCCCTGAGCTGAGGTGACCCCTGCCTTTAGAAATCCTCCATCTTGGTTTTGGAGGATTCCCCCAATAGGAATAGGGGTGTGCCCCCCTCCCCTCAGGGAGGAGGCACAGAGGGTGTAGCTACTGTCCTCCCAGACCTAAACACACCCCTAAATTCAATATTTAGGGGCACCCCAGAACCTAGGAAACTAGATTCCTGCAATCTGAAGACAAAGGACTGATGACCTGAAGTCCTGCAGAGAAGATGGAGACACCAACTGCTTTGGCCCCAGCCCTACCGGCCTGTCTCCCCACTTCAAGAAAAACTGCATCAGCGACGTGTCCCCCAGGGTCCAGTGACCTCTGAAGCCTCAGAGGACTACCCTGCATCTAAAAGGACCAAGAAGCTCCCGAGGACAGTGGCCCTGTTCAACAAAACTGCAATTTTGCAACAAAGAAGCAAATTTTAAAGACCACACGTTTCCCGCCGGAAGCGTCAGACTTTCCACTTTGCACCAGACGCCCCCGGCTCGACCTGTGGAAAACTAACTCTACAGGGAGGACTCCCTGGCGACTGCGAGCCCGTGAGTAGCCAGAGTTGACCCCCCCCCTGAGCCCTCACAGCGACGCCTGCAGAGGGAATCCAGAGGCTCCCCCTGACCGCGACTGCCTGCTTCAAGGAACCTGACGCCTGGAAAACATACTGTACCCGCAGCCTCCAGGACCTGAAGGAACCGAACTCCAGTGCAGGAGAGACCCCCAGGCGACCTTCTTCCTAGCCCAGGTGGTGGCTACCCCGAGGAGCCCCCCCCCTGTGCCTGCCTGCATCGCTGAAGAGATCCCCGGGTCTCCCATTGAAACCTATTAAAAACCCGACGCCTGTTTGCACTCTGCACCCGGCCGCCCCTGTGCCACTGATGGTGTACTTTTTGTGCCTGCTTGTGTCCCCCCCCCCCCCCGTTGCCCTACAAAACCCCCCTGGTCTGCCCTCCGAAGTCGCAGGTGCTTACCTGCTGGCAGACTGGAACCGGGGCACCCCTATTTCCATTGAAGCCTTTGTGTTTTGGGCACCACTTTGACCTCTGCACCTGACCGGCCCTGAGCTGCTGGTGTGGTAACTTTGGGGTTGCTTTGAACCCCCAACGGTGGGCTACCTTGGACCCAACTTTGCACCCCGTAAGTGCTTTGCTTTACTTACCTGTGAACCTAACCAATACTTACCTCCCCCAGGAACTGTTGATTTTTGCACTGTGTCCAATTTTAAAATAGCTTATTGCCATTTTTGCCAAAACTGTACATGCTATTGTGATGATTCAAAGTTCCTAAGATACCTGAGTGAAATACCTTTCATTTAAAGTATTGTTTGTAAATCTTGAACTTGTGGTTCTTAAAATAAACTAAGAAAATATATTTTTCTATATAAAAACCTATTGGCCTGGAATTGTCTTTGAGTGTGTGTTCCTCATTTATTGCCTCTGTGTGTACAACAAATGCTTAACACTACCCTCTGATAAGCCTACTGCTCGACCACACTACCACAAAATAGAGCATTAGAATTATATCTTTTTGCCACTATCTTACCTCTAAGGGGAACCCTTGGACTCTGTGCACACTATTTCTTACTTTGAAATAGTATATACAGAGCCAACTTCCTACAGATACCGAGTGGCTCCTGGGGATCCAGGATTTCTTTCAAAACACCAGACTCCAGAGAGTTTGGTGGTGCAAGCCTCATGTTCTTCGCGTACAGCTCCCGGGGTCCTTTCCTGGGGTCCCGTCTGACCAAGAATCCAAGAAAATGGAACAGTCCGCGAAGAAAACTTTCTCTTCATGTAGTATGGCACTGAAGTCGACAAATGCAACCTTTGTCTTGGGCAGGTACATCTATGCCCTAATGGAGTAGGCCAAAACTGCACAGACTGGGTTGTCACAGGATGTTCTGAGCCTTTTGGCGGACGCACAGGCGGCGGCAACTCGGGTCATCCAGTCTGGGCTAGACACATCCGATTCGGTGGCCAAGGCAATGGGCACATCCATAGCGACCAGAATACAGGCCTGGTTAAGATCGTTGGGATTCTCTTCTGATGTACAAACTACCCTCCTAGACTTACCTTTTGATGGGGGCAAACTCTTTGGAACAAAAGCTGACTCTGCCTTGGAACAGTTCAAGGAGAGTAGGGCTACCGCAAGATCCATGGGCTTACAAGCTTCCACCTCTACTCCTTTAAGATCATTTAAGAGGTTCAGGGGGGTTGGGTGTGGCTCTTCCTTTCGGGTGAGATTCCAGTCAGAAGGCCAGCAACCTGATACTGCTCACCCCTATAGATCATATAGGGGCTGGGGTAGAGTTTGTACGAGAGGGGCAACCCAGCAGCATACTGCCTCTTCCTCTTCCTCCGGAGGGGTGCAGCAGGGAAAGCAGCCTTAGTCCTTCATCCATCCATCCATCCATCCCTTCACAAGCATCTCCTGTAGGGAGGGGGGAGGTTGTTGAGTTTTCTCCATATGTGGGAGTCAATAACATCGGACTCCTGGGTCATCGATGTTGTGGGGAAAGGCTATGCCCTTCCCTTTCGGGAGTTTCCTCCTACCATCCCTCCCTGCCCATCCTTCTGTACGAAAGACCATCTCCTGTTGTTACATCAGGAGGTTCTAGTCCTTTTGTCAAAAGGTGCAGTGGGGTTGGTTCCAGAGCAGGAGAGGGGTCAGGGTTGTTATTCCAGATATTTTCTGATCCCCCAAGAAGGATGGTTGTTTGAGACCAATCCTGGACCTGAGGATTTTGACTTGCTTCTTCATACAGGAAAAATTCAAAATGCTAACCCTAGCGCAGGTACTTTTGGCGCTGAACGAAGGAGATTGGATGGTGTCTGTCGACTTTCAGGATGCTTACTTTCATATCCCTAAACTCAAGTCGGACAGAAAGTATCTCCCATTTGTGGTGGGATCGCAACACTATCAGTTTGCTGTCCTTCCGTTTGGTCTTACTTCAGCACCTCGAGTCTTCACAAAGGTGATGGTGGTGGTTGTAGCAGTACTCAGGAGGAGGGGGATAGCGGTAATCCCTTACCTGGGCGATTGTTCGCTCAAAGCCAAGTCTCTGGAGATCATGCTGCACCATCTGCAGATCACAACCCAGTTGTTTTTCGATCTGGGCTTTTCTGTGAACGTGCCCAAATCTCACCTAGAGCCTTCTCAACGCCTCCTGTTCATAGGGGCTGTACTGGACACAACATTGAGTCTGGCCTTTTCTCCGCCTCAGCGGATTCAGGACATTCAGGCGTTGATTCCAATGTTTCAGAATGGAGCGGTCGTTCCAGTCCTCAAGGTCCTTCGTCTGCTCGGTCTGTTCGCTTCTTGCATCCTGTTGGTCACTCATGTACGCTGGCACATGAGGGCTCTTCAGTGGTGCTTCCGCAGACAGTGGTTTCAACACAGAGGGGATCTCCAGGAGTCGATAAAGATCTCCAGAGACACTGCAGTGATCTACGATGGTGGGCTGCGGGCGGCAACCTTTCCCAAGGACAGCTGTTTCCACTACCTCCTCCAGTGGCCCCGGTGATAACGTATGCTTCCACTCTAGGGTGGGAAGCTCATCTGGGGGACCTGGAGATCAAAGGTCATTGGTCTCCAGTGGAACCGATGTTTCACATCAATCTGTTGGAATAGCGGGCAGTACGTCTGGCTCTCAAGGCCTTCCTTACTTCCCTTTGCGGACTGTCTGTCCAGGTCCTGACTGACATCACTACTGCAATGTGGTATATAAACAAACAGGGAGGAGTGGGGTTGTACCTTCTCTGCAGAGAAGCTCTGCGACTCTGGTATTGGGCACAGGACCATCGGATTTGCTTAGTGGCAAACCATTTGGTCTGGGTTTTGAACATTCGTACGGACAGTCTCAGTCGGCTCATCTCGACCGATCACGAGTGGCGTCTTCATCAAGACCTGGTCCTTTACATCTTCCAGGTGTGGGGATATCCACAGATAGACCTATTTGCTACTCGAGAGAATGTGCACTGCCCATCGTTCTGCAGCCTCCAGTATCCGGTGCAAGGAGTGCTGGGAGATGCGTTTCAGAGGTCCTGGTCCCGCCAGTTGCTTTACGCATTTCCCCCCCTTACCCTTGATCCCTCTGGTACTGAGGAAGATTCGCCAAGACCGGGCCCAAGTTATCTTGATAGCTCTGGATTGGCCAAGAAGGATATGGTACTCAGATCTTCTCCAACTCTCTCTGTGCCCTCCGCTCCGTCTCCCTTACAGGGCAGACCTCCTCTCGCAGTTGCAGGGGCAGGTTCTACACCCTCACCTCCAGAGCCTGCACCTTCATGCCTGGAGATTGAACAGGGCAATCGGAGTTCCTTTTCTCTCCTGCCAGAAGTGGTGGACGTTATTTTATCAGCCAGGCGACACTCCACAAAATCTATCTATTCTCACAGGTGGGCTAAATTTGTTACTTGGTGTGGAGAGAGGCAAATTAATCTCTTATGTGCCCACTTATCGGACATTTTGCCATTTGCGCTATCCTTGGCGCAGAGGGGTTGTGCAGTTGTGACTGTTAAGGGGTACTTGCCGGCGCTGTCAGCCTTTCTATGTCTACCTGACCAACCCTTCTTGTTTTGAGGTTCAATAAGGGTCTAACTAACAGGTTCCCTCCCACTCCATTTATTATGCCTCAGTGGGACTTGAACTTAGTGCTAACATTTCTGATGGGTTCACCGTTTGAACCAATGCATTCATGTCCCTTAAGGTTATTAGTTTTAAAAACTGTTTTCTAGTTGCCATTACATCAGCTAGGAGGGTGAGTGAGCTCCAGGCACTTAGCGTGAAGCCCCCGTACACTTCCTTTTATGAGACCAAGGTGGTGTTGAGGGCCAAGGCGGCTTTCTTACCGAAAGTTGTTACACCCTTTCATGTAGGACAGTCCATTACACTGTCCTCCTTCTATCCTCCGCCTCATCCGTCAAAGTAGAAGAGGCTACACCGACTAGATCCGAGAAGAGCATTGAGCTTCTTCGTCGACAGGACGAGAGAGTTCAGACGAAGATCAGCTCTTCGTCGGTTATGTGGGGAAGAGGAAGGGCAAGGCAGTGCATAAGAGAACAATATCCAGGTGGGTCATTCTTTGCATCAAATTGTGTTGGTCTCTGGCGAAGAAGGAACCTCCTGTTGGGATAAGAGCCCATTCCACCAGGGCTAAGTCGGCTTCACATCTGTAAGGCTGCAACTTGGGTACCCCTCCATACTTTTGCTAAGCATTATTGTTTGGATTCTGAAGTCAGGAGGGATGGCCATTTTGCACGGTCCGTGCTGCAGGATTTCTTGGTTTGACCATTCAGGCACCCACCTCCGAGTGCGTTATTGCTGTGGGACTCTATTCATTATGTGAGGAGTCCACAGGTAGTTGTATCCATCAGAAGAACAAGTTACTTACCTTCAGTAACGCCTTTTCTGGTAGATACACTAGCTACCTGTGGATTCCTCACAGTCCCACCCGCCTCCCCGTTGCCTGGATAGTCTTATCAAGATTTCCTTGGGTGTGTATCGGTATATTATTGGTATGTATATACTGTTCCCCCTATTTACATATGTGATACATGTATGCATATATATGTATATACATATATAAATTTAGTTTTGTAGTTATGTATATAGTATTATGGAGTTAATTTCAAATATGTATTGTTCGTAGTCACCTGTTCGCCTCAAAGGCACGTAAAAAATGGTGAAAACTGACGTCAGCACGCTGGCGAGGACCTCTTATTGCCTGGATGACGTCAGATGGCGTCGCGTGGGAGTTGGGCAATTGTGACGTCCTTGTCGACCTGCAGAGCTAGAAGAAAATTTCTGTCGGATGCTGACGCATCGGGGAATATTCATTACGTGAGGAATCGTTATGTGAGGAATCCACAGGTAGCTAGTGTATCCACCAGAAAAGGCGTTACCAAAGGTAAGTAACTTGTTCATCCTAGATAAAATGACATGAAGTGCAATAATTAGGATGATAAAACATACTAGAAGCAGAATGGTGACAAGAAAAGAGATACACAAGAAAGGTTCTACCATACTGTCACTATGCAAGATGTGTGATTCCTACCTACACCACTAATGTTCTATGTTAGAGCATAGCAGGATAAGCCCTAATCCGCCCTTCAGGACACCCCCCCCCTTCCCCAGAAGACATAATCCCCCATCCCTTAGTATGACAGTTGTGAAGAAGCCTGTTCTCTATTGAGACACCTTCTCCATGTAGGCCAGGGAATCAGCAGTCTCAGCAAACAGCTGTAGCGAAGTCAGACAGCATGCGGTGGCAGTCATCTGGCTGAAACCTCCCTCTAATGTGAAGGGGACAGAGATGTTTTTATAATAAAACAGCTAGTGTTCTGAAAAAAGTGTCCCAATGTAAAAAATACTTATGTTTCTGTGAAATGTTAGAGACTCGGTGTACCACTTTGTGCCCGCAATACCTATCTTGTTGCAGCCTTGAATAAAGCACAGAGTGAAAGAATGTCGTGCTAATAAATGTAAATGCTTTTCTACGTGAAAGTACAGCAAGATAAAGGAAAATGAAACATCACCACGAATGTGATTGTTTCTAAAAGAATAAAATTAATTAAAATTAAACCTTACTAGAATAAAGGGAACAGACAGCAGGCCTAGTTCGCTAAAGTAATATGCCCACAGACATCACTAAAATGGCTCCACTACAGCTCATCCACCAGAATGGCACCTTAAAGTCCTTCTCTCCCACCTCACCAAACTGCTGATCTGACAAGGCATCAAGTTGTAGATTCCTTACCTTCGAATTTCCCCCTGGCGTCGGTTTGGATCCTGCGATTTTTTTCTTGAGCAGTACCCCTGTGCACTTTTAAGTGTCATCGATAGGCTTTACGTCCGTTGTTGGCGTCGTGCACGGCAGATTTTACATTGCGGGTCCCATATAGGTGCCACAACAGCGCACTGACGTCAGTTCTTTTCTTTCTGCGCCAGCCAGCGCTGATCCGAAGGAAACGTTATCCCTCAGTCACTTTTTGACTGTTCTTTTTTCAACTTCTGTCAAAGATTTGAGTATTTCTACTCCTGGTACATTGAGGGATGTCTTTGCGTAAGATCGGGTTCCAGACCTCCGTATCCTGCCATCAGGTGATGTCCGCGACAGATCCATACCTCATGTGCCTTTGTTGTCTGGAGCATGACCAGGACCCAAAGTCATGTTCAGAGTACCGGGCCATGAATCCGAAGGCTTTGAGGAAGCGTTTTCTAAAGCTGATGGCGGCCTGACCAACCACAGTTGAGATGAAGGTCTCTGGATCAGTTCCAGAGCCCCCCATCATCTTTGTCTTACTCCAAGTCTTCGGGACGTCAAGATAGGCATAAGAAGTAGTCAAAAAAAGGTGAAAGGCGCTCGACTTCACCTCATCCGTCAGCTAACAAGACAAGGGAGTGTTGTTGATTGAGGCCTCCATCTGCGGATCCTGTGTCTGTGCCGACTTCCTGCTTCCGGGAGCCAGAGCAACCCCTGGCCAGCCTAAAGAATTTAGGAGGCCATGTACCTAATTTTTGGCAGTCTGACTCCGCTGGCCCGACACTGGGCCCAATGGAGTCAGAAGAGGACCGTTCTGGCTCTGCACCGGTGGCTTCGGCCTAGGCTCTGAGGGGCACCCAGGGATCGATTCATGGATCCAATTTGGCACCGGTCGTACCACTTTGGTTCTGATGTAGATGCTTCCAGTGCCACCTGTGACCCCTGGCGGTGCTGGTCCCATCCTCATTGCTGACTGAGACACTGAAGCGAATGGGCGTCATACGACGCCAACTCCAGCAGGGGCCTTGCCCCCTATATCGGATCCTGAGCCCTATTACTATGGGTTAGGTTACGGTGAGGAAGGAGAAGGGTAGCTGAACTCTTTAGAATACCAGCTCCAAGACCCCATGGACTGGCGTGCAGGTGTGGTTGAAATCAGTGTGTTGTGTAGCCATTTAAAGTATAGCTCCATGCATGTTAGTTTAACATACTAGGCCGCTGTGCACTTTGCCCTAGATATATTTTATTCAGCTTCGCATTGTTATTTTACAATAACCAGTTTTTACGGTCTTGTTTTCATTTCTTCTATCGCACTGTTTAGCTTAGCTCAGCACTGTGTTCTCAAATAATGCATTCTTGATCGTCCTGTGCTTCAGTCAAGGCTATAGTATGGTACTTTGCCGGTAAACGTGGTAGAAGTTTAGTCTCCAGCATTCGTAGAAAACACACATCCTTACATAGGGACATTTTCTTAGAACATCTGCGTGTTAGTTATGAAAACTCTTTCTAGTCCTAGTACACGTCAAGAGGGAGATTCCAGCCAGGGAACCACAACTGTATGCTGAATCCCCCTTGCAGATGCTGATGCAGATTACAGGCCTTTGCTCAGGTATGAGGGTTGATGTTCTCCTGGGGGAACCCGAAAGGCAGGCTTAGAGCTTAACATGCTGTGCTCGAAATATACCTTAGAGAGAGAATAATCTAGTGCCACTATGATAGCTTTATTTTTGTGCTTCACTCTCATCGTTACTATTTCAATATTATTGTGTTGTGTAGTTCTGGTTATTGCAGCTCACGCTTCATCTAAAATGCAGTTGTTTTATTAAACCAATCTTTAAAACTTATACTGCCTCTATTGTCATTTATATATGAGACCGCACTGTGTATGAGAGAACCGGTTGTGACCTGAGTGACCACGACTTCCCTGAGAAGTACTGAGATGTCATGTGCTCGGCTGCCCAATTGTCTCTACCATTTGGGAGAGATGAGGCACTTCTAGTTAGCCGGAGCAAAACCCGGATTTGGAGTGACAAGCGTCATCTACCGTGGGCCAGACTCAGTCCCCCACATCGTGGACGATCTTGTTGCTCAAAATCCAGTAGGCTCATTAAGATAATGAGAGTCTACGCGACAAGTGGACTGGACACTTCCCCAGATACTGGCATGCTCACTCCCCCTTCCATGAATATGGAGGAGGGCGATTCATACACAATGGGGGTGTGAAGAGCAGCCGAGGTCCTGGACCTTGAACTGCCTTCAGTGGCTGTTAGAACTAACCTCCTGACAGAGGTCCTCCATCCTCTGAACACCTTCTCCCCTTTAATGAAGACCTTAGGGATGTCCTTCTGGTAACTTGGTCCATGCCCAGCACAGGGGCTTCTGTGAACAGGACTGTTGTCTGCTGCGATGGCTCCTGCATCAGGTGACCCAGGTTTCCTGACTCAACACCCCACCCCTGAAAGCTTGGTTATCCAAGCATTCACTTCCCAGGGGGCTTTACCTTCCACACCCCCGGATAGGGAATCCAAGAGGATAGACACACTTGGAAAGATGTTTTCTTCATCCAGCCTGGCATTGTGCTCCATGAATACCACATACCTTTTGGGCTATTATTCCCACACTCTGGGATACTGTTGCGAAAGTGCTGCCACAGATCCCAGAGGATGGTGGGGATGTACTTTCCGAAGCAGTTGCTGATGGGAGAGGCACAGCAAAGTTAGCTGTCTGATGTGAACTGGACACGTCTAACTCACTGGGCAGAGAGGTTGCTTTGGCAGTGGCCTTGAGGCACCATGCGTGGTTGAGAACCTTTGACTTTTCGGCGACTGTCTAAGCTAATATTATGGGCATGCCCTTTGATGACAGTCATCTCTTTGGAGAGAAAGCAAACACGTCGCTCGAGCACTTCAAGGATTCTCATGCTACAGCCAAGTCCTTGAGACTTGCAGCAGCCCCTCCCTCCTCAGTCTGCTTTTTGCTCCTTTCATGGCTACGGGCAATCTGACTAGCATTAAAAGCATTTCTTCCCTCTCCCAAAGGGAAGGAGTAGTGCAAGTGTTTACGGACAGCACCCCAACCATGTGGTACTGCAACAAGCAGGGCTGGGTGGGATTGCGGCCCCTTTGTCTAGAGGATCTGCGCCTCTGAATTGGCTGGAACAGAGCATTTCCCTGATGGTTCAACATCTGGTGGGCTCTCTGAATGTCAGAGCGGATGGACTCAGCCGACAATGCTTAGTTGATCACGAATGGCATCTCCATTGGTAGTTGCTGGAAGATCTTTTTCAGCAATGGGGAGAGCCTTGGTTAGATCTGTTTGCCTCCACAGAAAACGCACAATGTCAGCAGTATTGCGCTTTGGAGTTTCAGTGGCGGCAATCACACTGCAACACTTCATCTCAAGTACATCTTTCCGCCCATGACACTTTTGCCTAGAGTTCTCAAGACAGTCAAGTATGACCAGGCCCGAGTAATTCTTGTGCTTCACACTGCCCCTTCGGAAGGATCTTCTGTTGCAGCAGCAGGGGGAGATTCTCCACCCGAACCTGTCCAGTCTCCTCCATATTGTATTGAGATTGAGTGGCAGCATTTGACCGATTTTGACCTTCTGCCAGAAGTCTGTAATGTAATTTGGCAGCCAGGCGTCCCTCCACCAAAAATGTATACGCATGTTGTTGGAAGAATTTTTTGGCATAGTGCACAGTCGAGCCTGTTGAACCCCTTTATGCTCATCTCTCTGAGGTCCTATTGTTTATCCTGTCCTTGGCCCAAGACAACTGTGGGCACTCTCAAAGTTATCTGTCTTCTTTTCTGTGTTTTTTTTTTGTGGTTGCCTGATCAACCTTTCTTGTTTAAGTCTCCAGTTATAAATAGATTACGTAAAGGCCTTACTCATAAGTTTCCTCTCTCTTTATTCATTATGCCCTAATGGGATTTGATTTTAGTTTTGTCATTTCTAAGGTGTGCGCCTTTCAAACCTCTTCATAATTGTCATCTCGGATTTCTCACTTTGAAAACAGCCGTCCGTGTGGCCATTACATCTGCCCGCGGGGTGAGTGAGCTGCAGGAATCGTCAACTAAGCCGCTCTCCCTTTCCATCTATCCTGACGAAGTGATGCTTCACACTAGGGTCTCCTTTCTGCGAAAAGTGGTTATGCCCTTCCATGTAGTCCGGTGCTTCACCTTGACTATTTTTATGCACCCCCGCATCCTTATAAGGAAGAGGGAAGACTCCACCGCCTGGACCCAAAAAGATCATTCTACCTTGATCATACCAAAGAGTTACTGGTGGATGATCAACTCTTTGTTGGTTATGTGGGTGCGAAGAAAGGTCAGGCAGTGCAGAAGAAAACCATCTCCAGATTGGTTTTGCTCTGCAGCAGTGGCTAAGAAGCAACCCACAGAGGGTCATGTGCTCATTCTACCAGAGCTAATGCTGTGACCACCACTTTAGCGCACAGAGTTCCAGTCCTTGACATCTATCAGGTGGCAATTTGGGCATCTGTACACATGTTTACCAAACACTATTACTTGGAAAGTTGGGTCCGTAGAGACAGGCATTTCACCCGTATGGACCTGAAGGACTTTCTGGTATGATCTTAGTTTGCAGACCCACCTCCAGGGACAGGTATTGCTTGGCTATCTATTCTAAGGTAAGGAATCTGCAACTAGATATCTCTATCATATGGACATTCGACTTACCTTCGGTAACACCTTATCTGGTAGAGCCATCTGGTTGCAGATTGCTTACTGACCCACCCATCCTCCCCGTGAACTGATTGCTAGGGACAGGGCTCCTTTTCCGGGCCCTAGTTTTAACACACCAGTGGTCCCTTTTCTTCATGGCTCTGCGCTTCTGTTGTGGACAGTTGTGAAAAGAAACTGACATCAGCGCGCCAGGGAGGCGCAGCGTCATATCCAGCATGTGCAACACCTGTGACCGACACAGAGCCAATCAATGCCACCTTATGGGGCGCATGGGTACTGCTCAAGAAAAATCTCTGGATGCAGACTGATGCTTGGGGGAAATTTTGAGGTAAGGAATCTGCAACTAGATTTTGTCTCTGCAGATAAGGCGTTACCGAAGGTAAGTAACTTTGTCCTTTGAAGCAATCCACAAAGCGGCCCAGAATTTCCTTACTTTGATTGTAGCTACGCTGTTGGTACTCGCATCTGCTAGAAGTAAGTGAGATACAGGCATTCAAGACCCAAGAACCTTTTCTTTGGTTTACAGACGATTGTGTCATTTTAAGGACTAATCCGAGATTCATTCATAAGATGCTATCGCAGTTTTATCTTAATGAACCCCATATTATATGAACAATTTTTTCCTAAATCTGACATCCCCGGCAGATAGATCTTTGCGTACGCTGGACATTAAGAGATATCTTAAATTTTACTTGCACGATACCAAACAGTTTAGTAAAACTGAGCAACTTTTGGTTTCTTATGGACAGTTAAGACAAGGCACACCAGTTACAAAGGCAACCATCGCAAAATGGATCTCTGCAACTATATAGTTCTGTCACTCCAAAGCGGGCATACCTCTTTCCGCTAAGGCACACTCAACAAGGGTGTTTCCACATCCGCTGCATTGTTTGCAGGTGTTCCCCCAGAAAATATGTATCATACTGCAACATGGAAGCGTGTCGACACTTTCACACAGCACTATTGCCTGCATTCAGCACACTGCAGTAATGCGACAGTCAGACAGGCAGTGTTACATCTATTATATATGTTCGGTGGCATGTGTAGCTGCAGATAAACATGCTGTGCATTATCCTGCCATCTAGTGTTGGGCTCGGAGTGTTACAAGTTGTTTTTCTTCGAAGAAGTCTTTTCGAGTCACGAGACCGAGGGACTCCTCCCTGTGGACTCCATCTTAGATTGTTTTCTTTCCACCATCGGGTTCGGACGTGTTCCTCTTCGCTCCGTATTTCGGGAAAGTTAGCTAAATATCGAAAATTCAACAGTATTGTTCTCGCTCAGTACCGGTTTAGTGTTAGCACATCGACACCGATAGCAGAAGCGCTCCGGCGGCCCTTTGGGGCTTCCGCTCTTCAGCAGGGCCTGGTCGGCCCGACCGCAGCCATCGACGAAACTAATGGACCGGACCCCCATCCGCTTCTGTCCGAAGTGCCACTCGAAGTATCCTTATACAGACCAACACCTGGTCTGCAATCTGTGTTTATCACCAGAACACCGGGAGGATACTTGTGAGTCCTGGCGGGCGTTTCGATCAAAAAAGACCCTACGTGATGGAAGAGCGAGAAGACTACAAATGGCGTCGACTCCGAGAGAACAACTCAACGTCGAGGAGGAGGAAATAATTTCCATCCGGGGGACGGACTCTGTTAATCCGAAAGTGAGCGACCCACGACGATGCAGAAAACAGTGAGTAAAACTGCCCCGTCCAAAATTCAAACAAAGATCGTTAACGCCAAGGGAATGCCACCGCCAGCAGGCCATGGCTTAACCCATCGAAAAGAAGGTGACCAATCATCGGCAACGAAAAAGGCCAAAGATTTGCCGAAAGACATCCGACTCCAGTCGAGATTCAGGCACCGAACGATCTTGACACCGAGAGTTAGACTCACCCAAGGTGAGAAAAGTAACGTCGGAACCGAAAAAGGCTTTATCTGAAGCATTGGTACCGAAAAAAGCGGCTTCGGAGCCGAAAAGAAGCTCTTACACAGAAGAGCAAGGACTTTCCAGCCAAATGCATGAAAAACACAGATTTGAGCAGGAAATAAGTATTGTGGAACCAGACCATACGCAAAGGAGGTGGCATATCCTGAAAGAGACTGGAAAAATAAAAACTCTTTCTTCAATCAAAACCAAAGGAAAGCTGGCATTTCATGAGTCAGGAATGCAGCCGAAGGCGAAGGTGGCCAGAGATAAAACCCCACCACCAAGGTTTTCTCCACAACCTTCCCCACTACAGTCACCACAGCTGTCCCCGGTAAGAACACCTCCAATGCAGTCACCTACGCATACAGGGATGACACTGGATGATCCTGATGCATGAGACTTATTTGATGCACCAGTATCAGACAACAGCCCAGATTGTTACCCAACAAGGCCGTCACCTCCAGAGGACAGTACTGCATATACGCAGGTACTATCAAGGGCAGCTACGTTCCACAATGTAGCAATGCGTTTAGAGCCAATAGAGGATGATTTCCTGTTCAACACCTTGGCATCCACCCACACTTCCTACCAGAGTCTGCCAATGCTCCCGGGCATGCTCAAGCATCCAAAACAGGTATTCCAGGAGCCAGTTAAAGGAAGGGCTATCACGCCTAGGGTGGATAAAAAATACAAGCCTCCCCCAACGGACCCTGTGTTTATAACACAGCAACTTACACCAGACTCGGTTGGTTGTAGGAGCAGCAGAAAGAGGTCAAACTCTCAATCGTCGGGAGACGCTCCACCGCCTGACAAAGAGAGTAGGAAGTTTGATGCAGCGGGCAAACGAGTGGCAGCACAGGCAGCCAATCAATGGTGGATCGCAAACTCACAAGCCCTACTTGCTCGCTACGACAGGGCACACTGGGATGAGATGCAACACATTATACAACACTAGCCCAAAGAACACCAGAAACGTGCCCAGCAGGTTGTGGAAAAAGGACAAGCAATATCCAACAACCAAATAAGGTCCGCATTAGACTCTGCAGACAAGGCAGCACGAACGGTAACCACTGCGGTAACCATTCGCAGGCATGCATGGTTACGAAGCTCTGGGTTCAAGCCAGAAATCCAACAAGAAGTGTTGAACATGCCTTTGAACCATGAATAATTGTTTGGGCCAGTAGTGGACACAGCAATTAAAAAATAAAAGAAGGACACGGACACGGCCAAAGCCATGGGCGCGCTCTACTCCCCACAGGGCAGAAGCACATTTAGAAAGCCACAATTTAGAGGAGGGTTTCGAATGCAAACACCAGAGCCTTCCACCTCGCAAACCAGACCCACCTATTAGGGACAATACCAGAGAGGAGGGTTTCGTGGCTCATATAGAGGTGGACAATTCCCAAGAGGAAAGGGAAAGTTCCAGACACCTAAGACAAGTCCAACCAAATAGTGACTTCAATGTCACAGAACCCCAACACTTAACACCAGTGGGGGGGACACTTACCGCATACTACCAAAACTGGACACACAACTATGGACGCATGGGTCCTAGCCATTATCCAACATGGTTATTGCATAGAATTCACAAATTTCCCATATGTCCAAACAACACTTAGACCTATTACAACTAGAGGTCCAAGCATTATTACAAAAACAAGCAATAGAGTTAGTACCCAACCATCATAAAGGAACAGGTGTCTACTCACTATATTTCCTAATGCCAAAAAGGACAAAACGTTAAGACCTATATTAGAATTCAGAACACTGAATCTCTTCATCAAGTCGGATCACTTCCACATGGTAACACTTCAAGACGCGATTCCCTTACTAAAAAAGGAGGACTACATGTCAACATTAGATCTCAAGGATGCCTACTTTCACATACCCATCCATCCTTCTCACAGAAAATACTTAAGGTTTGTAATACACGGCGTACACTATCAATTCAAAGTGTTACCGTTCGGGATAACAACAGCCCCAAGGGTATTCACAAAATGCCTTGCAGTAGTAACCGCTCACATAAGGAGACAGCACATGCACATATTCCCATACTTCGACGACTGGCTAATAAAAACCAACACACAAACAACAATGTCTTCTCCACACGCAATACGTTATAGAAACTCTACACAAACTAGGGTTTTTCGATAAATTACCAGAAATCACATCTGTAGCGATCCCTAATACAACATTACTTGGGAGCAACACTCCACACACAAAAAGCGATTGCCACTCCAAGTCCACAAAGGGTCGAAGCATTCCAAAATATAACATCAAGCATACAGCCAAACCAACACTACCCAGTAAGGTTTGTAATGAAACTTCTAGGCATGATGTCTTCATGCATTGCCATTGTCCCAAACGCGAGATTACACATGCGGCCGTTACAACAGTGCCTAGCAAAACAATGGACACAAGCACAGGGTCATCTCCAAGATCTAGTGTTGATAGACCGCCAGACACACTTCACGCTTAAATGGTGGAACCCTATAAATTTAAACCAAGGGCAGCCATTCCAGGACCCGGTGCCTCAAGATGTGATCACAAAAGATGCTTCCATGATGGGGTGGGGAGCACACCTTAACAAGCACAGCATTCAGGGACAATGGGACAATCAACAAAAACAACTCCACATAAATCATTTAGAACTGTTGGCAGTGTTTCTAACATTAAAATCATTTCAACCACTAATAGCCCACAAACACATTCTTGTCAAAACGGACAACATGACAACAATGTATTATCTCAACAAACAAGGAGGGACACAGTCGTCACAACTGTGTCTCTTAGCACAAAACAATTGGCATTGGGCAATTCACAATCACATTCGTCTAATAGCACAATACATCCCAGGCATTCAAAACCAGTTACCCGACAATCTGTCGAGATCACCAGCAAACTCACGAATGGGACATTCATCCCCAGATCCTACAGGATCACTTCCTTCGCTGGGGAACACCAAACATAGACCTATTTGCAACAAAAGAAAACGCAAAATGCCAAAACTTTGCGTCCAGGTACCCACACCCTCAATCCAAGGGCAATGCACTATGGATCAGTTGGTCAGGGATATTTGCTTACACTTTTCCCCCTCTCCCACTCATTCCTTATCTGGTCAACAAACTTAAGTCAAGAGAAACTCAAACTAATACTCATAGCACCAATCTGGGCTCGCCAACCGTGGTACACAACACTGCTGGACTTATCAGTGATACTCCACATAAAATTACCAAATAGGCCCGACCTGTTAACTCAACACAAATAACAAATCAGACACCCGAATCCAGCATCGCTCAATCTAGCAATCTGGCTCCTGAAGTTTTAGAATTTGGACACTTAAACCTTACACAAGAATGTATGGAGGTCATTAAACAAGCTAGAAAACCTACTACAAGAAATTGTTACGCAAACAAATGGAAAAGATTTGTTTACTACTGCCACACTAATCAGATTCAACCACTACATGCTTCCGCAAAGGACATTGTAAGCTACTTATTACACATACAAAAGTCTAAGCTAGCATTCTCTTCAATTAAAATACATCTCACAGAACTATCTGCCTATATGCAGATTACTCATCCAACATCGCTTTTTTGAATACTAGTCATCAAAGCATTTATGGAGGGGCTAAAAAGAATCATACCCCAGAGAACACCACCAGTACCTTCGTGGAACCTTAATAATGTATTAACACGACTCATGGGACCACCATTCGAACCCATGCACTCTTGTGAAATGCAATACTTAACTTGGAAAGTAGCATTTCTAATAGCTATCACATCACTTAGAAGAGTAAGTGAGATACAAGCATTTACTATACAAGAACCCTTTATACAAATACATAAACATAAAGTGGTTCTCCGTACAAATCCCAAGTTCCTGACCCAAAGGTCATATCGCCATTCCTCCTAAACCAAACAGTGGAACTCCCAGTCTTCTTTCCACAACCAGACTCAGTAGCTGAAAGAGCCTTACATATATTAGACATAAAGAGAGCACTAATGTATTACATTGACAGAACAAAACAATTTCGTAAAACAAAACAATTGTTCATAGCTTTCGAAAAACCTCATGCAGGTAATCCCATATCCAAACAAGGCATTGCCAGATGGATAGTTAAATGTATTCAAACTTGCTATATTATAGCAAAAAGAGATCTACCTATTACACCAAGAGCGCATTCCACTAGGAAAAAAGGCGCCACAATGGCTTTTCTGGGGAATATACCTATGACAGAAATTTGTAAGGCAGCCACCTGGTCTACGCCTCATACATTCACTAAGCATTACTGTGTAGATGTGTTAGCAACACAACAAGCCACAGTAGGACAGGCTGCATTAAGAACATTATTTCAGACAACTTCAACTCCTACAGGCTAAGCCACCGCTTTTTGGGGAGTTACTGCTTATTAGTCTATGCACAGCATGTGTATCTGCAGCTACACATGCCACCGAACGGAAAATGTCACTTACCAAGTGTACATCTGTTTGTGGCATGAGACGCTGCAGATTCACATGCGCCCTCCCACCTCCCCGGGAGCCTGTAGCCGTTATTAGTTAAATGAAAATTGTAAATTTGTAAATAAATATTATTTTAATACACATTATTATGTACATACATACCTACTCCATTGCATGGGCACATCTAGTATATTCACAACTCCTACCTCACCCTCTGCGGGGAAAACAATCTAAGATGGAGTTGACGCTCATGCACAATGGAGCCGAAAGGGAGGAGTCCCTCGGTCTCGTGACTCGAAAAGACTTCTTCGAAGAAAAACAACTTGTAACACTCCGAGCCCAACACTAGATGTACACTGGGTAAGTGACATTTTCCACACACACACACACACATATATATATATATATATATATATATATATATATATATATATATATATATATATATATATATATATATATATATATATATATATATATATATATATATATATATACTTTTTTTTTGCATTAATATATGTGTATTGTATTATAATCCACCATCCAGAAGGGTAATAATGTCACAGGATTTAAATTTCAATAACTACTTGCTATTCTGATTCCAGCATGTGAATCTATGAAAGATCCAATACTGTAGAAGAAAGAGTTACTTACCTGTAACTAATGCTCTCCAGTATTGATATCTTTCATAGATTAACATGTGACCCACCCTTCTCCCCATAGAGGCTTCCCATATGTCATCTAGTTATTGATCTCATTTGTGCTAGAAAATCAGAGGAACTGGGGCTCCTGTGGTGAGGGTTCAAAAGGGTGCTGTTGCCTGATTGGCTGGCATTTTCAAATAACGTGAATAAGTTGTGAAAGTGAATGCACTTTAATATTGTCTTAAATGTAAAATGTCTATACTGCTATTTAATGATACTGTAGGACTCGCAGACAAGATGAAGGATATTTACGACATTTTTCTCCCAGAGAACCAGCCCACATCAGGACAGACGACCGAACCTCACCCCAACCTACCCAAACCATCCACAGCTGGTCCACTCTCACCACTGAGGAAGCAGAAAGCATCATGAACAGCACTCGCTCCGGAGCTCCCACAGACCCCTGCCTCCACCACATCTACATGAGACCCAGGATCCATCTCCCCCGAGCTTCCTAAGACAATGAACTGCTCCATCAACATAGCCACCTTCCCCGAAGACTGCAAACACGCCGAGGTACTCCCCGAAGACTGGAAACACGCTGAGGTACTCCCCTCCTGAAGAAACCCTCTGCTGACTCAGAGATAAAGAATTTCTGGCCCATCTCGCAGTTACCCAACACTGCCGAAGTACTGGAAAAGGCCAACTCACAGCTGTGGCAATTCATCGAGGACGACGACTCACTGGACACCTCCCAGTGCGGGTTCCGCAGCAACCACAGCACGGAGACCGCTCTTCTTGCAGCCGCCGATGACATCTGCATCCTCCTAGACAGCGGCCACACTGCAGCACTCATACTACTCGACCTCTCAGCAGCATTCAACATGGTCTCCGACAGCACCCTGTGAATCCACGGAAAAGCTCTGCAGTGGATCAGTAGTTCAGTAAGCACAGGATGGCTCCCAAGCTCACTGCGCCACTGGATTCAAGCTAGCCTAGCTGATGAGGGTGTGATACCCCAAAAACGGTCCCAGGATGCTTGTTTCCAGTCCAGGGAGGACCTGGCTGGGCAGTTTTGGCAGAACTGTTCTCATGGGAAGCAGGCTCAAGAATGATTTGCATATGGCTGGGTCCAAATTGGGGTGGCGTGGTGGGCAAAAAAACGATGGATTAGACCCAGATATCTGTAACAGGGGCTGAATGTTTGCATTGTTCAGTATTCCATCAATCATCTGTTCTTTTTGCTTTTGTTGCCCCAAGTGGGAAGGATATGGCTTAACGTGGATCCTGAGCTCACTGCGTCACTGGATTCAAGCTAGCCTGGCTGAGGGGTGATACCCCAAAACCGTTCCCAGGATTCTTATTTCCGGTCCAGGGAGGACATATCTTGGCAGGTCGGGTGGGTGTGTTGTCATGGGGAGCAATAGCAAGGCTAATTTGCATATGGTTGTGTCCAAACAGGGGTGGCATGGTGGGCAGAAAAAAAAATTGATTAAATCCAGATCTGTGTGACTAAAGGTGAATGTTTGCATTGTTCAGCATTCAGTCCATCATCTGTTCTTATTGCATGGAAGGGCTTGCATCATGAACTGCTATATTTGAATACATGTTTTCACTGGTCATGTGAAAAGTGTTTTTTACATTTTTTATTTCAGTGGAAGAGGTGGTAGTGTCCCTACAACTAGTTGGTGACAAGGAGCCAGCAGAAGTAATAGGAGACCTGTCAGTTTGTCTTGATGGGATGCACGTAGATCCTGATCACTTGCTTAACGGGGATGCAACGTTTAGCTCAGGTAAGTTTTATATATATATTTTTTTAATTCTGAGTGTTACAAGTTGCATAGAACATTGTAAAGGGACAAATATTTGCGAGAATTGTGCAATAGTCATAATGTGTCATGAACTAATACATGTGGGGGGACTGGGGACAACAAAACTGCACAGAATCCAATGCAGAGACACAGAAAAGCTAATCCCGACAAGCAAGCTTGCAGACTCATAGTGGCGCTTTACTGTGGAAGATCATTGTCTTGTGGTTGGGAAACGTGCTTTATTGTTTGTAGGACTACATCCAAAGTTTAGAATTTCACAGGAATTTACTTCCAGTTCATTAGGAGTGGAAGGAAACTTGTAAATCCCACATCTCTTATTATACTTTCAAGAGGGTCTCTTGATTGGCTACTGTTGATCTTCCCAGAAGTAGTAAAGAATGACTCATTAGAAGGGTCTCCATACTTGCCAAAGCCTTGAATGGTGTAGCCGCCCTCTCCCTTACAGTCTTAAAAGCCATGGATGTATACTGGGCCCCAGACATCATATACCAATGTCCTAAGAGATCTCCATTTGAGATTTTCCTCAAGGCTTAACTGTTTACATCTTGGGGGATGACTTTGATCTAGGTCTGCTGACACCAAAAAATATTTGGAAAAATGCATTAACTAAAGAGGAGGTCCCAAGTTAGTTAGGTTCAGAAGAACATTGATGCCAGGGGGCTTAGTCTCTGTTGAACTGTGGTCTAGTATGCGGATGGTTAGTGCAACAGCAGTCGCATGATACCACCTTGTGGTGCTAGGGAGTTATTGATTTGGGAAGTTGTACATTTATAGTTATGTGACCCAAAATAAAGTTCTTTGTGATGATTGGAGAAACTGTTCACATCCCGCCTGGAGCTACTCTTAAGGAGAAATTCTGTGAATAGGCAGGGTCCACCAGAAAAAACGATACTGAAAGTAGGTCACTTGTTTAACCGTCTAGTCAGCTTATAAGCTGAACAGAATTTGGAAAGCTGTTAAATTTCAAGCAAACAAATCCTTTCTTGGCATCAAGTGTAATTGCAATCTGGAATTCGTCTACAAGACAGTATTGATATAGCCACTAGGTATAAACTGGGTGTTATGCTCTGGAATAAATCCAGACTAGTCTAGTTGTACCAGATAAAGAACTTTTTAGAATGTCAGTCACTATGGTATTGGCCCGTGGTCTTTATGATTTAGTGGAGAAGGGGGGGGTCTCTAAGGTCCACAGTTGACAGTAACTAGGCTGAGCTTGGAACGCATACTATGACGGCTTCATACGAGGCGGATGAGAGCACGTTCAGAGTCTTGCTGCCACTTTGTCTTACTTGTGTTACCTCCTTCACATGTTGTTGTGAAAGCCTACATATTATTGAGGACTAAAGGTGGACGAGCCACTGAAAGCTCAACTTTAATCTTTATTTGACCCTTGAGCCCAGAACAACCAGAGCCTTCATGTGGCTTATACCTGCCACCCTAATCTAACCTCATGCATAAGGAATCATAAAAGGGCAGTGACCTTTGATGTATTAAAAAGGGAGAGAGAGAACAACACCATCTAGGGGCAGAATATGAAACTTCAAAACCTTCAGTAAACTCAGCTTCCCCACTTGACCAAATTGTGTGATCCTAGGCAAATAGTATTTCACTGAGCTTCTTTTTTCCCTCTATCACATATGAAAGTACCTTCAAATAGGTGAGCTCAGGATGTGAGTTGTAAAAACAGCTCTTGAGTTTGATTTAATAGACTGCAATGTTACTCATGCTTAAAAAGAATCTAGGCCACTTAAAATGATCTCATTACAACTGACTTGCTGCTTAGTTCACTAGTAATATTGTCACGTTCGGGAATGCATGTTGCTAAGTTCATGTATAAAAGCTATCACTTTTAATACACGCCTCTCAGTGCAGTAGTGTAATCTCATGTACCAAGGTAAAATGCTTTCCATGTTAAAGAAATATAGAAATATATATATTTTTTTTTGATGGGACCGATTTTTACTTATCGGTTGCTTGACTTAAATGCTAAATATTCTCCAGGCTCAGGCTTTTGGAGCAGATTCTTGTCTCGTCTCTCCTTGTTCATTTGTTGTCTCACCCACCTCTGTTTAGTCTCAACTAAAAGTTTTTGTCATAAATAAAGCTTCTTTAGGCCGACTAAACAAATGTATATATTACTTACTAGATATATATATATATATAGATAGATATATGTTCAATGGCATGTGTAGCTGCATGTACACATGCTGTGCATATACGTCTGCCATCTAGTGTCTGGCTCGGAGTGTTAAAAGTTGTTTTTCTTCTAAGAAGTCACGGGATGGAGTGACGACTCCTCTTCGGCTCCAATGCTCATGGGCATCGACTCCATGTTAGATTGTTTACTTTCCACCGTCTGGTTCGGACATGTTTCCTTTTGCTCAGATAGTTCAATTCAGAAAACTTAGAAAACGCTTCATTTTTCGTCAGTATTGTATTGATTGCGTTACATCTTCTATCAACACTTCGGTACCGTCGGAACAGACATCTCTACTCGCCCTTCGGGGCGAGCGCACCCAACTCGGGCCTGGTCGGGCCGACCGGGTGGAAGCCTCATGGATCGGACTCCATTCCGATTCTGTCCTCGGTGCCACGCCAAATGTCCTTATACAGACCAACACCCTGTCTGTAATCTTTGCCTTTCCCCAGATCATCAGGAAGAAAATTGCAAGGCCTTTTGATCAAGAAAACACTTCAGGACAGAAGAGCACGAAGGCTTGAGATGGCGTCCAAAAGCTCCGAACATCTTGACGTAGAAGAGGAAGAGATCATGCACACAGCAGTCTTTGTTCGAGGTTCCGACTCCGACCAGGAATCCGAGGAAGACAGACCAGTCACGGCAGGACAACACGTGAGTACACCTGCTCCTGTACCATCACAAAGACCGAAATATAAAGCCCTGGGTACGCCACTGCCGGAAGGCCATGGCTCGACCTGAAAGAAGACACCCGGTGACTAAACCGCCAGTTCGGCACCGAAAAAGACCACTCCTCCGAAACCATCAGTCAACTAAAGGCTCCATGTCAGACTCGAGCAAACACCGCTCTTCGGAGTCGAAATTTCAAAAATCACTTTCAGAGCCGAGACTATCCTCAACACCATCTTTTTCGATACTGAAAAAGCCAGCTTCGGAGCCGAAAAGAGCAGGTTACACTGAGTAGCATGGACTTTCTAAGACACTCAAAGAAAGCCATAAGACTTCTGAGGAGGACACCCAAGTACAGCCAATACTTGAAGTGATGGATGAAAGGCAAGCCAGGATTCATATCTACAAAGAAACTGGCAGAATATTAACAACACCTCCTTTAAAACCTAAGAGGAAATTAGCCTTTCAGGAGGAATTGGACACTACACATCCTCCAGCTAAAGTGCCAAAGGAGAGACTACCACCTCCTCAGTTTTCGCCTCCTCATTCTCCTCCTCACTCTACACACCTGCATATCTCTCCTCCTACCAGTCCTACACCAATGCAGTCGCCATCAAATTCGTTTGACTCGCAACAAGATAATGTAGACGCATGGTGTAGGAAGTTGGCTCTGTATGTACTATTTCAAAGTAAGAAATAGCATGCACAGAGTCCAAGGGTTCCCCTTAGAGGTAAGATAGTGGCAAAAGAGATAATTCTAATGCTCTATTTTGTGGTAGTGTGGTTGAGCAGTAGGCTTATCAGAGGGTAGTGTTAAAAATTTGTTGTACACACACAGGCAATAAGTGAGGAACACACACTCAAAGACCATTCCAGGCCATTAGGTTTTTATATAGAAAAATATATTTTCTTAGTTTATTTTAAGAACCACAGGTTCAAGATTTACTAACAATACTTTAAATGAAAGGTATTTCACTCAGGTATCTTAGGAACTTTGAATTATCACAATAGCATGTACAGTTGTGGCAAAAATGGCAATAACCTATTTTAAAAATGGACACTGCAAAAATCAACAGTTCCTGGGGGAGGTAAGTATTTGTTAGGTTCACAGGTAAGTAAAGCACTTACAGGGTTCAAAGTTGGGTCCAAGGTAGCCCACCGTTGGGCATTCAAGGCAACCCCAAAGTTACCACACCAGCAGCTCAGGGCCGGTCAGGTGCAGAGGTCAAAGTGGTGCCCAAAACACATAGGCTTCAATGGAAATAGGGGTGCCCCGGTTCCAGTCTGCCAGCAGGTAAGTACCTGCGACTTTGGAGGGCAGACCAGGGGGGTTTTGTAGGGCACCGGGGGGGGGGGACAAGCAGGCACAAAAAGTACACCCTCAGTGGCACAGGGGCGGCCCAGTGCAGAGTGCAAACAGGCGTCAGGTTTTTAATTGGTTGGGAGACCCAGGGGTCTCTTCAGCGATGCAGGCAGGCACGGGGGCTTCTCGGGGTAGCCACCACCTGGGCTAGGAAGAGGGTCGTCTGGGGGTCATTCCTGCACTGGAGTTCGGTTTCTTCAGGTCCTGGGGGCTGCGGGTACAGTGTGTTTTCCAGGCGTCGGGTTCCTTGAAGCAGGCAGTCCCGGTCAGGGGGAGCCTCTGGATTCCCTCTGCAGGCGTCGCTGTGGGGGCTCAGGTGGGTCAACTCTGGCCACTCACGGGATCGCAGTCGCCGGGGAGTCCTCCCTGTAGAGCTAGTTTTCTGCAGGTCGAGCCGGGGGCGTCTGGTGCAGAGTGGAAAGTCTCACGCTTCCGGCGGGAAACGTGTGGTCTTTAAAAGTTGCTTCTTTGTTGCAAAGTTGCAGTTTTGGTGAACAGGGCTGCTGTCCTCGGGAGCTTCTTGGTCCTTTTAGATGTAGGGTAGTCCTCTGAGGCTTCAGAGGTCGCTGGACCCTGGGGGACGCGTCGCTGTTGCAGTTTTTCTCGAAGTGGGGAGACAGGCCGGTAGGGCTGGGGTCAAAGCAGTTGGTGTCTCTGTCTTCTCTGTAGGGCTTTCAGGTCAGCAGTCCTTCTTCATCTTCAGGTTGCAGGAATCAAGTTTCCTAGGTTCTGGGGGCTTCTAAATACACAATTTAGGGGTGTGTTTAGGTCTCGGAGGATAGTAGCCAATGGCTACTAGCCCTGAGGGTGGCTACACCCTCTTTGTGCCACATCCCTAATCCTATTGGGGGAATCCTCCATCTGCAAGATGGAGGATTTCTAAAAGTCAGTTATCTCAGCTCAGGACACCTTAGGGGCTGTCCTGACTGGGGAGTGACTCCTCCTTGTTTTTCTCATTATCTCATCCAGTCTTGCTGCCAAAAGTGGGGGCAGTGGCCGGAGGGGAGGGCATCTCCACTAGCTGGGATGCCCTGTGGTGCTTTAACAAAGGGGGTGAGCCTTTGAGGCTCACCGCCAGGTGTTAGTTCCTACAGGGGGAGGTGAGAAGCACCTCCACCCAATACAGGCTTTGTTCCTGGCCCCAGAGTGACAAAGGCACTCTCGCCATGTGGCCAGCAATATGTCTGGTGTGTGGCAGGCTGGCAAAACTAGTCAGCCCACACTGGAAGTCGGGTATGTTTTCAGGGGGCATCACTAAGATGCCCTCTGGGTGTAGTTTTACAATAAAGTGCACACTGGCATCAGTGTGCATTTATTGTGCTGAGAAGTTTGATACCAAACTTGACAGTTTTCAGTGTAGCCAGTATGGTGCTGTGGAGTTCGTGCATGACAGACTCCCAGACCATATACTCTTATGGCTACCCTGCACTTACAATGTCTAAGGTTTGGCTTAGACACTGTAGGGGCATAGTGCTCATGCACCTATGCCCTCACCTGTGGTATAGTGCACCCTGCCTTAGGGCTGTAAGGCCTGCTAGAGGGATGATTTACGTATGCCACAGGCAGTGTGAGGTTGCATGGCACCCTGAGGGGAGTGCCATGTGGACTTAGTAATTTTCTCCCCACCAGCACACACAAGCTGGCAAGCAGTGTGTCGGTGCTGAGTGAGGGGTCCCTAGGGTGGCATAAGACATGCTGCAGCCCTTAGAGACCTTCCCTGGCATCAGGGCCCTTGGTACCAGAGGTACCGGTTACAAGGGACTTACCTGGGTGCCAGGGTTGTGCCAATTGTGGAGACAAAGGTATATCATAACTTGGCATCAGCAAAGGCAGAAAGTCAGGGGGTAACCATGCCAAGGAGGCATTTCCTTACACATGGGATCTTTATGATCCAGATCCCATTCCTGACAACGACCCAGACTGCTATCCCTCTAAGCCTTCACCACCTGAGGAAAGTACAGGGTATATCAAGTATTAGCTAGGGCTGCAGCATACCATAGTGTCACCATGTACACTGAACCGTTGGAGGACGATTTTTTGTTTAATACACTCTCCTCCACGCATACAACATACCAGTCGCTCCCTATGCTCCCGGGCACGCTACAACATGCTGATCAAATATTTAGCGAGCCTGTCAAAGCAAGGATAATAACTCCCTGGGTAGAAGAAAAAAAATACAAGCCACCTCCCTCTGATCCTGTCTATGTAACTCAGTAACTCCCTCCAGTCTCTGTAGTGGTAAGCGCTGCCAGGAAGAGGGCAAGCTCAGTCATCAGGTGATGCACCCTTACCAGACAAAGAGAGTAGGAAATTTGATGCTGCAGGGAAGAGAGTGGCATCCCAGGCAGCCAACCAATGGAGAATAGCCAACTCACAGGCGTTGTTGGTTAGATACGACAGGGCCCATTGGGATGAGATGAAATATATAATTCAGCATCTCCCCAAGGAATATCAAAAGAGGGCACAGCAGATCGCGGAGGAAGCGCAAGCCATCACCAGTAATCAGATTAGGTCTGCCATAGACTCAGCAGACACAGCTGCCAAGAACGTCAACACTGCTGTAACAATCAGGAGGCATGCATGGCTCAGGTCGTTGGGGTTCAGACCCGAAATCCAACAAGTGGTGTTGAATATGCCGTTCAACAAAAACAACTTTTTGGCCCAGAAGTGGACACTGCAATTGAACAATTGCGTAAGGATTCAGACACCACAAAAGCTATGGGTGCACTATACACCACACAATACAGGGGATCCTTTCGGCAACCCCAGTTTAGAGGTGGATTTAGGGCTCAAACTGCAGAAGCATCCACATCGCAGCCAAAACCAGCCTACCAACCTCAATACCAATGAGGTGGTTTTAAGAGCACATATAGAGGGCAGTACCCCAGAGGTAGAGGGAAATATCAAACACCTAAACAAACCTCACAACACACTAAACAGTGACTTGTTTCATTCTCTTCCCCTCCACACCTCCCCTGTGGGAGGAAGACTACAAAATTTCCATACCAACTGGCAAAACATTACCACAGACAATTGGATACTATCAATTATCCGCAATGGTTATTGCCTAGAATTGATACAAACTCCCCCAATCATTCCACCAAAACCACACAAACTATCCACAGAACACATCAGTCTGTTACAGGAAGAAGTCAAATCTCTATTACTTAAACAAGCAATAGAACCAGTGCCACAAAATCAAGTAGGGACGGGAGTTTACTCACTGTACTTCCTGATTCCCAAAAAGGATGGCACCCTAAGGCCAATATTAGATCTCAGGACCCTCAACCTTTACATCCTCTCAGAACACTTTCACATGGTAACTCTCCAGGATGTTATCCCACTACTCCAAAAACACGTTTTCATGGCAACATTAGACCTCAAGGATGCATATTTTCATATACCCATCCATCCGGCGCACAGAAAATATCTCAGGTTTGTCATTCAAGGAAATCAGTATCAGTTCAAAGTGTTACCCTTCGGAATAACAACAGCTCCAAGGGTATTCACAAAGTGCCTAGCAGTAGCCGCAGCCTTTCTAAGAAGACAAAATATACATGTCTTTCCATATGTAGACGATTGGCTGATAAAATCAAACTGTCATATGCAATGTCAAAACTATGCGCATTATGTAATACAAACCCTGCACACGCTAGGGTTCTCAATAAATTACCAAAAGTCGCAACTACAACCTGCGCAAATACACCAATATTTAGGTGCAATTCTAAATACTCAAAGCGATGGCAAGTCCAAATACGCAAAGAATACAAGCATTCCAAAATATAATCGCACAGATACACACAGGTCAACAGTACACTGTCAGATTTGTCATGAAAATATTAGGGATGATGGCATCATGGTATCATTTATTACAATCGTCCCACATGCAAGACTGAACATGCTGCCCTTACAGCAGTGCCTTGCACAACAATGGTCTAAGCAAGGGGTGGCCTTTTTAAGACCCTGTTCCTCAGACCATAATTACAACAGATGCATCAATGATTGGCTGGAGAGCTCACCTCAACAATCACAACATCCAAGGACAATGGAATGCCCAACACAAACAGCTACACATAAATCACTTAGAGCTGTTAGCTGTCTCCCTAGCACTCAAAGCTTTTCAACCTCTTCTCAAACAAAAGAAAGTCCTAATCAAAACAGACAACATGACCACCATGTATTACCTAAACAAGCAACAAGGGACTCATTTGTCCCAACTCTCACTCCTAGCTCCAAAAATTTGGAAATGGGCCATACACCAAATTCACCTGGTAGCACAATACATTCCAGGAATACACACCCAACTAGCAGTTGTTCTCAGCAGAAATCATCAACAAACACACAAGTGGGAGATTCACCCTCAAGTACTTCAAAAATACTTTCGACAATGGGGGAACACCAAACCTAGATCTGTTCGTCACAGGCGAAAACGCAGAATGACAAAACTTCGCATCCAGAGACCCACATCCCCTAACCAAGGGCAATGCTCTATGGATCAATTGGTCAGGGATATTTGCTTACGCTTCCCGCCCCCCCTCTCCCACTCATTTCATTATAGTCAACAAATTGCGTCAAAACACAGTCAATATGATACTCATAGCGCCAACGTGGGCTCGTCAACCGTGGTACACAACATTATTAGACCTATCAGTAGTACCGCACCCCAAACTACCAAACAGACCAGATCTGTTGACACAAAACAAAGGACAGATCAGACACCCAAATCCCAACACACTCAATCTGACAATTTGGCTCCTGAGGTCATACAGTTTGGGTATTTAAAACTACCATCAGAATGTATGGAAGTGATTAAACAAGCAAGAAAACCCACTACTAGACAATGCTATGCTAACAAATGGAAAGGATTTGTATATTGTCAATCTAAACAGATTGCCCCTCTTACAGCATCAATACAAGAATTTGTATGCTATTCACTTCATTTACAAAAATCAAATTTAGCATTCTCTTCCATAAAAATACACCTTACTGCAATTTCAGAATATTTGCAAATTGTACAGCACAGCTCTTTATTCAGAGTTCCTGTTATTAAAGCCTTAATGGAAGGCTTAAAACACATAATTCCACCAAGAACACCACCAGTTCCTTCTTGAAATTTAAACATAGTGCTTACGTGACTTATGGGCCCACCATTTGAACTTAGGCACTCATGTCATATACAGTTCTTAACATGGAAGGTTGACTTCCTAGTCTCAATTACATCATTGCGAAGAGTCAGTGAAATTCAAGCTTTCACTATTGAAGAACTGTTCATACAAGTACACAAACATAAAGTTGTACTATGAACTAACCCGAAAATGTCTTCCGAAAGTGGTATCACCTTTTCATATCAATCAAACAGTGGAACTACCAGTCTTCTTCCCACAGCCAGATTCTGTGGCAGAAAGAGCTCTATATACATTAAACATTAAAAGAGCACTAATGTACTATATAGATAGAATGAGACCATTCAGGAAAACTAAACAGCTGTTTGTAGCCTTTCAAAAACCTCTTACTGGTAACCCCATTTCAAACAAGGATTAGCAAGATGGATAGTAAGATGCATCCAAACATGCTACGTTAAAGCCAAAAGACAACTCTTAGTTACTCCTAAAGCACATTCCACAAAGAAAAAAGGTGCTACAATGGCTTTTTTAGGAAACATACCAATTGCTGAAATATGTAAAGCAGCTTGGTCAACACCACATACATTTACTAAACACTATTGTGTAGATGTTTTAGCAACACAGCAAGCCACAGTAGGTCGAGCTGTACTCAGAACATTATTTCAAACAACTTTAACTCCTACAGGCTAACCACCGCTTTTATGGGAGGACTAACTGCTTTGTAGTCAATGCACAGCATGTGTATCTGCAGCTACACATGCCATTGAACGGAAAATCTCACTTACCCAGTGTACATCGGTTCGTGGCATGTTCCGCTGCAAATTCACATGCACCCTCCCACCTCCCCGGCAGCCTGTAGTCGTTGAAGTTAACATTTGTACATATGTAGATAAATATATATTTAACATTCCATAAGCATGGACATCTATTTTCTTTATACTATATCACTCCTACCTTACCCTCTGCGGGAAAACAATCTAACATGGAGTCTATGCCCATGCGCAATGGAGCCGAAGAGGAGGAGTCACTCGATCCTGTGACTCAAACACTTCTTTGAAAAAAAACCAACTTGTAACACTCCGAGCCCAACACCAGATGGCAGAAGTATACGCACAGCATGTGAATCTGCGGCGGAACATGCCACGAACAGATGTACACTAGGTAAGTGACATTTTCCATATATATATATATATATATATATATGTGTCATTGCATCATTTCTATATAAGTTAAGTTGTTTGATTAGATGCTTATGAGTGTTCTATTTATCCATCACAATAGGTAAATATTATCATAACTATCTTTAAGCACTTAACTATTAACCCATTTAATGCGGGCGTCGGCCACTGGCCGACACCCACACTACCTCCCTGGTGCGGGTCACGACCAGTGGCCGACACCAGGGAGGGTGTTAGAAAACGCACCGAGGATTTTTTATTTACTTTTTTAAACTCTGGGAGACACGGAAGAGGTTACATGTCTCCCCCGCCCCCCACCCACCCCTTTGTGACGCGCTGGCGTCAGTGTTGTTTTCCCCATCGGAGCAGGAAGCGGCCGTAGGGCAGCTTCCTGCTTCAACGGGGAAAACGGCCCCAAGCGGCCTTCCCCACATTAGGGAAGGCCTCGTATGAAAGGGGAGACTCTCCCCTTTCATACGAGGCCTTCCTGAACGCGTTTCCTGGCTCTCGATCGCAGCACAGCTGCGAACGGGGCCAGGAAACGCGACTAGACACCAGGGATTTCCCTTGGGGGGGCCATTTTGGCCCCCAAGGAAACCCTACAACTACTCAAAAAAAATACAGATAGAGAGTTAGAGAGATAGAGATAGATATATAGAGATAGAGATAGATATATAGAGATAGAGATAGATATATAGAGATAGAGATAGATATATAGAGATAGAGATAGATAGATAGAGATAGAGATAGATAGATAGAGATAGAGATAGATAGATAGAGATAGAGATAGATATAGAGAGATAGAGAGATAGAGAGATAGAGAGATAGAGAGATAGAGAGAGAGAGACATAGATATATCAATCCACGTAGATAGATATATCTGTATAGAGATATATACCCATCACTTTTGTCAGTGCATGTGTGGTTTCCCTGGGGGCTGCAATCGGCCCTCAGGAAAACCAGACCCACATATAAAAGTGATCTATATATATATATCTAAATATATATATTATCTCTCTCTCTCTCTCTCTCTCTATATATATATATATATATATATATATATATATATATATATATATATATATATATATATATATATATGCCACCAGTTGTCTTGCAGTTGCAGCTTGTGTCTTCAAAGCAGTGCACATACTTCTACTGACGCATTTCAACTGTAGCTTTTAGGCAGCAATAAAAAAAGTCAAGTAAGTCTTGTGATTATGTTTCTGCTACAAAAGGATCAGACTTTTGTCTAGTGGCAGTTTTAGTGCCATAAAGAAGCCCAGAAGGTTTATATGACTACTGCAAAGAGAAATCTGTATTTTATGTAAATAGCTGAGTACATTAGTAAGATCAGCCACTACCTGCGCTATAATACAAAGGAAATGTATGTGCGGGGTGGCTATGGAGAGATGAAGAGCACGTTTTCTGGGTGGTAATGAGGGAATCCGAGGAGGAGGACATGGGAGTGAGAGCACCAATAATGATTGTTGGACTGGGCGCAGGAGGTGCTAAAGACTGTGACGAATGGTATGTGACAAGGTGTTTGAGTGTCTTGAAAGAACGTGCTGATTGAGGCAAGAAGCGCAGGTAAGGTGGTCTCTACTGTTGCACGTATCACACACATCAGCAATTTTGTGACTGTCTATGTAGGCTAGTGTTTTAGAGCAACAGTTTAGCCAATAGCAGAGATGGCATCTTGATGGATGACTGCTGCTGACGTCACTCTGGTTATAGAGGACAGCTCTGAGATGGGATCAGAGACTGAGAGAGCATCTGAGGGATAGGACAATGGCGCAGACTCTGGGAGTGATTTTTCAGTTGGAGGAGTCCCATTGGATAACTCCTTCCAGTAAATTATGAGGGAGGTGATGAGGACAGTCCTGCTGTCCCTTCGCAAGCACAGTCTGTGCAACAGAGCCATAGTGGGTTAGACCAACCCAGAGAGCAGGTGATTGTGGGGGCAAGCACAGAGAGGGTGCTCTCTTGGGAGCTCCCCAATTTAGTTCAGCCCCAAATTCCACTGCCCAAATTTTATTGTGGAGACTTCAAAATTATCTATCACAAAACAAACTGGTTTTGTAAGGCAGGCACCTCTGTTTTTGGTCCTGGGTTCGGCGGCTATGTAGGGGAAACATACTAAACCCAAACATTTCTGGAAACTAGACATCCCGGGGGAGTCCACAGAGGTGTGACTTGTGTGGATTCCCCAAGAATACCCTGCAAAACTGAAATGTTGAATAAAAACTCTATTTTTCTTGCATTTCTGTCACACAAGCTACAGGAATACGCTGTGATCCACAAAATTCCTACCACCCAGTGATTCCTCACCTGTCCTGATAAAAAACATTACCCCACTTGAGTGCCTATACCTAGTGCCTGCCTAAGGAATGGATCACCCCAGGGTCAACTGTTGCCTCATGTAAGTACCAACATTGACCGTTGTGTGATCTATTCCTGTTGTGGGCACTAGGCCTACCCACACAAGTGAGGTACCATTTTTATCTGGAGACTTGGGGGAATGCTGGGTGGAAGGACATTTTTGGCTCAGATTCCAGAACTTTCTATCACCGAAATGTGAGGAAAAAGTGTTTTTTTCCTAAATATTGAGGTTAGCAAAGGATTCTGGGTAACAGAACCTGATCAGAGCCCCACAATTCACCCCATCTTGGATTCCCCTAGGTGTCTAGTTTTCAAAACTGTGCAGGTTTGCTAGTTTTCCCTAGGTGCCAGCTGAGCTAGAGACCAAAATCCACAGCTAGGCACTTTGAAAAAAACAGCTATGTTTTCTTTGTGAAAATGTGATATGTCCACGTTGTGTTTTGGGGCATTTCATGTCACGGGCACTAGGCCCACCCCCACAAGTGAGGTATCATTTTTATCGGGAGACTTGGGGGAACGCTAGGCGGAAGGAAATTTGTGGCTCCTCTCAGATTCCAGAACTTTCTGTCACCGAAATGTGAGGAAAAAGTGTTTTTTTGGCCACATTTTGAGGTTTGCAAAGGATTCTGGGAAACAGAACCTGATCAGAGCCCCACAAGTCAGCCCATCCTGGATTCCCCTAGGTGTCTAGTTTTCACAAATATGCAGGTTTGGTAGGTTTCCCTAGGTGCCGGCTGAGCTTGAGGCCAAAATACACAGCTTGGCACTTTGCAAAAAACACATCAGATTTCAAAGTAAAAATGTGATGTTTCCATATTGCCTTTCCTGTCGTGAGCATTAGGCCTACCCTCGCAAGTGAGGTACCATTTTTATCGGGACACTTGGCGGAACACAGAATAGCACAACAAGTGTTATTGCCCCTTGTCTTTCTCTACATTTTTTCCCTTCCAAATGTAAGACAGTGTGTAAAAGGGACGTCTATTTGAGAAATGGCCTGTAATTCACATGCTAATATGGGCACCCCGGGAATTCAGAGATGGGCAAATAACCACTGCTGCTCAATACCTTACGCCCATTTTGGAAATACAAAGATTTCCTTGATACCTATTTTTCACTCTTTATATTTCAGCAAATGAATTGCTGTATACCCGGTATAGAATGAAAACCCATTGCAAGGTGCAGCTCATTTATTGGCTCTGGGTGCCTAGGGATCTTGATGAACCTAAAAGCCCTATATATCCTTGCGACCAGAAGAGTCCAGCACATGTAACGGTTTATTGCTTTAAAAAATCTGACATTGCAGGTAACAGTTAGAGTAAAACGCTGAGAAAAATGGCAGGTTTTTTTCAGCTCAATTTCAATATTTTTTGTTTTCAGCTGTTATTTTCTGTAGGAAAACTTGTAGGATCTACACAAATGACCCCTTGCTGAATTCAGAATTTTGTCTACTTTTCAGAAACAATTAGCTTTCCGGGATCCATGTTGGTTTCACACCCATTCCTGTCACTAACTGGAAGGAAGATGAAAGCACCAAAAATAGTAAAAATGAAGTATGTCCCAGTAAAATGCCAAAATTGTGTTGAAAAATGTGGTTTTCTGAGTGAACTCTGCCTGATCCTGAAAGCTGGGAAGATGGTGATTTCAGCAACGAAAACCCTTTGTTGATGCCATTTTCAGGGTAAAAACCACAAGCCTTCTTCGGCAGCCCTTTTTTCCAATTTAAAAAAAATAAAAAAATAAAAGTTTAGGTGTATTTTGGCTAATTTTTTGGCTAAGAGGTTAAGGAAAAGTTAACATAAAGAAAAACTTTGTTATAAAAAATATTAAAATAAATTACCATCAAATACCGCATTACTTGAAAGACTGTTTATACAATACAACGTTAAATTTCAATATATTATCTTCCTTATACATATATTCCCTTTCTATGTAATCATGTATCGATATATTTATTATTTCACTCCTACTGTACAAGAGGAAAAGAATCACTCTATTAAATGCTCTACTCTGCCTCACCCTATACCTCTCTCAGTATATCCTCTATCTCCACTCTTGGACTAAACCCAACCCTCATTCTACTACTATGGTCCCCAAAATAACCTTTCCTAGACTCCTCCCTACTCTCTCCCTCCTGGCTCACCCCAAACCTCAGTTTACCACTATGAACTCCCAAGCAACCCTACTAAATTCTTCCCTCATGTATCACTCCTTTAACTCATGCCAAACCTAATTTTACTTCTGTGATCTCCTTAATCCCTTCTACAGACTCTCCCCTCCTCCAGCTCTTATTTTACTCATCCCAAACCTCATCTTACTACTTTACTACTATGATCGCCCGATTAACATTTTCTAGATTCTTCCCTTTTCTATCCCTCCTATTTATTCAATCCAGTTAACAGACACTGCTCAAATTGACTCCTGTTTCCCTATACTAATCCACCATTAATCCTTTTGGGTTCCGGAATAGCGTGCTATTCCTTGAAAAGTACTTTGAGGCCTCACCAGTAAGCGCTATATAAATACAATTAACAAAGAAAAATATAGGTTATGGCCTTGGCCATGTTCCCCCTTCTCATGCACAGGCCCGAAACCGTACCTCAGGAATAGTAAGAGTCCAGTTCCTGGTTTTTTTTCAGCCTATTCTCATTACAGTGGGACAGGCTTCTTTTCACACTTACCCTTTTACCTTTTTCACTCGTTTCCTATGCACCTCTCAAGGGACCATTTTTTTGGTTTGATATTTGTTGTGTATTAGTTCAACTGCAAAAACAGGAATTTGACATCTTCTTCCACACATCATTAAAGACCATTTCAAGCAATGCATTTTGTCAGCTTTTTCTCTGCAGGTCATCCACACAAGTGTGCATATTCTGTTGGGGTCATTTTCATTTACTGATTTCTGATGGATAATTCTAACTTCAGATTCCTCACCCGTAGAGGCCTCTGACTGGAACCGGAAACTTCAAAGTAGTACTCCTGTGTGCTGTAGGTGGTGATGTTGTGCAGCTCCGTGCCAGCACCATGCCCCTTTGAAAATGAGCAGGGCCACATATAAGCCCCACCCATCCGGTTCCTTTCCTTAAACTCCTGCAGACGTCGATCTTGAGCTTCCCTTTGTCCTTTTAAAGCCTCTTTCTCATCAACTTTTTCCAGTGAACCCAGACAAGACCCCTAGGACAACAGGTTTTAAACCGTGCAGGGACTGTCACAAACAGATATCAGTGACAGACCCTCATAAAGTGTGCCTTTGGTGCTTGGTTTGGCAGTATGATGCCAGGACTTGTATAATTGTATCTAGGTGAGTCTCCAGGGCCATACGGGATCATGAGCCAAACCCTTATGTCACCCAAGTACAAGAAGACTCCTTGCTGTTAGTGGTCCAAGTTGAAAGAAGGCCCTATTCCTGAAGTCATTCTTGTGGCAGATCGTGGCCACAGTGAAAGTCTTTATGTAACTCCAAGAAAAAACATAAGTGGAAGTAGGTATTGGCCCCTTGCCCACCACTCTTGGACTCCACAGATTGTGCAAAGGCATCAGTGTGCCTCTTGGTCTCACTCCCTACATTCATTGGAGCAGATTATGAGGTTAGTCCAGCTTCAATTCGAGTTTCCATGTCCATTGGTGACATTTCAGCAAGTAAGCCTTCAGAGAGGTAATGTTGTGTATTTTTGGTACATTACTAGATCCCTCTGCGTGCTTTCAGGACCCAAAGATCCAAAATGGCCTCTAGGAGATCTTCTGGCAGCAGGTTCGCCCTCTGTGCCTTCTGTGCCCCTCGAACCTGAATCAGGCTCAGCACTGGCTCCATTCTCTGCCTGGTTTCCCTCACACTTATTCTGACAGAGGAGGATGGCTTACAGCCTGTCAGGCCATCATATTATGGGCAGAATGTGCCACAACCTTAACCCGAGGCATTGCTTCACTTTCATCTGTATGCAGCCAACCGGTAACATTTCAGATTCTGATCTAGTGCCTATACCATGCAGTAGGGCTCTAACTTCGCATAATGTTTTTGATATTAACTCAGATAGCAAATATGATGAGATGGATGGTTGTATTCCCCATAATAAGGACAACTGGTATTATAAGTTGCAGGATGTCAGTGGCCTGGATACTTCGCTGGACACTGGCCTTTTTTCTCCTCCTGGACCAGCCACTAAGGAAAGTGCCTCCTTTACTGTGATTATGTGCAGTGTGGTATAAGTACAGTTTCCAAATATGGAAGTGAAAACTGAAGTTGACAGAGTTACGGGGCCTGGCTAATTACCTACAGAACCTTCATTACCATTTAATGAGGCCCTTGGATACCCTCTTGGACAAAGCCATATTCAGGACCACTATTCAGTAGGCATGTCCCTTGTCACAAGTGACGGGAGATCCAGTCTTTCTTTGGCAACATCTTACGCTAGAACTTGGTGGTGCAGCCATCCTCCACTAAGGTAAATCCAGTACCTTCCTTTCCACTCCGCAGTAGTCAGAAAGAATAGAGACATTTGATAAGCAGATTTTCTCCTCTACAAGCCTTGCTGTAAGTTAATACCATCTGTCTTCTAGACCTCTATTCATTTGGGATACAGTGGCACGAGTTTTGTTGGCAGTTATGGTTAACCTTTGGGTGCTTGTTACTCAAGCTATCCAGGATGTCGACGATGCAGCGAAGTTCGAAATCCGTTCCAACCTTAACATAACAGACTGTTTAGGTCCCCCATTGGGTACTAGTGGGGCACTTCAGCACCAAACCTGGATGAGGTCTACATGCTACTCCTGGGATGTCCAGACATCTCTAGTGGACATTCGATTGATGGCTCAAGCTTTTTGTAGAAAAGGCAGATTTGGCTCTAGAACGTTTTTAAAGAGAGCTTGGCCAAGGCATATTAATTGGCACTTTACTTCCCCATCAAACACTTCCCGCGAGCAATTTCGGCCCACTGTGACCATGGTAGGTAGGGTTTTTCAGTTTCGCCATCACCAGACTCTTTAAACCTAGCAGGCGTTCCAGCATGTTCTAGGCCAAAGTTGCTGTTTACAAAGACAATGTCCTTGACATCAGGAAGAACATGCAGCTCAGCCCCCACCCCTCCAGATTCCACAGATGCAAAACAGATTTAGTATGTTGTAGCTGCCACACAGCCACCCTGTTAGAGGCAGGGCCTGATATTTCCTTCATGGCAAGAAGGCCATTTCTTAAGGCAAGTGAGTTTCGAAATTGCAGAACGGGGCTACATCCTCCCATTTCTTTAATGCCATCTGGGTGGCTGATGGAGGACTCTTATTTGTCTTGCAGCTGGGAATATTCTGAAGAAGGACTGAGACTTCATCCTATTTTAAATGCCTGTCCTCAACATCTACCTAGGGAAGGACTGACAAATTAAAAATCTTACAGTAGCCCAGGCCCTGTTTGACCTAGACTCCAAAGACTGGATTGTGGCAGTGGACCTGCAGGTTACTTATTTCCAACTTACCTTCCTGAAGGCCTACAAGTGCTACCTGCAGTTCACAGTGGGCCAGGAACATTTTCAGTACACAGGACTACCTTATGGTTATACCATTACTGATTGGATGTTAATGAAAGTGGTGGCAGTGGTCGCGGCACTCATTTTGGAGGTCCTGGGTACCAGTTTTTCCAGGCCTTGACAAGTGGCAGTTGAAGGTGGCCTCTTCGCAGATAGCTGTTAACTACCTCCAGATGATGGTGAACTTCCTAACATCATTGGGGTTTGCTATCAACGTGACAAAGTCACACCTGACTCGGACTAAGATCCTGATGTTTCAGCCTCTGTCCTAGATCTTACTACAGATGCAAATTAGGCTGCTAGGATTGTTGGCCTCATGATCTTGCTGGTGAAACATGCCAGATGGCATATGTGTACTCTGCAGTGGGGCCTCAAGACTCAGTGGACACAGCCTCAAGGGAATTTATAAGATTGTGCTCAGATATCAGAGGAGATCTGCAGTGCTGGCTAAGGGACTGTGTTTGTGCCACTGGCTAATCCCTCTCCCTACCACTCCCAGAATTGAGGGTTGCAGTTGCATCGCTTCTGGATTGGGTAGGTCATCTGGGAGAGCTGGAGATCAGAGGCTTTTGTTCACTGGCAGAAGCTTGGCTTTCTTTAAATTTGATGATGTTGGGGGCTATAAATTTGTTGTTGAAGGTCTTCCTCCCCACCGTCTGAAGAAGGAATGTGAAGGTGCTCATGGACTACACCACTGCCATGTTGTACTGCAGAAAGTAGGACAGGGTGGGTTTTTCTGTTCCTGTTCCAGGAGACACTATGCACCTGGAAGTTGCTGGACCTCCAGGGTATTTCTCTAGTTGCGAGTCATCTAGCGGGATCTGTAAACACCAGGGCGGGGGTTTCTTCCATCAAAGGGGAGAACTCTGGTTGGAACTTCTCACCATATCGGGCAATACAGACTGCCACTACATTTGTTCATTCGAATTTCCTAGGCGGCTCTCTCTGACATGCGTTTTATGTAGCCTGGAACTTGGGACCCCTGTACACCTTGCCATCATGAGTTTTGAAGAAGATCAAGAACAACCAGGGCCACATAGTCGTAGTGGCACCAGATTTGGCTAAGAGAGGGTGATACCCAGAACTCCTAGGCATGGGCATCGGTCTCTTGATCAAGCAACTGCTTTGGGAGGATCTTCTGTCGCAGCAGCAGGGCAGAATGCTGCACCCGAGCCTGCATAATTTGCACCTTCTTGGTTGGAGGTTGAGTGGTGGCAGTTGATCTCCTTCAGCCTTCCTCCTGAGGTCATTGAGGTTGTCTTGGCGGCAAGGTGCCCCTCAACAAAATTGGTGCATACCAGTCATTGGAATAGGTTTATGGCTTAGCGTGACACTGACAAATTGACCCACTTCAAGCAAAGTAGTCTGACATTTTTCTGTTTGTTTTGTCCCAGGCCCAGCAAGGACTTGCTTTGGCTATTTGTCAGTTCTTATGGCTTTTTTGTGATAGCCTCTTCAGCCATATTTATTTAAATCACCTGTTGTAAATAGGTTTTTGAAAGGTTTGCTGCATTTATTTCCACCAAAACAGTTTGTGATGTTGCAATGGGACTTGAACTTAGTTCTCACTTTTTTGATGTGGACACTTTCTGAGCTGCTGCACAGTTGTCTCTTAAGACTTCTGATTTTGAAAAGTAACTTGCTTATAAGTTGTTGTTGAGGACCCGAACAAATTTCCTTTCTAATGAATATGGTTGCTTTATCTTATGTTGGGCAGTTTGCCACCCTTCAGGTATTCTTTGTTTCACCTCATATCTCTAAGGAGGAAGAGGGATTTAGTTTTGACACCAAGAAGGCACCAAGCTTGTATACTGATCTTGTTGTGAGGTTTTACACAGGCACATTTAGTTCAGGGCCCGAGGCCTGTGCCCACTCAACTAATTACATTTTGCTTTTATTCCTTTTTTACTCGCAAAGCTTCATTTTAGTGGAGATGTATTTATTCTTTTATCATTTGCCCTTCCACACATAATTGGTTAATAATTTCTTTGCATAACATTCTTATTGTGTGCTCAGCCCAAGGAGGTACAAGATATTTATTGAGGTATTGCCGATCCAAAGAGTACATTGTCTACCCTACACAGAAAAATACATGTCATGTCAGGACAGTTCTTAGATTAACATATGTTATTACAAAACATCACACTGCCCACACCAGGTTGGAGGCGACATTCCAGTCAGCTTGCCATCTCATGCTGCACGTCGTCGCAGTTTCTGCAGAAACCTTTTGGTTCCTCTTCGTCTACGTAGGAGGACTCGCAGCAGACCTCTTCTTCAACTTTGAATGCAGGTATCAGGGTTGGGCTCCCTTCCTGGGTCCAGAAGGGCAGATTATGGCTACCAATGCTATTTGCTGTCATGTAGAAACTTAGTAGTGTAAGTGGATTGTGACAGTATGGTGCGACTATTCCTGTGTTTTACTTTCCTGGTCACTGCTGTGATAATGCTGTGTTTCATTATCCTCATAATCGCAATTCATGCCTTTTTACGTGGAACGCAGTTGCTTCAATAAGATATACATTGAACCAAGATCCTGCTTCTGTTTGTCCTTGCATGTATGAGACTTGTATAACTGAGAGAAAGGGGTAAGATCTGTTCCACCACCACTTCCCTGAGGAGTCTGAGTGTCATGCGAGAGGCTGCCATAAATCACTCTTGCTTTTGGTATTGGTGAGGTGCTGCTAGCTAGCCGGAAGGATTAGGCTGACAGCTGTTGCACAGTGTGGGATCAGAAACACTCCACCGTACTTGGTGCTGCCGCCCAAAATCCAGCAGTCTCGTTACTTCAGCGGGAGTCTTTGACAATCTCATCAAAGAATAGCAGATGAAACATTTCTTTGTAGGATTTTCCAAGGGCAAAAAGATAAGGCAGGGAAAAAGCAGATCACATCCCGATGGATTATTTTTTTTTTTTTTTGCAAAAAGATCTGCTATGCACCAGCACAGAAGCAAGCTCTGGAAGGCTTCCTGACTCATTTCAGCATAGCTTAGGCTGCTACTACTGCACTAGTCCACAGAGTACCTGTCCTGGACAATTGTCGAGCAGCTACATGGGCAGTTTGTGTAGCACTGCTGCCTCTAGAGTGAGGTCTGTCGAGAAGGGCATTTTGGCCACTCTGACCTGCAGGACTTTTTGCTATGAGCCATTTCAGCCCTATCAGTGGGAGAGATACTGATTTTGTATCCATTGTAAAGGTGAAGAATCTGCTGTAAAAAAGTATCCATCAGAACAAGTTACTTACCTTTGCTAACTTTCTAGTGGATACTCTGCCTAACTGCAGAACCTTCTCCAATACTCCCTCTCCCCAGTTTGGTGAACTAGACTCTTTTTCAAATTTTGAAAAAAGGTCCAAATTTAGAGATCAGCACATTGGTCATGCCAGTCTTTCAATAGGCTTTGTGTCTGAGGATGTGAACAGTCTAAGCAAGCAGGTGACTTCTGCATGCATGAGTTGTGCTCATCTGTGGTTCCACTCTTCACTTTCGAAGCTGAATGATGGTTCTGCAGCGCTGCACAGTGCAACCTACTGGCATGTACAAGTACTGTTTTGAGTTTCCAGATCCTGTCTGTCATCAGAGGAATATTTTAAAGGTGAATATTCTGAAGTTAGGGTATCCACCAGACAGATCATTGCTAATGGTAAGTTACTTGTAGTTTTGTCTATTCTGTTTGTGAGGCCGTTTGGCCGAGAACATTGACTTTGTGGCAGGACGACACTTTGACAGTGTGCTGTCAACACATCAAAGTAGGGTAGGTTTAGGACTGTACATTATAGCTGTCTGTTAACCCTCCTGGTGCAACTACCCCATGGTAGCAAAGCATCAGCACTAAAGATTTGGGTCCCACAATAACCCACTACATCCAGTCTTTGTATATGATTTATGGCGTACTCTTCAGGCAAGAATTCACTTTTGCCTAGATGCACAATGTGAAGTTGTGATATTCTAATCTAAGGGGAACATAAGTATTCCAAATTTTATAACCTAAAAATGACTGAAATATTTGTAGTATGTACAACAAACTGTATTGTTTCTAAGCACTTGGGTATTAGGTGGGTGGCTTTGCACAACTGAATGATTCCCCTTTTGACAGCTTCAGAGGGATGTAAGGGTAAGTCTTCTCTCCTAAGATTTTAACCTGTTACTTTGCAGTAAGTGGGCCAAAGCCTAACCTTCGGAGAGGTTTTACTATGAATATCTGTTTTCCTCTTCACATGAAGAACTACTTCTCCTTTTTGTAGGTCCTCAGCCTAGCACAGTGGAGTGCTTTTTTTCTCCGATCTAAGGAGCAGTACTGAAACACAATGGAAAAAGGAAATAATGGGGCTAAGAAGCGGAGTTCTCATTTTTACTAATTGTTTTCTAGCATCTTGACTCATCCCTCTCCTGCCACTCGGGAGTCAAATATGGTTCCATCTGCAGCAACGTTTTATATTTACAGTCTTGACCATAACACTCAAGGCTTTTACTGTTTTTTGTTGTTTTCTCGAGATTCTATTTGAGCCCGTTGAATTTTCACTTCAATTGCATGCTCTGCCAGCAGCATAACCAAAGCACGTCTGCTAGCGATCTAATCATAAGCTATATTCTGTCCCACCATAGATTAAGTGGGTATGATTTTGTTCAAAACAGTAGAGAAGGCTAATGGAAAAGGTGGTCAGCAGGAGCTGTACTCTATTTGCATTTGGCTAAAGGCCACAATTTCTATATACATCTTGCATCCAATGAAACCGTGCTAAATAGGCATCAGTTTCCCACACAGGCAGCGACTAAAAGCACAAGGGCTAACACCCAGGCACTTCAGCTCAATTTCTCTTTTTGCATCGATGTCACATCCCTTCAGGCCCATCAATGTATACAGTTGTGAACCCAACTCACAGAATAAGGCTGTGGTTGATAAGCCTTTTGAAAAGGAGTTGTCAGTTTCTCTCTAACAGCCTAAAACGTTCAACGTGCATGCCCCAGCTTAATTCGTCTTTAAGGTATGCGATCTCACTACTGCTTACATTTGAAATATGGGTGTAACTACCTTAAAATTCGTTTTAAAAGGAGTGGCGTTGTGGCTTCACTCATGCCAGAACGGTTCTATTACAGACAGCATGCTCTGAGCCTGTTGCAGCATGGGTGTTTCACATGCAAATCAAAACAGTTTGGGTCATTAACACCCTCTTGAAATGGTATGAGTGTGAAGATCTGGATTACTTGAGAAACTTCGTAGTTCTCAATTCAAGTAACATACGTAATCGTTGTACATTTATGAATGTGTATGTTAGACAAACTACCACACAATAGGCATTTCGCAAACACTTCTCTGATTACCATCATAATCATAGAACGCTTTATTCGGTATGAAAATAATCAACCATATCAATAAATAAACAACACATCATATAAAAACAAAATACACTCGGCCATTATAAGTATTTTCTCATATCCGACTGGACAAATATACACAAGTAAAAAGTTGCAGTCCAAAATTCATTAAGAAAAAAAAAAAATAGATGAATCAAGATAAAAATGTGAAATCATTTAAAAATACTCTAAATTATTTCCCCGCGTTATGGCTCCCTTAAGAAAAGCCCCCAGCCCCCGCCACACTAGTGCATCAGAAGCCATACGCAGCCATAAAAAAGCTGGGCGATGTTGCACAAAACCCCTAGGCCTCAACAGGGGGAATAAAAAACGCTGCCTAAAGGGCACATAAACACAAAATAAGGTAAAATGGATTAAAGTCTGCAGAGACACTCCACCACAGGGGCAGAGTTTTATAGATTTTTCGTCATGCTGTCCTAACGGAAAGCATAAATTACCTCTGATAACCCCTAGACGGAATCATGAGATAAGAGTCCTTCCCCTCACATTTCTAATCTCCAGAAGATAGGGCTCACCCCCATCTTCAGCATTATGAAATCCCTTACCGTTTTTTTTTTTTCTTAACTCCTCCTCATCTCTTTTAGCCCCCCAAATTTTCAGGAAATGTTTCTTAGCCCAATGTTTGTCACGGCTGGTCAGAGCCTCAGGAGCCTCAAACATATCTGTCCGCCCCAGTACACAGGCTACTTTTCTTATATATATCAGCCAGGGGATATCCTTAGCATAATCACAGGCCAAACAGTCCCGCAGGACCTCTCTATTAAAAGAGGCCCAATCATTTGACCAAATGGAGATCCAGAACAAGAGGGGCGCAAGCTGGATGGTATCTTGTACAAACTCAAGAACTAATTCAATATAAAGACAGAAACAAGAGGTGTTTTGACCAACTCCTACCAACCTTCTGCAAAATCGATTTTCTTCTACTTCGGGGGCCCTATTATCCATATAACCCCAAAGTAGAGCCCCATACAGCAGGACTGGGAGGCATTTACGCCTATAGACTTCAAGCAAGGGCTTAATAGGTTTATTTCCCACCCATGCAGCAAAGTCAAATGTGGCCCCAACTGTAGCGTTAAAAAGCACCCCTCTCCTGGCAACACAAGGTTTCCATGAGCCTTTATCATCAAAATTAATCCCTAAATAGGGGAAATCCTGTACCTTGCTGATTACTTGATCTTTAATCTTCAGCTCCCCCACCCTACCGAGCAGTTTCCCAAAGACCATAAAATGTGATTTTTGTGTTTTTGCAGTTTTCAGATTCATAAGCTCTAACTGCTTTCCGGAGGCCATTCAAAGTACGGGCCATGAGCACTGCATCATCCGCATAGGTTAAAACCGGGACACTATTCCCTTTAATTTTAGGAGCATCCCTCAGTGTTCCACTAAAAAATCAAACAGTCCATTAGTATACAAAAGAAAGAGTGTAGGTGCCAGGACACATCCCTGGCGCACAACCCTGTTTAGCTCAAAAGCATACGAACATTCCCCATTGGTCCCCACCCTCACGTTTGCATTAGTTCCTAGGTGGAGGTACCGAAGCAACTCCACAATTTGGCGATCCATACCTAACTGGTTTAACCTCTCCCACAGCTTAATCCGATTTACCTTATCAAAGGAACAGCTAAGATTCATGAATGCAAGATATAGGGCGCCTTTCCTAGCTTGCGTGTATTCCCCAATTACCCTCAAGAGGTTTAGACACTGTTCCTGGTACCAAGCCCCTCCCTAAAGCCTACTGTACCCGGCTCAAAATTTCATTATCAGCCATCCAAACCTCAATACGCCTTAGGATAATCCGGCCCCAAATTTTGGCGGATGAATCAAGAAGGGAAATATTGTGATGAGACTTGGGATCATTACGGTCCCCTTTTTTGAACACGGAAATAAAACAAGCCGAGCTCCATGAAGCAGGAATTCCCACACTGACTGCTGCATTAAGAACATTTAACAAAATAGGCGCCCATAGCTGGGGACAAGACTTATAGAGATCCATAGGAATGGAATCAGTTCTTGGAGCTTTATTGCTAGCACTGCCATGAAGCACCTCCCTTACCTCATGGATTATAAACCTAATAGCTAAGTTGGGGGAATCATTAGGCTGTAAACCCTGATTATTTCCTAAAGGACTCCCCTAAAAAATTCCACAAAAATAATTCACCCAGACCTAAGGGGCAATGTTACAGCCCAGGCCCTCAGATGTTTCGGATTAAAAAAAAACCCTATTTACAACCTTCCAAAACAGGCCAGGGTTCTTATGCTCCACTGCACGTTCCAGTTTCTCCCAGGCTAACTCCTTGAGCTTCAGCTTTCTTGCCCTCAGATCACTTTTGTACTTAGCCCTCACAACTCTAACACAATCCATGTCTCTCGGGTACTCCTTTAAGGCCTTCCTCAGGGTTTTCCCAGCGTCGTAGCAGGACTTAGTGAACCATCCACCCTTATCCTTGCAGGGGGACTGAGCAGCCAGGTTCAAACAGTCTTTAAAAGCTTCATTCATTCTGAACATCACAGCCATAACTTCCCCCTGGGCTAGAAGTCTCTGCCAGAAGTGTATCTGTAATACATTTTAGATTGTCACCCACCACCCTAACTACTACTTGGTGGATATTAACCTGTTTCCAACCAACTCTCCTGCCCTGGTCTTTTATCTTCACCAAAACTGGCCCTCCTCAACCTGGTTTAAATAGAGCCTCTGGAAAGTTGAAAAGGACTGTAAGGGGGTTATGGTCACTAATGTGATTCTCTACCACCTCTCCACCTATGACCAAATCTTTTAGAGGGGGGGACACAAAAATATAATCAGTAGCTGTACCAGCCCCTCTACATACAAGGGTTGGAAATCTGTGAGTGCCCACCACTTCAATGTCACAAATATTCAGAAGACCCATATTCCGTAGGCCCTTAATCAGAACCCTGCGCCTGGGATCCTGTCCACCGTCTACTAAATAAACCTCACGATCAGACTCGAAGGTATACACCACAGTGCTGTGCTGTCCTATCTTAGCATTAAACTCACCTGACACAACAGCACAGAATTCCAAACCCACCTCCTCCATTCTGCGCTTAAGTATCTGGAGGACTGAGAAAAGTACCCTGATTTGGCACCCCACATCCCAAACAGCGTTATAAAAATTAGCCAAGAAGACATTGAATTTGTTAGGGAAAACTACCCAGACAATCAGTATACCCTGGTGATTACAGTTAATTTGAAATGCTTTCGTCGTTTTAGTGAATCGGATTAGGGTAACCAAACCGCCTTTAGGGCAGCCTCCGTAGGGCCGAACTGCCGGGACTGCAAATCTATAATAACCATCCCAGGCTGCCTGACCGTCCGACCAGTTCTCTTGGAGCCTGATAAAGTCATAGTGCGCCAAGCACTTAATCCATGCCTGGTCTGAGAGCTTTGTATCATACCCTGCAACGTTCCATGAGATAAGGCAGCACTTTGTGATCTTATCACCCTGAACCTCCCTAGTCAAGACATTAGGGGGTACTGCCAAACTCTGTCTGTCGCTTTGCATGACGTCAATCTACTCTTTCCAGGTCAGGAGCGCTAATATCATTCCTCCAACTAGTAAGCTGTGGAATACTCTGGCCAAGTTGGGAGTACCCACAATTCCTAATTAGACACACAATGCCCTGCCAATATGATCATAAAAATAACCCAAAGGGACCAGACCAATCTTTCCCTCTCTGGGAAACCTTACTTTGTGTGGAGAGGAACTGTTGGACCAGACCAGAATATCTACAGTTAACAATAATACAGTCCCCATTTCTCTCTTTTGCTTGGGGCCCAACCCAATCAATTCTTCTAACAAGCAAGATATCCCTCAGGTCCTTACAAGCAAAATCACAGTTTTTACTCAGCCAGTGGCCAGCCTTATCTTTCAGTTGGTCTGTAGATTCACTAGAGCCTGGAGGAAGATCAGGGATGTCTATCAACACCACCACATAGGGGCACAGACTGGAGGGAGCTCCAAATAAACCAGTGGGGAACTTTTCTTCATCAAATGCCGATTTTTGTATTCTGCCACTATGTTGGGACTCCCTCCCAATCTCCACGGGTCCGTTGTCAAATTGTCTACCCCCTCTTGACCTGTTTTCCTCCCTCGCCTGTAGAGGGGGCAGAAGGTGCAGCCGGAACAGTCTCTGGACAAAAACCCTGTGCCCCTGGGTTTGCAATGTTAGCCAGCTGCCATGTGGCTCTCTCCAAGGCCCTGGGAGCACCCTCACGTAGAAGCTCCCCCTCATACAGTTGGTTTAGGCAGTTAAGATCCAGGGGACCCCCTGTGACTGGGCTGAGCCACTCCTGCTCACATAGCCGGGAGACTGCTTTTTCAAGACCCATCAATTTCTCCAAAAATGGAGTCAAACTAGCCTCAATCATCTCCTTGAGTTTCATTGATAGATTATTAAGTCCACCACCCGGGGGCAGACTAAAGTCAATGCCATCTATAAGGCCCGTAGAATCTGTAGACCGAGACGGTTTGAGTTTACTCCCGGCTTACTTCAGTGCCTTTTTTCTTTTTCAGGGGAGAGCTACAGCTATCTAAGGGGCGGAGCGGCAGGGGGTGACCGTCAAGAGCCTCTTTCTTTTCCTCGAGAGCCCAGTCCCACCGCAAGCCTCCGTTTAGGCAGGTAGGGGAATTACAGAGGCAGCACATTGCACTCTCCCGGAGGGAACCAATTCAACTTCCAAAACCCCCAAAGCATCACTTGCCACAGAAGCTTGGCGCCAGTCCCCCATTTCCAAAGAAAGCCTCCTCTCCGCCAGGTCAATCTTCTTGGCCACAACCCCGACAGCTCTTGTGAGAAAGGAGTCCAGGGATGTGTTTAAACTTCCATGCCGTCTGCCACAGCCATGGGCCCCAGTTTGCGGGCCCCTTCTCCTGCCCATCCTCACAATGCACAGTGGATATCTTTAGGCGGGACAGCAGGTCAGCAACAGACACACGTAAAAGTTGGAGTAATACATTTCACCTGGGGGGGAGCCAAGAGGCACTAAGCCATGACACAAGTGCCTTCAAATGTCACAGAATGTGAAAAATAGTAAATCTCTCACTCATACTTACCCTCTATGAGTGAGTTAAGAGGGATGGCCCAGCCCGGCCTCTGTCTGTCGCTGACTGGTGAAGGCCGGGCCTGCCCGTGGCCCGCGCAGTGGGAGAGAGTTCACTGCTTTAGAGCACCCACCGGGGGTTCGCTCCTCCCCCTTGCCTCCACTTCTTCTTGGGACACAAAGTCCCTTGGCCCCAACTGCAGGCAGCGCGTCCCCTTCTCTGATTACATAAAACTGCTGGCCATAGATCAACCAAGCCCTCGTAGGTAATCTGGTTGATTACGTGTGCCCAGCCCAAACTGCCCCTTGTCACAGACTAAAAATATCTCCGCATAATAACCTGGTGCCATAGTTGAAAATAGCAATACAAAAGAGTAAGGAAAAACTGTTAACCTGCAGTAACTGTTATTCTGATGAGTACTTCTAACTGCAGATTCCTCACTTTTAAAATATCCTCCAGGTGTGAGACTGTATCCGGACAATTTTTAAGCAATGCTCTGCTTGTCAATAGATGGTGTAGTGCCACCACTGCTCACAGAGGTCAGTTTCTTTCTTTCCTCACCTTTGTCAGTCTTTTGACGACCTACAAAATTTTCACAGTATGCTAGCAATGTCTTGGCGAAGATAAGATTCAAGCTATGCCAGACCTGGAGGAATCAGGTGTCATTCCCAGACCTGCATGAGGTGTGCCGGTGGTGTGACCAAACTGACGTGGGCCTGATTGAAGCTGTGGTAGAAGATCACAAAATGCTACCAGTAGTAATGCAGACTGGCCTTACCCAGTCCCCCTATCACAGCACATCTGTCAGCACATGCTCCACCCCTTTTGGCTCCAATTCGGATCTAGTGCCAGAACAGGGGAGCACCTCTTGATACTGCTGATGATAGTGAGGAATTATGATATCATAAACTTTGACTTACAGAATGCCAGTGGGCTTGACTCCTCCCCTGCCACAGAGCTTGACTCGCCACATGGGCCTCCAGCGGAGGAAAGTGCCTGCAGTGGTGGTTCAGAGGGCAGTTTGGCATTGCGGTCTGTCTGTTGAGACTTGGCTAGTGAGATCTTGCTGGCGGTTTCAGAATACCTTGGGATACCTTGGGGCCCCCTTGGTTGAGACGATCCATGATGCACTCTAATGGGTCTCAACTTTTCGGTGAGGAGTACGCACTGGAGCGGTTTAAAGGTAAAAGGACCACAGCTCATTCTCTGGGGCTTTTAACAACTGAAAACTAATTCCTTCATCAGTTGGACAAATTGAGGGTCTACTCAAGAGAATAAACTTATAAGCACCTAAAACCTCCACTTCTTTCAGGGACATGGCACCAAGAGACCTCAACCCTGTCAGCAAGAGCACCAGTCCTCCAGCTCCCTATTACAACAGCTGCTAAGCCACTTTAGTTCATGCTAACTGGTTCAGAATCAGAGAGAGGGGACAAGATGATTATTCATGGTACTTCTTCATCATGGAAAAAAGGAGACAACCTCATCTCTGGCCCTCTGGGGTTCATGAAAGTAATGCTGGTGGTCTCAGCCAATTGGTTCCTGTGTTCCCTTACCTCTACGACTAGCTTGTGAAAGTGGGCTCACTTCAGGCAGTTGTAGACCAACCAACTCTGGACCACAGTGGAATTCGTAACATTGTTAGGGTTCATCATAAACTAGCCTAAATCCCACCTGCTTGCATTAATCTGCAATCTTGGATGTGGTGAAGTTCAAGGCGCTTTCTCAACTGCTGTGAGTCTTGGACGTTTGGGTTTTGATTCCAACATTTCAGTGTTATCCCTAAGCCTAGTGAGGGTGGTTCTGAGGCTTCTTGGCCTCATATCCTCTTCCATTCTCTTTGCCAGTTGTACCAAGTGGTAAAAGTACGTCCTCAAATCCGACAGGCCTGCATCAAGAGTGCCTTTTTTACTCTTTTTACGTCTTGAAGGTGACTGCCTGCGATATGTAGCGGTGCATGGCAGACCACAATTTGTCCTGCTGCCGACCACTGTTGCTTTAATACCCAGAACTGAGAGTGGCAATGGATGCATTGCTTCTGGGTTGGAATGGGGACCATCTGTGCAAGGTGGTGATGAAGGTCCTCTAGTTTTCAGAGAAATGTCCAATCTCACTTACATACTGGAGCTATAAACAATTTGTTTGGTCTTGAAGGGTTTCCTGTTGTTCATCAAGGGGAGGCTGGGGCATGGTCTCACGTGCAACACCATGGTCATGTGGTGCTGCAAGAAGCAAGGGGGAGTGGATTCTCGAGGCCTTTGCCAAGAGGCTTTCTGTCTCCTGAGATGGATGTAGTGGCAAAAAATCGTTTTAGTCAGAAAGGGTACCCTGAATGCGAGAGTGGACTAATTGAGCAGACATCCCCTAGCTGATCACAAATGGTGGCTGCATCCTGTGGTGAACATGTACGCGATGAGTGGGGAAGGCTGGGTGTCTTTGCTACTGTGACAAGCAGTGCCAAAATTGTTGCATATTGGAGTATCTGTAAGAGCACTTTGGGAGATGTATTCTGGCTGAAATGCATCAGGGGTACTGTACACCTTCCTTCCATTTCCTCTGATGACCAGAATTTTGAAAAAGGTCACAAACTATCATACTCTTGTCATCCTAATTACCTCATATTGGATCATGAGAAGGCACACCGGAATAAGGTACCTGGAGCGCCTGAGAATGAGCCTCTCTCCTTCGATGAGGCTGACACTTGGGGAGGACCTCCATTCTCTTCAACAGGACAGGGTCCTTCAACCAGATCTCTAACTTTCACCTCCATGTTTCCAGATTGAATTGTGGCAATTGACTGACTTGCTGTCTGAGGTGTTTGATGTTCCCTTCCACAAAATCTGTGAAGGGCACTGGGACAAATCAGGAACCTGGTGTGATAGCAGGGACACTGTCCACTACAAATGAAAGTGTCAATGTTCTTTGCTGGTTCTGTCTTAGGCTCAGCAAAGCCTTGTGGTGAGCACTGTAAAAGGTTGTTTGTTGGCCTTCTTGATTTGTTTCCATTTGCCAAACGAGTTGTTCTAATTTAAATCACAATTGTGATTCAGTTTATTAAGAGTTTGACACACGTTACCTCCCAAAATGTTTCTGATGCACAGTGGGACCTTAACTTGGTCCTGACATTACGTATGGACACTCCCTTCACACACACACTGCATAGCTACTTTTTGCATCTCTTGACATCGTCCTCATTGTGATTACGTCAGCTCGTCACATGAGCGAAGTGCAGGCACTTCTAGTGCAATCACCCCACACAACTGTTTGATATTGGTGCCGAGGACTCACCTGGCCTTTTTACTTAATGTTGTATCTCCCCTCTACATTTGGCAGTCAATCATTCTACCAGAGTTCTTTGGTCCCTCCTACTCCTCCTTGCTCCCTCTTAACCCTCTGAGAGGAGTATAGTCTCTCTCTGTCTGATCTATCCCAAAAGGAACATAAGTGGAGCTAGAAACATGAGCATCCCCAGGCCTCATACTTTCCTAGACTGCTAAGGAAAGTCCAGTCCTGAGTCACACACCTGGAAGATTAACATTTTTGAAATATTTGAGATTTTAGTACTCAAAGAAATATGATCTCTATAGTTATTGCAATGTTTCCATTTCTTTTATAGGTGAATTAGAATCAAACAAATGATTTCAGAAATAGAAGCAGTCTATTTTGTATGTGTTTCTTATTTTTTCTGTGTGTTTGGAACCAGAGAGGCCACAGCATGGTACATGGTGATCCACACTAAAACAAGGTGTTATGAGGTCAGTTGTATGGTCTGTTGACAGGATACAAGTGTTATGGTAATCCAACCTTTTCCTCAGTGTCTGTTCAGGTATTTTGCCCATCTTACTTATCTTCATCTTATTTTCAGTTTCTGATTTGAATAAAATTCATTTTGATCCTGAAACTTGTATTTTACAGCCTGGAACATGCAGTTGTTTTCAGACACAGGAAATAATGGGACAAAATAGGTAATTGTTTTAGGTTTCTCTTGTAATGGCACTTTTACCATTCATGGTGAGCATTATGTGCAGTACATACTCTCTACAAACCAAAACAGGCTTTAGGTCAACCTCCTTCACCTTATTTTGTTCCAGAATCACAAGCCTTTACCTTGAGACATTGTCAATGACAACTTGGATCAGGGTCCAAAAGTATGTTAGTACTCTTTCTGTTTCGGTCTTCTCCCTCTACTTGAATGTACTAGGGACTATTTTTACTACTGAAACTACAATCAGTCATCAATTATTTGCCATTTAATTTTTTTTTATATCTCATACAGGTATTCAGTACACCAACCAAACCATTTTATTAATAGTTTTGCTCTCTGTCGGGCATGTATTCATTGCTTTTGTCAGCACTTAAGTGGCCATCTAACCCTAACATGGCCCCCTCTCTGTGTTTATATTTCAAATCAGAATGGCCTTCTTTGCATTAGGCCGTTGTGTCGGCACACACTACCTTTTCAGTTGCAGAGAGTATATCCATATAACTCTGCACACATGCATAAGTGTCATTTACATAATGTCCGATTTGACGTGATCTGCTTTTTAGCTGTATGTACGCTTATTGTTTTTAGCCTGCTCTCTAGCGGAACATCCAATCACATCACCGTCAATTCTATGAGCAAGCTCTTTCGTCATCTCCAAATCTTGCACAAGTCTCATTGTCTCTGCTCGAAAACAAAGTAGGCAACTACAAGTTTGCAACAAAAACTGCCCCAACATGTATGCTTCCTGCCTCAAAGAGCACGTTGCTTCATTTTAACCTCCTGTTATTGCCACCATGGACACCGGAGTGGTGAGGCTGTTACCCACTGCTTTGGTTACAAGTTTTGTTCAACCATCAAAACGGACGACCCACCCAAGAAAGCGGAAGAGTGTGTACCAATCTTAAATACAAAAGTTAAACCAATCCTAGATTATGATACATATCCAACCCCACATGAGCCATGCACATCCAGATGCTTCTGGTACTGTTTTGAAGTCATCACTGAAGATGAAGCCCGCCTCAAGAAAACCCTGAAAACCAAAACTTTGAACCATTCTCTAGACCCTATCCCAACCAACATTGCAATAGACCTCTACAACCACATGCTTCCATACTGGATAAATCTAATTAACCTCTTTATCAGCCACTGATCCTTTTCCGATGCCCTCAAAACTAGTTAGGTTACCCCATTACTAAAGAAACTTTCTGCTGATATGCGCCATATCGCCTACCTCCCTGTCCTTGCCAAAATCACTGAAAGAGGTGTAGTGGATCAACTCACCCAACACATCAAGGACAGCAATCTTCTAGACAAATTTCAGTCTAGCTTCAATCCAAGGCTGTGGCACCCAAAAATGCACTGCCACAGGTTATCAACGATGCCCTTCGAGTCCTAGATTCGGGCGGCTCCTGCCTCCTCATTCTTCTGAACTTTCAGCACCCTTCGATACTGTAAACCATCACACACTTCTTAACATGCTAAAACTAAGACTAGGCATTTAAGTTGTAGTGCTTAAATGGTTTGGATCTTACCCCACGGAGAGATCTCAGATAATTAAAATTAAAAACTGTCTCTAAACTCTAAAGACTCAATCAAGGTGTCCTCAAGCTCTAGTCTTGCTCTATTTAATCATTACATTGAACTGTTAGGAGCGCTATTAAGAGGCCTGGATCCTATGTCACCTCTTTGCAGATGACACACAACTGTACTCCAAGGACCTCTCACTTTTTGCCACCTCCCTCAACTCTATTTGGGAATAGATGCTTTCTAGTCGCATAAAACTGAAACTCTTTAAAGCCAAATTCTTCCTCATCTCCACCTCAACTCTCCAACTGCTTTTCAATTATGGATGGATAATCTGAACATTATCAATAAACCTACCAACGTTGACAGTGCCAAAACCCTAGGTGTCATCCTGGACAAAAGACTTAACCTCCAATCACAAATCATTACCATGACCAAAAATGCACACTTCCAACTGCACCTTCTCTGGGAGATCCGACGTAGCATTCCTGAGTAAGACCTGAAAACGCTTGTCCAATCTTTGGTACTCTCTAGACTAGACTCCTGCAATTCTCTCCTTACAGGCCTCCCCAAGTCCCACCGGTCTGCCTTAAAATCCATCCTCCATTTGGCTGCACATGTTATCTGTGGGTCCAAAAGAATTGACCATATCACACCTATGCTCATGACTCTCTGCTGGCTTCCCATTGAAGCTGGGGTCATATACGAGACTGCTTGTATCATCCACAAAGCCATCCACTCTTCCATCCTTCACTACCTAGCAAACTAACTCAAAATAACAGGTGGCTCTAGCTCTTCAGAAAATGCTGACAATCTGCTGCTCGAACGTCCAACTTTCAGAAGAGAAAGAATTACGGCACAATCTTTCTCATGTAATGCGACTAGAATTTGGAACTCGCTACCACAAAACCTTTGCACCATCAGCTCTTTCTGGATCTTCAGAACGGACCTTAAAAGTCTTCTCTACCAAACACATTTTTCTAGGTAACTCCTCGCTGAGCTCACCTCCAGGCACACGCCCTCAAATTCTGTGGTGTGACCCTGACCATTACATGACACTCAAGTGTCTTATTGACCTCACTGCTTCAACTCTGTTAATATGAAATATGTTTCTGTGCAACCTTAATCACTTTAACTTTACAAAATATAAGTGTAGGGAACTTGTAACCTTCTGCGCTCTATTGCAAAGTGCTGTGACACCTCTGGATAGTGTTTACACTATGTAAAAACATATAAATAAGTATTAGAGTGTAAGGAAATGCCTCCTTGGCATGGTTACCCCCTAACCTTTTGCCTTTGCTGATGCTAAGTTATGATTTGAAAGTGTGCTGGGACCCTGCTAACCAAGTCCCAGCACCACTGCTCTTTCCCTAATCTGTACCTTTGTCTCCACAATTGGCACAACACTGGCACTCAGGTAAGTCCCTTGTAACTGGTACCCCTGTTACTAAGGGCCCTGATGCCAGGGAAGGTCTCTAAGGGCTGCAGCATGTCTTATGCCACCCTAGGGACCCCTCACTCAGCACATGCACACTGCCTCACAGCTTGTGTGTACTTGTGGGGAGAAAATTACAAAGTCGACATGGCACTCCCCTCAGAGTGCCATGCCAACCTCACATTGCTTTTGGCATAGGTAAGTCACCCCTCTAGCAGGCCTTACAGCCCTAAGGCAGGGTGCACTATACCACAGGTTGGGGCATAAGTGCATGAGCACTATGCCCCTACAGTATCTAAGCAAAACCTTAGACGTAAGTGCAGCGTAGGCATAAGAGTATATGGTCTGGGAGTTGGTCATACACAAGCTCCACAGTTCCATAATGGCTACACTGAAAACTGGGAAGTTTGGTATCAAACTTCTCAGCACAATAAATGCACACTGATGCCAGTGTACAATGTATTGTAACATACACCCAGAGGGCATCTTAGAGATGCCCCCTAAATACCTACCCAACTTCTAGTGTAGGCTGACCAGTCCATGCAAGCCTGCCACACACCAGACATGTTGCTGGCCACATGGGGAGAGTGCCTTTGTCACTCTGTGGCCAGGAACAAAGCCTGTACTGGGTGGAGGTGCTTCTCAGCTCCCCCTGCAGGAACTGTAAGTTTGAGACTCAAAGGCTCCCCCTTTTTGTTACAGCGCTCCAGGGCATCCCAGCTAGTGGAGATGCCCGCCCCTCCGGCCACTGCCCCCACTTTTGGCGGCAAGGCTGGAGGAGATAATGAGAAAAACAAGGAGGAGTCACCCACCAGTCAGGACAGCCCCTAAGGTGACCCCTGCCTTGAGAAATCCTCCATCTTGAGTTTGGAGGATTCCCCCCAATAGGATTAGGGATGTGCCCCCCTCCCCACAGGGAGGAGGCACAAAGAGGGTGTAGCCACCCTCAAGGACAGTAGCCATTGGCTACTGCCCTCCCAGACCTAAACACACCCCTAAATTCAGTATTTAGGGGCTCCCCAGATCCCAGGAAATCAGATTCCTGCAACCTGAAGAAAGGAGGACTGCTGACCTGCAAGCCTGCAGAGAAGGAGGACGACAACAACTGCTTTGGCCCCAGCCCTACCGGCCTGTCGCCAACTTCGAAAACCTGCCCCAGTGACACATCCGACAGGGCCCAGCGACCTCTGAATCCTCAGAGGACTGCCCTGGACTACAGGACCAAGAAACTCCTGTGAACAGCGGCCCTGTTCAAAACCAGCTACTTGTTTGCAGCAGTGACCCCCAGGAGACCCTCTGCCTAGCCCAGGTGGTGGCTGTCCCGAGAGCCCCACCTGTGCCTGCCTTCACCGCTAGAGTGACCCCCAGGTCCCTCCATTGAAACCTATACAAAACCTGACGCCTGCTTTGCACACTGCACCCGGCTGCCCCTGTGCCGCTGAGGGTGTGTTTTGTGTGCCTACTTGTGTCCCCCCCCAGTGTTCTACAAACCCCTTCTGGACTGCCCCCTGAGGACGCAGGTACTTACCTGCTGGCAGGCTGGAACCTGAGCACCACTGTTCTCCATAGGCGCCTCTTTGACCTCTGCATCTGACCTGCCCTGAGCTGCTGGTGTGGTAAGATTGGAGTTGCCTTGAACCCCCAACGGTGGGCTGCCTATGCCCCAGGACTGAGACTTGTAAGTGTTTTACTTACCTCCTTAACTAACCTTTACTTACCTCCCCCAGGAACTGTTGATTATTGCACTGTGTCCACTTTGAAAATAGCTTATTGCCATTTTTACAAAGACTGTACATGTTATTGTTTTCATACAAAGCTCCTAAAATATCTAAGTGAAGTACCTTACATTTAAAGTATTAACTGTAAATCTTGAACCTGTGGTTCTTAAAATAAACTAAGAAAATACATTTTTCAATATAAAAACCTATTGGCCTGGCGTAAGTCTTTGAGGGTATGTTCCTCATTTATTGCCTGTGTGTGTACAACAAATGCTTAACACTACCCTCTGATAAGCCTACTGCTCGACCACACTACCAGAAAATAGAGCATTACATTTATCTACTTTTGCCACTATCTTACCTCTAAGGGGAACCCTTGGCCTCTGTGCACAATATTTCTTACTTAGAAATAGTATATACAGAGCCAACTTCCTACATGGAGCAGGACCCAATTTCAAGCAGCCCAGTGATTTCACAGCATCTACCTATACTCTGCCTGGAGGGCCTTCAGTTTCCTGTTGTGCTATGGGCTTGTCCACTGTTCCAAACCTCCTGCCCTCAGCATTTCGTTCTCCCACCTCACTCTCACATCGCTCATGAGCTTGGCCTCACACAGCCCTAGGCTGCCATAGGACTGCTGGTTCCACTTTAGTTCGCAGGGTTGAATTGACAAGGCAGGTATTCGAGGCCCTCCCCTGGGTGATGGGGAAAGCGTCACCCATTGACTTCGACCTGGGCACTTGAGGTTTAAGCCTTGAAGTGCCCAGGGTGAGTGTAAATCAGTGACACTTAGTCACAGAAGGGGGTGGGGTCAGCGGTCTCACTGACCCCATCCCACTCTGTGACGAGGCTGGGACTGCTGCCTTTCACCGTCAGCCAATGAGGGAAGGCAGCAGTCCCAACCCTCCGAGGCTTAAGGTAAGTGTGTGTATGTGATCTTTTAAAATGAATGTTTGGTGCATGTTTGAATGTTATGGGTGTTGTTAATGGATGTGCGTGCATGTGTAAAAGAATGTGTGTGTGTGTGTGTGCTTCCCGCCCGCGCCCTCCCTCCTAAAGCTGCCAGCCGCCACTGGGTTTATTACTCTTGCATCCTGCTTCGAGTGGCCTGCCCTGACAGCTGTGCCATTGTGTTAAGCCAATGGCGGGCGTGGGGAGGGTGGGAGTATACAGGAACATCCTTGGGGTGGTGGGGGGCATTTGCGCCATTTGGACGTTCTAAAATAAGTCCCCCATGGACCATCACCTGTGTGCTTTTCTACACACCTCCCCCGCTAGGTCATCGCCCTGGGCTTGTTGGGGTGTGTGGGGGTCATGTTTGCATAATCCTCACTGTAACGTCACTTTCCCGGTTGAATAACAATGACTGTAGCGATATGGTGAGTATTGCCGATGCTGGAACTAGGTTTGAGTCCAGGCATCAGCTGAACATCCTGTGATTCTTGGCAAATCACCTAATCTCCATACCTAAAAAAACAAAAACAAAAAAATTATCTTGTGTAATGTAATTAGTGCTCATGTACATTGCTCCAATGACATTGGGCAGAGTTCACACTACATAAAACTCCAAAAACATAATAAAAAGAAAATAACCGGCCAGATTCCAATGACACTAACCAGATGGTGATCCATGAAATAGTCAATCCAGGAATGTGGGCCGCTTTTTCGGGAGTTCCTGGGCCTAATTGTGATCCCAGTCCGACCCTGCTGGCTCACAGACATTGGGCATCGGCATGGCACTTAATTCTGAACTGTAGCAGCTGCCACAGTGCAGGGTACAGCAGCAGTCGGTGTGGCAATCATAGAGCATCACCTTAAGCTTGGAACCCTGCACTGCCCTCATAGGGAAGGTACTGGGTCAGAGAAGCTGAGCATGTGAGCAGAATATTGCCTTCGTGTGCAGATTCTCATTGTAACTTCAATCCTGTATTCCAGCACTCGTTCGGTGTTGTGTTCAGGCTCAAGAATCTTGAAGGCGTGTGGGTTCCTTATTAGTTTGGGTACTTGTAACTAAAAACATTCCTCATTTGCAAAAGGATTTTGTGCTTCCATTGTATGGAATTCTGCTAATGGATGCAAAATTATCACTGAAGCTAGATATGCATAAGGCCTTACCCAGTGATGGCAAATATTCCAACACTTTATATGCTAAAGGTTTGCTAAACGGGAAGATTATAAAGCTGCTTTGGAATGTATTTTGTTTGTGCTAACCATGACAACTGCTGCTTTACTTCTGCATTCACCACAGAAGCATCAAACATACTGGTTTTACCAACAGTTGTTATACAGTATATTATGCAGGTTTAGAAATTGATAGAAAAACAACTGTTCGGTTCCCTAGTGCACTTTGACTCAGTATGTGGCCTGCTAATGAATACTCGAGGTATAGTAAGATAGGCTGTTAAGGACACTCTCTTTAGGACCCTGTAGACGGGCGCTAGGACACCCGGCTACCCAAGACTGCGGCCTCCTGACCGACTGGGACCCCGGGGGCACCGTAGGGTCTGAACCGGAAGACACACCCCTCGGGAATCCGGATATCCGGATTCCAGTCACAGAAATGACAGCGCGTCCATGGAGGGCGGAAGTGGACACGAGGAACCAGGAAGCAGACGACAACGCAGGAGATCCGAAGAGAGAGACAGACGAAAGAGGAGAAGAAAAGACGGAGCCCGAGACCGGAGAATCTAGAGAGCGACAAGAAGAAGAACCCCACGCGGAGCAGAGCTACCTGGGGCAGCTGACTACTGAAGACAGGCCCGAAGAAGGGAAAAGGAACCCAGAAACGCCGAGACACCACCACGTCCCTGTAGGGGCGTGGCTCCAGCAGGTAAGTTCCTGTTTCCACAACAGGATAAACGCTTTGCTGGAGAAAGAGAAAGGGGAGAGAGGGAGGGAAGGGGGTGAGGGAGGAAGGAGGGACGAAGGGAAGGGATAAAAAAGGGGAATAGCAGACAGAGGCTGATAGAAAGAATTCTTGTTTTTTTTTGTTTCCTTTCTCTGCCCTTATTGACACCATTGGCCCTTGTTTTGAGCTCACTTGGAGGACTAAGGAATGAAGTACGGAGAGTAACATTTAAAAAAAAAACTTATCTTAATAACACGGGTGAGATATAGATGACAGGTCCTCCTGAAAAAAAAACTTTATTTCACTAAGGTGATTTAATATTGGGTAGAAAGTAAAACTTTTTTTTTTGTTTTTGTTTTTTTGTTTTCTTCTTCTCTCCCTCCGCCTTTTCCTTTGTAGTCCACCTTACCCCACTCTCCCCAGATCCTCTCACTATACTAACATGGTTCAAGGAGTTAAGAACAGAGCCACGACTTACCTTACCTTCTTTCCTTTCCCGGCTTCCCTGGCGACGGCGTTCCCCACGAGAGCTTCGGAGGGACCCCAGAGGACCTGAAAGAGAGAAGAAGGAGAGAATGTTACATTGAGAAGGAAGAAACTAAAAAAACTGATAGAGAGGACTTGTGAATTATCAATAAAATATACATCTCTCAAAAACCTAAACCTCTCGAGTCTTTTTGTATGCCCTTACCTCTACGCCCGCCGCCACAGACCCATTGCATTAAGTCCTCAACAAGTAATGAAACTAGAGTTGTTTTACATTATTCATTATATTTTTGATGTATGAGCATCGATTTAAATGTTTCTTTTCTCCTGGTTTTTATTTTAGGTACTGCACAGCCCGAAGGTTCACAAGCACAAAGTGAAACCGTTGCATTGAGGTATGACCGTCAAAGACCTCTGTAAAGGTCATGCTTAAATCTTAAACTCATTATACTGTAAATATTTAAGCTAATTATATATATATATATATATATATATATATATATATATATATAATGTTTGATGGCATGTGTAGCTGCAGATGCTATGCATAATCCTGCCATCTAGTGTTGGGCTTGGAGTGTTAGATGTTGTTTTTCTTTGAAGAAGTGTTTTCGAGTCACGGAATCGAGTGACTCCTCCTCTTTGGCTCCATTGTGCATGGGCATCAACTCCATCTTAGATTGTTTTCTTTCCACCATCAGGTTCGGACGTGTTTCTTTTCGCTCTGGTAGTTCGAGTCGTAAAAGTCCTCAAAACTCTCTAATTCGTTGACACTTTGGTACCGGCGGATCCAACTTTTTTACTCGCCCTTCGGGGCACCCCACGCCCAACTCTGGCCTGGTCGGGTAGACCACGTGGAAGCCTCATGGAGCAGACTCCATTTCGCTTTTGTACTCGGTGCCACGCCAATTTCGCATATACAGACCAACATCTTGTCTGTAATCTTTGTCTATCTCCAGACCATCGAGAGGATACTTGTGAGGCCTGCAGATCCTTCCGCTCGAATAAGACTCCATGAGACAGAAGAGTGCGAAGGTTGGAAATGGCATTGAGAAGCACCGAACGTCTCAATGTTGAGGAAGAGGAGATTATGCACACCACAGTCTCAGTCCGAGGGTCTGATTCCAACCAACAGTCCGAGGAGGACAGACCGTTCCCGGCAGGACAGCACGTCAGTACACCTGCCCATGTCCAATCCAAGCCCAAACACAAGGCCTCTGGAACCTTAACGCCAGAAGGCCATGGCTACACCCGCAAAAAGACTTCTGGTGACCAAGCAACAACTTCGGCACCGAGAAAGGCCACGCCACCGAAGCCTTCTGACTCGAGCCGAAGCACAGGCTCCGAAACAGGCAAACACCGACCCATTGACTCGAAGCCTCGAAAATCCCTTTCTGAGTAGAGGCCAACATCCACTCCCGGCCTTTCGATCCTGAGAAAACCGGCTTTGGAACCGAAAAGACCTAACTACACAGAGGAGCATGCACTTTCGAAACAACATAAAGAAAGCCATAGATTTTCAGAGGAACTCACACAAATTCAGAATTCATATTCATAAAGACACTGGCAAGATTATAACTGCACCTCCTCTGAAGACTAAGAGAAAGCTAGCCTTTCAAGGACAATTGAACACTGATCAGCTACCAGCTAAAGTGCCAAGGCCTAAGTAAAAATCGCCACCTCCACAATTTTCCCCTCATCAGTCTCCTCCTCATTGTCCTCAACTGATTGTCTCTCCACCTACTACTCCTACACCTGCACAGTCTCCTGTACACTCTGCAGATTCACAACACAACAATGTCGACCCATGGGATCTCTATGATCCAGATCCCATTTCCGATGATACCCCAGACTGCTATCCTTCCAAACCATCACCACCAGAAGATAGCACTGGAATACACTCAAGTTCTGGCTAGGGCGTTATCATACCACAATGTTGCCATGCACACCGAGCCTTTTGAGGATGATTTTCTCTTTAATACTTTATCCTCCACTCACACAACTTACCAGTCCCTTCCCAGGTATGTTAAAACACACACATCAAATTTTTCAAGAGCCAGTCAATGCCAGGATCATCACTCCCAGGGTGGAGAAAAAATATAAACCACCTCCCTCTGACCCAGCATTCATTGCTCAAAAACTGCCTCCTGATTCTGTAGTTGTGAGTGCGGCAAGGAAAAGGGCCAACTTCCAGTCATCTGGTGATGCACCACCACCAGACAAGGAGAGTAGGAAATTCAATGCTGCTGGCAAAAGAGTAGCATTGCAAGCAGCTAATCAATGGAGAATAGCCAACTCCCAAGCATTACTTGGGTAGGTATGATAGGGCACACTGGGACGAGATGAAAGATATCATCCAGCATCTCCCCAAAGATCAACAAGAGAGGGACAGCAAATAGTCGAGGAAGGGCAGGCTGTTACTAACAACCAGATTAGGCCAGCCCTAGACTCGGCAGACACAGCAGCTAGGACAATCAATACTGCTGTTAATATTCGGAGGCACGCATGGCTTTAGTCGTTGGGGTTTAAACCTGAAATCCATCAGGCTGTCCTTAATATGCCATTCAGTGCGAAACCACTTTTTGGCCCTGAAGTTGATACGGCCATTGAAAAGATGAAAAAAGACTCAGACACCGCTAAAGCCATGGGTGCTCTGTATACTACACAATATAGAGGTTCATTTAGAAAACCTCAATACAGGGGTGGTTTTAGAGCACAAACATCTGAGGCATCCACCCCACAATCCAAATCATCTTACCAGCCTCAGTACCAATGAGGTGGTTTTAGAGGAACTTATAAAGGCCAATTCCCCAGAGGTAGGGGAAAAATATCAACCAGCAAAACAAGCCTCACAAACAAAACAGTGACTCACTCCACATCTTCCCTCATCACACTTCACCTGTGGGAGGAAGACTGCAAACGTTTCACAAAAATTGATTACCCATTACAACGGACAACTGGGCATTATCCGTAATGGTTACTGCATAGAATTGGCACAAATTCCCCCAGATATATCTCCAAAACCACACAAACTCTCCTCCCAACACATCTCCATGTTGCAAAAAGAAGTACAGTCACTATTACTCAAACAAGCCATAGAGCTTGTTCCACAACATCAGATAGGAACAGGGGTTTACTCCCTGTACTTCCTTATTCCCAAAAAAGATGGAACCTTGAGACCAATACAAGATCTCAGAACTCTCAGTCTTTACTTCCTATCAGAACACTTTCTCATGGTAACACTACAGGATGTAGTCCCACTGCTACAACAACAAGATTTCATGGCAATAATAGACCTCAAGGATGCGTATTTTCACATACCCATCCATCTAGCGCACAGAAAATATCTCAGGTTTGTAATACAGGAAAAACATTACCAGTTCAAAGTGTTACCCTTCGGGATAACAACCGCTCCCAGAGTATTTACAAAATGCCTTGCGGTAGTTGCAGCCTACCTAAGAAGGCAACACATCCATGGCTTTCCATATCTCGACGACTGGCTAATAAAATCCAACGATCATACACAGTTTCAAAACCATACACATTATGTAATACAAACCCTACACACTCTAGGGTTCTCTATAAACTACCAAAAATCCCACTTGCAACCGGCGCAACAGTGTTTAGGGAGCTACACTAAATACGCAAACACCACTTGCAAGCCCAAGTCGGCAAAGAGTACAAACATTCCACAATGTATTGGCACAAATTCAATCATACCAACAGTACACAGTCAAATTTGTCATGAAACTGTTGGGCATGATGGCATCATGCATCGCCATTGTCCCAAATGCAAGATTAAACATGCGACCTTTACAACAGTGCCTTGCAAAACAATGGACACAGGCACACGGTCAACATCAAGATCTACTGTTGATAGACCGCCAAACACGCATATCGCTTCAGTGGTGGAATTCCACAAATTTAAACACAGGGTGGCCATTTCAAGACCCTGTGCCTCAAACCACACTTACAACAGATGCATCAATGATTGGATGGGGAGCACACCACAACAATCACAACATTCAAGGACAATGGGACACTAAACACAAACAACTTCACATAAATCACCTAGAATTGCTAGCCGTATTCCTAGCACTCAAAGCCTTTCAACCTCCTCTCGTTCACAAACACATTCTGATAAAAACAGACAACATGACTACAATGTATTACCTAAACAAACAAAGAGGGACCCACTCATCTCAACTGTCCCTTTTAGCACAAAATATTTGGCATGGGCAATACACCACAACATTCACCTAGTAGCACAGTACCTTCCAGGGATATACAATCAATTAGCAGATGTTCTCAGCCAAGATCATCAACGAACACACGAATGGGAAATTCATCCCCAAGTGCTTCAGACATACTTTAATCACTGGGAAACACCAGACATAGACCTATTCGCCACCAGCAAAAACGCAAAATGCTGGAACTTCGCATCCAGGTTCCCGCACCCTCTATCCAAGGGCAATGCTCAATGGATCAACTGGTCAGGGATATTTGCTTACGCTTTTCCCCCCTCCACCTCTCCCCTCATTCAATTTCTAGTCAACAAACTGCTTTGAAACAAACTCATACTTACAGCACCAACGTGGGCATGTCAACCATGGTACACAACACAGTCAGATCTGTCAGTAGTACCACACATTAAACTCCCCAACGGACCAGACCTGTTAACACAAAACAGACAACTGATCAGGCATCCAGATCCAGCAATACTCAATCTAGCGATTTGGCTCCTGAAGTCTTAGAGTTTGGATATCTACATCTTCCAACAGAATGTATGGAAGTAATTAAACAAGCTAGAAAACCGCTACCGGGCATTGTTATGCGAACAAATGGAAAAGGTTTGTGTTTTATTGTCAATCTAAACAGATTGCCCCTCTTTCAGCATCAATTCAAGACATTGTAGGTTACTTAGTTTATCTGCAAAAAGCAAATTTAGCCTTTTCGTCCATCAAAATACATCTCACCGCTATTTCAGCGTATTTGCAAAATATACAACACACGTCTCTATTTTGAGTCCCTGTTATCAAAGCCTTCATGGAAGGACTAAAACGCATCATACCACCAAGAACACCCCCAGTGCCTTCATGGAATCTAAATATTGTACTGACACGACTCATGGGCCCACCATTTGAACCTATGCATTCATGTCAGATTCAATACCTAACATGGAAAGTGGCATTCCTAGTTGCAGTTACTTCATTAAGGAGAGTTAGTGAAATCCAAGCTTTCACTATTGACCAACCCTTCATACAAGTACACAAACATAAAGTAGTACTTCGGACAAACCCAAAATTTCTACCAATGGTGATATCACCTTTTCATATCAATCAAACAGTGGAACTCCCAGTCTTCTTCCCACAGCCACCCTCGGTAGCAGAAAGAGCACTGCATACATTGGACATCAAAAGAGCTATAATGTATTACATTGATAGAACTAAATAATTGAGGAAAACCAAATCGTTATTTGTGGCGTTTCAAAAACCACATAGGTAATCCTATCTCAAAACAAAGACTAGATAGATGGATAGTAAAATGCAACCAAACAGGTTACCTAAAAGCCAAAAGACAGCTAAAGGAGCAACAATGGCATTTTTAGGAAATATACCAATGACAGAAATTTGTAAAGCAGCCACTTGGTCAACACCCCATACATTTACCAAGCATTACTGTGTAGGTGTGTTAGCAACACAACAAACCACAGTAGGACAGGCTGTACTAAGAACACTATTTCAAACAACTTCAACCTCTACAGGCTGACCACCGCTTATGGGAGGAAGAACTGCTTTGTAGTCTATGCATAGGATGTGTATTTGCAGCTACACATGCCATCGAACGTAAAATGTTACTTACCCAGTGTACATCTGTTCGTGACATGTTCTGCTGCAGATTCACATATGCCCTCCCGCATCCCCGGGAGCCTATAGCCGTTTAAGTTAAAATATTAATTTGTACATATGTATATATATCTCTGTTCCATTTGCATGGACATCTCTTTTCTTTATACTCAATCACTCCTACCTTACCCTCTGCGGGAAAACAATCTAACATGGAGTCGATGCCCATGCGCATTGGAACCGAAGAGGAGGAGTCACTCGATCCCGTGACTCAAACAGTTCTTTGAAGAAAAACAACTTGTAACACTCGGAGCCTAACACGAGATGGCAGACGTATGCACAGCATGTGAATCTGCAGCGGAACTGCCACAAACAGATGTACACTGGATAAGTGACATTTTCCATATATATATATATATATATATATATATATATATATATATATATATATATATATATATAAAGAGAGATCGTAATCTGTGCAGCAACTCTGTAGTTTGTGCCTTCCTGCTGATTCTTGCACCCATTTATGTCTGCTTTGTTTGCCAAAAAACATGTTTGTTGTGCCTTTAGAAAAGTTGTCCCTCTTGCATCTAGTCTCTTCATTTTCATTATATGGAATAAGTATCACTCAGATGGTGTTCATATCTGTACTAAATATATTAAGAATTAAAATCTGACTGTCAAGTGCAAGGGGACTCTCCTTCAACACTGGATCTTTTTTTAATAGTGGCGGTAGTGCTTCATTCCTCATCCTAAAGTTGCGTAAGCCTTTGCTTGTCGGGTGACTCAGAACTTATTTTCACATTTCCGAAAGCTCTGGTATTAGTAATTGGCATAAATACTATGGCCACAAAAATACAATTACCATCTATGGGGTGAGACAAGATTTTGTTCAGATCTGTGGGTGAGACTCTCCTGAATGCCTGCGCTCACAGCTAGAATCTGCATACATTTGATTTGACAGGTGTAATTTGCATTTGCTAAGAATTCAACAAATAACTGATAATAATTCCTCACACCCTCTTAACCAGTAGAGAAGGACGAAAGTTATTTAAAGAAAAAAAAAGTGTGGAAGGGAAAATGCCACTTCCCAAGACAGCAGAGTTTAAACTTGTAGGAACTGCCTCAAACAAATGTCTGTGACAGACTCCCGTCAGGTTTGGCAACACATATCCAAGGCCTGAAGTGACTGCACCTTGATGAATTCCCAAGGCTTTGTGGGACATGAGGTAAAGCAACACAAAGATTCCATGCTGTGACCAGTTGAAGGGAAGGCCCTGTTCCCAATCTTGTAGTAGTTCTTGTGGCCGATCATTGTCCTGGTTAAAATCTTTGGGTTAGTCAAAGGAAAAAAAAAAAAAAAAAAGCACCAGTGGGACTTGTCCCCTTCCTGCTATTGAGCTCCTGTGAAGGTGTGAGGGTGTCAACGTGGCTCCTGGTCTCGCTCCCGAAGCGGTTTCTCTTTGGAGCTGATTCAGACCCTTGCCCCGAGGCAACCCGAATTTCCTGGTCCATCTGTGATGCCAAAGGAAAAATTGAAGAATTCTGTGTTGTCTTGCTGTCTCTTTAGCCATTACGGACTCACTCTGTTATGCCTCCGGCCCCATGGAACAGCGAGGGCCTCTACCTGAGACTCTGCCGGTGGATCTGCCCTCTGTGCCAGCTGGACTGTGAACCAACTACGGACTCTGCACTGGCTTCAGTGCTGACTCAGATCCTGGTGCCACGACCCACACCAGAATCTGAAGCATAAATGGGATCTAACAGGGAAGCACTACCTATTGTGCTTTTCTACTTCAAGCCTGCTCCACTTCAACCAAGACTGCACCCTGATCTACTTGGGCAGCAGCATTTGGGGGACCCACTAGATTGTAAAACCTTGCCCTTTCCTCAAAGGAGGGCAGTAAACCTCTGTATTTCATTTGCAGTGGATTGTGACGGAGATGCATATGATGCTGGTGATGAATTTGCTTACCAAAATACTGACTGCAACTAGTATGCTGACCTTCAGAACACCAATGGTCTGGATACTTCGCCAGACACTGGGCTAGTTTAACTCCTGGGCCCTTACACAAAAAAGTGCATCCTTCACCATGGTCATGCAAAGGGCTGCTGCGGTTCTCGACCCACAGTTAACTTGATCTGGAGCTTTGGTGAACAAGCAGATAGCACATCGCATCGTCGAGCCCCGGCCTTCTTTTCTTCTTAAAGAATCTTTTTATTGTTTTCACCAGTAAACAGAACACAAAAATAAATCAATACAGTAAACCATTTGAGAAAAAGATTACGGTTATCTCCAACCAATTGACAAGTAGCATGGACAAGTTATCAGAGACTATTGACCAATACATCAAATAGGGTATCTCTTGTATAAGTGTCCCCATGCTCTCTCCTCCTGGTGGTGCATAGAACTCATTCTCATTACAATAGTTGTTTACCCCTCTTCATCAGTCAATTCTACCTGTGCCTCCCAAGTCTTCAGGTCTTCCACTACTGTTGTTCCGCCTGCATTCTCTGAGGTGGACTTCCTCAGCCACTGTCTATTTTCTGATATCCCTTTTCCAGCTATCCACACTTGGGCCTGTTTGACCCCTACATGTAATTGCCATCCTCAGTTTTGCTAGTAGGAGAAACAACTGGATGAACTTGTATTCCATCTTCCTACTCTTGTATGTCACCTAATAGGCATAACATTGAGTCACGTGGTACAATAATTCCACAGATGTCTGTCAGGTGCTGTACCACAGAATCTCAGAATACGCTGATGGGCAGTGCCATGCCCAGTAGAGGAATGAAGCCTTACTTTCTGAACAGCGGTGGCATCCACTCGCCCTAGTGGGATCTACTCTATGCAGTAGTACAGGGGTAATATAGGTATGTTGAAGATAAAGTTCACTAACTTAAATTGTGCATTACAACACACTGTGTGAACTAGTGAGCATGCCCTATTCCATTGTGTCTCATCTGTTGGTGTCCTCAGATCCTCCTCCCACGCGGTCCTGGCTGGGAACTGGGTCTTAGGCCCATCAGTCAACATGGTTTTGTATAGTTGTGAGACCAGGTGTCATGCCCCTCACTCTAACGCCCCCAACTTCAGTAGTGCCTGAAACAAAAGTGAGGAAGACAGGACAGACGGGTACGTGGGCCATAGTTCTCAAACTATGTTGGCTATACGGGAGTACTGCCCACTTCCTACTGCAAATGTCTCTTGTGCTGCTTCAAAAGCAATGAATTCCTTATTGGTATAGAGATCACCTAGAGACTCACAGCCACCCTCCTCCCACACCGTAATGTCTACCATATTTGGCAAATTTCAGAAAGCAGGCAGATTCTGGAAGTTAAACTCCCGAGCGAAGGGAGCTTTTCCTAACACTGCCCTCCCAGCGCTCTCCCATAGGGACGCAGTGTGCTTAATTAAGTATGGAGCTAAATCCGAATCCCATCCATCGGAGTGCAGCTACTTTAGCCGTGTGGTTTTAAGAGTCTCATCCGCCAATAGTCTTCCAGTTCTCTCCCGCCAAGAAACAGTGGGCTGCATGTTGCGACTGGGAGGCAAGGTAATGTACCTCCATATTTGGAACCACAAGCCTGCCCTCCATTGTGGTCAAATATGTGTTCATGAGCTACTTTGCTCCTACCACCCACCATAATAAGCATTGAGTAGTGAGTTCAGGATGTCTAAAGGTCAGTCTGTGCAGTGTACTGAACGAATTCTGTATAGTATAGAGGCATCGTGGCAGGAAGACCATTTTTGCTACAACCACTCATCCCATCAACGTCAGTGGCAGAGTGCTTCAGAATTGTATCGATGCTTTCATTCCCTCTGCAATTCTGTCTGTATTATATTGCTTCTATAGACACTCAGCAGAGGACACCACCATGATCCCCAAATACCAAAACTGGTCAATCTCCCATTGCAAGGGCAGGTATGGCATAGAGGCTGGTTCTGCCTCTGCCATTCTTCCCGGAAGGAACACTAGTGATTTACACTGGTTAATCCGCAACTCAGTAATGTCCCATAGATATCCAAATTCTTCAGGGGCAAGGACTCTTTTGGAGTCGTTAGGTGGTATGGAGTATCATTAGCATAGAGTGACTCTAAATATGTCAGGTCGCCCACCCAGATTCCCCATTCAAACATCTCCTGTCTAATTTGTATCGCTAGAGGTTCCAGGACTATCGCAAAGAGTTAGGGTGAGCGTGGGAAGCGCTGCCGTGGTCCCAAACTCACCCTCCATGGGTTTGAGGATAAACGCCCAACTCTGACCCTAGCAGTCAAGGCAGTATGCAACAGGCATACCCAAGATCTGAACTGTGGTCCAAACCTCATTGCTTCTAATTAAATAATGCCAGTCCACTGTATTGAAGGACTTGGCTATGTCGATAGATACCACCAGTTCCTCCCTTCTGTTTTCGACTTGATGCGTAATATGCATCAGTCTTTTCAGATTAATGATTGTGTTCCCACCCGGTATAAACCTACACTGATCTGAGTGTATCAGCTGGGAGATCACCAGCCCTAGCCAGAGGGCAAGGACCTTGCAGAGGACTTTAATGTCTGTTAATCATCATAAGGGGATGATAAGAAGATGGATCACAGGACGTTGAGCCAGGTTTTAGGATCATGGTGATTCAACCGTCTCACATGGATGGAGGCAGTACACCCCACTCATCTCTAGATACACCTCCGGCAACCACTGAGCAATTTCCACAGTGAAAGCCTGATAGAATTCAGCTGTAAATCCATCCCTCTCAGGCGACTTTAAGCACCCAAATCTTGTGTGGCTATTTCCCCCACTCGCAGAAGTGATAGACTCACCAGGAAGTCAGAAATACGCTCCAGATCCAGACTCTGTGGGCTACTGTATACCTGTTCCAGGTGTTCCTTAAGTGTGTGCAGTATATAATGCTGTGCTTAAGCACCTCTCCCTTTAGGGGTCTTAGGATGTAGTATAGGAGGACGTGGGATATCCTGGCAAAGGATCCAGGCCAGGAGGCACCTAGTGCTGTCTCCCTCCCTATGCAATAGTTGGTGTTAGGACTTCAGGTTATAATGTTCAAGTCTGTCCCTCACCAGTGCTACCTGACGCTGCAGTGTGGCCTCCTCGCGCCCCCTGCTCATCCTCAGGGGGGAGACTTTGTCTCTGCAAAGGCACCCTCCTTGTGGAGGAGTTCTGACTGCAGTGCTTGACACACCCTGCACGAGAGACCCACACGCTTGCCCCTCAGCACAGCATTCATTGTCTCCCGCTCCATAGCGCGACTCAGTCTAGTCGTCCAGTTGACCTCAAAATAATCTTTCAGCGCCCCCACTAGTATTTCACGACCCACAGTATCCTGCTGTATCATCACAGGAACCGCCACGTGCATAGCAACTGGGGAACACTTCCCCATTCAGATAAGAAAGTCACTGGTGAATGGTCAAAGAACCAAAGGGACAAGTGAGACACTTCCTGTGTCTTGGGGGCAAGATCTATAGGCAACAGGATACGATCAAGTCTGCTGAAAGTACCATGTGTTGGTGAGGAGCATGTGTATCCCGCTTCATTTGGTGAGATTCCCTCCATATGTCACACAGCCCTAATTGTGTCCTGACCTTCCACAACTGCAATGTCAACGTCGGCTTAGTATTATGCCCAGGGGAGTACAGATTCAAGTCGCCATTAGCTATGTAATTAAAGTCTCCCACCCAGAACAGACTAGTAAGAGCCACCGGAGACACAACACCTCTTACCGTTCTATAGAATGATTCATCATCTACATTCGGCCTATAGGAATTTACAAAGGCTACATCCATCCCACCCAGTCTGCCCTGTATCAGCAGGTATCGACCCTCCACATCTGGTCCCATGTATATCAGTGCAAACGGTACACCTGGGGTGAACCATATCAACACACCACAGGAGTATGACGAGTAGTTGGCATTGTGTCTGACCCCTCCGTTTTTTGTCTTCTCATCCCTAAAGTGAGTTTCCTGCAAGCATCCAGTACTCTCCCCCAATGCCTTTTGAGAAGGGAAAACACTATATATTTTTTGGTATGAGCTCTGACCCTCTACATTCCGAGAGAGGGGTCTTAATTTACTCGGGTAGTCCTTGACATAAGTCAGCAATTGATCAATCTGCGCAGTACCGCACATATGAAACTGGCAGCAAGCCCAACATGTCAAACAGTCAAACAGTCAAATATCCCACTGAAAACTCCCACCCCCCCCCATTCAGGACGAGTAACTACAAACAAATACCACATACATGCCCAAGATACTCAATGTGACCAGGACTTCCACATTGCCACCTTTTATCACATCCCTTAACTGTCCTCCTGAATCAGCCCTCCAGTGGAATTTCACCCCCCCTCCCAACCACCAATGTACAACTTCTTTGACAGTTTTTCTGTAACATATAACTGTATAAGTAGATTCAACACTGTAGGCACTCTTGCCCCGTCAATTCTGCGTATTACTAAATCCCCATTACATTGATAAATATCAGGAAACTTAGAGGTCATCACATGTCGTTTATCTGTACTCCCGCCTCCCCCATCATTCTTGCTCCTCTCATTCAATTACTGTATGACCAAGAGGATCAACTGCAGTTTTTGGCATGCTATTCTCACACCTTTTGAAGCATTGTTCCTTGCAATGGTAAGGCATTTTTGGTGGCTTATCAGTCTTAAAGCTAGGGTCCCCAAAAATAAGGGGGACATTCTGGTTCTCAGGCACCCATATCGGGGTTGATGTCTTCAGAATCTGCTGGTGAGTCAGATTTCTTATTGCCAATGTGGATCCTCTTATGGGCCTCCGCTGTCATTTGCTGGTCCGTGAGTGTCACCATCATTGTAGCATTTTAATTTATCACTACACGGCCCGAGCTGCCCAACCCAGATTGCCTGAACAAGTTATTGTGAACCTTGTTGCGTGCCATTGCTGTGAAAAACCTTCACCTTTGCGAGGGGACCATCTCTCCATGTTGAGCCAGGCAGTCCCAGACCCCCCTTAACCCCCCCCCCCCCCCCCCCCCCAACCCAACCATGTCAAATCTGTTCTATGTTCTGTCGCTTCATTGATGTCAGTGCTGGATACTGAGGCGCAGAGGAGGACCAGCGTTCAAGTAATAACATGACCTTCCAACCTATGCTGTGGGATCCCCAGATACACATGGCCGGGTGTCAGCTATGATGTTTAGGAGCTGAGCCCCCAGGTTCAGGTAGGTCCAGTGTTGTGGTTTTTCACATGGGCCCTGCACATCACTGGCCTCCAGGGCCCTCTATCACCCTCATCCGTGCAGGCTTCTCGCTGTGCAGGTGATGTCTTTGGGGGTGCCAAGTCCCTTGCCACTGCTTGTGCCCAGGTCCAGAGATCAGTTCAGTCCTGATCTCTCAGCCTCCACTCAGCGCTCCATGCAGGCCAGGGCTGTTCCCTAATGCCCCGTACAGTAGAATACCAATCGTCCCATGTCCTCATCCAGCACCCCCAGCCTTTCCTCAAACCAGTCCCTCCTAGCTCCGCTGATGGAGTCAAATATGAAGGGGGACCACCATCTCTGCGTTATGCCGGCCCGCACAATTTTCTGCAGCTTTGAATAAGGTCAACACCCCTTGGTCGCTCAGTAAGAGGTAAGGTCCATGCAGTACCTGTTAGGGCACCAGACCCACCAAAGCGCTAGGCCCAACAGTCATCTTCTCATTCCATGGAGCTGCCCCCAGTCAGGCCCAAAGGGGTGGTCAGTCTTGGTGGTGCACTTCTCCCCTCCACACAGATAGTCTCTCTCAAGCCACCAGCAGTCAAGGGTAGCAAGCACCCGCCTTTTCAGTGCGCTGTGGACTTCAGCTGAGAAGCCACGCCGCAGAGACATATATGCTCCAAGACCGCCCCCAGGCAGATCACCCCCTCTGCTCAGTTGTGGAGGATCAGGGCTGCCCGGAGTCCATCGCTACAGCTGCTTTTCACGGTTTGTCAGAAGTGCCTGTCCCAGCCCAGCATCCGTTACCCAGGATCCTTCTGCTTAGCTCTGTAGAATATTTGTCTGCTCTCACAGCAGCAGTTCTGGCTCCACCACAGGCTGGTGACTGAGTAGGCTACAGCAGGCTCTGTGCAGTTCTCTGTCCCCCCCAGCTCGTCTCCGCAGCTCTTGGCGGCTCCGGGGCCTCTGTTCCTTGTGGAGAGAGATTTCTTACTTCATTAAGGTGTTTTTATCTTGTACTGTAACAGGATAATGCAGGATAATGTGTCTGGGAGTCAGAGCTCCCTAAAGTTGGATCCTTGTGGTCATCTTGTTGGCCATGCCTCCTGACCCGGACTTCTTGATTCGGCATCCCACACCTGAGTGTAGTCCTGCAGGCCCCAATGGTCCGCCCAGGTTAGCCCTAATGCATTCCCTACCACCCCGCAGACAAGGTATAAAAATGGATTGAAATCTTTAGGAAACACATGCTGTGCTTAAGCTCGCCATCTAGCGTTGGGTCCAATGTAGTACAACTTGTTTTTGTTCGAAGAAAGTTTTTCGAGTCACGGATTAAGTGACTCCTCCTCTCGGTAATACTGCGCATAGGCATCGAGTCCTTTGTTAGATTGTTTTTCTCTGCCATCGGTTCGGATGTGTATTCCTTTTGCTCAGAGTTCTTGGCTCCAAGCAGTCTAAAACAGTACTCTTTCCATCTTTTAATCATTGTCAGTATTGTTTCCGTACACGTATTTGAACTCTCTGTTCCTTTTCCTATACTCTGAATCGATTTTCTCAACCCTTTCGGGGACAGAAAGGCCCTCTCTGGCCCTCCTTGGGTCTACCTCTTCCATGTGGTATCGAACAACGCAGTCTTGATGAAGTGTACGCAATTTCGATTTTGCCCTTGATGCCATTGGAAGTTTCCACGCACTGTCCATCACAAGGTGTGTAATTTGTGCCTTTCACCAGACCACAACAACCAGATCTGCGAAGGGTGCCCTTCTTTTCGGTCGAAGAAGATGCTTGGAGATCAAAGAGCTCGTCGAATGGAAATGGCATCTTGACAGCCAGAGGATACATCAGACATTTTCGAGAGACGAGCACACGCAAGAATATTTTGAACGAGGGGGTCTTCTCCGTTCAGGATTCAGACTCTGATGTGCAGTCGGACATCGAGAGTCAACCATTGCAATCCGCACAAACTGTAAGAATAAAGCCACCTTTCCCATCAGACAAAACAATCACAAACGAGGTCACAGGTCCGCCACTGTCTTCCAGCCATGGTCGGAGCTGAGAAACTTATTTGGATGCCTCACATAGCAGCCCGGCACCAAAGAAAACCAAAGATAAATCTTTGACATCAACCTCCAGTACCTCCATTTCGGCACCGACAAAACAAAAACTATATGATGCTCCAGTGCTGATTAAAAGAGACAGCAGTCAGCGAATATTTCGGCACCGAAAACTTTCCATCCCAAAAAACCTTCAGAACCGAAATAGCGGAAAAGACTTTCAGTGACTCTGGACAGTCTGACATCTCCTACATCACAGGTGAAACCAATTATAGAAGTTATGGACGCTAGGCAGCGTCGACTTAAAATTCAGCAAGGAACAGGGCGGATTATAACATCACCTCTGCCACCTTTAAAGAGGAAATTACCTTTTGAAGAAAGTCTTGATTTCTCTACACCTCCAAAGAAGACTACCAAAGCCTGTTAGAGCAAGGTTATCACTCCTAGAGTTGTTAAAAAGTACAAAGCTGCACCCACTGATCCTTAATATATATAAAAGCACAAATTCCTCCAGACTCTATTGTGGTATCTACTGCACGAAAAAGGGCTAATAGCAAGTCAACAGGAGACACTCCTCCTAATAAGGAAAGTAAAAAATTAGATGCTGGGGGGAAAAGAGTGGCAGCTCAAGCAGCCAATCACTGGCGAATTGCTAATGCTCAAGCTTTTCTTTCCAGATATGACAGACCTCACTGGGATGCTATGGAGGAACTTTTACAATACCTACCAGAAGAACATCATAAAAGAGGGGTAAAGGTTGTAAATGAGGGGCAAACAATTTCCAATAACTCCATTCGATGTGCACTTGATGCTGCTGATACATCAGCACGCAGTATTAATACAAGTGTCATCATAAGGCACCATGCGTGGCTCAGATGTTCAGGGTTTAAACAGGAGGTACAGCAGGCAGTTTTGAAATATGTCATTTGATAAAGAGCATTTATTTGATCTACAAGTGGATACCACACTTGAAAAATTAAATAAGGACAATCAAACTGTCAAAGTTATCGGAGCCTTACAAGCCAGCACACATAGGGGTAATTTTCATTGTGCAGGGTTTAGCAGAGGATTTAGGTCATTTCAGGAGCATTCCACAAATCAAACTAATCCCACCCACGAATACACCAACGGGTACTTTAGAGGATCATATAGAGGAAACAATAATAATGGAAGAGGAAAACCATCTACAGCTAGAGGTTCCTCATCTGTCACTAAACAATGACTTACAAGAAACAATACTAACACACACCACACTTGTAGGGGGAAAAGTTACAACTTTTTTACCCCCATTGTACTCAAATTACCACAGATCAATGGGTACTTCAAATTATCCAAAATGGTTATTGTCTGGAGCTCATTTCCACTCCACCAAATATACCCCCTCATACCCACAGACTCTCACAAGATCATCTAACTCTTCTCAAAGAAGAAGACATTCCCTTCTTCTAAAAGGAGCTATAAAACCAGTACCATTGCAATACTAAGGAACAAGGGTTTACTCCTTATATTTTCTAAGCCCCCAAAAAGATGGGAGTCTCAGACCAATATTAGATCTCAGACCCTTAAACCACTACATCCTATGAGAACATTTTCACATGGTCACTCATCAGGATGTTATTCCTCTTATTACAACTAGGAGACTTCATGACAGAATTAGATCTAAAGGGCGCTTATTTTCGCATTCCTATTAATCCTGCCCACCGCAAGTACATAAGATTTGTAGTAGCAGAAAAATATTAACCAATTCAAAGTATTACTATTCGGAGTCCCAACTGCTCCCGAGAGTATTCACAAAATGCCTCGCAGTGGTAGCAGCACATCTCAGAAAAAAATAAATTAATGTTTTACCTTATTTGGACAATTGGCTCATCAAAGCCAATTCATTCCCACAGTGTCAAAAAGATACTCAAACTACACTCATTAGGATTCACCATAAACTACGTCACATCTCATCTGCTACCTCTACAAACACAACCATATCTAGGAGCTATCCTCAATACACAGTTGGGTATAGCCTTTCCCTACCAAAACAGGATCCAAGCTTTTCAGACATTAATTGCAACATTAAAACAGAACCAAAAATACACAGTAAGAACTATTATCAAACTGTTGGGAATGATGGCATCTTGTATTGCCATAGTGCCTCATGCCAGACTTCAAATGCGTCCTTTCAACAATGTCTCTCTCGTCAGTGGTCTCAGGCACAGGGTCAAATGGAAGGTCTAGTGTTGTTGGACCGCCAAACTTCTCTCTTTACATTGGTGGAATACCACAAACCTTACGAAGGGGCCCGTTGTAGACCGCGTGCCTCGGATAACGCTCACAACAGATGCCTCAAATAACAGTTGGGGAGTTAATCTTCTCAACCTAACAATTCAAGGAATATGGGACGATACTCATCGGTCTCTTCATATCAATTCATATCAATTACCTCTAGCTACAAGTGATATTCTTGGCATTAAAAGCATTCCTTTCACGATTGCAGCACAAAACAGTGTTGATATGTACAGACATGACTGCGGTGTACTATCTTCAAAAGGTGGGGGGGGGGGGGCACACAGTCGCAACAACTCCCAACTAGCACAAACATAATGGAAATAGGCGATTCGTCACAATATTCACATAGTGGCTCAATATCTCCAGGGGACAGACAACCACTTAGAAGACCTACGGAGCAGGATGCATCAACAAACACACAAGTGGGAACTCCACCCACAAGTCCTTCAACAATACTTCAGAAAATGGGGAACACATTAAATAGATCTGATCACAACAGATCAAAACAAAACATGCCACAATTTTGCCTCCAGGTACCCACACCCTCATTCCAAAGGCAATGCTCCATGGATGAGTTGGTCAGGGATATTTGCTTACACTTTTTCTCATCTCCCACACTTACCATTACTAGTACGAAAGATAAAACAATCTTCCCTCAGCATGATCTTAGTGGCCCCTACATGGGCACGTCAACCATGGTACACAACACTTATGGGACTCTCCGTTGTTTCTCATCAAAAGCTTCCCAACAGACCAGATCTTCTGACACAAAAACCAGGGCATATAAGACATCCAAATCCCAAATCACTCAACCTAGTGGTATGGCTCCTGAAATCATAGATTTGGGATATTTTCATTTACCACATGAATGTATGGATATCCTCAAACAAGCACAAAAACTACTACTAGACAGTGCTAAGCAGCAAAATTGAAATGTTTGTTTGTTACTCTAAAACAAAAAACATTGACCTTCTTAAACCAACAGTACAGGACATTGTTCAATATGTATTACATTTACAAAAGTCAAATTTAGCCTACACATCAATTAGTTTACCTTCATCCGCCATAGCTGCATATCTCCAAAATAGACAACATATTTCTTTGTTTAGAATTGCAGTAATAAAAGCATATGGAAGGACTACAAATAATAATTCCACCAAGAATTCCTCCAGCTCCAACTTGGAATCGTAACATAGAACTCACAAGGCTCATGGCTCCACCCTTTGAGCCACTTCACTCCTGCCCCCTAAAATTCCTTTAATGGAAAGTAGCCTTTTTAATTGCTATCACCTCTCTTAGGAGTATCAGTGAGCTTCAGGCATTAACTTTGGAAGAACCTTTCTTTCAAGTTCATAAAGATGTATTGAGAACAAATCCACAATTTCTTCCAAAAGTCATTTTGCAATTTCATATTAATCAAACAATAGAATTGCCAGTTTTTTTTCCCCCAAAACCAGAATCCGTAGAAGAAAAAGGTCCAACATACTCTAGATATTAGCTCTTATGTACTATATAGACAGAACAAAACCTTTTCGGAAGAAAAAACAACTTTTTGTGGCTTTCACATTGCCACACAAAGGAGATCCTATATCTAAAACAACTATAGCAAGATGGATAGTCAAATGCATTCAAACTTGCTATGCTGAAGCTAAGTGACAAGTACCTGTACACTTAGAGCACATTCCACTAGCAAAAAATTTGCATCTATGGCTTTTTTAGGTAACATACCTATAGCAGACATTTGTAAAGCAGCAAGATGGTCTACACCACACACGGTTTCTAAACATTATTGTGTAGATGTCTTTGCCAGACAACAGGCAAATGTTGGACAAGCTGTACTTAAAGCAATTGCAACCCCTGCACACTGGCCTCCGCTTTATGGAGGCACTGCTTTACAGTATATACACAGCATATGTATCTACAGCTACACATGCCATTGAACAGAAAATGACACTTACCAGTAGACATCTGTTCGTGGCATGTAGTGCTGTAGATTCACATGCGCTCTCCCTCCTCCCTAGAAGTGTGTACGGATTATATATATATATATATATATATATATATATATATATATATATATATATATATATATATATGTGTGTTCGATGACGTGTAGCTGCAGATACACATGCTGTGCATTATCCTGCCATCTAGTGTTGGGCTCGGAGTGTTACAAGTTGTTTTTCTTTGAAGAAGTATTTTCGAGTCACGAGACCGAGGGGCTCCTCCCTTTCGGCTCCATTGCGCATGGGCGTCGACTCCATCTTAGATTGTTTTCTTTCCGCCATCGGGTTCGGACGTGTTCCTCTTCGCTCCGTATTTTGAATCGGGAAAGTTCGCTTATTATCGAAAATTCGACGGTATTGTTCGCGCTCGGTACCGGTTTAGTGTTAGGATATCGAAACTGATAAAAGAAGCGATTCGGCGGTCCTTCAGGGCTTCCGCTCTTCAGCAGGGCCTGGTCGGCCCGATCGCGTCCATCGACGAAACTAATGGACCGGACCCCCTTCAGTTTCTGCCTGAATTGCCACGCGAAGTATCCTTATACAGACCAACACTTGGTCTGTAACCTGTGTCTTTCACTGGAACACAGGGAGGATACCTGCGAGGCCTGCAGGGCATTTTGATCGAAAAAGACCCTACGCGATCGAAGAGCCAGAAGACTGCAAATGGCGTTGACACAGAGAGAAAAGATCGACGTCGAGGAGGAGGAAAGAATCTCCATACAAGAATCTGACTCGGACGACTCCGAAAGTGAGCTACTGATGACACCGCAGAAAACTGTGAGTACATCTGCCCCATCCAAGACTCACTCCAAAATCATAAAGGCCAAGGGGATGCCACCGCCAACAGGCCATGGCTTAACCCGAAAACACGGTGACCAACCATCAGCACCGAAAAAGGCCACACAACAGCCGAAGACATCTGACTCCGGTCGAGATACCGGCTCCGAACAATCTTGGCACCGAGAGTTCGACACACCTAAGGTAAAGAAAGTTGTTTCGGAACCGAAAAAGACTGTTTCCAAACCTTCGGTACCGAAAAAGACAGCCTCGGAGCCGAAAGTAAGCTCTTACACGGAAGAGCACGGACTTTCCAGCCAAATGCAACAACATAGGTTTGAGCAGGAAATAAGTATGGGGGAACCAGACCATACTCAAAAAAGGCTGCACATCCAGAAAGAGACCGGAAAAATTCAAACTCTTCCTCCAATTAAAAGAAAGCTGGTATTTCAAGGGTCAGAAATGCAGCCAAAGGCAAAGGTGGCAAGAGACAAAACACCACCACCAAGGTTTTCGCCACAGCCTTCTCCACTGCATTCACCACAGCTGTCCCCGGTAACAACACCCCCAATGCAGTCACCAACACACACGGGGATGACACAGGACTTATATGATGCACCGGTCTCCGACAACAGTCCCGATTGTTACCCGGCAAGGCCGTCACCTCCAGAGGACGGCACTGCATATATACAGGTATTATCAAGGGCAGCTACTTTCCACAATGTTGCAATGCATGCGGAGCCAATAGAAGATGACTTCTTATTTAACACCTTGGCATCTACCCACAGCTCTTATCAAAGTTTGCCAATGCTCCCAGGCATGCTCAAGCACGCAAAACAGGTGTTCCAGGACCCAGTGAAAGGCAGAGCTATCACGCCTAGGGTGGAGAAAAAATACAAACCTCCCCCCAACGGACCCTGTGTTTATAACACTGCAACTGACACCAGATACGGTGGTCGTGGGAGCACCAAGAAAAAGGACAAACTCCCAATCATCAGGAGAATCACCACCGCCTGACAAGGAAAGTCGGAAGTTCGATGCTGCGGGCAAACGAGTGGCAGCACAGGCAGCCAATCAATGGCGGATCGCCAACTCGCAGGCTCTACTGGCTCGCTACGACAGGGCACACTGGGACGAGATGCAACATATAATACAGCACTTGTCCAAGGAACACCAGAAACGTGCCCAACAGGTTGTTGAAGAAGGACAAGCAATTTCCAACAACCAGATAAGTTCTGCACTGGACTCGGCAGACACAGCAGAACGGACAGTGAACACTGCGGTAACCATTCGCAGGCATGCAAGGTTACGGAGCTCAGGTTTTAAACCGGAAATCCAGCAAGCTGTGTTAAATATGCCGTTTAATCAGGAACAATTGTTTGGGCCGGAGGTGGACACGGCAATAGAGAAGCTAAAGAAGGACACAGACACGGCCAAAGCCATGGGCGCGCTCTATTCCCCACAAAGCAGAGGCACTTTCAGAAGGCCACAGTTTAGAGGGGGGTTTCGTACCCAAACCCCAGAGCCTTCCACCTCACAAGCCAGACCCACCTATCAGGGGCAGTACCAAAGAGGAGGGTTTCGAGGCTCTTACAGGGGTGGTCAATTCCCAAGAGCAAGGGGAAAATTCCAGAGCCCCAAAAAAAACTCCAGCCAAACAGTGACTTCGATGTCACAAACCCCCAACACTTAACACCAGTGGGGGGGGAGAGTTACTGCATTCTACAAAAACTGGACAAACATAACTACGGACGCATGGGTCCTAGCCATTATCCAACATGGTTATTGCATAGAATTAATAAATTTCCCACCAGATGTGCCCCCAAGAGCACACAATATGTCCAAACAACACTTAGACCTGTTGCAGCTAGAAGTCCAAGCATTGTTACAAAAACAAGCAATAGAACTAGTACCCAACCATCAAAAAGGAACAGGGGTCTACTCCCTATATTTCCTAATTCCAAAGAAAGACAAAACGTTGAGGCCCATATTAGACATCAGAACGCTGAACCTCTACATCAAATCAGATCACTTCCACATGGTAACACTTCAAGACGTGATGCCCTTGCTCAAAAAACAGGACTACATGTCAATGTTAGATCTCAAGGATGCATATTTCCACATACCCATAAATCCTTCTCACAGGAAATACTTTAGGTTTGTAATCCAGGGCGTGCATTACCAATTCAAGGTGTTAACGTTCGGGATAACAACAACCCCAAGGGTATTCACGAAATGCCTTGCAGTAGTAGCCGCTCATGTAAGGAGACAGCACATGCACGTATTCCCATACTTAGACGATTGGTTAATAAAAACCAGCACTCAGCAACAGTGTTTTATTCACACGCAATACGTTATAGAAACTCTACACAAACTAGGGTTTTCTATAAATTACCAAAAATCACATCTGCAACCATCCCAGATACAACAATATTTGGGAGCAACACTCAACACACAAAAGGCGATTGCCACTCTAAGTCCGCAAAGGATACAAGCTTTCCAAAATATAGCATTAAACATGAAGACAAACCAACACTACCAGGTGAAGTTTGTAATGAAACTTCTAGGCATGATGTCTTCATGCATAGCCATTGTCCCAAACGCAAGACTACACATGCGGCCCTTACAACAGTGCCTAGCAAAACAATGGACACAAGCACAGGGTCAACTCCAAGATCTAGTGTTGATAGACCGCCAGACACACTTCTCGCTTCAGTGGTGGAACCCTATAAATTTAAATCAAGGGCGGCCATTCCAAGACCCAGTGCCTCAATACGGGATCACAACAGATGCTTCCATGATGGGGTGGGGAGCACACCTCAACCAGCACAGTATACAGGGACAATGGGACATTCAACAAAAACAACTGCACATAAATCAGTTAGAACTGTTAGTAGTGTTTCTAGCATTGAAAGCATTTCAACGACTGATAGCCCACAAACACATTCTTGTCAAAACAGACAACATGACAACAATGTATTACCTCAACAAACAAGGAGGGACACACGCGTCACAACTGTCTCTTAGCACAAAAAATTTGGCATTGGGCGATTCACATTCGCCTAATAGCACAATAAATCCCAGGCATTCAAAACCAGTTAGCTGACAATCTCAGTCGAGATCACCAACAAACACACCAATGGGAAATTCATCCCCAGATCCTACAAGATTACTTTCAACGTTGGGGAGCACCAAAAATAGAATTATTCGCAACAAAAGAAAACGCAAAATGCCAACACTTCGCGTCCAGGTACCCACACCCTCTGTCCAAGGACAATGCGTTATGGATCAGTTGGTCAGGGATATTTGCTTACGCTTTTCCCCCTCTCTCACTCATTCCATATCTGGAAAACAAACGGATTCAAAACAAACTCAAACTAATACTCATAGCATCAACCTGGGCTCGCCATCCGTGGTACACAACACTGCTGGACCTATCAGTAGTACCTCACGTCAAATTACCAAACAGGCCAGATCTGTTAACTCAACACAAACAACAGATCAGACACCCGAATCCAGCATCGCTCAATTTAGCAATCTGGCTCCTGAAGTCTTAGAATTTGGACATCTAGACCTTACACAAGAATGTATGGAGGTCATTAAACAAGCTAGGAAACCTACTACAAGACATTGTTATGCAAACAAATGGAAAAGATTTGTTTACTACTGCCACAATAATCAAATTCAACCACTCCATGCTTCCGCAAAGAACATTGTAAGTTACTTATTACACTTACAAAAGTCTAAACTAGCATTCTCTTCTATTAAAATCTCACAGCAATATCTGCCTATCTGCAGATTACACATTCTACATCGCGTTTTTGAATCCCAGTTATCAAAGCATTTATGGAGGGATTAAAGAGAATCATACCCCCAGAGAACACCACCAGTACCTTTGTGGAACCTTAACATTGTATTAACACGACTCATGGGACCACCATTTGAACCCATGCACTCTTGTAAATGCAATACTTAACTTGGAAGTTAGCCTTTCTAATAGCTATCACATCTCTTAGAAGAGTAAGTGAGATACAAGCATTCACTATACAAGAACCCTTTTTACAAATACATAAACATAAAGTGGTTCTCTGTACAAATCCCAAATTTTTACCAAAGGTTATATCACCATTCCACCTATACCAAACAGTGGAATTCCCAGTCTTCTTTCCACAACCAGACTCAGTAGCCGAAAGGGCCTTACATACATTAGACATAAAAAGAGCCCTAATGTATTACATTGACAGAACAAAACAGTTTTGCAAAACAAAACAATTGTTTGTAGCCTTCCAAAAACCTCATGCAGGAAATCCTATATCCAAACACGGCATTGCCAGATGGATAGTGAAATGTATTCAAACTTGCTATATTAAAGCAAAAAGAGATCTACCTATTACACCAAGAGCGCATTCCACTAGGAAAAAAGGCGCCACAATGGCTTTTCTAGGAAATATACCTAGACAGAAATTTGTAAGGCAGCCCACATGGTCTGCGCCTCATACATTCACAAAACATTACTGTGTAGATGTGTTAACAACACAACAAGCCACAGTAGGACAGGCTGTATTACGAACATTACTTCAGACAACCTCAGCTCCTACAGGCTAAACCACCGCTTTTGGGGAGATTACTGCTTATTAGTCGATGCACAGCATGTGTATCTGCAGCTACACATGCCATTGAACGGAAAATTTCACTTTCCCAGTGTACATCTGTTCGTGGCATGAGACGCTGCAGATTCACATGCGCCCTCCCACCTCCCCGAGAGCCTGTGGCCGTTATAAGTTGAATGAAAATTGTAAATTTGTAAATAAATACTTTTTTAATACACATTATGTACATACATACTTACTCCATTGCATGAGCACATCTAGTATATTCACAACTCCTACCTCACCCTCTGCGGGGAAAACAATCTAAGATGGAGTACACGCCCATGCGCAATGGAGCCGAAATGGAGGAGTCCCTCGGTCTCGTGACTCGAAAAGACTTCTTCGAAGAAAAACAACTTGTAACACTCCGAGCCCAACACTAGATGGCAGGATAATGCACAGCATTTGAATCTACAGCGTCTCATGCCACGAACAGATGTACACTGGGTAAGTGACATTTTCCATATATATATATAGATAGATATAGATATATAGAAAGAGATATAGATATATAGAAAGATATATAGATATATAGAGAGAGATATAGATATATAGAGAGAGATATAGATATATAGAGAGATATATATATATAGTACATATCTAAGTACATTGCATGGACATCTTTTCTATCTTACTATATATTTTTCACTACTTCACTCTCCCTCCCACGGAAAAACAATCTAACAAAGGACTCGATGCCCAAGCGCAGTATTACCGAGAGGAGGAGTCACTCGATCCCGTGCTTCAAACTTTCTTCGAACAAAAATAATTTTTCCTAATACGAATCCAACACTAGATGGCGAGCTTATGCACAGCATGTGAATCTACAGCACTACATGCCACGAACAGATGTCTGCTGGTAAGTAACATTTTCCTTTCCTTAGCCAGTTTGGTACTATTGTCAGACAATGGCAGCTTCCTTCTAGGGAGCTATAAGTATGCACTTTAGAACTATGTTGCACAAGATTTGTCTGGTGTCCCAGACCACTTATGTGTTAATTACGTAATATATTCTGGAGGGTTGATGTGCAACAAAAGTACCATTAATTGTACTTTGGCCAACTCAGATTGCCTACGCAAGTCAGTTGGCAACATTTGTGACTCTTAGAAATTGTCTGTACAAGAGGTCTCTACAGGCTTCTCAAGCAGCTTCCAGTCTACCTTAATGAACATGCCTTTCGATGACTCTTGCCCAGATTAGGCCCTTGAGCCAGGCATGCTGTTTGAGCCTATCCCCTTTCTGCATTAGCCACGCCAATAGTTTAGCTCTTTTTGTGGCTGTGGTAGGGATATGGCCAGCATGTTCAGCCTGCTCAGAAAGCCCTTTATCCTTTTCATGGCCGAGCTGCGGTACCCGCAGACCATGAGCCTGCTGCTACATCCTCAAACCCTCGTTGGTGTATCCCGTGAGATACACAGCCACCCTGTCAGAGATAGGATTCAACGTTTACCACTAGGTTGGCTGGCGATAACTTCAGACAAGTGAGTCCTACAGAATGTCCAGTGGTGTTATGCCCTACCATTTCTTGTCATCCTGCAGCACCTTCAACCATCCTTAGAAGGGCTGACGGAAGACGACCTGTCCCTCTCTCAGTGGCCAAAGGAACCATAAAGAAGGTGCCTACATCAGAAGTAGGTTTTGGTTATTACTCTTGCTACTTTTCGGTGGTGAAGAATGGCAGAGGCCTTCGAACTATGTAGACCCAACACCCTCAATGTTTTCCTGTGGAAGGACAAATTCAGGATGCTCAACCTGGCCCAGGTCTTGTCTGGCATTGACTATGGAGACTGGATGGTTCCATTGGGCCTGTAGGACGTTTATTTTCACATCCCTGTCCTGCTGTCTCACAGGTTCTAACTGTAATTTATGGTCGGGCAGGAGCATTTTCAGTTCACTCTGATCCCCTTTGACCTCACACGTGCCCCTTATGTGTTCACTTAAGTGATGGTGGTGGTTGCAGCGCATCTTTGGAGGTCAGGGTTTCCAGTCCTCCCCTCCCCAAGCCCTCCAGCCTTGATGACTGGCTACTGAAGACAGACATGCTCCAGGAAGTCCTCACCCACCTCCAGATTACGGCTAAACCCTTTATTTCATTGGGGTTAACTATAAGTGTGCACAGGTTACACCTGACTTGTTCAGACACTCCATTTCATCAGAACAGTTCCGGACTCTTTGGAGAGTTTGGTACCTTTTCCCCGAACGGAGAGTTCAGGATATTCATGCCTTGTTCCCTATGTTTCAGCCTCTGTCTTTGAAGAATTTTTGGAAGAGACTGCAAAAGACCTGCAATGGTGGTTATTTGACTATAATTAAGTCAGTGACAGACCCCTCCTTCTACCCTAGTCAGAGGTAACACTTAAGACTGATGCATTACTTCTGGTTTGGGAGCAGCCACTTAGGAGCGGTCTGTATCAGAGGCACCTGCTTGCCTTCGGAGTACTTGCTCAATCTTCTGGAGCTGCAAACCATCCACTTGGCATTGAAAGCCTTACTACCATCCATAAAAGGAAGGCTGGCGCTGTTGCTCATGGACAACATCACCACTATTTAGTATTACAACAAATAGGACAGGGTCGGGGGTTCATGGCCCCTGTGCTAGGAGGCACTATGCCTCTGAAAATGTCTGGAACACCAGGGGATTTAGCTGGTGGTACACCACCTAGTGGTATCTCTAAACACCAGTGTGGACTGACTCCGCCTCATACCCCAGCAGATCATGAATGGCAGTTGCATTTATAGGTGGCGGAAGGTATTGTTAAAATTGGGAAAGTCGATGTTGATGCACACAATGATACATTCACATATAACAAAGAAATCACATCACTATTACCAAATTCACCCACATGAACTCTCCATCAACCCGCCTCAGAAGTACGTGGTCAGGCAGGCTCTGAGACCTAGGCCTGAGGTTCGTGTTTGACACGTCACAGGTGGGATGGCATGTAGCCGTCAGACAAACGCACGAAAAGGAAAGTCTGATAAGACCCACAGATATGCGCAGCGACACCACAATGGTCCAAGGAAATTGGCCCCAGTACAACATAAATGGCCCAAGGGGTGCGCGCATTCCCAAAACACCATAAAGTCAGGTGACACATGAAGTTATGAATCCTTAGTCAATCAGAAAACAGCATACACATCAACACTTAGTGATTACATGCCCCTCTGGCTGGACATCTGGACACGTTACCCAATGGCCCTCATTGTGTCCACGCAAGGTTGAGGTCCACCTACATTTGTTATCAGGGCATTCTTTACGACTCCAAGACAACTGAACACATTCTTTACCAAAAAAGTTATCCTGAAATTATTTTATGGTGCTCAGAGAAATATATAAAACACCACTCCGATCGATTGTAGTTTGAAGCAGGCCTCGGACCCCATTCTGTAACTGTTCTCCTGGCCATAGTGTTTCATTAAACCAACTGTTCCTCTTTTGCCAAACGCCTCTCGTCTTTTGTTTTTTCAGAGTAAACTGCCATTCAAGCAATAGTATCTTCCGCAAATGAGAAGAACCCCAACTCTTTTTGTCACACCTGAAAATGTTAAATGTGAAACGTTTTGCATGTTGGAGTTTCCAAGGCGTATCTGTTTCAAATACGTTCCTCCTAAAGCGATATCATAGTGCCTCACAATTTGGCACAAAGAGGCGTGGTATCCAGAACTCCTGGGCATGAGTATTTGTCGTCCTATCAAGCTGACACGCCTGGTGGATCTTTTGTTCCAGCAGCATGGCAGAGTCCTCCACCCATGCCTGCACAATCTTAACTTCCATGGTTGGAGATTGAGCAGTGATAGCTAACTTCATTTGATCTCCCTCTCAGGGTGGTAGATGTAATCTTGGCAGCCAGGCATACCTTGACAAAACCAGTATAGGACTGCCATTAGAACATGTTTGTGCTTTTGTGCAGTACTTGGCAGATTGGATAACCAGACTTGAAGAGGGTCATAGTATTGCTTGTTGTGTTGTCTCTGGCCCAGCATGTACTTGCTTTGGGCACAGGTAAAGGATACCTATTGGCTCTTTCGGCCATTTTGCAGTTTCCAGATCAGCTTTCACTATTCAAGGTACCCATTGTGATGTGTTTTCAATGTTTGTCACATTTGTTTCCACCCTCTCCCTTTATCATGCCTCAGTGGGACCTTAACTTGGTCCTTACCTTCCTGATTTATACCACTTTTGAACCACTGCATAACTGCTTTCTGCGGCTTCTCACCCTGGAAACAGAGTTCCTCATCACCATAGCATTGGTGTAGCAGGTGAAAGTGCTGCAAACCCGTTCCCTCAAAGCTCCATACATTGTTCTTCCCAGATTGGTCCTGAGAACCCAAGCTTTCTTTCTTTTGAAAAGGGTGACTCCTTTCTTGTTGGGCAAAATATCACCCTACCAGCAGTCTCTGCTCCACCTCACCCTTTGAAGGAAGCAAAGATTCCATTGGCTGGTTTCTAAATGGCTCTATGCTTTTACTTTGATTGTACAAGGGAACATCTTGTGAACTATCAGCTTTTTGTGGGATTCACTGGTGCGAAGAAGAGCAAGGTAGCGCAGAAGAGGACCATCTTTCGTGGATAGTGCTCTCCATTAAAGTAAGCTACACACTAGCCAAGAAACAACCCCTAGAGAGTTTATGCTTTTAATCCACCAGAACCAAGACTGCTACCGCTGTGTTGGCACTTGGAGTGTCTGTTCTGCAAATTTGCCAGGCTGCTAATTGGGGATCACTCCATATGTTCATGAAGGACTATTGCTTTGGCAACCAGGTCTGTTGAGATGAGGTTTTTGCCCACTTGGTCCTGCAGGACTTCTTGGTGTGAGCCAACTCACAGACACACCACCTGGGAGTTAATGCTGTGGTATCTATTTAAAAGGTGGGTAATGAATCTGCTGTTAGAAGTATCTGTCAGAAGCACAATTTACTTATTGTTAGTAGCGCTCTTTCTGTTAGATACTCTATCTAGTCGCAAAGTCCTTGCCGACCCTCCCATTCTAAGTGAACTGGGCTCTTTTCCCTTTAAATAAGTCCCAATTATAGCGATCACCACTCTGGTTAAAGACCATTTATGGTTCTGCTCTGTATCTGGGAACACAGACAGCCTGGGAAGCAACTGACGTCAGTGTGCACTAGTGGTGCCTATATTCAGTTCTGCGCATCACTCCTGTCATGAAACTACTTCAGCACTGATCCACACGTCATGACCTTCAAGCGCACGGGGGACCTGCTTGAGAAGTTGTCAGATGCAGTCTGACACCTGGAGAATATTCAAAAGGTGAGAAGTCTGCAGTTAGAGTATCTACCAGAAAACACATTACCAAAGTTAAGAAACCTGTTCAGAAAGCCAGTTGTTTTGCTAGGTGACAGAAGAATCCTAATACCTGCTCCCACAGACTTGTGTAGTTTTATGTGTGATTTAAAATATAGCGTGACATAAATGTATCCCTTTCACCAAAATTATTATAATTATTCAGCCTGTCGGTTCATTGTTTGGCCCTAGACATTTTCATCCACTGAAGTCTTCATGAAAAGGCAATCACATCAATAATTAAGCATCTCCCTAAAAAGGATTTGATTGCCCTGTGCAGGTCATAGCATAGCGAGGTTCTCCCAGAGGGCTAACTCATTAAATGACCCAAATAAAAGAAATATGTATCCTAAATTGAAGTAGCAAAAATTCCTTGTTGCCCAACCTATAAACTTAGTTACCCTTTTCTCCTCTCTTGAGCACTAATTTGAATATGTATTAGAAATGGAAAGTTCTTAACAGGCAAAATGCCCTGCTATCTACCATCAGAGTGTGACCTACTTAATCTTAGTCCTTCTGTGCCTCAGTGGAGCTGTGAACATGTTGGGCCCATGCGTTGCTAATTTCAGCTTTATCTCATTCAAGGAAACTAAGTCGTCATCAAAATCCGCTTTATTTCGGTAAGAATATACCATAAAAGCATAATACAAAAATGATTACAAAGGGGATAAAACAAAAGATCATCAACTTTCAAATAAAATTTTAAAATACAGCAAAATCATATTCTAATCAGAGGGTTCGTTGGATCATCCCTCTATGCAAATAAATGGGCTTTAGGAATTGTTTACCAGCCTTGAGAATACTTAAAACTGACCCATCTGTGTCATTGGCATGTTCCCTGGCAAAATTCTTGGAACCCATGTGGCATTTTCGGATTGGAATTTTAAAAGGCCAATCTTAACCTTAGCAATCGGCAGTGGGCAATGCAACTTTATAGTTTATGTGACCCAGTGCATGATCAGGAAACTAAGTCCCTTTTTGCTTCTAGTCATGATTTTGGACCCAAAAATGGAATGCCAAGGCAATTTTGTGAAGGGCATGTTAGTCCTATTGGGCCTCATGGCCCACATCTGATAAATTCCTTCCTCTCTACTGAAACATTCCTTTAGAAATTGAAGGAAGCTTTTGTAATAACTCTTACTAGTGAGTCCTTCCACACCCAAAGCAAGCATGATGCCTTGTGGCCCTTATCAATTAGGCCATGCCAGCTCTTTCAGGGTATGATACTGTCCGCAAACGTCATTTCTGTTGTGCCCAAAAGTCCTCATTCCCATTTTCACTCAGGATTTAAGGCACAAAGTAGTACAGTTTAGGTATTGCCACCTACAGTAGGAGAACAGTTTTCAAGGCAATGAAGCACATCATCAGCGCCTGGTGGACCCACCTATCGATCACTCCACAGAAAACTGCAATGCCATCAACCTCTTCATTAGTAAAAAAAAACAGAATACCAGACAGCACATTAACAACACCAAGCCTGCTTCGTCTCTTACTCCCATCCCTTTCAGGAGAGTTCCGCAGAGGCCATCTTCAAAACCCTATTTCCTGCCGATCTCGTCTACACCAAATCTCTATAAGCCACTTGTGTCTAAAATGGTGTCTGTTAATCCTACTCATCATTGTGTATATGTCCTTCACCAACGCATCTTCCAAGAAGCTCTCAAGACAGGCCAGGTTTTCCCACACCTAAAGAAATCTACACTAGACCCTGATGACCTTGTCACTCACCTACCTTTCTTTGGCAAGATCTTTGAAAAAGCAGAATATTTTCATCTCTCTTGACCACCGGTAATAAATGTATGCATTTCTAAGTGCAATTGTTCTAAATAATGTGCTGCTGGATTTATATATTAAAATTTTAAAGCACATGAAACAGGTGGGCTGTTAAAACTATCTCTGGGGCGGAGCTAAAAAGACAGACTAATACACCTATGTTGACTTTTCAGGAATATAAAAATTACATGACCAAAGTAATTATTAGGTTTGGGGTCTGAACAAATTGCTGACGCACAAACGTAAGTCATTTCATAAATGTTTTTAAACTACTTAGATCTGTGAAGCTAACAGCAGAATGAATATTGTTGCAATGAGCTGGAATAGATTGAAAATCTCTTCTGAATTAGCAAGAAAGTTATGTCATATCTCCCTAAAAAAAAAAAAAAAAAAAAAACGTGTGAAAGCATACAGAAATTTTAAGAACAGATAAAGAGGATACAAACGTTCCACGTGTGTTGCTCGCAGTGGAGAATGGAAGTGTCTGTCTTACGGAACACCCATGTCTAGCCTCCGCCAGCAAATGTGAAGGTGTGGATTGAGCCTGACTCATTTGGGACTAGGATTTGTTCAGTTATGTGATTCCTTACGGTTTGCTTGTAGAAAAAAACTGATTTACTCTATTGATTCATAATCCTGCTCTGAGTATGCTGGGCAAAAAAAAGCATAACACTTGCATGATAACGATGTAGATTTTCAAAGGAAAACAACCCTTGCAATCGATTTCTGAAGGTTATTTGTCTCTGCTGTAATGATGAGCATCATAGTAGCCTTTTTGTTGTTCCTTAAAGCACAGAGACAAATACCTCGGAGAACCTTGAAGTTGCTGACATCGGTGACAGCAGAACAGCGAACAGTGGTAGTTCACCAGTATTAACCAATGGTGGATTCAAATCATCCAGGCCACCGAGACCTATACGTCCGCCTCCACCAACACCTCGCCGACCAACATCCTCTGTTCCAGGTGAGAACCATTGCACTGGAGTCAGGTATAGTTACCACGCATCTAATTTGTCCATTTTAGTTGGTATTCTAATTAGAAGGTCTGTAATTTAAATGTCAGTGGTTCTTATATATATGTCTGGGGCTCCGCAGTTGGGTTTCTGAAGATCATAGTAGGGGCTGGTTAAATAAATTGCAGGCAGTTTCAGGACTGTGGCTGATGAACAGTGTGCTCAGATAACAGGCATAGTGAGGTAAAGCTGTTGTGAATAACTGAAAGCAGCGATTTGAGTCATGAGCTCCTAGTTTTTTTTTTTTTTTTTTTTGGGGAAAGAGAAGTAGTGTGAACTCTGTGCTAACAAAAGAAAGAGTAACAGAACTGCAAATTTTAAACCATTTTTGCATTTTGTGGATGATATACATTTTTGTTGTCTCTTATATACCACCTTCCACAGTATTAAAAGTTCAAAATGAAGTTAAGAAATGTATATAGTAGAATATCTCTGCTGCTTATGATGTTAGCCTTAACATGGGATATTGCCTTTTATTTTGAAGAATGTGTTGTGTGATCTTTGAAGAAAAAATGTGAGAGAAGGGAAAAGGAACAAGAAGTTATTGACAACATTCCTGGCAGGCTACTAAGCTTTGGACGTGGTACTTTAGAGAAAAATAAATGCGGGTACTCACTCTACTGAGCTGTGGACTGTAGGTGGGACCAGGGGCCGGTGTGCGGGCTGGGTGAGGAGACAAGCATTTAATGAATATTCTTTCTGAGTCCTCTCCTCCATATAGTTTTATAATCAGAAAAATGTGTTCTGTTCCCCTACCGCTTATGTCTTTTTCTTTAGCCGCTTCTTTATCTCCCAGGGCAATATTTTTCATTGTCCTTTTTGGACTTTTCGCCCTCTTCATATTTCTCTCCACCCCTTTCTAACATCTTTTTATTTCCCTCTTTTCTCTAACCACTTTCTTCTGTCCTTTTATACTTGCCTCTTTCCCCTCTCCTTAACCATTCTTAGTTGTTTTTCCCTTGTTTGTTTTTGCTCTTCTCCATTCCTCCGGATCTTTAACTCTTGTTCCTTTTTAGGGTTGAGCGCAGAGTGCTCCGCCCCTGGTGTAATCTCTCTGTGGGCTTGTAACCACGCCCATGCCAAGTCCATCAGTTTGGTTGGTTTGTGGGCTTGCCTTTTGAAATCAGCTTGATTTAATTAGTGAAAGGCGTGCCTTTTCTGGTGTTTAGCCCTCTTCGAGCGCACTGGTAAACTACTGAAAACATAAGAGGCTCCATGTTTTCTGTATGGATTCTGCATCATTTCTTCTCTTTATTTCGTAGGCAGCGCGACCTCGCTGGGTAGTAGTAGAGCACTTTGCATGACACTGACCCTGTTATTTGGATAATTGCACGTTTGCCTATACATTTCACTCAGAGCGAAGTTCTGTTTCCTTTTGTATGTGTGCTTCGATCTCATGGCAACCATCGGCTCGCTAATGTGAAACTGTTTTACTTTTCAGTTTATGTGGCAAGAAAAGTCTGGTTAGGAGTTTACAACGCTAATAGCTTTAACTCGAGAAAACGTGAGACCCTTTGCATTGCAAATGCTTGTTTTTTCTTGCACCTCACACGCTTTTACAAGTTTATCATTTCTTTCGCTTCTTCCTGTCCCTAGCTTCAATCTTCAGGCCTAAAACCCTTTAGTTTGGCATTCCATAACCAGACCCTGACTCAAGGAGGGTACCAACCATCCACAGCTCCTCTGTCTCTATTCATACATTTTCAGCATCTGTTTTCCTGGCCTCTCAAGCATCACTTCTGATTAGGCACCAGCACGTGTATTAACAGCTCTGTGCAACCGGAACAAAGACAGGCTGCTACGCATGGGCGTAGGAAGTGTGGGGGACGCGGGGGATGTATCCCCCCCAGATTTTGGAGGGGGGGGGACGAAGGTGGGGGGGACAAGGGGACAAAATAATTTCCCCTGTTACATCTATTATCCAGAGGGCCATTAGCGCACAAAAGCCCTACTTAGAATAGCCCTGTACCGACCATCGTCCAATCTGATGGTAACAGAATGAAGGTGAGTCCGTAGGCCCCCTGCGCCCTCTGTTATTTTGTTTGCCCTGTCCACAGCTGTGGGCATTAAGGGTGCTCATAAGAACAAAGTGCATGAGGAGGAGAAAAGAGTTTTGGATGATTACTGTCTGCATCAACTGCCGCCTTGAAGAGGAGCACTGCAGGATGCCTTCAAGAAGAGCTGCAAGACAATGAGGAAGATCTATAGAGGAAACAGAGTCCCACTCAGCCTGACACCTGCAGGCTAGAAAGGAGACTCTGTGAAACACAATATTTGTATTTGCCTAAGATCACACCAGTTGGTGAAACAGTGAAGTCGAGATTGGGCCCAGATTTTACCTTTTCACACAACAATTTAGCTATTAGAAGGGTATATTTTTCGAACATTTATGTTTAATGTTTTGTTTTCTAGGTAATGAGGGCTTTATTATACCGTGGCTAACAGGGAGAAGCCATATTTCATTTTGGGCCGTTATGCCTAGCGTTATGTATGTTGTTGTTTTCGTTACATACTTCAGCATATTGAAGTATATTATATTTTTCTCTATCTTTTCTTCACTGTACTCTGAAACAATCTACCCTATGCCACTGCGGCATATCACTCTAGGCGCTGCACTCTGCCCCTCTACAATACACAACTGTACTCTGCGACCCTCTAATCTGCAACATTGCACTCTGCCACTGAACTCCACACCACTCTGCTCTGCACCACTGCATTCAATGCCACTGTACTCTGTCCCACTGAACTCTTTTATGCACCACTGCACTCTACTCTACACCACTCCACTGTAGGCACTTCACTCTACTTTGAAATCATCTCCTCTATGCCACTGCAATCTACGCAACTCCACTCTATGCTATGCCAGTCTAATCTACCCTGCACCACTCCAATGTACCCTGCGCCACTCCAATCTGCACTGCACCGCTCTATGCTACTGCACTCTACATCACTATGCTCCACTCTGCAACAATCCACTCTTCACCACTATACTGTACTCTGAAGCAATCTACTCTATGCCACAGCACTCTATCCAACTCTATTCTACTCTGCACCACTGTACTCTAAGCCACTCTTCTCTACTCTGCATCACTCTACATCACTGCACTCTACACCAATGCGTTCTATGCCATTCTACTCTACACACTACCCTTTATGACACTCTACTCTGCAACACTGTACTCTGCCACTGAACTATACTCCTCTCTACTCTGCACCACGGCACTCTACTCTGCACCGCTCAACTATATGCCACTCTACTGCACTCTACACCAATGTACTATATGCCACTACACTCTGACACTCTACTCTGCATCACTGCACTCCACCACTGCACTCTACACCAGTCTACTCTACCTTGCACCACTCCACTCTACCATGTACCGCGTCACTCTATGACACAGTACTCTGAACCACTGCAATCTATGCTGTGCCACTCCACTCTGCTCCCCTCTACTCTTCACCACTCTACGCTACTGCACTGTACGCTAAACCAGTGCAGTCTTCGTCAATGCACTCTACACCACTTTACTCAAAACCAATGCACTCTATACCACCACACTCTACACCAATCTTCTTTGCACCACTGTACTCTATGCCACTTCACTCTAGATCACCCAACTCCACTCAATGACACTTCACTCTGACATTACACTCCATGATACTAGACTCTGACACTCTATTCCATTAAACTCTAACACTTTCTCCATTCTGTAACTCCCTACACAACTCCCTATACGCCACTCCATTCCACTTTACTCCACTCTATGCCATTCCACACCACTCTATGCTACTTCAATCTACGATACTCTACGCCACTGCACAACCCTCTGCCACTCCACTATACAACAATGTACTATGCTCAACAACACTCTACCCAACTTTCTCTATGCTAGTTCACGTTACTTCACTCTACTCCAGTTCACTCTTATTTTTGCCTTTCCACTCTACGACACTCTGCCACTCCACTCTCTGACACTCTATTAGACTGTGACACTACTCCACTCTACTACTACTTTATGGCATTGGCGCTTGATTGGAGATTCAGATCTCCATTGATTGCCTTGTCACTCATATGAGACGTGAGTCAGATTTATCTTCGCCGTTTTGGTTACAAGCACTCTGTAACCCTTTTAACGAAAACTTAGGATGATCCTGATACTTGTCTAGGGGATCGAGATATCGTCGGCCAAAGTACCTTGACTTGAATTTGTGATATTGTACATAAGTTGGCATAAGCATAGATACTATGAGCTAATGACTTCTTGATTCACTATTTGAGTCATTCATGTAAAAGTGGGTGTATAAAAGCTTGTAAATCATTATTGTGGATGCTAACCTTGTAGGAAATTAGCCTCTTTCTAGCTTGGTTACCCCCACATTTGGCCTGTTTGCCAGTATGTTTGAGTGTGTCTACTGGGATCCTGCTAATCAGGACCCCAGTAGTTATGCTCTCTCCCTTAAATTATGGTTGTTGCATACTGGTAACCCAATATTTCACCCAAGATTGGCATACTGATGCCCCCTTATAAGTCCCTAGTCTATGGTACTCAGGTACCCAGGACATTGGGGTTCCAGGAGATCCCTTTGGGATGCAGCATTTCTTTTGCCACCCATAGGGAGCCCATTCAAAGGCTTCTGCAGAACTGCCATTGCAGCCTGCGTGAAAAGGTGCATGCACCCTTTCACTGCCAGTTACACTACACCAGGTCACTTATAAGTCACCCCTATAGCAGGCCCTCCAGCCCTGAGGGCAGGGTGCTGAGTACCTGTGTGCTATGGCACCCCTGCACGAGCAGAGGTGCCCCCACGACATCCAGTTCCATTTTCACTAATAAGGGATAAATGGACGTGATATAAGGTGTAAGTACCACAACAAACCAGGCCAGCCTCCTCCAAACCACTGTACTATATAGGTTACTTTTTACATTTTTCTTGTAATTGGTGACATTTGGTCATCAAGATAACTTGTGTAATGCCCGAATACCAGTATTTCTCGATTTCCCCTGGTGATGTTTTCCCACTACATTTGACCTTTCTATTTTGATTGAATAAATGTATAAAATATTCCATTTGCATACTACTTTAATATCATTGTTTGTGGGAGTGGTGTTGCATTTTATTCAAGGGACCCCTGTTCCTTTAAAGTTAGTTTACTTCTCGATTCTAGGGCACTCTACCTACTCCATGATACTATGCCACACCACTCGATGACACATCATTCTTCTTTATGCCATTAACTTTGGGCCATGCGGAATAGTAGTCTCACTAGTGTACAACATAGCAAAAACACATTGCCAAAGGCAATAGAACTTGCATAGGCGAGACCTATTGGCTACGCCAATGCTTGTTTATAAGGTATGAACTTTAAGGTGACTTGCAATATCCTTATATACACATTGGGTATTTTACCTCATATAATACATGGTCACAACACCAACTTTCCCACAAACCACTTAAAACCCTAGTGCATAGCTTCTGTCATTCCAAGCTATTAAAGTACAGCAGAAGAAAGAAAAGCAACATTCTATTTTTTGATTTAAACAGCTGCATTAATTATGCTCTGTGACCTGATCTGCCTTTTACCTTGGCTGCTAGCTCTGGCAGAAGGCATTGTAATGTCAGAATTGGACTGTAAAAACCCTATCATAGTCATTTTCTGATGTCTTTTCTTTATAATCAGTGAATGTCTTTTCTTTACACGCAGTGACTTGGTGCATCACAAACAGCCATTTCTAAAGAAATTAGTGACTGCAGTTTATACATAGATTAGAGAATCCATGTTTATATAGCCTGTAACTCCAAGAGCTTCTTCAGTTGAAATGCTCCTAGTTATGACTGATGTGGAGCTGAGCTTCCCAAGATCGCACAAAGGAGTAGAAGTGTTATTAGAACTATGGTTTCCGAACACAGTTTACAACTGTTGTACCTAATAGCTTTTGATCTCTCCAGTGCGTTTCCAATTGGCATGAGGCAAAGGGCATGATGGGTGTGGGGCACAAAGGGTATGCTCTTCCTTTTTACCCTCCTACCTTTATTTGCTTGGTGCATGAAGATGCAAGGTTAATCAACATGTTATTTTCACATTTGAGCTAATTACTTTGTGAATGTAAATAACAGTAAAAGATACTTTCAGACTGTGAAAACATGCCTTCCTTTCTCCCTATTTAACTTCCAATATATATGATTGTGTATATTTATCGGAGACTGCAGTTCGTAAACAACGAACGATTTGTATAGGGTTGATTGAAAGTCCCCAAGTCTGTCCCTGTCCCCCCGCAAATGTATTGTCTCCTACACCCCTGCTGCTACGACATATTCATTTGCATGTTGCTCACCCTCCGCTGGAATAGTTCAGGGGCACAAACTTGCAGCAGAGTAATCCATTGCAGGACAGTCACACCTGCCCGTGCTTTAGAGTCTCGAAGAAAGGAATGGTGGTTAAGGGCTGGTAAGCGTAGCTCAGGGTATTAAACATACCAAGGTAGACGTGCCGAAGTCAAGTGTCGAGCTCCAATAGTTCTAGCAGCTGAGTGACAAAAGAGGCCTGAGGGCATGTTAGTAGAAAAAAATGCTATGCGCCTACGCTGCTGAGTCAATAACAAATAGTTGCGTCGGGCATTTTCATGAGCACCCGCTCTTCCTTATTGAGTGCAGGAACATGCAAGTTGCTTGGCACTGTAGGCCGCTCTAATTACAAGTTGGACAGAGATATTGAGTGGCAGGAGAGAGGGAGGTAAGATGTGCGACATTGGAGTCCACAGGGCTACACTGGCGCTTAGCTATTAGTGCTGCACATAAACACTTCTCTGTTGGCGTCAACAGTATCGCTTGAACAGCACCTGAGCTGCTGAACATAACTCCCCTGAGCTTGCCCTACTGCCCGTATGAGTACCAACACACTCCACAGCTGAGGAGAAATTCCGCTACTCAAACTGAGAAAATTATCAAGTGTCAGTACTCCGAACTAGTGAATAACGGTCCACTTAAAGCACTGCTTGGAAGTAATCAGTACTAGAAAGTACCGCAAACGTTCTCTAATGCAGTGGTTCATTCTAGTCCTGGCATGTGTGAAAATCTGCTAATTTGAAGATACAAACCTCTACGATAGAGCAGCTGTCACGGAGGAACGTGGCAAGGCTGTGCCTTTGAAGCAACTAACACTGTACTGACATCACTTAGGGATCCTGGCCATCGGAGAGCAGGCTGAACTAGAGGGAAATGCACGTACCAGATACGAGAAAGATTGCCTCTCAAAAGCGGCCAGTCAGTATGATCCTTGGATCCTAATTGAAATGCACACAAAAGCAGAATATAAAATGTGCGTGTGGCCAAGAAAATTCTACAGCATTCTAACCTTGTGGATTATGCGATATGAAAAGTGCACGGAGCACCTGATATACCATCACTGGCTCCCCAAAAAAAGTGCTATTGTTGACGTAGCTCAGTGGGTTTCAGTAGATGAGGAATGCACAGCGAACCATGTATCAATTAAGCAGTTAGACTTGGCAGGCAAATTAGTGTTTTTATTAGTCGTTGGTATTAAGAGAAAATTATGGATGAAGTTTGCCAGTTCCTTTGTTTAAGGATAAATGATTATAATTTCGTTGTAGCCTGCTAAAAACCATAATTTTGCAGCCCCAGAGTGCCTTATCTTGGGTAAGTTAAACAAGGGCGGAGATGAGAAGAAAAAACATCATCCCAAAGCAGATTTCTCGTAAAGGTTGACAAATATCAAAGATGCTGTTCTTAATTGTTTCCTTGAGACAGCATTTTGAGTATCTCATTTGGTGAAACAGCCTTTGAACATAGATCTGAGAAGACATTTCAGTGTAAAACGTATGACCAACAAGGATATGTTTTGTACAGAAAGACAGTTTTATTACCCTAGCCTGTAAATTTAGTCCATAGACCACGAGATCGATGTTCATGCCACTCACAAATTTTACAATTTTAACTTTGAGCGAAAAGAGCAATGTGTACCAGATGGTGGTGGCTGTATGTGAAGAGATCTGTTGCCAGCCCTTTTCAGCTTGGGTAATCTGATCGCTTTTAGAGTTGCAGCTCCTGATCCTAGGTGCCTAGATGTTTGATAGGGCTAGAAGACTTTCTTGCCTGGAGTGCAGCGATGGAGGGAAGTATAGGCAATGCAAATAGTTGGGAAGTGGCTTCTTTATTTCATTGGGAACATTGATTATCTGAGGACAGAGATGTTGGGACTTTGGTGCACTAATCCATAAATGAGTCTGTCTGGATGGTTATAGAACTTTTTGCAGCTCAGCTATTTTCTTCTTGGGAGGCTGAGGTTAGATGCGATTGCAGTAAGGCTTGGGTGATTTTTGTGAATCCCAGATTGTGGACGGCTTTCACTAGGAAAATATAGATGAGATTGTTCCCGGAGTTCACACTGGGTTATGAACCGTTTTAAATGAAATTGTGAGTGGATCCATGGAATCTGACCATACAAAGGGGAGCAGTGAATGGTTCAAAGAGCACTCAACAGTGTCTGACGTTTGGCTGTTCAGGCGTAGGCAGTTTATTCTGATGGATATTTCTAACTGCAGGATGGTTAGAATGTGAATATTAACCAGATGCCAACCTAAATCAGGAACCCTAGAAGCAGTGCTTCTGCACACTGGCAGGTGGTGTCATGTGGCTCCTTGTCGACTTTCTTTCACTCCAGAAATGACAAGCAGAGCTGTATACAAGTGCCATCCATGCATGTGCTGACATCAGTTCCTTTTTTATTTCACTCCTTCAGATACGGATGGGGAGCTACTCATTCGTCTTCTGACAATTGTTTCAGCCACAGTTCAGTGTGTAAGGGATGTCACCTGTCAAAACAGGGTTTAAGTCTTGTAGAGACTGTCGCAAACAGATTCTGTGACAGATCCACATGAAGTATGCACATGATCCCAAAGGCCATACAGAAATGTGAGGCAAAACTTAACGTTGTCAGGCACCAAAAGACTCCATGCTGTGACTGGTTGAAGTCGAAAGAAAGATATCCTGTTCCTTCTCCAGTCATGCCCGTGGCAGATAGTCATCAGTCACTGGGTAAATCAAAGAAGAAACATAAGAAGTCCAAGTGGGGCTTGTAGGAGTCTGGCCTGGTTTGTAGTGAGTGCCTGAGGTACTTACACCTTATACCAGGTCCAGTTATCCCTTATTAGTCAAATGTAGACAGTGTTCTAGCAGCTTAGGCTGTCTAGAGTTAGCTGTAGCAGAGCAGCTTAGGCTGAACTAGGAGACATGCTAAGCTCCTGCAATACCACTATAGTTACACAGTACTTATAGACAATAAAAGACAGTACTCAGTGTTACCAAAAAATAAAGGCACTTTATTTTAGTGACACAAGGCCAGAAATATCTTAAAGGCAATACTCCTTCTGGAGGTAAGTATTATACACAATATATACACTAGAGACCATAATCAGGTAAGTAAATAGTCACAGAATAGTGAAAAACACAATAGAATGTAGTAGGCCTAGGGGGCAACACAAACCATATACTAAGAAAGCGGAATGCAAATCACGATTCCCCCCCTAGGCAAATGTAGTGTGTAGAGGGGTGAAGGGAGTGTAAGAAAACACCAAAGGTAAGTACAATACCCCATCCCGGAGCCCAGTAAAGTAGGAGTGAAATACTGCAAGTTTCCTCAGGACACACTACAAGTTGTGATAAGAGTTATTGCAAGAACCAAGCAAGACTGCAAGCAACAAATGGTGGATTCCTGGACCTGAAGACCTGTGAAGAGAGGAGACCAAGTCCAGAAGTCGCAGAAGATTCCAGGAAGGAAGGGAGCCCCTGCCAACCTAGAAGATGGTGCAAAAGAGGATTCTCCGGTTAGAAGAAGTCTGCAGAAAAGCACCAAAGAAGATGGCTGCGGGTTCCTGCGTGGTGCAGGAGATGTCCCACGTTTAGATGTTGGATGCAGGCTGTTTGTGTCGTTGGGTTTGTCCAACAAGCCTTGGTTTAAGCAAGGTGGTGGTTTGCGTCAAAATGGCGCTGCCTGGACCAAAGAGGGACCTGGGGGGCCTCATCTCAGACTGAGGAGGTAGAGGGGGCTCCCAACACTAGAGAGAGCCCACAGATGACCAGGCAGCACCCACAGGATTTCCAAGACACAGGGACAGAAGATGCAAAATGCGGTTGGTGCGGCACAACACAAGAAGGTCCCATGCTGCCGGAAAACAACTCAGCGAGTTGTGGGTTACAGAATGGCGTGCTGGGGACCTGGGCTACACTGTGCACGAAGGATTCTTGGAAGAAGTGCACAGAAGCCCAAGGAGCTGGAGAGGACGAGGTGCACAGGGGCACGGTCGCAAACCGGGAAGGCAAGCTCTTAACTCCACCAAATGTGGACAGCTGGACCTTAGAACAGTCTGGGTCATATTGGTCCACCACCTGTGTTCCAGGGAGCACTGTCGTCATCAGGAGAGGAGTCCCAGAGAACCAGTTGTCATCCCATAAGGTGCCTGCAGGAGCAGGGAAGTGACTGTCACTCCACGGGAGATTCCTTCGGTTTTTCTGTTGCAGGGTGAAGACAGGCAGTCCTCAGAGCGTGCACACCTTGGAAACTGTTGCAAATGCAGGCTGGAGCTGAAATTGCAGGTCACAGGAGTCGTCCTGGATACTTTGTTGCAGTTGCAACGGTTTCTGGAGCAGTCTGCGGTTGATCTGACGGTCAGAAGCTGAAGCAGAGGATTCCTGGAGGAGTCTTGCAAGCTGAATCTGAAGAGACACCCACAGGAGAGACTCTAAATAGCCCTGAGAGGTGGATTGAATACCTACCCAGGTATGCACCTACCAGGAGGGGTCTCTGACATCACCTGCTGGCACTAGCCACTCAGATCTCCAGAGTGTCCTCACACCTTGGAAAACAAGATGGCTAACGCCAGGGACACACTGGAGAAGCTCCGGGCACCACCCTTGGGGTGGTGATGGACAGGGGAGTGGTCACTCTCTTTCCTTTGTCCAGTTTTGTGCTAGAGCAAGGACTGGTGGGTCCCTGAACCGGTGTAGACTGGCTTATGCAAGGAGAGCACCATCTGTGCCCTTCAAAGCATTTCCAGAGGCTCTGGGAGGCTACCCCTCCCTAGCATGTAACACCTATTTCCAAAGGGAGAGGGTGTAACACCTTCCTCCCAAAGGAAATGCATTGTTCTGCCTTCCTGGGACTGAGCTGCTCAGACCCCAGGAGGGCAGAAAACCCATCTGTGAGGTGGCAGCAGCTGTGCTGCAGTGCAAACCTCAGAGAGCTGGTTTGGCAGTACTGGGGGTCCATGGTGTAGCCCCCCGGGGCGCATGGGATTGGCCCCCCAATACCATATTTGGAATCGGGGGACAATTCCATGATCTTAGACACCTCACATGGCCATATTCAGAGTTACCATTGTGAAGTTACATATATGTATTGACCTATATGTAGTGCACGCGTGTAATGGTATCCCCGCACTCACGAAGTCTGGGGAATTGGCCCTGGACAGCGTGGGGGCACCATTGCTAGTGCATGGGTGCCATCACACTTAGTAGCTTTCCACCTAGCCTTCAGCAAGTGAAGGTTAGACATATAGGTGACTTATAAGTTACTTAAGTGCAGTGAAAATGACTGCGAAATAGTGTGGGAACTATTTCACTCAGGCTGCAGTGGCAGTCATGAAGAAAGGTTTGTCTGAGCTCCTTATGGGTGGCAAAAGAAATGCTGCAGCCCATAAGGATCTCCTGGAACCCCAATGCCCTGGGTACCTAGGTACCATATACTAGGGACTTATAAGGCGGGGTCCAGTGGGCCAATTGGAATATGGAGTCACTAAACTATAATGACTAATTTGGTAAGTGGAGAGAGCATAAGCACTGGAGTTCTGGCTAGCAGAACTACAGTGACACAGTTAAGCACTACTGACAATAAACTCATTAGGCCACGTACTATGAGCAATGGGGTTCTGTCTGGCAGGATCCCAGTGAGACAGGCAAAACATACTGACAAAGAGGCAGAAACTGGGGGTACTATGCCAAAAAAGATGGTACTTTCCTACAGGGCTCTTCCTTCTTTGGCCTCCGTCAAACTGCAGAGAGGGCGTGAGGGGATCTGTGTGCCTCCTGGGCAATCTCCCAGTCAGTCCCCATTGGAGCAGCTTACAAACCAAGTCCTGATGCACCCTGAATTTCAAGGTCCATCGACAATGTCACAGCACGTTGAGGCCTTGTTGTGAGGCCATGATGCGGACCTGTGGCACGTCATGGGTTCCCTTGGGCCCAAAGGACCTGCGAGGGCCTCCAGTTTTACTACTTGCAGCAGCCCCAGCGGTAACCTCGGTCTCGGCTTCACCTCCTGCATCAGTTCATGTGCTAATGTTGCCATAGGAGATGAGATAACCCATCCTGCCTCTTAGACTTTAGATTGCATTCTGTTCCTACTAGGGTGCAGCCATCTGACAACCCCTCTGATCCAGATACCTCCCCTTTGCTTTGTGTCAGAACCCAGGTATTCAACAATATCTTTAACAGTGACTAAACCATTGACAAATTTGCTGAAGGGGATGCCTTTGCCACCCCCCCACCCCGAATATATGTAGAACAATTAGTATGAGTACTTAAGGGATGCAAGTGGTCTCAATACCTCACTAGACACTGGCTTTGTCCCCCCCTCCACTCCCCCTGCACCCCAGCCCTGCCACAGAAGAAAGCACCTTCTTGACTGTAGTGATATGATAGGCAGTGGAACTACTTGATTTACAGTTACCCACCATGGAGGTAAAGACTAATCTTCTCACAAAGGGTCTCCAACCAGGCCAGGCACGTACAGAACCTCTTACCCTTCTAGTCTCTCGGGTGCTTTTTTGGGTGCTTTGGCAAAGGCATGCTATGGATCTCGAGTGAATAGACAAACTACTTGTTGCTATAGACCAGCACTAGGTGACCTTGAGTTTCTTACACAGCACTATTTGCCTGAAGGTGTAATGGTACAGACAGCCACAAGTGAGGTGAATCCTAATGCCTTTCCCACTGTCCCACTTGATGGGTAGTTAAAACACATTGAGACTTTTGGAAAACCTATGTACTTGTCTGCAAGCCTTTCACTCGGATACATCAATGCCAACTGCCTTTAAGGGTGCTTCCCACCCCAGTGCCCTATGGGACACAGTGTTCCAAATTTTGCAAGCTGTCCTGGCCACCTGCAGGTGTCCCTCAATCAGGCTAATCAGATTAGATGTGACACAGCATAATTGGTCATTTGCTGTGGCTTAGACACAACCAACTGTTTAGATAGGGAAATGGGAACACGTGTGGCACTTTGGCTCCACGCCTGGATGAGGTCTATTGGCTTCTGTGGGGATATCCTGCCATTTTTAATTGACATGCCATTTGATGGCTCTCTCCTTTTTTTTTTTTGCGAGAAAACAGATTCAGCCCTTGTTTGGTTTAAGGAAAGGAGGGTCACAGCATGTTCCATTAGACTGTGTACCCCCTCTGGACAATTCCACTATCAGTTTTGTCTCCTCTCTGGCTAATGGCAGAGTTTTTCAGTTTAACATCATACCCCTTTGCTAGCCCAGTAAGTGTTCCAGCCTTTTCATGGGCATAGTCGTAGCTCACAAAGATAAGATTGAGGGTGTCCGGGACAACATGCAGTTCAGTCCTGTGTCCCCTCCTCCCCAGAAATCCCTCCCTCAGCAAAACCTCAGAACAGCTGTAGTGTGTCCTTTGTTGCTCACAGCCTTCCTGTTGGATATTTCCTCCAATATTAGCAAGCCATCGCCTTGGCCAAGTCAGTCCTTGAAATTGCTTTTGGGTCTAAACCCTTCAATTTTTGTCCGCCCCACATTCCACCATCATCATTGTGGCTGGCGAAAGACCACCTGTCCATCTTGCAACAGGAAGTGCAGACCCTTATGGCCAAAAGGGCAGTACAGAGGGATGCAGCATTGTAAGTAGGAGCTGGGTGTTAATCCCACTGCTTCTTGGTGCCAAAGAAGACCCGAGACCCTTGCTCTGTTTTAAATCTCCACCCTCTTAGTGCGTTCCAGCGGAAGGACAAATTCAAGATGATCACGCTGGTCCAAGTCTCGTCTGCCCTTGGACCTGGAGACTAAATCTACACATTGTACCCATAGACACTTATTTCCATATCACGTTCTGCAGGGCCATGGGCACTACCTGTGGTTTACAGTGAGCTGGGAGCATTTTCTGTTCTCAGTGCTCCCTTTTGGCATCACCAGTGTCCCTCGGGTGTTCACAAATGTGATGGCGGTGGTCACAGCAGTACTGGGGGTCAAGGCTTGCTAATCCCCCAGCTGGGTGAGAGGCGTCACCCAGGAATCCACCACCACCTGCAATTGGAGCCTGGAGTGCCAGAGCCTGCCTGCTTGACAAAAACACTGTGCATTGTGGGGTGGGGGGGAGGAGCCCTGACGGGAGCAAAGTCCAGTAGGGAAATCCTGGTGATTGGATCCCCGTAGAGAGATGTGAGGAGATGGATGCTGCACCGATCGTGTTGTTGCACATGTGCAGTGACCACCGTACACCAGAAGAAGGCCGTTGTGAAGTGAGCCGTAACCATTGCTGCACTGATCTTGTTGTTTTTGCACTGATCAGGTTGTTGCCTGTGTGCAGAAACCAAGTTGGCAACCCTTATATGCCAGATGGGGCTGCTGAGCTGATTTTTTTTGTCTCACCATTCACGTCTGGCTGTAGGTAGTGACGCACACAGTATTCCTACTTTACCTAGTATTATAATTTTTTTAAATACATATTACTATATATATAAATGCATGTACAATCCCATTAGGATAGAATACTGCATTTACCTGTATATTCATGCGCTATGTATGTGTCAAGCTGGTTGTACAATACTTCTGTATGGTACTGACATACAACAGTGGTACAAACCCACATTGTGGTGTAACAAAGGCTCCAGAGCTCCAATCTGGGCCCCCCCCCCTCAATATTCTTTCCAGGGGGACCCCACCTCCATTTTTATTACGTCACTGCTGTCCTGCACATGGCTTTGAAGATGATCAGAATGACTGGGCCAGTCATCCTAATGACTATGAACTTTGCATTGAGAGTGTGATACCAGATCTTCTGCCATGAGCATCTGGCTTCACCTTCAGGAGGACCCTCTGTTGCAACAGCAGGCTAGAGTTCTATACCTGAGCCTCCACAACTTACACCGCCTTACTTGGAGATTACGCTGCAACAGTGGACAGCTTTTGATCACCCTTCTGAAGTTGAGTGTTGTCTTGGCAACCAAGCATCCTTCAACTAAAACAATTTATGCAGGACGCTGTGAGTAAGTTGTTCTTTGGAGTTCTTCCCGAAATATGCCGCCTTTAGGAGCATAGATGTCTGACATTTTACTATTTTGATAATACTTAGCACAGGAAGGCCTTGCTATGGCAACAGTGAAAGCTTATTTATGGGCTCCTTAGGCCATCTTTATTCAAGTCAACTGTAGTGATGCGCTTTCCTAAAGGGCTGACCTATATGTTCCCACAAGCACTGTTCGTGATTGCTCAGTGGGACCTCTTCCTGGTACTCCCCTTCCTCATGGGCACTCCATTTGAGCCAGTGCACAGCTTCCTTTTTTTGTTCACGTTAAGCACTAAATTCCTTATAAAAATAACATCAGCTTGTTACATGAGTAAAGGACAAGCAATATATGCCACTTTCTTTCCTGACAAACTAGTAGTTAAGAAAGAAGAGGCATTCCTCCTGATAGTTGTCACACCTTTCCAAATGGGACAATCCATTACCATGCCAGCTTACTTTGCCCCACCTCATCCATCGATGGAGGAAGATTGGCTACTTTGGCTGGACCTAAAGAGAGCTGAGTTTTTACATTGATCATATCAAGGACCAATAGTTGGACGATCGCTCTTATGGGGTTCTTTGGGGGAGAAGAAAGGAAAAGCTCTACAAAACCTAACCATCTTTAGATGATTGCACTGTGCATCAAAATGTGCCATAGATTGGCAAAGAAACAGCCACAAGAAGGCCTACACGCTCATTCTACCAGAGCAGAGGCTACTACCACTGTGCTATTGCTCATGTCCTGCAGCAAGCATGGTGGGGTGGGGCATTACATCTCTAGAACTGGTTGATTTGTCACAGTATTTCTCTAGTTCTACACCACTTGTCAAGATATTTAAACACAAGGGCGGACAAACTCAGTTGACATTGCCTAGTGTATCTTCAAGGTAGATTACATCTAGAGATGGCCAAGGGTGTCTTGAAGCAATGGTGGAGAGCCCTGGCTCGATCTTTTCACCACCCCCAAGGACTCCCACTGTCCAAGCTTTTGTTCATTGGCTTTCCAAAGGTGGTTCCCCCTCAAAGATGCTTTGCAACTGGTCTGGAGCTTGGGACTCCTTTGTGGTACCCAGAATGTCTGGCCATGAGCATCTGTCCTCCGACACTTCAGGAGGATCTTATGCTGCAGCAGCGGGGCAGTCTCCTGCATTTGGGCTAGGGCAATTGACACTAGACTTAAACGGTGTCAGTTGAATATATTTGATCTCCCTCCTGAGGTTGTCAATGTCATTTTGGCAGCAAGGCATCCATCTCCCAAAACCAGCAAGGCTGGACTCTGGGGAAAATTTTATGCTTGATGTATTTCCTGGCACATTGAGCCTTTGCAGGCCCATTTGTATGATGTTTGTTCTTTTTCAACCTAGAAAGGACTTGCTGTGACTTCTGTTAAATGTTATTTGCCAGTTTTTTCAGTCTTTCTACAGTCACTGTAGGAAGCTGGCTCTGTATATACTATATCAAAATGAGATGTAGTGTGCACAGAGTCCAGGGCTCCTATGGAGATATGGGGTACTTTGAATCCGATCAGCCAGCAGGTAACTACCTGCGACTCGGAGGGCAGACCAGGGGGCTTTAAAAGAGCCCTGGAGGGGCCACACGTAGGCACCAAACACACCCTCAGCGGCACAGGGGCGGCTGGGTGCAAGGTGCAAAGAGGACGTTGGGTTTCCAATGCAGGTCGAAGGGGAGACCCCAGGGGTCACTCAGAGGATGCAGGTGGAGTCTGGGGGGTGGGCGATGTCTCAGGCACACCACCGGTCGGACAAGAAGGAGGGACGCCTGCTGAACGATGAGGCATGGGGGGTCGGGTTCTCCAAGGCCTGGGGGATGCGGGTGAGGTGTGTCCTTTAGGCATTGGATATCTTCGTCTGGAGCTCGCGGTCAGGATGTCCTCGGGAGTCCCTCTGCAGGTGTCGTCGTGGAGGTTTGAAGGGGTTAACCCAGGGTGGGCTCTTGCTCCCAATGGCCTGGGGACCCTTTCTTGCTGGGTGGACCACCTGGACACAGGCCGTGGGGGTCGTGTGCACAGGGGGTCATGACTCATCTGGAGTGAGGTTGGAGTCCTTAGTTGTAGGTTTCTTTTAGACAGAGCTGCTGTCCTTGTAGGTTCTTGGTCCTTTATGGTGCAGGGCAGTCCTCTGGAGCTGACAGATGTCACTGGAAGCGTCACTGGTCTTTTTGCAGGTTCTCAGAAGCAGGAGACAGGCCGGTAGGGCTGGGGCCAAAGCAGTTGTCTTCTTTCTTCTCTGCTGGAGTTTTCAGCTTAGCAGTCCTTCTTCTTATAGTTTGCCAGGAATCTGGTGAGCTGGGTTCAGGGACGTCCTTAAATACAAGATTTAGGGGCGATTTAGGGGCGTAACAGGGGTCAGAGGGCAGTAGCCAATGGCTGCTGTCCCTGAGGGAGGCTACACCCCCCTTGCGTCCACTCCCTTTGGGGAGGGGGCACATTCCTATCCCTATCGGTCCCTGTCCTCCAAACCAAGATGGAGGATTCTGCAGGGTGGGGGTCACTTCAGCTCTGGACACCTTAGGGGTGGTCCCAGCTGAAGTGATCACTCCTCCTGGTTTTTTCCTAACTTTCCCACCAGACTGGCCTCCCAAAGTGGGGGCTTTTTCGGGGGGGGGGGGCTTTTTCAGGGGGGGGGGGGCTTTTTCGGGGGGGGGGGGGGCATTTCCACTCGCTGGAGTGCCCTGGGGCACTGTAACATGAGGCCTAAGCCTTTGAGGCTCACTGCCAGGTGTAACAGTCCTGGCAGGGAGAGGTTTGAAGCATCTGCACCCAGAGCAGGCTTTGTTTCTTGCTTCAGAGTGCACAAAGGCCCTCACCCCAGGGCGTCAGAAACTCATCTGCTAGTGGCAGGCTGGCACAGGCCAGTCAGTCCTACACTTGAGGTTTGGGTAAAATACAGGGGGCATCTCTAAGATGCTCTCTGTGTGCTTTTTTAAATAAATCCCACACTGGCATCACTGGGGGTTTATTGTTCTGAGAAGTTTGATACTAAACTTCCCAGCATTCAGTGTAGCCATTATAGAACTGTGGAGTTTGTTTTGACAAACTCCCAGGCCATATACTTAATATGGCCATACTGCCCTTACAATGTCTTAAGAATGGACTTAGAAACTATAGGGGCATATTGCTCATGCAACTGTGCCTTCACCTGTGGTAAAGTGCACCCTGCCTTAGAGCTGTAAGGCCTGCTAGAGAGGTGACTTACCTATGCCATAAGCAGTGTTTTGTGGGCATGGCACCCTGAGGGGGATGCCATGTCGACTTTGCCTTTCTTTCCTCCACCAGCACACACAATCTGCATTGGCAGTGTGCATATGTTAGATGAGGGGTCAGTCAGAGTGGCAAAACACATACTGCAGCCCTTAGGGACCTTCCCTGGTCACAGGGTAATTGTTACCACTGGTACTTTTTACATGGGATCTGTGTGCCAGAGGTGTGCCAATTGTGGAAACAATGGCACATTTTTAGGGAAAGAACACTGGTTCTGTGGCCTGGTTAGTAAGATCCCAGCACACACTCAGCAAGTCGGCATCAATATCAGGCAAAAAGTGGGGTGTAACTGCAACACGTGCCAGTTTCCTACAGTCACCTAATCAACCATCATTATACAAATCACCTGTTTTGAGTCTGCATTTTGAATGGGCTCATCCACACGTTTACACCAAAGCCCCCTGTGATGCCAAAGTGGGACCTTAATTTGGTCCTAACATTCTTGACGTGAACCTCAATTGAGCCAATGCAGCTGCCCTCTGAATCTTCTAACCCTAAAAACAGCTTTCCTCATAGGGATAACGTCCTTTCTTTGCTTGAGCGAGTTGCAAGCCCTGTCTGTCTAGCAACCATATACCAACTTTTTCCCAGGCAAACCGTTACTCAGAACCAGGGAGAGACATTCCTACCAGTAGTGGTGATGTCCTTTCACGTCAGTCAGCCTATCATCTTTCCGGCTTTCTTTGCTCCACCTCATCCATCCAAGGAAGAAGAGAGACTACATTGCTTGGATCCGAAAAGACAGTTGCCTATCTGTTCTTACTAGAACACTTGATAGTCAATCAGCAATTTGTAGGGTACACAGAAGCAAAGAGATAAAGCAGTATGGTAAAGTAAGACCTCCTAGATGAACAGTCCTCTGCATTAAGATCGGCTAGGGACTGGCTAAGAAGCAACCTTCAGAGGGCTTTAGGGCTGATTTCACTAGGGGCAGTGCTTCCACCATGATATTGGCATGTGGGAGAGTCTGTCTTGAACAACTCCCAGGATGTGGGCATTTGTTCACAAAGCACTACATCCTGGATAGCTAGGTCCATCAGGAGTGGTTTTTTTTCACCATCTGCCCTGCAGGAGTTCCTGGTCTGAGGCATTCCACAGATCCACCACCTGGAAAGGGTACTACTTTTGTATCTGTTCACCAGGTTGGGAATCTGCGGTTTGAAGTATCCATCAGAAGAACAAGTTAATTACCTTGGTTAACACTTCTGATGCATACTGTATCTAACCGCAGATTCCACCTTCCTCTCCATTCTGAAGAATGGACCCTACTAGTCCCTGCTTATAAAATTACATTTTAGAGATCTACACACAGGCACAATCTGATTAACAAGGCGCCCTGGCCGTCCCAGCTGAAAGATATCAAAAGGAAACTTACATCAGCACACAGTTATGAAGACTGTGTAAGGTTCCCAAAATCAAACCCCTGGGGCGGGCGGGCGGGGTTGGGGGGGGGGGGGCTTCAACTGATATGACACAGAGCCACACAACACTACCTACCAATGTGAGAGGGAATTGCTGGACATCATTCTCTGGATCCAGTCTGAAGTCTGTTTATCCACAAGGTGAGGAATCTACTGTTAGGGTGTCCACCAGAAAGAGTGTTACCAAAGGGTAGTAACATTCTTCTAGGTTATGGCCACGTGAAAGTATTGGTTGCCCAGATAACTGCATGAATACTAAAAAGTTATAGTTTTCTACACTTCTTTGACACATTTAGTTTCTAATGATGAACTGTCCAAAGTCAAAAGTTAGCAAGATGCCAAAGTACTGCAAGGATCCAAGGAGGCTTCAAGTTGTATTACCACTGTGTGGTCTGTCCTTGACGGAGTCTCTGCCTCAGGACTAGGTTGCAGGGTCTGCCCTGATTCTGGGGCCGACACCTATTCCAACTTCTCAGTTGCGCTGGTTCCCTGGCTCAAGAAAATCTTGGCCTTAAAATTTCTCAAGCACATCTGGCATGACCTCGACCAAAGTAACTCTGCCGCCCGCAAGCACCCCACACCCCCCAGCACTCAAACGTAGCTGGTTCAGCCCCATTCTGACCCAGATGAGACCCTGCCCTTATCTAAGCCATTACATGGTACTTTTGCTTCTGAGTGTGACCAACACGAGGAGGGAGATGACTGGGATGATGCATCCCACTTCTATAAAGAGGAGATTATTCAGATCTTCAAGATGCCATTTGGTTGGACACCTCCCTGTGCAGTGGGTTCCATTCCTTTGTTCCTCCACAAAGAAATCTGCTTAATTTGCTGTGGTGATGAGTGCTGCAAATGTTTTAGGTTATATTCCTGTTTGTTCTGGGTGCCAACGCAGCACAATATGCTTTTGTTGTATTTGAGACCAATTCATGATGCTTATATTGGCCCAACTTCTATGTGCCATGGATCCAGGAGACTGGACGGTAGCTCTGGATCTTCAGTCACCTGTTTATGCATTCCTGTCCTGCAGTCCTACAGTGTTACCTAGAGTTCAAGGCAGACCAAGAGCATTTTAATTTTTCTTTGGTCCCCTTCTGCTTCACCAGTGCCCCTTGAGTAATAACAAAAGTGCTGGCGGTAGTTGCAGCACACCTTCTTAGGAATGTATACCAGTCTTCCCCTACGTCAGCGAATGGCTGTGGAAGGTGGGCTTGTCGCAGTCAGCCGTGGACTATCTCCAGACTAAGGGGTACCTCTTAACATCTTTGGTGTGTTAGATCAATGTGCTATACTAACTCCTTTAAAGCAGCTCCAGTTCATCTGAGCCGTTACGGATTCTGTACAGTTTTGAGTCTTTACACCAGCTCTGCAAGTTCAGGACATTCAGGCTAAGATCCTGATGTTTTATCCTCGATCTTGGTTTGAGTGACTCTGAGGCTTCTTGCCACCTGCGTCCTGCTTGTGGCACAAGCCAGATGGCATGTGCAGGCTCCGCACTGGGCTCTGCAATCACATTTGAAGTCTTAGTGGTCTCAGCCCTAAGGAAACCAATCTGTTTCCACCCAGGTTTTGTAGGAGACTGTAAAAAGCCTGCTGTGGTGGTTGCTCGACCGCAGTTGGACTTGTGGGAGACCCCTCTTCCTACCACACCCAGAGTTGATGGTTGTGACAAATTAATTGTTGCTGGTTGGGGAGGCCATCTTGGAGAAATGGAAATCAGAAGACCCTTTTTTCTGGCAGAGACACACTTCCACATCAGTCTGTGGGAATTGCAGGCAAATAGCATGGCACTAAAGACCTTCCTTCGTCCTATCAAGGGGCTGTGTGGTATTGCAACAAGCAATGCAAATTGGGGTGCGGAGTCCTGAGCTAGGAGGCTTTTTGCCTCTAGACGGCTAGGCCATGTCCCTGGTAGTGAAACACCTGCCAGTATCTGCACCTGTACCTGCAGATCACAAATGGCAATTACACTTAGAGGTGGTGCTAGGTGTCTTCTACTAGTACGGAGAACCCTAGTTTGATGTTTTCTACACCACCAAGAACTTGCAGTGTCCAGGGATTTGCACTCAAATTCCCATTGCTATTCTCTCCCTTTTAGACAGTTTCTGCTTAGAGTGGAGCTTGGGACTCCTGTATGCGTTTCTGCCTCTGCCTCTAGCTCTCCTGTTCAAATTTCTGAAGATCAGTAATGAATAGGCCCACGTCATCTTAGTGTCTCAAGATCGGGGCATGTGTGTGTGGACCTTGAGCATTTGGCCATGAGCATCTGTACCCCACTCAGGCTGCTGCTTTTGGAGGATCTTTTGTTGCACCAGCAGGGCACAGTCCTACACATGGGCCTACCCAACCCTACATCTCCATGTGTAGAAATTGAGCAGCTACAGCTGAATAACCTGAAGGAGCTCCTTCCCAAGGTAGCAGATGTCACCTTGGTGACCACACGTCAGTCCACCAAAAGGTTTTATACTGGATGTTGGGAGACGTTTGTGGTTTGGTGCACATCTTGGTAGACCGAACCACTGGAAGCCAAATTTTCAGATGTGCTGCTATCCGTGGCCCAGCAAGGTCCTGCTGCGGCCTCGATTTAAAGGGTGTTTATCTACCTAGTCAGCCTTTTTAAGTTTACCAGATTTAACATCATTGTTTAAATCACCTGTTACGTGGGCGTGTCTAACATGGTGCCCATGTAGACAGACGTGCTCTACCATCCGATTAAGAGCCAGGAAAGAGGCGGTACCATGAGAGCCCCAAGACAATATTCTGACTTGCACTGGCCCTCGAGCATTTACAGGGGACAGCTTTCAGCAAGTTATACCTTGCCGGGCTGCCCCCTGATTGCTGACGGATGGAACATCAACTTGGAGGTGGCCCAAAATGGCAACTGCAAGGCTGGGTTGCCTCAAGTATGATCTGCAGTTGGCAGCAGAGGCGGCAGCAACAGTGGAAGGAGAGCTGTGTGGCGGGAGCTTGGTGCTGCCCCTGGCTCCCACCCCAACTGAAAGATAAGCGACGACATAAGTGCCTGCGGAAGGGCCTTCAATGTGGGGCCTGCCTCCGGCGCTGTGTGGAGTGGAAGAGGACTGTAGAATGTGCTTGATGTCTTCAACAGGAAATGAGATGCCAAAGCTGGTAAATGATGACTGTAAAAAGTTTATTACAGTTCTTATCCAACAAATAGAAACTCACCTCCAGCTTCCACATTCTGAAGACACCAACAATAAAATACAAACAGAGAGAGCAAAACGGGAAACAAAAAAAAAAAATATATATATATATATATATATATATATATATATACAGAGAGCCATGAAAAAAGTGCGGCTCTTCTACATCATTTGCAACAAAAGGATAATGCTTCTGAATCAGACTCTGATTGATGAGCTTATGGGGTTGGCGACCTGACATCAGCTGGATCCTTGCTGAGGGCTCATCACCTTTGCGCACAGCCTCGCCCCCTTGAGGACAGGGGAGGACAGCTTGCAGTTGAGCTCCCAGTCTTCCGCCATACCTTTCGAAGGAGAAGACCTCATCAGAGACATGGACCCTTACTTGTTTGTTTACTTAGTTGCCTGGAAAGGGAGTATCAAGTTGTTATTGTTTGGTTTTTCTCTTTTTATATTCACTCAACCCCCCCCCTTCCCATTCTACACATGCCATACATGTCCCCATCCTGGTCAATCTTGGATCTCACATGTCATTTCCCTAGTTTTGTCTTAGCACCTACAATCATATGACCCCATGGTTAAGATTTTAAGCCTAAATATCTGTGGCCTAAATGTCCCTATAAAATGGCTGGCACTGGTCACTTTCCTCAGAGACTCTGCCTGCGACATCTGTCTCTTCCAGGAAACCCACCTGGACTGCGCGGACTGAAAGCGCATCAAGACCCGGTGGTTTGACCGCCAATACTGTTGATCAGGCCTGGGGAAGAGGGCAGAGGTTGCCGTTCTCTTGGCTTCTCACTTTCCGGGGAGGGTAGTGCTGTTGCAGGCGGGGCCTCTATGCAGGCTGCTTTCTATGCGCCTTGAGGTGGTGAGTTTACACCTTTAGGCTTGCTCCAGTATATGCCCCGAATTACCATCAAGAGGCTCTTCTCTGTGATGCACTTGGGAGCGTGGTGACCTCCATAGACAAAGATATCCTCCTCGGAGGGGACTTTAATACAGTATTTCACTCTTTCCTAGAGAGCTGATCAGTATAGGGAAAGGTGCGGAAGACATTGTGATGCGAAGGGTTAATTAGCTTGAGCAGCGTAGATGAGCGTGATGCCTGCTGAAACCCACGAACAACGTGGGAAAGTTCATGATGTTATTTTCAAGCTTGTTTGTGTAGGAAACTCCGTCTCAACCTTGAGAACGAGAGTGCAGGGAGAAGATGGAATGAAAACAAAGGCTGGGGAAGGGCAGAGCAGCCAGAGACAAGTACTGATAACATAGCTAGAAAATGCCAGAAAGAGATAGAATCCAAGCTTCAAGTTATTTAAGCACTGCAGTGCGGGTGAGGGATTTGAAGCTCGCAGATGGGGTTGTGAAAGCTGCCATCTCCAGACCCAGTGCTGCCTCCCTGTTTGCTGTTGAGACCGTGATGCTTGAGAGGGGGAGAGTTTCAAGCGGGTGGTAGAGGGCTTCCCAGCATTTCGTGAACTAAGTTAAGTTCCACTCAGGGATGAAAGGTCTTTGTTTCTCTGCTCTATTAGTATGATTGATTATTATGCTTGCACTGTGTTTATAATCTGAAGTATTCAGCTCGTTTATATTTTGCTTTCTGAACATCGTAGTGTGAGCCTGCTGCAGTAATTGAAACATGCATTTTGGTGTGCAGTAAATCAAAGCTTATCTCAAGTATTAAACTCATTTATGTTTTGCTTTCTGAACATCATAGTGTGATGCATTTTGGTATACAGTTAATTAAAGCTTATATCTGTCAATGAACTCTTTGTGTGTATATATATATATATATATATATATATATATATATATATATATATATATATATATGCATAGATGCTCTTTGTAGTGTACTCATATATAAATAGATGCTTTTAATTGCTATTTTTCTACTATTGCTGACATGCTAAATGCATACATTTACCTGAAATTCTAGTAAAGCTAAATTGTATTCATAATTGGCGTGTGGTCCTTCATTGAGCGTCCTTATTGACTTATACCGAACAGGTGTCAACCAGTCACCTGGATAAGACAAGAGCTCAATACATCAGGTGGGACAAACTGGAGCACTCTTGCAACAGTGTCAGTTATGGCTTTCTAAAGTTGGGCTAGTGGATGTGGGGAGGCAGCGCAGTCCTCAATCGAGGGCACATCAAACATATGCTCACCTGACCACCTCATGCCTCATAAAATTGTTGGCTGTCGACATTGGGTTGATGACCCTCTTTGACTATTCCTTTATAACAACTCATTTAACTACCTCGAGTGGGACCCCAACAACATACCTGGCATTTGAACCACAAGCTTCTCATATACCCCGCCAATGTTACTGAGTTCACTGATGCACTACTTGACTACTGAGAAATTAACCATACCCCTGAGACTCGGATTGCCTTACTTTAGGATACTCTGAAGGCCGTTATACTGGACCAATTTATTTTTGCAATCGCCACTCGCCTTAATAGATAACATCAGGAAAACTGTGCGCAGTTGGAGAGGGCGGTGGTGAAATTGGAGGAGGTTCACATCTGCACAGGTTCCCTGAGAATAAGCCACCAACTAACATCCCGTAAACAATTGAGGATTTAGACTTGGATAAAGCAGAGAATGCTCTTCTGCGCACAAAACAGAAATTTTAAACGGGGGGGGAGGTCAGGGGTGGTGGGGTATTAACCAGGTCACTTGTTAGCACAGCAACTCTGGGCATAAACTATCTAACAGTGAGTCCCAGAAATAACTCCACAGGGCTCTCGAGTCCAGCAGGACGAACATATTGGGCAAGAGTTTAAACAATTTTACTTCACTCTATACTCTGCTGACGCCCTTGACCCAAGGGCGGCAGAGGAGTACGCAGCCCAAGCGCCTATCCCCCAATTCCCTCAGGGTGAATCCTACAAACTCAAAAAAGACATACAATTTGCTGAAGTCATGGCAGCTATTCAATGTATGCTGACGGGTAAAGCCACATGGTCAGTATGAGTTGTCATATTTTTATAAAATCTTTGCAAACATTTTGGCACCACTTCTGATGTGCCTGTTTAATTCTTTTGTTGACACTGGAGCCCTCACGGGCATCATGAGAACAGCCATTATAACCATACTTCCTAAACCTATAAGGACCCATCACGTTGTGCGTCGTACCAGCCTATTTCTCTTTTAAATGTGGATACCAAGCTTTTTGCTAGTGTGCTGGCCTCCCAATTAGTCACATATATGCAAGGTCTCATTGACCATGATCAATCCATATTTATTCCTGAAAGGGGATGCAGCGTCAACACTAAGCGTCTCTGCCACCTAATAGACAAGGCCCTCCTAGCATGCCCACCCACATTGATGCTATCTGTTGATGCCGAAAAGGCATTCAGCCGTGTGTGTTTAAGCCAGATTCTAATGTGTTTAGGCCAGATTCAGGATTGGCCCTCAGTTCATACGATTCATTGGATGCAGCTATGCCCACTGGAAGGCACAGGTCAGGGTCAACGGAATATTGTCTCAGCCTCTGGAGATAGCTCGTGGCACCCGTCGGGGATGCCCACTATCTTCACTCCTGTTTCCCTTCTATATGGAACCCTTCGCTAAACAAGTAAAGCAGCACCAACTTATAAACTGTATCCCAGTGGGAGGTTGGGAACATAAATTGGCCTTATACGCAGATGATGTGATAATGTTGGTGACGAATACAATTGCATCCCTGCCACATCTTATGGCAGAAATGGAGGATTTTGGGAACTCATCAGGATTCAAATTCACTTTTCATAAATCACAAGCCCTCAATGTAACGATCCCAAAAGCGGAACTGGTGACCTTGGAAATGCTTTACCCATTTCAGTGGAATTCCCAGGGGGTAGAGTATTTAGGTCTTTGACTCTATTCTATCCTGCAGCATATACTGCTCATGAAATCTATGCCTCAATAGTTTCTGGCGCTAAGGCGGACTTTTTAGTTTGGATGAGGTATACTTTGTTGTCACTGGGGCGCTTAGCTGCAGTCAAGATGAACCTGCTCCTCTATGTAATGCAGACATTACCCCTACAACTGCCTGCTCGTGTCCTGGACAAGATACAGCGCTTGATAAGTGATTTTATTTGGGCAGGCAAAAAGGAAAGAATGGCTAAAAAGCAGACATACGTCGAGCAAAAGCAGGGTTGGGTGTGCTGCACTTAGCAAAGTACTACAAGCTGCTCAACTGAGGTATATGGTGGAATGGGCCAGGTCGCGCACTGAAAAACACTGCAGCTTTATAGACCAAGCCATCTCTGGGTTGCACATCTGGAAGATACCCAGGCTCCTCAAGATGCACAGACCTGTTGGGGAGTGCATCTCCATGATGGTGAGGGCAGCGGTGGGAGTATGGGACAAGGTTCAAGAAAGACAGTCTCTCATCCTGGGTCTCCCCTGAAACTCCACAAATGGGTAACCTGGACTTTTCTCCAGCAGCCCAAGGAACAACATACATGAGCTGGCAGGAGGTGGGCTGTAAGAAAGTGGGTGAACTTTTTGGTACAGAAGGGCTTATGGACTTTGATCAAATACATGAGGACTATGGTCTCCCAAATCACAAATAAGAGTACGGGGTTCTTGTAACGTAAGTAGGTCGGTAGTGTATCAATTGTGACACTAGACCACTCGTGACCCTCAGCTAGAGGTGAAATGTGGGTGAGGTGTGGTGTGTGGTCTGGGAGGGGGATTTCCTTTACGGACTAGGTGGTCTCACACACTATATAGTGTCATGCTTCATCATATGACCACCTAGCCCCACCCAGGTAGGACGGTGCCACCTGGGCGGACTCAACCTCACTGTTAAAAGAACAGAAGTGAGTGCGTAAATTAATTTTATTTCTGGAAAAGGGGATCCAGCTATGCTAGGGAAATAAAAACACCTACTCAGATACCCGGGTGGATTTTGATAGAGGGTTCTGTGTGGTGTGATTAAAAAGGACTGGGGAACCGGTGTGAGAGCAATGACTCACAAGGTCACCTATCTAAAAGAAGTAGCTGACATGTTTCTGCCCTTGAAATTGAGCTATGGAGGGTCTCTGGGCATTCATCAAGGCGTTGGATCCCTGTTGCATATGCTTCTTGAGCGCTGCACAAATAATCACATTAGAAAAGGGGTGGAGGAAGGGCCTACCTTAACCAAGGGAATACCTGGGGAGGACCCTAACACTCGAGGCTAGTGGCCTCTGGTATCCTGGAGAGGGAGCGTCCCCTTATAGTCAGACTTGCATCAAAGGTGGGCGCTCTCTTTGCGCCTATACCGACCTCTCCTCAGGACCGCTTGAGACTATGGTCTCCCCACATCGCTTTCTGGCAATATTTAGCTATCTGGCACTGCACTGGGTGATGCACCCTCACATGCTACCTCACGCTAGCAGACCACTCACTTCCTTTGAAAAATGGCTCCTTGCGTGCCAATCTGACAAAAGCATTTTCTAGGGTAGGTGGAAACTGGATTGCGAAAGGGAGTTCACTCCACGTAAATGGCACAGTATTGTACATAGAGCATGGGCTTAAGCATGCAGCACGTCAGGCAAGGAAATGTTCCTGAAGATAGCCCATTATTGGTATTACACTCCCGCGCAGGTGGTCCAGTGGAAACCTGGAGGGGACCCCCACTGCTAGAGAGACTGTGGTCAAACTGGCATTGTTATGCATCTACTCTGGCACTGCCCTAAAATACAGAGGTTCTGGACGGAGTTATTAGATTAGATTGATGGAATGTATGATACCCTGATTCCCTAGTTATATTTTGTTGTGCCTTCCTAATGTCTTGACTTAACACACTGAAATCAGCAAAAGGGCTGGACATAACATTAACCCTAGGAGCTGCCACGCAGGTGCTGCTTTTCCGTTGGGGTACTGATGTTATTCTGACACAGACTGGCTTCACAAATTATAGGAAATTCTGGGGATGGAGAAACTAATGGTGGTATCAGTCAGTCCAGTCCAGGCGATCAGGGCGCAGTGGCTTACGGAAGCCGGAAGAGCCGACAATACGCTGTGCGTCATCGCATTGGGAGGCAGAGATGCAGAGGCGTGGAGTTTACTGCCGAGCCGGGCCACAAAGCAGTGACCCCCGCATGAGACCCCTACGCAGGTGGGCCTCCCAAGTCCTTGCCTACATCATTTTGCACCTGCCCTTGGCCCCGGCCCGGCCTCGCTTCACTGTACCGTCTGGGGAGGGGAGCGCAGTGGTGCTGTTGGCGAGTCGGCACCAGTGGCTGGGGGGCGATTTCCTGCTGAAACCTTCTGCTTGCCACCCTGCTCTACTGCCTGGATTGTCTTTCTTCCCCCTGGGCAACTGTGCTCGTGCAAGGACTCCTGGGCCAGTGGGTGTGCGCAATGATTTTCAGCTGGGTCAGCTACCCCATCCCAGTGGCCTGCCACAAGAGAAACTCTGGGTTTCGGCCTGCACTAATATTGACTTCTTCAGGTGTAAGGCAAGTGTTTGACATCTTGCAAGCACGGCTAATTGAAGGGGTTGGGGAGTGCACAAGACTGTAGCTTAGGCTGTAGGTAACTGGCAACTGGTTTGACGGAGGCGGCTGGCATTAGGCAAGTGATGCTTGTCTTGCCGAGCTGTTCCTGCTTCCTCCTGCCCTTTCCACTCAGTCTAACCCAAGCGGGTCTCTTTTACTCATTTCTTCATTCCAAGCCTGCAAGTTTTCAAGTGGAGCACAGATATTCCACAAACGAGCGTCGCTAAGCGCCTTCTTAAGGACTTGCTTATTTATGCTGAGCAACATCATTTTCTCCTCCGAGCTCCCCTAAAGTTGTAGGAAGGTCTCCTGGAGCTGTCATATTATGAGGTCTGGTAAAGTAAGGAAGGAGCACCCCAATCCTCAAAAGCGCAAGAAATGCTGCTGTGGTGTCGAGGTGGGTGACGTCCCCTCGCATTCACTATCAGCCTCTGGAAAGTAGACATTTCCCCCTTCACCCGCTGTAATTACAGCTGCACCTCTACTGACAGCTGATCCGCCCAGTTCAGTAATTTTGAAGTCTCAACTTTGTTGTTCACACACCATATCCATGCTCCTCGAAGCTCCATGAGTCTTCTCTTCTGACTTATTTTAAGAAAAAACCTAAGTTGGAACTTTTGGCAAAGGATGGGGAGACTGAGCCGGAGCCAGGCTGGAGTGCTCCCATGGAGTCTGCAGTCACTGATGTTTTACCCATCGCTTGTGGTTTTTGACAACAGCTGCACAAGTTCACCGCCCAGTTTCACCCGCTTCTTCCCAGCTAGCATTTCAGGATGAAGTGATTCACTCCCCTCTTCATGAGGGCCAGCCGGCCGCACTTTTGTCAAAATACGAACTTTCACCAATTATCATTTCTAGCTACCATTCTTTCAATGCAGGAGAGCGGGTGTCTACTTCAGCGGTCTCTCCACCAGCTTTCCATCGGCCGGTCGGGCAGGATGGGCTGGCTGCATGCCGCCATAAACTCCCGCAGGATCATAGCATTCCTCTGCCCTCCAGCCCCCCCCGGCAGATTAATGGACCCGGAGCTCAACTGGCAGCATTCACCCAGTGTTACCAACAAGGTCTTTTAGTGGGGCTGTTCCCAGCCTGCAAATTGAGTTCACCAAATCGCTCCTTGACCCTTGTCTTCAATCTGATTTCTTGAGTGGTGCTGACGGGGAATTCAACCCTGTGCCCTCCCCTTCGATCACGGTAACTGGTTCAGCCTGCCACAGCTTTTGCAAACTCTTCAATCAACTGTGCCGGCCTTGAACTACCACTCGGACAAACTGGACATCCAAGTTGATGTGCTGAATACATTGGCCTCTTATGTAGCTGGTATTGATCAAAAAATCGAAAATCTCAACCAGCTAATTGCCAGAGCACAGACAATTTCTAATTTTGTGCAACCAACATGCTGCTGTTCTCCAATCATTGAAAGCCTTTCATCCTTGCCCACCTTTTTAAGTTCAGTTGTATGTGAAATCAAGAGGCTTTCTTCAGCTCCTCTGCCCCCAGATTTGGCTCAGGACCCCCCTTAACCAAAAATATTGGATGATTATTTTCTCCCAGTTAAGAGTGCAACCTTCACTAATCTTCCTCGCCCAGCTGCTACGGGAGTCCTGGAGTATGGTATTGCAGCCAACTGTGCCCCATTTTTCTCTTCTTCAACTAAACTTGAGTCCACGGTGCCTTCCTCCTCTCATTTTTCCTGCATTCCTGCACAACCTGTTTCAGTCCAGCCAACACCTTCAGGAGTTGATCCCGTGGCTCAACATCCATTGAGCAAGAGGGGAAAAAAAGACTCCAACAACGGAACAACAGGCGGAGCCAACTGCCTCAAGGATTTCTAACTGTCCAATTATCGGCTGGCCGGAGGTGCTGCAGCTCTTGCAGTCTCAGGTGGCCCCCAGGGTGAGTTCCCTGCCTAATCCCTTGTTGATCGCATCCGCTGACTTTCCCCTCCTGAGTGAGCCTGTTAAGGACCCTCCGGCTGACACTATTGTGCAGGAAACTGATCTCCTTTTCAAGGACCATTTAATTTCGGCTGAGAAAGGCAACTTAACCAGTGTGTCGGTTTTGGTAGCCTCTCACTGGGGGGTAACGGAGTGCCTGTTTGCTCTGCCGCCACAGTTTGAATCTAAAACTGTTTATGGGAATGCTCCCGGTGATGCTTTGGATTTCCGTTCTTCCAATTTCCTCAAGCTGCCATCTGACAATAAAAGCAGTCCTCCTGTAATTCTGCCACCAAGTCTCCGGTCCGTCTCTGCTGATATTCTGGCCCTAGGGGACCCTGTGGGCTCACTCAATATAGAGGAATAGTTACAGCCTTCATTTCTCCTGTGTACCTCCCCGACTTCATTGGAACACTGAATTTTTAAACTTGTGTTTACCCCAGAATATCGTTCAAGGGATCCTCATGACATCTTGAAAGGGGGGACATTTTAAGACCCTTTAATGCCACCCCGGATCTTAACTACATTGGTTCTAAGGATATTGCGTTTATTGAATTTTTAGACTCTAGGGGGCCCTACCCAAGGGACTCCACCCTGGCTTCGTTATTCTCTGCACCAATAGCTCAGTCCATTTTTTCTAAGAGAGATTTATTTCTCTTGTGGGGCATTACAATAACTCTTTACAAGGAATCTGGTTATCCTGTGTTACTATCAGAATCCTAATGTTCAACTGCTCCCATAGTATTGAAGCCCTTTTCAATCTTGAAAGGTTCCCTAGGTGGCACTTCTACCATCAGTGGCGCTCACTGTACTGGTTCTGATTCCCAGGGGTCCTCCAATTGGGATTGGTTGCCATCTACCCTTTTGCATGGGCGTCCCCATTGACCACTACAGGTGGGTGGTTCCGCACAAACACCTGGATGTCTGTCCTTATGCTCATAGAAAATAAACGGGGTTATGCACAAGTTTAACTCAGCAGACCTTTTAACTTTTTTTGAACAGTTACGATGTAATCACCCGTCAGGAAACCTGGGCTGAGCACAGTTGTCCACTGCCAGGGAATTTAGAAATATGGAAATCTGCCCACAGAACGAGCAAGAATGGTCGTGCCAAGGGAGGATTGACCATCTATGTAACTGTTAAATTAAATGGGAGTATTTTTCCTCTTGTTTGGGATGATAACTGGATCCAGGGGATCGTCATCAGGAATGGGATTGCGCAGCTGACCCTCATAGTAATTAATGTATACATTGCTCCCGGAACAAAGGAAAAAAGTGCCAACTTAGTTGGAGAAATACCCAAGTGCTAATTATCTCATATCTGGTGACTTTAATACGAACCTGTTTCAGGATACAATGGAGGTTCATGATGGTCCCGACCTTGGTAACCGCCAGTTAATTCCCAAACAATTGGGGCCTCAGGGTTGTTGGCATTGCCTGTTGGGAGACTACTTAGTAATGCACCTTAACAGCATGGGCTTTAAAGTTTTGATTTGGCGTTTACGTGACGATGCCCCCCACGACCCCCACCCCCATGTACAAGATCTGATGGTCGATCCCACTCCTCTTTACACTATTCTATTTGAAATATTGAACTGTTCCCCTTCATCAAAAGGTTTTTGATTTCACCCCGGAGTGAGAGCGACCATTGTCCACAAATTGTATCCATCAAACCTAGTTTTCCTCTATACGATGTTATGTGGGCAGTCGGTGGCGGTGTTTGCTCTGAGTCACTAAAGCGTATTAAATGGAATGTTTCTATTGGCAGTATAGTATTGACTGAATGTATTAATTTTTTTGACTCTGAGGGATCTGGTTGTGTGTCCCCAATTAAGCTATGTGTTAAACTCTCGTACCTTTTATGGTCAAGGTTCCATCCATCTGCACGTAATTGTGCCCCCATCCCAGTCTTTTGTCATCTCCCGGGAAACCAGGAATCTAAAGAAAGCGCATAATAGGCTAGCAAGGTCAATCAGAAAAAGCCCTGATTCTGAGTGTTTATTCACTGAATTTAAACAACTGAGGAAAGATTATAGGATGGCTGTTTACGATGACCATCAGACCTATCTTAACCAGTTTTGGGCTAAACTTTTAAGTGCAAGTAAAGATCCAAATTCCATGAAAATCTGGTCCCTTATTAATATTCTAAATAGCAACCAAAGGGCCATTGGTGCTGTCAACATTTCATAAGGAGCCTGGCCGTCTTATTTGACTTCCTGCTTCTCCGCTAGCGAGCAGGATGTCAAACTGTTGGATCAGGGGGCCCATTGTTCTACTTCTGCTTTGTTTAAGATGTGTCCCTTGTTTACAGGGTCTTTAATTCCCTTGCAGGGAGTGAAGAAGTTCTTCCAACTACATCTCCCCCATATCATCTCGAGGGCTAAGCATTTTGGCGCCCCCAGACCCAGCGGTCTTCCTCAGGCACTGTTCAAACAGGGCCCTCTTTTTTGGGCCAACCATCTTGCTCATCTGTTTGAGCACTGCCTCTTGACTTCAACAATTCCTGAGTCCTGGCGTGGTGCCATTCTTCATCCTTTATGTAAAAGTGGTTCAAGGTCAGATCCTGCTAATTTTAGGATGATAGCCCTGCTGGACAATGAGGCTAAGTACTATGCTAGCCTTTTGTTGCAAGATCTCCGTGCTTGGGCTGAATTGAAGGCTCTAGTTCCCATTGTCCAAACAGAGTTTTCTGCTGGCCTAGGCACTTCGACTAATTTATTAGCGCTTTCCATTCTGATTGACAGGGTGATTTTGTCAGGTATGATGTTGAATTGTTGTTTCGTGGACTTTAAGGCGCCATTTGATCGGATCCCCCGGAGTGCCCTGTGGGCTAAACTACAAAACTGGGGTATCCCTCCGTTACTCCTGGGTGCCATCATAGAACTCCATACAAACACTTGGGTCTGCATTAAGTTTGGTGTTGGGTGTTCCCTTTCTAGGAAAATTCCCACCACTACTGTTGTGGAACAGAGTTGTGTACTTGCTCCCCTTTTTAATCTGTTCATTGCAGATATGTCAGCATCTCTTGACGCTGTCAACTCCCATCCCCCCAAGATTGGAGGTTTTAGGCTCAGTCATCTGCTTTGTGCCGATGATCTTGCATTATTTAGTTGCACTAAGATTGGCCTTCAAAGACTGCTTAACCAACTTGCATCTTAAACTTCCGTGAATCAAGTGGAAGTTAATATGCTCAAAACAAAAGTGGCCTGTTTTTGGAGGAAAAAACATTCGGACTTTAGTTGGTATTTTAAAAGTTGTAAACTTGTTTCCGACCAGTCTTACAAATATTTAGGGGTACACTTAGATTCCAGGGGCAGCTTTGTTAAACATAAGAAGAAAATTGAGCTCAAAGCTATGGCACTGCAGGTCTCTTTTCCTAAATTATCTAAAGTTTTAAAGGGGCCGACCATCTTTCCCTTAATGGACGTTATGAGAGCAAAGATTATCCCTCCGCAGACCTATGGTCAGGAAAATTGGTTGGGTAAAGGCTCCTGCCTATTAAATAGGCTGGTCAATAAAATCTTTAAAAGAGTCTTTCACGTTCTGTGCTTGGCTTCACCCGCGCAGGTATGGTTGGAATTTGGGCTTCTGGATTTGGTGGCAGTTGGTGTTTTCTTGAAGCTTTGTTATAAATTGCGTCAAGCCACGCATGGTCACCTGGAGGCAGTCTTGTGGCAAGAAATTAGTGAGTCGAAATCAAAGGGTACCTATTCTTATTTCTTGGTTGAATGCAGACGGCGACTAGATGCTGGCAATCTTTGGGAAAGCAATCCCTCCTACTCTCCGTTTAAACTAGATGTAAAAAAGGCTTATTCAACAGTATTTGCACCACTCTGACTGTTCCTTCTCGCTTAACGGAAGCATGCCTGGGCAGTAATTGAATCCTTTAAGCCAGGTATGTCTTCTAGTTTTCTCTACTGTTTTTACGGGTTTTGGTTGAAAAAGGCCTTTATGGCCTTAAGGATGGGCGATTGGGGCTTCCTAAAACATTTACCCCAATGGCAGCCATCCTCCGGGGAAGGAGTGACATGCAGAGGTTATAGTAATGCGGACGAGACTATCGATCATGTTGTTTGCCTGTGCCCTGCTGTATTAAAGTAGCGTAGATTCTTGCTTCGGAGCAAAAGGAACGAACTGGGAATTTGCTCATGTCGACAGGCTATCATCTAGTCTTTGGACCCAGCCAATCCAACTCTAAATGTGTTATTGACTAAATTCATTAAAATTGCACAATCCAAATTTAGTGGCACTGCGAGCAACGAATAGGTATAATCGGAATTTCTTCTACGCTGTTGCCACACTGCCCGTTATTGGATAGGCCATGGAGTTTCAGCGGCATATGGTTTGTATTTAATGCAATCACTATTTAATACACTACACACTTCTAGGGCTGTGCCTTATTTATTTTATATGTATTATTTGGGGTTCTGGGCTGGGTGGTCTGTTTAATTTTTATATTCCATGATTGTCTCACATTTTTAGGCAGGAATGTGTTTTTTTTTTTTTTAATGTGTCATGCATGTTTAAATCAAGGTGTGTTTTTAGAATGAATTCTTTTTTTGATTGTAGTTATTCTTGATTACTTCTTTGCTCTCTTGCCTATTTGTATTAGATTTTATTATCTGTACAATAAATTATTCATTCATTCACTAACGGTGGTGGTTCACCACACCCTACTTCAATTTGATTGAACTTGGGCTCTATACATACAGCTCTTATCAGGGGATTTTCAGGAGTTAACATGCCCTATCTACTGGCACATATTAAGACCCACTCAATCCACCTCTACATATCGATGGACTTTCAACACCACCTGTCTCGGATAGGCTCTTCCCATGCGTGGGATATGTGTGCCTTAGCATTTATTTGGGCTGTCAGATATACCCTTCTTTCCTTTCCCTATCCTCCTCTCATTCGTTCTTTGTCTGTGGTTACCAAAGTGTTGATTTCATTGACACCCACCTGCCAGTGGTTGTGGGTGGATTTGCTGTATTGTGTTGGAAACTCAATAAAAAATAATTAAACCTAAATCACCTGTTGTGATGAGTTTTCAGAACAGGTTACTCCATATGTTGCCACCCAAACCTTTTGTGATACTGTAATGGGACCTTAATTTAGTTCTAATATACTTTATGTGCACCCCATTTGAGTCAATGAAAAGCTGGCCTCTGTCATTTGACTCTGAAAACAGTCTATCTCATATCGAAATCTGCAACATTTAGCATGAGTTACAAGGGCTGTCTGTCCAGCAGCCTTATACTACCTTTTTCCTTGACTTATGTGCTACAGACTACAACAGCATTTCTGCCCATAGTTGTGACATCTTTCTTTGTCAGACAATCCATCACCGCTCTGACATTATTTGCTCCTCCTTTTCCCTTGAAAGAGTAAGAGAGATGCCATCTTTTGGATCCCAAAAGAGCTCTGAATGTTTACATAAAGTGCACAAAGGACCATAAGATTGAGTGTCCTCTCTTGGTGGGGTTTGCAGGAGCAGTGAATGGTAAAGTAGTGCAGAAAAAGACCGTTCCAAGCTGGATTGCGATCTGAATCAAAATCTTAAAAGAACTGGCCAAGAAGCAGCCCCCGGGGCTTTAGGGCTCATCTGATCAGGGCTAAGGCTGCAACCACTGCATTGGAACGCACAGTGCATGTCCTGGACATCTTTCTGGCTGCTACTCACGAGTCAGTTCACACATTCGCAAAGTACTACTGCCTGGAGAGCCAGGACAGTCTGCAGAGACTTTTTGCCCAATCAGTCCTGCAGGACTTTTTGTTCTGAGCCATTCCACGAACGTACTGCCTCAAAGTACTGATGTAGTATCTATTCACAAGGTGAGGAATTTTGGATTAGCAGTATTCATCAGTAGAACAAGTTACTTATCTTCAGTAATGTTCTTTACACAGATTGATCAATGACCCTCCCCCTCCTGTGGAATGGACTCTTTTCTCCATTTTGAGAAAGTTTCACTTTAGAGGTCTAAACACTCTCAAACCTGATAAGCTAGTGACTTGATGTCCAATGGCTTCGGCAGAGTTCAGAAAGAAACTGCCATTAAGCACCCAGGGATTTCGATTTCATGGGGCTCAAGGCCTCAATTCTAGTGGTGGGATAGGGCTGGTACATAGCTGCACGACACCACTTAATGGCGTGCTAGGGAATTGTTCGAAATAATTGCCTGGTCCAGTCTGGCACCTTTTGTGTATTCGCAAGGAGAAGAAAATGTGGTTAGATAGAGCATACACCAGAATGAGCATTTTCCAAAGGTAAGTAACTTGTTCAGCAAGGTGGAATATTCTGGTATCAAGCTGTACTTTGGCCAAACAGCCTCCTGAGGGCCTTTGGGCTTATTATACCAGTGTGAAGGCCGTCCCACTACCTTGGCCCTGGGGCAGTCTTGGTTCTGGTGTTGGACATCTGCCATCCTTCTGTCTCGGTGCCCAACCCTACCATCACCGGGTATTACTTTATTGAGACTCAAATTGGCAAGGAGTGACTTCATGATAAGTCCATTCCTCAGACCGACCAACTTAGGGAAGCTACTCCTTTGGTTTTGATTCAAGTGGTGATGTTTCTTAAAAGTATTCTGCAGAAAAGTGTTACTTATGTTTGCTGATGCTTTCTCTGGTTAATACTCTATCTTGTTATATCGATCTGAAGGTAGCAATACCCTATTCTGTGGTCTCCCAGTCTCCACACTAGCACCCCTTAAGGGCATCGTACCTGCAGTGGCGCGTCTCATCCTGAAGAAATATGATCACATCAACTTGATCCTAAGGTAACACCATTGGCTTTCTTTCTGGCCCAAACCATCTTAAAAGCATGTGTATGATTTACAAAGCTTTCACGACTAGCACTGCTTCTTATCTAGCAGACAAGGTCATCATTTGGTGGTTCTCTGCACACCCGCAAACAGGACACCATCAGACTGCAGGCTTTAATTAGTGTAAAAAAGAAAAAACAAGGCAGCGGGCCTTTTCCATCTATGCCCCCAGGATATGGCACAGCATTCCCATAGCTATCAAGACCTCCCCAAAGCTGCTTATATGTGGTAAAGAGTTGAAGACTCCCCTATTTTAAGAGCTCTACATCACACATCACAATACATTAACAGTTTACAAACCAGTTTCATCTCCTGTCACTTGTGGACATTATTCGGGACTTCGACCATTACAACACTCTGCTGCCTCTTGGCTAGGTTTGCTCTGTAGAAATAACAAATACCTATATCACTACAGATTCTTCACCTCCCACCCTCCTCCTGCACTATAGACTTTTCATAGGCAATAAGGTCCCAAGCTAGCTGTGAGCTGAAACATTCTGTGTATAAACTGACATCAGTGCACAGGACTAGTACCTGTATTCAACTATCTTCACTTCTGGAGGTGAGTCTCGTTCCTGTGGAGATTCTTTTTGAAGAAGTGTGGATTCTGAGTGCCTAAATCAAAGGCAACGGTGCCACAGTAAGGTGTCTTCAAGGGCCTTTTTTGCAGGATGGATATTGTGCTCTTTACGTCATGAAATTCAGCTGAAGTGCAAGGTCAGAACTTTTTTGAAACCTGGGCAACTAGTATGTTTGAAAACTATGCCTTCTTGACCTTATGGCTCCTTTACAATGAACATGTTCTTAATGGTTATAAATAACACAAACCATAACCATATATGTATATTTTTTTTTAACCTTGGAAAAGAGGGCCACTTGTATTCCCCTTCACTCCTCTGTCTAGCAATTGTGATGTCAGTTTTTCCAGATCTTCCTTCAGTTGCCCCATATTTTAAAGGAGCTAAATATCTGTTGCACCGTCTGGTATGTTGCTGCTATAAGTGGAACGTAACCATGCAAGCCTCAGTGCGAACTTCAAGGCCTTGAGTCACCCAGTTGTACATGTTTTTCACTTGAACGCTCAAATGTGAGAACTTTGTTTCATGTCATTGAAGCACTTTATTATATGCACTGCTGTGTTAGACGTGAACAGGAAACACATGAAAGTAGTATCATTCAAATTTTAAAGGAGAAATTAAATGAGTGATAAAATGTTATTTTGAAAGGTAATGGAATGAATGATGAGAAAGACAGGAACATCCATACTGTGGAAGAGTTCCAGTGGAGAAAGAACAAATGCGAAACTGAGTATTACATAGAGTGGTAACGAAAAGACAAAGCTGTCAAGAGTGATAAAGATTATGGCCATTGGTTAAGTTTTACACTAGAGAAGAATGGTATCAGGAAGTGGGTCATGGGTTGTACTTAAATGTAATACAGTGGAACTGAATTAGGCGAGAGTTACAGGGGTGCCAACGAAGAAAGGGGTGAGTATTCACAGGGGTGAAGTAACTAGTGAATCTGACAAAAGGAGAAGAAAATAAATCCAGCCAAGCAAGTACCAGAGTAGAGATGAGAATCAAAGATAGTACCTAATAGCGTGTAAGGGAGCTCAAGAAGTTGAATAGATCTGGAAGAAGAGCTAGCTAGAGGAAAAAATGCTAAAAAGATCACAACTTTGGTTTTAGCCTGTGTAGAATTAAGAAAACAAGATGACATCCCTTTCTGAACCAAATAGACTTGTACACATAGTGTCACTAATTATGGAATTGTAACATGAGAAGAAAGCAAATATCTTGATTGGTTTGCATGGGAGCATTGGTCAAAGCGAGTTTTAAGTAAAGCAACAGTAGTGTAGCTGAAGACACTAATTGAGAACAAAGTTAAATAACAAAAGGGACAGGTGAGAGTCGCAAATCTGCCTAGGCCAATCTAAAGATTTGGAGCAACTGAAAACATCATACAAAAAAACAATAAAAGAGACTCCCATAAATTTTGAATAAAGAGCGAGCAGAGGATAGAATTGTGTAATTAAAGTGATTATCCCTATTAAAAGTAGTGGAAAGAGCCAAGAGAAGAATTTCATAACCATGGGAGCTTTTGTGAGGATTTGACTACACTACTGAAATAAGTTTATGTAAAGCAAGCAAAACAAACTAGACAGGACATGGGCAGAAGTGAAGAGAGCTGGTAATGGGCATACTCAAGAAGCTCCAATAGAAGCATAAGTAACAAAATGGGGATTTGAGGGGGTGATGAAGGCTTGAAAGAATATTTTTAACAACGATAAGAATGGTGTGATAAAATGGACTATGAAGAATACCAGAGACGGCAAGAGATTAAAGAAAGGGATTAGAAAAACCCCAAAACATGCCTAATGGAAAATTTCAATAGGAGGAGGACTTGGATCAGTGGAAGCATGGCAGTACTTGTAGTATTACCTTCATGATGACAGATTGACTTTGGAGGGTGGGAAACAAGAGAGAAGGAGAAAGAGGGAAGTCGATGGGATGTTGTCATGTTTGATCTGTCAAAGAATTTTTTTTTTTCTTGATTTTTATTAAGCTGCTCAATTGAGTTCTTAAGAAATTCAAGGAAACCACGCAACCGCAGTAATACTTGAGACACTATCATGTCCTTGGCAGATTTGAGTCTAGGAACTGCTGCAGCTTCATAATTGGATCTTCTATGGCTCACTTTGAGACAAGACCTTTAGATGAGGAATAACATGACTGTCTTCTATCCCTTCCTGTAGGCGCTGAGCTTGAGCACATTACTTCTGAAGAATTGACCTTAGTATAACGGTGTTTCCCCAATGACTTCTACTGACCTTATCACTGAAGTAGACTGTCGAGATTCTGTGGTGGTGCATTTAAGGAAACTAAACCCCTCACCTGGTATGCCTACATTATTACCTCTTTATTGAAGTAAAATTGGCTATATCCGGCATTCAAATAGGGGTTTACAAGACCTAATTTGCAATACGATGGTCTTGAAGAAACAGACCTAACCACATTTTTGTCTATTAATGTAATCAAATGCCATTTTGTTGCTCTTCTTTGTCTTTCTTTGGCTCACAAGCTTCCGGACAGATAAGACCCGAATTGTTGCTCTCCTGTCTGAATCCACCAACCTTTTTAAACTTGGTCTATGAGCTTAAACTGCTTTCGGTGAATGGAGCCTTTTTGGTCACCATCATCTATGTGAGATATATTGGTGAGTTACATCCCCATGCGTTTCTAGCACAAGATCCCATTTCTCAAGAAGGTGGTCCTCTGGATCCGTCCTAATTTTGTCCCAAGGTTGTTGATCAAATTTTCACTTTTATGTACAAGTAAATGTCTTTGTCCTTGTTCGCATTTGTGCTTCCTTGTGCTAACAAGTGCTTCATAAAGTTGCTATCTGGTACACTTTTCCCTTCTTCCTGGTTTAGACCAAAGACGTTAGCTCCTTCACCCAGCTCTTCTTGACCTTTGCTCGTCTAGACTCAGCAAGGTGGCTACTTGGGCCCTTTTTGCATAATGGATATTGTGCTCTTTAAACATGAAATTCACCTTAAGCCATTGTTTTCCCTGTGCTGCATTTTCATCTCCTTACCCGTTTTATTTCCTTACTAATATAATGTGACATTAGTGTAGGACAGCTAAGCCGTCTGACAGTATATTACAATGCTAGGTTCTTTTCATGCAGAAAATAATGCGGATACACACCCGCACAAGACAGGTATAATTATTGAGGACTGCATATTTATACATTTATGGTGCACAATGTGATAAGCTCTGAGCTCAGTTTCCAGTCTTTGCACCACATGACTTGGCAGAGGAAAGAGCCTTGGTTCAAGAGTAATGGGTTGACAAGATTGTTTTTGCAGTCCTTTTCATTGGTCTTTACTTATTCATTTTCAGAGACGAATGGTCCAAGTTCAGTAGCGTTGCCAACTGTAACTCCAAATTCACAACCGCAGAGAAATCCTGAAGGCGAGGCATCACCCTCGTTGGCTGTACCCCCTGTATCTCAGCAAGTCTCGCCTGTGAATCCTGCAGCACAACCAGTTGCTTCGGTAATGCAAGGACCATTACCTCCCGGGTAAGTACTTGTTTCAGGATGAGTGAACAGTCTTAACCGCCGAGCCGGTTGTGGTGGTGGTGGTGGTGGTGGTGGTTTTGTTTTGTTTTTTTGAGCAAAATTAACCCCTCATTTAAGCTGTGCCATTTTTTTAATAAGCTATTGCCACACGGTGTGTCTGCAAATGCTGTGTAGATATCTAAACTGCTCCTATATAGTCTGTTGCGCCTGATTGTTTATGAGAAGTGCCTTTATTCTCCAATTAAAAGTATTATTAATAGTATTATGTTTTTCTTGAGAAGTGCAGGTACTCGTTCTCTGAAAATAAAACAGTGCCGGTACTCAGTACTGGACAGTACAGGCCCATTTAAAGCACTGGCTGTCCTGCAAAATGAAACGAGATCCAAATTGGTAATTCATTTATCAACTGCAGTCTGTTCAAAATAGTGAGTTTACACGCAACTCCCTATCATGTACTGATGCCATACACCTCTTTTTTTGGGGAAAACCTATCTGGGGTGGCCAGGCGTCCCTGATTTTATCGGGATAGTCCCGGGTTTTCACCAGCTGTCGCTGAAGATTTTGGGAAATTTAGCTAATGTCCCGCATTCTAAAAAGGGTTGACTGAAAACGGTGGGAGGTGCCTTTTTTGTTTCCCAAAACAGGAATAGTTAGCAACTGTCATAAGAAAGCGATTTAATTAACAGGCATGACACTGGCTTTAAGAATTGCATTTTATTTATGTTCTAAGTGCTTCTGCTGTAATTATGTGAGGATAAACGCTGTCATTCTGCGTACTCAATTGAGGTAAAATTGTGTCCCATTTCTTTTTTTATGAAATGCCACGTTTTTTTACTTTAAAATTCTAGTCACCCTGCCTATCCCTGCTTTTTTAACCTGAGATTTACCTACAGTAGCCACTGCTATTATATCTCTCTGTAGCAACACGGCTTTGCAAATATACTATAATCCCTTCCTCCAATAGTTTCTCCTACTACTGCCAAATGTAGCTAAACAACTCTGCTAATATAGCATGCTTGCTCACAATGGGTGCTTCTAATTCAGTCATGTACGTGCGAATATCCGCTGCATGTTTTACTTTGTCAAATCAAATCATTCTGCAAATGTAGTGTAATTCCTAGCCCACTATCTCGTCAATCCCTTCCGTTCCTCTACATTGTCACACCTCACACCCCACTACCCAATCCTGCGATGCCACTGCTGCTCCATTCCTGTCTGGGCAGCCCTGCTAACTAACGATCATTGTTGAGCTCATTAGCCATTGCTGTTCTGATCAGTTGGCAGTGACGCGTGATGTTTCATTGCCCTCAAGTGCAAGCCCATTATGGAACTGCAACAACTTGTGTTATGCTAGTTGGTTCGAGAACACGCAGCTTCGTTGTCCTTTTAGGTTACCGGGGCCTAGTAACTCTCTCCGAGTCTAACTCCGCCGCAGCGTTTAGAGTGATAATACTAAAGTTATTTTTTGTATTTCTTGTTTTAGTTGGGAGCAGAGAGTGGATCAGCACGGGCGAATGTATTTTGTAGATCACGTTGAGAAAAGAACTACTTGGGATCGGCCAGAACCTCTTCCTCCCGGGTAAGATAAACAAAAAAAAATCCTTCTTTCGGGACTTTGTGCAGTGTCTAAAATCATATTAACTATTATATATATATATATATATTTTTTTGTTTGATTTGCATACCTATTTTTGTATGGTGAAATTGATACCACTAGCTGTTCGTTTTAGCAGGTCGTTTTACCGTTCCCTTTTTTATGCTAACAATTAAGTTAAAAGGATAAGCAGTGCTATGTGCAGTTGGATTTTTGGGTAGCTTTATACCTAAAATAGGAGTTCAGATCTATTAAAGATACAGTCGTCTTCGGCTACCTGTACAAATGAATGCAGCTAAAGGTTATCCAGCCCTCAATGCCCTATATTTGTTTCCTAAAGGTTATCCAGCCCTCAAAGCCCTATATTTGTTTCCTTCTTTTGACACCATCTCCCAACTTTTTTTTTCTCCTGACACTTTTTCGCTAGAGATTGTTCTCACAACATCTTTACGATTACATACTGATTACTTGAAAAGTTGGTCCTAAAACTCTGGTGTGGTTATGAAATGTGGTGCTTACTTAACATATTGCTACCTTAGCACCATTGCAAAAATACATGTTTAACTGATGATATGCTAATGCACTATATCATAACCATTTGTTGTTGTGATTATGGGCATGCAGCCTTTGTCTGTTATGTATCTAATATAATAATGATATACCTATTCCAACCATGAAAAGACATAGAATAACATGTTTTTATCTAAATTATTTATACAGTGCTGATGCTCACCAAATTCATAGCCTCTGCCTTCTTCTTTACTGCCTCCATTACCATATCCTTTTTCTTGTTCCCAACCTGAAACCCTTAAATCATTTCCGTTTTTCATAAAGCCTTTTCACGCATTTTTTGATGAGCAGTACTAACGAAAATTATTTTTTACTAGGTTGTAATTGTAATTTATTCACAAACTTTATCTCTGTATGGCTGTTACATTTATGGTTAATCGTCCAGTGGATTTTGGTAAGTATATTTGCTGTGTAAGGGATGCAGAAGTGACTGATGATGTGCCTAAGCCAGCAGCCACATTCCCTTGTCAGCGTGTGTCTTTGCTGACAGGCACTGATGAGAGAAGACCAAATGTGCTGAGATTAGGCAGGGAGGGAGGGGGGGTGTAGGTATGTGTATAGGTGTGTGTGTGTGTGTGTGTGTAGGTGTGTAGACGGTGTTGGCTGGGCACACAATTGTTTTTCCCCAACTTCAGTAGGTGGTAGATTAAATACTGTATGTGTTGGGGATGAGTGGCAGGAGAACAAATTCTTTTTAATCCTTGGAAAAGGAGCCAATGTTATGCATGGTCCCTCAGTTGCCCCTCAGCTACTGCATAGATGCTGAAATCGGGGGCAGATGATTTGAGAGCGTATGCTTACCATAATATTAAACTTAAGTAACAAGTGAATATTGCTTATTTTGCTCCTTATGTGCTTAGTAAAATTATCAACAACGCAAGCTTTTCTCTCTTCTATTTAATGTCACCCAGAAGCCCTCTGTTAAAAACATCATCATTATTTACGGTTACCTGTTTATAATTTTATGTAGCTCCTTCTACTTTAGTAAGCTTACCACTAGGAAATTCTTTATCAGATCCTTGAAATAAGCGGACAAAAGTAATGCAATAAAATGTAATAATGGTTTAGTGTGTCTTCATTTTTGCACTTTCTGACTCGTGCATTGATTTTGGAAGACTCACTTGGTTTATTTAATCCATTGAGGTGCAGTGATCAGGTGTAGCCTGTCGTATTTAGATTATCCCGAAAAGGATAGGAACGTTTACAGATATCAAAACATCGTTTTAGTATAAAAATATTGAGTTCTGTAAGTGAGCTAATTATCCCATTAGTCCAGTTTGTAATTTTTACAGTACTTTAAATGTAGTTGGCACATTTTTATGGGCGTGTTGGCTGTGTAGACATTGAATCAGCTTCGTTCTGTTATGCATAGCCTTAATAGCTGTATTTTCAACGTAAGAGGAGGACCTCTGTGAACAAATGTAGTGCAAACGATTGGAAGGGCCAAAGTGTTTTGGTTGTGCCCTACCTAGAAAGGCAAAGGTGCTGTGACTTGTATTAGATATGGGACGCCAAACTTAACTGGTGGATTGGACGATTGTGGCTTGAATGCAGTACCAAATACTAGTTTCAAGTTGACGACCATCATGTTGTGTGACCCTAGATATTTAATCCTTCATCCTACTTAAGTAAAATATGTGCTCCAATCTAAAGTGCTGGGTACCTTGGTGGGCATAGCCTTTACTGTTAAAGGCCCAAGACTGTATTGCTCATTTTAGGATGCAGGTATAGATGTATGGTCATTGGTTCAGAAAAATCCTTGGGCTGATGAACTTGTGCCCCTGATGTCAGGAGAGAAACAAATTGGCTTCCCTCTGAAAAATGTTAATGGGGTTCCCTGTCCATAAGTTTACGGTTCTAAAAAATGAAACAGGGAAATTAAATTTTTTTTTCATCACAAGCAAAGGAACAAATATAAGGCTCAACTTGTAAATCCCCCAAAGACATTGGTGTATCAGTGTCCCATTTAATTTTTTATTGCCTGTCATCCTCTTCAGTTAATCAAAAGATGCATGCGTCTGGCAACAGTAAATTTGCAGCGTGCCTCCCCGATAGCCAGACACTGGATAGCTACAAATCCACCTAAAAAATGGTGAAAACTTACATCAGCATGCCAGTGAGGACCTCTTATTTCCTCGATGGCGTCGCATGGGAGTCAGGCAATTGTGACGTCCTCGTCGATGTGCAGAGCTTGGAAGAAAATTTCCGTTGAATGCTGGCGCATTGGGAGAATTCATTAGGGGAGGAATCCACAGGTAGCTAGTGTATCCACCAGAAAAGGCGTTACCAAAGGTAAGTAACTTGTTCATTGGGCACCCTACGCCCTCCTAAACCCCTTTACCCCTGGACCTTGGTGCCCCAGAGTCGCCTGGTGTGGCCTTGACGCTGCCCAATACTTATCTTAAGTCCAGGAGATTGGTCCTGTAAGTCGCTGTTGTATACCTGTATGCAGTGCTTCTTTTTCGTCCATAGGATAACATTGCCTTGTCTGAAAAATGCACCAAGTGTTGATGTTTGAAACTCAAAAGTATTTCTCTTGCAAAACGTACCTATCTGATCATATTGATTCTGGCGCCTAAACATGTATAAAGATACGTGTTGTTTTTCGAAATTGGTGTGGATTTCATGATTGAGTCGGTTCTCTCATTTGTTGGACCACACCCACACCCACAGAAAAAAAGAGCATGTTGGTAATGCTAGAGTAAGCCCCTGCCCACTAGTAAGGTGACACCTGGACTCTTTGCACAATATGTCTCATTTTGATATATCCTATAAAGAGCTGGCTTCCTACAGAAGGTTCTGTATCTTCCTGTGGATTCTCTTATGCTTATTCCTCTGTCAAAAATCAAGAGGAAGTAGAGTTGCTGGTGATCTGGTGCCAGCCTTCCTCATCCCTGGTGGGTTATTCGAGGGTTACTTTCTTTGTCTTAGGAACTGATAAAGCATATAAGTTATGAGAGGTGACTTATTCAAATATAAATTTTCTCTTTGTGGCTGTGTCGAAGCCAGATGTGTAGAAAGCATTTTTGAAGTAGATTTGATTTCAATGTGTCTTGCTTTATAGTAACTGTGGCTGATTCTTTCACTAACCTTTCGAGGGATATAGTGTAGTGCTCCATGTCTCAGTGTGATTTGAGTTTGTGTGCCCATGAGTTTCATGCCGTAGGGTGATAGTCATTTTTAAGACTTTTTGTATTAAGAGGTGGGTTCTTTTTGAGGGGGAATGCCTTGTCTCTGGCTGTTCAGGGGTTTTATGATTGTACTATGAATAATATCCGCCAGGCCATATCCTGCCTTCAATTTGAGGCGTTTGTTGGTGACTTTAATGGTGGTGAGGTGGGTGGTGCCTCTAAACCACTGATGTGGCTTTTGTTTTTGTTGGTTTTCATGTGTTATGTAGAATGTTTTGTGTTAAGAGCATTTTGGTTTTCAGTGCAAGTTCATTGGGATGTTTTGCAAAGGATCAGGCCTCTAAAAGTGGTCTTGATTGAGATTTGTTCTGGTTCTTGTGATCCAGTTTATAAACTTGGACTGTTCTGCTTTCAGATCTGGACTACCCTATACAATGAGTTTGCAGTTTATTCTCCAGCTCCTTAAGGTGCCTCATTAGACCTCTCTAGTGTGTCACTCTTGTGCTTCCTTTTTTAAATATATTTTATTGATTTTAAATAAGTTCATAATACAACGTTCAAAGTTGACATTGTCTAGTAAAAAGTCTCCATAGCATATCCCGATCGAATCAGCATATACATCTTCCAAAAACAACTGTTGCTCTTACATAGTGCAGTTGTACCCTGCAGTCTGAAATCTATACCATAGTGAAAAGGTTTACTATTTAGTTAGCAGTGCAATGTTATAATGGTATAATTTTTGTGATACATTCTACCCCTTACTCCAGTTTTCACATTTTCTGGCTACATTGATGAGCATAAAGTGGGAAAGTAGCCGTGGTTAAACAGTAAAAATCTGATAGAGACTTCTAGTTGCAGATTTCTTACCTTTGAATTCTCCCCAGATGTCAGACTGGATCTGGAAGATTTTTGTGAGCAGTAGCCCTGCGCGATTTTGGGTGGCGTTGATCTGCTCTGTATTTGTCATCATCCATGCAGGATATGATGTTATGGGTCCTATATAGGTGCTACCCCGGCGCACTGACGTCCGTTCTTTTCGCGCCGGAAATGCTGATCAAAAGAGAGCTACCCCTCAGTCAATTTTTGATTGGCCCCCAAGGATCTGGACTGACATCAGTTGAGACACCTCGACCTTCCCCCAGTGTCTGTCCCAACGCCGATGCTCCCGTCGCCGTCCACGCCCCTGGGCGGCGCCAATCCCATTGTAATTCCCCACTCTGACATGGAACTAGAGGGACGCTGATTTCAACGCAGGCGGCTGCCGTGCCTCCCAGGTGGAATGCTAAGTCTCTTACTTAAGGCCTAGGCCTGGGGGATGAATGGGGGGGGTTTGCTTGACTCTTTAGAATACCAGCACCCTCAAGAATATATGAATTGGCTTTCACCCTTGGGTGAAGCCAGCGGACGGGATACTTCTCCAGATACCGGCATGCTTTCTCCATCTACCATGGGTACGGAGGAAGGAACTTCATATTCAGTGGTGGTGTGAAGAACAGCTGAGGTCCTGGACCTTGAGCTGCCTTCAGTGGCCATAGGACCAAACTCCTAGCAGAGGTGCTTCATCCTCTGAACCCCTCCTCCCATTCAGTGAAGCCCTTACAAATGTCCTACTGTGTACCTTGCCCAAATCTGGTACAGGGGCTCTTGTGAACAGGACATTGCCCACCTCCATCGCCCTGCTCCAGGCAACCCAAGTTTTCTGACTGAATGCTCCACCCCTGAGAGCTTGGTTATCTAAGCCTCCACCTCCCAGGGTATGTTCTCTTCCGCACCCCCGGTGAAGGAATCAAAGAGATTGGATGCACTTGGGAAGAAAATGTTTTCTTCCTCCAGCCTGGTATTGTGGTCTGCGAATACCACATGCCTTTTTAGGCCACTCCTCCCATACACTGTGGGATAGGGTTATGCAAGGGCTGCCACAGGTCGAGGAGGAGCCCCGGGATGTACCTTCCAAAGCAGTTGCTGATAGGAGAGACGGAGAAAAGTTCACAATCTGACTCGACGCAACTGACTCACTGGGCAGATCGGTTGCAACAACAGTGGCTCTGAGGCGCCACAACTGGTTGAGGATGTCTAACTTTTTAGAGGCTGTTCAAGACAACCTTATGGGCATGCCCTTTGATGGTATCCATCTTTTTGGAGAAAAAGCACTCTTGATTCTCTTGCGACGGCCAGGTCATTGGGCTTCGTGGCAGATTCTTTCCCACCTCAGTCAGCTTTTTGCCCCTTTCATGCTATGGAAGGGGCACCCGCCACATCTGTTCTTGTCCAGCCACCTGTTCCACTGGCAGTCCATCACGTTAGACAGGTGGGTTTTGCAAATAGTGCGAAGGAGTTACTTCCTCCCCTTTGAGACTGTCGCTCCATCCTACGATTGGATGACAGAGGATCATTTGGCACTTCTCTGAGAGGAAGTTACATCTCTCTTGGCCAAGGGAGCCATAGAAAAGGGTTCCTGTGCCAGAAGTAGGTTGTGGTTGCTATACCCGCTACTTTCTGGTACCCAAAAACCCTTAATCTTTTCCTCAAGAAGTAGTAGTTCAAACGCTCACTCTGGCTCCGGTTCTGTCTGTCCTGGACCCAGGAGACTGGATGGTAGCGTTGGGTTTGCAGGACACTTATTACCATATTCCTGTCCTGCCTGCCCACAAACGTTACTTGTGATTCACAGTAGGTCACAAGCACTTTCAGTTCACTGTGCTCTCCTTTGGCCTTACCAGCACCCCTCTGGTTTTCACCAAGGTGTGGTCGCAGTTTATCTGCACAGATCAGGGGTTTCAGTCTTCCCCTATCTCGATGACTGGCTGCTGAAGGTGGGCTCACCCCAGGCGGTCGTTGTCCACCTCCAAACTAAGACAGACCTCCTGCATTTGCTGGGATTCACTATGAACATGACAAAGTCACACCATACTCCCGCTCAGATGCTTCCTTTCCTCAGAGCTGTTCTGGAAACAAAGCATTTTTTGGCTTATCCTCACGAACAGCGAGTCCAGGATATATTCAGACTATGATATCAATGTTTCAGCCTCTAACCTGGATTTTGGTGAGAATGACTCTGAGGCTCGTGGGCTTTAAGGCCTCCTGCATCTTGCTGGTGACACATGCTAGATGGCATATGCGGGCTCTAAAGTAGGGACCTGAAGTTCCAGTGGGCACAGCAACAGGGGAATCTCTTCACCAACGTCCAGATCTCGGAGGGAACTGTGCAATATCTGCAGTGGTGGCTCACAAACCGCGATTGGGTCAGAGGCAGATCCTTCTTCCTTCCCGAACCAGATCTGATAGTGGTGACAGATGTCACTCCTGAGATGGGACCATTTGGGAGAGGTGAAGATCAGAGGTGTCAGGTCTCCGGCGGCATCAGGACTCCACATCAACGTTTTGGAGCTCCATGCAATCCAGCTGGCATTGAAAGCATTTCTTCCCTATGTTAAGTGAAAGACAATGCAGGTGTTCACGGACAACACCACCGCCATGTGGTACTACAACAATTAGGGCGGGATGGGGTTGTGGACCCTTTGTAAAGATGCTCTGCACCTCTGCACGTGACTGGAACAGCAGGGCATATCCCTGGTGGTTCACCATTTGGTGGGCTCTCTGAATGTCAGAGAGGACAAACTCAGCTGAAAATCGGATCACAAATAGTGTCTCCATCTGGAGATGGCGCCAAGCTCTCTTTCAGCAATGGGGAGAGTCTTGGTTGGATCTGTTCACCTCCACAGAGAATGAGCAATGTCAACAGTATTGCGTGTTGGAGTTTCCAAGGCAGCAATCGCTCTGACACAATTTTCGTCTCAAGTGGAACTCACCCTTCCTGTACGCCTTTCCTCCAGTACCACTTCTGCCCAGAGTTCTGAAGATCATCAAGAACGACCAGGCCCAAGTAATCCTTATGGACTGGGCAAGGAGAGTCTGGTATCCCGAGCTGTTGAGCATGTCCATCCGCCCTTTGATCCGACTGCCCCTTGGGGAGGATCTTCTGTCGCAGCAGCAGGGGAGAGTTCTGCACCTGAACCTGTCCACTCTCCGCCTTCTTGTGTGGAGATTAAGCAGCGAAAGTTGACACCTTTTGACCTTCTGACCGAAGTCTGCAATGTTATCTTGGCAGCCAGGGGTCCTTCCACCTAAACTGTACATACCTGTTGGAAGAAATTTGTGGAATGGTGCACAGGCAAGTCTTTTGACCATCTCTCTGAGGTTCTGTTTAGTCTTTCGCTGGCCCAGCAGGGTTCTGCTGTGGACACTCTCTAAGGTTATTTGTCTCTAGTTTCAAATGTTTTGCGGTTGGCTGATCAGCCGCCTTTGTTTATGTCCCCTATTGTAAATAGGTTCCTCAAAGGCCTTCCACATGTTTTCTCTATCCCTATTCACTATGCCCCAACGGGATTTGAATTTGGTTTTGACATTTCTGTAGCGTGCTCCTTTTGAGGCTCTCAACAATTTTCCTTCACAGGCTTCTCTCTTTGAAAACAGCCTTCGTTGTGGTCATTATCTCTGCCTGCAGGGTGAGTGAGATTCAAGTATTGTCATCAAAGCCACCCTATCTTTACATCTATCCTGTCAGAGTGTAGCTTCGCACTAGGGCTTCTTTTTTGCCTAAAGTGGTCCTGCCTTTTCATGTGCACCAATCAATCACCTTGCCTACTTTTTATGCACACCCACGTCTTTCTAAGGAAGAGGACAAACTCCACCGCTTGGACCCAAAGAGTGTTAGCGTTACACCTTGATGGTGCAAAAGAGTTCCAGGGGGACGATCAACTCTTTGTCGGTTATGTAGGTGCGAAGAAAGGTCAGGCAGTGCAGAAGTGGACCATCTCCAAGTGGCTAATACTCTGCATAAAGATATGCTACTCACTGGCCAAGATGCAACCCCCTGAAGGTTTGCGTGCTCATTCCACCTGAGCCAAAGCTGCAACTCCTGCTTTAGCACCCTGAGTTCCTATCCTTGATATCTGCCAGGCAGCCATGTGGGTAGCCCTGCACATGTTTACCAAACACTAGTGCTTGGACAGTCCGGAGAGATGGGCACTTTGCCCATTTGGTTCTGCAGTACTATCTAGTAAGAATTTGGTTTGTTGACCCACGTCAGGGGGTTGGGGTGGAATTTCTTGGGTATCTCTTCAAAGCTAAGGGATCTGCAACTAGAAGTCTCTAGCAGGTGAAGTTACTTAGCTTCTGTAACGCCCTATCTAGTAGAGACATTCTAGTTGCAGATTCCGTCCCAACCTACCCATCCTCCCCTCTCTAAGAACTGATTTGTAGGTGCAGGGACTCCCCTTTCAGGGCCATAGGTTTGACGCACCAGTAGTCAGTTTCTTTATGGCTCTGCGCTTCTGGCATAGTAAATCGTAAAAAGTAACTGTCTTCAGCGCACCAGGGTGCAATATAGGACCCACATCGTTATATCCGTCCCTTGATATTCTTGCCTCCCTGAGTCTCATAGCCCAAATGAGGGACACTTAAGAGTAGGGCAACATACCTTCCTGTTGTAATATCAACTGTCTGAAATACACCCCTTCAAAATGCCTCATTTGGGGTCCTTTCTTACCGTGACAGGAAACATCTTATTTAGAGTCTGTAGTGTAAGATATAGCAGCCATCCATTGAATAATGCTATCTTCTCTGATCATCTCCCTGACAATGTTTCTGGAGAAAAGTATCTCTGCCCCTCGAAATCTCAGAGAGTAATAGATACATTTTCCCATTCACTTATTGTACTGGCAGTCAGGCTAGGTGATAGATGCAGGCAATACTGCAAAGGAGTCTGTGTTAACTGCAGGTTTTTTATATTTAGTAAAAAACTATTGTCTCCTTGTACATATGAGAGTCAGCGACTTATACCTTAATTTCCTGGGATATTTAGGAGTTTTAATGCACCAATGGAGATCATCTGCGTTAACATTTTTTTTTTTTTTTCTTTTTGTTTTTTTACATAAGTTGAAAACTTGAACTATCAAACTTCGAGATCTGAGTTGAAAAGCTGTACATTTGATAAGATTGCATATATCATCTCAAAATGAGAGTCCAAAGTCACCCTCACTCCGTCATTTATTGAGATTGTCAGCTAAACGCAGTGACAGTTCTGATCCCACATACGGCTTACACCAGTTTTACGAAAAAAGAGGCCACTAGCTTGCAAGTAATTAACTAAAAAAGAACCAAACTCAAGGGTGTATTTGACATTAATAGTTTGCGCCCTATAATACATAACAGCAAACATTTCCATGTTTCCAAGAGGTTAGATACCTTTCTCATTACATGATTGAATTTTTTATGAACCTACTACCCCGGCTCTACTGAATAGTATTTTCCCAAATAGCTTTTAGGTCCTACTCTATAATTTCCCTTCAAAACTGGTATGAGACCTTTGGGAGGTCATTACACAATAAGCACTATGTTTTCGCTTTGGTCATCTCATAACTGCCCACTCTTGAAAAGGTCTTAATCTGCAGCAAAAAATGTCAGTCCTTGATACGGAATGAAAGTGTTTAGAATAGCAGGTGTAGGACCTATATCTTTCATTCTTCCATCCCCAGATATCATACACACCTAATGAAATACAAATATCTTTTATTTTTCAGTAGGCCTCTTCCACTCTGTTCTTGCTGATGCAGAAGAGTCTGTACCAACGTTTGGAACCAAATTAAAATCCTCTCCTGTAATAGCTGCCTACTGCAGAGAGCTTATTCCCACCCGAGCTTTTGATGGTTACTCAGATACTCATTCACAGGGCCATAATAAGATTCTGTCTGAAGTATGGTTTAATCCCCTTTCTGATCCCCAATAAGCAGGTAATATTTCACTTACAGGCCTTTTTTAGCAAGAACAGCATCCTTCCCCCCCCAACCCCCCCACCCCCCCTCCCCAGTCCTCTCAGAATAGCTTCAGCTGAGGAGAAGAAGAAATCTCATTGCTCAGGGATTCACTTTAGTATGCTCCTTCCCCCCACTTATCCATTGTGTCTCCTGCAGTAGTATTTTGCCAGGGTTAAATTGTTTAAATCAGGCATACGTAGCCTCCCTTTGCCATCTGTTATTAACCCCATTAACATTAAAATGGATGACCGTCACAGCTTCCATCAAATTCAGGGGGATTTCCTGTGGAAGGCCTTAAAAATGGCCAACATTTGGGAGCTTCTCACTCGCTGCCTAGCCCTATGTAACTTCTGTTTCCTTACTGACAAAAGAGATAGCCTTTTCTTTTCTTCCAGTCCCCCCCACAGTGCCCCCACACATACCCTCCGTTGCACCCAACAAACCTGTTACCCCTCCCTGGAGAACCTAGCCACCCATCGCTAAGACCTCCTTCTCCCAGCAAGAAATAGGTACGTTGGTCTTGTACCTAGAGAAGCTTGGCATCTGTCCTCACTTTAAGTTCACGGTTGTTGAGCTTGGCTGATCCTTTAAGTGCTGCCTATGTTAAAGACCACTGCTTTGTCTGCCTGTACGTCTCAAACATTATACCATCTACTGGACCATAAGACTTTCAGCTTAACTGATTGCACAATCTGAGCCTGAACTGCCCTGCCCTTAAACTCGCCAATCATCTGCCTAAATTCCCACCTACAGTGAGATGTTTCAAAATACACTTTAGGGAAAATTTGAAATGAAAAATCGCTCTCCACTTTTAAGGCCTTTTGCTGGTCTTTCTCCTGGATGCTAACATTTTGAAGTGCATCAGCATAATTTGAGGTTTGAGCCTGTCATTGGGTGATGATGCGGGAAGGTTTAAACCTTGTGGGCTCTAGCAATAGAGATGTCAGCCTGAGGTTCTTTGAGCATATTCGCAAGATCAGCTTGGAAACAACCTCTTAGTTATTTCAGAGTCTCTTCTGTCTTTTAGGTACTCCCACCAGGAGCAGTTTAGACCTTGGAGATCTACTTTCAAGGTCCTAAATATTTGTTAGCATCTTTCTTCTCTTTCTGATGTTGTTCAACCACCTTGGACTGTAGATAATTGTTTTACAAAGCAGATACTATGTTCTACTTCTGCATAGCAGGTATTCAAATCCAGCTTTATTTCCTCCATTAGTCCCAGTATGGCTTCAAGTTTTCTTGCCTTCGCTGATGAGCTTCTTTTATTTATTACACTGCTGTAAGTTGAGAATATTTTATCCCCCAGATGTGGCACTCCTGGGGTCTGTACCGTTAGAGGCTCTTGAAATTGCTGAGCCACAGCGCAAACCACAGCTTGTACATTGGCCAATGCCATAGTGAAAGCTGGAAATGGTTCAGGGCGCTCTACACCTTCCAAATTCTCCTCCTTTGACATAGAGATTTGCTGAATGTTAGAAAAAGATTAAGACTGAGTCATTTAGGATCTTTCCAAAATTCCACCCCAGGATTGGATCAGACACTTTCTTCCCAGTGTTGAGATCTTGCATAGGGTGCAGACCCCCGATGTCTCTTTTTCAAAACTGAGTAAAGTAGGATACTGAAGTTGGGCTGGGGAGGGGGGCAATCAGCGTCAAAATCTCTAAAGCGCTAGCTCAGTAAGGGGCTGTATTTAACTGCAGTCTTGACTGGCCATTCACTTCTCGCCTAGTTACCTTTTTCTCCCGCTTTTTCTACTGATGTACAGTCCAAGGTGACCAAAGTGCCTTCATTACTTTGGCTTTGCCAGCTCCCCGTGGCATCCTTGTTGTGTTGCTGTCGAGACTTTCATGTTTCCCCTCTTAATGGTTTCAGCCATTGAGCAACACAACAAGTGGCCCCTCTGGGAAGTTCAGCAGGAGATTCTCTGAGAAGTGCTGACCTGATTTACATAATTGACTTAGCCCCAGTGTTTGCTGGGTTTTGACCTTGGTAAGGTTTCCCTTTCCTTATTACACATCTTCTCTTCCACGTACCTCTAACTGGAGAGTGATGGAGGTTCAGTGACTCATACCTTAATTTCTTGAGAAATTTGGGAGTTTTAATGCACCAACTGAGATCTTCTACATCAAGATTTTTTAACATAGGTTGAGTTAATCTGCTATATCCTGCACTTCGTGAAGATCAGATTTAATTATAATGACCTCCTGGCCGTCCAGTGTCTTTTACTTTAGTAGTGATAACCCCCCCTTGCAGAGGACTTGAGGCTGTTGAAACCCACCAGAATTGTCAACTAAGATATACCCACTCCTGTCTTACCTCCAATTCGAGACCCCACCACAAGTATTCTGATCACTTTCTATAGACTGAAAATGAAAACAAAAAGAATGGAGGAATCGCAGGGTTTGCGGGGGAGGTGGGAGGTGGGGGGGGGGTGTGGTTAATGACAGAGTAAAGAAATGCAGATGCCACTACTCAAAGGGTAGCTGGCTCATGGGCACAGGAGTTCCATGATGGATCTAAAGGCGACATGGAAAATGTTGAGGGAGCCAGAGTTAGAGGATACAGCCAGCTGGGCAAAAAATACTGAGGAGCAAATTTAGTAGCTAGTACTAGTCAAGGGAAATTTGCCAACAGTACACACTGTTTCCTATAACAGAGTGAAGCGTTAGTAGCAGTCCGTCCCCGTCACACTTCTGTGCTTACCAATAGCAGTAAGATAACCCTCTGACCCTTTGTCAGCATCCCAGGCATATGGCTTTTATTGCACAAAACACTACTCGGCAGTCGAGCCCCCGCTGTGTACCATGTTCTTGCTGTGTTGTCACCACAGTTTGTTTCATGATGCATCACCAGTGAATCTTGGTGGGTCCAGTATGGCAGAAGGCAGCACTTTAAATTATCAGCACAGACGAATGCTCTGTGAAGCAGATCAGCGGTGAGAAGTGAAGCTCACATGGCAAGCTACCATAATGAGGTACAGGAACAGAGCCTGTTGAGAACTTCTGCTTCCATTATCCTCCTGACACAGACTCAACCCTCAAAATCAAGTTGTTTCTGAACTGGAAAGCTCTAGTTTAACACACTGATGCTTCCTTCTTAAATTAATTGTTGTCTTGCACTCAGTTGCCTTTTATGCCTGACAACATGGAGTCCTTGTGATCCCTGGGCAAACAGAGGATGCAGACCAAGTGGAGTTCTTACCAAGGATAGTGTATTTTATAATTGGAACATTTGAAAAGGGCATTCACCATAACTACTCCCCTGCTTTAGCCATTCTCCTTCTACTTGAAATATTGCAATATTATATCGAAGGGAACGCTGCTATAAAAAGACTTCTTTTCAGGTGGATTCCATGTCCAGGCAGATTATGGCCTTTATGGGACATGATTATAAATTGAGGCTCACTTGGAAAAAGCTATTCTATTTCAGACTCCACAACAGCCAGCTGAAGACTACATAGTATAATATATGTATTCATACCAGAGCAAGCTGTAAACTAATTGTTGAAGAAAAGCAACATTTTTCTTACTCTGTTAATAATTGTGCAGTGGAAAGCTGCTTTTTTTTTATTTTATTTTTTAACTTTGACAAAAATTTACCAAACCTGGAAGAGGCACTGAATGAAATTATGACCTATGTTATTTTGATGTGATGGATTTCATTTAGCAGTTCTTGTAGCTCTTTTTTTCCCTTATCTGAGGATTTTCCCTTTTCACTTTGGTGTCAGCTCTCGCCACACCTCTCCCACTCCATTGCCAGTAGGCACTGTCCAGGGCAGGCTGCCCCTCGACTGACAAACAATGGCATAATGGCTTGTTTTCAGCTTCTCACAGCCCCTTGCCACGTTAGTCCTGTGCCTTGTTTTTTATTGCTGCTTCCCCATAATGATCTCCTTCCCAATTCATACCACCACTGTTAGATTCTGGTAACTGGTTGTGCCATGCCCGCTACTCCGACTCCTGCATCCATATGCATCCCTTCAGCGGTTGCACTTGTTCTTCCCATGCGGTCAACTTCCAGGCCCTGGGAATATGTGTCTTGCAGCCTTTAACGGTGTCCTTCTGCAGTCCAGGCACCCGGACGGCACACTGTCTCACTCCTCATAGCTGCTTTGCCAATGTCTGCCTTTTTACAGGATTTTGCAGGATGTTTGAGGAGGCACTGAAGCTTCTTAGTGGAGCATGCCGTCAACCACCTTGTCAGGGCACACCTCCTTTACCTGCTTTTCTTTGTCAGGTGCATTATTTCTACACCTTCATCTGGCTTGCAACTGATTTAAATACCTTTACCACATAACCCAACATTTAATGAACTTCTTTGCAGAGCCCAACACTTCCAACTAGTTGAAACACCCCAACCTCTACATCCCTGGAGACTAAACACTGGTTTAGCAAGCTTCCTTCATATATAATCTTCAAGCGTTCAACTTAGACCAACATGTCTTTTTATCTATGGATGGATAAAAATTGAATACGTTTTTTGCCACAATTGTCTTTTTTGTCTGTGACCAAATCTGGCTTTCTTTGAATGTTCACTGCAAATTCTTGTTTGATGTTAAATTTTCAGCCAGTGACAAACCTCTTTCCAAGCACAGTGCCAAGACATACCCAGTCCTGAAAGTATCTTCCTGCACTAACCTGGGTACTAGGCTGATCTCATTATTTCTCCCACTGGACTCTGTTCTTTTCCCAGAACTGCTATTTTGTGTGTGCGCTTTGGGTTCCAAAGGCATTCAATGTGAGACACTTTTCAGAGACAGATGTACTAACCATAGACATACATAGTCCTAGCCCCTCCATAAAACAAATTGCGGTCCAGAGATTTTCATTTTTGATATATTTTTTTTTTAACTCTTTTTATTACATTTTTAATTCGGTGCAAACCAGATCCAGAAAATATATACAGAACAGGACTGTACTTTGGCACCAAAGGTAGTGAAAGTGGAACAACCGTGAACCCCTCCCTCCTTAAACCCCCCATAGACATTCTGACATATCCTTAAACAGTTCTTTATGTAGTTTACGTTCTACTGCGCATGAGTCCCCTTCCCACCCCTCCCATCCTTCCATAGATTACAGATCTGCGTGAGCCCCAGTGGAATCCTGTACTTTGTCTCCCTACAGAGATAGTGAATGATACGTCAACCAAGCGCTCCATATCCTTTCAAGCTTTCTCAGACAGCCTCTGTTTGTGTGTGTTACCTTTTCTGCCATCATGAAGCCATCCATCCCTCTCCTCCACGTCTCTACTTTGGGTCCAGGCACTGCGCCACACAAGCAGGCCACGTTTCTCTTAATCACCACCAACCCGAGATCGCAGAATATGAGTTTAGCCCTGGGCACATCTACATCATTGGGAAAGCCCAGAAGGATATATTTGGTGTCAAGCGGGATCTGCTCCGCAACCCCCCCCTGTATTTCCCCCCCACAATCTTCCCCCAGTATTCCTGCAGTACCAGGAACCCCATATGATATGGAAAAAGGTGCCCATCTGCCCCTAACATTGTATAGAGTTTTGGTGTTGTGCCCGCCCCATAGTATGTAGACCCTGCCTATCATAATATATCCTATGAAGGATCTTAAACTGAATTAGTCACAGCCTCAACTTGATGGTAACTTCTCGGGGAAACCTCAGCGCAGCTTCCCAGTCTATATCCTCCATGTCCCTTACTTCAGCCTCCCACCGTCTGCGTAGTCTACTAAGGGTGTCTGCCATATTATTATTAAGGGTCTTATACACCATAGAGATGGCGTTCACCGTGAACTGTTCTTTCAACAGTCTACCTTCCAGCGGGGCATATTCCGGTATTTTATCCCAGGGAGGCCCTCTGCCCTCTGCCCTCCAAGCATGCCTCAGTCGAGCATAGTAGAGGAACTGCGTCTCGCTGAGCCCATAGGTGTCCCTCAGTGCTGCAAAGGGTATAGTCAAAATACGTTCATTCCAAGTCTTTTTATTTCAATTCCGAAAGTGGACTTCTTGAAGTTGAAAAAGAAAAAAGAAATAAATCCCAAAATTGACAGCTTTGTCGTCCAAGTAAAGTTGGTCAAACGTATTTTGACTATGTGAATTAATCACCATTGAAGCATTGGGCTCAGTATTTCAAATTTTTGGAAGTGGGAGCTCACCTCCAATTAAACTCTGTATCCAGTTATGTGAACGCCTCTGGTTATATCTCGTGGACTTTCCCGGCATGAAGCCAGATTGGTCTCTGTGAAATAATGGGGTGATCACTCCCTGAAGGCGTCTGGCTAGTACCGTGGCCAGCACTTTTACCTCTACATTAAGGAGGGAAATCGGCCTACAGGATGTACAGGACGTTCTAGGTTGGCCCTCTTTATGAATAACCACTGCTTCTGCTGTCTCTAAATCCGGAGGGAGTGTGCCCTGGCTTCTTGCTTCCAGGAACATCACCAGGAGATGGAGGGGGCTACCAGATCGCTCAGCTTTTTAAAATTCTCCGCTGGGAACCCATTAGGTCCTGGAGCTTTCCATGAGTGCAGCCCTGCCATGGCCGATTTAACCTCTTGTGGGTAATATCACCTTCTAAGGCCGCCCGGTCCTCGGCATCTAAGGTGGGGACTACAATGCCTTGTAAGAATTCCTTTATGTGGTGTGACTTTTGCAGCTGGCGGCCCCGATGCGAAGTCTGTGAAGGCCCCCGCAATTTCTGTATTTGAGGAAACCCGAGTCCCACACAACTCATTCTAATATCAGAGAAAGCAGCTTATGTTATCTGACCTGCTGATAATTGGAAGTTGGATGCACTGGAACCATCTCAAACTCAGTGCCACCAAAATCTAAGCTCTCCTCTCGGGTAACGTGTTTCATATGCCACACATCAATTTTGTAGTGGCTCCCTTCAGTTGCAGTATCATGTTTACCTTCCATCAGTGTAAGAAATATATTAGGCTGGCACCTCCTTGGCTCCTTGGGTTGACTCAATAGACAAATCCTCTCTTTTTTTTTTTTTTTGCAGAGACTACTGAGAGGGATTTCCCCTTCATTGAGTGCAGGAAGCTGCTGTGCTTGTGTTATCAAATTTGACCATGTAACTGGATCATGTCCAGGATGAAAGATTTTTTTCTTGTCTGGGCTCCATTCGAAGCAGAACTCTGAAAAAGACGGTTCATACATAGCCTCCACCAAAATTCGGCTTTTTGGGCATTTTGAGGGCTGGTGAAAATTAGCTCATCTAGGAGATACTGAACAAATTGGATATAGTGGTCAGGCCCTCCTAAGAACCTGAATTGTTTTGTGTTCTTGTTGTTGTATATGTACAGTCACTTCTCAGTCTCTGATGCACTGCACAAGACCTTTTTCACTTAACATGTATGGTGCATGTTATTGTTTGATCATATGATTAGTTGCTACTCAATGACTATTAAATACATGACATTCATCCAATAACTGTGTTAATGGGGCCTACATGTTTTGTGATTATTTTTTTTCTGCAGTAAGAATTAACTTCTCAAGCATTTGTGACAAATTGCATTCAACAGAACCATTGTGGTTTATATACTATGATACCCTGGTTCTGAGGAATTAAGGACTACTCCATTGATACTTACTAGCTTTAAAAATCTTAGCACCACATCCCTTCTGCTTTATAGATTTTTTTGCTGGCTCCCTATTGCTGATGAATATTTTTCTGAAGCATTCTGTATCACTCTTAGAACGATTAATGGCCTGGCCCTCTTTTCATTCAAATGACATTATGTTTGCACTGACCTAGATGATCACTCAAATCAAAAACCCTGCATCAGATTTACATCCTTCAATACTGCAATTCCTCCTTGAGAGAATCCTTATTCTTGCTAGAAAGTACAAAATTATGAAATTTGGTCATGAGTCAGCCAGAATATTCTTTTCCATGTGGCTTTTCGAAGAGCCACAAAAACATGCCTGTTCCTATTCATAGGAATAAGGTAACCACTGACTCTGATTGGGTGTATTCTATTCTTGTTTCTTGTATAAAAACATGCATTAGCCTTCTACCATTGCTGAGTGCCTAAATGCCCTTGTATCCTAGTTGTAACTAGGCAGTGACGTGGCCTTTAAACACTATGTCCAGGTTCAACATTGCATAATTGGCTTCACTCTTCTGCTTTGACAGTCTCCATCTCCAAGCTATGGATCATAGCCTACAAATGTAACTCATTGATGCACATTTAGAATGTTGGAATCCTATCTTTTGTGTAGCATAGAATTCTATTTTCACCCTCAATAGAAATAAGGCATAACCTCTCCAGAGCATGCATGGTGTACCCATATATTGCAGTTCTCCAGATCCACAGAGGACCTAGATCTGCTACAAGAGGAAACTGAAACGGTCTTCTGCCCTTTGACCTGGCGTAATTTTACTTCAGCACTTGCATTAACACTGGAAGCTCCCTCTCACCTCAGATTTATTTGTTTAGATTGGATACTCACCTCTATGCAAGACAAATGCCCAATCAGGACCAGGGGCTGGCTCTTTCACTTACGCACAAAACTACCTATAGTATTAGGTCTGTAGTACTGATCGAAAAACCATTGTATCTGATACTATAGACCAGTTCTCAGATGGCCCCGAAAGCTACCAATAGACAATTTGCATTTATGCACTAGCCACACACCCAATTCTTCACAATAGACTTCTCCATATGCAAAACGCATTTACAATTATTTTTCGTAAGTCTTTTAAGTGCTGCTGTACTTGTGGCCCTGGATTTCCATCCCTCACTAGACAGACCCACTCTTGACTGGAACACCTTTCAACCATCTTACATGATTTAATCTTTTACCATTGGACAGTGTTTTTTTTTTTTTTTTTTTTTTTTTAACAGAGCTCCACCAGGCTTTCAATGTAGTTGATTTGTTGATTTTATTTTTTGGCCATTACCATACTGCTGCTGGAATTCACAGAAATGTCTCCACTCCGACAAGGCTAAATCGTCAAAAAGTGGCCAGGTATTTGAGGTCTATGCTTTACGCAGTAGTCATGTCTTTTCGACTTGGTATGGGAGTGTATATGAAGGTAGTCACGTGAATTCAATGATTCAGTTATCTTATTCGAAGTCCAAAAATCAAGCGAACAACAATAATTTTAATGTTCATAGATCATAGAATTTAATGCAGATAAATAGAGATCAGCGAAAAAACACAGGCCCACACTTGTTTTGCAACTCTGTAAATGACTGACTTTTTCTTGGTGCTAAATTGTTACAAGAAGACAGGGCTATAACATTTCCATATATACAGGCCAATTACCACAACAAAAAGAATTGAATAGAAAAAAGTGAAATAGGGAGAAGAGAGAAAACAAAAAAAGTAATTAAACAATCAGTGCATAAATTAATATTACATATTCGTTATTGTCGAAGTACATCATCCACTAGGTGAGAAGGAAATAAAGTATACCAAGGATAACCCACTCTTGGAAAAACCTAATAGATAGCAGCAGTGTTTTCCCCAGTTAAAGTTAATAAGACAAATGGAAAAAAAGGAAAGTGGTTGGAAATCAAAGGCCGAAGAAAAAACCTTGGAAAGATTAGTTATAGCAAATTAATTTGAAAAAAAAAAAACACAGGTGTGAGTACCTACAGAAGGTGTTTTAAATAGTTGTGGTGACATTCCTTAGAAGGTTTTCATGCATCATTGAAATATAAAGGCAACCGCTTACTACCAAAGAGGCACCAGCACATAAATCATGGTAGAAGCCGACTCCCTAAAAATTGACGGAACTAAGAGTAAACATCAAGTGAAAATATTCAGTATAAAAAAGTGAGATTTTCTACCTCCAAATATACAATCGGAATTGACAGCATCAATTTAATAGCACTTCTTCAATGCATTTTTAAATTAATTCCACATAAGAGTAAAACAAATATCTGAAAGGAAAAAAACATTTAAGAAACGTGATTAATCAAAAGAATTTTGTAAACTACAAAGTATACATTTTCAAATGAGTTAAATTAATTTTTTAAGTAACCTTAGTACATGCCTTTTATGGCCTAAATAGTATGATTTAAAGGATGTTTTGAAGTTATGCACACAATTACACAGCTATGAATGTGAAAACCTCACACTGAACGCAATCATCAGGTTTACTATATATCAGAAACCCTAATTATGTTAACCCTGACGGGTACATGGAGCTCAGTTTTTGCCAAGGTTTGTGGCAATAGAGAGCATTTAAAACTCAAACGTGAGAATTGGGAGCAGAAGCTCAGAGAAAGACAACGCTTTTGGAGATTTAATTTAGGGTCGTAGAAGCATGGCTTTTAACAAGAACAAGGCGTGATATTTTTTTCTTAAGTTGTGATGTTGTGCAATACTGCAGATGGTATAAAGAATTCAGGAGTTGAAAAGGTGGAGATCATTAGTGCTTTGTGCATCCTAGACCATAAATAATATTTGGATTGATTCCTAGCCTTTCTCGATTTGACAGTTGTAATCCAATTTGCTGTGAGGCTTGGGAACTATTGAATTAGTGTAATAAGTATTTTAGGCAATTTAGCAAACTAGCGGGTGTCCAGAGGTAATTTGACTTATTTTTAAACCTGTTGTCTTCCTACAGTATATGTTGATAATAGTTAATCGGCATAATAAAGCTTATGTGTCTTCTACAACTGTGAGGTACCGCTTTTGGCACTGTCATCCTATTTTGTTAATTTTATTAATGTTTGAGCTGTGTGGTAAACTTTTAATTATGAAGCATGTGTAATAATCTGTGAGCTTTAGGGTATGTGGTAAACACACATATGACAAAGCAGTTGAAAAATTGTATTTAGATAGGCATCTTTAATTAGTGTGTTGCTGTTTATTCATGCTCACTGTCTTTTTGCATTGACTTTCTGGTATTATGCGTATACAACGTAAGACATTTGGCACAAGGAATATGGACTGGCATCTGTAATTAGTACACCGCTGTGTATACCAGAGTGTAACTGCAAGAACCTTCACTTTCAAAGATGGCACCCACTATGATCAAGCACTAGTCTGCATTTTGAGCTAGATAGTAATCAGAATAGCTAATGACTCAACAGAGGTAAGTGTTTTAAGAACCACTATGGCCTCTGAGTTTAACAAGTGGAAATGTGGGTCTGATGGAGGCAGAAGGGCTTATCATACTGTTAAGACGCTACTCTATAATTGTATAATTGGCCGAGATATTTATTTGGAATTAGTATTTTGATTTACAGGAAATTGAGGCGTAATCCATTTCATCTGTTTTGCACATGAGTGATAATAGTTGGTTTCCTGGTGTGGCATTTTGTTAGAAATGGGTTTTGTAGCTGGCAGAGGTATGCATCCTGTCCAAGTAGGGAACACCGCTTTGGTCCGGGTGAGTCAGATGCACACTCTAATTTAACCTGTGCTCCACCCTCTGGTAGCTTGGCACAGAACACCCAGGCTTAATTTAAGAGGCAGTGTGTAAAGTATTTGTGCAACACAATGTAGTAAATCAATGAAAACACCACACAAAAATGATCCATACCTTTAGGAAGCTGCCTCTGTATATACTATATCAAAATGAGATAATTGCCCTCATTATGACCCTGGCAGACGGCGTTATTTTGGAGAAAGGTACTACCAACAGGCTGGCGGTACCTTTTCCCAAATTATGACCTTGGCGGTTTGGCTCAAGCCAAACCACCAATGTACCACTCGGTCTGCCAGGGTGGTAACAGCTGCCGGACTGGAGCCTTCAGTCTCCAGCCAGGTAGCCTTCACAATCCCACCCTTGGGATTATGACCCTACCTACCGCCATGGTTTTCGTGGCAATCTTACCACTACGAAAACTATGGCGGTAGGCACTATCAGTGCCAGGGAATTCCTTCCCCCTGGCACAGAGAGGGGTCTCTCCCTCCCCTCCCCATAGTCCTCCCCCACACTTCCCCTCCTGATTCCCCCCGACATACACACACCTACACGCGCAGACATACACAATCATACACACACACACATGCATACCCATATCCACCCAGCCACGCATGCATACATTCATACACACACACCGCAACACACACTAACATACATAAAAGCACACACGCATTCACACGACACAACAGACACACCCATTCATGCAACTGCATTTCACACGACTCACACCCACATGCATGCATACAAAAACAATCAGACACACACTGGCGTAGCACTGCTGCTGGCAGCAGCGCCACCTTACCGCCGTCTGCCACCTTGACCGTAGCCGGAATACTGACCGCCTTCTTGTCATAATATGGTAGATGGTAGGTAGCCACTCCAAAGGTCTCTAGGAGGGTGTCGCTGTGGCGGTAAGCGGGATTTACCACCAGTGTTCTAATGAGGGCCTTAGTGTGCACAGTCCAGGGGGATTCCCAGAGGCTTAAGTAGATAATATTAATGCTCTCTTTTGTGGTAGTGTGGTCGAGCAGTTAGGCTTATCAGAGGGTAGTGCAAAGCATTTGTTGTACACACACAGCCAATAAAAGAATCACACACTCAATGACAACTCCAGACCAAAGGTTTTTATATAGCAAAAATCTTTTCTTAATTTATTTTCATAACCACAAGATTCAAGTTGCAAGTAAGTACTTCAATAGTTTCATATTTTACATAACTATCAATAGCACTTTGTTTGAAATCGAGAAGTTATACAGTTTTTGGAATATTGGCAATTATCTTTTATAAAAGTTGACAGTGCAATTTTCAGAAATAGTCCTGGGGTGGGGGGGGGGGGTGAGTTAGTATGATTTACAGGTAAGTACTCAACCTACAGTTCCAGTCTCCGGGGTTCAGGAAGTCCACAGGTTGGGGTTCAAGTTAACCCCAAACACCCACCACCAGCAACACGGGGCCGGCTGGGTGCAGAGGTCAAAGATGAGGCAAAATTTACATTGGGTCCTATGGAGACTGGGGGCACTCGGGTTCAGATCTGCAGGTAAGTACCCGCGTCTTTGGAGGGTGACCTGGGGGTTTTAGAGCAGCACTGAGGGGGGGGGGGGGCACACAAGTAGACCCCAAACATACGCCCTCAGTGGTGCTGGCGTGCCTGGGTGCAGGGTGCAAACAAGGTGTCAGATTTCCAATGATTCTCCCCCAGGGGTCACGCAGATGTTGCAGGTGAGTTCCAGGGGGGTCGTCTCGGGCAAACCACAGGCCGGACAGGGAGGAGGGCCGCCTGCTGAACATAGCTACACCAGAGGTCAGGTTCTCCTAGGCCTGGTGGCTGCGAGGGGTCCTTGGGATTCCCTCTGCAGGCATCGTCATAGAGGGGTGGAGAGGTCAACCCAAGGTGGGCACTTGCTTGCAATCGCCTGGGGATCCTCTCTAGCTGGTTAGGCCACCTGGACACGGGTGGGCCGTGGGTGTCTGGTGCAGAGTGGTCAAGACTCAGGCATTCGGAGTGCTGCTGGAGTCCTTGGGTGTTTCTTCATGGACTGGGCCGCTGTCCACGGGCATTCTTTTGAACTTTGATTAGAGAAATCTGGACTTGGACTTTGGATCATAGCAATCTTGGAACAACAGATCAATTCATTCTACTATTTGGATTTGGACAGTGATACTGTAATTGGGGATTATGTTGGAAATAATCCTATTATTTTCAGAAATATACGACAAAACATCGCCTATGTATACCGACTCATGAGTACTATTATTTTTCATGTTATAATGAGTGCCTCTTGTACTTTATATGTGCAACAGTGCTTTTAGCATCTATCAAGACCTTTTGGGTGTAGTCTTTCAAGAGTGCACCATTTCGAGATTTGACATTCTTCGTTGATATTCACCTCGCTACCCAGAGCGCCTAGTTTTCTCCCAGTACAATACACCCACACGTAGTTAGAGTAACATCCTTTTCTGGTCAGCCACAAGTGTGATTGATAGTCTGGAACTCAAGATCCATGGTACCCTTAACAGAAGTAAGAAGGATATTATGATTATCTTGGTGTGTGATTTCAATGCCCATTTATGTGATTCGGAACTATTAGATAGTTGTGGCATTACCAATGAATATGATTGCTCCATTCAACATTTTAAACATTCTTCTTATGAGAATACGTTAAATCGATTGATGGCCTCTAATATGCTGACATTTCCAACCCCGATTAAGTTAAGGGGATTCCCACGTTCACAAGGGGCAGTGCTCAAGCGATAATTTACTTTATAGTTTATTCTAAAGATCGTATCCCCTTTGCAGGGAAGTTTAGGGTGACTCCAAACTGCATGAGCGATCATAACCCCCTAACCTTAGAGTTTAGGCACAGTGGGGATAAGCGTTCTGAGGGCCAGTCACAGCACCCAGCTTTGAGTTTCAATAGGTGCAAAGGCGCGATAACTAAGTGGGGTAAGGTAGATAAACAGTTTCATGTAGATCTGATGAAGGAAGAGATCATGACTACCTTAGGTAAACATGCCTCGGCACAAAATATTATTGAGGCCTTTTCTGCTATAACAAGTTATATGGCTGATAAATTACAGCAGTCAAGTATTAATAGAAATCCCCGCTGGTTTAATCACGCATGTACATCTACCCTCAAAGATCTAAAGAAGATCGCTAATTCTGTATCACGCAATCAGTCTCATATTAAAAAGTCTGGACGGATTTATAAGGTTACTCTCGCTGCTAGGAAGAAAGAAATGAGGGAATTTGCTTGGGATTAATTAATTCAGGCCAGTAGTAGTAAAGATACAAAGGCTTTTTGGAAGGTGGTTAACACCACCCCACTTGTGGAGAAAGATAATTCGATAATAGACACTGTTGTCCCCTTGCAAGTTTGGTTGGAGCATTTTTCTAAAAATGTTTTGAAACAGAAGCTAATACTTTGCAGAGAGATTTCACTGGGTTTGTCAAAGGGCGGGGGATGCATTTATAACATCCCCTCATAATTTATTGGAAGTATCTGAGGTATTTCAGGCTATTCAAAACTGCCCCTCTGACAAAGCTCCCGGTCCAGATAGAATTCCAGCTGACATATATAAAGCTCTGCCCGAAATTTGGGCCCCTCCTCTCACCATTGTTTTGAGGGCTCCTATGATGGGCCCCTTGGTGTAGACTCCTGGAGTGAGGTGATAATTTGGCCCATTTCAGGAAGGGTGACAGAGCAGATGGACAGTATTATCTCCCAATGTCTCTCTTAGACACTTCTGTCAAGATATTAGGGTGTGTGTTATTGAGCAAGTTAGAACATTGGGCTAAGGAGACCAATAGCCTCTGGAAGGTCAAGTTTGGGTTTCGACTGGGGCTGGGCACCTTTGAACAGACTCTCAACCTAACCATGATAGTACAGAAATACACCAAAGCTAAAAAAAGGCTGTCTTCTTTTAGCCTTCATGGACCTATCCTGCGTCGATGCTCTTGGTCTCAGTCCACGGAGCCTACTTCTGGGTCAGCTCTGTACCTCCCTGAGTTTCCTGGAGCCGGAGCTACACCTGCCCAGCTGAGAGAGTTTTACGTGGTCATGCGCCTCATCTTTAAACAGACCGACCCCCCCCCCTGCTGCAGCTTCGGGCCCTGTGGGGTTGGAAGTGGGCCCCTCTGGTTCCGAGCAGGTGGCTTCGGCCCCGGCCACTGAGGGCCTTTCCAGATCCGTTAGCTAATCCATGCTGACGCCGGTTGTGCCAATGCAACTTTCTCCAGCGTCAGTAAAGACGTTGATGCGACGACGTCAGTTGGGCTCACAATCTACGTCGACCAATCCTTAGCCCTGACGACCTGGAGCTGGAACAGTGTTGCTAGATACCGGATGAGTCTTCAGTGGGTTCTTATCATCCCAGGGTGGATTCTGACCCTTTTTACTGTGGGGAAGGTTTGCAGGGGTCGCAGGACCCTCTAGAATATCAGCTGGGAAATCCTGAATTGGACTGGGCACACAAATTGGGGGAGGCTAGTGGTCTGGATACTTCTCTAGACACTGCCATGCTTTCTACCCCTACCATGGCTACGGAGTAGTGAGCATCTTATTTCATGGTGATCAGTAGGGCAACTGAGGTCCTCTGCCTCAAGCATCCTTCTGTGGCAGGCAGGACTAACCTTCTGACTGAGGTGCTTCAGCCTTGGTCCTCCTTCTCAGAATCCATCTTACCTTTCAATGAAGCCCTCATGGATGTCCTGCTGGGCACCTGGTCCAGACCCAGCACAGGGGCTCCTTTGAATGACAATTAACTGCTGCCATTGGCCAGTGCTGAAAGACTCTAAATTTCTGTCCCAACACCCTTCACGTGAGAGCCTTGTCATCTGGAGCATTCCCATCTGCCCCTCCGGATCGGGAAACAAAAAGACTGGATACACTTGGGATGAAGATGTTTTCTTCCTCCAATCTGGCATTATGGTCCGTGAACAGCGCATGCCTCCTGGGCCACTACACCTATTCCTTATGGGATGCACTGGCACTGGTGCTGCCACCTCCTAAGCCGTTGCTGATGGGAGGGATGCTGCCAAGTTCACACTATGTTGAGGGCCGGACACGACCGACTCACTGGGCAGACTGGTTGCATCGATGGTGACCTTACAGCAACATGTCTGGTTGAGGATGTCTGGCTTTTCAGAGGATGTCCAACTGGCTCTCATGCCACATGCTCTTCGAGAGTGCCCGTCTCTTAGGAGACAAAGCGAACTCGGTGCTCAAGCATTTCAAGGAGTCCCGGGCTATGGCTCCGTCCCTTGGCCTCGCAGTAGCCCCTTGCCCGGCACAGTCCCTTTTTCACACCTTTTGTGTTCACCGAAGGGGCTTTCTCCCACGTCCTTTCCCTAGCAGCCACCGAGCAGCTGCACAGCCTCTGTGTGGTTCCAGACACAGAATGCCATGGGCTTATGGGTCAGGGAGCCAGAGGTCTGCCCAGTCCACCCCCGCTGCAGCCTCCAAACCCTCGCAACATCTCTGACCAATTGGAGGCAGGATCTGTCATCACCTTCACAACTGGGAACCCATCACGATGGACAGTTGGGTTTTGCAAATCGTCTGAAGGGGCTACTCCTTCCCCTTCAAGACTACACCTCTGCCCATGCTACCGTCTTACGACCGCTTACCAGAGGATCATTTGGCAGATCTCTACGAGGAAGTGTCAGCCCACTTGGCCAAGGGCGACATAGAGAAGGGTCCCTGCGCCAGAAGTAGGTTGTGGTTGTTATTCCTGCTACTTTCTGGTACCCAAGAACGACAGGGTCTTTGCCCTATCCTAGACATGCGTGCCCTCAATCTCCCCCTCAAGAAGGAAAAGTTCAAAATGCTCACCCTGGCTCAGAACCTGTCTGCCTTGGACACTGGAGACTGGATGGTAGTGTTGGACTTGCAAGACGACTACTTCCATATACCCATCCTGCCTTCCCACAGACATTACTTGCAAGTTTAGGTAAGTCACAAGCACTTTCAATTTAACGTGCTCGTCTTCGGCCATACCAGTGCCTCTCAGGTGTTCACAAAAGTGATGGCGGTGGGTGCAGCTCATCAGTGCAGGTAATGGTTTTCAGTCTTCCCTTACCTCGACAACTGACTGTTGAAGGCCAGACTGTTGTCTCCCACCTTCAGACTACAGCAAGCCTTCTGCATTCGCTGGGGTTCACTATAAACGTGCCGAAGTAACTCTCCCTCTCAGATGCTCCCCTTCATCAGAGCTGTTTAGGGCTTGTCGTCCCGAAAAGTGAGTTTAGGATATTCAGGCTATGATACCGATGTTTCAGCCTCTATCCTGGATTTTGTTGAGAGTGACTGAGGCTGCTGGGAATCAGGGCTTCCTGCATCTTGCTGGTGAAACATGCCAAATGGCATATGCAGGCTCTGCAGTGGGACCTGAAGCATCTGGAGAATCTCTCAGACATGGTCCAGATCTTGGAGGGAACTGCACAAGATTTGCAATGGTGGGTTTCGAATCGGATTTGTGTCAATGGCAGATCCCTCTTCATTCCCCAGCCAGATCTCACAGTAGTGACAAATGCGTCTCTCTTGGGATGGGCGGCCACATGGGAAAGACAGACATCTGTGATCTCCAGCTGAGTCTGGACTCTACATCAGTCTTTTGGAGCTCCTGGCGATCAGGATTGCATTGAAAGCATTCCGTCCCTCTCTCAAAGGGAAAGTGGTGCAGGTGTTCAGACACCACCACCTTTTGTGTTGCAAAAATGGCCCTAAGTGGGAAGGGTATGCCCAGACGTGAGTCCCGTGCTCACTGTGCCACTGGATTCAAGCTAGCCTGGCTGATGAAGGGTGATACCCTGAAACCAGTCCCAGGATGCTTGTTTCCGGTCCAGGGAGGACCTGGCCTGGCAGTTCAGGCTGGACTGTTCCCAGGAGGAACAGGGTCAAGACTGATTTGCATATGGCTAGGTCCAAACTGGGGTGGCATGCTGAGCAAAAGAACAATGGATTAAACCCAGATCTGTGACTGGGGGTGAGTGTTTGCATTGTTCAGCACTCCGTCCATCATCCTTTTGTGTTGCAGACACCAGCACCTCAATGTGGTACTGCAACAATCAGGGTGGAGTGGGGTCGTGGACCCTTTGTCAAGAGACTCTGCGCCTGTGGACATGGTTGGAACACCAGGGCATAACCCAGGAGGTTCAACATCTGGCGGCCTATCAGAACGCCAGAGCAGACCAACTCAGCCGTCGATAACAAATGGTGTCTCCATTCGGAGGTGGCACAAGGTCTCTGTCAGCAGTGGTGAGAACCTTGGTTAGATCTGTTCGTCTTGACAGAGAATGCGCAATGTCAGCTGTTTTGTGTGTTGTACTTTCCAAGGGGGCATTCGCTCTGAGACCCTTTAGCCTCAAGTGGAACTCAAGCCTCCTTTACGCCTTCCCACCAATACACTTCCAGAGTTCAGAAATAAAACAAGAGCAACCGGGCCCAAGTAATCCTTGTGGCTCCGGACTGAGCCTGAAGAGAATGGTGTCCCGAACTCCTGAGCGTGGCCACGGATCCTCTGATCAGACTGCCCCTTCGGAAGTATCTTCTGTCGCAGCCGATGGGGACAGTTCTTCACCCAAACCTGTCCAGTCTCTGCCTTCTTGCGTGGAGATTGAGCAGCGGCAGTTGACAGCTTTAAACCTTCCGTCTGAAGTCTGTAATGTTATCTTTGGCAACCGGGTGTCACTCCACCAAAACGATATACGCCATTTGACGTAAAGCTGTGGCATGGTGAACCAACAAGTCTCTTGATCCACTTTCTGCACCTCTGTCTAAGGTTTTACTGTTCTCTCTCTTGCCCAGCAGGGCTCTGCTTTGGGCACCCTTAAAGGATACTTATATGCCATCTCCGCCCTACTCAGATTGCCAGATCAACCTTTATTCAAGCCTCCCATTGTTGGGAGGGTACTTACGGGACTCGCCCATTTGTTCCTATCTACCCTGTTCATAATGCCCCAGTGGGATTTGAACCTGGTCCCTACCTACCTTATATGTGCTCCTTTTGAGCCACTCCATAATTGTCCCTTGTGGCTCCTCTTACTTAAAACTGCTTATTTGATTGCCATCACCCTGCTCGCAGAGTGAGTGAGCTTCAAGCTCTTTCTTCGAAGCCACCATTTTTATCTGTCCATCCTCACAAAGTGGTGCTTCGTACCAGGGCCTCCTTCCTTCCTAAGGTTGTTAGGCCTTTTCATGTAGGCCATTTACACCCCCCCACATCCCTCTCATGAAGAGGAGAGACTCCACTGTCTGGATCCAAAAAGAGTGTTGGCCTTCTTCCTCAATCGTACCAAAGATTTCCAGGTGGACAATCAACTATTTGTAGGATATGTGGGTGTGAAGCAATGGCAGGTAGTGCAGTAGCGAGCCATCTCGCGATGGGTGGTGCTCTGCATCAAAATGTTCCACTCTTTGGCGACGAAGCAACCGCCTGAGGGCTTATGTGCTCACTCCACCAGAGGAACTGCTGCCACCATAGTGTTAGTACTCGGGGTTTCTATCCTGGACATCTGCCAGGCAGCCTCATGGATGTCCCTGCACACGTTCACAAAATATTACTACCTGGACAGTCTGGTCCGCAGAGACGGCTACTTTGGCTGTTCGGTCCTGCAGGTCTTTCTAGTATGATTTTGGTTTGCAGCCCACCACCAAGGATGGTATTGCTTGGGTATTTATTCTAGAGTAAGGAATCAGCAGCTAGAAGTGTCTATCTGATGAACAAGTTACTTGCTTTGGTAACAATATATCTGGTAGAGGCATATTCTAGTTGCAGATTCCTTACTGACCCGCCCATTCTTTCCACACTGCGGTCTGATTTCTGGGGACAGGGACTCCCTTTCCAGGGCCCTAGTTCTGGCGAACCTTTCTGAGTGTTCTTCATGGCTCCGCACTACTGGTGTGAAAAGTTTATTTTTTTAAAAAGAAACGGACGCCAGCGCGCTTGTGTGGTGCTATATACGACCATGACATCATCATTGGCGACACTGCCGCCAGTGTCGACCGACACCACCTGATGGCGTGCAGGGGTACTGTTCGAAGAAACTTCTCCGGATCGAGTCTGACGCCTGGGGGATATTCTGAGGTAGGCAATCTGTAACTAGGATATGTCTCTACCAGATAAATCGTTACCAAAGATAAGTAACTTGTTCATTAGGACCCCAGTCCACTGGGTAAGACTCCAGGACAAAAATTATGGGAAATAGACTTTGGTGTAGAGATATCTCTTAAATAGTGGGAACACTAATTCAAGAGGGTCAGGGTGATGGCACACAATGCTATCACCAAAGAAACAAAATACTAAATTGAGACATATTGGTACAGTAGCCTGGATTATTTAGCAAAGTGGAAGAGATCAACATCAGAGACTTGCTGAAGGGATGCATTGCTGCAGGCACATTGCTGCATCTTTTGTGGTGGTGGTGTGCCAAACTTCATAAATACTGGGACGAGTTAACAGAAATCAGCATAGTGCTCATGACCCAGATACCCAGGGGACCCAGAAATGGTGGTATTAGGCATGTAGTACAAAGTGGGTGGGTTCCTTAAATCCCTGCAATGTAAGCAAATAGTCATAATCACCATCGCAGCAATAAGAACCTGTAGGAAAATGCCACTGTTGGCATGGTCACCCCCACTTTGTTGCCTAGTGTTGATGCCAGCTTTGATTGGAAGTGAGCTGGGACCCTGCTAACCAGGACCCAGCACCAGTGTTCTTTCCCTAAAACTGTACCTTTGTTTCCACAATTGGCACAGCCCTGGCACACAGTTAAGTCCCTTGTAAAAGGTACCCCTGGTACCAAGATCCCTGTTGGCAAGGAAGGGCCCTAAGGGCTGCAGCTTGTATTATGCCACCCTCAAGGACCCCTCACCTCAGTACATGCACACTGCTTTGCAGCTTGTGTGCGCGCTAGTGGAGGGGGAAAAAAGACAGTCGCCATGGCACTCCCCTCAGTGTGCCATGCCCACAAGCCCCTGCCTGTGGCATAGGTGAGTCACCCTTCTAGCAGGCCTTACAGCTCTAAGGCAGGGTGCACTATACCGCAGGCGAGGGCATAGCTGCATGAGCTCTATGCCCCCTACAGTGTCTAAGTCAATTCTTAGACATTGTAAGTGCAGGGTAGCCATACTGAGTATATGGTCTGGGAGTCTGTCATTACGAACTCCACAACACCACAATGGCTACACTGAATACTGGGAAGTTTGGTATCAACTTCTCAGCACAATAAACCCACACTGATGCCAGTGTGGTATTTATTGAAAAATGCACACAGAGGGCATTTTAGATAAGCCCTCTGTATGGTAGCCCAACTGCTTGTGCAAGGCTGACTGGTCTGTGCCAGCCCGCCACTTCCAGACGAGTTTCTGACCACATGAAGTGAGTGCCTTTTTGCACTCTCTGGTCAGAAACAAAGCCGGTCCTAGGTGGAGGTGCTTCACCCACCCCCTCTCCTGCAGGAACTGTAACACCTGGCGGTGAGTCTCAAAGACTCAAGCCTGGTGTAACAGTGCCCCAGGGCAGTCCAGCTATTGCTGATGCCTGCTCCCCTGGACGAGCCCCCACTTTTGCCGGCAAGTCTGGAGGGATAATAAGAAAAAGAAGGAGTAGTCACCCCATCAGCAAGGTCCACCCCTAAGTTGACCAGAGCTGAAGTGACACCCCTCCTTGAGAATCCTCCATCTTGCTTTGGAGGATTAGGACCAATAGAGATAGAGATGTGCCCCCCTCCCCAGAGGGAGTGAGCACAAGGAGGGCGTAGCCACCCTCAGGGAAAGTAGCCATTGGCTACTGCCCTTTGACCCTAACACACCCCTAAATTTAGTATTTGGGGTGACCCTGAACCCAGCTCTTCAGATTGCCTGAATTCCTCAAGAAAGAAGGATGACTGCTGAGCTGAAAACCCTGCAGAGAAGAGGAGGAGACACCAACTGACTCGGCCCCAGCCCTACCGGCCCATCTTCTGCTTCGAAAAACTGCAAGAAAAGAAGCAACACATTCTGGAGGACCAGAGACCCCTGAAAAGCCTCCAGGGGACTGCCTGCATCACCGAGGACCAAGCAACTCCAGTGGACAGCGGACTTGCCCAAAGAAAAGACCAAGACACCAACTTTAAAGGGACTACTCTGCACCTGACACCCCCAGCCCGTGTCCAGAAAAACCAACTATCCAGAGAGGACCTCTAGGCGACTCAGACGTGTCCACCCTGGGCTGACCTCTCTGCACCCCCACGATAACGCCTGCAGAGGGAATCCTGAGATCCCCCTGACCGCGACTGCCTGGGACGAAAATATCCAATGCCTGGAGAAGCACTGCACCTGCAGCCACCGTACCGGAGAGAACCCAACCACCGGTGCAGCAACACCCAGTAGGCAGGCCTCATCCTTGCTCAGTCGATGGCTTTCCCGAGAGGCTCCCTGTGCCCTGCCTGCAGCGCCTGTGACCCCGGGGTCCCTCCATAGAGTTCTATTGAGAACCGGAGGCCCTGTTGGCACACTGCACCCAGCCACCTCTGTGCCGCTGAGGGTGTGGTTTTTGGCCTACTTGGGGCCCCACACAGTACTTCTCCAAAGCCCCCTGGTCTGCCCTCTGACAACGCGGGTACTTACCTGCAAGCAGACTGGACTCGGAGTATCCCCATCTACATAGGCGCCCACGTTATTTTGGCTCCTTTTTGACCTCTGCATCTGACCGTCCCTTGGTTGCTGGTGCTGGTTGTTTGGGGTTGCGTTGACACCCCCCCCCCCCAAAAGGTGGGTTACCTATGCCACGGAGACTGAAGTCGTAAGTGTGGTATCTTACCTCAGAAACACTTATCTCCCATGGATCTGCTGACAATTGCACTGTATCCCCTTTTAAAATAGCTTTTTGCCATCTGTACAATATTGATTCTATTCAAAGTCCTAAGTATTACTATGCAAAGTAACTTTCATTTAATGTACTTAGCTGCTAAATGAATCTTGTGGTTCTAAAAATAAATAAACAAAAGAATATTTTTCTGTATAAAAACCTATTGGCCAGAAGTTAAGTCATTGAGTGTGTGTTTTCACGTATAGCGTGTGTGTGTGTGTGTGTGTGTGTGTGTGTGTGTGTGTGTGTGTGTGTGTGTGTGTGTGTGTGTGTGTGTGTGTGTGTGTGTGTGTGTGTGTGTGTGTGTGTGTGTACAACCAATGCTTAACACTACCCTCTGAAAAGCCTAACTGCTCGACCACACTACCACAATAGAGCATTAATATTAACTATTATTGCCTCTGTCAAGCCTCTTTGGGAACCCCTGGACTCTGTGCACACTATATCTCATTTTGATATAGTATATACAGAGCCAGCTTCCTACAGAAACATTCTTGCTTTTTACGGTATACACAAGGCACCTATACTAGGTGATTGGCAGGATGGGCTATGGGAAGTTGTTACAATGAAAAAATTGATTTGACCATAGAAAAAATAATGAACTTCTATGCTACGGATTGGGCCCCATTGATAACGATCCTCTCGAAAGATTATCAGCACTTATGGTGTCTCATGTACTTAAAAGTATTGTATCTCCTACTCTTCAAACATATAAACATTACATTAGTGGTAAAGATTGAATAGGAGCACTGATGGGCTTTGTGACTCCTTGCCTTCAAAACAACACAAGGCTATACTCCTGAAATACCCAAAGGGTGGGTGAGGCGAGAAGAGGGGTGTTGAACTATGGGCAAAAAACTTTGATGTTGGCAAAGATATATTCCTTTGCTCCTCACCGGACAGAGGTTGTAGACAATAGTATTTGTTACATCTATTAATAAAGAAATGTAAACCATAAAACTATTGTTTTTCTCTCGATTTTTGAACAGTAAATAAGGTATTTGCATGATTTAAACTTGGATTTAGAAGACTACCTTCAAATACAGTCCAATACCCATTGTTGAAAAGCATACTGACATGTGTAACATACAGACCTCCTAAAGCTCGTCTCTTTTTTGGTTGTTTTATTATAGTGCCAGAGGGTAGGCACTTTACACATTTGGGGTCTAATAGTCTTACCGGATGCCCCATTGTCCCCCATCTTAGACTACTATAAATATCAAATCCTATCTGCCTTACGATTTCACTGCACATACACCAAGATGGCAGCTTCCTCAAGTTTCAAGCCTTCTTGACCTGTTTCATCCGATACCCTGTCCATAATACCTGAACTCTTCTGTTGGCCAACATGAATGTCCAACAGCTTGCTAGTGTATATAAATTTGATCTGTACTGACTGAGCCAGAGATTGGGCCTCTTGCCTTTTACAAAGACAACCTTAGTTTTTGATTGTTACTCATTAAGGTCATTCATTGGAAGGATCCTAGTAGCACAGTGTGAGAAGATATGGATGTATATGTTGCTATACCTTCGCTCTGTTCCAGACATGTAGATCTGTGCTTAGCATCTTTCTTCATAATGCGATTTACTGTTCAGAACCTCATACATGGCAGAAAATGCTTCCAAACTCTTAACATTGCATCCACACTAACTCACTCACAGCCACAGATGCAAGCTCGTGTCTACAGCTAATTGGGCATCATTCACTGCGGCAAGGTGACAAAAATGGCAGGAGTATGCTATTCAAGTGTATTATGTAGATGTAAAAGTAATTAAAATGACAACATTGTGAACGCTTGTGTTTTTATTTCAAATGCTTTTTAAAATTTCTCTGTCACCTTATTGTCTCAAACTCTCAAATCAAACGTACCTTGACAGTGCTTAAAAAAAAAAAAAAAAAGCTGAGTTGTGCATATCGGTTGAGCAGCCTATATAACAATTACTAAAGGTGAAAACATTTTATCATCTTTTTCAACCTTTAGATGGGAAAGGCGTGTTGACAACATGAACAGAATTTATTACGTTGACCATATCACCCGAACAACAACCTGGCAGCGACCTACACTTGAATCAGTGCGGAATTATGAGCAGTGGCAGCTCCAACGTAATCAGCTACAGGGAGCGATGCAACAGTTTAACCAGCGATTCATCTATGGGGTGAGAAGCATGTTAAACAAGGGTTGGTCTAATGATTCAGACAAATTTTAAAGAGAACACCTTAATCTCTCTTTTTATGTATCCTCCTTCTGATGTATTGTCTATGGCCCCAGATGCTTTACCTTTCTGTCCTCCATTACAAAAACCCAAAACACTGTAAAAAGAAAAACAGAATCTGAAACAAAAGCAGCATTGACCATGCCCGATCCAACTCGATGTTCTGGTACTACAACACAGCAGTACTTCCTTTGCATCTGTGCCTTTTCCCTGTGTTCGCCGATTGTCAGGTTTTGAAGCCTTTTTGTTTTTAAGTGTAACATCAGGTTATATTCATAATATGGGGTATTTTTTATTTTTTTTGTAGTCCATTAACATAGCTACTGTATTTTTATTACCGATGTGTGCTGTGTTTAAAGTGTGTTTGTAGATGCCTTCGTGCTTTATATGGCACATTGTATGACATATTATCAGTGGTCCCAGGCAGGAATAACCATAAATGGATCCAGATTTATAGACATCTGTGTATCCAGGATTTATTATTGACCACAGGTAAGTAATGAACATCTGTGCTTGTGATCATGCATAGCTTCTTGGCCTGCTAAACCATCAGTGGGCAAGAAAAGCTGCATTTGTTATTGTCCTGGCCCCTTAGTGTGCATCTGAAAAAAATAATTGTTGTCCAGAGATTTACATTTTTTGTTTTTGTATCATTAGAGAAGTAATGTAGCCTGGGTAGACATTGTTTATCAGGGCTGAATTGTTTTTTTCTTTCTGGACAACATTTTTAAAAATGGAGGATGTGTTGCAGTGATGTTGTAATATTTCAGGAACCATGAGACCTATATACTTCATTTTGGTGTCAAAACATAATTTTTGGGGATCAAGTAGTCTAATAGAGACAGAAAATAACTCCTCAGCGTAACCCTTCCTCCATTTTCCGAAATGGCAGCCCTATATTAAGTGTTTTATCCATCACATTGATAATTTATTTGAATATTATTTTTGTTTCAGGTTTTCCGTTGATTCAAATTCACAAACATCAGCGAAGCAGGTGGTAGCGCAGGATCTTTACCTCTAATAGAGTGTTCCTAGCTACAAAATCTCAGGACTCCGCCTACAAAGAAAAATGTGTTATATGCAAAACTAACCCGAAAGAAAAGATAACATGAACTGTGGCTGGACAGTAGAGAGTTTGAGATGCTGCAGTAATCGGCAAGACAAAGTTCATAAAAGATCGAAACTGATCAAATATTTTAGCATTCTAACTGCAAGTGCTACACGTCGTATACAGCCTAAAAAAAAATAGTCAAAACAAATAGCAGAAACCAATTAAAAGAATCAGAGACGTCTGAGAAAGCGGCAACGACCAAACCCAATGCCCAACCTCTTACAAGATCGATGGCTACCCCTCATCCACCTCCAGTAACTGATCAGAAAGCAGGGGTAATTTCAGTGTGTTATCTGTGGTTTAGCCAGAATAAGGGCCTAAGGCATAGACTAAAGAACAAAGTACAGAGTATGTGAGTATCAAAGGGCAAATGTGTTTTTATCTCCAGCTGTTTTTTTCCAAGATGGAAGTTTTCAGATCAGTAGCTGATCTAAACAGCAAGGTGAATGTATTTGCAGCAGATTTGTATTCCCACCTGAACTGCATGCGTGCATACATTTGAAAATACGAATGTACAGTGAACTCCCAGCCGCAATGTAACAGCCAGCCTACAGTTAAGTTTGCACTCTTTGAAAAAACAAATGAAGTTTTAAAGCCACTCTTGAGTGCTGGCTATGGATTCACTCTAAGTGAGATCAGAGAAATAATGGTCAACATCGATGAAACTGTATTGATCCATAATAATGAAATTAAGATCTTTCTGGTGAGAATGTACGATAGAATTTGTTTTTATCAGTCTAAAAAATAAGAATGAGGCACTTAGTGTTCTCAGCTGATTTGACGAATGAATTTCTTGCTGCCAAATAAGATCACAGGATGCAATAAAATCATCAGGAGCCATTTTAAGAAACGTCCTGAAAGATTTAGATTTTTAACTTAATGACAAATTGTCTGATGCCCTAGAGCTCTGCAAATCATGGGAGACAACAAGAATGCCTGATGTTGTCTTAACATTTTTTACATCATTGTTTAATATCAGCAAAGCAAAACTGTTACAAACTAACGTTCTTGAGTTCGGAACAGAAGCAGACAACATTGATGATGGCTTTGAAGATATAAGCGAAGAAGTGGAAGACAATTACATGAACTGGCAGGCTTATGCTGTGCAAATGTACTCTTTTCCGAATCATGTTTTATGAATAACATCATGGCAAAAATAAACTCCGCTACACATTGACTGCCCACGCAGTCTGACAAGGGCAAAAATAGAGAGCTAATCACTCCAATGAAAAGAATTGGTGTATCAACATGTTATGACATAGTACAGTTAGGAACTTGTTGGCAGCTCACACTGTAAAATTTTGTGAATCAGATAGCACACCACTTCCAAGTCACTTTACAATTGCTGCTCTTGATAATTTCGAATTTTGAAGACAGCTTTTCTTTGTCTGGAACAGCCAGCACACATGATACTGCTATGGTGCTTTTTCAAGACTGTACAAATGAAGTAGCTACTGGAAAACAAGCTGTCAGCTATAGGTATAAACAAGCAAAGCTGCAAACTTATAACCCAGCTGCTTTGCCAACGTGTGCAAAATCACTGCAAGACATTAACATGTTTTAGTTTACCAGAAAGTTTCAAAGTGGCTGAGGACATGGATGATGATCTTCCTGATGCTGCGGTCTGCAAAGCTGATTTAACTGAATTTATCATAGTGCTTTTTCGGTGCGGACTGAAAGACGAAGAAAAGCCAGCTCCTCCGTGGGCTGAAATTCATGCTCTGATCTCCCAGAACACCGTCCCACTGAAGAAGATTGTGGTTTTACCAGAGAAAGTGTCTCCACTCACAAACTACGCAACAGTATACACTGCTCTAAAAAAAAAAATCTGAAATGTGCCTGCTCAGCTTGAAGACCAGCCTACCCTGCCAATTTGCTGCGATGAAGGTGTTTTCCATATTGTAGCTGACATGTTTATGAGCTATCCAGTAGAATTTGATGATCTTTATCCAATGATAGGCATTTTCCACATGACAAAAGTTGTGTTGCGGTGTGAGGGAAGTTATCTCAGTGGATGTGGCATAGACGATGCACTTATTGAGGCTAAAATCTTTGGAAGCGTAACTGTCAGTATTGAGCGGAACTGATGTTCATTCATTAAAAGGTATGCTCATCATATCTGAGGCTATAGAAGTTTTGCGTTTGACTGCTTTCTGGATCAAGAATGACAAATTACGTTTTTCATATTTTATCTCAGAAGTGATCAAGGCACAGTCCGATTGCGACCGTCGGGGTCGATTTAACGCCACAAGGGCGTCCACACCCTTCTTGGGCCTATTTCGGCAAACTGTAGTCGAAGAATGATAGGCTGATGGAGCAAACTCCATTTCCGTTCTGTCCTCGGTGTCACTCCAAGTTTCCCTACACGGATCAACACTTGGTGTGTAATTTGTGTCTATATCTGGAACACAGAGAAGAAACTTGCTATGGCTGTAGATCTTTTTAGTCAAAGAAGACTCTCCGGGACTGAAGGGCGTGCCAACTAGAAATGGCGTCCGAGGCAACAGATGACACACCCGACATCTTCATGGAAGAGCACGCACAGGAAGGATGACCCTGCACAGCGTTATCCATTAGAGACTTTGATTCGGACCTCAGATGTTGAGAGCCAATTCATCCCACTGGTGCAGTACATGAGTACATCAGCACCATCGCACCAAACAAAGACTATTAAAAAGACTTATGCATTGGTCACCGGTCCTTCATTACCCTTGGGCCATGGTAGGAGCCGAAAAACTTATTTGGATGACCTGCCTTCGGGTTCAGCACTTGAAATACATAAGACCAAAATGCATTCAGCACCGACCAAACAGACATCTCAATCTGTTTCAGTATCAAGCCGAAAACCCAAAATACCTATTTCAGAGCCGAAAACATCACTTTCAGAGCTGACATTTTCAGTTGGAGTTAAATATTCAGTGTCAAAACCTTCAAACTGAAAATAGCTATCACTAAACATCCTGCAGTTACAGGGGCATCGTCTTCCGTAGAACCAATACTTGAAGTAATGGACACTAAACAGCACAAGCTTCAAATACAAAAGGGACAGGAAGGATTATAGCCTCTCCTCCTGTTCCAATTAAAAGGATTGTCACATTTTAAGAGGCTTTAGACGCCGGGCCTCCCCCTAAGAAAGCCTCCAAGGAAAAGGACATGGCTCCAGAACAACCTCAGTCTTCACCAACTCATTCTCCTTTACTTCCTTCTACTCCACCACCACCACCATCGTCTCCATATTCCACAATATTCTCTCCACAAACATCATCAGCATCAGCTCATAGGGATGATTTAAGTGATGTTCAACAGGATGCAGACCATGGGGATCTATATGATCCTGATCCCATTTTATCTAATGACCCTGACTTATATCCAGCAAGGCCATTTCCCCCTGAAGTTACCACTGCTTACAATCAAGTAATAGCTAGAGCAACTGCGTATCGCAACGTCCAGTTGCACACAGACCCAATTGAAGAGGACTTTTCATTTAATACTCAAACAACTACACACAGAGTCCCAAACGCTCCCTGTGCTTCCAGCCATGCCCAGGCATGCTACTGACATATTTAATGCACCTGCCAAACCAAGGATCAATACACCTACGATCGATTGACAAAAAAATACAAAGTTGCACCCTCTGATCCAACTTTTATAAGAACACAATTGCCACTTTACTCCATAGTGGTAAGCGCGGCCCGAAAATGTGCCAACAGTCAGTCTACAGAGGATGCTCCTCCTTCAGACAAGGAGAGTAAACAATTAGACAGGGCAAAAGAGTAGCTGCTAATTACTGGAGAATTGAAAATTCTCAGGCACTCCTTGCAAGATATGATACAGCTCACTGGCATGAAATGGAAACACTGTTGCAATATCTTCCAAAGTTATAAACTTGAAATAAAACAAGCTGTATTAAACATGCCTTTTAATTAAGAGCACTTGGGCCAGAGGTGGTTACCACCATAGAAAAACTTGAAGAAGACCCTGACACATCTAAAGACATGGGTGCGTTATATACCGCACCTACTAGGGGCACTTTTCGTAGGCCACAGTTTAGAGGTGATTTTAAAACCTCAATCACAGAGCAATCCACTTCACAATGAAAACAAGGAACACATTTTTATAACACAGATTCCTTTAGAGGACCCATACAGAGCCTTAAACAATAGAGGAAGAGGTTAAACATCTGCATCTAGAGGTTCTACTTCCACAACAAAAGTGACGTTTTGCAAATCCCCACAGCGCATACATCTCCTGTGGGAGGAAGACTGGTACATTTTTATCCACAGTAGTACAACATCTCCACAGATCAGTGGATTCCATCAATTATCCAACGTGGCTGTTGTCTAGAACATATTTCCACTCCACCAAATATTCCACCTCGTCCTACACAAACTCTCTCACGACCATCTTGCTGTACTAAAGGAGGAAGTACAGTCCCTTTTTCTCAAAAACGCTATAGAACCAGTCACTACATCCCAACAGGGGTTAGGGATATATTCACTTTACTTCCTGATATCCAAAAAGGACGGTTCATTAAGGCCCATTTTAGATCTCCGGCCTCTCAAGCTACACATACTTACAGAGCATTTCCATATGGTCACTCTGCAAGATGTTATTCCTCTACTACAGCAAGGGAATTATGACAGCACTGGATCTGAAAGATGCTTATTTTCATATTCCCATACATCCAGCACACCCTATTATCTAAGATTTGTCATTGCAGGAAAACATTACCAATTCAAGGTACCACCATTCAGGGTAACAGCCACAAGAGTATTCACAAAATGCTTGGCAGTGGTAGCAGCATTTCTCAGAAGAGAACACATACATGTTTTCCCATATCTAGATGATTGGCTCATATAAGCCAATACCATTCAAACTGCCACCAAACACTCGGTACACATTAAATCTTCTACACGAATTAGGGTTCAAAATAAATTAATTCAAATCTCATCTTCAACCCTCACAAATACAGCTTTATCTAGGAGCAATTCTGGGGGGGGGGGGGGGGCGGGGATGGAACTCTCTCTCCAGTTGTCCCTTCTAGCTGAGACAATTTGGAAGTGGGTGATTCACAATCCTATTCAATTACTGTCAGAATATCTCCCAGGAATGGACAATCAGTTAGCGGACCTATTAAACAGGACGAATCAACAAGTCAGCGAATGGGAAATTCACCCATAAGTATTTCACCAATACTTTCAATTATGGGGGGGATACCAGAGAGAGATCTCTTTGCCACTTCAGAAAACTCAAAATGCCAAAACTTCATATCCAGATAACCACAACCTGTCTGAGGGCATTGCTCTATGTATGAATTGGTCAGAGATATATGCTCATGCTTTTCTGCCTCTCCCACTCATACCATTTCTAATCTGCAGATTGAAACAAACATCACTCACCATGATTCTTGTAGCCCCAACATGGGCACGTCAGCCTTGGTACACAACGCTGTTGGATCTGTCTGTGGTTCAGAAACTTCCAAACAGACCAAATCTTTTGACTCCTAAGAAAGGTAAAATCAGACATCCAAACCCTAAAGCACTCAATCTTGCCATTTGGCTCCTGAAGTCCTAGAGTTTGGCTGCTTACAACTTCCTTCTGGAAGTATAGACATTCTTAAAGAAGCATATAACCTACAACTAGTCAGTGTTATGCTGCTAAATGGAAACATTTTTGTATATTATTGTCAACCTAAAAATATTGATCCACTTAAAGCCTCAGTACAAGACATTTTCTGTTATTTGCTACATTTACAAAAGGCAAATCTAGCATACGCTTCTATTAGACTTCATTTAGTTGCCATAGCTGCTTACCTCCAAAACAGACAGCGTATTTTATTGCGAATTCCTGTGATTAAGGCATTTATGGAAAGCCTTAAGAGAATTATTCCACCCAGAGTTCCTCCATCTCCTTCATGGAACCTTAACATTGTACTTACTAGAATTATAGGTCCACCATTTGAACCCATGCATTCCTGTGGTTTACAGTTCCTTTCATGGAAGGTTGCATTTTTTAGCTATAACCTCTCTAAGGAGAGTTAGTGAAATCCAAGCGCTCACTTTAGAGGAACCCTTCTTCTAAATTCACAAAGATAAAATAGTCCTTATAACAAATCCTACATTCCTACTCCAGGTAGTTTGTCCATTTCATATTAATCAATCAGTGGAGTTGCCAGTTTTCTTCCGACAACCAGACTAACTCGCTGAAAGAGCTCTCCATACACTGAATGTTAAAAGAGCTGTCATGTATTATATTGACAGGACAAAAAGTTTTAGGAAATCAAAACAACTATGCTTTTTTAGAGCCTCACAAGGGTAATCCAATTTGAAAAAATGGATTAGCACATTCTACCAGGAAAAAGGTACCTCTATGGCCTTTTTAGGAAACATTCCAATAGCAGATATTTGTAAAGCTGCTACCTGCTCTACACCACACACATTTACTCAATACTACTGTGTAGATGTTCTAGCTCGTCAACAAGCAAATGTTGGCCAAGCACTCCTTAGGACATTATTTCAAGCTACTCCAACTCCTACAGGCTAGCCACTGCTTTTTTGGGAGGAGACTACTTTACAGTCTATGCAAAGCATGTGTATCTACAGCTACACATGCCATCAAATGGAAAATGTTACATACCCAGTAGACATCTGTTCATGGCATGTGGTGCTGTAGATTTACATGCGCCCTCCACAGAAGCCTGTGGTTGTTGTAGTACAACATACTGTAAATACCTACATACATTGAATGAACATCTCTTTTATGTACTATCTACTTACACATATATACACTCTTTACTTCACACGCCTGTGGGAAAACAATCTAACAAAGCACTCTATGCTTATGCGCAGTATCACCGAGAGGAGAAGTCACTCGATCTTGTGACTCGAACATATTCTTAGAAGAAAAACAACTTGTAACACTCTGAGCCCAGCACTAGATGGCAGCCTTATGCAAAGCATGTGAATCTAGAGCACTACATGCCACGAACAGATGTCTCCTGGGTAAGTAACATTCTCATTTGTTTCATATTTCATTTATAAACAATGTTTGGTGTGTACATAAAAGGATAAAAAATTATATATGTTCGATGGCATGTGTAGCTGCAGATACACATGCTGTGCATATCCCGCCTTCTAGTGTTGGGCTCGGAGTGTTACAAGTTGTTTTTCTTCGAAGAAGTCTTTTCGAGTCACGAGATCGAGGGACTCCTCTCATTTCGGCTCCATTGCGCATGGGCATCGACTCCATCTTAGATTGTTTTCTTTCCACCATCTGGTTCGGACGTGTTCCTCTTCGCTCCTTGTTTCGGTTCAGAAAGTTAGTTAAATCTCGGAAAACTCGACAGTATTGTTTGCGTTCGGTGTCGGGTTAGTTATAGCAGATAAAGCAAAAACAACAAGTGATGGACGGAATGCTGAACATTGTTAAACACTCACCCCCAGTCATAGATCTGGGTTTAATCCATCGTTCTTTTGCTCACCATGCCACCCCAGTTTGGACCCAGCCATATGCAAATCAGTCTTGACCCTGTTCCTCATGGGAACAGTCCAGACCGAACTGCCAAGCCAGGTCCTCACTGGACCGGAAACAAGCATCCTGGGACCCGGTTCGCGGTTTCACCCCTCATCAGCCAGGCTAGCTTGAATCCAGTGGCATGGGAAGCACGGGACCCACGTCTGGGCATACCCTTCCCACTTAGGGCGACAAAGCAAAAACAACAAGTGATGGACGGAATGCTGAACATTGTCAAACACTCACCCCCAGTCATAGATCTGGGTTTAATCCATCGTTCTTTTGCTCACCATGCTACCCCAGTTTGGACCCAGCCATATGCAAATCAGTCTTGACCCTGTTCCTCATGGGAACAGTCCAGACCGAACTGCCAAGCATTCCGTCCATCACTTGTTGTTTTTGCTTTGTCGCCCTAAGTGGTAAGGGTATGCCCAGACGTGGGTCTCGTGCTTCCCATGCCACTGGATTCAAGCTAGCCTGGATAATGAGGGGTGAAACCCCGAAACCGGTCCCAGGATGCTTGTTTCCAGTCCAGGGAAGACCTGGCCTAGCAGTTCGGGCTGGACTGTTCCCATGGGGAACAGGGTCAAGAATGATTTGCATATGGCTGGGTCCAAACTGGAATGGCATGGGCAGCAAAAAAACGATGGATTTAGGCCCAGATCACTGTACTGGGGGTGAATGTTTGACAATGTTCAGCATTCCGTCCATCACTTGTTGTTTTTGCTTTTTAGTTATAGCAGATAGACACCGAATAAAAGAAGAGCTCCGGTAGCCCTTCGGGGCTTCCATTCCCCGGCGGGGGCTGGTCAGCCCGACCGCGTGCGTCTTCAAGGCTAATGGAACGGACCTCATTCCGCTTCTGCCCAAATGCCACAGTAAGTATCCTTACACAGACCAGCATTTGGTCTGTAATTTGTGTTTGGCCCCCGAACACAAAGAGGATACCTGCAAGGCCTGCCGGGCATTTTGGTCAAAAAAGACGCTACGGGACCGGAGAGCTCGAAGGCTTCAAATGGCGTTGATGCCGTCAGGACAACACGACGTCGAAGAGGAGAGGAGACTTACTCCATTCCGGATTCAGACTCGGACGAGGCCGAGAGTGAACAGCCGGCGAAAACCATGAGTAAAACTGCCCCGGACAAAACTCACACCAAGATAATGAAAGCCCAGGGGACGCCACCGCCAGCAGGCCATGGCTTAACCCGTAAACATGGTGACCAACCATCGGCGCCGAAAAAGGGCACACACGTGTCGAAAACATCCGACTCCGGTCGAGATACCGGCACAGAGTATACTCGGCACCGAGATACTGGCTCCGACCAGACTCTATACCAGTTCCGACCAAAGTCAGCACCGAGAGATCGGCACCCCAAAACCAAAAAAGGTGGCTTCGGAGCCAAAAAAGACTGCGGAAAAAGTTTCTGTGCTGAAACACCCAGCATCGGAGCCGAAACAGAGCTCCTATTCTGAAGAACAAGGCCTGTCACCACAACTTCAAGGCCATAAATTTGGACAAGAATTGGAGCTGGGAGAGCCAGACTATACACAAAGAAGGCTCCATATTCAGAAAGACACAGGGAAAATAAGAACTCTTCCCCCCTATTAAAATGAAAAGGAAACTTGCTTTCCAAGAAACAGATAAACAGCCAAAAGCAAAGGTGGCGAAAGAAAAAACTCCACCATGTTTTTCGCCACAACCATCGCCACAGCACTCACCGCAACTGTCACCAATTGCAACACCCCCTATGATGCAATCTCCAACGCACACAGGGATGACCCAGGATGACCCAGATGCATGGGATCTATACGATGCACCAGTATCTGACAATAGTCCAGACTGCTACCCGGCAAGACTGTCACCACCTGAAGACAGTACTGCTTACATTCAGGTGGTGTCCAGAGCAGCTACTTTTCACAATGTAGCACTGCATGCTGAACCTATTGAGGATGACTTTTTATTTAATACTTTGTCGTCAACACACAGCCAGTACCAGAGTCTGCCGATGTTACCAGGGATGTTAAAACACGCAAAACAAGTGTTTCAAGACCCCGTCAAATGCAGAGCTATTACACCTAGGTTTGAAAAAAAGTACAAGCCTCCCCCTACGGACCCTGTGTACATCACGCAACAACTAACACCTGACTCAGTGGTAGTAGGCGCAGCACGCAAAAAGGGCAAACTCACAGACTTCTGGGGATGCACCACCACCCGACAAAGAAAGTCGAAAGTTTGATGCAGCGGGGAAAAGAGTTGCAGCACAGGCAGCCAATCAATGGCGCATTGCCAATTCACAGGCTTTATTGGCAAAATATGACAGGGCTCATTGGGATGAAATGCAGCATTTTATTGAACATCTTCCCAAGGAGTTTCAAAAGTGTGCACAACAAATGATGGAGGAGGGCCAAAGTATCTCCAACAACCAGATACGATCGGCAATGGATGCAGCGGCCACAGCCGCCAGCACTGTGAACACAGCAGTCATTATTCAGAGACACGCATGGCTCCGCACCTCCGGATTTTAGCCAGAGATCCAACAGGCTGTGCTTAATATGCCTTTTAATGGACAACAGTTGTTTGGGCCGGAGGTGGATACAGCTATAGAGAAGCTAAAGAAGGACACTGACACGGCCAAAGCCATGGGCGCGCTCTACTCACCACAGAACAGAGGCACCTTTAGGAAGCCACACTTTAGAGGGGGGTTTCGAGGCCAAAGCACAGAACCCTCAACCTCACAAGCCGAACCCACATACCAGGGCCAGTATCAAAGAGGAGGCTTTCGGGGACAATATAGAGGTGGACAGTTCCCTAAAAGCAGAGAGAAATTCCAAAGCCCAAAGACCCCATAAACTAAACAGTGACTTCAATGTCACAAATCCCCAACACAACACCAGTTGGGGGGGGGGGGTAGAGAGACTCACAGATTATTACAAAAATTGGGAAGAAATAACTACAGACTTGTGGGTCCTAGCCATTATCCAACATGGTTATTGCATAGAATTCCTACAATTACCACCAAATGTGCCTCCAAGAACACACATGTCCAAACAGCACTTGGATCTATTACAACTAGAAGTCCAAGCGTTGTTACAAAAAGAGGCAATAGAACTGGTACCCAACCATCAGAAAGGAACAGGTGTTTATTCCCTATATTTTCTAATACCCAAAAAGGACAAAACTCTGAGGCCCATCTTAGATCTCAGAACACTAAATCTTTACATCAAATCAGATCACTTTAACATGGTAACACTTCAAGACGTGATCCCCTTGCTCAAACAACAAGACTACATTTCAACATTAGATCTCAAGGATGCGTACTTCCATATACCCATACATCCTTCACACAGGAAATACTTAAGGTTTGTAATCCAAGGAGTACATTACCAATTCAGAGTGTTACCATTCGGGATAACAGCAGCACCAAGGGTATTTACAAAATGCCTTGCAGTAGTAGCCGCACATATCAGAAGACAGCACATACACGTATTCCCGTATCTAGACGATTGGTTAATAAATACCAACACTCAGAAACAGTGTCTTCAACACACAAAATACGTCATAGAAACCATTCACAAACTAGGGTTCTCAATAAACTACCTAAAATCACACTTACAACTGTGTCTAAGTCCACAAACGGTACAAGCATTCCAAAACGTAATACAAAGCATGCACCCAAACCAACAATATCAAGTAAAATTAGTGATGAAACTTCTAGGCATGATGTCTTCATGCATAGCCATTGTACCAAATGCAAGGTTACACTTGCGGACCTTACAGCAGTGCCTAGCGACACAATGGACACAAGCACAGGGTCAACTTCAGGATCTAGTTTTGATAGACCGCCAAGCACACACCTCGCTTCAATGGTGGAATCCTATAAATTTAAACCAAGGGCGGCCCTTCCAAGACCCAGTGCCTCAATACGTGATTACAACAGATGCTTCCATGGTAGGGTGGGGAGCACACCTCAACCAAAACAGCATCCAGGGACAATGGGAGACACAGCAAAAACAACTTCATATAAATCAACTAGAACTACTAGCAGTGTTTCTAGCATTAAAAGCATTTCAACCACTAATAGCCCACAAGCACATTCTTGTCAAAACAGACAACATGAAAACAATCTATTACCTAAACAAACAGGGAGGGACACACTTATCACAGTTGTCTCTTAGCACAAAGGATTTGACATTGGGCGATTCACAATCACATTCGCCTTATAGCGCAATACATACCAGGAATTCAGAACCAGTTAGCCGACAATCTCAGTCGAGATCACCAACAGATCCACGAATGGGAAATTCATCCCCAGATACTACAAACCTACTTCCAAAACTGGGGAACACTGCAAATAGACCTATTAGCAACAAAAGAAAACGCAAAATGCCAAAACTTCGCATCCAGGTACCCACACCCTCACTCCAAGGGCAATGCGTTATGGATGAGTTGGTCAGGGATATTTGCTTATGCTTTTCCCCCTCTCCCACTCCTTCCGTATCTAGTAAACAAATTGAGTCAAAACAAACTCAAACTAATACTAGTAGCACCAACTTGGGCACGCCAACCATGGTATACAACACTACTAGACCTGTCAGTAGTGCCTCATATCAAGCTACCAAACAGACCAGATCTGCTAACTCAACACAGACAACAGATCAGGCACCCGAATCCAGCATCGCTCAATCTAGCAATCTGGCTCCTGAAGTCTTAGAATTTGGACATCTAGACCTTACACAAGAATGTATGGAGGTCGTCAAACAGGCTAGGAAACCTACTACAAGACATTGCTACGCAAATAAATGGAAACAATTTTGTTTATTACTGTCATAATAATCAAATTCAACCATTACACGCGCCCACGACAAACATTGTAAGCTACTTACTACACTTGCAAAAGTCTAAGTTAGCTTTTTCATCCATTAAAATACATCTCACAGCAATTTCTGCCTATCTGCAAACTACACATTCAACCTAATTATGTAGAATCCCAGTCATAAAAGCATTTACGGAGGGTCTAAAAAGGATCATTCCCCCAAGAACACCACCAGTTCCTTCGTGGAACCTCAATATTGTATTAACACGACTCATAGGTCCACCATTTGAACCCATGCACTCTTGTGAGATGCAATACTTAACATGGAAAGTATGCTTTCTAATAGCTATCACATGTCTCAGGAGAGTAAGTGAAATACAAGCCTTTACCATACAGGAACCCTTTATACAAATACACAAACATAAAGTGGTTCTACGCACAAACCCCAAATTTTTACCAAAAGTTATATCACCGTTCCACTTAAATTAAACAGTGGAACTCCCAGTATTTTTTCCACAACCAGACTCTGTAGCTGAAAGAGCATTACATACATTAGACATAAAAAGAGCACTAATGTATTACATTGATAGAACCAAACAATTTCGCAAAACAAAGCAATTGTTTGTAGCTTTTCAAAAACCTCATGCAGGGAATCCAATATCCAAACAAGGCATTGCCAGATGGATAGTTAAGTGTATTTAAACCTGTTATGTTAAAGCAAAGAGAGAACTGCCTATTACACCAAAGGCACACTCCACTAGAAAGAAAACCACCATCATGGTCTTTCTAGGAAATATACCAATGACAGAAATCTGTAAGGCAGCCACATGGTCTACGCCTCATACATTCACTAAACATTACTGTGTGGATGTGTTAACAACACAACAAGCCACAGTAGGACAGGCAGTATTACGAACATTATTTCAAACAACTTCAACTCCTACAGACTAGACCACCGCTTTTGGGGAGATAACTGCTTACTAGTCTATGCACAGCATGTGTATCTGCAGCTACACATGCCATCGAACGGAAAATGCCACTTACCCAGTGTACATCTGTTCGTGGCATGAGACGCTGCAGATTCACTTGCGCCCTCCCACTTCCCCGGGAGCCTGTCGCCGTTATAAGTTGATAAAAATAAACTTGTACATTTGTAAATATATATATATCCCTTTTAGACACATTATGTACATACATACTTACTCCATTGCATGGGCACTATTACTATATACACAACTCCTACCTCAGCCTCTGCGGGAAAAACAATCTAAGATGGAGTCGACGCCCATGCGCAATGGCGCCGAAATGGGAGGAGTCCCTCGATCTCGTGACTCGAAAAGACTTCTTCGAAGAAAAACAACTTGTAACACTCCGAGCCCAACACTAGATGGCGGGATATGCACAGCATGTGAATCTGCAGTGTCTCATGCCACGAACAGATGAACACTGTGTAAGTGACATTATATATATGTCTCTTCTTCTATTATAGCCTCTCTTTTGGAAAATGGCGGAAGGGTTGATCTGAGGAGTTATTTTAGTCTCTTAAAGACTACTTGACACTCAAAACCTATGTATTCACACCAAAATGAAGTATATAGGTCTCATGGTTCCTAAAATATTACATCATCACTGCCACACATCTACCATTTTAATAATTTCGTCCAGTAAAAACACAATCAAAAATGAAAATCTTTGGACAACAATTTTTTTCACGGCGGTATAGCAGGGGGTGGGATTATTAGGTGCTGCTTTTGGATTAAAACTACTGCCTCTGGCACTCCAGAATCTATTCTGTGGGAAGAATTACATAGCCATAGACGTATGTGTAATAGCTGGTCCTGCTGACTGAATTGTCTTGAAATAGACCAGTAATGAATATGGGGCTCTCCTATAGTTTTCAGAAAAGGATTTTGAAAAGGGATGTAAGGCAGAAATCCTTTCAATCTGATTACTGTAGCATCAGTAGTAAGAATGTTTAAAATGGTGGGGAAGGGGGTCTCTTACTCGGACAGGCATGATGCAACCCTACTTTGCCACTACTATAAGTTCCTTGAAACTGGCTCCTTGTGCATCAGGTTTTGGTTGTTGGTAGTGGCAAGAGGTGCAAGAACAGCATACATTCTGATAATTCTGTTCTTCGTAATTTAAGATGTAGCAAATGAATTTGCGGTTTTCGTTTCTGCCTTGCTTTGATCAGGGATCTTAACACTTTTATATTTTGTAAAACAGCAGTGATAACCCTAAGGATGCAGATAAAAAATATCTTAACTCTAGAAATGAACAGCTTTTGTCATTCTTTTAAGTTAGGTTGAATAAATTTGCTAAGTCCAAATGTGTGATGTGTATGAAATCAAAGAGGAATGCCCTATTAGGCTTAGGCAAGCTTTCAAGAAAGTGTTTGCTGGATGAAACAATTCCTTAATTAGCGCTATGCTTATACTTGTATGTTGCCTGTCATTTGAGCCTGTTTCAGAATTGTCTTTGGAACTTATACGAGTATATGAAAAGGCCTGTTAGAATTGCATACAAACCTTAAAGCAGATAAAAAGATTGAGATTGCCTACATTTTAATAGAGTTCACATAATCTGTGACTAATCCTGTTTTAGATTTTGTTCTAAAGGCCAGTTTGTGTGAAGAGATGTGTGTTCTTTTGTAGGTTATTTTGCATGGTGGTAGACATTAGCTTTTGGGGAATTTCATTGAAGTGATATTATTTAGTATTTTACTCATTCCTCTGTTTTATAGGGATTATATTGGCAACTGTTTGTGAATTATTTTAATACAATTTACATTCTAAATATAATTGTGATAGTTTTAACTAACTATACACTAAATATTAAGTTGAAGCAGAGATATTCCTCCCAGGTAGTTGTGGGCATCCAGGCCACAGGCATTAATGCATATCACTGGATCCAGCCAGGAGTTATTTTCACTGACACCAAGCAGTAATGAGCATCAGTCTTGTTCCAAGAAAGTAATGAAGATCAGTGACCAGAGACAGTAGAGAAAATCAAGGGCCCCAGGCAATAATGAGCACCAATAGCCCCATGGAGTAAGGTATACAAAAAAGCGATGGATGGAACAGTTGAATTAGTCTGTCACTAGTAATTACTCGTGCTGCATCGCAGTCTATCAATATTTTGCACACTGTGCCACCTCAGTTTGAACCCATCTATATTGTATGAGGATTTACAACTCTCTACTAAGGTTTTGCTGGTAGTTCTCTACAATATATTTAGGAATTCTTCTATAAGCAGTCCCAGCGCTTCTCAACTTGCAGCTGTTACTCTGATGGATATTTCTACCTGAAGATTCCTCATCTTTTTAATAATACACTGATAAAGATAATTTTCAATAGTGCTCTGCACTGATATGGTGCGCTGGCTCCATATTGGCGACCTTGACTATGCCACTGATGCCATTAAGTGCCCCCACTTGGTCCTGATGTCAGCTCCCTTTTTTGCCATTTCTTCAGCTCTGTTGAGCTGTTTGCTGTCTTCCAATTCTCTCATGAATCAGTTTTTTTGCTTTTAATTTTTTTTTTGGGTGCAGTGAAGGGATATTGACTATTTACAAGACCATCCCTCTCCAGCCCAATGCCACAGCCAACACAATCCTACATATTGACTCAGGTGGGCTTTTCTTAGTCTCAAACAGCTCCACTACTGACTCCACAGGCTTCAGTCCTCGTGCTGCTACACTGGCTCTAGTGGCTTTCCATTTAATGAACTTCTGAAACCCTGTTCACTGAACTGGAACAGAGGCATAAATGTAAAAAGAGACTAGAGTCGTCTTTGGTTATTCTGAATGTCTGGAGGACCATATGATACAGATGAAGAGATGGACAGTCTGTTGCATGGACCCTGATTTTTTGGATCCTAGGAAATGCTAGTGTTCTAGATACCTCCGCTAAGTGAAAATTATATTCTCCCACTGGTCTTGTGCCTTCAGGGGCCACATTTATGGTATATTAAGTGGTAGAAGTGTGAGTTGCCCTTACCATCTGTGAAGGTAAAGTCATTCTTCTTGACTGGTGTCCTACATCATAAACATCAGAATTTCAGCTTCCATTTAACAATGCCATCACAGAGTTAGTTATTGTGGCTTGAGAAAAACCAACCTCTGTCCCTTCCCTTAGCCATATAGTAACTAGAAGATACTGACAGGCTCCAGGTGACCCAAGCTTCCCATCAACCTATCGATCACTAGAGAACCAGGTAGTACAGGGGTCCTGCTCTATAAAACTATTCACTGGCACATTTTCAATCCCCTCTACAGTGAAGGATTCTGTGAAGAGTGCCCCTCCAAGCATTTCTGCAAAGGCAGTGCACAAAAGAAGATGTATACTCTTCCCTAAACTGGACTTAACTGGTACACTGCATATCGCCACATCTTCAAATAACAAACAAGAAAAGTATACCTCTAAGTAAGGAGGACCAAGCAGTAAAAAGAAGAAAAGATTTTCAAAAGCATATCCTCAGAGGAAACCTCATCATCGACAAGAACATCATCCACAACACCAGTGAGAGCGACAACTGTCCCATCAGCAATGGCGTCCATAATAAAGTCAACCCTACCGCTGATGAAACTGTCTGCGACAAAATCCCCATCGATGATAACACCATCTATTGCATATATAAAGAAGGCCTGTTTTTCCATCATTGAAACTGTCAAATTTGCCACCAGTTAAAATCTTAGTCAGACCAAGAAGAGGCTAGTGATTATGCCTCACAGACTGCTTACAGCCCAACATAATTAGATGTGAAATATGTCCCAAATGTGGAAGAAGAAATTGGCGACAAAGATCTTAAACATAATATATTATCAGCAAGATTATATGCCTCAAGTCACTCAATATTATATAGGAAAGAGACCTCCTAGACAGACCATACATGTTCCAAGTGCCTATGGCCTTTTTTTATCTACGTAACAGCAGATGGATACTTTTACTAAGTTTATTGCCATAACATCTGACAAATAATTCTCAGTTAGTGTTAAATGTGGCACCAATTCTACCACCTCCACTTGCTACGATACAGATTACCACACCTCATCAACCATCACCACTACCTTTCCCTCCATTTTAAATTAACCATCTTCCAGGCCTAGGAGTAGCAACAACGATTCCTATAGTTCAGTATACTCTGGTATGGATGAGGACGGAGGTGAGCTTCCTCAAGATGATCTAGGTCAGGATATTGGTTGAGAATGTATTGCCCCAAGTAGCGTTAATGAGGGGACAAATACATAGGATTCAACAGATATCTCTGAATCCCATTCATTAGTGGAAAAAGCTGCCCAGAAATTAAATCTACCATTGACATCTGTAGATTAACCACATGTCCTTTACGACTTCAAAGAACAACCACGAAAGTGTGTAAAATCTATATCCATTTTAGATTGTCAAGTCATAAGGCCTAAAATCGATGAAAACACCGGCTACAGTTTCAGCTGTGATACCTCGCATGGAGATAAAATATAGAGCCCTTGATTGGGTTGCGGGTTCCCCCACTGGTCATATTAAACTGGATTCGGTCATCTCTTCAGCTGCTAAGAGAAGAACCAAGACCCAAATTGCAGCATCCACTTGTTGGCCAGACAAGGCTAGTAGACACATTGGTAATTTGGGACAGCAGGGGAATTTCATCTATGGCAGCAGCTTCATGCCCTGGAAATTCTAGGACGTTATGAGTGCCAGATGTGGCATGACATTACTCCTTTATTTGAATTCATCCCTGAAGATAAGGAAACGGCAAGAGATATCCTTAAGGGGTGTTGACTTCTTCCTAAATTATTAGTGCAGTGATGGATGCCACAAACACAGGTTTTTGACCAACTTGCAGGAGGTACTGTTTAAGAAGACTAGGCTCGTTTAAGACCACTACATTCCATCCTGCGGTCCAATCTAGGATTCTGGACATGCCCTTTGACAGCCTTATTTTTGGTAAACATGTAAATGAGACTATACAGGACCTAAAAACAGCAATGGCACTGCAAAGGCATTATGACTTCCACAATACCATTGATTTTTAACGTCTAATTTTCACGGTTCTCGAAGATTGCAAAACTTGAGAGGATTCAACTAATATGGAGGTCAGGGACACATACTACCTGCAAAGACAATCCTGATACAGTCAAGGATACTCCTGTAATCGTACTCAAAAACAGTGGTAAGAGAGCCCTTTAATGAGAAAGTGAGGTTCCTCTCAATCACGTACAAATGACAGTCAGAATAGAGCTTGACTCTCTGCCTTTGCTCACTCGTTAATCTAGTACTCAGAAGTTGGGAGGGAAAATTTCCTTTTTTTGCTCTTGCTTGGAAACATATAACATCAAATGTTCATTGAGGACTTGTCTTGCAGTTCGTTCATAGATCTCCTGTATACCCACCCAGGAAAGAACTTCATCTCCATCTGCAGGAGCTTTAACAGGAAATTCTCATGCTTCCCCTCAAAGGAGAGATTGGCCCCAAATCACAAATAAATCAAGGATTTTTTTGATTGTATAACATTGCCTAGTGTTCCTTTACCACACACGTTTTTACAACACAGAGTTTACAGTGCATACCTCTACCACGCATTTGCATTTACGTTCACTCATGTGAAATACGTTTACTACGCAATCCACTGCTGCGCTTAATTTTACCACGCTTACTGTTACATTGTTATTTTAAAAACAGTCTAACACTGCCACCTTCTGTTCAAAACACTACCTCACCATTTGCCATCAAATCCTTTTATCCTGTGTTAATTTTTATGAAAATATTTGTTTGCTTTTACAACTTCATAAATCTATATATTAATAAATATATCAACAAATTTTAGTAAATAAAAATATACAACCTACTTACCACATAACCTTCACAAACATATATGCATGGTAAAGATTTGCGTGGTAAAAGTAATTGTAATGTAAAAAAAACAAATGCGTTGCAATTGCATTTCGTGGTGAAAACGTCCTGGTAAAGGATGTTCCCCATGGGTTTTATTCCAGATTAGTTCTAATCAAAAAGTAGACAGGTCGATGGAGGCCAATCCTGAATCTCAGGCAACTAAAGAGATTTCTATAGAAACAATAATTTCAGATGTTTACAGGAAGCCCCCCTGCAGATGCAGAAAGGAGTTTTTTTGGCCTACTTGGATCTTCTGGATTCATATTTCTACATAGCCATTCACTGAAAACACAGACAGTACCTTTGATTCTTGGTAGCAGGACAATACTGCCAGTTCAAGGCACTATCTTTAATGCTCAAATCAGTGCCTCAAATATTCACCAAATGTCTAACACCAGTAGCTGCTCTTTCTCAGACAAAGCGGTTATCAGGTGTTCCCATACCTGGACGGCTGGCTAGTCCAATGGCCTTCAGGGAAGGAGCAAATGCTTGTACAAAGGCCTGCATCCGTCTCTTCCGGAGATTGGGTCTCACTTTGAACAGAGAAATTATCTTTAGCACCTCATACAAAAATCCAGTACCTGGGTAGCAGTATTCAACAAACAACTGCGAAGTGCTTTCCTCTCAATGGAAAGAATGAGGAAGTTGCAAACTATAGCAAAGAATCTTTCTGCAAAACAATTCACCTCAGTAAGACAGTACAAAGCTCTGTGGGGACCGATGGCATCATGTACAAGCCTCATTTAATTTTGCAGGCTCTGCGTGGGACAAGAACTGGACCTGCAATGGAAAGTGATCAAAGGCCCATGGGAAGATACTGCACGTGCCTCAAGGCAACTGAAGCAAGAGTTGTTGTGGTGGGGAACTCCAGCGGACTTTTTTTTCTACCCATAACAGAAAGGACAATACTCAAAACCGAGGAGTCCATGGACAGATGAGTTCACCTACAAAAGCTCTCAACCAGACTTCTGATCAGATGCAGGGAACATGCTCCACATCAATGTTTTAGAACTGAGTTGTACGGCTGGGGTTACAACAGTTCCTCCTCAGATTAGTAATTCGACTAGTCCTAATCAGAATGCTCAACACAACCTCTATGTTCTGCATACCCAAGCAAGGAGGAATGTGGTCTAGACCCTTTTCAGAAGGGGCACAACTGCTCTGGAACTGGGTTATTTCTCACAAGACCGACTTTGCTGTAGAACACCTACCTGGGCTGCTAGAACAATCTGGAGGATACACTCGGTCAGCAGCTTTTGGAGTGTCACATGTGGGAAATACACCAAGACCAAGGGCATTGCATATTCAGTTGATGGGGTCGACCCATGATTGATCTGTTAGCCACTCTGTACATTAGCAAATGCCAGTGCTTCAGGAGCACATTTTGGCATCCTGTGATATTGGACATAGCCCTTTCATTCACTTGGTTCAATCTCTGTGCTGCTTCTTTTCCTTTTTCCCCAAATTACCAGGGTGCTGAGGAAGGTGAAGATGAATCATTTAACTCTGATCCTCCCTGCTTCAGCAAGGCCACTCCAATACTGGTACAACGATTTCCTTCAGTTATCAGCACATCCAGCCATTGCTCTGAAAATGCATTCTCCAGACACCACAGAGAGATTCTCCTTCACAACCCAAAATCGCTGAACTTGACAGCATGGTACCTGACCTTTAGAGCTTGGCCCTTTGAATCTACTGCAAGACTTTAGAAATATTTTGGCTCCAGCTCAAGTCTCCGCAAACACCAAGACCTACAACGACAAGTGGGAACATTTCTGGATCTGGTGCAGGGATAAAGGTCATCCTCCTCTTCAAATTACACCTCACCAAATTTTCCCATATTTGTTGGGCTTACATATTCTTCAGTCAGCGTTCATCTGGCTGCAATCTCAAGATTCAAGAGGACTGAAATTTTATCTACTCTGTTCTCCCAGCAGATCATTAAACAGTTTATGAAAGTGCTCTTTACAGCATTCCCACCTATTCAAAACCCTCAAGGTTCCATGTATACTTAATACTGTTCTCATTCAGTTAATACTACCTCCTTTCAACCCAATACATGAGGAACATTAGAAATTCACCTCCTGGAAGACAGCTTCTCCTAGCCTTGACACCTTCAAGGAGAGTGAGTGATATTTGTGTTCACCATCAAGGAACCTTTCAACTGACTCACAAAAGATGAAGAAAAACAATGCTGAAAGCATTCCCAAGGTTCCTGCTGACTTTCACTTAAATGTACCCATCACTCTCAGATCTTTCTTCCCAAATTCATCTAGGACAGCAGAAACATTGTTGCTTTCAGTGGACTTGAGTAGATGTTTTTACATAGACAAAGAACATACGGGGGGCTTGTTCATGTTCCTCTTGAAGTTCGCCAAAGGTCTTGATGGCGTTGCGTGACCAGAGGTTACCGGTTTTTGATATGCCAATAAGATCAAACTATGCAAACACTGGTAGATCGCACAGAGTGCCCAGTGCCTAAGAGTCCTAGGGCGGGGTGGCTTGGGTCAGTCTTCCCTTCCAACCCAGGGCTCTGTGCGTGGCGTGCCAGTACTCGATGGTCACTGACTTGGGGCCGAGCTTGAGTGACAACTGGGGTGAGGAGTATAGGGCCAGCAGGTTACCCCTTGGTTGTGACAGCTTTCTGTCCATTCGATAGGCAGATTCCTATTGTGGTCGTTGGTCGTGCATCCAACAGTTGATCGATGTCAACTGTGCAGCCCAATGGTATTTCTTTATGCTGGGTAGGGCAATCCCCCCGTCATACCACCCACTGGTCAGCTTGGTCAAGGATATTCTGGCTTGGCCCCCGTTCTGTACAAGGGCCCGTAATTCACTGTCAACCTCTCTATAGTAGTGTGGGGGGACCTTATAATGGAGTATTATGGAGGACATACATAAAGCGTGGCAATGCCATCATTTTTTAGAGAGCAGCTCTTCCAAGTAGGGACAGTGGCAATGTTCTCCATTGTTGTATATCTAGCTTAAGTCCCCCCAGGAGGGGGGACAAGTTATAAGTGTAGTAGCTAGCTGGATTTTTTGTCACGTATATGCCTAGGTTCTTAAAATCGTCAGTTTTGGTTTCGAAAGGGCACCCCCTGGGTAGGCAGGTAGCATTCCTTTTGAGGATATAGAGTCCGGTCTTCGTCCAGTTGATGGCATACCCTGAATATTTCCCAAATAGGGTTATGTGCATTATACGATCCAGGGAGGCAGAAGGCTTCATGATTTACAGTAGTATATCATCTGCGTACAATGATATTCTATCCTCCCACTGGCCGTCCCAGACGATTCCCTGTAACTAGTGGGTCCATCCACACCCACGGTGCTAGCTGCTCAAGGGGTAGCGTGAACAGCAAGGGGGAAAGAGGGCAGCCCTTCTGTGTCCCCCCTTCGCAGGATGTACATCTTTAACCGTGTTCCGTTCCCAGCTACTTGAGCTTGTGGGGGAGGAATGGAGGAGTAGCACCCATGCTCTAAAACGGGGCCCAAAACCCGTTCATTCTAAGACTGCGAATAGATATGGCCATTCTACAGAGTTGAAGGCCATTAGTGCGTCCAGTGACATGTACCAGTTCTTATCTTCTTTCACCTGCTTGCTCTGCTAACTTTTGGTCCTTTTGGTCTTTTGAGGCATCTCCATTGGTACTTCGCAGGCAGTGATTACAGCATTGCAAGATCTTTCCCAGTCTCTAGTGATCTCAGATAGGCTGCAACAGATTTGACATGGAGCAGTGTGGAGAAGAATGTAATTAAAGGAACGTTGTACCAGCCTTCAGAAGCAGTGCCTCAGACAGCTTTGTAGTTCCTCTTGAGGCTCACTTGTCAGATGTCTTATGATTCACCCTGCTATTTGCTCAGCAGATTTACTCAGTGGGTACAGTGAAGGATAACATATCTGCATTGCTGGCCTTATTGTGTTCTTCAGATCAGCTGTAGCTGTTGACATCACCCAACGTTATGAGATTACTGAAGGGCTTTACCATCATGTTTTCTCCTTCATTTATAATGCCTCAGTAGGACTTTAATGTGGCCTCTACCTTTTTAATGTTCTCTGTTTGAACCTTTATACAGCAAATGCTCACCTTTTTAAGACAGTTATGTTCTAATTTCCTTTACGTTGGCTAGATAGGTCAGTGAGTTTCAAGCACTGAGTGTCAGACGTCCTTTTACTTCCTTTTTTTCCTGACAAGCTGGGTCTTCGAACTAGAGCTGCTTTACTGCCTGATGGTATCATTGCCTGCTATTTAGGGAAGTCTTATCACCCTTACTTGCCTTCTTTCCTCCTTCAGATCCCACTAAAGAGGGGAAAAGGCATTACAGACTGAGAGTAGGCTGTCAGTTCTTCTATTAACTGTTTCAAGGACTTCCGAATTGACAGTCAACTTCATCTGCTACACTGGCAAGATGGAAGCCACAGCCCTCCATAAGAGCTTATTGTCAAGGTGAAGCAACTTGTTCGTCTAGCTGTATTATGACTTAGAACATAATGAACCTCTAGGGGTCATCAGACCACATTTCACAAGAACGACGTGCTCTACTTAGCTCTGGCAAGGGAGTCCTCATGGCAAACATTTGCTAAACACCCACTTGGGCTCCCCTTCGCTTCTCTGCAAAACACTGATTTTATTCAGAGTTGTGATGGTAGGTCACTTCGTGCACCTCAGTCCTTCAAGACATTTTGGTTTTCCCAGCCCTTTAAGTGCAACGTTCCAGTAGGTTACTACTTGAATAATTTTTTCGGAATTTGAGGAATCTCCAGTTGTAAATATCCATCAGAAGAAAAAGTTACTTATCTTTAGGAACAACCACGTTTAGATTTTTGCTCTGCACCTTGGTGGTATAATGCTGTCCTCATACTGTCTGTTTCAAAGTTGCTGGATCCAGTCTGACCCCTAGGATATTTAAAAGGTGAGGAATCTCAAGGTAGATACAGTATCCACCAGAAAGGTAGGTAGTTCATTGTGTCTTCTTTCAAACGGCACAAGGCCACTCCGAGGCACTAAATCCCATTTAGCTTTCAGCTTCCTGTTTGAATTGCTCTAACTTGTCATTCTTTAATGAGTGTTTCCCATAAGTGAAGAGGTTGTCAGCAATGTTGTTCTGTTTGAGATGATACAAAACTACTGTAAATTAAACAAAGTTCCCAATATGTTTCAGGTGAGAAGGCAGTTTATTGTATTTTAGACTTAAAGTGTTAGATAAAGCCATGATTTTGGCATGTTTGATGAGTACAAATGGCGCATTTATATATCTTAATAATTTGTATTGTTCCACTAGTGGTTACTTTACACTGCTTTTGTCGTAGAATCAAGATTATCCAGGTCAAAATAAAGAGTTTGATCCTCTTGGACGATTACCAGTCGGGTGGGGTAAGTCATTATTTTTCTGTTTTTGTTCTCTGCAGAACTATTTGAAGAATGCTAGTATCCAGAATTGTGCAGGTTTTATTTGATGTGATAGTGATTAAACCTCCAAACACTGTTAGTCCTTTGTGTTCTTTCGTTCTGAAAATAGCTGCTGTTGGACTCTGTCTGACGTGGCAAGAAAACGTAGAAGTGGGATCAGGTCACTTATACCTAAAAAAAAAAATCTGTTTTCCTAAGTTCAGAGAAAGTTCTTAAGTGAACTTACAGTTAATGGGGTATTTTGTCATTGCCATTGAAGTTCTACCTGCCTCTTCTGCAACGAGAAAGAGTTCAAGTGGAGAGTCCCTGTAGAGATGAGAACTAGTACCTGCGGTTGTGACTGCATAAGCATAGCAACACTAGAGAGGAGGAATGGTGAAGAGCATTGATGTGTGACATGGCAGCATTTGTTCCAGTTGCATGTTGGAAAAAAAATGGAGTGGCCTTTATGTAGGCCCAGATCTGTGACTGAGGGTGGATGTTTGACATTGTTTAGCATTCCGTCCATCATCTGTTCCCCATGCTACTTCTGACCCTTCCCCATCCCCATGGGGTATTTCTTCCACCCAACCCTTTGCACCTGTCCCCTCTGCACTACTTAAAAGATGCTTTCACATCATCTTTAGTTTCCAATCTAACTCTGAACAGTAGTGTAAAAGAATAAAAAAGTAGCTGCATAATTTTGAAGACATACGCACCATGTTTGCACCCGCAACAAAATTTGACACTGCTTTTTTATATTATACTTTAGCCATGCTTAATCACATCTTGGGTAGGCAAGACCAATTGGCTTTTGCAGATGCTTGTTTATGCTTTGTTGGTGTGCTGGTAGTGGCATGCTTTTAAAGTACCAATGCGCAGTGACAATGCAGTTGGAGGATTGACTAATCAACAATCCACAATATAGAGTGAAAAATGATCATTCCCTATGAAAATTCATGCTATGTAGTGTGTTTTTTGTATAGTGGGCTTCCGTTTACTTTGCCTCTTAGCGCTTTGGTGCAGAGCTTTGTCTGTAAATTTTTGTTTGCCTGTAGTATGGGCTCTCAATGGAAGGTAGTGATATCTATGGACATATCCAGGCGTATTAAGTAGTTGTGGTGGTGCAGAAGTGTATGGTTTTTCCTTCAGATGGAAGTCTGTCACAGTTGGGTCTGTTGACCTTCTATCCAAACATGTGGTATTGGCTAGGTTTGTCCCTGCAAGGCATATACCATTGAGGGTATTGGTCTTCTGCCCACCTGACAAACCCAAGACAACTTTGCAGTTATTTACCAATGCTTGTGGTCTTGTTGGACTTGGTCCGGCATTTGTTTGTTGGTTTCTGCCTTTCCTTTGCTTGGTGAGTGATTGTGCTGGTGGTGAAGGGAAGTGGTACATGATGCTATTGATTCTTGTCTAAATATACTTCTGCCGGATCAAAATCAGGCTCATTCGTTGAATGGTTCGACCTTTCCTTCGATACAGGATTAACTTCCATGTCTGACTTGATTATGTTATCTAATCATTTCTCTGACTGAGAATTATTCTGCCTAACTTGTGATCCAGGTTCACATATTCTGCTGCCTCTGTTTCCCAGAGTCTCAAGTCTTGTTCTCTCACTCCTGGCTGCCCTAATCTGAGTCTGATGTTGCCTGTTCCAAATATCGGGCAGACTGGAAAGTGGCAAAATATGAACTTCAGAATAGATGTTTCTAAATCATAGTCTGTTTGTGTGTTCTCACAGCCAGGTGCACTTTTTGCACTGCAGCCCGCTACCAGTGAACCCTGTTGAGTCGTGAAGATGTGTAAGCACCACAAAGGCTGACACATCCACTACATGTCTGTCCGTAATTTAAATATTCCAGAATAGCCTAGTGAGTTCCCTACTTATTAAGGACACCTGACAATAAATTGAAAATGCGTATTGCTGACATGTTAGAACATTTTCATGTATAAACACTATAAAGGGAGTCTGTGTACCGATTTTGCATCAAAGGTAGATTCACGTAATACCCTTGTATGAGCTTTCTGAGGAGGACTATAACTTATCCAAAAGCTGAAACGTGATGATACCTGCTTGCAAGACTCTGAAATGATGACTGGCTATTATTTATATACAGTATATAAAAAAAATTATAAAAACTTGTCATGTTTATCATTAGGACAGTGCTTCACATTACACTAAATCCTAAATCGTTTAGGTGTTGTGCATTAAAAACAAAATCAAGGACTGCTCATAGTCTGTGTGGTGTGTGTGTGTATATATATATATGTTCGGTGGCATGTGTAGCTGCAGATACACATGCTATGCATAGCTCTTCTGACATCTAGTATTGGGCTTAGAGTGTTACAAGTTGTTTTTCTTCGAAGAAGTCTTTTCGGAGTCACGGGATCGAGTGACGACTCCTTTCGGTTACACTGAGCACGGGCATCGACTCCATTGTTAAATTGTTTTCATTCCGCTGTCGGGTTAGGACGTGTTTCCTCTCGCTCCAAGATTTCCATTCGGAAACCTTAGAAACTCATTTAATCGTCGGTATTGTTTCAATTGCGTTCTATCTAGCCTCGAACCGATAGTACTGTCAGATTATAGACTTTGCCCTTTTGGGCGCGTGCGCCCGACTCTGCTCTGTTAGGGTCTACCGTGTGGAAGCCTGATGGAACAGACTCCTTTTTGATTCTGCCCTCGGTGCAAATGCTAAAGTTTCCCTATACAGACCAACACCTGGTTCGTAATCTGTGTCTTTCTCCGGACCACCGAGAAGAGGATTGTGAGGCCTGTCGATCGTTTCGATCCAAGAAGATCTTGCGTGATCGGAGAGCCAGAAGGTTAGAGATGGCATTAAAAACTACATAAAATATCTGTCATGAAGAACAACAGGCGCAGACGGCGGTCTCCATCAGAGACACCGACTCCGAGCAAGAATCGGAAAAAGAAACGCCTATCAGTGCTGGCCAGCACGTGAGTATGTCTGCCCCTATGTCCATATAAAAAAAAAAAACACCGAAGGCCTGGGGTACACCACTGCCAGCCAAGGTTCGACCCGAAAAAAGACCGACCTTTGAGTTCAGCGCTGAAAAAGGCCACTTCTCCGTTGACTTCGGAGTCGACTAAATCTGTATAGAGCTCTGCCTCGTACTCCAGTAAGTATCCTCACTCCTCGGAGTTGAAGCTTTGACGCCCTGCTTTGGAGCCAAAACAACGGACTCCTTTTTCGGGACCGAAAAAGATCCAAACTTCAGAACCCAAGAAATCTTCTTATACAGAAGAACCAGGACTTTCGAGCCATCTCAAACAGAGTTCGAAATCAATGCAGGAATCTTACAGACCTTCTGATGAGGACACTGAGATTCAGACTATACTGGAGGTTATGGATGAAAGACAATCCAGAATCCACATCCAAAAAGAGACTGGCAGAATTGTTACTGCACCTCCTTTCAAAACTAAAAGAAAGCTGGCTTTTCAGGAAGAATTAGACACTGTTCAACCACCAGCATACATTTATAAGCAAAATGAGAAGCCAGGACCTGCCCCTACTTCTCCTCCTCATTCACCACAGCTTTCTTTTTCACCTCCACACACTAGTCCACCACTGTTGCCTTAACTAACGCATTAACAATACTCTCATGGGGATACAGTGGTCCTTGGGATCTATATGACCCGAAACCTATTCCAGATAACGATCCTGACTTATACCCCTCCAAGCCTTCTCCACCAGAGGACACTGCTGCATACACTCAGGTTGTTTCCAGGGTAGCTGCTTATCAGGGAGTGCTTATGCATACTGAGGCCCTAGAGGATCATTTCTTGTTTAACTCGCTGTCCTCCACTCACTCTAGATATTAATGCCTTCCCATGTTGTCTGGAATGGTCAAACATGCCGAACAAATTCTTAGTAAACCAGTCAAAGCTAGAGTAATTACTCTGCATGTTGACAAGAAGTACAAACCTGCTCCTACAGACATAGACTGCATCACACACACCAAGTTCCTCCAGATACAGTCGTAGTGACTGCGGCTAGAAAGAGAGCTAATAGCCAATCCTCGGGGATGCTCCTTCACCCTATAAGGAGAGTAGAAAATTTCATGCTGCTGGCAAGAGTGGCCACACAAGCGGACAACCAATGACGAATTGCAAATTCACAAGCACTTCTTGCAAGATACAATAGAGCCCACTGGGATGAGATGCAAGAACTCCTACAGCACCTCCCAAAGGAACATCAAAAGAGTGCACAGCAACATGCAGAAGAGGGACAGGTCAGAGGCAAAAATCAGATAAGGTCTGCCCTCTATGCTGCAGATACAGCAACACTGCCATTACTATAAGAAGGCATGCATGGCTACGTTCTTCTGGTTTTAAACCAGAAATCCAACAGGCCGTACTCAAAATGCCTTTTCACAAGAAACACTTATATGGGCCTGAGGTCGACACTGCCAAAGCAATGGTAGCATTATACATGACACCGTATAGAGGCTCCTTTTTCAGGCCACAATTTAGGGGAAGATTCAAACCACAATGCTCTGAAGCCTCTACCTCCCAGGCAAAGCAGGGACAAAAGCAGCAACAATATCAGAAAGGGGGATTTAGAGGGTCTTATAAACCGGGCAATACTTTAGAGACAGAGGCAAGTTCCAAACCTCAAAACAAGCTACTACACCAGCCAAACAGTGACTTATTTCCCATCCCTCTACCCCACACAAATCCTGTGGGGGGAAGACTACAGCAATTCCACTCTTATTAGCAAAATACCACCACAGACTATTGGGTGTTATCAATGATCCGCAATGTCTATTGCCTAGAATTGACCTCCACTCCTCCAAACATTCCACCACATTCCCACAAATTGTCCCCAGAACTTAACGTTCTATTACAACAGGAGGTACAATCACTACTACTAAAACAAGCAATAGAATTGGTCCCACATTCTCAACAAGGAACAGGAGTATATTCACTATGCTTCCTCATTCCCAAAATAGATGGTACTCGAAGGCCTGTCCTAGACTCAGGTCTCTCAATCTATACATCCTGTAAGAACACTTTCACATGGTAACTCTGCAGGACGTAATTCCACTCATACACAAACAAGATTACATGACTGCTTTAGACCTCAAAGATGCGTATTTCCATAAACCCATCCATCCAGCTCACAGAAAATACCCCAGGTTAGTCATAGCACGAAAACATTATCAGTTCAAAGTTCTGCCATTCGGCATAACAGCTCCGAGAGTATTCACAAAATGTGTAGCAGTAGTAGCAGCCTACTTAAGAAGGCAACACATTCACACCTTTCCATGTCTAGACGATTGGCTAATACAATCAGGCAATTTTACACAATGCCAACAATACACTCAGTACGTAATAGAAACCCTACATACACTGGGGTTCACTCTAAATTACCAGAAAAATCACCTTCAACCAGCACAAGACAACCTTACCTAGGTGCTATTCTAAATACACAAAAAGCCCTAGCATATCCAAATACATAAAGGATACAGGCTTTCCAAAATCTCATACCACACATACAGGCAAATCAACAATACACTAAGATTTATCATGAAGATTCTAGGAATTATGGCATCTTGCATAGCGATAGTACCACATGCAAGACTCAACATGAGGCCTTTACAACAATGCCTCTCAACAATAGCAAGGTCAATAGCAAGATCTAGTGTTGATGGACCGCCAAACGCACACGTCCCTTCAATGATGGAATCTCAGCAATCTAATGATGGGGCGGTCATTTCAAGACCCTGTGCCTCAGACCACAAGAACAACAGATGCATCAATGATAGGTTGGGTAGCTTTTCTAGACAACCTCACCATTCAAGGGGAATGGGATTCGAAGCAGAAAGAATTTCACATAAACCATTTAGAATTATTAGCTGTGTTCCTTGCCCTAAAAGCTTTGAAACCCCTTTTCAAACTTGACTGTTCTGATAAAAACAGACAATATGACGACCATGTATTACCTGAAAAAACAAGGCGGGACGCATTCATCTCAACTGTTTCTTCTAGCCCAGACAATATGGAAATGGGCAATGCACAATCACACTTATCTGTTAAGAGAATACATTCCAGGAATACACAATCAGCTGGTGGATCTCCTAAGCAGCAACCACCAACAGACACACAAATGGGAAATTCACTTTCAGGTACTTCAAAAGTACTTTCAAAAGTGGGGAACACCAGAAATAGACCTATCCGCAACAAGCGACAATGCAAAATGCCAAAACTTTGCATCCAGACATCCACATACCCTATCCAAAGGCAATGCTCTCTGGATCAATTGGTCAGGAATATTTGCTTACACTTTTCCCCCCTCTCCTTCCCTTTCTGGTCAACAAACTATCACACATCTCTGACCATGATACCCATAGCGCCAACATGGGCACGTCAACATTGGTACAAGATAGTCCTAGACCTGTCTGTAGTACTTCATTCCAAACTCCCAAACAGACCAGATTTATTAACACAAAACAAAGGTCAAATCAGGCACCCAAACCCCAGTGCTCTCAATTTAGCGACTTAGCTCTTGAAGTCATAGAATTTGGATACTTAAAACTTCTATTAGAATTTATGGAAGTGCTTAAGCAGGCACGTAAACCTACTACTAGACAGTATTATGCTAACAAATGGAAAATATTTGTTTACTACTGACAATCTAAGAACACTTACTTGGAATCTAAATATCGTACTTACCAGACTCATGGGGTCCACCTTTTGAACTCATGCACTCTTGTCAAATTCAGTTTTTGACATGGAAGGTTGCCTTTCTGGTAGCTTTTACTTCATTACGAAGAGTTAGTGAAATAGAAGCATTCACTCTTGAACGTTTTTTCCAAGTACACAAACATAACGTTGTACTTAGGACAAATCCCAAATTTCTACCAAAGTAGTATCTTCTTTTCACATCAACCAAACAGTGGAATTGCCAGTCTTCTTTCCACAGCCAGACTCAGTTGCAAAAAGAGCCCTTCATAATCTTGATCTCAAAAGAGCTCTTATGTACTATATAGATAGAACTAAAGATTTTAGAAAACCAGAACAACTTTTTGTTGCTTTTCAGCAACCACATAAAGGCAATCCTATCTCTAAGCAGGGGTTAGCAAGATGGATTGTTAGATGTATACAAACATGTTACATTAAGGCAAAAAGACAACTTTTGATCACACCTAGAGCACATTCTACAAGAAAGGTGCGTCTATGGCATTCTGAGGAAACATACCAATGGCTGATATATGTAAACCTGCCACTTGGTCTACTCCCCATACATTTGCAAAACATTATTGTGTAGATGTATTTTCAAAGCAGAGAACACTTTCAAACAACTTCCACTCCTACAGGCTAGCCACCGCTATTTTATTTTGGGAGGATTAACTGCTTTGTAGTCTATGCCTAGCATGTGTATCTGCAGCTACACATGCCATCGAACAGATGTACACTGGGTAAGTGACATTTCCATATATAACATAATGACATAATTTATGTTCTTAATTATGCTCTCTGATAATATTTTTACAAGGAATGTGAATAAACCTTAGCAACACAAGACAGATAATAGTTTTTTACAGAAATAGACAATATGTAAGTGGACATGCGTTTAGCAAATGGTGGACTTTGAAATAAATGGACACAATAATTATTGAGAACAATATAAAATGTGGTGAGATTCAAGTTATAAGAAGTAACACCCATTTTTTTCTTAACCTTCTGTGATTCCAACTAAAAGTATAACTTTAGTCAGTCTAAAGTCTGTATCACCTTGTGTGACTTTAAACATGGGTGTGGAATTTAATGATAAATCTTACTTGTCCATGGGACAGGTTGCTTTTTAAATCTACTTGTCCTGTAAAAAATCTACATGTCCCTTTGGTGCCATGTAGTGTGGCGACAAAGTATGGCAGCTATCTCATTATTTAAGAGCTCAGATAATAGGCTCTCTGATTATGCCTGGGCTATTTCTATAGTATGCCTTGAATGCTTGCAACTTAAATCCCTACTATAGCAATTTCCTTATTTTGCCACCTTTCTACATATCTACAAACTGGGGCATGAGGAAACAGTAAGCAGCGTTGAGTCTGCAAACCTACTAACCTGCATGTTTTAAGGATTTTCACCAGCTCTTCTCTAATCTTTTCCCATAATGAGAGGGTGGAAATTTACTCCTGACAATGGCAGAAATAGAAGTTCTTCCAGGATTGGAAAAAAGTGGTTTGAGGGAAAGTGAACTTGTAAACACTCAACAGATTTTCACATGAGCAAATCTACACATGCACATTTGCTTGAGCTAAAATACAGTTAACAAATATTTTCTAGGAGTACGATTTCCTGGTCTACATGAAAGCCAATAATTCAAAGACCTAAACCATGGACGCACTTTAGTGACTTTCTTTAAGACTGGAGTTCCTAATTAGGTATGGTGTTAACAAAGACATTTTGTTTTTATTAAACTTCTATTTCTCTCACTATCTATCGGCTGGCTTTACTTTGAGTGATCGCATTCTGCTTTTTCACAAGAAGCATATTGGCACACAAAGTAGTTTTGTTCAGTGCCAGGAGAATCTGTGGCAATCAGTGGCGTTACGAATCTGGAGGAGACCCCCCCCCCCCCCACCCTTCAAAGAACAAGGAGGGGCCCAACCTCCAGACTCAGGCTCACTCAGTGCTGTTGCTGTGCTGAGGGGGGGAGGGTCCCTAAAGGGGGACTGAGGAGCCTTTGTTATGCCGCTTGTGGCAATGTGTGCTTTTTGAGAACAAAAACTTTTTTTTCTTTCTGTCAGTGTTAGTTACAATGGTGAGGGCCTGGCAGCTTCCACAACAATAAAGTGTTACAAAAGCCATGTCAAAACAGGACACGCATTGACGAAACCGAAAGACTTACTAAATGTGGGTTCGGTTGGCTTTGCCAGTGCTTTTTAATTTTCATGCTTCCAATAATCTTGTTGAGGTTACACTGATTTTCCATTATTATTATTTATGGACATACTTGCATGCATTAACACATTTTACTAAATGAGGTTTCAAAGAAATAGCACCTAAAATTTAATAGTAGCAAAACGTTTTTTTTTCCCTACTTGAATTTTTATTTTGAAAGTAAAGAACACTCTTGCTCACAAACTTCTGCAGACATTTGCATCTAATCAGAGAGCATTCTGGGTGCATTAATCGTAGGCTCATATTGTTAAACGTTTCAAACATGTTCACACTTTTTTTTTTTTTTTTTTTTTTTTTACTGGCACCACTGTCAGTAGTGCAGTAGTACCTTAAAATGTTTATTTACAGCGCTCAACCTAGTAAGGAAGGCTTTTTATTAATGAACCATAAGTACAAGTTTGAACTGCATTAGCATATGGACACACATATTACATAAACTGCAGACAGTTCCCTTCTCTGTAAACTGGCATCCAAAGGGTTTGTGCTGCAGGAGGTTGGGCCTGTTTGTCACAAGGACAAAATGAACATGAAAACTTGTTGCTCATGACCCCAAACAATATGTCCCAGCAGTTGGGCGATAGGAATTCCATATCCCTGCTTTAAAAGTATGAGACAACTAACTATCTGAAATGCCTATGAATACAGTTTTGTGCTTTTACTGTAGAAAATCCTTCTGCAGACAGGCACTGAAATCAAAGGAAGTGTTCATGTGCTTTTTAGCAGCTATTACCTCTATTTAAGGAAAACATAAACAGGATTTCCAACATCCCTACGAATGGAAATAGTACAGGATTATTCTATGCAGACATAGAGCCTTACCTCCCCCCACCCTCAGTACCAGCAAAGGGTACCCCTGCTAATATTTAGAAGTTCCAGAATCTACCTCTTCTAGGGTATATTGTGACTTTCCCCAGGTGCTCACAGTCGAAAGTGTTTTTACTGTTAATCTTTTACTGTTGAAAAATAGTACATTGTCTTTACCTCATCCTAAACCAATAAGAATGATCATCAGTGAATTAGTTCTGGTTTTTTTTATTCTGGTTTTTTTCGGGTGCCAGGGAACGAAAGTGGAATTTTATATGAGAAACTTGTTGGAAGATCTACTGATTCTGTCAGGGTAATCCAACCTTCACAATGCGGTCTGCCAATTCTGTTAGTTCATAGAGGAAACAAAAGACATGCCACCATGACACCTGTCTTCCTCATTACTATGTGTTGTCCTAGACATCCTTAGTTTATACATCCACTTGATCTCATTTGTGCCTCGTCCTTACTATTTCCTCTGAGACTGGCCTTCCTTTCTCACAGAATGCAGCCATTGTTCAGTAAAGCCTGCATGGTCTCAGTCTTCAAGTTGGAACTTGGAAGGTTAGCTCTACGTTCATACGTACTTCTAATAGAGTTTATGAATGTTCTTTGAATGGCTAGACAAATATCTGTCAAAACTGCATATTCCAGCATTAGGTTGTTTGGTTTCCCAGTGGTGCCTTGAAACATTCTGTGAACATTTATAACCTAAGGTGGTCATGATCAGTCAGTTGGCAAATTTGTTTGGGTGAGAAAGACTTAAAATATAGTAAGAGTAAAGGGTCAGTTGTTGGCCATATACATGTGCTTATATTCTAACAATCAGTTTACTCTTTTTATGTTGCCATTAGTAGCCATGCTTTTGAAAGGGCTACAGAATAAATTTTATTCAATAACTTTTCTGGTTTCTTCTTGAGACATGAATTTGGCTCTGGCAATTCTCAAAGGAAAACCGTTCAAACTATGGCATTCTTAGCTATGACAATACTTATCACTTAGAACTTTCCTATTAGCTTTTACTTAAGCATGAACTGTCGGTGAGTTATAAGCACTGAGCTACAAGCATTCAGTCTTCTCATTGTGTATCACTTTTTCTAAGAGTAAGGTATCTTTGAGGGTCTGACCTTCATTTTTACCTGAAGTCATTAAAGTATTTGAAGTATTTGGGGTGATTTCACTTCCCATTTTCTATCCTTTTATTTATTAAGGATGGGGCAGAGGCTAACATACTGCATCCCTGAAGGTACTTGCCCACCTCATAGTAGGACAAAAGAAACTGCGCTAGAAATAACATACTTGTGGAATATGGTGGCTTTAGATTAGGTAAGGCAGTAACACACCAAATAGTAATGAGATGGATCGCCTTGTCGTAGTTAAAGATCACTTAAAAGAGGGTTCAGGGTGCACTCTCTTAATAGCAAGTCTTCTTCCCATCCAAGGGGACCGACAATCTGTTTTTGAGGCTGCTACCAAACCAACCTTATTATACTTATCCAGACAGAGTTGCTTTCATCCCCAAGTGGTAGTGGTATCTCAGTTTGGTAGAGCTGTGCTTCAGGATGGTTTTCTTTGACTCCTACATATCAGCTAGGCCTCTGACCCTCCTACTTTTTAAATGGCTTTGAAAATGGTTCAGATAAGGAATCTGTAAGAAGGCAGTATCTATTAATAGGGTAAATTAAGTACCAAGGTTAATGTTCTTTTATATGAACACACTGTTTACCATAGATCGTTTAACACCATTTTGCCTCCGGTTTTCACTGAGGGTGCTAATTAGTGTGGCTGGTTGATTTGAAGTGTGTATTCTTAATTTGCCTTTGCTACATTGCGTTCTTAAACTCTGTGTTGTGCAGACACAATTGGAGATACTCCTATCACTGGTGTCTGTGGTGTATTGTTTTGTATTGGTCACGTCATTTACCATGGATTTTCACATGTCCATTATTGGAGTTGTTTAGCTACACCTGTTGCTAGAGAACAGTTATTGCAACAAAAAAGCTTCCAAGAACAACATGCTGCCTTGGAAAGATCATGTAAGGAACAGCGGTAACGTTTGTCCACGAAAAAGAACATTACATATTGTTAGTAACTTTTCTTTTGTTTCTAATCATCTTTGTGCTGAAAACAATGACAAGATACTAACATGATTATGGTTTCAAGTGAGCGTTCTTTCATTTGTTTTCTCTTGGCAAAACAATTTTTCCATTTTCACTAACAGCAGATGAAATTATTTCTTCAAGTGTTGGTGTAGTGTAGTTTACTTGGAGAAAACATCTTGTATATTAATATGTCTCAGATAAAGACCATCTTTATAACTCAGCCAGCACCACAATTGTGTTCCACGTGACCTAAAAGGGATTTGGAGAGGGCTCTCACCCATGTATTCTTTGCAGCCTGGCTACTGAGACTTGAGTACAAAGCATTGCACAAGAACAATTCCCTCTTAATCTTTCTTGCTGAAGCTGAGGATTGTGGAAGCTCAAAATCGGCAGGTTCCATGATTCGGTGAAAGGCTGTAGTTTCTAGTGCTTGTCAGCTCTCTCAATTCAGTTTGCTTTTCAGCACTGCTAGGATCATTGGTGTGAATTCTGGATGCAGTTTGGTCTTGGTGCTCTGATCAGCACAGTTGATTACCACTGGTTGAGAAAGTTCTTATATAAAGGGATTCCTCTCCCACTGCTAATATAATTTAGAGATAAATCTGCACAGTTCCCACAGCTTGGGAAGTAGTATTTTCAGCTCAGTGGCCACAAACGTAAGTACTGCTTCTTGCTCACCTTAGTTCTTCACAGACAATAAAATGTATTCTCTATCACTTTCTGTTTAGGAGAAAGGTAACAAACGTATTAGTTTATTCTGGTGAGGTTACTCTATTCATTCTTTTCTGTTTTTTAGACACTTATTAGTTTTATAACAGCCAGCACAAAACACAACTAGTACCGTTTAGTTATATAACATATTCAGTCCTTTTCCCAAATGCAGTATCTTTGTTTCCTTCCTCTGTTTTCCCCAATTTATGCATAGTTGCCCCTATTTCTGTTGTGGGTGTCTGTTTTCGTTCTCCATCCCGTGCCCATTTGATCTCTTTTACAATCCTCTGTAAGTTTGACTTGCTGCTGTATCTTTCTTTGGGCATCCCCTTCCTTCATAAACCTATCCCTCTGCCACCATACACCAGCCCATACAGTTTTTCCAGGAGGTTGAATCAGGTAGATAATTGGCTCCTCATTATTGGGCCATGTTTCTTTTTGTCACAATCAGCCCTGTTTACGCTTTAAACAATCGTCCCTTCAGCTCCTTTTCTTAGTTGTAAGACCCCCTGCTACACTTCTTCATACTGTTCTCTTTTCCGGGCTCCTATGCCACTACCTAAAGAGACAGCTTTCCCCAGCAGGACCGCCTTGTAGGCCCCCACCCTGAGAGTTCTGAGTAAACTGTGCATGCATTATTTCCCCTAAATAGCAGGTCTTGCCCTGTCTCATCTGCTCTGTGAATGCTTGGTCCTTAAGAAATCATGGATTCAGTCTCCAGCTTCTCTCTCATCCCTTTTCCTATACCTGTGACAGCGTTCATAGTGGCGAGTAGTCTGATGTTCCCCTTGCCATTATCCTTTTCTTTCTAAATCTCCCCACCTAGCTGCAGTGTGACCCAAAGTAGTTCATTTACAAGAGACTTGTGTGTGCCCCAGAGTAGAAGGTATATTGTCTCACCCTAGGGGTTTGTATTCTACAGATAGAGCCCTATCACCCCAGTGTAGCTCAACATATCTGGGGTCCCCCCAGCTTCTTTTGCAGCAGGTGTGTATCATCTTTGTCACTGACGATTAAGCGTACCCCAGAATTAAAAGTTCCCTCAGGAGCCACGGCAAGAGGTCGGACACCTCTAGTGTGGCTTACCTGTATGTTTAATGGGATGCAGAGAAGAGCGTAAGTTGAATCTCTCGGCATATCTCCCCTGATTGTCCATCCACATATCCTGAGGGATGTAGGGGGTGGATTTCTTAATTAGTATGCGTGTCCTCCCTGAGTCAGTTGTGTTTCTGGAGTGGGCTAGTACCTTGTACCCTCCCCTCTCCACTGCTTTACAGTTTTTCCCCCTCTTTTTTTATAACTGTTTTTGAGTTTAGAAAACATAACCAAAAAAACATCACACTGCAGTGCGTATCAATGCAACAGATTACAGAATCTTCTGTTTATTTTTCCATTACATTCCTATGGGACGAATTAAGCGCATAGTCTGGTATAAGAATTTATAACACCCACTGCAGCAGAAATTACACTCCCACTCCCAAGGATCTACCTGAGACCAAGTCTTACATATCTTAAGAATCACATACATACAACCTCACCACAGTTGGTCGTCTCTCCTCTAATCAAAATAAGGAGCACTTAATCAGTCATCCTCATCCGTACTACCCTCTGTACTTAACTCTTTCACTCCAGTGAACTGACCCAGTAATGTCCCCCATGCAATCATGTCCGTAAGTGCCCCCTCCCCTCTACGTGTCATGCGCATATATTGTTCTTCAGCAGCACCCCATTCCATCAAATTTCGGATCCAGCAAGGGATGGAAGGGCACCGGGGGCTCATCCAACCAATGGCCACCCTGCGTTTGGCCAATACCAAGGCCAATTGTGTGAGTTTGTATGGGATATTCCTGCCCCACGGCTTCCTCACCACTCCTAGAAGGCACGTCGCAGGCGTTACTTCTAGCCCCAATCCCGTTACCTCCTCTACTCTACCTTCCGCGAGTATCAGTGCACCATCTGACAGGATTAGGCCAAGTGTAGAAAGGAAGCATCTAACAGTCCACATCTAGAACAACCCCCCCAACCCCCATTGCTGGGTCAATCTTATTGAGACGGTCAGGTGTGATGTATGTTCTGTGAGCACGTTGAAGTGTAATAGTTTGAACCTGTTCTTACAGGACACCGTAAGCACCAGCAATAACGCCATTACCCAATCTGCATCCTCCATAGGTTCTCCCAATTCACACTCCCATGCCTCTCGTGCAACACCGTAAAACCGAGTGATGAGATGGGTCTCCTCACCCCAATTCAATAGTCCATTCAACACCGACGATGCCTGTGGGCCAGCGGAAACCCACACCAGATCTCCCTAGCCCCACTCTCCATTTTGGCATATTGGAAGAACTGACCTGAGCCCAGTCCGAACATATCCTGAGCATCTGGAAATTAGATAAACTATCCATTGGGGTATAAATCTATTACCTCTTCACATCCTCCGAGCCTCCAGCCTTCCATGGACATTAAGGTATCCATATCCCTGAAGGGGGCTAAGTCCCAAATCTTTAATTCTCTATCAAACGGGACACGTCGGAGAACCTTCTTGACTGCCTGCTCCCATATCCAGGCAGTGGTTTTAACCAGGTATGGTACTTCTGACTCCGACTGGCCGCCCGACATCAGTAGATTTGCCAGCGTCTTCTTACCCAACAGTCCCACAAAGAGTCTCTTCTCCCAGTTGTCTGACTCCGTCATCCACTTCGCAGCGTGCTGTAGGTGCACTGCATAGTAATAATATCTAATATTAGGGATTGCCAATCCTCCCCCTTCCATCTCCCTCTGCAGTGTCGACAATGCCACCCGGCAACGATGTCCATCCCACACCAACTAAATCAAAAAGCTGTCCAGTCGATTAAAAAGTCAAGCAGACAGCGGGAACAGGGAGTTCTGAACAGGTAAGGCCACCTTGGCCAAAATACCATCATGGCTACAGCCACCCTCCCCATTACAGAGAGAGGTAATGTATTCCAAAACAGTACAAAGCGCTCAAGGCCAGACACCACTCGTTTCACATTATGCTTTTCATGGGCTGCCACAGTGTGAGTTACCGAAATATCTAAAGCTTTCAAGCTCCCATCGGAGCCCCACCACCGGTACCCTCTCCTGGGGGGGGCGGGTACCACAGAGAGAACCCAACAGGAACAGGTGTGACTCCTTCCTATTTACATGAAAACCCGACACAGCCCCAAAAGCCTCCAGCAGCTGCAATAATGCAGTTACCTAAACACCGGGTTCACGAAGATACACCAGTGCATCATCTGCATATTAAGAGACAGTATTTGTGGTCTGCCCCACCCGGATAACCCAAGGTCGAGCTCCTCTCGGATCCAGATCACCAATGGCTCCACCGCCAAGGCAAAAAGAAGCGGCAAAAGCGGACAGCCCTGCCTGGTACCCCTGCCAATCTCGCATGATTCAAGAGATGTCCTCCCACTCGAATACGAGCGGAGGGTGCGGTATATAGCAACTTCAACCACACACCAAATTGTGTGCCAAACCTCATGCCCTACTGCACTTTAAGTAGATAGCACCATTCCAACATGTCAAAGGCCTTCTCCAGGCCCAACGACAATAGCGCTAGTTCATCTTCCCCATCCACCGTTTCATGCACCTCATGTGCCAAGTGACGTAAATTATAAATCATGCTACGAACTGGAATAAAACCACATTGATCATCATGCACCAACCTCCGAATCACTCCTCGAAGCCTAGTGGCCAGTATTTTGCAAAGGATCTTCACATCACTATTCAACATAGTAAGCAGGTGGTAAGAGGAGGGATCACCAGGATCCCCCCCAGGTTTAAGCATCAAACAAACAGTGCCTTGGCGCATGGTTTCCGGCAGGATGCCACGCTGTTGCGCCTCTTCAAACACCGCCAAAAAGTTCTCCCGCATGAAAAGGGTAAACGCTTGATATAGTTCATTCTGATGGATACAAACTATCTGTGGATTCTCCACTTTGATTCCTCACCTTATGAATTCACCCTTGCGCCAGCATCTGACTGAAAATCTTTGTCTCAGCTCTCCACGTCGACGAGGACGTCACAATTGCACGGCTCCACGCAACTCCGTTTGACGTCACCGTGCCAATAAGAGGTCCTCGCCGGCGTGCTGAAGTCCGTTCCCTTTTTTCCGTGCCTTCGACACTAACGGTTTTCTCCTAGCTCTCGCTTCTGTTGAAGGTTTCATCTTGTTGCTGTTTGTAGTTACAATGTCTCCCCCTAGAAAGTCCGGTTTCAAGCCTTGCAGAGTGTGTGGAGGTCGCATGTCGGTCACTGACCCTCATGACGATTGTCTTTGGTGCCTTAGCTCTGAGCATGACGTCGAGGAGTGTGTGTCTTGCTAGAGCATGAATCCTAAGGCTTTAAAAGAGAGGGAGGCCAAACTCTTTTTGGCCAAGGCGAAGAAGGGTCAAAGGAGTCATAGAAGATTCTCTTCCCATGCTTCTTCGAAGAAGCATAAGGAACGGCGCCTTCACGACTCTCGGAGACGTTCGGCTCGGAGGCGATCAAGATTGAGGTCTCCATCTTGTCGGTGATGTGGGAGGTGAGTCCGATGGTGACTCCTCAACCCCAGAGACCTGAGGCTTCTCCGGCGCCATCCATCTTTGAGGTTGTGGCTCCTCAGGAAAGTTCTCGATTTTCACCTGCTGCTCAGGAGGCCCATGTTCAGCAAGCACAGGCGCAACAGGGAGACCAGCGGTATCCTGCCTTCACGGCTCCGGGAGCGGATCTGGCGGCATTTTTCTGAATGCCATGTTTACTATGTTCAGCGCCATAGCCCCTGCTGGTGTACTGGCTGGTCCCACGGGTCCATTGTCATTTTCGTTGGGCTCCCCTGCTCCGTACAAGGCGGTGCCGTTAATGCCATTCTATCCGGCTGAGGGTACTGGACCGGTGCCGATGAAATCGCCTCGAGGTCCTGTGAATCCTATGACGGCCTTCTAGATCTATGGTGCCGTTATCACCCCGTCAGCCGGCGCCGATGGTGGAGCCACATGCATCTTCACGCCATTAGGATCCGTGCTGGCGCCGGATCCGGGTGATGGATTCGAACAGAGTCAACCTTCCTCTCCTGTTCCTCATCAGGTTTTGAAGCCGGTGTCTTCAACGTCGGCAAATTCCATGTCGAGGCCGAGGTTGGAGGCTCGATTGAGGTCACGCAGGAAGGCCTTGTGTCTCTTGGAAGAGGAAGAATATCAAAGGCAGTTGTTGGAGGCAGGAGAGATTGTCGAGCCTTTGGGAGAGTATCAGGGCCTGGAGTCGGCCAGTGGGCTGGATACTTCCCCGGAATAGGACTTGCCTTCACCGGGGGAATTGACTAAGGAAGCAGCTTCTTTTCACACGGTGATCAAGAAGGCAGCGGACTTTTTAGAACTTCCATTGCCTGGTGCGGAAGTTAAAACTAACATTTTAACGGAGGTGCTGCATCCTTCTTCAGCTTCTGCAAACCCTTTGCTTCCTTTCAGTGAGGCTCTTATGTAACCCATGTTAGAACTTTGGAGGAAGCCTGTATCGTCGCCTGCCGTGAATAGAGCCATGGCAAGGAGATAGAGTAGCGCTTGGTGATCCGGGGTTTTTATCATGACATCCTACCCCGGAGAGTTTGGTGGTCCAGGCCTCTTGTTCTACTAGGTCTGCTCCGGGCTCCTTCCCTGTGATTCCATCTGACAGGGAATCCAAGTGGATGGAACAATCTGCAAAGAAGACTTTTTCATCTTGCAGCATGGCTCTCAAGGCTGCAAACGCTACCTGTGTGCTGGGTAGGTATGTCCACGCCCTCATGGACTCTGCGAAAGCCATGGTTCCTGATCCGCCGCAAGAGGTACAGAGACCATTTGGGGAACTCCTGTCTGATGCACAGGCTGCGGAGAGATAAATAATTCAGTCTGGCCTGGACTGTACGGACTCGGTGGCCAGGGCAATGGGGCCAGGGCAGTGGGTACATCTATTGCTACCAGGACGGCACGCTTGGTTGAGGTCCTCTGGGATTTCTTCACATGTACAGACCACCATGTTGGATTTGCCTTTTGATGGGGAAAAACAGTTTGGAGATAAGGCGGACTCTGCCCTAGAGCGCTTTAAAGATTGCCGATCCACGTTGAAGTCTTTAGGATTGCAAGCCTCCTCTGCTACCCCTTTTAGGTCCTTTCGTAGGTTCAGGTGGTTTGGATGTGGGGCTGTTTATCAAGGGAGACCCCAGTCCTCTGTCCAGCAGCCTACCAGCCTCCTATATCGGTCATTTAGAGGGTGGGCGAGGGTTAGAGCAAGAGGGGCACCCAGCAGTACCCTGTGTCATCCTCTTCCTCTGGAGGACAACAGCAAGGGAAGCAGCCCTAGTTTTCTCCCCTTTGTTGACCATACTTCTCCTGTAGGGGGAAGATTACATCTTTTTCTCCTATAGTGGGAGTTAGTTACATCAGACTCATTGGTTATAAATATTGTGAGAAAAGGATATGCTCTCCCTTTTCAGGAGTTTCCTCCTCCCATCCCTCCTCGTCCATCGTTTTGTTCAGAAGACCATCTCCTGTTGTTACAGCAGGAAGTTCAGACCCTATTGTTAAAAGGTGCAGTGGAGCTGGTTCCAGAGCAGGGAAGGGGTCAGGGTTGTTATTGGAAGATACTTCCTGATCCCCAAGAAGGACAGTCGTTTGAGACCGATCCTAGACCTGAGGATTTTGAATTGGTTCCTCAAACAGGAGAAGTTCAAATTGCTGACTCAAGCGCAGGTGCCTCTGGCGTTGAACAAAGAGGTTTGGATGGGGTCTGTCGACTTGCAGGATGCGTATTTTCATATCCTTATACTCAAGTCGCACAGGAGGTATCTCCGGTTTGTGGTGGGATCGCAACACTACCAGTTTGCGCTCCTTCCGTTAGGTCTTACTTCAGCACCTCGAGTCTTCACAAAGGTGATGGCAGTGGTGGCAGCAAGTCTCAGAAGGGAAGGGATATCGGTATTCCCTTACCTGGACAATTGGTTGATCAAAGCCAAGTCTCCAGAGCTTGTGTTGCGTCACATGTGGATGACAACTCAGTTGTTGTTCAGGCTGGGTTTTTCGATCAATGTACTCAAATCTCACCTGGAGCCCCCTCAACGCCTCCAGTTCATAGGGGCAGTACTGGACACAACATTGAATCGGGCCTAACCTCAGCCTCAGCAGATCCAGGATCGTCAGGCGTTTCAAAATGGAGCAGTTGTTCCAGTCATCAAGGTCTTAAGCCTGCTCGGTCTGTTCGCTTCTTTCATTCTGTTGGTCACTCATGCACGTTGGCACATGAGGGTTCTCCAATGGTGCCTCCGCAGGAAGTGGTTTCAACACAAAGGGGATCTTGAGGAGTCGATAACAATCTCCAGAGACGCTGCAGCGGATTTGCGATGATGGGCTGTGAACGGCAACCTTTCGCAGGGAAGGCCGTTTTCACTGCTGCTGCCGGTGGCCACGGTCATAACGGATGCTTCCACTCTAGGGTGGGGAGCTCATCAGGGGGACCTGGAGATCAAGGGTCGTTGGCCTCCAGAGGAACAGATTTTTCATATCAATCTGTTGGAATTGCGGGTGATACGCTTGGCTCTCAAGGCATTCCTCCCGTCCCTTTTCAGTCAGTCAGTTCCTGACGGACAACACTACCGCGATACGGTATGTAAACAAGCAGGGAGAAGTAGGGTCGTATCGTCTCCGGTCCTGGCTCCTTTTTGGCCGATCACGAGTGGCGTCTCCATCTGGATCTGGTCCTGCACATCTTTCAGATGTGGGGTTCTCTGGTGATAGATCTGTTTGCCACTCGGGAGAACGCGCACTGCCCGTCATTCTGCAGCCTCCAGTATCCGGTGCAAGGAGCTTTGGGAGACGCATTTCAGATCTCTTGGTGCAACCAGTTGCCTTTCCCCCATACCCTTAATTCCTCTGGTTCTGAAGAAGATTTGCCAAAATCGGGCTAAAGTTATTCTAATAGCCCCGGATTTGCCAAGAAGGGTGTGGTACACAGACCTTCTCCAACTATAGCTGTGCCCTCCGCTCCGTCTACCACTCAGGGCAGACCTCCTCTCGCAGTCGTAGGGGCAGGTTCCACACCCCCACCTCAAGAGCCTGCTCCTTCATGTCTGGAGATTGAACGTGGCAACCTGAGTTCCTTTTCTCTCCTACCAGATGTAGTGGATGTTATTTTATTGGACAGGCGACACTCCACTAAGACCATTTATGCCGGTAGGTGGGCAAAATTCGTGGCTTGGTGTGGAGAAAGGCAAATTGACCCTTTGAAGGCCCACCTTTCTGATATTTCATTATTTGCTTTGGACTTAGCAAAGAAGGGTTGTGCGGTGGCTACGGTTAAGGGTTATTTATCTGCTCTGTCAGCCTTTCTTTGCCTCCCAGATCAGCCCTCATTGTTTAAATCACCTATTGTAGTTAGGTTTCTTAAGGGTTTATCTAATAGGTTTCCTCCCACTCCTTTTCATGTGCCTCAGTGGGACCTAAATCTTGTTTTGACCTTTTTAATGGGGTCACCTTTTGAGCCCATGCACTCTTGCCCATTAAGGTTTTTAGTTTTTCTTGTTGCCATAACCTCAGCTAGGCGGGTTAGTGAGCTCTAAGCTCTTTCTGTTAAAACCTCCCTTTACCTTGTTTTTCCCAGATAAAGTGGTGTTGAAAACCAGGGCGGCTTTCCTGCCAAAAGTTGTCACTCCTTTTCATATAGGGCAGACTATTACCCTTCCATCCTTCTACCCTCCTCGCCCCTCGAAAGAGGAAGAAAGGCTTCACCGGTTGCGCCCTAAAAGGGCGCTTAGTTTTTACATTGAAAAGGACAAAGGACTTTTGCCTGGAAGATCAGGTGTTCGTGGGGTACGTAGGACAGAGGAAGGGCAGAGCAGTCCATGAAAGAACTATCTCCAGGTGGGTTATCCTTTGTATCAAGATCTGCTACTCGTTGGCGAAAAAGGTTCCACCTGAGGGTATCAGAGCCCATTCCACTAGGGTATGTAGAGTATAGGTGTATGTATATTTTGATATATTTCCTGTATATATAAATGATGGTTTTGATTGTTGCATCATGAAAGCTTTATGTATATATATATTTATTGGAGTTATTCTGGAGTCTGTTCTCACCTGTTCGCCTCAAAGGCACATAAAAATGGGTGAAACTGGCGTCAGAACGCCGGCGAGGACCTCTTATTGGCACGGTGACGTCAGACGGAGTTGCGTGGAGCCGTGCAATTGTGACGTCCTCATCGACGTGGAGAGCTGGGAAGAAGATTTTCTGTCGGATGCTGGCGCAAGGGTGAATTCATAAGGTGAGGAATCCACAGGTAGCTATTGTAGCCACCTGAAAAAAGCGTTACTGAAGATAAGTAACTCGTTCATCGGGAACCTGTCACCGCCTGGGGACCTAGATTTCGTCATAGCCTCCACTGCCTTGCTCACTTCCTCAACTGTTACCACATTCTCAAGAGCCTCCCTACACATCGGTTGCAAGAGTGGAAGCTTCATGAGCTGTAAAAACCCCACCAACTCATCTGGGACTACCACACCAGCCCTCAATACTCACTGCAGATGCTCTACCAATGCAAAACAAAAGTATGATGGACGGACTGCTGAACAATGCAAACACTCACCCCCAGTCACAGATCTGGGTTTAATCCATCGTTCTTTTGCTCACCATGCCACCCCTGTTTGGACCCAGCCATATGCAAATCAGTCTTGACCCTGTTCCTCATGGGAACAGTCCAGCCCACACTGCCAAGCCAGGTCCTCTCTGGACCGGAAACAAGCATCCTGGGACCGGTTTCAGGGTTTCACCCTTCATCAGCCAAGTTAGCTTGAATCCAGTGGCACAGTGAGCAAGGGACCCACGTCTGGGCATACCCTTCCCACTTAAGGCAACTTTAGCAACACAAAAGGATGCTCTACCAATACCTGGAGTATATCCTTGCGCTTGGTAAACGTTTCATCTTTGGCATTCCTAATACACAATATGGGGATTAGGACCCACCTGATTTGTCCACCTCCCTATGCAAATGCTGTCTGTATGCTCTAAGTGTTACCTTGCTTAAAGTGTCCCAACAGTTGTTCACCATCTTGTACAGCTGGAGCTGTTCCCTCTCAGACTCCCGTATAATTGATGTCTGACACTGCAAAGCCACCAACTTGTCCTCCCACTCAGTAATTTCTTGCTCCATTTGTTTATGCACCCCACATGTGGTACCAATCCAAGCCCCTCTCACAACCGCCTTCAGTGCCTCCCATTCCATACCTCTAGAATCCGTAGTGGACCAGTTCAGGTCCATATAGTCTGACAGCCAATGCCACCTTATCACAACACCCAGCATCTTCCAAAAAAACAGCGAGCATCCTCCAACTACGTGTTAGCTTCGTATTATCGGGTCCCCACTGCAACAGATGTATGATCAGATAGAAACCTACCCAGATGACTAATGTCCAGAATCTGGTAGTAGTTCAGGCCACCCAAGAGAAACCGATCCAGCCTACTGTGTTAGCCATCTTACAATGACAGGTGTACCCCCTGCCCTCCGGATGTAGTACCCACCATGCATCCCATAGCCCTAGATTGTCCATTACCTCCACAACAGATCTCGTCATCAGTGGTTGGTCCCCAATCTAGGTAGGAGACAATCCTTCTCGCCATCCAAGTTAGTTATAATCGCCCGCCCATATCAGAGGCGCACCCCATACCCTATAATCTCGGTTATACCATCATAAAAGGAGTGATGATCCACATTAGGCGCAATCTCAGTATAATGAGGGGCTCCCCGTCTAAAGTGCCTTGCCCAAGCACATATCTCCCCTCAACATCTACCTCACTGTATACATGAGTGAAGGGGACCCCAGGGACGATCCAGATCACACCTCTTGCGCAAGAGGAGAGGGACGAGGAGAACATCTGACCCTGCCATTTCCTTGCTAGCTTTTGAGTTTTCTCCTCAGCCATACGCTTTTCCTTGAGACAGGCGATATGAACCTTATGACACTTCAAAAAGGAGTGCACCCTGTACCGTGTAGTGTAATTCTTCACCCCCCTGATATACCACGTCAGTATATTAATCTGTCGACCCATACCAAAATGTTTTCACCTTCCGTCCCAATTGCCCTCCCTCTCCTGTCTGCCAGAGAGATAAAGCAGGGCAAGAGCCCATTCTATCTCTTGCACACACACATGCATTGCTATTGTAAACTGCAAACATTTGCACACATGACCATCCAAACAACCCAACTCCCCATTACCCACCCCAGATGAACAGTAAATCAAATGCATCAAACCATAATGTAGATCCATATGTGTGATCGCTGCCAGAACAACAGTCTAATCCCCAACTCCCCAGCTACTAGGTCCTACCACAACTGTGGATTAACCACCCCCCATCCCTGCTGCATTATTCTTGTATTGGAGTACCTACTAATAGGAATCAGTAAACGGCTTGTCCACCCCCCACCCCCACATTGTACAACTTATATGCAAATCCAAAATCCAATAGTGCCACCCTCATTTCAGCAACCCCAACATGCATTCCAGGCACCTCCCCCATCAATAATCAATAGAGCATGGCATCGGCAATCCAATACGAGCAAGCAGGTCAAGTATCCACAGGGAACATCTCCGTACCCTGAACCATTGTTCCCATCGATCCATCAGCCAGACCAGGAGTTACCACAGCCATTGTCCCATCTTGCTGAATCTCAACTCTAGTGGCAGCAGCAATGTCCGCCACCTGGTCTGCTGTGCCCTCCAGCTTTCTCTCCCCGTGAATTCTCCAATCCGAACTAGCCGCACCCGAAGGACGATGAACTGTCAAGCCGGTCCTCTCCGGCCTACCAGGAGCAACTTTGTCCAACTCTTACAAAGCCTTCCTCCGCACATTCAGGGAACCCCAGCAGGCAGATATTATTCTGGCGGGACCTGCCCTCTGCATCCTCCAATCTGGCTTCCACCCTTCCCACCGTGGAATTAACCTGCACCATCTGTTTGCGCAGAGAGCCCACCTCGGTCTGCAGCTCCACTATGGAACCCTCTGCTACCTTGACCTTCTCAGAGACCTTCCTGAGATCTGCCTGCAGGAGATTGACCTCCACCGCCACCCTCTCTCTTCTCTTTGAGGGCCACCATGGACCCCTGTATATCTGCAAGAAGTTCTGCCTGCGAGGGCTCCCCAGCAGTTCCCAGCGCACTCAGAGAATCCTCGGGCCCCCTGAGCGTGTCTGGTGCTGCGGAAGGGGCACAGGTGTGGTGTATTGTATAGTGGTATTCCCCAGCGATGCTGCTTGACTACCTGTGCCGCCCCATACTGCCGCCGGCAGGAGACCACACTGCGTCCGCACCACAAGTGACCCTAATGGGGAGCTGACGTACCTGAAAGACGCAACACCACTCGGAGTAGCAGGAGTTGTCACTAGGCTGTGCACCGTGCCATCCACATGCCGCTTTTATAGCAAATAAGCAGCCCCAGGGTCAAACAGTTTGTTCACCCCCTGGAGTTCCAAGCGGCCAGTCCAATACTTCCTCACTGGGCAGATCCACAACTGGGCACCACAGTCTTTTCAGCAGCATCAAGCTGCTCCTCCACTGCCCCCACGCAGCCGATCCAACACCCGTCACCAGCCCCTCGTTCATCATCGTCCACCGGAGCCGACAAGCTGGCCCTCCTCAGGAGCCCCAGCGTGCGAGCCGAATCCAGCGCCGGGCCGCTCCAACTCTGCAGTAGGATCCGCACACGCAGCGGAGCCGCAAGCCATCAGCACCAGCAGGTCTGGAGTCCCTCCACTGTGGGGCCGACCGCCCTCTCGTTACTCCAGCTTGACTGTGGCACACCGAAGGGGCGTCCGCACACTCGCTCCCTCCGACTGCGGCCCGGCACACTCTGCGCCAGATCCCTGTGCCAGGACCCCCGAAATGGGTCCCGAGGGTGCCGATGAGGTCCGGGCACCTTCCCCTGCTGTTACCTGTGACCGCAGGCACCCCAGGATCAGTGTAGGATTAGGCCGGGATAGCACGTCCCGCAGGCCATCTTGCTTGGCCACGCCCCCAGTTATTCCCCTTAAGTGTGTTTCCTTTACCATTACTACATTAGGCCAGTGCAGTTTCAGATATTCGGCCACTGTTCTCCTCTTTATCTTGCTCCCCAGTCCTTTGATATTCCAGGACATTACTGTTAGTGCCCCTTTATCTCCATGTGATCCCTGTTGAGAAGTGTGCTAGGGTGGCTTGGGTGCTTCTGAGTCCATTGGTGGATGTGATGTTCCAATTTTCTTAGATCTCCTCTGTCTCACATGCCATTTCTCTCTTAGGAATATAACTGTATGCCCAACCTCACCACAGCTACCCTCAATGCCCACCCCACCCCGCTTCCATGCCATCCAGGTTTGAAACTGCTTGGGTTTCCAAACTCGCAGAGCACCTGTCACCCCTTTAAACTAGTTGGAACATCATCCATATATTTTGTAAATCATGTTGCGAGTCTGTCACTTCCCCTTACTGTACAGGAGCTACGTAGCTCTTGCTTCATCTTTTTCCTTCCAACTGCAAACCCTTTATCCCCCCTGTGCATATGTTTCCATCAATGCTTTCCCAGTCTGAGCAGGTTCAGCTGTTTGGCAAGCAGAGTATAAGTCTCCAGTCAGATCAGGTGCCCCATCTTGTCCCGGCTTTGCTCCCAGTTCTGTAATAGCTGCTTCCTGTCCCAACATCCAGCACCCCGCACTTCCTCCACCATAGAGCACAAATCCGGGTCCATCTCCGACTCCACCAAGGTCTGTCTCATCGCTGCTGCCTTGTTCCCCCTGGGAATTGGTTATATTCACCATCATTCAGGGTCTGGGTCTCTATTGACTCTACGGCCCTGTTTTGTGGGTGTTACCTTCCAGAAATAAAAGTATTTACTTAATGATGTACTCTCTAAAGACTTGTTTAATGTTTCTGGAATTGTACCAAAGTTTTTGCACGTGTAAAGTAAAATCTGTCAGGAATTTAACTACTTAGTTCTCATCATTTTCTTTTCTCTCGTTCTGGTGGTCTGCAGTATGGCATGCCTGTCTTGATGATTGAAGATGTTCACAATGATCATGCATGGGGGGGCTCAATCAATCAATCAACCATTCAACTTGTAGAGCGTGACCTTTCATCCATGAGGGGCTCCAGCTCTGGGTGGCAGTACTGGGAGCTTGTGGTCCCTCTCAGGGGAGAAGATCTTGAAAGGGCTGTTGGGATACAGTGTGTTTAATCTAAAGTCCTCTAGGAATAATTCTTAACTGGGCCTTTCAGCCCTCTCCAGGAATCCCACCGGACGAATATTGGTTATATATAAGCATCCTTCACAGTCTTCAGGCTTGCTGCAGGCCATTTATCACCAGACGGAGTTCTTTTGTATTTTTCCTAAAAGGGGTTATTGTTTTTTCTGCTGTAGTTACTCTCTTTTTGAAACCTGGAAGCAGGAGGTATCTTTCACAGTTACAAAGTCTGATTTGAGCTCTAGTGCCTGCTTTGATCTTGCCTAGCTGCTCACTATATCACCTATTGAGATCCCCCAGCTCCCGCTGGTGCAGAGGTTTCCTCGCCTGTATGTTCTTCTGTCATCTTTCTCACTTCCTGCTCTGCAGGTCCCTGTGTTGCAAGCCATTCCATTTTGGTTTGCTGTGCGTGTTGGTGGTGGGGGGAACAACCATCACCACATTCTCAGTTCAACTTCCTCCCCACCCCATTTGGCCGTGACATGTTGGTTTCCCCACACTCTCCAGAACTCCTTACTGGCTGCTGTCCTTCTCTTGTCAGCCTTCGCTCTCACTTGGCTGCTTTGCCTGATGTCAGGCCCCTGCTGCCACTCACTCTTTTGAGGGATAGAAGCAGCACATCTGTTTCAGAGTTTGCCCTTTTAGCTGCTGTACTGGTTCCACAGAGAGGGGAGGGGGGAAGCTCAGCACCCCATCGTATCCTTTGTGGCCCTTTTATGGATCAGTGGGTTGTGTGTGTTGTCTTAGGCATCCTTCTGGAGCCCAGCCATAATACATAGACTCTGACGCCTTGGATTCTGGTGGAAAGGAGGAGAAAGAAGGCAACCCTGTGGACGCTCCATTCACTTTGGTCAACTCTGGCCCACTTGTCAAGACCATGCCCGTGCATGAGTACTGTCATCATCCCTCTCCCGACCCTTCTCATAAGCAACCGCATGTTGCAGCCAAGCACTGACTCTCTGGGAGATGGGCTTCCAGCCTACTGCTGAAACAGTTGCCAACTTTTGGTGCATGACTGCCCTTTTGCACTGACTGACAGCGAATTAAGGCCTGAAGATAGACTCTGCAAAAGCCCTCAATCCAAGTCCACCACAGACCCCAAAAGCTCATGTTGGTGCTTACACACTAGCAGAACCTTCAAAGCCAAAAACATCTCAGCTCCAAGTACAGCCAAAGTCAGCCTCAGCACCAAAGGCACCATAGATGCCTGAGCAGTCCTTGGCACTCAAACCATCATCAGCACTGAGGTCCCTTGATGTCAAGCACTGTCCCATCCTAGAAGTTTAGCTAGTAGATGGATGTCAGACAATTGAAAATTGTTATCCCTCCGTGAACCAGAAAGATTTCGACCTCTGATAAAGTTATTCCTCAAAAAAGTAAAGCTGCCATTGAGCAGGCTCCCTAACAGGTTAACATGAGCCATCCAAGAGGCCTAAGGACACACCACTCCTCCACGTCCTCTTCCTCCTCCACCAACTCATCCTCTACCATCTTCCCCTTTACCTTCTACACCCCTCCCTCAACTCCCGTGCTGCCCTCCACATAAGTCCCTGGAGTCTAATTCAGGCACCAGCAGCCCTAGCCCCTATTTACCAGGTGAAGATTTTGCAACCACACATCCAGGTGCTTTAGTTGATCCCTGGGTGGACCTCCCCTACAAAACCAGACCTAGAACACTTCCGTGTCAGGGCCTCCCTCTTGGATGACACTACAGCATGTCAGTGTCATCCAGTGAGCAGCTACCTACCATAAGGTAGACCTATACATCACTCTAGAGGAACAACACTTCCTGCTAGAGACCCTTTCAAAAACAGAGTTCTGTGCAATATCTTCCTATGCTTAATTGGATAGTTAAATCTTCCCCTGACATGTATAAAGAGCCTGTGAAATCTCATGTGGTTATGCCAAGCATAGTGAGGAAATAGAAACAGACTTTCTCAGACCCTCTGTGCTTCAGGGGTCATGTCCCTCCTGATCTGCTGGTAGTCACCACCACCATGGAAAAGTCAGCATACCAGGCTACTGAGGTTGCTCCATCTCCTGACCAGAAGGGTAAGAGAACAGATGCTGCGAGGAAAAGAGTAGCTGTTGGTGTGGCTACACATTGGCGCATCACAAACTCAGTAGGTCTCCTATCTTGGTGCAAAAGGGCCTGCTGGTAGGCAATGGAGGAGGCTCTTGCGGCTCCTTCCGGACAAGTACTGTAAGACAGGGAAACAGAGATGGCCTTGCTTTCCTCTACTAACACCAACATCAGATGTGTCTTGGATGCAGCGAATGCCACTGCACAAGGAGTCAACACCTCCATTAGTTTACAGCACCAGTCCTGACTCAGAATGTCTGGTTTCAAACCTGAGGTACAACAGCACAAAGTCAATCTGCCATTCGATGGATAGCACCTCTTCAGACCTCAGGTTGACACAAGGCTTGAAAAAATCAAAATGAACACTGATACTGTGAAGGCGATGGATGCCTTGCAGGCACCTCTGGCAGGGGTTCTTTTTGCAGACAGCACTATAGAGGCCACTTTCCCAGAACCAAGCCACTCCTATCAAAGCTGTCAGCAAGGGCAATCGGCACCAGGATGGTAGAAGACAGGGCTTATTTAGAGATAACTCTAAAGGTAGAGGCATGCCTAGCAAGGGAGCCTGTGCTCCCACAAATGTACTTACCCAACACCCCACCCGACTATCCTCCCCCCCCCCCCCTTCCCTCCCCCCACACACACACTTCCATCACACAAAACAGTAGACTTCAGGGATTTCTTCCCCACTGGGAAGATATCTCTGTGGAGAAGTAGGATCTTTCCATCATAGAGCATGGCTACTACCTAGAAATTGTAGTCACTCCATCAAACACCCATCCTGGCACACACCATTATCCATGAACCTCTTGTACTTCTCTACCAGGAGGTTTAGGCACTCCTCTCAAATGGAGACATAGAGCCAGTGCCCCTCGCATCAAGGCAAGGGCACCTATTCATACTATGCATACTTCCTCATTCCCAAAAAGGATGAATCCCTCAGACCAGTCCTCAGCCTGTCCTCAACACCTACATCCTGTCACAGTTCTTTCACATGGTCAGTCTATAGGATGTCATTCCACTGCTTCAGTAGGTCAACTTCATGGCCACCATTGATCATCGGTTACCTACGCTTCATGGTAAGAAGTCCACACTACCAGTTCAAAGTGCTACCATTTGGAGTCCTTGTGGCTCCAAGAGTGTTCTCCAAATGTCTATCAGTGGTGACCGCTTATCTAAGGAGAAAGATAATCCATGTGTTCCCTTACCCTCTGATTGGCTGATCAAGAGTGCAAGTAGACACAAATGCCTTGCTCACACCCACTCCAGACTCCCTCCTTCACAGCTTAGGGCTCACAACTTTATGCCACAAAGTCCCACTTAGAGCCACTTCAGATTAAACCCTTCCTAGGGGAAGTCCTCAGTTCAGTAGTGGAAAAAGCCTTCCCCAGCTCTGATGGTACAGACATTCCAGCAGCTGATGCCCCTTTTTCAGCTACCCAGTCACATTTTAGTTCACACTGTTATGCGTCTCCCAAGGATGATGTTTTTGTGTATGCATTGCTATAGTGCCCCAGACCAGGCTTCATATACTCGTACTTCAGGAGTGACTCTCCAGCTAATGGTCACAAGCAGAGGATCACATGGAAGATATAGCGTTAGTAAGGACCAGCACCCATTGCGTTCTTCTGTGGTGAAACAGTAACAGTTTGTTTCTGGGCAGGCCCTTTACACTCTTTTCCGTAAGTGACCATCTCTACGGACGCATCTTTCTCTGGCTAGGTGACACACACAACCAAAACCTCATCTGCGAGCTCTCCACATCAACCACTTGGTGCTCCTAGCCGTTCAAATGTTTATAAGCATATATCTCCTCCAAGGCAAAATAGTCCTAATTTGTACCGACAACATGTCCACGATGTTCTGCTTGCAAAAACATTGGGCACTCACTCTCCTCCCTTGTCGGCCCTAGCCTAACACATTTGGTGCTGGGCCATTCATCAGAGTTCATCTCCTGGCAAAGTACCTACTGGGAGTGGACAATGACTGCAGACCTGCTCAGTAGTACGCAGCAGCATGTCAATGAGCTTCACCTACATCCCTACTCTCATACTTCTGCAATTAGGGCACTCCAGACATAGATCTATTTGCCACTGCAGAAAACGCAAAATGGCAATTTTAAAGTGAAGTGAATCGAGTAGTTGAATTCAGGTGCTACATCAGTAAACATATGAGAAACGGGACGCTCTTTCGTTTCCATTGTGCATTGTCGCGTTTGTAACATGTTTACAGATGCAGCACCTGATTTTAATTACTTGATTCACATCGCTTTAAAAGTGGGCCGCTTCCTCTGCTCAGTCTTGATCCAGGCAAGCAGCGGAGGGTAGGTCGCTTACAGTCTCTGCACTTAAGCCACATGAGTACTACTGCAGCTTACCATTTTACTCAATGCTGCTCCTGCCTACTGACCCGGGTATCCCAGACTTTCTTTGTTATTGACGTGTTTAGCAGTTAGCAGCTGAGCGCTAACCTCTGCTTTTGACCTATGGAGCTTTGATTGATTTATAGAGTAAGCTTTCTGGCTCACACCTAAAATCGAATGAGTCCTTATATTTCTCACTCTGGAGACACACATACAGTGTGTACCTTTGTGTTTTAATCACATATATGTCCACCAACATATGCGTGTGTACTTTAGTGGTTGTCGTATTTGTCATGAGTTGGCAACTGTATAGTGCCTTCTACAACATGTGCATGTCTACATTTGGAGACACATGGATTCTGCGAGCAGGCTATAGCGATCTTGATGATTCTTCCAACACTGTGCTTTTAATTCTATTTACTTTCTATGTGTCTGTTTTCTTTTTAGGTATGACGATTAACTTACATTTTTTTAACTGGGTATTTTTTCCAGGGAAATACCTATACCTTCACTTTGTCCTTCAAATTACATTTTAGGTGTGGGGCCGGGTACCTATTGTCCCTATCTTCATTTCTTGGGTCCTGAAGAAGCACTGTGGATCCTTTTTGGACCTGAAGGGAGCAAACATGTCTACCTAATTACATCTGATCTGACTACACTTAGAGACTTGTGGCTACCTGGGCGCATCACACCCTTCGAGTGGCCCTGATCTGTTTCACAGGTTTTTAACCCTGCCAAGAGAACCACTGCATTAAAATTGATTTTGGTATCTCTTAAATAGTTTTAATTTCCCTTCACTTGTACCTACACGTTCACTCCACCCCACATATTTAGGTCACCCTCGTATCTCTCATCATATGGCAGCAAACCAGAAGATCTCTGCCAACGTGACCCTTCATGGGGGACCCTTGGGGCATTGCAGCACCGGCCCCATGAGGGAAATGCCTGATGATGAAATGTGTCATCTTCAGGCTTCTGTGAGGGCACCAAGAATTTACCTTTGTGATCCCCATTTCATGTTTTGTCCTTCACTTTTTTTTTTTTCCTGATAGGAACAGTATCTCTCCTGTTTAGCGTATTATTGTTTTCAGAACCTGGGTACCGGACCTCAATTGGTTCCTGGTCCCCTCCTCTCTTTTTCTTTGAGAAAAAAATTATAAGCCAGTGCCCTCTGACCCGCTCTACATCAGAGGTTATGTCCCACCAGCCTCATTGGTTGTGACCAGTGCTAGGAATAGGACAGCAGGCTAGGCCACGGGTGATTATCCACCTTCTGACAAGGAGATCAAACAAACAGATGCTACTGCAAGAGAGTAACAGTGTGTGCGGCCATGTACTGACTCATCGCCAATTCCGTAGGCTTGCTCTCCTGGTATAATAGAGCTTATTAGGAGGGGAGATGGAGGAGCTCATAAGGCTCTTTCCTGATAAGTTCTGTAACAAAAAAAGGGGGGCAGGCTTGTTAGGGAAAGCTCCCATCCCCCGTGACACTCCCACCCCAAACACTAATATCAAGTGTGCATTGGATTCAGCAAATACAACAGCCGTAATAGTGAATACCTCAATCATCCTCTGACACCACTTCTGGTTTCATGTGTCCAGCTCCATGTGTCTGCAACAGCATCTTGTCAACCTTCCGTTTTCGATGGAGAACACCTGTTCAGACCTCAAGTTGACCCCATGCTTGAGCAATGGGTACCCTCTAAGTCGCAGAGGCTCCTTTTAGACGCAGCAGGCTAGAGGTGGGACCAAGGTCACTTCACCAGAACCAACTGAGTCCTTCCAGTGGCAGCACCAGAGTTATTATGAATAGGATTTCTGAGAATTCTCAAGGGGCTTCTTTAGGAGTAATAGCTCCAAAGGCTGAGGCAGAGGTACTCGCAATAAGGAAGCCTCTACCTGGAAGAGCTGACTTGCCCTTCATTCCCTCTGATCACACTGCATCTGTCGGAGGGAGACTTTAGGGATTTCTCCCCTGCTGGGACGAAATCTGCTTGTACTGGTGGGTGCTATCCATCATAGAGCATGGCTACTACTACTACCTAGAGCTCCTCTTAACCCCATCAAAAATCCCTCCTCGCACCTATACCCTCAGCCCAGAACTTTTGTTACTGCAAAAGGAGGTTCTGGCTCTCCGACTGTCAACACCATGGCAAAGGTGTCTAACTCCCTGTACTCCCAGCACTTCCTCATTCCACTTTGTCAACAGATGCCTACTGTCACAGCATTTCCACATTGTCACCTTACAAGATGTGATTGTCCCGCTGCAGCAATGTGACTTGTTGTCTGCACTGGACCTGAAGGACACCTACTTTCACATCCCTGTCAGTCCAGCCCATCAGCACAATCTGCACCTCATGGTATGCGGTCAAGCCTACCAGTTAAGTGCTGCCCTTTGCCATCATCACAGCTCTAAGGCTTTTCACCAAATGTTTAGCGGTGGCAGTTGCTCACCTCAGAAGGGAAGGAACTTGCATCTTCCCCTATACAACTGGCTGATCAGGAGTGCAGGCAGGCAGGAGTTTCTAGCCCACACCCAGGCCGGAGTCTCCCTCTTGTACAGCCTGAGTTCACAGTAAACAACACAAAATCTCACTTTAAGCCTCTCTGAGTTCAACCCTTCCTAGAGTCAGTTCTAAATATAGTTGTGGGCAAACCTTTCCCCAGCTCCCAGAGGGTGCAAGCATTCCTACGGCTTACACCTTTTTTTCAGGCACTGCATCCACTTCCAGTGTGCATTGTAATGCGCCTTCTAAGAAGAATGGCTCATGCATTCCTAGACTGAATATGTGCCCACTTCAGGAGTGCCTGTCAAGCTAATGGTCACAAGCGCAGGGTTAGTTACAGGATCTAGTGTTGATATGGGCCAGCACTCATTGCTGATGCTGTGTTGGAACAACAGCAACCTGGTGCAGTGCAGGTCCTCAGAGACCCGGTTCTACAAGTGACCATCACCTCAGACGCCTCTCTAGCCGGCAGAGGGGCACACTTCAAAGACATGACAGTCCAGGGTCTGTGTCCACCTCACCAGCATGGTCTCCACATCAGCTGTATGGAACAGTTAGCCATTCATCTAGCTCTCAAAGCCTTTCTCCAACAGATTCCAGGCCAGGGAGTCCTTGTGCGAAAGGACAACATGGCTGTCATGTTTTACCTTCAAAAACAAGGAGGCAAGCTGTCCTTTCAGCTGTTGACCCTAGCACAGAAAGTGCAAAATGCCTAGGCTTCTCCCCCAGTTTCAGCACACCCTGTCAATGGGCAATGTTTTGTGCTTGATCTAGTCAGAGATTTTTCCCTAAGCTTTTCCTCCTCTCCCTCTGATACTGTACGTGGTCGGGAAGCTGAGACAAATTTCCCTCACCCTCATGGATTGAATATTGGCCAGACCACCATGGTTCTCAACCCTTCTAGAAATGTTAATTGCAACTCATGAGAAGCTCCCCAACACACAAACCTTTCTCGCACAAAATCGTGGAAAAGCCAGACAGATAAACCTGGCAATTTGGCCCCTGATGTCCCAGAATTTGGTTACCTTGTTCTACATCAAGAGTGCATGAACATATTCCAAGAACCCTGTAGGCCCACTCCATACACCTGCTATGCTTCTAAAAGGACGCATTTTATCCACTATTGTAACCCAACCACATAAACTCTTTTACCCAATGGAGCAAGGCATTGTTACCTCCTACACTTAAAGTTGTGATTAGCCTACTTATCTATTTGGCAACACTTAGCCTCCATTGTTGCATACATGCAGAACATGGAAAGCTCCTCCCTCTTCACAATCATCTCACTAATCAAATCTTTTATGAAGGGCCTTGAGCATATTATTCCACCAAGGATGCCTGTAACATCAATCTGGAATCTCAATTTTGTTTTCTCCTTTCATTCCACTGTATTCTTGCCTTCTGAAGTTCGTTCCTTGCAATGGTATCCATCAGGTCACTTAAACGTTTAAGTGAACTACAGGTCTTCGCACTACAGGAACCTTTCTTCCTGGTCCACAGTGACAGAGTTGGTCTTAGAACCAACCCCAAATTCTTACCTAAGGTGGTATCTCCATTCTACCCTAGTTCAACTATCAAGCGCCCAGTCTTTCCCAAGACCCATCTCAGTAGCTGAAAGAGCACTTAATACACTGGTTGCTCTTCTGTATTATATAGAGAGGATCAAATCCTTCTGTAAAACACAAAAACTCTTTGTAGCCTTTTCACAGCCTCAAAGGTCATGCAATTTCTAAGTCAGGCATCACCAGGTGGGTTATGTGCATCTCTACCTGTTAAACAAAAGCTAAAAGAACCCTTTTTTCCAATATCAGGCCACACTTCAAGGGCTAGCTGGACACAGCTATGATTTTCCTGGGAAACATACCTATATTGCAGTGGTTCTCAATCTTTTGCGTCTGTGGACCCCCCACTTTATCTTTACTGGAACCCAGGGACCCCCACCGAATCATTATTGGAATCCCAGAAACCCTCCCGGAGGCACTACTGGAAGCCATGGCCCCCGGCTTAACCCGTTCGGTCACCTCGTCCAAGGCGCACAGGAACTTGGGTGCACCCCCCCCCCGTGACATCATCACGCAAGCGCGCGCTGATTTGTCACAGGGGCCTCCCCCATCGCGATTGAAAGAGAAATGCGTTGCAATCCGGCTTTTGAAACCCCACTAGACACCAGGGATTTCTTTTTTTTTTTTTCCCAGAAATTGACATAAGGGAGCGACCCCTTGGGCAAGGGTCGCTCCCAGGGGGGCGCATTTTTCGGGAAGGCCTTTTCTGCCCCCCCCCCTGGCAGAAACCTCTAGGCACCAGGGATCATTTTTTGTTTTGTTTTTTTTTAATGTTTTTTTTTTTTTTTTTTTTTTTTTTTAAGGTGGGGAGCGACCCCTTAGGCAAGGGTCTCTCCCCTAGGGGGCAAATTATATTTAGGCCATTTCTGCCCCCCTTGGGGGGGGAGGGGTCAGAAACCACTAGACACCAGGGTGTTTTTTCAAGGGGAGCGACCCCTTAGGCGAGGGTCGCTCCCTGGGGGGGGGGGGGGGGGGATTATTTTAGGCCTATTATTAGGCCGATCTGCCCCCGGGGGGGGGGGGGCAGAAACCTCTAGGCGGCAGGGCAATTTTTTTGTGTGTTTTTTTTGTTTGTTTGGTTTTTTTAGAGGTGCGGAGCGACCCATTAGGCAAGGGTCGCTCCCCTGGGAGGCAAATTGTATTTAGACCATTTCTGCCCCCCTTGGGGGCAGATTTGCTGATTTTAGGTCAATTTGCCCCCAAGGGGGCAGAAACCAATAGGCACCGGGGATTTGTTTTTTGGTGCCAATGTCCTGCAGGGGGAGCGACCCCGTAGGCAAGGGTTGCTCCCGGGCAGGGTTATTTTTTTTGGGGGGGGGGGGGGGTCAAATTTATTTTAGGCCATTTCTGCCCCCGGGGGGGGGGGGGGGGCAGAAACCTCTAGGCGCCAGGGCAAATTTTTTTTTTTTGTTTTTTTTTTTTTTTTGTTTGTTTTTTTAGAGATGGGGAGCGACCCATCAGGCAAGGGTCGCTGTCCTGGGGGGCAAATTGTATTTAGACCATTTCTGGCCCCCTTGGGGGCAGATTGGCCGATTTTAGGTCAATCTGCCCCCAAGGGGGCAGAAACCACTAGGCACCGGGGATTTGTTTTTTGGTGCCAATGTCCTGCTGGGGGAGCGACCCCGTAGGCAAGGGTCACTCCCGGGCAGGTTTTTTTTTGGGGGGGGTCAAATTTATTTTAGGGCATTTCTGAATTCCTTCTCTGGGCGCTAGGCCTACCCACACAAGTGAGGTATCATTTTTATCGGGAGACTTGGGGGAACGCTGGGTGGAAGGAAATGTGTGGCTCCTCTCAGATTCCAGAACTTTCTGCCACAGAAATGTGAGGAACATGTGTTTTTTTTAGCAAAATTTTGAGGTTTGCAAAGGATTCTGGGTAACAGAACCTGGTCGGAGCCCCACAAGTCACCCCATCTTGGATTCCCCTAGGTCTCTAGTTTTCAGAAATGCAGAGGTTTGGTAGGTTTCCCTAGGTGCCGGCTGAGCTAGAGGCCAAAATCTACAGGTAGGCACTTTGCAAAAAACAGCTCTGTTTTCTGTCAAAAAATGGGATGTGTCCACGTTGTGCTTTGGGGCATTTCCTGTCGCGGGCGCTAGGCCTACCCACACAAGTGAGGTATCATTTTTATCAGGAGACTTGGGGGAACATAGATTAGCAAAACAAGTGTTATTGCCCCTGTCTTTCTCTAAATTTTTTCCTTCCAAATATAGGAGTGTGTGTAAAAAAGACATCTATTGAGAATTGCCCTGTAATTCACATGCTAGTATGGTCACCCCGGAATTCAGAGATGTGCAAATAACCACACCTTAACTTGTGCCCTTTTTGGAAATACAAAGGTTTTCTTGATAGCTATTTTTTACTCTTTATATTTCAGCAAATGAATTGCTGTATACCCGGTATAGAATGAAAACGCACTGCAGGGTGCAGCTCATTTATTGGCTCTGGGTTCCTAGGGTTCTTGATGAACCTACAAGCCCTATATATCCCCGCAACAAGAGGAGTCCAGCAGACGTAACGGTATATTGCTTTCGATAATCTGACATTGCAGGGAAAAGTTAGAGTAAAACGTAGAGAAAAATTGATGTTTTTTTCACCTCAATTTCAATATATTTCTTTTTCAGTTGTTGTTTTCTGTAGGAAACCCTTGTAGGATCTACACAAATGACCCCTTGCTGAATTCAGAATTCTGTCTACTTTTCAGAAATGTTTAGGTTTCTGGGATACAGCATTGGTTTCATGCCCATTTCTGTCACTGGCTGGAAGGAGGCTGAAAGCACAAAAAATTGCAATAATGGGGTATGTCCCAGTAAAATGGCAAAATTGTGTTGAAAAATTGGGTTTTCTGATTGAAGTCTGCCTGTTCCTGAAAGCTGGGAAGCTGCTAAGTTTAGCACAGCAAACCCTTTGTTGATGCCATTTTCAGGGGAAAAACCACAAGCCTTCTTCTGCAGCCACTTTTTCCCATTTTTTTTTTTTTTTTAAACGAAATTTTCACTGTATTTTGGCTAATTTCTTGGCCTCCTTCAGGGGAACCCACAAAGTCTGGTTACCTCTAGAATCCCTAGGATGTTGGAAAAAAAGGACGCAAATTTGGCTTGGTTAGCTTATGTGGACAAAAAGTTATGAGGGCCTAAGCGCGAACTGCCCCAAATAGGCAAAAAAATGCCTGGCACAGGAGGGGCAAAAGGCCTGGCAGCGAATGGGTTAAATATTGTTGATGATTGGAGTTGAAAACAAATACACATAAAATACAGGAAAAAAAAGAATTAATCAAAAAAATACACAAATGTTAACACATTTTACATAATTTGCAAACCAATATAAATAAAAAATGTAATTTTAGTGGGAAGGTTGGAGCTTTTCTAAATTCAATTGAAGCCACACATCATCCATACTATATAGCTCCCACAAATCAGTCTGAGGATAGCCAGTGTTTGTTATAGATATCTTTCACTTTAATATTATTCGTTCTTTACATGCATGGTCACTCTTCGTTTTGTACTCACTACTCCATTTGTACTTCTGACCTGTTGGACAAAACACTATCTAACAATGAAGTCAGTGCTGATATGCATCCATGACCGGAAAATAAATCAATTGTGAAATATACTCAATGTTTGATTAGACTTAGACACACTGTATGAAGGGGCGGATGTCATAGGTATTTGTATTACTTCTGGATGCGTCCGTTGTATGCATTTGTTTGATGCTTCGACTTGTGAAATTGTGTTGTAACTCAAAACTGTGGTTCTGTGATAAAGCGTTTAGTGATGTTCATATTTTTTATTGTTTTAATGTTTCATATATTTCAGTGAGCTGCCTGTGAAATATTGAATTTTTTCTCTTTTGGTTATTTATTTTATTTTATCCAAAGAAAGAGTGTTGTATGCGCTACTATAACCTTAAACATAACACATTACCTTCACTATTCATTCAAGAAAGAAGTTTAATTTAAACACATAATATAATAGACATAACTAAATTCCCCCCCTTACTGGATGCAAAAAGAAATTTAGTTTTCCAGTGTACTGCAGGTAATATCTTTTTCATGGTTGCGTTCATAAGTGCTTTTGTCAGCCCTTCAATCAAAAAGGTGTTGTGCACTAAGCCTGTGTAGAACATACGTTTTCCACTTGTCTATGTATGTTAGCACTGGCATCTGTGACAAAAAAACAAAATATTTTTATTATTTACCAAAATGTTTGATACTCCCTTGCCAGTATTGCTTCCTATTTTTAGTGCCAAATAGCATGTGTAGTGCTGTTTACTTTCTTTTTCTTTAAAGAACATCCTTGGCCGCTGCCAGCAACTGGAAGATTAGTTTCCATTCTAGATTACATAACTCAGCAATTTTCCTGTTTCCGACCCAGTAAAAAGAACACCTGCTCCTCTGGAAACAAGCAATACTACCTCTTTTATTGTTGTTAAAACGTCTTTTTAATAAGTTGCCAGTTTGGGACAGTTCACAAAAAATACAGCTGGTTCCCCTCTTCCCCACTCCCTTTCCAATAGCTATTGCTGGTTTTTGGGAACATTTTCTTTAATTTCTTAAGTGTGAGGTGCCAGGACATCATTTTGTTTGAGGTTACTCTTTGTAACACCACCTTGTTGTTAGATGTGATGTCACTCAGTCTCCAAGGCATTCTCTTTGTTTCTGTTCCTTAGTGTCATTACCCAGAAGAAACTTGTATTGACTTGAACAAACTTCTCCAATCTTCTCTGAAGAGACAACCATGTTTTCAAACCTTGCCAGCTCCTGTGTTGCTGCTGCCTTGTTGGTCAGTTGCATGGCCCAATTCATGTGAGGTTGAACAATCTCCCACATTCTTCAAATGACCTAAACTGATTCCCAACATATGTGTCTCTAAATGTTCTACAATTACCTTCTTGCCCTGTCTTGAATTCATCCCTTTTGGCAGCAGTTTGAAACCCCCTATTGGTATGTGTCAAGTGAACCGGGATGGGAATGTGCATGAGTTTGAGAGAGATGGCTGTCTGGTCCCCTATGACAAGTCATCTTTTTTCTGGGGTTTATATTATAGGCACTGTGGTCGCATGTCTTTCGGTAGCCAGTTGATTTCCAAAGTGACCTCCCTGCTATTCCTGCATCCACATGTACCCAGTTTCTGTTGGATACTTCTGCCTGCAGATTCCACATCTCTTGAAACTCTCCAAGCATCAGTGTCTGGAATGGTTTAAGTAAAGTAATGGTCCTGTTCAGGCAGGTGGCACCATTGCTCCAACTGGACATCAGAACCTCTCTGAATGTGATGTCATGGAACCCTTTTTGGTGCCGGACCAATGCTCTGTTTTTAGTTCAGTTTTTTCCAAACCGTTTGCACTCCATTCCAATAGGTCTTTGTAGGAAAATGCCACTGTTGACATGGTTACCCCCTAACATTTTGCCTTTTGTTGCTAGTTATGATTGAAAGTGTGCTGGGACCCTGCTAACCAGGCCCCAGCACCAGTGTTCTTTCCCTAAAACTGTACCTTTGTCTCCACAATTTGCACAGCCCTGGCACACAGTTAAGTCCCTTGTAAATGGTACCCCTGGTACCAAGGGCCCTGTGGGAGGGTACCATCTACTGCTAGCATGTCCCCTAAGTGGCATGTGAGGCTTGGAAGCTTCTACAAGCCTGTGGCCTTACAGGCATCGCCAACACCACTGCTCTGATCATCATCTGTTGCCACCTACCAATGACTGTAGGAGTTTGGTAGAGAGACCAGAAGCAACAGCTTTTCTTTGTCACCCCTGGCTACTCTTATTCGGCCATATTGAGTAGCTCCTCGGAGACTGAGTGCTTGCAAGAAAGGGGGTGTTCTTTTTTTTTCTCTGTTTGGGTGGTTGGGCTTTAGGTCTAAATGGGTGGTAACCAGTTAAGTAATTTCTTTTGAGAAAATATCTTAGACTTAGCTTTCATTACATGCCTTGAATTGTATTAAGTGAGTACATTAGGTTATAAATTAAATCGGAATTAAAATTGTTAAAATTAATTTTTATTGTTTCTAGAGAAAAGGACAGACAGCAATGGTAGAGTGTATTATGTCAACCATACTACACGAATTACTCAGTGGGAAGACCCCAGGACGCAAGGGTAAGGATTTCTTCTCAGTTTTACTATTGCATATGTATCTTTAACCTAGGTTGTATTCTGTCACTGTTTGCACACTGTACAGTCATGATATTTTTGCCTTTTCTGCTTAGATGGAGATTACATCGTCTTGTCTTCAGATTTTACTAGATGACTAATCAGCTTTATGTATTTTAGGGATGTGAAACCTAATTTTCTGGTTTGCGTGGCTATATAAAGCTACACCACCAAATAATGTATTTGCTGGACTAATGTTTTTGTGAAGCCTTTCACATTTTTGCTTCGAGCTGAAAAAGTTCTTTCACTTCGAAGTCACATCATTTGTTGTATCAATTGAATCATTTGTCTTGTGCGTGCCTTTTGCCCCCCTCGTCGTGTGTACCTTCTCCCCTTCGTGCGGGCCTCCTGTCCCCCTCTTGTGCGGGCCTCCTGTCCCCCTCTTGTGCGGGCCTCCTGTCCCCCTCTTGTGCGGGCCTCCTGTCCCCCTCTTGTGCGGGCCTCCTGTCCCCCTCTTGTGGGGGCCTCCTGTCCCCCTCTTGTGCGGGCCTCCTGTCCCCCTCTTGTGCGGGCCTCCTGTCCCCCTCTTGTGCGGGCCTCCTGTCCCCCTCTTGTGCGGGCCTCCTGTCCCCCTCTTGTGCGGGCCTCCTGTCCCCCTCTTGTGCGGGCCTCCTGTCCCCCTCTTGTGCGGGCCTCCTGTCCCCCTCTTGTGCGGGCCTCCTGTCCCCCTCTTGTGCGGGCCTCCTGTCCCCCTCTTGTGCGGGCCTCCTGTCCCCCTCTTGTGCGTGCCTCCTGCCCCCGTCTTGTGCGTGCCTCCTGCCCCCGTCTTGTGCGTGCCTCCTGCCCCCGTCTTGTGCGTGCCTCCTGCCCCCGTCTTGTGCGTGCCTCCTGCCCCCGTCTTGTGCGTGCCTCCTGCCCCCGTCTTGTGCGTGCCTCCTGCCCCCGTCTTGTGCGTGCCTCCTGCCCCCGTCTTGTGCGTGCCTCCTGCCCCCGTCTTGTGCGTGCCTCCTGCCCCCGTCTTGTGCGTGCCTCCTGCCCCCGTCTTGTGCGTGCCTCCTGCCCCCATCTTGTGCGTGCCTCCTGCCCCCGTCTTGTGCGTGCCTCCTGCCCCCGTCTTGTGCGTGCCTCCGCCCCCTGTCTTGTGCGTGCCTCTGCCCCCTGTCTTGGGCGTGCCTCTGCCCCCTGTCTTGGGCGTGCCTCTGCCCCCTGTCTTGTGCGTGCCTCCTGCCCCCCTCTTGTGCGTGCCTCTGCCCCCCTCTTGTGCGTGCCTCTGCCCCCCTCTTGTGCGTGCCTCTGCCCCCCCTCTTGTGCGTGCCTCTGCCCCCCCTCTTGTGCGTGCCTCTGCCCCCCCTCTTGTGCGTGCCTCTGCCCCCCCTCTTGTGCGTGCCTCCTGCCCCCCCTCTTGTGCGTGCCTCTGCCCCCCCTCTTGTGCGTGCCTCTGCCCCCCCTCTTGTGCGTGCCTCTGCCCCCCTCTTGTGCGTGCCTCTGCCCCCCTTCTTGTGCGTGCCTCTGCCCCCCTTCTTGTGCGTGCCTCTGCCCCCCTTCTTGTGCGTGCCTCTGCCCCCCTTCTTGTGCGTGCCTCTGCCCCCCTTCTTGTGCGTGCCTCTGCCCCCCTTCTTGTGCGTGCCTCTGCCCCCCTTCTTGTGCGTGCCTCTGCCCCCCTTCTTGTGCGTGCCTCTGCCCCCCTTCTTGTGCGTGCCTCCTGCCCCCCCTCTTGTGCGTGCCTCCTGCCCCCCCTCTTGTGCGTGCCTCCTGCCCCCCCTCTTGTGCGTGCCTCCTGCCCCCCCTCTTGTGCGTGCCTCCTGCCCCCCCTCTTGTGCGTGCCTCCTGCCCCCCCTCTTGTGCGTGCCTCCTGCCCCCCCCCTCTTGTGCGTGCCTCCTGCCCCCCCTCTTGTGCGTGCCTCCTGCCCCCCCTCTTGTGCGTGCCTCCTGCCCCCCCTCTTGTGCGTGCCTCCTTCCCCCCCCTCTTGTGCGTGCCTCCTTCCCCCCCCTCTTGTGCGTGCCTCCTTCCCCCCCCTCTTGTGCGTGCCTCCTTCCCCCCCCTCTTGTGCGTGCCTCCTTCCCCCCCCTCTTGTGCGTGCCTCCTTCCCCCCCCTCTTGTGCGTGCCTCCTTCCCCCCCTCTTGTGCGTGCCTCCAACCTCCCCTCAGAGTGCCATACCCACAAACCACTGCCTGTGGCATAGGTAAGTCACCGCTCTAGCACGCCTTACAGCCCTAAGGCAGGGTGCATTATACCACAGGTAAGGGCATAGCTGCATGAGCACTATGCCCCTACAGTGTGTAAGTCAATTCTTAGACATTGTAATTGCAGCGTAGCCATACTGAGTGAAGTCTGTCATTACGAACTCCACAGCCCCATAATGTCTACACTGAATACTGGGAAATATGATAGGGACTTCTAGTTTCAGATTCCTTACCTTAGAATTTCCCCCAGGCGTCAGACTGGATCTGGAGATTTTTCTTCAAGCAATACCCTTGCGCGTCAGTAGGTGGCGACGGTCGACTCTGCATGCATCGTTGGTGTCGTAGTTGCCATGATGACATCGGTAGTAGTATATAGACCCCCCCCCATCGTGCGATGACGTCAGTTATTTTCTTTATACGCCGTGCGCTGATCCAGAGAAAAGCTACCATGGTCTGTTTTTGACCGACATGAACGGTTTTGTCAAGTTTTCCAGTGAGATATTTGGTGCGTCGGGGATGTCCCCGAAGACCGGATTCAAGCCGCGCGAGGACTGTCACCGCACAATGTCGGTGACGAATCCTCATCGGGTTTGTCTGTTGTGTCTCAAGGGCAACCATGACCCGAAGTCGTGCTCCAAGTGCCGGGCCATGCACCCGAAGGCTTTTGAGGGAGCGGTCCCAAAAGCTAATGGCAGCCTGGCACTTGACTCAGCGTAAATGACGGTCTCGTTCGAGAGGAAGGTCTAGAGACTGTTCATGGAGCCATCACCACTCGTATTCAAAATCCCTGGGTCAGGTAAGAAGTCGCCGAAGAGATCCCATCGCTCTCCGACTTCACCCCGTCGCTCCGCTGACGCGATGCAGGAAGGGCATCGACGCTCACGGCCTCTGTCTGCGGAGCCTGCGTCTGGGTCGGCTCTGCGCTTCCGCAAGTTTTCCAGAGCCGGACGACCTCTGCCCAATGTACCGAATTTAATTAAGCTATACGCCTCATCTTCGGGCGGACCAACCCCAAAATGGCACCTTAGGGCCCAAGGGGTTCGGTTGAGGGGCCGTCGGGTTCTGCACTGGCGACTTTGGCTCCAGCCACCGAGGTCACCTCCAGATCCGCTCGTGGATCCGCACCAGTGCCGGTCACACCTTTGAGACCTTCCCCAGCGCCAGGTCGATTGTCCACACTACCGATGTTGCCCCCGTGCTTATCCCAGAGTCGACCGATGCTGCCTTTGTCTTCGATGGAGACTATTCACCCCAGGTCGGATTCGGACCCTTTTTTCTATGTGTACGAATTTGGGGAGGGATTGGAGGGGTCCCCAGATCTTTATGAATACCAGGATGACCCATCTATAGACTGGGCTCAGGAATTGGGCAACGCCAGTGGTCTGGATACTTCTATGGACACTGGCATGCTTTCTCCTCCTACCGTGGCTACGGCAGAGGGAGCAACTTATGGTATGGTGGTCACTAGGGCAGCTGCGGTCCTTAGCCTTGAGCTTCCTATGGTAGAGGTTAGGTATAATGTCCTGACAGAGGTGCTTCAGACAGGGGCTTATACTTTAGAACCCTTTTTGCCGTTCAATGAAGCCCTCACCGATGTCCTTTTCAAGGATTCCCAGGCTACAGCTTGGGCCCTTAGCTTTTCCTCTGCCCCTTGCCCCCCACAGTCTGCTTTTCACCCCTTTTGTGGCCATGGAATGGGCTACTTGTCGCATCCTTCACCCAGCCACTGTGCCACCTATGCTAACTAGCCTCTGCGTGGCCAGGGATGCAGAATCCCACGTGGGACAGGGACCCAGAGGTCTGCCCAGTCCACCTATGCCCCGCATGACTCGCCATCACCTGCCCCACTGGGATTCCATCACTTCAGACAGGTGGGTTTTCCTGATTGTTCGAAAGGGCTACTCCCTCCCTTTCGAATCTGCTCCACCAGTCATGCCTCCATCCTTCAGTCACCTTCCAGAGGATCATTTGACACTTCTCCGCCAGGAAGTCGCAGTTCTCTTGGCCAAGGGAGCTATAGAAAACGTCCCTGTGCCCGAAGTAGGTCGTGGTTGTTATTCCTGCTACATTCTGGTGCCAAAAAAGAACAACTGCCTATGTCCTAGCCTAGACCTTCGGGACCTGAACTACTTCCTCAAGAAGGAGAAATTCAAAATGCTCACCCTGGCTCAGGTTCTGTCTGCCTTGGACCCAGAAGACTGGATGGTAGCGTTGGACTTACAGGACGCATATTTCCACATCCCCATCCTGCCTGTCCAGACGTTACTTACAATTCGTGGTAGGTCACTAGCACTTTCAGTTTAGCGTGCTCCCCTTTGGCCTTACCAGCGGACCTCGGGTGTTCACGAAAGTGATGGAGGTGGTTGCAGCTCATCTCCGCAGGTTAGGGGTGTCAGTCTTCGCCTACCTAGACTACTGGTTGTTGAAGGCGGACTCGCCCCAGAAAGTAGTCTCCCACCTTCAGACTACAGCAAACCTCCTGCACACGCTGGGGTTCACTATAATCGTGCCAGAGTCACACCTGATTTCCTCTCAGACGTTCCCTTTCATCAGAGCTCGTTCTGGACCCAGTTGTTCTGGACACAGTGCAGTTTCGGGCGTATCCTCCCAAAAAGCGAGACCAAGACATTCAGGCTATGATTCCAATCTTTCAGCCTTGGTTTTGGGTTTCGGTGAGACTGACTCAGAGGCTGCTGGGCCTCATGGCCTCCTGCATCCTGCTAGTAACACATGCCAGATGGCAAAAGCGGGCTCTGCAATGGGACCTGAAGTTCCAGTGGGCGCAGTATCAGGGGAAACTCTCCAACATGGTCCAGATATCAGAGGGGACTTTGAAAGACCTGCAGTGGTGGCTTTCGAATCCGCATTGGGTCCACAGCAGATCCCTCTCTTCCTTCCCCAACCAGATCTCTCTATAGTGACAGATACGTCACTTCTAGGTTGGGGCGGCCACATGGGAGAGGCGGAGATCAGAGGTCTCTGGTCTCAGGCGAAGTCTGGGCTCCATATCAATCTTCTGGGGGCTCTGGGCGATCAGGCTTGCATTGAAAGCATTTCTTCCCTCTCTCAAAGGAAAGTAGTGCAGGTGTTCACTGACAATACTACCTCCATGTGGTACTGCAACAAACAGGGTGGAGTAGGGTCCTGGACCCTCTGTCGGGAGGCTCTACGCCTCTGGACATGGCAGGAACATCAGGACATTACCCTGATGGTTCAACATCTGGCGGGTTCCCTCAACACCAGAGCAGACAAACTCAGTTGACGATGCACAGCTGATCACAAATGGCGTCTCCATCCGGAGGTGGTGCAAAGTCTCTTTCAGCAGTGGGGAGAGCCTTGGTTAGATCTGTTTGCCTCCCAGAGAACACGCAATGTCAGCTGTTTTGCGCAATGGAGTTTCCAAGGCGGCACTAGCTCGGAGACACTTTTGTCTCGATTGGAACTCCAGTCTCCTTTACACCTATACCACTTCTGCCCAGAGTTCTCAAGAAGATCAGGAACGACCGGGCTCAAGTCATCTTGGTGGCCCCGGACTGGGCACGGAGAGTCTGGTATCCAGGGCTATTGAGCAAATCCATTGAGCCTCCATTCAGACTGCCTATTTGGGCAGATCTTCTGTCGCAGCAACAGGGGACGGTTCTTCACCTGAACCTGTCCAGTCTCCGCCTTCATGCCTGGAGATTGAGCGGTGACAGTTGACGACTTTTGATCTCCCACCCGAATTCTGTGATGTTACCTTGGAAGCTAGGCATCCCTCAACCAGAACTGTATACGCCTGTCGTTGGAATACATTTGTGGCATGGTGTACAAACAAATCTGTTGATTCCCCTCTCTGCCCCTCTGAGGTTCTTCTGTTCATTCATTCTTTGGCCCAGCGGGGATCTGCTTTGGGCTCCCTTAAAGGGTATTTATCTGCCATTTCGGGCTTCATTAGGTTACCTGATCAACGCTCACTTTTTAAATCTCCTATTGTAAGTAGATTCCTAAAGGGACTCATCCATTTATTTCCTCCCACTCCATTAATCATGCCTCAGTGGGACCTCAATCTTGTCCTTACTTATTTAATGTGTACTCCCATTGAGCTGATGCATAATTATCCATTGCGGCGCCTCACTTTCAAAACTGTCTTTCTTGTTGCTATCACATTTGCTCACAGGGTGAGTGAGCTTCAAGGCCTCTCATCTAAACTTCCTTACTTGTCTGTGCACTCTGACAAAGTGGTGTTGTGCACTAAGGCTTCCTTCCTTCCTAAGGTGGTTACACCTTTTCATGTAGGCCAGTCCATCACCCTGCCTACTTTTTACGCACCCCCACATTCTTCCCATGAGGAAGAGAGACTCCACCGTCTGGACCCAAAAAGAGTGTTGGCGTTCTATCTTAATCATACTAAAGATTTCCTGGTGGACGATCAACTTTTTGGGGATGTGGGTGTGAGAAAAGGGAAGGCAATGCAAAAGAGTACCATGTCTTGATGGGTGCTTCTTTGCATCAAAATGTGCTACGTGTTGGCCAAGAAGCAACCCCCTGAGGGCTTGCGTGCTCATTCCTCCCGAGCAACTGGTGCTTCCACTGCTTTAGCACCTGGAGTTCCTGTCCTGGATGCCTGCCAGGCAGCTACATGGGAGTCCCTGCACACGTTTGCTAAACATTACTGCCTGGACAGTCAGGTCCGTCGGGACGGCTACTTTGGTCGTTCAGTCCTGCAGGACTTCCTAGTATGATCTTGGTTCGCAGCCTTCCACCAAGGATGGCATTGCTTGGATATCTGTTCTAAGGTAAGGAATCCGCAGCTAGAAGGCTCTATCAGATGTACAAGTTACTTAACTTCGGTAATGAATATCTGGTAGACACATATTCTGGTTGCACATTCCTTACCGCCCACTCATCCTTCACGCTTGCAAACTGATTTCTGGGGACAGGGATTCCTCTTTCAGTTCCTTAGCTCTGGTGCACCAATCTCAGTGTTCTTAGCGGCTCTGCGCTTGGTGTGGAAAGTCATTAAAAGAAACTGACGTCACTGTGCAAAGGCAGCATCTATATACTACTCCCGATGTCATCACAGTGACAATGACGCCCGCGGAGTAGACCGATGCCACCTTCCGACACGCAAGGGTATTGCTCGAAGAAAAATCTGACGCCTGGGGGATATTCCATGGCAAGGAATCTGCATTTAGAATATGTCTCTACCAGATATTTTAGGTACGTAACTTGTACGTTTGGTATCACACTTCTCAGCACAATAAACCCACACTGATGCCAGTGTGGGATTTATTGAAAAATGCACACACAGGGCATCTTAGAGATGCACCCTGTATGTTTGTCCTGCTGCTAGTGCAAGGCTGAGCGGTCTGTGCCAGCCTGCCACTTCCAGACGGGTTTCTGACCATGGGGGGGGTGCACACCTCTCCCTGCAGGAACTGTTACACCTGGTGGTGAGCCTCAAAGGCTCAAGCCTGGTGTTGCAGTGCTCCAGGGCACTCCTGCTAGTGGAGATGCCTGCCCCCCAGACGAGCCCCCACTTTTGCTGGTATGTCCTGAGGGATAATGAGAAAAATAAGGAGGAGTCACCCCTCCAGCCAGGTCCACCCCTAAGGTGACCAGAGCTGAAGTAACCCTCTCCTTGAGAAATCCTCCCGCTTACTTTGGAGGATTAAGACCAATAGGGATAGGGATGTGCCCCCCTCCCCAGAGGGAGTGGGTACATGGAGGGTGTAGCCCTCTGACCCTAATACACCCCTAAAATTAGTATTTAGGGGCGACCCTGAACCCTGCTCTTTAGATTCTCAAGAAAGAAGGACTCCTGTGCTGAAAACCCCGCAGGGAGGAGAAGGAGGCACCAGCTGACTTTGCCCCAGCCCTACTGGCCCATCTCCTACTTCAGAAAGCTGCAAGAAAAGAAGCAACGCGTCCTGCAGGACCAGCGACCCCTGAAAAGACTCCAGGGGACTGCCTGACTCACAGAGGACCAAGAAACTCCAGTGGATAGCGGACCTGCCCAAAGAAAAGACCAAACAACCAACTTTAAAGGGACTTTAAGCTCACTCCAGAAGCGCGAGTCCAACTACACTGCACCTGACATCCCCAGCCCATGTCCAGAAGAACCAACTATCCAGAGAAGCCCCCCCGGCGACTCAGACGACGTGTCCACCCTGGGCTGACCTCTCTACACCCCCACGACGATGTCTGTAGAGGGAATCCTGAGAACCCCCCAACCGCCTGGGACGAAGATATCCGACGTCTGGAGAAGCACTGCACCTGCAGCCCCCAGGCCTGTGAGAAACCAACCACCGGTGCAGCAGCAACCATTAGGCAGCCCTCACCCTTGCCCGAGAGGCCCCCCTGTGCTCTGCCTGAGTTTTACGTATAGTCAGTATTGCACCCTTCCTCATGGTGTATGTCCCTCTGCCCTTGTCGCTCTGCCCTGCCGTAGAGGCAAGGAGAGAAAGACTGACCTAGAGGAGTAGACACAAGCCAGGTATGGTGCATATGCAGCTGACTTCCATTGAGCTCTACAAACTGTTTGGTGCCTCTGGATATCCTAGAGCTCTGGAGAGAAGGGCACTATGTATTATCAGTTTAAGAGTTATTGGTGCTTGTTGCTAATATTACCACATTACCATTCAAAGGTTGTGTTGTCATTTGAGTATTAAAAAGGGCAGTCAGTGGCAACTATCTCAAATTATTTTTTTGCTAGTCTTGTGATACTGCTTTGTTAATAGAAATGGCATTGTTTTTTGGTAGATTTGGCCTTGTTTTTGTGGTCAGGAGAAATTAACTTTTTTTTACTGTAATTGCCACATCTACTCATTGTTCCATTAAATGACTTTGTAAACATTTGAAAAAGCCATTATAAGCCAACTTGAAAATTTGTGTGTATTCTTTAAGTTTGAGCTCATACAACTTGAGCATTCGGAAAACAAATGTTTTCAAGAGAAGTGCAAAGAAAGACTTGTTTTAGCTCTCTGAAAATAATAGCCCTTGAAGGGAAGGGTACCTTATTTGAGAATGATGTTTTGGAATTGACCACGTAGCAAATTTGCAGAAAAGCAAAGTATTTTTTTCTTTCTAAACAAACACCTTATTTGCCCTCAAGGTCTGCAGAAATTAGGCTAGTTTTAACTCTACAATAAAGAGACCAATTATACAGAAGATAAGTTGCATTTCTGTATTGAAATAGAATACAGTTGTGTGCAGTCGTCGACAAGAATGAGAAAATGTGCTTTGCAGCAGGATGTTTGTGCTCCTGTCCTTTAAATAGTATGGACAGAAGTACCTGGGTCCAATCTTTACTGTTGTGGAGATTCCTAACGTGGACAATAACAAACAAGATTAAATGAGAAGGAATAGTAGCATCCCCATCTTCACTGTTCTGCCATGCTGTTACTTCTCTATTCGCATACTGTGTCCAGGAGCAGTGGAGGGAATTGGCTTAGTAGGGCATGTTGTACGGGAGCTTAAAAGACAGAGGTGCATGATGTGTTTTGAGATCATTTTGATTATGCAAAGGTAAGATTTTATTGCATTACCTGAACAATATCATTCAGAAAATGAGCTTTACAGAAACCCAAAATCATTAACTTACTGTTATTGTGCCATTTGATAGATCGTTCTGTTTGTCCCTCAAACTCCCCCCAGCTCTGCGCCAAAACTAATACACAATGTTTTGAGCAGTGTGAGAAATGAATATAGTGACCTTGGACCCCAAAAAACTAGTTATTTGTGGCGCAAAGAAATCATAGAAACATTTCTCCACCACCATTGTACCCGCTAGTACCCGTGATGTAGTGAAACAAAAAACAAAGCTTGAAGGTAAAAGCAGAAATAATAATGCTGAGGCAAGCAACAGATTAAGATTTGTAGGTATGTCAAATCATTGATGTACCTAGGACTGGTGATGCCCTTTAGAAAAAGAGAGCATGATAGACTTGGGTGAAGTCCTTTAGTAAGGTTGTATGATTTCAAGGAGCAATGTTACCACTTTAGAGAGTAAACCAGTGAAAGTAACCTCTCTGGGGTTGTGGTGAGCTTACTCTGAAATTCAAAAAGAAAACGAAAAAGGAGGGTGAAATAGGGTGCTTCTTGATTCTACCACATGCCTCTGGACCTTTTTTGCGTTTGCAAATGGATTGTTATTCACCTATTCAAATTCAAACTGTTGTGACTTACTAACAAATTAATCTGAAAGATCTTTTGCCTCTTCAAAGAGAAAAGGAAAGACTCTTTAAATGAAGAGGACACATCTGTCAACTTTAAACCATTTTTGCACTTGTACGCAGGGATAAATTTGCAGAACTTAAAAAAAAAAAAAAAAAAAGATTTTGCAATCATTCTCTTCATGATGAATATATTAGACCTTGTTTTCCTACACGTCTTTCAGGATACTTTTTTTCATACCAGCTTTCACATTTGTGAAAGAAGCACTGCCTGTTCAAATGTATTCTCTTGTACTCCTATCATAATGGTGTTCAAGAAGAACCTAATGGTGGTGGCTGCATCCTTAAGTAGGCAAGGCCATCGCATCTACCCTTACTTGAAAACTTCATTGAAAAGTGTTACAGGCAAAACAAGCACTAAAAGCACTTGAAGACCTAAGCAGAGTCGCCATCCCTCTTTCCTTCACGCTTTACAAAAACAAATGTGATACCGTCTTGTAAAATCCAAGTACTAGGGATATACTCGATGTACAAAAGTTGTTATGTTCTGTTTGCAGAGTGCATGGTATGTATCAGGCCCTAGTTAGATATATGTTGGGTCACACAATTCTGGTTATAATGTCTTTTTGTATTCTGTGACTGTGAACTTTATAACAGTAAAAGACCAATAGTGTTTCAAAGGCCAATGCTGCTACTGCAGTTGCCACTATGTAGGAACCGTGTCTTCAGGGTTCATTTATGTTGGGGCTTTAGAAATCTCTCAATGCAGTTAATAAGCACCTCACAATATAGCTTCATGAGGAAGGGACGTGTGGACATGAAGTTGTTTGTCTTTATATAAAGTCAGGAAAACTTTTGATTCTTCCATAGGACTGCTTGCACAGTAGTGATAAAAAGACAGTGCTTCATAGGAATGTTTCCAGAGCATTGCCAACCACACGTGCATTGAAAGTTTCAGCACTCCGCATTCATCCTTTTGTGTGACCACTAATAGATCCCAAATGTTCAAAAGATACAGCAAGGTTATGCACCTTCTGAAGTGAAATTGGAAAAAGGTCCAAGATATTTCGGCCAGTGGATGAGCCTGGTGAACGGCCTACAACCAATACAACTAGTATTTGCCACTTGAGTTTCCATTGATCCCTGTTGCAGTTTGAGGTATATCTGTCCATCACCCACATGTTTTGGGTTTAGAGCCATTGACAGCTGCTACCGGTAGAAGTGAGACACAAACAGGCCTTGATCGTAGAGGTAAAATCAGTAGTTAATATAGTTGATTTCACAGAGGCAGAATCCTAATTTGACTTGTTTGTTATGTTGATTAAACAATACGGGAAGTAAGAGATAGCTCAAGACCTGATTCCAGCAAATGAAGCAAAGCATTTACACATTACAGTTGTGTTGAATACCAGTGGTTGACTGTGTTAATCAGGGTTTGTAAGACTGCTTATTGGATGACATAGCATTTTAGTTAAAGTACCTGTGCATTCATGCTTTGATTTACATTGTGAAATAGGCAAATACCTAATTGCATTAGGAAAGTGGTTGTTTTTTAGAGATCTGGAGCTATGATATTTTTAGTTTTGTGGTACGGTAGACCTTAAGAGGTGTGGAGGCATGGGTGCAGTTTCTACAAGTTAAACACTACTTGTAGCACTAAAGTTGTCTTTAATGTGAGGGATGTGAAATTGAGTACCTTAATTGTGTGTGTGTGGACCAAAGGTTGGTGGTGGCTATGCAATGCTCAGTATGGCTTGTTCACAACTGAAATACCCATATGTCTTAGAGTCACCCTGTTCTCAAACTCTGGCTGCCAGGGCCACCTTGTTCGGTAGCGGGAACTAACTTGTTAAGCTGCTTAAAATAGATTTTGATGCCACTTTGGGGACTTGCTCTGTAAAGTATAAGGAAGTTTAATTCATTATTTTTTTTAACTTGTGTGAAATTGAAATTCGTTGTTGTGTGAAGCACCACCATACCATTTCGTGTGTGAGCCATTTATTGCTCTCAGTAGTTTATTTTGTATTTTGTTAAATAACAAATTTTATTAATGTTTTTTTTTTTTTTTTTTTTTTTTGCCTTTTCTTAAAACTGATTTATTGTATCCTTTGTTTCCCTAATCTTGCAAACTGTTCCAACTGGAGTTCCAGTTGAAATGCAGTGGCAGCAATAGCCCAAAGTCCTTCTGACTCTGCTGTTTGTGAAATTATGCAAATGCCTAATGGTATCAGCGATTTGAAACTGCAAGGAGTTAGGGAGATTTTTTACTACAGAACATGGGTGATTAGGGAACAATGTGAAGCCTGGACAATGGAATTGATGTTTTACATACAAACACCAAAAGGAATGGTTGAACATTTGAAGGTTAGATAAATGTTAGTTTCTCATGGCTACTATAACCCACTCATTTTTGTTTTGATGGCGGTGTAGTAATTTAATGTAACCATAATTTTAGGAATACATAGTCTACAATATTAAGTTTCTATTTGCATTTAGTAAATACTATCATTCGTAATAACTGTTTTAATGTGTATCTAAGATAATGTAATTGTCCAATATGTCATGCCATGGTCTGTTACTTGTTCTTCATTCCAGGCATCTGAATGAAAAACCATTGCCAGAAGGGTGGGAAATGAGATTTACAGTTGATGGTATTCCATATTTTGTGGATCATAATAGAAAAACTACAACGTACATTGATCCTCGCACTGGGAAATCTGCCTTGTAAGTTTTTGCATTTAATACATATATTTTTGGTTATGTCGCAAATCTCTTTATTTGATATAATTTCAATAGTAGGTAGAGTTTTGCTTGCTTTCTTGCGTACAGATGAAACTAGTGTGGTGCCTTGGATGTTTGTGTTTTGGCGGTTCAGTGTGGAAGAATGTTATTTATGCAATTGTACCAATGTATTAGAAGATACTGGCATGTGAAGCTAAAAATGCCTCTGGCTAAGAGCTCTCCAAACACTAGTCTTTGTTGGGAATATTTAAATGATTTTCCTGTGAAATACACCAGTTTCCCACAATTTCTTTTCAGCCTCCCTTAGGCACTAGGAAAAAGAAACGAGCAATGGATTGTATTAAATGGTGCAAATATCTCTAATCTCTTCTCTACAACTCATGCAGTTGATATCCACGGTGTACGTATCTTTACAGGGATCCAAGGTTGACTTCAAGATTTGAAGCCTACTGTTTTACTGTTTGCTGTGTGATATACAGCAATACTCAGTCAGTTTGTTTAATAACTCAGGATGTTTATATACCATAGCTTGTCTTTCTGTTTGTTGTAGAAGTAGTGTACCTCTTTTTGACTGTGGCATGATTGCACAAGAAAATGTTCAGTCGTGTGGCATACTGATCACTTATAGAATTGGACAAAAAGCTTGTTTCTCTATTTGCTTTATTCCAGAGAACATGCAGTTTCAGAACCAAACAAAGTAAAAATGTATACAATTACATCTTTTATATTTCTGGATAGGAAATTATGTTGTGCACCCAGTACTGTTTTGTCTATTATAGACCATAGGATAATAGGTTTTGCATGGGCAAATGTTTTGATGAGCCTAACCTGATTGCTCAACAGACTGAAAACCCACAATATTAGTTGACTCACCTTTTAGTACATCAGTATAACAAACATAACTCATTTAGTTGTTTGCGTTAATCACCACATAACGCATGTGTGATCTTGATCATAATTAATAAGCTTCTTTTTCTCTCCTATTTGCAGAGACAACGGACCTCAAATAGCCTATGTAAGAGACTTCAAAGCAAAGGTCCAGTATTTCAAGTTCTGGTGTCAGGTAATTCAAAGGCTACTCTATATATTGTCTGTTTGAAATAATTGTGGCTGCCAAAAAGTCGAGGCTCAAGTCATACATATTTATCATGATTCTATTTGGAAGTACTAGCATCAGATTGTTAGACATCCTTTTCCTCTGATCATCTGTTTAATTATTTCTTTTGTGATAGTGCTCATTTTAAATGGTGCATTTTAAAAGTGTGTCTCCTTCACAATTCTTTAACATATGTTAAATAAGGCTGGATTTATGAGCTTTATGCAGCATAAATGGAAGGATGGTTGAGTTCTGTTCTCCCTTTTCAAAATGAAAAGATTGATGGTAAAATCTGTGTAACGATGTAGCTCAAGATATCTGAAGTATTTTCACTCAATGCTAAATGCAAATCAAGTTCCATAAAATAACTAATTTAAAGACTTTTTTGTTTATTAGTTCATATTTGAAAATGGCTCACTATAAAGATTGCCCTAGCCCCCAACCGTCCTTCCCTTTAAATTTAGATTTAGATAGGCAGGATTGTTGAGTGTCTTTCTAGACCGGTGAAACTTAAATGAACACATGGGTACTTACCTAAATACAGGAAGTGATTCCTGTACCCTAAATTTTTGTAGGTCTTGCTACAGTTATTGCTGTGCAGGAGACCTCATGTTACCAATACATTAAAAAAGTGCATCTAAGAATTAGTACAGAGAGAGTAGTCTTCGGTTCAACCCCTGTCAGCCATTGATTTTCATAGCTAGTTCATGGTTTGCTGTTATTTGGATGGGCTGTCTTTCTCATCCATACCAATTTATGAATTATGTTTTCCCTTCTGAATTTTCATTGGGTTTTGGCTCAAGTAGATCTTTTGCTAGAACATAGAATCAGCATAAGGTGTAGCTTGCAATTCAAAGTCAGTGCTGTGTTCTTAGATATATATATTTATTTGATGACATTAAAATTGTTCTTTTTTGTTTTGTTTAGGAAGTGCATTATTTTTGTATTGACCACACTCTAGTCATTTGTCAGCCTTGCATGTTAGTTTGATCTTCTTTGCTGCAATGATAGCCTGTTTTATTTAAGTTGTTTTTGCTGACAAAGTAAAGATATGTGCCCACATACAATTTCTTAAAGATGCCCTAAAAATGCTAGCCCATTGACAAAGGTCTCTCTCTCTCTCTCTATATATATATATATATATATATCTATATATATATATCTCTTTCTGTTTTAGCAAGAGAAAACCGCACTCTGTCGTTGTGCCAAAAATACCTTAACTTTTAATACATTAGTGAGATCATAAACAAACAAACAGGAATCCCCTGACGCGTTTCGGTCTCACCAGACCTTGTTCACAGGTGCGGTTTTCTCTTGCTAAAACAGAAAGAGAATCTTGTTTTTTGAAAATATGGTTGTCCTGCCTCAAACCAGCACCACCGGAGAATTGAGTGCGCCGTAACACGCAGATCAGGACATCTTTTCTTTCATATATATATATATATATATATATATATATATATATATATATATATATATATATATTTTGTTGTTTATGCCCTTTAACTTCATCACTTACAAAGCAGAGTTGATTGCCCGACTCCTTTTCATAACATTCCCGTTGGAAGGTACAGCCATACTCTACTACTGCAATCTATTCAACAAAGATCGCTCTCCAACCTCCATATTGTTGTAGCACAAAGGGTTGTTTTGTCATGGTATTTTCTTTGTACAATAATTATTATTAACACATCCAGCTATTACCAAAACCCCTCCTTTAACAAAAAGTCAGACTTATGCCATTGAATGCTTACAAAATGCGCGCATTGGCTTTGCCACTGCATGTTTCATTCGTTTTTTTACCTTTTATCGATCACTGAGCAGATGCTTTTCAAATTTGACTCTTGATTAATATTAAATGTGTTTTCAAACGGTCACAAACAATGTGCATTTCTTTTCTTTTAGATGGTAGTGCTACTGCTTAGGCTGGACTTTGATGTATTATAGTGTTGCTGACTTGTCTTCTGTTATGCACGTAGGTGAAAGTATAGGGGGAAGAAGGCTGCTGCTGAGATTCATTGCTCCTCTTACATGACGCCGAAAGTGATGTTGCAACAGCTCTGCATAAATCTGTAAATGTGTCCTCCCCACTAAGAAATTACTCTATTTTTCTGAAGGTTAAGCATAGATATCCTTTATCGAAAGACTCCATGATTTTTGCTGAAAGACTTCTGCCTTGTTTGTCTGTCCACTGAACACAATTTTGCTTTCCAAGATATCACTGAAATAGCAACCGAAGACAGTAAAGGCAATGCTAAATCCTTTTAAATGTTGTGTGTTGATGAGACCAAGGCAAATAGGTTCTTGTGAAGACTGGTTATGCTTAGCTGTCAAAAAGGAATGGTTTGGTATTTCTGCTTCAGATGTTCTATTTTGTATCCTTCTGAACCCACCATTTTAAATTTGGTTTTCAGTCTATACAAACATAAGATTCAGTCTTGTCTCTGTAAGAGTCCGCAATTTGACTAACTAGGACATGGGTTTCTCTGTGAGACAGACCGACCACCCTGCATTTTCCATACGAATAAGGGATTGTCACTAAACTAGTCTAATCTTTTGTACATCTAATGTTTTTAGTGCAAAATAAATTCATCCAGTTTGTGGGACCGATGAACACCTCTTCAATGATTTTACCTGAAGGCAAGCAAGAAGCAGATTCCTTTATGAAAGAAGGCCTATAAACTGTGAGAAAGTAGCCTCTTCCTAGCATGGTTACCCCCATTTTTGGCCTGTTTGTGAGTGTTTGTCAGTGTGTTTTTACTGTCTCACTGGGATCCTGCTAGCCAGGACCCCAGTACTCATAGTTAGTGGCCTATGTGTGTTGTCAGTAAGCTTAACTGTGTCACTGAAGTTCTGCTAATCAGAACTCCAGTGCTTATTCTCTCTCTACTTACCCAATTTGGCACTACAGTTTAGTGACTCCATATTCCAATTCTTATTGGCTCACTGGATGGACCCCCCTTATAAGTCCCTAGTATATGGTACCTGGGTATCCAGGGAATTGGGCTTCCAGGAGATCCTTATGGGCTGCAGCATTTCTTTTACTACCGATAAGGAGCTCAGACAAACCCTTCTTCAGGACTGCCACTGCAGCCTGCGTGAATTAGTGCCAACACTATTTCACAGCCATTTTCACTGAATTCAAGTAACTAATAAGTCACCTATATGTCTAACCTTCATTTACCGAAGGCTAGGTGCAAAGTTACTAAGTGTGAGGGCACTCTTGCACTAGGAAAGGTGCCCCACGCTGTCCAGGGCCAATTCCCCGGACTTCGTGAGTGCGGTGATACCATTACACGTGTGAACTACTAGGTATATAGGTCAATACCTATATGTAGCTTCAAAATGGTAACTCCTAATATGGACATGTAAGGTGTCTAAGATCATGGAATTGTTCCCCCATTCCAAATCTGGTATGGGGGGGGGCAGTCCCATGCATCCTGGGGGCTCCACCATAGACCCCCAGTACTTCCAAACCAGCTCTCTGAGGCTTGCACTGCAGCTACAGCTGCTGCCACCTCAGACTGTGTTCCGCCATCCTGAGGTCTGAGCAGCTCAGCCCCGGGAAGGCAGAACAATGCATTTCCTTTGGAAGAGGGGTGTTACACCCTCTCCCTTTGGAAATAGGTGTTACAGGTTTTGGGAGTGGTAGCCTCCCAAAGCCTCTGCATGAGCCAGTCTACACCGGTTCAGGGACCCCCAGTCCCTTCTCTGGCACGAAACTGGACAAAGGGAAGAAGAGTGACCACTCCCCTGTCCATCACCACCCCAGGGGTGGTGCCCAGAGCTCCTCCAGTGTGCCCCTGGAGTTAGCCATCTTGTTTTCCAAGGTGTGGGGACACTTCGGAAGGCTCTGAGTGGCCGTTTCCAGCAGGTGATGTCAGAGACCCCTCCTGATAGGTGCATATCTGGGTTGGTCTCCAATCCCCCTCTCAGGGCTATTTAGGGTCTCTCTTGTGGGTTCCTCTTCAGATTCAGCTTGCAAGTTTACTCCAGGAACCCTCTGCCAACTCAGCTTCAGCTTCTGACCATCGGATCAACCGCAGACTGCTCCAGGAACTGCTGTAACTGCAACAAAGTATCCAAAAAGGCTACTGTGACCCTGCAACTTCACCTCCATCCAGCAACTGCAACAGTTTCCAAGGTGTGCACTCTCTGAGGACTCCCTGCCTTCATCCTGGACCACAAGAACCAAAGGAATCTCCCGTGGAGTGACGGAGACACTTCCCTTCTCCAGCAGGCACCTTCCAAGACGACAACCGGTTTTCTGGGACTCCTCTCCTGGTGACAAGCGTGCTTCCTGGAACACAGGTGGTGGACTTCTTCGACCCAGACTGTCCTAAGGTGTAACTCTCCAAATTTGCGGAGGTAAGAGCTTGCCTTCCTGGTTTGTGACAGTACCCCTGTTTACCGCGTCATCTCTAGCTCCTGGGACCTCTGTGCACTTTTTGCAAGAATCCTTTGTGCACGGTGTGGCCCAGGTCCCCGGCATTCAATCCTGCAACGCACAACTCGCTGAGTTGTTCTCCGGCTGCGTGGGACCTTTTTGTTGTGCCGCACAAACCGCAATTTGCACCTTCTTTGTCCCCGTGTCTTGAGACTCCTGTGGGTGCTGCCTGGTTTTCTGTGGGCTTTCTCCAGTGCTGGGAGCCCCCTCTGCCTCCTAAGTCCGAGTTGAGGCCCCCAGGTCCCTACTGGGTACGGGCAGCGCCATTTTGACGCAAATCGTGACCTTGCTTGAACCAAGGCTTGTTGGATGAACCCAGTGACGCAAACTGCCTGCATCCAACATCTCGACATGGGACATCCCCTGCACCACACAGGAACCCGCAGCCATCTTCTTTGCTGCTCTTCTGCAGACTTCTTCTAACCGGAGAATCCTCTTTTGCACCATCCTCTAGGTTGGCAGGGGCCCCTCCCTTCCTAGAATCTTCTGTGACTTCTGGACTTGGTCTTCTCTCTTCACCGGTCTTCAGGTCCAGGAATCCACCATTTGTTGCTTGCAGTCTTGCTTGGTTCTTGCAATAAGTCTTATCACAACTTGTAGTGTGTTCTGAGGAAACTTGCAGTACTTTACTCCTACTTTCCTGGGCTCCGGGATGGGGTATTTTACTTACCTTTGGTGTTTTCTTACACTCCCAGCGCCCCTCTAGACACCACATTTGCCTAGGGGGAATTTGTGATTCGCATTCCACTTTCTTAGTATATGGTTTGTGTTGCCCCAGGCCTATTGCGTTCTATTGTATTTTCTACTATTTGCACTATTCTATGACTATTTACTTACCTGATTTTGGTCTCTAGTGTATATATATTGTGTATAATACTTACCTCCAGAAGAAGTATTGCCTCGAAGATATTTTTGTCCTTGTCACTAAAATAAAGTACCTTTATTTTTGGTAACACAGAGTATTGTCTTTTATTGTGTATAAGTACTGTGTAACTATAGCGGTATTGCAGGAGCTTTGCATGTCTCCTACTTCAGCCTAAGCTGCTCTGCTACAGCTACCTCTAGACCGCCTAAGCTGCTAGAACACTGCCTACATTTCACTAATAAGGGATAACTGGATCTGGTATAAGGTGAAAGTACCTTAGGTTCCCACTACACATCAGGCCAGTCTCCTACATTAACCTTGAATTTAGTATCCACTACTGATGTTGCAAATATAGCGTCTCAAGAAACTTTAGGGGTAACCCCCATCAAGGGTAATTCATACTTCAAAATATCTGTATTTAAGCCCTGTCTGAACCTGCCGTTGCTTGAGAAAAGTTGCTTTAAATAGGGCAAGGAGATTTCCAACATGGGGTTTATGTCAGACACAGAGCATGCCTCGCTTTCTTATTCTGAAAGAAGAGAATTTTGCACTATGTGATAAAGACGTTTAGTTGCATATTTCTTACCCTAGAATTTCCCTCAGGGTGCAGACTGGATCCAGAGATTATTCTTCGAGCAGTACCTCTGCGCCCCATTAGACGCGTTGGTCAGCTCCACAGGTGTCATTGGTGTCGTGGTCACCGTGATGACGTTGCGGTCATATATAGTCACCACCCCAGTACGCTGACATAAGTTCTTTTCTTTCCGTACCAGCCTACGCACATATCTGGAGAAGAGCTACCCCAGTCATTTTTTGACTAACTGTGACACTTTTTTCTCGATTTAATTTTTGACGAGTTTTGGATGTGTCTAGGGATGTCCCCTAAGATCGGATTCAAGCCCTGCGACTTCAGTCACCGAATGATGTCAGTGACAGACCTGCCCCTCATGTGTCTCTGATGTCTAGAGCGCGACCACGATCCAAAGTCGTGCTCAGAATGTCGGGCCATGAACCTGAAGGCTTTGAGGGAGTGGTCCCTAAAGCTCATTGTGGCCCAGCACCCGACTCCGTGTTTTTCCTGGTCTTGTTTGAGAGGAAGATCCTGAGACTGGTCGCAGTGTCATCTCCACTCTTCATCGTCCAAGTCATTCGGGTAAGAAGAAGTCGAAGAAGACCAGACGTTCTTCGACTCCACCCTGTTGCTTGCACGACGCGGGAAGAGTCTCGACACTCTAGGTCTCCATCTTCGGAGCCTCCATCTGGGTCCGCTCCACACCTCCCTGAATTTCTGGGACCCCGTGCCACTCCTGCCCAACTTAAGGAATTTTGAGGCCATGCACCTCATATTTGGGAAGACCGACCCTCCCTCTGTGCCTTCGGACCCAGGGGAATCAGAGAGATTCCCCTCTGGATCCAAGTCGACAGCTTTGGCCAAGACCCCAGAGGGCACCTCCGGTTCCGCTTCCGGAGCCGTCCTGACTCCAGTCATGCCAACGCAACCTTCCCCGGCATTGGGTCAAATGTCGATGCTCCCGATGACGATTGGGCCCACAATCAACATTGATCCTATACTAATTCCCGATGACCCGGAGCTGAAACGGAGTAGGTCGATGCCAATTCCGTTTTCCATGGGCTCTCCTGGGCCTATGGTTGATCCTGACCCCTATTGCTATGGATATGGGTAAGGGGATAGTATAGAGGGGACTCTGGGCCCTTTAGAATACCAGCTTGACCCTGACATGGAATGTGTTCAGGGTTTGGGTGACGACAGCTGGTTGGACACCTCCCCTGATGGTGGCATGCTGTCTCCCTCTACTGTGGCTACAGAGGAGGGAGCGTCATTCTCAATGTTGGTGGGAAGGGTTGCAGAGGTTTTGGACCTCGATCTTCCTTCTGTGGAGGTCAGGACTAACCTCCTGACTGAGGTGCTTCATTCTGGGGCCTCCAACTCGGAACCCCTACTTCGCTTCAATGAAGCACTTACGGACTTCCTTCTGAGTACCTGGTCTAGACTGAGCACAGGGTCTCCTGTGAATAGGACGGTTGCCTGCCGCCATTGGCCTGCGCCGACAGACCCAAAATTCCTGACCCTATGCCTGAGTCTTGTCATCTAGGCTTCGTCATCCTCTGGCACGTTCCCGACCGCTCTCCCCGACAGGGAATCAAAAAGACTGGATAACTTTGGGAAGAAGATGTTTTCTTCCACCAATTTAGTGCTCCGGTCCATGAACACTGCATGCCTTTTGGGCCGTTATTCCCATACTCTTTGGGATACGGTCAGGCAAATGCTGCCTCGAGTTCCGGAGGAGGTCAGGACCATTCTCTCTCAAGCTGTTACGGACAGGAGAGATGCAGCGAAGTTCATGATTAGTTGTGGACTGGATACGACCGATTCACTGGGCAGATCGGTAGCATCAACGGTGGCCTTGCCTGGTTGAGGACATCTTGATTCTCTGGGGATGTCCAGCAATCCTTGAAGGACATGTCCTTTGATGCCACCCGTCTCTTCGGAGACAAGTCGAACTCAGTGCTCGAGTGCTTTAATGACTCCCTGGCTACGGCTTGGTCCCTTGGCATCGCAGCTGCTTCTCGCCCCCAACAGTCCCCCTATCGTCCCTTTCGTGGCTACGGAAGGGGCACCCAACAGCGTTCCTTTCAACCTGGCCACCGACCAGCGCATGCTATACTGCCTGTGTCGCCTCGGGATCCCACGAGCTCGTGTATCAGGGAGCCAGTCCACCTCCACCTTCTTCTCTGCCTCCAAACCTTCCTAGTCCGTCGGAACATCCGGGACCAGTTGGTGGCAGGATTTGCCATCACCTGCCCCACTGGGAATCCTTTACCACAGACAGGTGGGTGTTGCAAATTGTTCGATGGGGCTACTCCCTCCCCTTCGAGACTTCTCCTCCGGCGATGCCACCATTATACGATCATCTATCAGAGGAACATTTGACACTTCGCCGCGAGGAGGTCAAGACTCTCCTCTCCAAGTGTGCCAGAAGTAGGTCGTGGTTGCTATTACCACTACTTCCTGGTGCCCAAAAAGGAAAAGGGCCTTTGACCTATCCCAGACCTCAGGTCCCTCAATCTCTTCCCCAAGAAAAGGGTTAAAAATGTTAACCCTAGCTCAGGTCCTTTCTGCCCTGGACCCTGGAGACTGCATGGTAGCGGTGGACTTGTAGGACGCCTATTTCCACATCCCCGTCCTGCCGGCCCACAGATGTTACCTATGATTCATGGTAGGTCATGAGCACTTTCAGTTCACCGTGCTCTCCTTTGGCCTTACCAGCCCCCCTCGGGTGTTCATGAAAGTGAAGGTAGTGGTCGCAGCTCATCTGTGGAGATTAGGGGTTTCAGTCTTCCCCTACCTCGACGACAAACTGTTGAAGGGGGACACGCCCCCGAAAGTCATTTCCCACCTCCAGAGTACAGCGAACCTCCTCCAGGGTTTGTGTGCTTTTTCAAGCAGAGCAACTGCTGTCACTACAGCGTTAGCACGTGGAGTTCCAGTCCTGGATATCTGCCAGGTGACAACATGGGCATCTTTACCTACGTTCACCAAGCATTACTGCCTGGACAGTCAGGTCCTCAGAGACAGCTACTTTGGCTGTTCAGTCCTACAGGACTTTTTGGTGTGATCTTGGTTCGCAGCCCACCACCGGGGATTGTATTACTCGGGTATCTATTCTGAGGTAAGGAATCTGCAACTAGAAGTCTCTGAGATGTACAAGTTACCTTCGGTATCGGTATATCTGGTAGAGACACATTCCAGTTGCAGATTCCTTACCAAAATGCCCACCCTCCCCACACAGCTAACTGATTTCTAGGGACAGGAACTTCCCTTTAAGGGCCCTAGTTTGGTGCACCATTCTCTGTTTTCGTTATGGCTCCACGCTACTGGCGTGGAAATTTGTGAAAAGAAACTGACATGGAGTGGTGCCTATATACGACCTCAACATCTCGGTGACCATGACGCCTGCAGAGTTGACCGCAGGAATTACTGCTTGAAGAAAAATGTCTCGATCCAGTCGGACACCTGGGGGAAATTCGAAGGGAAGGAATCTGCAACTAGAACATGTCTCTACCAGATATAGTGTTACCAAAGGTAAGTAACTTGTATGTTAGTTTTCCCGTGAAGTTAAAGACTGAGAAGATGTTCATTCACAATTGAAGATGATTTACTTGAGTTTGTATACAGGTTAGATTGAGTTTTGTCTGGAATAAAGAGCTAGAGTTCATGTAACATGAAACCAAGTAACAATACTGTAGTAGAAGGTAGATGTTAGAAGTGGCAAGATAGCAGCAGACCCAGAACTGTATCAAAAAGACTTCAATTCTAGATTTGGTAAATGCTCGTCCCTACATATCCATAGAAATGTTAACAAAGGATGGGTCTTGTTGAACAACAGTGCTTACTGATTGAATGGAATATAAGGAAGAAAAGTAATCAAATTGATAACAGTAGTTGCAGCAAATAAAGCTTGTCCAAATGCTTCTGTCTTGAGGTTGCAACCACCGGAAACAAAGGTGTTTATGAACAAGTTGCAAAAGAGTTTAAATCTCCATGAATTTGTACTAATAAAAGAAATGTTTTGGAGCACCACAGCATTGACACCAAATGTCTGTTTTCAAATAGATAAACAGAAGTAAATATTTTGACCATCCTTGCACCTTTCTGACCATTTTTCAAATGAGGTTGAAAGAGAAATGTAATTTGCTGGGAATCCTGTGTCAGATAAAACCTACCTTTACAACCTACAGACTCCTAGATTGTTGAGGAGACTGTGGGTGAGGAATGTGCCACCAGAAATATTCCCCCATCATATAGTGCTATTGACAATGAAGTAACATCAAAGTGAAGGCTCTTAGCAGAATATGCGTACCGTAAAGGACCGCATACTGGAAAAGAAAACACTTTGGCCAAAAGTTATAAGGAAGCCTTCTTTAAAGATTTCAGTCAGTCAAAAAGCTTTATTTGACTACTTAAAGTGATGAAAGCACACAATTGATGCACACAAAAATGATGTAATCCCAATTTAAGAATGGATACAATACAATTTTTTTTTTTAAAAGTATATAAAAACAGATGCGAAATCCACAGCCACAGCACATAGCAAGATCATCATCTGAGCAAGCTCTTCCTAATTCTATGAGCCCCTGTCAAAAAGCTTGCTACACTAAAACAGACAAACAGGCTAGTTAACATATGTAAATGCACTTGCGCCGTAATGCTCTGTCGTGATAACAAACGAAAATAAAGTGCCTAGTGTCTTGTGAGGAGAAATCATCACATGAATAGGGACCTCTTTCTTCCACCTTACATTTACCCTGAGGGACCGCAAGTGACCAGTGTAGAAGACTGAATCTAAATCTCGCCAGCAGGGATCGGTTTTAGGACTATGGAACAATGGTCAAATGGGCTCCACCCATGGACCAGTCTTTAGAGTAAAATATGATAGGACTGTAGGTTTAGCAAGTTTATGTGCCTCCCTTTCCGAGCTCATCACATGGGCAAAATGCCTCTTTGCCCAAGTCAAGACCCACTTTGTAATAGCCTAGGGTTCGCAAATGGTTCAGGGCAACTCATTTTACCCGTAACATCCTTATTATATTTAATCCAGGGGATGGATAACATCCTGTCTAGAATCAGGCAGTCCCTAATGATTGCCCGGTTGAGCTCTAACACTAGATTACACCATACCCTGTTCCACCTGAGCAAAGGTGCTAGTTGATCGCAAAATACCTCAGGTCAAGTTCTTCATGATTAATAAATGTGGGAACTGATTGGAACTGCCAGCAATTTTCTTAAAACTGTGTTTTCCACTGTCTGAATTACCCTCATAGTTTCAAAACCCAAAATGTCAGTGCCAAAGCTGGCGATTGGGATCCATTTTCCCTGATACACCTTGATCAGTGCCTGCATCGGTTTAGAACCCAGCCTTTTAGCAAAATCAAGCGTCACAACTGCAGCCCTTGCAAAAAGCAATCCTTTTTACTTTCATTTGCGGACCCCAGTAATTTCTCACATCAAAAAGGACTCCCAAATACAGGACGGTCAGAACCCTTGCCAAATTCTTTGGCCCCCCCCAAACATTTTCTCTGAGATTCAGTACTACCAACAGCCATAGTTTGTGATTTAAGGTAGTTGGTACTTAAATCGCGAGCACTCCTAAAGGGCACGAATGAGCCCATCAACTGTTGGCCTATGGGGTTTCTAGAAATTAGTACCGCATCATCTGCATAAATAAGGGCGGGAACTGATTGTGAACCAACCCTTGAGATATCTTTAGAGGCTGCACATAAGATGGGGCCCAGTCTGTTGATATATATAGAATGAATAAAAAAGGGGCCAGGATGCAGCCTTGCCCGTCCCCCTGTGAAGGCTCACAGACTGACAAGTGCCCTTCCTGATCATATTGTATCGAGGCAGCAAGATCTAGATTTAAATCACATAAGAAGTACAAGATGTTTTGATCCACTCTAAGGTCAATCAATATCCTCCACAGTTTTGCTCTGTTTACACAGTCAAACGCGGAGGTGAGATCCATGAATGCCATGTGCATTTAGCCCTTCTTTGCCACTATATATTTTCCTATGATCAATTGCAAATTCAAACATTGGTCCAAAGTAGCTTTACCAGGTCTGAATTCATATTTGAGTCTGGAAATCGCACTATTTTGCTCAGACTACACCATTAACCTAGATAGAATGGCTTTCCCGATTGACCTTAATAGTTGTGTCAGTGATGGAAATGGGTTGATAACATTTTATGTCTGATCTTAACCGCTTTTTAAATATGGGGACAATAATAGCTTTGGACCAGGACTGCTGGATGCTTCTCTTGCACACAGCATTTCCATCATGGATTAAAATGTTTGCCCAAACATGTTGCTCAGATTTAAACAAATCAGCGGGCACCCCATTAAGACCTGATGCCTTGCCATTGGGCATAGTTATGATTGCATCAAATATCTCCTCCTCGCTTAAACCAAGGGTGTATCCCTCGCACTGTCTACCCTGGCCCACTCACTGCATCTCTGCCACACAATTGACAAACCATACTTTGATAGTGGGGAAAACCCAAATATCCGGGACAATAATACAATCCATAACATCGTTCCTTGATTCCTTGAAAAAAGGCCTGTTAATCACCTCCCAAAATTTGCACTGTCATTCGGTATGCTAACTTGCTGGAGATCGTCCTAGCCTTTTTTTTTATCTCTAATTTCCTCTAAAGCAAACTTTGATTATATATTTTCCTCCTCTTTGAGATCGCATTCCTATCCCTGGCCTGACTCAATGCACTCAGTTCCTGGGGAGCTAGTGAGCACATTTGATCGAACCATCTGCCTCCCTTAATAGTCCTCTTTCCCATAGGCTTACTAAGCTCTTTAGCAAAATGCCCACTGATTCGTTAGAATGGTTAAGACCTCCTGATTTGATCCATGCCAAAGCAAATATTAATGATGGGTTCACGAAGGTTAAAAACATTACTAATACAATTCTCTGGTATAATTTTATTCCATTTTATTTGCCAGCTCTGATTTTTAGGGCATAGCTCCTGGTCTCCACATCTCGCACTTTGCCTGACAGCAACCCCAACGTCCCAATCTAGCCCAAACATGAGGGGGTTGTGATCACTGAACTGGCGCCTCTTAGTTTCTTTTTCTTTTCTTTTTTTTTTTTTTGTGTTGCAATTTTTTCAAATTAAAGAATAATAACTATACAGGACACATTGTACCTCTACATTTTACAAAGAAAGGTGGATTAAACATTTGCAAAGGTATTCTTCGTCTAGAAATCCTGAAAATAGAAAAGAGAAGAAGGAAAGGGAGGGGAGGAGGACAGAAGGGAGGAGTACTCCAGGAAGAAGGGGCTGGGTGTTGGAACATAACTTTGGACGCACAAAGAAGAGAGTATCCTGGCTCATTTTAGGGGCCATTGATTATTTACAGATTTGCTCTGGTCTCTGAGGTAGTCCTAATGCCAATGGCCAAAGGGGGGTTAGGGGGGGGGGGGGTGACACTGATTCGCCTTATATCCTTCCAGGCCTCATGGCGATCACGGTGTATCGCATGATGGAAGAGGGCATGAGAAATTAATGAGAGGTAGGAGGTAAGTAGGTTGGATAAAGTAGATTCATTTACAACAGAGTATAACAGAATAGTGTAGGGAAAGGTGAAGAGGATCAGCGCAAGATAGGAGGATGGTAAAGGATAAGCAAGGAGGGGGGTGGAGGGGAGGGGAGGGGAAGAGGGGGTGTGGCAGTGCACCCAGCACCAAGCGTTGTTTGAGGGGGGGGGGAAGAGAAGAGAGTGGGGGCGGGGGATAGGAAACAGATGTTGCAGGAAAGTCCTATAATATTACTGTTCAAAAGATGGGTCATGAAGAGAGGGGGGCGGGGGGGGGAGGTATGTGGGGGAGGGACCTTGGGGTAGTGTTTAGGGCATTCTTAATATTGACAGCATCAGTCAGTACTAAAGTGGATGTGCCGGGATATTCGATGGATCTCCGGGGAGGAAGGGCGCCCACACCAGAGTGAACAGGGCGAACTGGTCTTGTAGGTTATAGATGACATGTTCATGGACTGCCGTCTGGATCATCGCCACTAGCAACTCATCTGGGGTAGGTGGAGTAGGAGATCTCCAGTAGCAGAGGATGCATATCTCGGCTGTCTCTAAAGCAGTGTGCAGGAGGTATTTTTGCAGTCTGCACAGGTCGGGAAGATCCCCCATAATGTGAAGGGGAGATTGGGTGCCTAAGAGCAATCGAGTTACCAAGGTTAGTTCCCACTGCCTCCCACAAGGGCAGGATCAAGGGACAGTCACAAAGGATGTGGATCAGATCACATTGTCTCCCCACGCAGCGCCAGCAGTTCGCATGAGGCAGGTGACCCATTCTGCACAATTTCGCCAGGGTCCAGTACCAGTCGTGAACTGTTTTAAAGAGAGAGAACTTCAGACGGGCTACCCGGGTTCCCCTGTCCAGGGCTGTCATGATATCTGTCCAATCCTCTTCCTTGTTCTCAGTTCGGAGGCGGACTTGCCACCTGGAACATAAGTTGTCAAGGAGGAGCCGTGAATATAGGTAATGTGTGAGCACTTCATAGATGCCTGGCATTACACCTTCAAAGCGGCCCTATGTCGCTAGGTAAGACATAACAGGAGAGGCTTAAAGGGTCCAAAAATAGGCTCCCATGATACGCTGAAGACAGTGCTGGCATTGTATGTACCTCCTATGGGACACCTTCTGCATCCATCTTGAACTCTTCTCCGGCTCCAGAGCTGCAGTGCTGACCTGTTCTTCAGTACCGTCAACCAACTCTTGCATCCACAGCTGGGTGGGTAGTACCTCCTACTCCTCCTGGAATCCTCTGTGACTCTTGGACTTGGTCCCCTCTCTCCACAGGTCTTCTTTCTTCAGGAATCCACCACTGGTTTTCTTGCGGTCTTCTCTGGGTGTCGTCTTTTCCTCCTTCTGGTTGGTTTGGAGAAAATCCACTTTTTACTCCTGCATTTCTGGTCTCTGGGGGGTGCTGTTACTTACCTCTGTGGTTTTCTAGTACTCCCAGCTCCCCTCTACACATTCTACTTAACTAGGTGGGGGGTACCTTATTTACATTCAATTTGTTTAGTATATGGCTGGTGCTCCCCCTAGGGTCACTGTTGGTTATTGCTATTTGCACTGTAACCTTTTCTATGCCTGTTTATGATTACTAGTGTATATATTTAGTGTATTACCTTCCTCCTTACCTGTCTAGTATTTTGTGGTGATTTGTGCCAAAAATAAAGTAACTTTATTTTTGTACAACTGAGCATTTTCTTTCATGTACGTAATTGCTGTGTGATTATAGTGGTATTGCATGAGCTTTGCTGGTCTCCTAGATTATGCTTGGCTGCTCATCCACAGCTACCTCTAGATAGCTTGGCCTCTAGACACTGCCTACACTTCACTAAGACAGTGTACCTGGCCCTGGTATGAGGTGTAAGTATCATAGGTACCCACCACACACCAGGCCAGCTTCCTACACACCTGCTCGAAATTTGATTGAGGAAGTGCTCCTTCAGTTTCCTCTTGCTGTATTGGACTATGGCACCACCATCAAGTACTTATACTAAAGAATGAGCTTGAGCTCTGCTGCTCTTGGTAGGAAGCCAAGGAACCAGCTGTCGTTGTCCTTACCTTGTCACAAGCACTAGCCCTGCTCTTCACATTCTCTACCATGTTGCCCTTTCACCATTGGTGAGGCCATCCTAGCTACACTCAGCTTCCATATTGGACCAGTTGAATAGATCAGGCTTTCATGTATTCAGGAGCTGCTTAGCCAGATGGTTTTCACTTTATGGATTAGTCAAAAGCAGCTATCGGTCCCTAGGGAAATCTTTCACATGAACTAGTTTTATTGATAACATAATGAAAACATGCAGGGATAAGAGTTGCAAGTTGAGAGCTTGGGTGCATTTAGTCTTACAAGTTGACGAAAGAGTGGAAGAAAGTTTTTTAAGACTGAAAGAATGTCACATTAGTATGCTGTTAGAGATGACTGTTCCTTGAAGAGCCACAGAAGAGAATGTCATTATTTGGCTGCTGTATGACTACTTTGACCTTATTGTCACATATTTTGAGAGAACATGCAGTCCACCTGTGGTTGGCCAGGTCATATCCTAGTATCTCTGATATTTTTTTTATTTTTTTTTAATCAAAGAAACAGAAACGTTAAGACTCTAAATATAAAACATGTCAGTATTTTATAAAAAAAAAAAAAAAACTTTATATATAATATTGACATGTTTCATTTTTGTAGCCCTGATGAAGCAGTGCTGTGAGACATGAGCAGTGTTGTTTTGCAGTTAAGACATTTCTACAAACCCTTTAAAAACATATGATTTAAATGTATTGTTTATTGAATACATTTATGGAAGAAGTCTGTTTGAATGATGCAGGCAATTGTGCTAATTGGTCTTTTTTTGACATTTCAGTCAAATGTGTACGAAACCTGACATATCCACTCAGTCAGATATCTTTTGGTGAGGTGGGTAGAGTTGATAACTGAGCTGTCCATAATTGTGGTGGCCGATTTCTTCTTTCACCTTTTCTACAAAGTTATATCTGAAATTCAAGTAATTCACACAAGGAAGCCTAGCCTCAGAGAGAGATAACTATCAGATAAGCAAAAAACAAGTACATAATATAATTAAAACAAACAAGAATAGTCATTTTGAAGAATGTCCAGTTCCTTGTTGCCATTTGACTAAATGACGGTCTGCGTTGGACTGGAGGAAGTCATACACCTTACTCCTGTTTCATCTCTGTCATCTGGAGCCACACGTGAAATACAAGGGCTCTTCCTGACCTCCGATCCGGAAACATGTAGACCCTACTCCCCTAGTTGTGAAGTTTGGATTTCTGTGCTGCAACTCTGGTTATTGCTTCTCTTTGATTGGGGTCTGGGAATACATCTGTAGTGTCTGTGCACCAGACCTTAAACCTGATTGGCTCTCTGTATGTAACTTGATTGTATTAACAACTACAGGTAGACAAGGTGACTCACTTCATAGTGCCAAATCTTGCAGAAACCTCTGAATAATCTAAATAAATTCTGAGTTTTTTCCATTATCTTGTTCCAGGCCTGTTGTCATAGAGTGGTGGGCATTTGAATGCCACAATATTGCAGGAATATTGGATGTATCCAAAGAACCGGACAAGGGCTTATGTTGACAGATGATGCGTTCACCTCTGCATTGGTGCTATGTTATTGGCCCATGTTACTCCAGGGGGGAGTGGTGTCTTCTTTGGATCACTTAGTTACTGCACTGAGTGCGAGCTGATCATAATTCAACAGCCGTTTCTGAAGATCCTGTGATCCACAAGTAAATTCTCTGTAATGCATGCCACCATAAATACCTTTCTGTTCTTGGTCTGAATCCAGTCGACCTGATGATACTGGAGGTTGAGAACCTTTTCTTGTGCTTTTATTTAAGAGATACCTTCTGTGGCCCGACTACTTGTAAGAAATTATGTTGCTTATAAGGTAGTAACTTATGAATTCCAAAGAGAGCTTACAAAGCGTTTGTTGCAGGGGACTACCTATTATTTGCACTCCTGTGTCCAGTCTCTTTCTATATGATACACACTATATCTACTATATTCGTATTGCTTTTATGTAGATTAAAAATGGGGTGTATCCTGGTTTGATGTTTAGACCCCAATGTACCTATTGATGAGCACTAATGAACAATGGGAGAGGGATTAAGGTTGCTTCACCAGGTTCGCAAGTTGCAGCTCACAGAACATTTTATATGTACTCATTGGAAATATATTGTTACTTCCCAGTTCCTACATTGTAAAAATATAATTGTATGAAATTCTATTCATTTTCTTGCAGCAACTGGCAATGCCACAGCACATAAAGATTTCAGTGACCAGGAAGACCTTGTTTGAGGACTCATTTCAGCAGGTGCTGTATAATTTCTTTTTTTTCATTGGACTGCACTCATAAATTATTTGGACTAACCATTCCACAGTGCCCAGTACTTATTTGTCATAGAATAATTACTTGTATTGTGACATGCAGACAAATCAAATTTCAGTATACTACAAGTAGTAAATAATGACATAAATGGTTAATACATCTTAAAGGGGTGTGTGTGGAATTTAATAAAATATCTACTTGTCCATGGGACAGATCGCTTCTTAAATCTACTTGTCCTGTAAACAAAATCTACTTTTCCCTTTGGCGCCATGTAGTTTGGTGACAAATTATGGCAGCAATCATTATGTAAGAGCTCTACTAATAGCCTCTCTGATTATGCCAGGGCTACTACTATAGTAGGGCTTAAATACTTGCAATTTCAATCCCTACTATAGCAATTTCGGTTTTTTGCCACCTTTTCGCAGCTCTACATAGTTGGGCTGGAGGAAGCAGTAAGCAGTAGTTCCAGGGCTGGAATACCTTTTAATCTGCAACCTAGCATGTTTAAGGATTTTCACCAGCTCTTCTACAATCTTTTCTTATACTGAGAAAGGTTGGACATTTACTCCTGATAATGGCAGAAGTAGAAGTTTTTCTAGCGTTGGAGAAAAAGTGGTTAGAGGGAAAGTGAACATGTAAACGCTCAATAGATATTCACATGAGCAAATGTGAATTCATGAAAGCCACTAATTCTTTACCATGGTTGCACGTCTGTGACTTTATTTAAGAAAAGGGTCCCTATTTAGGTCTGACTTGAACCAAGACATTTTGTTTTTATTAAACTTCTATTTCTCTCTATATCTGTCTGTGGGTTGGCTTTACTGTGAGTGATCGCATTCTGCCCTTCCACAAGGAGCATATTGGCACACAAAGTAGTTTTGTTCAGTGCCAGGAACTACTGTAGCAATCAGAGGCATATCAAAACTGGAGGGGTCCCCCACTGCAAAGAACATGTAGGGGGGCCCTCCCTTCAGACTCATACGGGGCATGGGTGTGCTGAGGAGGCCACCTGGAGGGGTCCTACCACTCCTCAGGGGCTCTGGGACCTTTGTTTTGCCACTGGTGGCAATGTGTGCTTTTTGAGACCAAAAAACTTTCTGGGGGTCTTTTGCCAGTGTTCTTTACAATGGTGAGGGCCTGGCAGCTCACACAAAAATAGTGTTAGAAAAGCCTTGTCGAAACAAGACACACATTGACAAAACCAAAACACTCCTAACAAATGTCAGATCATGTGGCTTTGCCAGTGCTTGTTTATTTTCATGTTTCCCATAATCTTGTTGAAATTGTTACACTGATTTTCCATTTGGAATATTTTTGGAAATACTAGCATACATCACATTTTACTAAATAACGCTTCAAAGAAATAGCACTTAAATTGTGGCGAAATGTTTTTTTCCCGTTTGCCTTTTTTTTTTACATTTTATTTTGAAAGAAAGAATCATCACTCTTGCTTACAAGCTTCTGCAAACATTTGCCTCTAATAAGAGAGCATTCTGGGAGCGTAGTACTTAGCCTCATATTGTTAAACTTTTCAAACAAGTGTGTACGTTTTTTTTTTTTTTTTTTTACTGGAACTACTGTCAGTAGTGCAATGTGACCTTAAAACGTTTTACAGCGCTTACCCTAATAATAAAGGCTTTTCACAAATGAACCATAAATACAAGTTCGATCAGCCTTAACATATGAACACACACATTACCTCAACTGCAGACAGTTTCCTTCTCTGAAACTGGCAGCAAAAGGGTGTGTCTTGCAATAGGAATTCTACATCCCTGATCTTAAGCAGTGATCTTCTCTGCCTAACATGGATAGAGCTCTACATTATTATGCCTGACCTCTCCACGTATCCTTTTCTGTCTTAGTGAAGCATTCAGCAATTGGAGTCATCCTGCATAACAGTATAATAAATGCACCTTGTAGAGGCTGTGTTGAAGTGGTTTTATGTATTCAATGGTAGGTTGATACTATTAATTGTAACTCCCAAATTGTTATCCTTGGTATTTGAATTTGTGTTCATATGTTATTTTTGTCCCATTGTCAGCCTCGTATTCAGATTAAGGCACCCAGTTGCCTTTGGTCTCTTGCACAGCCACATAGCCTGGTTCTGTGGGCTCATAGTGAGTCATAGTTATATTATCAGTAATAATTGTGTTGTGGGCTGTGAATTCACATGCCTGATCTGGAAATAATTCTGAAATCCATGTTCTAACACAATCAGAAAGGAATCATCTTGAGCAGTGGCTGCACTGCCCTCATGATGTGATTAACCCATAGAATGAGACTTGTTCAGCAGCTGCAAAACAAGTACAAAACTAGAAAGAAAAGCCTAGTTTCCCGACTCTGCTAGCAATACACACATTGCGGAGCAGGGGGTAAGGAAGAGACCAGCACCCTAGATGTTGTGTTGGCAACGTTAAGTACCTGAGTTAATATGAAAAGTTAAAATACTTGGTAAAAGTATATTTTCTGGGCTGAGATAGGGGTATCAATGGCACCTCTTATCTCAACCATATTCTCATTGCTTTCAAACTCCTGTGATCACAGGCATTTTAGGCCTGGAAGCTAGAACCTCCCTGCCCTTAACTTGGCTATTCAACTCAAGAAGGCATTTTGCTTACTGTGACCTGACATGGGCCTGTGGGGCACTAGTCTGGCCTCCTTTCTATTTAAAGTATTATGAGACCTAGATATTCAAAGCATAATCCTCTCAAACCCATGGGCAATTACTGAACATGTCGACTGAGCAACACCACTGTGACCAGAATAGTCATCAGGCTCTGGGTCTGATCACTTGTTTTTTTTGCTTTTTGCCATTCATATTTCTGAATGTCCGACACCTAACATCACGCTCTGCAGTGAAGATAGGTGCGGCCTCTACTGATTGACTGGTTCCCGCTCATTACTTTCCATGTCCGCTAAGACACACAACTAAAAATATCTGCATTTCATGTTGGAACATTGTATGCTTAATCAGCAAAATAAACCATTTTCAATGCCAATTCTTGTTCCTAATTGAAAATGTGATGCCTCCAGAAAACTTGAGCTGTCACATAAGTTAATGGACATGCTGCTGCCTTGTGGCAGAAAAGGAGAAATTGTGTTATTCATATGGATCTTCTTTGGATGTCCATGCCAGGTGAAATTTATAATAGCCAAACAACTCTCATATTTGCCTTATTCTGAAGATCAAGAAGGCCTAGATACAGGCTGATCAACATATACTGTAATAATATTGGTCTGACTCAATCCTATGATGTCCTAGCATCATTGACACATGAGTTTACTATCCCCATATCATGGAATTTTTACATGGTGTGCACGTTTGAGCTATCATGGGTGACAAGAAGCTTGTTGTTGGGATTAATAATTTAGTTTAGTTAATTGTAGTCAGGGAGAAAGGCCCTCTCCCCGACATAGATGAGTGGAATTATTTGTCTAAGAGACATGGATAAGTCGTGGTTTGACTTGGAGAATTTGAGCTTGTTCGAAATTTACAAAGCCAATAGATTAACACATCACAATGTGTTTCTTACTTGTGTGTGTTGTAGATTGTTCTGACAATCGCTATGATCTGGTATAATGTACATATAGTTAAACTTATTTAAAAAAAAGTTCAGAGCCCACATTCTTTTGCTGTGAATAAAGGCTACACATGTGAAGCTCACAAATAAATGAATAAACAATGTAAAAGTGTGCAGCTGTTAGCAGTGTGCGATGGTCTACCTCAACAGCATTGCTGTGAGGCTAATAGACTAAATGGTGATCAGATCGTCTCTGTATATTGTTGGGTGTCACAATAAAGTGGTGATACTTATGTTTGGCTGTCTTGGAAATGTTTCATTCAGGAGGTCCCAGGAGCAAATGCATATTTTTCATAAAATCTATATTGATTTCGTTTTGATGAACTGTTGGCCTTTCTATGTTGGTCTGTGCATTGAGTTTTGACCCAGGTGACTCATTTCTCTGATTTTCGTCCAGGAGGGGAACCTGAATTTGTTGGTCTGAGGGTTTCAATCTTTGTTTTTACTGTTAATGAGGTTGAAAGAGAAGCTGAGGAACAGCTTAAACTAATATTTTTTTAGTTCAAGCCAGTAGCTTCTCAGAGATATGTGCATGTCTGTATTTACAGCGCCTTTAACACCCTGCACGTTTCAGCTGGTTTGATCTGATTAAATCTATTGGGGGAAATATCCAAATGTCATAATTGACAATTTATAATTCCGACACCTGTCCAATTAGTTGTTTTGCACAAGTGCTGGCATTTTTATGAGGCACTCTTATGTGGACCATTAAATGTACTCTTTAAGACTGGGGCTGCTGGACATGGTACATGATGTGGCCTATTTGAAACTTCATCCTAATGCTTTTGATTGTAGCTTAATCCCCGTACCGATATCTAGCACAGTCATTTGTTGGAATTAAGAAACCTAACACGTCATGAAACACGTTGGCCCCATTATGTTGAATCACAAATGAGAGTCGGGCCACTACTCCAAGGACTGTGAAGAGTATCCACCATGAATCCTAAGGGACGTCAGGAGCAATCCCTGAAGCTCCAGGTCTCCCGACCCCAGTCATCTCCGTAACGCTCCAGATACTGTTCATGTGGAAGCTGCTGGGCCCGTTTGCAGAGTGGTTCCTGTTGCTGGTCATTGCTCTCGAAGTTGTCTGGTAGTTCACACAAGAGATCAACAGACTCTAAGGACTTGAAGTGCTTTTCGAATTCACTGCGCAGGTCCAAGTCATTGGACGAGGGGCAGGAATGATGTCACCACTCTATGCCCTGCACCAGCCATGGAGTATGTGTCTGTGTCTTCTCTACACCGCCCCAAATTTCCCAGAGCGACCCACTCCCAGCTGGCGGAGTTTTGTGAAGCCATGCACCTCATATTTGGGTGGGCTGATCCCTCTGGAGTGGCTTCGGGATCCATGGGTTTGGCCGGTGCCCCCACTGGATTTCTGCCTGCAGCTCCACCCTCTCCTCCAGTCCATTTCCCAGTGCTGAATCTGGCCTGGACCCATCGCTGGCAGTATGAAGTCTGGTTCATGTGCTCAAGGACAACACCTCTATGTGCTGTTGTAACAATCTGATAGAGACTTCTAGTTGCAGATTCCTTACCTTAGAATAACCCCCCCCCCCCCCGGCGTCAGACTGGATCCGGAGATTTTTTCTTCGAGCAACACCCTTGCGCGTCAGAAGGTGGCGTTGGCCGACTCCACAGGCATCGTGGTCGCCGTGATGACGTCGGGAGTAGTACACAGATGCCGCCCTCGCGCAGTGACGTCAGTTCTGTTCTTTCCGCGCCACGCGCTGATCCAAGAGAGAGCTACCCTCGGCTATTTTTTGGCCGAATTCAACCGTTTTGTCGATATTTGTTGGTGCGACCTTTGGTGCGTCGAGGATGTCCCCGAAGACCGGGTTCAAGCCGTGCGAGGACTGCCTCCTTCATCGTGTCTGCTTGTGGTGCCTCAAGCTCGACCATGACCCGAAGTTGTGCTTCGAGTGCCGGGCAATGCATCCAAAGGCTTTGAGGGAGCAGTCCCTAAAGCTGATGGCGGCCCGGCACTCAACATCGCGTAGATCCTGATCTTGTTTGAGAGGAAGGTCTCGATCGGTCACGGAGCCACCACCACTCGTCTTCTTCAAAATCTTCAGGTCAAGGTAAGAAGAAGTCGAAGAAGTCCCATCGCTCTCCTACTTCACCCCGTCGCTCGGCTGGCGCTACGCGGGACGAGCGTCTACGAACTAGGCCTCCGTCCTCAGAGCCTACGTCTGGGTCGACTCTGCACTTCCCTGAGTTTCCCAGAGCCGGAGTGACCCCCACCCAACTCAAGGAGTTCTACGAGGCCATGCGCCTCATCTTTCGGTGTGCAGACCCCGATCCGGCGCCCTCGGGCCCAAGGGACTTGGCTGAGGGGCCTTCGGGTTCCGCGCTGGCAGCTTCTACCCTGGCCACCGAGGTCACCTCCGGATCCGTGCGCGGATCCGCACCGACGCCGGTCGCACAGTCGAGACCTTCCCCGGCGCCGGGTCGTTTAGCGACACTCGACGTCGGTAGTGCCCACTACTGACATCGACCCAATTCTCATTCCCGACGCTTTGGTGGGCCCCATTCGCCCGAGGTCAGATTCTGACCCATTTTCCTGTGGGTACGAATCAGGGGAGGGATTGGAGGGGTCCCTGGAGCCTTATGAATACCAGGAAGACCCTACCATGGACTGGGCACAGGACTTTGGCGAAGCAAGTGGTCTTGATACTTTCCTGACTCTGGCATGCTGTCTCCTCCTACCGTGGCTACGGCGGAGGGAGCTACCTCTGGTATGGTGGTTAGTAGGGCGGCTGAGGTCCTTGGCCTTGAGCTACCTACTTTTGAAGTTAGGTCTAACCTCCTGACGGAGGTGCTTCAGCCTGGGGCTTCTATGTCTGAACCCCTTCTCCCATTTAATGAATCCCTCACTGATGTCCTTTTGGGTACATTGTCCAAACCCAACACAGGGGCTCCTGTGAACAGGACAATATCTCGCCGCGATCGGCCTGTGCCAAATGACCTGAAGTTCCTGTCCCAACATCCTACGCCTGAGAGTCTTCTTATCCAGGCGTCCTCTTCTTCTGGCGCGTTCCCTTCCTCACCCCCGGATAGGGAATCCAAAAGGCTAGAACAATTTGGTAAGAAGCTATTTTCTTCCTCCAGCTTTGTGCTGCGGTCTGTGAACACCGCATGCCTTTTGGGCTGTTATTCCCACTCCCTGTGGGATACGGTTGCGCAAGTCCTGCCGCAGATACCGGAGGAGGCCCGTGCTATCGTCTCCCAAGCAGTCAAAGATGGGAGAGATGTGGCAAAGTTCACAATCTGTTGTGGACTGGATACGACCGACTCTCTGGGCAGATCGGTTGCTACGACAGTTGCCTTACGGCACCATGCCTGGTTACGTACTTCTGGTTTCTCAGGGGATGTCCACCAGTCACTAATGGACATGCCCTTTGATGGCACCCGTCTCTTCATAGACAAAGTGGACTCTGCCTTGGAGAGGTTCAAGGAGTCCAAGGCTATGGCTCGGTCCCTTGGCCTTTCTGCCGCCACACACCCCCCACAGTCCACTTTTTGTCCCTTTCGTGGCCACGGAAGGGGTGCCCTATCACCTCCTCAACCCAGCCACCGGGCCCTGAATGCTGGACAGCCTATGCGTGGCCAGGGGCACGGAATCCCACATGGTCGTGGGGCAGAGAACCAGCGGTCTGTGCAGTCCACCACTGCCCCAGCAGCAGCCTCCAAACCTTCCTAGTCTGTCCCCTCACTCCCGCCCAGTTGGTGGCAGGATACGCCATCACCTGCCCCACTGTGAAGATATCACCATGGACGGGTGGGATTTACTAATAATTCGGAAGGGCTACTCCCTCCCTTTCGAATCCGCACCACCACACATGCCACCATCCTTCCATCCCTTTCGGAGGATCATTTGGTGCTTTCCCACCAGGAAGTCGCGGCTCTCTTGGCAAAAGGAGCTATAGAAAGGGTCCCTGTGCCAGAAGTAGGTCGTGGTTGTTACTCCCACTACTTTCTGATACCAAAGAAGGACAAAGCCTTGCACCCTATCCTAGATCTTCGGGACCTGAACTAATTCCTCAAAAAGAAGTAGTTCAAAATGCTCACCCTGACTCAGGTTCTGTCTGCCTTAGACCCGGGAAACTCAATGGTAACGTTGGACTTGCAGGACGCTTATTTCCACATCCCCATCCTGCCTGCCCACAGACGTTACCTACGATTCGTGGTAGGTCACAAGCACTTTCAGTTTACCATGCTCCCTTTTGGCCTTACCAGTGCCCCTCGGGTGTTCATGAAAGTGATGGCGGTGGTTGCAGCTCATATGTGCAGGTTAGGTGTCTCAGTCTTCCCCTACCTAGATGACTGGCTGTTGAAGGCACCTTCACCCCAGACAGTGGTCTCACACCTCCAGACTACGGCAAACCTCCTGCACCAGCTGGGGTTCACTATCAACGTGCCGAAGTCACACCTGACTCCCTCTCAGACGCTCCCTTTCATCGGGACAGTTCTGGACACAGTGCTGTTTCAGGCTTATCCTCCCCAAAAGACATTCAGGCTATGATTCTGATCTTTCAGCCTTGGTCTTGGGTTTCGGTGAGACAGACTCTGAGGCTGCTGGGCGTCTTGGCCTCCTGCATCCTGCTAGTATCAGATGTCAGGTGGCATATGTGGGCTCTGCAGTGGGACCTGAAGTTTTACTGGGCACAGCATCAGGGGAATCTCTCCGACATGGTCCAGATCTCGGAGGGGACTGCGAAAGACCTCCAATGGTGGCTTTCAGATCCCAATTGGGTCAATGGCAGATCCCTCTCCCTTCCCCAGTCAGATCTCTCAGTAGTGACAGATGTGTTTCTTCTGGGTTGGGCGGCCACATGGGAGAGGTGGAGATCAGAGGCCTCTGGTCTCTGGCGGAGTCGGGACTCCACATAAACATGCTGGAGCTCCGAGCGATCAGACTTGCGTTGAAGTAATTCCTTCCATCTCTCAAAGGGAAAGTGGTGCAGGTGTTCACTGACAACACTGCCGCCATGTGGTACTCCAACAAACAAGGCAGGGTAGGGTCCTGGACCCTTTGTCAGGAGGCACTACGCCTCTGGACATGGCTGGAACATCAGGGCATTACCCTGATGGTTCAACATCTGGTGGGCTCTCTCAACGCCAGAGCAGACAAACTCAGCCGCCAAATGCACTGTCGATCACGAAAGGCATCTCCATCCGGAGGTGGCGCAAGGTCTCTTTCTCAAGTGGGGAGAGTCTTGGTTAGATCTGTTAGCCTCCGCAGAAAATGTGCAATGTCAGCTATTTTGCGTGTTGGAGTTTCCAAGGCGGCATTCGCTCTGAGACGCTTTTTGCCTCGAGTGGAACTCCGGCCTCCTTTACGCATTCCCGCCTATCCCTCTTCTTCCCAGAGTTCTCAAGAAGATCAAGAGCGACTGGGCCCAAGTTATTTTGGTAGCTCCGGACTGGGCTTGGAGAGTGTGGTATCCAGAGCTATTGAGCATGTCCATTGATCCTCCACTCAGACTGGCTCACCCACTTATTTCCTCCCACTCCCTTCATCATGCCTCAATGGAATCTTAATCTTGTGCTTACTTTCTTGATGTGTACTCCCTTTGAGTCTATGTATAATTGTCCCTTACGGCTCTTCACATTCAAAACTGTCTTTCTCATCGCCATCACCTCTGCTCGCAGGGTGAGTGAGCTTCAGGCCCTTTCTTCAAAGCCTCCATACTTGTCCATACACCCCCGACAAAGTGGTGTTACGCACTAGGGCTTCATTCCTTCCTAAGGTGGTTACACCGTTTCATGTAGGCCAGTCCATCACTTTGCCTACCTTCTACGCACCCCACATCCTTCCCATGAGGAGGAGAGACTCCACCGTCTGGACCCAAAAAGAGCGTTGGTGTTCTCTCTCAATCGTACTAAAGACTTACGGGTGGACAATCAACTCTTTGTTGGTTATGTGGGTGCGAAGAAAGGGAAGGCGGTGCAGAAACGTACCATCTCTCGATGGGTGCTTCTTTGCATCAAAATGTGCTACGCTTTGGTGAAAAAGCAACCTTCTGACGGCTTGCGGGCTCATTCTACCAGGGCCACTGCTGCATCCACTGCGTTAGCACGCGGAGTTTCTGTCCTGGATATCTGTCAGGCAGCTACATGGGCGTCTCTGCACACATTTACTAAGCATTTACTGCCTGGGCAGTCAGGTCCGTCGGGACAGCTACTTTGGTTGTTCGGTCCTGCAGGACTTTCTAGTATGATCTTAGTTTGCAGCCCACCACCGAGGATGGTATTGCTTGGGTATCTATTCTAAGGTAAGGAATCTGCAACTAGAAGTCTCTATCAGATGTACAAGTTACTTACCTTCGGTAACGCAATATCTGGTAGAGACATATTCTAGTTGCAGATTCCTTACCGCCCACCCATCCTTCCCGCTTGCGAACTAATTTCTAGGGACAGGGATTCCCCCTTTTCAGGTCCTTAGCTCTGGCGCACCAATATCAGTGTTCTTAGCGGGTCTGGCGTGGAAAGTCGTTAAAAGAAACTGACGTCACTGTGCGAGGGCAGCGTCTATGTACTACTCCTGATGTCGTCACGGAGACCACGCCACCTACGATGCCTGCGGAGTCGACCAACAGCACCTACCCACGCGCAAGGGTATTGCTCGAAGAAAAAATCTCCAGATTTAGTCTGACGCCTGGGGGGAAAATTCTAAGGTAAGGAATCTGCAACTAGAATATGTCTCTACCAGATATTTTGCTACCGAAGGTAAGTAACTTGTACAACAGGGCTGGATATGATTGTGGACCCTGTGTCAAGAGGCCCTGCTTCTCTGGACATGGCTGGAATGTCAGGACATAGTTCTAGTGGTTCAAAATCTGTCAGGCTCTCCGAACACCAGAGTGGATGATGTCAGCTGTCTGTCTAGCGGATAACGAATGGTATTTCCATCTGACGGTGGTGCAAGGTCTCATCGGAGATTGAGAAGAAACTTGGTTAGATCTAATCGCTACTGCAGAGAATGTGCAATATCAGCACTTTAGCTTGCTAGAGTTTCAAAGGCGGTTCTTGGCCAGGGACACATTTCATCTTGAGTGGAGTTCAGGCCTTCTGTATGGACCTTTATGCCAATACCACTCCTGTCGAGAGATCACAAAAAGATCAAGAATGAACAGGCCCAAGTCATTCACAGAGTATGGTATCCTGAACTCCTGGGTATGGTCATCGGTTCTCGGATCAGGCTGCCCCTTCCGGAGTATCTGCTGTTACAGCAACAGGGCAGGGCCCACACCCGAAGCTGTGCACACTTCACCTTCATGAATGGAGATTGAGTGGCGACTAATGACCATTTTTTACCTTCCTTCGAACTCAGCAGTGTTATTCTGTCCCTCAATGAAGATAGTATATGCCTGCCATTATAACAAATTCTTGGCTTGGTGTGCTACCAAGTGTTGTTCCCCTTTTTGCACTTTTGTACAAGGTGGTGTTTGCTCTTTAGTTAACCCAGCAAGGCTTTGGTTTGGGCACAGTTAAAGGGAACTATTCGGCTACATCGCCTTTCTTGTGGTTGCCGGACTTGCCCTCCTGTTCAAGTCACCAGTTGTAACACGTTTTCACAAAGTTCTCCAAAATAAGTTCTCTCTTCAAAACTCTTCATCATGCCCCAATGGGCCCTGAACTTGCTTTTGACTTTTTTGATGAGCTCACCATTCAAGCCTACACATTGATGCCCTGCTACTTTTGTCCATCAAAACAGCCTTTCTGGTGGCCATTACATCGGCCAGGAGGGTTAGTGAACTACAGGCATACTTTGGTTTTTATCCTGCCAGTCCTGTACACTTTAGCATTTTATAATTCAAGTTACCCTATTCAGTACTCCCCAAGTGAGAGTGATAAGGGGGGTACTTTTTTAATCAACTGCTGCTTTTAGTGCCGAGGTTTGTGGGACCCTAGCATTTGATTGGCAAAAAACTTGTAAGAAACGTAACCTCAGTTTGTGTGGTTTCATTTTTATTTTTGCCTATTGTATATGAATCAGTAGTGGTTGTATCTGCCTGACCATCAATATTGTCGGTTATTTTTAACTGTAATTCTCTAGCACATTCCTCAGCACACAAGCACTTCATTTGTAAGTATAACCAAAGACTGTACTTTTTTGAGTTATTGCACATCCCTCTACCCTATCTCCTGTGCCCTTGCACAGTCTACTTCGTAATTTTCCGTAATGGAATTTTTGCACTACTGGTGCACAGATATTTTAGCTTTACCGCAATTGTGCCACAATAACATGTGGAATTTGTACTATTTACGTCCTTTTAATGGTTTGCAATGGTTTTAATTAACCACGCAATAATAAATAAACTTGGTTCTGAGAAATCGTGCTTCTTTCCTTCTGAAAATGGTGACACCCCTTCACTTAGGCCAGACCATCACACTGCCGACCTTCATTATTCTGCCTCAGTCTTCCATAGAGAAGGAGAGAATAATCCGCTTGGACCCAAAAAGAGTGTTGCCAATCTACATCTATTGTATCAGTGTTCCCGGTGGACGATCAACTTTTCATTGGGTTCGTTGGAGCAAATAAAGAAAGGGTGTGCAGAAAAGGACCATCTGAGGATGGATTTTGTTCTACATTAACATTTGTTACGCACTGGCCAAGAAACAATCCCCTAAGGTCTGCATGCTCATTACTTTAGAGCCAAGGCTGTGACCGTTGCATTAGGTCGCGAAGATCCTGTCCTTGATTTCTGTCAGGCTGCAACATTGAGTCTTTGCACACGTTTAACAAGCACTTCTGAATGGCCAGTCAGGATGCCGTAGTGGAGACAAACGTCACCTACTGGTGTTTTGGCGTACTGCAAGATTTTTCAGACCCAGTTTGATACCAGGGGAATATTCTAAGGTAAGGAATCTGTGGCTAGAGTCTCTAACAGAAAAGGAGGCACCAAATGTAAGTAGCTTCTTTTCAACTTCATGTCAAGGCTTAAAGCATACTAAAGCACTAGACTTCTCTCAGAGGCTCCATCATCAATGTGTTCATTAGGCCTGCATCAAAACAAGGGCTGCACTATTTATTTAGCCTTTCATTTGGACCCATTTTGAAAACCTCAGTCCAAAAATTATCTTACTCAATTATACACTCTGTCATGGTGACATAAGGAAGCAAATCTTCCTAAATGTCAGTCCTTTCAGGCACTGCTTACAGATGACAGTTGACTCTGTGGTTGCTGGCTTCATATCCAGCCAACTTAATATTCATGGATTTCGGTCAACACCGGCGAGAACACAGGGCACATCAGTCACCTTTGTCTAAAGATTATCTTCATGGGACTGTAGTCCTCTCTTCCACACCCCAGTTTTTTTTTTTTTAGCAAGCATAAGGGAACGTTTTCGTTCCAGTTTTCAACCTGCCATTCAGGTAATAAAATGGCTGCTTCAGCACATCTTGTGCAGTATGCCGTGCATAATTACGACATCTTTTATTTGGTTTGTCTTTGGGTTTGGAGGTGCACCAAGTGCTCTCTCCTAGAGATTGTTAAAAAATTCATTAAGAAATCACAAAGGATCGCCCTGGTTGTCAAGAGAACAGTGGAAATCGATGATGATATATGTTTTAGGAGTTATTCTCTGGGGTCTTCAACGTATCTTAGAGTGGGATTTTGCGAAGGTGGGAGCCATGAGATTCCTGGATCTCCTTTTGTAGTATGAGCATGATTTTCAAAATATGTCCAAATTCCTATCAGAAATTTGCACTCAGTGGCGAACAATCCAGTATGTGTGTTCTGCTTTCCGAGGAACTAGAGGTCAGAGGATTGATATGCATGTTCGCTCTTTAAGCCTAAACTTTTATTACTTTTCCCCTGGACAGTTGAGGACATTTCATGACATTTCAGAATTAGAGAAGAGACTCAGTCAGTGGAGAAGATGGTTTCCTTGGAGGAGGACTATGTAGAGCCTGAGGAAGCTCATGGCAAACACCAAGCAGACTGTGACCTCAAGTAGACTCAGAAATGTTACCAGTGGTCGAGGGTTGAGATCACAAAAAAGAGACTCGAAACATACAGTGCCCCAAATTAAAAAGCTTTTGAAGCTGTTGAAGGATAAGGCATCCAAGTTTCCAACTAAGATACAGGAGTCAAAAGCTTCGAATGAACACACGGAACCACACAAAGAAAAACCCTAATTTGAAGGGCGTGCAGTAATTGCCATTATATCGGGGCCACCAACAAGGGCACTGTGAAGGATGTGCTGAAGGGTGTTTGCTCGACTTCAAAAGACAATCAAGTTTAAAAGGGTAAGGACAGGCAGGCAGCCTCAAATTAAAACTTATGGAAAATAAGAGGTTTTTTTGAGGGTTTTGTTGTACCACACAACATCAGAACCCTAAGCCTTGGTTGTATGTCTTGCCTGCATTCACATGTTCCTCTATCTCAATGGTTGTCTCAATAAGAGCGCGGGCAAGCAGCAATGGCTAGTGCACCCCCAGGCCACAATATCCCTCCTTCACAGGTTGGGGATTTTCTTTATATGCTGCAAAATCCCTTCTTCAGCCCCTTCACATTCAGCCCTTCTTTGGGGCCATTCTCAACTGAATCACTGGCAAAGCTTACCCCAACCAACATAGAGTACAGGAGTTAAATCAGCTACTTGCCTTATTTTCAGCGTCATCATTCAATCAGTGAGAACAGTGATGCCTCTCGTAGGAATGATGGCCTCCTGCAGAGCCAGAGTACTCCATAAAAGACTGCACTTGTATCCTCTCCACAACTGACTGTTGGTACAATGGTCACAGATGGAGGCTCACTGGGAAGATCTAGTGTTGAAATGGGCCAGCACCTCTCACTTTCTGGAGTGGTGTAATAACCTGTTGCAGAGCCAGCCCTTCATGGAACCCATTCCGCAGGTGACCATCACCACTGATGCCTCACCTTCATGATGCGCTGCGCATCTCCAATACCTAACTGTTCAGACCATGTGATCATCACAGCTGCTGGGTCTCCATATAAATCACATCAAGCTTTTGGACATCCAGCTAGCTCTCATGCCTTCCTTTCGGACACGAAGAACAAAACAGTCCTTGTGAAAATAGACAACATGACTCTCCATGTACTCTCTGCAGAAAAATGGTGGAATACACTCCTCGCAGTTGCCAGCACTGGCCAGAGTATTTTGCATTGGGTGATTCACCATCGGATACTCCTTCTGGTGGAGTAGCTTCTGGGATGGGCAATGACTTTGCATATCTGCTCAGCAGGATACAGCAACAAGAAGTGGGTGGGAACTGCACCTGCTAGTCCTACTCCAGTACCTCTTTGCCACTGCGCAAAATGCAAGATTCCAAAATGTTGCCTCCATGTTTCTGTACCGTCAGTCCTTGGGCAGTGCTCTTTGGATGAGCTGTTCAGGGTTTGTCTTTGCTTTTTCTCCTCTTCAGTTCCTTCTGTACGTGATCAGCAAGCTTCCGCAACCCTCCTTTACTTTAATCCTAGTGGCTCCCATGTGGGCCAGACAACTCTGGTTCTAGACCCTTCTTCCCACAAGAATCTCTCCAACAGGCTGGACCTTCTTGGGCAGAACCAAGGCAGAATCATACACCTGGACTCCTGGCAGCTCAATCTAGCCATCTGGCTCCTGAGGTCCTAGAGTTTGATACCTCGACCTGCCTCAGAAATGCAAAGACATTCTTTATGAACCACACAGACCCACTACACACGCCTCCTGCACCTCCAAGTGGAAAAGATTTGTTTACAACTGCATTTCAAATCATCTGGACTCTCTTAAACCTGGAATACAGGATATTGTATTTTACCTCCTCCATTTGAAGAAGTCAGGCCTACCTTAAATTTCTGTATGCCTTCACTTAGTAGCTCTTGCATCCTGCGTGCTGAACAGGGAACAATTTTCATTGTTTAGAAACCCTGCCATCAAGGCTTTCATGGAAGAACTGAAAGGGATCATCCCACTTGAGTTGCTTTTGCCCCTGTCTGGATCTTAATGTCGTTCTTACCAGACTGATGGACCCTCCATTTTGAACCACTACTTTCATGCTCTTTACAGTTCCTCTTTTGGAAAGGTTGCCTTCCTTGTTTCTATTACAGCCATAAGGTGGGTTTTCAAGCTACAGGCCCTCACCTTAAAGGAGCCTTTCTATCAGGTCCATAGTGACGAGTTGTGCTTAGGACCAACCATAATCTCATCCAAGAGGTGTTACCCTCTTTTCAACTCTACCAGATGTTAGAGCTCCATGTCTTTTCCCACCACTCAACTCATTAGCAGTCGCAGAAAGGGGCCTTCACACTCTTGATGTAATACGCACCTTCATTTACTATATTGACAGGAAAAACCTTTCCACAAGACACAGTAAATTTTCCTAGTATTTGCTAAACCTTGCAAAGGTCATCCTTTGTCAAAGGTATAACCAGGTGGATTGTGAAGTGCATCCAAACCTGCTACCTCAAAGCCAGGAGAACATTGTCTGCCCCAATTGGGCTGCTTTCCATCTCTAAGAAAGGATCACTATGGCTTTCATTGAGAATATTCCTATATCTGACATGGGTAAAAGTCAGTTGTAGAGAGGTGGGATCACTGATAAGAGAGGACAGGTGAGGCTACTTGACACTCCCTATTTTCAGAGTTAACTACTGAGAGAATTTAAGCCAAGCTACAATTTGGCACCCGCCACAGACATTTGTTTAAGGCAGGGACAAGACAAGAGATAAAGCCTGTAGAAGAACATCTCCATAACCTTCTAAATGCCTGAATACAGGACTCCCACGCATACAGCCGATGTAGGGGTATAATAATGGGCCTCCTAAGCTCCTAAGAGTCAATTACTAGAGTAAAATGTGTGCTGTAATGGGCCCTGATAAAAGGTTATTACATACAGTTGCTCAAGAAATAATGAAAGTAAGACCAAAGCAACAAAGGTTCAGAACGAATCATGCATAAATACATAAATACATGCATAAGTTTCTTGGACTTTTATAGAAACACACAATATAAATAATACCCAAAATGAATAGAAACACAGACTGTCTACTTTCTGGTACCAAAAGAAGGTCTAACAGTCAATCTTAGAAATGAAGTTTGTGAGCAAGTTTATCAAATTTCAAATGTTAAAAATGACAGCCTTTCAGGAAGGCATTCCTTTACTGGAGGTGGCCTACCTGGTAGCAATGTTAAAGGGTGCCTACTTCCACCTCCCGATAAACCCATTGCACTGGAGATAGCTTGGGTTTGTGATGATAGGGGTACTTTATCAATTCAAGGTGTTAACTTGTCCCTGAAAGTGTGCATTAAGGGTGCTAAAATGATCACTGCCCTCTTCATTGCTCTTATTTGAACAACTGGCTGGTAAAGGCAGACTCGTTAAAAAAAAATGCAAAATAATAATTCAGACCATGTATAAACCTGCTGTACCAGCTATTTTAGGGTGAATCGGAAAAATCTTGAAGTTTTAGAGATGAAAAAAATATTTCTGGGTGCTGCATAGGTCACAGTGAAAGCAATAGCATATCTGACCATGAAAAGGACCTACACACTGCAGGGTTTGTTTTGGTTTTATCAGTCTTCCCGGTCTCACCTGGTGAGGACCGTTATGGCATTGTTGGCTAGGATTGCTTCTTTCACTTATTTGAAAACAGAAAACTGCAATTGAGACCCATTCAGGAATGTTTGTGCAGTCAGTCTTCTCAAACGTGGGGTGAATGGGAGGATTTAGTGGTTGTAACACACTCAACAAAGAACTTGGTGAAACAAAACACATACTTTAAAAGGGAGGCCATTCAAGACACCTGTATTACAATCCATCTTAAGAGATCCATTGTATGTTGGCTGAAGAGGCGCACAAAAGACAGCTCAAATAAGTGTGCCTCCAGAAGGTAGACAAACACATCAGTTACCTAAGCTTTCTTCCAAAAGCCACTAGTATAGCAGAGAAAACATTTCATGCCCTGAATGTACAAATGATGGTGAAGTACTACATACAGGAAATGCAGGGCATCAGGTAAACCACATAGTTCTTCGTAGCACACTCCTTACTGGCACTGGACATAAGTGACCCAACGTACTATTGTGAGATGGATAGTGCAGACTTAAAATACTACTTGAATTGGTAAACAGAACACTGGAGGTGAACCCCTAGGCACATGCAACCAGAAAGAAAGGGGCCACATTAGCAATCATGGTTTATACCTCCTTAGAAGACATGTGCGAACAGCTACGTGGTCTTAAACAACACATTTTCAAGACACTGTTGTGCAGCTAAAGAAACATGCATGGAGGTAGCAGTAGGATAGTTAGTACTAAAGCATTGTTCTCATTCACTCTGTTTACATGCCCCTGTCCACAGGGGAAGTAATATTGCTAGGTAATCTGAATCTAGAAGAGATTTTGCACTGCAAAAGAAACAAGTTACTTAGACATGTAATAATTATTTTGCAGTTTGACACTCTTCTTGATTCACATTTGACCCACCCACTTCATCAATGCCGGTGATATAGGAGCAAGGAATAAAGCTAAGATGAAGGTCACGTAATGGGGTATTAAGGTCTTGCGGTTAACATCATACAGGCTCCCCATTTGTCAACACCCACCAAGAGTAGGAAAAGGTTCAGTAATCCGGTGATTCCTGACTGAATTATTTTGTGGTGGAATTATACACAGCATGTGAAACTAGAAAAGCTTCAAGTTTGCAAAACAGTTAATACAAGTAATTGTTTTTTTTCTTATGAATTTGTCTGGAGAGAAACTCTACATCCGAGCAGTTAAGCTCAGCATTTAATATAGTGCTTCTCATAAATGTCTGAAGAATCAAACTGTTGAGTGGTCAGTCTTTTTTTGGCTTCCTTCATTGATATAGATTGCACAGGTCAGTTGCACACTGAGCACTTAACAGGCTTATTAACATGCTGCATTGCGAGCACTCTATCAATTTTGGTGAGTGGGAGGGCCTTAACTAAGGAAATGCTGAATGCAGCTTCTTGTAAATGGGGATCAAGAAGACTAAACGAGGCCCCTGGGTACCTCAAATAATTATTGGCACTCCTAGGTCCCCACTATTTTAGGAAACGTGCAATCTAATGTGCCTGTGCTCTTGCAACAGTTTGTAGAGATCTGTCTGCTAGGCAAACCCTTCAAATGGTACTAATCTCTGAAGAGAAATGGCCCTTCAAGAAAAATACGTTTGTGAAATAAAGGAGCGTTTTCTTGATTTGTGACTATTTACATGTATTATGATTTGTGATTAAACGATTGTACTTCAGTTTAACAAAAGACAACAATAAAATTGTTGTCATATTTTTTATACTGTTAATTTTCTTTCTGTTAGATCATGAGTTTCAACCCTCAGGATCTAAGAAGACGATTATGGGTTATTTTCCCAGGTGAAGAAGGTTTGGATTATGGTGGCGTGGCAAGGTAAACTGAAGAAACTGTCTTATTTTAACGTTTTACTATTTTTATTTCCCCATTCCCTTAACATGACGAAGAGAGCTTTGTGGTGAATGCTTATGATTTGCTCATTTTATTTCTTCATTACGGTTTGTAAATCATTAACCTTTATGAAACAAGTTTGTAGTCGGTGTAGCTCTACATTACTAAAAGGTACATTGAGTTGTAATTTATAGCCACCTAGCTGAGGGATGTAAACAATAATGCCAAGAGATTAGAATGCTGTTTCGTCCATCATAGAACTAGGATTAGTAAGAACGCTGACTTTGTCACTAATACAGTAATAGGTAAAGTTAGACCGTACAGCCGATAAGAACATCCCACCAACCACCAGAAATTTCTCTCCAAACCCTCATATCTAACCCAAGTTCCACTTCTGTCCAAAACACTGATTCAATCACTCCCGACATTGCAGTGATTGGAGATTATGACGAAGTTAATATCCATTGTATACTACCCTTTTCCTCCTATGTAACTCCTTAATTGTAAAGAGTAGCTATTTGTTTTGCATGGCTCTGAGAATTGTCCAAAATCTGGAATGTTGGGGCTATAGAAAACAAAAAAGCATACATGAACATATAAATTGTCATGATTGTGATTCATTCTGTATGTCTGTATTTCATTGTGGAAAAACTGTTTTCTTGTGGGTAATTGTGAAACATTTGATAGTTGTGTGCCTTTCATTGTGGAACAATCATTTCTTGTAGTTGTCATATTTCTTATATTAATTTTCAAGGGTCGAGGTGTGTGACTGAAGGGAACATTGTGATAACCTGTGCAACTAATGGGAGAGCCAGCATGCTGCAGCATGGTGTTTGTTCATATTATGAGCTCTAACAAAAGGTTTTTAACAGATCGGCAGATGTTAATAATATATTGTAGTGGTCATCTGTATTACTCTGGGATTTGTTTGCTGAGCAGTTGACCTCAAGCAGAATAATCACTTATAAGTGGGTTTTTCACTCACCTGATTCCACGCTATTTTCTATATTTATTAGTGTGAAATAATATTAACACACAATTTAAAGCTTCTTGTTGATACTGATTGTAGCTATCATTTTAAGTGAAATCCAAAGCACAGAATCAGTGATTTTATAGTAAAAGTAAATGGAAGCAAAACATTTTTCTGCTGATTAATTAAAGGAGGCTTGTGGTTCCTCATTTCCTGCAGAAGGAAAAGTATATCCAAACCAAAGTCACCAAATGCCACAAGTAATTTTATGTTGTGTTTGTATATAGAGCAAACCTTTAGGAAAGCCACAGAGCGCAGTACATAGTGTGTCTGTGGAGTGAGAGGGGTGCATGTTGGGAGATGTCTATCAAGTAGGGATTTACATCTTTGAATTACATTTCACATATTTACAAAGGCATTTCACTTTTTTTAAGCACAGAGAGGTTAGGTGATTTGCACAGGATCACTGGAGTTTCTGAAAGTGCTTAGGCCAGGGTTTGAATTCCGGTCCCAAAGTCGGCAACTTGGGGCCATTATACCCTACGGAATTCATATTTTGTTGGACAGGATATCAGTCACCGTTGTGACAGTGCAGCCCATCCTTCGAGATAAAAATCAGACCCTTAGTCATGAGTCCACATCTTCTCCCCGTGTAATTAGGGAAAAACTGTAGGACTCGGTTGTAAATCCCAAAGTCAATGAAAGTGTTCAAGGAAGCTACTGCAGCGAAATCTTTGCACAAGTAACAGTTTCAAATCCCCACAGGACCCCCGTCACCCTTGATTCATCCCAGTTGACAAAAACAATACCCTTACGTTTTGTGCCAGTAATATTTAATTGTAGCTTAAGATACTAACTTGATTCAGTGTTAGCAGCATTTAAAACATGTCAAACATAGAATTTTGCATGCAGCTGAGAACAACGCTGGACTGTTAGTGTAGCAGTTGTGATTTTTGACACATTTTTTCGTATTCTCAACTACATCTTTACCTGTATGTAGGCTACCTACTTCTCCATGAGCTGAGCATGGGTATCATTTATATGTTCACACTAGCCATCGCTTTCCATCAGTACAATGGTCATCGTTTTTCTTTTAATTTCAGAGAATGGTTCTTTCTTTTGTCACACGAAGTGCTGAACCCAATGTACTGCCTGTTTGAATATGCAGGGAAGGACAACTATTGCCTACAGATCAACCCTGCGTCTTACATCAACCCTGACCACCTGAAATACTTCCGCTTCATTGGCCGGTTTATAGCAATGGTGAGTTCCAGTAGTGTATCAAACCACCTGTTCCTCTTCAAATCTTTTGCCATGTTTTTTGTGGTTAGAGCTCGTAGGCTCCTCATCTTTCCAAAATGGTTGTCCTGTCTATCCTTCTGAAAAAACATTGTGGTTGTTAAATTTTGTCAATTTGATATACAGTTGAATTATTTAATCTTATCATATATCCAAAAATAGAAATGTTGTAATCTATGGGGTAAGTTTATCCAAAATTTAAATAATCCGATCCCTTTAAATATAACTGATAAAAATGTACGATTTTAAAAGTCACAGCATGGATTCTATTGCTGTGGCTGGCACCAGGGGCACATAAAGAAAGTTGTCACTGTATTATTCAATTGCAGGTATTTCTGTTGAAATACCCATAAAAAATGTTCTGTGTTGATATGATTCATATGGTTTCGAGCTGCATAAAGCATTAAGAAAATGTTGGTCAATAAGAATGGTCTTTTTTAAAACGTCTAAAAAAAAAAACTGACTGTCTTATATTCACAAACCTCTTGAATGAAAATGTGTGTATTGGGTGCTACTGTTTTTGAAGAGCAGCAAGTGTGATGGGTAGCATTCTTGATTTAATCAAAACCACTCATTTCGTTAGCACTGCTTTTCCTTTTTGTTTTGATCTCTTTACCTTGAGAGGGGGGAAAATCATGTAAATCACACTTGGCCCAATCCCAACAACTAGGATTTGTTACACTCACAGTGGGAACACAAGCTCCTGTCACTTATAGTGACGTATTGAGAAACACAGAATGTGATGGATGGAATACTTGCATTAATCGGAACACTGAAGCAGCTTTACTTCGGGTAGCGCTTCATTGTGTCATTTCTTTGCTCACTGTCACCTTTCAGACTTAAGCAGGACCTCTTTGCTAAGGAACTAGGTATGGCCGAAACATGTCTCATGTTGCTTGTGGTTCCGTTTATGCAGCTTAGTAGGTCGACAGATCTGCCCATTTTGCTGTGATACCAAGACTGCTTTGCACAGTGTTAGAACTCTTATTCTGGGGAGGGGTGGCCTAGCCAGGAATGGTGTAGGACGTGCCTTGCTTGCTCTCCGGGCCCTCGTGGGTTACCCAACGCCATCCACAGCATAAGGGCCATGGCTTATCCTCAGTCACAGCAGTGGAACACTTATGCACCCCCTTCGGCAAACTGCAGAGACCCCAGTGACCCCATTGGAGCACCCTGCAATGAAGGTACCGCCATAGCCTGCTGGGGGATGCTGCGACCTTCTCTGCAGCCGATAGCGACGCAGCGACGCTACTGCTGAATAGCAGAATGTGCCTCTACTTGGATGGTGCAAAAAGCTGTAGTGCCTAAGCCGCCTTGTTCACGTTCTCCTTAAAATGACTGCGTGGAGTCCTTGGGGCTACCTGTGATTCAACCCCCCCCCCCCCTCATCCCCCCCCTCCTCCCCCCCCCCCTCAGCCCCCCCCCCCCTCCTCCCCCCCCCCCCCCCTCTCCCCAGCACTGCACCCTAGTTTGGGCATGCAAGATGCTCTGATGTGATATCGGTGCCCAGGTGATGGCTCCTGGGCTGATGGACATTGCCCGATAGTGTGAGCTTACATGTTCCAGCCCCAGACCCCTGGAGCTTGTTTGCCTGCGAGTGGCAGCATATAGAGTATGGCTTGGACGGTGTAAGGTCTTGGGGAGCAGTAGTGAACCCCTCAACTTAAGTTACTAGCACCCACTGATTGCTTTGTGGGTCTCCTGTGACCGGGCCAGGGCATCTTCCCTGGCACTACAACACTTGACGGCTCTCCATGCACCTGAAGAACGTTGGAGCCAGGGTTTCCTCTTTCCTCCTGTTTGCCATGCACCTCATGGCAAATTATCTAACGGACTGGGGCCCCATATCGGCCCACCATTCACGACTGACATTACCAGTAAGTGGCTGTAGCTTGGCCCAAGGGAGTGGGGCTGTGATATAAGATTGACACTTTCTCCTTGACTCAAAGGCACATTGGAATCAGATTACAGACTCCTGTGCCCACACTCCTGGAGGCCTCCAAGCTCACCCACATGGGGAAATTCAAACCACACTCATGCCGCCACCTGCCCTCCCCAGCTAGCTTGGACTCCTCGTGTGCCCTCGATCATACTGTGTAGCACTCAGTCACAGGCCTCTCGCCTCTTTTGCTGACAACGCTTGGGGTTGGTTGTCTCACCATCCATTGGGGTATGAACTCTCTCCCCTGCCTGTTGCACCTTCTGGACCCCTCCGAAAAGACCGGCGCATAGTCAGGCTGGTCATGAGTCGTCTACTAGGCGGTGGAGCAGGGATTAGGTGCTGAGTGGACCTGAACTTTACACACACAGCCCCGTACTCTTGGCCACCATGCCTCGTCCTAAATCTGCCAAGGGCAATCCAGTGAACTCCCTATGAAGCAAACTCTCCCCTACAGACTATGAAACAACGGATTCCTCTCCTGCATCAAGAAACTTGACCACAGTACCTATATCACAAGACTACATGGACCACTTATTGAAAGAGATCCACTCCGAAATCTGCTCACTTAAGGCAGATTTTTAAATTTGTCTCTGGGACATTAAGTGAAACTTCTCTGAGATAGGGGGCTGTGTAGATGATTTGGAGTGCTCTGTTGATGCCCCTTCCGAAGACTAGGCTAAGCTATGGCGCCGGATAGCAGCACTTGAGGAAAAGAAGTTTGAGTTGTAAACCAAGCAGAAGGACCTGGAAAATTGGAGCTGCCGAAAAAACATACACATAAGTAGGGGCTGATACTCCACGAGAGTGGAGGAGCATCTCACAGCTAAAAAAAAAAAATGCCCCCATAACTGAAAAATAAAATGGTAATAAAGTTAATTTATTTCCATTTGATCTTTCAGTACCCCGTCCTGAACTGCGTGTCAGGGCAGAGCAATTGCTGCTGGGTGGTAGCAGGGGACTCTTTAGTTTAAAGTGTGCATGTCCCTTTGGCCAGCCATTTTGTGACGGCCAAACTGACACGTGCACTTTAAGGTTCTTTAACCCAGCAGTCTTAAGACAGCTGGGTTAGAGAAAGCCCAGGCTTCCATCGCTCTTAAGAGCACTGAAAGAGGCCGCTCATCCAATCCTGATGCTTCTCTCATGCTGATTAACAGCATGAGAGCAGCACCAGGATTGATTAGTGCCGTTTCCTGGGTCCTGCGTTGGAAGTTCCAGGAGAGATGAGGAAAGAAGGATGCCTTGAGGTAAGTGCCATTTAAAAAAAAAGTTATTATTGTATCCCCCTCCCCACCACTTCAAATACAAACCAGCTGCCACTGCCCATAAGGGGAGTGTTCCAGGGCGCGGAGAGCAGTGACATCGTAGCATTCACTGCTGAACTTCTGCAGACGATTCAGGGAGACAACTTAATAACTTGACTCCCTGGGCACTGTACTCAATTGTGTTTGCTTATAATATAATATACAGCCAGTTAGTATAAAACCTGCAAGTGTATGCATATCACTATCAACAGGTTTGTTTAATATTAGATTGCTGGTATAAATACCTGACATGTCAATCTATTTGTAACATCAGTGCCTCAGGACAGCTAATGCCAGTAGATGTTGCACGTAACACGATGAACCCTTAAGCTCTGGCTGGGGTGCATCAGCCACGCATTCCTCCTCTGTCAGTACATTGGGCTGTCTTGTTCTTTGAGAGCTGCCCAGCGTCCATCTTCTCTAGGCTGCTTTGAAGGGAGTTGATGGGGGGGTTACAGGATTCCTTCCTTTCTCCCATGCTCCACTTCCCTGATGATGTTGGTGCCTTACACTGCTGCTCCACGCTCCTCTGAAACATGATACTAGCAGTAGGTACTAAGCTACTCCCTCAACGTCCATGACCTTAACTTCCCAGATAGGCACCAGCAGGTCATGGGGGTACATAATACACCATGATCCAGATGTTCTCCTCCTCCAGGAGACCCACCTTTGTGGGGCAGACGGACACTGAATGGCCCACCCAAAATATCTGATGTGCTACTGGACATACACTGATGATATAAACACTGGGAGTGGGCATTTTATGCAAAGCAGGTATGAGCTCATCTGTTTTTAATGTTGTTACTGATAAGGAGTGTCTCTCTGACACTACATATGCTTTTTGGCAAACAAAAAACTCTGACTTCTCAACATCTACATTCCAAATCTTGCTCAAGAGTCTTACCTTTAACACTTTCTGTATTAGCAGTTAGCTGGGGTGGAGGGCGACATTATTGATGACGTAGATTTTAATTTGGTGTGGGATCCAGACTTGGACAGAAACGCGGTCTACTATCAGGGTACTGGGGCCATTTCATCCCAGTTCAAGAAGGATATCACTGACTTGGGTCTTACTGACTCTTGGTGTAATATACTCTCTGATCTGCGGGGCTACTCATTTTACTCCCATGTTCACGCATCTTACGCCTGCATTGATGATGATCTAGTAACTTATTCCCTCCTCCCCAACCTAGTTACGGCAGAAATCCCCAGCATCTCTATTTCTGACCATGCCCACGTGGAACTGTTATGGTCTGACAACTCCTCTTCTTGGAGGTGCTCACCTGTTGACCCATGGCCCAGTGGTTCTCTCCACTGTGGCATGTAGTGGCGATGGAGCAGCTTTTCCATAATTTAACTCGGACTGAGGCTAAATTCCAGACTATCTGGCATCCATTGATTCAGTACCTCACACACTTGAAGTTCCCCTGTTTTAGCCCACTGAAACTAAGGGCCTTACAGCTATATGATTCACCCTCCCACTGGGGCTTTGCCACTAAGTCTAGTCTCCCATCGTCTTGATGGGAGGGGGACACACTATGCTCCATCACAACATTGATGCTGGTTGTGACTTGCACACTGACCGTCTTGGCACGCAGTTCATATATCCTCTTTTTGTGTTCTTTGTTCTTTCATTTGTATTGCAACACGCTGCATGGTAAATGATCCAATTGTATACCAATTTGCCACTGCTCTTGTGTATTTCAAGTTGATCATAGCCTGTTCACCCTATTTACTTGCAATGTAACATCTGATCTCCTGTCATTTTATGATATATTTGGTGATCCTGTCTACACTTTGTTCTGTTAACTTGAAATTCAATTAAAAGATTCCGAGCCAAAAAAAACGTATTCTGTAATGGCACAGAGAACAAAACAATGGTATGCGAAGGTGTCAGTCCATTTGCAGGTGTTTAGATTAATTTAAGCATGACCTTGTTTTCGCAAGCAAAACAATTGCCTCCTGAGTTAATGCATAGATTATTTTCCATTTCTTATACACTGATCCAAACTATTTTATAACCGCTCACACAATACAAATGCATTCATCCAAAAGTCTCCTGCTGCCTTTTCATTGCCCTATCTTTCTGAGCCTCACAAAATCTTATGCAGTAGTGAGCCAGAAGTGAATTTTGTGATTGTTTTGTAGCCTTGTAACGTAAGACCATGAGTCTGGTGATGCTTTGACTACAGTAAAAAAAAAAAAAAAAAAGGAAAATAAATACATTAGCAGGAGAAATAAACCCTAGCTGCATTTAATGATGAATGCTGATCAGTGCAGGTGTGTGTTTGTGAGCGCATACAGGATTTTAATCGTAATGGAAAAGAAGTGGGAGGCAACCACTGACAACTGTGTGTTTTGTTGTTTAGGAAGATAGGCCAGTAACCAACCTTGGGATGAAACATAGTATATTTCTGAAGGTTTGTTACATTTGAAATAATGTTACTAGCGATGGGAGTGGTCATGAAAGGTGCTGTGTGTGCACGCAACAGTCTTTCATACATGCTATTGTAAAGGGGCGCTCAGACTCTGTTGCCATTAAATGTCTGGTCTCTGCTGAAAATGTAATCCAGTGCCAACACTTAACTTTTTACCTGTAGCAGCCCTGATGTGACTCACTTAGAATGGATAGCTGTCTCAATGAGTACAGCTACCACCCATCAAAAGTATTGTTGGAACGGTAATGTCCCCTGCATATGGCTTTACAGGCCTGTTGCACAGGTATACTGACTTCATTTTTGCTCCTGTTTTCACTCTGCTTTAGCATGTGGTCAAAGGCCCAAGTTTGTCCACTGGCATCATTATGTCCTGACTTGGGCATATGATATGGAGGGATACCCGAAACCCACCCTCATTTACGAACAGTGGACTACTGCCCTGTCACAAGCTTAACATATGGAGTAGAAGTAGGATCATGCAGTGTTTTGAGAAGTGTTAATGTGACCAGACATTTTTGTCTAGGTCACTGCAGTGGTGGGCTACTGCCCAACTCACCTAATGTTTAACATCTATGCACTTACCCCATCTATTGCGCTAACATCCTGTGTGTGTATATTACATGTTCAGCCTTTTCAGCAGCTACTGCCTCTTTTTCAGCCAGAATTGTCAAACCTCTATCATAGCCATAGTTACCCATGACAGATTGCACATGTCTGTCACAGCATTGTCGCTCAATCCAGTGATCACAGTTGAAGAGTCCACCTACAAGATCTAGTGTTGGTTAGGGCTAGTGCTTATCACTCTGCATTAGTGAAAACTCGTCAGTTTGCTGCAGGAAACCCCTTTGCAGCCCCCATCTACAGGTTATCATAACCAAGGATGTCTCTTTCTGTCTTGGAAGGGTGCATCTCCACACCCTAACAGTTTAGGGTCTCTGGTCAGCCCAACAACTGCAATTTCACTTCAGTTACCTGAAGCATCTTGCCATTCAACTAGCCCTAAAATCCTCCTTTCAGAACTTTCACAGCAAGGTAGAATTGGTGAAAGCCAGTAACATGAAAACAAGGGAGCACACACTTGCCTCCACATTGGCGCCGAAGATTTTGTTTTGGGCGATTCACCATTGAATACATCTCCCAGTGGAGTACATTCTGGGATTGGACAGTGACTATGCAGACCTACTCAGCAGGACTCATCAACAAGTCCACCAGTGGGAACGTGATCCATAAGACCTATTTCTGTATTTTAACCTCTCTGAGGGGCTTACGTGAGTTGAAAGCTCTCACTTTGCAAGGGTCCTTTATCCAGGTGTATCAGGATAGGGTTGTCCTTAGAACGGACTCAAAATTCCTCCCTAAGGTGGTCTCTCCTTTTGACCATAATCAAACTATTGATCTTTGTTTTTTTTTACCTTTGCCCAAACTCTGAAGCCAAGAGGGCTCTTCACGCCCATCAAAAGAGCCTTATTGTACTACATTGACAAAACCAAACCTTTTTGTAGATTTCAAAAACATTTTGTCACTTTTGCTAAATCTCGTAAGGGGCATTCAATGTAAAAAGCTAGCATAGCTAGCATGAATGTTACATGTACCCAAACATATTACCTTAAAGCAAAGAGGTTATTCACCACTTCCTCTAGGCAACGTCCTGCTAGGATAAAGTAGGCAACCATTCCATTTCTAGGGTCTTTTCTCCCATAGCTGACAACTGTAAAGCAGCTACATGGTCAACCCCACACGCCTTTACCAAACATTACTCTGTGGCTAGAGTCGTCTAAACAGTGTTAAGAACTCTGTTTCAGACAACTGCATCATCTACTGACTAGCCACTTCTTGGTGGAGTACTGCTTTACAGTCTGTACAGAGCATGTGTATTTACAGCCATATAGGCTACAAATCAAGTAGGTATGCATCTGTTCGTAGCTTGTAATGTTGTAGAATCACATAAGCCCATCCTCCTTCCCGGAGTATGTGTCTTATTTGCACATCTCTGTAACATTAACTCCTTTGCTGCCAGCCCTTTTCCCCCTCAGGTGTCAAACCGTTTTTTGGCTATTTGGGGCAGTTTGCGCTTAGGCCCCCATAACTTTTTGACCACATAAGCTACCCACGCCCAATTTGTGTCCTTTTTATCCAACATCCTAGGGATTTTAGAGGGACCCAGACTTTGTGGGTTCCTCTGAAGGAGACCAAGAAATTAGCCAAAATACAGCGAAAATGTCGTTTTAAAAAAAATAAAATGAGGACAAAAGGGCTGCAGAAGAAGGCTTGTGTATTTTTCTCCTGAAAATGGCATCAACAGAGGGTTTGCAGTGCTAAAATCACCATCCTCCCAGCTTTCAGGAACAGGCAGACTTGAATCAGAAAACCCCATTTTTCAACACAATTTTGGCATTTTACTGGGACATACCGCATTTTTTAAAAAAATTGTGCTTTCAGCCTCTTTCAGGTTAGTGACCGAAATGAGTGTGAAACCAATGCTGGATCCCAGAAAGCTAAACATGTCTGAAAAGTAGACAGAATTCTGAATTCAGCAAGGGGTCATTTGTGTAGATCCTACAAGGTTGTCCTACAGAAAATAACAGCTGAAATAAACAAACATAATGAAATTGAGGTGGAAAAAAACTGCCATTTTTCTCCTTGTTTTACTCTGTAACTTTTTCCTGCAATGTCTTTATGGGTGGATGATATTGGTGATGCCACCCTGGAGAGTGTTGGAATTTGATTACTTTGTAATCAGATTAACGGACTCCATTCATGGTCTGCACAAATTACAAAAAGCACAATCCTGCTGAAACAGATTGTGTCAGCAACAGTTAGGTTTTCAAGGCATGCAGCCTATTACCCTGTGTCCTCTGTCATTGAAATCTATAGAACCCAAGCTGGTAGTGCTGCTTTGTACGACTTCAAGCTCTGGGCTTTTGTAACACAACAGCAGTTGATAAGGGCAAGACTAATTTTATAAGATCTTTATTGAATCTCACACAGAGCAGTCTGTTGTTACCGTTATGGTTCGATCTTGCCCTGAAGCCAATAACCAAGATTGTGGAACTGAGGCCTATCTTGTATTAGATTCACGTAGGGACGATTGTGAGCTGGAACAGTACAGAGAGATCTTTTCCAATGTTGTTCGTAGACCATAAGTATTTAAGATTACTTGGATGAGATGTATATCGAGAACTGGCTGACCGACCTGGCGAATCAATGAGTCTTGGTCCAATACTTTGTCTATTGCTCGCAGTGTGCTTGGCCTCATGAAGACAAGGTACAAGCAACAAACTGGAGAAATGGCAGTCAAATTTCAAATAAATTAGTCAGGCTAACTGCCTTCTGTTTATAAAATGTAAGCTTAAGTTTGAGGAGTTTTTGGAAAATATCAATCCCCCTAAACTAGGGCTTAGATTTGGCAACCGGCCATTAGCTAAGTTTATAAGTATATGGTCTGCGCCCACATTTGAAACAAAGTTGTGTCCCGCATGGTCTCCTGCAGAAGAAACAGAAGAACAGGATTTGTTTTTCTGCATATTACAAGCAACATGCTCTGGAGAAATGGCATTTAACCTCCAAATGAGGTAGTCAGGCCAACTGCCTTCTGTTTCTAAAATGTAAATTTAAGTTTGAGGATTATTAGGAAAATGTAAATCCCCCTAAACTAGGGCTTAGATCTGGTAACCTGTCATTAGCTACTTTTAAATGTTACTAGAAACTAGGGCAAGAGTCTGAGTAAGGAAGCCACCCTGACAGATTTTTTACTGACATCAGGTATTTCAGTAAGTTCTCCATTTGATCTCAAACGTACTTGAGCAAAGTTCTTTGAATAGGGTTGTATGATTATCTGTACTAGAACAGGGGAGGATACCCATCCTAGAGATCATCTCCTATTGCTTTGTTGTTGGGACCAACTCAAAAGTGCCCAATAAATCAGTGAAACTGATTTACAGGTTGCCCAGGCTGATATCCACGCCCTCCATTGGTTAAAGTAAAGTGAAAAATCTGGTCCACTGTACCTGCCCTAGGTCTAATTCCAGGCTGAAAATGGCTCAAAGCTTTGTTTTCAGAGATGGAGGAAGTCGACTTGTGAAGAATGTGTTTCCAAAAGGGTTTTTGCATGTTATTTCTAAGACTGATGGAACTGTTGTTTCCTGGCACTTTGCAACATCCCTGGAAGTTGTCACTAATCAATACACAAATCTGGAACCAGAGCACTTGCTGCCATGGTGTTAGAAAAAGTATTTATGTATAGTAGCCAAACTGAAGGCTCAGAGTGAAAAAGATAATCTGGGATCTTGTCTAGGGCTGTGGCCTTCCCCGATCAAAGAGCACAGATAGCACAAAAAGTATCAAACAGGGAGACGCTGATGGGACAGGTACTACTTGACGTGCGGATCATGGTGGGGTTCTAGGATGATAGCACTCTGGAGGGTGGGGGAGGGTTGTATGTAGACTTCCGTTTACATTACTTTCTTACAATCCTCATGAGTTACTGTGTTCCAAAATGCTTTTATGTCTTTTGATTTAACCGCTTTTAAAAGATCCTCCCAGCTTCCAATTTCCCTTGCAGGTTTCACTGATCAAAGGATAGTTTTGTAGACCTGGGATTCATTCATTTTATATTCATCACCTTGTTTAATAGCAGAAAAAAGATAAGACTTAACCGCCCTACTTTAATTAAACCACTCCTGTAATTTAGGTGCTCCTTTTTTTAGTATAAGGTCCTTCAAAAAGAATACTTTTAAATTAGCGAATAACATTTGAATTTCTAATATTGCAAAGCCAAAATCAAGAGTTTTTTTCCAAAAACAAAAAAGACCAGTATATGAATTAAGATTCCATATATAGATTAACAGTTAGACAGCAACTGTCTACCCATTTTGCATTCCTTCTGTTTGGAATGGAGCATATGCATGTTGGCTTACTGGACCCACCAAATAATTTTTCGGTGCTACTTAGGTTAAGGACCGGTGGGTTGGGATCACTCTTGTGCCTGTGAGTCAGTCCTGTCAACCTTTTCACACCATAACCACAGATTGAGAAAGATATAGTCAATATTACTTATATATAAGACCCTAACTGAATGTTTGGGCTGCATTACTATCTGAAGGGGGAGTAGCCATTACTCACAAGCCATGGAAAATGTGAACGCCAATAATTGCCGATCCGACCTGCTCAGATGTCCCTTATAGGGTGTGAGGAAATGCCTCCTTGGCATGGTTACCACCTGACTTTTTGTCTTTGCTGATGCCAAGTTATGATTTGAAAGTGTGCTGAGGCCTGCTAACCAGGCACCAGCACCAGTGTGCTTTCCCTAAATTGTACCTTTGTCTCCACAATTGGCACAACCCTGTCACCCAGGTAAGTCCCTTGTAACTGGCACCCCTGGTACCAAGTGCCGTGATGCCAGGGAAGGTCTCTAAGGGCTGCAGCATGTCTTATGGCACCCTAGGGACCCCTCACTCAGCACAGACACACTGCTTGCCAGCTTGTGTGTGCTGGTGGAGAGAAAATGACTAAGTCGACATGGCACTCCCCTCAGGGTGCCATGCCAACCTCACACTGCCTGTGGCATAGGTAAGTCACCCCTCTAGCAGGCCTTACATCCTTAAGGCAGGGTGCACTATACCACAGGTGAGGGCATAGGTGCACCTGGGCAAAGCAGAGGGGCACCTGGGGGTCACTCCTGCATTGAAGTTAGGTTCCTTCAGGTCCTGGGGGCTGCGGGTGCAGTGTTGGTTCCAGGAGTCGGGTCCCTTGTTACAGGCAGTCGCGGTCAGGGGGAGCCTCTGGATTCTCTCTGCAGGCGTTGCTATGGGTGCCCAGGGGGGTCGTCTCTGGTTACTCACGGCCTCGCAGTTGCCGGGCAGTCCTCCCTGAGGTGTTAGTTCTCTGGATCTCGAGCCGGGGGTGTCGGGTGCAGAGTGTGAAGTCTCACGCTTTCGGCGGGAACGTGCAGTCTTTGAAAGTTGCTTCTTTGTTGCAAAGAAGTAGCTAGTTTTGAACAGGGCCGCTGTTCACTGGAGTTTCTTGGTCCTTTAGTCCAGGGCAGTCCTCTGAGGCTTCAGAGGTCGCTTGTCCTTGTCTGATGCGTTGCTGGAGCAGGTTTTCGAAGTTGGAGACAGGCCGGTAGGCCTGGGGCCAAAGCAGTTGTCGTCTTCCTCCTTCTCTGCAGGCTTGTAGGTCAGCAGTCCTTCTTGTTTCTTCAGGTTGCAGGAATCTGATTTCCTGGGATCTGGGGAGCCCCTAAATACTGAATTTAGGGGTGTGTTCAGGTCTGGGAGAGCAGTAGCCAATGCTACTGTCCTTGAGGGTGGCTACACCCTCTTTGCGCCTCCTCCCTGTGGGGAGGGGGGCACATCCCTAATTTTATTGGGGGAATCGTCCAAACTCGAGATGGAGAATTTCTCAAGGCAGGGGTCACCTCAGCTCAGGACACCTTAGTGGCTGTCCTGACTGGTGGGTGTTGACACCATGTTTTTCTCATTATCTCCTCCAGCCTTACCGCCAAAAGTGGGGGCAGTGGCCAGAGGGGCGGGCATCTCCACTAGCTGGGATGTCCTGGGGCACTGTAACAAAAGGGGTGAGCCTTTGAGGCTCACCGCCAGGTGTTACAGTTCCTGCAGGGGGAGGTGAGAAGCACCTCAACCCAGTACAGGCTTTGTTCCTGGCCAGAGTGACAAAGGCACTCTCCCCATTTGGCCAGCAACATGTCTAGTGTGTGGCAGGCTGGCAGAAACTGGTCAGCCTACACTTGAAGTCAGGTAGGTATTCAGGGGGCATCTCTAAGATGCCCTCTGGGTGTATGTTACAATAAAGTGCACACTGGTATCAGTGTGCATTTATTATGCTGAGAAGTTTGATACCAAACTTCCCAGTTTTCAGTGTAGCCATTATGGAACTGTGGAGTTCGTGTTTGACAGACTCCCAGACCATATACTCTTATGGCTACCCTACACTTACAATTCTAAGGTTTTGCTTAGGCACTGTAGGGGCATAGTGCTCATGCACATATGCCCTCATCTGTGGTATAGTGCACCCTGCCTTAGGGCTGTCAGGCCTGCTAGAGGGGTGACTTACCTATGCCACAGGCAGTGTGAAGTTGGCATGGCACCCTGAGGGGAGTGCCATGTCGACTTAGTCATTTTCTCCCCACCAGCACACACAAGCTGTGAGGCAGTGTGCATGTGCTGAGTGAGGGGTCCTCAGGGTGGCATAAGACATGCTGCAGCCCTTAGAGACCTTCCCTGGCATCAGGGCCCTTGGTACCAGGGGTACCAGTTACAAGGGACTTACTCGAGTGCCAGGGTTGTGCCAGTTGTGGAGACAAAGGTACAGTTTAGGGAAAGAACACTGGTGCTGGGGCCTGGTTAGCAGTGTCCCAGCACACTTTCAAATCATAACTTAGCATCAGCAAAGGCAAATGCTAGGGGGTAACCAAGCCAAGGAGGCATTTCTTACAAGGGCACTCCATCTTTTTGAGTTCTAAGGACCTCCTAGAATTTATTTTGATACCCACTGTTGTAATAGCTCTGTTCCCACTCATCACGTATCTGTAAGATTTCCTAATGTCATACACTCACTCATGGTTTTCTTGGTTCTGGTTTATTTTTTTTCGGGAGGGGTGCAGGTCTAGCGGGCATTGGGATGAATGCCTCTTTGAATGTGTTTGTCACTTTCGCTGTGTTTTGTTTTTTCTTCATGCTACTGTAACTTTCACTACCATATTGTATGCGACTTACCTCGAAGCCCGTTGGGGTGCTACATTTGTTTGTCTCACTGCCTGTACTTACCAAAAAAAATCTAATGAATAAGTTTGCCAAAAAGAAATATTTTTCGAACAGGACAAAAATGTTCTTACCCAACTATCCTTGCTGGCGAAAGCCGAGCCAGTACATTTATTTTGGGCCATAATATAGTGACTTGTGAGGCTAGCCTACGTGCACTATTCGCAGCAACTTTCCTTGGCCTAAGTACAAATCAAACCTATCAATAAACTTGACCCTATCGTTAGCTAGTAATTTTGATTTTAAACCTGCGATGTGCCAGCTAATCATAGAAATGTTTGACCTGCTTGTTTTCCCCAGATAACCCCTGTCAGTGCTTAGTGCTTTTACGGGAAGTAAGGTGAGATACATGGTAAGAAATCCCTGAGATGTAAAATCAATTGCTCCAAGTTCACACAAAGGGTGAAGGAGCAAAGAGAGTACTTGCACTGGTGAAATTAGTCAGCTGCGGGTCCTGTGAGACGAGTTAAAGAGTTATAATGCAACAGAAAGAGCTCATTGTGGTCATCGAATTTGAAGTGCATCTGATTGAGACTCCTAGTTGCAGATTCCTTACCTTAGAATTTTCCCCCAGGCATCAAACTGGATCCGGAGATTTTTCTGCGAGCCATACCCTTGCGTGTCGGTAGGTGGCGTCGGTCAACTCCGCAGGCGTCGTGGTCGCCGTGATGACATCAGGAGAATTATAAAGATGACGCCCTCTCGCAGTGACCTCAGTTCTTTTCTTTCCACGCCACGCACTGATCCTGAGATCCCTACCCTAGGCCATTTTTGGGCCGAATTTGACAGTTTTGTCGAGATTTTTTGGTACGACTTTGGTGCATCGAGAATGTCCCCGAAGACCAGTTTCAAGCCGTGTGAGGACTGCCATCGGACGATTTCGGTGACGGATCCTCATCGCGTTTGTCTGTGGTGCTTCGAGCGCGACCACGACCCGAAGTCGTGCTCAGAGTGTCGGGCCATGCACCCGAAAGCTTTGAGGGAGCGGTCTCTAAAGCTAATGCCGGCCTGGCAGTCGACTCTGGGTAGGTCCCGGTCTCGCTCGAGAGGAAGGTCTCGAGATCGATCGCATAGTCATCACCACTCGTCGTCTTCGAAGTCCTCGGGTCAAGGTAAGAAGTCTAAGTCGCAACGTTCTCCGACTTCAAACCGTCGCTCAGCCGACGTGATGCGGGACGAGCATCCACACACTAGGCCTCCGTCCTCGGAGCCTGCGTCTGGGTCTACTCTGCGCTTCCTTGAGTTTTCCCAGAGCCGGTGCGACCCCTGCCCAACTTAGTTTTACGAGGCCATGCGCCTCATCTTTGGGCGGGCCGACCCCGATACGGCGCCTTCGGGCCCAAGGATCCGCACCGACGCTGGTCGCACCATCGAGACCTTCCCTGGCGCCGGGTCGATTATCAACGCTCCCAACGTCAGTAGTGCCCACTATCGATTTCGACCCAATTCTCATCCCCGACGACTCGGAGCGGCGTCGGCTGACGCCGCCATCGGCTTGGGTGGGCCCTATTCGCCCGAGGTCGGATTCAGACCCCTTTCTTATGGGTACGAATACAGGGAAGAATTGGAGGCGTCCCTGGGCCCTTATGAATACCAGAATGATCATACTATGGACTGGGCACAGGACTTGGGCGAAGCCAGTGGTCTGGATCCTTCTACTGACTCTAGCATGCTGTCTCCTTCTACCGTGGCTACGGTGGAGGGAGCTACTTATAGTATGGTGGTTAGTAGGGCGGCTGAGGTCCTCGGCCTTGAGCTACCTACTGTGGAAGTCAGGTCTAACCTCCTGACTGAGGTGCTTCAGCGTGGGGCTTCTACTTCAGAACCCCTTCTCCCATTCAATGAGGTTCTCACTGATGTTCTTTTGGGTACATGGTCCAAACCCAACACAGGGGCTCCTATGAACAGGACTATCGCTTGCTGCCATCGTCCCGCACCGGATGACCCAAAGTTCCTGTCCCCACATCCTAAGCCTGAGCGTCTTGTAATCCAGGCTTTCTCTTCTTCTGGCGCGTTCCCTTCCGCACCCCCCAGATAGGGAATCCAAAAGTCTGGAACAATTTGGTAAGAAGTTGTTTTCTTCCTCCAGCCTAGCACTGCGGTCTGTGAACACTGCATGTCTTTTGGGCTGTTATTCCCACTCACTGTGGGATAAGGTTGCGCAAATCCTGCCGCAGATACCGGAGGAGTCCAGTGCTATCACACCCAAGCATTGAAAGATGGGAGAGATGCGGCAAAGTTCACTATTGGTTGTGGGCTGGATACGACCGACTCTCTGGGCAGATCGGTTGCGATGACAGTGGCCTTGCGGCGACACACCTGGTTTCGTACTTCTAGCTTCTCAGGGATGTCCAAGAGTCACTCATGGACATGCCCTTTGATGGCACTCGTCTCTTCGGAGACAAAGCGGCCTCGGCCTTGGAGAGATTCAAGGATTCCCGGGTTACGGCTCGGTCCCTTGGTCTTTCCTCCTCCACACGCCCACCACAATCCGCTTTTCATCCCTTTTGTGGACACGGAAGGGGCGCCCTGTAGCGTCCTCAACCCAGCCACTGTGTCACGCACGCTGGACAGCCTTTGCGTGGCCGCGGAATCCCACGTGGCTGTGGGACAGGGAACCAGAGGTCTGTCCAGTCCGCCTTTGCCTCCGCTTCAGCCTCCAAACCCTCCTAGTCAGTCCCCTCACTCCCGCCCAGTTGGTGGCAGGATCCGCCATCACCTGCCCCACTGGGAACCTATCACCACGGATGGGTGGGTTTTGCAGATCATTCGGAAGGGCTACTCCCTCCCTTTCAGATCTGCACCACTACACATGCCACCATCCTTCCATCATCTTCCGGAGGATCATTTGGTGCTTCTCCGCCAGGAAGTCACGGCTCTCTTGGCCAAGGGAGCTATAGAAAGGATCCCTGTGCCAGAAGTAGGTCGTGGTTGTCATTCCCGCTACTTTATGATACCAAAAAAGGACAAGAGCTTACGTCCTATCCTAGATCTTTGGGACCTGAACTACTTCCTCAAGAAGGAAAAGTTAAAAATGGTCACCCTGGCTCAGGTTCTGTCTGCCTTGGACCCAGGAGACTGGATGGTAGTGTTGGACTTGCAGGACGCTTATTTCCACATCCCCATCCTGCCCGTCCACAGACGTTATCTGCGATCGTGGTAGGTCACAAGCACTTTCAGTTTACTGTGCTCCCTTTCGGCTTTACCAGCGCCCCTCTGGTGTTCACGAAAGTGATGGCGGTGGTTGCAGCTCATCTGCGCAGGTTAGGGGTCTCAGTCATCCCCTACCTAGACGACTGGCTGTTGAAGGCGCCTTCGCCCCTGACTGTTGTCTCCCACTTTCAGATTACGGCAAACCTACTGCACCAGCTGGGGTTCACTGTAAACATGCTAAAGTCACATCTGACTCCCTCTCAGACGCTCCCTTTCATCTGAGCTGTTCCGGACACAGTGCAGTTCCGGGCTTATCCTCCCAAAAAGCGAGTCCAAGACATTCAGGCTATGATTCTGATCTTTCAGCCTTGGTCTTGGGTTTCGGTGAGACTGACTGACTCTGCTGCGCCTCATGGCCTCCTGCATCCTGCTAGTAACACATGCCAGGTGGCATATGCGGGCTCTGCAGTGGGACCTGAAGTTCCAGTGGGCACAGCATCAGGGAAATCTCTTAGACAAGGTCCGGATTTCGGAGGGGACTGCGAAAGACCTGCAGTGGTGGCTTTCAAATCCCGATTGGGTCAACGGCAGATTCCTCTCCCTTCTGCAACCAGATCTCTCTATAGTGATGGATGTGTCACTTCTGGGGTTGGGCTGCCACATGGGAGAGGCGGAGATCAGAGGCCTCTGGTCTCTGGCGAAGTCGGGACTCCACATAAATATGCTGGAGCTCCGGGCGATCAGACTTGCGCTGAAGTCCTCCCTTCCCTCTCTCAAAGGGAAAGTGGTGCAGGTGTTCACGGACAACACTACCACCATGTGGTACTCCAAGAAACACGGCGGGTGGGGTCCTGGACCCTTTGTCAGGAGGCACTACGGCTCTGGACATGGCTGGAACATCAGGGCATTACCCTGCTGGTTCAACATCTGGCGGGCTCTCAACGCCATAACAGATGAACTCAGCCGCCGACCCACTGTCGATCACGAATGGTGTCTCCATCAGGACGTGGTTCAAGGTGTCTTTCTCAAGTGGGGAGAGCCTCGGTTAGATCTGTTCGCCTCAGCAGAGAACGCACAATGTCGGTTATTTTCGCGTTGGAGTTTCCAAGACGGCACTCGCTTGGAGACGCTTTTCGTCTCGAGTGGAGCTCCGGCCTCCTTTTCGCCTTCCCGCCTATCCCTCTTCTGCCCAGAGATCTCAAGAAAATCAAGTACGACCGGGCCCAAGTTATCTTGGTGGCTCTGGACTGGGCTCGAAGAGTGTGGTATCCAGAGCTATTGAGCATGTCCATCGATTCTCCACTCAGACTGCCTCTTCGGGTGGATCTTCTGTCGCAGCAGCAGGGGACGGTCCTCCGCCCAAACCTGTCCAACCTCCGCCTTCATGCGTGGAGATTGAGCGGCAACAGTTGATGGCATTTGCCCTTCCACCTGAAGTCTGTAATGTTATCTCGGCAGCCAGGCGTCCATCGACTAAAACTGTATACACCTATTGTTGGAATAAATTTGTGGCATGGTGTACCAACAGATCTGACCCCCTTTCTGCCCCTCTTTCAGAGGTTCTTCTTTTCATTCTTTCTTTAGCCCAGCAGGGATCTGCATTTGGCACCCTTAAAGGGTATTTGTCTGCCATTTCCGCATTTCTTAGGGTTCCTGATCAACCCTCACTCTTTAAATCTCCTATTGTGAATAGGTTCTTAAAAGGGCTCACCCACTTATTTCCTCCCACTCCCTTCATCATGCCTCAGTGGGATCTTAATTTTGTACTTACTTGATGTTTACCCCCTTTGAGCCAATGCATAATTGTCCCTTGCGGCTCCTCGCATTCAAAACTGTCTTTCGCATCGCTCTCACCTCTGCTCGCAGGGTGAATGAGCTTCAGGCCCTTTCTTCAAAGCCTCCATACTTGTCTGTACACCCTGACAAAGTGGTGTCATGCACTAGAGCTTCCTTCCTTCCTAAGGTGGTTACACCATTTCATGTAGGCCAGTCCATCACTTTGCCTACCTTTTACGCACTCCCACATCCTTCCCATGAGGAGGAGAGACTCCACCGTCTGGACCCAAAAAGAGCGTTGGCGTTCTACCTCAATCGTACTAAAGAGTTCCGTGTGGACGACCAACTCTTTGTTGGCTATGTGGGTGTGAAGAAAGGGAAGGCGGTGCAAAAGCGTACCATCTCTCGATGGATGCTTCTGTTCATCAAAATGTGCTACACTTTGGCTAAAAAGCAACCTCCTGAAGGCTTGCGGGCTCATTCTACCAGAGCAACTGCTGCATCCACTACGTTAGCACATGGAGTTCCTGTCCTGGATATCTGTCAGGCATCTACGTGGGCATCCCTGCACACGTTTGCTAAGCATTACTGCCTGGCTAGTCAGGTCCGTTGAGACGGCTACTTTGGTTGTTCGGTCCTGCAGGACTTTCTAGTAAGATCTTGGTTCGCAGCCCACCACCGAGGATGGCATTGCTTGGGTATCTATTCTAAGGTAAGGAATCTGCAACTAGAAGTCTTTATCAGATGTACAAGTTAATTACCTTCAGTAACGAAATTTATGGTAGAGACATATTCTAGTTGCAGATTCCTTACCGCCCACCCATCCTCCCAGATTGCAAACTGATTTCTGGGGACAGGGATTCCCTCTTTCAGGTCCTTAGCCCTGGCGCACCAATTTCAGTGTTCATAGCGGCTCTGCGCTCTGGTGTGGAAAGTCGTTAAAAGAAACTGACATCACTGCACGAGGGCGGTGTCTATGTACTACTCCCGACGTCATCACGGCGACTGCAACGCCTGCGGAGTCGACCGACGCCACCTACCGGCGCGCAAGGGTATTGCTCGAAGAAGAATCTCTGGATACAGTCTGACGCCTGAGGGAAAATTCAACGGTAAGGAATCTGCAACTAGAATGTCTCTACCAGATATTTTGTTACCGAAGGTAAGTAACTTGTACTTCTTGCTTTGTTATTGTTTTGAAACAAACCTCAATAAAGAAATGCTTTGAAAAAATTGAAATGTTTCTATGTACATGTTGAGAGAAGGCATCAGCTTGTGTGGTAGTTTCTAGGCTGTCTGGGTTCATCGGGATACAAACATTACCGATCCAGATAAGACTCACAACCCTTTATTTATAATGTTAGTCACTAGGAGAACATTCCCCTAAGGTGGAATGCAATAAACACAATGGGGATGAGTTAACATTGGCCCTACAGTCACTGTTTTCCTCCAGAGGAAGTCAAAGGGCCACATTTGTGACCAGCTTCTGATTAGTTCGATTTAACCATGATACTTTCACTGACTCCTTGAGGTTAGAATCTGATCACTCCCTTAAACTTGAATTATTGGAGGAACCCATCTTAAACAGAATCACTGTTCCTGGAGGAGGGTTGCAGTTCAGGTAAAGCATAATTCACCCCCTAGCAAGATTCTCATCAGCTAGAATAATCTTCATAAAATCACATCTTCCATTGGGATCTGTATAACAGTTGACAAACAACTTCTGTAAATATTATAGAGCAGCAGTGTTAAACATTTTGGATCCAATAGACTACCTTATTTTTCATAAATACCTGGTTTTCATAGACAACCTGCTGCAATTTGGGGGCACTTGTCATGTAGACCTTGTTCTCTTTAACTTGTCGCTGGAGTAGGCTTCAAAGTCAGTAAAAACATGGTCTCCTCCATGGTATGCTATTCAGTTAAAAGGAGCAAATGCCTGAGGGACAATATTAACTGTCCAGGCTTTCATCTCACTATCATTTAATGAGAGTTTCAGAACTAATGTCTAATGGTCTGTTGCCTAAGCCTTGTGGATAAGTACTAAATTGTGGCCATTGCTATCTCATGGTGTGCCTCCATGTCCTGTCCTAGTTGGTTGTATGGCCTACTGTGCTCGCATTGCCTCTCTGGCTATATTTTTTGCTATTAATGTGAGGCAGGAGAGATCTAAGGCTACACGTACATAGCATTTTTGTATTTGCACTTGGCCCGATTCACAGGAAGGAGTCATTTGTGACTGAAAAAATGCCTTTTCAAATGTACTGAATGCAAAACGTGATTCAGTAACATGTTACCAAATCGCAGTTTGCAGTTGCGATTCAGTATTTGAAAGGGGCGTGTTTTGGGCGTCCCTTCCAAATATTAAATCGGTATGTTATGTATTACAGTTTTGTGACTGAATTCTGGTTGCAAAACAGTAGTACTTTAACATCATTTTAAAGGTTGGTACTAAGCCATTTGCAAATGGGAAGGGATCGTCTTGGGAGCCCTACCCTTTTGAGAATGTTGAAAAAATATTTTGTAAGAGCAGGCAGTGGTTCCAAATTTCATTTTTTTTTTCTTCTTTTAAACTCATCCTGTTTTACTTTAAAGAAAACGGACTCCATTTAACTAAAAATTGCTTTATTAAAAAAGCAAATGCAGACATGGTGGTCTACTGACCTCCGTAAGCCACCATCCTTTTGATTGCTGTTATTCTTAATAGGTCGTTAATTGTGACCTGTCTCATTAATTTGCATGAGATACGTTTGTTTGTGACCCACTAAGAATTGCCAATGAAACTCAAAAGTGTTTCATACATTAGGAATAGTGATTTCCTAATAGCAGTTGCCAAGAAATCGCAATTAGGTAATCGCTATTCCTATCTTGTGACATCTGGCCCTAAGAGATCCCACTATGTTAAGGTTGACAAAAAGTGTAATATGGGTTCCTGGTTAGGCCTATGTAGACATTTAGGAAAAAGATTGAGTAGCCTAGATAAGACTTGCCATAAATTGCACAACTCGCCTCTCAGTGCCTAATCAAATCACCTACCAACATGGGGAGAGGGGGGGGGGGAAGCCTTGGGCTAGTTCTCCAACAGATGCCCTAGGAGATATATCACTGATCAAATTAACCCACCATCAATTATGAATCCTTGCCCTTCCTACACTCAAGGTATTGAAACATTTTAGAACATGTGATATTTAGGATTAAGAGGTTGCAGTCACCGGTTCAATGTCTGTCAAAGGGCAGCAAACTAGAGTGTCACATTAGAAAAGTATTCCAGATTGATTTTGTTGATCTTACTTTTTATCTCAGATTTCTTGACCAGTTTGTTCCCTATTGTAGTAACCCCTTCCCTAAGGCCTTAGTCGTTTAGCATGGTTTCTACTTATGTTAGGTTGTTGGTGTTGCTAAAGGTACAGATTTCCACACTATGCTTCTTTTGTTTAAAATTGGTAAGCCCTGCGGGCTACCAACAGCTTTTCTTTTGTCTCTACTATAGGAAACATGTTAAAATAACAAACCAGCAGGAAAATAACTCTAGGGAAATCAAAAAGAATAAAAAAGTACTAGCTTCTAAGTAATCAGGAAAGATCTTAATTGATCTTAAGAAATGCTCAGTACCTTGACATGAAAAGAACCATTCAGTCTCCTGTTTGGAGGATATTTTTGAAAAGGTGAATGCCCTCTTTCTTCAAGTGGTGAAAAACGTGCCATTCGAACTCTTGCAGACTTATCCTGGGTAGCTGACCTGTGTTCTTTTTCACAACCAGGAACATGTTGCTCACAAACCCTTGAGGGTGGATCTTATAACACAAAATTGCTGTCTTAGATATTGGCCTACACCTCTTGATCTATCGAAAGTCTTTGGCATTCCAAGAAAAAGATTGGCAAGGACCTATGAATTTGACATTATCTTGCCCAACTTGTGAACAAATTCCACTAACCTCTCCTATTTTTTCACATGAAGGGAGTTCACTCGCTAGAATGTCCACTAGAGGATAAGTCACAGTCTCTGCAGGATCCACAATTGAGTTGGCACGTGGGATTGCCTCTTGATGGGAATAAGCTGCCAAAGCAGAATAGATCCTTTCACTGGTATTGCATGAATGCCTGACCTCTGAGGGTTTTGGCATTGCACAGAGCTGAAAGTGTGTCCTCTGCCTCTCTGAGCCCTGCCAAAAAACCTAGGCCCAAAATCATTTTGCTAGAGGCGTGCGCCTTGTCCTGAGAGGGCAAACTGAATACAGAATGTCATTTTTGCAAAAAGTTCCCCCGCATAGGCTCTCCTGTGCCACCAGGACTGTCTCAGAGCTGGCCAGGTCGCTTACTTTTGTGTCTAATTTTATGTGCAGGAATCTGCACTTCTGTGGAAATGGAGCAGTTACAATTTCCTAAGAAAATTACCACTCTCTCAGCTCATATTGAAACAGTATCTGGGGAGATGAGTGCATCTAACCTCTTGACTGTTAAACCATCTTTAGGATCTTTGTAAAGGGGCCTCTAATGTCTAGACATTTTGCTGGCATTAACACAAGGATCTAGTAATGCACTTCTTGTGGTCTCAGATAAATATGGCTAAGAGAATAGACTTACATTCCTCAATTCTCATGGGTTTGGGCAGCAGCTTCTTCCAGAGTAAGACAAAGGATCACCGCCATTAACCTGCCACAGGCCTTCTTAATACGTCCTACTGACCACATACTATGCCACCTTCTCCCCTGACAACCACTCCATGGATCATGGGTGATGTCCAGAATATCGGACAGTTGCTTGGACTTGGATTATCTGAGTCATCTGTGTTTTAGTCATTGGTGGTCTGTCACCGGACACTGCGGTCCTGATTCAGCCGAGTCTGGGTTTGATTCTCCATGTGTCACATTGATGTTTTTATCTAGCTCCATTGTATTTAGAATCATTTCCAGAATTGGTCCAAGGATTAGGCTCGATTGCCCTAAGGTTTGTTTGTCTTTTCAGATGTGTTCCGTGGGTGAGCCTGCTCCATTTTTCATTTGGCATGAAACTGACCCTGGTGCCTTATATTTCATTGGTTTCCAGGAGAAAACCTAAAGCTGCTCCCCATTGAGGGGTGTTTGGGGGTTGGTGGATGGTTTGCATGAGGCCAACCATCCACCAACAGTTGAAGTTACCTGCCAGTATGTGTAAGAATACTGCTGAACCGTCTTCTTGACAGCTGTCTACTGCCTTTGACAAACACTGGTCTCAGGAGACCTGCTTCTCTACCTCGTCTGGAAAACACTCCTCAATATCACTCTGCTTTGTGAGTAAGAGGCTACCAATTGAAGGCATTAGTAACAGACAAGGACACAAACCCCCCTTACACCATCTAGGGGTAAACTGCCATTGGTGTGTCTAGGATAATGTATGGTACTGACCTCCAGAAGGCGTTGCAGTACAGGCAGGGTGTGAGGCAGAGAAGTGTTTTTGGACAAATAAAGAAGGTGTCCCCCATATATATGAGCCAGGCTCTAAAAAGGGGGGGTTAATAACTCCATGTGATCTGCACCACAGGAAGAGCCTTTTTTCAGTTACTTCCCGTACTGGTCGTGGGCCTTCTGTGACACGGAGCCTCCAAGATCAGTGGGGGGGGGGGGTTTATGATGGTGCTGCTACCTGGTAGGAGAACAACACTGCACCTCTAATTTGCACTGATGAGACTGCATAGGGTTGCCCACAAGTGCGTGCCCATGTTCACCTGTAAGGGTCGATCAGCATTAGCACCCCGCACAATGAAAAAAGTAGACTTAACTGCTACTGAGCCGGTAAAAAAGAGAAGTCCAGGATGTAGTCTGCAGCATTTTGAGACTTCAGTGTTATTTGATTGATTATTCAAGACTACGTTTTTCCCCAAAGAATAATGGAAAAAGTAGTTGATGATCTGTTTCTGCTGCTGTGTTAAGAGAAACATAATCCACCGCCCCCCCCCGCTCACCTTCAAGCCAAAAACATTCGTTAGTACCTAAGAAAGTTAGTCTGTATCATTTGACATCATGGACTTTCATAGCATGTTTTTCCAGTAAATGTGCATTGAGAAAAATGATGGTGAAGGGGGTAAGGTGATAAATTTAGTTTTTTCTGCAACAGTAAGAAATAGATTTCCTATGTTACTATTAGGATCCTTGTGTAACCATCCCAGTTCCTTCTGTTTTTTTTTTTTGTTTGTTTTTTTTTGGGGTGGGGTGGGGTGTTAAACTCCCATTTCTAGTCTACAAGTAGAGCATAAAATCAGAAGGAAGTGCAGCTGGTCGTGATAGAACCTAGTTCAGCCATCAGTTGGACAGCAAGCAATGCCCATTGCCCAGTCCATAGGTACGTTTTTATGATCAATTCCAAAATAGTTTATTGCCAGAGTTAGAAAACTCAAGAATATTTGTATGGAGATGAAAGTACAATGGCATTGCTAATGAAGAGCCACCTCTATTTCCTTTAATTAGTCAATCCAGATAAATGTACTCGCTGGAAACAAATATGTGAAGTAGTGAATGCCCACTGATACTGTTATCTGTCTACAGCTTTCCTCAGATGTAATCAGTTGTCCTGGTATTTTTCAAATCGGCAGTAAATGTGCAAGGTATCTGAAACCTGTCTTCGTTTGTTTTACACTAGGTTTGGGCTGTGCCTCCGACATTAAGCAATTCCAATCCAAAAGCAGTGGCGTTTGCTAGATTAAGACAAGGTGGAAAGAGGCACAGCAGTGCTTAATTTGTAAATAAAAACGTGCCGGTGCCCAAAGCCCTCCTCTTAAACATGCGGCTGCTGTAATTAAATGCGAGAACACGTAAATCTGAGGCGGCGTAATCCTGAAGCCATCTCAGCCCTCTTCAATCCATATAAAGCCACTCCCTGCCTCCTCAGCTCACTCTAGCAGCTTTCTACTTTCGCCCTTTGTGACGCTTTTTCGTTGTTTCTCTTCCTCCAGCTTTCCCATATGTGTCTTTTGCTCGCAGCGAATGCTTTAGGGAGATGAATAAGTCCCGGCCCTCAAAAATAAGTGCCGATGCTCAGCACTGGAAACAACAGCACAAATTAAGCACTGAGGCACAGCGCATTTTACTGCTGTGATGGTAATGAATTTACTCATTTGGAGTCATACAGTCTTCTACGGGAGTCAAGATCCATGCTGGGTTTTGATGTTTTACGAATAATGAAAAAGTGGGACGGAGCAGAGTGAGTAGCAAGCCCACAGTAGCTTAGAAATCCTGGCAGCACATGCCAGCAGTTCAGCAGAGCATTCAGGGGTACACAGGTGAGTATAGTCATTATTATTAGTCCCAAAAGCTGAGGCAGCATGCCCGCTGGAAAAATCACAAATAGTGAGACCTATCTGAACCGAGTATATGAAGAGTTTATTTAGTTTTTCATTTAATTATGACGATAGAAATAATTTAGGCCAGCTGTGATTGTTCTTATGCATATCATTGCTAAGGAGACCTTACAATACCTAATTTTAAATGTGTATCCTATTTTATACAAGACTGAAAAATCTGAATTTTAGTAATTGTTTGAAACCGAAGAGGTTTTTACTGTAATTTGTTTCGTGCTCAACAGGCTTTGTTCCATGGCAAGTTTATAGACACTGGTTTCTCTCTACCGTTCTATAAGCGAATTCTAAATAAACCAGTTGGACTCAATGATTTGGAAACTGTGGATCCAGAGTTTTACAACTCTCTCATCTGGATAAAGTATGTGTTCAATTCTTACTCGTTCATCCCGTGAAATGGTATATGCTAACTATGTGTTTTCACGCTCAAAGACCGTTTGTTTAATTTGTTTACTTTGAATTGTTCTCTTCCACCTTAAAACATTTACATCAATTTATAACTGGTTTAACCAGATCTTTACTTAAGAGATTACATGTGGTCCGTTAAAGTCTTCGCGAAAAGCTTAAGACTTGCTATTTTGAGAAGCAAATCTTTACTGTTACTTTCAAGTAAATGCTGAAAGTTATAGGGCCGGCCAACATAGCACACACAGCAAGGGTTGGGTAACTGGAGCCACGTGCGAATCACAGGCTTCACGATACGTGGTCACTGTTCTCACACATGTTGTTTTGCTGTATTTAAGGTGAGTATCATGCACCTTCATTTTCTTGGGGAGTTTCCATGTCGGCTGCAGAGACCTCGAGTTTCTTTATGCTCCTGCTTTGCACATCCACCCCTCATCTGCTTCTAGACATTTTCATCTGAGTGGCACGAGAAAGAGACATTGGATCATGGGCCAATTTACATTAATGACGTTGACTTAAGTGCTGAGGTGCATCAGAGTGTCGATCCTCAAGATTAACCCATAACGTTGAGCATCAAGTCAATGTGGGTTACTCATACAGAGATTCTCTTATGTAGTAATTCTACTTGTTCACCACAGAGTTATTTGAAGATGCCACAGATGCCTAAGTACTTGGGTGTTCTGGGGGCTAGTCTAAGGAAAACTCCATTCCATTTTCGGCACATGTCCTAGTATGATGTGTACTCTCAGCAGTTTGCAGTCAAGAGATGATGGGGCCTTGATCAGTTCAGATGGATTAGACCTGCCATTTTCTCACTGAAAGCACTATCGCCATCAAAGTTTATTTTGGATTCAGGAAATCCCTAAAAAGTACAAACAGTACAGTTTTGTGAGTCATTAAAGTACTATATATTTTTTTTAAATGATGTAATAAAAAGGAGCAACTAGTAGCGACTACAGTGCCTTTGCGCATGATAAAAGCAAGAGAATATTTTATTCGATGGACGCTATCTCAAACGTTTGTGTAAAAAGTGTATGCCACGGCAATAGGGAGCAACACCCCAGCAGCAGGATATAAGGTGCAATTGACAGTCTATAGAAATTTGAACTTAGGGACTCATCAACAAAATTGTAAAATAAGCTAGGCTATACCAGGGCTGGGATGGACATATCCAAGAATGTGCAAAAAGCAGAATTAAAAATACATAAAGCAGCGTTTTGCTGTCAAATGCAAAGAGCTATCTATAGCTTAAAACCCTTAGTGCTCCTTCGTTAGTGTATATTAAAGTGACCCACCCTACAGCCCGTCGCCTGAGGAATGCTGGAAAAACTATCACACCATGGGCTTTTTGCGATTTAGTCATGCAGAGGCCAAAGTTTTGGAGACACTGATGTAGATCTTCTCATCTGTGTCCGGCCTCATTATTCTCAAGGCTTGGTCGTTTTCCATCCACCCAGCAAAAGGCACATTGGTCTTATTGATTTCTTGCGGGCCAAGACATAAGCTTGGCAGAAGAAATTGAAACGGTGCAGTGATTCTTCTTCACATTTACATGATGGGTATAAAGTGCTGGTACAGTAGTTTGGGTACCATCTATTACAGAAATTGTTAACGGGTAATGTGCCATATCTAAACCGTAAAAATAGCTGCTTTTCTAAAGGAGACGATATCTTGTCTTAAAAAGGTTTACATGTCGGAATAGACTTGCAATCCATCAATTCTACCCCCAGGCTTTTCCCTAGTCTCCTCATCCCAAAGAAGTGATTTAAGTCTTTCTTTTAACATAGGCCCCGAAAAGGCAGCTGCAGTCTCTGGGGCATCCCATAAAGAGGGCAAATTATCCCCTCTCCAAGTAAGGACCCTCTCTCTAGTCAGGGAAAAGGAGAAACACACCTGGTTAACCCCCAATGACCCCTTTGGTAGCTAGGAACGAACAGGCAGGCTTAACACAGAAGCAATGTGTAAAGTATTTGTACCAACACACACAGTGATACAGTGAAAACACTACTAAATGGACATCACACCAGTTTAGAAAAATAGGTAATATTTATCTAAATCAAACAAGACCAAAATGACAAATATCCAACTTGGACAAGTCAAGATATGAATTTTCAAAAGAATAAGAGTCTTACTCCATATAAAACAATGGAAATATTGATTCTACACAAAGTACCTAGATTGCATCAAAAATAAATCCACACAGGCAAGCGTGCGTCGGAAAAGTCAGCAATGCGTCAATTCCTTACTCACAAGTGAGGCATTGCATCGTTTCTTCTCCGGTCGGGTAGGCGATGCATCATTTTTCTCACTCGCAAGAGACCAATGCGTCAATTTCTGGACGGGGCACCTCGGATCGGCGCAGGTTCACAATGACTTGGACGCCCAGGGACAATGCGTCAGAAATCCGGTCGCACAAGGTTAGCAAATCGCGCTGCGTGGGGTTTGCTTCGTTATCAGCAGCCGCAAGTGGGTGTTGGATCGCTTCTCCAGCCCGATGCATTGATCTCCCAGCCGCGATGCAGGTGGAGCATCGATTGTAGCTACAAAGCAGGTGGCGCGTTTTTTTTCAGCTGCTTTGCAGATGGTTCTTCTACAATTTCCCCGCACAATGTCCTGTCCATGGATTTCAGTCCCTTTTCTGCCAACTTCGCCTCTCAAGGGCCGAGGGACTGGATAGGACACCACTTGGCAGGGCAAGAGTCTCAGCAGAGAGTCCAGTCTTTGATGGCCCTGAGACTTCAACACAGGAGGCAAGCTCAGTTGAAGCCCTTGGAGATTCTTCTTGAGCAGGAATGCACAACGAAGTCCAGTTATTGTCCCCTTTCACAGGAAGAAGCAGCAATTGCAGGATAGCCCAGCAAAGCACAGTCACAGGCAGGGGCAGCATATCTCCTCAGCTCTCCTCCTTGGCAGAGGTTCCTCTTGATCCCAGAAGTAATTTGAACATGTGGGGTTTTGGGTCCACCACTTATGCCCCTTTCCTCCTTTGAAGTTGGCAAACGTCAAAGGAAAGCCTTTGGTATTAACAAGATCCTACCTTGCTCAGGCCTGGTTCCAGACTCACACCTAGGGGTTGGAGACTGCATTGTGTGAGGGCAGGCACAGCCTATTCGGGTGTAAGTGACCACTTTTCCCTCCACTCTAGCTCAGATGGCCCATCAGGACATGCAGGTTACTCACCAGCTCCCTTTGTGTCACTGTCTAGAGGGGATTCACCCAGACAGGTAATACACAAGCAGGCAGAGTCACAGAATGGGTTAAGCAAGAAAATGCCCACTTTCTAAAAGTGACATTTTCAAACTGACAATCTAAAAACCAGCTTTACCAAAAGGTGTATTTTTAAATTGTGAGATCAGGGACACCAAACTCCATGTTCCAAGCGGCACCCAAAGGGAATGTGCCTTGCAACAGTGAAAACTGAATGTGGCTGTATTTCACTGTCAGGCCATGTAAAACACATTACTAGATGTCCCACCTTTAACATACACTGCACCCTGACCACAGGGCTACCTAGGGCCTACCTTAGGGATGCCTTACATGGAAAAAAAGGGAAGGTTTAGACCTAGCAAGTAAGTATACTTGCCAGGTCGAATTGGCAGTTTAAACACTGCACACACAGACACTGCAGTGGCAGATCTGAGCCATGTTCACAGGGCTACTGATGTGGGTGGCACAACCAGTGCTGCAGGCCCACTAGTAGCATTTGATTTATAGGCCTTGGGCACCTCTAGTGCAGTTTACTTGGGACTTACTAGTAAATTGGATATGCCATTCATGAATAAACCAAGCACTAATACAATTTACACAGAGAGCATATGCACTTTAGCACTGGTTAGCAGTGGTAAAGTGCCCAGAGTCCTAAAGCCAACCAAAACTGGTGAGAAAAAATAGAAGGAAGGAGGCAAACAGTTTGGGGATGTCCCTGCAAAAAGGGCCAAGTCCAACAGACAAACATCTCCTCTATGTGCCTAAGCCATGGAATCTTCCTATATAGGCCAGGGCACATAAGGTCTGCAAGCAAAATCCTGTACGGAGCCAGTTCTTTGTTGGACCACATTCTGTGCCAATAGAGCAAGGGCCACATTTTGATTACCGGGGCTATTGGAAACATGCCTACATCTATACATTGCATGAGGCAGGGAGTGCTTTGGGCTAAAATCAGTAACGCTCTACCAAATTTATTTTCAGCTAAAGTGAGGCATTTACCTTATTTCTGGACCCAGAGCCCCGCTCCATAGAACCCCATTCTCTTGGCCTTGATGTTGTAAACCTCTACTTCTAGAGAAAGCAGTCTAGATTTTGATTTATAAATCACTGAAAGAATCCCCATTGACTCCTGATGTAGTGCTAAAATCCATGTTAACTTATTAGAGAGCTTAACCCCCAGACATTCAAAGTCCTATACTTGTTCAAGCAGATCATTCCCAGCCCATATTGTGCTCCTCTGAGAGCTATAGAGGTTAAAAGACATAAAATTAGTCTTTTGGACGCTCAGTTCTATCCCCTGCTCTTTGCAAAATTGTAAAAACCTATCTACTAGGATTTGCAGCCCAAAGAGGCTCTTTGAAATTTGTAGAGTATTGTCTGCAAGCAACAAAGTTGGGACTTTTACTTCACAAATCGTAGGAGCATCATTACATGGCACATCCAAATGCTTCACTCGGTTATTGATATACAGTGAAAAAGAGAGTTTGAGATAAGACACAGCTCTGCCAAAGTCCCTTCTGGATCAAGATAGGGCTTGTCAATTCTCCTTTCCTCCCACATCAGACCTGAACAAAGTTCACCTATGTAGTCTTACAATAATCAATAAGATCTCTTTTGGGACCCCTGTGTTGCTCAAAACGAATCACAGTTTGCATCTAGGAATTTAATCAAAGGCTGATTTCAGGTCCACAAAGACCACGTATAAGTGGCCCTACTCTTTGACCACTGTCTTCCAGTAGAGTGTGCAGAACCTAAATATTTGGTCATTGGTACTTAAATTCCGTAGAAACCCGGCTTGGAAATCCAAGAGAATATTGTTTTCTACACCCCATCAGTTTCCCCAAAAATTGGTGTCAAATACGTTTTTGTAGTCCACCTATCAAACTAATTGGTCTGTAGTTATGTGAAACCCGCTGCCTATTTTATATATGGATAAAAATAAAGTTAGAAATTAGATTTAAATAAGGGCCCCAGACTAGAGGCTCTGCAGCAAATAGATAGACCGAGATGCTATCTGGTTCTGTTGCTTTACCTGGAACAGTGGCTGCCAAGCCCTCAAAGGAATCTCCAACTGGGATTTCAAGAGCATTATGCCATTCCAGGGGAACTGATAGACCCAAACTGGAGGTCTTGGTTAGAGATGCTTCCTTGTAGGAATAGAGCTTTTCAAAATGATCAACCCACACTTTAACAAGGCTTACTGTTGATTTACTTCCATTAGATACTATATTCCAGAATGTCTCCGTGTCCCTAGTTCTTGCTGAGGTTACAAGATCATCCTGCATATCACTCTCAAGCGCATCTCAGGTTTTTTAGTTTTTGCTTATGTTCCCATCTTGATTTTACAATGAATTCTCTATTTGGATAGTACTGCTGACTTGGCTGATCTACAATGCTTATTGAACCAGGGGTGGTTCTTCTTTACCTTGGGGGGGGGGGGGAGGGAGCAGTACCTTGACACTCTTCATAATAGAAGATGCCTAGAAGTTCAACTAGGTCATCATGAAGTTTTACATAGTTCTGTGGATTAGTTCTAGTGGTTTTGGGCCTGCCATATACTCAAGAGTCTGCAACCTTCTCATGTATCTGGGCTATACTTGCAGGATTACAAGAGAATAAAGGCCACTTTAGAGCCTGTTTGTTGTTGGTAAGAGCTATTTCTCCCTGGTGCCTACACGCAGGCAAAACTGCTTTGGTGAAAGAGAATTTCTAATTATCAAGTGGAAAACGCTATGATCACTGTAGGTCCTAGGAATAATCCTCATATCTTTCAGCAGTGGCCATAAATTCAGCGAGATTAAAATATAATCAGTTCTGCTCATATATCATTATAGCACTTAAAGGTATGTGTGTCCCCCCCCTCCCAAGATCAGAGGGTGTCCTGCCATTGCACACTCTTAGCCCATGGGTCAATGGGTCAACGTTAGCCTTAAGAGTTTTTTTGCCAAGATAGAGCACCTCATCAGTGGCTCTAAGGCTAGTTGTGGGATGCCTAGCACCTTGTCCTCCTCCTCCTAGGTAATACCAGAATCTGCAGTATCTATTGGTTCGTAGGTGACATTGAATCCTGTTACAATAGACAACCCCCCTGGCAAGGTATCATTGAGATTCTCCTCTAAGTATTTCAAAGTGAATGATTCCCTATGGTGTCTCACGGGTCTATTATAAACATTAAAGATGTATATGAGCTGCGCTGTTCTATGGTAAAATATCCCAGTCATCGGGGGATGTGCTGTCATGAGTATGAAGCTGGGCAGTAGGGACTTGGAAGTCCCTAAGATTCTCCCCAAGTTAATTCCCTTAAGCAGAGACATCAGGAGTATGTGGAGTTGGGGCCAAGGGAGTGCAACCAGCGTTTTGGATTGCCTGCATCCCATCTTCGGGTGGTAGAAGTTTTAATTTGATAGCTGTTGTATACGTGCTAGCCGAGCACACTTCTCAGGTTGTAAGTTCTTCAGCCAAAAGCTGGTAATTTAGACGGATTTCAACATTGTCACAGATGTCACCAGGACAGAGTGGCACACAGCTCTAACAATGTCTGAACTGACAATAGAGCAACAAGTGCATACACCTTGTAGCCAATGGATCACTATTGATCAAAAAGTCTATTGCCCTCTACCACAGGGAAAGTGGGACCATGTGCAAATAGTGCAACATCCTAGTTGTACACAGGGGATGCCCGAGTCACAATGAAATTAATTGAGTTGGTCTGGCAAATGCTTCAGAAGCCCTCCAGGTGGGCCACTGAGAAACTTGTGTTTCTCAGTGCGAGCCATATAGTGCCAGACCAAAGTTCTTCCTCGTGTTACCTTGTTGGTGGATTTGGGATCACATGAAATTAGCCTACTGTTAACAGGTCTCTGTTGTAGGTCGTCAGACTCTAGGGCCACCATATTGGCCCTATGGCCATAATCTTGGGTGTTTTTGCTGACCCGATGGAAGGAAGAAGAGAACGATTGGTGCAAAAGGTAGATACGGGAGGCAGCTTGGTTCAATAGTAATTTAACCTGATCTTTAAGGTTGCTTACCTTTGTTTTTAGGGCACCTATCGATGTTGCCACCACCTGGTTGTTTGGCAGCTCTTTGACTGGTTCACATATATCAGGGCATAGAATGTCAGCATACTGAGTGGCCAAGGAGGCAGAGCGGTTCTTACAAATTATTTGATTACTGCAAGAGTAAGAATAGTATTCAGAATTATCTTTATTTGCTTGCGATACAACCATAAAAGCGCACACAAATTTAAGGAATACATAAAACATTAAAATACATCTGTATTATTTCTCCTAAACCAGCATACCAAATCATCATAAAAGATTTTTTTTTTCACATATATCAGGGCATAGAATGTCAGCATACTGAGTGGCCAAGGAGGCAGAGCGGTTCTTACAAATTATTTGATTACTGCAAGAGTAAGAATAGTATTCAGAATTATCTTTATTTGCTTGCGATACAACCATAAAAGCGCACACAAATTTAAGGAATACATAAAACATTAAAATACATCTGTATTATTTCTCCTAAACCAGCATACCAAATCATCATAAAAGATTTTTTTTTTAAAAGGGGAAAAAAAAGCGTCCAGGCCTGTGAACGCAGAGCTGCATGGGGTACTAGGCTCACACAAATGCACGTTTCCTCTTCTAGTATCTGTTGAAAATAAAATATGCTTGAGCTCTGTACCAGAAGTTTCTTTGCCTCAGTAAGGGTACAAAAAATGTCTTAGTATACAGTTATAATCATCACAAAAAAAGAGAAAATGTAACATTGACTGCTTGAATGTGTTATCACATGGGCAGGCCCCGGGATTCAAGTTTGTGCTGGTAGCCAAGGGGATAACAGAGTAAGTACTTGTGTCAGCCTTGAAGCAAAATAACAGAGCGCTCCCAACTCCCACTGTTCCTCCAGAGATACTAGCGGGAGATAACTTCCGGCTTAAAGGCAGGTAGCTTTCGACAGTGGGTTTCAAAGACTCGACCTTTAGTCTGTCTGCCTGCAATTTAGTTAATAATAGTGCAAGCACTGCTTTTTGCCGTAGGCAGTACGGGAGGCCATGTAAAAAAAGCATTGACTAGACTGCTCCCTTCAAATTATTTTTTTGACAAATGCCAGCCACGGGATTGTCAAGCTCTTTTCACAGGCCAGACAGTAATTATGTCCCTTGCCATTGAAGTTTTCCTCCAGCTGCCAGATAGCCACAATAAGGGGGGGGGGGGGGTAGGGGGGGGGGGGTGAGTCTAGTGTGCATAAGTTCGCTCAAATAATTTAGACACAATTCCTTATGACAGATGAAGTGGGAAGTTGAATATGGGAGCAGCCAAGATTTTCCTGCAGAAGCGATTTTCTTACCTTTGCCGGGCCGAACAATCAGATAACTTCCTATGAGGCAAGAATTTGGGGGCTATCAGAACACACTTGGTGGCATAAATCTGCATCATAGTTGTCAATGCCCTTCCGCCTGAAGGGCATGAGAGGCTCAAAAGCGATCCAGTCGTTCTTGATAACATAACACTGCAGCCTGAAATATTAGGTGCCAATGAGTGAGATGAACAGAAACTAACACCCAGGTAAGAAAAAGTGCTTGTGCCTAACAGAGAATTTGTACCAGCTGCAATGCTTGAATGGTGAGTGCACGTAGGGCTGCAAGTCATAATAAACACTTTTACTACAAGACTAATTTAATGGAGCTTGCTTCACGACTATTTCCTTCTATGGAGTTACCTGTTTTGGTAGTCTAATTTCTTGAGCTTTGCTTAGAAACTGAATTTATCTGCAATGTTTTTACTGTGAATGTTGATCTTTTCTCCTTCCCCTTTGGTTCAAATATTTTGGCCAAAGGTTTCCCTTTATTCACCGTATTAGAAGTAGTTGCAGGATTGTAAATAGATTCCACTTCTTCAGAGGTCATGTTTCCCTTTAGCGTTGCTGCATTTGGAGTGTTATTGGACAGCTTTTCAGGAGAGATACCCTGCAGCACCTAAGAGACTTTCCTCTTCCCTTTACAAACCTAGAGCTTGAGGTAATACAGTAAACTTTCGGAAAGCCCCAGATGACAATTGCACTTTACCTTGAGGCGGGTCAGCTTCTTTCTTGGGGCCAAGAGGTGTGGTCCAGCTCAACATTGTCCAGGCATAGACAGGCCTGCTTTTGACCTGGTCTTCGCCCGGGCATGTCCCATGTTGCGGGAGATAAACCCTCTTAGTGAGATGATCAGCTGGTGCCCCTCGTTCACAAGTCAAAGTGCTGGTGTTCTGAGGGATGTAGTCCCACCCCAGACAGGACTTGTAGCATTGCATATAAACTGCTGCTGCTATGCGGGCGTCCCACGCTGCTGGAGACAACAAGCACTTTTAGAGCAATGACCAGCTAGTGCTCCTCGTTCACGAGTCACAGAGCCCAGCCTTCTGAGGGATGTAGTCCCACCCCAGACATGTGGTAGTCCCGCGCTGCGTGAGACAAGAAGCCCTTTTAGCGCAATGATAAGCTCTACTTCTCCTTCACCAGTCACAGCGCCTGACGTTCTGGGGGATGTAGGCCACCCCAGACAGGATTTGGAGCAATACGGGTAAACTGCTGCTGCTATGCGGGCATCCCCACTTAACTAAATTTCAATGATCAAAAGCCCCATGAGGAGTCAGAAGTCCATCACAACAATCCATGTTGCTCCTTAATCTCTATGAATTAGAGAAATAGACTCAGGTAATCACATATGTTGCTAAAGAAGCATGTGGTAGAGAGGAAGACACCTCAGATGTTTGAGCCCCTCTCAGCTTAAGGGTCTGCTAACATGAGATGATATCTCTCATTCGGTCCTGTTAAGAGAGATTTCTTGAAGTGAGCCCCGTCGTTAGATGCAGATGTGGGCTTCCAACTCAGGTGCTTGCCTCTCCTTGGTGTACCTTAGCATTCTTTAGAGATGTACTCTATTTGGCTCAAAATCATAAGTCCTCGGTGCCCTCAAATGGCTTCACTAGAGGCCCCTGCAAGTTAAGTCTGGTAATCCCCTCCATGTCTTTGTAATGATAGTGGTGCCTGTCAAGCTGGCTGTGTTGTTGTGAAGATAGCCCTTACATTTTGATAGAAGCTGTCGTCTACTCTGATGGTCACTATTAATGCTTAGGACAGACTGTAGCAGAAGATGAATCCTTTTGTATGTTCACTAACTCTTCCATGGAATTTATTTTCAGCTGTTTTAAGTGTCTGGTATCTTCAACTGTCTAATAGATTTGTCACACAAAAGTAGAAACAATGGCTTGATGTATAAACATTTGGTGGTTATCCTTGGTGCATTTTCTCCCTGCCCTTCTGTAAGTCCTCAGAGTGGGTGTCTGATCTTTGAGGCACAAGGACTCTGCCTAAGGGAACATAGATAGTGATAGGCATGTCATTAACGCTGAGGATACATTTGAGCTGCCAGGCCCTTTAACAAGTTTGTATTGAGACAAATTGCGGGAGCATTTGTAAATGTGGGCCACTCATCATTAAAACACAAGCATTGATTTGCTCTGATGACATATAATCTTTTCTGTTGTCTATCCATTTTCCTAATATAAAGACAGATGTGTTATTTATTACAGAAGTTTGTGGCTTTACCATCCACAGAAAAACAAAGATCCCTTTCAGCAGGACCCAGAGTAAGAAGGAGCCAAATTCTTTAAGCACCTTCTACAGCTCTTATCCTCCCAACCAGAAGAAGTAGACCTTGATTGAAAGATACAGATTCTACTTTGAAAAAAATCTCTTTGCATCTCTTGGGATAGGAGACCCTAGCCCATGGATTGGTTGACCTTTATTTGTTCGTGAGATTGTGTTTACACTTGTTATAACTGAATCTAAAACTTTCTCCGTTCCTCCTATCCTAACCCACATCCTTTAGGAACTTTTTGACATGGGTGCAGAAGTTGCTCATTACAGGAACCTGCAGTTTTGTGCTATGTTTTTATTGTTGTAGAGAAGACTCTCAAGGTTGGTACCTCATCCTTCTTTGTTTTCCTCCTATTTAACCTCTAACTTCCTAGTGAGTTACTCAGAAAATCAACTAAATCTTGTCAAAATTCCAGAAGCATGACTGGCTGAGCGTGACTGTTCTTTTTATTGCTTGCCTTCATGACCTGTAAACTGCAACCAGTGAAGTCCTGAGGCTTGTGACATACAGTAGATACTACCAGTCTTTGGTTTTAGCTCTTCCCCACAAGACCATGAATGGCAGTTTTGGGGCCACATGGAACAAGTTACTTACCTTCAATAACACATTATCTGTTAGTGAAAATATCTAGCCGCAAATTCCTTATCTTTGAATTTCCCAGACATCAGACTGGATCCACAAGACTTTTCCGTGAGCAGTACCTCTGTGCGCCTTTGGGTGGCATCGATCTGCCCCGCGATGTCATCCGCGCTAGAAGTGACATCGCCATTACATATATAGGCACCAACTTGGAACGCTGACGTCAGTTACTTTTTCACGACTTTCCATGCCAAAAGTACAGAGCAATGAAGTGCACGGACACTGATATTTCCAAGCTAGGGCCCTGAAAGGGAGTATCCTTAGCCCAAGAAATCTGTCTGGAGAACAGGGAGGATGGGTGGGTCGATAAGGAATCTGCAGCTAGATATTGTCTCTACCATATAATGAGTTACCTAAGGTAAGTAACTTGTTCATCCGATAGACATCTAGCTGCAGATTCCAAAAATTTGAATAGATACCCAAGCATGACCATCCGCAGTGGTGGGCTGCCGACAAATTTATAAAAATAAGAAGTCCTTCAGGACTGGACAGGTGAAATGGCTGTCCCTGCGTACCTGACTGCCAGGCAGTAGTGTTTGGTAAAGGTGTGCAGGGATTTCCCTGTTGCTGCCTGCAGCTGTCCAGGACTGGGACTTAATGTGCTTACACAGTGGTCATAGCTTTACCCCTAGTAGAATGAGCCAATAAGCTCTCTGGAGGCTACTTTTTGCCCAGCGCATAGCAGATTTATATGCAGAGAATAACCCAGTGCAAAATTGTTGGTTTCTGCGCTGCCCGACCCTTCTTTCCTCTAGCATACCCCACAAAGAGTTGATCTTCCAACCAGAACTCTTTTGTGCAGTCAAGGTAGAACGACAATGCTCTCTTTGGGGCCAGATGGTTGGAGACAACAGCCTAGAGGGAACTCTCCTACAGCAGTCAGTCGTCAAGATAGGGTTAGACTGCTACTCCTAATCTCCACAGATGAACTGCAACCACCACCGTCACCTTGGTGAACACCTGTGGGGTGCTGGTCAAACCAAATGGGAACTCGGTAAACAGAAAGTAAATTGCAAGTAACGTCTGAGCTGGCAGGATGGGGAATATGGAAATACCCGTCCTGCAAGTTTCAACACCACCATCCAGTCTCCTTGATCTAGGGCAGACAAGACCAGAGCCAAAGTGATCATTTTGAATTTCTCCTTTTTGAGGAAGAGGTTGAGGGTTCAGAGATCTAGGATAGGCGGAAGACCCTTGTACTTTTTTGGTATCAGAAAGTAGCAGGAATAGCAACCACTGCCTACTTTTGATATTGGAAGCCTCTGTATGACTCCCTTGGCCAAGAAAGCCCTAACTTCCTAGCAGAGCAAGGATAGATGATCCTCAGTCAGCCATCGTGTGTTGGAGGTATAGAGGGAGGGAAGGATTTCAAGGGGAGAGAGTAGTACCTCAGAAAGATCTGCAGGATCCACCTGTCCGATGTTTTGGACCACCAGTGGAGGAGATGATGGCAGATTCTTCCAACCACTGGACTCCCATGATCTTGTAGGGCCAGATTAGGAGGGCTTGAAGGTAGCAGCTGCTGGGGGTTGATGGTTGTGGCAGACCTCTGGTTACCTGACCCCCCCGGTGCTGGGCTTGGACCAGGATTTCAGCAGGACATCAGTCAGTGCTTCATTACAAGGGAGCAAGGGTTCGGAGGAGGAAGCTCCTGGTTGAAGCACTTCTGTCAAGATATTTGCCTTGACTGCCACCAAGGGTAGTTTGAGTTCCAGGACCACAGCTGCCCTTTTCACCACAATAGCCTGTGATGCTCCCTCTTCAGAAGCCAGGGTAGGCGGAGAAAAAAACAGTATCTGGAGAAGTATCCATTCCACTGGCATCATCCAGTTCCTCACACCAGTTAATGAATTCCTGGCCTTCTAACTGGTATTCTAAAGGGTCCAGTGACCCTTCCCATTCTTCCCCCGAGGCCTAGCCCTTCAGAATAAGGCTCAGGCACCAACCTAGGACATTTGGGTCCTGTCAGCACCAGAAACAGCGTTGGTCAACTCAGTTCTGGCTTCTGGTCAGATTCAGGATTCCAAATGAGGCTGGCGCTGCTAGTGGATGCCAGTAGCATCAGTGTCCGGAATGTCGCTGTGGCATGACCAGCACCAATCTGGATCTGTGATGGGATCCACAGAGGTCCATCGGAGCTGAGGCCGAAGCTGCCAGAGCAGAACCAGATGGTGCCCCCTTCATCCTTGTGGGCCGAAAGGCACTCAGTTAGGGATCGGCCAGCTGAAATACCGGGTGCATGGCCTCGTAAAACTCCTTAAGTTGAGAGGGGGGTTGCTCCGGCTCCTGGAAAAGCAGAGAGGTGCGAAGTCGAACCCGGCAACAGCCCCGCAAGACCATGCCTCAAACGCGGTTGTTGTTGCATTTGGCCAACAAATGAGGAGAAGCTGAAGCACACTTCGATGACTTGTGCTTCTTGTGCCTCTTACCTTAATGTCCCGAGGGCTTAGAGTGGGACGAACAGGATTTGAGGCTCCTGGAGCAGTCCTGCAACCTTTCTCTCGATTAAGACCTCTTAGGAGTCTCACTGTGTGGTGTCACCTGCAGGGCCGCCATAAGCTTCAGGAACTGCTCCCTTAATGCTGTCAGTGCCATGGCCGGCAGTCCAAGCACGACTTGGAGTTATGATTGCTTTCAAGATCGCACAAACAGACCAAATGGGGGTCTGTAACTAGCAGGTGCCACACGGTTTAAAACTCGTCTTTCTCGAAGGCACCATCAAGACACCAGGAGATAACGCCAGAAAGAATTAGACAAATGTTGCATCTCCCTCAATCACACAGTATTGTGGTATGCTGAAGTTACCCATTGCCTGGTCAATGATACTTCATTTAGACTGCATCCCTTACAAATGACATCAGTGCCTGTCCCGTCATTTCCCCAGTCCGTTCGGTAGATTTACATAGACGTTTCTCAACATCTTTATTTAAAGGGAAACAATTTAAACTATCCCCTCAAGTTTTCTACCAGCCCTACAACTTCAGGCATGGGTTCTAGCTCGAAGATGTTTGGACAGTTGTTTGGGTTTATTATCCTTTGGCATAACAAAATCTTTGCTTTATTGTAAAAAAAAAAAAAAAAAAAAAGTGTTGCCGCAACTTCTTTCAGAACGCAACATATTGCTTTGTTTTGCTTCTTTACACCTTGTTGCAATGGTGGTAGTGCATACAAGCAAATCCTCTTTTATGAACTTAATATGTTGACTCCAAGGCACTGTTTTTATTCTATAAAAAACGCTATAATATACCCATTTAACTAATACTCGATGTGTACCTGAACAGAAAACTATACATTTCCAGTGTACGTATCATAGAGCTAGCACCCAATTAGTTGTAACAAAGCATTGATGTGTCCACAGTATTATTCATTACAAATCAATACAAAAGTCAACCCCTTCCTTAGTCACACTTTTACTGTCACAGGATGATAATGATGATGATGGTCTATTTCTTGTCAGTGGTTGTTTCACAAAACCTTTCATTCCTCAGGTGGCTATCACATTGACAGTCTAAGTTCACCTGTGCTGAGGGGTAATTCACAAAGGCTGAAATGTCTAATGACTTAATTAGCTTTTTTTGTGTGCAGAATGTCCCCAAAGTGTGCTTAATTTTTGCATTTTAAGTGCTAGCTAGATGTACTGTTTTGGGCCTGTGCACTGGAGTGCCCCGGAAGTGCCATATATTAGAAGTGAAGGTCCACACAGGCATAGCTTTTTGAGTATTTGTAAACATTGGTAAATTAATTTTGTCCACTTGTCTAAGGATCTAATTTACTTCTAGTGATCTTGTGTACATTGTGCAGAAAGTGTGGGACTGGGGATTATTATGCCCTATTTCCAAAAGATGTGATCCTAATGGTACGAAGACGCATGTAAAATATTTTCCACAAAGAAATGAATAAAATGTTATTTATTTTACGTTTCACAGTTTTTCTAACCCCACTTCTAAGAAATTGCAGGATTAGCAGAAAGGTACTCAGGCCAACAATATTTCTGACTATTCCTATATAAATAACTTGTGCATATTGAAGGTGTCAATTATGTACAGGAGACCTTGTGAACCGGGAAACAAGCTGAATAATGTTCAGTGTATAGACATGTACTACACATATACATAATGTACAACTTTTTTGAATGAATCAGGCAATTTGAATCCTACCACACCAATTCAGTTCTTTATCATACACTGCATTGCTTCAACCCAAAGCTATATATTTTGTAAGCTCTGCTTATTTCAAAACCTCCTCTGGTCAGTCCAAGTCATTCCCATATTCGGTAGATCCTTCTTAGGATCAAACCTGCAAGTGCATGCGCTAGCGCGTGTGTCTTTCTTGCAAACCTCTGTTGTGTACAGTAAAGGGCTTGAAAGCTCACCTGTCACTTATCATTTGTTGGCTTGTGTGGCACTGTGCTTTACAGCATCGTAAGTCGTCACTGCCTGGCATTATTTTCGTTCCTCCGTGTGGAGCAGGGACCAATCACTGATTGATTCAACATAATTAGTGCCCCTCCGCTGCGCCGTCGTTATGGAAGTACTATTTTGTTCTTTTTAACTTCTAGTGTCCTGCAAACAAAAGGCTTGTGACTGTGAAAAACGTGCCTAGTAGGACACACAAAATTACAAGTTTTTTTTTTTTTTTTAATAGCTAACTTTCTCTTATTTTCCCAAATCGTCTTTTCTCACTTACAATTTGCACTCATGTTTTCTTTTGTATTTGCTCGTGGGTGCTGTTCTCAAAAGATGACCATTAACCTGTTATAAATGTTGCAAAGCAACATTGTTTCTTTATGATTTGTAATTTGTGAAATTATACTTTAATACATAATCGTGCATTACACCACAATCCACCCCACTCCAATCTGCCCCACTACAATCCAAAACAATTTGCCTATCTCCAATCTGCCCCACTGCAGTCCAAAACAATCTGCCCCAGTCTAATCCACCTCACTCCACTCTGCCCCACTTTAATCTAAAACAATCTTCACCACTCTAATCCAATCCACTTCACTCCACCCCACTTCAATCTAAAACCGTCTGCACCACTCTAATCCACCTCACTACATCCCACTTTAAAACAATCTGCACTACTCCAGTCTGCCCCACTCCAGTCAATCAGTCCCACGCCAGTCTGTCCGGCTCCAGTCTGCCTCAATCCAAAACAATATGACCCACTCTAATCAAATTCACCTCACCCCATCCAGTCCCACCCCACTCCATCCCAGTTCACACTACCCCTCTTCCATCCAATTCACCCCACTCCCATCCAGTTTACACACACAACCCAGTCCAATCCACCCTTCACCAATTGAACCCTCCCCACTCAAATCCACCCTAATACAATCTGCCGTACTCCAAACTGCCCTTCTTAACAATTTGTCTGCCAGACTCTAATCTGCCCCACTGTTAGAAATGGAGTTTCTGATTAATTTTCTGACAAATTAGCATAAATGACATAACAGGAACATAAACAAGAATATGGCACATCATAAAAAGTAACAGGTTAGCATAACATTTCCAACATGCCCATAAAAGGAACATCAGAAAAATATATGGCAAGTCTCCGGAAACACCACATGAAGAAAGCCCCAAAAACGAACACGGGGCCATTAAAAAGGTTCCTCACTTTTCATGGTGAGGGCTCCTCGTGTGACACGAGGAAAATGTGGGCCCCTCAGTGTCAAAACAGGCTTGTTTTATGGTTGGGGGGGAGGAGGGGGCAGCACACACCCCGTCCACTTTTATGCAGGGGCCCCTTCTGCTCCCACGACCGGCCCTCCCAGGGGGAGCAGAGCAACTGAACAAGGGGCCAAGCAGAATCTTCAGAATGAAGCAGTGGAGCCTCGGTGGAGTGGGGGGCCTCCGAAGAGGCCTCCTCCCTGTCCGTCCTGCCCACACCAGCTGGCTCGCCTGCACCCGACCTGATGCACGAGTCCAAGGCAGCACGCCTGGGCCACAGCGGTGATGAGGCAATAGTTTGGGCCGGTTGGTGCCCCGGGGTGCTCTTTGGAGCGTGCGTCGCCCCAGGGTCACTGCTAGGCATGTGCTTGCTCCAGGTTTCTTTTCTTTGTACCCCGGGGCACCAGGGGCAGCGTGCTTTCTGGTGCTTAAGAATAAAAGGATACCTGGCTTGCGGCGGTGATCTCCAGGACAATCGCTTCCTCGGCACTCCGGCAATAAAAACAAAAGGCATTCTCAAGGCGCTTCATAGCCAAAATGAGAGGCACTCTCAAGGTGCTCTGGATGATGAGAAGAAGTGCTCTCCAGACACTCAAACCACCCCATAAAGCAAGGTAAAGACAGCATTCTTCATGCGCTGCAAACGAGCAGTTGCAGGGGTCAGGGACCACAGCACCTAGCCTCTGGGGACAGAAGGATTGAGCACAGAGCGGCAGGGCCCAGCAGCAGGCCAGCACAAAGGGGATACAGACAGTGGCAGTTCCTCCAAGTGACCCAGCAGGCCATAGGTCAGTACAGCAGGAGCAGTCCAAGACGGTTCCTGGTCGGTCCCCCCCAGCAGCATTCTGTGTCCAGTTAAAAGCATGTTCAAGTGTCTCAATTGTGGGGAAAAATCCCCTGTACTTATATTCAGTTTTGCAAAGGTTTAACAAAGAGGGGGAGAGGAGGTTCCAACCAGTTACAGCTGGTTCCAGGAATGTCCCCTCTCGCCTCCAGCACAGGCTCCAGAATATCAGTTGGGGGAAACAAGCCCTTTGTGTGAGGCCAGGACACAGCCTTTTCAGATGCAAGTGTTCCCCGCCTTCCATGCTCTCAGCCCAGGAAAACCATTCAGTATGTAGATGCACCTCTGTAACACTTCCACCCTCCCTGTGTTCAGGCTGTCTGAAGAGTATGCTCAAAGCCCAACTGTCACTCTGCCTAGATGTGGATTGGAGTCAAGCTGCAAAACACCAGGGTCATAAGCACAGAGAAATGCTCACTTTCTAGAAGTGGCATTTCTATAATGGTAATAACAAAATCTACCTACAGTAGTAAGCAGCATTTCTCACTACCATACCAAACATGCCTACGTTACCCCTCATAAATCAGACAATACCCCCTAGTCATAAGGGAGGGTATCTCCAATGCAATCCTATAAGAAGGCAGCACTCACTGCAGTGAGAAACCAAATAGGTTGTTTGTCACTACCAGGACAGGCCACGCAACCAGGCACATGTCCTGCTTTCTACATACATAGCACTCTGCCCATAGGGCTAGCTAGGGCCTACCTTAGCGGTGACTTACATATAGTAAAAAGGGAGTTCTGGGCCTGGCAGGCAAATATAAATGCCTGTTCCCTGTGGCAGAAACTGTGCACGCAGGCCCCTGCGCTAGCAGGCCTGTGACAGGTTTGAAAGGATACTTCTGTGGGTGCCGCGAGCAGCGCTGCAGGTCCGGTCCACTAGTAGCATTTAATTTACAGGCCCTGGGTAGAGAGATACCACTGTACAAGGGACTTACAGGTAAATCAAATGTGCCAATTTGGTGTAAGCGAATCATACCAACTTTAGAAGGGAGAGCACTTGCACTTTATCACTGATCAGGAGTGGTAAAGTGCTCAGAGTCCTAGAGCCAACAGCAGTAGGTCAGAAAAAATAGGATGAAGGGGGCAAAAAGTCTGGGGATGAACTCGCAAAAAGGGCCAGGTCCAACACCCACTTTAATCCAAATCAATCCGCCCCACTTCAACCAGCCCCACTCTAATCCTAAACAACCCACTCCAATCTAAAGCAATCTGCGCCACTCCTATTCCTTACTCCATCCCAATTCACCCTACCCCAATCCACCCTTCATCATTCCAGTCCACCCCACATCAGTCCAGTTCACCCCAATCCACCCCACTTCAATACACTCCACTCCAGTCCAACCCGCCCCATTCCAATCAGTCTCATCCCAGTGCAATACAACCCACCCTACTCCACTCCAATACAACCCACACCAATCCAATCAAGTCATATGCTACCCAATCCCTCACTCCAATCCGATTCACCCACACCACCCCAATCCACCCCACTCCAATACAATCCACCCCACTGTAGTCCAATCCAGTCCACATTAATCCTCTATACTCCAGTCTAAGCCACCTCACTCCAAACCACCGTAATCTACCCAGTCCAGTCCACCCCAGTACACTCCAGTCCAGTCCACCCCAGTACACTCCAGTCCAGTACACCCCAGTACACTCCAGTCCAGTACACCCATCTCCAGTTCACCACGCTCCAGTCCACCCTACTCCAATCCACCCCATTCCAATTCAGCACACTCAATCCAGTCCACTCCACTTAATCCAATGGACCCCACTCAATCAATCTGATCCTCTCCACTCCACTCTTCACACCACCCCAATCCAGTCCACCCCCACCCCACTTTAATCCATTCCACCTGACTCTAATGCACTCCATCCCAGTCCGGTTGAATCCATCCAGCCTCCCCACTGTAGTCCACCCTGCCCTACTCCGATCTACCCTAATCCAATCCACCCCACTACAATCCACCCCACCCCAGTCCATCTATCCCCCACTCAGTCCACCCCACCTTAGTGGAGTCCACCCCACCCTAGTCCACCCCATCCAATCCAGTCCACCCCACCCCATTTCTGTCCACCCCACTCTACCCATGCCTCTCCAGTCCACCCCCTTCACCCACCCTGTCCAATCCACTCCCTCACTTCAATCCACCCCACTCCATCCCAATCCATTCCACACCATCCCAGTTCAGTCCTACCATCTATCCACCCCACTTCAATCTACCCCACTTCAGTGCAATCCACCCAATCCTGTCCACCCTAGTCGAACACAACCCGCTTGACCCCACCCACCTGCAATCCAGTCCATCCCACTGCAGTCCACCACACTCCACCCACTCCGCTCCACCCCACCCCACTCAGTCCAATCTAATCCACCCCACTCCACACCAATCTAACACATCCCACTACCACCCAATTCACTCAACTCCAATACATTCCACCCCAGCCCTTTCACTACTATTCAAACCACCCACCCCTATCCAGTCCACCCAACCCATTCTCCTTTACCCCATTTCAATACACCCAACTTCAATCTACCCCACCCTACTCCACCCCACCCTTCTCCAGTCCACCCCACTCTACTTCAGTCTAGTCTACCCCAACTTCAGTCTAGTCCACCCCACTCTACTGCAGTCCACCCCACTCTACTGCAGTCCACCCCACTCTACTGCAGTCCACCCCACTCTACTGCAGTCCACCCCACCCTACTTCAATCCAGTCCACACCACCTCAGTCCAGTCCACCTCAATGTAGTCCACCCCACCCCAATCTAATCCATCCTACTGCAGCCCACCACTCCTCAATTCAATCCACCCCACTCTACTGCAATCCACCCCACTCTACTGCAATCCACCCCACTCTACTGCAATCCACCCTACTCTACTGCAGTCCACTCCACTGTGCTGCAGTTCACCCAGCTATATCCCAATCTGCCCAGCTCTCAATCCACCCCATCCCAGCTGAGTCCACCACACTCAAATCCACCACACAATCCCATCCACAATCCAGTCCACCCTGCCCCACTCTAGTCCACCCTGCCCCACTCTAGTCCACCCTGCCCCACTCTAGTCCACCCTGCCCCACTCTAGTCCACCCTGCCCCACTCTAGTCCACCCTGCCCCACTCTAGTCCACCCTGCCCCACTCTAGTCCACCCTGCCCCACTCTAGTCCACCCCGCCCCACTCTAATCCAGTTTACCCCAGCCCTATCACTCTACTTCAGACCACTCACCCCAACCCAATTTAATCTACCTCACTGAGCTCTACTCAACTCTGCAACAGTCTTCTTCCCTACTCCACTGTACTTGATGCCGCTAACTCTCACCCTGCTGGACAGCAGCCACACTGTGTACAACATGGCAAATAACTTTGCCAAAGCCAAAAACGCTTGTGTAGGTGAGACCTGTTGGCTTTCCCAATGCTTGTTTGGGCTCAGTTGATGGTCTTGGCCTTTGACTCTGGGTACCATGATTCTGCGATCCCAATGGAGGCACCGTGGTCAAAGGGCAAGGGGTATCTCATGCCCCAGCAAGGAGATGTTAAAACTGGGGGGGCATGGTTGGATGCAAAACATTGCCTTGGTCATTGGGTCACATCCATCCCAAGAAAGGCCAATTTACAACAACAAAAGTTTTCAGGATCCTTCAGTTGAGACAACACCTTAAAGTTCTCTAGGCTTTTATTCTGCACTATGTGAATTATTGACTTATGGTCTTTGACAGGCAGGCCCAGAAGACATGGCGGAACTTCAGTGGCTAGGTAGTTAACCTCAAAACTCTATCTGAACTTGAACAAATCTGATTGCGTCACCCTGACTCTTAAAGAACCCTACTTGCTGCGAGTAGAGCACATGATCAGGCTCAAACGTCTGTGTGCACAGTCTCAAAATTGTCTATCAGAAACAGGACAAAATTCCTGCCAAAAATGGGTCCTTTACTTCCAGTCATGCCATCAGGCCAGATTTCAAAGCTGGTCACTCACACTAGATTAATCCAAAACGATTATGCTGATCAAAGTACTGAGAGAGCAGCTGTTAGATTATGTGCACGTAGCTCCAGAATGCATGATCCCACACATGAGGAATTAAGCCAGGTACTTAGCCTATAGACGAGCCTTGAAAGCCAACCTTTCTACTGAGGATGTCACTATACCCCCATGCACCTCCAGGTCAGCAACACAAGGGGCCAAGGTCCTGGCCCCTTGACCATCCTTTCACAAGTCCCCATATAACTAACTATAGGGGCCTGGGTGCGACTGATGTCCAGTGTGTTGAACGGAGCTTCACAAATGAGGTCTCACCATGGGGTCTACATCTACGTTCTGTCAGGTGCTCTAAAGTGCAAACCAGTCTGTGCTTTACCAAAATAAATTGTATAAACAATATTTGCATGCAAAGACTGTAGGGAGCTGGCTCTGTATATACTATCTCAAAATGAGAGATAGTGGGCACAGAGTCCAGGGGTTTTCCAAGAGGCTTGACAGAGGCAATAATCGATAATACTAATGCTCTGTTTGTGGTAGTGTGGTAAAGCAGTTAGGCTTATCAGAGGCTAGTGTTAAGCATTTGTTGTACACACACAGGCAATACATGAGAACACAAACTCAATGACTTAACTCCAGTCCAGTAGGTTTTTATATAAAAAAAAATGTTATTTTCTTTATTTTAGAACCACAAGATTCAAATTGCAGGTACGTACATTAAATGTAAGGTACTTTGCATATGTATAGATAGAACTTTGAATCAAAACAGTAATGTACACAGTTTGCATAAAATGGCAATAAGCTATTTTAAAAGTGGACACAGTGCAAAATCAACAGTTCCTGGGGGAGGTAAGTACAAGTTAGTTTAGCAGGTAAGTAAAGCACTTACAAGTTCAGTCCCCTGGGCATAGGCAGCCCACCGTTGGGAATTCAAGTCACCTCCAAACACCCAGCAACGCAGGGCTGGTCAGGCACAGAGGTCAAAGAGGGGCCCATATAACATAGGGGCCTATGGAGACAGGGGGTGCTCTGGTTCCAGTCTGCTAGCAGGTAAGTACCTGCGTCTTCGGGTAGCAGACTAGGGGGGTCCTGTAGAGCACTAGGGGGCCCAAGTAGGCACACAAAGTTGACCCTCAGCGGCACAGGGGTGGCTGGATGCAGTGGGCAAACAAGGCGTCTGGTTTGTAATCTAAATCAATGGAGGGACCCGGGGTGGTCACTCGGATGTTGCGAGCAGGGAACAGGGGGGCTTCTCGGGCCAGCCACCGACTGGGCAGCGGTGAGTGCTGCCTGCTGGTCACTGCTGCACCTGTGGTTGGTTCTTCATGGACCTGGGGGCTGCAGGTGCAGTGCTTCTTCCAGGCGTCTGGTTTCTTTTCACTGGGCAGTTGCGGTCCGGGAGGGTCCTCAGGATTCCCTCTGCAGGTGTCATCGTGGGGGTACAGAAAGGTTTGCCCAGGGCGGACACATCTTCAGAGTCGCCTGGGGGATCCTCTCTGCGCCGTTAGTTTCTCTGGTCACGGGCCAGAGCGTTGGGTGCAGAGTGGTGGGAAATCAAGCTTCTGGAGTGAGGTTGGTGTCCCTTTAAAGATGATTTCTTCTTGCTTGTTTAGACAGGGCTGCTGTCCACAGGAGTTTCTTGGTCCTTTGTAGTTGCAGGGCAGTCCTCTGAGTCGGCAGTGGTCGCTGGGCCTGCAGGATGCATTGCTGGTCCCGTTTCTTTGAATCAGAAGACAGGCCGGTAGGGCAGGGGCCAAATCAGTTGTCGTCTTCCTTCTTCTCTGCAGCGTTTTCAGGTCAGCAGTCCTTCTTTGTAGGTCGTCAGGAATCTGAAATCCTGGGTTCAGGGTCACCCCTAGATACTGAATTTAGGGCTGTGTTAGGGTTACAGGGCAGTAGCTAATGGCTACTGTCCTTGAGTGTGGCTACACCCTCCTTGTGCTCCCTCCGTTTGGGGAGGGGAGCACATCCCTATATGTACTGGGCTAAATCCTCCAAAAGAAGATGGAGGATTTTCCAAGGAGGGGGTCACTTCAACTCTGGTCACCTTAGGGGTGGACCTGGCTGAGGGGGTGACTCCTCCTTGTTTTTGTGATTATCTCCCCGGACTTGCCGCCAAAAGGGGGGTTTTGTCTGGGGGGAGGGCATCTCCACTAGCTGGAGTGCCCTGGGGGCATTGGAACACCAGGCCTGAGCCCCTGCAGGGGGGACGTGTGAAGCTCCTCCACCCAGTGCAGGCTTGGTTTCTGGCCTCACAGCACAAAGGCTCTCACCCCAGGGGGTCAGAAACTTGTGTCTCAGTGGCAGGCTGACACCGACCAGTCAGTCCCGAACTTAAGGATTGGGTAAAATGCAGGGGGCATCTGTAAGATGCCCTCTGTGTGCATTGTTTTTAATAAATCCAACACTGGCATCAGTGTGGGTTTATTATTCTGAGAAGTTTGATACCAAACTTCCTAGTATTCAGTGTAGCCATTATGGAACTGTGGAGTTCGTTTTGACAAACTCACAGACCATATACTTAATATGGCCACACTGTACTTACAATGTATAAGAATGGACTTACACACTGTAGGGGCATATTGCTCATGCAGCTATGCCCTCACCTATGGTATAGTGCACCCTGCGTTAGGGCTTTAAGGTCTGCTAGAGGGGTGACTTAGCTATGCCACAGGCAGTTTTTTGTGGGCATGGCACCATGAGGGGGATGCCATTTAGACTTTGCCTTTTCCTCCCCACCAACACCCACAATCTGCAGTAGCAGTGAGCATGTGTTAGGTGAGGGATCCATTAGGGTGGCACAACACATGCTGCAGCCCTTAGGGACCTTCCCTTGTCACAGAGCCCTTGGTACCAGTGGTACCTTTTACAAGGGACTTAACTGTGTGCTGGGGGTGTGCCAATTGTGGAAACAATGGTACCTTTTTAGTGAAAGAACACTGGTGCTGGGGCTTGGTTAGCAGGGTCCCAGCACACTTCTCAGTCAAGTCAGCATCAATATCAGGCACAAAGTTTGTGGGGGGGGGTGTAACTGCAACAAGGAGCCATTTTCATACAAAGCCATTCTCAACTTCTTAAGCTTAGCCCAAAGTTTGTTTCTTTCCAGATAATCTGTCAGCCTCTATGTTGAATTACATACCTACAAGGTGCTCCTACCTATGAGTGCTTATTTGGCAAAGTCACTTAAGGCACAAAACTGATAGATGAGTTACTTTAATTGCAAATCCACATGAATCATTGAGATGATCCGACTTCATTGGCCCACAGCTCCGTTTTTATGGAAGCAGTGCACTGTGAAAATCTAATTTTGGAACACTTACTATCCACCTCTGCTAAGTAATTTTCAGGGTTCTGGTGTATTCGTTCTTGCACAAAGAGAGCTACTGAAGTGGATGTTGCTTGTTTTTGCTCTCATAAATCCCTGTGTGTGCCTCAAAGCCATCCCTATTCAACAAGAGTTCATGTTTGTTGTCAACTGGTCATAAATCTGTCTTTCCCTCTGGCCAGTTGGTTTCCTGATCTTTTGGGTAAAGCCTTTGATGGCAAGGTCCTAGGTCAGACTAACCATTGTTTAACAAAATGGCCTTTGTTTCCACAGTAAAGGCATTGGCTACTCTTGCTGTGTAATTTTTTCTGACAGGGTAAGTGTGCCCTGAATCTCTCCTATTTCCACTGATTAACTAGAGTCCGCTTCCCTGCCTTGTACCTTATCTTTTATCTTCACAAAGAATTGAGTATCTTATTTGATTCGGTCTCCTTTGCAACCTAATAGTCTGGTCAAGATGGAAGTAGAGTGCAACTAATTACACACAGGAGCTTGGTGGCGGGACGATCTAGACTGCAACATTTTTGAGTTTCTTTTAAACCTAGATAGTAAAGGGCCTCTCATTTTCTGGCCAGTTCTTCTTGGTGACCAAATCCTGTGATATAGGTCACCATGTCGTTATAACCTTGTAATTTAACCATCTCTCTGCCAACTGAATCAGAAATGATCTTTCTGTCAAACATATTTTTTTTTAGCTTTGCTTTAAACTTTCTGCAGTTGTAAAGTAAGCAATCCTCTGAATTAACTAGTGGCGTGGCCTAATTAGCAGCCTCACCTACTAAATATGAAATAAAGAAGGCTCTTCAGTGACAAGCATCGGAGAATGCTACAGGTTTCAATATAAAATGGAGCTGAACCTGTGTAAGAAATGCCTGCACTTTGGTGGGGTCTCCATTGAACGTTTCTGGTGGTGCCAAGGAGACAGCTATTTGTACAGGATCAGATAAGAGGTGTACAGGGGCTGGTGGTATTGGAGCACTAAAGCTAGATGGAATTATAACTTGTGCGCTAAACTGCCCTTGCAAATGAGTTCATGGCTGGCTAAAGATTCAGTCGTTAATCAGGCAGCAGTTAAGTTTCTGCATATTTATTATTCTACAAAAATCTAATAGACCTTTTGATGGCACTGCTCAGAAGGAATAACTTTCGTAAGGCTAGTTTTTTTTTTTTTTTTTTTTTTTTTACAAAACTGGATTTCCATTTGGAACAGTACCCTCAAAATGCCTACCTCTCGGCAGCACCAACTCTTCTTTTAGATTGCCAGAGTTTGAGTGCCCAGGCAAGAGGAAAGGATTTAGGGAGGGAGATCTAGAATGAGAAGTTTGTAAAAAGTCAGTATGTTAAACCCTTCTGCTTCTTGAACACACACTTCCTCAACCTTAGACAGTGCTTTGTTGTTCTATGGTTACCTGTGGATCAAAAAAGCTGATCAGTATTTCAGCTGGAATCTTAAAAGTTGGTCTTTCATTGGCAAGTAACAATCCTAGGGATTATCTGGAATTTCTTGTACAAAGACTTACAAGTTATGTTTCTAAAAATAATGTCACTTGACTCTGTCTCTTAAAAAAATCTTGCAAGTGTTTTCTTTTCCAAATGCCTTGAACCGACTGAGGAGAGAGGTCAAGAAGACTTTCAAGGCCTTTTTTTTTTTATAACGAATTTTTATTGATTTTGCAATAAAATAAAGTAATACAAAACAAACAATACAATTATATACTAAAAATAAAGTAACAAGGCGCCAATGGGCACCAAACAGTGGTCAGCTCCAAAGCCCCAGACAGCACCTTGAGTAGATAGACGGTACATGTCAGTACCAACATGCCACGTATGTGTCTCATTTCCCTCCAAAGGAGTTGGTGGAGTGTGTAAGGGTTCTTCTTTCCACTGTGTCGGTCCGCATCCCAGGGGGTTAAAATGTCATTCCGTCCCACTTCCCCCAGATCTTGTTATACTTACTCGGACACCCTCTAACCTCATATACGAGCTTTTCACATTGGGCACACCAGTCCATTCCCCTCCTCCATTTGGTCAGGGCCGGAGCCATAGTGGCTTTCCAGTCCGCCACGATGTCTCTTTTGGCCTCTAGGCATGCCACCCCCAGCCAGGTACGTTCTGCTCTACGTAGTCCCGATTCTCCCATAACCCCTAATAGGGATGTCAATGGTGTCAGCGCCACGTCAACTTGCAGAATCAACGAGACCTCACGCGAGATCATCTTCCAATATGTACTGATAACCGAGCATGACCACACCATATGGAAAAAATCAGCTTTAGGGCTCATACAGCGGGGACAATCAGCCGTTGGCCGGAGTCCTGCTCTGTGCAATCTGGAGGGTGCAAGGTAAGCAGTATGAAGATAATATGTCTGTACTAGTCGGAGACGTGTCGTCATAGTCAGGGAGTGGGGAGCTGCCAAAGCTTCAGTCCAGTCCTCCTCTTCAAGAGGGCCCACCCATCCCTCCCATTTCTGACGAAGTTCCTCCAGGGAGCAGGCCGTAGTAGAGATTAATGTGCGATACACCTGGGAGACACCTCCCCTGCCCAGATTCCCCATCAGAGCCCTCCTCTCCATAGGACTGCTTACGGGTATGCTATTCCCTGGCTGGACCTGCGTCAGAAGGGCATGTCGTACTTGGAGGTACTTGTGGAACTGTGTCTTATTTAGTGCAAAGATTTCTCGGAGATCCTCAAAGGAACGCATGCTCGTGCCCTCCCATACATCACCCAGAGTAGAGATGCCTATAATATCCCATTTCTGGAATCCCTCAAGACCCACAACTTCGCCCAAGCAGGTCCCCTGCCACAGTGGGGTCTGCTGAGTAAGGCGTCCCCACCATCCCGAGATCTTTTGAGCCGTCCGCCATCCCTGCAGCACCACCCCTGTCACCCCAGGGGTCTCACGAGTGATCTTACCACCATATAGGGCGTCAAAGATCTTGGGGTAGGTCAATGTCTGGAGTTCCAGATGGTACGCCGGATCTGTCCAACCCCCCCCCAACCAGTCGTTGATCACTAGTAGTTGCGTCGCCAGGTGGTAGTAATGGACATTAGACATTCCCAAGCCCCCTTCATTAACATCTCTCTGACAGGTTTTAAGCGCTAGCCGGGGACGGGTACCACTCCATAGAAATTGGCGTGCTAGCGAGTCCATGTCTCTAAACCATTTCATGGGGATAGGGTTAGGATAGTTTTGAAGGAGGTAGAGAAGTCTGGGAAGGGCCATCATCTTATAGAGTGCGATTCTTCCCAGCAAATTAAGAGGAAGGTCCTTCCAACGTTGAAGATCGTCTTTGATTCTTCTGGTTAAAGGTGTGACATTGAGCTCCCATGCTAATTCAGGGAGCATTGCGACATGCACCCCCAGGTATTTGAAGCTATTTCTTCGCACTGGAATACTTTGTTGCCAGTCCATACAATCTCTAGATTGATGGAGCGGAACCAACAGGGATTTTTGGGGGTTTAGGGCGAGACCCGATGCCTCCGAGAAGACATCCAGAATTTGCATGATACGGGGACCGCTCCTGGCCGGATTGGCTATGTATAATAGGACATCGTCCGCATAAAGTGCCACACGGTCTTCTGGACACACTGGCCAAGACCAGCCTTCCATCAGAGGATCCTCTCGAAATAACTTCGCCAGGGGTTCTATTATTAATGCAAAGAGTAAGGGGGATAGTGGACATCCTTGTCTGGTACCACGCCCGATCGGGAACACCCCTGAGACCACTCCGTTTACTTGGACCTGAGCCGTCGGATTAGAGTAGAGCAGTCCCACAAGACCTCGGAACTTGGGTCCAAGGCCGTTTTTAATAAGTACTTGTTCAAGATAGGACCAATCCACTGTATCAAAGGCCTTCTCGAAATCAAGTAGGAGCAGCGCTAGAGGGGTGTGTGACAGGATTTTACGGTGTGCTAAGGCTAAATGTAGACGCCTAATACAGTGCCTGGTGCTCCGCGTAGGCATGAAGCCGCATTGGTCAGGGTGCACCAAGACGGGCATTGCCTCTTTTAATCTATTGGCAAGGATCAAGGCTAGTACCTTGATCTCAGTGTTGAGGAGGGAGATAGGCCGATAAGCCGAGCAATTTGGCGATGGGGGCTGGGTCTTCGGGATTACTACTATTGTAGCAAGGTCAATCCCTGAGGGGAAGTGACCTTTCTGCTCGGCTTCTCTATACATCTCAAGTAAGTGTGGGGCCAGAATGTCACTACATTTCTTGTACAGTTCCGCAGGAAACCCATCCGGACCTGGTGTCTTGCTTGAAGCCAGACTGGCAATCGCACTCGTTACTTCCGCTAGGTCAAGTGCTTCGTCCAGCCTGTCCCTAGTCGCCTGAGACACTCTGGCGAGTGTTATGTCGTTCAGGAGGGGGGAAGCTTTTTCAACCGTAGGCCGGGGGTGTTCTGCGTATAGGCATGCATAATAGGAAGCAAAACTCTGTGCAATCTCGATGGGTGTCTTGTGAGGTACCTGTGTTATCTCTAATTTCGGGAATGATTCTGTTAGCTAAGGGTCGAGTGGCCAACCAGTGTAAGAGCTTCCCATTTTTGTCCCCCCAGCCATAAATTCGGGCGGACGATGCCCTCCACATATGCTTCGCTGACTCAAGTGTTAGGTGTTTAATTTCCTCTCGGACCCTGGTGAGCTGCCTCAATGTGGGGATTTCGGATAAGACTGCTTGCTGGCGTTCCAGTTTTAACGCTACCGCTTCTAACTCGGACACACGTGACTCACGAATGCGCTCACGTGCTCGCAGGAGGCACTTAGCCTGCCCTCTCAAGGTAGCCTTGTAGGCAGCCCATAGCGTGCCTGACGACTGGACTGTTCCCACATCAGTTCAAAGTACTGCGTGAGACGATCTCTAATCTCGAGGACACAATCTTCATCTTGCAAGAGCCAAGCATTTAGGCGCCATACCGGGCGCCTGGTGAGGTCTACTCCGCCCAGTCGGACTCGCACCGGTGCGTGATCCGACACCCCACGGGACAGTATCTCTGCTCCCGTGACACCGGAGAAGTCCATGGCCGGCATAAATATTAGATCAATTCTAGAGTGTGTCTGATGGGCAGCAGACGTGTGTGTATATTGACGCTCCATAGGGTGCCAAGTTCTCCACACTTCACATAGGCCTAGGCTGTCTGCCCAACTCTTAAGGCCTGCGGCTCGGGCCGACCTGCCCGCTGTGACATCTCCTGACACATCTAATCTAGGGTCTAGAACCGCATTAAAGTCTCCTCCTACTATTGTGATTCCTTGGGGGAGTCCCGCCACCACATGTCGAAGTGAACATAAGAAGGTGTCAAATCCCGCTGGGGGGGCATATACGCATACAAGATTCAATGTCACGCCACGAAGTAGTCCTGAGACTACTATGAATCTGCCTTGTGGATCGGATCTCGTAGATGTTACCACCATGGGCAGTGAGCGATGAAGCAGGATACCTACCCCTCTTGATCCCCTAGAGAAGCCTACGTGATAGACCCTATCAAATCCCCCTCGGGCCAACATAGGGCATTTAGTTCCCATGAGGTGTTTCCTGCAATAGGGCTACCAATGGGGAATATCTACGGAGAGTGTTAATTACTGCAGATCTCTTGATCTTATCTAGCAGCCCGTTCACATTCCAAGAAATGATTTGTGTCAATGTGGACCAGACGTGGGTTGCGTAGGAGTCTTACAGCTTTGGATGCCAGTCAGTGGGCTAAGGAATGACCAATTAAAACTTAATAACGCAATACTCAAAATACATCTATCTAACCCTAACTTAACCTTCCTCCCCCAAAACCGCCCCCCACCCCATACTCCCACCCAGGAAGCATCTGTCGCCCTAACCGTCAACCAAAACAAGACAGCCATAGGGACTGCCATAGGAGTGGAGTGATGGACCCCTCCATTAAGACGGATCATTTACAATTATTCACTAGAAGTCAAGCCATATTTTACAGTACTTGAGGGGAGCCTGTATCCCCGCTGTAGCCCATCACAGGTTTCTTCAAGGTGGACCAGACTCTTCAAACTTCCCCATGCGCTCCATTCGGGGCACCATGGAACACGTCAGCCAAGCGCTGGGGATTGACTCAGACGGCCCTCCTCCTCGGCCTGCGCCTGAATCTGTCCCTTCGGAGACTCAACGGGCAACCCTCCCATTTGTGGGCCAGCCTCTCCCACCGCCTCTCCGTTCACAGAAGTGTCCAAGTGTCCTCGTCTCCCTCTTCGAGACCTAGTACGTTTACGACCCCGCCAGGGCCCACCAGCGGGGGGGGGATCCCCCCGGAAGGGCTCCCCTCTTCGCGCCGCCGGGCCCCTCCGAGCCCCGACGCCCTCCTCAGTCAGCCAGTCCCATGCCTCTTCCGGGGAATCGAAGAAGTACGCCTTGTCTGCCATAATAACTTTGAGTCTCGCAGGAAAAAGGAGCATGTACGAAAGCTGCATCGCCCTAAGTTTTTGTTTCACTTGCTCATATGAGCGGCGGCGGACCTGGACCTCCCGGGTATAGTCTGGAAATACTAAGATTTTGTAGTTGTCCCACTGAAGATTTTCAGAGCGCCTCGCCTCTTTGAGGATATTGTCACGATCTCTAAAGTTGAGGATTCGGGCAATCATCGGCCGTTTTGGACCGCCCGGAGGGGGGCGAGGACCAAGGGCCCTGTGCGCACGTTCCACTGCAAACCAAGGTGAAAGAGATTGGTCTGGCATCCAGCTTTTGATCCATTGCTCTAAAAATTCTGTGGCTTTATCCTCTTCCGCGCCTTCCGGGAATCCTACAAAACGTAGGTTGTTTCGTCTCGATCGATTTTCCGCATCTTCTGCCCGGCTATGTAATTCTGCTGTTCGAGTTTGTAACTGGGCCACCTTGGTTCTAAGGTCAGCTAGTTCGTCTTCGTTGCAAGAGACTCTGCCCTCCACGTTAGTGATCCGATTTGCCGCATTTCTGAGGTCCTGCCTGATAAGGCCCATCTCCTCACGCACCTCTCCGATTTTAGTCTCTACAGCTGATTGCGAAGACTGGTTTGCCAGGAGGATGGCATTCACTCCGTCTGGTGTTGGGTCCCCCGCGGCTGTCTCTCCGCCCCCTCTCGGACCTGTTGGCGTTGCAAATTGATCAATCTTTGGTTGAGAGGGTGGAGGGTGTTTACTTGCTCTGTCTTTCCCCATGTTATCTCGGAGGGAGGGGATGGAGAACCCAGATCGAATTATGCAGCTCTTCCGTCCAAATTCAGCACCCTAAGCGCATCTACAGGGAAGACACAACGGTCGGGCCCCAACAGGGTGTGCCAGCGAAATATGTCAAGGACCTTTGAATTTGTTGGCTTCCACTCAGTCATGTGTAGCTGGATTACCCCGTGGCCGGTTTCTTCTCCTATCAGACAGTTTTGGAAAGACGGGAAGTCGTGGGGCTCGATGACCATCCGCGAGCCCCAGCGCGTCGCAATTAAATTCCCATCTCCGAGGTTATTGGTGTGCTTTATCAAAATTGCGGCTGTGGAATAGGGGCAAGCCTTTGGGGAGTCTCTTTAAAATTAGGGATTGTGAATCGCAGGGCACAGCCTTAATGTTCAGGCCCGCTGTGCCCTACTGAGTTCCCATTACGCTGCTTACTTATGGGGAGGGGGGCCCCGATCTCTCTTCTCCCCTCCTCCTCTCCTCTCTGGCGTGAGGGGCAACTGCGCTCCTGCGCGGGCGGACCAGGGGGGGCCGCGGGCGTCCACTTCACCCCGGTCGCCCAGGATCAGCGGCCGTGCCGCACAGTCACGTCCCCGTAGCCGCACAGCTCACCTCCTCCACGTCGTCCTCGCTACTTTCCCCTCGCATAGGCAGGGTATCACAAGCCGGCCCGTGGGCTCCGGACTGCAGAATCCGGTCCAGACGCCCTCCGTAGGACACTCCGCGCGGTCTTCTCAGCGGGCAAGCCCCTGTCCAGGGGCCCGACCACGTCCACTCGAGTCAGGCAGGGGAGCCCCTCTCCCGGGGCTCACTCTCTCCGGGCCTCTCGCCGGGCCCACGGGTCCAGCACCACATAGTCCGGCCCTCCGAGGACCAACGGAGAACGCCGGCTTCGTCGCTCTCCCGTCCCCCGGGGGCACCAGGTTTCAGCTCGCCCCAGGCACTCCAGCCCCGCACACGGCACCGGCGCCGGAGGAGGCCCCGTCAGCGGGCGGGCTCCAACGCCGAGGCGCATCCCGGCGCCGTCAGCCCGGCCGCCATCTTAGGAGACCCACCGACCCGGTCGCATCCAGCCTTCACAGCTCTCACGGCTCGGACTGAGCCAGCGCTAGCGCCGGAGGTCTCCCCGAGGTCCAGGAGCTCACAGGGGCGGCCAGGGCAGCATGGTAGACCTCTCGATGGCGGCTTCTGAGGGCGGATGACGGAGGGGTCCAGAGCACTCTCAGAGTGCGACCGCCATCTTGACGCCCGAAGCCACGCCCCCCTCAAGGCCTTTTTTAATGCAAGGAACTCTTGCTGTGGTTCTGGAGAAGGTGTTGCTCGTCACTAAGTAAAGAATCACCTATGGTACACAATGCTTAGGGTACGCGTTCAACTCAAAGGACCACATTTCATCGTCACTCAGAAGCTGTTTACATTTCATGGGAAAGAAATTAAAGGTGAGCTAAAACAAAACATAAGCCATAACAGATTCTGGCCACATGCTAACAGCCTTGCATAGTCAGTCTGTCATAGCAACATGTGGCAAACGCAAGCACATAACATTGCAGTCATGCAAGTGTTAGAAGAGGGCAGTCTTAACATGAGAACTGCAGCAACAATTATTTGAGGTATGCATATGCAACATAAAATGTTTTCACTTCATACATTGCTAACACAATATGTATAGCATTCATGTGTATCACAGCACCGACAGCATGCAGGTACACAAGAAGATGGACCTTTTGCCATTGTGTTGTACACCACCAAATGCGACTCATGATGGACATTCCAAGGCAAAACCGGTACAGTAAATAGAAGAAAAAGAAAATCCAAGCAGTAATTTGCCGATTACCACTAAGTTCAGTTCTGAGAATGTGTGACGGGTCACCAAGGCTCTCTGTTTTGCTCCTGAAGTTTATCTCCATCTGAGCCCATCCCACAACTTGTTCCAGCACTACCCAAGTTTCTGGAACCGTTTGTAACACTGAAGAAGACTGAATTATTGCATGAGCCCATGGTCCGACTCTGGATTCTTACTTGACTCCCTCTGGCATGACTTTGGGCTCCAAGCAGCCGAGAAGCCCTCCATCTGGGGTACTGCTTTTGGGTTCGCCCTCCGTGCCAGTGGGACTGTCCAAATCCACCAATGGACCATCCTCCGGCTCACGTTCTAACTCTGCCTCTGGTACGGCACTGGTCCTTGGAGCTATAACAGACTCAGTCGACGCTGTAAGATGAGGTGTTCATTGTGCTCTGAACTGTTGCAGGTACAACCTTAACTGAGGTCATGCTCTGCTTCAATCAAGGCACTACCTTTCGGATTCACTACACGCATTTGGCATGGATTCAGACAGTGATTATGGTGCGGGTCCTGAAATGGCGCAACCATACCACATGGAAAATTGTTATGATGAACTTCAAGAAGTAAGTGTCCTTGACACTTCCCCTGAGTTAGGATTCCTGGTCATGCCACTGAGGAGTGTGCTTCCTACGTTGTGCTTATGCATAGCGCAGCCAAAGCTCTTGTCCTCCATCACCCAGTCTGAGCGTTGAAAACCTGTGTTTTAATGGGGAAAAACCTCTACTGAACTTCTCTTACCTTTCAATCAGGCACTTACAGATACCCTTTTGGGGACTTGGGCACAACTTTGCGGTGATTTATCCCTCCCCACAACCCTCCCCAACTACCCAACTAACCCTGGACTACTGGTCAGTCACCAGATTGTGAAATCTCACCGCCCTGCCCCAGGGGACCCTGCATTTTTGTCTCAGTACGTCTTCCCTGAAAAGCTGCTGGTGCAGGTGTCTCCAAGTAGGGATGAACCTAACTTCCTTTCCAACTTATCCCCTGACATGCAGTTCAAACTAGTGGAGACCTTTTTGAAGAGGGTGTTTTTTTTTCCACCAGCTTGTCCTTCCGGTCTATGCATGTCAGCTGCCTCCTGCAATGTTATACTCAGGCTCTTTGAGAGTCAGTGGCAGAAGCCCCCCTACGCCCCTCCTCCCCCCAGGTATCCCAGATGACTTCCGACCTAACCCATTCCGTACAGGATGGTTGTAATGCTGCCAACTTTCCAATTCAGTGTGGCTTGCACATCACCGATTCAATCGAGTGGGCCATAGGCACCAGAGTCTCTGTCTGCCACATGTCTGGCTGCGGTCAACCAGTTTTTCAAGTGATGTCTAATCGTCCCTTATGGACAAGCCCTATGACAGGACTTACCTATTTGGTGACAATTCAGATTCAGCTTTGTAGCAGTTCAAGGAAAGAAGGGCCACATATTTCCTGGTCGTATCTGCCTTGTCTACCACATCAGCCCTTCTGTTCCTTTTGTGGCTTCGACAGAGGTACCCTATACAGTCAGCCAGTTCAGCCTTAGAAAGGTGCCCAGCAGTTATGGGTCTGCTTCCTCTGTCCACGCACCCCCCCCCCCCCCCCCCCACCACACCTATGCAGCCCCACCTCTTTACCATGCTCTTAGTGATACAGAGCCATGTGGTTGGAGACCGAATCTAACAGTTCTGGCAGGATTGGTAGACAATCACATTGGGCAGGTTTGTCTTGCAGATAGTCTGTAAGGGATACACCTTGCCCTTCATAGTCACTCCACTGTACCTTCCGTTCTCTCCAGAACGACAGATGGAGGATCATCGGTCTGTCTTATGGCTGGAAGTGCCAGACTTTTTGGCCAAAGGGGCTGTCGAGAGGGTGCCTACACCACAAGGAGATTGTGGTAGTTATTCCCAATACTTTCTGGTGCTGAAGAGGATAGAGGTCTTCATCCTGTTTTAGAACTGTGCAATCTTAATGCCTTCCTCCAGAAAGAAGAATTCAAGGTGCTGACACTGGCCCAGGTCTTGGCTGCCAAAGACACTTTTGAGACTGGATTGTCTTCTTGGATCTGCAGGACATCTATTTCCATATACCCTTCCTGCAGGCACATTGGAGCGCTGCTTGTGGTGGGACAGGAGGATGTTCAGTTTGCTGTGCTCCCCTTTGGTCTCATCAGGGCCCTTTGGTTGTTCACCAAAGTGATGGCAGTTGTAGCAAACCTTCTGAGGTCAAGGTACCCAGTCTTCCCCTACCTTGACGGATGATTAAGGACTGGTTCACTCTAGGCAGTCATCAACCACTGCCCAGACTATGGTGAACCTCCTGTCATCTTTGGGGCTTGCTACCAACATGCCAAAGTCACACCTGACTCCTCAGATGCTCCCCTTCATCAGAGCCATTCTGGACTCCCAACGTTTCAGCCTCATGCGTGGATTTCGGTGGGATTGACTCTGAGGATGCTGGGTCTGATGGCTTCCTGCATCTTGGTGGTAAATTACACCAGATGGCATATGCTGGCTCTGCAGTGGGATCTGAAGTCCCAGTAGGCTCAACATAAGGGAAATGTCTCTGATCGTCTAGATTTAGTAAGAGACTGCAAGATCTGCAGTAGTGGTTATTGGACCACAATAGCATCATCAGCAGACCCCTCTCGCTACCGCACCCAGAGTTGACAGTGTGGACAGATGCATCACTTCTGGGGTGGCCATCTGGAAGAAGTGGAAATGAGAGGACTCTGATCTCCAGCGGAAACCCACCTCCACATCATGTTGTTGGAGTTATGGGCCTTCAGCTTAGAGTTGAAAGCCTTTTTGCCATCAGTCAAAGGGAGGTGTGTTCACAGACAGGACCATCGCCATGTGGGACTGCCACAGCAGGTCATGGTGGGGTGGGGACTTTGACCCTGTTCCTGGAGGCCTTGCCCCTCTGGAAATGGCTTGAACGTCAGGACAGCTTTCCATTAGTACAACACAAGGCAGGATCTCTGAACACCAGGGTAGATGAACTGGGTCGTCGGCACCTTGTGGGCCACAAATGGCATTAACAGCCAGAGGTGCTGCAGTGTCTCTTCCAAGAACTGGGAGATCTATCCACCTCTGCCAAGAACACATAGGGGGTTATTACAACTTTGGAGAAGGTGTTAACCCGTCCTAAAAGTGACGGTAAAGTGATGCATATACCACAGCCGCATTACGAGTCCATTATATCTTATGGAACTCGTAATACGGCTGGTGGTATATCCGTCACATTTGGGACGGATTAACACCTCCTCCAAAGTTGTAATAACCCCAATAGTGTCAGCACTTCTGCACGTTAGAGTTTCCAAACCCCCTCTTACTAGAAGACGTATTCTGCTTATAGTGGGACATGGGACTCTTGTACACCTTTCAATCAATACCACTCTTGCCACGGGACCTCTAGAAGATCAGGACCAAGGGGACCCAAGTCATCTAGTGGTAAGGACCATGGAGACATTGGTATCTAGAACTCCTGGATCTGAGCATCAATCCTCCGATCAAGCTGCCCCCTTCAAGAGGATCTCCTGTTGCTGCATTAGGGTCGGGTCCTCGACCCTAACCTGCACATGCCCCATCTTGATGCTTGAAGATTAAGCGGTGGCAGCGTGAGCACTTTTGACCTTCCTCCTGAGCGTGGGGATGTTATTCTGACAGACATGCATCCCTCACCATAGTCCATATGGGCCTGCCGGCGGGACAGATTTGTGGCTTGGTGCTCAGACATGCATTGAGACACTTCATGCATATCTGAGGTGTTTCTGTTTGTTTTATCCTTGGTCCAGCAGGGTCTGACACTGAGCAGTGTTGAATGTTATTTAGCAGCTATCTCTGCTTTTTTGAGGTTGCCAGATCAGCCTTCCCTGTTTAGCTCACCTGTTGACGAGGTTTCAGAAAGGATTTGCAACAAATGTTTGTATTCATTTATTATACCCCAGTAGGACTGAAATCTGGTCCTCACCTTATTGATAGTCTCCTCTTTTGAGTCCATGCTTAACGGCCCTTTCCGAACCATCCTTCCTTCCCGCTCTGCAAACTGCACTCTTATCTGAAAGGTCCTCTTAGATCTAGCACACTTGTCACAACCGTTCTGATGTGAATCAGTGTCTGTGGGTGTGGAATGTGTGACAAAACAAATTGATGTCAGCACGCTGAGGTGGCACATTGATAGGTCCCGTGCTCGTCACATCTGGTGCAGACGACATGCCGAAACACTGCTAAAGATTTTCTGAATCCAGTTTGATACCTGGGGAATATTCTATGGTAAGGATTCTGCAGTTATATAGTCTTCCCCCAAAAAAGGCTTTGCTGAAGGTAGGTAACTTGTTCGACAACTCAACTTTCAACAGTTAGCCTCTTGCAGAAATGAGGAGAACCTTGGCTGAATCTATTACCACCTCTGAGACTGCACACTGTCAGCAGTTCTATTTACAAGGACTCGCAGGAGGCCAGTGGGCTGGACACAGGATTGGTGTTGCCCCCTGAGCCCCCTAAGTAGGAGAGTGCATCCTTTGCTGTGGTGATAAGGTGTACAGCTTAAGTCCTGGACATACAGTTAGCTTACTTGAAAGTCAAGACAAATGTCCTTACGGAGGATTTTCAAGCATGACAGGGATGTGATAAGGATGGAAGCTTTTGGGAGTGGGTGTTTCCTCTGCCAGTTTAGCGCTGAGATCTGTCACTGCGGCTTTTTCAGGTCGCTACATGCACACCTTTAGGCTATGCACTTGGGAGGTCTTGCCAGCGATCCCATTGGAGTTTCGGTCCTCCTGGTCTCAGGACATTCAGGATGCAGCAAAGTGTCATTTGAGCTGCCCTGGACAGTACTGACAGCTTGGGTGTGCTGTGCACACTTGTGTGTGCTTCACCTTCATAGGTAGATGCAATCAACAAGCTTTTCTGGGGCTGCCCAGACTTCACTAATGGATATGCCGTTTGATGGGTCCTTCCTCTTTGGCTACAAAATGCTGATCCTGCCCTCAGTGCATTTTTTTTTTTTTTTTTTTTTTTTTAAAGCAGAGCCACAGTGCGATACTTGGGCCTTTTAAGTGCTGCCACGCATTTTCTTTAACAGCCAGACTCTTACAAGGCTACTCAAGAGGGCTGGCTTACAAACACTGCTAGGCCCCCCCACCACCATCGCAACAGTCATCTCTGTGCTTGTATGGCTAATGACATGGATGAAGCGGACATTGTGCATGTCGAAAGGACACTGTTCAACCCAGTCCTCTTCTCTGGTGGCAACAACCTCCCAGGCTCCTTAGTTTCCCATCAGCAGCACACAACTACCCTGTGGGAAGCAGGGTCAGATGTTTTCTTCAAGGGTGGCAGGCCATTACATCCAGCAAATGGGTCCCCCAGATAATCCAGCAGGGCTATGACTTACTATCCTTTTCTGACCCTCTTAAACTTCCTCTCTCCTGTACCAGAGCCTTTTTCAGTGAAGCATCTTTCCTTCTTATGGCCATACGTAGGGCTCTGTTGGCCAAAGGAGCAATCTAGAGGGTGCCTGCCTCTGACGTAGGGAAAGGTTGCTACTCCCGCTATTTGCTAATGCTGAAGAAGGACAAAGGCCTTTGTTATAATTAGAATTTTCGCCTTCTCGTAGCCTTGCTCTGAAAGGACAAATTGGGTGGTTGCCATTGACCTGCAGCATGCATACTGTAATATGCTTTTCTGCAGTTTCACAGACATTATCTGTGGTTCAAGGTTCAGTTTGCTGTGCTCGCTTTTGGCCTTGGCAGCGCCCCTCCAGTGTTCACAAAAGTGATGGCTGTGTTTGATTTCCATCTTCAGAGTCTGGAGTTTTCCCCTTCCTCGACGATGGGTTGTTGAAGGTGTACTCGCCTCTCACTTATAGACCACCACCATATAATGGAAAACCTTCTGAGATTGTTTGGGTTCTCGCTCAACGAGCTGAAGTTACACTTAACGTCTTCAGAGAGAGTTTTCCCTTTTAGGATCCATTCTGGGCACCTTTTCAGTTCGCAGCCTTCTCCTCTGTCACATGTCCAGAACATTTAGACTATGATCCCGATGTTTCACCCACTGTCCAGGATCTCTGAGAGGAGGTCTGAGCCTTCTTGTCCTGTTAGACTCATCCATTCATCTTGTCCTCCGCACCGCCTGGCATATCTGGGATCTGCAGTGGGATTTGAAGTCTCAGTGGAACCAGCACCAGAGAAACCTGTTGAATATCACCAGGTTTGCGAGAATACTGCACAAGATCTGTAGTGGTGGCTACTCCACCACTACCTGACCAGCGGCAGACCCCTCGCTCTCCCCCACGTAAAGATAACTGGTGACAGACGCATCCCCGTTTAACTGAGGAAGTCATCTAGGAGTGGAGGAAATTAGAGCAATCTACTTTCTGGTAGAAACCCAGCTCCACATTAATCCATTGTATTTCAAGGCCATTCACTGGGTTTGCAGGGCTTCCTGCCATCCATCAAGGTAAGGCTGGTGATCATCCTGGCATACAATGCCACAGCAATATGGTACTGTAAAAAGCAGTGCGGGGTGAAGTCCTGTGCCAAGAGGTGCTCTGCCTCTAGAGTTGATTGGAGCATCAGAGGATGTTCCTGACAGTAAACTACCTTATGGGTCCCTTGAATGCCAGGGTTCATAAGCTAAACCCATGACATCTAGTGGATCTGGAATTGTGGTGGCATCCTGAGGTGACGCAGACACTTTATTTTGGAGGTGGAAGCCCTTGCCTGTTCTTTTTGCCATTGTTGTGAAGGTATAGTGTCACATCTTTTGTTCTTTGGGTGTTCCTAAGAAAGCTCTCTCAGGCTTGAGTGGAGCACAGAACTCTTTAAAGCCTTTCCATCTGTGCTTCTCTGGCCTCAACGTCTGAAAAAGATTAGGAACCACTCGGCTCATATCATCCTGGTGGCTCTGGATTGAGCCAGGAGAGTGTGATACCTGGGACCTCTGGGCATGAACATTGGTCCTTCAGTCAGACTATCGCTGCAGGAAGATCTTCTTTTGCATCAGCAGGGCAGGGTTCTTCACCAGCTCAATCTATGCTTCCATGTGTGGAAATAAAGCGGTGGCAGTTGATTAAGTTCGATCTGCAACCCGAAGTTGTAGATGCTATCTTTGCATCCAGGCATCGTCCTACAAGACCCAGCTATTTTGGACATATTTGTAAAATGGTGCAAAGTTAACAACACTGTTCTTTTACAAGTCAGACTATTGGATACTGTACTGTTTTTGTTGTTGGCTCAGCAGTGTTGTGCTGTGGGCCCTCCCAAAAATGTTGTGATGCCACAGTGGGATTTCTATTCAGGCCTGACTTTCCTATGTGTACCTGCTTTGAACCTATATTCTGTTCTTGCTGAACCTTCTCACTCTTAACCGTTGTTCTCATTACAATCACTGCAGCTTGTTGCATGAGTGAGCTCCAGGCCCTATCTGTTCAGCTACCCTACAACACTTTTTTCTCAGATAAACTGATATTGAAGGCTAGAGTCACCTTACCAAAATTTGTGACCCCCATTCCACACTGGGTAATCATTCATTCTCCTGACATTCTTTGCTCCGCATCACCCCTGAAACAGGAGGCGGGACTAAATAGATTAGATCCTAGGAGAGCTCTGAGCAATAAAGACCATAAGGTGGCTGAACAGATGTTTGTTGGTTCTCAAGACCAAAGAAAGGTAAGGTGGCACAGAAAAGGACTTTTTCACTGACCGATAGTCCTTTGCATATAGACCTGCTACGTGTTGCCCATAAAGCAGCTTCTGGAAGGGCTGAGGGTTCATTCCATCAGGGCCAAGGCTAATAACACTGTGTTGGTGCTCAAGATGCCTGTACTATACAGCTTCCAGGCAACGACTAGGGTTACTGTGCACACATTCAGGAAGCACTACTGCCTTGTCAGCTAGGTCTGACGGGAAAGGCATTTCAGCAATTTGGTCCTGCATGACGTTTTGGTATGAGCCCACTCCAAAGGCCCTCCACCTTTGGGAGGTACTGCTTTGGTATCTATTTTAAAGGTGGGTAATCTGCCGTTAGAAGTATCCATCAGAAGTTTCTTACCTTAGGTATTTCTCTTTCTGGTGACACTAGTCTGTGCACAGTTTACTCAATTCCCTCACACCTCTCTCCCCTTTGTTATGAAAGGGGTTGCAGTGGTCATAGCCCATGTTTGCAGATTGGGGATACACCGATTTTTGTACCTAAACTACTTGCTAAAGGGAGGCTTGCTGCAGTAGGTGCAGACCACATTTGAACAGTGGTCAACCCCGGGGTTTTGGTCAGCTAGCTAAAGACCCATCTGACACCTGCAGGAAAGTTTCTCTTCATGGGGACTGACCTCCAGAGCGAGTCTGGGCTATTCAGGTTAGGGTCCTAATCTTTCAGTCTCAACCCCCGGGCCTCTGTAAAGATGGGTCTGAGGCCTCATGCATCTTTCTCATGCCAGGTGGCACATGCGTACACTTCAATGGAAGCTCAATTTACCCTGGGTCAGTCTGTCCAACACTGTTTGTATCACAGAGGAGACAGGCAAGGACCTTCAGTGGTATCAGACTGCTCTCCCTGCCTCATCCAGAGTTCCCATTAGTGACAGATTCATAGGCTGGGTTGGGGAGGTCACCCGAGAGAGAGGGTTGTGTTCTCCAGCAGAGCTCCAGCTCCACAGCATTCTGCTAAATCATGATGCAGTTAGGCTAACCCCGAAAGCCTTTCTACTGACTATAAAAGAAAGATTGGTGCAAGTCCTCACAGACTGCTATGGAGCAAGCAGGTCAGCATAGGGTCTTGGGTATTGTCCCATGAGGCTCCGTGCTTTAGAGGTGGCTGGATTGAAGGGATCTCCTAGGTAGCCTGTCACTGAGCAGCACCCCTGAACACCAGAGCAGACACATTGAGCAGGTTTCAGCTAGTGAGTCATGCATGGTGTCTTCATCCTTGAGGGAAAATAAACATGACATCTGCAACCAGTCAAATGTGCTATGTCAGGATTTAGGTTTCACTGCAGAGAATGTACAGTGTCAAGATTAGTGTTCTGGAGTTTCTTGTAAGTGGGTCTCTACGGGATGCATTTTGCCTGCAATGGAAAAACATATCTCCTGTATGCACTTCAGCCGCTGCTTCTCCTTCCTAGAATTCTTAGGAAAGGCAGGATGGATCAGCTCCAAGCCCTCTTTGTTGCCCTGTAGCCTGTTCTCATGAACTCTCAGGAAGACATCTTGTCTCGGCAAGAGTGCAGGTTGCTGCACCCGACACTTCGCAGTCTACACCTCCATGCATGGTGATTGAACTGTGACAACTTAGAAGTTTTGACTTGTTCTCTTAAGTGGTGGATATGATCCTTGGCCATATATTCGAGTTGCTGGGAAGTGTTGGTTGCCTGGTTTAAGAACCATCCTCTAGATCCGTTTCAGGCCAAGTTTTCAGATGTGTTAGTACTTGTTTTGTCTTTAGCGCAGTTAGGCTTCAGGGGGATGGGGGAGTTCCGGCCTGAGTTTAATTTTTTTCTGGGGGAGGAGGGCATTCCTCCTTTATGCTTGCCATGCCTACTGGAATCTCCCGCCTGAGAGCTGCTCCGCCTACGCTCACATTTTGCCTGCCATTGTGCAGATGAGCACCAGTGTTGAATTAGATTCCTTTGTGCAGCTCTGGAAGCTTCCATGCACCACTACGGCAGTTCAGCCTGCCAGTAGAGAGTGATCGAAATACATTTAAAAAAAATTAGAGCGGTGGTGAAATGAGGAAGGGTGAGTTGGGAAGGGATCAAAGTTGCGGCTTAAACAAAATAATCCTGCAATTTCTTTTTTGTCTTTCACCTTCAAGTAATTACATATAAAATAATGCACAGCTTAAATGAAAACTAAATGCAAGATGTTAATCAGTGGGAAATGCTCTATTGTACATTATGAAACATCTGTTAAGTTAGTACACTGCATAGGTCTGTGTCTGCAAACAAGGAACCACAAACTGAACCCTGGTTGGTGCAGTGAAGAATAGTTACTTGTGTAAGTTTAGTGCTTTAAGGCCCCAGTCTGTGACATAAAGCACTGTAAATATGTAAATTATCGTTTTAAACTTGTATTACAAACAGTAGGAGATAGGTTACTATAAAATGTTCAACAAGGTTTAATATTTAAAAGGGCTTCCAAAATATAGATTTTAGTAATACCTTGACTGTACATAGTGCATATTTTGTATAACTGTTCTTTAAAAGCACACACTTCACATCTCAGCATGTAACTCCTTTGCAATACCACTAAAAAAAGAATAAATCTGTGTTATCTGTAAACTTCAAGTCATTCCATCAATCAAAGCCAATCCCAGCTTCCAAGCACCTTTTACAATTCCAAATAAACCAGTTGTGCATGTTTACATTTCTGTCCGGCAAGCAGGCACCCTGGCAAGACGTTTTGCTCAGCTGTCTGTGCATCCCTTGGTTTCACAGCACAGGAGACTCCCTGTCTTATACTTCAGCTGAAGCATTTTTGCTCTTTGAATTAACAGTCCCCGGATGGTTGCCTTTTCATAAAAAGTAAGTGAACAATTTTTCTTAAATTACAACAAATTATGGGCATGTCGGGCCCCTCAGAACCTGCCCACTTCAACCACTGCCAGGTGGGATGGAATACATCACCGCAGTTCACCATCGTCAGCTAGAGGGCACTCAGCTGGGATGGGAGTGAGCCAGGGGAAACATGCCAGTAGACCCGATTCAGGCAGTAAACTCCCTCATTTTTTTTAAAGCCAAAAAAGGCTTCTTTTTTTTTTAAAGTCAGAAGTTCTTGACATTTTCTATTACTGTTGATCACCACGTAATCATTCCTGCAGCTCAAGAAAGCCCACTGAATCGGTATTGGAATCCAAGGGCCCCCCACTGAATCATTATTGGGGCCAGATACCCCTTGGTAAGCATTTTCGATGATTTGAAATGCAAAACAATGCACAAAAAATAGAGACAAGCATTCTTCAAGCAAATAAACAAATTATGAAATATTTTCATTCAAAAATAAATATTAAAAAATATATAGTTTTTAATTTTAATGGGAAAATTGGAGCTTTTCTAAATTAAAATGAGGCCACTCATCGTCCATGCTATATTATGTTTGATGCATTTGCACTGCTCCAACAAATCAATCTGAGTATACTAACTTAATTTTTAGCCCCCAATTTCAGATTTCTTCACATTTACAAAATATTTTAACATTTGTAATTTTACATGTTGCTTCTTTATTTATGGACACTTAATTAATCTGTTAATATTTAATTTTTTGAGAATGCTTCACAGACCTCCAGAGAAGTCTTTGAAGACTCCAAGAGGTCCTCAAACTACAGGTAAAGACCCACTGATTTAGACTGTCTCCCACCTCTCCTTCAACTTAAGTCAGTGGGCAAAATACATTCTCCTGATTATTTTTTTGAAGTCTCCCACTTCCCTTTTCTGATTTGTTAGTATATATGCAACGGGTGGGTGGCGGTTGTAGAGATCCTAATCACCAGTGTTGAAGGGCCATAGGATTACAAGGCCATAGGTCTGCGTGCACACCAAAGAGATGCTGAACACAGTGGCTACATTGCTAGAGTGACCCCAGCAGCCTGTTACCCCGTATGGTTTTGTGCAACATGATGGACCCGTAGAGTACTGGACGAGGTGGCTCATTACATCCTCAATGTATAATGCTACTTCTGGAGCGACCTTGGGTTTTTTCTGGCTTGAATTTTTTACAGTGCCTTTTCTGTATGTCTTAGTCCATTCATTGTGACAAGCAGTTTAATGAGGTTCATTCCTTCTCTGTTTCTGTCCACCAGGCTTTAGGCCTTCCTGAATGCACCCAATGTTGTGATCCTTAATGGAGTGCAGTTTGATCAGCCCCAGCCGATATTAATTTAATAATTTGTCGCTTGCTCTCTGGTTTGTGATTTTTTTACACCCAGCTTTTGTAGGTGGTGCTTGAGGTGGGAGCACTCAGTCAAGTCCCCTGACTGGAGGGAAGAGGACAGCTTTGTAGTATTTGTTTGTGCTATGAGAGTTTGTAATAGTATATAGAGCTGACATGGCCCAGTGGCATCAGAGCGTTATAAAACAGTAGCAGCATACATGGGTTAAAGTGAATACCAGTAACAGTAATTAACCTTGTTTGTTTACAACAAAGATGAGTTACCAAATCAGACAATTGCAACAGTTGGTCAGAAGTCGTACACAGTTAAAGCATCAATTTAGATGGTGGAGTCACAAAACGGTGGTAGTTCAGATCCTGATGGAGTACTTGGGTATGGTCGAAGGGGGAGGAGCTTCAGGTACTTTTCGAAGGTGACTAGGCGGGTGGTTAGGCAGAGTGAGGGAGGCAGCGTTTTCCATATTTTTGTGGCACTACCAAAGAGTGACTGGCTGATGTATCGTTCTCGACTGAAGGTGGGGGAGGTTCCACAAGCAGGGACTGGACAATAATGAAACCCCTATTCACTCCAGAGATTTTCAGTTTCTCAATTAGATAGGAGGGTGAAGCAGCGCCTTGTGGATAATGCAGGGCTCTTTGAATTAGGCCCGTGCTTCACTTGGAATCCATTTGAGGATTAGCAAGGCAGGGTAAATGTGGTCACATTTTTTGATACTTAAAACAAAGCATACTGCTACATGTAGTATTGCTCTCAGTGGGCCTCCATGAAATCTGGGAAAAATTCAGAGAAGAGCAATTCCATAATCTAGTCTGGAGAGAGCACTGTTTTAAGGTCTTGTCCTGGGATCAACTGTCTGACCCACAGCTGGTTCAGTTGGTGTTGGGCACTTTTAGCCATGGCTGCAATGTGGCTTTGAAGATTGAGATGATTGTCAAAGGTGATACCAAGTGGTCTAGCACTCTGGACAATGGTGGGGCAGCCATCCAGTGTGGGAAAGTTATCCATTTATTCTTGTACTGGAATTCTTGCTTTCAAAGGCAAAATCAAAAGAATTTCTGTTTTAGTTGGGTTGAGTTTTAAATGGTGGTTAGACATCTAGTTTTGAATCTTTAAGAGTGTGTTTGAAAGCAGGGCAACGTCTTCTGGGGATAAGACTTATAACCCATTGTAGTTCTAGGTATAGGGTAAAAAGGGTTGAGGAGAGGATCGAGCCTTGAGGGACTCTTTGATGTACGCTGACTGACCTCAAGAACAAGCTACCCAATTTCACAATTTGAGAACAGTTAGTTACATATGGGAAGAACCAGTGGAGGCCTGTGCCTTCACATCCCATGCATTGCTCTAGATTGTAAAGGAGGGTCACATGGTTGACACTTTTGAGTGCTGAAGATAAATCCAAGACGCACGAGTTTCCTGGAGTCAAGGATTCCAAGGGAGTAATCTGCAGTGTAGAGGATCACAATTTCTTTACTATGGCACTGGCGGAAACCTCATTGGAGAGTGTCTACGAGGTTGTTTGTTCCAATTTGTGAAGGGTGTTTGGATGCGGCACAACTTTTGATGGCTTCGCCTAAAAAGTGGAGTGTGGAAACTGTCTCAAGAGGTCGTTTTTTCAAAAGAGGAGAGACTTTACCCACTTTTAATCATTCTGGAAATAGGCCCCGTTTGAGAGGAGATGCCCGTGATCCATGTGGGGAGTAGTTTTATGGCAAGAGATTTACCATTAGAACCTGGAATGGCGTACTGAAGGTGGTTCAAGGGTTTTACTTAGGAAATTGTTTGATGTAGGTCACGTTCAGAAATTGGAGAGAAGGATTACCACAATTGCATTGCTTTGCATTGTAGATTCTCAACCATTTCTAGGGAGTCATTGGTGAATAGCGAGAGATAGATGTCTCTAACTTTTTTTTAAAGAAATCCACAAATTTGTTGCCGCGAGACATCAAAGGCGTAGGAGCTGAAGTGGAGGAGGGGTTTGTAGTATGCGTGATAACCTCAAACAGGCTCGGTCTGTTCCTTGTAGAAATAAAGAGGGCTCTGATATGGGAGAATTTGGCTCTGATGATTCAGTGTTTCTATTGTTTTCTCGCTTTGCGAAACCTAATCTTACTTGGGTGACGGGGTGTGGTCTCCATTCTTTTTCACATTTTCAGATAAGCTTTCTTTCTTCGTGAAGTTCTTTTGAGAACCAAGAACTACAGAGTTTTGGTCTGTATAATTTGCACCTAAGGAGTGCACGTTTGTCAAAAGATTTCATAGAGGAGTTATACTTGTGAATGTCATTGATTGATATCGCGATGAAGTGTAATCAAAATTAGGGCAGGAAGAGCCATGATTGCTGTGGTTTCTGTGTCTAGTTAGATGTGTCCATGAACCATATCTTTTCTTTCTTGGGTTGCCTGGATGTTTTGGTATAAGAGCCGTATAAGGAGAATGGGATCTGCATGCGGTCGGACCACTTGACTGCACTGTGGTTATTTGACTGTAGGTTGGGGGAATTGGAGATTATCAGGTCCGCAAAGGTGCCTTTGTGGTGTGTGGGTTTTGGCAGTGTTAGAGATCATTGCCTTTGAGAAAGGAGGTAAACATGTCTACATAGGTGTTACACTCATCTTCCCAGTGGCTGTTGAAGTCACCAAGGAAGAAAGTGTCATCCGAGCTGATAAGTTGAGAGGTGAAGAGAGCCATGCATTCCTCAATGAAGGTGTTGTTTGACCCATGGGATGGTAAATCACATTGTCTGATGTTGGAGGTAGTGGATATGGACATTTCCATCAACATGTATTCGAAAGATTGAAAATGAGTTTTTGGGAGGGTCCTGCATCTCAAGGAGTTTCTGTGAATAAGTGAGAGACCTCCACCTTGTCTGTCTTCCAGGTTGTGATGCAAAATGGAGCAATTGGGAGGCAGTAGAAGGTCTTGAGCGTGGTTAGTTGAGTTAAAAATCCACATTTCTATGACGGTCAGGATGTCAATATCATGGCCCAAGATCTAGTCCTATATCTCTAGACCATGTTTGACTGCAGCCCGACAATTGTGTAGCATGCAGTTTATGGAGGATCTTCTGACCTTTTGATTTGGCTGATCAGGGAGGGTAGTTAGGATTTGTATCAAATTAAGAGGGGGTGATTGTACACCAGGATGGTGTGAGTTTGACTGTTGTCTGAAATGATGGTGGCAATCGAGCAGCCCACTGCACTAAGAGAGGACAAGGTGGTAGCTGAATTTGAAGATGCGTAACTCTCTGTAGGAGGTAGAATAGGTCTGAGTCGCCGCAAGTAAATTGTGTCCGTTTGAGTCTGGGTAGATGGCTGTCTTCTGGAAGGGTGCGGGGGCAGCAGGGGTGATGAGGGGAACAGCAAGGAGAGGACAGAGAGTTGTTTAGATGGAATATAGCTGATGTGAGGATGTCCATTCTTTCAGAGAGGTGTGAGAATGAGGAAAGAAGCTTGTTGAACGGAGGTCAGTTATGTTTAGCAATTAGGCTTGGTGGAGGTATGGGCTGTTCGTAACTGGTGTTGGGTGATGTTAGGGCAGGGGCGATGGAGATGGGGAGGGAGTCGGAGACTTACGGGCTGACTGTAGGGCACAGAAAAGGGTGGAGGAGGCAACCTAAGGGGGAGATAATGTTTTTTGGGAGGTTGGAGAGGAATGTTGCAGAGATGGTCTGTGGGGGCAGGGGTGTTTTGCTTTCACTAATGACCAAGCTGACAACAATCTCTGGAATGCACTACTTAGTTCAAAGAAGACATTTATTATTACTTCACCACGAGGTTCCTAAAAAATGAAGATGATTAGTAGGTCGAAAGCACACGTTTAAAAATAGTCACAGCAATGAAAGGAAAATATACCACAGTGATTCTCAACTGCAGCAATTTACACAGCAAATATATGTGATTATATTATAGCATAATTGCAAAGCAAAGAATAAAGTAAAAATTCATCACCGTAGGGCCTGCCAAGCACTTCATCTTTCTCATACCAGCAAAAAGATGACCCCATTCAACTGCGAGAAAGAGATATCCACCCTCACTGGACAAGTGTGTGTGTCTCAGGCATTTGACGTCCAATCCTGACCGAGGTCTTGGAAATTCCCTCGGTACTGAGCAGGGCCACCTCTTTTATAGTTTAAACAACCATGGAAAGAGCCTTCTAGAAGGTCCCTCCTCGGATGGAAAAATTCAAACATGCTGGCTACTGTAGGTCAGAGTTGGAAGAAAAACGTTAAAAATTGGCCAACCTTTCAAGGCTCTCCTTCCAAGGCCAAACTGTTCCCTGCACTGAAGAAAACAAAAAATATGTACTTTCTAATCATAAACTGTTTGTGTTCGGTTAGAATGAAATACGAAAAATAAGCTTAGTTTACCATGTGGAAAAACACAGTTCAACTGCAATGTCGAAGGCCACGATAAAGCCAATAGGCAGCTAAACGGAATACAAAATATATTCTGCAACTGGTGCACCCCGAACAACTAATAGGCAAAGTGGTGCAACAGAAAGTCAGTGGTCAAACCTACCTATTTTCAATACGGGGGTGTTGTGGAGGTCTGGTATTGGCGTTTAGCTATGGATTGTGGGGGGCATATCCGACTTGCAGGAGAGTCGGGGCTAAAGGTGTTGTCTGGTAACCAGAAGGGAAGGAGAATGGGTGAGGGGTGTTAGGAATGAATGGAGAAGGGTAGAATGGAGGTTCGTCTGATGGCTTTGGGGTGAGGTAAATAGGGTCGAGCATGACTAGAATTGTGTTGTTAGTTTGGAACATGGCTTTCCCGTTGGTGTAGATGGAGATAGAAAGGCTGTCCGAGATTATAAAGGGGGAGAATATTTGTGTTAGCATTCAAAGGGGATGTTAGAGAGAGAGAGCAGGATGGGAGAAAATTGTGTAATTTCCTGATCCATAGGTAAGTTATGTGTTTGAAGAGGAGGAGGTTGATTTTGAGGGCACCTTTGCGTTGGCGATGGTATTGGTCTGTGAAGAGGGTTTCTGGGAAGTCTCTTAAGGTTGGTGTCATTTTGGGGGCTGATACCGGTTGGGAAGTTATAGGTATGACCTGAACAGCCTTTGCTGGGTAAAGTTGGGCATCGTACAGTCATCTCCAGCTTCGCGAACCACACTACTTTTTTAGAGATAAAAGGAGACCTCCTTTAATAGTCTTTGGTAGAGTGATAGATGGAGCTGGGATTAGATTCCCAATGTCATTGATAATTTTAGCTCCTGGGATTGGACAGTTATCCAAAGATGGTTTGGCTTGTTTGAGTCGGTGGGCTGGACACTAAGGGCTAAGCATAACAGAATGGCCCCTACAATTTGTAATTGCCCAGAGGATAAGATCATAACCATTTCAAGATGGCTGCCATTTTGGGGAGGATGATGTTTTTGCAATGATTTTCATACGGGATTTACATGAACTAGATAGACATTGCTAGAGGTTGACTTTGCCCATTTAAAGATGGATGCCGTTTTGAGGGAGATCGTAGTTCTCTATTTCTGGTAGAGAAATGGAAGGGCTGTAATTCCAGTGCTGGGTTTGGATCCGTCGGGTTGCCACCATTTTAAGGTCAGGCACACATGGAGAGATTATTGCTCTGCCTTACGTTGGTATATTCACTCTTAAACATAGTTATTTTCCCTTCATAATGTTGTGAGTCCCAAGGTAGCATGTGGGAGATGAAGAGGAGAGGTCAGCAGTGTAACAGGCTTATTCTTGAGATTCTTTGGTCGTTCTCAGTGTTAGATTCACCACTATTCTCTAGGGCCCAGCTAGTGGCTAACTGCATAGCCTCCAGCAGCATGCCACTTATTTTATGCTTTTTCTGTTTGATCCCTCACTTAGATGTTGCCCACCCAGACCTTGCTATGATTCCCCTTCCTTTCCCTTTAGTTAGGCCCGATATCCATTTTCAGCCGTGCAACATCTGCTGTGAGGCCCCAGCCACTGTGATTAGAGGGGTTGTCTCCCGCTCCCTTGCATCGCTGTCCAGATTGCCATCTGTTCTAGGTCTGTACTTCTCCTGAGAGCCAAGGCCATCTGCAGCAGATGCAGCTAAGTTACTCTACTTTCAAGCAAATTCAGACTAAAGTCACTCCAGCGCTATCTTTGAAGGCAGAACATGCTTTTAGCATGGACGAGCCGGGCTCAGTATACTGACCTTCAGAAGGTCACATGGCACTGACTGCATATCTATCAGGCAGCAGTCTCCCTCTGACCTGTCTTCAGCGAACACTGCAATGAATAATTTCTGTTTTTTCTTATACAGGCTGCAGGTGCCCCTGTTTAAAAAAAATCCCATCCCCACCTTTTGCCTTCACCCATTTGGCACCTCACCTACAATTTAGCGCTTGCAGGAATAAGCCAAGCTGTGGTTGATTCCTGTGAGGGAGGATGGGTAAGTTTACATAATCAGTCAAGGCTTGAGCCTACAAAAGGCCCCCTGTTGTCACTTTTTACTTAGCAGCAGGGAGGAAGATGAGGTCAGACAGGACAGCAGCCAGACAGGCATTGAAGGTCTCTGTCTAGAGCAGTTGAACCCTAACAGTTAATTATTGTTTTATAAACTTGAATATCTTCTGTCTTTTTAGTCAAACATTTGTTGGTATACAATTAGTGTTTGATATTTAGTGTGTGTTTTTTATTAGGTTCTAAAGTCTTTGCTTCTAGTACTTGGTTGTCCTTAATATGAAAACATGACTATAACTACCAAGAAAGCGTTTTTTCTAGGTCTTCAGGCTTTTCTTCCCTTAGTCCACAACTCATAATTTTGGTGGTGTGACATTACTGCACGTTAAAGCACAACGCATGCCTTTACCACACATTGTTTACCACACACATACTTTTACAACACATGCCTGTACCACGAAATAGTCTGTTGAAGGTAAGTATTAACAAGGTGTGTGTTTATATAGCACTGTGTATATATATATATATGTTCGATGGCATGTGTAGCTGCAGATACACATGCTGTGCACTGTTCCTGGCATCTAGTGTTGGGCTCGGAGCGTTACAAGTTGTTTTTCTTCTAAGAAGTCTTTTCAAGTGATGGGACCGAGTGACTCCTCCCTTTCGGCTCCATTGCTCATTGGCGTCGACTCCATCTTAGATTGTTTTCTTTCCACCATCGGGTTCGGACGTGTTCCTCTTCGCTCCGTATTTCGAATCGGGAAAGTTAGCTAAGTATCAAAAAATTCATCGGTATTGTTCTCGTTCGGTACCGGTTTAGTTCTAGGGTATTGGCACTGACATCAAGACCGCTTCGGCGGCCCTTCGGGACTTCCACTCTTCATCGAGGCCGAGTCTGCCCGACCACACCCATCATCCAAGACTAATGGACTGGACCCCCTTCCGTTTCTGTCCTAAGTGTCACACCAAGTATCCTTATACAGACCAGCACCGGGTCTGTAACCTGTGTTTGTCGCCTCAACACAGAGAGGATACTTGTGAAGCTTGCCGAGCGTTTCGATCGAAGAAAACCTTGAGAGATCGATGCGCAAGAAGACTACAAATGGCGTCGAAGCCGAAACAAGATCTCGACGTCGAGGAGGAAGAAAGAATTTCCATCCAAGAAACAGACTCTGATGAATCTGAAACGTGAACAACCCTCGATGGTGCAACAAAATGTGAGTAAACCTGTCCAGTCCCAAACCCAGGATCACACCAAAAAATTCAAGGCCACGGGGACGCCACCGCCAGCAGGCCATGGCTCAACCCACAGAAAGGAAGGTGACCAAATAACATCGGCACCGAAAAAGACCAAAGAGTTGCCGAAGACTTCCAGCTCAGATCGAGATTCCGGCACCGAAAAATTTCAGCATACAGTTGTCGTGTCAAGCAAGCCCCGAAAAAGCTCCTCGGAGCCAAAAAAGACAATTAAATTAGGAATTTCGGTACCGAAAAAACCAGCTTCGGAGCCGAAACGATCATCATACACTGAGGAGCAAGGGCTTTCGATGCAGCTCAAAGAAAGGCATAGATTTGAGCAAGATCTGGATGTAGAAGAACCTGACCAAACGCAACAAAGGTTACAAATCCAGAAGGAAACAGGGAAGATACAGACCATCCCTCCACTCAAATCTAAACGAAAACTAGCCTTTCAAGAATCAGAAATGCAACCAAAAGCCAAAGTGGGTTAGAGACAAGTCACCACCACCACAGGTCTCACCACAACCATCCCCACTGCATTCACCACACTTGTCACCAGTGGGTACACCGATAACGCAGTCGCCCACACATACTGGGATGACCCAAGATGATGCTGATACATGGGATCTATACGATCCACCTATATCGGACAACAGCCCAGAGTGTTATCCAACCAAGCCTTCACCACCAGAGGAAAGTACAGCATATACGCAAGTACTAGCCAGGGCAGCTACGTTCCACAACGTAACAATGCACTCTGAACCAGTGGAGGATGACTTCCTTTTCAACACTCTGGCATCCACCCACTCATCCTATAAAAGCCTACCAATGCTACCGGGCATGCTTAAGCATGCACAACAGGCCTTTCAAGAGCCTGCAAAGGGAAGAGCTAGGACACCGAGGGTCGAAAGAAATATAAACCACTGCCGACAGACCCAGTGTTTATAATGCAACAGCTCACTCCGGACTCAGTGGTTGTGGGGGCTGCAAGAAAAAGGGCGAACTCACAATCATCAGGGGATGCCCCACCACCTGACAAAGAGAGTCGAAAGTTTGTGCAGCTGGCAAAAGAGTGGCATCACAAGCAACCAATCAATGGCGAATTGCAGATTCGCAAGACCTACTTCCACGCTACGACCGGGCACACTGGGACGAGATGCAAGACATCATCCAGCATTTACCCAAGGAACACCAAAAACGTGCCCATCAAGTAGTTGAAGAGGGACAGGCCATATCAAACAATCAGATACGGTCTGCATTAGACTCTGCAGATACAGCAGGACGGACTGTCAACACGACTGTAACAATTCGAAGGCATGCTTGGCTGCGAAGTTCTGGATTCAAACCAGAAATACAACAGGCGGTACTAAATATGCCGTTTAACCAACATCAGTTGTTTGGTCCGGAAGTCGATACCGCGATCAAGACGATGAAAAAATACACAGACACGGCCAAAGCCATGGGCGCGCTTTACTCACCACAATTCAGAGGCATTTTTAGGAAACCACAATTTAGGGGGGGGGGAATTACGGCAACAGACATCTGAACCATCCACCTCCCAAACAAAACCCACCTACCAGTCACAATACCAAAGAGGGGGGTTTTGTGGTTCCTATAGAGGACTATTCCAAAGAGGAAGAGGAAAATTCCAGCCCGCCAAACCAAGCCCTAGCAAACAGTGACTTCAATGTCACACTACCCCAACACTTGTCACCAGTGGGGGGGAGGCTAACCAAATACTACCACAATTGGACACACATTACCACAGACACGTGGGTCCTATCAAGTATCCAACATGGTTATTGCATAGAATTCACAACATTCCCTCCAGATGTTCCAACAAAGCCGCATAGATTGTCTCCACAACACTTAGACCTATTACATATAGAGGTCCAAGCACTGCTACAAAAACAAGCCATAGAGCTAGTACCCTATCACCAGAAGGGAACAGGCGTTTACTCCCTGTATTTCCTTATTCCAAAAAAATGACTATACTTTAAGGCCTATCTTAGATCTCAGGACACTGAATCTCTTCATCAAATCAGATCCTTTCCACATGGTAACACTTCAGGACGTAGTTCCCTTACTAAAAAGAGGGGATTACATGACAACACTGGATCTCAAGGATGCGTATTTCCACATACCCATGCATCCATCTCACAGGAAATACCTCAGGTTTGTAATACATTATCAATTCAAAGTGCTACTATTCGGAATAACAGCCCCCAGAGTATTTACAAAATGCCTAGCCGTAGTAGCAGCTCATATAAGGAGACAGCACATGCACGTATTCCCATCTTTGGACGATTGGCTAATAAAAGCCAACTCTCAGCAACAATGTCAATTTCAAACGCAAAACATCATAGATAATCTACAGAAACTAGGGTTTTCTATAAATTCCCTAAAATCACATCTACAACCGTCCCAAATACAACAGTATTTGGGAGCAACACTCAACACACAAAAAGCAATTGCCACTCCAAGTCCACAAAGAGTTCAATCATTCCAAAGTGTAAGATCAATCATGCAACCAAACCAACAATACACTGTAAGGTTTGTGATGAAACTACTAGGCGTGATGTCCTCATGCATAGCTATTGTCCCAAACGCAAGGCTACACATGCGGCTCTTACAGCAGTGCCTAGCAAAACAATGGACGCAGGCACATGGTCAACTCCAAGATCTAGTGTTGTTAGACCGCCGAACACACTCTTCGCATCAATGGTGGAACCCTGTACATTTAAACAAGGGGCGGCCTTTTCATGACCCAGTGCCTCACGTCCTTATCACAACGGACACTTCCATGATTGGGTGAGGAGCAGACCTCAACAATCACAGCATACAAGGTCAATGGGACAATCAACAAAAAACTACTTCACATAAATGACTTGGAACTGCTATCTGTATTACTAGCATTAAAAGCGTTTCAGCCACTTCTAGCCCACAAAGACATTCTTGTCAAGACAGACAATATGACGACAATGTATTATCTAAACAAACAGGGGAGGACACACTTGTCACGGCTGTGTCTCTTAGCACAAACAAATTGGCATTGGGCAATTCACAACAACATTCGCCTCATAGCACAATACATACCAGGCATTCAAAATCAGTTGGCCGACAATCTCAGTCGAGATCAACAGCAAACTCACGAATGGGAAATACATCCCCAGATTCTACAAGATCACTTCTACCACTGGGGGACACCAAACATAGATCTATTTGCAACAAAAGAAAACGCAAAATGCCAAATCTTCGCATCCAGGTAGCCACACTCTCAGTCAAAGGGCAATGCTCTATGGATCAGCTGGTCATGGATATTTGCTTACGCTTTTCCCCCCTCTCCCGCTCATTCCTTATCTGGTCAACAAACTGAGTCAAAACAAACTCAAACTAATACTTATAACACCAACGTGGGCTCGCCAACGTGGTACACCACACTGTTGGACCTATCTGTGGTACCCCACATCAAACTACCAAACAGACCAGATCTGTTAACACAACACAAACAGATCAGACACCTGAATCCAGCATCGCTCAACCTAGCAATCTGGCTCCTGAAATCTTAGAATTTGGATATCTAAACCTTTCTAAAGAATGTATGGAGGTCATTAAACAAGCAAGAAAACCCACAACCAGACATAGTTATGCTAACAAATGGAAAAGATCAAATTACGCCACTAGACGCCTCCACACAAAACTTTGTAAGTTACTTACTACACTTACAAAAGTCCATTCTAGCCTTCTCTTCCATTAAAATACATCTCACTGCAATATCTGCCTATCTGCAGATTAAACATACAAAATCGCTTTTTAGAATCCCAGTTATTAAAGCCTTTATGGAAGGACTAAAAAGAATCATACCCCCAAGGACACCACCAGTGCCTTCGTGGAATCTTAATATTGTGTTAACACGACTCATGGGCCCACCATTTGAACCCATGCATTCTTGTCAAATCCAATTTTTAACTTGGAAAGTAGCCTTTCTAATAGCTATCACTTCACTTGGAAGAGTTAGCGAAATACAGGCGTTTACTATTCAAGAACCCTTTATACTAATACATAAACATAAGGTGGTTCTCCGTACAAACCCACAATTCTTACCAAAAGTCATATCACTGTTTTATTTAAATCAAACGGTAGAGCTCCTAGTCTTCTACCCACAGCCAGACTCAGTAGCAGAAAGGGCATTACATAGGTTAAACATAAAAAGAGCGCTAATGTATTACATTGCCAGATGGATTGTCAAATGCATTCAAACCTGTTACCTAAAAGCTAAAAGAGAATTACCCATTACTCCAAGGGCACACTCCACTCGAAAGAAAGGCGCCACAATGGCTTCTCTTGGTAATATACCAATGACAGAAATTTGTAAGGCAGCCACTTGGTCTACACCTCATACATTTACTAAGCATTACTGTGTAGATGTGTTAGCAGCACAACAAGCCACAGTAGGACAGGCTGTCCTAAGAACATTATTTCAGACAACTTCAACTCCTACAGGCTAACCACCGCTTTTGGGGAGATTACTGCTTTGTAGTCTATGCACAGCATGTGTATCTGCAGCTACACATGCCATTGAACGGAAAATGTCACTTACCAAGTGTACATCTGTTCGTGGCATGTTGCACTGCAGATTCACATGCGCCCTCCCACCTCCCCGGGAGCCTGTAGCTGTCTTAGTTGCATTGAAATTGTATATATGTAAATATTTTTGCCTTTAATACTCTATGTACATACACATTTACTCCATTGCATGGGCACCTCTAGTATCCTTACTTTAACAACTCCTACCTCACCCTCTGCGGGGAAAACAATCTAAGATGGAGTCGGCACCCATGCGCAATGGAGCCGAAAGGGAGGAGTCACTCGGTCCCGTGACTCAAAAAGACTTCTTCGAAGAAAAACAACTTGTAACACTCCGAGCCCAACACTAGATGGTAGGAACAGTGCACAGCATGTGAAGCTGCAGCACAACATGCCATGAACAGATGTACACTGGGTAAGTGACATTTTCTATATATATATATATATATATATATATATATATATATATATATATATATATATATATCTGATAGTGACTTGCAGATTCCTTACCTTAGAATTTCCCCCAGGCGTCAGTCTGGATCCATAGATGTTTTCTTTGAGCAGTACCCTTGCTTGTTAGGTGGCGTCGGTCGACTCTGCGGTCGCTGTGATGATGTCACAGTTGTACGTAGGTGCCACCAAGGTGTAATGTCACTTATTTTCTTTCCACTCCACATGCAGATCTGGAGAAGAGCTATCTGGTCAATTTTTAACTGAATTTGACCTTTTTGTCCGTTTTTACACTTCTTTGGTGCATCGAGATGTCTTGAAAGACCAGCTTCAAACCATACAATGCCTGTCAATGCATGACGTCGGTGACAGACCTGCACCTGGTGTGTTTGTGGTGTCTGAAGCACAACCACAACTTGAAGTCGCGCTCAGAGTGTTAGGCCATGAACCCGAAGGCTTTGAGGGCATCGCTCACGGTCTCGCTCGAGAGGAAGGTCTCAAGACCGCTTGAGGAGTCATCACCACTCCTACTCGTCCCATTCCAAATCTTCATGACATTCGGGTCACAAGAAGAAGTCGTCGAAGAAGGCTAAACATTCTTCAACTTCACCCCATCACTTGGCCGATGCGACTCAGGAAGAGGTCAGCGCTTGAGGCCTCTGTCCTCACAGCCCACTTCTGGGTCTGCTCCGCGCCTCCCTGAGTTTCCAGGAGCTGGAGCTACCCCTGCCCAGCTAAAGTAATTTTAAGATGCCATGCGCCTTATTTTTGGGCAGACCGAACTCCCTGCGCTGCCTTTGGGGGCTTGGGTGGGGTCCCTCGGGTTTCACACCAGCTCCGCCCGAGCCTCAGAGGACCTGGAGCCGAAACGGCATCACTCGACGCTGGATCTGACTTTGATGGGCTCTTTACACCCCAGGTTGGATTCTGACCCATTTTACTATGGGTATGAATACGGGCAAGGTTTAGAGGGGTCGTTGGACTCTCTGGAATACCAGCTTGACAACCCTGACATGAACTTGGCACAGGAATTGGGTGAGGCTAGTGGTCTGGACACTTCTCCAGAATCTTGCATGCTTCCTCTACCTACCATGGCTACGGAGGACAGTGTGTCATATTCTATGGTGATCAGTAGGGCAGCTGTGGTCCTGTACCTCGAGCTTCCTTCTTTAGCGGCCAGGACTAACCTCCTGACTAAGGTGCTTCAGCCTGGGGCTTCCATTAGAGAACCTGTTTTGCGTCACGACTGACCGAGCTGAAACACTCATGCACTGACAAAAATCTCTGGAATGGGCTTCTTAGTCTAAAGAAGACATTTATGATTTCACTTTGCAAGGTTCGTAAAAGAAGGTCAGCATGCTGAAAGCATACGTTTAAAAATGGTCGCAACAATGAAAAGAAAACATGTACAAATGATTCTTCACTGCAATATACACAACAAATATATGTATCTATATTGTAATGCAAAGCACATAAATTAAAAAATATGCATCACCACGAGGCAAGGGCACAACTGCTTCATCTCCCTCGTATTCAGCATCAGATCGCCAGATCCCAGAATCGATCGAGCAGGGAGAGAGATCAATTATCCTCACAGGAAGGATGACACGCCCCAGCGTCCTGGGTATGTCTGAGATCTGAATCACTCTCTGTCCCCTGCCCGTCTGGTCTCGGCCTCTTATACTTCAAACAAACAAGAGAGGAAAATTCTAGAGCCTCCCTCTCACTGCAAAAGTTTATTTATTAAAAAAATGCTGATTGCCTTAGGCCTGCTTTGAAAATAACACATCGGGACGTGGCCACAATCCCAAGGTGCCATTTCAAAACAAGACCGTTCCCTGCCATCTGGTACATTCTTATCAGCCTAAGCCCTTGGTGGGAAAGAAAACGAAAAATAAAAACATGAGCACATTGTACAATGTGGAAAACTACTTGCTGCTTTTGACGTGCTAATTTACCCTTCAATGAAGCCCTCATTGATGTCCTTCTAGGTACCTAGTCCAGACCCAGCATAGGGGATCCTGAAAAGGACAGTTGCCTGCTGCCATTGGCCTGCGCTGAACGATCCTAAATTCCTGTCCCAACACTCTATGCCAGAGATCCTTGTCATTCAGTCTTCTTCTTCCTCTGGAACATTCCCATCCGATCCCCTGGACAGGGAGTCAAAAAGATGGGATCAACTTGGGAAGAAAATGTTTCGTTCCTCCTGCCTGGCATTGCGGTCAGTGAACATCGCCTTTCGGGCCGCTACACTCATTCGTTGTAGGATACGGTCACGCAGGTATTGCCGCAGGTCCCGGAGGGGGCCCGGGCCATCATCTCCTAAGCTGTTGCTGATGGAAAGGATGCAGCTACGTTCATGATTCGATATGGGCTGGGCACGACCGACTCACTGGTTACATAAGTTGCATCAACAGTGTCCTTGAGGTGCAGCGCTTGGTTGAAGACATCTAGTTTTCGGGGGATGTCCAACAGTCTCTCAAGGACATGTCCTTTGATGGCGCCTGTCTCTTCAGAGACAAAGCAGCCTTGGCGCTCGAGAGGTTCAAATAGTCCCAGGCTACAGCTGAGTCCCTTGGCCTCTCTGCCCTTTGCCCACCACAGTCCGCTTTTTGCTCCATTCGTGTCAGCGGAAGGAGTTCCCTGTCGCGTCCTTTCCCTGCCGGCCACAGAGCTGATCATGCTAGCAGCGTGGATGCGGAATCCCACAGGCTCATGGTTGAGGGAACCAGAGGTCTGCCCAGTCCACCCCTGCTGCAGCCTCCAAGCCTTCCTAGTCTGTCCCACAATCTCAGACCAGTTGGAGGCAGGATCCGCCATCACCTGCCCCACTGGGAATCTATCACGACAGACCAGTGGGTTTTGCAAATAGTCCGAAGGGGCTACTCCCTCCCTTTCAAGACTGCCCCCTCCGACCATGCCTCCATCCTACGACCGCTCACCTAAGGATCATCTGACACTTGTCTGCGAGGAAGTCGTGACTCTTTTGACCAAGGGAGCCATAGAGAGGCTCCCTTTGCCAGAAGTAGGTTATGGTTGCTATTCCCGCTACTTTCTGGTGCCCAAAAAGGACAAGGGCCTTGGTCCTATCCTAGACCTTCGGGCCCTTTATCTCTTCCTCAAGAAGTAGTTCAAAATGCTCACTCTGGCTCAGGTCTTGTCTGCCTTGGACCCTGGAGACTAGATGGTAGCTTTGGACTTGCAGGACGCTTACTTCCAGATACCCGTCTCGCCTGCCCACAGATGCTACTTGTGATTTGTGGTAGGTCATGAGCACTTTTAATTTACTGTGCTCCCCTTCGCCATTACTAGCACCCCTCAGGTGTTCACAAAAGTGATGGTGGTGGATGGAGTTCATCTGGGTAGGGTAGGAGTTTCAGTCTTCACCTACCTCGATGACTGGCTGTTGAAGGCGAACACACCCCAGAAAGTCGTCTCCCACCTTTAGACTACCGCGAACCTTCTGCACTTGCTGGGTTTCACTATAAACATGCTGAAGCCACACCTGACGACTCCTCACACACACCCTTTCATCTGAGCTGTTCTGGACACAGTTCAGTTTCAGACATAATCCCCCTAAAAAGCGAGTCCAGGATATTTAGGGTATAATTCCGATGTTTCAGCCTCTATCCTGGATTTCGGTGAAAATGATTCTGAGGATGCTGTGCATCCTGCTGGTGACAGGTGCCAGATTGCATGTGCAGGCTCTGCAGTGGGAACTGAAGTTCCTGTGGACGTAGCATCAGGGGAATCTCCGACATGGTCCAGATCTCGGAGGAAACTGCGAAAGACATGCAGTGGTGGCTTTCAAATTGCAATTGGGTCAATGGCAGATCACTCTGTCTTCCCCAAACCAATCTGACCACACTGACAGATGCTTCACTCTTGGGATGGGGCGGGCCTCATGAGAGAGGAGGAGATAAGAGGTGTCTGGTCTCCAGCGGAGTCCGAGCTCCATATCAGTCTTTTGGAGCTCTGGGCGATCAGGCTTGCATTGAAAGCATTTCTTCCCTCTCTAAAAGGAAAAGTGGTGCAAGTGCCCACGGACAACACTACCGCCATATGGTACTACAACAAGCAGGGCAGAATGGGGTTGTAGACTTTTTGTCAAGAGGCTCTATACCTCTGGACATGGCTGGAACATCAGGGCATAATCCTAGTGTTCCAACATCTGGCGGGCTCTCTGAGCACCAGAGCAGACAAACTCGGCTGTTGATGCATAGTCAATCACAAAAGGCATCTCCATCTGGAGGTGGCGCAAGGCCTCTTTCAGCATTGGTGAGACCCTTGATTAGATCTATTTGCCTCCTCACAGAACGTGCAATGTCAACTGTTTTGCGCGTTGGAGTTTCCAAAGCTGCACTCGCTCAGTGACGCTTTTCGTCTTGAGTGGAACACAGGCCTCCTTTACACCGTCCCACCAATAACCACTTCTGTCCAGAGTTCTGAAGAAAATCAAGAGTGACCAGGCCCAAGTCATTCTTGTGGCTCAAGACTGGGCACAGAGAGTATGGTGTCCAGAGCTACTGAGAGTGGCCACAGATCCTATGATCAGACTGCCCCTTCGGGAGGATATTCTCTCGCAGGAGCAGGGAACGATTCTCCACCCAGACCTGTCCAGTCTTCGCCTTCGTGCATGGAGATTGAGGTGCGGCAGTTGACAGCTTTCAACTTTCCATCTGATGTCTGTGATCTTATCTTGGCAGCCAGGGGTCCCTCCACCAAAATGGTATAGGCCTGTAGGTGGAATAAATGTCTGCAGTGGTGTACAGACAAGTCTGCTGACCTCTTTTTCTGAGGCTCCTTTGTCTCTCTGGCCCAGCAGGGCTCTGCTCTGGGCACCCTAAAGGGTTATTTGTCTACCATCTCAGCTTTCCGCCGATTGCCCGACCAACACTCTTTGTTTACCTCACCCATTGTTGGAAGATTTCTTAAGGGTCTTACCCATCTCTTTCCTCCTTCCCAGTTCTTAATGCCACAATGGGATTTGAACTTAGTTCCTACCCTTCTGATTTGTGCCTCTGTTGAACCACTTCACAACTGCCCACTTCGCCTGCTTACTCTGAAAACAGTCTTCCTTGTAGCTATTGCCTCTGTCCGCAGAGTGAGTGAGCTGCAGACTCATTTTTCAAAGCCACCTTTCATCCTGATCCACCTTGACAAGATGTTGCTTAAAACTGGGGCTTCCTTTCTACCTAAGGTAGTCACACCCTATGATGTAGGCCAATCCATCACTTTGTCTACCTTTTACACTCCTACACATCCTTCTAAGGAAAAGGAGAGACTCCACCACCTGGAGCCAAAAAAAGTATTTGCATTCCTTCGTGATTGTACCAAAGAGTTCCGGGTAGATGATCAGCTCTTTATGGGTTAGGTGAGTGCAGAGAAGGGTTGGGCTGTGTATAAGAGTCATCTCTAGATGGGTTGTTCTCTTCAATAAAATGTGCTACGCATTGGCTAGAAAGCAATCCCTGGAGGGCTTGCGCTCTAACTGTACTAGAGCAACAGTTGAAACCATTGCGTTAGCATATAGAGTTCTTGTCCTGGACATCTGCTAGGCAGGAACGTGGACGTCCCTGCACACTCGTATACCAACCACTACTGCCTGAGCAGTCTGGTCCAAAGGGTTGGGCACTTTGCCCGTTCGGTCCTGCAGGACTTCCTAGTATGATCTTTGTTCTCAGACTCTCCTCTAGGGATGGTATTGCTTGGGTATCTATTCTAAGGTAAGGAATCTGCAACTAGAAGTCTCTATCAGATGAACAAGTTACTTACCTTTAATAACAATTTATCTGGTAGAGTCATATTCTAGATGCTGATTCCTTACCGACTTGCCTATCCTTCCCGCTTTGCGAACTGATTTCTAGGGACAGGGACTTCCCTTTCAAAGCCCTAGTTCTGGCGCAGCAGGGTCAGTGTTCTTCGTGACTCCTAGCTTCTGGTGTGAAAAGTTGTGAAAAGAAACTGATGTCAGCGCACCAGGGTGGTGCCAATTTACGACCAGCGACGACATATCCGGCAGCCAGTTGACCAATGCCACCTTATGGCGTACAGGGGTACTGCTTGAAGAAAAATCTCCAGATCCAGACTGATGCCTGGGGGAAATTCTAAGATAAGGAATCTGCAAATAGAATATGTCTCTACCAGATAATTCATTACCAAAGGTAAGTAATTTGTTCTTCAGCAGCAGTGGTTTGGGCAGAACAATATTAACCGAAGGGCATAGAAACATGAGTAATCTTTAGTGAACGCTCAAGAGGAGAATTCTAAAATCGGAGCATATGGTGCAAAAGCAAAGAACACAGAGGAATGTTTTGATCAAAGTCTGTTATTAAGAAGTGTGACTACTAGTGCTATTCCATGTGAGAATGTAGAATATTTAATACTTCATGCCACTGAACTATTTGGTGTCTCTTTTTGTAGAGAAAACAACATAGAAGAATGTGGTTTAGAAATGTTTTTCTCAGTTGATAAAGAGATCCTCGGTGAAATTCAGAGCCAGGAGTTGAAACCAGATGGCAGCAACATTCTGGTCACTGAAGAAAATAAAGAGGAATATATAAAGTAAGTGATCACAAAGTGCAACTGATTATTTGCTTACAGAGAAAGCAAAAAGTAATGGTTAAAAAGCTTAAATAAATTTGAACTACAGTTAATTCTGTGGGTGCGTTCTTTTCCATTGGTTCTTTGTTTCACAGTGACATTTATGATAAGAACCAATTATGTGGAAATCATTTTGGCTCAGCCCCAGCAATTCTTAACCTAACTTCTACACCACATTTCCTCTGTAATGGAAAGGAATAAACCCCTTCTTATTATCACTTTGCCTATAGCTCCATCACCATGTATTTCATTTATCTTTTTTTCACAGTAATAATAATTTCTTTGAAGCTTAGATTACTTTTGTGCAATTTTTTGTTTGAAGAAGTGTTTGGAATGGTAGTTTTCTCCCAGAATTCTACTTTAAACTCAGAGTAATGTAGATCTTTGAAGTGTAGTGAAAATCGGTCAGCTCTGACCAAGCTCTCACTTCACTGGCCTTCATCAGATAACCCAAGGCAATCTCCAGTACATTCATAGCTGCCATTTCCTATAATCCATCTGTAGCCTGTTGTAGGAAGCTGGCTCTGTTTATACTATATCAAAATGAGACATAGTGTGCACAGAGTCCAGGGGTTCCCCAAGAGGCTTGACAGAGGCAATTATAGATAATACTAATGCTCTATTTGTGGTAGTGTGTTTGAGCAGTTAGCCTTGTCAGAGGGTAGTGTTAACCATTTGTTGTACACACACAAACAATAAATGAAAACACACACTCAATGACTTAACTCCAGGCCAATAGGTTTTTCATAGAAAAATATTCTTTTGTTTATTTTTTAAGACCACAAGGTTTAGATTGCAGGTAATTACATTCAGTGAAAGGCACTTTGCATAGGTATAGTTAGAACTTTGAATCAAAACAGTAATGTATACAGATGTTCATAAAATGGCAATAAGCTATTTTAAAAGTGGACACAGTGCAACTTTCAACAGTTCCTGGGGGAGGTAAGTAAAGTTCAGTCATCACGGTAAGTAAAGCACTTACAAATTCAGTCTCCGGGGCACGGGTAGCACACCATTGTGGGTTCAAGGCAACCCCAAACACCCAGCACCAGCAACACGGGCCGGTCAGGTGCACCAGTTAGTTGCAGAGGTCAACCAGGAGCCAAAATAACATGGGGGCCTGTGGAGACGGGGGTGCTCCGATCCGGTATCCGTGTTGTCGGATGGCAGACCAGGGGGGTTTGGTAGAGCACAGGGGGGGGGCCCAAGTAGGCACACAACACACACCCTCAGCGGCACAGGGGCGGCCGGGTGCAGTGGGTAAACAGGGCATTGGGTCTTCAATAGGATTCAATGGAGGAAACCGGGGGTCACTCAGACGCTGCAGGCAGGGCACAGGGGAGCTTCCTGGGCCAGCCACCGACCAGGAACTGATGAGGGCTGCCTGCTGGTTGTTGCTGCACTGGTGGTCGGTTTCTCACAGGCCTGGGGGCTGAGGATGCATTGCTTCTCCAGGCGTCGGATATCTTCATCCCGGGCCTTCGCAGTCAGTGGACCCTTGGGATTCCCTCTGCAGATGTCAACTTGGGGGTACAGGGAGGTCAGCCGACGGTGGACACGTTGTCTGAGTGGCCTGGGTGTCCTCTCTGGATAGTTGGTTTCTCTGGACACGGGCCGAGGCGTCTGGTGCGGAGTGTTGGGGACTCATGCTTCTGGAGTGAGGTGGGAGTCCCTTTAAAGATGGTTTCTTCTTTCTTGATTGAACAGGTCCACTGTCCATGGGAGTTCTTGATACTTCTTAGGTGCAGGGCAGTCCTCTGAGTCAGCAGAGGTTGCTGGGCCCGCAGGATGCATCACTGGTGCAGGTTCTCTGAAGTAGGAGACATGCCGTTAGGACTGGGGCTAAAGTAGTTGGCGTCTTCCTTCTCTTCATGGCTTTTGAGCTAAGCAGTCCTTCTTTGTAGGTCATCAAGAATCCAAAATCCTGGGTTCATGGTCACCCCTAAATATTGAATTTAGGGGTGTGTTAGGCTCACAGGGCAGTAGGCAATGGCTACTGTCCCAGAGGGTGGCTACCCCCTCCTTGTGCACCTTCCCTTTGGGGAGGGGAGCACATCCCTATCGGGCTAAATCCTCCAAAACAAGATGGAGGATTTTTCAAGGAGGGGGTCACTTCAGCTCTGGTCACCTTAGGGGTGGACCTGGCTAAGGGGGTGACTCCTTGTTTTTCTCATTATCTCCGGACCTGCCGCCAAAAGTGGGGGCTGTGTCAGGGGGGGCTTCTCCACCAGCTGGAGTGCCCTGGGGCGCTGTAACACCAGGCTTGAGCCTTTGAGGCTCACTGCCAGGTGTTACAGTTCCTGAAGGGGGAGGTGTGAAGCACCTCCCCCTGCACAGGCTTTGTTTCTGACCACAAAGAGCACAATGGCACCCACCCTATGTGGTCAGACTCGTCTGGTAGTGGCAGGCTGGCACAGACAGGTCGGTCACACACTAACAGTAGAGCTGGCATCTCTAAGATGCCTTCTGTGTGCATTTCTCAGTAATTCCCACACTCACATCAGTGTGGGTTTATTGTGCTGAGAAGTTTGATACCAAACTTCTCAGTATTCAGTGTAGCCATTATGGAACTGTGGAGTTAGTTTTTGAAAAAATCCCAGACCATGTACACAGAATGACTACCCTGCACTTACAATGTCTAAGAATTGACTTAGACACTGTAGGGGTGTTCTGCTTTCCCACTTATCTCCTATCGGAGCTTAAAGAACCTCTCTGGAATGCACTTTTGAGTTCAAAGAAGACATTTATTGTTATTAATTCTCCCCCACCCACAAGTTCCTGAGAGACGAAATTAGTAGATTGGAAGCACACATTCAAAAGTAGTCGCAGCAATGAAAGCAAAATATATCACAGTACTTCTCAGTTGTAATGTACACAGCAAATATATAACATAACAGCAAAGCATAAAAGTCTAATTCATCACCATATGGGCAGGGCAGTAGGGCCTAACTCAGCTTCATCTTTCTGGGGTCTGCAAGTTGATGACTCAGTCAACTGCGAGAAAGAGATTTTCTACCCAAACGGGAGACTGGCAACTGACGTCTAGCTCCAGCCTGAAATCAAGCAGATTCAAATCTAACTCACTGTAGCCCAGAGTCATCCTTAAAAGCAAACTCAGTGTGAGAGCCGAACAACCTTGGAGAGTGGCCAGTTCTCCTGAGCAATTCCGCTCTCAGACTGGATTGCGAGGTAAACTCAAAATCTACGTGCTCTTATCAGCTAAGGTCTGGTGTGAAGAAAACAGCTTGGTCCATCTTGTGGAAAAACACAGCTTGGAAAAACACAGACATCTGTAATTTCTCAACTGCAATGTCTAATCCTACGTTAAAGCCAATAGGCAGCTAACCTACATATCAAATGTAATGTCTAATGTCATGTCAAAGCCAATAGGCAGCTAAACTAAATATCAAAAGTAATGTCTAATGTCATGTCAAAGCCAATAGGCAGCTAAACTGAATACAAAATGTAATGGCTAATGCCATGTCAAAGCCAATAGGCAGGTGAACTGAATTCAAAATGTAATGGCTAACTCCATGTTAAAGCAAATAGGCAGCTAAACTGAACAAAACATATAGGCCCTCATTCTGACCTTGGCGGGCGGCGGAGGCCGCCCGCCAAAGTCCCGCCGTCAGGTTACCGTTCCGCGGTCGAAAGACCGCGGCGGTAATTCTGACTTTCCCGCTGGGCTGGCGGGCGGTCGCCTTCAGACCGCCAGCCAGCCCAGCGGGAAAGAGGCTTCCACGATGAAGCCGGCTCGGAATCGAGCCGGCGGAGTGGAAGCTGTGCGACGGGTGCAGTTGCACCCGTCGCGTATTTCACTGTCTGCGCAGCAGACAGTGAAATACATGTAGGGGCCCTCTTACGGGGGCCCCTGCAATGCCCATGCCAGTGGCATGGGCACTGCAGGGGCCCCCAGGGGCCCCGCGACCCCCCCTACCGCCATCCGGATCTCGGCGGTCCGACCGCCGGGATCTGGATGGCGGTAGGGGGGGTCGGAATCCCCGCGGCGGTGCAGCAAGCTGCGCCGCCGCGGAGGATTCAATGGGGCGGCGGTACACTGGCGGGACCCCGCCAGTGGTGCCGGTCCGACCGCGGCTTTACCGCCGCGGTCGGAATCCCCATTGGAGCACCGCCGGCCTGTCGGCGGTGCTCCCGCGGTCCTCCGCCCTGGCGGTCAAAGACCGCCAGGGTCAGAATGACCACCATAATGTGCTACTGGTGAACATTGAGCAACTAATATGTGCAGTGGTGAAACACAAAGCAATTGGTCAAACACAATTAATAGCATCACAAGGGGCACAGTGCTCATGCAGCTATGCCCTCACCTGTGGTACAGGGCACCCTGCCTTAGGGCTGTGAGGCCTGATAGAGTGGTGACTTGCCTATGCCACAGGCAGTGGGTTGTGGGCATGGCACTCTGAGGGGAGTGTCATGTCGACTTAGTCTTTTTCTCCCCACCAGCACACACAAGCTGTGAGGCAGTGTGCCTGTGCTGATTGAGGGGTCCCCAGGGTGGCATAATACATGGTGGAGCCCTTAGAGACTTTCCATGGCCACAGGGCCCTTGGTACCAGGGGTACCTTTTACAAGGAACTTAACTGTGTGCGAGGGCTGTGCCAATTGTCGAGACAAAGGTACAGTTTTAGGGAAAGAACATTGGTGTTGGGGCCTGGTTAGCAGGGTCCCAGCACACTTCCAATCAAAGCTGGCATCATCAAAAGGCAAAAGGTTAGGGAGTAACCATGCCAGCAGTGGCATTTTCCTACACCTGTGTTGTCTAATTTAGATTATGATAAAGCTGAACACTTCTGTGCTTTCCAGAAGGCTGCGTATATCTGAAATTAATCTCCCACAAGTGTTTCCATGCCTTCTGTAGAAAATGTAATTGATTCAATATGACAGAGTTCACAAAACACAGCCATGGTGATTGTTGTTAGGATACATATGGCATATTATGCAGATTTCTTACCTTAGAATTTCCCCAAGGCGTCAGACTGGATCCGGAGATTTTTCTTTGAGCAATACACTTGCGCGTCGGTAGGTGGCATTGGTCGAGACTGCGGGCATCATTGGCATCCTAGTCGCCATGAATGACATCGGAAGTAGTACGTAGACACTGCCTCAGTGCAGTGACGTCCGTTTCTTTTAACGTCTTTCCACACCAAAGCACAGAGCCGCAAAGAACACTGAGATTGGTGCGCCAGAGCTAAGGACCTGAAGGGGGAATCCCTGACCCTAGAAATCAGTTCGCAAATGGGGAGGATGGGTGGGTCAGTAAGGAATCTGCAACTAGGATACGTCTCTACCAGATATTTCGTTACTGAAGGTAAGTAACTTGTACATCTGATAGAGACTTCTAGTTGCAAATTCCTTACCTTAGAATAGATACCCAGGCAATGCCATCCTCGGAGGTGGGTTGCAAACCAGCAGTGTTTAGCAAACATGTGCAGAGACGCTCACGTAGCTGCCTGGCAGATATCCAGGACAGGAACTCCGCATTGGAAGCAGCAGTCGCTCTGGTGAACTGAGCATGCAAGCCCTCAGGGGGTTGCTGCTTGGCCAAGTGTAGCACATTTTGATGCAAAGAAGTACCCACTGAGAGATGGTACATTTTTGCACTGCCTTCCCTTTCTTCGCACCCACATACTCGACAAAGAGTTGATCGTGCACCCGGAAATTGTAGGCTGGGTGATGGACTAGCCTATATGCAAAAGGCGTACCCACCTTTGTAAGAAAGGAAGCCTTAGTGCGCAACACCACTTTGTCAGGGTGCACAGACTAGTATGGAGGTTTGGACGAAAGGACCTTTTAGGAAGGGATTATTTGCCATTTTGGACCTTCTTAGGAGACCTGATCAGCCCTCACTCTTTAAACCTCCTATTTTGAGTAGATTCCTAAACGGTCTCACCCATTTATTTCCTCCCACTCCAAACCTGATCAGCCCTCACTCTTTAAACCTCCTATTTTGAGTAGATTCCTAAACGGTCTCACCCATTTATTTCCTCCCACTCCATTTATCGTGCCTCAGTGGGACGTCAATCTTGTCCTTACTTATTTAATGTGTGCTCCCTTTGAGCCGATGCACAATTGTCCCTTACGGCTCCTCACCTTCAAAACTGTCTTTCTTGTTGCCATCACTTCTGCTCGCAGGGTGAGCGAGCTTCAGGCCCTTTCGTCCAAACCTCCATACTAGTCTGTGCACCCTGACAAAGTGGTGTTGCGCACTAAGGCTTCCTTTCTTACAAAGGTGGGTACGCCTTTTGCATATAGGCTAGTCCATCACCCAGCCTACTTTTTACGCACCCTAACATCCTTTCCATGAGGAGGAGAGACTTCACCGCCTGGACCCAAAAAGAGCTTTGGCGTTTTATGTTAATCGTACTAAAGATTTCCAGGTGCACGATCAACTCTTTGTCGAGTATGTAGGTGCGAAGAAAGAGAAGGCAGTGCAAAAACGTACCATCTCCCAGTGGGTACTTCTTTGCATCAAGATGTGCTACGCTTTGGCAAAGAGGCAACCCTCTGAGGGCTTGCATGCTCATTCCACCAGAGTGACTGCTGCTTACACTGCGTTAGCACGCAGAGTTCCTGTCTTGGATATCTGCCAGGACAGTGAGGTCCGACGGGACAGCTACTTTGGTCGTTTGGTCCTGCAGGACTTTCTAGTATGATCTTGGTTCGCAGCTCACCTCCGAGGATGGCATTGCTTGGGTATCTAATCTAAGGTAAGGAATCTGCAACTAGAAGTCTCTATCAGATGTACAAATTACTTACCTTCGGTTACAAAATATCTGGTATTGACATATTCTAGTTGCAGATTCCTTACTGACCCACCGATCCTCCCCGCTTGCGAACTGATTTCTAGGGACAGGGATCCCCCAACCCCCCTTAGCTCTGGCGTACCAATCTCAGTAGTGTTAGCGGCTCTGCGCTTTGCCGTGGAAAGTCGTTAGAAGAAATTGACGTCACTGCACTAAGGTGGCATCTATGTACTACTCCTGACGTCATCACGGCGACTACGACGCCCGCGGAGTCAACTAATGCCACCTACTGACACGCAAGGGTATTTCTCGAAGAAAAATCTCCAGATCCAGTCTGACGCCTGGGGGAAATTCTAAGGTAAGGAATCTGCAACTAGAATATGTCTTTACCAGGTATTTTGTTACCGAAGGTAAGTAACTTGTACATTAGTGTCTCTGAAATGTTTTCAAGACTGTTTTAATCTAATTGGGTGGTGTTCTGATCTACACCCTATCTACTAATCTAAACCCCGTTGTGTTCATGTCACTAGTTCACATATATTCTTCACCTCTCAGAACAGTCTCTTAGGAGGCTGACATGCAGACTGGGCTTTTGGCCAGGGTTTATGTATACAATGCACCACCGCAATTTAAAGTCCCTTGTAGTGACTGACTGGTCATCTTGGTAGTGGCAGGTCACAAATACCTACCTCAGAATGAACCAAACAAGCCCAAGTTCCATTGGGGTGTTTGGGAATATAAGGGACATTCTCACCTTTGAAAAGAACAGGTGATACACTTTCAGCTTTTTACCTCTAGCACCATTAGTACAGAGGATCTGATGGAGAGCTAATATAATATTCCAATAATTAAGTGCCTTGCCAGACAACTCTAAGTATTGAACTTCACTGTCGCTAAAATAACTTTTAAACAAATGGAGGTAAAAAGTGGATTTCAAGGATAATTCCCATAAAAAATAGCTAAATCTGCTTATGCAATGACACATGGCCTATCATTTTGCTAAATCTATACTCCTCTTTCTTCTGTCCTGCTTTTTTAAATAAATTCTCTATCCTACTTTATGAAAGAGAATCTACCTGGAAAAGGAAGGTGGAAAAATCAAAGATTATGCAGATCGAATTATCACAGGCTGTAGACTGGAAAGCTGAACAAATGCTTACTTTGAAAGTTGTCCTTTATTCATTTAAAGAATTATAGTCATAAAATGAATAGTAATATCATAGTAAAATAATCATATTATTTTCCTGAGTCAGTGAACAGTTGTGGCCAAAAATCAGTGCGATATAAAATAGGGAGGCCATAGATATGAGTTAAACTGTTAGTCACTAATGAACATTAAAATAAATACCAAGATTGTTTCAGAAGTTTAAGAACTATTTCCAAATGTTTAGCCAATGAACTGCATCTCTCATTTAAGGGGCCACAATCATAAAATGTTAATGAATTGCTTCAAAAACGCACATATTCAGTTTCCTTCTAAGTTATTTCTAAGGTAAGACTTCCTAATATCAATCAGCCATGAACAGATCAAAAGCAAACAAGATATTTCCTGGTGCACAAAACATAATCTGCCTCTTAAATTTTCAGACTGTTTTTATCCAGGGTTAGTTCATAAATCTGACATAAAAACAAATCTATTGTATCTCTTGCATATATTTAAATCTATGGGTTCAATTCAATATTGTGGTTCATCATATCTGACAGCTAGATGATCCAGCACATTACAAGTTTTGAGTGACACATCCATTTCAAGGCCAGCTTCTCAAATTGCTTTGGCATAGGTATGTTTAACATTTCTTTTGATAAGCGTAGTGCCTTTAGAATAGCAAATGCTTACCTTAAAATTATTCTTCCCTTTACTTTATGAAATATACAGCACCACACTTATCCTGCTATACCTTTTATTCTCCTGCTTTATTAATTCAGGAATTGAGACTGCTGATGTATTTTTAGTTCAAGGGCATTAGTTTAAAGCTACCTTCACATTTTAATCCTGACTGAAACACTATTCAACATCAGATTGACTGTTGATTGTGAAGTGTAACTATGCAAATAAAGAAGACCTTTCAGGACATTACATTTATTTATATTCCTTTTTATCTGTGGTGTTTATGTAATAATGCTGCCTGATGCTAATGTGCTTCCATTTTTTAAATCGAAAGCACCAAACAGCTGTAAACATAAGCCAAAGTACTGCTTAATACACATTTTCAAATTGAAAAATATCGGTGCAGATCTAAGAGTTGAATAAGGCAATTTGTTCAGACCAGTTAAATGACGAAGTAAATGATCATTCACAGGTAACTATGATTTGTTTAATCAATTTTGGTACCTTTTTTTTAACAAACTGTGGAAGGATTTCCTCCTGACTAATTTCAACAACTTTGTCCTTGCCATTTTCATACAGAGGATACTTTTTTCCAATATGGGTCTGCAATATGTCAATTAGTCTTTGGAGACCAGCAGGTGATTGTTTTACAACAGGACCACATCATTGACATACACTAATAATAGTATATTTTTGTAAAGTCTTAGTGAAAAGGAATGAACCATGTTTAAAACGGAAATAGAGCTGCCTGATAAAGATTAAACAGCATGGGCATAAGCAGACAGCACTACTTAAGGCAGTTGTCTGTCATTATCTTAATTGTGCTGGCGCTGTTCCTACCACAGTTCTTACTAACCCAGGTGTTGATATGAAATGCTTTGAAGTAATTTTAACCACTGAATATACACTTTACCTTCTGAGTTTGTACAACTCTTGTCTACTTACTCTGTCACAACACTAATGTTGTAGGCCTTGAACCAGGATTTGCATTCTGCCGAAATAAAGTCTAACAATCTAATGGAAAATCTTGCAGACACCCACTCCAGTTTCTGCAGCCTTTGGTCCTGTTTAACAATAACCCAATAATGGCTGTGGAAGAACCCCTTTTTGGGCTTAGCGGTCCATAGGAGATTTGTTAGAAGCCATTGTCCAGCTCTGGCACACAAACTTGTTGTTCTCCCACACATAACCAGAATGTCAGGTGGTTTAGACATTGTCTTCTAAGTTGAAACAAACAGCTTGTCTCTAGCCCTCCTGGACAAAAAGTCCAAGAATTTTGATTATTTGGGTTGCAAGGTTTTGGCTTCCAGATGTTTGACTCGAAGCACAACAAATGCTATTTTTTTTTTGCCCATTATATCACAATAGTCAGGCTTCCAGAGCACATGGTGGACTGATTCTTTGACCCTTTGACCTGGTCAGTGAGGAACTGGATCAAACTAAACAGATCAATGAAAACAGATTCTGACTTAAGCTTTGAATCTGTGGACAGCTTTACCAAGTCTGTAGGTACACCTGTCGTGCTGCAGCAACACACTTGTATGCATTCCATTTGGTATTCCGTGGATGTCCAGGCTACAATTATGGACATTCTCTTTGACTCAAAATGGCTACTTGGAGAGAAAGCAGGCTTTTTCATTAGAAAGTTTAATGAACAGAGCTGCAACTGAAGCCCTGTTCCTGCCCTCTCCTGCACAGTAACTCCACTAAACAACATTGGAAGTTCCATGGTTACACTAGGTCTGTGCACTCCTGAACCGCTTCTGCCTGTCTAAATGATCCCAGAGATATACTGCTCCTTTTAAAGCAGGAGTGGATATAGAAGGGGTCATCAGCAACATCTGCAGATTGCGTCTCCACCATCTGCTGGGGGCCCTGCTGACTCACAGCCCCAGTGACTCCTTCTCACATCACCATCTTCTGGTTAGCGGAACCCTTTAGCGTTTTATTCTGAAATGTTGTTCTTCGCACCATCCCATTGTTACTAAAGGTGGTTTCAGCCATTGATATGGTTCTGTCGGTCATTCCGTCATCATTATTCCCTCGACTGCACAGACTGGATGCCAGGTGTGCACTGTCCTACTACACTGAGCCCATTCAACACGAGTGAACAGTCACCTATTTATAGACTTTTCCTAAAGCTAAAAAGAGCAAGTCTTTGTATCAAGATTTGCTGTGACCAAAAACAAAAGGCTTTTATGAGTAAACCAAAGGTATGAGGTATTTTTCTTTTCACAGCCCTTTCATTTGCAGCTCCTTACCTGCGGAACTTTGGCAAGTTCCTTTCTTGTCGTTCCCTATGTAGGCACTAAAAAACACCTATCTTATTTAACTTAGACCCTCACCAAGAGACCCTTCTGGTAGTGTGTACGATGTATCATTAATCACAGATAACCATGGTTGGCCGCTGTTTTGGCAGGTATGGCTGGAATGCTCCCAAGATTACTTAGAAGATGTAAACTATAAGCCACTATTATGCCTGGGATAGCCCAGATGTTGCTCTGGATACCCATGTTATGCCACGGAGGAGCTCCTGTTAATGAGAGCTAACCAAAATGTTTTGAAAGACCGTACTACGGCAAGGATAAGCCGCCTTAAGGTCAGGGCTACCTTGATTTTAATGAAGGTGCCCACAATGTAATTTAGGATAAAATTAGGCCACTGGCACTCCCATGCCTTACCATCCCCCAGCCATGCATGCACTGCTTGCATTGACACTCAGCCAAACACTCATAGTCAGGTGGAGCTGGTGGGGTGGTACCCTGTCTCCAGTGCACAAGCCACTACTGATGGTTGATCTTGGCAGATTGGGGTCCTGAATTTCTTTACAGTGGACCTCCTGAAGTTAATGTCACAGTGGGTGCACATTTTAAAGGAAGTAGAAAGAACTGCCTTCATGTCATCCTATATTTTTAAATGGAAGCGACTCACTATGTGGCGTTCAGAACACAGCCCAGTGAAGTGCCAGGAAGAAATGGCACTATCCTCTCTTGCCTTTAACTGCATTATTGTTTGCAGACTGATTTTGTAAAATTTCACCTGTCGGCTATTACTTCACAAGTGGTCAAGGAATTTCAGAAGGAATTTAAAATGTTTTACCTTATAGAAGGATGCCTGTTTCTCACTGCAAGGTTAATATTTTATTCTCACTAATGGCCCTGGTCTTCGAACTAGTGCACAAAGTCTCCATTACAGCGCGTCATTTATTCACCTAATTTTAGTAACCATTCTGTAACTCGGCAGGGTAAGCAAAATTCAGGCATTGTGCTTCAATAAGCAATCAACTAAGTTTGATAAGTAAAATGCTCTTTCTGATGGATACCTCTTACTGCAGATTCCACACTCTAGCATACTCCCCAGGCGCTACACTGTATCCTGAAACATTTCTTCAGAAGCACTCCTGTGCACCTCCAGGTGGCCACATGCGCCTCTGCCTTGCCTCTGCCTTGCCTCTGAACTGCCTCGAAATGGCAGAGCCAGATATAAGCACAACCCCTCTGCTCTGACATCAATTATTTTCTTCCTGTACCTTCCAACGTGGATCTGAAGCTCCCTTACCAATTGTGACAATTCTCAGACGAACTCTAATTCCAGTGTACTAGGGAATGATGTCCACACCCAAAACTACATGCTGTGAAGGCAGATAGCAAATCTCAGTAATGGACCCACTCAAGGTATGCCTCTGCTTTAGCCATGACTGCACAATAGTGCATTCGAAGGCAATCCAAGACAGGGAGGCAAAACTGTCTGTCAGCAAACACAAGAAGTTGTGACTTTCGTGTAAGTCACGCTTACGCTCCAAGTAGTAGTTGCAAACTCAGTCCCACTGCAAACTCACTCCCACTCCTGAGATATGTCCTGCAAACCATTAACTTCACACTTCTTCAGTGAGTCAAAGTCTAATTCCAGGTGCAAACCTAAAAAACAAAGCAAGACTCAACCGCCATCCCAACAATCTGAACCTAAAAAGGAGGCACAAGGGCAGCATGATGTGAGTCATTCATCCTCGTGGTCTCTGGTCGCAGAGCCAATTCCACAGCTGATCATGGTGCACCATTAGTTCCCCAGGGAAGATGGAGAAGGAGGTGGCAATGCTGCCGTTTTTTTGTGTACTGCCGGCTTCCAAACGACCGAAGGGGGCACCCACTCAGACTCTGGTACAAGCCTCAATTCAGGCTCCAAGACCTGCGCAGGGAACTTACATGTTGACTCTGGTACCGACGCCTTAGGTTCTGTAGGAGAATCAGGTGCTAATTCCAATGATTGACACCCAACCAGCATCCACTTGATCTTAAGCAATGTCACACTACAAGATAAGAAAAGCACAACCATTTGTCATACGTCCTGGATCTGGCCTAGTGCCTCTACCAGAGAAGAAGTGTCAGCAGGGGCTATCTTATCTTTTTGGCTCTTAAGCTGAACTAGAGACAGGGTGGGGATGATGATGATGGAGGGCATGGAGATGGTTTTATTCCCACTCATTATAAAGATAACTTTCACTTGGATTTACAAGAGGCCATTGGGATTGATGCCTCTCTTGAGGCAGAGTTTGACATGCCACTATGTCCACCAATGAAGTGGTGGTCCAGTGGCCAGCTAAGGTCCAAGATTTACAGCTGCATGAGGCGAGACTAAAATGAGCACCCTACAGAAATTTGGCAGCCTGGGCCAGCCACCTCTGAGCCCTTTCCCCCTTTTAACCAGACCCTTACAAGTAACTTGATTGTCACTTGGTCAAAGCCCTGTTCCTGCCAACTGATGAACAGACAGCTGGCCTGGTGTCCTAGACCAGCTTCTGGCAATCCTGCTTTTCTTACTAAATATCATAGTCCAGAGAAGCTTGTGGTTCATACTTCGACCAGTATAGTGAGTCTCAATTTATTCCACACACATCCTCTGGCTAAGGAATCTAAAAAGATTGATATTTTTGGCAAGTCTAGTTTCCTCCACCAGGCTAGAATTGCAGTCGCTTAATACTGTCTGCCAATGGAGTCAATGCATGCATTCCCTGTGGAACATGGCATGCTATATCTTGCTGGCAGTGCCAGAAGACCTTAGGGCCTCCCTGGCTCAGACAATTCATGATGGACAATATACAGCCAAATATGTTAGCAGTTAGCACCAGTGTTGCGCCTCGTCAACACTCATGCATGCCTTCCATAGGATCTCTCATGGGTATGCCTTTTGATAGCTTACTTGCTTGGGTGAAATAGATTCTGCATCGGTGTGCTTTAAGGAAATAGAGCCACAGAGCCTTCTCTGCAGGGCCAGACTGGCCATAGCGGGCATTGGGCGTTTTCCCTGGAGGCCAGAAGGGTCGAGGCTGGTTTTGTAGTTGTGGGGGCTGGTTTTGAGGCTGGTTTTACAGAGGTGCTGCAATATCTGCACCCTGTAAAAAAAAAAAAAAAAAAAAAAGAAGAAAAAAAAGCAGCAGTGAGTCCCCCACCATTCCTCCCCACCGGCCCCAGGGGATGGTCGGACAATATTCCCAGGGCTGCTTTGAGTTCCTAGTCCGGCCCTGCTGCTATGAGTCTGTTGACCCATGCCAAAGCTTGTTTCCACGCCAGTTTAAAAGTTCATTGGGCTGGCATAAAAGAGTAAGACAGTCTCTTCCAACCAAGGATGTCTGTCTGGCAAGCAGGGTGCAAGTCAGCAGGGCATCTGTCCTCCCATTACCCTTCCTGTGCTTCCACAGCCACCATACTTCTTTAGTTTGCCCTTATGGAAATGTGCCTATCCAGTGGGGGTAGTATTTAGCATTTCCTCCATCAATGGGTCCTCCTTATCGGTCAGCATATAGGTCCTCTGCCTCCCCCTCCCATCCCCCTCTCCCCCCCCCCCCCCCCCCCCCCCCAAGCATTCCCCCTACCCCACATCAGAGAGAATGTCAGAAGAACCCATGTCCCTTCTTATGCAGGAAGTAAAGTATTAATTTCCAAGGGTGCTACTGAAAGGGTAACAGACTTGGAAAAAGGAGAATGTTGTTAGTCTTGTTATTTCCTTGTGCTGAAAAACAACAGTGGTACCCGGACTATATTGGTCCTCTAAATGCCTTCCTGTTGAATGGCAAAATTTCAGAAATCCCCAGCTGGCCCTGACTTCTGTCCTTGCATGCCAGTGACTGGATGGTATTAGTGGACAAGCAGTACTCTTATTTCCGTGTATCTGTATTACAGTACCACATACGTTACCGGCAGTTCTAGGTACACCAGGAACATTTTCAGGTTTCAGCCTCAGTCCTTGAACACAGTGAGCCCAGCTCTGAGACTTTCTGGCCTGCATCCTCCTTGTCAGCTACATCAGGTGGTATATGCAGGTTCTGGAATGAAATTTGAAGTTCCATTAGGCCCAGCATCAAGGCTGATCAATGTCATCTGGATTTCAGAAGCGGGTGTTAATGATCTGTAGTGGTGGCTGCTGGAGCGAAATTGTTCTAACGACATCCCACTTCCCCTTCCCCAGCTGGAGCTAATGGTGATGACACATGCGTTCCTGCTGGGCTGGGAAGTTCATCTGAGGAAGGATGTTAGCCTCTTACAGAAGCTCAGCTCCAAATAAATCTGTTTGAGTTTTTTGCCATTCATCTGACTCTGAAGGCATTCCTGCTGTCCATCAACGGGAGGCTGGTGCGGTTTGTCACAGACAAGACCCCTGTCATGTGTTATTGCAAGAAACAGGAAGGAGAAGGGACCTGTGCCAGGAGGATCTGTGGGTCTGGAGTTGGTTTCAGTGCCAGAGCATTTCCCTGATTATAAACCACCTGGCAGGGTCTGCTAGAGTTGAGCTGGCGATGTTTGTCTGGAAGATCACAAGAGGCATAAGGTATCTTTTAATAGTAGAGAGATCTCTGGCTAGATAATTTTTCCACTGTTGAGAATGTGCAGTGTTAAAGGTTTTCCACATTGGAAGACTAATACAATGAATTTCGTCTAGAGTGGAACACTGGACTCCTGTGCGCCTTCCTGCCCCTGCCTTGGCAGCATCTTCTGTTGCACCAATAGTGAAGGATCCTCCATCCAAATGCACAGTCTACACCTACATGCGTGGAGATTGAGTAATGGCAACTGACTGCATTTGACATACCACCTGAGATGATGTATAGGTGCCCTTCCACAAAATCAGTTCATGCCGGGCACTGCCACAAATTTGTGACCTGGTGTTATTTTTCAGCTTTTTTGACTTTTTGTGTTTATAGGACAGTTGTCACCTGATATGATTAATTAAGGATTTGAGACACATGTTTCCTCCCAAGCAGTTTGTGGTGTTGCAGTAGATTCTTGACTTGGTTTTGATGCTTCTCATGTGCTTTCCCTTCGAGATGATGCATAGTTTCTCGCTGCATCTCATGCATTTGAAGGGCTTTCTCATCACAATTACATCAGCTCATCGCATTGGAGAACTCCAAGCACTTTCAGTGCAATGTCCATACACCACCTTTTTTCCAGACAAGATGGTGTTGTGGATGTGGGCAGCGGTCATGCCAAAAGTCATGACTTTGTTTCATATAGGGAAACTGGCCATCCTGCATGCAGTCTTTGCTCCTCCTTACCCCTCGAAAGAGGATAAGCTCTATCAACAACTGTTTTCCAAAATCCTTTCACATCATTGTAAAAAGCTCTTCGTACATAAAATATTAAAAGAGGGTTAAAAGTGTAACCTAACACAATAAAGAGCATTATAAACTGTATTCAGCTTTTTCTCCTTTTCTCATCAGTTCTGTGTAGAAATGTCCACACACAAACGTTACATAACTCATTGGATAGAGGCCTATATTGTTGTTTAACAGGGAGCAGTTTGTGAGCTTATTCAAATATATGGAACCCGCTACTTCATTTTTTATCTGATATTTACAAGGCAGCCTTCTGGTAATAAGTCCATACGTTTGCCAAACATAACAGTTTGAACTCTGAGTAAAGTACAGATTGACCATCCCACGACACATTGATAGCAAAAAAAAATCATTAATACTGTGTATTTTCTCATTCTTTCTCTTCTGTGATAGGCTTCCCTCTTAATGGTTAATACAGCTTTGACATTCTATTTTTGGATTATCAGTGAGACTTCACGATGTAGAAGGAAATGTTAATTCTACTGCTAGTTTGCTAACATGGTAATCCAGTGATTCTTAACTTTTGACTCCTTTGGACCCCCATTGAATCATTGTAAGAAGCCAGAGACCACATTGTAAGCAATTTATACGATTTGAACCTAAAAAAATACACAATTTACAGATACAAGTATACATCAAACAAATACACAAATTATAAAATGGTTTCTCTAATTCACAAGCAAAAAATTAACTTCTGATGAGGTTAGAGCTTTTCAAAATTGTTTTTATTTCTAAAAGATAAAGTGATAGACTCTAGCTTAGTATGTTGAGTTATTTTTTGCTCCTTCTGCATCCTCTTTTTGTCTCCGCATACTAGGGCTTCAGTTCAGTCCACCAGCCATCTCTACTTGCACTGCTCCCCTGAATCAATACAAGAATACCAACTTAACTTTTTAACTACTTTTTCAGATTCCTTTACAATTACATAGCATTTTAAAATTGTAGTTTTGCTTTTTGTGGACATATACATTATTATTATTTAATTTTCTAGACGGTTTCAAACCCTCAGAGTAGGAATCGCAGACCTACCCCTGGATCCAAGGTCCACAGCTTTAGAAATGCATGGTAATCTTAACTGAATTCATGAAGAGCCCACTGTCCTTTACAAGAATACAAGAGAAAGAGTTCCTAGTTTGAAATGTTTAAATTAAGCTGTACACATATATAACATCTCCAGAATTAACTGTCCCAGATTGCTAGGTGAAGTAGCACTGTAAACTAAAGTCCAACTAAACTTTTTGTACTTAGAAAATAGTAAGGATAATGTGCCATTCGTAGCCTATGTCTGAAAAATAATAATAAAATAAAAAATAAACGCATTGTCTCTTTGTGAAAAGGGTTTCAGGTTCCTGTTGGAGTGTAGATATTCAATGTTTATGAATTCACTAGATTCCCATAAAAGACTATTAGGAAAACAATAACATTTCCTTGTACATCATACCATAATGATCCCAGGCCTGACAGACCTTAGAGGGGCTATGAAGGCAGCTAACTTGAACCCAGCACCAGAATGCAGACAAAATACCTTTGTGGTTGCCATGAAAGGTATGGCAGCATACCCATTCTTTGTATGTTGGAGGGGTGATTAAAATCATTTCTAGAAAGGTCCCCAAAATTATCTTAATGAAAGAGTTGGAGTGCTGAAAAAACTCATGAAATGTCTGTTAACTCAAGCCACTCTCCTTGAGATCCTTTGTTAGTCAAGCTGTACTGGCAAGCCTCTAAGGTAGGGAGACTGGTTGTTAGCAAATGTTTAGGTTTGTGTAATAATACAGTGGATGCTGGACAGGAGACATAGATGGCCCTAGTCTCTAGGTGGGTTTGACATTTGTTCCTGGAGCTCTCACTAGGGTGCCTTCCAGTACTGTCTATTACATTTATAAGGCCTCAGTGAAGAGAGAAGCAGATCAGGTTTTGCTGTTTAGATATGCCATGTGCAGGCGACATTAGCTGAATTTCTTCATAGAGCAAGGCTTACAGACTACACTATGTCAATAACAGACTATACAATTCAACATCTTACCTTATAAAGTGCCGGTTTGGAGTTATCCCTTTTAAAACTGAAATTAAATGCAAAGGACTAGGGCCAAGGTACAGCACTCCTTAAGATCTGTTGAAATTAGTCAAATGGGACAAGATATCACATGCCCCCAGCTTCAAGTCCATCAACTCGTCCTCTATCAACTGGGTAATAGCGTGTCTATCAAAAATTATGCTAAACTCTGCCAAAAATGGCTGCCATTTGTAAAGAATTGGATTGTTTGTTGTACTGAGATGGAACCTGATGCTGCGTCTCTTGTTAGATAAGAGCTCAAAAAGGCTATTTAGGTTTGGGCATCCAGGAAAGACAATGGTCTGTAAAGCAAGTGCAAAGGACATGAGTTATGAATTCTGTAAATCTTTTGGCGTCTCCTCCATATGTTTCCGGTGGGGCCAATGGTACAAGGAACAACCCCACAACTAATGTACTCAGAGAGCCCACCGAATTAGAAGTTATACCTGCTGTACGGTTGACAAAAGTTGATGAGGAAGGGGGAGATGTCCCAAATAGGAAAGCTCCAGGAACATTCCATTTGGACTCAACATTAGAAGGCAAAGAAGGGATCCTTTGAAGATCGAAACAGTTTTGTAAAGCTGCATTTTTAGCTCTGGGGGCAGATACGTCTTCTTGAACCTTGTCCAAATCTTTAGAAATGGAGGACCGCAAAGCCAACATTGCTTCCATTCTGCTCAGGCCTAAACGCATCATAGGCCTGTTGTTCTGGCAAGGGACCCTGCTATTTACATGGGAGCAGAATGCCATCACTTTCCACCTTCATTTTGTTGCCGCAGCCACAGCTTAAGTACCATGTGGCAAACTACTTCAAAGTGTGCCAGGGGGCTAGGAAGGGAACAACTGGCATTAGATCCTGCTGAAGACAGGGTTATGGTTAGTGATCTGTCACTTCACCGCAATGGGATTTTCTTGCACTTCCTTTAAAATTGTATAATAATGCTACCTGTTTGTTTGTAATCTCATTGGCCTGCAACAGAGACTAAGCCCTTTACTCTTTCCTGATGTGAGTTGAATGATGAGGAGGGATAACTAAGTACTGTAAGATTACATTCAACTCTGAAGATCTGGGAAATATTATATGCACAGGTTATCTCTTGTAAAGTACACAGCAAGCAAACAGTCTCAAAAAGGCTTCTGTGTTTATCACCAATGAAATTAACACAGTACACTACTTTCACAATACGTACCTGAAAAGCAATTACAGTGGTCATCACAGGAAGTTCTATGTCCAGTTCAGAAAGTTAGCTCGGGAATTTTACAGCGGACATCCCCAGCAATATCTTCTTTTAAATGCAGGAGTCAGAATGTGGCTTTTCTCTTCTTTCAGAAATCTCTCACTTTTAAAGTGCAAACTTGTTCAAGCCTTCGGTAGTGGTTTATTCTCCTTTATGGTCATTGCAAGCTTTACATCTCTAGAGCTTTCTCCCGCTCTCTCTTTCATGCAAAGAATGAAAGTCTAACAACAAATGGCTTTGACCTTCCGCTTGTTGTCGAATTTCCATAATGCAAATTACTGTTGCAAGATTTTCGTAATAGATAATGCTTCCCAAGCTATTTTCACAGAATCTCACAGATCACAGTGTACCACTGGAATTAACAAATGGGTGCTTACCTCCCAGAGTCTCAAGGTAAACTCCTTCCCAACCAGTTCTTACCAATGTTTCCTACTGCGATGCTGCTTCTTCCTAAAAGCTCAACAGCTGGTGTTTAGCACTGGCATTGGTTTCCTTTTATAGGCTCACCCTCCCAACTGAACATGATCCTGCAAGCAGAAACTGGATCCAAGATCGCCCCATAGCCTTGCAGTGCGGTAAAGTTCTTAGAGCCCACAATGTTTGATGCCACACCCCATCACACCTGCAAAACAGTGCCTTAATGGGGAGAAATGTTTGTCCCTTTGAACCATGGCCACACTTGATGGCTACCAGAGTTGGGAGAGAACACCACAGAAAATCTGCACTTTTCAACGTGTCAGGGTCGCAGACCTATATCTCCTGCAGGACTCGTGAAAGCACGGAGGATGATGAAGTCACCAGCCCTCCTGATTGGCAACATCAGTATCACCTCAGAGAAGAATTTTAGTAAGGTGTTGCCATCTTCCAGAGCATCTGAGGAAGGAAGGCAGTAAAACTCTACAGCCCCATGTCTGCTCCTCAGGCCTGATTTTTGGGCGACATTTGAAGTCCTGTACCACTATGTACCGCAAAAGCTACTTTGCTTTTGTCTGCTACTATGGAAATTTTTTGTTTGACCCACTGCTCAATAGTAGTGTACTCAGGTTCCCTTTTTATTGATTGATCTTGGAAATATAGAATCCTTCATGCCACCAAGCTTAGATAATCTGCTATAGTTGCGTTGTTAGGAGTTTGTCTATTTCTAATGTATATTGTTCTTTTTTCTTCTTTGTACAATGCTTTTGAAATTATTCATCATTGTTTTTTTCTCTACCGAAAGGAATTGATTCTGACGGGATATAGTTTGAACAGTCAGGAGCAGATGTTGAGAAGGGAGGTCTTCACTTTACTAATGTTCTAAAGTTGTGGGCGTGAGATTAGGAGCAGAGCAATAGTAAAAAAGGAATTGTTTTTTAGTTTATTTCTATGTATTCCTATAGAGATGTGCCATGCTTTTTTGATTTCCCTTTACTCCCAGCCTACTTCTAAGAGGAGTTAAGTGATGATAGGTTTTTGGATACTTCTATCTGCAGATTCTTCACCTGTAGAACTACCCCAGGTTTCAGGCTGGATCAGGAAACTTCAAAGCTCTCACATTGTCAGTGGGGGTTGATAGGCTTTGGTTGATGATGGAAGTGATGTTGGATGACAACCCCCAAGGCCATATAGCGCCCGCCCAAGCATAAAGGTGTAAGTTCTCTCTTTTTTTTTTCTGTGCCATAGGCAGAGATCCAGAACTTTTCTCTCTGAGGCATTAACTCTATAAAATTCTTTCAAAGCAGTACCATGTGCCCTCTCAGGAAATCCGAGTTGAAACCCTGCAGAGACTGTTGGGAACAAATGTCTATTTGTAGATCCCCATACAGTTTGTCTTTTGTGCCTGGAGTCAGATCGCTTGATAAAAGAAACAAAGAACACTACTCGCAAACAGCATAGCAGCCAGAACTCACCATTGTGGAAGAATTCTCCAACCACATGGGCACCGTAAACTACCCCACCCCCTCCCAAGAACCGCACAATACTCTGGTGGACTTCTCCCATGACAAGATCTCCATCATATATGAAAACTTCGAAACCCACCCCCTGCCTCTGACAGCATCAGCCGGCTTCCACCCGTGAACACAAGACCTGAACACCTGCTTACCCACTGGGACCCTCTTAACACAAGCCACAATTGCAGTCATGTATTCCGTTCACTTAGGAGCACAAACTTACCCCTGCTTACATTGCATCTTTACCTTCAGGAGCAAGACTTTAGACCACGATCTCAAGAAATTCCTGAACACCTCCATCACCTCAGCCTCTTTCCCAGAGGACTGGAAACTTGCTGAAGTGAGGCCCCTCCTGAAGAAACCATCTGCAGACCCCAAGAACTACTGGTCCATATCCCTGCTCCTCTTTAAGGCAAAGGTCTTAGAGAAGGCAATCAACCAGCAACTCGCCAAACACCCAGAAAACAGCAACCTCCTGGACCCCTCTCAATCCAGTTTTGGATCAAACAACAGCACAGAGACAGCCTTGATTACAGCCACTGCTGACATCAGGGCCCCGTTGGACCACAGCAAAACAGCAAATCTCATCCCACTAGACCTATCAGCCACCTTCAACACCGTCTCCCATCACATCTTGATAAACAGACTCCACCACATCGGAATCCAGGGACACACCTTTAAATGGATCACCTCATACCTCACGTTGTCCAGGTCAGTCTGTCCTCTCACCTTGAAGGCTCGGAAAAAAATGGATTGAAACTGATGTAGTTGTGCTAGTGCATGCAGTATATGGCTTCGGAGTCATCATTTGAAGTCGTATACAACATTGAACGAAGCCAGCGCTCCCTACAAGTGACGTGAGAGTTTTGAAATTTCCAGATCCAGTCTGACTCCTGGGGTTGTTTTACAGGTGAGGAATTTCTCATAGGTAGATCGAGTATCCACCAGAAAGATTGTTACATTAGATAAATAACTTTTAGTATATGGTCTGGGATGCATCTGCGGTTGGTTGAGTTCACATGACTTGGGAGGGGACCTGCGTTGTACAGCATACCTTTAAAGTGGAGATATTTGGATGTAAAGTGATGTATGAAGCCCAGGTCCTTATGAAAGTTAAATAGTTACAATATTGGGACTGGGAGTCCATAGGCAAGTGCCTAAACTACTGGTGTGAATGTTTTTTTTTTTTTTTTTCATCCCTTGATGCTAAATTTATAGTGTGTACACAAGTGAATCTGACAGAACCATTTACCGAAGTGTAAATTACTGGTGGCAACAGCACATATGTTTAAGTCCTTTCCTCCACATGATTCAGAATGCAGTCCACTCCTCTCAAGGGCTGTATAACTGGTCTGCTCTCCTTGTTGTAAGCTGTCAGATTTTCAGAATCTACTATGTAGGAGAGGAAGGCTGTGAAATAGAAATTTCATTTAATATGGTTTCCAAATAAGTGTTTCTTTTAGTTAAAGACAGCCATTGACACTGTTCAGTAACTACTCCACTGTGTGAGACTGGGAGCTGAGTGCAGTTCTTTATGTTCCCCATGCCTATGATGTGATGCCAGAACAGGAGCCTCTCCCATTGTTACCTGAGTTCTTGCCACCATTACTAAACTCCACTCACATCACACACATTGTAATGCATAAGAATTGGCAAAGATACATTTGCAACCCCCAAAAGGGTGGAGGATAATTCAGTTAGTAGGTGTGTGGCCCTTCAGGCCAGTGCATACTGTACAAGATGAATCTATTATTCCTTACATGTAGTTCTCTGATACTTAGTGCTCAAAAGCTTCACTGTTTTGAGTGTAACTGTATTCATTTCATTTCTCTCTTACAGATTGGTGGCAGAATGGAGACTCTCAAGAGGGGTGGAAGATCAGACTCAGGCTTTTTTTGAGGGATTCAATGAAATTCTTCCACAGCAATACTTACAGTACTTCGATGCCAAAGAACTAGAAGTATGAACCATGCTAAGCATATCTCTAGTAGCAGGGGTATATGATTGTATAAAAATGTCTACTTATACAAGGAAGAGATGCTTCAGAAATCTACCTGTCGTGTTTAAAAAAAAAAAAAAAAAATCACCTATCCAATTTAGTGTCAGGTAGCAATCGTGGCAATGTTTTTTCATTATAGCAGAGCTTTGATAAAAGCTTCTTTAAATATAATCCAGTTTTTATATTAGGTCAATGTCCGAATTCTAGCAAGGCTCCCATTATGCAACCTCCCTGATTATAGTGGGAATCTTTTCTATATATTTTCATAGGATCTGCCTTTGCAAAGGCTCGATTTATGAATGTTACGGGTTTCAGGCCAGGTTTCTGATCATTGTAGGGCTCTGAATATTCCAGTACTTTCATAAAGCTGTGGATGAGTGAAACCACTCACAGACTTACCTGCACCACCCTTGCATAGATCTTGAACAAATCACTTCATTTCACCATGCTTTAGTTCCTTTATTTTCAACACCCTTTATTAATCACTGGTCATTAAATTCAAATGTTAGGGTGAAAAGGTTTTGTACCCAATTCTTAAAGCTATTTATGTTTGTAAGTTTAGCTTACAGGAGCTACAGTTGATTTGCCCCCCCACAAAATTTGCTCACAATGATTTTGTTTGTCAGAGAAAATGTACTTGTGGACTGAAAGCAGACTGGAAATCGAAGTTTCAAACGTTGAATACCCACCCTGTCATTTTGTGCATACCCACACACTTACTTGTTTGATGGTATCCACAAACTCCTCCCTAAACCCTTCCTACTCTAGAAAAGATTGGAAATGTACTCCTGACATAGGCAGCAGCAAGCCCTTTGTAGGGAAATGGGTTTCTCCATGGCAAAAATATTTTCTTCTGGAGATTTTTTTTAATAAGTGAATTTTCACTTGATAAGCAGATTAGGTGAATTGTTGAAAGGACAAAATCTTCATAGCTTTGTGACTTAATTTAATAATGGAACCCTAATTATTTTGTTCATGTTCCCTATAATAGCTTTACTCTACTTTTCTGTTTTTTATTTATTTTTTTAAGCTACTGCCATGTCAGGCACATTATAATAAATGGTGCTTTCTGATGAAAACGTATAACTGCAGATTTCTTCCCTTGTGAATTTTCCTTAGGCATTACACTGGATCTGGAAACTCCTAAAGCAGTATTCCTGCACGCAGTAGGTGGCTCCATTCCAGCATCATTCTGCCCTGGAAATGGCAAACAAAACTTCATCTATGCTCAGCCAATATGCACTGACATCAGGTTCTTTCTTTCGGTGCCTTCAGTTATGGTTGCAGAGGTTCTCCAGTATTTGGACTGTCGCAGACAGATGTCTATGACGGTGCTTCACAAAGTGTCTAGGGTCGGAGCTGAAATCCAGGGCCTGCGTCAAACTCTAGATAAACCCCAAGACCATACGCGACCACAAGGCTAAACTTTGTTGCCAAGCTCAAGGACACACTGTGACGTACCCAGTCAAAGTTGAAAAGAAATCCCATTCCCATAGGAGATTATTGTTACAGTAGTAGTCTTCACATAAATCTGTGAAAAAGCATAGGAAGTTAAAGCAAGAATCAGCCCTCTCCAGTCACTCCGACTCCAAAGAGGGCACCACTGGGCTTCCTAGTCTTGCTTCTGTTCTCCATTGGTGCCACTTCAGAGTACAGTCCCAGAGCACCTTGAGTTTCCAGGTCCGTCTGTGACATTGCACCAAGTAGTGGCCTTCTGAGAGGCTATTCCGTCCATTCTAAGCTCTTTAGCAGCTTCCTCTGCCTTAACTCTGGGCCTCAAAGATCTGCAGGGGACTCCAGTCTTAATCCTGTCGCCTGTCTGCCCTTTGTGCCCCCTTGAAAACTGCATCGGGTCCAGAACCATCCCCTGTGCCAACTCCAGCCACTGCACCATCCCCTGTGCTGATTCCCTGTGCCTTATTGCTGAGGTGGATGTGCACCCTATTGTGCTATCTGAATACTATCCACCTCAACTGAGATTACGCTCCGTTCTGACAGGCATGTAGCCAAAAGGCAATTCTCCAGATGCTGAAACTTTGCCCATACTACTTGGCCCACACTTTACACCATTGTTTTTGACACTGACGCGAACACTAACAATTACAATAAAGGGGATGATAATGTTCCGCAGTATGACAAGGAGAACTGGTATGAAGAACTCCAAGATGCCAGGTGACTGGATACTTCTTCAGATACTGGCCTTGTGTCTCCCTCGCTCCTTCTAATGGAGGAAAGCGCCACCTTTGCAGTTGTTATGCATAGGGCAGCAGACTTTCTAGACTTAAAGCTCTCCATTACGGAAGTGTAAATTAATGTGTTAACTGAGGTATTGCAAGCAGGTTTGGCCATCACAGAGCCTATGTCGCCATTTATGGAGTCCCTCCCAGATACTCTTTTGGACCCTTGATCAAAACCATGTTCACATCTACCTCTTAATAAGCAGATCAATCATCTTCATCATCCTGCACCAGGTGACTGAGCCTTCCTTACAGATTATCCAATGCCAGAGAAGTTGGTGGTAGAGACGTCCACTAGAGAAGTTAATCTCAATACTTTTCCTACCCCTCCGCTTGATTGTGAATCTAAAAGATATGAGAGATTTGGAAAATAGATTTTCTCCTCCACTAGCCTTGCTCTGAGGTCTGAAATTCCCAGCTGCTTTCTAGGTCGCTACTCACATGCCCTTTGGGGCAAGGTGACACAAGTATTACTTGATGTTTTGTCCTTTGAGCATCCCTTATACAGGCCATTCAGGATGGTCATAATGCAGCAAAAAAATGTATATGCTCTGACATGGACACAACTAGCTGATTGTGTTGAGCTATGGGCACTTGTGTGGCTCTTCAGCATCGTGCCTGCATGAAGTCTGCAGGCTTCTCCAGGGATGTTCAAGCATCCCTGATAAACATGCTGTAGGAAGCTTGCTCTGTATATACTAGATCAAAGAGATATATAATGTGCGCAGAGTCCAGGGGTTCCCCAGAGGCTTGACAGAGGCTGAAATATATTATACTAATGCTCTATTTGTGGTAGTGTGGTAGAACAGTTAGGCTTATCAGAGGGTAGTGCAAAGCATCTGTTGTACACACACACAGGAAATAGAAGAAGCACACACTTAATGACTTAACTACAGACCAATGGTTTTTATATTGTAAAAATATATGTTCTTAATTTATTTTTAGAACCACAAGATTCAAGTTGCAGGTAATACCTTAAACGTTTCGTATATGGCTGGGATTCCATTCACCAGTAGGTGGTGAAAGTGTCAACTTCGCTCTGGAATCTCCAACTCACCTGTTGGGCCCATTTTCCAGTTGAAGGCTATGAGGACCGCCTCATCTGAGGAGTCATCCCCAAAGGCTACAAAGGCCACCCCTGGGGTTTTGCTAGGGGGTTTGTTTTTGGGACAAGAAGTGTCTTCAGTGTGGTGTCCTGTCTGTCTCCATTTGTGACACCATGCCTTAGTGGCATCCCAGTTATTACCCTGATACCCAGTTTTGTTTTGGGATGTGTCTTGAGGCCCACCCACCTGAACAGGTTTTTGGGGGCCTACTGAGGAATCTTTCTCTTTATTTCTAGGAGTGTCACCCACTTTCTCCTGGGAAGGATTTGTAACCTCTTTCTTTTGGTCCCCCCAGTGGAAGTCTTGGTTACCCTAGTCTTTACCCAGTGGTCTACCTTCTTTGCCAATTCTTGGAGAGAAATTGGACCTAGATCTGCCAGATACTGATGCAACATTCCATTGAAGCAGTTACTTAAAATGTGTTATTTCATAAACAAATTATAAAGCCCAACATAGTCATGCACCTAATTTCCAGTTACCCAACCATCCAGTGTTTTCACTGAGTAGTCTACATAATCAACCCAGGTCTGGCTCGAGATTTTGTGACCCCCCTGAACCTAATTGCATACTCCTCAGTGGAGAATCCAAAGCCCTCAATCAGGGTAGCCTTTGTGTGGTCATAGGATTCTGCATCTTTACCAGAGTGTAAGGAGTCTATGCCTACACTTAGCAGTGAACAGTTGCCAAAGGAGAGCTCCCGGGTGACATCTGCTTAACTTTCTGGTTGCACAAGCCCTCTCAAAAGCTGTGAACCACTTGGTGATATCATCACCTGCTTCATATTTTCAGACAATTGCTTTGTGGATTTTTAGGATATCAGTATTTTCTTTAACCCTATTTCTTATGTTGCTGCCACCATTAATGGGTGCTAAACCCATTTCTGTTCTCTCCCTTTCTAAAGCCAGGAGCTGTTTCTCCAAAGCTAATCTTTTGACAATGCATGCTAAAACGATGCCCTCTTCATTGAGGCTGCCCTAATGTTCAAAAAGGAACTGGACTCCCCTGTGGAAGATCCAGATCCTGTGAGTACTATCTGTGGAGACCGGCATCTTGAACCCCTGGTCTCCTTAGTTAGGAGGGGGGAGTTCATCCTCCTGATCCTTAAGTTGTTCCCCATCTGAGGGGAGGTCTTCCTACTCAGCAATGTGGTCCCTTACTCTTCCAATAGCTCCGGTAGCTTGACCTTGGTAGGGTGGGAACCTGTTTTGATTTTCTTGAGGCTGCAGAGATTCCTTAACTCTTTCATCCCGAGATGGAGGTAAGGGGTGAGGTTGAGTTCAATCACCATGTCGTCCGACTTACTCATTATGTTAAAGTTGGGACCACTTTTTAAAAACTAAAAACTACTTCTAGTAACTAAATCCTAGCCTAATAATAATTTTTAAACTTAAAAAGAGAAGCTAAGGGGACTTAACCAAGGCCCTAGCAGGACTTTTAAAAATTTGGAAAAATAGTCATTATCAAAAATCAGTTTTCTAAAGACAATTTTGGAACTTAGTCATGTGATCAGGTATTTGCTGAGTAGTCCAGCAAATGCAAAGTCGTAGACCCCACCGCTGATCTACCAATGTAGGAAGCTGGCTCTGTAGATACTACATCAAAGTGAGATATAGTGTACACAGAGTCTAGTGGTTCCCCAAAGGCTTGACAGAGGCTGAAATAGGTAATACTAATGTTCTAATTGTGGTAGTGTGTTCGAGCAGTCAGGTTTAACAGAGGGTAGTGCAAATAATTTGTTGTACACACACAGGAAATAGAAGAAGCACACACTTAATGACTTAACTCCAGACCAATGGTTTTTATATTGTAAACATATAGTTTCTTAATTTATTTTTAGAGCCACAAGATTCAAGTTGCAGGTAGGTACCTTAAAAGTTGTGTATTTCACACAGGTATCAACAGTACTTGGTTTGAAATAGGTAAGTAGTGCAGTTTTTTTAAAATTATTGGCAAACAGCTATTTTAAAACTGGACACAGTGCAACTTGCAAACAGTTCCTTGGGGGAAGAAAAGTTAGATCTGCTTACAGGTAAGTACAACACTGACAGTCTCAGTCTCTGGGTCTTAGGATGTCCAACGGTTGGGGTTCAAGTTAACCCCAAACACAGCAACACTGAGCCGGTCGGGTGCAGAGGTCAAGGTGGAACAAAATTATAGATAGGGGGTACTCTGAATCCAGTCAGCCAGCAGGTAAGTACCCGTGACTGAGGTCAGACCAGGGGGGTTTAGAGGAGCACTGGAAGGGTCACAAGTAGGCACCAAACACACTCCCTCTGCAGGCGTTGTCGTGGAGGGGTGGAGAGGTCAACCCAGGATGGGCTCTTCCTCACAATCGCCTGGGGACCCTTTCTTGCTGGGGGACCACCTGGACAAGGGCAGTGGGCATTGGGTGCACAGGAGTCAGGACTCGCGTATCTGGAGTGAGGTGGGAGTTCTTAGTTGTAGGTTTCTTCAGACAGAGCCGCTGTCCTCTGGAGTTCTTGGTCCTTTTGGGTGAAGGTCAGTCCTCTGGAGTTGGCAGAGGTCACTGGACCTGCTTGACGCATCACTGGTCTTTTGGCAGGTTCTCTGAAGCAGGAGAGAAACCGGTAGGGCTGGAGCCAAAGCAGTTGTCGTCTTCCTTCTTCTCTGCTGGGGGTTTCAGCTTAGTCCTTCTTGTAGGTCTCCAGGAATCTGGTGAACTGGGTTCAGGGATGCCCTTAAATACAAGATTTAGGGGCATTACAGGAGTCAGAGGGCAGTAGCCAATGGCTACTATCACTGACGGTGGCTACACCCTCCTTGTGTCCACTCCCTTTGGGGAGGGGGCATATTCCTATCCCTATTGGTCCCTGTCCTCCAAACCAAGATGGAGGATTCTGGAGGGAGGGGGCCACTTCAGCTCTGGACACCTTCGGGGTGGTCCAAGCTGAAGTGGTCACTCGTCCTTGTTTTTCTTAAGTGTCCTGCCAAACTGGCCGCCAAAAGTGGGGGCAAGTCCAGGGGGCAGGCATTTCCACTAGCTGCAGTGCCCTGGTGCACTGTAACACGAGGCCTGAGCCTTTGAGACTCTCCGCCAAGTGTTAGTTTCTGCAAGGGGGAGGTGTGAAGCACCTCCACCCAGAGCAGGCTTTGTTTCTGGCCTCAGAGGGCACATAGGCCCTCCCCTCATGGGGGTCAGAAACTCATCTGCTAGTGGCAGGCTGGCACAGACTAGTCAGTCCTTCACTAGAGGACTGAATAAAATACAGTGGGCATCTCTAAGACTCCCTGTGTGTGCATTTGTTTTAATAAGTTCCACACTGGGAACAGTGGGGGTTTATTGTGCTGAGAAGTTTGATACCAAACAAACCTCCCAGTATTCAGTGAAGCCATTATGGAGCTGTGGAGTTCGAAATATCGAACTCCCAGACCATATACTTATTATTGCCACACTGCACTTAAAATGTTTAAGAATGGACTTAGACACTGTAGGGGCATATTGATCATGCAGCTATGCCCTCACCTGTGGTATAGTGCACCCTACGTTAGTGCTGTAAGGCCTGCTAGAGGGGTGACTTACCTATGCCACAGGCAGCATTTTGTGGACATGGCACCCTGAGAAGGATGCCATGTCGCTTTTGTGTGTTAGTGTTTGTGGGGAGAAAAAGGAAATCTACTATGGCAGTGTTCATATGTTAGGTGAGGGGTCCCTTAAGGTGGCACCACACTTGCTGCAGCCCTTAGGTACCCCCCTGGTCACAGGGCTCTTGGTACCAATGGTACCTTTTACAAGGGACGTATCTGTGTGCCAGAGGTGTGCCAATTGTGGAAATAATGGTACATTTTTAGGAAAAGAATACTGGTGCTGGGGCATGGTTAGCAGGATTCCAGTACACACTCAGTCAAATCAGCATCAATATCAGGCAAAAAGTGGGGGGTGACTGCAACAAGTGTCAGTTTCCTACACATGCCTTTTCATGGGTCTCGCGTCTTGGGCGAAAAAGCAGACTCAGCCCTGGAACGGTTTAAGGAGAGTAGAACCAACCACATTTCTTGGGATTTTAGTCTTCCGCTAGGCAATTCCACTTAAAAATTTGCCCTGTTCATGGCAGTATTTGGGGTTTTCACTTTCACCAACACCAGGCCTCTCCACCATCTCAGCTGGCCTTTCAGCTCTTCCTTACCAGAGGCCACAGTTCACAAAGACAAGGCTCAGGACAGCATGCAGCTCAGTCCCCTGCCCCTCCTGTATCGTTGCCTGCACACTGCCATCCTGTTTGAGGCAAGATCCAATATTTGCTCTGAGGGTGGCAGGTCATAACTTCAGACAAGTGGGACCTCCAAAGTCTTTTGGCGCTACACGCTCCATTTCTTTCTTACTTGCTGTACCTTCCACTGCCATCAAGTCAGCGGACAGCTAACTCAGTGTTTAGCTTCTGAAGGGGAGTTCGCCTCGGGTATTCCTTAACCCACCCCTGATGATGGTGAACCCCCTAACATCAAGGATTTCACTATCCGCATGCTGAAGTCACACCTCACTCTTTCACAGATGCTCCTGTTCACAAAAGCTAGTCTGGAGGTGGTACAGTTTCATGCTATTTTTCCCAAGAGCCGAAAGTTTAGGACATTCAGGCTATGGCCCGATGTTTAAGCCCCGGTCCTGTAACTCAGTGCAGAGGACTCTGAGAACCCTGGGATTGTTGGACTTCTGCATTCACATACCAGGTGGCACATGTGGCTGTACAGTGGCACCTTAAATCCCAGTGGGCACAGCATCCGGAATCTGTTGGATTGCATCCAGAATTTGGAGGAGACTGCAAAAGACCTTCAGTGGTGTTTACTAGACATGACTAGGGTCAGCGGAAGAACCCTCTCCTTACCTCACCAAGAACTGACGATGGTCACTGATTCATCCCTACTGGGTTGAGGAGTTCATATGGGAGAGGTGGAGATTAGAAGCCTCTGGTCTTCAGTAGAGACTTTTCTCCGCAGCATTTCTTTTGACTTGAGGACAGTTAGCTCGGTGTTAAAGACCTTCTTTCCCACCATCAAAGGAAGGGTGGCCTAGGCAGTCACATTTCCACATGGAATTGCCACAAGCAGAGCATATTTGGGTTGTTGTGCCTCTGACAGTAGCTGGACCGTTAAGGAATTTCTCTGGTGACAGAACCTCTGGGGGGACCTCTAATGCCAGGACAGTCGTAACTTAGCAGTTGACAGTTAGGGGATCACCTGTTGTGATGAAATGTTTGAAAGGTCTGCAACGTTTATTTCTGCCAACACCCTTTGTGAGCCCACAGTGCGACTTCAAATTTTCCTCACTTTTCTGATGAGTCACCCTATTGAGTTGCTGCATAGTTGTCCATTGATACTTTGCACATTGCAAATGCTCGTTCTTATCTTTAAACCATTGAGAAGTGTGAGCAAGCTGCATGTTCTTTCTGTCAACCCACCTTGTACAACATTATTTCTGGTTAAGTTACTTTTGAGGAATCTGCCTCCTTTATACTGAAAGTGGTCACTCTTTCATGTGAGGCAGGCTATCACTTTTCCAGAATTCTTTGCTCTCACTCATCCCACTAAGGAGGAAGAGAGACATAATTCTTTGGACCCTAAAAGGGCACAATGCTTTTATCTTGATTGCACCAAAGAACATCTGGTGGATGGCCAGCTCTTTGTAGGGTTCTAGAGCAAAGGACAGTCCAAAAATAGGCCATCACCAGGTGAATGTTCTTTGCATAAAGATCTGCTGTGCACTGGTTAAGAAGCAATCTCCAGAATGGTTACAGGCTCATTCCACCAGGGCCAAATTTGATAGCACTGCATTGGCATGCAGAGTGCCTGTCTTTGACATTTGTGAGGCAGCTATGTGGATATCGATACACACATTCACAAAGCACTACTACCTCCACAGTCCAGTCTGTCGGTAGGGGCAATTTGCCAGCTCAGTCCTGCAGGATGTTTTGGTCTGAGCCAGTTCATACTCACCACCTTGGATTTACTGCTATGGTATCTATTCACAGTGTGAGAAATCTGCAGTTGGAATTATCCATCATGACAAGTTACTCACCTTCTATAAAAATCTTTCTGGTGAATACAGCTTAAAAAAGCAACTGATGCCAGCGCACATGTTAGGTACTTCTATAAGCAGCGCTGCTTGTCACTTCTGGAGTCGAATGAAGTCAGGGCCCAACCGCACAACACCACCTACCAGCAATCAGGATTACTGTTATAAAAGTTTCCGAATACAGCCCTACACCTGGGGACTATTCACAAGGTGAGGAATCTGTGGTTGGATAGAATATCCAGCAGAAGGATTGTTACTGAAGGTAAGTAATGTCTATGTGAATGTTTTTTAAAGTTGCCCTCAAAAACTGTGATTGTTTAGCAAAACTGTCTGTAACCTTTGTGTTTTTTTTTTTTTTTAACTTGAAGATGTTTTATTGGTACAATTTGTTTTAAAAGCAAACAATCAGAAATCCTGCATCCGTTCTAATGCTTGTTTATGTTAAAAATAGGAGTATTATAAATAGTCACCAGTTGCAAATTTTACAAATCTGTATACGTTTCTATATTGGAAGCACAGACTGTAATGTAAGTTGAGCTTACAGCTCCCTGTGTTTCCTTAGAGCACTCACCCCAGCAGTGAATGCTTTTTCGTTAATGAACTGTATATATCACAGTGAATTTATGAATGCACAGCTTGCCTTTGTAGCAGATATTACTCTTTCCCACAATCATGCAGTGGCATCCAGGGGCAGTATAAACTGGTGACCAAAGGGCTTGTGCCGCAGGGTGTTGGGCCCAGTTGTCCTTTGGAGAAAATGAAGACTTGGTGTCTTTTACTGCAAACAATATGACCCGGTGTTGGCCGATAGGAATTCAGAATCCCTGAGTTGTCCAAATTCCCTCAAAATGTGGCTTTCTCAGCATGCCTCATCTAGAGCAGTTGATCATAAAACTTGTGGGCAATTGAATGCTAGATGCTTCTCTTTGCCTTAATGTATCCATCTCATATTTTCTATAGTGTGCATACAGATTCCCATTTCCTGTAACATCTATATGGCATTATACAATTTTAGATTTTATTAGGTGCAGCACACTTCCTATTTTGGTTATTGAGCAGTGAACTGATTGAATTGGACTTAGTATTGTTTCAAGGAATACTAAAATCTTTGTGGAAAGTCTTAATAAAGATGATGTATCTTGTAAAGATGAAACCATCTTCAGTTGAGGCACTCTGCTTCTGACACCAAGGACTGCAATTCTGGTATGGGTCATAGACAGTCTTTTACAGTTAAGATCCAGAAAACCAACAGATATTAGGTATTCACTGTGAATAAGTCTCACAAATCATCTTTATTGGTGTCACACCCTGCTACCATTTCATCAGTGAGCAGCGTAACGCTTGTTCCGTCAATGACAAAGACACTGTTGTCTATGAAGAAATTGTTGTCTGCACCTCTGTCGTTGTCGAGGACATGCAGAACCATTATCTGGAACAAGCAATGTACCATTCATGCACAAAACACTGTTGACAACAAGGGAGCCATTAAACGCAGGCGCCAGTTGACTGCAACAGCCCCATCAAGGATGACAACCTAGTCAACTAAAATTCCTCCAACTATGAAGACAGCATTGTAGACACTGGGTCAGACAACGGTAACCTCATTACAGGAACAACAATAATACTTTTGACGATAACTGGAACCACATTGATACCAATAGGCCATTGCTGTCTACCATTCCACTGCAATCAGTGAGTTCACCAGAGCCTCTATCAAGGTTATTAGAAGGAGACACGTTCAGTGATAGTTATGATAATAATGTGGAATAGGAAATGATGCATATTTACTCAGATGATAATAGGAAGTCAACATGAATATTCCACTGAATTATTTGGATTCTTTGAACATATACTTAAAGACTTCTACAAAAGTCTACTTTCACCTACCGTGAATACTCCAAACAATTGGCCTCAACCAACTATTAAAGTTTTGCCTTCCCAATAAGTGCCCCACTACCACCACCTTCTAGATATTGTCACCTGGTTACTGTTCCTTCTCAGCCCGCTGCACCAGATCCTCGCACTGTCCTTCATTTGACTATTCCCATGATACAGATATTGAACCTTCTTACTCACATGACAACGGGAGTTAAAACCAATGAGATGACACTGATAGTGAGCAGAAGGATGACGTGCAGAACACTTCTCAGGTAACCAGATTCCCAAATGGATTGCCTGTATTCTGTTTGATGCTGACAAAGATCCCATCCTGCCTGATAATTGTCTATCCAGGTATTTGACCATTTGTGGGAAGAAGTCCCACATGAGAATTTCAGCCATAACATAAACAGTGGTGGCAAATATGGACAATAAATATTAAGCTCCTGAACCTTCTCCAGATCTTGTGTCAAATTACAACCTACTCCATTATTTATGTGTGCAGCAGCACAGTGATGTACTTGGAAACATTCACCCCTTATTGCGGTACCAACGAAAAAGGATGCCATCTGGAAATTATTGGCAAGTATGTAGGAGTGTATGCAGCGACTTGGCCAAAATCAAAAATTACCAAAACCTCCATTAAAACAGATACAAACAGACCATTTCTTGGTGACTCATGAGAGACAGTAAACAAATGAATTAAAAAACTGTTTATGGAAAGGCAGGTACCAATTGGCTAATTACTATCTCTTATGTTAAATATATGTCGCACCTTCAATCATCAAACAAGCAGTGTACAAAAAGCACAAGGAGCCTTTCCCTTTTAAGGCCAAGATCGGTCCTTCTGAGCTTGACTCTTGGACACCCCTGCTCCCTTTAGCATTCATACTGGTTGATTTTGTCTGACATGGCGCAGCATCATTACAGACCGCTATGTGCTGGATTTTATCAGATATAGAGTTTGCCTCACAAGCACCTCCTTCACTTACCAAGAAAGAAATCATCTCCATCTAGAGGTGCTACAAAATGAAATCCTTAAATGTCTCGACAACGAAGAGATAGAGCATATGCCAAACAAATGAAAATCAATGGTTTTACGCTTCCTTTTTCCCCATAAAGAAAAAAGTGCAAGATTGCACTATTAGACCTGAGGACTACCAGCAAATTGCGCAAGTAACACGATTCAAAATGGTAACTTACTCATCATACTTTGGTCCGTAAGTGTAGGGGTTGTCATGATGGCCAGATACTGAAAAACTTTCAGATTTCAATCCAAGTTCAATACTTGAAAAATCTAAGGTTTATGGTTACATTGTCTCCTCAATTTGTGTTTTATTCAATTACACCAGTGGAGGCCTGTCAAATCTGCATAAGTGTGTTTCCATGCTTTGACGATTGGCTTGTTAAAGAACCCACAGAACAAAAAGTGAACAGTGCAAATCAGAGAATCCTTGGCCTCTTCAAACAGCTTCAATAGACGTTAAGTATGGGAAAGTCCAATTTATCTCTCACCAGGATCATGTTAATCCTAGGAAAGGAAATATGCTGAAACACAGTTTCTGTTGCAGGAGCAGGCGAGAGATTTCCGAGCTGAGTCCAAGATGTTCACTAACAAAAAGAAAACCACTGCTCATAAACAAAGTTTGTGCATGCCCATAGTGGCTCAGTATTTGTGAATGCTCCCCTTGGAGCAACAAGATCTTCATTGGCAACAAACCACCAGTCACTGGGATGAGACTGCACTAATGACTTTGGCTGCACGGAAGACACTGCTTGATTGGGCAAAACCTGCACATGCAAAGCCCACAGATTCATTCAACAATGGGTGCATACTAGAAAGGATTGGACACTCATCTTCAGGAGCTTGCAACAAGGACACTCGACCCGAAGCAACAGGCTATCTAAATGCTCAGCACTATTGCTGCTGTGAAGAGATTTTCTGCTGAGTGTCCAACCTCAGGAGGTATTGATATAAACAGGCCATGTCAAGGCTCTGCTTTGGATTTTCAAGCAAGAAGGAATAAAAGACACAAAGTATATCAATTAAAAGTATCTGTCATTGAATGCTGCTGCATGGTATCACATTGACAGTGGACCACATACCATGGCTGCACAATGTTTGAGCAGACATCTCGAAAGAAAGGACACAGATTGTCACAAGTGGGATACTGATTCCAAACACCTTCATTTGGTGCTACAAAGATGGGCAACTTTGTATCTAGATATTTATGCAACGCCTGAGAATGCAAAATGCCTGCTCTTTGCAAACCAGTGGTGGTCCACAAAAATCCAAGGAGAAGCACTTTCATTGCCATGCCAGTTGTTTTCCTCTGATTCCACTGGCCCAGAGGATTCTGCGGAAAGCCAAATGAGAGCATATTTACCTTATTCTAATTGCTTCAGCGTGAACCGCACAATTCTAGTGCACTGACCTGTGGAATTTAGCCATTGACAAACCAATCCAGTTCAAGGTGGTTCATTATCTCCTATCAAATCCTACATCACAAACCAGACTCCTTCCACTTAATCACATGTCTGCTTCAGACACAGAGGTTGCATCATCACTTCTTCATAGTATATTGAGTGTCGTGCAAGCAGTAAGGATTGATTCACTGAACAAAACCTACACTTCGACGTGGAAGACATTCTGTATCTGTGCAGAACTGTGTAATCTGAATCCACTGCAAATAAACCCTCAAGAATTCCCTGCTTCAGTTCACTGCTTCTGGCCTTTCATACTCTTCAGTAGGAGTCCATCTGACTGCAGGATCCAGATTCTTACGATTTCCGAATTAACAATCTGTTTTCCTCAAGGAAAATCAGAGTTCATGAACGGGTTATTCCAGAACTTTCCCCTATAGACAAAACAACCTTCCCTGTAGAATTGAAATACTGTTTTGTGCGCCGTCATGAGAAGCTTGCTGGAACCAATCCACAAGTCTTCATTGCATATGCTTTCAAGGAAAACCATTTGTTGGAGGCATGTGTGACAGCAGATGCACATGCTGTAAGCATACTCCTGCCATCTAGTGTGTGGACCCGGATGCGGTCAAGTTGTTTTTCTTCAAAGAACTCTTCTCTAGTCACAAGGTAGTGTGCCTCCACCTCTTGCTAATAGTGCAAATGATCATTAGCTTCATTGTTGGATTATTTTCTTTCCACCGTTTGGTTTAGAGGTGTGTTACTGACCTCCGGATCGACGTTGCGGTGTTCGCTTTGGTCTTCTTTGGTTCCTCTTCCTTCCATCGGTGTTTTTGCTATTGCGCCTTCCCGTTCTTGAATTGTCTCAACACACACAGCTTCGATCAAAAGGGCATTGGGCTGACCCCATCTGGTGCACACACCCCCTCTTTTGAGCTCTGTCATCTCCATGCCTCACCTTTGATGGAACGGGTGGCTCTCTGATACTGCCTTTGGTGTAGCTCCAAATACTCCTGGGCCAGTGTACTTCAGTTCTGTAACCTTTGTCCGTCACCCAAGCACGACAAGGCATCCTGCGATGCCCGCCACTCCTTCCAGCTGGAGAACACTCTTTGACACGGTCTGGATCATCACTTGTAAATGTTGCGCAAAGTTGGAGACAACACCCCAACTTCTGTGGCACTGAAGATTCTGAAGGGGAACATCAGCCAGAGCCGTCAGCAGGCGAAAAAAAAGGGCTTCTTGTTCTAAGCAAGTTCCAGCACCGACTTGAAGATTGAAGACCTCTGGCCCGCTCAACTGGTTGTGAGTACAGCCACTCCTCCCCTAACTCCTTGACGCAGCTCACACTCTGAACAAGCCCACCGCAAGAGCCAGACAGCAAAACTGGAGGCTCAAACAGGCTTCTAGGCCGCCACTGCCTTTGGGCCATTATCAGCACTGAACTTCCACTTCTGACCCCACACCAAGCTACGTCTCGGCACCATAGAAAATCCTGAAGCAGAGGCCTCCACATCAGCAACAAAATATCCTTCGGAGCTGAAGCCTTCGACACCAGAAGCCCACTCTGCGCTGACAAACCATGCACTAGCACCGACGCCCTCGGAGCTGAAACCATCATCTTCCATTTGCTCCATGGAACCTGTCCTCCAGAAGCTCCAGGACGAAGGAGATGCTGGCTGGCAGCACAGCATTATCCACTCCACATGGGGTGTATCCTCGCCCAGCCACCGGCGCCCTTCATTCAGGCATCCAAGAGACAGCTCAGCTTCGAGGAAGCTCTAGAATCTCCACAACAAACCAAGCAATGGAAGCGACACAATAAGGCTACCAGTCCTAGTCCACACCCTCAGCCACTTGTCCCCCCACTCCCTGCCTTCTTCCTTGCACTCCACCATCCACCTTCTTTCCCTGCTGAACCCCTTCTTTAATCACCATAGGGGTAACAACACTCTGATTTTGGGGATCAACACACTGGGTGGGGAGATCATTGTAGCCCCCTTCCAAATCCCCTCCCCTCCCCCCCCCCAAAAAAAACGGTGGGGGTGGGGGAATCATTGTAGCCCCCTTCCCAACCAAACTTTTCATAATTATTCTATTAAAGTATCTACAGTGTGATTATTAGAAGTGAGGGTGGGGGTTTTGAGCATATTTTGATTCCCTTTCCTTTAATATATTTTCCCAGCGTGGATATAAATGACAAAACATGTTAGTGATGGCCCATTAGAGAGCGATTTACTGCTTCTCATTTTTTCAGCTTAAAACATGCACTGTTAGCACAATGATTCTTTTGCCAGAGCCTGCCCATTCACCACAGGATCACTGAGTTAGAAGACCCGTGCTCCAGAGGTAGCCGCTTAGGATTCCTATGATGTGGACCTGCCAGGGGACACAGACCCAATCTTTACCCTGCCTGTCCCTCACCACCACAAGACAATATCCACTACCATGAGTCCTTGGTAAGGCTGCCTTATTCCGTAAGGTCAACATGCACAGGGATGTTATTAAAGAGAATTTTCTGCTAGAAACTCGGACCTCCTCACAACGTTCCATGCAGTACCTCCCAATGCTCAAAGCCATGCTTGATGGTGCTGCAGCTGCTCGCTGTATTAGTTCCAGCAGATACACTTGGCTCCTTGTCTCCTGCTTCAGTCAGGAGGTTCAGCAGCATCTCCTCAACCTGCCCTTCGATGGGAAGCATCTGTTAAGGCCCCAGGTTGATGCGATGCTAGAAAAGATATAAAAGGATACGAGACAGTGAAAGCAGTGGTTGCCCTCCAGACACCTGCTCCTCATGGGTTCTTTCGTAGATCTGGGTACCAAGATAGCTCCAGACCACCTCTCACAGGTGCCTTCACCTGCTTTCAGCGTCAGTAGGCTCATCAACCCTCCGCAAGGGGCTGCTTCTGAGGGACATACTGCGGTAACAGCTCCAGAGGCAGCGGTAAAGGTGTTTACCTCATAGGACCTGCCTCTGCCAAGCAGTGACTTGCCCCACATTCCCCCGATCACTCAACATCTGTCAGGGAATGACTACAGAGGTTCTTCCCCACATGACCAAATGTCCCCTCAGACCAGTGGGTATTAGACGTCATTCAACATGGTTACTGTTTGGAGCTCACTTCCACACAACCCAACACACCACCTCTAGACAGATCCTCCCCCCAGAACACCAACACCCTCTTTAAGAAGAAGTTTAAGCACTTTTCCTCAAAGGAAACATAGAGCCTGTGCCACAGCACCTACAGGGTTGAGGGGAGTAATCCCTTTACTTCAGGACTATTCTGGACCTCAGGCCCCTCAACAAGTATATTGTTTCAGAACATTTCCACAAGGTAAATCTTCTGGATGTCATTACACTGCTTCAGAAATACGACTTCATGGCTACACTCCACCTCAGACACCTTCTTCATCATAATTCATTCAGCGCATCAGCGCTGCCTCTGGTTTGTGGTAAGTGACAAACCCTATCAGTTCAAGATGCTGGTGTTCGGCGTCACCACTGCACTTAGATTGTTTACAAAATGCCTTTCACTGGTAGCCACGCACCTGCGAAGACCGTGCATCCACATTTTTTTTATATGTGGATGATTGGCTAATAAGCAGTGCAGCTCAGTGTAAAAATGCACACAGGCCACCGTAAACCTCTTAAACCATCTGGTGTTTGACTTCAATGCTGTTAAGTCTCCCCTCCAACCTCTTCAACCCAACGCTTTTTAGGGGCAATCCTCAATGCAGAAGTGGGTAAGGCATACCCCAACCCTGCAAGGGTCCAGTTCTTCCACGTCTAGCTCCTTCTTTTTCAGCCAAATCAACAGGTCACAGTCTGGATGGTCATTTGCCTTCTTGGCATGGTGGGCTCTTGCATTTCTGCAGTTCCCTTTGCCAAGTAACACATGAGCCCACTGCAAGAATACTTAATGCATCAGTTGTCGCAGGTAACAGCTCTTTGGGCCAATCTAGTGTTGATCAGCTGCTGCACCCATCAGATTCTGCAGTAGTGGAACACCAGCAAATTGTTGCAATCTGTCACAGAATGGGATACGCATCTACAAAAACTGACCGTTCAGGACTAGGGAAATCCTAGTCACCACGGTCTCCACATTAGTTGTCTGGAGCTTGCTAGCTATCCATCTAGCACTGAAGGCTGTGAGCAAGGTCGTCCTCTTCCAAACGGACAACATGGCAGCCATGTAGTACCTACAGAAACAGGTAGGCATTCGCTCTCTCCAGCTGTCTCATCAATCCCAGGCCATTTGGAGGTAGCTGTTCACCACAGCAAATCAAGAACAAGCATTGGCAAAGCCAGTAGGTCTCACTTATACAAGTGCTATTGGCTTTGGCAATGAGTGTTCCGATGCTGTACACGTGACTGCTGTTCAGCATGGCTAACAGTTAGTGGCATGGAGTGTCTGAGTGGAGTGGGGAGTAGAGTGTTGTAGAGCTGAGTAGAGGGGAGTAAAGTTCAGTCCTTCAGTGGCAGTGTGTGTTGTGGGGTGGAGTGGGTTGTGTGGAATGAAGTAGTGGGCTGGATTGGACTGGAGTTGAGAGGGGTTGGATTGGATTGGGGGTGGATTAAGTGGAATGGGGTGGATTTGGTGCATTGAAATGGGGTGAGGTGGATTGGATTGGGGTGGATTTGAGTGGTGTGGATAAGATTGGATTGGGGTGGGTGGTTTGGATTGGAGTTATTGGGATTGGGGTGGATTTGATTGGACTGGAGTGGGGTGGATTGGATTTACCCAGGTGGATTAGATTTACATAGGTGGATTGGAATAGAGTGGGGTGGATTCAATTAGATTCACAGGATAAGAGTGGATTGAAGTTGAGTGAGGTGGGTTGGACTGTGGTGGACTGGATTGGGGTGAGGGAGTGTGGTGGATTGGGGTGAGGGAGTGTGGTGGATTGGGGTGAGGGAGTGTGGTGGATTGGGGTGAGGGAGTGTTTAGTCCACAGTCAGCAGCACATCTAGCAGATCGCAGAATGTAGAGGGAGACCCCCTAAGCAGGCACAATGGCAACTCCTATCAGAGTTAGTGACCTATCTCTTTTCTTTGTTGTTAGTCCTAGACATAAACGTTTTTGCAGTTCTGAACAGTGGACAATGTCGAGAATACCAGTCTATATAATAATACCTCACCCTCTTATTGAGAGAGCAACCAAAGATCAGGTTTTACTAAGATCATGTGATTCTTATTGACTGCATGCATTTTCTTGCCAGATTAAGGGGGTCATTACAACCCTGGCGGTCAAAGACCACCAGGGCTGTTCTGGAGGAAGCACCGCCAACAGGCCTGCAGTGCTTCACAAGGAATTACGACAGTGGCGGAAGCACCGCTGTTGCATCGCCAGGACCGGCTGTTTCCCGCCACAGAGGTCCTGGTGGTTTTAATCCGCCAGGGAAGCGCTGCTTGCAGCGCTGCCCAGGGGATTACGAGCCCCCCTACCGCCAGCCTTTTCATGGTGGTTTGAACCGCCATGAAAAGGCTGGCGGTAAGGGAAGTCACGGGCCCCTGGGGGTCCCTGCACTGCCCATGCCACTGGCATGGGCAGTGCAGGGGCCCCCGGCCACGGCCCCGTGTAGCTTTTCACTGTCTGCCATGCAGACAGTGAAAAGTGCGACGGGTGCAACTGCATCCGTCGCACGGCCGCAACACCACCGGCTCCATTTGGAGCCGGCTCCTGTGTTGCGGCCGAGATCCCCGCTGGGCTGGCGGGGATCTCCTGATGGGTCGGCGGGAGTGTCGCCGCATTGGCTCGCCAAGGTCGTAATGAGGGCCTAAATCTCTTTTCAGAGTTGACTGTGGTGACCTGATTCCTCAGGCTGCTCCACAAGCACCCTCAAACTCCTTTTTAGGGTCCCTTGTGGAATCTAACCTTGCCGTTCACCTCGTCAATGGGGGTCTCCATTTGAATCTTCTAATTTGTATTTTTTATTTTTTTTTCTTCAGATTTCTGACTTGCAATTGGCCTTCCTTTTGGTGGTTACTTCAGCCAGGATGGTTGAGGAGCTTCAGCCTCACTCAACCTTGATGCATTTTAGACCTTTGCAACCGAGAAAGTTACTGTGTAAACAAAATGATAATGTCTGTCAAAAAGTGATCTCTGAATTTCATTTGAATCTAACGGTATCCTTGCTGCCCCGTTATTGTCCACTTCACTCCTCCAGTAATGAGCAGAGGCGTAACAGATTGGTCTGAACGTAGTCTGTCTCTAGATGGATCTCACTTTCGATAAATGATGTTAGGAATTGGTGGGTAAAGGCCCCAGCCCCCGCACCATCCCCTACTGCTTCTTTGCCAATTCAGTGACAGTTAATGCAGCTACCCCAGCTCTTCAGTGAGTGTCCTTATTCAGCCAATCTGCCCAGCTGAATCCTGAGTATTTGTGCATTCATTTATTGAACGGTTCCTTAGCAGTACAATAAGAGGGTGCTGTAATAGGGCAGTATTGTCATTGACTCAGATTTGGTATTGAGATTTAGGCTTCCCAAAATGTGTTTGATTGGTCAGAGATAAAGATTAACTAGTGAGAAAGCATTGTTATACTCCAATGTATATTCAAAATATCAATATAAATAGCTGGTTTGTGAGGATATCGAATTATTAATATGGCAATAAAGATAGACATCACAGAATCATGAGATTAGAACTAGCTTGAGGGGTTTGGAGCACACTTGCTTTTAAGAATCTGGTTGGAAAGATCAAGGTCGAAATATCCCTGAAATTGCTTAGGGTAGGGCCTTATTTTTCAGCATTTACCACCATAACTGTTTCAATAAATTATGGTTATGTGCTTTCATTTTATAATGAACAGAGTGAAAAAGAAACAGAATTGTAACTTTGTTGTAAAAGCAGAGAAAATGTAGGAAGATGAACTAAAGATTTGTTGGTTTTTTTGTGTTTTTTCAGGTGCTCCTATGTGGAATGCAAGAAATTGACTTGAATGACTGGCAAAGGCATGCCATCTATAGGCATTACACAAGGACAAGCAAGCAGATAATTTGGTTTTGGCAGGTGTGTGTTTCGTTCTTGTCTTTTCAAAGATGTCAAGTATTGAAATTAAGTCAATGATGCTGGGGAAGTGATTTAAGGGATATACTACACTTTGAATGTTTCTTTTCAGTGGTCCAGGCCTGCCTCCTTATTATAGTTAGAATACACAAATGGTGAGGAAAAAACTCACATTTGCACTCAACAGCTTAGTCTGGCAGTAAGAGTGCCAGGTCCTTCTGCTGTTACCTCTTTACAAGTGAACTGCAAAAGCACAAGCTGAAACATACAGGTATTTTACCATATTTGCTCAAATTCAGGGCACTGTCATTTCATAGTTGCTATACTCTAGCCTCCCTAGGCTGTAAGGAGAGGTGCCATGGGCAATGGCTCCAGCCTGCTTCTCTTTCCGCTTCCTCCAGAGTTAAAATTGATGGTTCTGGAACATGGCTCAGATTAACAGGCAGGTGTTTGTTCCGAGTTTGCCATCTCCCTTTCTAGGTTGTAGGGGGATACTCTTTGCTACTGTGTAGAGCTTTTCCAGCATTCTGCAGGTCCAGTGTGAGATGGTGGACTAAAGCGAGGAACTGGTCTAAGAGGGAATTGCAAGTTGAGGTGGCTAACCTTGGAGCACATTATATACAGTGGCAACTGGTGCTTTGGTGCAGCTTCAGAGGATGCCTACCCTTCAAAAGAGATAACCTCTTCTATTTTAGGCTGTTGGTTCAGAGTGGTGGTGGTATGTTAGATTGAAGATACAGTTTATTTCTGGTGGAGGGGCTACTATTAAAAAGTAGTTGCTTACATGAAAAGTTGTAAGTGGAAACTGCTGGTCCTGTGGGGAGAAGTCTTCTTGGATGGGTGTGATCCTGGGGCTTTCTGTACTCCTGTGGCCCATGGGTAGACTATCGTTGTGGTGCACCTGCTACTGGTGTGGTCACACTTGGAAGCCAGTCAGAAATCCAACCCAGTTCATCTCACCAACACAACCTACCACTAGTGTTTTGCCAATATTACACAACAGGTTGGCCAAACATATGGACAAGCATGGGTGTGACAAATTATCCTAGCAAAGCAAATTCACACAGCAAGAGATCAGTACAAATCAGGAAAAATAAATCATACTGATCAAAAGGATATGTTCATCAGAGATCCAGAGCTCATGCTCTTGACTCTAAATCCCATTGGGACCAGAGTTCCAGATTCCACATACCATGTAAAGAAAAATGGAAAGGAGACAGGAAACTTGGGCCTAGAAATCATGTGAGTTATACAGGAAGAAACTACCACCACTCAACTAAGTAAGAAAATAAAAATCAGCTTCTCAAGAGAATGGGACCTTAGAAACCTCAAGCACTCTCATCATGAAAATCATATGATCAAAAGTTAGCCAGCCCTTGTCGAGACTACCGTCTGTTTTGTCACTAGCAAATGAGAAGGTCAACTATCCAACCTATGTTAAGACTTTCCAGCATCTTGACACAGATAGAATGTCAGACTACCTCAATCAGTGAGCCAAGAAGGCTTATAGCATGAAAGTACTGTAAATTGAACAACACCCTTTGGCCAAAAAACAGCAAACTGACCAAAAATGCAGAGATGCAGCCACAGAAGCACATCCACTGACAGCTAGTGCCTTAGCTCTGTATCAGAGTTACTCATCAGTGGGCATTCAGCACACAAACACACCCTTAACACTCTGTGACTCCTTACTAAACACTGAAGCTGTTTCATAGATCTAATATAAACATGGTTCACAGAAGATGTTATCACAGTAATGGAAAATCTACACCCAAATGTTTTATGATTTTACCCATGAAGGTAGTTGCTGGCTGTAAAGGAAATAATAATCTTCACAAAGTTGAACACTATTCATGACATACAAGTCTTCAGCAAATACAATGGTATATGGTCTAGTCATTAAAATGCTATAGTAAAAGCAGTTCGCCACTGCACTGCAAATTCTGTCCCATAGACATTCCCTACAAGGAAACTTCCACCAGAGAGTAGGCACTACTGTTAATAGAAGCACAACCTACTTGCCTCATTATCAGCACAAGACCACTCCCTCAACACAGTTCTGCTCAGTGGCCTTAATGAAGTAATAAGACAGTCAGTGATTATCACTGATCTGGATGGCAACCAGAACATTACCAAGAAACAGGACACATTTTCCCCTTTCAAAGTTAGAACACCAAAGCAATGGTCCACTAGATTGATAAAACAGAGCATATTGATGTAAAACGGAGGAGTTGGATGCTAAAATGGCAATGGTGTAAATCCAGTATTGATGCTGCCCAGACATGATGCTGATTTCGGTTTTACCCTAGAGGAAAAAGAAGTTTGCACAGAGCTAAATCTGAAGTTTTTATGATGGCCAGTGCATTCTGATTTGAGAGGCTGTGCAGTCCTGCTATGCCACTGTGAACCTCTTTTAAAGTATTGAACCTCTGTCTCATACTTGATCCAAAGGTTGCGGTCCTCCCACAAATCCTCACAGCTTTCACTTTATAGCTGTTCCTCCTCTAGAGGACATATTGCTCATCTCTCCTTACCACATGACACATTGTTAGACTGCAAAGACTCCCAAATTAAGGCAGTACACTATGCCTTGTACACAAGTGACATGAGTCCAGCATCGGAGGCTGTACACTGGCTACCTATGGATATATGGATCAAGCTCTAAATCTTTTGTTCTCATCCTCACGGCTAGTGCAGAAAAGGACTAAGATACCTTTAAATATCTTACATTCAAGAATACCTCCTGTATAAATCCATTCTTGACAACTGCAAATCACCTTGGTAAATATGTCTTGAAACACCTAGACAATCAATGCTGATCATTTGGAGTCCATGGTCCAGACTGTGAAGTGCACAGACTCCAAGCCTGAGGGCAGAACTAAATTGCTTGCATTTCAGAAATGGCAAGAAAACTGAACTGTTCCAAACCAAGGTTAACTGTTTTTTTGGAAATGGGAGCAGTGGCTGAAGACTATTTGACGGCGGTCATCCCTGCATCAATTAGACGGTGACCTGCTAGTAACAATATTAACATGGTCTCTCATCTGCCGATGCCTGAAGTATCCGTGAGGAAAAAACATAGTACATTTAAAAGTCCAAATTAAATTAACAGTGTATGGGGGTACTACGCTAACCTCATCAACGTGCTGTCAATCAGCCAGCTGTGTATCTACAACAGTGTCTCAATAGGTGTTATTTATAAACATAATTTATATACTTAATGAATAAGAACATCACAGGTAAGCACTCATCTTACAAAAGTCTATATTAATATTTTGAAAGCAGTAATAAATGTGACAGCATCAACATTTTTCAAGAACAAGTGATGAAAACATGAACTTAATGTGCTCGTAATAATAGTACTTGTGGACTGCACAAGTGAAACACAACAAATGTTAAAATACAGCAGCATATGGGTTACCGAATTATAAATCGCAAGTAAAAAGGAGAAGCCCAATTTAGCTGTTTCAGTTCTCGATGTTTTGACCCTTGTTTATTTAAGGGTCATCATCAGAACAGAAAAGAAGAATGTAGTGCTATTAAAAAAAGAAAAGGAAAAATGTTAGATAAAGAGAATGAGCAAAAGGGAAGAAACAATGGTGTCTCAAACGTCCACCAACCTGGAAGGTAATCCACAAAGAGTTCTCACGAGGACCAATTAGTGAAGCAACCCATCCAGAACCAATATATACTACAATTCACAGTGGCATCTGGACGGTGGTTAGGTGTCCTATTAATCTAAAAAGAAGCTCAAAACCCCAGTAATCCCATTATGTTCATTCTGATTTGCCGTGGGGAACAAAATACTTCAGAGGAACCCATCTTAAAAGATTGTACTAATGTAGTTCGGATTTTGAGCCCATGCAGTCTTGGAATCAATATGTATAACTACATCATCCAAAAAAAGAAAATATAACAAGGATTATAAAGACCCCTCAGTAGCAATAAATGCTTCCATTAGGGATTTAGTGCTCACCTCCTCGCAACTTGGAGGAGCTTATAATGTAATAGACATGTTCTCAAAATCTGCATCATAAGAGGCCTGGAACCCAATCACACACTAGGACTTTGAATCAGTTAAAAGCTCACGTTAATGATAAAAAATGAAGGTATTTTGCCAGAATATTTGCCCGTTGAAAGGGTAGGATTTAATCGCTTACCTGCAAATTTCAGTGGAAGACTCGATCAGTAACCACTCGATATATGCAAATTAATCACTTTATTCTAAATTAAAATGAACATGAGAAAACACTAACCATGAATTTAATCCATATTGGGTGGTCCTATCTCTTAAAATCAGAAGAATAACCGCTTAGCTGTATAATCTGAGAGAACCGCCACAAACTATTGCAGACACCTGGTGGAGATGCCGAGAGAAGCATCTTATAGCAGACGTACTCAACGTCTTGCAAGCATTTGCATTGCAATAGGGTGCCATTTGCAAGAGTTAAAGCTATTGGCATTGTAAATAACAATGCCTTTTATTTATCTGTTTTGGTTTTGAGTGTAGGGGATGTATGTGGTGTGGAATTATGTTTGATTTGAAATTTTGTTGTGGAACTGAGTGTCTTGTGTAATTACGTATCTAAAACACTTACACATTGAATCCTCTTTTCAAGCCTGTACTAAAGGGTCAGGCAACCGAAACACAGGGTTTTATTTCAGCGTCACTACTTCTCACACTATGTTCGCCCTGCTCTCACCACTCGTTCTCCACTCCTTTCTTCCTGTGGCTTGGTGGAGCACATTTGTTATGTGCATTGCCAAGGCAACGTTGAAATTTCTCATTGGCTGACGGTGTTGCCAAGCCCGTGGTGTACAGGTTTTCTTAACCCCTCAGTGGAATGAGCGCATAGCCGCTATTAATAGAATTGCCATTGTCCACGTTCTGTCTAAGCGGCTCCAGGAATGATCCCGAAGATGTTTTGATTCTAAGTGAGCTGTGGATTCACATTAGCCACATTTCCCATTAAACTCTAAACATATGCAATCACAAGAATTGGTATGTCTTAACGTTTTGCTTTCACATTTCCCAACTATAAGACGCTAATTCTTTAACAGCATAGGCTAGTTAGTGACATTAGTGATTTTAGAATGGACACCATTCAATAGCTTTCCTGCTGTCAGGTAGGTTTCAGACTGTACTGCATTTCCGGAAGTAGTGGTAGGGGCAAGTAGGCTAGGTTGTGTCACTTCTCGTTCTTTGGATGTGAGGTGGTGCTTCATGCTGCAGAGATCTTCTCTCTCTCTGATTTACGCCGGTCCTCTCCTGCTCCACTGTTGTGTATGATTGACATCTCTGCAGCACTTGTTTACCATATTCTACCTGAGACGCTGCCAAAAATTGATGTAATGGCATCGAAATTGAACAATAAGAAATCAAGAGAGTTTGTAATACATAGTTTTAGTACAAACTGAATAGACCGAGATAAGCCCGTCGCTGCATTAGCGCCTGAGGAGAGCAGTGAAATTAGACTCCAGCTGATGCGGTAAAATTAAATATATTTTCACTAAGCAAGTCAGGAAGTGGTGATGTAACAGAGGCAGACGGAACTGGGCGCATGAATCACAGCCTTGTAGGTGGGAGGTAAAGGGTGGCACAGCTAGCATCGGGCAGTGCTAACAGACTCTAGAGAGCGCAGCCATTATTGATGTGCTAATTACAGTTCTCTCCCTTTGAAGTTACATAAATAAAAGTAAACAGACCCTCTGGGGGGAGCAGAGAACTTTTGAATGCACAGCAGATGTGAGGAGATAGAAATTATATCCCTGTTTACAGAAACGGAAGTGGGAGCAGCAATGAGGGCATTTGGTACAGCCTGATTTACAGCCCTGTTTACAGAAAAAGTGTTGCAGTGAACGTAAGCTGAGAGCAAGAAAGCTCTGCAAATGAAAAGGGAAGCTTCTCCACACAAGAGCAGGAAACCAAGGGAAAAATAAAGTCCACCAAGGAACAGTTAAACACAACAAAGCGTAATTATACAGTAGTTAGTCCCTGCTCCCAAGGAGAAAAAGGAGGGGCAAAGAGGCATGACGGACCACTAGCAAGCAAGGATTTTTAAATGACACTGAAACAAACAAGTGAAATGGCTTTAAGCCCAACGAAGAAGTATACTGAAGAATACAAAAGTTTGTACGCTCGACCAAAAAACTAGGCCGCACTCTCTTGTAGGCGACCTAATAGTGCCTCAGGTGGACATGTCAAACCCATGCGGATCTAGGGAACAAGAGTACTTAACCTCAAATATTTCTCTTAGTTACAAATGCCAAATAGAGATGCCCAGTGAAGCCTCTCATACCGGAATGCGTGAGCCAACAGGAAAACTAGACCACACCTCTGTTTGGGAAAATTGGTAATTATTAGCATGAACTTTTATTTGATCCAAGGTCTTTGTGTATGATCCGGTTCCAGGCCTCTTATGATGCCAATTTTGTGAGCATGTCTATTACTTCATAAGCACCTCCAAGTTGCAAGGTGGTGAGAACTATATTTCTAATCAAAGCATTTATTATACTGAGGGGTCTTAATAATCCTTGTGATTTTCTTTTCTTTGGATTATGTAGGTGTACATACTGATTTCAAGACCTCATTGGCTTGAAATAGGAACTTAATTAGTACAACCTTTTAAGGTGGGTTCCTCTGATGTCCTTTGTTCCCCATGATGAATCGGAATGACCATAATGGGATTACTAATAGGTTTTGACCTTCTCTTTAGATCAGTAGGACTCCTCACCACCGTCCAGTTGCCACTGCGAATTGTGGTATATATTGGTTCTGGAAGGGTTGTTTGACTAATTGGTCCCTGTGAGAACCCTTTATGGATCACCTTCCAGGTTGGTGGACTTTTGAGACACCTTTTTTTCCCTCCTTTTGCCCTTTCTTTCTTCTTTATCTAATATTTCTCCATTTCTTTTGTCAACAGCACTACATTCTCCTTTTCTGTCCTGATGACCCTTAAATAAACAAGGGTCGAAACGTTGCCAAATGATACGGCTAAATCGGGCTTCTTATTTTTACGTATGATTTATACTTTTGTAGCTCATGTGCCGCTGCCTTTGTTGTGTTTCACTTGCACCGTTCCCAAGCACTATTATTGCGAGCACTTTGTTTTCACGTTTACATCACTTACTTTTTGGAAAATGTTGATGTCATATTTCTTACTGCTTTCAAAATAATAGACTTTTGTAAGATTGAGTGCTCCTCTGTGATATTATTTGAAGCATCTACATTATGGTTATAAACAACTCCTATTGCGACATTGTTGTACACACCCAGCTGGTTGATTAACAGCAAATTGATGAAGTTAGCATAGTACCCCGATATATACCGGGAGCAGCACAGATATGCTTCAAGGCCCCTTCTACCCCTTGTTCCTCTCCTTCGGACAAGGAAGGGTGAAGACTCAACAATATTCGCAATTGCTTTGCAGCAATGGCAGCCACCTGAATCAAAGCGTTGAATGCTCTGGCTATTCTGGGTTGCTTACGATCTTGCACCTCTTCTCAACCACCTGCCTGTAGACAAAACGAAGGCAGCTAAAAAAGACATTCTACAGGAGGGAGCCAGGGCATCCTCGGTGATCGACACAACCATGACCAACTATTGCCATTAGGCAGATGGCACATGCAGTAGTTCTGCGCCGACACGGCTGGTTAAAGGCCTCCTCATTTGTCCCTGAGGTCCAGGTCAAAATATTGGATATGCCCTTCAATGGGGAGAATTTGTTTGGAAAGCAGGTGTTTAGATAAGTGCCCTTTTTGGCATGGTTACCCCCCACCTTTTGCCTGATATTGATGCTGACTTGACTCAGTGTGTGATAGGGTCCCGCTAACCAGGCCCCAGCACCAGTGTTCTTTCCCTAAAAATGTACCATTGCTTCCACCATTGGCACACCACTGCCACACAGTTGAGTCCCCTGTAAAAGGTACCCATAGTACCAAGGACCCTGTGGCCAGGGAAGGTCCCCAAAGGCGGCAGCATGTATTATGCCACCCCGGGGACCCCTCACCAAGCCCATGCACACTGACATTGCTGCTTGTGTGTGCTGGTGGGGAGAAAAAGATAAAGCCGAGATGTCACCCCTCTGAGTGCCATGCCCACAAACCACTGTATGTGGCATAGGTAAGTCATCCCTCTATCAGGCATTACAGCCCTAAGGCAGGGTGCACTATACCGCAGAAGATGGCATAGTTACATAAGCAGTATGCCCTACAGTGTCTAAGTCCATTCTTAGACATTGTAAGTCCAGAGTGGCCACACTGAGTATATGGACAGGGAGTTTGTTATTACGAACTGCACAGCCCCATAATGGCTTCACTGAAGTCAGTGTAGAATTTATTGAAAAAGGCACCCAGAGGGCGTCTTACAGATTTCCCCTGTATTGTAGCCAAACATCTAGTGCAAGACTGACCGGTCTGTGGCAGCCTGCTACTTCCAGGTGAGTTTCTGACCACATGGGAGGAGGGCATTTGCGCACTCTGTGGCCAGAAGCAAAGCCTGCTCTTGGTGGAGGTGCTTCACACCTCCCCCCTGCATGAAATGTAACACTTGGTGGTGAGCCTCAAATGCTCAGCCCTCTTGTTACAGTGCACTAGGGCACTACAGCTGGTGGAGATGCCCCCCCCCCCCCCCCCCTCCCAGACAAAGCCCCACATTTGGTGGCAAGTCCGGCAGGAAAGTTAGGAAAAACATGGAGGAGTGACCACTTCAACTAGGACCCCCCCTAAGGTGTCCAGAGCTGAAGTGACCCCCTCCTTGCAAAATCCTCCATCTTAGTTTGGAGGACAGGGACCAAAGGGAATGGACACCGGAAAGGGTGTAGTCATCCTTGGGGACAGTAGCCATTGGCAACTGCCCGCTCAACCTTGTAACACCCCTAAATGCAGGATTCCCCTGAACTTAGCTTGTCAGATTCCTGGCAACCTCAAGAAGACAAGAAGAAGAAAGGAGGACTGCTAAGCTGACCCCCAGCAGAGAAGACTAAAGACACCAGCTGACTTGGCCCCAGCCCTAATGGCCTGTCTCCAGCTTCTGAAGCCCTGCTACAAAAATGCAATGCATCTTGCGGGATCAGCAACCTCTTAAAAGCCTCAAGAGGACTGCCTGCACCCCAGAGGACCAAGATCTCCAGTGGGCAGCGGCCCTGTCCAGAAAGAAACGCCAGCAAAGGACACCAGAACTGCCCGAGTCTGCGAGTCCTGTCCACTCTGCACCCGACACTCACAGCCCATGTCCAGATGGCCCAGGCGACTACAGCTGGGCCCTAGGCGATTCTGACCTACTGTCCACCCTGGGTTGACCTCTCCTGTCCAACACGACACCTGAAGCTTAAATCCAGAGGACCCCCTGACCGCGAGAGAACTGGATGAAGATTCATGATGCCTAAAGGTACCCCGGCAGCCCCCTGGCCTTGGGGAACCCATCCAGCGATGTCCAGCAGTCGTCCCTCCTCCGTCTCCAGCCTGTGGTTTTCTTTGTGACCCCTTGGGTCCTATTGAAAAGCATTGGGAGCTCAACGCAGTGTTTGCACCCTGTACCCGGTCTCCCCTGTACTGCTGAGGGTGTGTGTTTGGTGCTGACCCCCCACATGCTTACCTAAACCCCCAGGTCTACCCTCCGAAGACTGCAGGGAGGCCTCATCTCAAGTGCCACCAGTCTCCATAGGACACCATTTTGTTCGATGGCATATGTTGCTGCAGATACACATGTTTGGCACAGTCCGCTGCCTGGTGTTGGGCTCGGAGTATTACAAGTTGTTTTTCTTCGAAGAAGTCTTTTTTGGTCACGGGACCGAAGGACTCCTCCCTCTTCGGCTCCATTGCGCATGGGCGTCGACTCCATCTTAGATTGTTTTTTTCCGCTGTCGGGTTCGGACGTATTCCTTTTCGCTCCGTGTTTCGGTTCGGAAAGTTAGTCAGAATCTCGGAAGAAAGCGTCGGTATTGTTCCGTTCGGTATCGGGATAGTTAGGTACATCGACACCGATCAGCGGAAGACTTTGGGGTAGCTTCGATTCCCCCATCGGGGCCTGGTCGGCCCGACCGCGTGCGACATCGAAGCCGATGGAACGGACCCCGTTCCGTTTCTGCCCAAAATGTCACAGTAAGTATCCTTATACAGATCAGCACTTGGTCTGTAACTTGTGCTTGTCCCCCGAGCACAAGGAGGATACCTGTGAGGCCTGTCGAGCCTTCCGGTCCAGAAAAACACTCCGGGACCGAAGAGCCAGGCGTCTACAAATGGCGTCCACGCCGACAAAACAACGTTTCGACGACGAAGAGGAAACATTCTCGGTTCCGGAATCAGAATCCGGAGACTCCGACGTCGAACAACAGCAACAAACTGTGAGTAAGACGTCGAAAAGTAAAACCATCGACAAACCGAAAGCCCAGGGGACGCCACTGCCAACAGGCCATGGCTCGACCCATAAAACAGGCGACCCGTCGAAGGCGCCGAAAAAGGGCACGCCCATAGCGAAGACACCCGACTCCGGTCGAGGGACCGCCATGGAGCAACCTCGGAGCCGAGAAAGCGGCTCCGAGAGACAAAAACAAGATACCGGCACCGAAAAACATCGGCACCGAGAATCCATGCCGAAAGGAACAAAAATTCTGTCTGTGCCGAAACCGAAAAAAGATTCTCGGCGCCGAAAAATACCACACCTTCATCCTACTCAGAGGAACAAGGAATAAGTGGCCAGATGCACAGATTTGGACAAGAGCTCCAAAGTGTAGAATCAGACTACACACAAAAGAGACTGTACATCCAGCAAGACACAGGGAAGATATCAACCCTTCCCCCAATAATGAGGAAAAGAAGGATGAGTCTCCTCAAGGATGACTCACAACCACAAGCCAAAGTGGTTAAAAAAGTCACGCCTCCGCCCTCTCCACTACAACAGGCATCGCCGGCACAAACACCGCCACAAATGCACTCACCAGCGCAAACTACCATAAGTCAAGATAATCAGGATCAAGACGCTTGGGACCTATACGACACCCCAGTGCCGGACAATGATCCAGATTCATACCCCACAAAGCCGTCACCGCCAGAGGACAGTACTTCATACTCACAACTGGTGGCTAGGGCTGCAGAATTCCACAATGTCCAACTGCATTCAGATCCTATAGAGGATGATTTTTTATTTAACACCCTCTCGGCTACACATAGCCAATATCAATGTCTCCCAATGCTACCGGGGATGTTACGGCACGCGAAACAAATTTTTGAAGAGCCCGTAAAATCAAGAGCCATCACCCCAAGGGTGGATAAAAAATACAAACCACCACCCACAGATCCAGTGTTTATTACTTCGCAGTTGCCACCTGACTCCGTAGTAGTAGGGGCAGCTCGCAAAAGAGCAAATTCGCATACATCTGGCGACGCCCCACCTCCGGACAAAGAAAGCAGAAAATTTGATGCGGCAGGAAAAAGAGTAGCATCACAGGCAGCCAACCAGTGGCGCATCGCAAATTCTCAAGCGCTGCTGGCCAGATATGACCGCGCTCACTGGGATGAGATGCAACTTCTCGTAGACCATCTTCCTCAAGAATACCAAAAAAGGGCGCAGCAAATAGTTGAAGAGGGACAAACGATCTCAAACAATCAAATCCGCTCTTCACTGGACGCAGCCGATACTGCAGCGAGAACAGTCAACACTGCTGTCACCATAAGGAGACACGCTTGGCTCCGCACTTCAGGCTTCAAACCTGAAATCCAGCAGGCTGTCCTTAATATGCCCTTCAACGAAAAACAACTTTTTGGCCCTGAAGTGGACACAGCCATTGAAAAACTTAAAAAGGACACAGACACGGCCAAGGCCATGGGCGCACTCTACTCCCCGCAGAGCAGAGGCTCTTTTAGAAAAACTCCATTTAGAGGGGGGTTTCGTGGCCAACCCACAGACACCACCAGCCAACAAACAAGAACCACACCATATCAGGGTTCCTTCCAAAGGGGAGGTTTCAGGGGATATAGGGGGGGTCAATTCCCAAGGAGTAGGGGAAGATTCCAGACTCCAAAAACACCTCCACCTAAACAGTGACTTTCAAGTCACGCAACCCCTTCACTCAACACCAGTGGGGGGAAGACTAAGCCAATTCTACCAATCTTGGCAACAGATTACAACAGACAATTGGGTATTAGCAATAATCCAACATGGCTATTGCATAGAATTCCACAAATTCCCACCAAACATCCCTCCCAAAACACGCAAAATGTCACCACAACATTTAGAACTTTTAGGACTAGAAGTTCAAGCACTACTGGAAAAGGATGCAATAGAGTTAGTACCAGTACAACAAAAAAACACAGGAGTTTACTCCCTGTACTTTCTAATTCCAAAAAAAGACAAAACATTAAGACCAATATTAGATCTCAGGACACTAAATACCTACATCATATCGGACCATTTTCACATGGTCACACTACAAGACATCATTCCACTGCTCAAACAGCAAGATAACATGACCACATTAGACCTAAAGGATGCGTACTTTCATATACCAATACACCCTTCTCACAGAAAGTACCTACGGTTCGTATTCAAAGGAATACATTACCAATTCAAAGTGTTGCCATTCGGAATAACAACTGCACCAAGAGTGTTCACAAAATGTCTAGCAGTAGTAGCAGCACACATCAGGAGACAACAGATACATGTGTTCCCTTACCTAGACGATTGGCTAATCAAGACCAACACAGTAAAAAAATGCGCAAACGACACCACATGTGTCATACAAACCCTTCACAAACTGGGGTTTTCCATCAACTATACAAAATCACACCTAGAACCGTGTCAGACACAACAATATCTAGGAGCAACCATCAACATCAAAAGGAATTGCCACTCCAAGTCCACAAAGAGTGCAGGCATTCCACAAAGTAATAAGTGCTATGTTTCCAAACCAAAAGATACAAGCAAAATTTGTGCTAAAACTTCTAGGCATGATGTCATCATGCATAGCCATTGTCCCAAACGCAAGACTACACATGCGACCCTTACAACAGTGTCTAGCATCACAATGGTCACAGGCACAGGGTCAACTTCAAGATCTGGTGTTGGTAGACCGCCAAACATACCTCTCGCTTCTATGGTGGAACAGCAAAAATTTAAACAAAGGGCGGACATTTCAGGACCCAGTGCCTCAATACGTTATAACAACAGATGCTTCCATGACAGGGTGGGGAGCACACCTCAATCACCACAGCATTCAAGGACAATGGGATATACACCAAACAAAATTTCATATCAATTACCTAGAACTGTTAGCAGTATTTCTAGCGTTGAAAGCCTTCCAACCCATAATAACACACAAATACATTCTTGTCAAAACAGACAACATGACAACAATGTATTATTTAAACAAACAAGGAGGAACACACTCAACACAATTGTGCCTCCTAACACAAAAAATTTGTCAGTGGGCGATTCACAACAACATTCGCCTAATAGCACAATTTATTCCAGGAATACAAAACCAAATAGCAGACAACCTTTCACGAGACCACCAACAAGTCCACGAATGGGAAATTCACCCCCAAGTTCTGAACAAGTACTTTCAAATTTGGGGAACACCCCAGATAGATTTGTTCGCAACAAAAGAAAACTCAAAATGCCAAAACTTCGCATCCAGGTACCCACACCGCGAATCACAAGGCAATGCTCTATGGATGAGTTGGTCAGGGATATTTGCATACGCTTTTCCCCCTCTCCCTCTCCTTCCATATCTAGTAAACAAGTTGAGTCAAAACCAACTCAAACTCATACTAATAGCACCCACATGGGCAAGACAACCTTGGTATACAACTCTACTAGACCTTTCACTAGTACCGCATGTCAAACTACCCAACAGACCAGATCTGTTAACACAACACAAACAACAGATCAGGCATCCAAACCCAGCATCATTGAATCTGGCAATTTGGCTCCTGAAATCCTAGAATTCGGACACTTAGACCTCACACAAGAATGCATGGAGGTCATAAAACAAGCTAGAAAACCTTCCACTAGACACTGCTATGCATCAAAGTGGAAAAGATTTGTTTACTACTGCCATGCCAATCAAATACAACCATTACATGCCTCTACTAAAGACATAGTAGGATACTTACTACATTTGCAAAAAGCAAATCTCGCTTTTTCATCTATAAAAATACACCTCGCAGCAATATCTGCTTACCTACAAACTACTCATTCATCGTCTCTATTTAGAATACCAGTTATTAAAGCATTCATGGAAGGGCTAAAAAGAATTATACCACCAAGAACACCACCAGTTCCTTCATGGAATCTTAACATCGTCTTAACAAGACTCACGGGTCCACCTTTCGAACCCATGCATTCCTGTGAAATGCAATATCTAACCTGGAAAGTCGCATTTCTCATTGCAATCACATCCCTCAGAAGAGTAAGTGAAATACAGGCATTTACCATACAAGAACCATTTATTCAAATACACAACAATAAAATAGTTCTAAGAACAAATCCAAAATTTCTGCCAAAAGTTATCTCACCATTCCATTTAAATCAAACAGTAGAATTGCCAGTGTTCTTCCCACAACCAAATTCCGTGGCTGAAAGGGCACTACATACATTAGACATCAAAAGAGCACTAATGTACTACATTGACAGAACAAAGCTAATCAGGAAAACAAAACAACTGTTCATAGCTTTTCAAAAACCACACATAGGAAATCCAATCTCTAAACAAGGCATTGCTAGATGGATAGTCAGATGTATTCAAACATGCTATCTTAAAGCCAAAAGAGAATTGCCTATTACACCAAAGGCACACTCAACCAGAAAGAAAGGTGCTACAATGGCCTTTCTAGGAAACATTCCTATGAGCGAAATATGTAAGGCTGCAACCTGGTCTACGCCTCATACGTTTACTAAACACTACTGTGTAGACGTACTAAATGCACAACAAGCTACAGTGGGCCAAGCTGTACTAAGAACATTATTCCAAACTACTTCAACTCCTACAGGCTAAACCACCGCTTTTAGGGGAGGTAACTGCTTTATAGTCTATGCCAAACATGTGTATCTGCAGCAACATATGCCATCGAACTGAAAATGTCACTTACCCAGTGTACATCTGTTCGTGGCATTAGTCGCTGCAGATTCACATGTACCCTCCCACCTCCCCGGGAAGCCTGTAGCCGTTTAGAAGTAGATCATAAATCTTAAACATCTGTACATTTGTAAATAATTATTATAAACTCTTAACGTACATACATATTCACTCCATTGCATGGGCACTATTTATAGCAAACAACTCCATCCTCACCCTCTGCGGGGAAAACAATCTAAGATGGAGTCGACGCCCATGCGCAATGGAGCCGAAGAGGGAGGAGTCCTTCGGTCCCGTGACCAAAAAAGACTTCTTCGAAGAAAAACAACTTGTAATACTCCGAGCCCAACACCAGGCAGCGGACTGTGCCAAACATGTGAATCTGCAGCGACTAATGCCACGAACAGATGTACACTGGGTAAGTGACATTTTCAACATCTAACATCACCTTCGACCTCTGCACCCGGCCGACCCCATGTTGATGGTGGTGGGTGTTTGGGGTTAACTTGAACCCCTAACCTGTGGACATCCTAACCCAGGGAGACTGGAACTGTAAGTCTTGTACTTACCTCAAAACTGTACTAGCTTTTCTTCCCCTCTAGAACTGTTTTTTGCAGTGTCTCAACTTTTAAAACAGATATTTCCTATTTCCTTGAAAACCATTTGACTTGCCAAATTGAAACAAAGTGGTATTGATACATATGTTGGATACTTAATTGCATATGTACTTACCTGTAACTTGAATCTTATGGTTCTAGAAATAAAGTAACGAAACACATATTTGCTATATAAAAACAATTTGCCTGGAGTTAGTCATTGAGAGTGTGCTTCATTTGTTGCCAAGGTGTGTACAACACACGCTTTGCACTACCTTCTGATAACTCTAACTGCTCGACCACACTACCAAAAAAAGAGCATTAGTTTTATCTACTTTAGCCTCTGTTAAGCCTCTGGGGAACCCCAGGCCTCTGTGCACACTAAATCTCATGTTGATATAATATATACAGAGGCAGCTTCCTACATTGGTGTCAGCGGTGGGATCTATTACTTTACATTTGCCGCACTACTCAGCCAATACCCAATCAGAAGACTAAATTCCCAAACTACCTTTAGTAACTGATTTTTGAATTTGGCAAATGTTTCTAGTTAGGGGTAAGTAGTAGAAGTATGTTTTAGTTCATAAAAGTAATTCCCAACTTTAGTAACACAATGAGCAGCTCAGAGGGTGTGCTTTTGGAGCTCAACCTCACCCCATACCTCCATCTAGGAATGGGAGAGTTAATATCACTCTGCAGACTGAAAAAGATTAAAACAGGGTCCAACCCAACCAAGGTCAAGCTCAGGGAGCTCTTGGCAGAGTATACAAGGAACCACCCTGCTGAGGAGGAAGACCTCCCCTCAGACAGGGAAAATGTTAGAGATGAGGAGGATGAAACCCCCCCTCCTCCCCCACACCTCCTTGCATAACTAGGGAGAACAGGGCCCATGGCCCCTATCTCCAAGGATAGTGCTCACAAGACCTAGATCTTCCACAGGAGAGTCCAGTTCCTCTGGGAACATTGAGGGCACCCTCAATGAATAGGACCTCCTTTTAGCGAGGATGGCCAAAAGATTTGCTTTGGAGCAACAGCTCCTAGCTATTGAAAGGGAGATAGGAGAAATGGGCTTTGAACCCATTAACAGTGGCAGAAATTTAATTAGGGCCAGAGAGCCTTCTGATGTCCTAAAAATCCCCAAAGGGATTGTCTCTAAATATGAAGGTGATGATACCACCAAGTGGGTCACAGCTTTTGAGAGAGCTTGTACAACCAGAAAACTAAACACATCTCATTGGGTAGCTCTCCTTTGTTTACTGGTAAGTGTAGGGCTAGACTCCTCACACTCCCTGGTACAGCTGCCACATCCTATGACCACATGAATTCTACCCTGATTGAGGGCTTTGGATTCACCTCTGAGGAGTATAGAATTAGGTTCAGTTCATGGGGCTCACACAACCTTGAGTCAGTCCTGGGTTGATTTTGTAGACTATTCATTGAAAAAAACTAGATGGTTGGATAACTGGCAGTGGAGTGCATGACTATAATGGGCTTTATAATTTGTTCATGAAAGACCATCTTTTAAGTAATTCCTTCAATGACCAGTTGCATCAGTATCTGGTGGAGAAACTGGACCTAGGTCTACAAGAATTGGGAAAGAAGGCAGACCTCTGGGTCAAAACTAGAGTGACTAAAACTTCCTCTGGGTGTGACCAAAAGAAAGGGGTTACACGGCCTCCCCAAGGCAAGTGTGGTGGGACACCTAAGGATAAAAGTAAAGATTCTTCTCAAGGACCCCAAAAACCTGCACAGGAGGGTTGGTCCCAAGCCTCTTTACAATCCTCACATGGATACAAGGGTAAGAATTTTGATCTCATTAAGGCCTTTTGTCTCAAATGTAAACAGAATGGACACCAAACTTCCGATTTGGCTTGTCCCAAAAATAATCCCCCTAGCACTGCTCAAGTTAGTACTGGTATAGCCAGTCTCCAGGTGGACTCAACAGTGTGCTCAGAGGAAATCAGGGTTCTCACTAAAGCTACTTTAGTCTCTGAGGGTGAGGTAGATGTTGCCACACGTGCTGTCTGGACCCCTAACATGCAGAAATACAGACAGTACCTCTTGATTAATGGGACAAAGGTAGACGCCCTGAGGGATACCGGTGCCAGTGTCATCATGGTGACAGAAAAACTGGTTCCCCCAGGACAGTATTTGGCTGAACAAACTTATCCTGTTACCAGTGCTGACAATGTAACTAAGGTCCATCCAATGGCTAGTTGATTTTAGAACGGGAAGGGTTACTGGCCTGAAACAGGTAGTGGTCTCTTCTGCAATCCCAGAGGAATGCTTGCGAGGGAATGATCTGGAGTCCTCAGCTTAAGCTGAGGTATAACTCCAAACCCATGTATCCTTGCTAGGGATCACTGAGATGCTGTGTGTAATAACAAGAGCACAAAGCCGAGCACAGGGTGAAAAAAGTGTTGGAGCCTGGAAGAATGGCTCAGCCTTCCAAGAGAAAGGGCATGAAGACTGGGGAAGTCAGCTTCTGTGCAGCAAAAGAAACAAAACCTCTCTTCTCAGGAAGAAGTCTTATCCTCTGAGGGAACCAAGCCCATTGGGCTGGATCCTTATCAGGTAGAGCTCGTGGGCCCAGGGGTACCCTCAGGGGATCAGCTGTGCCAGGGACAAAAGACTTGTCCCACTCATGAATGTCTGAGGCAGCAAGCAGCTGCACAGGAAAAGGGAGATGGCACTGGCTCCCAAGGAGTCTATTTGGAAGATGGACACCTATACAGAGACCTCAAACTTGGTGCAATCAGGAGAGTGGTAGTGCCCCAACAGTTTGGGGAGTTTATCCTAACATTGGCCCATGACTTCCCCGAGCTAAGCATCCGAGACAAAAATAAAACATGGAATAGGCTTGTCAGCCATTTCTACCGGCCCAATATGTCTCAGAAGATGAAGGAGGTTTGTAACTCCTGTGTCACCTGCCAGGCCAGTGTTAAGGCAGGGGGCACCCAAAGGCCACCCTCATTCCACTTCATGTAGTGGGGTCCACTTTGAAATGGTTGTTGTGTACATTGTGGGTCCACTTCACCCACCCACAGCCTAAGGAAATCCATACATACCGGTAGTAGTGGATCTTGTTACCAAGTATCCTGAAGCAATTCCCCTTAGGTCTACTACAGCTCCTGCAGTAGCCAAAGGAGGTGGTTTCTGACAGAGGTACAAACTTAATGTTAGCATATCTAAAACACATGTGGAATGAGTGTGAGGTGACGTATAGCTTCACCACACCATACCATCCACAAAAATTGAACTTGTTTAGAGATTCAGCAACACATTGAAGGGCATGAACATGGGGCTCCCTGAAAAACTCAAAAGGAGATGGGATGTCCTGCCATCCTTGCTTTCCACCCACAGAGGTGCCTCAGAAGAGAGTAGGGTTTTACCTCTTTATACTTCCCTTTGGCCACCCTGTAAGGAGACCACTTGCACTTTTAAAAGAAGGCTGTGAGAGACCTCTCCATGAGTCTGAACAAGATGTGGTGGACTATGTGCTTGGCCTCGGCTCAAGGATGGCTGAGTACATGGAAAAGGCATCCAAAATCTTGAGGCCAGCCAACAGCTCCAGGAGCAGTGGTATGACCAAAAGGCTGCACTTGTGGAAATTAAACCAGGGCAGAAGGTATGGGTTCTGGAGCCTGTGGCTCCCCGGGCACTTCAGGACAGATGGAATGGCCCTTACTCTGTCCTGGAAAAAAAGAGTGAGGTCACCTACTTGATATACCTGGCCACCAGCAGGAAATCCAAGAGGGTGATCCATGTAAACCACCTAAAACTCTGTTGTGACAGGGCAAATGTAACCATGCTGATGGTTACTGATGAGGAGCAGGAAGTAGAGAGTGAACCTCTCCCTGACCTCCTCTCTCATGACCCTAAAGATGGGTCAGTTGATGGAGTGGTCTCTTCAGAGACCCTCAATGCCCAACAGCAAGCTGACTGCAGGCAAGTCCTACAACAGTTTGCTGGGTTCTTCTCTTTGACTCCTGGACAGACCTATCTGTGTGCCCATGATGTGGACACAGGGTACAGTTTTACCTGTCAAAACAAAAATCTATAAACGGTCTGACCAAGTCAAAGAGAGCATCAAAGTGGAAGTCCACAGGATACTGGATTTAGGGGTTATTGAACCCACTGACAGGCCCCGGGCTAGCCCAGTGGTATTGGTCCCCAAACAACATTCCAAGAACGGGAAGAGAGAAATTAGGTTTTGTGTGAGCTACAGATGTCTCCGCTCTGTCACAGAGGACAGATGCTCACCCTATACCAAGGGCAATCAAACACAAACAATGGACGAAATGCTGAACAATGTCAGACATTCACCACCAGTACAGAGATCTGGGCCTAAAGCCATCTTTTTTTTTGCTACCCATGCCATTCCAGTTTGGACCCAGCCATATGCAAATCAGTCTTGACCCTGTTTCTTCCCCTCCCCCCCCCCATGAGAACAGTCCAGCCCGAACTGCCAAGCCAGGTCCTCCCTGTACTGGAAACAAGCATCCTCAGACTGGTTTCAGGGTATCACCCTTCATCAGCCAGGCTAGCTTGACTCCAGTGGCATGGGGAGCAGGGGACCCACGTCTGGGCATACCCTTCCCACTTGGGGCTACAAATGCAAAAAGAACACATGTTGGACAGAATCCTGAACAATGTCAAACATTCACTTCCAGTACAGAGATCCGGGCCTAAATCCATCCTGCAGGTGAATGTTTGATTGGTTCCACATTCTGCCCATCGTCTGTGTTTGTTTGCTTTTGTCCATAAGTGCGCTGGGTATGCTCACATATGGGTCCATCACTTGTTCTTTTTGCATCCTGTACCAAGAGCAGATGTACTTATAGACAAGTTGGGTGCAGCTAAATTCCTCATTACCTTTGACTTAACTGCAGGGTACTTGCAAATCAGAATGGCACCTGGAGCAAAAGGAATGGCAGCACTCTCTACACCTGATGAGCATTATCAGTTTACTGTTAAGCGTTTTGCTTAAAGAATGCTGCTGCTACAATCTTTAGGTTAGTGATTCAAGAGCTTGCTGGTTTGGTTCTTTTGTGCAGCATATCTGGATGATATTGCTGTCTTTAGCCCCTCCTGACAGGATCACCTGGAGAAGGTTTTGCAGGCTCTGCAATCATCAGGCCTCATTATTAAGGCATCAGAGTGCCAGATTGGGCATGGCACGGTTGTATACTTGGGCCACCTTGTAAGTGGATGCCTAGTGCAACCCTTACAGCCCAAAATCAAGACAATTCTGGACTGGGAAGTTCCAACAGCCCAGATTCAAATCAGGGCATTCCTTGGCTTGACTGGTTACTGTAGGAGGTTTGTGAAGGAGTATGGATCCATTGTGACCCCCGTCCCCCTCAGAGAACTGACTTCAAAGAAAATGCCCAGAAAAGTAAACTGGACTCTTGACTGTTAAAATGCTTTTGACACCCTGAAGGAGGCAATGTGCTCAGCACCAGTTCTCAAAGCTCCAGATTATTCTAAGCAGTTCATTGTGGAGACAGAGGCCTCTGAACATTGGCTAGGAGCAGCCCTGTCTCACACCAATGATGACGGCTGTGACCAGTCTATTTCTTTTATTAGCAGGAGGTTACTCCCAGGGAGCAGTGTTGGTGTGCCATTTTGAGGAAGGCCTTTGCTGTGGTTTTGTCACTGAAAAAGCTGAGACCATACTTCTTTGGCACTCACTTTATTGTTCAAACTGAACACAGACCTCTCAGATGGCTGATGCAGATAAAAGATGAGAACCATAAACTTTTAAAGTGGTCCATCTCCCTACAGGGTATGGACTTTTTAGTGGAACACAGACCTGGGACTGGCCATGCCAATGCAGATGGACTTTCCAGGTTTTTACAATTAGACAATGAAGACTCTCTTTGGAAAGGTTAGTCTCAACCTGTTTCGTTTGGGAAGGGGTTGTGTAAGAAAGTGCCCTTTTTGGCATGGTTATCCACCACCCAGCTCCCCACCATGTGCACTATACCACAGGTGAGAGCATAGTTGCATGAGCAATATGCCCCTACAGTGTCTAAGTCCATTCTTAGACATTGTAAGTGCAGTGTGGCCATGTTGACTATATGGGCTGGGTGTTTGTCTTTACGAATTCCAATGCTCCGAAGTGGATTCACTGAAGTCTGGGAAATTTCTCAGTACAGTAAACACACACTGACTCCAGAACCTCCCCGAATCTGCGAGTCCTGTGTACTCTGCACCTGACGCCCATGACCCATATCCAGGTAGCCCAGCTGCGTAGAGATGGTCCTCAGGTGATTCTGGCCTAGTGTCCACCCTGGGTTGACCCCCTCCTGTCCAACATGACGACGCCTGCAGCTTAAATCTGGAGGACCCCCCGACCGCAATAGAACCGGACGAAGATACCTGTTGCCAAAAGGTACTCTGCACCCGCAGCCCCCTGGCCTTGGAGAATCCGATCTCCATTGCAGCAACGTCCAGCAGACGGCCCTCCTCCTAGTCCAGCTGGACAAAGATTCATGACGCCTAAAGGTACCCCTTCACCTGCAGCCCCCTGGCCTTGAGGAGCCCACCCAGCAGGTGGCCCTCCTCCGTGTCCAGCCTGTGATTATCCAGAACCGATCCCCTGGACCTAGCCTGCAGCATCTTTGTGACCCATGTGGTCCTCTTATTGAGAAGTATTGGGAGCCTGAAGCTGTCTGCATCCTTCACCCGGCCGCACCTTGTAGGAGGCTGGCCTGGCTTATAGTGTGTACCTTGTGGTAGTTACACCCCGTGCCAGGTCCAGTTATCCCTTATTAGTAGAATAGAGGTGCTTCTAGCAGCTTTGGCTGATAGAAGGTAGCTATGGCAAAGCAGCTTAGGCCGAACTAGGAGACATGCAAAGCTCCTACTATACCACTCCTATCATATGCACAATATCAAAAGAAAACACAATACACAGAGTTACTAAAAATAAAGGTACTTTATTTTAGTGACAATATGCCAAAAGTATCTGAGGATACCCTTACTTAGGAGGTAAGTTATATACACACATTATATGTACACAAACCCAAAACAGGTAAGTAACAGTAAGAAAAGTAGTGCAAACAATGTAGAATCACAGTAGGATGCAATAGGTAGACATAGGTCTAGGGGCAACACAAACCATATAATCCAAAAGTGGAATGCGAATCACGAATGGACCCCAGACCTATGGCAGATTGTAGAGGATCGCTGGGACTGTGAGAAAACAGTAAGGGTGTCCAAAATACCCCACCCCAAGACCCTGAAAAGTAGGAATAAAGCAGGAGCTCGCCAAATCCCGGATGAAGGTGCAAAAGGGCTGCCTCCGGGTGGAAGAAGCCAAAGATTCTGCAACAACGAAAAGGGCTAGGCACTTTTCCTTTGGATGGAAGATGTCCCACGGCGTGCTGGATGTTGCAGAAGTGTTTCCAGGCAGAAATACTGCAAACAAGCCTTGCTAGCTGCAAGAGTTGCGGTTGAGGATTTTGGGTGCTGCTGGGGACCAGGAAGGACCAGGATGTCGCCCCTTGGAGGAGGAGACAGAGGGGGCGCTCAGCAACTCAGAGAGCCCCCGCAGAAGCAGGCAGCACCCGCAGAAAGTACGGTAGCAGGCACTTGGAAGTTCTGTGAACTCAGAGTCACAAAAGGAGGGTCCCACGACGTCGGAGTCCAACTCAGCAGGTTGAGCACTGCAGGACGGAGTGCTGGGGACCCAGGCTAGGCTGTGCACAAAGGAATCCTTGGAGAAGTGCACAGAAGCCGGAGCAGCTGCAAATCACGCAGTACACAGGTTTGCTGTCTGGCGTGGGGAGGCAGGGACTTACCTCCTCCAAATTTGGACAGAAGGGCCACTGGACTGTGGGAGACACTTGAACCCAGCTCCTGTGTTCTAGGGACCACGCTCGTCAGGATGAGAGGGGACCCAGAGGACCAGTGATGCAGTCTTTTGGTGCCTGCGTTGGCAAGGGGAAGATTCCGTCGACCCTCTGGAGATTTCTTCTTGGCTTCCAGTGCAGGGTGAAGGCGGACAGGCCTCAGAGCATGCACCACCAGGAAACAGTCGAGAAAGCCGGCAGGATGAGGCGCTACAATGTTGCTGGTAGTCTTCTTACTACTTTGTTGCGGTTTTGCAGGCGTCCTGGAGCAGTCAGCGGTTGATCCTTGGCAGAAGTCGAAGAGGGAAGTGCAGAGGAACTCTGGTGAGCTCTTGCATTCGTTATCTGAGGAATAGCCCAGAGGAGAGACCCTAAATAGCCAGAAAAAGGGGTTTGGCTACCAAGAAAGGAGGTTTGGCTACCGGGAGAGGTAAGCACCTATCAGGAGGGGTCTCTGACGTCACCTGCTGGCACTGGCCACTCAGAGCAGTCCATTGTGCCCCAACACCTCTGAATCCAAGATGGCAGAGGTCTGAGACTCACTGGAGGCGCTCTGAGCACCTCACCTGGGAGGTGCAGGTCAGGAGAGTGGTCACTCCTCTTTCCTTTGTCCAGTTTCACACCAGAGCAGGGCTTGGGGGATCCCTGAACCGGTGTAGACTGGCTTATGCAGAGATGGGCACCATCTGTGCCCATCAAAGCATTTCCAGAGGCTGGGGGAGGCTTCTCCTCCCCAGCCCTTCACACCTATTTCCAAAGGGAGAGGGTGTAACACCCTCTCTCAGAGGAAATCCTTTGTTCTGCCTTCCTGGGACTGGGCTGCCCAGACCCCAGGAGGGCAGAAACCTGTCTGAGGGGTTGGCAGCAGCTGCAGTGGAAACCCTGGAAAGGCAGTTTGGCAGTACCCGAGTTCTGTGCTAGAGACCAGGGGGATCATGGAATTGTCCCCCCAATACCAGAATGGTATTGGGGGGACAATTCCATGATCTTAGACATGTTACATGGCCATGTTCGGAGTTACCATGGTGACGCTACACGAGTAGTGACCTATGTGCAGTGCATGCGTGTAATGGTGTCCCTGCACTCTCAAAGTTCGGGGAATTCGCCCTGAACAATGTGGGGGCACCTTGGCTAGTGCCAGGGTTCCCACACTCAGTAACTTGTCACCTAACCTTCACCAAGTGAGGGTTAGACATATAGGTGACTTGTAAGTTATTTATGTGCAGTGTAAAATGGCTGTGAAATAACGTAGACGTTATTTCACTCAGGCTGCAGTGGCAGTCCTGTGTAAGAATTGTCTGAGCTTCCTATGGGTGGCAAAAGAAATGCTGCAGCACATAGGGATCTCCTGCTCCTGGAATTACCCTGGGTACCTAAGTACCATACACAAGGGAATTATATGGGTGTACCAGTGTGCCAATGAGTATTGGTAAAATTAGTCACTAGCCTGCAGTGACAATTGTAGAAAGCAGAGAAAGCATAAACACTGAGGTTCTGGTTAGCAGAGCCTCAGTGATACAGTTGGGCACCACACAGGGAACACATACAGGGCATACATTATGACAACTGGGGTCCTGCCTGGCAGGATTCCAGTGACACATAGGCAAAAACAAACATACATACAGTGAAAATGGGGGTAACATGCCAGGCAAGATGGTACTTTCCTACACACCAATGCATCTGAGAGTGAATGTTTGGTGCTGACCCGTTGCAGCCACTCCCCACCGCAAGGTGCTCATCTAAACCCCCCAGGTCAGTCCTCCTATGATGCGGGTACTTACCTGCAAGCAGGCCTGATTCCTGGTACCCTCAGTCTCCATAGGACTCAATTTTAAATCTTGCATCATCTTTGACCTCTGCACCCGGTCGGCCCCGTGTTGCTGGTGTTTGGAGTTAACTGGAACCCCAACCTGTGGACATCCTAACCCCCGGAGTCTGGAACTATAAGTCTGGACTCTGGGCTCTGTGCACCCCATATTTCATTTTGATACAGTATTTACAGAGTCTGCTTCCTACAACGTGGATGACTCCCTTCAAGCTATCAAGGCTGACACAGACAGCTCATTCCCTAGGAGCGATGCAACCAAAGCGTTTTCAGTCCTTTTTTGGAGGATAACATGCATTGTGATCCTCTTTCCAGTCATGCAGATAACAACTGTACGTGCAGCAAGGATATGGACCACAATACAGTGGGCAATAGCGGTATTACAGAGGTTCCAACCCGCTTACTCTAAACCAGCTCGAAAGTTTGGTGCTGACCCTTTGCCCCTCCCCCCCCACCGCAAGGTGCTCATCTAAACCCCCCAGGTCAGTCCTCCTATGATGCGGGTACTTACCTGCAAGCAGGCCTGATTCCTGGTACCCTCAATCTCCATAGGACTCAATTTTAAATCTTGCATCATCTTTGACCTCTGCACCCGGTCGGCCCGTGTTGCTGGTGTTTGGAGTTAACTGGAACCCCAACCTGTGGACATCCTAACCCCCGGAGTATGGAACTATAAGTCTTGTACTTACCTCAAAACTGTACCTAACATTTCTTTCCCCCAGAACTGTTTTGACAATTGCACTGTCAATTGTTAAAACAAATATTTGCTATTTCCTTGAAAACCTTTTAACTTGCCAAAGTGAAACAAAGTGGTATTGATACATATGTTGGATATTTACTTGCAACTGTACTTATCTGCAACTTGAATCTTGTGATTCTAAGAATAAAGTAACAAAACAGATTTGTGCTATATAAAAACAATTGACCCGGAGTTAGTCATTGAGTGTGTGCATCATTTATTGACTGTGTGTGTGTGTGTGTGTGTGTGTGTGTGTGTGTGTGTGTGTGTGTGTGTGTGTGTGTGTGTGTGTGTGTGTGTGTGTGTGTGTGTGTGTGTGTGTGTGTGTGCGCGCAACAAATGCTTAGCACTACCCTCTGATAAGCTCTGGAGAACCTCTGGGCTCTGTGCACACTATATCTCATTTTTATACAGTATTTACAGAGTCTGCTTCCTACAACGTGGATGACTCCCTTCAAGCTATCAAGGCTGACACAGACAGCTCATTCCCTAGGAGCGATGCAACCGAAGCGTTTTCAGTCCTTTTTTGGAGGATAATATGCATTGTGGTCCTCTTTCCAGTCGTGCAGATAACAACTGTACGTGCAGCAAGGATATGGACCACAATACAGTGGGCAATAGCAGTATTACAGAGGTTCCAACCCGCTTACTCTAAACCAGCTCAAAAGAGGCCTTCTCTGGGAGGAGATTCGGCATAACGACAGTGACATTTCTCCAGCACTAGTCACCTTGTACCACCACAGACAACATTTTAACCACCACCACTCCGCTTTTTTCCATCAGTGGTAGAGCACCTCCAGAGACTGGAGGGTCTTAGACTTCATACATTAGGGTCACACCCTAGAATTTCTGCAAAAGCCCCCATGTCATCTGCAATGCAAGAGAGCTCAACACCTCACTCTCTTAACGCATGAAATTGCAATTCTTCTATTGAAGGGAGCTATAGAAGAAGTTCCTTTCCAGCAGCATGGCAAATGCTTCTTCACAATTCATCCTGATAAAGAAAAAGTCAGGGAAATAGAGACGGGTCATGGATCTCAGAAAGCTAAACAAATAAATAAAAAGCAGCCCTTCCGCATGCTCTCATTACAAGAGATTCTACTGATGATCATTAGAGCAGATTTCAGACGGTCTCTCGATCTTAGATGCATGTTTCCACATTCCCATCTACATAAACCCTTGTCGGTTCTTAACCACTTTGCTGTCAGGCCTTTTCCCCCCCTCAAGTGCCAAGCCTTTTTTTTTTGGCTATTTGCTGCAGTTTGTGCTTAGGCCCTCATACCTTTATGTCCACATAAGCTACCCACGCCAAATTTACGTCTTTTTTTCCAACATCCCAGGGATTCTAGAGGTACCCAAACGTTGTGGGTTCCTCTGAAGGAGACCAAGAAATTAGCACAATGCAGCGACATTTTATTTTTGTTTTTTGTTTTTTTTTTAATGGGGAAAAAATGCTGCAGAAGAAGACTTGTGGTTTTTTGCCTGAAAATGGCATCAACAAAGGGTTTGCAGTGCTAAAATCACAATCTTCCCAGCTTTCACAAACAGGCATATTTGAATCAGAAAACCACATTTTTCAACACAAGTTTGGCATTTTACCGGGACATTCCCATTTTGACTATTTTTTTGTGCTTGTCCTCCTTCCAGTTAGTGACAGAAATGGGTATGAAACCAATGCTGGATCCTAGAAAGCTAAACATTTCTGAAAAGTAAACTTTTCTGAATTCAGCAAGGGGTTATTTGTGTAGATCCTACAAGATTTTCCTTCAGAAAATAACAGCTGAAATAAAAACAATATTGAAATTGAGGTAAAATAACAGCCATTTTTCCCCACTTTTTACTCTGTTACTTTTTCCTGCGATGTCAGATTTTTTAAAGCAATATACTGTTACATCTGCTGGACTCGTCTGGTTGCGAGGATATATAGGGCTTGTAGGTTCATCAAGAACCCTAGGTACCCAGAGCCAATAAATGAGCGGCACCTTGCAATGGGTTTTCATTCTATACCGGGTATACAACAATTAATTTGATGAAATATAAAGAGTGAAAAATAGGTATCAAGGAAACCTTTGTATTTCCAAAATGGGCACAAGATAAGGTGTTGAGAAGCAGTGGTTATTTGCACATTTCTGAATTCTGGGGTGCCCATACTAGCATGTGTATTACAGGGCATTTCTCAAATAGACGTCTTTTTTACACACTGTCTCACATTTGAAAGGAAAAAAAATAGAGAAATAGAAGGGGCGGTAACACTTGTGTGGGTAGGCCTAGTGCCCACAAAAGGAAATGCCCCAAAACACTATCTGAACACATCAAAATTATCAAATACAAAACTAACTGTTTTTGCGGGGAGGGGCACCTGCGTTTCTGGTCCCGGGCTCAGCAGCCGTACAGGAAAACCTACCAAACCCAGACATTTCTGAAAACTAGACACACAAGGGAGTCCAGGGAGGTGTGACTTGTGTGGATCCCGCAGAGTTTGCTTACCCAGAATCCTCAGAAAACCTCAAATTTAGCTGAACAATCAAATTTTTCCCACATTTCTGTGTGGGATCACCTCACCCAACGTCTCCCGGTAAAAATGATACCTCACTTGTGTAGGTGGGCCAAATGCCTGTGACAGGGAAGAGCCAAAAACATGTTGAAATTGAGAGGGAACCAAAGCAGGTCCAAAAGGGCAGTTTGGGGGGGTGGGGGGGGGGGGGAAGCATTTTTAGGCTGACAAGTGGGGCAGAATTTTTATCGGTATAGATGAGACAATGCTGGGTAGTAGGAATTTTGTGGATTCCTGCAATTTCCAGCAAAGTTGGAGGTTTGCAGGCCATTGTGGGTAAGAAAATGGTGCGGGGTGCATGTGAAGCACACCACTCTGGACTCGCCCAGATGTTTAGTTTTCAGATGTCTCGGTCTTGTGGATTTTTCTACATGGCAGCGTCCAAAAAGTGCAGCCCTCACCATTCCAAGTGGGACTATTTTGAGAGTTAGCCAAGCTCTCATGGCCCAAATGTAAAACCAAAGCCCAAAATATTCAAAAGTCCTGTTGCTTGCCATGGGATAAGATGTTTTTGTGTGTGGGGGGTGAGCTGATAGACCATTACCCCCTTCAGTTGGGGTGGGGGCATAACCATGCCCATACTAGTTGGTAGCCACCACCACACTATTTTTTGAATTCCCTGGCATCTAGTAGACTATCTGCCCCTCCCCCCCCCCCCCCCCCCCCCCCCCCCGGGATGTGGATCGGGGGCAGAGATGCCAAATAGTAATGTGTCCCATGGGGAGTGACCCTTGCCCAGGGGGTAGCCCCCCAAACAAAACACACACACCAATCCCTGGTGCCTATTGGTTTCAGCCCCCCTTGGGGGGCAGATTGGCCTAATAAAAATAGGCCGATGTGTCCCCAAGGGGGGGCAGAAATGGCCAAAAAGTAATTTTGCCAGGTGTTCACATGCCTGGACGATTGGTTAGTCAAAGGATCCACATTCCGTACTACAAAAGGCTTTACCTTGGCTTGTCGGTACCTTTTCACATCTCTTGGACTCTAACTAAATATGGAACAGTCATCTCTCATTCCAACCCAATTGTTGGTATTTCTGGGGGCCACTCTAGACATTACGGTTGCCAAAGCTTACCCAACCACAGAAAGACTACAAAAAGTAATGCACACAACTGCTTCCCTCCTTAATTATTATTATTTTTTTTTAAAAGGTACACTTCATTGAGGATGTAGAGTGGTGGGGATGCTATCCTCATGCATCCCATTAATTCCAAACTGTCTACGGATGAGACCTCTACAAGAGCAGCTTGGATGCTCAGTTGATTGAAATTCACTACTCGTAAGAAGATATAATCAACATCACCCTACGATGAGAAAAACATTTTCATGGTGGGGAAAGGAAAGCAATTTATCTTCAGGTCTCTCCTTCGAATTAACATGCCCACTTTTCATAATGGCAATGGGTGCTTCCTTGGATGGCTGGGAAGCACATCTCCAGGAGCTAGAAATCTTCTGAAAGCGGTCTGTCCAGGAAGCACAGATGAACATCAATATGCTAGAACTAAAGGCTGCTTTCCTGGGGCCCCTGTCATTTCTACCCAGAATTTGCGGGTCCTTTGTCTTAGAACGGACAACACCACCTCTAAGTTTTACTTTGCCAAGCAAGGGGGCACAAGGTCAAAGAACCTTTCCTCTCAGGCCCAACAAATGTACTAGTGATTACTGAAAGAAAAGAAAAAAAAACACAGATCAGTGCAAGTAGAACATGTCCCAGGCATTGACAGTGTATGGGCCCATTCTCTCAGCAGGGCAACCAATCAGTGCCACAAATGGGAAATGGATCACAGACGACTGTCTCAAATCTTCAAGAAATGGGGTACGCCAAAACTCAACCTCTTTGCAACTCAATCCATCAAAAACTGTGAAAGATTAGCGAGCAGATTTCCACAGAAAGGGTCTTGGAGAAATGCTCTCCAGATTCAGCAGACAGGAATGTTTACCTATGCATTTCCCCCCATCCATCTCATTTCCAGGGTGCTGCGCAAGATGAGGAAACAGCCTTGCCATCTCATTCTAATAGCCAGGCATGGCCGAGACAGTATTGGTACACAGAACTTCTCTAACTGTCAGTGTGTCCACTTAATCACTTCTAGCCAAGGAACAATCTAATCTCCATGAACAACAGCCAGCAACTGCATCCACAGATAGTCTCTCAATTTGTCTGCAGGGTACCTTATGAACCTGAGTTTGGATCTCTAGTTATACCAATGGAATGCAACCCTGTACTGTAACAGGCAAGAGTTTTTTCCACAAATAAATCTTACATGGCAAGGTGGAAGAGATTCTGTTGTTGGTGTATTAAAAATGACATTCAGCCTTTTCATTCATCTCCAGAACTGCTGCTGCCATATCTTCTTCTCTTGGCAAAGTCAGGCTTGGCACACTGTTCCATCAAAGTGTATTTAGCAGCAAATGCCAGATTCAGCCAAAACACTGGGGAAATCTCCATAGTCCACTAGACTGGTAAAGAAATAAATGAAAGGCCTCTTCAGGGCCTTCCCACCGATCAAACCTTATGAAGCCACTTTTCAAACCTATTCATAAGGCAGAGTTAAAATATGTCTCATGGATGACGTACCTTCAGTGAGCCCTCCCATCAGCCAAAAGGGTTAGCGAGATTCAGCCTTTTACAGTCTGAGCCTTTTCTACAATTTAAGGAAGATAAAGTTCTGTTAAGAACAAACCCAAAATTCATTCCGAAGGTTCCCACCTCTTCATTTGAATGAACCTATAATTTTGACAATGTACTTTAAGAACCCTTCTTTTCACTCTATAGATGTCAAATGCTGCTTAAAATTCCACATTCACAGGACAAAACCTTTCAGAAAATCTGATCAGCTTTTCATCTTTTGCACCTCTCAAAGGATTATGCGCTATCAAGAAGCAGTATAGCGCACTGGGTATCGACAGCTATTGTTTTTTTTCTATGACAGTGCAGTAAGTCCACTGTCCGGAAAAGTGACTGCACATTCGACTAGTATGATGGCTACATCCACAGCCTTATTTGTGGGAGTGTGGCTCCCAGATATCTGCAGGGCAGTAACGTGGTGGAATGCCCATACTTTCACCAAGCATTACTATAGGAAGCTGGGTCTGTAAATACTATAACAAATTGAGATATAGTGTGCACGGAGTCCAGGGGTTCCCCAGAGGCTTAACAAGGGCTGAAGTAGAAACTACTAATGCTCTCTTTTGTGGTAGTGTGGTCGAACAGTTAGGCTTATCAGAGGGTAAGTAGTGCAAAGCATTTGTTGTACACACAGAGTCAATAAATGAAGCACACACTCAATGACTAACTCCAGGCCAATGGTTTTTATATAGCAAAAAAACATTTTGTTAATTTATTTCTAGAACCACAAGATTCAGTTTGCATGTAGTACACTTGCAAGCAAGTATCCAACATATGTATCAAAACTACTTTGTTTCAAATTGGCAAGTTATACGGCTTTCCAGTAAATAGCAATCTGTTTAAAAAGTTGACTCTGCAATTTTCAAAGACCGTTCTAGGGATGAAGAAACGTTAGCACAGTTTCGAGGAAAGTATGCAACTTAAAGTTCCAGTCTCTGGGGGTTAGGAAGTCCACTGGTCGGGGTTGACGTTAACCCCAAAACCCACCACCAGCAGCACGGGCCGGCTGGGTGCAGAGGTCAAAGATAAGACAAATTTAACATGGGCTCCTACGGAAGCTGGGCACACTCTGATTCAGGCCAGCACCAAACACCCACTCGCAAGGGCTGCCGGGTGTAGGGTGCAAACACAGCATCATGCTCCCAATGCTTCTCTGTAGGGGGACCCCTGGGGTCACATAGATGTTGTAGGCTGAGTCCAGGGAGTCGGTCCCGGAAAACCATGGGCTGGACTAGAAGGAGGGCCGCCCGCTGGACGTTGCTGCACCGGAGATCAGGTTCTCCAAGGCCAGGGGGCTGCGGGTGCAGAGTACCTTTTGGCAACAGGTATCTTCGTCCAGTTCTATTGTAGTCAGGGGGTTCTCAGGATTTAAGCTGCAGGCGTTGTCGCGTTGGACAGGAGGGGTCAACCCAGGGTGGACACTGGGTCGAATTGCTCGGAGACCAGCTCCAGCTGGTTGGGCCACCTGGACATCGGCCGTGGACATTGGATGCGGAATGGACAGGACTCGCGGATCTGGGGAGGTTCTGGAGGCCTTGGATGGTGTTTCTTTTTGGACAGGACCTCTGTCCATGGAAGTTCTAGGTACTTTGGGGTGCAGGCAGGCCTCTAGAGGCTTTTAAGAAGTCGCTGGTCCTGCTGGATGAATCACCTTCTTTTTAGCAGGGCTATATAAGCTGGAGACAGGCCGCTAGGACTGGGACCAGGTCAGTTTGCATCTTCAGTCTTTTCTGCTGGGGTCTGCTTAGCAGTCCTTCTTTCTTCTTGTGAGGCCACCAGGAATCTGACGAGCTAGGTTCACGGGATCCTTAAATCCTAGATTTAGGGGCGTTACAGGGGTCAGTAGCTAATTGCTACTGTCCCTGAGGGTGGCTACACCCTTCCTGCGTCCTTTCCCTTTCAGAAGTGGGACACAGACCTAACCCTATTGGTCCCTTTTCTTCAAACCAAGATGGAGGATTTTGCAAGGAGAGGGTCACCTCAGCTCTAGTCACCTTAGGGGTGGTCCCAACGGAGTTTGTCACTCCTCCTTGTTCTCCCTAATTTTCCCACCAGACTTGCAGCCAAAAGTGGGACTTTGTTCGGGGGCAGGCATCTCCACTAGTTGGAGTGCCCTGGGGCAATGTAACAGGAGGCCTGAGACTTTAAGGCTTGCCGCAAGGTGTTAAAGTTCCTGTAAGGGGGGGGGGAGTTGTGAAGCACCTCCACCCAGGATAGGCTATGTTTCTGGCCACAGAAAGCACAAAGGCTCTCACCCCATTTGGTCAGAAACTTGACTGAGAGTGGCAGGCTGGAACAGACTGGTCAGTCCTGCACTAGCAGTTTGGCTAACATACAGGGGCCATCTCTAAGATGCCCTCTGGGCACATTGTTCAATAAATCCAAGACTAGCATTAGTGTGCTTTATTGTGCTGGGAAGTTTGATACCAAACTTACCAGATTTCACTGAAGCTGTCATGGAGCTGTGGAGTTCGGAATGACAAACTCCCAGCCCATGTACTATATATGGCTATACTGCATTCACAATGTCTAAGACTTGATGTAGACACTGTAGGGGCATATTGCTCATGCAGCTATGCCCTTACCTGTGGTATAGTGCACCCTGGCTTAGGGCTGTAAGGCATGTTAGAGGGTGACTTAGCTATGCCACAGGCAGTGATTTGTGGGCATGGCACCATGAGAGGGCCGTGTCGACTTTGCCTTTCTGTCCACACTAGTGGACACAAGCTGCAATGGTAGTGTGCATGGGCTTGGTGAGCAGTTCCCTCAGGATGGCATAATGCATGCTGCAGCCCTTGGAAACCTTCCCTGGCCACAGGGTCCTTGGTACTATGGGTACCTTTTACAAGGGGCTTAAGTGGGGGGCAAGGGATATGCCAATTGTGGGAATAATGGTACAGTTTTTGGGAAATAACCTTGGTGCTGGGGCCTGGTTAGCAGGATCCCAGCACACTCTCAGCTCAGTCAAGTTGGCATCATTTTCAGGCAAGAAGTGTGGGGGGGAAACCATGCCAACAAGGGCACTTTCCTACAATTACTGTTATGATTCGATGTGGAAAGCGGATGCGGCTGCTGGGCGGGCAGTTTTACTTTATCTTTTTCTTTGAGCTACACATTTTTACATTGTTTTATAGTTCATATGCTCTGTTTTGATGTTATGGTGCTTGATTGCATATATATATATATATATATATATATATATATTTTTTTTTTTATTTTTTTTTGCTGTTTTTCTTATTTGCCACTAGGATAGATTTATGTCACTATGCTTCGTAGCTTATTTCAGGTACATCTCGTTAACTGGTTCTGCCTAAACGCTCTGAAGTTCCTACTGCTAGCTATTCTGAGTCAAGCATGTGAATCTATGAAAGATTCATTACTAGAGAGACAACAAATTACCTGTGCACTGTGGCTCTCAAGTATTGATATCTTTCATAGATTCACATGCGACCCACCCACCTCCCTGTTTAGGTCTACTGCTCTTATACCTCATAGCTATATCAATATAAATATTCACACTTGTGCTCGAAATCTAAGGTGTGATGATTGTGAAGGGTAGAAATGGTCCTGGGTCCAACTTCTGATTGGCTGAAGTTTGGGTCTATTAAAACAATGTGAATTGGTTAACAATGTCACTTGCTTTTTCTATGGTCTTTCAATGTACTTTTTAGTACTGCTTATTATAAATACAGTGACGCTACCACCATGATGACAGGGGAGATTCAAGCATGTGAATCTATGAAAGATATCAATACAGGAGAACCACAGTGTGCAGGTAAGTAACTTTTTTTCTTCCCTTGTGTTCCCTCCTCACTGCTGGACAGGGAGTCTGAGATTTGAGCCATTTTCAAAACAAATGTTCTTTTCGCCCAGCCTAACATTAAGGTCAGCCAGTACTGTTTGTTTATTGGGCTGATAGACACACCCTTAGGGGCATGGTCAGCAAGATCTTGCCATCTGTGGAAGAACTTGGGCCCTATTTTGCTCAAGCCATTCAAAGTGGTCATGATGTGGCAAAATATGTGATTCACGCTGGCATGGATACTACTGTTTGAGACAGGCAGTCACCACCAGTGTGGTTCTACGTTGCCATGCATGGATGTGATCCGCAGGTTTCTCAGGAGACATATATGCTGCCCTTATGGCTATGCCTTGCAATGGCTCCCTTCTATTCTGCAACAGAGCTCTTTCAGCCCTAGAGGTGTTTAATAGAGTAGGGCCATGCCACTCTCTGGGCCTTTTCACCCCTGCCAGACCGTTTCCTCACCAATTTAGAGAATTCAGAGGCTACTCCAGAGGGCTGGTATACAGGCAATCTCCCAAGCCTCCTCTTCAGCCCACTGCAGTCCTTGTATGCCAGAGGAAGTGTATGTGGCAGGCAGCATGCAGGTCATTCATGGCATCATTCTCCCAGCCCCTTACCCTGCTCTAGCAGCCTCAAAGTTGCTCTAGTTTGCTTTTAGGGGCACACATCCACCCAGTGGAAGGCAAATCCAGTACTTTATTCCAGGGTAGAGAACTGTCACATCCAGCAGACCGGTCCTCCAGGTCGTACAGCAGGGTTATGCCCTACCGTTTTTTTTCCTCCGCACTGCACTTTCCTCCAGTGCTAACCAAGTTTTCGGAGGAGCACTTATTCATTTTAATACAGGAGGTGTGAACTTTACTATCCAAAGGAGCCATTGACAGGGTCTGGACTGGGAAATAGGGAGTGGTTGTTACTCTTAATCTTTCCTCGTGCCAGAGGATGGAGGGCTTCATCCTATCTTGGACCTTTGCCCTCTGAATTCCTTTCCCCGGAAAGGCATATTGAAAATGCTTACCCTTGCCCAAGTTTTCTGCCCTAGATCCGGATTCCTGGCTGGTGACCTTGGACCTGCAGGATGCTTATTTTCATACGAAAATAGAAATAGAGGGACCGGGAGATTAGAGGTCCAGTGTACGGCCTCCCATAGACATTGTAATTCAAAAGAGTACACTGTTCCTATTGGAATATCTACAGGAGCAAGAACCCTCATGCATCACAATGGATGACTGGCTTCATCATTGGGAAAGCTCCTCGTTAGGCCGGTGCTGCAATGCCTAACGGGCTCCCCCTTTCATATACCTGTCCTGCCAACCCACAGATCTCATCTGCGGTTCAAGGAAGCCACGAGCATTTTCAGTTTGTTGTGCTGCCCTTTTCCCTTACCAGTGCCCCTTTGGTGTTAACAAAACTGATGGCAGTGCTTGCTGCTCAACTCCGGAGATCTGGGATACCAGTTTTCCCCTACTTTGATGACTGGCTGTTGCAGAGGAGAGACTACCTCCAGACAACAGCGAACCTCGTAACGTCATTCGGACTCACAATTAATGAGCCAAAGTGGCACCTGACTCTTTCAGAGGCTTCCTTTAATAAGAACTGTCTTGGACACTGGGCAGTTCATGGCCTTCCCTCCGTTGCAACAAGTCAAGAACATTTGAGCTATGACCCCAATGTTTCAGCCTCAGTCCTAGATCTTGACGGCAGCTCTGAGGCTTCTTTGCCCCTTAACCTTGTGCATCCTGCTTGTAGACTACGCCAGGGGACATATGCAGCCTCTGCAGTAAACTCGGAAGTCTCAATGGACCCAATAACAAGGCAACCTGTCAGATTCCATCCAGGTTTCAGAGGTGATTGCACACGATCTGCAGTGGTGGCTACACAAGCCCAGTTGGACCTGCCCCTCACCCCTCCCCACCCAGACCTGACTTTGGTGATGGATGCGTCACTGCTGAGTTAGGTCATCTGGGAAAGGTGGAGATCAGGTGTTTCTGGCAGAAACCTGACTTCAAATTAAGCTGTTAAACTTGCAGACCGTTCCTCTGATAGTGGTGTCCTTCCTGTTGTCCATCACAGGGAGGCTGATATAGGTTCTCATGAACAACGCTACAATCAAATAGTAAAGCAACAAGCAGGATGGAATGGGGTCATTGCTCCTGTGCCAAAAGGCTCTGCACCTTTGGATTTAGCCAGAGCATCATAATATACCCCTCATCAAGAATCACCTTGCAGGGGCGTGGCCTGAACGGGCATGCAGTCGGATGTGTCTTGGTGAGCTTCTGCTATAACGGGCTCAGGGGCTACAGAAATCCTGGTATCACAGGTTCTGAGCCCCATTAAATGTGCTTCTGGGCCCCTCGGGGCTGTGGACTATGCCCGTCGGGTAAACAAGCTGCGACCGACAACTCGGAGAGCAAACGCTCTTTCTGCCTGTGCGGGCAGAACGCCAAGCTAAGATGGCAGATGCCAAGGACATTTAGTTACCGAAGTCAAGGTGGCAAGAGGAAATGGTGCGCTCTGGCATAGGCACAGATAGGAAGCAAGAAATAGGAGGACTAAACCCCCATCCCCCCACCCCCACTCCCCCAAACACTCTCCCCCGGCCCTTGGAGAAGGACCGGTAAAGACATCTCCCAAGATTTGACGAGGACCGCTGGGTGAGGAGCAAGGGCCGGCAGTAGGCATCATCCAAAGGTCCGCAGCTCTACAGAAATACCATCACCATAGAAGGATCGGTGCTTAAGCCGGCTGGGTATAAACAACGATAGGTGAGAAAGCTATGAAGATCTGACATGAGTGGCTGGCTAGTGCCGTGCCTTGCCAGACACTGAGAAGGGCCATGGCTGTGGCGCCAGGAGTTGCGCCCCTGGGTGAGAGTGCTTGATTGGAGTCGGAACTCTGGGCCTACGAGTGTTGCTCTGGAGCTGTGGTGGAGTCTCCTTGTCGTCCGGCCTGCGGCTGCATGGAGAAGAGAGTTGGGCGCGGGAGGCAGGCCCCGGAACAAAAACAGTGGCTGGGTGTAGTAGGCTGGCCTGGCTTGTAGTCGGTACCAAGGGGTACTTACACTCTGTACCAGGTCCAGTTATCCCTTATTAGTGTAGAAGAGGTGTTTCTAGCAGCTTAGACTGATAGAAGGTAGCTATAGCAGAGCAGCTTATGCTGAACTAGGAGACATGCAAAGCTCCTACTATACCACTGGTGTCATATGCACAATATCATAAGAAAACACAATACAGATATACCAAAAATAAAGGTACTTTATTTTTATGACAATATGCCAAAAGTATTTCAGTGAGTACCTTCAGTATGAGGATGCAAAATATACACAAGATGTATGTACACAATACCAAAAATATGCAGTAATAGCAAAATGAAGTAATGCAAGCAATGTAAAGTTAGAGTAGATTGCAAAAGGAGCACATAGGTATAGGGGCAACACAAACTATATACTCCAAAAGTGGAATGCGAACCACGAATGGACCCCAAACCTACGGGAGCTTGTAGAGGGTCGCTGGGACTGTAAGAAAACAGTGAGGGTTAGAAAAATAGCCCACCCCAAGATCCTGAAAAGTAGGTGTAAACTGCACCTATAACCCCCAGAGAGCACAGAAGTCGTGATGGGGGTTTCTGCAAAGAAGACCAACACCAGCAAAGCAACCAAAGTGGATTTCCGGACCTGAGTACCTGTGAAACAAGGGGACCAAGTCCAAGAGTCGGGACAATGTTGAGAGTGGGCAGATGCCCAGGAAGTGCCAGCTGAGGGTGCAAAGAAGCTGCCACCGGATGGTAGAAGCTGTGGATTCTGCAAGAACGAAGAGGGCTAGACACTTCCCCTTTGGAGGATGGATGTCCCACGTCGTGAAGAAGCTTGCAGAGGTGTTCCCACGCAGAAAGACCGCAAACAAGCCTTGCTAGCTGCAAGGGTCGCGATTAGGGTTTTTGGATGCTGCTGTGGCCCAGGAGGGACCAGGATGTCGCCACTTGGATGAGGCGACAGAGGGGGCGCCCAGCAAGTCAGGGAGCCCTCACAGAAGCAGACAGCACCTGCAGAAGTACCGGAACAGGGAGTTGGAAGAGGAGTGAACCGGAGTCCACCGAAGACACAAAAGGGAGTCCCACGACGCCGGAGGACAACTCGGAAGGTTGTGCACTGCAGGTTAGAGTGTCGGGACCCTGGCTTGGCTGTGCACGAAGGAAAACCTAGAAGAGTGCACAGGAGCCAGAGCAGCTCCAAATCACGCGGTACCCAGCAATACAGTCTAGCGTGGGGAGGCAAGGACTTACCTCCACCAAACTTGGATTGAAGAGTCACTGGACTGTGGGAGTCACTTGGACAGAGTTGCTGAGTTCCAAGGACCACGATCGTCATGCTGAGAGGGGACCCAGAGGACCGGTGATGCAGTCTTTTGTTGCTTGCGGTTGCGGGGGAAGATTCCGTCGACCCATGGGAGATTTCTTCAAAGCTCCTGGTGCAAGACGGAGGCAGGCTACCCCCAGAGCATGCACCACCAGGAAACAGTCGAGAAAGCCGGCAGGATGAAGCAATACAAGGTTGCAGTAGTCGTCTTTGCTACTTTTGTTGTGGTTTTGCAGGCGTCCTGAGCAGTCAGCGGTCGATCCTTTGGCAGAAGGTGAAGAGAGAGATGCAGAGGAACTCAGATGAGCACTTGCATTTGTTAACTAAAGAATTCCCCAAAGCAGAGACCCTAAAGGAGGTTTGGCTACTTAGGAAGTAGGATAGGCTAGCAACACAGGTAAGAGCCTATCAGAAGGAGTCTCTGACGTCACCTGATGGCACTGGCCACTCAGAGCAGTCCAGTGTGCCAGCAACACCTCTGTTTCCAAGATGGCAGAGGTCTGGAGCACACTGGAGGAGCTCTGGGCACCTCCCCTGGGAGGTGCAGGTCAGGGGAGTGGTCACTCCCCTTTCCTTTGTCCAGTTTCGCACCAGAGCAGGGCTGGGGGATCCCAGTACCCGGGTCTGTGCTAGAGACTCAGGGGATCATGGAATTGTCTCCCCAGTGCCAGAATGGCATTGGGGTGACAATTCCATGATCTTAGACATGTTACATGGCCATGTTTGGAGTTACCATTGTGACGCTATACATAGGTAGTGACCTATGTATAGTGCACGTGTGAAATGGTGTCCCCGCACTCACAAAGTCCGGGGAATTTGCCCTGAACGATGTGGGGGCACCTTGGCTAGTGCCAGGGTGCCCACACACTAAGTAACTTAGCACCCAACCTTCACCAGCTGAAGGTTAGACATATAGGTGACTTATAAGTTACTTAAGTGGTAAATGGCTGTGAAATAACGTGGACGTTATTTCATTCAGGCTGCAGTGGCAGGCCTGTGTAAGAATTGTCAGAGCTCCCTATGGGTGGTAAAAGAAATGCTGCAGCCCACAGGGATCTCCTGGAACCCCAATACCCTGGGTACCTCAGTACCATATACTAGGGAATTATAAGGGTGTTCCTGTATGCCAATGTGAATTGGTGAAATTGGTCACTAGCATGTTAATGACAATTTGTAAAGGGAGAGCATAACCACTGAGGTTCTGGTTAGCAGAGCCTCAGTAAGACAGTTAGGCATCACACAGGGAACACATACATATAGGCCACAAACTTATGAGCACTGGGGTCCTGGCTAGCAGGGTCCCAGTGACACATAACAAACATACTGAAAACATAGGGTTTTCACTATGAGCACTGGGCCCTGGCTAGCAGGATCCCAGTGAGACAGTGAAAACACCTTGACATATACTCACAAACAGGCAAAAAGTGGGGGTAACAGGGCTAGAAAGAGGCTACTTTCTCACACTGGGCTCGTGCGGTCTGCAGGACCTCAATCAGGTTGGACCTTACTTGTTGAATGGAGGGCTGGACAGACCGAGAACACGCCCTCCCACATGAGGGCCTGGCAACACTGAACTGGTCACAGGAGAGGACCGCTGCTTGCGGGAGAACTGGGCCTTCACCTGCCAGACTTGCCGCAGATTAGACCCCAATCACTGAGGGCTGTGCTAAAGGGTGCAAGGGGCTGAAATCTGCTTAGAGACTATCCCTGCATGTGTGACTGGAACCACACGCACTGGCTGGGACCGAAAAAAGAGAGAGAGGGGGGTCCTGGGGACTGTGTGTGATCTGGGAAATAGTGGCTGCTGATGCACAGGGCCCCCCAGGCTTGCCTTTGTCTCCCCCAGCACTCCATCGTAGGGTTGGGCAAGACCCCTGTCTGGAAAAATAACAGGCAGGCAGATATGGCGGCTCTGGTAAAAGTGGCTGCAGAGCAGGGGGACAGCCCAACGGACACCCTGGCAGCACGCACATTAAAGATACCTGAGGCCATAAAGGACACCAAACATTCGCTGGAAGAACAAATATGCAAAGTGATCATAGAGGTTGAACTACTTCGGGAGGATCACAAAACCATGTCGGAATGGGTCCATGAAGCCGAAATGAGGATCACGGATATGCAACCCATCGTGAGAGAGCTGACGACAAAATGGTGCACGCATGGGAAGGGAAATTAAAACAATAATGGACAATGTGGAGGATGCCGAGAGTAGGGCCCATAGGCATACTGTTCGCCTGGTGGGTGTGCCTGAGGGTATGGAGGGATCTACTTTGGAGCTGATGGAAGAAAAGTGGCTGGTGGAGATAGTCCTTAAAGGCAACCCTAAAAAAAAAATCACAATGGAAAGGGCCCACCACATACCTACCAGACGACAGATACCAGGAGCTGAACCTAGACCTATCATCATACGTCTCATGAACTTTCGTGACAGACTTTATCCTACAACTTGCATGGAAAAGCAGGCCTGGGCAATTGGGAGGAAACAAGGTTAATATTTACCCGGATTATACATTTGTGCCCATTAAAAAAAACCTGCGCCAACAAGAATTGAAATAATCATCTTCCCCGCGAAGCTGAGAGTGGTACATAAGGTTAAGATACTTCTTCGCAATGGCATTGGAGGCGTAGGCATGGCTGGAACAGACTGGACTATGGTCACCATCGCAGCCGGCGACAGAGAAGCCTGGGGACTGGACAATGGCACCCGACAAACATCGGAAAAAGAAACCAGCCCTGCTCCTGACAAAAGAACAAGTGAAGGAGGAACAAATGAAGACGGTGAATGACATCAGAATGAGCAACATGAAGATGGATAACAATAAATGGAGAATACAATAACGAACTCAGGCAGCAGCGGATCGGAACGCCAGGAAACAGGGACGGAATCGGAGGGGAACTTGGCACCGAATCTCACACCAATGATGGCTACAGATCTGAGTTGACCACAGGGAAGCACTGTGGAGGGGTTGGCTCTACGATGAGGGGGAGGCGAGCATGATCAAATGGAACCTTGCAGGGGGGATCAGAGCCTACGATTACCCAAAAAGTCAGAACTGTACCGGCCCCAGAGAGGGCCCTACTCTGTGCCATTCGCTTGTGGGGGGCCGGGGTTAACAAGGCATGTTGAGAAGCTTCGCAGAGATTAACTCCACTCTGCAGAGATAAAGGCCAGATTGCGATTCCTACTATTTTGGACCACGACCCAGCCGTGAGCTGGCCACCAGTTAAGTTGTGTACAGTTTGGGTTTACACATAGCGTTAATTGGGAGGTGGTCAAGCAACAGATCACATCACAGTAAGGTAGGGGGAGAGGCAGTTCTAATTCAAGGGGTATTTATAGATGCGTTGCAACACCAGAGTAAATGGGTGTCTCATTGATGAATACATCTGAAGGGAGGGATAAGGGGAGGATAGGACATGACCATGATGATGTGCACCCTGTCACTAACTTTGCTAACATGGTACTATAACAGCCTAGTGAATAAAGTGAAAAGAGGACTGATCAATAAGGCACCTAACAGATATAAAGCGGACATTGGGTTTCTCCAGGAAACCCATTTAATGGAAGCCACTTCCAAGGCTCTCACAGTAGTTGGAAGGGATTTCAACCTAACTCTGGATACTCAGCTAGCCTGAATGACCTCAAGACAAGAGGGTGAATTTACCAAAGGCAAACTAATGGGCTTCACACAAGCACTGGGATTGTGACATATGAAGGGAAATAAGGGGACGGGAGCGTGCATAGTCCTTTTACTCACACACCTACAACATGCAATTTCGACTGGACTTTTTTTTTTAACCACAGCACACGCACTACCGGACTTCTTAAGCGCACGTTACTTAGCAAGAGGCCTGAGTGATCACACCCCACTAGAGATTGTATTCAAGGGTGAGAACTCCGTGAGTGTCAGAGAGTGGAGGATGGAAACCAATTAAAAAAAAAAAAAATCGACTAGAAATGTGTTGTTTAGATACAGCGACAAAACTCTACTTTAAAGAAAACGGGGGGTGGGGGTCAGTACAAAGTAATATTACAGAGTGGGAATCATATAAAGGTGCCATTCTGGCAGGGGAAGTTAGGGATCCGAAAATACGTAGAGCTAAAATGCAGGAACTAGAGGCTAACATAATGCAATCTGATAAAGAATACGTGATGAGACACATGACACAACTAGCGAGAGACCTGTAACTACTTAGAGAGGATTATCGCTTGACTGCTGTAAAAGAGGCAAAATTAACCCACATTGCTAAAGCAAAACGCATTTATGAAGTGGGAGACAAGACCGTTAAACTATTGGTGTGGATAGGGAGCAAAGAACAGGAGAATCTCCATGTTAGTAACATAACCCTAGATAACGGGGATGTGGTAACAACTAGTGAGAGGGGGACAGAGGTTTTCGACGACTATATGGAGGCGTTCTATAAATCCGGACTTACGGACCCTATTGAGAAAGTGTTCGAATTAATCGCAGACTGCCCTACTAAACAGTTAACCCAGAACCAGAAATTTTCCCTAGAAGCGGAGGTTTCAAAGGGAGAAATTACAATAGCAAAGGAACAGATGCAACCGGGGAAAGCCTCAGGTCCCAACGGGTTCCCAATAGAACTGTTCCAAAGACTGTCATACTTATTTGGGCTTCTGAAAAAAAGTGGGATTTGGCCCCATGTTTATCAGAACCCCAGAGCGAGAGTTAAACTGAATGGTAGTATATCCCAGTGATTTTCGATACAGAGGGGGATCCGACAGGGATGCCCATTGTTGCCGGTGCTGTTTGCGTTAGCAGTGGAGACATTGGCGGCATGGGTGCGAGAAGACCCACCAATATGGGAGTGGCAGAGCGTGAGAGGATGGGAGGAGCATATTTCATTATACGCAGACAGTATCCTGCTGTATCTGACCCACATTGACCAGTCACTGGACAGATTGAAAGAAATATTAAAAATATTTGGCACATATTCTGGGTTCAGGATTAACTGGGACTGATCATTGGTGTTCCTGCTGGGTATTTGGGATCGAGGGGAGAAGTTGACACTCCTGCTCAGAATAGAGCACCATAAATTTAAAATCTTGGGAATATAGTTTACTATTACTGAGGGGGCTTATTACGCTGCCAACCTGCTGCCCCTACTACTGAGACTGGAGGATGATGTTGAACATTGGAGTCGGCTACCACTATCTTTAATGGGTAGAGCAGCCATGTTCAAAGTGATGGAGCTGTCTAGATTCCTCTACGTGCTCCTGAACTCCCCACTCTTAGGTCCCAGATGCCTTCTTTAAGAAAGTGGACACATTAGTTAAAATACTGTTATGGGAAGGAGGGCAGCCTGTATAGCACTTACAACACTCCATCGTAGTACTACAAAGTGGCACAAGTGGGAGTAGTTAACGATTGGGCATACCAAGACAGGGCGACTCAGCTTATAGACTGGCTAGAGAGGGGATGGGGCCGAGCAGCTACTTACATCCCCTATATGGAGGAGCAGTGGGCACATCAGTGTGCCCAGCAACAAGAACCGTGGTCAATACATGACGCAAAGTAAATTAAAAAAATGCGCTGGGAGAACAGTCTAACACCTAGGACCCCGCTGTGGAAGAGCAACAGGCTGCAATGGGACACAATAGGCTCATCCACATTAGCAGGTGTGTTGGATACAAATGGAATGGTACCATTTGAACATTTACAGCGAGAATATCAAATGCATAAATCACAGTGGCTGAGGTAAAGACAACTAAGACACGCCCTGCAAAAATGCATACCACATAATGAAGAAACCAGGAAGGCTGCTGGATACTAAAATAAAGAAAAAACTAGTGTCACTTACATATGGCTCCCTTATGAGAAATATCCAGAACCCCGCTCATGCACCTACAGGAAAGGTGGGAACAAGATGCTGGGAGCATGGATGAAGAGGAATAGATGACGGCGCTGGGTTTCCCAGGGGTGGTCACAATTAAAACAAGCTTCCGCTTGATACAACTCAAAATACTTCATAGGGCATACTATACACGGGTACTGATGTATAAAATAGTTAGAGCTGACAGCCCACACTGCCTGAGAGGGTATGCTGGGAATGGTACTCTGTTGCACACACTGTGGAAGTGTCCTAAATTAAATCTATTTTGGGGGAAGATTTGCAAATACCTAGAGGGGGCTCTGGAAGGCCCCTTGGACCTATTGCCATGTGTGTTGCTACTTGGAGTTTGTGAACCCACAAATTTCACGAATAGCCATCAGACACTGATCAACGTATTATAGCTAAACTGGACATAGCACAAAAATTGGGAAATAAGCAGATCTCCAGGTTTGACACATGGTAAACCGGTATGGAACGCAAAAAATGTTGGAGAAAGAAATATATAGAGGGAGGGGCAACATGAAGAAATTTGAGAGGATATGGGGCACCTGGGAAATGCGACCCTGTTAAGTTAAACAGTCTTGGACGGGATTGACTAATGATTGCCCTACCTGGGAATGGGAAGCACCGGACGCTGCAGGACAACGTGTGCTGGCCTCGGGGACAGAGGTTGGAGGTACGGGTGGGAGTACAATGAAGTTCCTGTTCTCTGTGGTGTCCCAGGGATTTGGCGTGCTGATTTATTAATTATTGCAAGTACCACTGGTAATGTTTGCTCTGGTGTCCGATGCCTAGTTGGTTGTTTGCATTCCATTGAAGAAATGATAACTAATAAAAAATAACCTTTAAAAAAAACTACATAAAAATAACACAGTGATTCTCCTGGGTCATTGAATCCATGACCCCAGAAGAGCCTACTATGTTTTTTTAAAGCACACCAAGCTGGAACTGTATGCTCTTTGGCTGGAGTGCAGGGGTCCCTTGAGGTGGATTCTAGGGTTGCATTTTGTGCTTTGCATAATGTTTAAACATTTTTTTAAAAGACTCAAAGGAATGTTGATTTTAATTTTGGTACGGTGTTATTGAAAATTTTATGACAATCAATTTTATTAAATATTATGATTTGTGAATTTATAAAAAAAAAAAAAATCATCTGCCAGGATTCTTGAATGCCAGGGCAGACATGCCCAGCCGATGGAACCTGTTGTATCACAAAGAACATCTAGATCAGAAGGTGGCATAGGGCATCTTCTGATGGGGGAGGAACACTAGCTAGATTTTTTTCACCACTGTCAAGGGCACAGTGTCAATTTTCACGTGTTGGAGTTTCCACAAGAACACTCACTAGGAGATGCATTGTGGCTTGAGTTTCGCACAGGAGTCCTGTACCAATTCTCACTGTTGCCTCTCTTGCCCTGAGTTTTTAAGAAATTCAGACACAGCCAGGTTCAAGTCATTCTAGTTGCTCCAGATTGGGTAAGGAGAGTGGGGTACCTGAAACTTTTGTGCATTGAGTCTGTCCCCCGACAAGGTTGCCACTCTGGAAGGTTTTTCTGTCATAACAATAGAACAGGGTTCAGCACCAAGCCTCTGTAGTCTACACCTCCATGTGTGAAGATTGAACTGCAGCAATTGACTGCATTTGATTTAATCTACTACGTGAAGTTGTGGATGTCATTCTTGTTTTTAAGCGTCCATCTGCGAAGTCCATTTATGCCAGCAGAAATCTTTGGTCTGGTTTGGAGTCCACAAATAGACCCTATACAAGCCAAACTGTAGGATGTTTTGCAGTGGACATTAAAAGTTACTTAATCACTCTTTCAGCCTTATTCTGTTTGCTGGACCAACCGTTCTTGTTCACATCACCTACTGTAATGTTTAACTGTTTGGCACACATATTTGCTCCCAAACCGTTTGTGATGCCACAATAGGATCTTAATATAATTATCATGTATACCCTCTTTGAGCCAATGCATAGCTGCCAATTGTCTTCTGACAGTCAAAACCATCTTCCTCTTTACTATCATTCAGCTTGTTGCATGAGCTAGGTCGAATCTGTCAGTACATTCTTGAGCTTTTATAGTGATCACACCAACGACCACTGAGTGGACAATCAGCTTATTTTAGGGTTCTCTGAGGTTAAGAAAGGTAAAGTGGTCCAGAAGAGGACTCTGGTGATGTGGATAGGCCTTTGGATTAGGATCTGCTACACACTTGCCAAGAATCAGCTTCTAGAAGCACTGTCCGCCCATTCCATCAGGCAAAGGCAGCTATCACTGTGTTGGCACGTGGAGTATCTGCTCTTACATCTGCCAGGTTGTGACATGGACCTCATTGTACATGTTCACGAGCACTACAGCTTTGACAGCCAGGCCCGATGGGAGGGTCATTTCGTCAGCTGCTTCCAAGTGCTTGGAAAGAGTCAATCAAGAACCTGATGCCGGCAAACCTATATGCTGCTCTGCTCTGTCACTTCCGAGGCGGGACTAGGATAACACAGCCACACAACTGCCACACTCAAGCCTTTGCCTCTTTCTGTGACTTCCTTGCCGGAGTTGTTAGTTGATTGATCTTTAACTTTTGCAACCATAGGATGGTTACTGTATTCTCATTTAAATTGTTTCCCGCTGTCAGCCCTAGTGTGTATGTACACTAGGCATATTCAAAATTAAAAACTTTTAGACTTGAACAAGATTATTAATAGTTTATTGTAAGACAATCATAATTGTGGCAAAGTTTACAGGTTTTGCTTTTCTAAAGCAAGCAACAGCCAGACAAATAGGTCTGTCTTTCTGTTATAGGAATTGTTTGGTGATTGTTGGGCAGTGTTGTGTGTGTTGCTTCCATTTGGCCCACAAAGAAAATACCTTAATGAAGCAGCATCTTGGGCTACAATAGTATGAAAGTTGTGATTATGACCCTTTTTTGTTCGGACTGCTTAAGGAAAGTTAAGCTGTGATCTCGAAGAATGTTGAAAAATGGAGTCAGAAAATGAAGTTGTAAGTGATGAATTTAAAAAGCATAGGCTACAAAATATTACATAATATATTTTTTGGGTAAACATTCAGTATTTTCAGTACAGCCTGAGCATCCACGTGTTTATGAATAGAACATCTGTAGCTCAAACAACATAATTTATCAAGATAACAGAGTAAAACAAGTGAACTTGCTGCCTTAATGACACACAGCTGTGCTTTCTGAAATAAAGCCATTACTCGGCAATTAAAATGTAGTTATTTCAGTAAAATAAATGCATCAAAAAATAGTCTCTGAATTACAAGATACATTGCATGCATGAGGATTCTTCCTTCTAACACAAAGACTATGAGCACTATCAGTGGTGGGAGCACAAATGGGAACAATTTAACAACCCTTTAAAAAGCCACGCGCCAGTCCAAGCGATGGCATACCATGAAAACTCCATTCTAAACCAGGGACTGAAGTGGGCTCACACTCACTCCCATTCTTAGTTGTACTACTCCTTACATGATCGTTTTTAGAAGTATTGGTCACAAATGGTCGCTCAGATAATTAAGCGATCTCTAGCTAACCTAAAAATTGGAGCACTAGAAAAGGATTTACACAAAAAAGCATTGCAGCTTTGGTCCGCTTTTGCTCCCGACTAATTGTTTAACAGAGGGAAACCTGGTGCATATCTCGATGTCAGGAGAGACCGCTGTAGATTGCATTTGGTAATATAACCACTTGGGGTGTCCCGATAGAGCAAATAAAGTGGATGGTAATTTAGGATATGCGATTGTTTCCACATTTTAGCTATGATCTTGTGGATATTTATCATAATTGTGATATATTTTAACTTGTATACATTGTACAGATTTTGTATGCTTTGATGGTTCAACTGTGACCGAATAAAGCTTCTGTTTGATGATGATAATAATGTTTAGGATTAGTATAGAGTTGTATTGGAAATAACCCGATTCTCTACTAACCTTCATTGCTCAAAAAATGATTAATAAATGTACGGCAGTCTAACCCTCTCTCTCACTACGCCTAGATGTCTTGGACTATCCAAGCCAAGGGGCTATCACTCCTGCTATAAAGAGTGGGAATAATAATTTCTTGATGCTCTACCCTTTGTGTTCATGTTAGTGGAAAATAGCACAAATATAGCTCTTTTCAATTAGTTGCTTCACTCTTTTATCTAGTGTTTGGCCTTTCAGTATATTTTTTTTATTTATTTACTAAAAATAAAGATTTGGCTGTCGACTGGAGACCTGCATGATTGTACACCCAAAGCTAGCTCGCAACGCTCCACAAAGAAAATGTGAATTCCACTTTTTTTTTTAGGATAGCTTGATTGCGTTTATTACACCATTCCAAAATGTTTTAAAGGATTGTCTGTTTTATTTAGCTCTAATGCTTTAGTCAAAATGCCCACATATTTTTATCTTCCATCTGATGTTTCATACTTGAAGTGGATTAAAGTATCAGTGAATATGTTGTAATTAAATTGATCAAAACAAGTGAAAAATGTCTATAAAAATGTTTTTGTCTAAGGTGTATTCCTTGTATAAATGTATTTTAAAGCAAATGTACATGTGTATTTATTATAATTGGATGTCCTCAATGCTTTGCTCACGCCCTCATTTGTGCTGCTTTCATTTTAGTTTGTGAAAGAAATGGACAATGAAAAACGCATGCGACTTCTACAGTTTGTCACTGGAACCTGCAGATTACCTGTTGGTGGATTTGCTGACCTCATGGGTATGCAGAGAAATTCTTCAAGCAGTTGTAGACTCCTTTTATAAACACATTGCATCTTATTGTTTGCTTAAAAGTGTATATTGACAGTGTTCTATGGCAATTCCACCTTTAAAATACTAATTGTATATGCAGAATACTGAATCCACCCGGTATACTGAAACCACCTCTGGTGCCGTCTTCATCGGCTAGAAACCTGGGGATCCTATTTGATTCAGACCTCTCCTTTGCCATTTAGATCAGGCAGATGGGTTTGATCTTCTTTCTGAAGGTAACATCAGTTAGGAAGCTGTTACACCTGCTCCAGGAAGAGACCCGAAAAACTGTATTCCGTGCTCTTGTGACATCGCTTTTGGACTACACCAACAGCCCTTATTTGGGTCTTCCTGCTGTCCTCATCCCTAGATTTCAGATCATAGAGAATGCGGCTGTCAGGCTGATTAGGCGGGCCCCTTTCCGCTGACACATCTTGCCGCATTTAAAGCAGCTTCATTGGCTACCTCCTGCAAAAAGGATTAGGTTTAAAGCCCTTAGGTTGGCATTCTGAGCCCTTGAGGGCAAAGGCCCTCGCTACCGAAGAAAAAGACCCGACTAGTACCAACAGGAGAGATCTTTGGGATCAAATCACCTCTGTCTTATACATATCCCAGGTATAGGTCCTTCACAGTGCTGACGTCTAAGCTTTGGAACACTTTGCCTATCAAACTCCGCACAGCCAAGTCCATACACTGCTTCAGGAAAGAACTAAAAACCTGGCTTTTCAACCAAATTTAGATGATTTTCCAGGCTTTTTCTCAGTCTTTGCTTTTGAGTGCCAAGACGCCTCAGCCGAAGCAGCAAAGCGCTTTACAAATTCGATTGATTGATAAGAGTGATTGAGAATTGTTTAAAGAAATTAAAAGTTATAAGTGGACTATGACCTGAAGTGAAGGATTAAAAAATGGAGGAACCATATTTTCCTAGCATGTGTTGGTGTAGATCTATATGCTTTGGATTCTCGTGCCCCCTAGTGTTGGGCTTTGATGCTTGCACGTTGTTTTTCTTCAAAGATGTCTTTTGAGTCACGAAGTATGGTGACTCCTCTCTTAGTTGCTAATATTCATGGGCATCAACACCGTTATATTTTCTTTTTTTTTCCAACAATAGGGTTTGAATGTGTACTGATGGAGGCTTCATATTAGGCCGTTACTGCACTTTTGTTTTGGCACATTCGGTCACTTTTTGACTTCGGGAGCATTGAAAGAAACTCCACTGGGTGATTGCTTCTTTTAATTCAGTGACGTTCACCAGACACTGGCATTCTTCGCTTCCTCACCATCGGAGCCTTGTGCATCTTGCCTTGAGGACTAAATCGTCAGAGTGCATGAACATGAATTGAAAGAACACCTTTCCAGTACTGCCCCAGACAGAGGCCTGCCTCACCTTCCGGTCCAAGAAGAGTCTTCAGAACTGATGTAATCGGAGGTGGCCCCATCACAGTATGCAGAGGTAGGACTCTGACACAGGGGATACTTTTGTTACCAGCAGCCCCTGTCTGTGACAATGCGCAGGGGTGAGGCCACGAACCCCAGCATCCCTGACTCTGAGGTAAAGTGGAAGAAGGAGGGGCAGGGACTGACCAGACTCGCTATAAAGCGCAATAGACAGCCCGCAGTGCACGACACACTGAGGCATGTGCCTGGGCTAAGATCAGACTTGTCTTCCCCGACCATAAGAGGCTGGGCCACCTCTCTGGTCCTTCCTCATTTCCATCATCCTACAGTAAGTGTATTTATTCCTTTTATTTGCGGTTTTGCTCGCAGCAGTGGGAAAACGCAAGTTGGTGACAGGGCAAAACTCTGCTGTGATCCCATCAAAAAGGTGTTCTTCTTTAGACTTGTTCCTGACTTGGGCTCTTAGTGTCATATCCAAGGAAATTGAACTTGCGGAAAGGAGGCTGTCGCTCGAGTTGGGGTAAACAGCCGTGTAAACGTCCGCTTAATTCCCCCAGTAGCTGAAATATTGGCCGCAGCCATGGGAACCACTAAAAACACGATGTTGCCTGAGCCCCCAACTCCACCATTAGATAGGCTTTTGAAGGATGGGCCTGTACTGAGCTTAGCGTCTGTTAAATGTGAGCCTAGCCTTAACTGCAGTACTTGAGAGCCACTGATGAAAAGGAAGAGGAAAATGAAAACAGCTACACCTTCTGTCAATTCTAAAAGTTTGGCTCACAGCCTGCCTTATGAGAAGACGGTTCTCTCTTTCCAGCAGGCTTGCACCATTACTGAAGACAATGAGACATGTCAGGGGAAGCACATTTCAACTTGGGAAGGCGTGGTCAACACAATGAAGACGTTCTTAATGGATGCAATTGCTCCGGTCTTAGAATGGCTTGGCGCTCTGGAAGGGGCTATTGAGGACTTAATTGCTAAGCAGACGCCCATATCTAGTCCACCAGCCATGCAGCCCCATACAGTGTCAGGACGGGCAAGTCCTGTTCCCCCAACCTCTCTACGTGTCCACTTATGTAGCGGTTTGTACCCTTTACATGTCTAATACCACTGGAGCCCCAGGAATGTCAGCTCAGAGCTGCCCGAGGTCAAGTGGTACTCAACGCAGCAGTGACAAACTCCACCGCCGCTCCTGCGATATGTCATGGGTCTGAACAGGGTATTTTGCAACCATCATCTGGTCACAGGTTGGAAATGCTTCCTGTCGTTCCAGCTTCCTCTGAGATTTTCTCAGCACAGCTCTACTCATGGTCAAGAGCCTTTGCCTCCTAGCTGTTCCCCATATGTGGCCGTGGTGACAGGGGTTCCTACCATAGAAAATACTGTTGGTGAATCTTACAAAGCCCTTAAAAACAAATTGTGTCATTGGCGCACTAGAAATGCTGACTTTACATCCGGGAGTTCAGTGGTGAGTAGATTTGGCTGGGTAGGTCTGTCTGTCAAGTCTTTAAAAGGAGACTGTATTATTGTTAACTGTAGGTATTCAGAGCTGCCTTTCCAATTAATAAGATCGAGCTTTAGGAGCTGGAAGAAAAGTGCTGCTGACCAGATGTCTGTCGTCCCATTGGATTATTTTTACTGTTTACCCATTTTTTACAGTGCAAAGGTGAGAGCAGGCTGTTGCACCCCTTGTGGTTCAGCGGAAAGAGGAGAGTATGAGGTTGTGACACACAGCAGGTTCCAGGTGCTGTCAGAGGTGGATTGAAATGAGCGACTTAAATGACAGCTTGAAGCCCCCTCAGCTAAAGGGTTAATTGGCCCATTGCTTATTAGTTGTTGCCCATTGCATCGGGCTGATAGCAGTATTGCCACGGAGGGGGTGGCTCATGACTTGGTAGACCCCGCCTGTAATACCCTGATCCCTGACCTTATTAGTGGGGGGAGAGGGCCAAGTCTGATGTGGAGTTCAAATGAATTGTAGGCCAGAAGTCCCTTTCTGCTAAACAAATGGGGTCACGCATTAAGCCCAGAACGAACACCTTGTCTAGTTAAAGATGTGAATGGTCCAGTTTTTGAGCTGTGTTCTAAAGTCTTGCCGCCCAGTACAATTGTCGTAAATTCAACCCAGTATGACTGTTCAGTAATTAAGGCTTGCCCTGCTTTTCCGTGCCCAATGGTTTTACGGTTTCTCTTTTGGAATGTGGCAGGACCCCAATCTAAGCTGAACAGCCAGGAGTGGTTGATCTTCATCAAGGACTGTGACATATGTTGCCAAAAGTCTTGGTTGTTAGACTATCCTTTCACCAACAGGTTTAGGTCCTTTTGTTCCCCAATGGTTCATTCGGTGGCTGGCAGGGGGAAGGGGGTTCCTTTAGTCTTGGTTTCCACTGCAGTAGCATAATTTACAACCAAGAAATTATTTTCAAATCTCTATCAGCTTTTGAAGTTATCACATCTTGAAACGTTTCATATAATCCTTGTTAATTTTTATTATAACTGCTGTGGGTGTCAACCTGTGGGGATTATTGAGGAAATGGAAACTATCCTCTCAGAACTCATGGATTAGGAGCACAAGGCTTCCATTGTATGGGTGGGTGATTTTAATATATCTAAATGTGTTCATGGTTAGCGTCATGTTTGCGGAATTATAAATGGACAGGGTGATCATGTGGGCTACTTTTACCATTTGGAGTACGGTGAAGCCCTAACACGAGTAATGTTGGTTAACAGTTTGTTTTTTGCTTCAGATTTAGTGAATGAATATTTTGCCTGCACCCTAACTTGTGTGAAGGTCAAGGGAAGTGCGACAGACCATGTCTTATTGTCTGAGAACCTGAATCAACAGCTAGGGGAGTATGAGGTTCTTTGCTCCCCTTAGAGTGATCACTACCTGATCTCTTTTGAGCTTTAATTTGTCCATATTGCCACTTCTACCTGCAGGCAGCCATTACCCCTAATTTTTACCCCCAACAAAGGGGTTCACTGGAAGTGGCATCACATCGAAGCCAACAAATTCTTAGCAGAAGTGGTTAGTAACAATCGTGGAGTAGTTGATAACTGTTTAACGGATGATCAGGCTCCAGGTATTATCTGTTCCAACTTTACTGAGATCTGCACTGTTGTCTTAAATCTGGTATTGACAGACGGTCGGTGGAGGGAGCGACCTGTCCAGGCCTGGTTCAATTCTGAGTACACTAAAACCCTAAAAATTCGAAAACTTGTCACCCTACGAGATCCTGAAGTGGTTTGGGTAGCTTGAAGAAATTATAAATCTGCCATTGAGAAAAGAGACTGAAATCAGAGCGACGGCCTGGGATGATTTGGAAAGTGCTGCTGTCCTAAAAAAAAAAAAAAAAAAAAAAGGGCTTTTTGAGAAATGGTGAACAGGCCGTTTTTTACTGAAAAGAACCCTTCTTGAGACTGACTGTCACATATTGGAGCAGGAATGGGTTTCCCATTTTTCTAAAATATTTATCCATGTATTGCCCATACCCAAGATGTTGTCAGAGGTTGTTAGTGTGCTGCAATCAGCTTTAATAGATTTTAGTAAACCTATTTCAGTGGTAGAGGTGCGGTTGGCAATCTTAAACTCTACGACAGGGAAGGCGCCAGGTCTAGATGGGTTTCCTGGCAAATGTTTGTCATCACCTGGACCTTTGCTGTCCAATGTGTTTAGGTCCTTGATAATTGGAGGGCCCTTGGAGTCAATGAAACAGTCAATTACTGTTCCTGTTTATAAAAAAAAAGGTAGTTAAAATATTCCCTCCAATTATTGCCTCATCTCCTTGCTTGATTTCTCTTTAAAAATCTTTGGTAGGGTTATTTTGGGGATACTGGAAACCTGGGCAGAGGACAACCTGTTATTTACAGACTTGCAATATGGCTTTCGCCTGGATTGGGGTACTACGGAGCAAGCATTAAACCTAGCCCTGATTCTTGGTAAATATGTCAGTCAAAATAGGGGCCATACATATGACTTATCGACCTGTCCTGTGCTTTTGATTTCGTGGACAGGGGCAAATTTTGGGATATCATGGGTCTAGCGGACTTTAATTTCCCCCCCCCCCCCCCCCCCAATAAACTTTTTACAAAAAACAAACTTCAGCAAGATAACCGTATGAGAGTCCGGTATTCTCGCAGTTGGGGGACTTGATGCCCCGCATTCCAGTTACTCGTGATGTAAGACAGGGCTGTATTTTGGCCCCTATTTCATTTTCATTTTATTATAATGCTTTAGATTCTTTTCTGAGCTCTTGTACTCTCGACGTGCCTAAAATAGGCATACAACCTCTCCCGTTCTGCTGTACGCAGATGATGCAGTCCTTTTAGCGCACAGGGCGAATGGTTTACAGGAACATTTAGATGGTTTTCTCAGTTTTACACAGGGGTTGAAGTTTAAGATTAACAATGATAAATCATACATTTTAATTTGTGGTCCTAAGAATACACTCTCTAAATAGTTTTTTACGGGTGACATGCCAATCACTAAAATTACACACTTCAGCTACTTGGTCATTTTGTTTGATGCAAAACTGTCCTGGAACCGTTTACTTATACAGAGGTCCCACATGATGGAGGCAGGGTGTGAATCGCTGTTAAGATTAGCGAGGAACGTGGGTCAAAAGCCTCCAAGAGAATTAATTTGGTTACATAAAAGTGAATGCCTCTCTGTGGGCACATATGGGGCGAGTGTGTGAGGATATTTGCCCCGACAGTCCTTTCAGATAGTAGAGAACAGGTTCTTGGACTTTTAGGACTCCCCACATCCACATAGTGTTTATTTCTCATTATGAAGTGGGGTTAGAGTTTTTTTTTTTTTTTTTTTTTTTTTTTAGAAATCTGGTTGGCCTGACACCTATTTTTTATGGGTTAAAGTCTGGCCTTCCGCTAAGTTGATTTTTACCTGGAGAATCCTGGAGGATTGTCTTAACTTAAGCAATACATTAGCTATCCCCTGGATCGCTTACATAAAAGGGACTCTTCGAGACTTAAACCTGAGTTGCCATTTTGAGACCCTGGAGAAGGTCAAGCCAGCTGTGGAGGCCCATGTGAAGGAACTGTTTTACACCCACTGGAAGAGTTTGAGACTAGCCGAAGTCGTTGATATGACTTCAGTGCAGCTGTATATACCTAATTACCCATGCAGCGGTATGGACCCCTACTTAATGTGGATAAGGGATCCAAAATACAGGTTTAATTTAACCCGGTTTAGAGCCAATACAGTTCATTTTAGGGGCTTTTCCTGCTCCTGGGCCATGGTTTGCCTCATTACCCTGTTCCTCATGTGACAGGATTTCTGCACAGTCTACTGAGCATTTTGTTGTTTTGTACGTTGTATCCTGTTTTTAGAAAGCAGTTTTTATGTCCAATTCTTAAAGGTAAATGTTTCACGTCGCATCTAGAAGTTTTATCGATTTTACAACGCTTAGAGTCACCTGTAGAATGCTTTGTTGTATTGAATTATATTATTTGGGCGTTGAAGCTTAAGAAAAAATATGCTTCATGATTTTTTAATGAGGGGTTGGTTTTTCATTGTTGCTTTGTTATTAACTCTTTTAATATTTTGCTGTGTGGTTTATTTCTGTGGTGTTATGGTCGAATATGAGACCGAATAAAGAAAGATTTGAATTCAACACTGCATCATCTTTGGGGAACATGACATCAAGGTAGAAGAAGCCCCTCGGGAGCATAGCTCATCCAGATGTCTCCCTGCCCGGAGGCGGCCTTTTTCTCAGAGTCCGACGAGGAAGAACAGCAGAACGCAAGTGCCTCACAGACATGAGAGAAGACTTCACTGTCAGTACTGTTGTCACTGAACCACAACTCAGAACACCACAGCGGCCCGAATCGCGACATAGCACCACCCCGTGGGGGTCTCATATTGAGCCCAGTATCTAACAAACAACCTCCTTGGCCACCACTGTCTTTGGGGCAATGGTCTGCACCTACCTAAGACTTCAGAGCTGACAATGCTTCTTCCTTCAGGCGCTGAAACAGCACATCTTTTGAGCCCAACACAGGCCTTTGAAGCCAAAAGACCTATTAGCTCCAGCCCCAAAACCTGTTTCACACTGAAACCTACATTGACGTTTAAAACCACAATCTGGTCCCAGAGTGCACTCACCACCAAAGACGCACTCTATTGGCCGCTCCAAGGAGCTAGAGCAACCCATCCTCCAGCAACTGCAGGAAAAGTTTGATGCTCTCATGAAATGCCTATTCATTCACCTTCGGACAGACAAGATCACTACCAAGCTGCCTTCAAAGCCAGTGCCTTCACAGCCAAAAGAAGAGGAAGCTCATCTTTGAGGAGGAACTTGCTTTGGAGACTCGCATCACTTCCTAAGCTTAAGAGGCACGAAGGAAGGGGCACCAGCCCTCTTCCTTTTTCACCTCCTCTGCTTCCCCATCTTTCCCCTTCATCACCTTCTCTGCATACTTCCCCTCTTACATACTCAGTAGAGGGTTCATCCCGCTCATTTTACGGGGACAGTAGCCCATTTCACTCTGCTGGACCCTATGACTCACCTTATTTCCCGGGACCTACTGACGACCTATGGAACAACTACATTACTGATTTCCCAGATGACACCACCCAGTCTTCCCCCGCTGGTTGACATTACATCCTACCACAAAGTCATTCAGAGGGCAGCCACTAATCATAAGGTGGATATACACATCCTCAAGGAAGATGATGACTTCTAAGACCTAAAGCATAGTGCAGTTCCTCCCTATACTTAAGGATATGTTTAAGGCCACCACAGACACTTTTAAGGACCCTCTGAAGACAGTGGTTACACCCGGAGCAAGTAATATAAGCCCTCTCCCAATAGCCCACGCTACATACATGGGTATGCGCCCTGCCAGATTCCCTTGTGGTCCACACTGCACATAAGTGAACCCAGGCCATGCATTTGTTAAAGGATGGGGTCCCTGGTGACAAACCTCAGGAAAAAAGTGGCTGGAATGGCCTGAGCAGGAAATATGCTCTATACACATAGAGGTCCCAAATCAGCCCCATCCCGTTCCTGAGGCTTGTCACCAGTGACCCCCCTTTTACATATCATCTCGCTCTCTGACTCGTTGTATCCCCGAGTCCTGATGGTGATCCCGCTATTTTTATTAGGATCGAAACACCGACAGCTCTAAAAACACAGACCCTATATGATTGTCGAGAGGTTGCTTTAATGGGCTGTGCTGTTAATGTGTGTGTTGATACGCGTCTTGATAATGATTTATCACTTGTGTATTACCTCTAAAGAGGCACCAAGCATGTTTATTTTGCACCAATATTCACTGCTCCACTTTCTTGAAATCGTTTTTCATAAACAGCTTTGAATAAACTTTATTTGCCATTTGATTCTTTTAATCTAAATTATTGTTACTACGGGCCACTGTGTTTTTTTTTTTAATTATAGGTATTACCTCAGGTCACCGTGATCCTTGGTACTCCCTTGTTGAAATGTTATTACCAGCAGTGCTTACAACACACAGTTCTTCACAGTCTTTGGTTTACCATAAACATGGTCAAATGTCACCTCCAACCCCTCCAAATGCGGCCCTTTCCGAGTGGTCTTAAATTACGTCAGCGTCAAAGCCTACCCAAGCCCTCAAAGGGTCACAGCCTTTGGCCAGTTTGTACTTTTCTTTTCAGCCAAATCACCACGTCACAGTAAGAACTGTAAAGCAACTAATGTGGCATGATACGTGATTGCCTCGTGCACAGCTATTGTTCCCTAGGCGCAGCTACACATGGCTTCTTTGCAACAGTGCCTGTCAGCCCAGTAGTCACAAGCAGATGGTCAGATGGAAGATGTAATGCTGGTGACAGTCACAAGTTCATTACTCTCTGGACCGGGAACAGCGCAGACCTTTCCTAGACCCCGTTCTGCAAGTTGCTATTACCACGGACGCCTCCCAAGCCGGGTGGGGGAGCTCACTCGGAGTGCAGTGAGGATTTAGTTGCATTAGAAAGGACAGCTCAGGCGTCACATGATTGGACGTACTGAATGTACAGGATTTTAATCATTTTGATCACCACATCATGTTATCAACTTTAAAAGCCTGAAAGTCCTAGTTGGGTATAATGAATGTTAAAGCTAAGATCTGAGGGTTACTGATGACTGTCCAGCTGGCACATTGTTTCACTGACCTTTGCATATTGGTAAGGGTGAGTACATACACATTTGGTGATCAGCTGGAGACACTAGACTTCTTATCAAGTTTAAAACTGAATTGCACATAGAAGGAATTGCTGAGTGTTTTGAACTTCGATTTCTTTTGTTAATCTGCTGTGGTGTTCACCTCACTACTCTGCCACAGAGGCAACTGTGAAGTGTTTTAACCCTAACAAAGGGACAAATGAGAAACTGACGCAGTAAGTAGCCGATGAGTAATGATTGTTTGGCTAATCTGGACGAAGTTATACAGGGCTAAAATGATCCACTTACATTGTTTTTCAACAAGTTCCTGAAGGAAAGCTTTTCTCACGTTATTAAGTCCCAATCCAGCTTTAGTAGTTTAGATGGAGCATTTCTACCCCGTTTAGCCTGCTTTTAGGACACTTATTTTCCAATAGTAATAGCAGCAGGTTTGTAAAAAATGAATTGCAGCCGTTTTGGTGGGGTGATATTTCACAGAAATATAATATATTATAATTTTGGAACTAAAGGGCCTAATCAAGACACATGCACAGATGGCTTCTGCCTCTTAGCTAGCTAGTGGAAAATAGCACAGATTAGATCTGTCAACATGCCATCACTATGAAGTCATTGGAATTGTTTCCTCTGCAAGACTGATGCATTGGGCCTAACGTCTTAGATCTAGTCCTCGTTCCAACTAAGCAGTTGCAATTTTTCATCACAACCAAATTCTTTTAACTTCTTTATCGTCAAACTTTCACGTTTGCTACTAAAGTCAGCCCCAACTTCAGTTGCTGTATCTCCTCACCTGTAACTTGGACTCCTCAAGCCCAGCCCTTTCGTGGCAGCACTCCTGCACTCAAAACCCATAATCCTCAGCCAACTCATTTTCAGCTCCTCGCTACCCACAACCTTAGGGTCATTGCCCCTTATCAGATCTGTAGGGAAAGAATGAGAACTAGGGTGCAGTGAAATATTTCAACAGTAGGTCTGCTGCAGTAATACATTTCAGTAACGATTGTTTTATGTACAAAATGCATTATCAGACATAGAATCAAATGTGTAATTTTTGATGTATCTTTCAGATCAAAAAGTGATTCATGCATTTCCAATGGAAGTACTCCAGAGGAGGCAGGAAGACGTGGTAGCATTACATCAGAACTCAGTAGTACTGTCAAGCTGAATCTAAAAAGTGGAGGAGTTAGAGCTGAGAAATGGTTGTGATATGAAATGTGTGTGATGGAAATGAAGAAGACAGAAAAGTATTAATCTAAGGGATAAAAGAGAATAAAAGATTAGGCTGGCAAGAGAAGATATGGAGAGCGTATAGATTAGGAAAGGTGGGAGGGCAAATGGGAATTACTAGGGTGAATGGGACAATACTGTGGATACGACATATAGGATAGGATATGTGGAGAACGTAGGGATGAAAAAGGAGAGCCTTAGGTGGGCAGATTGAGACTGAGGGGCGGATGAAAAGGACGCGTGCGAGAGAGAGAAAAAAACTTTGTCCGACCTGATACATTGCATCTGGAGATATATTTTAAAGACAAATCTGCACGAGTCATAAATTATTTCACTGATATGTAAGTAATTCACTGCTCACAGCAGTAACTACAAGGTTGACAAAAACGGAACTGAGACCATCCTCTTTTCTGACAGTTGTATTCTAATCCGTTTTAGACAACCAAATTGTTCGATAAGATGAATGTTTATCTTACTATGTAAGGCTGTCCTCAAACATCCATAAGGGATTACTGGTGTTTGAAGTAGGAGAAAAACAGAGAACCCCCTATAGTACTGTAGCATGATTTAGATACATTTTACAGATTTGTAGATGTTTAGTGAATGTAACAAAGTGGAAAATTAACCTATTTAAATAGTATTGGTGTATTAAAAGAAGATTAACCTACTCCAAAAATAAGTATTTAATTTTGTGACAAAGTATTTTTATTTGTGGTATTTGCAAGATGTGACAAACATATAGAAGAGGAGGGGGTGTCTCCCTTCGAGAAAGAAGTGAGCTTTTCGCCCCCTATTTACACATACAGTAACCCCACTCTGTGGTCTAATACATACCAGCATTTCTCCCTCCTGCCTGGAATGGTCCATGGGGCAGATCTATATTTTAGAACATCTTGCTCTTCGCTTATGGTGAGTACATTAGTGTCTTCACCTAATTTCACTAGACTGCCAGAGATTTCACAAACCAGCTGACACCCCCAAACCCCCCCCCGCACCCCCAACACACACAGTCCAAAGAGGTTAAGTTTAGTGGCAGTCTAGTGGGGTCCCTCTTCTTTGAGGCGCCTGCTATGGTTATTTTATAACATCTGGCGCCTCGCTAATGGTGGGTACGTTAGTTTCTTCACCTAATTTCTACTAGACATTACACAAACAGAAGACCCCACACACGTGCATACACACAAACACTCTCTCACTCTTCCCTTCTCTCTCTCTCTCTCTCCCCCTTTCTCCCTCTTCGGAGTTCCCGTACTGTTTAGCAGATCCTGCTGTCCCCACTGAGTCGGAATGTTAGTTGTCCATGGCCATGTGTGACCACAAGCAGGAGTACCATTGATTCATTTCTAGTGGGTCCCTCTTCTTCGAGGAGCCTGCTATGGTTGTTTTCTCTTCCCCCAGTTTTTGTCCACTCTGGGTTGATACTGGGAATAACTTGCTGTAACCCCTATGAGAATGAAATCCGGTGTTTCTGCCACGGGCCAATGTAGCTTGGAGCTCAGGCTTAACAGGACCGCCATCCGGACATGTCAACCATATGTGTAGTTGGTCTCCCAAGTCGCCAGGACAACACGTTTCCATGTTTATTTTGTCCTTTAGACAAGTAGGCACAAACCTCTGCAGTACAAACCCTTTGGCTGCCAGTTTACAGTATGACATTATGGAGCAGGGAAGGGAATTGTCTGCAGTTGAGGTAATGTTTTGGTCCGTGTGTTAATGCTGTTTGAACTTGTATTTATGGTTCATTAATGCAATACCTTTATTATTAGGGTGAGTACTCTAAATCAATGCTGTAAGCTCTGACTACAGTGACAGTGGGCCTACTGAAAAAATGTGTACACATGTTTGCAAGTTTAACAATATAATGCTCCCAGAATGCTCTCAGATCGGATGCACATATTTGCAGAAGCTTGAAAGCAAGATTGGTGATTCTTTGCTTTCAAAATAAATTTTCACAAAAAATGCAACTGGGAAAAGAAAAAGTTTTGCTTAAGTACTGTGAAGTTTTAGGTACTATTTCTTTGAAGCATGATTTTGTAAAATGTATTGATGCATGCTACTATAGTGGAAAATCAGTTCAACCACTTTCAACAAGACTATGGGAAATATTAAAATAAACAAGCATTGGCTAAGGCAGTAGGTCTGACATTGGTGGTCAGTTGTTTGGTTTTGGCAAGGCATGGGTTGTTTTGACACAGCTTTTGTAAAACGTTATTGTTGTGGGAGGTACCGGGCCCTCATCAGTGTAACAAACATTGGCAAAAAGCAAACATAGTTATTGGTCTCAAAAAGCATACATTGCCACAATAATTCCTGGCAATGAACAAAACTAATTTGTGTGCCGAAATGCTCCTTGTGAAAGAGCAGAATGCTGTCACTCACAGTGAAGCCAGCCGATTGAAGGATTGAGAGAGAGAAATAGGATTTTAATAAAAACAAAAAGTCTTGGTTAACGCAATACCTAATTAGGGGCCCAGTTCTTAAAGAATTCACAAAAGTGCATCCATGATATGTCTTTGCATTAGTGCAGATTTAGGTATTTAATTAATTCACAAGAATTCACAGACGTAGACCAGGAAATCGTACTCCTAGAAAATATTTGCGAACTGCATTTTAGCGTGAGCAAATGTGCATATGTAGATTTGTTCATGTGAAAATCTGTTGAGCGTTTACAGGTTCACTTTCCCTTCAACAACAGTTTGCCCTCGTCAGGAGTAAATTTCCAACCTTTCTTAGCATAGGAAAAAAAATAGAGAAGAGCTGGTGAAAACCTCAAAACGTGCAAGTTAATAAGTTTGCACAGTCTCAAAAGGGCATTCTATCCCTGGACCTATTGCTTACTGCTACCTCCTGTTCCAATATGTAGACCTGCAGAACGGTGTCAAAATAATTTGCTAGTATTTATGCCATACTATAGTATTAGCAACACAAAAAATGATAGATGGAGTGCTGAAACTTTTACAAACACTCACCCCCAGTCACAGCTCACCATGCCATCCCAGGTTGGACCCAGGCATATGCAAATCAGTCTTGACCCTTGTCCAGCCCAAACTGCCAGGCCAGGTCCTCCTTGAACTGAAAGCAAGCATCCCGGGACCGGTTTTAAGGAATCATCCTTCATCGGTCAGCGTAGCTGGAATTCAGTGGCACAGTAACCAAGGGCCCCACGTCTAGGCATACCCTTCCCACCTTGGCGACTTTAGCAACACAAAAGTATGATGGACGGAGTGCTGAAACTTTTCAAACACTCACCCCCAGTCACTGATCTGGGTTTAATCCATTGTTCTTTTGCTCACCATGCCACACCAGTTTGGACCCAGCCCCATGCATGGTCTGTTGTCCATGGGAACAATCCAGCCCAAACCGCCAGACCAGGTCCTCCCTGGACCGGAAGCAAGCATTCTTTTTGCACTTGTTGCCCTAAGTGTGACAGGTATGCCTAGACGTGGGTCCTGGGCTCCCCGTGCCACTGGAGTCAAGCTAGCCTGGCTGAGGAGGGGTGATACCCCGAAACCGGTCCCAGGATGCTTGTTTCTAGTCCAGGGAAGACTTGGCCTAGCAGTTCGGGCTGGACTGTTCCCATAGGGAACAGGGTCAAGACTGATTTGCATATGGCTGGGTCGTAACTAGAATGGAATGGGTAGCAAAAAAATTATGGATTTAGGTCCTGATCTCTGTACTGGGGTGAATGTTTGACATTGTTCAGCGTTCCGTCCATTAGTTGTTCTTTCTACTATAGTGTTAGTCGTGGAATAATCAAAGAGGTTATTATCAGCACTCCTATATAATGAGATTGTTGCTATAATTTGTCTCAGGACTACCTGGCACCAAAGGGACAAGTAGATTCTTTTTTTCCGGAACAAGTAGATTTATGAAGCAACCTGTCCCATGCACAAGTAGATATTTTAATCAATTCTATACCCCTGTATATACTGGTTGGACAGGACTTTGTAATGCTGTTCCCTGCCTAGTATACTTGCGTGTGACTTTGAGATCCCTCTACACGTCTGTTGCTTATCTGAGAGGTCTTTCCCAGAAGTTTAGCCCATCTGAAGGAGTATGGGTATGTCTAGGCTAATGAATCATCTACGAGTATAGTGTATAAGGTTGAGATTACTCCCTTTGAGGCTGTAGCCACTCGGGTATTTCTACATTGACGTCGGGTCTCTCAGAATCATTTCTTTGAAGATTGGGTAGTGAGCACAATGTCTGATTTGGGCGTATTGTAATCTCTGTTTCCCCCAACCTGGGGGGTGGTCCCAGCCTTGGAATAAATAGGGTCCGCAATTGGTCTGTCCATATGATGCCAGGAATTCTACTATTCCCTAGTTCACCAATCTGCTAGGACTCCTAGCCGGCAGGCCTTATAGTATATTGACTGGTAGGACTCATAGCTGGCAGTGTTTTATTATGTCGATATGTCTGGGAATGCTCGGCATAGCGTTTTGTACGCTACCCTAAGTTTCCCCTTGTTCCAAATATAATGTAAAAGAATACTTTTCAAGTTTTGCAGAAAATGAGTAGGGAACCTGAATAGGTAAGCCCTAGGAAAGATATGGAAGCCAGGCAAGTCATTCAACTTAATCACATTTATGCGACCCATCTTCGAAATCGCAAGACTCCCCCATTGCTCCAGGCCACCTCTTATCCTCCTTCGGCTGGGGTGTGAAGGTTTGAAATTATAGTTCCACTATGGTTGGGGTGATCCAGACCCCATAAGTGATTTAGTTAGATGACCATTCAAATGATGTGGGGGTTTTTTCAGCTTCAGGTTCTGCTTGCAATTAATTCTAAAGCACTAGAGCTTTAATTTTCCTTATGCTGGTGCAGTCAGAAAGCTTTCACCTCAAATGTATGTTCATTTCTGTAATTGTTGGCTTTTACACGGCAATGCTTCATCTATCTCGGAGTCTAATTTAGGTGTTTACAAGTTAAAGGATGCAGCCCATTGGGGCATCTTAAAAAATGTTTGAATGTGAAAATATTAACTGATAGACATCAAGTTGCAGATTCCATACCTTAGAATTTCCCCAGGTGTCAATCTGGATCCAGAGATTTTTCTCAAGCAGTACCCCGTGCGCAGTTAGGTGGCTTTGATCAGCTCTGCATCCGTCATCGGCCTCCGCGCAGGATATTACATTGCAGGCCATATATAGGCGCCACCACAGCGTGCTGACATCAGTTCTTTTCTTTCCATGCCAGCCAGTGCTTATAACAAGAAAGAACTACCCCTCATTCACTTTTTGTCAGATTTTTTTTTTTCGACTTTATTTAAAGCTTTTTTGAGTAATTCTATATCTGATGTGTCAAGAGATGTCTTCTTGTAAGCCCGGATTCAAGCCTTTTGGATCCTGTCATTGGGGATGTCCGCAACGGATTTGCACCTCCTGTGCCTTTGGTGTCTGTAGCACGACCACAACCTGAAGTTGTGCTCAGAGTGCTGGGCCATGAGTTCAAAGTGTTTAAGGGAGCGGTCCCTAAAGCTCATGACGGCCTGGCACTCAACTCCACGTAAGTCCTAGTCTCGGTCAAGAGTAAGGTCTCTGGATCAGTCACAGAGCTGCCCAACTTAGAGTTTTATGAGGCCATGCACCTCATTTTTGTACAGTCTAACTTCGCTGGCGCAGCTTTGGGCCCCACAGAGTAGGAAGGGGCCCCTTCAACGTCACAAGTTACTCCCTCAGCTTCCAGGGACACCCATGGATATGTTCCTGGATTCAGACTGGCATCAGTCATACCACTGCAACCTTCCCTGCACCAGATCTGACACCGACGCTCCCGGTGCTAGTCTCATCCTCATTGCTGACTCCGAGACCGAGCCGGATGGGCATTGTATGATGCCGGATCCAGCGCTGAAAGGAGCCTTGCCCGCTAAATCGGATCCTGAGTCTTATTCCTATGGGCTAGGTTACGGTGAGGAATGGGAGGGGTCACTGGACCCTTTGGAATACCAGCTCCAACACCCAATGGACTGGTGTGCGGATCTGGGTGAAACCAGTGGACTGGATACCTCCCCATGCTCTCTCCCCACATTGTGGCTATGGAGGAGGGAGCTTCATAATCAGTGATGGTGCGGAGAACAGCTGAGGTCCTAGTCCTTGAGCTCCCTTGGTGGCAGTCGGGACCAACCTCCTGACAGAGGAGCTTCAGCCTGGGGTTCATCATCTGAACCCCTGCTTCCCTTTAGTGAAGCCTTTACAGGTGTCCTTCTGGGTACCTTGTCCAAACACAGCACAGGGGTTCCTGTGTACGGGACAATTGCCTGTAGCCATCACCCTTCACCAGGTGACTCAGGGTTCCTAACTCAATCCCCTACCCCTCCGAGCTTGGTTATCCGAGCCTCCACTTCCTAGGGCGTGTTCCCTTCTGCTCCCTCAGATAGGGAATCCAAGAGGCTGGACACACTTGGGAAGAAGTTTTCTTCTGCCTGCCTAACATTGCGCTCCTTGAACAATCCATTACTTTTGGGCTGCTTTTCCAACAAGCTGTGGGATACAGTTGCACAAGTGCTGTCAAAGGTCCTGGAGGAGGCCCGGGCTGTACTTTCCCAGGCACTGCTGATGGGAAAGACGCATTCAAGTTAACGATCCGATGTGGACTGGATATGAATGACTCACTAAGCAGAGCGGTTGCTTAGACAGTGGTCCTGAGGCGCCACGCCTGGTTGAGTATCTCTGGTTTTTCAAGGGCTATACAAGCTAATCTTATGGACATTCCCTTTGGTGGCACCCATCTATTTGGGGAGAAAGCAGAGCAGTGCTTGAGCCCATCTAGGATTCTGTGCTACAGCTAGGTCCTTAGACCTTGCGGTGGCCCCTAGTCCCTCTGTCAGCTTTTCATGGCTACGAGAGGGGTGCCCAGCCATGTCCATTCCCTTCCAGCCACTGTGCTGCACATGATGCCCAGGCTCTGTGTGGCCAGGGACGTAGGATCCACTGTTCTTGTGGATCATGGAGCCAGCAGTCTGCCCAGTTTGCTACCCCCGCCCACCCCCCCCCCCCCCCCACTGCCACTTCTGCAGCTGCCTCCAAACCTTACTTGTCTGACTATTCCCCTCCAGAGACCAGTTGAAATCAGGATCCACCATCACCAGCTCCGCTGGCAGTCCTTCACGTCAGACAGGTGGGTTTTGCGGATAGTCCGAAGGAGCTACTCCAGCCCCTTTGAATATACTTTGTCGTGGTTGGACTCTTGCTCTAGGCAGGACTGCTGGTTTAGGGGTGACAGCGCTTTTGTCTGTAGGTGACTAGACCAATCCTACAACAAGTCGAAACTGTCGGCCCAACCCTCCTGGCTCACAAGCAGTACCTCACCAAAAACCCAAATAGTAAAAGGTAATTTGTGGCATCCTTTACGCATAGCTTCAAGAGTGTGACCTCTCAGGGGAGTCGTGGTTAAACGGAAATTACCCTTTTCTCACATGAGCAACAAGTCTCAGTCATGCACAGGCAATAGAGATGCAGTAAAGTTTTTAATAGGTTTTATAAACAAGACTGCAACCTACTTTAAACTGCATGGGCTGCAATGGTTAGGATAATGAACAATGCAAGAAACAGAATTGTAAAAACAAGAGTCATGAATACAAAGACCGCCACCATCTCACAATAACATAAGAGGTGAAATAGGTGTGAAATAGGCCCTAATATCCCAGCATGATAAATCTAATCTCTAACCTGAATAGAGATAGGCAAGTTAAACCTAATCTACTAGTACCATGAGGTCTCTAGATCAGACTTTGTAGAGACTCGAAGGCTGGGTCTGCATCAAGGCGACTTGTAGCATAGATAGCATTTATGGCATCTGGTAGGAATCCCTCTGAAACCCTGTTTGCGTGAGATGTATTTATACAGATCTTGTAGGATCCCTGATGCAGGTATGTTCCCAAACAATTGATAAGCAGGCATGATTGGGGCAGCAATTATATAAAAAAAAAATCTCTGAAAAGGTACAGTATCTTACTGTCACATGCAAGTGGGAAAGTACATGATGTGAATACCTACATATATCACTTATCTGTGATGCTGATAGTGACGCCTTCACAGAGTGGCACTGATAACCTGTAATTAAAACATCTTCCTAACTATAAACATAGCAGTCATTTTGGCAGAAATAATTGAATAAATACACTAAAACAGAGCAGGCTAGGTAGGTTAAAAGTCATAAGGTGATGGGGGCACGGGCCTGCAAGCCAGAAGGCTAAGCTATCTCCTGATTCCCAATAAAACCAGATAGGATCTACTACACACTCCCCATTGCCAAAACAAGTATGGCACCATAATGATGATGCCAGAGAAGGTGAATGAACCCAAGCTAAAATGATCTGGACTAAAACAAGCTAAAGTCATATTCAAATACAACAAATCTAACTAAAAACGTGTTAAAATTAGCAAAAACATACGAAGATACAAAATGTGGACCATGACAAGCACAGCAGGCCAAAGTTAAAGGTAATGTTGGAAAACGTTGAAACTTTAGAGTAGGCCAATGATCAAATTCATTTAATAGTAGTCATGATCTTGAAGAATGTCTTCGAAGCCAATGAAAGGAAGAGCATCCAGGAAAGAGACCACATCGTCCGATGTCAGATCAATGGCAGGATTGGCAGACAGATCCATGGAGCATTAATGCACAGCAGCCTCAGATGCAGGATCACCCGCGAGGGCAGCACCATCCAAAGTGCCTAAAGGTGCCAGATAGTCCACCAAGTGGGGGCGCGTAAGTGGCATCGCGAATCAGCCTCAGCCCCAAAAAGAGATCCCCGATGGATGTAATGCTTTAGCGTTAGGAACACTGGCTTTGGTTACCGCCTCTAAGGATGACAGCGGGGGTAACAACACTAATGCTCTTCCCTTGTGCAAGTGGCCTCTCCTTGATGACAGCCATCTGTACTGCCGTTAGAATTTTTTGTGTGGGTGCAAAGCGTTTTTCTGCATTGGGATATAAATGTAATTTATATGCTATGGGCCCTGTGTCCCCTTCGTTAAAGGTGACATAAGTGAACCCAATGGCACCAGCAATTAATCTGATGACCAAATTTGTTTTGTTCTCACAAGTGTGCAAGTGTTTTCCTTCCAACATGTCCTGTTGCAATCCTCTAAGGATGCGTGTATGTTTTACTGTCCAGTGTCTGCTATACAAATCTGGGTATATTAAATCGTAGAGTCGCTTGATGCGTTGGGCATAGTCAGGAATGCATGTTCTGCCGAAGTTGAGGAAACCAAGTAAAGACTGTAGTTTCTTGATAGTGTTTGGTGGCTGGAGTTGAGCACACTTCTCTAAAAAGTGTGGGGCCAGACTTTCCCTTGTTTGATAGCTCAAATCCCAGGAACAATACACTGAGAAGGGCTATTTTAGTTTTCCTAAAATTAAATTAGTAACCAAGGGCTGCGAATCCCAGAACGAGCCAATAGACTCTGGCAAGATGCATGTTGAGGTAGTCATCTGTGAGATAGATGTCATCCACATAGGACAATGCATCCGGATCAATATCATGCAATATTGATGTTAAATGAGCTGAGAACAGCCTTGGGCTGTTCTTGTAGCCTTGGGGCAAATGACAAAAGCAGATTTGTGAGCCAAATGAGAATGCACTCAGGTCCCGACTTTCGTGTGCTAAATTTTGGCAGAAAAAAAAGTTGGAAATATCCAAGGTAGTTTTTCATTTTTTACACACTATAATGTTAATGCTGTGCTGTGTGAATTTTGTGTATGTGCGTGTATGACTGTTTAAGTGTCTGTAATCTAAGACTGTTCTGTATGAATGGTAGGGTTTTGCAACAGGGAATAACAGGTTATTCATTGCAGAGACACAGGACTCAGTTACACCCTGGTACTCGAGCTGAGTGAGGATCTCCCTCACTGGATCTTTAGCTTCGTGTTTAACTGGATATAGAGGCTGAGGATGGGGGGTGTAGACCTGTTCGGTATTACATGTTAAGGGGAATCTTTATTCCAACCTACATGGTTGTGGTATAGCGCAGGTGCATGTGCTAAAGCCGAGTTGACCGCGTAGGCTTCTTTTACCTCTTTTGAAACAAATCAGAGAAAGAAGGCAAAATGACATCTTCTCCATGTGGGAGCTTATTGACATGCTCGGGTGCCCAGTCCTTTTCGGCCAGTAAGATATCGCAACTTAGGTTCATCCCAGAATATCATACTAATGATGCGCTCTATGTCTCCTTCAATTTGGATGTTTAAATCATAAATCCTGTCAGGTGGGAGAACACTCCCGTCCGCAGTCTCGACTGCAGTAAAGTCGCTAGTTGCTGTCACATCCAGATGGTCTTTCAGACTCTGGTGCTGTACCATGACTTCTGCTGCGCTGTCTAGCCGTGTCACCGCCCACGTCTTGTTCTTCGGCAAGGTTCTCAAGTTTACTGCCATTTTGTAATTGACAGTGCTTCCACCTTTTTTTTTTAAACTGTGGCTTTTGTTGTGGGGACTTACCTTTTTTGTCTGAAGACCACAGTGAGTCTTCTGTTTCAGGTAGTCAGGGCGTTACTCTGACTGGCCCACTCTCTTGCTATGTCTATCAGGTGCGTCCTGAAAGGACCAAGAGAGACATATGTCAGGAGCGTTTATATTTTCTCTATTTCTGAGATTAAATCTCCTTTTGGAGTCCTCAGGGTGTGAGAATCTGCTCTCTGACTTAGTCTGTCTTTAATTTATTTTTGCCAGCGCTTTTGTGAACCCTCCTGTGCTTGTTTAGTACGTTCCTTAGGGGTGATACTGTGTATTTCAGGCTTTTTCCGCATGGCTCCCAAACTATCTTGTCCTATACTGGTATAGGTATCAGAAGTTATTTTCGGTAGCTGTTTCTCCTGTTCCAAATGTGGAATTTCTCAGAGCCGCTGGCGTATGGGCAAAACTACTACTTCACTGTGCTCAATGACACAGGGGCAGAAGCCTGGGCTGAACCACACCTCCCAGAAGACCAGAGGGAGGAGGCCACATTGCTCTGATGCGCCCAAGGCGCTCTAATTGAGACTCGCGCTTCCGCTGCACGGAACGCGCCCGGGCAAAGAGTGGGCCCGTCTGCGGTCAACAGAGACTGGGCTGGGCCTGCCGTCTTGGCTTTTTGACCTTTTCTCCTTCTATGCATTATACTCCTTTGGCTTTCTGGAAACTTCCCATTATTATTGGCCTAAGTTATTGGGTAATCTCCCCCCATACCCGGATAGAAGTTGCCTACTCAAGGCGGTAGTAACTCTAAATCCTAATTATGGGTAAGAGGAAGGTTGGGGGGAGGACAGAAGGTAGATATGAAATCATGCCGCACCACGATTGATTTTCTTTTAGAGTGGTAGGGGTCATTTCAAAGGAAATTGACCTCACCAAAAGATGTTTATCTTTGGGGGCAGCAGGATTGTGAGAAGGATTAGAGGGAACCCCCGTACCCTCTGAATATGTACCCGATATTCATCCCACAACTGATACAGTGGTCACGAGGAATGGGGACGTCCAGATAGAGCCTAGAGCTTCACCTAGCATAAACCCTACACTAGTAAGCCAGTCACACATCACAAAAAGGAGAAAACGATTTGGGAGGGGGGCTGATAGTAACCTGGGTCTCATCATGTTTGAAAATATGGGATCCACAGATTGGAATGATTTCACATCCTTTCTTGATAACTTGCTTAAACCTATTAATGCAAAAGCGGACAAATTGGAGGGGGAGGTGGAAAGAATATTGGAAATATGCCAGAAACTCTCTGCCAGCGGTGTCCCCCAGAACCCTGTGGCAAAGAATACTGCTTCTAATGAGTCAGGTCATTCACATATATCACTGGGCACAGACACCTTAGATCTGCCAGGAATTGCACTGATCCCCCACACAAGGGCAAGTAAAGGAGATCCAAAATATAGACAATACCGGGCAAGTAAGGGAGGCCCAAAATATAGACCAACCCACTGGGTGGCATAAAGCCTCTAAGAAGAGACCACTGGGCATCGTTTCAGATCGCTTACGACCTATACAAAATCCTGAAGCATCTGAACCATTTCCCTTGAACACCCAGAAGAGCAGGTCTGTCCGCCTACATCTAAGAGAAGAACTGCCTACTGTCAATCTAAACCCAGAGTCTTGCCCTTATGTTATTATAATGGCCAATGTCTCCCCCCCCTCCCCCAACGGCTTGATCAGAGTGAGCAACAGGGGGACCTGAAGAACAAGGCTATGCATTGGCTAGTGCAGAACAATCTATTCTCAATGGACTATGCACACCATATAATACTAACTCGGAGAGTAGGGTGAGTGGGCCCATTAGGGAAAGACCATAGGGGTGATTGCATAATTATACATTTTAGAAACCCTTGGCTGGTGAGGGATATCCTGTCCAGGGCCTCTTTTCGCCCCCAAGCTAGAAACATCCCAGAATTGCTCCTGCTAGGTGTATTCTATAGACATTTGCAAACTGGTCAGCCAAGACACAAGACACTCCCCCAATGTACAGCCATGGTTTACAATGGCACACACAGGCCCGAACATACCGATAATTTACATTCTACCTCCCCGTTACCACCAAGTAATAAATACCAGGCATTGACCGATATTGACGGACTGCTATACAAGGGTTCTGTAGACTGTGAGAGGATGAGGTTAAGGACAGAGGGAACAGCCAATCGTAAGATGGTCACGAGCCCCAACAAGCCATTCATAGTCCACCAAAGTACAGATGGTACAGTTGCTGTGGATTCTATTTACAATGAGGATGGGGAACCGACTGAAGTAGTTCCAAAAGCAGCCACCCTCGGTATGGAAAAACCACAGATGCAGGTGATTGTCAACAACACTAATGGGCGCCACTACTTTGCAACATGGAATGTGCAGGGCCTACTTGGTAAAAATGAGACAGAAGAGCGGGGTACAATAATTAGCAAGTCAGATGTGGTTTGCGTCCAAGAAACTTGGTGTGCTTCACCTGTCTATGTCCATGGATTTACCTCACACCCCCTGCCAGCTTCACCATCACAATCTGGGAGGGCCAAATGGGGGCTAATGGTTCTTATTTCTAATAAGCTCCCAGTAGTGGTTAAAAAAAATCTTATATGGAGACCGCACACTTCCAATTGCTATGGCTCAAGTGTAAGAATATGGTGGATGTGGTCATAATTAATTACTATAACAACATTTTTGATGCCACTCTTTGTAGGGTCGCCCATACCCTGGAACAAAGTTTAAATACGTTTTTACGACCTAATAGCTCTAATCCCATATTTTATTTGGGCCGGGGACTTTAATAGCCAGCCTTGTCCCTGCACCTCCTCATGGTCCTGTGGGCTCACCACCCCCGACGGGTCACACCTGACTTCTTCTCAAATGCTCCCTTCCATCGGAGATGTTCTAGACAGTGCCGTTTTGGGCCTATCCTCCCAAACAATGAGTCCAGAATATTCAGGCTATGATTCTGATGTCAGCCACCATCCTGGGTTTTGGTAAGACTGACTCTGATGCTGCTGGAAATCATGGCATCTGAAGTGCTAGTGGGCGTAGCATCAGGGGAATCTCTCCAATATGGTCCAGATCTCAGAGGGAACTGCAAAAGTCCTGCAGTGGTGGCTTTCGTTTTGAGATTGGGTCAATGACCGATCTCTCTCCATTCCCCAACCATATCTTACAGTAGTGACCGATGCATCAATCTTGGGAGTGGGCGGCCACATAGGAGAGGTGGAGATCGGAGGTCACTGGTCTCTGGCAGAGTTCAGACTCCACATCAATCTTTTTGAGCTCAGTGTGAACAGACTTTCATTGAATTAATTCCTCCCCTCTTTAAAAGGGAAAGCAGTGTAGGTATTCACAGACCACACTACCAGCATGTGGTAATGAAACAAGCAGGGCGGAGTTTGGTTGTGGACCCTTTGTCAAGAGGCTTTACGCCTCTGGACATGGCTGGTAAGGTACATCAAGACATAACCCTGGTGGTTCAACGTCTGGCGGGTTCGCTGAACGCCAGAGCGGTCAAACTCAGCTGAGAATGCTTAGTTAATTATGAATGGCGTCTCCATCCGGAGGTGGCAGAAGGACTCTTTCAGCAGTGGGAAAAGCCTTAGTTAGATCTGGTCGCCTCCTCAGATAGCGTGCAATGTCAGTAGTATTGCAAGTTGGAGTTTCCAAGGCGACAATCTCTCAGTGACACTTTTCGTTTTGAGTTGAACGCCAGCCTCCCGCACACCTTTCCGCCAATACCACTTCTGCTCAAGAAGATCAAGAATGACTGGCCCCAAGTAATCCTTGTGGCTCCAGACTGGGCATGAAGATTATGGTATCCTGAGCTATTGAGTATGCCCATCACTCATCCGATCAGACTGCCCCTTTGGGAAGATCTTCTGTCGCTGCAGCAAGGGAGGGCTCTCCGGCGGAACCTGCAAATAGATATTGTCTCTACCAGATAAGGCGTTACTGAAGGTAAGTAACTTAACCTTTAAATAAAACATTTTAAGGGAAGCCACATATAACAGTGACTTATGGTCTGCCAACCAACAAAGTGATGCAGCAAGCAATCTTAATGCTTCAATAAACTGGGTGTGTAAACACATTTTCTCTCATCTTTGTCTCCTTCCTCTCATTGTTCATTGTATAACCACTGTCATGGTGAAACAAGGCTGAAATGCATTTTTGTTTCAGGGAGTAATGGTCCTCAGAAGTTTTGTGTTGAAAAAGTGGGGAAAGAAAATTGGCTACCACGAAGTCATACTTGGTGAGTATACTTAAGAAAAACATTTTTTGTCCTCTCTGCTGCACCACTTCTGATGGGAAGGCATAGAACTAGCTTTTGATATTTGCCATGTTGAGAGAAGAGTTAGTGCCTCACACACTGAATTTTTCAATGAAGATTTATATATGCAGCTAAAAATGTAAATATCCTACATACTCAGTAGTTATGCATACTACATTATTTAATTGGAGTAACCTTCTTTATTCTGTCACTGCATAAAGCATTGCTTTAAAGTGGTACCATACTTCTTGACCTAGTGTTCAGCTTGTGGTCCCAGAGACAAACGTATTCATTACACATGTTGGGGTTAATTTATTGCCACCCAGGTGTCACTTATGAGCTCAAGTATCCAGGGGTGGCTCCTCCGTTAGGAGGAGCGTTACCAACTCCCCCTGCCACCCTCTCCCGCCAGCAGCGGCAGCTGCAAACCCTTTACAAGAAAATGATATTAAACTGCATTTATTATCGTTTTCTTGTAGAGGGGGAGGGCCACAGGACTCCCCCTCAGAGTGCATGTTGTGTTTGGCCGGCCACCACAAGCCAGCCAAACACACATGCGCAGTAGGCTCTCTCCAGCCCAGCAACACAGTTGCCGGGCTGGTGAGTGCATGCACAGGCTCCCATTCTCCCAGCAAATACTGACGCTGCTCTGAGCAGTGGCAGGGTTGGCCGCAGGGCAGGCTTGGAGCCTGCAGCAGAGGAGACTGAGAAGCAGAGCAGGTAAGTGTGTTTTGTTTTTTTGTTTTTTAAATTAATTTCTAGTTTATTTCCCCCCTTCCCCCGCTGCGCGCTGTCCGCCCCTTCCGCATGCTGCAACTGCAAGTATCTCTCCTGACACCCAACCATCCCGAGAAGTATGAGCTGTCCTATTCATAACCAAAATGTACTATTTATTCATTAAAAGATAATTAAAAGTAAAGCCCCCTTTTTCAACACTTTAATCACCACAGGAGTTTAGGGCAAATGGAGGCCCAGCCTCACAATTGCTATGTATTCTACCTGTCCTTTGAAGGATTAAGGATCACAGTCTCCTTCATCTCACGTCCCACTGTAATGACTCTCTGTGACTTGAAGTGTACTCTTAGCACCTCATAGGTCCATGGTTTAGAGATACTTGCTGTTTCATAAAGCTTTATGTTCACCATGTAGCTAGGCTTTGCGACTGTGAAAAATAAAATTTAGATCAGCAGAAATTCTTCAGCAAAAAAGTTGGTGGGAAGGCAATCACTGAATGTCAGCTTTACGAAGATGACTGCCCCTTCCCAAGTGATGGACTGTGAGCTCTTCATGTTTGAGGCTACAGTCCTGCCTCCACCATGAATCTGCTGCTTCCATAAATTGCTGCTAATGTAAAGATGGACCCACTACTATCAGTGTTCACTCAAGTTTCTTGACTCACTAACCCACAGCTACATATATCCTGCTGGTCTGTGGTTCAGGTGGGGCAGTAGGGAAAAGATCCCAGTTACGTCACCACTGCAGACCCGTGAGAGTGGGCTTTATATATTCTGCTGACCACCTGGGGATTTGGTCAGCCGGGAGCATGTACAAATAGTTACTGTTGACTGTTTCATGGTGGTCTTGAAAGTTTAAACTTGTGTTGCATGCTCTGTACACAGTAATCCACTGAGATCGGCTTTAGAATTTTAATTGCCTTACAATATGATACCGCTGCCCAGCGGCTCCTCAAAACTGAGGCTGCCAACAGACTCCACGTCCCAAAGCTCCTATATGCCTTTTTTGGTACATGAATGTTGGGATTATTAGTGGTGACAGAAAGGCTAGTAGGAACCCTGACCCAACTGAAAATCCAAAAGCTAGTTTGCACAAACCCTGAATACAAATATGTCGCCTCAAGGAGTCCCTTTAAATAGGCTGTACTGACGACACCTGGTGAAGAGCACACAGTGCTTCATCACTAGCGATGGGGCAAACGTTCATGAGGCAATTGAACAACAGTAAGTAACTGTTTACTCTGTATCGTGCACACTGTGGAAGCTACGCTTCCTCTGTTATTCAATAACTTGCTCTATTTGTGTATGTGTATTTTTTCGTTTTATCTTTTGGGCATTAATGCACATGGCAAATGAAATACTTTCTCATTGTTGTGCCATATATGATGAAAGAACCGCTCGGATTTTGGTTGGCCTCACAACTCTGAACGCAGAGTCTGGAAGTACTCAATTGCAGCATAATAGAGAGTGTGTTGAAAGGATTTCACAATACTGCACTTAGAGTAGGACTCTGTTGCTTGGGCAGCAGCATATCCACTTAACATGTCCATGTTCTTACTTGCCACACTACACACCAGTGTGGGAAAAGATTGTGGATTAATTAACCAGACCACACCTGACCCATCCCACTGCAAGGATACTTTATTGTGCATGCAAAGAAAGCCAGTGGCGTGCCAAGGGTATTTTGAGCCCTAATACACGCAAAGAAAATGCACCCCTATTCTTTGGTGTGGTAGTAAATAGTATCTATCAGTAGGGGTTTATGGGGGCCCCTTGGACCGATAGCATTGCACCTGCTGCACTAGTGAAAGCTACGTCTCTAAAAGAAACATTTATTTGGCACATCAAGCAAGATATCTGATACTTTGTGTTCTTACTGGCGGTTAGACCTTTTCTTATAACTATGTAATAGATTTTTTGTTTTTTTTTTAATGAAATTTCACAATTTGACTTAAATCCCTCTTGTTATTGTGTTTCCTTTCAGTTTCAACCGCCTGGACCTGCCACCCTACAAAAGCTATGAACAGCTCAAGGAAAAACTCCTTTTTGCAATAGAAGAAACAGAAGGATTTGGGCAGGAGTAACTGATGTGAAAAACAAGAACATTTATTTAAAAAATGAAAATAATTTTGTAATGAACATTCTTAAAACCCTCAACTCATTGCACATTTTGTAAATTAGCCTCTCGCCTGATTTCATTATTTAAAGTTATCAGTGTGTGTGTAAAACCTTTGACTACCATGCACCACACCCGCCACCTCAAGAGTTGTAACACCAATTAAATGGAATAGTATTGAAATATTTCCAGATTTTAATTGGCAAAGGATCACAGCTGCTAAGCTAGTTGGCTCTGACTTGAATGCAACCTATATGCTTGATGTTCAGGTAAATCCTCCAACATCCACAAGCTTGTACCGACATCCATCACTTAATATGTGTGTATTTAGACTTAGTATACCTGCACCTTAGTACATGAAGTCCGATCTGTTAATTTATTTAGTATATTGATGCAATGTGACATGAATTCCAAAAGCATCTCAGAACATAGTAAACTTTGCATCAAATATCACTGATGATTGACACAGGGGTATGTGACTTTGCAGGTTTCGTGATTCTCAGACCTTACTCTTACTCCTACTCCATTCCTGAACTTGACAAAATGTAAGATTGCTTTATCTGATCACCACATGTTCCACATCAAGGCATATTTTCTTAAGTTGCACCAGACACATTTCTAAAGTCTTGCACACTAATATTATATACCATCTAAACAGTATGCTATTGCAACAATGATATTTACTATGTAATGTCACTCTGTTATGCTTCCTAGTACTGCTTTGCCTTATTCTTCACAATGCGACAAGCGACCCACATCTGGATTAGTTCACAGAGTAGCTACTTCAACTCAACCAGTCGTCTGTCATAAGCTTTTGTAGGGCCCGGTCACAAACTTTCTGCGGTTTTATTTTTAGATAGTTGGAGCATATTGCTAGAAATGTAAGAGCATTGCCGTGACTCATTTCTAGGCATGATAGTTTTACATTACGATTTAGTGGCAGATGATGCTACTTTAGCAGTGAAAGTGTGAGGCCTAGAAAAGAGTAAGTCCTAGGGCAAACAGCCCCAGCCGCTTCTCACTTGTGAGGGCCCTGTGACTAATCAAGGTAAAAGAGGAATCTGAAAACTAAGAAGAAAGCAATTAAACATCAGAGTACCTCTTTTTGGTACTACCAATTTAAATGTATGTTATAACATGCCACTCACCATAATCACCTTCTTCTCTGTAGGAGTAATCAGGGTCTAGACTGTAAAAACGTTAAAGATTTTTCTACCACATCATTTGGAGTCGCTTTTTTTTAGCTACAGTTTTCCTGGGTGTCAATCTGCACCATTGTTAAAAAATTTGAACCAGTGAGTTTGATCACATTTCTGGGGTATCCATTCTTGCAGATTACTCCAGCCTACTTTCTCAAGAGGAGCAGCAGTACCCAGTTGTTGTTTTAAATATATGTTGCTTTTCAACATAACCTCGTCAAGGTATACAAATTAGTTTCAAAAGGTGATGTGGGGTTACAGGCATCATCCATGGGTCTTTCTAGGTAGACAGTTCCTGTTGCTTCAAGTCTTGGATGAATTGGCTTCTCATCTGCATTGTAGTGCTAAGGAAGAGGCATATTCAGAGCAAGTAATTCTAGAGATTAAACGCACTACATGTGAAAAAGGATGTCTTTGTGCTGTAGAGTCTGAGTCATCAAGGAGGTACTTGGCAGTAAAATTAGTGTCACCCATAAACTCATGGAGATTTTAAACCCCTTTTCAAATCATATTGGACTTAAAACAAAGACCTTAGTATAGGAGCTAGCTAAGTACTGTTAGTATGCGAAACAAATAATTTGGAGTCGACTTTGCCCTTGCTTTTTGGAATGTGTGATTTTTTTTTTGTTGGTTTTTTTTTTTTTGTATTACATATTCAAAACTTAAACGGAGCCCAATGTTGCCGATTTGCACGCTAAGACTGCACGTGTTGGTATTTTCTCTGAGTGCAGACTGCCTTTAAGACAACAGAAACTGCTATTTAACTTGATCTCAAGAGGCCCCTACCCATCCAGTAAGAGACTCTGGTAACCTAATGTCGGGACACTAAATCATACGAATAAAGGGATGCCTTTTAACTTAATGTTTTTAGAAAAAAAGTTCATGGATTACGTAGTGGATGTAGAGAAGAAACCATCTATGTTAACCTGGTATATTCGGGTGAAGACAGTTATGTTTATTGAAGATATAGGAATGAAGACATTTTCATCCGCATCTATTTGCAGAGCTGGTGTGACCTTATTGATTATACCTTTGAGCAACAGTTAAATGTGTCACATTTCAAGCTCTGTTTGTCCGTTAAATTGTTAGTACCAGGATTTTAATTTGCGACCATTTGAGAAATATGAACCAATACACACATTGTTGATTCTTATTTAAGGAACTCTCCTTTGAATAAGGATGTCCAAGAAATGTATAGCGCAAAGCTGTCTGAAGTGGGTGTTTCCTCTCTTAGTAGTTAAATGTAATTTGCTCCAAGGAACCGGCACGAACATTAGTGAAAACTTCACTAAACTGCTGATTAGAGTAGAGCCTAATGTGGCCGATCTACTTTAACAGAAATTGTCTTGAAAACACAGTAAGTATGCCTCAGAGATTGGAAAGCAGAGTTGCATCAAATATTGGCCCCCAACCTCACATGCTGATTTTGAGACAGTTGGTTTGGTTCCCAGATCATTTATCATGTTATCTCATACTGTTGCACACAATTCCATGTAATATTTTTAGTGCAAGAAAGAATGCAGACTATCTCATAATAGCTTTGTTAGATGACGAAAACTTAAGAAATGAGGCAGTGCAACCAAAGTTAACCATTCTAGTAAAGATGGAACAGTTGCATGGGATTCAAGTTATTTCCGTTGGTGAAGAATCAAGATAAATTAATTCCTCATGCAAAACTGTTAATAAAGCCTGTGATGATTTAGTTTTGAAGTATGTTGTAGTAAGACAATTCTCCTAACACTTATCTAAAGAAAAAAGAATAATGAGATTTCTTTGCCTTTGGAACTATCCACACCTAGTTCTGCTATCCTAAGCCACCTTTCTGCAACTGTGATGCAATCTACAGAGCAATAAAACATTGTGTATGTGTGGTATTCTGCATGCATTGCCGGGTGCAAGATATTTGGCTGCCAGTAGTAGATAATAAAATCAGGTCATTGTGTAACTGATATACCCTCACATTCTTCAGTCCCATTGTCAATATGGTCCACATTCTGTTTAAATAGAAACAAAGACAGTAAATCTTTCTTCAGGTTTGTCTGATCTAAAAGGTGCAGAAATTGGCCATAACATAACTTGATGTATAAAGGGGAATGCAGTGTTATGTATTGAATACCCATGTTAGTGCAGTTTCATGGTCTTCTCTGTGGTGGTAAGGGGAAATCTACTTTGCAGTTTATTACCTACCTACATTAGGTATATAAAGGAAACTGCTGATAGACTGATTTTCGGCTAGGGCATCCCTGAAATATCCTTGATTAAATTTGCTGTTGTGTAACAAAGAATAAATAAGTTACATTTGTGTGGTTTAAATGAACAATAGTTTTTCCAATGGTTGCATCTGTGTTTCACAGTTCCCCTCTGAGACGGAGCTGATTCTTGCTGTTTATATTGATTAAATAATATGCGTTTTCTTTAACTATTACCACATTCTGCTGACACCATCAAAAGCAGCTTAGTTGTCCGGTTGCTAAAGTGGCTCCTATAGCAGGATAATGGATCATCACTCATTCTTATTTTTTTAAATACTTTAGATATCTTTTTATTTGGCTGCAAAAAAATAACAGGGTTATTCACAAAATCTGTAAATTAATCTTAATATGTATTATTTTTCCATCATTTAAGATTGTCTATCTCCTTTCTGGTTCAAAATTCTCGTTCTGATGAATCTCTCTTAAACCTTCTGATATGCATCTGTGATACTGGGCATTCATATGCCCAGAACGCAATGTTTAGAGAAACAACAATGCTAATGTAATATTTATATTCAAAGGAAAAAGTACATTTCTGAGGAATGTTGGAGGCAGTGGTACCTTGCCGTAGATGGACGCATCTTTCTGAGTAAGAGAAGAGTTCGATTTTACTACGTACAATACCAAAGAAAATGTATTTTCTGTGATAGACCTGAGGTTTCTTGGTGGCAAGAATATCATTTGTCCCTGAATAGCACTGTTCCAAAAAGAGGAAAGACTCTTTTCACTAAGTCTGCAAAGACTTAGTGGTGATCGCATGTTAGTGTGTGATTCCTAAAGTGGTGATCGCATGTTAGTGTGTGATTCCTAAAGCTCTGTAATTTGAGTCTTTTTATTGTAGTAAATATTCTCACAATATACACAATGCCTGCCTTTTTAAATAGAACTAAGTGTTTTGATTTCGAAGAATAACTTGTGTCAAATCAAATGTTTCGACATACTCTTGATCTGTAAATCCTCTTCTCTAGACGAAACATCGACATATGGCTGAAAAGAGAACCTTATATGCCTATGCAACCGTTGATGTACATAACGTATTCCCAGCATTGAGTTGTATGCAGTATTACCAATATTGCCTTGATTACTAGGTTTATGTTGATGTTGGGAGAATGCACAGCATTTCGTTACTTACATTGTTCACCATTACATAGGCCACTTCTGAATCCTTGATGGTGTCCAATTTTCTGCCCCTTTCACCAGCAGACCGCGTTAATAGACTGTTATTTGGTGGACCCACGAAAAAAACAAAAAAACTGGAATTGTTAATAATAAATGCTTATGCTCCAGGTATTCATGTTAGCCTTCCAGTCGTAGCGTAAGAACATGGTTGTAAAAAATTACTTTTAAGCCCACAGGACAGTTCTCTAGCAATGCCACAAATGTGACTAGGAAGAGTAGCTCAACATTCTAGTTGACATGAGATATTGTTGCTTGCTGTTCCAACGTTGTAAACCTGAGCACCAGGATTTGGACCAAATTGCTTATGTGCCCATGTACCTGCATGCTTCCCCACGCAACTTAAAATCTTATTCTCATCCTTCCTGTAATTCTACACCTTCGTTCAGTCTCAGTTTGTTGATGTGCTGCTGACTCGGTCCCTACCAACTGCCTTGGTGCTTGTCACACACGGGATCTTAGGCAGGAAGAATGAAATGGTCTCCTAACTAGCTCAATAAATAGAAACACGCAAACGTCCAGTGACCCATTAACACTACAAACGTGCAGAAACATATTTATGATTGTTGGGTCCATATTGCTGGTGGTTTCCGATATGTCGTTATAAATATTTTTATAAATGCACATCTTCAGGTTTACTAACAAGACAATGAAAACAGGAGTACACTCAGGCTGGTGACAACGTTCCAAGGTGACCATTGTTTGGGGCCATACTGCCTTCAGCATGACATTCAACCCTATTAAGTTGTTAGGCAGCACAGTCTTTGTGGATTTTCATATCGTAAACAAAATATAAAAATGACTCACGTTTTTGCTTGACATTTTTCAACTTAATGCCCTGCAGATTAAATACTTTCCCAGCATCCCTTTTCACACATCTCACTTATTTTACCTCAGCTTCCATATAAGAAACTGATAAGATGTTGAAATAAACATGTAAAATGTAAAAGGATAATGCATGGCAACAGTCTTTTGTTGGTTCAGTTTCTCATTCTGCTTTAAGAATTTAGGGCTTTTCTTCGGGGGCCTAGAAATGTTGTGTTTAACATGTATAAATATATCACGTAAGAGGCTATGTGCCCTATATTTTTAAAATAAAGACTAAATACGAATATGGCCTTGGCCCTAGTTCTATAGGGCTTGGTTGTTTAATATTTTTATGGTTAGCATATTTAGTTCTGAAACAGGTAATATGCTTGTAAATATGTTTGCTGTCTGGAGGCTGTCGTTTGTTACTATTTCTTCCCTTAATTTAAAAAGTGCTTTGTTATGGGTCTTTACTGCTGTACCATAAAAAATGAAAGGGATCTGAATAAACCCCATACCCCATATCTTGTAATTTAATATATTGTAACACTACTTGTTTTAACTGAAAAAGATCCGGCAGTGTGTGTGAAAAAAACAAAAAGGAAATGGGCTAAACTGTAATATGTAAAATAGATTTATTGTAAATTAACATGATTGAATCCATTGATCAGCACTAAAAATTACATTGATTATTGATTTTATCATTGGTGAAATAACAAATTCTGTACATTTTTCCGCCATGTTATTTGTGAAATAAAAGGAAAGTAATATTGGCGTTAACTACCGTCTGACTTTTTTTTGTGTGTGATTGTTATGAGGAGCTGAATATTTAATGAAGATTTAAGCTACTGCTAGGGTATTTTTCATCTATTTTTTATAGGTGACATTTGTGCATCAGCACTTGAAACTTGAATGCAAAACTATTTGTCAGAATAACAGTTCTTGTGAATCTGGTTTCTGTTGCACATCACCCCAGCCTACTTACTTTATTCTTGAACCAAGGTGGCGAAGCTGGGAAGTTGCAGTTTAGTGAGCATGCCATTCCCTTTTAAGACGATCATATATCTCCTAGTGTTATTTTTATCCAAATAAGTGATTTGCATGTGGTTTTGTTCTAAAAGTACTAATGTTCTGTTGCTCATAATCTGCTGTTAGAACTCATGCAGAACCTGCCGAGAGTTGAGCTGCTCTCGTTTCCGTGTAAGATGTAGCTCCTTTACAGCCAAACGCAGCAAATTTGAAAGGGTTAGTAATTAGCACTTCTTTTTGTAGATTTCTCATTAAGAAGTACCTCCATCGTTTCGGACTCGCTCTCTAAAATATTTTCCTAGAATTTAACCAGTCTGCAGCCAGTCAGAACATTGCAGAGTAATTCAATCAGTCAAAATGTGTAGAGCGCGCTACTCACCTGTGAGGGTCTCAAGGCGCTGGGGAGGGGGGAGAAATAAGGGGGGGGCAGGGAGGGTCACTGATCGAACAACCGTGTCTTGAGGTTCTTTCTGAAAACCAGGAGGTCTTTGGTTTTGCGAAGGTCAGTGGGGAGGGAGTTCCAGGTTTTGGGGGCGTGGTAGGAGAAAGACCTGCCTCCTGTGGTGGTGTGTTGGATGCGGGGGACTGTGGCTAGGGTGAGGTCGGCTCATCGGAGGTTGCGTGTGGGAGTGTGGAGGTTAACTCTTTCTTTGAGGTAGTAATTGAGCTGTGTCACAGCATCGAACCGAAGTCTTTTATGTGTATCGATCCAAAAGCGCAGTTCACTGTACTGGCCATTCGTCTGGGCCCGTGAAGGGGTAGCTCAGATGCATCTGCGCAAGGTGGCATTGTGCCCTCTGCACATAGAGCACTGCATCCACACAGGCAATAAACAATAGTGAGTGGTGTACAAGCTTCACAAAAGGCGCTGCTAATTCATTATTTTGGGTATCACAAACAAGGAAATTCTGATGGATACTTCTAACTGCAGTTGTTTTCAGATTGCCAATGGACATGCTCTTTGACGGCTCTAGACTTGTTGAGGGAAAAGGCCGACAGCATTAGAAAGGCTTAAGGACATTTGTGCTACGGCTCGCCCTCTAGGGTTGCTCTTGCCAGCCTATCAATTTTAACAGCAATACAGAAAGTTCAGAGGGTACTCGTGGGGCTTGGCATACCTACAACACAGCAGCCTCCTCAGCCAGTTCTGTAACCAGCTCAGAATTTGTGCAGGTCCAATGGGTGTGGTGGCAGGTGAATCCTCTTTCTTCCTCCCCTGCTGCTCTCGCCACCAACCTGCTCTAAGTAGGCCTTTCTGTACCCGAGTCTGGATGTAGATCAGTCTCAGATTTTTCCTCACTGGCTGGAAATCTATCACGTTGGATTGCTAGGTACTGCAAATATTTCAAAGGGGCTATGTCAAACATTTCATTTCCTCCACGAAGTGTGGTGTGTCAACTAAGGTTTTGTAAGAGTATGCTACCAACTTGATGCAGGAGATCAATCTACCCCTGGCGAGTGTGCCTTCAAAAGAGTATCTGAATTGGAAAAAGGCAGTGGGGTGTTACTCCTGCTATTTTCTGATACGGAAGACAGTTTGAAGTCCTCCAGCCTCTGATTGCCTTCTAACAAAAAAACTAAAATTATAACTGTGAATCAGCTTTTCTTTTGCTCCGTACCTAGGAGACTAGATTATGTTCTTGGACATGCAGGAAGCATATTTTCTTATGCTCGTCCTGCAGTCCCACAAACTTTACTCATGCTTCATAGAGGATAAAAATCCCAATTTGTCATTCACACTTGGGGGGTCACATCATCCACTAGACACTGCTCATCTTTGGAGACCAAGTTTAAATGTATTCCCTTAGTTCAGCACTTGGCTACTTGAGGCATGTTTGCAGCAGACTGCCACAGACCATGGTTGCCCTTCTTTCATGAATGAGATTTATCATTAGTGCACCTGCTCCAAAGATTTTCTTCATAGGGGCTGTCCTTGTCGCTGTGGTGTGAAATTCCTTTGCGCTTCTATAGCGAGTATGGGACATTCAGGATATGGCCCCATTGTCGTGCCCATTCCTGAGTCTTGGTGAGGATGATTCTGAGGCTTCTTGAGCACCTAGCCTTGTGCATGCTCTTTGTTATGAGTGCCAAATGACACATGTAGACTGTGAGGAAATAGAATGTATTATATGATGTGGTAGTGCAACCTCACTGCGTGATACTTAGCAAACCTTTAAGGACCCTTGGGTTTTGTCTGTCAAACCCTCTCCTTAATCCTGGGCACCTGTGGTACTGAGCAGCAGGACTGACACAGAGTACAAAGTGTTAAACATTTAAACAGCACCAAAACAATTGAAGAAGAAATTGCCACACTCAAGAAATCTGACTCAAATTTATATAAATAGTTTTTTTGTTGTTTTTTTTAAAATTGAGATACTAGAATGAAAAAGATCCACCAGTGGGTTTTGGAGATATAGGGCCTCATTATTAGTTTGGTGGTTAGACCGCCAGACAGCCATTTTGATGGTCCCAAAAAGACCACCATGTTGGCGGTCCTTCGGATAGCCATATGATGCATTATACAGTCAGGACAAGCGACCACCAAGCAAAAATGGCAGATCACCAGCGGCATGGCAGCCTGGAAATTGGTAGTCCGGCCTCCAGCGCAGACAGCACAGCGACCAACCACCGAGCATATTACAAGCGCACAGTCGCTGTGGTGGTCCCCCATGGCGGTCAGCCAATGGCAGTCCGGATCTCGGCGGCTGGTAGTCAGCAAAGTAATAGACAACTGCATATTGGATTAATTTCAAAACAACACAGCTGACACACATTGCCACAGTGGACACACCTGCAAAGGACACTATAAAACACACCCCGTCACAGACCGCTAGCCTAGGCATTTACAACGCCAAACACAGAAGCCAGAGCAACATTTTTCACAAACAATCCATAGATTAGGCACACCTTTTTTCACTATCCCATAGATCACTCTACACACGTTTGTCAATTCATACCCTTTTACACTTCCCGTTTAGTGAGTCACTGTCCCCTATAGTTTCCCCCCCCCCCCCCCCCCCCCATGTCGCATTTAAAAAAAATCCCTGTTTTTCAGAAGATGAATTAAGAGTCATGATGGATGAAATGAACCCCAGTTGTTTGGAGACAAATCCAGCACACTCCTCTCAGTAGGAGACTTGAAATGTGGGACAGGATAGTCAACAGAGTCAATGCTGTAGGCACCACCCAGCGCACAAAGTGTCACCAAAATGCTATGTCATGCATACTCGTATCTCACCTTTTGCCACTGTCTTGTTCATGTACCCTACCTACATTCAGTACTCATGAGTCTAAACACTGCCATTCTGTACTGTTGGACCCAACAGCAGAGCTACTAGGTCCATCACATGCCATTGGTCTAAATGGGGCATGTAACCCTTTCACTAACAATATCAATACCAGGACTCATTGTATGTCTCAACAGGTAAATGTATTCCCAAACCTAAATGCAATCTGTATACAGATATGTAATACCCAACATCTATATAGCATGTCTACAGAGAGTTACCTGATAGCAACTCCTAGGAGGCCCTGTTTCTATAACTCCAAGCACCAGACCAGTGTTTACTTGTCAACATACCCCTGTTTGGTAACTCAAGTGAAGTTAATTCACCTGGAAAGATAACATTTGTCAAGTGTGTGTAGTATAGAGAGTGACATGACTGCAATTCCCAGGAGGCATTGCTTCTCCAACTACTACCACCATTACAGTGGTCGTGTTACAATGCATCTGTTTATCAACTCTCAAATGAAGTATACTCACTTGGGAGTGATCAAACACAGTTTATGCCCAAATTACAGACGTTTGTCGACATAGTTTCATCTTGTCTTGCTAACCCAAGATTACATTTTTGAGGACAGAAATGACACTTTACCCTTAGTGTGGAACAGTTATTCCTAAGGCCTCAAGGTGCATAACTAAAATGGCATTCACAGCAGACACATTCACACTGTACTGACAACGTGATGACGTCAGTCACATATACAATAAACACCTGGGTCTAGCTGCATCATAATCAACTAGGCCTCAAAATGGCCATAGACCATCTTGCTTAGCAACTGTTATGGCTGCAGTGGTGGCAAGATGGCATTCTCATGCCATTCTCCCAAGTGCTAATGATCTGCACATTTCAGCAGCTCCTTGACCTAAATGGAATTGGCATGTTTCACAAATGTCATGTCAATACAACTAATACCATGAGTACTTGTTACAATAGGGTTAGGTGCAACTTAACTTTGTATTGTAACACTAACCTGTTGTAGTCAGATGTCACAGTACAACTAGTAATATTGTACATTTTACATCAACAGGTCGAGCTGCCATTGGGCGCACACAGGCCACCGAAAAGACTGCCACTACCCCCCCCCCCCCCCCCTCCCCAGATAAAGCCCTCAGTGAAGAAGACACTCCTGGACCTGGAGGATGGTTCTGTGCAACCTGGTCAGACACCAACAGTGAATCTCACTGTGGCCACATCAACACCTCCCAGCCTGTTGCCTCATCACAAGAAACCATTCTCCCAATCTCCCCCCTACCCCCCCCCCCAAAAGAAAACCTGTGTCCCTAGCACCGTGTCTACCATCTTGTGCCCCCTAGTCCTGGATCCTGAGTTGCAGCACAACACTTCCGACAATGAGGTTCTAGGATCAAGTTTGAGAGTACACTCTGTGGCAAGGGCACAGGCCTGTAGGAGTAGGGTGCGTTGGAAGGATGCTGTGGGCCAGCAGGGTGAGGACACTGGGGTGTCAGCCACATCTTGGGGGTCTATCAGGAGTTCCAAGGTGTGATGGGCCAGGTCTTGCCCGAACTCCGGGAAATCAAGCAGCCACAGAGGTGACATGCACAGAGAAATGCAAGAACAGATGGAGGTCCACAATACCAATATGGCCTCCCTAACGGGTGCTGAGGAACATTCATACCACCTTGAGTAGGGCTTTTCAACATTAGTCTACCTCTTTAGCTCATTAACACCAGGCACATATACATCGGTACCAACCACTGGAAGGGATGCCTCTTCCTTTGTAGCAGCAGGTTCAAACCCCTCACCCCCCAACTCTTGCAAACACTCTGTTTACTGATCCTGAACCACATACCAGTTCCAATGAGAGGAGTACTTTTGTGTCCCAGTGGTGTGGCATCTACTCCAGTGATATTCACCATGACTGACCCCTTCACTTTACTTTTTTGTTTCTTCGTGTCCCAACTGTATATTCTGCATTAGCATTGTAATAAATTCACCCACCACAAACCTGTTGTCTGCTTGCTTAATTCTTAACCTTTTTCTATGTTGAGGTGTGAGGTCAAGTGGACCATATGATGAAGACACAAGCTACTTGTGCAAGGAGGGCTATGTTACAGGTACACAGTGTCTAGCTCAGGATTACAACCAATACACACCAACACATTAGTACAGGTGACTGGTCAAACTAAAAATGTTATTCCAGTGCACAGCACATAGGCTGTCAATATGTCAGGACTTTTAGAAATGTGGATATGTGAGGTACAGACCCCGAGACCATGAAGGAAAGAGATTTGTCAGACTTTGTCCTCTAGAATAAGCAAACATTAAAGTGGTTGATGTCACCAGCTTGAGCCTTATCACATACCACACCAAAGTAATCAAACATCACATAATACAAGATACAGACAGATGGCAGTACAAAAGTCCCTGATCACAGGCACATCATAATCCAGTGCTCATGCATCTGGTGGTATGACACAAACATGTCAATGTTCTGGCACAGTCACTGTGGCCTGCAATGAGGACACACATCCACAGCTATATACAGGTCAGAGAAAAAAAGAGTTTTTAGCCAATGTGAAGATATAATTACTTGGTCAAAAGATAGGAATACATATCTTATGACCACATGATCACACAAATGATGCATTAGGCCCCACCACAAGACACAACACAGTTCAATATGCACATCTGTACCTCCACCCAAACACTGCAAACTCTCTCAGTACAGGTCTCATACATCCAAACTCTGCAACCTACATTACCTGAAACAATCCATGACCATTTTGTATATAAGAAAGCGTCAGATACCTGCCAATGTCACAACTCTGAAATGCTCACATGAAGATGACATAGTGAAGGTACCTGTTCAAAGAACAAAATAAGAAGTATAGGCTTGAAACCATACCTATGACACAAGTCACATTGCAAGCAACTGGAAAACAATGTAGATTGCACGGAAACTGACACAAACAAAGCAACATCAAGTTGGGGGGGGGAGTGGTCAAAAGTTTTTTTTTTTATCAAGCAGCCTTTGGTTGAATATTGTAGAGTTTCAGCTCCCTAGCTGTTTCCAAAACACTCAACTCCACACATTCTCATAACTACAGTTCATTGTACAGTCACAGTCAAGACATCAAATGACATACTTGACTCATGAAAAGTAGCTGTGGATGAGATTTTCCCACAAGTCAGCTTCTTCCTTTTCACCACTGTCATCCTTACTTGGCATTTCAGGGGTGTCACCCAGTGGCACTCTGGGTTGTACAGGATATTCCTCTGTAGGGCCATGTTTTGGAGCATGCAGCATGCCACAGTGATCTGACACACTTTCCCGCATAAGTGGAGGAGGGTTCCACCAGTCCGGTCAAGACAGTGAAATCTGGCCTTCAGGATCCCAAAAATCCCCTCCACTGGCTGCCATGTTCGTCCATGGGCCTCATTGAAGCGGACTTCCCCTGGCATAGTTGGATTCCTCAGTGGCGTCATTAACCAAGGACAGTTTGTATATGCTGCATCTCCTGTCAAGGAATGGGGCAGAAGTGCAACAATGAGCCACTCACTTCATGATTGTAGCACCTGGCATTGCTGTCACAATCAAGGCAGACATGACTAAGTATCCAGTCAGGGCCCTCTCTGGGTGCAGTTGTGACATCAGCTAAGGTATGGTGCTGTTCCGCATAATGAAGGAACCATGGGCTGAACCCAGTCAACAAGCATAGACATGTGAGATGTAGAGATCTGCCAAACAGACAACTTGCACATTAATGGAATGAAAGTTCTTTCTGTTGTGATAGGCTTGTTCAGTGGCCTGTGGAGGCACCAATCCAACATGTGTGCCATCAGTGGCCCCCACCACATGTGGGAGGCGGCGCAAGCCCACTATTGTTTGCCTATCCAGCTGGTATTACATGATGATATTGCGTTCTTCCATGGTATGAAGGTCTGGCAGTTGCACTGTAGACAGGAGGTTTTCACATCCTCCCTCTCCCAGGGAACCTACGTGTGACAAGATGTGAGCTGTGACATCTGAAAGAGACTTCCAGTTGCAGATTCCTTACCTTAGAATTTTCCCCCAGACGTCAGACTGGATCGGGGAATCTGCAACTAGAATATGTCCCTACCAGATATTTTGTTACCGAAGGTAAGTAACTTGTACATAAGTCAGTGTGTCCTCAGCAACATGCATGACGATATTATTTGACAAATCATTTCTGACTGGATAGACATGGCACCCAGTGCACATCACAGCTGCAAACTACACAAGGATCACATGTGACCCCCCATGGTTTTCAACAGATGTCCAACACATGGATTTGAATAAAACTCAGAATTGCAACACGATTGCCTCTCGAAATGTGACTGTATATTCTGACTGCCAAAATGACCGCAGACACTGGTGGACCGTTCACCGCTGTAAAATGCCATCTGTGCCCTGCAAGATACTACCATGGTGGTTGAGTAGAAGGACCTGCGAGACAACATATGTTAAGGATGTTTGTGATGCAACAAAACAGGTATTGTAGGTGTGACACCATTTGGAAACCACAACTCATTTTAGGCCGCCAAAAGGCCTGACCTAATCCAATGGACCCTAGGAACCACCCCCGACCGCCAGAGGAAGTCATCATGGTGGTAGGCGGTTGCAACAACGGTGGACACAGCCATAGGCTAACATTGACAGTTGGAGTCTTGGACCAAAGGCTGTGTCTACCACCGGTGACGACCACGTACATGGCAGGCTTGGCTGCCATGTTGTGCAGATTGACTCACTTGACTCCTGACACTGCTGCCAGCAATACCTCCATGACCTGAGCTCCTGTGTGCTGCCTCTTGGGGCAATCATACCACGGCCAGCAGGTGATAGGACCCCTGCCTTCTCTCCAGAAGATCTGAAGAGGCTTGTCAATGAGGTCCTAACCTTGTATGGAAAGCTCTGTGGCTCAACAGAGGAGCAGATAAGTACCTCATGTGCACAGTTTTCTCTGTACAGTGTGCCCCTGTGTGCCAGTTAGACGTCTTGTGTGCCTGTTGTTGCAGTCTGTGTGGCATCAATGGGATGTACAATGTGTAGGTATTGGTGGCCAGTACTATATGTTAAGATCAGTCACATTGTGTTGTTTAAGGTTTTTGGGTTCCTTGATCCTCGTGTTGGATGCACGTAACTAGGTAAAGATACTTTACTGCCATCCAATGACATCTCTTTTTTCATGATTGTTGTAAATGTTGGACAGCATGTGTGTTCATGACAGCATGAGCTGTGGATGCATCTTTTATGAGTCATTTGAGCATCATATAAGCAGTATGTAGAGTACCCCTGGATTTTCAACCCACATCTGGCCTTACCAAATTGTAGTCTGGAATCCATATTCTGACTCACTCTGCCCTTCAGGTTGTCACACACAGCACATACCAAATTGCTCATGGCCACATTATGTACTGTCATGCATGGAAGTGATGGAAAGGGAGTGTCAGATAGGTTCGGTATGCTCACCCTGCAGAGACCAGGTCCTTTCAAATGTATCTCCCAGTATGGGACCTAGTCTAGGCTGTGGGGGAGTCACTGTGGCTATGTAACTGTGGACCTGTGCCCACTCCCTGTACACCAACAGATCCTGGCATGTGGACAATATGATGCTCTAGTGGCAAAACTTGCCCTGAATGCCTCAGTCTATTGACTAAATTAGGAATGGATACTGAGGTAAATCATGAAACTAGTTCATTTGTGCATTTTGTATTACTGTCAATGTGTATCTTTGACTCATGACAGGTCCCTTACTCCTACAGCTATGTTGTCACCTTCACACAGTTCATATTTGTCCTGTGCTGGCTTATTGAAAAAATGACAGTCCCACAGTGCAGACAGTGGGTTGGTTCCTGGAAGGTCATGATATGTGAGTCAGTAGCTTGGTCAAATAGCAGTAATTGTACAATGCCTGCCTTTGCACGTTGGATGCCATCTCTGTAGGATGGACACATGTTCAAAGGAGTCTTCTGTGGTACAGGTACATACCACAGAACCCGCTCCCTGAAGTAGTACGAGTCTGCATTTGTTAGGCCACATGTCCACACATGGACTAGGGAGACCTTTCTTTAGCCACCATGCGAGCCCCTTCATTGTCACTCAAATTTAATAGTGAAGTCTGTACTAAGTTAGTTGCCTGTGGGACTGTATGCAGTGAGTCAATCTCACAGAGTGGTAATGTGTTGGTTCATTCAGGCCTAAGCAGTTACCTTTCAGAAGACACGTGTAGTGTTTCATTGGGGCTCACATCACAGTACATGTTGCTGGAGCATGGGCTATCTGATATCAGTAAGCTTGCTTAGTCATTTTAGGCCATGAGCAGGGTAGTGGGTTAGTCTACAGATGGAACTATTTATGTTTGTAGTCATGTCCCTGTACGTATTGGCTTGTGTGTTTCACACTTGAGGAGTGTTAACCATTTAAAAAATTTTAGCTTGGTGTTTCTGACATGTATGTGACTCAACAATTTGATAAAAAAACGTGTGATTGTAATCTCTTGATTTTGTCTTTTGCATCCATGCAGGTTAACGCCCATCAGACGAAGGAGCTGTGGAGAGCTATCACCTGGAAGGTGCGTACCCTGGGGGTCCATAGCCAACGGAACACCCACTGTCAGAAAAGGTTGAAGGACCTGAAACCCTGGGCCCAGAAGATCGCAGAGGTCCAGCTTGGGCTGTCCTCCCCCCATGGACAGGGTGCGCGTCAGACCTTAACGCCCCCACCCCCAATGGCCCACCTGCTGGGGGTGGCCTTTCCAGAGTTTGATGGGCGTATGAGAACAGCACAGTAGCCACAAGGGGGTGAGTACAAGGCAAGTGAATGTGTTAGGTTCTGACAGCTCCCCCTGATGATTAGGGATGAGCCATGTGTAATACAGTAGATGAGTGATTGTTTTTGTAGATATGTCATGTGGTGCATACTGATGTGCCTTGCCTATTGGCCCAGGGACCTAGAACACAACTGTGTACAATCCACAAATGTTTTTCTCTCCAGGGACTACATATGGCTGTGTGCATTGACCAATCAAGTACTGTTTGTTGTTGTAGTAGGTGTACATTCTGTGCAACAGACCACTACTCTGCAGTGTTACAGGCTAAAAGAAAGGTAGTGATGTAGCACTGTCCTCAGCCATGTGTCTGATTGTAGGAGGTTGGCCTGGTTTGTAGTGGGTACCTTGGGTACTTACACCTTATACCAGGTCCAGTTATCCCTTATTAGTGAAGTAGTGGTGTTCTAGCAGCTTAGGCTGATAGATGTAGCTATAGCAGAGCAGCTTAGGCTGAACTTGGAGACATGCAAAGCTCATGCAATACCACTTATAGTTACACAGTACTTATACACAAGTAAAGACAATACTCAGTGTTACCAAAAATAAAGGTATTTATTTGGGTGACACAGTACCAAAAATATCTTAGAGACAATACTCCTTCTGGAGGTGAGTATTATACACAATATATACACTAGACACCAAAATTAGACAAGTAAATAGTCATAGAACAATGCAAACAGTAGGAAATCCTATAGAATGCAATGGGAGAAAATAGGTCTAGGGGCAAAACAAACCATATACTAAGAAAGTGGAATGCAAATCATGAATTCTCCCCTAGACAAGTGTAGTGTGTCCAGAATCGCTGGGAGAGTAAGAATACAGTAAAGGTAAGTAAATTACCCCACCCCAGAGCCTAGAAAAGCAGGAGTAAAGTACTTCAAGTTTCCTTAGGACACGCTACACCTCACAATTGGGATTTTGCAGCAACCAACTAAGCCTGCAAGGAACAACTGCTGGAATCCTGGACCTAAAGACCTGCAAAGGAAGGGGACCAAGTCCAGAAGTTGAAAGAAGTTCCAGGAAGGACAGGAGCCCCTGCCAACCCAGAAGAGGGTGCAAAAGAAGAGTCCCCGGTTAGCCGAAGACTGCAGGAATGCACCCTAGGAAGATGCCAGCGGCTTCCTGCGTGATTCCAAAGATGTCCCACGGCGTGAAGATCGTTGCAGACGTGATTTCGGGTTGGAAGTCGCCAACAAGCCTTGGCTATGACAAAAGTGCGTCTTGCGCCAAAATGGTGCTGGGTGGACCCAGGAGGGATCTGGGGGCCTCAACTCTGTGTGAGGTGGAAGAGGGGGCTCTCAGCACTTTAGAGAGCCCTCATGATGCCAGCCAGCACCCCAGGGAGTCGCACGATCCGGGGACAAAGGAGGTGCAAAACGCGGTTGATGCAGCACAACAAAGAAAGGTACCACCCCGCCGGAGAGCAACTCAGCGAGTTGAGCGTTGCAGGATGGAGTGCTGGGGACCTGGGCCAGGCTGTGCAAATGGTGCACAGAGGCCTCAGGAGGTGAAGAAGACGCAGTACACAGGGGTACCATCGCTCTTAGGGAAGGCAAGGTCTTACCTCCTCCAAATTGCGTCAGCAGGATCTCAGGACAGTCTATGTCAATGATGTCCACCCTCTGTGTCCTTAGGAGCATGCTCATCGCTGTGAGAGGAGTCCAAGGGTCCCGGTTGTCATCTTGGAAGGTGCCTGCTTGAAGCAGGGGAGTGACTCCATCACTCCACAGGAGATTTCTTTGGTCCTTCTGGTGCAGGATGAAGACAGGGAGTCCTCAGAGCATGCACACCGTGGAAACTGTTGCAGTTGCTGACTTGGAGCTGAGGTTGCTGAAGAAAAGCATCTCTTGTGGATACTTTTTTGCAGTTACAGTATTTCTTGGAGCAGGCTGTGGTTGATCCGAGGTCAGAGTAGGCTGAAGTTGTTGCAGAGGATTCCTGAATGAAACTTGCAAGCAAAATCTGAAGAGAATCCACAGGAGAGACCCTAAGTAGCCCTGAGAGGGGATTTGACTACCTTATCAGGTTATGTACCTATTAGGAGGTGTCTCTGACATCACCTGCTGGCACTGGCCACTTGGAGCCCTCCAGTGTGCCCTCCAACTTGCAAAGCAAGATGGCTGGAGTCTGGGACACACTGGAGGAGCTCTGGGCACCACCCCTGGGGTGGTGATGGACAGGGGAGTGGCCACTCCCCTTTCCTTTGTCCAGTTTCTTGCCAGAGCAGGGGAGAAGGGGTCCCTGAACCGGTGTAGACTGGTTTATGCAAGGAGGGCACCATCTGGGCCCTTCAAAGCATTTCCAGAGGCTGTATTGATGTATAGTATTGCTAACATTATTTCATGACATTTTATATATTATAGGTCGCAGCTTCCTCCTGACCATGCCCTCTCTACCATTTGTGTTGTTGGAAATGTACCTCCTATCTTTCCCACTGTTTGTTTCAATCAATAATTATGCATAAGCCTTGATACATGGAAGTCTAGCTGGGTCTCAGAAGTTGTCTATGAACTAGTCGAGCCTAGTTGTAGTATGCTGCTGCCCCTGTGGGTCAAAATGTAGTAGTGTTTCGGTCATGACCACCCAGGCCTTCAGTGCCTCCTCTGCCCTCGCATATATCCTAGTTTTTCTTAGGTGTGCCTCTTCCGCACCTGCCCATTCCAAGAGATCTTTTCTCTAGTCTATGGCTGCCGGGGTGAGGGCTGATCCAGCATATGGTAATGCGTTGTTTAGCCACCACTAAACCTAGGATCTTATAAGATATAGTGAGTTTTCATTTGGGGTTGACCGGCAAGTGGTCCAGTATACCATTTTTAATAGTTAGGGAAACATCCCAACCTGTCACCAACTTCAGTTGTGCTATGATCTGTAACCAGTACTCAGATATTTTTTAGCAGTACCAGACCATATGGACAAAGATCGGCCCTGCACCGAGGACAGCAGCCAGATCTAGAGGGGTAAATTAGGCAGAGGCATTTTGGGGAAAGATATGTCATATGGATCAAGCTATACTGAATATGTTTCAATCTGGCCAACGTTGCCGTCTTACGGATCTCCTTGTGTATTTTTCAAGTCTTGAGGAGAAATCTGTTCCACACTGCACTGCTGCTATGCCTACTCAACCTCCAATTGCTGTTGGAGTCTGTCTGATCAAAGAGCACAATATATGTGTGTAATGAATCGCCTTCCCCCGCCACATCCAAGAGTGTGCTCATAGTGCAGGTCAGGTCCGGTGCATTAGGGAATGTAGGCCATAATTGGTGGGCCGTGCCAGATATTTTGGCATATTGAAGAAATTGCCCCCCTCCTAAGTGAAAGCTCATTTGTGCCTCCTGAAAGGATATAAAGAGGCATTCAGGGAAGAGCTCTGCCAATATTATGCAGCTCTCCTCCTGCCATTTATCTGTTGTCATCACTTGGGCTGCACGCCTGAACTGAGGGATTTTCCATATATCCAACTCAGAGGCAAAGGGGGACTTTTCAGTACTGTTTTTACTGTTTGTTTCCATATCTGACCAATAAGGCCTATTAAATGTGGGAAGTATTTGGGTATTCCTGTTCCCAGCAACAAGGGTACACCTAGTTGGAGACCCCCATGCAATCCCTCTAAGAGACTTCTCTCCCAGTTCCACCCCCCATCTAACCAGGAGGTAGCTTGTTGGAGCTGGGCTGCAGAATAGTACAGCTCCAGGTCAGGGACCTCCAATCCGCACCCTGCCCACTCTTGTTTCAGGGTGGCCAGGCTGACCCGACATCTTTCACCCTGCCATAAAAGCTCTACCAAGATCCTGTCCAGGTCTTGGAATTCTCCCCTTGGAATTTCAAAGTAGGAGCCTTGCATTATATAGAGACATCTGGGCAAGACTATCTTCACGAGAGTCATTCTCCCCATTAGGCACAACCCAAGGTTGTTCCAGAAGCACACAGAAGATAGCAGTCCCATCAGGACTCTCACCATATTATTAGCGTAGAATAGGTCCTGGTCCTGCGTTATATACAGACCTAAGTATTTGACCTTATCCAACACCCACAGAAGTTTAGCTTTGGGGAGCGATTCGAGGGGTTCACCTGTCAGTAGCCCAAGGGGGAAGAGGGTGGACTTCTTCAAATTGACCCCTAGGCCAGACACCTCACCAAATTCATCCATAACGTTTAGCAGCAGGGGAACCAATATATCAGGACGTCAGAGGTATATCAATGCATCATCTGCGTACACGGAGACTATATGCTCCCTCAGACCCACCTGAACACCCCACACCTGTGAGACTTGGCGAAGTTTACACGCCTGGGGTTCCATTGCTATTGTAAATATTAGTGGGGAGAGGGGACATTGCTGCCTTGTGCCTCTTTGTAATAAAATTTAATCTGAGACATAGAGGCCAGTGTGGACCTTAGTTCCAGGCTGAGGATATAGTAGTTTAATCCACTGAATGAACCGATGGCCCAGTTGCATTTTCTCCAGCACAGACAAGACATAACCCCTACTGAGGGAGTCAAAGGCTTTTTTAACATCTAAAAAGGCTAAGGCCTACTTATGCCAGAGCTGTGGGTCGAGAAGCATGTGTGCGAGGCGGCGTAAATTACAGAGTGTGGTCATGTGTGGAAGGAACCCCGACTGGTCCTCGTGGATAAGGGTTGGAAGGTGTGGGAGCAGTCGCGTTGCCAGGATGCTGCTTAGAATCTTTATTAAGCATTGATATGGGTCGGTAGGAGCCCACATCCAGCCGATCTTTGCCAGGTTTAGGTATTACTGTAATGTGCGCTTCTTTTCTAGATTTGGGAGATGTCCAGTTTTATATGCTTCCTCATAGACCTCTACCAGTCTCTCCGCCAAGACTCCTGCAAATGTTTTATAAAACTCAGATGGCAAGCCGTCACTCCCCGGGGCCTTGGACCGCCTTTAGTGCTCTGGTAGCCTATAAGATTTCTGGTTTACTAAACGAGGACCCTAGGTTTTTACAGTCTGTCTCTGAAATTGTTTTTAGGGGTAGGGAGTGCAAATACAGTTGTCTAGATGTCTCATCAGTGTCAGTGTTCGGCTGGGTATATACCTTTCTTAGGTTTTCCAGAAACACATCATTGATGGCCTTTTGGGTATAGACCTCCTGGCCCCCTTGGTCTCATATGGACACTATTGGCCCAAGTGTTTTTCCTTCCTTGATTAAGTAAGCTAGCATCCTCCCTGCCTGCCTTATCTCCTTCTGTGTACCATCGTCTACGAGCTGCTGTTTTGTTGTGTTTATCGAGTTGGAGCCAACACTCATTCAGTGTACATTTCAATTGCTCCCATTCCACCCTGAGCTCTGGGGCCTCAGAAAGCCCTTATCGCAGCTTCTCTTGCTCCCTTTCTAGATCTAATAGCTCCCCTTCAAAGTACTCAGCAAACACCCATCAAGGTAGCCATGCAGACCCCTCGGAGGGCCACTTTTATAGCATCCCATTCAGTTGCCCAACTCCCAGCAGTGTGCCTTTTCTCGTTGAAATATTGTGTTGAAAGGCATGGTCATTTAAGCTTCCAGCCATAGTCACCATAGGGGCACCTTAGCGGGCTGTCTCTTTAATATGTAAGTAGCGGGGGCGTGGCTTCGGGCGTCAAGATGGCGGTCGCACTCTGAGAGTGCTCTGGACCCCTCCGTCATCCGCCCTCAGAAGCCGCCATCGAGAGGTCTACCATGCTGCCAAGGCCGCCCCTGTGAGCTCCTGGACCTCGGGGAGGCCTCCGGCGCTAGCGCTGGCTCAGTCCGAGCCGTGAGAGCTGTGAAGGCTGGATGCGACCGGGTCGGTGGGTCTCCTAAGATGGCGGCCGGGCTGACGGCACCGGGATGCGCCTCGGCGTTGGAGCCCGCCCGCTGACGGGGCCTCCTCCGGCGCCGGTGCCGTGTGCGGGGCTGGAGTGCCTGGGGCGAGCTGAAACCTGGTGCCGCCGGGGGACGGGAGAGCGACGAAGCCGGCGTTCTCCATTGGTCCTCGGAGGGCCGGACTATGAGGTGCTGGACCCGTGGGCCCGGCGAGAGGCCCGGAGAGAGTGAGCCCCGGGAGAGGGGCTCCCCTGCCTGACTCGAGTGGACGTGGTCGGGCCCCTGGACAGGGGCTTGCCCGCTAAGAAGACCGCGCGGAGTGTCCTACGGAGGGCGTCTGGACCGGATTCTGCAGTCCGGAGCCCACGGGCCGGCTTGTGATACCCTGCCTATGCGAGGGGAGAGTAGCGAGGACGACGTGGAGGAGGTGAGCTGTGCGGCTACGGGGACGTGACTGTGCGGCACGGCCGCTGATCCTGGGCGACCGGGGTGAAGTGGACGCCCGCGGCCCCCCCTGGTCCGCCCGCGCAGGAGCGCAGTTGCCCCTCACGCCAGAGAGGAGAGGAGGAGGGGAGAAGAGAGATCGGGGCCCCCCTCCCCATAAGTAAGCAGCGTAATGGGAACTCAGTAGGGCGCAGCGGGCCTGAACATTAAGGCTGTGCCCTGCGATTCACAATCCCTAATATTAAAGAGACTCCCCAAAGGCTTGCCCCTATTCCACAGCCGCAATTTTGATAAAGCACGCCAATAACCTCGGAGATGGGAATTTAATTGCGACACGCTGGGGCTCGCGGATGGTCATCGAGCCCCACGACTTCCCGTCTTTCCAAAACTGTCTGATAGGAGAAGAAACCGGCCACGGGGTAATCCAGCTACACATGACTGAGTGGAAGCCAACAAATTCAAAGGTCCTTGACATATTTCGCTGGCACACCCTGTTGGGGCCCGACCGCTGTGTCTTCCCTGTAGATGCGCTTGGGGTGCTGAATTTGGACGGAAGAGCTGCATAATTCGATCTGGGTTCTCCATGCCCTCCCTCCGAGATAACATGGGGAAAGACAGAGCAAGTAAACACCCTCCACCCTCTCAACCAAAGATTGATCAATTTGCAACGCCAACAGGTCCGAGAGGGGGCGGAGAGACAGCCGCGGGGGACCCAACACCAGACGGAGTGAATGCCATCCTCCTGGCAATCCAGTCTTCGCAATCAGCTGTAGAGACTAAAATCGGAGAGGTGCGTGAGGAGATGGGCCTTATCAGGCAGGACCTCAGAAATGCGGCAAATCGGATCACTAACGTGGAGGGCAGAGTCTCTTGCAACGAAGACGAACTAGCTGACCTTAGAACCAAGGTGACCCAGTTACAAACTCGAACAGCAGAATTACATAGCCGGGCAGAAGATGCGGAAAATCGATCGAGACGAAACAACCTACGTTTTGTAGGATTCCCGGAAGGCGCGGAAGAGGATAAAGCCACAGAATTTTTAGAGCAATGGATCAAAAGCTGGATGCCAGACCAATCTCTTTCACCTTGGTTTGCAGTGGAACGTGCGCACAGGGCCCTTGGTCCTCGCCCCCCTCCGGGCGGTCCAAAACGGCCGATGATTGCCCGAATCCTCAACTTTAGAGATCGTGACAATATCCTCAAAGAGGCGAGGCGCTCTGAAAATCTTCAGTGGGACAACTACAAAATCTTAGTATTTCCAGACTATACCCGGGAGGTCCAGGTCCGCCGCCGCTCATATGAGCAAGTGAAACAAAAACTTAGGGCGATGCAGCTTTCGTACATGCTCCTTTTTCCTGCAAGACTCAAAGTTATTATGGCAGACAAGGCGTACTTCTTCGATTCCCCGGAAGAGGCATGGGACTGGCTGACTGAGGAGGGCGTCGGGGCTCGGAGGGGCCCGGCGGCGCGAAGAGGGGAGCCCTTCCGGGGGGATCCCCCCCCCCGCTGGTGGGCCCTGGCGGGGTCGTAAACGTACTAGGTCTCGAAGAGGAAGACGAGGACACTTGGCACTTCTGTGAACGGAGAGGCGGTGGGAGAGGCTGGCCCACAAATGGGAGGGTTGCCCGTTGAGTCTCCGACGGGACAGATTCAGGCGCAGGCCGAGGAGGAGGGCCGTCTGAGTCAATCCCCAGCGCTTGGCTGACGTGTTCCATGGAGCCCCGAATGGAGCGCATGGGGAAGTTTGGAGAGTCTGGTCCACCTTGAAGAAACCCGTGATGGGCTACAGCGGGGATACAGGCTCCCCTCAAGTACTGTAAAATATGGCTTGACTTCTAGTGAATAATTGTAAATGATCCATCTTAATGGAGGGGTCCATCACTCCACTCCTATGGCAGTCCTTATGGCTGTCTTGTTTTGGTTGACGGTTAGGGCGACAGATGCTTCCTGGGTGGGAGTATGGGGTGGGGGGCGGTTTTGGGGGAGGAAGGTTAAGTTAGGGTTAGATAGATGTATTTTGAGTATTGCGTTATTAAGTTTTAATTGGTCATTCCTTAGCCCACTGACTGGCATCCAAAGCTGTAAGACTCCTACGCAACCCACGTCTGGTCCACATTGACACAAATCATTTCTTGGAATGTGAACGGGCTGCTAGATAAGATCAAGAGATCTGCAGTAATTAACACTCTCCGTAGATATTCCCCATTGGTAGCCCTATTGCAGGAAACACACCTCATGGGAACTAAATGCCCTATGTTGGCCCGAGGGGGATTTGATAGGGTCTATCACGCAGGCTTCTCTAGGGGATCAAGAGGGGTAGGTATCCTGCTTCATCGCTCACTGCCCATGGTGTTAACATCTACGAGATCCGATCCACAAGGCAGATTCATAGTAGTCTCAGGACTACTTCGTGGCGTGACATTGAATCTTGTATGCGTATATGCCCCCCCAGCGGGATTTGACACCTTCTTATGTTCACTTCGACATGTGGTGGCGGGACTCCCCCAAGGAATCACAATAGTAGGAGGAGACTTTAATGCGGTTCTAGACCCTAGATTAGATGTGTCAGGAGATGTCACAGCGGGCAGGTCGGCCCGAGCCACAGGCCTTAAGAGTTGGGCAGACAGCCTAGGCCTATGTGAAGTGTGGAGAACTTGGCACCCTATGGAGCGTCAATATACGCACACGTCTGCTGCCCATCAGACACACTCTAGAATTGATCTAATATTTATGCCGGCCATGGACTTCTCCGGTGTCACGGGAGCAGAGATACTGTCCCGTGGGGTGTCGGATCACGCACCGGTGCGAGTCCGACTGGGCGGAGTAGACCTCACCAGGCTCCCGGTATGGCGCCTAAATGCTTGGCTCTTGCAAGATGAAGATTGTGTCCTCGAGATTAGAGATCGTCTCACGCAGTACTTTGAACTGAATGTGGGAACAGTCCAGTCGTCAGGCACGCTATGGGCTGCCTACAAGGCTACCTTGAGAGGGCAGGCTAAGTGCCTCTTGCGAGCACGTGAGCGCATTCGTGAGTCACGTGTGTCCGAGTTAGAAGCGGTAGCGTTAAAACTGGAACGCCAGCAAGCAGTCTTATCCGAAATCCCCACATTGAGGCAGCTCACCAGGGTCCGAGAGGAAATTAAACACCTAACACTTGAGTCAGCGAAGCATATGTGGAGGGCATCGTCCGCCCGAATTTATGGCTGGGGGGACAAAAATGGGAAGCTCTTACACTGGTTGGCCACTCGACCCTTAGCTAACAGAATCATTCCCGAAATTAGAGATAACACAGGTACCTCACAAGACACCCATCGAGATTGCACAGAGTTTTGCTTCCTATTATGCATGCCTATACGCAGAACACCCCCGGCCTACGGTTGAAAAAGCTTCCCCCCTCCTGAACGACATAACACTCGCCAGAGTGTCTCAGGCGACTAGGGACAGGCTGGACGAAGCACTTGACCTAGCGGAAGTAACGAGTGCGATTGCCAGTCTGGCTTCAAGCAAGACACCAGGTCCGGATGGGTTTCCTGCGGAACTGTACAAGAAATGTAGTGACATTCTGGCCCCACACATTTTCTTGAGATGTATAGAGAAGCCGAGCAGAAAGGTCACTTCCCCTCAGGGATTGACCTTGCTACAATAGTAGTAATCCCGAAGACCCAGCCCCCATCATCAAATTGCTCGGCTTATCGGCCTATCTCCCTCCTCAACACTGAGATCAAGGTGCTAGCCTTGATCCTTGCCAATAGATTAAAAGAGGCAATGCCCGTCTTGGTGCACCCTGACCAATGCGGCTTCATGCCTACGCGGAGCACCAGGCACTGTATTAGGCGTCTACATTTAGCCTTAGCACACCGTAAAATCCTGTCACACACCCCTCTAGCGCTGCTCCTACTTGATTTCGAGAAGGCCTTTGATACAGTGGATTGGTCCTATCTTGAACAAGTACTTATTAAAAACGGCCTTGGACCCAAGTTCCGAGGTCTTGTGGGACTGCTCTACTCTAATCCGACGGCTCAGGTCCAAGTAAACGGAGTGGTCTCAGGGGTGTTCCCGATCGGGCGTGGTACCAGACAAGGATGTCCACTATCCCCCTTACTCTTTGCATTAATAATAGAACCCCTGGCGAAGTTATTTCGAGAGGATCCTCTGATGGAAGGCTGGTCTTGGCCAGTGTGTCCAGAAGACCGTGTGGCACTCTATGCGGACGATTTCCTATTATACATAGCCAATCCGGCCAGGAGCGGTCCCCGTATCATGCAAATTCTGGATGTCTTCTCGGAGGCATCGGGTCTCGCCCTAAACCCCCAAAAATCCCTGTTGGTTCCGCTCCATCAATCTAGAGATTGTATGGACTGGCAACAAAGTATTCCAGTGCGAAGAAATAGCTTCAAATACCTGGGGGTGCATGTCGCAATGCTCCCTGAATTAGCATGGGAGCTCAATGTCACACCTTTAACCAGAAGAATCAAAGACGATCTTCAACGTTGGAAGGACCTTCCTCTTAATTTGCTGGGAAGAATCGCACTCTATAAGATGATGGCCCTTCCCAGACTTCTCTACCTCCTTCAAAACTATCCTAACCCTATCCCCATGAAATGGTTTAGAGACATGGACTCGCTAGCACGCCAATTTCTATGGAGTGGTACCCGTCCCCGGCTAGCGCTTAAAACCTGTCAGAGAGATGTTAATGAAGGGGGCTTGGGAATGTCTAATGTCCATTACTACCACCTGGCGACGCAACTACTAGTGATCAACGACTGGTTGGGGGGGGGTTGGACAGATCCGGCGTACCGTCTGGAACTCCAGACATTGACCTACCCCAAGATCTTTGACGCCCTATATGGTGGTAAGATCACTCGTGAGACCCCTGGGGTGACAGGGGTGGTGCTGCAGGGATGGCGGACGGCTCAAAAGATCTCGGGATGGTGGGGACGCCTTACTCAGCAGACCCCACTGTGGCAGGGGACCTGCTTGGGCGAAGTTGTGGGTCTTGAGGGATTCCAGAAATGGGATATTATAGGCATCTCTACTCTGGGTGATGTATGGGAGGGCACGAGCATGCGTTCCTTTGAGGATCTCCAAGAAATCTTTGCACTAAATAAGACACAGTTCCACAAGTACCTCCAAGTACGACATGCCCTTCTGACGCAGGTCCAGCCAGGGAATAGCATACCCGTAAGCAGTCCTATGGAGAGGAGGGCTCTGATGGGGAATCTGGGCAGGGGAGGTGTCTCCCAGGTGTATCGCACATTAATCTCTACTACGGCCTGCTCCCTGGAGGAACTTCGTCAGAAATGGGAGGGATGGGTGGGCCCTCTTGAAGAGGAGGACTGGACTGAAGCTTTGGCAGCTCCCCACTCCCTGACTATGACGACACGTCTCCGACTAGTACAGACATATTATCTTCATACTGCTTACCTTGCACCCTCCAGATTGCACAGAGCAGGACTCCGGCCTACGGCTGATTGTCCCCGCTGTATGAGCCCTAAAGCTGATTTTTTCCACATGGTGTGGTCATGCTCGGTTATCAGTACATATTGGAAGATGATCTCGCGTGAGGTCTCGTTGATTCTACAAGTTGACGTGGCGCTGACACCATTGACATCCCTATTAGGGGTTATAGGAGAATCGGGACTACGTAGAGCAGAACGTACCTGGCTGGGGGTGGCATGCCTAGTGGCCAAAAGAGACATCGTGGCGGACTGGAAAGCCACTATGGCTCCGGCCCTGACCAAATGGAGGAGGGGAATGGACTGGTGTGCCCAATGTGAAAAGCTCGTATATGAGGTTAGAGGGTGTCCGAGTAAGTATAACAAGATCTGGGGGAAGTGGGACGGAATGACATTTTAACCCCCTGGGATGCGGACCGACACAGTGGAAAGAAGAACCCTTACACACTCCACCAACTCCTTTGGAGGGAAATGAGACACATACGTGGCACGTTGGTATTGACATGTACCGTCTATCTACTCAAGGTGCTGTCTGGGGCTTTGGAGCTGACCACTGTTTGGTGCCCATTGGCGCCTTGTTACTTTATTTTTAGTATATAATTGTATTGTTTGTTTTGTATTACTTTATTTTATTGCAAAATCAATAAAAATTCGTTATTAAAAAATAATATGTAAGTAGCAAGGAGTTGGGAGTGGCCAGATAATGTTTGTGTTATGGAATGTGCAGATGTCGCTGTAATAAAAATGTAGTCCAAGCGACTATAGGTTGTTGTTGGAGGGGAATAGCATGAGTAGGCTTGTGTGTGTGGGTGATGTTGGTGCCAGGCATCCACCAACCCAATTGTATGCATGATCTGGTTGCGGGAGGCAGTCAAACAAGGCTTAGTATTAATTTTAGGGGGCGATCTGTCTATATTACCATTGAGTATGCAGTTAAAGTCTCCCGCCATAATTATTTTGTTGGTTTGCGGAATCTGGGTCGTCTTCAACAATGAACCCAGGAAGGCACCATCATTGGTATTTGGACAATAGACATTAACAATGCAAATATAGCTAGCATCTAACAAACCCTCAAGTAGGAGATATCTCCCCTTCTCATCCGTCAACGATCTGTGAACTTTAAAGGGAACTCCCGGGGCCACCCAGATGAGCGCTCCCCTCGCGCACCCTGAATAAGATGACCGCTTAGTAGGGTTATTAAGGCCCCGCACATTCCATGTCAAGATTTTATAGCTTGTTCCTAAGCCCGCCATGTGTAGTTGGCCAGCAGTATAGCCTTCTCCTTTATGTGGGATACACATGGAGGTTGAGGGGATAAAAAAATTCCCGTGGGTGTGCTCTTCCCGGTGGATGTGAAGCTGTGTTATGTCCAGTCTGGTAGTAACAACAAAAACCAACTTGCAACAATTGAGAATATATTATAACCCCTGAACAGTCCTGGGGATGGCAACTCCTGTGCATTCCCACAGGCAACCCACCCACCCACAGGCAGTGGCCGCATAACCCTCCTGATATATCAGTTACCAAGAGGGTCAGAAACCCCACCCCAAGTATCCCACCCGTGACCTTGAAACCTAACTATACTGTATTAAAGCGTGTGGTATTGAAAAATCTGTCCAGGACCTCAAGTGACCCTTTGTTACAAGCCCAACCTGAGCTCAGCAATTCTTGGGCACCCTGGTCCTGAACCGTCCTGCCCTGAACATTTTGTATATCGTCCTCTTGCCACTCTTGTGAATATGTTATGCACCGGATTTCTAAACTAGGTAGATATGGAAAAGTCAACAATACAGAAGGAGCCGGGTAAATGTGAGTCCCTGTCATCCCTAAGATGGTGCCTGGATCTCTAATCTAGGTAGATATAAAGGAGCTCCTTATGCCGAAGGAGTCAGGTAGTTGTAAGTTCATGCCATCCTTCAAACCGTCAGATGGGTAAACGATCCGTGTTTTGGGTATCTGAAAGATGAGTCGAAGGGAGGAAGAGGTTTGGGTCAAGTCCATATCATTCTCCGTACAAAGTGTCCCTTCTTCTGCCACCATTACTTTGTTGACGCCGGCTAGTGGTGGAGCTCGATCCCCACCTCTAGAACTCTGAGAAGAGCAGGAAGGCTGTTGTGTCTTCAATCTCCTAGGTTCCCTCTAAGCAGGAAAGTGCTCTCCCTGCAAGAGGCCTTGGGCTTCCATCCAGGCAAATGCTTTGTGCAGGCTTTCAAAGAAATGTACCGTCTTTCCATGTTGTATCCTCAGTTTAGGAAAAGGAGACTGCATTTGATACTGTTCTCTCTCAGCTTCCTTTTGACCCTTAGGAAATCTCTCCAGAGCACCTGTACTTTTCTTGTGCAGTCTGGACATATAAGTATAGGTGTACAGTCATAGTTAGGGAGGCTTCGGTTTCTCAAATACTGAAGGAATAGAGCCCAATCCTTATAATTAAATAAGCGTGCTATAATTGGTGCGGTGGTCCGCCAGATCTAGGGATCAGGCCCAGAGCTCTATGCGCTTTTTCCACCGTGAAAAATTTAGAGGCACACATAGGCTGCAGGGCCGTAGTGAGCCAGTCTTCGAGGAAGAGTTTCATGGACGGTCACTCCGCCCGCTCCTAAAACCCCACTAGTAAGAGGTTGTTGTGGCCTGACTGGCCATCCGCGCCCTCCAGTCTCCCCGCGGTTTGGATGACGACTTTATTTAGTTCAGCTACCGTTGTTTGCAAATCTTAAACCTTGGCTCGTAATGTAGTTACCTCTTCCTCATTGTTCGTAACCCTCTCTGCCACTTTACAAAGATCAAGTCAGAGGTGGATTATGTCAATTGCCATAGTGTCCATTTTGTTTTCAAGGGCCTTTTGGGTCCCTTTTATTGCCGCCACTGTGTCAGCAGTGTCTTGCGAGGGTACCCGGTTGAGTTGGGCGAGGGAGCCCTCCCTCTCTATGGTGCTTGATCCACGCCTAGCGGTAGCGTACTGCATAATCTTGTTTGATTGGTCTCCTTTGTTTGTTATGTCGTTGCCCATGTTGGGAGCACTGTCAGCCCGCGGGCACTACTCTCAACAGGAGTATCTCAGCGCTGTATTGGAGGCTGGTTTATTATGTTACTTTCGTTTTGTTTTGCACTTTGTTGCCATCTAAGAGGATTCAGGTCGTTGCCCTGGGCGTGCACCAGTGCCCCCGTCTTCGAGCACATCACAGGAGTCCAAGGACCCCCAATCCGATCATAGAGCATCACAAGGGTAGGGAGGTATGGGGGGTGGTGTTGGTCATCGTTAGCGTCTCCCGTGTGAGAGATTCAGTGTTGCAGCCCAGGGAATATGAGCTTCCTCAATTATCAGCCAGACGGTAAGTTCCATCGAGGAGGGGTGGCGTTTTCTATTCCCCTCCCTACACTTTCTTTATCACTGTCCCAGCTATGCTGCTATTTCATGCGACTATGCCCCTGTGGCAGTTGTCACTTACGTTCCCTCCGTCTTCGGAATGTAAATATGACTTTGCATTTCGGTCCCGTCTTGTACCTTCTTCCGTGTAGTGCATCAGGATCTCTGCCAGGGCCGCAGGGACTTCGATGTTTGCCCCCAGCCTCTGCAGTTATGCCGCCTTGGTCCTCTGTTGGCGGCCCTAGGAGGCCCACAGCCCACCGTTGAGCGACCTCGTCTCGGGGTCTTCCAACCGCCCCCGTCTCTCTTCCCAGTATTCATGGCAGGTTAGCGCTATTCTACATCTCAGTGTTCTGCCAAATCGAGTTTGGACACACCGCTCTCTTCTGCCAACCAGGGCTGTAGGAGACAATACATTTCTGGGGGGGACAGGGACAGCCTTGTGGACTTTCAATAAACCCTACACAAATTGCTCGTTGTTTACGAACTGCAGGCTCCGATAAGTATACACAATCATATATATTGGAAGTTAAATAGGGAGAAAGGAAGGCATGTTTTCACAGTCTGAAAGTATCTTTTACTGTTATTTACATTCACAAAGTAATTAGCTCAAATGTGAAAATAACATGTTGATTAACCTTGCATCTTCATGCACCAAGCAAATAAAGGTAGGAGGGTAAAAAGGAAGAGCATACCCTTTGTGCCCCACACCCATCATGCCCTTTGCCTCATGCCAATTGGAACCGCACTGGAGAGATCAAAAGCTATTAGGTACAACAGTTGTAAACTGTGTTCGGAAACCATAGTTCTAATAACACTTCTACTCCTTTGTGCGATCTTGGAAAGCTCAGCTCCACATCAGTCATAACTAGGAGCATTTCAACTGAAGAAGTTCTTGGAGTTACAGGCTATATAAACATGGATTCTCTAATCTATGTATAAACTGCAGTCACTAATTTCTTTAGAAATGGCTGTTTGTGATGCACCAAGTCACTGTGTGTAAAGAAAAGACATTCACTGATTATAAAGAAAAGACATCAGAAAATGACTATGATAGGGTTTTTACAGTCCAATTCTGACATTACAATGCCTTCTGCCAGAGCTAGCAGCCAAGGTAAAAGGCAGATCAGGTCACAGAGCATAATTAATGCAGCTGTTTAAAGCAAAAAATAGAATGTTGCTTTTCTTTCTTCTGCTGTACTTTAATAACTTGGAATGACAGAAGCTATGCACTAGGGTTTTAAGTGGTTTGTGGGAAAGTTGGTGGTGTGACCATGTATTATATGAGGTAAAATACCCAATGTGTACATAAGGATATTGCAAGTCACCTTAAAGTTCATACCTTATAAACAAGCATTGGCGTAGCCAATAGGTCTCGCCTATGCAAGTTCTATTGCCTTTGCCAATGTGTTTTAGCTATGTTGTACACTAGTGAGACTACTATTCAGCATGGCCCAAAGTTAATGGCATAAAGAAGAATGATGTGTCATCGAGTGGTGCGGCATAGTATCATGGAGTAGGTAGAGTGCCCTAGAATGGAGAAGTAAACTAACTTTAAAGGAACAGGAGTCCCTTGAATAAAATGCAACACCACTCCCATAAACAATGATATTAAAGTAGTATGCAAATAGAATATTTTATACATTTATTCAATCAAAATAGAAAGGTCAAATGTAGTGGGAAAACATCAACAGGGGAAATCGAGAAAGACTGGTATTCGGGCATTACACAAGTTATCTTGATGACAAAATGTCACCAATTACAAGAAAAATGTAAAAAGTAACCTATATAGTACAGTGGTTTGGAGGAGGCTGGCATGGTTTGTTGTGGTACTTACACCTTATATCACGTCCATTTATCCCTTATTAGTGAAAATGGTCCTGGATGTCGTGGGGGCGCCTCTGCTAGTGCAGGGGTGCCCTCGCACACAGGTACTCTGCACCCTGCCCTCAGGGCTGGAGGGCCTGCTATAGGGGTGACTTATAAGTGACCTGGTGCAGTGTAACTGGCAGTGAAAGGGTGCATGCACCTTTTCACGCAGGCTGCAATGGCAGTTCTGCAGAAGCCTTTGAATGAGCTCCCTATGGGTGGCAAAAGAAATGCTGCACCCCATAGGGATCTCCTGGAACCCCAATGTCCTGGGTACCTGAGTACCATATACTAGGGACTTATAAGGGGGCATCAGTATGCCAATCTTGGGTGAAATACTGGGTTACCAGTATGCAACAACCATAATTTAAGGGAGAGAGCATAACTACTGGGGTCCTGATTCGCAGGATCCCAGTAGACACACTCAAACACTCTGGCAAACAGGCCAAATGTGGGGGTAACCAAGCTAGAAAGAGGCTACTTTCCTACAAGGTTAGCATCCACAATAATGATTTACAAACTTTTATACACCCACTTTTACATGAATGACTCAAATAGTGAATCAAGAAGTCATTAGCTCATAGTACCTATGCTTATGCCAACTTATGTACAATATCACAAATTCAAGTCAAGGTACTTTGGCCGACGATATCTCGATCCCCTAGACAAGTATCAGGATCATCCTAAGTTTTCGTTAAAAGGGTTACAGAGTGCTTGTAACCAAAACGGCGAAGATAAATCTGACTCACGTCTCATATGAGTGACAAGGCAATCAATGGCGATCTGAATCTCCAATCAAGCGCCAATTCCATAAAGTAGTAGTAGAGTGGAGTAGTGTCACAGTGTAATAGAGTGTCAGAGAGTGGAGTGGCAGAGTGTCGTAGAGTGGAAAGGCAAAAATAAGAGTGAACTGGAGTAGAGTGAACTAAAGTAACGTGAACTAGCATAGAGAAAGTTGGGTAGAGTGTTGTTGAGAATAGTACATTGTTGTATAGTGGAGTGGCATAGAGGGTTGTGCAGTGGCATAGAGTGGAGTAAAGTGGAATGGAGTGGCGTATAGGGAGTTGTATAGGGAGTTACAGAGTGGAGCAAGTGTTAGAGTTTAATGGAATAGAGTGTCAGAGTCTAGTATCATGGAGTGTAATGTCAGAGTGAAGTGTCATTGAGTGGAGTTGGGTGATCTAGAGTGAAGTGGCATAGAGTACAGTGGTGCAAAGAAGATTGGTGTAGAGTGTGGTGGTATAGAGTGCATTGGTTTTGAGTAAAGTGGTGTAGAGTGCATTGACGAAGACTGCACTGGTTTAGCGTACAGTGCAGTAGCGTAGAGTGGTGAGGAGTAGAGGGGAGCAGAGTGGAGTGGCACAGCATAGATTGCAGTGGTTCAGAGTGCTGAGTCATAGAGTGATGCGGTACATGGTAGAGTGGAGTGGTGCAAGGTAGAGTAGACTGATGTAGAGTGCAGTGGTGGAGTGCAGTGATGCAGAGTAGAGTGTCATAGAGTGTAGTGGCATATAGTACATTGGTGTAGAGTGCAGTAGAGTGGCATATAGTTGAGCGGTGCAGAGTAGAGTGCCGTGGTGCAGAGTAGAGAGGAGTATAGTTCAGTGGCAGAGTACAGTGTTGCAGAGTAGAGTGTCATAAAGGGTAGTGTGTAGAGTAGAGTGGCATAGAATGCATTGGTGTGGAGTGCAGTGATGTAGAGAGATGCAGAGTAGAGAAGAGTGGCTTAGAGTACAGTGGTGCAGAGTAGAATAGAGTTGCATAGAGTGCTGTGGCATAGAGTAGATTGCTTCAGAGTACAGTATAGTGGATTGTTGCAGAGTGGAGCATAGTGATGTAGAGTGCAGTAGCATAGAGCGGTGCAGAGCAGATTGGAGTGGCGCAGGGTACATTGGAGTGGTGCAGGGTAGATTAGACTGGCATAGCATAGAGTGGAGTTGCGTAGATTGCAGTGACATAGAGGAGATGATTTCAAAGTAGAGTGAAGTGCCTACAGTGGAGTGGTGTAGAGTAGATTAGAGTGCAGTGGTGCATAAAAGAGTTCAGTGGTGCAGAGTAGAGTGGCGTGGAGTTCAGTGGCAGAGTGCAATGTTGCAGATTAGAGGGTCGCAGAGTACAGTTGTGTATTGTAGAGTGGCAGAGTGCAGTCGCCTAGAGTGCTATGCCGCAGAGTACAGTGGCATTGAAAGCAGAGGAATAGAGTGCTGTGGTGCAGAGTAGATTGGCATAGAGTGCAGTGGCATAGAGTGCATTGGTTTTGAGTAAAGTGGTGAAGAGTGCAGGGGTGTAGTGTACAATGGTTAGAGTAGAATAGCATAGATTGTAGTGGCGTATTGTAGAGTGCTGCAGAGTGGTGTAGAGTAGAGTGGTACAGCATAGATTGCAGTGGCGTAGAGTAGCACAGAGTGGAGAAAAGTGGTGTAGGGCACAGTGGCATAGGGTAGATTGTTTCAGAGTACAGTGAAGAAAAGATAGAGAAAAATATAATATACTTCAATATGCTGAAGTATGTAACGAAAACAACAACATAAATAACGCTAGGCATAACGACCCAAAATGAAATATGGCTTCTCCCTGTTAGCCACGGTATAATAAAGCCCTTCATTACCTAGAAAACAAAACATTAAACATAAATGTTCGAAAAATATACCCTTCTAATAGCTAAATTGTTGTGTGAAAAGGTAAAATCTGGGCCCAATCTCGACTTCACTGTTTCACCAACTGGTGTGATCTTAGGCAAATACAAATATTGTGTTTCACAGAGTCTCCTTTCTAGCCTGCAGGTGTCAGGCTGAGTGGGACTCTGTTTCCTCTATAGATCTACCTTATTGTCTTGCAGCTCTTCTTGAACGCATCCTGCAGTGCTCCTCTTCATGGCGGCAGGTGATGCAGACAGTAATCATCCAAAACTCTTTTCTCCTCCTCGTGCCCTTTGTTCTTATGAGCACCCTAAATGCCCACAGCTGTGAACAGGGCAAGCAAAACGACAGAGGGCGCAGGGGGCCTACGGACTCACCTTCATTCTGTTACCATGAGATTGGAGGATGGTCGGTACAGGGCTATTATAAGTAGCGCTTTTGTGTGCTAATGGCCCTCTGAATAATAGATGTAATAGGGGAAATTATTTTTTCCCCCTTGTCCCCCCCACCTTTTTCCCCCGTGCCCCCCACCCTCCAAAATCTGGGGGGGATACATCCCCCGCGTCCCCCACACTTCCTACGCCCATGCTGCCAACCAACCCCATCTCTCACCTCCGTTTGGTGCCAGGCCTGCATGATCACCATCTGTCGGATTGCTTCATCCTCTGGTCGGCAGGAGGGAGGTGGGGGAAACTGGATTTGTGTTGAGGGAGGGTTGTGGCAGGCCAACATCTACGTCGTTTTTTTGTAATGTATGGGCCCCAAGGGTGCAGGATTATGCCAGAGTTTTCAGCTCGGGACGGGAGCTTCGGCGGGACACTTCTAGGCGGCTTTCTTGTTAAGCCCCGCCTATCCAGTTCAGGATTAAAGCCTGCGGCGAGAGGCTTCTATCTGCCTAAATACATCACTCAAGTTTCCGTTAAACCATGGCGTTAGTGTCTGGGATTAACCAGTAAACCACCATTTTCTTCTACATGAAAGTCAAGCGGTGCTAAGCCCGATCGAATAAGAAACGGGTAAAACAGTCAGTGTATGTTTTTCAGCAAGCCTTTAGACTTCTACATAGTGACATATCATACACCACTGCTACAGGAACTGAAAAATACTAGTTAATACCCATTATAAAAAAAGAGGATTGAAAAGTAATATGTTGCATCAATGAGAAAAAGTGGGAGTATATACCACTAAAAGCTTTGGCAAGGCTTATACATCACAAATGAAAGAAAATGAAAAATCATTTTGCAAACATTTTTCTTTGTGCTGAAATATTTAAACACTACCTTAAATGTAATTGTAGGTTTTCTGTTGAAAGTATAACATGATTAAATTGCACTTTCCCCTCCACCTGGTCCCAGTGTGATATGCTCCCCTACTTGCCACTTCAAATCCTCCCGGCTATGTTGTAGTCTTTGATAGTGATCCACAATTGGGGCTCCCCTTGTACCTTACTTTATTTTGCTCCTATGCTGTAGAATTCTGCACTTTACCTTTTGTGTAGTCGGTCCAATATAGATGAGTCCACACAGACACCAAATACCATAAGCCACATACTGTGTATTGCAGTTGGTGAAACCAATCTGAATAGCATCCACCTTTTTATGGGTAGAGTTACTTGTATTACAACAAAACTTACATGCCGTGCAGTTACCACATTTAAATTGCTGGGAGACCCCTTAGTGTGGTCAACGTTGTTTTACATGGTAAGGGCAATGCTGCGCTTACTTAGAACATCCCTCTAATTCTTATCCCGTTTGAAGGAAAATAATGGTGGTTCATTGGTTGTTAGCTGCCCTTCCAGGAGAACCAGTGTCTGTTTATAATCTTCTCAAGTTCATAACTCTCTGGAAAGAAAGTGGTAACAAACAATTCTATCAATCTTCCTGTCTTTATTCTGTATTTCAAGAAGGAGCTCCCTATGGTAGTACCATGGCCTTTTCCTAGCTTGTTTGACAAGTCTTCTAGGATAGCCTCTTTCCATAAATTTATCTTTGAGTATCAATGATTCTACAAAATAATCATGTCTCCTGGAACAATAACTACGAATGCACACACATTGTCCAAAAGGCAGATTATCTCTGCGGCTACTAGGATGATGAATGATATGGTGTAATAGTGAATTCTTTTCAGTAAATTTCCGGTAAAGTGACATAAAGATCTTATCGTCTCCCACTCTTAAATCTAAAAAGGGGATGTTGTTGCTACTTTGTTCCATGGTAAACTGTATGTCTTTAGATCTGGAATTAAGTCATTCAAGGAACTGATGCAATTGTGCTAAAGTACCTTTCCAGATCAAAAAGATGTCATTAATGTGCCTGTACCATTTCAGTGTTTTCTCAACAAAAGTGTTCTTATTACAGAAGATTTTCTGTTTTTCATAATTGGATATGTACAGATTCGCTAAATCTGGACCAAAACCTGTCCCCATTGCCACCCCTTGGTTTGAAAATAAAAACAGGAATCAAACTGAACAAAATTCTGGGTCATGGTTATTTCGAGTAGGTCCACTAAAAACCAAGTGGATACCTTCACGGGACGTTCCCGTGTGTCAAGCTATTCCAAAATTACTTGGCGGGCATCCGTTTGAAGAATAGTCATATATAATGATTGTATATCTATTGTGACCAATAGGTCAGTGGAAACAAACTGACATGCCCTCAACCATAGTAATGAAATGTGTAGTATCTCTGATGTAAGAAGTAGTACAGGACACACATGGTTTTAAAAATAGATCCAAATACTGGCATAAGGGTTCTAAGATGGAGCCACACCCAGACAATAGGTCTTGCGGGTGGTTTGTCCAGCCTCTTGTGGACATTAGGTAAGGTATAAATTACAGACATTCTGGGATGTTCTTTGTTCAAGCACAAATGTTCATTCTGACTGACAAACCCTTCCTCTAGACCCTCTTTGGTTGGATTGGCTATCAAAACCTGGAGTTCTTTCTAGGGGCCCTTCCAATAACAAGTTTCAACAACCTGCTGAGGGCCTTCTACCAGTACTTGCTCATCTCTGGCCCTCCCCAACATCCAACGGACTAATGGAGTCTACTGATGCAATCAAGGTATGTAATTGTAAGAGGTGCCAGACTGGTGATTTTCCCTGGGACTTGTTGATTCATTGTGTTGTGGATTTTAGGGCATATCTCCCTGACATTTTCCACATGATGTCTACAGTGTACATTTACATGTCAATTGTGTGGCATATCTGAGCAACATTGGTACTACCTACTTAACTCCATTGGGACAAATTTCACTTGGTGAAGTGTGCATTGTTGATATATTTCCAGTGTGACATTAGTATTTCCATGTCTCCTTCTCCAGGCTGTTAGGAACCAACCCCATGCTGTTGTGAGCAACATGGCATGTTCTGAGCATCATTTCACATTGTTGTGTTATTGTGTATTTGACAAATATTTGTCTGCATGACCTTGTGTGGGGTCTGTGGAAATGCAGTTGGCATTGGCCTACTACTGTATGACAACAGGTAAGTGATGTATACTCCTTAAGGCAAAGTTTTGAAGGTGGTGTGGTCTCCTACTTTTTCAATGTTTACTGTGATTGCACAACTTCACCCATGCAATTGTACTTGTCTAAGATCCTGATTTTCCTGTGGGCAACAGTTGACAGTTCAGATGACATGCATGCATATGGTATGGTACAAATATGGGCCAATTAAGTGTAGTTTGTTGCTGGGGCCTACTTGACACCATGGTAATGTTTGCTAATTACAGCTGTTCAAGTGTGATCATGTACATTTGATGACCCTATTTCTTTTTGATTTTGCAGTATCAGCCCAAGGAGGCGATGGAGACAGGGCACATCCAAGTGAGGAAGCATCTGGCCATGGGACCTTGGGTCAAGACACCACCGACACAAAGGGACCCAGTGGCCCAGAGGGTGAGGGTAGTGCCATGGAGGAGGCGGGATCTACATCCTCCTCATTGGAGTCTACCTCCAGTGGCTGCTCTCGCTCCCTAGTTGTAGCAGACCCATCGGGACATACTCTTGTACCATCCTTGTACACCACCTCCAGTTCTATCGCCACCCTCCCAGTTGCTCACCACTGAGCTGGCCTTGCCCGCTCACCCAAGAGGGTGGGTGTCTCCTTTGACACAGGCACCTCTGCCCCAGCTCCTGTTACCCCTGCTGCCCTAAGTGAGGAGGCTATTGACCTGCTGAGGAGTATCTTTCTGGGGCAGACTGCCATTGTGAATGCCATCCAGGGATTGGCCTGGCAACTTAAGCAGAGTAATGCTTTCCGGGAAGGCATTCATAGTGCCATGTCTGGCCTACAGAGTTTGTTTTCAGGCTCTGGCCTCACTGACAGCAGCCAGTCACCCCCACCTTCCATCTCCCCTCCACCGCCCTCTTTCAATCCAAATGCCCCATTCCACTACTTACCCCATGCACACAGACAGGTCCGCACACACCCACCTCCACATGTAAAAACAGCACCCACAAGCACAACAAAACATACTCGCACGCAAGCCCTCAGCAGACACCTAGACACACACCAGACACCCCAACTGGTCCACACACCACACCCAGCATACCCAAAGGCAGTGACACACCCACCATACACACAGACATCTACCATACCCACAGACACCACCCCAACTGGCACACACATATCCACCACTCCCACATCACCCAGACCCCCAAGACAAGCAAACGCCCACATTCACACACAGACAGACACACACACACACATACACACAACAGATACCACCCAGACATAAGCTTGCCATACACACGCACATACCCAAGACATCCACACCAGACAACCAATCCCTCAACCCCAAACCCCCAACCCTTCTGATGACCGTCCTCATGATTTCAAGTAAAGTTTGTTTGAACTTGCCCTTTCCCCTGTTCCCTCCACCCACCTCCCAAACCCAAGAGGCCCGACCAACATCCCAACATCCACCTCCACCTCCACCTCCAGGTCCTCCCCTGTCATACCTGCCATCCCCTGCAAGCACCCATACCCCTTGCCCTCCCAAGGAGCCGTCCAACCCTCCTAAGAAATAGTCCACCCCTCCCAAACCCACCCAGACTTCGTGAGTGCGGGACGCGATTTTACGTGTGTACTGGACATAGGTCACTACGTATGTCCAGCTACATAATGGTAACTTTGATCATAGGCATGTTTGGAATCATTCTCCGAGGCTTTTGCAAGCATTGGTTGTATGATTCCATGCACTCTGGGGACTCCTTAGAGGACCCCCAGCATTGCCATTACAGCCTTCTGAGGTTTTCCAGGCAGCCCCAGCTGATGCCACCTCACAGACAGGTTTCTGCTCTCTTATTGCTTGAAAAGCTCAAGCCCAGGAAGGCAGAACAAAGGATTTCCTTTTGGGAGAGGGGTGTTACACCCTCTCCCTTTGGAAATAGGTGTTACAGGCTTGGGAGGGGTAGCCTTCCCAAGCCATTGGAAATGCTCTGAAGGGCACATTTGGTGCCCTTCTTGCATAATCAAGTCTACACTGGGTCAGGGACCCCAAGTCCCTGCTCTGGCCCGAAACTGGACAAAGGAAAGAGGAGTGACCACTACCCTGTCCATCACCACCCCAGGGGTGGTACTCCGAGCTCCTCCAGAGGGTACCTGGGTTTTGCCATCCTGGATTCCAAGTTGGCAGGGAACTCTGGAAGCATCTGAGTGGCCTGTGCCAGCAGGTGATATCAGAGCCCTCCCCTGATAGGTGCTTACCTGTTTAGGTGACCAATTCCCCTTTCAGGGCTAATTAGGGTCTCTCCTTTGGGTGGTTCTCCAGATTTGGATTGCAAGACTCCAGCAGGAATCCTCTGCATCGTCCACTTCAACTTCTCTCCAGGAACTCTACAAACTGCAACAAAGAACAAGATGCCTTCTGCAACATTGTATCTTAAGCTCCTGCCAGCAACTGCAACTGTTTCCTGTTGTGTATCCTCTGAGGACAGCCCGTCTTCAGCCTGCACCAGAACAGCGAAGAAATCTCCCTTGGGGTGAAGGAGGCACCTACTGCAACGACGACCAGCTGCGTGAATCCTCTCTCTGCTGAGCTGCGTGGATCCTGCATCACGGGTGGTGGATTGAATTGGTCCCGATGGCCCTGACGTCCTACTGTCCAATTTTGGTGGAGGTAAGAGCTTGCCTCCACACGCAAGAAAGTAGCCCCATGCACTGCGTGTTTTGCAATTACCAAGGCTTGTTGGCATCCTTCCACGAAGTTCTTCATGCATCATGCAGCTCCTGCCCTCGACACTCTACCCTGCGACGCACATATTCCTGAGTGGTTTTCCGACGACATGAGTCTTTGTAGTAGTGCTGCTTGGGCCTCCTTTTGCACCTCCTTTGTCCCAGTGCTGTGGGACTCCTGTGTGCACGGCCTGGTCTTCTCTGGGCTCTGAGTTGCTGAGAGCCCCCTCTGATTCCCCCTCCTGGGTAGAGCCCACCAGGTCCGTCCTGGTCCAGGGCAGCGCCATTTTCCGATAACCATGTGCTTTGCGTGTGCCAAGGTTTGTGGGCGGACTCCAGCAATGCAAACCAGACTGCAATCCTCTATCCGGCATGGGATATCGCTTGCACCAACCAGGAACCCGACTCAGTCTTCTTGGGTGCAATACTGACTGTTCTTCTTCACCTGTGGTTCTTCTTTTGCACTTTCATCCAGATTAGCAGGGGTTCCTATTCTCCCTGGACTCTTCTGTGCTTCTGGGAATTGGTCCCCTTCTTTCACAGGTCCTCAGGTCCAGGAATCCACTGTTGGTGTCTTGATGTCTCTTCTGGTTCTTGCATAATCGTATTTTTCATTTCTGTGTGTGTTCTGGGAAAGTTACTGTGTTTTACTCCTGCTTTCCTGGTAATTACCTTTGTGGTTTTCTAGTTCTCCAAGGTGCCCCTCTACACTTGCCTAGGTGGGAAACCGATATTCGCATTCCACTTTCTTTGTATATGGTTTGTGATTCCCCAAGGCCCATTTCTAACTATTGAGATTTTCACTAATTGCACTGTTTTTTTGCCCATTTCTGCATACTAGTGTATATAATTTGTGTATTACTTGCCTCTTAAGGGAGTATAGTCTCTATGGTATTTTTTATATTTGTGTGACCAAAGAAAGTACCATTATTTTTGTAACACCGAGTGAGTATGTGTGTGAGTACTGTGTGACTACAGTGGTATTGCATGAGCTTTGCATGTTTCCTAGATAAGCCATAGCTGCCCAGCTACAGCTGCCTCTAGAGAGCCTGGCTTCTAGACACTGCCTACATTTCACTAATAAGGGATAACTGGACCTGGTATAAGATGTAAGTACCATAGGTACCCACTACAAACCAGGCCAGCCTCCTACACTGTGCATGTGTTCATTTAGCTGTGTGTACCTTGCAGCTACTTCATCTAAATGTTTGACCCATGCTGTTGCAGTTGTATGTGCTTTCTTGAGTTGAACTTCCACTTTGTGCAGATAGGCATGCCACTTGGCTTTACTGTTGTTTGTCCCAGAGATACTTATAAGGGTCAGTTACTGTGCACATGTTGTTTAAGGGGCATGTGCACAGTGAAATATGTCCCAGGGCAGTATCCTTCCATGAGTGCTCCTGAAGCCCCCATCCCTATTGTGCAGGTATTGTATGCATAGTGAGCTTTGTATATTTGCCTCTCAGTCTATTGTGCATCCCATTACTCTTCCATTGTGTTGCCGTGTGGGTGATGTGTGTGTCCATTGCCGGGCTGTTTAATGGGAGTGGTGTTTGTGTTCCCCGACACATCCATACATATGTATGTTGAATGTGACAGCAGTCCATGGCATGTGTGCAATGTGAGGGTGTCAGTTGTATTTGTAGATGTTATGTTGCTGTATTGTTGGTGTATTGTTGGTGTTGTGTGACACAATGTTGTCTACACTTCACTGTCCCTGAGATGGTCAGGTGCATGTTTTTGTGTAGTGTTGTGGTGCAGTGTAAGTGACCTGCCCAAAGAGGGCATTTTGTGCCTGTGAATGTGTCCTTTGTGAATGACTTGGGCTGTGTACACAATGACACGTGTACTTGGTGACCATAGCGTGACCCCCCCATATCATGTGGATGATGGCGCAACGATCTGTCGTTAAGCTTAATGACCCAGGTCGGTGTATGTACTTACCATTGTTGCATCCACTGCAGCGTGGGTTTTGTGCTGCATTGATAATTAGCGTCAGGACACGTGTGATGGGCTTCGTGAAGGCGCAGGACATGTAAGACTGCCTGCAGGTCAATAGCTCTCTTTATACTCTCCATTTCCACATCTTGAGATGTGGTAGTTGGACCTTCGTGGTCACATTGGCCGTGTACAACCTCATAATGTGTCCGGCGGAAACACAGGCTCCGCTGGTCTGTTTGTGCTGCCTTGTGACCCCAGCAGTCTGTGCTGCCTGGCAATGGCAGCGGGACAGCAGCAGTCTTTGCTCCATAGGTTTGCATGGCTCCTAATACAGTGGTCCGACCACCAAGTCGATGGCAGTCAGACCGCCAGCACCGCCATGGCGGTGCATGGATAGCAAACTCGTAATGAGGCCCATGGATTTTAAAAGTAATAGTAAATCAGTGCAGTTTTATTCAACCGCAAACAAGCTTTGGCAAAGTCAACAATTGGCCACTTAGAAACCTTTTCAAGAAAAACGAAGGCAAGTCGGTTGGCTACAAGTACTTGGGGCGACGTCCTCACAGCAGGCGCACAGTCCCTCTCTTCGTTAGCCACCAGGTACAGTCCCTGTCGGTGCAGCCCCTTTTTTTTTTTGCTGATCCCTGAATGCACCATGGCAGTCCTTCTTTGGTCCTTCTTCTGAGTCAGTTGAGATCTAATTTCTGGGTGCAAGGCATGCCCTCTTTATCTTTAGAAAATTCCCTCAGGGTAGGATGTGGGTGGTAGCCAATTGACACCCAGGTTTCCTCCCTCCTGATGACCACTTCCTGGGAAGTGTGGCATCTGGCTATCCCAGGATGCACGATTCTATCCACTTCCACCATGGCAAAACACAATCTGAAGGATCTGTGCACATGCACAGAGTCCTGTTTTGGCAGGGCTCACGCTATTTCAGAGCCATTACACGATTACCTAGTAGTTGAAATGGGGGCACAGAAGTCAGGGTAAACCTGCAAAAAAGCCTGTTTATATTCTCTCTCTTTCTCTCTCCCCTTCCCCCCCCCTCCCCCCCCCCCCCCCAAAAAAAAAGCTGATACCTGCAGGAGAACTCAACCAGACTGGTAAGTCTCCTTGACAATTTATCAAGGATGGTTGTAGGGAAACTGACTGACCATTGCAGCCCCTACTGTACCTTGCACCCTTCTTCCACTGGGGAACTGATCTACCTTAACTATCACAGGCCCAACCTAAATTGGGCCTTGGCTAGGACGGTGTCTCTGCCAACCTACCCTCTACTTGGGACTGTGAGGTACCTACCTCACCTGGCCCTATCTTAGCTAGGGCAACATCTAGCTGATGCAAATATGTCACACAACACTTCAGGGGATCCACCTTGCTACTTGTCATGTGGTCTGACTCTCATGCCAAGAATAGTGCTGCCACAAAAGCAAGCACACAGCAGAGGCTAATGACAGCTCATCTCAGTGCCCAGAACCACACCCTCAGCTCTCCACTGACAAGTGGATGTGCTACATGAGGGGCTACTGTGGTTTCTTGGGGCCTCTAACTTTTGAGAGTGGGGTGGTAGCACCACCTTACAAACACTCTCCTTCCACCCTTTTCACTGTCAGTTTAGGGGGCCACCCTGACTCTGAACAGTTGCCTGACACACCACGCCGCCTTTGGAGTCAGGAGAAGACTCACCAAGGCCAGTCTGGGGACCTTCCCCTACTTGAATAGGTTGCCCCTGGCTTCATGGGTCTCTACCTTAGAATGGCCTTCCTTTCCTACCCTTACCTCTTTTCAGGGGCCTATGTCTCCTAACTTCAGGATCCTTGGGACTGTCAGCACCCTGGGCATCTGTCCCCTCTGGGCTCAGATCAACCTCTTTGAGGTTGTAGCCTGGGAGACAATCTAGGAGAAGGTCAGGACTGAATACCACCTTTTGCTAGGTAAGGGTACCCCCTACCTCTAGGGTCACCAAGGCCACAGGGCAGTCGGTGACCCTCCCCCCGGGGCTACCCTAACCTTCCTTACCTCTCCTGGCAAGTACTGGTCTGGGGACACTAACCTGTCCACCACTATTGTGTGACTGGCACCTGTCTCTCTCAGGGCAGTGGTAGGGATCCCATTCACCTTGAAGTGCTGGAAGTGCCTTCTCACACCCACTGGGATCACTAGCTTACCATCTGGACCCTTCTCCCAGTTGAAAGCTATGAGGACCTCCTCATCAGAGGTGTCCTTCTCAAAGGCTACATTAGCCATTCGAGTGGCAACCTTTTTCTTAGGGGTAACTGCATCCCCTCTGTGGTGCCCTGACCACTGTCAGTCAGAACAAAACCTCTTGTCTAATACTGTGTCCCCAATCCTCTTCTTGATAGAGGTGGGCTGGGTTTGACCCCTTCTTTAGCATTCTGGGGCTCAGAAGGGAACCTCTTTGGTAGGTTTACTACCTCCCTCTTTTCCCTTCTGTGGGCTGAAACCCCCTTCTTGCTATCAGCCCCTGGGTCTTCTTGAGTGCTCTTGTTCTAACCCACTCATCAGCTATCTTGCCCAACATTCTGGGCTAGTTACACTGGAGTCTACTAGATGTTGATATAACTTTTCTGAAGTGCAATTTGTGAGGATGTGCTTTTTGACCATCAAATTATAAAGCCCTTCCTAGCCACTTATCTGGTTACCTTTTACCCAGCCACCCATTGCCTATACTCATGTATCTACAAACTCAACCCAGGTTTGTGTTGCCCCCTTGTGTGATGTCCTAAGCTTTTGTCTGAACTCCTCATGAGTGAGACCAAACAACTTGACAAGTGCTGCCTTTATGTCTGGGTCGGGTTCTGCTTCCTCATCCTCAAGTCTAAGTAGCCTATCCCTACCACCTACTGGCACTAACTCCCATAGTAGTGATCCCCAGTTTTGTGTACCCACCCTCCTCATTTTGAGAGCTCTCTCATATGAAAAAGCCACTTGTCTGCCATCCCCTGGCACATGGCTAGGGGCAGTCTCTTTGAGCAATCTGACTTGGGCACTCTTGTCAGATACTTCTGAGACTCTGTTGCTTCCACCATTCTCTGTAGGCCTCATGCTCAATTTGGCTCTTCTTTCTTCCAGGGCCAGTTTCCTTTTTTACAGGGCTAGGGCTTTCTTCTCCACCTTCAGAGCTGCCAATTCATCCTGAAGGAATCTCATGCTGTAGTGTGAGCTCCCTACGCCACTGGCTGTAGAGTGCAATCTTGGCCTTGGGTTGGGGTGGAGGGCATTCTTCTCCTCTATTTCTTCTTCCCCACTTCCTTGGGGTATCTTCTTTTCCAGTGCTGGTGGGGCTCTGTAGGCGTCCACACAAGCCTTGTGGGCATTCACCAGATCCTCTAATAGCCTTGTTTCCCACAGTGATCCTTACACAACTCCTTCACTTCCTTCCTCTTGAGGGTGGACAAACTGGCATGTCAAGCAATGTGTTCTCTTTGCCACAACTTTTAAAACTCCTTTAAAAAGTCTGCAACTTCTTGGAAACAATGTTCCCGAAGAATGCGGAACTTGACAACTGCTAGGAAAACATAAGGACATCTTTTCTCGGTGTGTACCTGTGCGGATTCTCAGTGCCTCACTTCAACAACTGTATGGTACTGCTAAACACAGGTTCTGGATCCCACCACTAGGCACCAATCTGAGGAAATGGACTGTATAATATGGTATGGTAGAGCAACATCACTGTGTAATACACAAACCAACCCCTTTAGGACCCTTGGATTACTTCTGTCAAGCCATCCGCTCAATCTGGGCTGGGTAGCTCTGGCACTGCAGCAAGACTTACACAGGAGAACAAGTATTAAGCATCTAAACAACACCAAAACAATTGAGGAAGAAATCAACAACACTCAAGAAATCTTACACCCATTTACAAATAAAATGTTGTATTTTTGTTAGAATTTGATTGAAAAAGATCTGCTAGAGGGTTCTGTTGATAACAATGTTGCAATCAATAATAAATCAGTGCAATTTCACTCAACGTGAACAAGCTTTAGCAAAGTCAACAGACTTGGCTCTTAGCTTAAGTGTCAGTGCGATAGGCAGAAGTGCTAGGGGAATCCAGCTCACTGCAAGTACAGCTCCTCTCTTCACTACCCAGCAGATGCAGTCCTTATCAGTGCAGCCTCTTTTTTCTGGTCACTCAGTGAACCAGGGTAGTTTCTCTTCGATCTTTCTTCCATATCGGTCGAAATCTGAGTTCTGGGTGCAAGGCATGCCCTATTTATCTTCAGAAAATGCCCTCAGGGTAGAATGTGGTTGGTAAACAGTTGGCTACAAGGTTTCCTCCCTCCAGATGACCACTTCCTGGGAAGTGTGGCATCTGGCTAACCCAGGATGCACCATTTTGCCCTCTCCTCTCAACATTCAGAGCTCCATAGCCCACCTTCAGAGGTGTGGCTACCAAGGGGCTACACATCACTGGAAAAACCGATTTGTCAACTGGCTTCTCCTCTTCTGTCCCCAGTGCCAGGCTGGCTGTCTAAACAAATCAGCAGCTCCTACCCCAAGTGTTACACAGTTGTTCCTTTCAGGTGGTGGCCCCTTTATGCAGGAGGGAGCTACCACCGCTCTCCCTTGCAGGCCCCTATTGTGTCCTTTTCTGGGAGTCGTTAGCACTTCTTCCCTGTAGGGCAGAAAGCTGTCTGCAGAACAAGCCCGGTGTACATCGGTAAATGGGCACTAGAAACCTTGAGCAACCAAAGTGGCAACTTCTAAAGTTGCACCTGCCCACCAGTGACATTAAATACGACCATTAAATCAGATTTAATGTACTGATTCTTTTGATACCAAACAGCACCAACCTTAGTAGTCCTGTTCAGAAGTTATCAAAGCTGGGGTGCCAACCTGCAACTCAGTACTGGCCAATGGAGCTACTAGCCTTTCCACTGTAAAAACGACAATTTTGGGTTTGTACTGTTGGAACATTTAAAAGTGTATGTTCCACTTTTTAATATACAGCACCCTGCCTGGGGCACATTATGCTTGCCACAATGGTGACTTACAGTAACAAGCATTTGCACTACAATAGGTCTCGCATTTGCTTGAGTTAGAGCTATTGGCATTGTAAATGCACAACTGGACTTTTCTTCCCACATAAATTGGTCAACCCTGCCACACAATTTTGTCTGCTATGCCACATAATCACGGTGGCCTTGCATAGAACTAAAGCACTTCCATTTACTTTCTTCATCTATATGCACCAAAAAATGAAAATATTGCCATTATTTATTATACTTCTTTAGAATATTATTATTTTGGGGTCCCCTAACTTAGTGTGAGGACCCAGAGATGACCCAGACAGAATGAGCACGAGTTGAGTGCAGTCAATATTGTCGTATCGGCTCTCCCACTGTGCCAGGCGAGCCGCAATGAGGATTTCAATGTTTTTTTTTCCCCTGTTAAAAATGCACCAGTTTGTATATTTTTCAACTGCTAAACTTGTACGTAAATGGTATTCATGTAAAGTGTTCCTCCGATCGAGTTCACACTATATAAAACTTTTTTTAAAAAAACTCTCCAGCCTGCAGCATTTTGCCACGGACACCACAAAAAAAAGTGGCATGCCCAAAAATAAGGAAGAGGAAGAAACAACATACAGGCATGGATCAAGAAGAGGAGAGGCAAAAGAAAAAAGTAGCATGCCACACTTAGATATAGGGCCGATTGTGCAATAATCCATGTAACAGGATCAGTCTCCAAGACGGTAACAAACCTGCCTCAAGGCAGGACAAATTAAAGCATTTACCTACGAAAACAAGGGAATTTTGAAAGGCTGGCCAAGGAACGAATGAAAGTGATGGGCGTGAGACGTGTGTGATGAAAGCTTACAGGTGTAGATTCCAACATGTTGCATGTGTGCTGCCTTGGTTCGACTTTAAAAGGGAGGTTTCAACTTTGCCATTCCTTTAAATGGCAAAGTTGAGTTAGCAGTTTTAAATTGCCCATCCTGTCTAAAGTGGCAGATTGGGAGGCATGTTTTACCTTCTCCCACTCAGGGTGCCACAAAAAGGGCTGCAGTTCCTGGGGACCACTTTAACTTGCAGGGACTGGGTACCTCCTAGTGACTTACAAGTCAGTTAAGCTATGTCCATTAGGGGACATGCCAATTAAACATACACCATTTTAAGGGTCAGAGCACACACCCAGAGTCCTGTTTAGCAGGGCTCAAGGCATTTCAAAGCCATTACACCAGTATCCATTAGCCAAAACCTGCAAACACCTGTTTCTTTACACAGACCTACAATAGAACCTTGGTTTCATTGGGGTCAAGTCTGTCTGACACCATGCATATCTCGGAGGAGGCAGCCTAGTATCTGTAGTTGTGACAAGAGAGCCACAACCACACTTGTGGCAGGCTGCTCGGTCTACCTCACCAGGAACTCTCAGTAGTCGATGGATGCATTGTCTCTCTGTTTGGGGGAGAGGAGCACCTTAGAAAGGTGGAAGTCAGGGCATCCTGTGGTCTCCAACTGACTGCCAGCTCTGCATCAGTGTTTGGAGCTTTGAGCAATCTACATAACCCTGAATGCATTCCTAATGACTATCAGAAGTAGCATGGTGCACGTTCTCACAGACAACACAACCTCTGTTGTATTGCAGCAAGCAGGGCGAAGTGAGGTCTTAGACCCTCTGCCAGTAGACCCTGCAACTTTGGAGGTTGCTGAATTCGCAGAGGATTTTTCGGGTGACCGATCACTTGGCAGGGTCTCTAAATACCATAGTAGATAAACTGAGACATTGGCTGAAAGATCACAAATAGAAACTTCATCCAAGGTTGGCCAAAACGTCTTTGACAAGTGGGTGTGCACTTGCTGAATCTTTCAGCTGCCCTCAAGAATGTGCACTGTCAAGACTACTGCAGGCTGGAGTTTCCACCTCAGGCTTCCTTAGGGGAGACATATATTCTGCAATGGAGCAAATACTTACTTTATGCATTCCCATCACTCCATGGCCTGTCTCGAGACCTGAAGAAAAACAGGAGTGATTTGGCTCAGGTCATCTTGATAACCCTGGTTTTGGGTATGTGGTTGGGTTACCCCAATCTCGAGCCTAAGCATATGCCCTCCGGTTAAGCTACCCCTTTCGCTGGACCTGTCTCAGCAACAGGGTAGGGTTTCTCACCTGAATTTCCACAACCTACACCCACTTGCCATCTGAGGTGTTGGAGGTGATCCTGGCAGCTAGGTGCCCATTAGTCAAACACATCTGCTATGAACACTGGGAGAAGTTTGTGGCCTGGGTCAGCGTTCATCGCTTGATCCCTGACATGCTAAATTATCAGATGTTCTTATTTGTTTTGTTGTTAGCCATCAAGGCTTTGAGATGTGCACAGTCAAAGGCTGCATGTCTGCCCTTTCTGTCTTTTTATGTTTGACTGACAAGCCTTCACATTTTCAGTTGTGATGAGTTTTCTGAAATGCTTCACACATGTTTCCCCAAAAGCCATGTATTGTATCACAGTGGTATCATAACTTGGTCCTCACACTTCTCATATGCTCGTTGTTGGAGCCCATACTTAACTGTTCCTTGTAGTTCTTGACTTTTAAGATTGTGCTGCTAATCGCAATCTCTTCTGCCTGTCATGTAAGCAATCTGCAGGTTCTGTCGGTGCAACTTCTGTACAACACTATTTTCCAGAGTAAATTAGTACTCAGACCTGATCAACCTTTGTGCCAAAGGTGTTACTCCCCTTCCACATAGGACAATTGTCAGCACATTTTATCATTGAAAAGGCTGATTGGGTGGATTGGGCGAATTGGGACATGTTTGAATCCCAAAGGATGAGAGCCCTAAGAATAAAATGACAAGGAAACTCGGATAACCCACGTAAGAAAATCCACACAGAAGGAATCATTTTTGGCCTAGTGGTTAATGTTTCAGACTAGCACACTGAGGTTAAGAAAGTCCACACAGGTTTAAGTTACCCACCTACAAAAATATTCTAAATATTAAATCAAACAGCTGTCTGAAATTAAGTCGTGTCTGTCTCTGTAAGGGAAAAAGCAATGACACACATCCCAATCAACAATAGTTTTTATAGGATTTCAGCAGCAAATAATCCGGCACTAAGCCTGGGTTGTACTCCTAATGTTGCATTAGTGAAAGCCATTTCTCATTCAGAAGTTTAATTACGTAAATCGAGCTCACCCTAGAAACCCTCCCAAAATGAATAAACAAGTAGAACCTGGAACCTACATACGAGTGGCACTGCAGTGCCAAACAATAGCTGCTTGGAAAACACAGTTTTGCTAGTAATGACATCAACCTTGAACACTGAAACATTATGTGTGTGTTCCTCTGGCAGCAAGTAAGATTTATTTTGAGCTAAATGAATTCTTACAGCTAAAATAAACATCAGCACTAAATGGGGCACATTTAAACTGTTTTATGATGAGAAAAAAACGGTATAAACAAAAACATGAACACAGTGCACAGTTCAACTTTTAAAACACGTTTTCAGTGCAGTCAGGCTTAGGCTCAAATTCATTTAGTGGCCTACTTTTGGTAACCTAAACGCACAATTTTATTATAAGTTTACTTTCTCACAATCCATTACCCTACTGGCTTTTTTTCTCTCGGCCACATCCCTCGAAAGAGGAGAGAGTTCATCATCTTGATCTCAAGAGAGCCCTAACTTCTAGAACGAACACACTAAGGAGTATTGTTTTGATGACCTGTTCATAGTGTTTGCTGGTGCCAAAAAGGGAAAGGGGGTACAAAAGAGGAGTTTGTTGAAGTGGTTTGTCATCTACATAAAAGTGTGCAACACTGCTGCAAGGAGAAGGCTCGTGAAGACTTTAAGGCTCACTTTACCAGTGCTAAGGCTACTACAATGGCATAAGCATGGGGAGATTCTGTCTTGGACATCTGTCAGGTTGCTACAAGTCGTCGATACATATGTTCTCCAAGCACTACTGCCTTGACGGTCAGGTCTGCAGAGGGTCATCTTTCCAGTTCTGTCCTTCAGGTCTTTTTAGTTTGAGTCCACTCCTCAGACCATCCACCTTTTGAGAGATACTGCTATGCAATCCATTCTCCAGGTGAGGAATCTGTGGTTAGAAGTATCCATAAGAAGGACAAGTTACTTACCTTCAGTGAAAGGCTTTCTTGTCACAGATTCCTCACAACCTCCCAGTTCTGCAAAGTCGACCTCTGCACATTCTAATAAGGTACTAAGGGCCATATGTATGAACACTTTTTCCCATAGACACAGAATGGGAAAAAACCTTTGCTACATCTGGCCCTAAGTTCGTTTTCGGCACATTGTCACGAGCACGTTGGCCACGTTGACCTGCGACCGAGTGTGGAAGCTGGAAAAACAAAAACCCTGAAGTTAGCATGCAGGGTTGGCTCCGCTCCACCACGTCGGTGCAGAGGGATGCTGTTGTTGGGGTCAGACTGACCCACCTAGCTACAGGAGCATTTGCTTCTAACATCTCCGGATTAAATTTGACACCCGGTAATTTTTCTGTAGGTGGGAATGTGGGGGTCAGATAAAGAACGAGCAGAAGCGTTACCGAAGGTAAGCATCTTGTTCTTTTGTACTCCACCAAGTTTTTCTTGCAATCTTAACCATTATGTGCGATCTTGTTTTCTGAATGTTCTCCAGCATGCAGCATCAGTGCTTGAAATGGAAAAATAGAAGTGCAGGTACTCTGTATCAGAGTACATGCTTGTTTCTGAGAAGTGCTGGTACTCTCCAATTAAAAGCATTGCGTTTTTCTTGAGAAGTGCAGGTACTCTCCCTCTCAAAATAAAAAAAAAAGTGCCTGTACTCAGTACCGGACAGTACCGGCCCATTTAAAGCACTGCATGCTGTTTGATAGCCTTGAGCTTTAAGCACTGCACTGAGTTCAAGAAGCCTATGTTCAGTTTGTACTTGCATGCTTTATGTGCAGTATAGCACCTAGGTCAGATTATATCATTTCAGAGGTTCGTGCCACACACAAGAGCAAGTGTTAATCTTTTATACTCCTATCTCGAAAGGAGAAGGGATCAAATCGAACTGGCTTCCCTGGTAGATTCGTGAAGATGCACTTATGTGAACGAGCACTTTTGCTGGTGCTTCAAAAGGCAGAGATGAAGAATGACACAAACATGATTGTTACTCATTTTCTTCACACCACAGGTCAGTGTCGAGCTCTCATCACCCAACATTATTCACCCGTTTAATTGGCACTGACAGATGTGCGTTTTGAGACTGTGCCTAATCTGGAGCACTATCTCTGAGTGAGTTTCCACCTATCTTCAGACCCTACTCAAGAGAAAACCTTTGGTTCTTAAGGCAGTTTTGTATGTTTGCGTTCTAAATTCCCAAATATAAAATAGACATGTTGCAGGAGGGGAAGGAAGCGCGCCTTGGCTCGGCTTCGTTTAGCGCTGTACATCGCATGGTCTATGTTTTTCCCTGTGAAATCTTTCCAAATCAAAGTGTACAGCAATATTCTTGATCCGTACATCTTGAGAGAAGCGAAACATTATTCAGATGCCCCCCTCCATGCCAATAACTGGTCACACAAACCTTGCGATAGCGTTCACGATAGGTAAATAGGTGCAAAAGCATATTCTGTTCAAACGTCTGCACTGAGTCTCATACCAAGTACGAGAAGCAGAAAAATAGCATAGGCATGTCTAGATCTTTTTGAACCATCAAGGTGCTTAGATTCCCTGTCCAAGTCTCGAGAAGTATTGTTTCACGACTTGGAGAGCGTTCACTTAACCAGTTATATAGGGTGTGATATAAATGAACCCACAAACAAGGTTCTCAAGAATGGGCCTTTGTCTCTGTGCCGCCTACTGGTGGATGGTCAAGTTAGAAGGCAGCCTCTCAAGGTTAGAGGTTATAACTAACTCCCTTTATTCTGACTATTTCACACCGCGTCAGCTGGCACAGCCACAACAATACTTTTTCCTGCGTGCACTGATTGGGGCAAGCACATGAAAAGCCCTGCCTTTTTGCTTCTTAAACTACCGACATAATAATGAAAGAAGTGCTTGACGTTTTTGCCAAAGGTGGTCATGAAAGGGCCTTAGTGCATGAACTCGGCAATCTTTTATTCTAGTGATTTTTGGCGTCCCAAAAGGGGGAGGGGGTGTTTGCTTGATTGTGGACTTCTGGTTCTAGGGTTTTTGTCATTCGGTTTATCTGTACACCTCCCCCCCACCTCTTTGTGGCTGACAGGCTGATAAAATCCTGCTTGCTTCTATCACATCAGCTTGTCTCCCAAAGCGCTAGCTCCACCATAGCGTCTTGATTTTTTTAAACAACGTTCTTTTTTCTTTAATCAGAGAATAAAACATGGCAAAAAAATACAGCAGATGTATCAGTAGAGCACAATATTAACTTTGTTGGGAGCAAATCTTGCACCTGTATTCCTTTGAGTCTTCTTTTCAATATTCCACTAGTCCTTTTTTCACAACTCCTTTAATTTCTTACCCTTCACAGAGCACTTCGTCTTCTCTCTGTCTCCCTCGGCAGTTCCTCTGTGAGCCCTAAAACATTTCATATTTCTTTGGCCTTCCCATTCCTCGTCACATGGATTCCATTTACTTATAACCCCAGGTTCCTCATCTTGAAATACTCCCCAGGTACCAGACTGGATCCTGAAACTTTTCTTCAGCAGTGCTCCCGTGCACTGCTAGGTGGCAGTGTGTGGTTCTGCGTTGGCTCTGTACCGCCCAGTTGCGGAGCTATACATAAATGCCACCCCTGCGCGCTGACTTCAGTCCTTTCTTTCTGTTCTGGAACTCCCAATTATGTCAGCCTTCAGACAACTTCTAAAGAGCAGATTTTAGTGTGCTAGAGAATGATGTCCGTACCTAAAACTATAGGTTTCCGACTATGCCAGGACTGCAGAAAGCAGATTTTGGTCACGGACCTGCATGCAATAGATCTGTCTCTGCTGTCTGTACTCTGGCCATAACTGGAAGTCATGCAACACAAATGTGCCCTCATGCACCCAAAGGTGATCCAGGAGGTGAAGCTGTACATCACCAAACACAAGAAGTGGTTAATGCCTTTGCAAAAGTCCCACTCCAAGTCACAGATACCGAACTGATCCTGCTGCAGAGGACATTGTTTGAGTGGTCAACATCACACTCAAAATCCTCTAGTAAACCAGAATCAAAGTTCAAGTGCAAACACAAAAAAGTGAAACTGGATGCGTCTCCATCTTGCAACTCTGAACCTAAACAGGAGGAGCAAGAATGTCATGATGTGAGCTGTTCGTCTTCACTCACCCCGATACAGCTCGTGTTTCCCAGGCCAAGAAGGGCTTTGCAGCAGATTGAAGTCTTTAAGGAGCCCATGCTGCAGATTTTTGGTGCGTTTCGGGTTCCACTTAATGTGCCTTTGCGCCCCAAGAAACTACAGCCCCCCCACAGCTGGGTTACCACCTGCAGATCTGTTCTCTGTACCATCTGACCCTTGTGTCCTGTACTGATACCAGTACTGGCTTTCAGTCTGGCTCTAAGAACTGCACCAGTACCAACACCACCGGCACAGTAGTGGATCCGGCTCTGATGTCCGACACTGAACTGACTCAATCTCATCTGATGTTTTGCTACATGTTTACAAAAGCACAGCTTGTTGTAGTGCACCCTGTCTTAGACCTGGTGCCTCTATCAAAGTGTACACACCAGCAGGGGCTCCATTATCTTTTTGCTTTGATTCAGAGCAAGGGACACCCAGAGGTGTCTAGATTGGTGGTGGTGGGAGATACCTTTCATGGCTTTTCCCCCACTCACACGCAGATGATGCCTTTTACATGGATTTGCATGAGGCCAGTGGGCTTGGTACCTCTCCTGAAGGTAGAACATGACATGCCACTGGCCATCAACAGAAGAAACTGCCTCCTTTAGGTGGTGTTCCAGAGGGAAGCCGAGATTCTTGATTTATAGGTTGCTTCAGTCAAGATCAAAACAAAAGTGCCTGACAGACATTTTGCAACTTGGACCACCTAGTTGTGAGCCCTTGCTCCCTTTTAACGAGACTGATAACTTGATGGCCACTTGGGCAAAAAGCTGTTCCTGCCCACCACTAAATATGCAAGTGGCCAGGTGTGCCTGACCAGCTCCTGGCTATCACGATTTTCTTATGAAACATCCAACTTCAGAAATAGTAAAATAGTCAAATAGTAAATGGGATGCTGATCCCAGTTCATTCTTCACAACTCTGACGAGTAGGCAGTCCTACAGGATTGAGACTTATGGCAAGGTTGCGGTTTCCTCCACCATTTTGACATTGTGGTAGATAAATGCTGTTTGCTTACTGGGTCTTTACACACATGCACTATAGTACATTTTTATAGAGATCTTGCTGGCAGTTCCGCAAGACCTAACAACTCCTTTGGGTCAAACAATCATGATGAACTTGGCCAAATATGTTATATTCAGTGGTCTAAATACTGCTGATTGCTAGAGGAAATAAGTTTACACCAGTGTTGTACACCATCAACACTCATGGATGCACCCCACTGATGTATAAGCTTCCATCAAGGATTTGCCCATTAATGGGCCTGCGTTGGAGTGCTTCATGGAATGGGGCTCAATGGCGCGCTTCTTGGATTAGTTGAACCCTGCCAAAGAAGTTTCTGTATCAATTCCAAAATTCAGGGCAGTCATATAGACAGAGATAGTATCCCTCAACTGGTACAGCAGTCAAACTAGTCCTTGTGGCCGGGGCTCTCCCAGCCAGTGACTGGCCAGCAGGAGCACCAGTCTTCCCATTCCTCTTTCACTGCTGCAATATTCACCAAACCACTTTAGTTTGCCCGTAGTGGTGCAGAGCCATCCAGTGGGGGGGGGGGGTCTGATCTATCATTTTCTCCCAGGGTGATGGTTTATCACATCCAACATGTGGGTTTTACAAGTAGTTCAATATGGCTATGTCCTACCTTTTCTTTTTGTCACCTGAATAATCCCCTTGCATAAGAACATATTTCAGAAGAGCTCCTGTCTTTTCTGTTGTAAGATGTGCGCATGCTACTTTCCAAGGAAGCTATTGAGAGGTTAGAGGACTCAGAAAGAGGAGAAGCTATTACTCTCACTATTTGTGCAAAATAATTTCCTAAAGAAATGAAACTTGCAGAAGTTCAAGGTACAAGTGTGGCTATTTATTTGAAAGCTCAAGCTGAGACTCATGGAACAACCAGTTCTCAAGTAACTCCACCTTTCATAGACAGTCTCATGTTATTTATACATTGTTGTTAACATTACACAAGCTGAGTCATCACCAACCCCAGACAGTGCTTGCAAGGTTCAGGCTTATCTGCACAAACATACCCAACTTCAGATGTCAGTTAAAATGTCTTGCCTAAAAGTACACATGTCACACATAGATACCAGAGGAGTAAGAGACAAAGTTTGAGAAACTCTAGAAAAGCAAGGATGTACATGACTGTTAGCAGACTATATTTGTATGACAGTTTCATAAGGTGGACGCCTTTAAATGTAATGGATTCCAATGTCTGTGTATTCCGATATAGGTATTTTCCAAATACAAATGCAAAACTCTTTCTCAGTCCCTCCTTTTGAACTAACGTTCAACCATTTTTTCAATTTTATTCTAAGTCTGTCACCTTCATTTTGTCTACTTTGCTTTCCTATTTCCTTTGTGACAAAATTATACCATTTTTCACAGACACCTCACTACACATGCCGGTACACATTTGAATGCATGTGGCTACTATAATCAAGGATATTTTTAGCAGCCAACAACCCCATTATGTCCTTTTGGCTGCCTCATGCACTTCACAGTGAACATCATGCATGGACATTATCAGGAATGGAGGTGCAGCACTCCACTTTAATCATCCTACAGACCCCGCTCCTTTCAGCTACTGTCATGTCTAAGATTGTTCTGTTCTTTAAAACCACAGTCCTCATGGAAACCATTTCTACTGTAAAATTTTCTATCGCTGCTGATTTCTCATTTATGGTTGCCTCCAGTAATCTACCCAGTTGTCTTGTCAAGAATTAAGGGCTACTCTCAGCATTGGTGTTATCCCCTTTCTGATCTCGCTGACTTTATGGGCTGATGTAGCTGTCTGGTCTACTCTTCTTTTTCCCTTAACTTCAGAAATGCATTTTGCTAATGTATGTTTTTGTAAGTAGTATTTTAGTCAGTGTAGGATAATAGGAAATACCCATCTGATATAGCAAGTACCTCACCAATCCAGGTGTATGCCCTCTGCCCACTCCGCACATATAAAGTATACTTGCTTCCCCAAATACACTGGATATCCCAATGAGGAGGTTTTGCTTATATTAAAATACTGTTCAGTCACTATCTCCTACTGGTACACTTCCTTCATCCACTAGACAGAGGCTCCCCTTCAATAATCTCCTCCTCACCTTCAAAGGGACCTCAGTAGGAAGGGCTGTATCGTTCCAGATAAAATCTAGAAATTTGCTACAATGTTTTGTATTTATTATTAAGGGTTCCTCTTCATTATTACCAGACATCACCCATTCCATACATCCAGAGTGTATGTTGACCTGTCTATTGTATTCTGTTCATATTTGTACTGTGGATGCTCTAACCATTCTCTGTTCCATTTCAAAGGTATGGTCCTAAACAGAGGCCAAAATGAATAGCATGATTCATAAAACAGTAGGGGCATAGGTAACAAATAAGGACCCATCTTCACTTTCACGGGCATTTGCATACATATCCAACATTCTGAGACATTATTTCTTTATAGTATGCATTCATCATTTTTATTACTACATTGTCATGATATTGTATGGTGTGGTATTTATATAAGTTTGAATCACTGTCTGTTTTTATTCTTCCAAGTGGGAGATTGCGAAGTAGAGCCTTCTCAGTTGCTACAGCCAAGTTATGGAACCAATCGATCAATCACTTGTAAAATGTGACTTATCACCCATGGGTTCTCAAGGCGCTGTTGCGGGCGAACTCTCTCCCTCAGCAAGTATCTAGCTTGGATTCTCATACCTTCTTTAGAAAAGTATTGAAAACTTGTCTGTTTACACGGTAATCTTCAGACATAGCATAGAAAGGTCACTTTTGTCCATTTCTCATCTGAATTGCCAAATCTTTAGCACACTGACACCTTTGGGTATGTGTGCACTTGATACATTTCATTACATTCATTCGTCTTGGTTTTCCTGTAGCATATTCCTCATATATTATCACTGTGCAAAATGGTAATATCATTATTAGGGTCATATCTATCAGTCTATACAATGGCAGAGAAAACAGTATTTTTCTTCCATTCATTCCCTACCCATCGTACAGACTCTTTCACCATCATCTGCTGTGTCACTAGGCCCCCATAGTTACTAGTACTTGTGGGGCTCCAAATTTAGTATTTACTACTGTTTGTCAACTGTGGAAGACAGTCTTGGTCGCAAATTGTAATGCAGTTTTTCAGTATGCACTGAGTGTGGCAAAACTGTTTGCTCACAGGCCGCTCTTGTCTCGTTGCAGAAGGTGCCCTTTTTACATGAGGAGGATGTATTCAGTTTTTGCAGCCTGTGCACTTTACTCCAGTGTTGGTCACCAACATGACTTGTACTGGGCCCTTCCATCTGGGCTGTAGGCAGTTGTTTCACTGCCACTTTTGGTTTGTAGATAAAATGGAATTTGTGTTTTATGGCCAATGGTTCCATCATCTTATTCAGGCAGTGTGGCCCATTGTCTGAGACCAGCAAACGGGGCAAACCAAATCAGGCAAACAGTTCCTTTATTTAACATTTAACTACAGTTGTGGCATAATTGTTCCTTGTCACATAGGCTTCCATTCAACTTAGGAACATATAGACTACCATCAGAGCATAGCAATACTTATTCTTTGGAGGCATTTCATGTAAATTATTTTGAAGGTGTTCAAAAGGTGCCTTTAGTAGTGCAAAATATCCAGTCGTTGGTTCAGTTACCTTTCCAGCATTATGTTATGCACAAACCATACTGTTCTTATGTATCTGCTCTGCAGTCTTTCAAAATTTTGTTAATCTGCCATTTACTGAAATATGCACCATTGCAGCTGTCCCTAAATGCACTGGGCCGTGCATGGATTATCCATTTGATGGACCATAGAGTTTGGCAATCTTATATGACAAGCTTCTGCTTCCACATTCCATCTACCTGTTTCCCAGTCTCTGCCCATTTAGTCAATTTCTCTTGTGTGGCCAGTTTTTGTAGATCCCCAACACAGTGTCTGTTGAAAGTCAGTTCATCTGTTTTAGATGTCTGCATTACATAAGACACATAGGTGAGGGAACACGCCCTCGGGGCTGTCTCCTTTACTACTGCATCAGCAAAAGCATTCCCCGTCCCGGCATCATCTACTATTTTCCTTTGAGCGCTGCATTTTGTAACAGCTACTCGCTTGGATAAGGCTGAAGTATTCAGCAATTTTACAATTAAGGTACCATGATATATTTTATGTCCTCGAGAGGTGAGAAATCCTCCCCCCTTCCACCTTTTCATGAAATTGTGAGCTACACCAAATGTATACTGGCTATCAGTATACATGTTCACCATTTGTCCATTAGTTAATTCACATGCTCAAGTCAATGCAATAATCTCAGCAGCGTGTGCAGTACATTGTAATATCTTACATGTCTCCACCACAGTCTCAAGAGTAGTAATGGCATAAGCTGTTGCTGTTCTGCTTTCTGGTTATTTGAAGCAAGAGCTGTCTATCCACAGGTCTCCCTCTCTTTTTTTCTAACATGTTATCAGTCACATCTACCCTTCCTCTTGTGTGTCCTCTGTTATCAATACACAATCATGGGTGCTTCACAGTTGGATGCTGGCAATGAAAGCAGTGGGCCGGGGTTAAGAATAGTGCATGTGTGCAGAACTACATTGGGTGCATAAATGTGTAATTCGTAATGTCAGTCTTACATTTGTTAGATGTTGTGCCCTTGTTTTGTTCAGAATCTGATCTACAGAGTGTGGTATGTACACATGGCAGGTGTTTCCCAACACTAAAGCCCCAGCTTGCTGAAAGGAAGAGGCAGCCACTGCTGTAGCTTCCAGACTCGCGGGTAGACCTTTCGCAACTGAGTCAAGCTTTGCAGAAAAGTAAGCCCATCATTGTTTGTGGTTCACATGTGTCTGTGTTAACACAACTAATATATAGCCCTCCTTTTCATGTACATATAAGTGAAAATCTTTTGCATTATCAGGCAAACCCAGGGCTGGTGCATCGCACAAGTCTTGTTGAATAGCCTGGAATTTCTGTTGACATTCTTCATTCTACAGGATAGGGTTTTGTTATGTCTTTCTGGGTCAGCATTTGTAGGGGGTTGGAGAGAAGGGAAACATTTGGTATTTATTGCCTGCAGTATTCCACTATAGCTTGCTGTTGTGTTTGGAATGCAGGAATCTGCAGTATGGTACGTATTCTGTCAGGGGCTTTTTACTTTCCCCTTTTGACAGTAGGTGGCCTAAATAGGATACCTCCTGTCGAACAAATTGCAATTTAGTAGGTCAAACCGCATGTGTCCTTTGCTGCAGAGAAAATTCAAAATGTTAACTGTCTGTAATGCGACTGTCTTTAGCTACACTCCATAACAGAAGATAATCTATGCACTGAATCAAAGTGGTGTTGGAGCTCAGAGTAAATGTGTCTAGTTCAGCTTTCAGTTGTTGTAATACATGGGAGGGGACTCCATAAATCCTCGAAAACAGAGGGCAAATAGATATTGGCAATCTTCATTTAATGGGATAAAGAGAAAGTGTTCTTGAGATCAGTGACCATGAAGAAGGCTGCTGCCAATGGTGGTAGTGGCCAGTATCGTGATGGGGTTAGGAGCCACTGCAAATAGAGGTTGCACTATGCTGATAATGGTCCAGCGGTCAACCACAAGACAGCACTGGTCATGTTTTAAGGGGTGGTTGTTCTTTTGCACTACAGATAGTATAGAGCTATTGCATGGACTGACTTCTATTTCTTTTATTAACCCATCTGTTAATAAATCAATAACCTTCCTCAATCCGTCCTCCCCTTCCCTTAAAATTTGGTATTGGGGTGTTTGAGGTAGTCAGGCACCTGGTTTCACAGAAATATTATTAAGTTCCATGTGCATAGTGCGTACATCATTTTCCTACTGCCTATATCTTAGGGTTGACTTATTTTTGTAGCATCTCTGGAGGGTCAGTTAGTTGTCTCTAGAACTACCAATGGATTTTGCAACGTGTGTGTAGTCATTAGAGAATTCAAGATATATTCCTTGTGTTGTACATGTTATTACAGCATTTAGTATCTTCAGCACATCCATACCCAATAAATTCAAGGCACTTTTATCCATTATCATAAACAAAGGTGTGCCTGTGATAGGGACAATATAGTATTTAATGGGTTCACTAATGGAGCTAGAAATTGCAATGTTGTAATATCCCACCAATGTATTGGTTCATCCCGAGAGGGGTCCAGTTGGGAGGCCATGTTACGATATGGAGAAACTAGTGTCCCCAGGCTCCAGTAAGAATCACTATTTGTGCCTTTCCAGGGTTTTCTGTGGTCCACTGGGATCTGTACCTGCCCCCCCCCCCTCCCTGGCGGGATGTCCTATTGTACAAACTCATCCTCCACATATGACACCATCTATTACCTAAGTGCCCTGTGTGCTGTTATCAAAATAATTTGTATTCACAGTTGGTATGGGTTTGGAGTCATTAGACATCTGTGGCTCATATGGTATTTGGGACATGGAACCCCTATCTCTTTTCCTGAAACCATTGCCTTATTCATTTGATGAATATTGACATTCATACACCCAATGGTCCTAGGTCCCACAGTTATGACAGTACCTAGTCCCTGTTTGTGGGACGTGTGGTGTAGGATACCCCCGTCCTCCGTTTCTTTTACCCCTGTAGTTTTACTTTTGCAGTCCTCTTCATCTTTGTGTATTAGTTTGCAATTGTTGCATCAGTACTCGTCCTTTTAGTTTCTTTCTCTGTTTATCTTTTTGTTGTTGACCCCTTTCTATCTTTTCAGCGAAATACTGGGCTATTGCTAATATTTCCACAATGGGTTTAACAGTCCAACACAGAGTAATTTGTGTTAGTGTACTCATCACATTCTCCTGTAAGCCTTGTACAAAACATTTCACAAATGCCTGAGTGGAAAATTTGAAGGAGGAATCCATTTCAGAATGGCTGAGAATACTTTGTGTATTCTACTGTAAAAGGCATGGATTCTCACTTAGCCTGTTATGTCCGTAGTAACGTGGTCCAATCTGTCAATTTCCGAAGTACTGTGGTACTCTAGGAGGTTCATAATTCGTGTGGACTGACGCACAGCTTGTTCTGACAATGTCATGTTTCTCTCTCTCTGTAATCTTTGTTACCTCATCCGGTAAAATGAATTCTGTGTCATTCTTACATTTTCTCCATAGTATGGGTGGAGTGGGATAGGCTTATGGAGATATTTGTTCCAAATCTATAGGTGTTAGTTAGCCTGTTTTTTTAGTATTCTCTGACTATCATTTGTCTGAATTTTCCCTAATGTCGGAAAAATCAGATGCAAAACTTAATAACTCTGTGTTGGTCCACGGAGCATGTACAAAATGTTCTATGTGTCACCAAATCCCAGGACTTCCTGCTTGGGCATGGCAATCTTATTTTGACCATTTTCAATAGCATCAATCCATCCGACTAGATGTTTCACCAATTCTTTAGTACCATCAGCGGGAATTTTGTAAGTTGGACAAGCATTATCTATTTCTTTAAACTTTGGAGGCAGGGTAAATGAAATATTTGTTTGTTCTTCTTGAACCACAAGCTTTATTCCATCATAAAAAACCATCAAATCAAATAAACACAATGCTCCATATAAATACAAAGCTGGATTAAAAAGATAAATAGGAACAATTTAAAAACATCATACAATATTAAGAATAAAAAATGATTAAATCTCTCAGTCCTTGCCCTATAACATACATATTTACATATCACTGATGTTGTAAAATGCGAGTACGAATATGCCATGCAGCCACAAGGAACTTGCTAACTGCATGTATCAGTACAATAGAAGTGTCGCTCTTTAAAATCCTAAGGGCAATAACATATTGTCTAATGCCCAAATTCTAACAGACTGGGCGGATCCACTTGCGTTGTGGAAAAGCATATGCTGTGCAAAAGAACAAAAAGTGTTCAACCGATTTTGGGACATCGTTACAGCCTGGACATAGGTTGGGTACTGACAATGCCCTCCAACTACCAGTAAAAGACATTAACGGTAAAAACCCATAGAAAAAATGGGCATACAGGCTCTTTCCTAGGGGATAAGCTCTAAAAAAGATTCATACTGGGGGTACCATTTAAAGTCGAGGAATTGGTTAGTCAACCGCCCATGGGATGTGCCAAGGAGATAGTTATTCCTAACATAAGACCAGTAGGCTATTTTCAATGTTTCTGGGCCTTCCCTAAATCCTGTGGGTTCTCCCAGTAACCCCCAAGACCCAAAGTGCGGAACCAGTTTGACATACGCCTAAACCATGGGATAGAAGCTACATTAGGTCTTTTTAAAAGGTCTAAAAGTAAGTATAAATAGTAGGCTCTGGGGTGGTCCAAATCCTCACCCAAAAAAGTAGCTGTCTTAATGCTAACGAATCTGAGATGCGATTAAAGCCAAGATCCAGAAAGATAGGAATCAAAGGAGTGCTGCCTGGGCACGCAAATAATGCTCTGGCATTTTCACTCTCAGACAATTTGGGAGCTTTGCAGAATCCCCACACCTCAGCACCATAGATAGCAGCATTTTGTTCTTTTGCCAAATAGATCTTAATCGTCTGTGAAACGGCTTTCATGGCAGTACCTTTATGTAGGCGTAAAATGGCACTTGATCTGTGTTGGAGGAGAGACACACTTTTACTGATCTGATCTTCCCAATTTAAATGATTGGAAATCCTCACGCCCAGATAGTCTATTGAGCTGACTTTATCCAAAGGAACACCAGCTATGTTAATACTGCATCTCGTGGCTGGTCCTGGGCTAAACACCATTAGTTTGGTTTTGCTGACATTCAGTTCCAACCCATGGTCTGCACAGAATGCTGTAAACTTATTAACCAGAATCTGTAGCCCCATTGGAGTCTTAGAGATGAGTATGGAGTCATCAGCAAAGAGTAGTATAGTTTTTTTTTTAGCATTTAGGGAGGGAGCATCATTCTGGCAGTGAGACACAGCTTGAACCAACTCATTTATATATAAAGTAAATAGTGCTGGTGCCAGGACACAGCATTGGCGAACCCCCTGCTGGATGGCAATATGGTCAGTTGATTCCCCCTGATTACCCCATCTCACCTGAGCATATGTACTCTTGTGTAGTTGCTGTAAGAGATTAACTATGTTCCCTGGAGTACCTATTTTGTGTAAAACACCCCACAGTTTCTCTCTAGGTGCCATATCAAAAGCAGACCGAAGATCCACAAAAACAAGGTATACATTTTGTTTAGGAAGGGTTACATATTTCCAATAGAGGAGTGCGAACCTAAAAACTTGATCCTCTGTACTAGTTTTGGAGCGGAAACCGGCCTGGAGTGGCGAGATCACTTGATGAGCATCAGCCCAATCCAACAACCTAACCAAAAGTTGTTTTGCAAAGTTTGTTTGGAGATTATCAATGAGGCTGATGGGTCTGTATTTAGCAGGGGAACTCACTTCACCCTTCTTATAAATGGATATTATTTTGGCCCCTTTGAAAGTACTGGGCCCTGGACCCCAGCTGCTATTGCATTTGATATTATATTGACATAACTGAACCAGATTACTGGCTCGAACTTTTATAAGTCCACCGGTATCTTATCTGGACCTGAGCTTTAGAAGATTTTAGGGAATCGATTGCAGCAATAATTTACCCCAAGGTGAAGACAATGTGATCATCGTAGTTACAAACATCCATTCCTAGGTCGTCTGACAATAAATGAGTTTTAGCCAGCTGATGGGGGAAGGAATCGTGGGTTGAAGAATTGCAGAACGGAGCATAAAGAGTAGTGAAGTGTTCCACCCAGCTCTCTGGTTGAATATGAGTACGAATTGTACTCCTACCCTCTCTGTGTATTGGAAAGTAACTTCCAAAAAGTAACATTATCATTGTGTCTAGTTGCATCAAGCAGATTCTGCCAGATTGAATCTTCCCAGCTTTTCTTTGCCTGTACTATAGCCCTATTAAATGCTAGTCTGGCTGTTCCAATCACCCCCTGAGAACAAGACACAATAGCTGACTTTAATGCTAATTTAGCCTTAGAGCCATCCTCGTTAAATCACTACCTTGTTTTATATGTGACAGCAGTTTGCTTGGTGGTAATCTTCTTATAGAAGACATTCTGTAATTCATGTACCAGCATCTTGTGGATGCTGAGAATTGGGATATTTCTGACCTCATGCTCTTCATAAGTAGCCATGGCATCGGCTAACAATTTATAGAAATCCTTGATCAAGTACGGATTGGTCATCACTTTTGGCCAGCTAACACGTTTATAATTATTGGCCACAAGTGGCTCTGGGACCATAGTATGGTGAGTATTCTGAAACCTCCTCAATTCACCACTGCATAAAGTAAGGAGCAAGGTGTTATGATCACTATTGTGGCAAAAATCAACCCTCATATCTTCCAACATCGGCCACATCCTAACATCCACTAGGATATAGTCAATAACACTAGTAGATTGGCTGCACTTGAAGGTGGGGGTGATGTTTGGATCGGAGCGCCTGCGACTGTTACAAGCCCGAAGCCCACACTTGAAACACAATGATGTCAGCTGGAGGGCGACACGGGAGCGAGTACACATTTGTTCGCTCTTCAGTTGTGGAATGCCCCAATGTTCGTCCTCTTCAGCTGTTAGATCGCTATTTATAGGAGAGGGTTCAAATGTACAATTCATATCCCCTGCAACCACAAGCTTAATGGAGAAATGTAAGGTATCCGTGTAGGAAGGTAGCCTCTTTCTAGCATTGTTACCCCCACTTTTAGCCTGTTTGTGAGTATATGTCAGGGTGTTTTTATTGTCTCACTGGGATCCAGCTAGCCAGGACCCCAGTGATCATAGTGGAAACCCTATTTGTCAGTGTGCTTTAATGTCTCACTGGGACCCTGCTAGCCAGGACCCCAGTGCTCATAGTTTGTGGCCTGTATGTGTATCCCTGTGTAGTGCCTGACTGTGTCACTGAGGCTCTGGTAATCAGAACCTCAGTGCTTATGCTCTCTCTGCCTTTAAAATTGTCACTATAGGCTAGTGACCATTTTCACCAATTCTAATTGGCACACTGGAACACCCTTATAATTCCCTAGTATATGGTACCTAGGTACCCAGGGTATTGGGGTTCCAGGAAATCCCTATGGGCTACAGCATTTCTTTTGCCACCCATAGGGAGCTCAGGCAATTATTACACAGGACTGCCACTTCAGCCTGAGTGAAATAACGTCCATGTTATTTCACAGCCATTTTACACTGCACTTAAGTAACTTATAAGTCACCTATATATCTAACCCTCACTTGGTGAAGGTTAGGTGTAAAGTTACAAAGTGTGAGGGCACCCTGGCACTAGCCAAGGTGCCCCCACATAGTTCAGGGCAATTTACCCGGACTTTGTGAGTGCGGGGACACCATTACACACGTGCACTACATATAGGTCAATACCTATATGTAGCTTCACAATGGTAACTCAGAATATGGCCATGTAACATGTCTAAGATTATGGAATTGTCCCTCCATGCCAAATCTGGTATTGGGGTGCCAATACCATGCATCCCCAGGGCTCCTGCATGGACCCCGGGTACTGCCAAAACAGCTCTTTTGGGTTTTCACTGCAGCTACCGCTGCTGCCAACCCACAGACAGGCTTCTGCCCTCCTGGGGTCTGGGCAGCCCAGTCCCAGGAAGGCAGAACAAAGGATTTCCTCTGAGACAGGGTGTTACACCCTCTCCTTTTGGAAATAGGTGTTAAGGGCCTGAGAGGAGTAGCCTCTCCAGGCCTCTGGAAATGGTTTGAAGGGCACAGATGGTGCCCTCCTTGCATAAACCAGTCTACACTGGTTCAGGGAACCCCCAGCCCTCCTCTGGCGCGAAACTGGACAAAGGAAAGGGGAGTGACCATTCCCCTGTCCATCACCACCCCAGGGGTGGTGCCCAGAGCTCCTCCAGTGTGTCCCAGACCTCTGCCATCTTGAATCCAGAGGGGTGAGGGCACAATGGAGGCCTCTGAGTGGCCAGTGCAAGCAGGTGATGTCAGAGGCCCCTCCTGATAGGTGCTTACCTGACTAGATGGCCAATCCTCCTCTGAGGGCTATTTAGGGTCTCTCCTGTGGGCTTCTCCTCACATAACGAATGCAAGAGCTCACCAGAGTTTCTCTGCATCTCCCTCTTCCACTTCTGCCAAGGATCGACTGCTGACTGCTCCAGAACGCCTGCAAAACTACAACAAAGTAGCAAGAAGACTACCAGCGTCATTGTAGCGCCTATTCCTGCTGGCTGTCTCGACTGTTCCTGGTGGTGCATGCTCTAGGGGCTGTCTGCCTTCACCCTGCACTGGAAGCCAAGAAGAAATCTCCCGTGGGTCAACGGAATCTTCCCCATGCCAATGCAGGCACCAAACTTCTGCTTCACCGGTCCTCTGGGTCCCCTCTCATCATGACAAGCGTGGTCCCTGGAACACAGGTGCTGGATCCAAGTGACACGACAGTCCAGTGGTCCATCTGTCCAAATTTGGCGGAGGTAAGTCCTTGCCTCCCCTCGCTAGACAGTAATCCTGTGCACTGCATGAACTGCAGCTGCTAGGGCTTCTGTGCACTTTTGCAAGGAATCCTTCGGGCACAGCACAGCCCAGGTCCCTAGCACTCTGTCCTGCATTGCTCAACTCGCTGAGTTGACCACCGGCTTCGTTGGACCCTCCTTTGTAGTGTTGAGATGACTGCCATGCTTAGTTTTATTGAACCCGTGTTCAAGTACTTCTGCGGGTGCTGCCTTCTTCTGTATGGGCTCTCTGTGTTGCTGAGGTCCCCCTCTGTCTTCTCTTCCAAGCGGCGACCTCCTGGTCCTTCCTGGGCCCGGGCAGCACCCATTTTCTTCAACCACGACCTTTGCAGCTAGCAAGGCTTGTTTGCGGTCTTTGTGCAAGAAAACAACTCTGCATCCTCCAGCATTCCGTGGGACAACTTCTATGCAAAGGAGAAGTTCCTGGCACCTTCCGTTGTTGCAGAATCTTCAGCTTCTTCCACCCAGAGGCAGCCATTTTGCACCTTCATCCGGGGTTTAGTAGACTCCTGTCCCCCCTGGACACTTTCGTGACTCTTGGACTTGGTCCCCTTCCTTTACAGGTCCTCAGGTCCAGGAATCCGTCTTCAGTGCTTTGCAGTCAGTTGTGGTCTTTGCAGAATCTCCTATCACGACTTTAGTGTGTTTCTGGGGAAGTAGGGTCACTTTACTCCTACTTTTCGGGGTCTTGGGGTGGGGTATCTTGGACCCTCTTAGGGTTTTCTTACACTCCCTGCGACACTCTACACACTACACTAGGCCAGGGGTCTCTAAGTGGTTCGCATTCCACTTTCTTAGTATATGGCTTGTGTTGCCCCTAGGCCTATTGCATCCAAATGTATTCTACAGTGTTCGCACTACTTTTCTAACTGTTTACTTATCTGATTTTGGTTTGTGTGTATATTTTGTGTATTTTACTTTCCTCCTAAGGGAGTATATCCTCTGAGATATTTTTGGCACATTGTCACTAAAATAAAGTACCTTTATTTTTAGTAACTCTGAGTATTGTGATTCTTATGATATAGTGTTATATGATATAAGTGGTATAGTAGGAGCTTTGCATGTCTCCTAGTTCAGCCTAAGCTGCTCTGCTATAGCTAACTCTATCAGCCTAAGCTGCTAGAACACTACTAATAAGGGATAACTGGACCTGGCAAAAGGTGTAAGTACCATCAGGTACCCACTATAAGCCAGGCCAGCCTCCTACAATCCGTGAATTCGATTAATTGAGCCAAGGTCTTAGACTCTATCCCAGTGACCCTGACCTAGCATATACATTGATTACTGTTACCTTAAGACCTCGATTGAATTCAAGCTGGACACCCAATATATCAGGGGAATCTATTTTTAGTGCTGAATGATCGCACTGCAATTTCTTGTTTAATAATATCAATAGACCCCCCTTAGCCCGACCAGTGCCCCATCTGCAGGTTGGGCCGCCACACATTAGGATGAAAAACCATCCAGGAAGTCTGGGCCCTCGGCCCAAGTCTCCTGGAATATGCATACATCCTGCTTTCTAATGTAGGTGGCCCACTCTGAGTCCTGCAATTTACTACCCAGGCCGGCCAGATTCCAGGACATGATAGTTCAGAATTATTTTCCAAAGCTCTAAACCCAGGATACTGAGCTTCTCTGCAATCTACAAACTTATCTAACCCCCTTTCGCATACCCACAGAGACCAAAACTGGGGTTGATGGATAGGAATCAGTGGATAGTCAGTCAACATCTGGTAGTGTGTGGGGATTATTTGCTGCTAAAGCAGGGGCATGATTTTGGCTATGATCGCACTTCCCATTTACTAGACCCCTACATATTGTGGGTCTACTGATGACGGGTGGAAAAAGTTTGAGTCTAATACCAACCCCCCTGGGATTCCTAAAATGACAAGTACGCAGTTCAAAGTCAATGAGATTATCCACTAGCAGCTTGTCCAGAAGACAGATAGAAATAAAATCGAAATTTGAGCATGGCTGGCTGTGTCTTCCCACCTCTAAAATATCAGCCTGAGTAACAGAAAGGCAGTTACTCTGAGCTCTCAGCCAATAGGTGCCCTTGTTTATCAGAGAATCCTGTGTTTCCAAGGACCCTTGTGTCAACTTTGGTACCTCTGTCATGTATATGGTGCCTCCAATTCTCCCTATACCTTGGGCCTGTTTCTTAGGTTTTGGCCATCTCGCTTCAGCCCGTTGTAAGGCACGGTCCAGTGGCCTAGTTTGATGTGTTGTAGAAATGACTTCTCCAACTAGCACCAAGGTACCAACCGCCCCCCGGGGGCCCCTTGAATAATCAGCAGTTTTAGCTTCATCAGGGCTGACATACCCGGTATGATTCCTGCCCTCGACATCAAGACTGCACTTGCGCCTATCGGCCTCAAGAGGGGCCTGTGTTCTTTCAGTATGAGGGACAGAGATATTAGGAAAAAGGGGAATAATGACAGACCGTGAATGAAGATTGCCTGTTTGTGAGCTAGGTTCAGACACAACAGTGTCAATGGGCGTTCCCCCTGAAACAGGCAAGATCCCACCTGTACTTGGCCTAGGGCACCTACACCCACATATCTGACCAGATTCCTCCGTTAATTTGTTCAAAAACATCAGCACCAAGCTCTTAACTTCATTCAGTTTCTGGTGAACAGACGCTAAATCAAAATTGCTACATGGTGGCAGCAGCCTTCCCATGCCCACAGATATTTTAGCCACAGCATTGTCATCAGCACATATTCTGGTGCATGCATAAGGAGCAGTGTCACAGTGTCCCTCATTTTCTGCCAGAGGCCCGTACCGATTGGAGCACAAAATATTCAGGATCACCAGGGCCTCAGGGCTTAAGGGAAGGTGATGGGCCTCTTCTCCTGCAGAAGGGCCACCTGAGGCACACAGCAATGCGTCCAAACCACTGCACTGGGTACTATTTGGCAAAGGGATGGATCAGATCTTAAAACTTGAGACGCTACCTTTTGGTCAAGCTCCCTGGAAGGTTTGGGCACCTGCGACCTTTTTTTAAACATATCTGGAATTTTGTTTATGGCGGGCTATCGCATTTTGTAGGTGATAGGTTTGAATTACTTCTCAAAATGACCTCCACTCCTTCAATTAAAATGTCAATATCTTCTAAGGTGTTGTTTTCATTGTTACCCAAAGAACTAGTTTTGTTATTCTGCCGTTTTTTAGATTTTTTAGAACCACTCGTGTGCAAGGGCATCCACTGCTTTACGTTTCCCTATTTCTTAATTAGCGTTGGGGAAAAAATGGAAGTAGGATGAATCAAATTCTAAAAACCAATACCTGGAGCGATGGCGCTTTAGTAGCGCAAGTCAGGAGGCAGTGGCTGTGTGCAAGGCAGCCTGGAGGACGTAGTCCCACCCCAGGCAACAGCAGCATGACCCGGTGAGCTTTCCCTGCAGCGGCGTGTCTCGCGCAGCGGAGATTGGTGGTGCTTTAGTAGTGCAAGTCAGAAGGGAGTGACTTTGTGCAAGGCAGCCTGGGAGATGTAGTCCCACTCCAGGCAACAGCAGCGTGACCCGATGAGCTTTCCCTGCATCGGCGAGTCCCGTGCTGCGGAGACCAGTGGTGCTTTAATAGCGCAAGTCAGGAGGCAGTGGCTGTGTGCAAGGCAGCCTGGGGGGCGTAGTCCCACCCCAGGCAACAGCAACGTGACCCGGTGAGCTTTCCCTGCAGCGGGCGCATGTTTGACAGTAATTTTACTCAACTCTGACAGCAACGTTGTTACACACACCGAGCCCCGTGGCCCCGCAGTCCCGCAGTGAGAGCCTGACCTGCATTAAGGACAGAGCTGGGTTCTGTTCCAAGGGACGGGTTCACTGTCGCTTCGGGGTGCCAGTGGGATCTTCTGCAGTCACCATCCGGCATGGAATTCAGCACGCCTGGGATCAGTTGATGGAACGCCAGCACTCACGGATCTGAGAGATACCCTGGCTTTCCGAGCTGTTAAGTTCCACCTCTGAACAGGGTCCCCCGGGGCAGAGCTGACAGCAGCGTATCCAGGGTCAGGATCAGGAATGGACAGAGCTGCTTTACAGAAAGACGGAGGGTGGCGACAGACCTTGCAAGACACAGAAGATGGAGGGGAGCCTGGAGTCTAGAGGGTTGTGAGGCAGCAGCGGGCGCTACGGCTCCCCCTTCCTTGGTCCGCTCTATGATGCCCAGAACCATTCTGCAGCATTCGCAGCGCTCGGCTGGCTCAGCCTGCAAAGCCATCTGTGTTCACCACCGTTGGCCCCAGATTCCTCTGCCTGAGGGGCAAACTTTACAAGGTGTTTCAGCCCCTTCCCGCCTTCTTTCCAGCACTAGCTGCCGGTCGCACCTGGCTCCTCCACCCCTCCCTAGACTCACAAGGGTCGCCTACACTGTTCTAAACTGCACCACCGGGAGCAGTGTCTGGCTCCTCACTGCTGGCGAAATCCATAGGGGGCGGGTGGTGGTGAGGGAACACACGCTCTGGAGCACTAGAGAATAGTGCAGGGGGATAGCGAGTTGAAGATCAGTCTCCTCCTGCTGGATCAATGCAGCTCAACCCTAAGGCTTGGTGGGGGGGGGGGGAACGGAAGTGACAAGCAGAACAATCAACAGGTCAGCTCACCTCAGAGCACCACTCCGGCTTGTCAACTCCAATATGGGCTCCAGTACTCCAATTCGCAGATAGGAATTTACGTCAAAACCCATGAATGGCTACACGAGAACACCCATGGAATGCCCCCTTGACTCAAAGTAACGGAAAGCAGTGCATACCGCAGCATTGCATTCCTCTGGGACAGGGCCGCCTTTGGGCTTCTGGTACCCAATGCAACTTTCATTTTAGAGACCTTGACACCAAACCCCTTCCAATTACCTCTTCCTCGGATTCCCTCACTGCTATCTGGCAAATGTGCACTTCATCTCTCCATATTCCTACTCACATACATTTCATTTGTTTTAAAGCACTGGTAAAGGCTGGCTTTACAAATAAGAATGTATATCTACATAAACGATTCCTTTTTAGCAACATTAGGAATAGATAATGAAAGACTGGGGAAAAAACATAACATCCTAACCTTAGCCAGTTTGTATGCAGGTTTTTGATGACAGTTCGTAACAGTCACTGTTCTATATTAGGGTTGTATCTTATGAATTTCGATAACAAAAGGATCACTGTGACAAAAGCAGTAATCCACTCAGCTATCAACATAAGGTACAGATTTGCATGGTACGTGTTCTTTGCAGAAGGCATCTGATCACTCTGTGCTACTTCATGGTTAGTCAAAACTGCCACTAGGCAAAACTCCGATCTCTCTCTCTTCAGGTACATTAGTCAAAAGAGTATCTTGAAATTTTTATTTTTGCCTGAATTGTGTAGTCACAAGGAACTCTGCAGCAGGGTTTGCTAAATTTTAAGTAATTGCTAAACACAGAGCCCCTTCCTGAGGTCAGCGCCCAGAGCAGGTTTACCAGTCGAGCTGCCCTAAAACCGACCCTGCTTTGGGATACTATCCAATGCAAATCCTCATTTACGGTGGATGGAAATCCCACACTATTACTGTGTGCCAGGTTTCAGTCACAAACCTGGTGCAAAGCATTAGCAAATTTAGACCCCAATGTACTGGAAGCAGCACCCCTGGCATGAATGTCCTGCATGATGACACTAATACTGGTCACTAATTTGTAACTTAACTAAAATAAAAAAAAATTTATCAGGGCTGGGAGCCAGAATATGGATCCCAGTTTTCCTGGTTAGATATTGTATAATGTAGTTTTACTTTTGAAACATGTGTTTTACTTTTGAAACCAAAGGATAATACTTCTTATGTGGTTCTCACAGGAGCCAAATAGTACACGGTGTTAAAAAAAAAAAAAAAAAATAAGATGACATGATCAATTGGTAAATGAATCCCACACAAGACAAATTTCTTTAAAAATAAATAAATATATATATATCTTAAAGAAAGGAATTTAAGAGACGTTACCAGTATCATTCCCCATGCGTCAGTGATGCTGGCAGCCTTGCACAGGTGGAATGAAGCTTGAACGCAAGCGACTGCAGCTCTCAGGTCAGCATGTGGGGCTCATCTGATTTGAAGCACACACCACAAGACCATCCTGGCGTGACACTACGGGGTCCAAGCAGGAAATAGAAGCTATTGCCCTGCACAGCAACTGGGCTTGGGCAGACTCCAGGCCCGAGGCAACAACAGTTTGTGATTTGAGAAAATACAGCAGAGTATGGGTGCGCGCCGGTCACACACATCTCAACAGGTGCAGCTCCTCCACTAGGGCGGAGGAGCGTTGCCCCCCCCGCCAGCAACAGAAGCTGCAAACCTCTTACCCAAAAACAATAATAAACTTTGTTTATTATCATTTTTTGGTAAAAGGATCAGGGCCATAGGCTGTGACAAGCACTGCCTTTCACTGCGCATGTATGTTTGGCCGGCCAAACACACATGCTCAGTGGGCTCTCTCCAGCCCGGCCCTGTGTTGCCGGGCTGGAGAGAGCAGGCATAGGCTCCCAGTCTGCCTGGGAGCGCCCTGGCTGGGCACTCCCAGCCAATCCTAACGCTGCTCTTAGCAGTGTTAGGATTGGCCGTAGGACAGGCTGGGAGCCTGTGCCTGCAGCTTGTCTGCAGGAGAGGAGCAACGCAGTGGTGACGGCGGTGGCACAGATATGTTTTTTTTTTTTAATTAACCCCTCTCCCGTGCTGCCCTGCCCCTTTTTAGTACCGCAAGCTGCTCCTGCATCTCAGCTTCAGCCTTCGGTTTCATTTTCGATTTCCAGGATGAAAGAGATTGCAAATGCGTGCCCCATAAGGTTGTACGATGAAATAGCGCTTGCCGTTACAACGCATGCGGTTATAGCGCCGTCATTAGCATGCATGTGTCTTTAGCACGAAGGCCTGTAGAACGAAAACGATTACCATGCATATGCCTTTAGCACACATGCTTTTACACAAAAATTTCATTGTAATGGCATGCTTGGTAAAGACATATGCTTAGTAAAAGTTTCATGTCGAGTTTAAAGTTTAATCTCTGCACAGTTACTCTGTGTTGGACCTTCCAATATTTTTTCTAAAGGAACTAGAACAGTTAAAAAAAAACACAAATAGCTTTAAATAATAGCGCCAGTGCAGACCTAGTGGCTTGATGTATGTTTAATTACAGTGAAAGTTGATGGCCAATAGGGTGACCACCCGTCCGTAAATTTCACAGACTGCCCGTAGTTTCGCCCTGCTGTCCGTTGTCCGTGATGAAGGCATTTGTCCGTAATTTTAGCCTTTCACCAAAAGGACAATGGATGGTAGGGCGAAATTACAGGCAGATTAGTTTCCCCAGCTGGATTGAACAGCAGGGAGACTCCTGTGCTCTGAGGGAGGGAGGGGCAGACAGATAAGAAACATACTTTCTTGCCAGGTGTCTCCTTCCCTAAAGAAATGCAAATGTGGGTAACTGGTAAATCTGCAAATGCAAAGGATCTTGAAAACCTGCATTGACTTTAACTAAAGGAGTTATTTGACGCTTTCTGATGGCAAACATATTTTCTTTTATTTAGAGAGGTACTGAAATGGTGTTCCAAGGTGAGCTGTGGAGTGTGTGGTTTTAAAGAGTGTTATAAAAAATATTAGTACTAGGTATAAACTGTATATTATTCAAATCTGTATTTGAGAAGCACTTTTTTTTTATTTAACCAAGATGTATTAGTGCATTTTGAACCAGCCTATATCATGATGTAATTGTATTTATAGAGCGCTTACTACCCCTGACGAGCTGTCTAATGCATGTTTAAAATAAGGACTTACACATTCACAGTTTTCAGGGACCTCAGTACCTCATAGTACTAATAAACATTGGCAAAGCCAATAGGTCTCCTCTACGCAAGAGTTATTGGCTTTGCTAATGTGTTTTAGAAATTTGCCATGTTGTACACCAGTGTGGCTGCTGTTCAGCATGGCTAAAAGTTAGTAGCATAGTGGTGTGGAGTGGAGTAGAGTGGCAGAGGAGCAGTGGTGTAGAGCCAAGTGGTGCAGAGTACAGTGCAGTGGGGTACAGTGCAGTTGTTTAGTGCATTGGCGTAGAGTGCAGTGGTTTCGAGTGAAGTGGCATGGAGTGGCGTGGGGCAGAGTAGAGTGGCATAGAGTGCAGTGAAGTAGAGTGGCATACAATAGAGTGGCAGAGAGTACAGTAGTGTAGAGTAGACTCGCGTGGCAGCGAGTGCAGTAGCGTAGTGTAGAATGGTGCAGAGTAGAGTATAGTGCTGTAGAGTGCAGTCGCATAGAGTGGAGTGATGCAGAGTAGAGTGGCATAGAGTGCAGTGGCATAGAATGCAGTAGTACAGAGTAGATTGGTGTACGGTACTGTGGCGGAGAGTGCCATGTTGCAGAGTAGAGTGTCAGTGCAGTGATGTACACTGGAGTAGAGTGGCACAGACAGCAGCAGCGTATAGTACAGTGGTGCAGAGTAGAGGGCAGTGGCGTACAGTACAGTTGTTTAGAGTGAATTGGCGCAGAGTGCAGTGGCATAGAATGGCATGGGGTAGAGTAGCATAGAGTGCAATGGAGTAGAGTGGCATACAATAGAGTGGCAGAGAGTGCAGTAATGCAGAGTGGTGCAGTGTCATAGAGTGCAGAGTAGACTAGTAGCACAGAGTGCAGTGGCAAGAGTGGTGCAGTGCAGATTATAGTGCCTAGAGTTCAGTGGCATAGAGTGCAGTGATATAAAGTGCAGTGGCAACGAATGCAGTTGTACAGAGTAGAGTGGTGTAGAGTGCAGTGTTGCAGAGTAGAGTGTCAGTGCAGTGGTGTAGAGTGGTATAGGGAACAGTGGCATAGAGTACAGTGGTGCAGAGTAAAGGGCAGTGGCATACAGCGCAGTTGTTTAGAGTGCACTGGTGTAGAGTGCTGTGGCATAGAGTTGCATGGGGCAGAGTAGAGTGGCAGAATGTGCAGTGGAATAGAGTGTATTGGTGCAGAATGTAGTAGTACAGAGTAGAGTGGTGTAGGGTATAGTGGCGGCCAGTGCAGTATTGCAGAGTAGAGTGTCGGTGTGCAGTGGTGTAGAGCGCATTGAACTAGAGTGCAGTGCTCAGAGTGGCATAGAGTGCAGTGGCGTAGAATAGATTGTTTCAGAGCAGAGTGCAGTTGAATAGAGTGGAGAGGTGCAGGGTAGAGTGCAGTGGCATAGAATGCAGTGACACTGAGTGCAGTGGCATGAAGTAGATTGTTTCACAGTAGAGTGAAGTGGCTTAGAGTGGAGAGGTGCAGGGTAGAGTGGAGTTGCATAGAGTGGCATAGAGTGTGATGGCATAGAGTTGAGTGGTGTAGAGTGCCGTGGCATAGAGTGCAGAGGTGGAGAGTAGATTAGAGTGATGTACAGTGTATTGATGTAGAGTGCAGGGGCATAGAGTTGAGTGTTACAGAGTAAAGTGCACTAGCACAGAGTGTATTAGCTTAGAGTGCAGTGGCATACAGTGCAGTGTTGCAGAGTGGCATAGGGTGGAGTTGTGCGGACGATATTGGTGTTGCCTAGACTGGAGTGGTATAGCGTGCAAAGGAGCAGAGCGCAGTGGTGTAGAGAGGCGTAAAATGCAGTGGCATAGAGTAGAGTGGTTCAGAATGGAGAAGAGTGCAGTGCAGTAGCATGGAGTGGCGTAAAGTGGAGTGATACAGAGTAGGGTGCAGTGGCGTGGAGTGGTGCAGAGCAAAGTGGAGTGGAGTATATGCATGGTGTGGTAACACACTGCCATTACAGACAACACATTTTTTATTGAAATTACCATTACATTTGCACAGATATACAGTTTTTCAAATCAAACTATATTTTGCACAGACGATGATGTGTGGAAATTGCATAACCTAAAGCAATGATTTGTTTTAATCACATAAAAGTATTTGTTTCCAGCACAGTTCAGATTTAACAACAATGTGCTTCATTTGTACTCGTAATGCTGATATACTCTGAAGTTTATTTAAATAACTCTTTCCTAACCCCAGTATCCAGCAAAATTGTCGCATAAATCCTCTCACTTTGAAGTCAGAGAAAGAAATGTAAACACTAAGGGGGTGATTCTAATTCTGGCGGGCGGCGGAGGCCGCCCGCCAGAATTCCGCCCCCATAATACCGCTCCGCGGTCAGAAGACCGCGGAGGGTATTATGAGTTTTTCCCTGGGCTGGCGGGCGGTCTCCAAAAGACCGCCCGCCAGCCCAGGGGAAAAACTCCCTTCCCACGAGGATGCCGGCTCGTAATCGAGCCGGCGGAGTGGGAAGGTGCGACGGGTGCAGTTGCACCCGTCGCGTATTTCAGTGTCTGCAAGGCAGACACTGAAATACCTTGCGGGGCCCTCTTACGGGGGCCCCTGCCGTGCCCATGCCATTGGCATGGGCACGGCAGGGGCCCCCAGGGGCCCCGCGACCCCCCCTACCGCCATCCTGTTCATGGCGGCTTTCCCGCCATGAACAGGATGGCGGTAGGGGGGGTCAGAATCCCCCATGGCGGCGCAGCAAGCTGCGCCGCCATGGGGGATTCTGAGGGCAGCGGTAAACCGGCGGGAGACCGCCGGTTTACCCTTTCTGACCGCGGCCAAAGCGCCGCGGTCAGAATGCCCTGCGGGGCACCGCCGGCCTGTCGGCGGTGCTCCCGCCGACCCTCGCCCCGGCGGTCGAAGACCGCCGGGGTTAGAATCAGCCCCTAAGTTCCCACTGAAGACAGAGCCTGACATTTGACTTTGTTCTTTAAATGCACAGCAAATGTGATAAGAACAAGATTTACAGGCCTGTTTACAGAAAGGGAGCACTCAGAAGGATACTATAAATAACGTTTCGGCAAGGGAAGAGACAAACTCAAGCTGCATAGCCTAAAACAAATAAAGCCAGCAAATTGAAAGCAGCTAAATGTGAGGTACAAACCACCAGGCCAATGGCAAGCAACGGGAGGAATGCATTCACAAGGAAGCACTATGAATGTACTTCAAGTGACAGCCATGGGATACTTTGTGGGGAAAGTCCAGTATTTTAGTCCAGTCCTTATCTTGCAGAGGTTTGGCCACATTAATCACCTAGGTAGTATGACAAGAAGTGGTTTCCATGTTGCAGGAAAGGTCTGTACACCCATTCTATCAGTTTGTAACCAGTTCCTTTGGCATAGAGCTTCTGGCACACCTCTTGTAGGGTTTGTGCTAGGTGGCAGACATGAAATAGGGCATTTAATGATTATTTAATGTGGTAAGTAAGGAGCTGACCGGGATGAAGATGGTAGTCTGCCACAAGGGTTTGGAAATTTAGTAGGTCGCTGTCCAGAAACAAATCCCCCAATTTTAAGATACCTGCAGCATGCTACTGATGGAGTTGCTCTGAGCACAGCTGCCCTGTGCGTGTGGGAAGGCTTAGCAAAAGGTAGTGCAGGAGCATAGGGTTTCTTCGTGTCACTAAGTTTTCAGGTTCTAGCAAGGCAAGAGAAAGATGTGCATGATAACCCCGGATGGTGATCCGTAGAATGGGCAGTAGGAAATAATGAGCAGGGCATTAAGCCATCCTTAAAAGTCTTTACTGGTAAACCCCATCTCATGCAGGGAGGTGGGCAGAAAGCCAGCGAGACACCCATTGGACCCGTGCAGCTGAATAATAGCATTCTAAGTCCAGAAGACCTAATCCACCGGCAGTCACGGGTAGCTTTAGAGTGGAAAGATCTGCCCAACGGCGCCGCAGCGACCAAATCAGATGTGTGGCATGTCTGAAGAAGGAACGAAGGACGAGCAGGGGAAGGTTTGCAAAATAATACTATCAATGGGGTTGCACAACATCTTCACTAGTGCCACGTGGCCCTCTACAGAAAGCAGAAGAGAAGACCAAAAAACAAACGGGCTTGGTGGGACCGTGACGCTCTGCCGAGATTTCCATCCTGCAAATCTGTGGGAGAATGGTAGATATTAATCACTAGGTATCAAAAGGTAACTGGTTCCCATTTCAATCTGAGATCTAATTGTATATAAAGGGGAAAACAGTGCCATATGTTAAAGAAACACTAATTACATTTTAACATTTTTACATTTTGTTTGTGCAATTTACATCCCAAATATTTTGAAGAGTCTATGTGTACTTGACACTTAGGGATAACCCAGATCACTAGTTTGGCTTTTGCTCAATTTCAAAACCAGTTAAAGACATGGACAAAGCAGGCAGTTGCCTTGTACAACCTTGGAAGGGGTCTGGCCCCTGCTCACCCTTCACAAGCAAGAAGAGCGGACCATTGCACCAGTAGAGTTTGCCAAGGTGGATGGGTGTTGCTTGTTCAACCACTTGACAGTGCCTCTTCTGTTTCTCTCCTGTATGCAGAGACAACTCCCCAGGTACCCAAAACCTTCCGATAGTCTTGGTGAACCCGTCTTGCCTGATTTAAGGAATTGTCCCACCTTGTTCTTCTCTTCCTTATTATCCAGTTCTTAGCAACAACCCTTTGAATCACTTGCCGTGGATCTCCCATTTGATCTCAATTTCATCCTCCTCTTTTATTATCTTTGATTGGTAGTCAGGGCTCCCATTTCTGAGATAAATGTAGAGTCCCAGACATACACTCTAGTACTGTGAGACTACAGACAAGTTGTGCGTACCTCACATCCTGGCATTAGGTGTGAGACTGTCGCCCACACCATCTACCCTGCCTCTTTAAAAAAAAATTAGGTTGAAAGTCCATGGGCGGGTGGGGTAAGCCAGATGTTTTTCTTCAATTTGTTTAAGCTAGCATATTTTTAATTGCCTTAATGTTCCCCAAACTGTTTGCTAGGGGTTTTAAAATGTTCAGAAAAACATAATAAAAATTTTGCTGTTACTTCCTTTTCAAGATAGATTGGGTAGATTTGGGTAGGGGTGATGGCCTCGCCGCAGTACTGAAGGGCATTGATTTACTACTGAACAAGGACGTAATGTGACACCTGAATGTAGCATACCAGGAGGCAATCACAAAAATATCACAGTGAATAAATAGTGCCATGTTAAAAAAAGAGTAAATAAATGCACTGACAACATAGTGAGGCATGGCCTCTCTTATGTGTGTCTGTAAAACTGACATTTGTTCTTGAATTTTTGTCCTGAATTTTGACCCTTTGTCCTGAATTTTTTACAGTCCTGTCCAGAATTTGCCTCAATGCCAGGTGGTCACCCTAATGGCCAACCTGCCATAAACTGTGCGTACGCTTGGTGACTGTGATTTGCCCAGTAGTAACCAATGGGCGTCCTGCAGCATACACATGAGCCAATCTCCAAAAACCAGGAAACGGCTGAAAATGCACATCAATAACGTTGAATAGCAACGTCGCACATACAGCACAACTATACTTAACCAAATCAAAGGAACACTAACGAGGAAGTAATCGTATGAAGTTTTGTTTACAGAGGGCACATACATTGTGAATGCGCTATTGCAACCTCCACCCTCCTACAGCCCAACACCTTTAGGGACAATACAAACCTAAAACAGACCTAAAACTCAGGAACCCTAATCCACAACAACCCTAAGCCACAACAACTAGCCCAAAACTGGAAACACCACAAATACTAACCCTAAACACTAATTCTAAGCCCTTAAAATTGACAGTTCTTTGCGCATATCCACTGAAATGATGTCACGCTCGCAGAAAAAAAGCATAGCACAGACTTGTTTAAAACGTATATGCCTTAATCATCCATGCCTTTACAGAAAAATTTGTTAAGGCATCCATGGTAAAGGCATATTCGTTGTAGATTCTTGCGTTGTAAAGGCATCCGTCGTAAAGATACACCACAAGACTCAAACATGTTAGGGGAGCCTGATGAAAATATAGGCTGGCTGGGTGCCTCCGTGGCTACGGCCATGCTGAAATTCTGGGTCAACTGTATTTGGGCCATATGTATTTACCAAAGTAACGGGAGCGCCACAAACAGTTCCCTGTACGATTACATATGGACCTTGATCATCCATGACGGTGTGAGCGATGGAGAGAGGGATCGCTTTGTTAACTAGTATCATGACACCTTTCAAGTAGGAGGAGTAGGAAGCGCCTATCCTGCGTGCCACACACATATACCTATGGCATGCTCAGTCTGCTGTGTTATATGCGTCATCTGTAGAAATGCAACATGGATAGGAGGACGGTCTACGTAGGCCAGGACTTTGAGTTTCTTGTGGGTATTATTAATACCTTTCACATACCATGTGAGGAGTGAGTCGTGACACCAAGGCAGAACGGCCATGTCAGCACTTTAAAGATGGTCTAGAATGTAGCGCACTGTGCACCTCACCGGTTAGTTACAACAGGTGGCAGCAGCGTAATGGCAACATATACAACAAAAATTCCCAACCCACCCACATCAGCATCCTGAATATGCCAAAGATATTCCCCCTACCCAAAAAGTAAAACAAAAATGGAGACATGGTCAGGTAAGTACATATACCACACACATAAAGAAGGTCCAGTGTGTTCCCATGGGGAGGCACCAGGTGCTCAACTCAGCCTCCAGCGACCGGAGTTGCCTGGGAAAAGACAGGAGTGCTTCAGTTGTAGCTTTGAGTGGGAGGCTAAAAAAAACAAGGGTTTGTGTTAGAAACCAGGGTTTGCAGTGCCTAGAGTTGCGGCCCACATATGAGAAGTGTCAAATAATCTAGTAGGACATGCGCTGAGGGAGCTGTAGAGGTTCAGTGCTCGCCACCTACCATAACAGAATCAGATGGGGTTCTTCTGCATGGGGTAAGTGATCTAAGGTATTCCAGTGCTGCTTTGGGAGTCGCAAATGTCTTCTGGTATCCACAATGATCTGTTCAAAGTTATACCGGGTAGAGCATGGTGTAGCTGACTCACGCCTTCTCAGTTGTCTCTTAACAGGCATGAAGTCTCTGTGTGCCGCCTGCACAGCAAAACCCAGGAAAAAGGCTATGCTGCTGCACTGGTAGGTATATCCCTCTTCTCATGAGCCATCCGAAGGACTATGTCCTGGTCCCTGCAATTGAGTAACTTCACTATAATGGGACAAGGAGGGGTTCCTGGAGGCAGACGCCCTATGAGAGATAGGTGAGCACTCTCCAGCACCAGCAGGAAGGAGAAATTTTTAAAGCCAAATAGCGTTGTTAGCATAGTCTCTAAATAGTGCTCAACACTGCCGGTATTAGTCGACTCAGAGGTGCCAGTGATGCACAAGTTATTTCTGTGGGAACGCGTCTCCAAGCTTTTGTTCTTGGCTTGAATGACCACAAGCACTTTTTCTGTCTTCAAGCATTTAATTGTTTCCACTTGTAGGTCAATTCTGCAGTGGATATGCGCTGTTGTGCGGTCATGATGCAAGCCAATTGTTTATCTAGCTTTGCCACCATATGATCTATATGAAGTCAATTTTCCCATCTATTGATGCCAGGCTTTGCTGTAAGGTCTACAGTGTCACTTCTAGTGCAGTCGCACCAGCGTGTGCAGAATCCTGCGCATGTCCATCTTGGTTGTGTTGTGGGGGCTTGGCAGCGCATTTAGCATCAAAAGTTAGGCGAGTCTGGCCCTGATCTGCCGTTCCCATGTCCACCCTCAGCCTCCGCGCAGAGCCATGTAGAACAGGAATTCATCAGCGCTCCTTGCCTGTTGGCAGGGAAAGGGCACTCGGTGCAGGCAAAGTAGAGAGTCACGCAGTCCCCACAGGTGCCCCCAGAGACCAAGCAAGGTTGTTCATGAAAGCCCATCTCCTGGGCCCAAGGAAAAGTACAGGATTATCAGGTGTCCCACCCCAGAGTCCTCATTGGTCATAGTCATTCAGACAGGTCTCTAACGGCCTGCAAGAGCAGCAGATTTTTACACGGCACTCCAACTGGGAGGCCTCCGTCCCCTGCAAGGACCGCTGACTCACTGTAAGGTGGGCTGCCCATACAGCGAGGCTCACTTCAGCCATTTGCTCCACTCACCTCCAGGACCCACATGCTCTCTCCAGCAGGTCGGGTTCATCTATCAGGTAGGACACTGCAGCGCCACCAACCAGCTGAACGAACTTGGCTCTGAGGCCCTGTAACAAAGTACACTTCAAGCTGAAGAAGTGTGTTACCTTTGTTTATTTAAGTAGGAAGTTTACAAAAGGTTCAGCCATCAACGGAAGAAAGAAACGTAACCCAGTCTCCGCTCGCCTCTCCCTCCACATTCCACCGTCACCATTCTAATTCCACTCTGATGTTGGGGATTACATCAGAAAGGAATACTACACCCCCCCCCTCCTTTATATACAGAAAAAGATTGATGAGTGAAGGAGTAACACATAGCTGTACAAGAATCAAGGATAGCGAAAGAAACATATATACAAATACAAATGATAATAATAATTTTCTGAAAAAGAGAATCAGAAACCTGTAACTCAAAAAGAAGTACTTGGAGAACACCATATGAATTAAACATAGTCTTTTAAATATAAGGGCTTTGCATCTTTCTATCAGACTTCCTTAGCTACACACCAATGGGAATGTTGACTTCTTCCTTTCGTGAGTTAATTTGGTCCTTCCGCTCAGCGTCTTGTAGAATTCTCCCTTTATACACAACCACTCTTTTGAGATTCCAGGCACAATGATCATCAGTTCTGCTGGCATTTTTGAAAACTTTGATGACTCTCATTGGTTTAGACAACCTGTTACCACCAGACTGTAATCCAGGACGTGTTATCATAACCATGTCACCTACATTTACCTTAGTCACTTTAACAGAATGATTACGATCAAAATACAACTTGCTATTACTTGTTTTAGCATATTCTCTCTCTTCCCATTGTTTATCCTTATCGGTCTGCTTGTCGTTGCCCAAAAATGCGTTAACCCAAGATGGTTCAAGTACAGTATTGGGACGCCCTCCCCGAAACAATTCAAAAGGGGACATACCTGTGGCTGTATGAGGAGTAAACCTGTATATTCCAACTCTTTTGTTGATTTCATCCTGCCAACTTTTACCGCCACATTTAGCCATGGCAATGGTTTCTTTCAATACTCTATTGAATCTCTCAACCATTCCATTGGATTCCGGTTGGTATGTAGCACATTTCTTGTGTCTTATACTACACACCCCAAGAAATGTTTCAATTTCCTTGGAAATAAGCTGTACCCCATTGTCAGTAAGCAACGTCTCGGGAATACCTTCTGTTATGAAGAGCTCTTTTAAAAACGTAATGACATGTCCAGTTTCAATGCGTCTGGAAATACATATCTCAGGCCAACGTGAAAATATATCTATTACATCTATAACATAGCTTTCTTGTCCACCGCTATGTATTGGCCCTGAAATGTCTAACACAATGTCTTTCCACGGTTTATCAGGACGATTTCTTATCATCATGGGTTGAACTTTTGGCTTCCTGCTTTTTCTCACTCACAGCACATTGCATACACTCTCTTACCAGGCATTCAATTTGCTTATCCATCCCTGGCCAACAATAGCTGGACCGCAGCCTCTCCTTAGTTTCAGAGATGCCTAAATGACACTCATGGGCCATGTTTAGCAACTTTTCCCTTAATTTGACTGGAGGAATTAGTTTCGTGCCACATAATAACAAGCCTTCCTTGTTTGCCAGCTGATCTTTGACTAACCAAAAGTCCTTACACAGATCTCCCCCTTGATGCTTGTATGTCCACCCATGACTTTTTACATCCATTACCTTTTGCAAAGTAGGATCACCCTTAACTTCTTCACGCCATCTCTCCTCCGAAATTAAATCACAATCAAGTTCGCACACAAAAGTTGTATACTCTTCAATGGTATCATTGCCTAGATAATCAGTTTCGTCCTTCCCCACTAACCTAGATAAAGCATCAGCAATTACATTTTCCACCCAGGAATGTATTTCACTTCAAAGCTATACTCTTGTAAATCAATCACCCATTTGGATATTCTGGATGAAACAGAATCTATGCCCTTCTAATTGAAAACTTCACATAAGGGCTTGTGATCGGTCTTGACCATGAATGTGGTACCCCACAAAAATGTTTTGAGTTTTTTAATAGCCCAATGTACTGCAAGGGCTTCCCTTTCAGTCACAGAATACCTGCATTCTGCACCCTTAAGACTACTAGATAAAAACATAATAGTATTATCCTGGCCACACCCACTTTGCTGCAAGACCGCTCCAAGACCTTTAAGGCTGGCATCAGTGGTAATGATAGAATTCTTCTTAGGATCAACATTTTTAAGTTTAGGGGCTAGAGCCAACATTTTCTTGATCAATTCAAACTCCTTCCCACATTCTTCATTCCATACAAAGTTTGCTCCCTTTTTATAAAAAACCCTCATGTTATATTTCTCATAGCAAAGTTCTTAACAAACTTGTGATAGTACTCCACCACCCCCAGGAAACGCATGAGCTCTTCTTTAGTAGTGGGAGGAACCATCTCTTGAATAGTATTCACCAGATCAGCTTTCGGAATAATACCTTCACCTGTTATAGTGTGGCCCAGGTAGTCAATGGTTTTCGTACCAAACTTGCATTTCTCAAACTTTACAGTCAAATTGTGATCACACAACCTCTCCAAAACCTGCCTGACTGTTGCATCTTGCATCATGTTCATCCCTGTCCTTACCATGCACTAAAATGTCGTCCTGATGCACACATACCCCCTCCAAGGCTCTCAAAACCTTTTCCATAACCCTTTGAAAAACAGAGGCAGCTGAGATTAGCCTAAAAGGAAGTCGGGTATATCTGAACGTTCCAAAAGGTGTGATGAACGCAGTGAGATCCATAGACTTTTCATCAAGCTGTATCTGGGGATAGGCTGATGCTAGACCAGTAGTACTGAATAGCTTAGCATCACCTAACATCATGAGCAATTGGGCAATGTTGGGCAAAGGGTACTTATCAACCACAACACATTTGTTAAGCTGTCTAAGATCAATGCATAGTCTAAGAGAACCGTTGGACTTCCTCGCAGCAACAACCGGAGCCAACCAAGCAGTACCCTCCACCTCCTCAATTACACCTTGACTCTTGAGTTTGTTCAACTCACACTGCATTTCGGCTCTTATGTTTAATGGAACGCTCCTTACCTTGCTACAAACAGGAACTGAATCAGGAAGAATTTTAATTTTGTGCTGATAACCCTTTAAACAACCTAGCTCACTCTTAAACACACTAGGAAACTCGGTACGCAATGCATGTTGTAAATTAAAATCCATCTCCGTAGATTGTTGTATAACTGCATTGACAGGAAACGTCTCTTTTAACACAATAGGATTATCACTATTTGGATCTAACATAACTCCTAGGTTCCTTTGATGCGACCAGCTTATAATACTATCACCCTTTTTTGACACATATACTTTGCCAGAGGCATAGCGATCCTTATACTCAAGTAAGCCTATGAAATATCCATGTAATGGTATTTCTTCGCCTCCATAGGCACATGGTTTAATGTCAGGTTTGAGCAATTCAACAGTATTTTTCAAATGCAGATTGAAGAAGTCATTAGAGACAATGATGATTTTGCAACCAGAATCAAAAAGAACTTTGTTTCTTTTGCCTTCAACCTGAATGACATCTAAAGGGCCAACACAGTTCCCAGTTCCTATCTGTAAGACAATTTGTCCACAATCAAAATACGCAGAGTACAAATTCTCACTATCCTTAGTAAGAATCTCACAGACGGTTTGTTTAGATTTCCTCATCCTACAAACCGAAAATAAATTACCTTGTTTTTTACAATATGTGCATTCAGCTTTTAGTGCTGGACAGTTTTTATGATTGGCAAAATGACCTGATCTATCACATCTGAAACATTTTTTGTCTCTTGCGGACCCCTTGTTATCCTTCTGCTTAGCACCCGAACAAGTATTAGAACCTTTGGTAACAACACACACTTGGTTCGACGTATCATTCCTAGTTACATTTTAGAGAATGTTCAATTTTCTTAGCAATGTTAAGCACCTCTTCAAGAATAGGTTCATCCCTGAGCCTCAACTCCTCACGTACTTTCTCAATGTGGCAACCTAAAATGAACTGATCTCTTATTCTTTCATCAGTTAACACCCCAAATGTGCACGAAGATGCAAGACGTCTGAGATCTGTCACATAATTCTCAATAGATTCACCTTCTCTTTGTAATCTCTTCCCAAAGTAATAACGCTCTAATATGGTGCTTACCTTGGGAAGATAGTGAATATCAAACTTGCGTATACAAATTTCATATTCATTCAGATCTATTGCTTCACTGTCTGGAATCTCCGGTAGATGACCAAATACTTCCTGACCTTCTGAGCCCAGACAGTGAAGTAACAGTGCAGTTCTCCTTTCAGCACTTAAAGAGGTTCCACATACTTCTGCATAACGCTCAAAAACTTTTTTCCATTTGATAGGGGGCTCACCAGGAGAAGACAGGAAAAACTGAGGTGCTGTAACATTTTGCATGTTGTGAAAATACGTAGTAACAAAATGAAACTAGAATAATGTATAAAACCCGAACTGGATGCAATAAAAATGAAGCCACCTAACCAAAATTAAAGCTGTGCACATCAGCGATGTGCCAAAGTTGCGTGCCTGTTAAACAAATCCTCTGTTGAAGCTGTGGACATCAGCGATGTGTCAAGGTTGCCAACATGTTTATGTCCTCCACTAACTAATGTAAAATAAATTCTGTGTTGAAGCTGTGCACATCAGCGATGTGTCAAGGTTGTAAACATGATAACGTCCGCTCAATAATACGAAGTGTTGAAATTGAAGGTTGAGAGAAGAACTCTTTCAGTCACTCGAAGAATCGGAATCATAACCCTTTGATGATAACATAACAGTCTTTGATCACAGCGGCAGCAGTGTCTTCTTCTTTGTTTTGAAAAATAAAAAAAATCCAGAATTAAGCACAACTTGTTCTGAGGTAGCTGCCAGTGGTCCCGTTTCAAAGAATAACACCAAACGTGGTTTATAAAAAAAAAAAAAATGCATCAACACCAGCACAAAGCGAGATAGCCGAGTGTCTTGGGTTGTAATAGAAACGTGCTGAATACAAGTGCAGAGCGGAGTAGACTGGCACACCTCAGGGGATGGTTGCCTAGGAGACGACACCACGCCTGAGGCAAACCAAAACAAAGCAACCAACCGTAACTAATTGCGTAATGACTCGTAAAACCCAATTAGTAATCGAACAGTCAGGGAGACACTGGACAAGTTCACAGAAAAAGGAAAATACAAACACGTGCTGGAAAGGCAAGTTAAGAATTTAACTTGCGGCTGCGTTAATGTACCTCGGATTGTCCTGAAGGATGTTGAGCCTCAGGAGAATCCCACCTTCGTCACCAGTGATACAAAGTACACTTCAAGCTGAAAAAGTGTGTTACCTTTGTTTATTTAAGTAGGATGTTTACAAAAGGCTCAACCATCCACGGAAGAAAGAAACGTAACCCAGTCTCCGCTCGCCGCTCTCTCCACATTCCACCGTCACCATTCTAATTCCACTCTGATGTCGGGGATGACATCAGAAAGGAATATCGCAGAAATTAGCGACAATCCTATGCTTGTACCGCCTAAGGAGCCCTTCCTACAGTTGGGGATGGGCGACCTATATGTGTTAGTTGACCGGTTGGACAGTACCCTTCATTGTAAGTGACTGCAAAGTTTTGTTTGGTTTATTTGATTTTGATAAATTGTACTAGGTACTTTGGGCTAGATGTATGAAAATGTTTTGCACTCGCAAATGGTGCGAATCGGTAAATTCGGCCGTTTGCAAGTGCAAAACTGTGGTCTGCAATGCATGAAAGGCATTTGCAGACCACAAAGCAGAAATCGGTAAAATTACGATTTCTTGCGTTGCGACCTGGATTTTGCGAGTCGCAATTTGCGATTCGCAAAATCCAGGTCGCAAGGCGATGCTGCAAAAAAACGCAAATTGCGATTTTTCGCAGAATGGCATTTTGCACATGCAAAATACCATGATATGCAACCAGGTGGTAACCTGGTGCAAAATTTAACAAGCATTTACAATGCAACGGGTCTCGCGTTTGCTCATGTTAGAGCTGATCGCGTTGTAAACTCCTAACCTGACTTTTCACCTATCGGGCAAAAGGGCATTTATGTACATAACCCGAAAAAGTGAAATTAACTATGTAAAGCGCTCGACTTCTGCCAAGCGAGATCGCGCTCATAAATTAGAGAAAAAGAAGTCCACGAGCCCGATGGAAAACAGCGAGCCTCGCATGTTTTCTGTACTTGGTCGCTGCGCTCGAGGAGGGCTAGCCACCGGAAAAGGCATGACGAATGCGTGCCTTCGACTAATGAAAGCAAGCAGATTTTATTAGGCAAGCCCACGAACCAATAAAAAACACTGACGTGAAGTTGACAGGGCTCCGAGCCCTTTTCTAAATACAAAAGCGTCTCGCTGCGATACGCATGCGCGAGCGCATGCAACGCAGGCTCGACCCTAAAAATGCAGTTAAACTGCATTTTTTAATTGAACATGTAAAGCACACATTCCCTTTGGCATGTGTGTACCTTAAATGTTGCAAAAAATGATTTTGGGGTGCAGCAGAGGGGGCCTTAGGCCCCCAGCACCCTGGTCTTTTGCATTTCCAAAATTGTGATTTCTGGTTCAGAAATCGCAATTTTGGAAATGCAAAAAATGTGTAGCTATGGGCCAACAGGCCCATAGCTGCGAATGGGGCCGGTATCGCAATTTGCGATTCAGTAATAGCATTTGTGATTTTTAAGAAATCTCTATTACTGAATCGCAATTGTGATACATGGCACTTTGCGAGTCGGAAATAGCAATTTCTTAAAAATTGCAATTTCCGATTCGCAAAGGGCCGTGATAATACATCTGGCCCCTAGTTCCTTGTGATACAGGAGAAGTTTCTTTGTTTTTGATGGTCCTGAAGAAGCGTCATAGGATCTGTTAGACCGCTAGATGTGAAACATGTTGACCAATATTTAGGTGGCCTTGAGATAGTTTCCCGCCCCCTACTATTCTGGAAAGTGTTTGAGCATTATCTCATTTTATCACTTTCAAGTTGTTTTTAATCTTGGTCTTATCCCCTTGCTGACTATTAAATTAGTGATATTCATTATTGTTTATTGTTACTTGGGGAGACTGTACACTGGACCTTCAATACTCCCTGTCCCTCTCTTTCATGTTGATATCAGAAAGGAATACTACAAGCCAGCTCAGCCAAACTGGCCGAATCACCACATCACCCACCATGCAGTACAAATCCATCCCAGGCCAGCACTGCAGCCCACCCCAGAGCTCCAGGTGAAAGCTTCAGCCAGGCGGGGACCTCTCATGGGTCTGCAGTACCAACTTATCTACTGGGAGGGTGAGCGACACGGAACTGGACCTCAGCGAGGTTCTCTCTGTAAGCCAGCCCTCCTCCAAACAGCGAGCGGCTTGTGCTGCGGCATGGCCGCAGTCCCAAAATCACCTAGAGGCTAGGTAAAACATCAGAAATATCAAGGGCACTGGAACCCCGCTGCTCCCCTCACTAAGGATTGTGTAAAAGTGAGGTGTAATCAGGGCGAATGTTAGGATGTTGGTCGGATTGAATCCCCCGACCGGTGGAGTAGCACTAAGGTGCAGCCATCTTGCTGTGGCTCACTAGCGCCCCCAACATGATGCATGTCTTTTGTAAGTTTGGACAGACACCTTGAAGACTTGACAGTTTTATGGCCTTTGGTCCCGATCTGAACAGCATGTGCATTTCTAAGTGCTAGGACATTGGGCAGTCTTCCTTGAAGGCTTTTCTCCCCTCCGTCACACTGGTCCACTACCTCACCAACCAAGAGTGAGTGTTGTACAATTGCTGTCCACAGCACCGATCATCCAACAGTTGTGGCCTCCAGGTATCTGCTCTGTCTGGAACATTCATACATTGGATACACGCTGAGCTTCTCTTCATTGACAGTCTCTCCTCCTGCAGGGCAGGAACACACTTTCCTCCCTCAGCAGGTCGGCAGGCTTCTAGGCACCAAGCAGACCCTTGGCTCCTCCAGCAGAAAATACAGAGGTCAAGGGATGTCCCCTCACCTCTTGAAGACTGACTGTCAGGCACAAAGCAACACATAAGGTCACACAGCAGCTCTGAGAATATTCTAAGGAGCATTCTCTTCTTTTGTTGGAAGAACTTGAGACTGGAACAATCTGGTGTGGTTTTGGTCCCACCTTTATGCACATTTTCCAGACCGGGGATGTAGACTCATTATCTCAAACCTCAGAAAAGGATTTGGTTGGTTTTCCTTTCAAGTGTCCTTAGCTGCCCTCCAGACACATCCTTGGTTATTCTCCTCACAGAAGCACTGTGCCTGTTTCCAAGCAGGAGCACCCACTGCATGCATACAAGGAAGTGTGAGTGAATTCTGTGCACCGGCCTGTTATCATCCTTTCTAAAGCAGCAGTTATAGACATACAAAATGGCAGATCTGGCAGAAACACCCTCACCTTGAACAACAAACTGCAGTCCTATCCTCAATCAACATTGCCTAACAAATGATAGCGCTCAGGAACTAAAAAGCATCCCCTTGCTAAGTAGTCATTGAATTTTTAAAGGTAGCACTGTTTCCATCCTCCTCACTTCATTGTCTGGAATGACTCTCTAGCCACAGGAATGTGAGAAATACCTTTTCACTGTCTGGGAGAGTTGTCCTCAACCTCCAGCTTGTGCAATGCTAAACCAAATGGATCCTACTGACTTCAGTACTCAGACTCATGCACACATAAAGCATAAGTACAACAAATGACCTACATGCATACTATTCATTCACCTGGGGTACACTTCGGATGTCAGTGCAAGGTTCTGGGATACACATGACAGCAGAACTTTACACAGGGGTCAGTAGACCATACTGTCATTGACACAGATAAAAAGGTTTGGTCATACGAAGGATTCACAAAACGCTGTACTCTGCCGCCCACACTTTGTGCTACACCCAGGACAGAGAAGGTAGTATTCTATTCACTATGAGGTCATGCGTGGTGTGCCCTCCTGGTCAGAGGCAGGTACTGAACCTCACACTGCCAGGTATGTCCTAGGTTCCAATGCACAGGGTAGATATGCCTGACACCAGGTCCAAAATAAATATCAGGATAATATAGTCACATCCTCTCAGGGCAAGGGCCAGCCCTCTATATTATGCAGTGAACATTCCTAACACAATTCCAAAGTGAGAAACACGGCCTATTAACTTTTGGGGTGCCCATGTATTTCCCTTTTTTCATCAGTTCTCAACAGGAAGTGTCCCTAGTACTGACCGTCTAACTATTATGGCCTCTTCATTTTGCACCGGAACGCACCCTGGGGGCACATTACACTTGCACTGTTGGCAGGGCCTTATGCATGCATGCCTCCCATTTCCCTCTTTTTGTGAATCCTTCAGAAGATATGCAGGAACAGTGCCCAATCGATCCTAATTGCTGAAGACTGGATGAGGTGGTTTTGGTATTCTGATCAGTTGGAACTCTAGTTCAGCCTCCATTTCCCTCTCCTTCTTTGAGTACATTTTCTGTGATAGGTGAATGGTCTGGGCAATTACCACACTTTTTGGACACTCAGAATCCACATGTGGATATAAAGTGGTGCCCGCTAGATGTCTGCAACCTGCCTTCTGAATTACCAGACCATCTTTTGATGGTTTGGATTCGGACCACCAATTTGTTTTTTAATGACTGATGACATATTTGTATCCTATCCTGTGTGAGAGGGAGAACTTGGACCGTTTTGAGATTTGACTTTCTGGTATTTGTGCTTTCCATTGCTCAGCAGGGCCTTGCTACGTGTTTGTTTTGGCATTTCCCTCCTGCACTGTCTGCCTTCTTCCGCCTTCTCAACCACCTCTTCCTGCTTCTGTCACCTTTAGTGGCCTGTTGTGAACGTTTCCTCTCTCGTTTAGCAATGGGATTTGAATTTGGTGCTTACTACCCTTAAGACATCTCCATTTAAACTGCTTTATAGTTGTCCCTCGTGCCTTTTGACCTTGAACACGGCATTTCTGATGGCAACTTCAGCTGTCCGTGTCAGTTAGTTGTAGGCCTCGACAGTCTGGCCCCCTTATACTCTGTTTTATCCATACAAACGTGTTAGACACAATTGTCCTTTCCTTCTGAAGGTTGGGTTTGCTTCCATATGTGTTAGTCTTTGACACTTCCATCTTTCTTTCTTCCTACTCACTCACAGGGCCGTTCTGTTCTGTGTTAGCTAGGCAAGACCAGATAGGGTGAATGATCAACTTGTCTATGTGCTTTATTTCTGCGAAGAAGCCCTAGGTGGTGATGAAAGGTACCATTGCTCATTGGATCACTTTGCATCGAGATCTGCTATGGTCTTCAGAATAAATTTATGGTATTAGGACACATTCCACGTGGAATATGGTTGTTTCTATGACTTTGGAAATAGGTGTGCCAATGGCTGGTGGTTGCAGGGCTGCCACAGGTCTTTGCCATACACGTTTGCCAAACATGATTGCTTGGTTACTCCGTCTAGGAACTATGCCTTTTTTTGCTTGAGCTGTCATTAAATACTTACTTGTTTGGTCGGCATTGCTCAATTCTGCCTCCTGATGGGTAATGCATTTATTCATACGAGAAATTTGCAGGAAATAAATAACCATTTGAAGAATAGATCACTTACCTTCAGGAACACAGTGTTTGGAGGTTTCTCCTCCTTACCTGAAAAAGAAAAGAAGTAACTGCTGTGCTAATGGGTGTCTTATATAGGTCAGTGTTGTCATGTCTGGTGTGAGGGAGCTGCAGCTGGAGATAAGTGACACCATCTGGCTGCTCTAGGGAGCCATTTCTTAAGATGTTTTCTAGATCCAATCTGGTACCTGAAGATTCTCTTAGGATGTTTTCTAGATCCAATCTGGTACCTGAAGATTCTCTTAAAGTGAGGTGTATGTGGAAAGTATCTACCAGAAACCGCATTACTTGAGGTAAGCTGCACCATTTAGTCAGTCGCAGTTCAAATTTGTAAGGCCACTTGGGTACCAAAAAGCGTGCAAATCCCAGAAATGTTCATATCCATCTTGTTATTTTTAGAATTTTGAAATGTAGCACTGGGCTTGCCGGGGGGGGGCCACAATTTCAATTACTATCTCCATGTTTGATCTACAGAGCTGTTGTATTGGTTGGTGACACGCACAGCAATAAGCAGCAAGCATATGCTGTCACTTGATTCTTGACTGAATTGTCAACTCTCACCAAATTACAAAGCAGAAATGGCACCCACTTTATTAATCCACCATGGTTTATCATGGTTGGGTTTACCATTACCACTAAAACGTGACAGGTAGTCAGTTCACTATTGAGGTTATGAACAAAGCTTAGGAAATAGATGGAGTAAAAAGAAAACTGAGTATAGAGCATCACCATGTATTGTGCAGATGCAAGGGGAATAGAAATCTACTGAATGTTTTCAAGAGTGAGGTGCCAGTTATAAATCCCATCTCCCGCTGGTCTCACAGTCAGAAGATCAAATCCAGAAACAAGCACCAAACTTTTGCACATTAAATGAATTATGGTGTTACCCATGCACATGTTATACAGTACTCACAATGACATTTTGATTAATGTGCCCAGGACCAACATATCTATTGAAAATATTTGAACCTATTTGCAGCACACGTGAACTTTGTGCACAGCAACCTTAAGACAAATGTTCATAGGGGTGGAGAAAATGTTTTATGATCTCAAGACCATCAAGAACTAGTATGAGGAATGATAAGGTCTCCCTGTAGAGCCTTCATAAAAATCATATGAAGTGAAAAATGGTTTACTTTATGGAAGAGTTCTGACACTGCCCTGGTAAAAATCTCTATGGCAGTGTAGTGCAGGTTTAAACATTTAGACATGAAACAAAGATGAGGATATGTGAGCCCCCATAAACCAGATGAAGAGATACTACCCATGCCCCTATCTGAGAAACCTCAAAGGATTCCCAAACAACAAAACATAGATCACTGAGAAATAGATACAATTGAAAAGCTGAGACCTCCGATTAGAGTTAATTTCGTATTTCTGTGAATGAGGTAGTGTAGTCGAATTGCAATGCCAATTCCTTTCATATTATGCTATGAGAAACTGTAAAAACGGTCAGATAAAATACTAATTATCTCCCTTAATCACTTTTTGACAAACTTTTTCTGACGATGACATTATCATTGCTGAATGAGAAGTGATCAAGATTCCCAGGTACAAGCCTCAATCTATATCGTAGAGAGAAACAGAAGCAATGTTTTTATCTGATGGGTTCAAAGCAAGGTGTCTAGTGGTGCCCCAGAAGCAACTTCACTGCTGCAATTGGATTAAGTTGGAAAGTCTAGACTGCTCAAGACACTGAGACATTGGAGGGAATGCCTATGTCATCTCCTGCAGAAACTTGGAACACTCCAAGATTGTCTGTATGAGGACAGACTTGAGTCTTCATCATAATATTTTTGCTTTTGCAGCATCACAGACAGACTTTTTTTTGTAAAGGGACCTTCTTCTGGCACTAAGATCAAGAGGCTTCAGAATTCATCTATACCGAAAGGAAGTCACTGCATCCGACAATTTGTATGAGTTTAGACCCTGAATGTTATTTGTATGCAGTTCAACAAATTCCTGGTTCGTATGCAAAACGTTTGCAGCTATATGACCGCAATATTTGCAGAGAACTGGAGTCTTTCACACTCTCAGCTTAAGAAAAAACTTCCATTGAAATGAATAGTTTCTAATCCCCTTCCAAAACCATTGGCTGGGGGAGCTCACCACTGTCATTGTTTTCACAGTTAACAGCGGATGAAGATTCTGCTGTTTACATCACCAGTGCATTTTCAATTAACATGATTATTCAAAAGACAGGTGCTGAGGTGCCTACTAAACAATAAAAATATAGTGTACAAAACATAAAAAATAAAAACTAATGATAATTAATACTGTCAAAACTTAAAATAAGAGTAATTTTGAAAATGTAAACTTCTAAACAAACATGAAAAAGGAATTAGATTTGTAATTAAAAAATATATACAAGTTTCACAAAAAAGTAAATTCATTTAAAAAAAACGATTTATATTTTTAAATCAAGTTTATTTTACCCTACAATAAAAAATAAATCAAGAAGTTCAGTCATAAAAACGACATTAACGTGTATTAATTTAAATACAAAATTCTTCAAAAAAATAAAAATATTTCAAAACACATATTCAGTATTCTTTAAACTATTGTAAATAATTAAAATAATGTATTGTCAAAATATTATTACATTATTTCATAAACAACTTAAACCTCTATAACATAATTATTATAGTCAATCTACAACAAAACATCACCAGTAAGTAATTTGATGTTGGGTGTGATCTACTATTCTATTTGCAGGCCAACAAAACATTGGGGAAACATGAAAATGAGCCAACTTATTATTCAAATTCCAGTTCCACAAACAAAACATGAGAAGGTTCACAAATAAAGGAGGTGAGATTTAGTATTGTAACACTAGACCTGAAAACATTTGGGTAAACATAAATTGGGGGTTGAGCATGTGATTTACTATTTTACCTTCAATTCAACTAAAGTTGTAAAAACTGCATACACAAAAAGGGCGAGATTTACAATTCTAACTTCAGTCCTACAAACATTGCAGAAAGTGCATAAATCAATAGGATGAAATTACTATTCTCACTTCAATTAAAATCAAGGAAAGTGCACAAATAAAGTGGGTGATATTTACTGTTTAAACTCAAGACAAACATAGCAGGATTAAGAACATAAATTTAACAGTTGAGATTTACTGTTCTAACTTCAGTCTCACAAACACTGGGGAAAATGCTTTAATTGGAAGGTTGGGATTAACTACTCTAACTCCTTTTCAGCTAATAATGCGGGAAAGTGCATAAATAATAGGGATGTAATTTACCATAACTGCAGCCCAATGAAGAGTGGGGAAAGTGTATATATACAGGGGCTGAGATTTAATATTCTAAATCCAATCCAAATAAAATTGAAGAAAGTGCATATGTAAAAGGAGTGAGCTATTTGGAGATAATGCATTTAAAAGGGTGACATTTAGAATTCTATCTCCAGTCTCATAAACGTTTGTAGACGTGCGTTAATGAGAGGGACGAAATCTAATGTTCTCACTCCATTCAACAGGATTGGTTAAAGGGCAGAGTTAAAAAAACGGTTTTGATTTACTACTGTCAATCAAATACTACACACATTGCAGAAAGCCATAAATCAGGGAATGGTATTTGCTATTCCAATCCCAGTATTATTGTCGAACACACACCAATAAAAGGCATGTGATTTATTATTGTAATTCAAGGGTATGGGATTTACAAATACAATTCTAATCCAAGTAAAATTGAGGAATGGAAATATATGAAATTTACTATTCCAATTCAAACAATATTGGGAAAAGTGAATAATATAAAGGGAGTGTTATTAACTATTCTAACTCCAGTCTCGCAAACACTGGGGAAAGTGCATATATGTGGATGTGTGGGATGCAGTTCTTTTACTTACACTAGTATTTTTTTTTTATAGAATATGGTGGTGTTAAAATAAAATGTATTTAATAAAAAAGTTTTTGTAAATGTTTATAGTTTATGTCGAATATCTTTTCATTTTAAAATAAACACCCTAATTCCAGGGCGTAAGCTTGTAACAGATGTTTCACTGCTGGGTTTGGTAAATCACTTAAGAAAAGTGCAGATCAGAGGCATCTGGTCGTCAGCAGAGCACCAGCTCCATATCCATGTTTTGAAGCTTTGTGCAATACATCTGGCCTCAAAGCCTTCCTGTTGTCCATCAAATGGAGGATGGTGCAGGCCATCATGCACAACATAATCACCATGTGGTACTGCAACAAACAGAGCTGTGTGGGTTGTGGGATCCTGTGCCAAAGGTGCCATACCTCTGGAGGTGATTGGACCAGCATAACATCTTGCTGGTTGACAACCACCTAGCGGAGTCTTTGAATGCCAGAGCGGATGAACTGAGCAGGCATTGTCAGGTGGACAAGTGGCATCTTTATCCTGTTGTGGTGCAGGGTGTCTTCAATCATTGGGGATGCCCTCAATAGATCTGTTCTCCACCATTGAGACCAAGTAATGTCACCAATTCTGCACTTTGAAGTTTCCTCCAAGGTGCTTGTTAGGTGACACATTCTGACTGGAAAGAAAGGAGAGTATGGCTTTCCTCTGCTATCTCTCCTGCCTCGTGTTCTCAAAGAAGTCAAGTCAGACTGGCCCAAGTCATTCTCATTGCCCCAGACTGGGCCAGGGGAATTGTGTACCCCTGGGTCTGGACATTTGTCCTCCAATCAGGCTTCCTCTTTGGGTGGCCCTCTTGTTTCAGCACCACAACAGGATCCTGAGTCCCAAACTTCACAACTTGCTCCTCTATACATGAAGATTGACAGCTAAATGTGTTTGATTTGCCTACCAAAGTGGTTGATGCTACCCGATGCCTTACCATGAGGTTTATTTGTGCTGGGATTAGTTTGTCAATTGGTGTGGTGCCCAAAACACAAACTCCTTACAAGCTAACAATTCTGGTATCTTTTTGTTTATTTTTTTGCTAACCCAGTAAGGACTTGCAGGGGGCAGAATGAAAGGTTATTTGTTGGCCTTTCCATTCTTTTTTTAAATCACTAGTTGTGATGCTTTATCTAAATATTTGACATGAGGGTTTCCACCCAATAAATGTGTGATGCACTGTGGACGCGTAATCTGGTCTTGACATTTCCATTTCTGAATGCCCTTTGAGCCGATGCACAGCTGTTCCTTGAGGCTGTTGACTCTGAAAACTGTCTTCCTTATTGCCATAATGTCAAAATACTTCATGAGAGAACTAAAAGCGCTGTCAGTACAGCTGCTATACACCACCTTTTTCCCAGACCAATTGGCATTTAGAATACAGGAAGCATTGTTTTCGAATGTTGACACCACCTCACATTTGCGAATCAGTCACTCTGCTACACATTCATGCTCTGCCCCATCCCTTGAAGGAGGAAGAAATACTTCATTCCCTTGACCTCAAGAGATTGCTTAGTTATGCAAAGAAAACCCTTGTCAAGGTGAATAGTCCTCTGCATTAACATTTGCTGTACATTGGTAAAGAAGCAGCCCTACGATGGCCTGTTAGCCCATTCAAAAAAGTGCCAAGACTGCTAGAACTGTTGATAAGATCGGTGCCTATTCTAGATATATGTCAGATTGCACTGTGGGTCATGGTACATTCATGTACAAAATACTACTGTCTTTATAACCAGGTCCAGCTGTAAAGTCACTTTGCTTGTTCAGTTCTGCAGGAATGTTTGGTTTGACTCCACTCCTCATACCCTCCACTGCTGGGAGGTATTGCTATAGTATCTACAGTGGTCGGGGTGTGTGGGGGGAGATCTGATGGGTGTGAAGTGTGCGCAACTGGTCAATTACCAAATGTAAAGGCTGCTTGGAAGCCAGTATTGGCTTAAATTGATGGAATCACTTGAAGCTTCCTAATGACACACACAATGGTGTAAAAAGCCTATGGGACCCGCACATGCAAGAAATGGAGAGGGGGTCCCCATATTGCCCATACCTTCTGAGTCGCAAACCAATCAAATCAAATCAAATCAAAGCATTTATAAAGCGCGCTACTCACCCGTGAGGGTCTCAAGGCGCTAGGGGAGGGGGGTTACTGCTGCTCGAAGAGCCAGGTTTTGAGCTACCTCCGGAATGCAGGGTGGTCCTGAGGTTGGCGGGGAGGGAGTTCCATGTCTTGGCCGCCAGGTAGGAGAAGGATTTCCCACCTGCCGTGGTGCGGCGGATGCGAGGGACGGCGGCGAGTGCGTGGTTGGCGGAGCGAAGTTGACGGGTGGGCGTGTAGAAACTGAGGCGACGGTTGAGGTTTTCGGGTCCCTTGTTGTGGAGGGCTTTGTGTGCGTGGGTGAGGAGCCGGAAGGTGATCCTTTTGTTGACGGGAAGCCAGTGCAGGTGTCTCAGGTGGGCGGAGATGTGGCTGTTGCAGGGTATGTCGAGGACGAGGCAAGCGGAGGCGTTTTGTATTCGCTGAAGACGTTTCTGGAGTTTAGCGGTGGTTCCTGCGTATAGGGTGTTTCCGTAGTCCAGGCGGCTTGTGACGAGGGCGTGGGTCACCGTTTTTCTGGTGTCGGCGGGGATCCAGCGGAAGATCTTTCAGAGCATGCGGAGAGTGAGGAAGCAGGAAGATGATACGGCGTTGACTTGTTTGGTCATGGTGAGAAGTGGGTCCAGGATGAATCCGAGGTTGTGTGCGTGGTCGGAGGGGGTTGGTGTGGTGCCAAGGGCCGTGGGCCACCAAGAGTCGTCCCAGGCGGACGGGGTGTTTCCGAGGATGAGGACTTCTGTTTTGTCTGAGTTCAGTTTCAGACGGCTGAGTTTCATCCATTCTGCGAAGGCTTTCATTCCATCTTGCAGGTTGGTCTTGGCGCTGGTGGGGTCCTTGTTGAGGGAAAGTATCAGCTGAGTCTCGTCGGCGTAGGAGGTGATGTTGATGTTGTGTTTGCGTATGATGTCGGTGAGGGGGCTCATGTAGACATTGAAGAGAGTTGGGCTGAGCCAAGAGCCTTGTGGGACGCCGCAGATGATCTCGGTGGGGTCTGAGCGGAATGGAGGGAGGTAGACTCTTTGGGAGCGGTTAGAGAGGAAAGACGTGATCCAGTCCAGGGCCTGTCCTTGGATACCGGTGGAGCGCAGGCGGGATATTAGGGTTCGGTGGCAGACGGTGTCGAAGGCAGCCGAGAGGTCGAGGAGGATGAGTGCGACTGTTTCTCCGTTGTCCATCAGAGTTCTGATGTCGTCTGTGACTGAGATGAGGGCGGTTTCTGTGCTGTGGTTGGCTCGGAATCCGGACTGGGAGGGGTCGAGTAGGTTGTTGTCTTCAAGGAATTTGGTCAGTTGCTTGTTGACGGTCTTCTCAATGACTTTGGCAGGGAAGGGGAGGAGCGAGATGGGGCGGAAGTTCTTCAGGTCGTTGGGGTCCGCCGTAGGTTTCTTCAGGAGGGCGTTGACCTCCGCGTCTTTCCAGCTCTCGGGGAAAGTGGCAGCAGCAAACGAGCTGTTGATGATGGTCTGGAGATGAGGGGCGATGATGTTGACGGCTTTGTTGAAGATGAAATGTGGGCAGGGGTCCGAGGGGGCACCGGAGTGGATGGTGTTCATGGTAACTTTGGTCTCCTCCGCGCTGATGTGGGTCCAGGCGTTGGGGGTGATGGCTGGGGTTGTAGGTTCTGTGGTGATTGGCTGGGTCTGGTGTCCGTAGCTGTCGTGTAGGTCGGTGATCTTACGATGGAAGAAGGTAGCGAGGGAGTTGAAGAGGTCTTGTGAGGGCGTAATGGAGTTGGCGTTCGGATTGGAGAGCTCTTTGACAATGGTGAAGGGTTCTTTGCTGTTGTGAGTGTTCTTTTCCAGTCTGTCTGTGATGGAAGTTCTTTTGGTGGCGCGGATCAGCTGATGGTGTTCGCGGGTGGCATTTTTGAGGGCAGACATGTTTTCTACGGTGTGGTCTTTGCGCCAGGCTTTCTCGAGGGTACGGCAGGTTTTGGTGCTGGTCTGTCTTGGGAGGCGTCTGAGGGGTGCGAGGTTGTCCGCGCAGTTGGTGATCCAATGAGTGAGGCTGAGGGCTGCGTTGTTGGGGTCAGTTGAGAAGGTGGGTTGGTTGTCGCTGAGAGTGGAGAGAAGCTGTTCCGTGGGGATTTTGTTCCAATGTCTGCGTGGGATGGGTTGTGTGCGGAGGTGGAGAGTCTTGCATCTGAAGGTGAAGTGGACACATCTGTGGTCGGTCCAGTGTATTACGGAGGAGTGGCGGAAGGATACGTGGTTGCTGGCGGAGAAGATGGGGTCGACCGTGTGTCCGGCGATGTGGGTGGGGGTGTTCACCAGTTGCTTGAGACTGAGGTTGGCGAGGTTGTCGAGCAGGGTGGTGGTGTTGGGGTCGTTGTTCTTCTCCATGTGGTAGTTGAGGTCTCCGAGGAGGATGTAGTCCGGCGAGGCTAGGGCGTGGGAGAGATGAAGTCAGCGATGGATTCGCTGAAGAGGGCGCGTGGTCCAGGGGGTCTGTAGATGAGAGTTCCTCTGAGGGTGGTCCTGGGGTCGGTGTGGATCTGGAAGTGTATGTGTTCGGCGGCGAGGGGGTGTCTTCGGTGGAGGTGGTGACGTTGATGGAGTCCTTGAAAACGATGGCGAGTCCTCCACCGACTTGGTTGGTGCGGTCTCTCCTGGTGATCTTGTAGCCGTCGGGGATGGCTATGGCGATGTCGGGGGCTGAGGAGGCGTTCATCCAGGTCTCAGTGATGAAGGCGATGTCGGGTGCGGTGGAGTCCAGGAGGTCCCATAGTTCAATGGCGTGCTTGTGGACAGAGCGTGCGTTGATGAGGATGCATTTGAGATGATTATTGGCGCGTGGGCTGGCGGGCGGGGTGCAGTCGCGGTGGAAGGTGTGTTTGCAGGTAAGGCATGCGAAGGGTCCATGAGTGCGTTTTGGGTTGGCTTGGAAGCAGGTTCTGGAGCGTCCCGGGTTGAGAGCGTGGAGGGAGGTGGGGTTGTAGCGACGCTGCGGGGGTTTGGGAGTGCTGGGGGCCAGGGGTAGTGGTGCTGGGCGCGGTCCAGGCGCGGATGGGCGCAGACGGGCTTGCCTTTGGCGCGGCCGCCATAAGAGGGAGGAGGGGGCGAGGGGTCAGCTGGGGGCAGGAGGGGGGCGACGAATGGGAGCAGGGGGGGCGGCTCCGAGCGGGAGGTGACGGCGGGAAAGCAGAGGGTGGGGGGGTCAGCTAGAGGGGAAGGGAAAGAAGATAGGGAAGGGGGGATTAGAGGAGGAGAAGAGGAGTCAGGAAGAAAAGAAGAGAGGAATAGAAGAGGAAGGAGAGAAGACCACAGAAGAAGAGGAGAGACGAGTCCAGGAGAAGAGGAGAGACGAGTCCAGAAGAAGAGGAGAAGACCACAGAAGAAGAGGGGAGAGGAGCACAGAAGAAGAAAAAGAATACGCAGAGAAGAATACAGAAGAAGAAAAGAACACGCAGGACGGGGTGCAGAGGAGGAGAAGAGCACAGAAGAACACAGAAGAAGAAAAGAAGAAAAGAACACGCAGGTCGGGGTGCAGAGGAGGAGAAGAGCACAGAAGAACACAGAAGAAGAAAAGAAGAAAAGAGCACGCAGGACGGGGTGCAAAGGAGGAGAAGAGCACAGAAGAAGAAAAGAACGCGCAGGACGAGGTGCAGAGGAGGAGAAGAACACAGAGGAAGAGCAGAGCAGGAAGAAAATGCGATGAGGAAGAGGAGGGGGACACAGAGGAAGAGCAGAACACGAGGAGAGTGCGGTGAGGAGGAAGAGAAGGACACAGGAGAAGATCAGGACACGCAGCAAGTGGGCTACCGAAGAGGAGCAGAGAGCGGAGGAAGATGGCTACCAGAGGGAGGAACAGAAAGCGAAAAGAAATGGACAGCAGAGGTGCGAAGAAAGGTTGGAGGAGAGAGCGGAAGGCAGAGGACAGAAGTTCAGAGAAACAGAGGTGAGTGGCGAGGGGCTGGGCGGGGGGAGTACTTACGGTTTAGCTGGTCTTGCTGGGAGGTGTCAAGAGCCTGGGCAGGTGGAGCTGCAGCGGCGGGGGAAGCTACCTACCCTAGGGTCAAGGGTCGCTGACTCTGCCGCGCAGTGGCCACCATGAGGGGGGGGGTCAGCTGGGGGCGGGAGGCGGGAGGGGGGGGCGACGAATGGGAGCAGGGGGCGGGGCCGAGCGGGAGGTGGCGGCGGGAAAGCAGAAGCCGGGGGGGTCAGGTAGAGGGGAAGGGAAAGAAGATAGGGAAGGGGGGATTAGAGAGGAGGAGAGGAGTCAGGAAGAAAAGAAGAGAGGAATAGAAGAGGAAGGAGAGAAGACCACAGAAGAAGAGGAGAGACGAGTCCAGGAGAAGAGGAGAGACGAGTCCAGAAGAAGAGGAGAGACGAGTCCAGAAGAAGAGGAGAGAAGAGTCCAGAGGAAGAGGAGAGAAGAGTCCAGAAGAAGAGGAGAAGACCACAGAAGAAGAAGGGAGAGGAGCACAGAAGAAGGATAGAGTGGATAGAGTGTCATGGTGTGGAGTGTTGTAAATTGTCATAGGGTAGTGTAGAAGTACTTCACCTTTGCTGCTTTCATCACATGGTATAAGCAGTAGTTTCCGTGATACATGTAGTGACAAAGAGAAACAAGCATTGACAAAGCCAAGAGCTCTCACCCATGCAAGAGCTATTGGCTTTGCTAATGTGTTCAGCAATGCTGGGTGCTGTTTAGCATAGCTAAAAGTTAGTGGTGTGGAGGAGAGTGGCGTGAGTGTAATGTAGTAGACTGGAGTGGTGTTGAATAGAGTGTCATGGAGTGGCATAGAGTGTTGCAGTGTGGCGTAAAGTGGCATTGAGTATCATAGAGCTGGGCGTAGTGGCAAAGAGTGTTGTAGAGGGAGTAGAGTGTAGTGGAGTAAAGTGGAAGGGCATTGAGAAGAGGGGCTAGAGTGGAGTAGAGTACCATGGAGTGGAGTAGTGTTTTGTAGACTGGAGTGGGAAAGTGTATCATAATCTGTCACGGAGCAGAGTGGAGTAAAGTTGCTATGGAGTGGCATAGAGGGATTTGTGGATAGAGTGTCATGGTGTGGAGTGTTGTAAATTGTCATAGGGTAGTGTGGCATAGAGTGGAGTAGCGTGTCACAGAATGGACAGAATAGAGTGGAGTGTCATAGAATTGAGTGGTAGAGTGTTGTGGAGTGGAACAGAGTGGAGTGTCACGGAGTGTTCTAGGGTGGCATAGAGTAAATTGGAGTGGCGTGGAGTGGCATAGAGTGTTGTGGAGTAGAGTGGAATAGAGTGGAGTAAAGTGGCATGGAGTCATGTCGAGGGAGTAGAGTTGAGGGGCATAAAGCTGAATGGTCATAGAATGGAGTGTCATGGAGTGGCATAGAATGTCACGGAGTGGAGTAGAGCGTCATGAAGTGGAGAAGAGTGTAGTAGAGTGGAACAGAGTGGAGGAAAGTGGCACGGGTAATGTAGAGGGAGTTGTGTAGAATGGAATAGAGTACTGTAGAGTAGAGGGACGTAGAGTGGAACAGATTGATGGGCAGAAGAGTGGCATAAAGTGAAGTAGTATGACATGGACTAGAGTGGCATTGAGTGGAGTGTCATGGAGGGAACTGTCATTGAGTGGAGTGGAGTCCAGTGTTGTAGAGCAGAGTGTTGTGGAGTGGCATAGTGGAGTAGAGCAGAGTAGTGTGTTAGAGTAGAGTGGAGTAAAGTTGCATGGAGTGTCATAGCGGGCATTGCGTAGAGTGGATTAAAGAGGCATAGAGTGTTGTAGAGTGGAGTGGCATAGAGTGGAGGGGCTATAGAGTGTCATAGAATGGAGTCCATAGAGTGAGGTAGGACGGAGTGACATAGAATTGAATGGAGTAAAGTGGCATAGAGTGAAGTAGCATGGAGTGACAGACAGTGATGTAGCATAGAGTGGAGGGCATGTCATAATGTGCCTTAGTGTACAATGGGAGAGTGGAGCGGCGTGTCTTTAAGTAGAGTAGCATTATCAGCTGTCTGTAGAACTGGAGTAGTGATGGAGAAAGTGTTAGCAGATCTTGTGGTCACTTTCCTAAAGTTACTGAAGAACAAGTGTAAAATATACCCAGTGAGTTGATGGTGAGATCTGGCATATCTCGACGTCTGGGGGTAAGAATGTTATTCACTCTTGTATTTTACACTGTCTTATAGCACTAGTGGTGACTCTACAGTAGGTTTTGTGGCCACTGTCAGATTTGGCGTCTCTAAAATGCTGGTAGGGCTGGGGCAGAATAAGTTATATGCAGGAAGGGTCTACCAGACTTGACTTGCTCTGCTCCAACCCTATGACCATTTCAGAGATACCAGGAGATTGTGAAAAACCTCTGGATTTGCATCAAGGTCAGCCCACCTGCATCTAAGGTCTGTACTAAACACAGCCATAATTTGGTTAGTGCGCCCCTCGTTCTTCGGAGCACCAGTGCACCCAATGCACCTCTGTGGTTACAGGTCTCTCAGTTCCTAGCTGCATTCGTCATCTCCTTACTTCCTTTCACTTTCTCTCCTCTTTCAAATGCTTCTACTTTCTCCTTTCCATCTTCCCTCTCACTCATCCTTATGTTTTTCTTGCCTTTTTTCAACTTTCTCCCCCACCTGCAAAGCTTAGCACCATTTCTTTCTGTTTGCCCTCTTCATTTCTGCCTACTCTTGCTGTGTGTTTAAATCTCCCCTCTCTCTTTCTCCATATCTAATTTCTGCGTCCTATCTTCTTGTTGCAATATATTTTCTTTTCATCTTCTGTCCTCTCCAATCTAATGTTTTTTTTCTTTATTTATGCATTTCTATCAGTACACTGACATTTCTACTCACCATTGCTCTTTTTCTTTTCTATCACTTTCCTCACTTTCACTTCCCATCCCTTAGTGCTGGGACTCTATTAAGTAGCTGCGCTCTTTACAAATTAATTCATTCATTCTTACCTTTCCATTATTTCTGAGCATCCTAATTTTTCTCCATTCTTTTCCAATCCTCTCTGTCATTCATTACTTCTACTTGTTCTCTTTAATCCTGTTGCCATCTTTCCATTATGCAGGGATGTGGAATTCCTATCGCCCGCTCTTCGTCCTTGGGACAAGTAGGCCCAACCCTCTGCAGCACAAACCCTTTGGCTGCCTGTTTAGAGAGAGTGGAACTCTCTGTAGTTGAGGTAATGTGTTTCCAAGCGATAATGCTGTTCGAACTTGTATTTATGGTTCATTATTTGAAAACCTTCATTATTAGGGTGAGTGCTGTAAATAAATGTTTTAAGGTCACACTTCACTACTGACGTTGGTTCCAGTACAAAAAAAAAAAACGTGTATACACATGTTTGAAACGTTTAGGCTATGAGGCTAAGTATAATGCTCCCAGAATGCTCTCTGATTAGATGCAAATGAAGTGTCATTTAGTAAAATGTTTTGATGCATGCTAGTATTTCCCAAAAATATTTAGAATGGAAAATCAGTGTAACCATTTTCAACACGATTATGGGAAGCATGGAAATAAACAAACACTGACAAAGCCAACTGATCTGACATATTTTTATAAGTCTTTTAGTTTCATCAATGCGTGTCTTGTTTTGACATGGCTTTTGTAACACTTTATTGTTGTGGGAGCTACCAGGCCCTCAACATTGTAACAAACACTGGCAAAAAAAAACCAAAACGTTTTTGAACTCTAAAAGCACACGTTGCCACCAGTGGCATAACAAAGGCCCCGCAGCTGCCCTCCATGGGGCCCCTTCAGCACAGCACCTGCCCTGAGTGAGTCTGGAGAGGGGGCTCCTCCATGTTCTTTGCAAAGGGGCACCCTCCAGTTTCGTTACGTCACTGATTGCCACTGTTGTTCCTGACACTGAACAAAACTACTTTGTGTGCCAATATGCTCCTTGTGGAAGAGAAGAATGCGATCACTCACAGTAAAGCCAGCCGAAAAAGAGAGAAATAGAAGTTTAATAATAACAAAATGTCTTTGTTAACACCAGACCTAATTAGGGACCAAGACCCACATGTAGGTAGCTTTTTGCATGTCGCAAACAGCGACTTTCGCTGTTTGCGACGTGCAAAAAGCACATTGCGATGCACAAACCCAGTTTTGCGATTCGGTAACCTGGTTACCGAATCGCAAAACGGGTTTGTGACTCGCAATTAGGAAGGGGTGTTCCCTTCCTAATTGCGACTCGCATTGCAATGTAGGATTGTTTTGCGAACGCAGGCGCAAGCCAATCGCAGTTTGCACCCATTTCAAATGGGTGCTAACACTTTCACAAAAGGGAAGGGGTCCCCCTGGGACCCCTTCCCCATTGTGAATGTCACTGTAAACATTTTTTCAGAGCAGGCAGTGGTCCTGCGGACCACTGCCTGCTCTGAAAAAATGGAACTAAAAAGTTTCATTTTTCGTTTTTGTAATGCATCTCGTTTTCCTTTAAGGAAAACGGGCTGCATTACAAAAAAAACAAAAAAAACTGCTTTATTGAAAAGCAGTCACAGACATGGTGGTCTGCTGTCTCCAGCAGGCCACCATCCCTGTGAGGCCGCCATTCGCAAGGGGGTCGCAAATTGCGACCCACCTCATGATTTTTCATGAGGTGTGCATTTGCGAAGCCCTTGCGAATCACAGATGGTGTCAGGGACACCATCCTACATTCGGATTTGCGACTCGCAATTTGCGGGTCGCAAATCTGAACCTACCTACATGTGGCCCCAAATTCTTAAAGAAAGTCACAAAAGTGCACCCAAGTTATATATGTCGTACCCCTATAAAATATTTGTGAACTGTATTTTAGCATGGGTAAATACGCATGTGTAGATTTTCTCATGTGAAAATCTATTGAGCATTTGCAAGTTCATTTTCCCTCCAGCCACTTTCTTCCCAACCCTGGAAGAAGTTCTAATTCTGCCATTGTCAGGAGTAAATGTCCAACCTTTCTTATTATGGGAAAATATTAGAGAGAAGCTGGTGAAAATCTTTAAAACATGCAGGTTAGTAGGTTTGCAGACTCAAAGGCATTCCAGCCCTGGAACTATTGCTTACTGCTTCCTCCAGCCCCAGTATGCAGATCTGCAGAAAGGTGGAAAAATAAGGAAATTGCTACAGTAGGGATTGAAACTGCAAGTATTCAGGCCCTACTATGGTAGTAGCCCTGGCATAATCAGAGAGGCTATTATCAGAGCTCTTACATAATGAGATTGCTGCCATAATTTGGCGCCACACAATATGGCACCAAAGGGACAAGTAGATCTTTTTACAGGACAAGTAGATTTGAGAAGCAGCCTGTCCCGTGGACAAGTAGATATTTTAATAAATTCCACACCCCTGATTATGCCATTTTTCTCTTGCTGCTTCTGCTCTTCTGTTATGCTATGTCATGTGTATTACCCTGGTCTATTTTCTCATCCTCGCTGTCTGTGCTTTTTCTCCCCACCCTCCCTTCTTGATCACCTTTCCAACTTCCCTCTTCCTCATAGCAGTTTGTGACCTCTTTCCTTCTGCATTTATCTCCTTCATTCTTTCTTGCTTGCTTTCCTCTATTATTCTCCATACTTTACTTTAGTTTATCCTTTCAGTAAAAAAAAAAAAAAATGTCACTACTGCATACCACTTGGTGCCCTTACATACTATGCAGTGATTAAAAGCTTTAATCATTGCAGAGGGTGCCAAGTGGTATTTCACTGTGTTATTTTCTTAGACAAAATGCATCCTCGCATCCATTTTTGGCCTAAGAAATAGTGCCAAATGCACACTCCGCCATCTCATGGGATTCTGCGGAATCTGGTGCAATTTTAATGCAAGTCTGCATGATTCCACGGAATCAAACTCTGCAAATTAAACCCACCTCAACTTACTAGCACATGTTCCATACATCCACAGAAGCTGATCTGTAGGTCGAGCCTTCTCATACATCACTCCTAAAGCGTGGCACAACTTACCACCTCAGATCAGAGCCTGCTCCTCAGTGCTTGAATTATGCAAGAAGTTAAAGATCTGGCTCCCCGCCCAGGGATTGGCCTCCCAAACCTGCAAAGAGCTGCATTCCCTTAAGGGTGACAGTATGCTATACAAATACATATAACATAACTTAACACGAGGTTTGTGCTCCACTGCTATTTTTACTCTCTCTTGTGCCTCCAGCACCACAGCTGCTACATCTACCAGGAGATGATACAGAAAAAGCAAACACTGCACCTTGCCACAAACATTATTTTTGCCCCCTTTACTTTTCATTACAAATCAGTTGTTTGTTAAAATGTTTAAATCTGACTTTGTATGTATATGTGTACATGTGTACAGATATCTAAATTTACATGTATAGATATATACATTTAAAGCCAAATTTATACATTATAAACAAACATGTGCATGTGTGTGGGGGTAGATAGATAGCGGATAGATTTTAAACGCTGGGCCTCACTATACCTTACCTGGATAGCATGCATCAATGGGATTAAAACGACGGTGCTCCCACACATATCGTATTTATTTCAGGGCCTTCCAGTCGAGGTGCACAGAAACTTCTTCACTGAAGTTCGTTCCATGGTCACAAGCTTTATATGGTAGGGACGTAGGGCGCGACTCTCCTCTAAGGTGTTGACTCTTCCGAAAGACTTTGGAGGCCTGTCCTTATGTACTACAGAGCGACAAAACTCGGAGTCATGTCTGAGTGGTCCCTTATAGCCTCGGACAAACTCTGGCTGGCTGGCTGCACATGGATCATGCAGTGGTAGGATGCACAGTATGGGATATCCTATGGAAACCCAAACCAAATCACCCACAGGACACCTACGTAAGCACTCCCATGGCCACCACACCTAAAGTTTGGGAGCATTCGAACTGACATCTTTCCCTTCACTGCACAATACAGCCTTTGACCCAGCAGAACACTCAGGACCCTTTGATAAATGGAGGGATGGAGGTTGCTTCACGAAAACTGCTGTCATGATTTTAATCTACCGACCTCGGAAATTTTTCATTACAGCTACTAGGGAGCTGCTTGGCATTGAACAGTTTGTTCGCCGGGGTGGGATGACACAAGGCTGTATTTCCACTCTTTTTGTACTACTGATGTCTGCCAGCTGCACACTGTCCTTGCGTCATGTGACTTTTGGAAACAGACACTAGGCATAACCCTAGAAGATAAGAAATGGCGAACGCTGTACAGAAACATATCTAAATGTATTTGCTCTATGGGTCAGAGGGAGGCACTTTACAAAGTCCTCTACGACTGGTACCTCTATCTGAAAAAACATGAGTATCTTTTCCGAATACCTCTGATACCTGCTGGAGGAGATGTGGACTGCTCGGGGACTTCAGACACACATGGTGAGATTTATCGACCATCCGCCCATAATGGGAAGAAATACTGTCACAAATTAAAGAAATTCTGGGCTACTCAATTTTCATCAGTTCGGACTGTGTCCTTTTGGGTCTTCGAGACCACTCTTTGAAACACCATATGATAGGTGACCGCTCTATTTTATGGCTCTGTTTGGGGTTGGCTATGATGACCTTGGCAGCAGCGTAGAAGAAACCTGATGCCCCATTCATGTACCAGTGGCACCCCCGACTCTGGCAAGCCATTTCCATGGAATGCATGGCTGATATTCTGACTGACTTGAGGAAAGGTTTTGAATATATTTGGGGACCTTTGGTACAGTATCTTTCTAGGGGGCTCCCACTGTTCTTGTGCCACCCCCTCATACAAGAACTCCACCTCTTCCAGGTATAACAACCCCCTATCTTGACATAGTTGGACTCTTGCTCTAGGAAAAACTGCTGGTTTAGGGATGACAGCACTTTTGTTTGTAGGCGACTAGGCCAATCCCACAACAAGCCGCAACTGTCAGCCCAACCCTCCTAGGTCACAAGCAGTACCTCACTAAAAACTCAAAGAGTAAAAGGTGATTTGTGGCAGCCTTTACGCATGGACTCTCAGGGGAATCGTGGTTCAATGGAGATTACCCCATGTCTCAGTCACACACTGGCAATGAAAAAGATGCAACAAATGTTTCAATAGGTTTTATTAACAAGACTGCAATCTACTGTAACTTGCATGGACTGCAATGATGAGGATAATGAACAATGCAAGAAACAGAATTGTAAAAACAAGAGTCATGAATACAAAGACCCCCACAATCTTGCAATAACATGTAATTTGAAACAGATGTGAAATAAGCCATAATACCCTTGATACCCTTGCATGATGAGCCTAATTTCTAATCTAAAAGAGAGTTAGGTGTGTTAAACCTAATCTGCCAGTACCATGTCCACGAGAAGAGCCCCCCAACCCTTGTTTCCTTGGAATGAGGTCTCTACATCAGACTCCGTGGTGACACGAAGGCTGGGTCTGCATCAAGGCGACGTGCAGCATAGGTAGCGTTGATGGCATGTGGTAGGAATCCTCTGATAACCTTGTCTGTGTGAGATGTATTTATACAGATCTTTTAGGACCCCTGACACACGTATTTTCCCAAACAATAGTTACGAAGGCATGCTTGGGCCAGCAATTATATAAACAATTCCCTGAAAAGGTACATAATGTTACTGTCACACGAAAGTGGAAAAGTACATGATGTGAATACCTACGTATCTCATTTATCTTTGACGTTGACAGTGACGCCTTTACAGAGTGGCACTGATAATGTGAAATATCTTCCTAACTATAAATATAGCAGCCATCTTGGAAGAAATAATTCAATAAATGTGCTAAAACAGAGCAAGCTAAGTAGGTTAAAAGTCACTAGGTCACGGGGGCACAGGCCTGCAAGCCAGAAGGCTAAGTTAAACTCCTGATTCCCATTAAAACTAAATAGGATTCTCTACAGTCTCCTAGAAGTCGCTCCCACTGTATCATGAAAACATTCCTGCCTGCGATGGTTCCTGCCTTCGACTAAGATTTGCAATCACTATCTAGTCTGTGCTAAATTGGTCTATTTGTTTCTCTAAAGTGTGCTTGTTATAATATGTTTCCTTTTTAGGAAGCTTTACACTAAAAGGTGATATCTTGTTTAGCCATTCTGTGTCACTGAATGATAACCATGAAGCCTTAATTGTTATGTATATTTTTACAGTGTAGGCCAACTGTTTGAAATACTGTACCAGTCTGTAGCACCTACTTGCTGTTGGCTTATAGCTAAATTGCTAGCGTGATGACACTTCTTATGCCACTTAAACTCCAATAAAGAAAGTTTGAGGAAAAAAATTATAAGTTTGGGCCTTTTCAGAATATTAAAAAGTAAACGGAGGGCCGGTATTCTCTGGGATAAGAGACAACCTTACTATTATCTCTGTCCCAGGTTGTGCTCTACTGCCTCTTTCTCTCTCAGAGGAGCAGTGCCCTGTGGAAGATGCTCTCTCTGAGGAGCCCCACCCACTCTTGAAAGGTGCCTGCCATGCTGGGACTGAAGACAAACTAATTGTTATTTTGCTTCTCTCCACTTCTGGGTCAGTGTGAGTCAACTCTTAGTAAGCTCCACACTGCGGCTGCTTTAGAGAGACACACTGCACATAGAATCTGAGAAGGCCCCCTTTATGTACAGAAGACTGGGACTCCTCCTGCACTGTGGGGACTGCTGAGGTGTCCATTATGCCCTGGGACACACATTTATTCTTTCTGAGAGGTATTGTAAGGGAGCAACCAAATAAGCTGTGAAGTGTGTTCATTTAAAAGACAGTCATAAAAAACATTAATATCTACACTCTGGGTATTACTCAAATCTATGTTTTGGAAGTATATATTTTTTTTATCTGAAACCTTTTTGCACATTTTATAGAAGGCTATCTTATATTGCATGTAATGCAAGTTTTAAAAAATGACATGTTCACAGTGCTTTCTTTCACAGACTGGGACCGTGTACACCTAAACATGCACAAGTTACTATTTTCTGCGACACCAACCAGGATCAATTTCTGTGACTGTCTGGAGCAGTGCAATAACTAATAGAGGTTTCATAGTATAGTATATGAGTGCACTTCCCACTGATTAACATAACTTGCATTTAATTTTCATTTAAGCTGTGTGTTATTTTATATGTAGTTACCTGATGGCAAAAGACCAAAAAACAATTACAGAATATTTTGTTTTTTTTTGTGCCATTTCTATGCCCAGACCCCCATGCTTAATCACCCCGCCTCCATTGCACGCAGCATCACAGTCCCCATACATTTTTTAATGCACTTTGGCCACTGGTTATTTATTCTAAAGATGAGAAATTTGTGGTTAAAAGTATGCATACTTATCTTGGGCAATGCTCTTTCTGGTGGAAACTCTAATGGCAGATTCCTTATGACCCTCCCCGTTCTGTTGAATGGCGTCTTTGATAGTCTAAAAAGTTTCCAAGTTAGACATCAGCATACTATTACCTACAATTTATCTACCCTTTGCGTCTAAGGGGGTGGAAAGCAAAAGATTACAAGAAACAACATTGAGCAGGGGTGGCTCTCATATGTGGCTACGCTTCATCCTTCTAGGGCAGTACAGAATCATCATGGAGCTATACTGTACCCCCTACTGGAGCATGGGATCATTGCTGAAGAATTCTCTGGATCCAATCTGGCAACTGGGGATATTATAAAGGTGAGGAATCTTCGGATTATCCACTAGAAGGAGCATAATTGAAGGTAAGTGTCAGAACACATTTCAAAGGGCCATGGAACAAGAAGGAGCAAGTGAGTCCAACCATGGGGTTCTTGCCTTCCAGTCCGGGCCTGACCTACTATGGATCCTGAACAACTGGGCCGAGCACCCCTTCAAAGTTGACTCTCAGTGGTAGTTTTGGTAGAGCAGTCTAAGACTTCTCAGGGAGAAAGTAGACATGGGATGAACACAGGCTTACAACTTAAAATACTTTCAATAGCAGCAATAAATAACTGTTCAGTCATATAGTTTCATTTATGACAAAAGTAGTATTTATGTATCACCACAAAGTGACATGTGTCATACACAAGCAATACACACAGCCCCCTGAGGTCAGGGTTCTAGTGTTTAATAGGACGTTCCTGGAGTCACACGTCCCTCTTACTAGCAATAGTGATTATTCCCTATCCAAGTTAGGCCCCACTAGCAGTCCAAGTCTCAGGAGTCCCACTCTGACTCTGTTAGAAAAGTCAAAATTGTTCCAGTGCCGAAGTGCTATCTTGCTGACAAGTTCCCCTGGGGGCTTCTTGCGCTAGCTCAGTTTTACCCACTCCTTCAAGGAATGTCCAATCGAAGTCTCTCAGATCATCTCTTGCAGATACAGTGGCTACCTTGGGTGAGTATCACACACTCACAGCTCTGCAGGGTCTGCGATAGGGGGTCCTTGGCACTCCTCTGATGCTATGGTAAGCTTCCTTTTGTCTACCCACAGGTGGGGGCAGATTTTGATGACTTCTGGTTCTGCTCCTCAGTTAGGGTTCTGTCCTGCATAGGTCACCACCCCAACAGCCTCCTCTCGCAATGATGGCATCAACCAGGCTATGATCCTTGCCTTTCTCCAGTGACCTTCTCTGACACATAGGGTCACTGCACCTGATCCTCACTCAGGCAAAGTCCTGATCAACACAGCAGCAGGTTCCTCTAGCATACAGCGTTGCTGACTTACACACCATACACTGGTGGTGGACCGATTGGCTCAGGAAGCTTCACAACGGCCCCCACTGGCATACGGGTTGCCGACTCATGCACCACACACGGTTGACAGCTCGATCGGCACAGCAGTGATGACCATTGCTAACTTCACAGCAGCCCCCTCTGGCATATGTGATCGCTGGCCTGCACATGGGCAACGACCCGATTGGCACAGCAGCCATCTCCTCACACCTCACTATAGGGAAACACTCACCAGGATCCCCCAGTGGACCTCTCTCCTGCCAGTGCTCTCCTATTTCTCTCAGGGCTCACTGGTCTTGAGAAGCAGGTAGGCACTGGTGCTCTGAGGAATGGTGGCCTTGGATGTCTTTAGGTTATGTCCCCTCACCCAGCTGGGAGACTTGTATGCCTTAGCCTCCATCCCTGGTCACAGGCAGACGTCTTGCAGAGCTCCTCCTTCTCGTAGAGTCTTTCTAGCTGCTTGACAGTTGTAAATTTTGAGGACGTCTGGCTCCCTTTCTTATAGTACATTTCCAGACACCAAATGTGATTTAAGATTTGAGTCTTTGATGTTTGTGTTGGGGGTTTCCTTCCTTTTGAATGGCCCTCTTCTCTGCCCTTCCCTTTCTCCAGAAAGCAGTCTGTCACAGCAGGAGCAACTCCAAATATGATAGCCTCACAAAATGCAATAGGAGTGAATAGAGGTTCATGCCTGGATGTTACTCACAGAGATATGTGTATCAAAAGGTTACCCAAGGGCCTGAGCCCTACTCTTTATGATTTTCTTATCAGCTCCATCTCCTTCCTGAGATGTGCCCAGTCCCCTTTCCAGTGATTTCTCTCTGAATCAAAGAGCACCTGTAGAAATGTGCTGGCTAGTCTGGCTCTCCTGTCTGCCAGTCTGTATCTCACCCAGCCCATAGGAATGAAACAATCCACACATCTCTCTGGAGGGGATTCCTCCAACGCCAGTCATCCCTGAGTTTCCCATAAAGGAACCCAGGAATTTTCAATATATTGTACCATTCAAAGGCACACATACACCCAGCACATGCATACAACACACCCACACTGCATTAAATGCTGACTTGATGTAAACGGAGAGTGAATTTAATACACAGCAGCCTGTCGAATTCACTCCAGTGACACAGGTAAAAAGGCCAGTTCACTATTACTGATCACTACATGTGTGCTGCCACCACCGGACTTGTGTTGCTTAAATCCTGGCAAATGCAGTAGCCTTTCACCACTATGAGGGTAGCACTTTGGTCACCTCTCCCAATCCAACAAGGCTGCAATCCGTGAGACAGGCCTATGTCATGGTGCACATGCATGAACTATATTCACTCATAACAACAAAATTCAGCATCAGGGACCCAGGCATCATTGCAGCTGGGTACTCAGATCAGGGGATACACATCCATGACCATGCAATGGACTTTTCAGTCTCAACAGAAAGTAATGTGTTCATATATTACATAGTAAAATAAAATAACCACAAACCAGACTACAAAAAAATAGAAGTATTATAACACATAAAGGAAATTATACTGCACAAAATTCAATGACCCAAACATGTAAAAAATGCTTTTGAAATATGTAAATTAATTTTCAATTTTTTTTAGCCATTTCTTCAAATATTTATTAAATAATTTATAAATTGTTTCTGGTGCCAGTGCTGGGAGCATGATTCCAGGGCTGCAACGAAGGCATTCAGATAAATCCAAAGGCCATCCAGGACTGTAGAGGGAAGTGTATGTCAACAAACATCTGAAGACTCCACGATGTGACTAGTCAAAGTCTAAAGGAAGGTTCCTTTCCTGCTAACAAATTTGTTCCTGTGACAGATGATCGTTATGGTTGAAGTCTTCAGTTACGTCCAAAATGAAGCATGAGAAATCAAAGTGGTAATCGTCCCTTCCAGCCACACTCAAACTTCAGAGAAAGCGGAAGGGCATCAACATGAGTAGAGTCATGTTACACCCTGAATTTCAGAGTCTGTCAGTGAAGTCGTAGCAAGTGGAAGCCTATAGGGAGGCCATGTTGGTCATTTTTGGCACTTTACTGGTTCCATCTAGCGTGCATTCAGGCACCAAGGATCTACTGGGGCCTACAGTCAGGCTTCTGCCAGTGGGTCCACCTACAGCACCATCACTGTTCCTCAAACATGCTTCAGGTTCTGCACCGGCTCCAGTGCCCTTTGCATCTGTCAGTGCCAACTTTGCCAATGCCAGAGGAGGATTACAGCCCATTGTGCTTTCCGTCTCCTAGCAGAATCCACCATGACTTCAAACCAGGCTATGTCTGGCTCCTGCTGGAGAGCAGCCATCAAGCAATCCCTATTTTTGTGATTGTTTGCCCTTGCCACATGGTATGGCTTGGGCTTTGCACAATCTTTTCAAGCACTGATTCAGATAATGACAGTTTTGATGAGGGGGATGATTTTGTTCCCCAATATGATGAAGACAATTGGTCTGAAGAACTCCAAGAAGCTGGCCATGTTTAGCCTCCAGACCCTGCTACTGAGGTAAATGCCTCCTTCACCATCATTACGTGTAGGATGGGAGGAGTCTTGGACCTACAACTTCTTACGAGAGAGGTGAAAAACAATGTTTTGACAGATGTACTTCAGCCTCGTCAAGTATCTATGGAACTTCTATTACCATTTAATGATGCACTGAGAGATACTCTTAGGGACTTGGGCAAAACCATGTTCAAGACTAGCAGTAAATAGGGAGGTCAGTCAGCCCCATCACCCAGCACCTAGCGACCCCACTTTTCTTACACAACCCTGTGAGAAAGTAGCCCCTTTCTAGCATGGTAACCCCTACATTTGGCCTGTTTGTGAGTGTGCGTCAGTGTGTTTTTACTGTGTCACTGGGCTCCTGCTAGCCAGGACTCCAGTGCTCATAGATAAAAACCTATATGTCAGTGTGTTTGCCTGTCTCACTGGGATCCTGCTAGCCAGGACCCCAGTGCTCATAGTTTGTGGCCTAATGTATGTGTTGTCAGTAGTGCTTGATTGTGTCACTGATGCTCTGCTAACCAGATCCTCAGTGCTTATGCTCTCTCTGCTTTTCAATTTGTCACTGTAGGCTAGTGACTTCATTTACCAATTTCAAATGGCACACTGGACCCTCCTTATAAGTCCCTAGTATATGGTACCTAGGTACCCATGGCATTGGGGTTCCAGGAGATCCATATGGGCTGCAGCATTTCTTTTGCCACCCATAGGGAGCCCAGACAACCCTTGCACAGGCCTGCCATTGCAGCCTGCGAGAAATAACGCACACGTTATTTCACAGCCATTTTCACTGCCGCCGGCGCTGATCCCCATTGACCACTGTACTCCATAGAGCCCCATATTATCCAAAGAGGAATTGCACGGCGGTGCAAGACTGCCTTCCACCACAACGCCCAATGTCGGCGGAGTTACCTCACATCCACATGTCCCTACATACAGGACAGGCGATCGCTATTTCATGGTGGTGGACAGCGGTCATATCAACCTTAAATGCGTCACAGCCTAGATTAGCACATACTCACCATTCCCACTGTCCCATCACATAAATGCACTATGTACAATGAGGTTGTGGTTCCATTGTTCAAATTGTGACAGCCTACTCACTCATGTCCCTTAGATACCTACCGCTGCGTATGAATAGGAGGAGGAGACAAACCCTTGTGTACATACTCCTTGTGGACTTGACTACACTGGAGGACAGGCACATAATACAGACCTATAGACTGGACAGGGCCACAATGACAGAGCTGTTTGCCCAATCGGAGCCTGACTTGATATCAGCTATCCGTCATCCCACTGGGATCGCCCCTCTTGTGCAAGTGCTATCAGTGCTCCATTTCCTGGCAACTGGTTCTTTCCAAGTGACAGTGGGCTTGGCAGCAGGAATGTCACAGCCAGAGTTCTCAATCGTACTGGCAAAAGTTTTGTCTGTCCTGGTGAAACACATGTGCAGCTACATAACTTTCTCCCAGGTGGAAGAGCTGGTCACTGTAAAGGCCGGATTCTATGCATTGGGACATATACCCAAAATTGTTGGGCGATTGATGGGACACATATTGCGTTAGTTCTCCCCCGCCAGAATGAACAGGTGTTCAGGAATTGTAAGAGTTTCCACTCACTGAATGTGCAAATGGTGTGCCTGGCGGACCAGTACATCTCCTACGTCAATGCTCAGTATCCAGGGGCGGTGCATGATGCCTTTGTTCTGAGGAACAGCAGCAGCCCAAATGTGATGGCCCAACTACAGAGGCACAGGATGTGGCTAATAGGTGAGCCATGGTCCCCACCCACTGTATGTCAGTGTATGCCTTCAGGTGTCATCCCCATAGCATTGTGTGAGGCTAAATGTTGTTGTCCCTCAATACTTGGAGGTGACTCTGGCTACCCAAACCTATTGTGGCTGCTGACCCTGTGAGAAATGCCAGGACAGGGGCTGAGGAATATTATAATGAGGCACATGGTCGAACCAGAAGGATCATCGAGAGGACTTTCGGGCTCCTGAAGGCCAGGTTCAGGTGCCTTCTGACAGGTGGATCCCTGTGCTAATGACCCGGGAAGGTCTGCCAGATAGTAGTGGCATGGTGCATGTTGGACAACTTGGCCCTCAGATGGCATGTGCCTTTTTTGCAGGAGGAGGAGACTGGCAGCAGTGGACCCTAAGGACAGTGAGGATGAGGAGGCAGAGGATGAGGACAACCGAACATCAGTTACACGTCCAATGACACACAGGTGAGACAGTGCAACTGACCATTCCTCTGACTATTGCGTTTTCTGTGTGGCTGTAGCATGATGGTATTAACTTCCATTGCATCTCAACTTACTGTCACCTCTGGCGTGCCATTTTACAGATGTTGGTGAGATAACAACTGTGTACTGATGTGATGAGTACAGACAGCTACAGGTCATTATCTCTATGCTCTCACAGTGTTCCAATCATTTGTACTAAATGTGACTGTTTCCATAAATGCACATTTCCAACACATAAAATACTAATAGTCAAGTTGTGTTAAAGGGTGTTTATTGTAGTGCTATGAAATTGAGGGAAAAGTGCAATGGAATGGGGTGATGATGGAGGAAAGTCCAGGGTATTGTTCCAGTCTGTTTGTAGCACAGGTCCAGTGTCCAGGGGCCATAGAAAGGGGAGCAAAGGCAGTTCAAAGCGGACAAGGTGACATTGTGGGACACAAGGGGGACAATCAGGAGAGTCTCATTTCCTGGCGGTGGTCTTGGCAAGTGTATCTGGCTACTGTCTGGGTCGCAGGGAACGTTTGCGGGTGGTTCACCTTCTGCAGGGGGAGCGGAACTGGTGGCCTGTGGGTCCTGTGGCGGGGCCTCCTAGCTGCAGTGGAAGTGGAGGGCTGGTCAATGGACTGGCTAGTGGTAGGGGCCCGCTGGTGTGCTGTTGCTTCCCTCATGATATTGGCCATGTCTGACAGCACCCCTGCTATGGAGATCAAGGTGGTGTTGATGGCCTGCAAGTCCTCCCTGATCCCCTGATGCTCTTCCTCCTGCAGCTGCCTGTTCTCCTGCATGTTGTCAAGGATCTGGCCCATCGTGTCCTGGGAATGTTGGTAGGCTCCCATTATCTCGGTTAGTGCCTGCCTGCTGGTGAGTTGGTTCCCTGGGCCTGTCCTCCCTCTGGCTCACAACGGTCCTCCAAGTGTCCCTGTTGCCCTGTGCCTCTGTCCCCTGAACGGTGTACCCACTGCCACTGACTCCAGGTCCCTGATTGTCTTGGGGGCGAGGTGTGGACTGGGGTCCCTTTACAGTTGGTCGCATTGCTGATTGACATGTCCTGGGGACAGAGGTGTGGGTATGCTGGATAGGTGCTGTGGTGTTGGATACTGATGGGGAGGCTCTGTGGTTGACTGTGAGTGGGCTGGGGTGACTGAGTGTCCAGTGGTCCCTGATGGGCCAGGTTGTTGGTCCTGATCCTGAAGTCCAGAGTTACTGTCATCACTGGGGGCATCTTCTGTTTGGGGACTGGATAGTTGAGGCACCTCCACTCCGCTGACATTGGCTGGGGCACCTGTGGGGATGTAAGTGATGTATTATGCTTCATGTCTGTGACATATTGTACATCCCTGTCTATCCCTCTATCGTTGCTGTTGCCTTGCCACTTTTGTTTGTGTATGGTGATGTATTGTGGGATTGTAAGGTTCCCTATGCTGTGCATGCTTTAGTGACTGGTGTCCATGCAGGGCTGGGAGGGCTGTCCATGCATTGGTATGGCATGCAGGATTTGGCATTGGGGTTAGTCATATGTGTAAGTGCAGTGTGTGGGATGAAGTGGAGTGATGGGATTGAGGGTGAGGGAGTGTGATGGCATGCAGGTATGGGATGTGGTAAGTAGTAAATCTTGACTCACCAGTGTCCAGTCCTCCGGCTACTCCAGCGAGTCCCTCAGGATGCAGTAATGCCAAGACATGCTCCTTCCATGCAATGCAGTGAGCTGTGGGGAGGAGTTGGGGGCCACCGCCAGTCCTCTGTATGGCGAGCTGGTGTCTTGCTGCCATGGGATGTACTTTCCCCTTTAGGTCGTTCCACCTCTTCCTGATGTCATGCCTTGTTCTTGGGTGCTTTTCCACGACGCTCACCCTGTCCACGTTTCTCCACCATAGCTCTATCTTCCTAGCAAAGGATATTTGCTGTACCTGTGCTCAAAACAGCTGTGGCTCTACCCTGACTATTTCCTCCACCATGACCCTTAACTCCTCATCAGTGAAACGAGGGTGCCTTTGTGGGGACATGGGTGATGTGTATTGGTGAGAGTGTGTTGTGTAATGTGGTTGGGTGTGTGATGTGGGGTGTCAATCTCTTGGCAGTAATTGTTGTTCGTAAAGGGTTGTGGGTAATGTGGGTGTGTGTTTTATGGTGCTGCGGGTGGGAGTGATGTGTGTAGAGTGTCAGGTGTGTGATTTCGGTTTTGGCCAATGTAGTGTTATTTTGTATGTGGGTGTCCATTCTGAGCGTGGTGGTATGTACCGCCAATGGTTTACTGCCATTGAATGTCCGCCGTGGTGATTCTTGGGTCGTAATGTAGTGGCCGTTGTTTTATTAGCGTAACAGTATGGGTGTTGGTACCACCACTTTAGCACTGACCTTTGGTCTGGAGGATTTGTGTATGTGGCAGTATTCAGTCGGATTGCTGTATGTGTGTCATAATATGCGGAATGGATATTCGCCACTGCGGCGGTATATTGGCAGCCGTCACTGTGGCGGTAAGCAGCATTTACCGCCAAGGTCATAATGAGGGCCAAAGTGTCATCTGCAATAGACATCATTCAGAATGGCATGTTCCTTTTACAACATGGACAAAGTCAGCTCCATTCCATAATACAGTTGGGTTGGACACTACAGATTCTGAAAAATGACTGTGTTCCAAGGAAGTAAATTAACAGTGGTGACTTGTTTGCTGATTTTAATGTATCCAGGTAACAACAGACAGTGGCTAAAAAGGAAGCAAGTTTCACCAGGCTTCACATAGAAAAGCTATAATAGTGGCCTTTCACAGTTGCAGAGAGTCCATCGACAGTATGGCTCATACATGGCATTATAAATCTGCCCACTTCCACTTTTCGTATTTCGAAATGCTTAAAACATCTTGCCGTGGGCAGATACGAGCGGCTAGGCAATGGTTATATTAAATAAGAGTGGGAGTTGCCTTTGAATATAAATATCTGAAAGGCGAAACAGAGCTCTTTCTTAGCGGAAGCAAATGTGAGACTAGTGTTAGTCATTCAGTGATTTGCAAACAGGTATCCCTTCATGGCTTTTGGAATGCGAGGGTCGCAGACTTGGCCTGTTTTCTGAAGGGTATTGCGTCCCTTTGATTCGGCAAGCATTTCATGTACTTTTGAATGGAAGTTATGTAATGCTGAACGACCACAGCTGTTGCGGTATGCGACCAGGAATTGCCTACGCAATTTCAGTCTCCAAGGTCATAAGTGTTGCGGACATGTTTTGTCCCGTCCCCCCACCCAAGAGATTAAAGTAGCAGAAATGTGGCCTCACATTGATACTACTAATGTAAATTATGACAAGCTGAGCAGACTAAAGGCGCTACTGTTCCAGAAACAAGTTACATTGACATCGGCTAGAGAGCCGTATGCTCTCCAGATAGCAAGATCATCAGCCGAGATACAATACCTATTAAATACCAACTTCCCCAAGAACTTTGGAGAGCTGGTATCCAGAATATTCAGCGCTTCGGGCACTACAGGGATTGTGCATTTCTTTAAGGCTGCCGGTGTGTATTTGTGTCCATCTTTCAGATTGTCTTCAGAGTCATTCCTTCAGCCATCCATTCACTCTTTTCCAGTGTGTTTGGTGGCTTTCCGGTGACTTTGGCATTGATCGGCGGGATACTGCTGCTGTTGTTCCTGATACACAGTGGTTGTGCCTTTCCCAGCTGAGCGGAATGATGGAGTTTCTACCAACAGCCCAGCTGTGCCGTGATTGCATGGTACAGTTCTTTGGTGCTCCTTTGCTGGAAGAATTGGAGCATGATTGGTCATTGTCATTCTGACTGGTCCTATCTGCAAAATGTCTTTCATTGCACCTGGTGCCTGTTCAAAGTTCTACCTTCGGTGTGCCTTGCTGTTCTGCCAGTGCCGCCAGTGGACAAGGTACTGCAGATGTTCCCAATGAGGGTTCATTGACGGTTGTGCCCCATGAGACTGAGGCTGATTCCTGGGACCACTTACAAGCCGCCCTTAGTGGACTGTCTGGCTCCTGTGGGCACTTTGGATGGTGCTGCCATCGGGGGAGATCCTGTGTCTGAGTCTGCTGCACACTGCCGCTCGGTAGATCTGTCTGCCAATCCTGTCATCAATCTAACATCTGAAGATGTGGCTTCTTTCTTGGATGCCTTTCCTTTTGGTGGCTTCGAAGACATTCTTCAAGATCATGAATACTGTTAAATAAATTTTACCATTGGCCTATTCAAAAGTTTTAAAGTTTGCCAACATTGCCTTTATCTTTGGCCTGCTGTGTTTGCCATGGTCGACATTGTGTCTCTTTTAGCTATTTTTAACAGGTTTTTAATTAGATTTTAGTTATTTTTTAATATGATTTTAACTTGCTTTTAGTCCAGAGCATTTTAGCTTGGGTTCCTTGATTTTTCTCTGGCGTCATTAGTGTGGCATCATACTTGTTCCGGCAATGGGGAGGGTGTGGTGGATCCTGTTTAGTTTTAATGGGGATCAGGAGTTTAGCTCAGCCTTTGGCTTGCAGGACTGTGTCCCCATCACCTAGTACCTTTTAACCTGCTTAGCTTGCTCTGTTTCAGCACATTTATTTAATTATTTCTTCCAAGATGGCTGCCATGTTTATAGTTAGGAAGAAGTTTTAGTTTTGTGTTATCAGTGCCTCTCTGTAAAGGCGTCACTATCAGCGTCAACGACAAAGGAGATACGTAGGTATTCACATCATGTACTTTCCCACTTTGGTGTGACAGTAACATAATGTACCTGTAGGAAGGTAGCCTCTTTCTAGCCTTGTTACCCCCACTTTTGGCCTGTTTGTGGGTATATGTCAGGGTGTTTTAGCTGTCTCACTGGGATCCTGCTAGCCAGGGCCCAGTGCTCAAAGTGAAGACCCTATGTTGTCAGTGCGTTTGATATGTGTCACTGGGATCCTGCTAGCCAGGACCACAGTGCTCATAAGTTTGTGGCCTATATGTGTTCCCTGTGGGGTGCCTAACTGTATTACTGAGGCTCTGCTAACCAGAACCTCAGTGTTTATGCTCTCTCTGCTTTTAAAATTGTCACTGCAGGCTAGTGACTAATTTTACCAATTCTGATTGGCACACTGGAACACCCTTATAATTCCCTAGTATATGGTACCTAGGTACCCAGGGTATTGGGGTTCCAGGAGATCCCTATGGGCTGCAGCATTTCTTTTGCCACCCATAGAGAGCTCAGACAATTCTTACACAGGACTGCCACTGCAGCCTGAGTGAAATAACGTCCATGTTATTTCACAGCCATTTTACACTGCACTTAAGTAACTTATAAGTCACCTATATGTCTAACCCTCACTTAGTGAAGGTTAGGTGCAAAGTTACTTAGTGTGTGGGCACCCTGGCACTAGCCAAGGTGCCCCCACATTGTTCAGGACGAATTCCCCGGACTTTGTGAGTGCGGGGACACCATTACACGCGTGCACTACATATAGGTCAATACCTATATGTAGCGTCACCATGGTAACTCCGAAAATGGCCATGTAACATGTCTAGGATCATGGAATTGTCACCCCAATACCATTCTGGTATTGGGGGGACAATTCCATGCATCCCTGGGTCTCCTGCATAGAGCCTGGGTACTGCCAAACTAACTTTCCAGGGTCTCCTCTGCAGCTACCTCTGCTGCCAACCCCTCAGACAGGTTTCTGCCCCCCTGGGGCCTGGGCAGCCTGGTCCCAGGAAGGCAGAACAAAGGATTTCCTCTGAGAGAGGGTGTTACACCCTCTCCCTTTGGAAATAGGTTTGGAGGGCCTGGGAGGAGTAGCCTCTCCTGGCCTCTGGAAATGCTTTGAAAGGCACAGATGGTGCCCTCCTTGCATAAGCAGTCTACACCGGTTCAGGGATCCCCCCAGCCCTGCTCTGACGCGAAACTGGACAAAGGAAAGGGGAGTGACCACTCCCTTGACCAGCACCTCCCAGGGGAGGTGCCCAGAGCTCCCCCAGTGCGTCCCAGACCTCTGCCATCTTGGATGCAGAGGTGTGAGGGCACAATGGACAGCTCTGATTGTCCAGTGCCAGCAGGTGACATCAGAGACCCCTGCTGATAGGTGCTTACCTTTCTCTTTAGCCAATCCTCCTCTGTAGGCTATTTAGGGTCTCTCCTGTGGGCATCTCACCAGATAATGAATGCAAGAGCTCACCAGAGTTCCTCTGCACTTCCCTCTTCGACTTCTGCCAAGGATCGACTGCTGATTGCTCCAGGACGCCTGTATAACCGCAACAAAGTAGCAAGAAGGCTACCAGCAACATTGTAGCGCCTCATCCTGCTGGCTTTCTCGACTGTTTCCTGGTGGTGCATGCTCTGATGGCTGTCTGCCTTCACCCTGCACTGGAAGCCAAGAAGAAATCTCCCGTGGTTCGACGGAATCTTCCTCCTGCTAACGCAGGCACCAAACTTCCGCATCACCGGTCCTCTGGATCCCCTCTCATTCGGACGAGCGTGGTCCCTGGAACACAGGAGCTGGGTCCAAGTGTCTTCGACAGTCCAGTAGCCCTTCTGTCCAAATTTGGTGGAGGTAAGTCTTTGCCTCCCCACGCCAGACTGTAATCCTGTGTACTGCATGAACTGCAGCTGCTCGAGCTTCTGTGCACTTTTGCAAGACTTCCTTCATGCACATCCTAGCCCAGGTCCCCAGCACTCCGTCCTGCATTGCCCAACTTGCTGAGTTGGACTCCGACGTCGTGGGACCCTCTTTTGTTGCTCTGAGTTGACCGTTGTCCTCAGATCTTCTGAGTGCCTGTTCAGGTGCTTCTGCGGGTGCTGCCTGCTTCTGCATGGGCTCTCTGTGTTGCTGAGTGCCCCCTCTGTCTCCTCCTCCAAGGGGTGACCTCCTGGTCCTTCCTGGGCCCTAGCAGCACCCAAAATCCTCAACCGTGACTCTTGCATCTAGCACGGTTTGTTTGTAGTCTTTCTGCGTGGAAACAACTCTGCATCCTCCAGCACGCCGTGGGACATCTTCTGACCATAGGAAAAGTTCCTGGTACCTTCCGTTGTTGCAGAATCTTTGGCTTCTTCCACCCAGAGGAAGCCCTTTTGCACCTTCATCAGGGGTTTAGTGGGCTCCTGCCCCGCCGGACAATTGCACGGCTCTTGGACTTGGTTCCCTTCCTTTACAGGTCCTCAGGTCCAGGAATCCGTCTTCAGTGCTTTGCAGTCAGTTGTTGTCCTTGCAGAATCCCCTATCTCGACTTTACTGTCTTTCTGGGGTAGTAGGGTAAGTTTACTCCTACTTTTCAGGGTCTTGGGGTGGGGTATCTTTGACACCCTTCGTGTTTTCATACACTCCCAGCGACCCTCTACACACTACACTAGGCCTGGGGTCCATTTGTGGTTCGCATTCCACTTTTGGAGTATATGGTTTGTGTTGCCCCTAGGCCTATTGTCTCCTATTGCATTCTATTGTGTTCTACGTTGTTTGCACTACTTTTCTAACTGTTACTTAACTGATTTTGGTTTGTGTGTTTATATTTTGTGTATATTACTTACCTCCTAAGGGAGTATGTCGTCTGAGATACTTTTGGCATATTGTCACTGAAATAAAGTACCTTTATTTTTAGTAACTCTGAGTGTTGTGTTTTCTTATGATATAGTGCTAAGTGATATAAGTGGTATAGTAGGAGCTTTGCATGTCTCCTAGTTCAGCATAAGCTGCTCTGCTATAGCTAACTCTATCAGCCTAAGCTGCTAGAACACCTCTAATCTACTAATAAGGGATAATTTACAGTACCTACAGCCTCCTACAGTACCTTTTCAGGGAATTGTTTATATAATTGCAGCCCTAAGCATGCCTTCTTATCTATTGTTTGGGAACATACCTGCGTCCTACCAGATCTGTATAAATACATCTCACACAGCCAAGATAATCAAAGGGATTAGAGTCTGATATAGAGAACTCATTCCAAGGTAACGAGGGTTGGGAGGCTCTTCTCATGGACATGGTACTGGCAGATTGGGTTTAACATGCCTAGCTCTCTTTAGGTTAGAGTTTAGGTTCATCATGCTAGAGTATTAGGACCTATTTAACATCTATTTCATATTTCATATTATTGCATGATGGTGGGGGTCTTTGTATTCATGACTCTCTTTTTTACCATTCTGTTTCTTGCATTGTTCATTATGTTAATCATTGCAGCCCATGCAATTTACAGTAGATTGCAGTCTTGTTAATAAAACCCATTGAAAACTTCACTGCATCTCTTTCATTGCCTGTGTCTGACTGAGACATGTTGCTCATGTGAGAAAAGGGTAATCTCCGTTTAACCATGACCTCCCTGAGATGTCCCACTTGAGTCCATGCGTAAAGGCTGCCACAAATCACCTTTTACTCTTTGGGATTTTGGTGAGGTACTGCTTGTGAGCCGGGAGGGTTGGCCCAACAGTTCCGACTTGTTGTAGGATTGACCTAGTCACCTACAACCTCAAATACTGTTATCATCAAACCAGCAGTCTTGCCTACAGCAAAAGTCAAACTACGACAGCTCCTCCTAATGAACTAGCCTTAAATTGTTGCACATCTATACCTGCTTGTTCCATTGCATCTTTAACCCATCTTGCTTTCGTAGCTGTAATTACTGCACCATATGGTTTATTAACATGAAATATCAGCAATTGATCCTCTCCGTCCATCTTCTACTCCATTGCTCTGTTCTAATACTCTGTCAAACATTCCACCACACATATTTTTGTCTCCTTTGGAAATTTTGGATAAAAAACAGACTCTGACATGATCTTTGTCCTTTTCCAGATCTCAAAATATACTCGATCTGGACCACAAACCTTGCTATTCACCTCCAACTCTTTCCCATCTGATGCTCTTCTACATTCAATTAAAATAAGAAAGTTGACAATTTACCTGAATGTTTCTTCAAATTTAAAAATCTATTCATTGCCCAAGATACGAATAGAGGCAAAACTAAGTTTACGTCCTATGATACATCATACCTCGCCTTAGGTGGTCTTTTCAGTCTCATACTCTTAAGAATTCTACATACCATAACGTTTCTTCCTACCGATCTACCATCCACATGATCATGACCTACTGAAGTAGCTGATCTATAATAATTAATAGTTCTGTATTCCAAACCTTTTTCAGACTGTTCTACCGATAAATAAACCACCTCTATGATAAGATCCTCCATGGAATAAAAATTCCTCTCCATGCACCAACATGCCCTATCTCTTCATATTCCCTTATATCTTCTCCTTGTTCCTGGTGTCCAAGACTCCTCGAGTAGCCCTGCTTCAAAATCCCTTGAAACATTCAGATCTCCTGACACTTTCCATATAGAAGGTTCAACACTTTGGACCTCATTACGAGTTTGGTGGTCGGACCTTCAGACCACCATGTTGGCAGTCCTGAAAAGACTGCGAAGTTGTTGGTCTTACAGACTGCCCTACTACGAGTCATACAGACAGGACCGCCAACCTAAAAAGGTGGAGCGGCACGGCGGCACGGAAATAGGTGGTCTGACCTCCAGCCCCGACAACACAGCGACCAATCACTGACGACTGTGTTACAAGCCCAGAGTCGCAGTGACAGGCACCGATGGCGGTCCGTACCATGGCGTTTTATGGTCACAAAGTAATATACAAGGGCACATTGGAGGATTTGAAAAAAACACAGCTCACATACATTGCCAAGCTGGACAGATCTGCAAAGGGCACTGTAAAACACAACCCTTCCTGCACCACAATCCTCTGCATTTTTACAGCAAGACCCAGCAAGACAGAGTGACTTTTTCCCCACAGTGCACAGATACTAGGCACCACTTTATTTCACCATCCCATACAACACCCTGCACATATTTTTGTCCAGTCTCACCCTTTTGAACTTCCCCTCTTTAGTAAGTCACTGTTACTCGTTTTGTTTTCACCATGTGTTCGAAAAATCCAGTTTTTCAGATGAGGATATAAGAGTCATGGTGGATGAAATAATAAGAGTAGAGACACAACTGTTTGGAGTCCAGCACACTCCTCTCAGTAGGAAAATGGAAATGTGAGAAAAGATAGTCAACAGAGTGAATGCTGTAGACACCACCCTGCACACAAAGGAAGACATCAGGAGGAGGTGGAACGACTTCAGGGACAAGGTCTGCCCTGATCTCTTGGCGCCAGCTGCAGGCCAAGAAGACTGGCTGTGGCCCCCTAGTGCCTCATTACATCTCTTTCACTGGGAGTAGGAGGTCTTGGCCATTCTTAATCCTGAAGGCTTGACAGGAATACCAGGGGGAGTGTAGTCTGGTAAGTTACAACACTAAAAATGTTTAAAAAAAGAAAAAAGCTGTGTCATGCATGCTCACCGCTCACCATTTGCCATCATTACTGTCACTCCACTCACCAGCCCAGTATCCACCAGTCCAAAGACCCCTGTTTTGGCATCTTGCAATTGAAATGTACTCACCCGGGGGAATTACATTTGTACACAATGTGTGTATCACAGGGAGTTACATGACTACAACTCCCGCCTAGCACTGTTCTAAAAACCCAAACACCAGACCAGTGTTTCCTTCTCCAAATACCCTTGTATTAAACTCCCAATCGAAGTGCACCCACCTGAGAGGGTAACATTTGTTAAGTGTATGTAGTACAGGGACTGACATGACTAGTACTCTCAGCAGGCCCTAATACTGTTACTCAAACCACTAGCACAGTGTTTCCTTCTCCAAATTCCCTTTTTTGTTAACTCCTAATTATAGTGTACTCACCTGAGAGGATAACATATGAATAGTGTGTGTAGTACAGGGACTGACATGACTGCTAGGGCCAGGAGGCACTGTTACCATTACTCCAATCAGCCAGCCCAATGACCTCTTCTCCAAAGGCCCATGTTTGTGAACTCCCAATTTAGGTGTACTCACCTGGGAGGATAACATTTGTATAGTGTGTGCACTGGAGTGAGTGACATGACTGCAATTCCCAGCAGGCCCAGTTTCTTTAAATCCAAACATCAGCACAGTGTTTCCTTCTCAAAGTACCCTTGTTTGTGAGCTCCCAATTGAAGTGTACTCGCCAGGAAGGATAATATTTTTATAATGTGTGTACTAGAGTCAGTAACATGACTGCAACTCCCAACAGGCCCACGTTCTGTAACTCCAAACATCAGCACAGCATTTCCTTCTCCAAATACCCCTGTTTGTGACCTCCCAATTGAAGTGTACTCACCTGGGAGGATACTATTTGTCAAGTGTTGGAAAGTAGAGGGAGAGACCTGACTGCAACTCCCAAAAGGCACAGTTTATGTAACTCCACGCACCAGCACAGTGTTTCCTTCTCCAAATACCCATGTTTGTAAACTCACAAATAAAGTTTTCTCACTTGTGAGGATACCATTTGTCAACTGTTAGGAAGTAGAGGGAGTGACCTGACTGCAACTCCCAGCAGGCCCTGTTTCGCTAACTCCACCCACCACCACAGTGTCCTCTTGCCCAAATACATCTTTTAGTTAACTCTCAATTGAAGTGTACTCACCGGGGGGAGAACATTGATCAAGTGTGTCTACTAGAGAGAGTGACATGACTGCAACTCACAGCAGACCCTGTATCTGTAACTCTAGACACCAGAACAATGGTCACTTACCCAAAAACCCTTCCCTGCTAACTCTCAATTGAAGTTTACTCACCTGGGAGGGACCAAGATACAGATCATGCTGAACTATTGAGGACAGGAAGGTCACCTTACCCAGTGTGCAAAACAAGGATCCCGAAGGCCTAAAGATGCATAACCAGAATGGTATTGGCAGCAGACACCTTCACAAAGCACTGATTCCAATCACATATACAACACAGTCCTGAGTCTCCCTGCATACCAATCAGCTAGGCCTCAAAATGGTCAAAGCCATATCTTGCATAGCCACTGATTTGCCTTCACTGGTGGCAAGTTGAAAATCTTAGCCAATAGCATGGGTACCTGTCACAATAGGATAACCTGCAAATCAACTATGTACAAGGTCTTTGCAAAATGTCACTGTAAACTTTTGGAGGTAGGTGTTTCAATACAAGCGGTAACATTGTATGCGTCACATCAACAGGTTAAGCAGCCGCTGGCCACAGAGAGTCCACGGAAGAAACTGCCAATACCTCCCTGGATTGAGCTCTCAGTGAAGAAGAGACTCCTGGACATCTGCATGTGAAGGACAGTTCTGGCCTATCTGGACAACCTGGTCAGACTCCAACAGTGAGTCTCACTGTGGCTACTACATCACCTCCCAGCCTAGTTGCCTCAACATCACAGGCAGCCATTCGCCCCCAACCTGTGTCCCTAGGACAGTGTCTACCATCTTGTGCCACCAATCCAGGATCCTGAGTCGCAACACAACACCTTGGACAATGATGGTTCTTGAACTGGTGGGAGGGGGCACCCTGTGGCAAGGGCACAGGGCCATGAGGGTAGGATGCAGGGGATGCTGTGGGCCAGCACGGTGAGGCCACTGGGGCTGCACCTGACTAGGACACTATCAGCCACATCTTGGGGCTCTATCACGAGTCCCAAAGCATGGTGGGCCAGGTACTTGCAGAACTCCGGGAGATCAAGCAGCTGCAGAGGGACATCCTTAGAGATATGCGTAAACAGTGGGAGGCCCACAATACCAACATGGCCTCCCTAAAAGGGGTGCTGAGGGACATTAACACTACCCTGATGAGGGATTGTCAACAGTATTCTACCCCCTCCTTTAGTGAATCTACATCAGGCCCTTCATCAGTGCCAGCCACTGGAAGGGAGGCCCTGTCAAGGGAAAAACCCATCCCAAACACCCCTGCCTCTGTAGCAGCAGATCCCCCCCACCACCACGCAAGCAGGGACATCCAGCAAAGACTCCAGGAGGTGCGGATTGCAAGACACCCACCACTGCCAGCAAATGACCTCTTCCCAAATTACCTCCTTTGTGTGTCACACATTCACTCTGTTGACTGTTCTTCAACCACCTTCCATTCCCAATGGGAGGAATACACTAGACTTTGGACTTCCAGTGGTGTGGCATCTACTCCAATGATTTCATCCACCATGAATGAACCTTTCACTGTTCTTTTCAACCATGCCCCAATATTTTCAATAAATCCACCTATTACAAAGTCAGTATCTGCTTGCTTCTGTTCCACATTTTTCTATTTAGAGATGTAAAAAGATGTGTGAAGCAAATGATGAAGATACAAGACACTAATGCAAGGAGGGATATGTTACAGGTACAGTGTCCTGCTCAGGATTACTACCAACACACACACACTCAAACACATTGCTACAAGTGTCTGGTCACACCAAACATTTTATTCAAGTGTGCAGCACATAGACTGTTGAAATGTCTGGACTGTCATAGCCAAGAATGACTGACTCATATTGCCTCATGGTATATGTACCAAGGTACAGCCCCTCAGACAATGGAAGGAAGGGATTTATCAGATATTGTCCTCTAGAACAGGCAAACAGAAAAGTGGATGGTGTCACTCGCTTGAGCCTTATCACACATCATACCAAATAAATCCAACATAACATAAACCAAGCAAAGAGGGTAGTACTACAGTCCCTGATCACAGGTCCATCATAAGCCAATGACCATGCACCTGGTGGTATGACACAAACATATGTCAGTGTTGTGGCACGGGCACTGTGGCCTGCAATGATGAAGCACATCTACAGATACATACAGGTCATACAAGAAGAGTGTTTAGCCTATGTGGAAGGTGAACCATATTTCATGCCCATTTGATCACGCAATCGGCCCAGCACAGCACACTAAACAAGTCCAATGTGCACTTCTTACCTTTCACCCAAACACTATTCAAGCTGCCTTTGCCCAGGTCTTATACACCCCAAATCTGTGACCTACATTACCTGGAACAATCCATGTCTACTTCATATGTCGGAACTACATCAGATACCCACCAATGTCACAACTCTGAAATGCCCACATGAGGATGTCATGGTGAAGGTACCTGTACAAAGACAAAACAAGATGTATCGGCTTGAAAACATACCTATTACACAAATCATATAACAAGCCTCAGGAAAGGAAATTACATTGCAATGAGACTGACACAAACAAAGTAGCTAATCAAGGTGGGGATATGTCAAAGGCTAACCCTTCATGCACCCTTTGGCTGAATATTGCAGAGTGTCAGCTCCCTAGTTGATACCAAAACACTCTACTCCACACATTCTAACAACTATAGTTCTTCGTACAGTCACAGTCATTACATCATATGACATACTTACACTCAAGAAAAGTAGCTATCGATGAGATCTTCCAGCAAGTCAGCGCCTTTCTCTTCACCACTATCATCCTCACTTAGCATTTCATGGGTCTCACCCAGTGGCACTGCAGGCTCCCTCTCCTCTGGGATGTATGGAATGTTCCTCCACAGGGCAATGTTGTGGAGCATGCAGCATGCCACAGTGATCTGACACAAGTTCCCGGGTGAGTAGAGGAGGGCTCCACCTGCCCGGTCCAGACACCTAAAACTAGCCTTCAGGAGCCCAAAAGCCTACTCCACTACCCACCTTGTTCTTCCATAGGCCTCATTGAAGCTGACTTCCCCTGCCATAGTTGGATTCCCTGTTGGCATCAACAACCAACGATAGTTTGGATATGGAGAGTCTCCTATTAAGGAATGTGACATATGTGCAACAATGAGTCCCCTTTTTCAGGATTGTAGCACCTGACATTGCTCACACATAAATAGGGCAGATATGACTTACCCTCTAGCCAGGCCCTCTCTGGGTACATTTGTGACATCAGCTGGGGTATGGTGCTGTTCCGCATAATGAAGGAATCATGGGCTGAACCCGGACATCGAGCACAGGCGAAAGTTGTAGAGATCTGCCAAACAGGTACCTTGCACTTTGATGGAATGGAAGTTATTTCTGTTGTGATAGACTTGTTCAGTGGCCTGTGGTGGAAACAAGTCAACATGTGTGCCATCAATGGCCCCACCACATGTGAGAGGCATGCAAAACCATAAAAGTCAGCCTTCACGTGGGCTAAATCCTGATGTCTGGGAAACTGGATGTAGCTGTCCATGTGTTTCAAAATTGCTGAGTGGACATCCTTCAACACCAGACTGAACATAGGTTGGAATATGCCAGCTGTCAGGGCCACTGTATGTTGGAAGTACCCTGTGGCTAGGAAGTGCAATACTAACATGACTTGCACAATGGGTGGTATGCTGTTTGGATAACTAATAGCTGGCATCAGATCTAGCTCCAACTGACCACATAAGTCCACTATTGTTTTCATATTCAGGAGGATTATGTGGAGTTCTTCCATGTTCTGAGGGTTTGGCAGTGGAGGGTAGGCTGATGGTTGTTGCATCCTCACTCTCCCTGGGTACCTATGTATGACAAGACATGAGTACTAACATTAGTTATTGCGTCCACAGCAACATACATAATGCATATCAATGATATCATGTGACAGGGCATTTCAGAAGGGATAAATATGGCAACCAGGACACATCTCATCTGCAACGAACTCAAGGTTCACAAGTGACTCCCATGGTTTTCCACATGTGTCCACAACATGTATCTGGACCTAACTCAAAGACTTGCATCACAATTGTCCCTCGAAATGTGACTGGATATCCTGACCGCCAAAATGATAGTAGGTGAGGTTGAACTGTGCCGCACTGTTAAATGCCATGTGTGCCCTGCAACATACTACAATGGTGTTTGAGTCGTAGGACCTACATGACAAGATAGGATAAACCTGTTTGTGAGCTCAAAACAACAATTTCGGAGGAGTGACGCAGTTTGTGAAGCCCAATACTGCACTCAGGCCTCTAAATCTAAAATGGCAGCTGCCTGGACATTAGGAACTACCTGCGACTGCCGGCGGAAGTCATCATGGTGGTAGGCGGTTGCAACTGTGACAGACACAGCCATAGGCTAAGGTTCTTGCCAGAGGCGGTCGCAGGCCAATGACTGTGTCCACTGGCAGTTATGACTCCGTACATGGTGGACGTGACCGCCATGTTCTGCAGGTTTACTCACTTGACTCCAGCAAGACTTCCTTGACCACAGCTGCTGTATACTGCCTCTGGGAGCAATCATGCCAGGTCCAGCAGGTGATAGGGTCCCTGCCTTCTCACCAGATGAGCTGGAGAGGCTAGTAGATGAGGTCCTGTATGGATAGCTCTATGGCGCACCAGAGGAGCAGGTAAGTACCTCATGTGCGCTGTTTTCTCTGTACTTTACCATCCTCACAGGCTAGACTGTGGCCATGTGTGCCAGGTTGACTACTCATGTGCCTGTTGTTGCAATCTATGTGGCATCAATGGGATATACAATGTGCAGGTATTGGTGGCCAGTGCCATACATAAAGTTCAGTCACATTGTGTTGTGCGAGGTTTTTGGGTTCCTAGATCCTCCTTGTGTTGGATGCACATAAGTAGGTGAGGAAACATTACTGCCATCCACTGACATTTACTTCTTCATGATTGTTGTAAATGTCAGACAGCATGTATTTGTAGGACAGCAAGAGCTGAGTATGCTTGTTGTATGAGTCAGTCGAGAGTAATGTGAGCAGGGGGAGCAGGGGGGAGTAGGGGGAGCAGGGGGAAGATTCCATCAACCCACAGGAGATTTCTTTGTGGCTTCCAGTGCAGAATGAAGGCAGACACCCCCCAAAGCATGCACCACCAGGAAACAGTCGAGAAAGCCAGCAGGATTAGGCGCTACAATGTCACTGGTAGTTTTCCTGCTACTTTGTTGCAGTTTTGCAGGTGTCCTGGAGCAGTCAGCAGTCGATCCTTGGCAGAAGTCAAAGAGAGAGGTGCAGAGGAACTCTGGTGAATTCTTGCAAGTCATTATCTGCGGGAAAGCCCTCTGGAGAGACCCTAAATAGCCCTCAGAAGAGGATTGGCCACCTAGTCAGGTAAGCACCTATCAGGAGGGGTCTCTGACGTCACCTGCTGGCACTGGCCACTCAGAGGCCTCCAGAGTGCCCTCACCTCTCTGGATCCAAGATGGCAGAGGTCTGGGACACAGTGGAGGAGCTCTGAGCACCACCCCTGGGGTGGTGATGGACAGGGGAGTGGTCACTCCCCTTTCCTTGGTCCAGTTTCACGCCAGAGCAGGGACTGGGGGTTCCCTGAACCAGTGTAGACTGGCTTATGCTATGAGGGCTCCATCTGTGCCATTCAAAGCATTTCCAGAGGCTGGGAGAGGCTACCCCTCCCCATCCTTTAACACCTATTTCCAAAGGGAGAGGGTGTAACACCTTCTCTCAGAGGAAATTCTTTGTTCTGCCTTCCTGGGGCTGGGCTGCCCAGACCCCAGGAGGGCAGCACACTGTCTGTGGGGTGGCAGTAGCAATAGCTACAGAGAATATCCCAGAGAGTTGGTTTGGCAGTACCAGGGGACCATAGTGGAGCCCCGGGGATGCATGGGGTTGGCACTCCAATACCAGATTTGGCATGGGGGACAATTCCATGATCTTAGGCATGTTACATGGCCATATTCGGACTTACCATTGTGAAGCTACATATAGGTATTGACCTATATGTAGTGCACGTGTAATGGCGTCTCCGCACTCACAAATTCTGGGGAAATGGCCCTGAACTATGTGGGGCCACTTTGCTAGTGCAAGGGTGCCCTCACACTTAGTAACTTGCCACCTAACCTTCAGCAATTGAAGGTTAGACATATAGGTGACTTATAAGTTACTTATGTGCAGTGAAAATGGCTGTATTTCACTCAGGCTGCAGTGGCAGTCCTGTGTAAGATTTGTCTGAGCTCCGTATGGGTGGCAAAAGAAATTCTGCAGCCTATAGGGATCTCCTGGAACCCCAATTCCCTGGGTACCTAGGTACCATATACTAGGGAATTATAAGGGTGTTCCAGTGTGCCAAGTAGAATTGGTACAAATGGTCACTAGCCTATACTGACAATTTTAAAGGCATAGAGAGCATAACCACTGAGGTTCTGGTTCGTAGAGCCTCAGTGACACAGTTAGTCACTACACAGGTACACACATTCAGGCCACAAACTATAAGCACTGGGGTCCTGGCTAGCAGGATCCCAGTGAGGCAGGCAAAAATAAACTTACATACATGTAAAAATGGGGGTAAAATGCCAGGCAAGATGGTACTTTCCTACACACATCCCCACCCCCCAAACGAGGGACAATAAGGCTAACCTTGCCCAGATGAGTCTTCATTGTCTAAGTGGAAATATCTGGAGAGTCCATCTGCATTGGAGTGGGTACTCCCAGGTCTATGTTCCACTGTATAGTCCATTCCCTGTAGGGAGATGGACCACTTCACCAATTTAGGGTTTTCACCTTTCATTTCATTTGTTTGTGGTCTGTCTGAACAATAAAGTGAGTACCAAACAGGTATGGTCTCAACTTTTTCTGGGCCCAGACCAAAGCAAACGCCTCCTTCTCTATGGCAGACCAACGGTTTTCTCTAGGGGTCAAAGTCCTGCTGATAAAAGCAACAGGTTGATCCTGGCCCTCAGTGTTTAGCTGTGATAGAACTGCCCCTACCCCTAATTCAGAAGCATCAGTCTGGACTATGAATTTTTTGGAGTAACAAGGGCTTTTTAGGACAGGTGCAGAGCACATGGCCTGCTTGAGCTCATCAAACGCCTTTTGACAGCTAGCTGTCCATAATACCTTTTTAGGCATTTTTTTGGATGTAAGGTGCAGCTATACTGCCATAGTTCTTTATGAACCTCCTATAGTACCCTGTGAGGCCTAAGAAGGCTCTCACCTGGGTTTGAGTTGTAGGTGGAGCCCATTCCATAATGGTTTGGATCTGCCCTTGCAGTGCTGCAATCTGTTCCCCACCCAACAGGTGGCCCAGATAAACCACTTTCTCCTGCTCTATCTGGCACTTTGAAGCCTTGAGAGTGAGGTCTGCCTTTTGCAGGGCCTCCAAAACTTTCCACAGGTGTACCAGGTGATCGTCCCAGGTGGAGCTAAAGACAGCTATATCATCTAGATATGCTGCACTAAAGGCTTCCAATCCTTGGAGGACTGTATTCACCAACCTCTGAAAAGTGGCAGGTGCATTTTCCAATCCAAAGGTTTTAGGTTTAGCATCTTCTGACAGCTTAATCTGCCAATATCCTGCACTTAAGTCAAAAGTGCTTAGATACTTGGCAGAAGCCAGTGTATCTATGAGCTCATCTGCCCTGGGTATAGGGTGAGCATCAGTTTTGGTTACTTGATTGAGACCTCTATAGTCCACACAAAACCTCATTTCTTTTTTACCATCTTTACTGTGAGGTTTGAGGACAAGCACCACTGGGCTAGCCCAGGGGACTTTCAGAAGGTTCATCACTCCTAGATCTAACATTTTGGGGGTGATTCTGACCTTGGCGGTCTTTTCGCAAGACCGCCGAGTTACCGCCGCGGTAAAGACCGCCGACCGCGGCGGTATGCCGCGGCGCGTATTCCGACCGCTAGGAGCGTTCCGCCGGAAAACCGCCAGCAGCCACACTGGCGGTCGGCGGGAAAGTGTAGACTGGTCAACCTCCACCGCCACGCCATCAGAACACCGCCCACAGAATTACAACCCACATTTCTGTGTGGCGGTCTTCTGTTGGCGGTCTTCTGTTGGCGGTCACGTCCCTATGGCTCCCGTCGCCTCCCGGAGGACCAACGCAAGGTAAGTTGATCATCCGTGAGGGGGTGGGGGGGGTGTTGTGTGATGTGTGCGTGCATGGGGGTGTGTAGAGGGGGTGTGTGAGTGCGTTCATGCGGGCGGGGGGTGCTGCTGTGCCTATGGGCAATGTGTGTAGTTCGGCGGGTGCGCATGTTGGCATGTATGTGTGCGGGTATGTGCCCCCGTTGTGTATGTGTGTGTGTAGGGGGTGTGCATATGTGCATGTTGGGGGTGCGTGCATGTCGGGGTGCGTGTATGTGCATGTCGGGGTGGGGGGGCAGGGGGTTTGTAACATCTCTGGGGGGTAGCAGGGGGTGGAGGGTGTGGGGGGGGGACTCGTGAGGGGTAGTGGGGGGTGGGGGAGACCCCTATCAGTGCCAGGGATGGAATTACCTGGCCCCGATAGTGCCTACCGCCATGGTTCGCATGGCGGTTCCCGACCGCCAAAAACCGCGGCGGTAAGCAGGGTCATGATGCGGTTGGCGGTCTTGGGTCGACTGCCGGGTCGGAGTGCGCAAACTCCAGCCCGTCGGTCATGACCGCCGTGGCGGTCGGAGTGGGAAAGTGGCGGTCGATCGCGGCGGTGACCGCCGCGGTCAGAATGCCATTTTTTGGACCGCCGGTCTGTTCGCGGTCCGACCGCCGCCTCTCCGCCGACCGCCGGGGTTAGAATCACCCCCTTTCTGTACCTCTTGTTTAATGCAATCTCTGACATGGTCAGGCTGCCTATAAATCTTACTTTTGACAGGTAGACTGTCATTTATGTGCTCACACCAGGTAGTTGTACCTGGGATCAGTGAGAAGAGGTCATAGAACTGATCTAAGAGATTTATGCAGTTGTCCTTCTGCTCAGCAGTAAGGCAATCTGCAAGCACAATTCCCTCCACTAAGCCATCAGCTTCAGTGGTGGAGAAGAGGTCAGGGAGAGGGTCACTCTCTTCTTCCTGCCCCTCTTTCGTGGCCATGAGCAGGGTTAAGTCAGCCCTGTCATAATAAGGTTTCAGGCGATTGACATGAAGCACCCTAAGGAGTCTTCTGGCAGTGCCCAGGTCTACCAAATCTGTGACGTCACCTTTTTTCTCCACAATGATATGGGGTCCACTCCATTTATCCTGGAGTGCTCTTGGGGCCACAGGCTCCAATACCCACACCTTCTGTCCTGGGTGGTACTGTTTCAGGACAGCCTTCTGGTCATGCCATTGCTTGTGGAGCTCTTGGCTGGCCTGAAGGTTTTTACTGCCCTTTTTCATGTACTCAGCCATCCTTGATCTGAGGCCAAGTACATAATCCACAATGTCTTGCTTGGGAGCTTTTAAAGGTTGTTCCCAACCCTCCTTTACAAGAGCAAGGGGACCTCTTACAGGGTGCCCCAAGAGGAGTTCAAAGGGGCTAAAGCCCACTCCTTTTGGGGTACCTCCCTATAAGCAAAAAGGAGGCATGGCAACAGGACATCCCATCTCCTTCTGGGTTTTTCAGGGAGTCCCATGATCATGGCTTTGAGAGTTTTATTAAACCTCTCAACCAGACCATTTGTCTGTGGATGATAAGGAGTAGTGAACTTGTACGTTACACCACACTCCTTCCACATAGCTTTGAGGTATGCAGACATGAAGTTACTACCTCTGTCTGACACCACTTCCTTAGGGAAATCCACTCTGGAAATTATTGCCAGGAGGGCTTTTGCCACTGTATGAGCTGTAGTGGTCCTTAAGGGTATTGCTTCAGGATACCTAGTGGCATGGTCCACTACCACAAGGATAAATCTATTGCCTGAAGCTGTTGGAGGGTCAAGGGGCCAACAATGTCAGCCCCTACCCTCTCAAAGGGCACCCCAACCACTGGAAGTGGAATTAAGGTGGCCTTAGGTGTGCCACCAGTTTTGCCACTGGCTTGGCTGGTCACACAGGAGCGACAAAACTCTTTGGTGTCCCCTGACATATGAGGCCAGTGAAAAAATGGAACAAGTCTGTCCCAAGTTTTACTCTGGCCCAAATGCCCAGCCAAAGGAATATCATGAGCCAAAGTCAGAAGAAACTCCCTATACTGCAAAGGGATGACCAATCTCCTGGCATCTTCAGGTTTAGGGTCCCTTGATTCAGTGTAGAGGAGGTTATCTTCCCAATAGACTTTATGGCTATCATTGATATCCCCATTCTGCTGTTTGACAGCTTGCTGTCTTAAACCCTCTAGTGTGGACAGCTCTGCTGTGCCACACTCAGCTCTTCCCTAGCAGGCCCCCCGGCACCCAAAAGCTCAGCAGTTTCTGCTGCCATCTGGTGTAGGTTCTGCACAAGGAGAGGATTCTTCTTCCTCCAAAGGGGAATCTTCTGGAGAGGGAGGGATAGTGGGCAAGGATTTACCCTTTCTACCCCTAGCTTTTGGGAGCACTTGGTCAATTTTTCCAGGATCCAAGTTTCCCTGTCCTACTTGCTTCTGGGCCTGAGCCCTTGTGAGAGCAAAGATATGCCCCGGAATGCCCAGCATTGCTGCATGAGCCTCCAACTCTACTTCAGACCAAGCTGATATCTCCAAAGCATTGCCTAGTAAGCAGTCTACAGGTAAATCAGTGGCTACCACAACTTTCTTTGGACCCCCCCCAGTTGAGATTCACAACAGCCATTAGGTGGCTAAGCGTGTTGTTATGAGCATCAGCCACTTGGTACTGCTGACCAAGTAGGTGTTGTTCAGGGGCAACCAGTTTCTCAATCACCATAGTGACACTGGCTCCTGTATCCCTGTAGGCCTCAACCTCAACACCATTTCTTAGGGGTAGTTGCTTGTACTTACCCATCTTAAGGGGACAAGCAACCAAGGTGGCAAAGTCAATACCACCATCAGAGACTAAAACAGCCTCTTTGGTTTCCCTAACAAGACCAACCCCAACCCCTACAACATTACCAATGGTGAGCCCAGCTACACCCTTTGATGTGCTATTTATAGTGTTCTTCCCACCACCACTGCTATTACTAGGGGCACTAGAGGACGCAGTTGGGGTTGTGGTAGTGGGAGCCTTGGTGTTTTTCTTTGGACCAGTGGAATCACTTGTCCAATGGCTGTTACTTTTACATAAATAACACCATGGCTTCTTTTGATTGTTTGAAGAGGATTTGGACCCACCTCCCCAGAGGATTTTTGTGGGCCTGACGAAGACTCAGAATTCTTTTTATCTTTGTCCCCACCCTTGTCAGAAGACTTACCATCCTTCTTCTTGCCATCCTTGTCACCACCTGCAATGAGCTTTTCTGCTCACTCTTGTTCTGACCCATTTGTCTGCCTTCTTTCCCAATTCTTGGGGAGAGGTCAGATCTGAGTCTACCAAGTACTGGTGCAACAAGTCAGACACACAATTATTCAAAATATGCTCTCTCAAAATAAGATTATACAGGCTTTCATAGTCAGTCACCTTACTGCCATGTAACCATCCCTCCAAGGCCTTCACTGAACAGTCTACAAAGTCTGTCTAGTCTTGAGAGGACTCTTTTCTGGTATCTCTGAACTTTATCCTGTATTGTTCAGTGGTTAAGCCAAATCCATCTAAGAGTGCACCTTTCAAAACATTTTAGTTGTTGGCATTGCTCTCCCTGATAGTAAGGAGCCTGTCCCACCTTTGCCAGTGAAAGATAGCCACAAGATAGCAGCCCACTGCCTTTGAGGGGCCAACTGTACCATACAGGCCCTCTCAAGTGCAGAAAACCACTTGTTTATATCATCCCCCTCCTTGTAAGGGGGGACAATCTTATGCAGATTTCTTGAATCTGTCTCTCTAACAGGATGACTATTGGGAATACTGCTGCTGCCACCATGGGGAACTGACCCCAATTTCTGTCTTCCCCTCTCTACATCTAGAAACTCCCTGTCTAAGGCCAACTGCTGCTGTCTCAGCTTCAGTCTGGCCTCTTCCAACCTCAGCTTTCTGAGTTCCCTGTCTAGGGCGTTATCCTCAGGGTGGGAGGTTTGGGAATTCTCTGACACAGAGGTGATGTGGGAATGGGCAGAAGTGGACCTATCTTTAACTACCTGAACTCAAGTTACCTGGCCCTTTGGAGTGAAAGGTGCCCTACCAGTCTGTGACCCCCTCCCACTACCAGCATCACTAGATAGCCTGTTAGTTGAAAGGTCCTTGGAAGTACCCTCCCCAGAGTTCTCAGTGCCCTCCCCTGATTCTATCTGGGTACCCTCCTCCTCTACCTCCTGATCCTGGGTTTCACCAGACTGGTTCTGGTCACTTTCAAGGAGAAGGCGAAGGAGAAGATCTTTGGTAGGGTTCTTACCAATCCCTAAACTCCTTTCTATACAGAGACCCCTCAGACGTTTAAAGTTTAAATTGTCATAAGTTGTCTGCACAACTTTGGGGGTGGTCTCTGCTACAGACATCGTTGTAAAAGAGAGTTTAGGAGAGAAAGAAAAAAAGTTTAGAAACTTTTAAGGAAAAGAGAAAAACTTTTTCAAACGTTTCTGAAACGTTTTAGAACTTTTTTAGAAAGAGAGTTAGAGTGTTTAGGTTAACTGTGTATAATTCTAAGTATTTAGAATATGTTTTTCTTATGAAAAGCACCAATGACAAAGTGGTAAAGCAGTTACAAGTACTTAACCCACCGCTGCACCACCAATGTAGGAGGCTGGCCTGGCTTATAGTGGGTACCTGATGGTACTTCCATCTTGTGCCAAGTCCAGTGATCCCTTATTAGTAGATTAGTAGTGTTATAGCAGCTTAGGCTGATAGAGGTAGCTATAGCAGAGCATCTTAGGCTGAACTAGGAGATATGCAAAGCTCCTACTATACCACTTATATCATATAGGTACTATATCATAAGAAAGACAATACTCAAGGTTACTAAAAATAAAGGTACTTTATTTTGGTGACAATGTGCCAAAAATATCTCAGAGGATATACTCCCTTAGGAGGTAAGTAAAATACACAAAATATACACACAACCCAAAATCAGGAAAGTAAAACAGTAGGAAAGTAGCGCAAACACTGTAGAATACAATAGGATGCAATAGGCCTAGGGGCAACACAAACCATATACTAAGAAAGTGGAATGGGAACTACAAATGGACCCCTAGGCTAGTGTAGTGTGTAGAGTGTCACTGGGAGTGTAAGAAAACACTAAGGGTGTCCAAGATACCTCACCCCAAGACCCTGGAAAGTATGAGTAAAGTACTACTATTTCCTCAGAAACACACTAAACTCGTAATAGAGGATTTTGCAAAGACCACAACAGACTGCAAAGCACTGAAGACGGATTCCTGGACCTAAGAACCTGCAAAGGAAAGGGAACAATTCCAAGAGTCATGAAAGTGTCCAGGAGGGGCGGGAGCCCACTAAACCCCGGATGAAGGTGCAAAATGGCTGCCTCTGGATGGAAGAAGCTGAAGATTCTGCAGCAGCAAAAGGTGCTAGGAACTTCTCCTTCGTGCAGAAGCTGTCCCACAGAGTGCTGGAGGATGCAGAGTTGTTTCTTTGGCAAAAGACCACAAACAAGCCTTGCCATCTGCAAGAGTTGCTGTTGACAAAAAAGGGTGCTGCCTGGTCCCAGGAAGGACAAGGATGTCGCCACTCGGGAGAGGAGACAGAGGGGGCCCTCAGCAACATAGAAAGCCCACACACAAGAAGGTAGCACCCACAGAAGCACTTGAACACGGGTTCAAGAAGTCTGAACATGGCAGTCGCCTCAACACTGCAAAAGAGGGTCCCACGTAGCCGGAGATCAACTCAGGGAGCTGAGCATTGCAGGACAGAGTGCTGGGGACGTAGGCTTGGCTATGCACAAAGGATTTCTTGGAAATGTGCACGGAAGCCCTAGCAGCTGCAGTTCACATGGTGCACAGGATTACTGTCTGGAGAGGGGAGGCAAGGACTTACCTCCTCCAAATTTGGACAGTTGAACCACTGCACAGTCTGGATCACTTGGGTCCACCACCTGTGTTCCAGGGGCCACGCTCGTCAGGATGAGAGGGGTCCCAGAGTACCGGTGACGCTGAAGTTTGTTGCCTGCTGGAGCAGGGGGAAGATTCCATCAACCCACAGGAGATTTCTTCGTGGCTTCCAGTGCAGGATGAAGGCAGACAGCCCCCAAAGCATGCACCACCAAGAAAAAGTTGAGAAAGCCGGCAGGAATAGGTGCTACAATGTCCCTGGTAGTCTTCTTGCTACTTTGTTGCAGTTTTGCAGTCAGCGGTCGATCCTTGGCAGAAGTCGAAGAGAGAGGTGCAGAGGAACTCTGGTGAATTCTTGCAAGTCGTTATCTGAGGAAAAGCCCACTGGAGAGACCCTAAATAGCTCTCAGAGGAGGAATGGCCACCTAGTCAGGTAAGCACCTATCAGGAGGGGTCTCTGATGTCACCTGCTGGCACTGGCCACTCAGAGGCCTCCAGAGTGCCCTCACACCTCTGGATCAAAGATGGCAGAGGTCTAGGACACACTGGAGGAGCTCTGGGCACCACCCCTGGGGTGGTGATGGACAGGGGAGTGGTCACTCCCCTTTCCTTTGTCCAGTTTCGCGCCAGAGGAGGGACTGGGGGTTCCCTGAACCGGTGTAGACTGGCTTATGCAAGGAGGGCACAATCTGTGCCCTTCAAAGCATTTCCAGAGGCTGGGAGAGGCTACCCTTCCCCAGCCTTTAACACCTATTTCCAAAGGGAGAGGAAATTCTTTGTTCTCCTTCCTGGGAGTGGGCTGCCCAGACCCCAGGAGGGCAGAACCCTGTCTGTGGGGTGGCAGCAGCAGTAGCTGCAGAGAAAACCCCAGAGAACTGGTTTGGCAGTACCCGGGGTCCATAGTGGTGCCCTGGGGATGCATGGGATTGGCACCCCAATACCAGATTTGGCATGGGGGGACAATTCCATGATCTTAGACATGTTACATGGCCGTATTCGAAGTTACCATTGTGAAGCTACATATAGGTATTGAACTAGTGCACGCGTATAATGGCGTCTCCGCACTCACAAAGTCCGGGGAAATGGCCCTGAACTATGTGGGGGCACCTTTGCTAGTGCAAGGGTGCCCTCACACTTAGTAACTTTGCATCTAACCTTCGGCAAGTGAAGGTTAGACATATAGGTGACTTATAAGTTAAGTGCAGTGAAAATGGCTGCGAAATAACGTGTGCGTTATTTCACTCAGGCTGCAGTGACATCCTGTGTAAGATTTGTCTGAGCTCCCTATGGGTGGCAAAAGAAATGCTGCAGCCCACAGGGATCTCCTGGAACCCCAATACCCTGGGTACCTAGGTACCATATACTAGGGAATTATAAGGGTGTTCCAGTGTGCCAATTAGAATTGGTAAAATTGGTCACTAGCCTATAGTGACAATTTTAAAGGCAGAGAGAGCATAAGCACTGAGGTTCTGGTTAGCAGAGCCTCAGTGACACAGTTACTCACTACACAGGTACACACATTCAGGCCACAAACTATGAGCACTGTGGTCCTGGCTAGCAGGATCCCAGTGAGACAGACAAAAACAAACTTACATACATGTAAAAATGGGGGTAACATGCCAGGCAAGATGGTACTTTCCTACAAATGCTGTGTAGGTTCTGTAGGAAGGTACCCTTTTTCTTGGCATGATTACCCCCTTTTCTGCCTGATGTCAGTGTATTGGATTGTGTTCACTGGGATTCTGCTAACCAGGATCCCAGTGATTATGCTCTCTCTTCCAAAACTCTGTATTACATCCCCCAATTGGTATACTGGTGTCCCCATGTAAGTCTCTAGTATATGATACCTAGGTACCCAGGGCATTGGAGTTCCAAGGGATCTCTATTCTGCCACCCATAGGAACCCCATGCTAAGGGTTCTGCAAGCCTGCCATTGCAGTCTGCTTGAACTGGGTGCATGCACCCATTATCACTATAGGTCACGTTTAGTTCACTATAAGTCACCCCTGTGAGAAAGTAGCCTCTTTCTAGCATGGTTACCCCAATTTTTGACCTGTTTGTCAGCGTGTTTTTACTGTCTCACTGGGATCCTGCTAGCCAGGACCCCAGTGCTCATAGTTTGTGGCCTGTGTGTGTTGTCAGTATGCTTGACTGGGTCACCAGAATTCCAGTGCTTGTGCTCTCTCTGTGGACCACATTTGTCACTATTTTTTTAGGAGAGGCTTGACAATAGCCTTTTTCCAGGAGTCTGGTACAGTACCAGAAGCTAGCGAGGTATTAATAAGATTTGTGATAACCGGACCTAACACTGGAATTCCCATACAGAGAATCTGCGGGGGAGCAGGATCTAGTGGAGATCTGGATTTAGTCGACCCCAGTAATTTAGTAACTTTATCCAGACTAATCGAAATAAAATTTGTTAAGATAATTTCTTCCCTAACCTCCTGGTTTATCACCACTTGATCTCTGGTAAGGGTGTTAGGGAAGGAAACATAAATGTCCTGAATTTTACTTTGAAAAAAGCTTGCAAGATCCTCCACATGTTGCTGCGGGGACTCCAAAGTTTCTGGCTCCTCCGTATGGTGAATAAGATCTTTTAAGGCATTAAAGATCTCCTTAGGAGAGTTAGCTGCAGCTTCAATTTTACCAGAGTAATATGGAGCCTGAACCTTTTTAATTTCTAAATGATAGGCTCGGATCATATTCTTATATTCCTTTTTCAAGGAGTCATCTTGGGTGTGCCTCCATTTCCTCTCTTGCTTCCTACATTCTCTTTTCATCTCAAGTAGGCTTGTGGTAAACCAAGGAGCTGACTTTTTTCGTGGCAGTTTTCTAGCGGTAGAGAGGGGTATAATTTCCTCCAGGCTATCCTCTATCCACTTGTTTAGGGAGTGAGTAAAATTAGTTATATTATTTGTGTTTAGGTTTCCTGGTCTCTTCTTCTCCAATGAGTTGATAAACTCTGTGGCCTCTAGTTTACGCCATTTCCTTCTATATAGTGGGGTCCTGATATTCATGGTCTTATATCGAAAAATTGTTAATTCTAGCTCTAGCAGAAAGTGATCCGACCATGCTAATGGACGGGATGATAGAAATTCTAAACCTGACACATTGGAGAATACCAAGTCAAGTGTGTGACCTCTATTATGAGTAGGGCCCTGAATTAACTGTACTAGATCACAGGCCTTCATATCTGCTATTATCATCTTAGTAGAAGCTTTATCTTCATTTTCTGCATGTAAGTTGAAGTCTCCCAGCAGTAGGAAGTTTGATTTAGTACATACAAGTTGCGAGATATTCTCTGCCAGTGAGGTCATAAACTCTCCAGTAGGACCAGGTAGTCGATAGACCAAAACACCAGAAAGGGTGTAATGAGGGTTAACACTGATAGCAAAAGACATGCTCTCACATCCTTTAATCAATGTAGGAGCTGTTGTCATCCTACATATGTCTTTATAGACAACTGCAATGCCACCCCCTCTATTCGGTCTGTCAATTCTGCTAAGTTTATAGCCAGTTGGAAGAGCCATTACAATATCTGGGGCAGAACTTTCATCAAGCCAAGTTTCTGTTAGAAACAGGGCCAGGGGTTTTATTTGTTCCACCAAAAGGTGGATATCCATTATATGGGCCCCTAGCGAGCGACAATTAACTATAAGTTCCTAGTATACAGTACCTAGGTACCCAGGGCATTGGGGTTCCAGGAGATCCTTATGGGCTGCAGCATTTCTTTTGCCACCCATAAGGAGCTAATACAATCACTCCATCAGGACTACCACTGCAGCCTGAAGGAAATAGCACACACACTATTTCACAGCCATTTGTCACTCACCAGGTAACTTATAAGTCACCTATATGTCTAACCCTTTCATTTACTGAAGGCTAGGTGTAAAGTTACTGTGTGTGAGGGCACCCTAGCACTAGCAAAGGTGCCCCCACATTGTCCAGGGCCAATTCCCCAGACTTCGTGGGTGCGGGTACACCATTATAAGCGTGCACTACATACATGTCAATACATATATGTAGCTTCAAAATGGTAACTCCAAATATGGCCATGTGAGGTGTCTAAGACTGTGGAATTGAACCCCCAGTCCAAATCTGGTATTGGGGGGCAATTCCATCCACCCTGGGGGCTCCACCATGGACCCCCAGTACTGCCAAACCAGGTCTCTGAGGGTTCCACTGCAGCCCGAGCTGCTACCACCTCACCCACAGGTGTCTGCCTTCCTGGGGATTGAGCAGCTCAATCCCCAAGAAGGCAGAACAATGCACTTCCTTTAGGAGAGGGGTGTTACACCCTCTCCCATTGGAAATAGGTGTTACAGGCATGGGATTGGTATCCTCCTAGAGCCTTTGGAAATGCTTTGAAGGACACAAACGGTGCCCTCCATGCATAATCCAGTCTACACCAGTTCAGGGACCCCCAGTCCCTGCTCTCGCGCAAAACTGGACAAAAGAATGGGGAGTGATCACTCCCCTGTCCATCACCACCCCAGGGTTGGTGCCCAGAGCTCCTCCAGAGTGTCCCTTGAGTTAGCCGTCTTGGATTTCAAGGTGTGGGGACCCTCTGGAGGCCTCTGAGTGCCCAGTGCCAGCAGGTGACATCAGAGACACCTCCTAATAGGTGCATACCTGGGTAGGTAGCCAATCCCCCTCTCAGGGCTTTTTAGGGTCTCTCCTCTGGGTATTTCCTCAGATTCGGTTTGCAAGATTCCTCCAGGACTCCTCTGCATCCTCTGCTTCAGCTGCTGACCGTCGGATCAACTTCACACTGCTCCAGGAACCGCTGTAACCACAACAAAGTATCCAGGATGACTCCTGTGACCTGCAATTTCAGCTCCAACCAGCAATTCAATCAATCATGAATTTGTAAAGCGCACTACTCACCCGTGAGGGTCTCAGGGCGCTGAGACCCTCATGCAGTTGCAATAGGGATCCTCCAGTGTAGTTCTGCGACGACCGCAGTTTGCATCTTCTTTGTCCCCATGTTCAGGGACTCCTGTGGGTGATGCCTGGTCTTCCGAGGGATCTCTGAAGTGCTGAGAACCCCCTCTGTCTCCTCAGTTCGTGTTGAGACCCCAGTCCCTGCTGTGTCCAGGCAGCTCCTTTTTGACGCAAACCGCGTACTTGCTTGAACCAAGGCTTGTTGATGGAATCCAGCGAAGCAAACAGCCTGCATCCAACAACTCAACATGGGACATCTCCTGCACCAAGCAGGAACCCACAGTTAGCTTTTTTGGTGCATTTCTGTACTTTTCTTCCAACCGGAGAATCCACTTTTGCACCTTCTTCCAGGTTGGCAGGGGCTCCTGTTCTTCCTGGACTCTTCTTTGACTTCTGGACTTGGTCCCCTCTCTCCACAGGTCTTCAGGTCCAGGAATCCATTGTTTGTTGCTTGCAATCTTACTTGGTCCTTGCATAATTCTCAATCACGACTTGTAGTGTGTTCTGAGGAAACTTGCTGTACTTTACTCCTGTTTTCCTGGGCTCTGGGGTGAGGTACTTTACTTACCATTGGTGTTTTCTTACACTCCCAGCGCCCCTTTACTCACTACCACTTGCCTAGGGGGGAATTCAACATTCGCATTCCACTATTTTAATATATGGTTTGTGTTGCCCATAGGCCCATTGCAATCACTTGTATTTTCTACTGTTTGCACTATTCTATGATTGTTTACTTACCTGATTTTGGTTACTAGTGTATATATTGTGCATAATACTTACCTCCAGAAGGAATGTTGCCTCTAAGATTTTTTTGGCCTTGTGTCACTAAAATAAAGTACCTTTATTTTTGGTAACACTGAGTATTGTCTTTTATTGTGTATACGTACTGTGTACGTATAGTGGTATTGCAGGAGCTTTGCATGTCTCCTAGTTCAGCCTTGGCTGCTCTGCTACAGCTACCCCTAGACAGCCTAAGCTGGTAGAACACTGTCTAAATTTCACTAATAAGGGATAACTGGACCTGGTATAAGGTGTAAGTACCTTAGGTAACCACTACAAACCAGACCAGCCTCCTACAACCCCTATGGTAGGCCCTCTCAGCCCAGAGGGAAGGTTGCATGTACCTGTGTTTGAGGGCACCCCTGCACTAGCAGAGGTGCCCCCACAAACTTACCATTTTACGCATGTACTGGACATAGGCTACTACCTATGTCCAGCTACATAATGGCAACTCCGAACCTAGGCAAGTTTGTTATCAAACATGTTGGAATCATACCCCAATACTTTTGCACGTATTGTTTATGTGAATTCATGCACTCTGGGGGCTCCTTAGAGGGCCCCCAGCATTGCTTCCACAGACTTCTGAGGTTTTCCATGCAGCCCCAGCTGCTTCCCCCTCACAGACATGTTTCTGCCCTCCTGTTGCTTGAGCAGCTCAAGCTCAGGAAGGCAAAAAAAAGGATTTCCTTTGGGAGAGGGGTGCTACACCTTCTCCCTTTGGAAATAGGTGTTACATGGCTTGGGAGGGGTAGCCTCCACAAGCCACTGTTATGCTTTGAAGGGCACATTTGGTGCCCTCCGTGCATAAACCAGTCAACACCGGTGCAGGGAACTCCAGTTCCTGCTCTGGCACGAAACTGGACAATGGAAAGGGGCATGACCACTCCCCTGTCCATCACCACCCTAGGGATGGTGCCAAGAGCTCCTCCAGAGGGTCCCTGGGTTCTGCCATCTAGAATTCTAGGTTGGCAGGGAACTCTGAGAGCATTTGAGTGGCCAGGCCCTGAATGTGATGTCAGAGCCCCCTCCTGATAGGTGGTCACCAAGCTAGGTGACCAATCCCCCTTTCAAGGCCATTTAGGGTCTCTCCTTTGGGTGGTTCCTCAGATTTGGCTTGCAAGATTACAGAAGGATTCCTCTGCATTCCTTACTTCGACTTCTGACCAAAGAAACTGCATCTGAACTCTCCAGGGCCCGACAATCTGCAACAAAGATGAAAACTTCATCTGTAACATTGTTTCTTTGGCTCCTTCCAGCTTCTGCAACATTTCCCCGGTCGCGCATCCTCTGAGGACAACTCGTCTTCAGTCTGCATAGGAAAGAAGACGATATCTTCCTTGGAGTGAAGGAGTCACTCCCCTGCATCTGCAGGCACCAACAGTAACGACGACTGGTTGCATGGATCCCCTCTCCTGCTGAGCTGCGTGGATCCTGCAACACAGGTGGTAGGCATAAGTGGTCCAGATGGTCCTCTCTACCAGCTGTCCAACTTTAGTGGAGGTAAGCCCTTTCCTTCCCACACAGGACAGTACCCCTGTGCACCATGTCCTTAGCACCTGCCAAGGCTTGTTGGCACTTCTTCCAAGGGGTCTTCAGTCTTCGTGTAGCTCCAGGCCCCATCACTCCTTCCTGCGACGCACAGTTCCCTGAGTGACTCTCCTTTGGCGTGGGACTCCTTTTCGTAGTGCTGCATTGGCTCCATTCTCATCTGCTGTGTCCCTGTCCTGTGGGACTCCTGTGCATACTGCTTGTAATTCTGTGGGCTCTCATCGATGCTGAGGCCCCCCTATGACTCTGCATCCTGGGTTGAGTCCTCCTGGGCCTTGCTGGTCCTCGGCAGCACCACTTTCTGCCAACCGCGAGTTTTGCCTGTGCCAAGGCTTGTTAGTGGAATCCAGACACGCAAACCAGACTGCAATCTTCCTTCCGACTTGGAACATCACCTACATTCTCCAGGAACTTGACTCCGACTCCAAGTCTGCAGTACTGACTTTCCTTCTGCTCCATCGAGCAACTCCTGCAATTCTCAGCTTGGTGGGTAGGGGCTCCTGCCCCCACTGGACTCTGCTGTGTCTTCCGGACTTGGTCCCCTCTTTCCACAGGTCTTCCTCTTCATGAATCCACTGTTAGTTTCTTGCAGTCACCTCTGGGTTTTGCAATTCTCTTAGTTTCTTCTAAGTGGGTGTTCTGGGGAATTCTAGTAATTTACTCATGCTTTCCTGGTTGATGGGGGGTGTTGTGGTACTTACCTTTGCGCTTTCCTGATACCCCCAGTGACCCTCTACTCACTCCATGTACCTAGGTGGGGGTGATCCTCTCGCATTCCATTTTTTTAGTACATGGTTTGTGCTCCCCTTGGTCCCCTATTCTGTTCTGTGTTTTCCACTATTTGCACTGTTCTCTAACTATTCTTATGCCTATTTCTCACAACTAGTGTTTGTACCTTGTGTATTACTTACCACCTAAGGGAGTATTGCCTCTATAGTAATTTTGGTGTTGTGTTACCATAATAAAGTCCCTTTATTTTTGTAACACTGAGTGTATTCTTTTATGAGTGTAAGTGCTGTGTGACTACAGTGGTATTGCATAAGCTTTGCATGTCTCCTAGATAAGCCTTGGCTGCTCATCCACAGCTATCTTTAGAGAGCCTGGCTTCTAGACATTGCCTACATTTCACTAATAGGGGATTCCTGGACCTGGTATAAGGTGTATGTACCATAGGTACCCATCACACACCAGGCCAGCTTCCTACATTGGTGGCAGCGGTGGGATAAGCACTTGCAACTGCCTTATCATTCTGTCACCTGGTACTTTCCACAGGAAAGACCACTGTTTACTTAGAGGTACACATAGTACCTAGTGTTAGGAATCTATTTTCTGGGTTTGGGTAAGCTAGGGGTCTAGGCATAGCCCTTGCCCCAAACTTCTTGAGAGAGACTAGAAGTTAGGGAGGTTAGGCACACCCTACACCACTCTAACACATACCATGTCTGCAACTGGGCACACCTCTGAGTCAATGGATTCTCCTTATGAGAACCTGACCTTCAAAGAATTGAAAAGAATGTTTACAGAAAGGAAGTTAGACATGGGGACGAATCCTAATAAGAACCTGCTCTTGGGCCTCCTCCTTCAGGATGACCAGGAAAAGTTGGTGACCAGAAGGAGAAGGAGGAGAGAGCGTAGATTCTAACTCCTCAGAGGTAGAAAAATACATTCTAGATCTGGGGGAGGATCAACAGCATTCCTCATAGGGTCACAAAGTCCCTAGCAGACCCATTAGCATACCTAGAAGCACTTCAAGAAGTGAGAGGGGAAGCCAGACTGGTAGGGCTCCCCTTACACCCAGAGGGCTAGTGAAAAAGGTCAGTAGGCTTAGGGACATATCCTCCTCTGCCCATTCCCATGCCACATCAGTGTCTGAGGGGACCATCTGTCCCAACCAAGAGGGAGACTCCATAGACAGGGAGCTCCGGAAACGGAGGTTGGAAGAGGCCAAGCTGAGGCTGCAACAGTTAGCCCTAGATAGGGAAGTCTTAGCAGTTAAAAGGGAAAGGCAAGGGTTGGGGCTAACACCCCATGGTGGCAGCAGCTCAGGTTTTAGAGAACACAGGGCCAGGGAGGACTCTTTTGACTCTAGAAATTTGCACGAAATTGTTCCCTCCTACAAAGTTGGGGATGATATTTATAAGTGGTTTGCTGCATTTGAGAGGGCCTACAAAGTTCAGAGGGTCCCTCAAAGGCAGTGGGCTGCTCTCCTCTGATTTTCCTTCTCTGATAAGGGGATTAATAGACTTCTCACTGTCAGAGAAGAGGATGCAGACAACTACAATATTCTTAAGTCAGCACTCTGAGGCCCATATTTATACTCGGTTTGCGTTGAATTAGCGTCATTTTTTTTTACACTTATTCAGCGTAAACCTATCTCCATATCTATACTTTGGCGCTAGACACATCTAGTGCCAAAGTAATGGAGTTTACATAATTTTCTGGAGGGGAAAACCTACCTTGCGTCAATGTGATGCAAGTAGGCGTTCCCGTCCAGAAAAAGGACGATATAGCCTTTGCGCCATATTTATTCCCCTGTGCTAAAATCCAGCACGGGGGATGGGGGCCTTAAATAATGGCGCTAAGCTTGCTCAGCGCCAATATTTAACGCCTGGGTATGGGCAGGTGTAGGGGGGCCTGTAGGCAGATTTCCATGGTCAGAGACCATGGAAAATGCCTACAGGTGCCCATCCCTGTCCCCAGGGACACCCCCACCTACCCCTACCCACACCAGGAGGTCACCTGAGGATGGAGGACCCATCCAAGGTAAGTCCGGGTGAGTATTTGTTTTTCTTTTTTTTTGTCAAACACTGTTCGGGGGCCCCAACTTGGGACCCCCTGCATGGTGCTGGCCCCAACAGCCATGCCTAGGGGCATGGCCCTTGGGGTGGTGGGCATGTCTCCTGTCTTTACTAAGACAGGAGCCATGTCCATGGGGCCTGTGCACTAGAAAATGGCACTACACTTCCTAGAGGCAATTTTGTTGCCTCTAAACAGTGTAGCGCCATAATTTGGTGCACACGCCCCGGTTCCCCCTACAGCTCCCTGGCCCTGTTAGCGTCCTTTCCAAGTTCTAGGGCCGTGATCCAAGGATGCTAACAGGGCCTTAGCGCAGGCCAGCCCCATTCCATGAATATGGTGCCTGGGCCGGCGTTTAGTAATGGTGCTACCCGGCGCTATACTTTTTGATTAGCGCAGGTTTGTGCCAAAAAGTATAAATATGGGCCTTAGATGGGTTTGGTCTCAACACTGAACAATATAGAATAAAATTCAGGGAGACCAGAAAAGAGTCCACAGAAGATTGGATAGACTTTGAGGACCATTCTGTTAAAGCTTTGGAAGGCTGGTTACATGGCAGCAAAGTTTCTGATTATGAGGGCTTGCACAACTTAACTCTGATAGAGCATATGCTTAATAATTGTGTGTCTGATTTGTTTCACCAATACTTGGTATACTCAGATCTGACCTCTCCACAAGAATTGGGAAAGAAGGCAGACAAATGGGTCAGATCAAGGGTGAGCAGAAAAGCTCATACAGGGGGTGACAAACACAAACAAGGAAGGTGGTAAGTCTCTTGACAAAGGTGGGGACAAAGATAAAAGGTGGAGGTAAGCCCTTGCCTTCCCATGTGGGACAGTACCCCCTTGTACTGTGTCCTTTGCAACTGCCAAGCTTGTTGGCCCTTCTTTCAAGGGGTCTTCAGTCTTCGTATAGCTCCAGGCCCCAGCACTCCTTCCTGCGACGCACAGCTCCCTGAGTGAGTCTCCTGCGGCATGGGACTCCTTTTCGTAGTGTTGCATGGGCTCCATTTGCATCTTCAGTGTCCCCGTCCTGTGGGACTCCTGTGCATGCTGCCTGTGCTTCTGTGTGCTCTCTGCGACACTGAGGGCCCTCTCTGAATCCCCCTACTCGGTTGAGTCCTCTTGGGCCTTGCTGGTCTCTGGCAGCACCACTTTCTGCCAACCGTGAGTTTTGCCTGTGCCAAAGCTTGTTGGTGGAATCCAGGTATGCAAACCCGACTGCAATCTTCCTTCTGGCGTGGGACATCCCCTGCATCCTCCAGGAACTCGACTCCAACTCCAGGGCTGCAGGGCTGACTTTTCTTCTGCACCGTCGACCAACTCCTGCAATCCTCAGCTTGGTGGGTATGGGCTCCTGCCCCCACTGGACTCTGCTGTGTCTTCTGAACTTGGTCCCTTCTTTCCACAGGTCTTACTCTTCAGGAAACCACGATTGGTTTCTTGCAGCCATCTCTGGGTTTTGAAATTCTCTTCTTTTCTTCTAAGTGGGTGTTCTGTGGAAATTCTAGTAATTTACTCCTGCTTTCCTGGTTGCTGGGCGGGTGTTGTGGTACTTACCTTTGTGCTTTCCTGGTACCCCCAGTGACCCTGTCCACACTCCACTAGCCTGGTGGGGGTGACCCCCTCGCATTCCATTTTTTTAGTATATGGTTTGTGCTCCCCCTTGGTCCACTATTCTCTATTGTGTTTTACACTTTTTGCACTGTTTTCTAACTATTCTTATGCCTATTTCTGGCAACTGGTGTGTATAACTTGTGTATTACTTACCCCCTATTGGAGTATTGCCTCTATAATAATTTTTGTGTTGGGTTACCATAATTAAGTACCTTTAGTTTTGTAACACTGAGTGTATTCTTTCATGTGTGTAAGTGCTGTGTGAGTACAGTGGTATTGCATGAGCTTTGCTTGTCTCTTAGATAAGCCTTGAATGCTCATCCACATCTACCTCTAGAGAGCCTGGCTTCTAGACACTGCCTACATTTCACTAATAGGGGATGCCTGGTATAAGGTGTAAGCACCTTAGGTATGAACCACACACCAGGCCATCTTCCTACAGGTTCTGTCTGCTAAGTCTTCAGTGACCATGGCCTGTCAAATGTTACCCCCCATTATGAGTCCTAGTCGAGGCTGGGGTGGAGTCACTGTGGCTATGCAACTGTGGAAATGTGCCCACTCCCTGCCCCACACTAGATCCTGTCATGTGGACACTATGAATAATCGTGCTCAGAATGCCTCATACCTTTGGTTAGATTAGGAATGGATACGGAGGTAAGTTATTAATATAGTCCATATGTGCATTTAGCATCATTGCCAATGTGTGTCTTTGACTCATTGCATTTCCCTTACTTTCGCAGGCCTGTTGCCACCTTCCCACAGGTTACATTTGTCCTGCGCAGGCTTATTGCGCAAATGACAGTCCCACAGTGCAGACAGTGTGTTGATTCCTGGGAGGTCATGATATGAGACTCAGTAGTTTTGTCACATTGCAGAAACTGTACAACACATGCCATTGTTTGTTGGATGCTATCTCTGCAGGATGGACACATATGTCGAAAGGTGTGTTCTGTGGTACAGGTACATAAAACAGAACCAAACTGTAGGAAAGTACATCTTTCTTGGCATGTTACCCCCATTTTTACCCATATGTCAGTATGTTTTTGCCTGTCTCACTAAGATCCTGCTGGTCAGGACCCCAGTGCTCATAGTTTATGGCCTAATGTGTGTGTTGTGTATAGTGTTTGACTGTGTCACTGAGGCTCTGCTAATCAGAACCTCAGTGCTAATGCTCTCTCTGCTTTTAAATTTGTCACTATAGGCTAGTGCCTTCATTTACCAATTTCAATTGGCACACTGGACCTCCCTTATAAGTCCCTAGCATATGGTACCTAGGTACCCAGGGCATTGGGGTTCCAGGAGATCCTTATGGGCTGCAGCATTTCTTTTGCCACCCATAAGGAGCTCAGACAAACCCTTCCACAGGCCTGCGATTGCAGCCTGCGTGAAATAGTGCACACACTAGTTCACAGCCATTTTCACTGCACTTAAGTAACTTATAAGTCACCTATATGTCTAACCTTCACTTGCTGAAGGTTAGATGCAAAGTTACGAAGTGTGAGGGCACCCTTGCACTAGCAAAGGTGCCCCCACATAGTTCAGAGCCAATTTCCAGGACTTTGTGAGTGCGGGGACGCCATTACACGCGTGCACTACATATACGTCAATACCTATATGTAGCTTCACAATGGTAACTCCGAATATGGCCATGTAACATGTCTAAGATCATGGAATTGTCCCCCCATTCCAAATCTGGTATTTGGGAGACAATCCCATGCATCCTGGGGGCTCCACTATGGACCCCCAGTACTGCCAAACCAGCTCTCTGAGGCTTGCAATGCAGCTACAGCTGCTACCATCTCACAGACAGGGTTCTGCCCTCCTGGGCTCCGAGCAGCTCAGTCCCAGGAAGGTAGACAAAGCATTTCCTTTGGGAGAAGGGTGTTACACCCTCTCCCTTTGGAAATAGGTGTAACAGGCTGGGGAGGGGTAGCCTCCCCCAGCCTCTGGAAATGCTTCGAATGGCAGTCCCTGCTCTGGTGCGCAACTGGACAAAAGAAAGGGGAGTGACTACTCCCTTGTCCATCACCACCATAGGGGTGGGGCCCAGAGCTCCTCCAGTGTGTCCCAGGCTTCAGCCATCTTGTTTTGCAAGGTGTGGGGGCAGTCTGGAGGCCTCTGAGCGGCCAGTGCCAGCAGGTGACATCAGAGACCTCTCCTGATAGGTCCATACCTGATAAGGTGGGCAATCCTCCTCTTAGGGCTATTTAGGGTCTATCCTGTGGGTTTTCTTCAGATTCTGCTTGCAAGTTTCCAGCAGGAGTCCTCTGCAACTACTACTTCATCCTCTGACCTCGGATCAACCGCAGACTTCTCCAGGAACCGCAGTAACAGCAACAAAGTATCCAGAAGGGCTACTTTTTCTCTGCAACTTCAGCTCCAGCAACTGCAACAGTTTCCACAGTGTGCACGCTCTGGGGACTCCCTGTCTTCACCCTGTGTAGGAGGCTGGCCTGGCTTATAGTAAGTACCTTGGGGTACTTACACCTTGTGCCAGGTCCAGTTATCCCTTATTAGTAGATTAGAGGTGTTCTAGCAGCTTAGGCTGATAGAGGTAGCTATAGCAGAGCAGCTTAGGCTTAACTAGGTGACATGCAAAGCTCCTACCATACCACTTATATCACTTAGTACTATATCATAAGAGAACACAATACTCAGAGTTACTAAAAATAAAGGTACTTTATTTTAGTGACAATATGCCAAAAGTATCTCAGAAGATATACTCCCTTAGGAGGTAAGTAATATACACAAAATATACGCACACAAACGAAAATCAGGTAAGTAAGCAGTTGGAAAAAGTGCAAACACTGTAGAACACAATAGAATGCAATAGGGAGAAATAGGCCTGGGGGCAACACAAACCATATACTCCAAAAGTGGAATGCGAACCACGAATGGACCCCAGGCCTAGTGTAGTGTGTAGAGAGTCGCTGGGAGTATAAGAAAACACTAAGGTTGTCCAAGATACCCCTCACCAAGACCCTGAAAAGTAGGAGTAAAGTTACCCTACTACCCCAGAAAGACAGTAAAGTTAATATAGCGGATTCTGCAAAGACAACAACTGACTGCAAAGTACTGAAGACGGATTCCTGGACCTGAGGATCTGTAAAGGAAGGGGACCAAGTCCAAGAGTCACGCAAGTGTCCAGGGGCGGGCAGGAGCCCACTAAACCCCAGATGAAGGTGCAAAAGGGCTGCCTCCGGGGGGAAGAAACCAAAGATTCTGCAATGACGGAAGGTGCCAGGAGCTTCTCCTTTGGCCAGAAGATGTCCTACAGTGTGCTGGAGGATGCAGAGTTGTTTCCACACAGAAAGACCACAAACAAGAGTCACAGTTGAGGATTTTGGCTGCTGCCAGGGCCCAGGAAGGACCAGGAGGTCGCCCCTTGGAGGAGGAGACAGAGGGGGCGCTCAGCAACACAGAGAGCCCACGCAGAAGCAGACAGCACCCGCAGAAGCACCTGAACAGGCACTTAGAAGATCTGAGGACAACAGTTGACTCAGAGCCACAAAAGAGGGTCCCACGACATCGGAGTCCAACTCAGTGAGTTGGGCAATGCAGGACGGAGTGCCGGGGACCTGGGCTAGGCTGTGCACAAAGGAAGTCTTGCAAAAGTGCACAGAAGTCCAAGCAGCTGCAGTTCACGCAGTACACAGGATTACTGTCTGGAGTGGGGAGGCAAGGACTTACCTCCACCAAATTTGGACAGAAGGGCCACTGGACTGTCGAAGACACTTGGACCCAGCTCCTGTGTTCCAGGGACCATGCTCGTCAGGATGAGAGGGGACCCAGAGGACTGGTGATACAGAAGTTTAGTGCCTGCGTTAGCAGGCAGAAGATTCCGTCGACCCACAGGAGATTTCTTCTTGGCTTCCAATGCAGGGTGAAGGCAGACAGCCCTCAGAGCATGCACCACCAGAAAACAGTTGAGAAAGCCGGCAGGATGAGGCGCTACAATGTTGCTGGTAGTCTTCTTGCTACTTTGTTGCGGTTATGCAGGCGTCCTGGAGCAGTCAGCGGTCGATCCTTGGCAGAAGTCGAAGAGGGAAGTGCAGAGGAACTCTGATGAGCTCTTGCATTCGTTATCTGGTGAGATACCCACAGGAGAGACCCTAAATAGCCCACCGAGGAGGATTGGCTACAAAGATAGGTAAGCACCCATCAGAAGGGGTCTCTGACGTCACTTGGTGGCACTGCCCACACAGAGCTGTCCATTGTGCCTTCACACCTCTGCATCCAAGATGGCAGAGGTCTGGGGCACACTGAAGGAGCTCTGGGCACCTCCCTTGGGAGGTGCTGGTCAGGGGAGTGGTCACTCCCCTTTCCTTTGTCCAGTTTCACGCCAGAGCAGGGCTGGGGGGATCCCTGAACCGGTTTAGACTGGCTTATGCAAGGAGGGCACCATCTGTGCCCTTCAAAGCATTTCCAGAGGCCAAGAGAGACTACTCCTCCCAAGCCCTTCACACCTATTTCCAAAGGGAGAAGGTGTAACACCCTCTCTCAGAGAAAATCCTTTGTTCTGCCTTCCTGGGACCAGGCTGCCCAGGCCCCAGGGGGGTAGAAACCTGTCTGAGGGGTTGGCAGCAGCGGTAGCTGCAGAGGAGACCCCGGAAAGTTAGTTTGGCAGTACCTGGGCTCTAAGCTGGAGACCCAGGGATGCATGGAATTGTCTCCCCAATACCAGAATGGTATTGGGGTGACAATTCCATGATCCTAGACATGTTACATGGCCATGTTCGGAGTTACCATGGTGACGCTACATATAGGTATTGACCTATATGTAGTGCACGCGTATAATGGTGTCTCCGCACTCACAAAGTCCGGGCAATTTGCCCTGAACAATGTGCAGACACATTGGCTAGTGCCAGGGTGTCTACACACTAAGTAACTTTGCACCTAACCTTCACCAAGTGAGGGTTAGACATATAGGTGACTTATAAGTTACTTAAGTGCAGTGTAAAATGGCTGTGAAATAACGTGGACGTTATTTCACTCAGGCTGCAGTGGCAGGCCTGTGTAAGAATTGTCTGAGCTCCCTATGGGTGACAAAAGAATTGCTGAAGCCCTAGGGATAGGGATCTCCTGGAACCTCAATACCCTCGGTACCTAGGTGCCATGTACCAGGAAATTATAAGGGTGTTCCAGTGTGCCAATCAGAATTGGTAAAATTAGTGACTAGCCTGCAATGACAATTTTAAAAGTAGAGAGAGCATAAACACTGAGGTTCTGGTTAGCAGAGCCTCAGTGATACAGTTAGGCACCACACAGGGAACACATATAGGCCACAAACTTATGAGCACTGGGGTCCTGGCTAGCAGGATCCCAGTGACACATATCAAAGATACTAACAACATAGGGTCTTCTCTATGAGCACTGGGCCCTGGCTAGCAAGATCCCAGTGAGACAGTAAAAACATCCCGGCATATACTCACAAACAGGCCAAAAGTGGGGGTAACAAGGCTAGAAAGAGGCTACCTTCCTACACCCTGCACCAGAAGGACCAAAGAAATCTCCTGTGAAGTGACGGAGTCACTTCCCTGCTCATGTAGGCACCTTCTAAGTCGACGGCCGGTTCTCTTGGACTCCTCTCCTGGCGACGAGTGTGCTCCTTGGAACACAGAGGGTGGACCCCATCGACACAGACTGTCCTGAGGTCCTGCTGTCCCACTTTGGAGGAGGTAAGACCTTGCCTTCCCCCAGAACGACAGCACCCTTGTGCACAGCGTCTTCTTCACCTCCTGAGGCCTCTGTGCACTATTTGCAAAATTCCTTTGTGCACAGCCTGCCCCAGGTCTCCAGCACTCTATCTTCCGACGCTCAACTCTCTCAGTTGTTCTCCAGCGGCGTGGGACCTTCCTTTGTAATGCTACACCAACTGCATTTTGCACCTCCTTTGTCCCCGTGTCCTGAGACACCCCTGTGGGTACTATCTGGCGTGTTGAGGGCTCTCTGAAGTGCTGAGAGCCCCTTTTTCCTCCTCATGCAGAGTTGAGGCCCCCAGGTTCTTCCTGGGTCCAGATAGCACCAACTTGACGCAAACGGCGACTTTGCCAGAATAAAGGCTTGTTGGAGAATTCCAGCACCAAAATACCCCTGCCTCCAACTTCATGACAGGGGACATCCAATGCATCATGCAGGAACCCGCTGACATCTTCCTTGAGTGCATTTCTGCAATCTTCATCCAACCGGGGACTCTTCTTTTGCACTCTCTCCTGGGTTGGCAGGGGCTCCTGTCCTTCCTGGAACTTCTTTGGACTTCTGGAATTGGTCTCCTTCCTTTGCAGGTCTTCAGGTCCAGGAATCCACCATTTATTGTTTGCAGTCTTGGTTGGTTATTGCAATAACTCTAATCATGACTTGTAGTGTGTCCGAAGGAAACTTGCAGTACTTTACTCCTGCTTTTTTGGGCTCTGGGGTGGGGTAATTTACTTACCTTTACTGTATTCTTACTCTCCCAGCGATTCTGCACACACTACACTTGTCTAGGGGGGAATTCATGATTCTCATTCCACTTTCTTAGTTTATGGTTTGTGTTGCCCCTAGACCTATTTTCTCCCATTGCATTCTATAGCATTTCCTATTGTTTGCATTATCCTATGTCTAATTACTTACCTTATGTTGGTGTCTAGTGTATATATTGTGTATAATACTTACCTCGAGAAGGAGTATTGCCTCTAAGATATTTTTTTGGCCTTGTGTCACCCAACTAAACTACCTTTATTTTTGGTAACACTGAGTATTGTCTTTACTTTTGTATAAGTACTGTGTAACTATAAGTGGTATTGCAGGAGCTTTGCATGTCTCCTAGTTCAGCCTAAGCTGCTCTGCTATAGCTACCTCTATCAACCCAAGCTGCTAGAACACTACTACATTTCAATAATAAGGGATAACTGGACCTGGTGTAAGGTGTAAGTACCCAAGGTACCCACTACAAACCAGGCCAGCCTCCTACACATGCCCCTTGAAGTGGCAGGAGTCTGCATTTGTTAGCCCATATGTCTACACCTGGACAGCGAATACACTTTCTGTACCCACCATGCCAGTCTTTTCATTGTTACCCATGTGTAATATTGGAGTTTGTACTCTGGCAGTTCCCTGTAGAGACTGTATGCAGAGAGTCATTCTCACAGAGAGTGAGTGTGTTGGTCCATTCATGCCTAAGGAATTTGCCCTTCAGAAGCCACAGAGGTGTGATGAGTCTCATAGTGGCTCACATCTTAGTCAGGTTGCTAGAGAATCGCCTACATGATATAAGTAAGCTTGCTTAGTCATTGTAGGGCCAGAGCAGGGTATTGGGTTAGTCTACAGATAGAGAAAATTATGTCTGTAGTCATGTCTTCCTGTACTTATTGGCTTGTATTTATCACACTTGGGGAGTATTGACAAATAGGAAAGTTCAAGCTTGATGTTACTGACATGTATGTGACTTGACCAGTTGTGATGAGACTTGTGATCATGATCTCCTCATTTGTCTTTTGCATCCATGCAGGTCAACGCCCATCTAAAGAAGGGATTTTGGAGAGCTATTGCCAAGAAGGTATGGACCCTGGGAGTCCACAGATGGCGGCGCGCCCACTGCAGAAAAAGGTGGGAGGACCTGAGACGCTAGGCCCAGTAGATTGCAGCTGTCCAGCTGGGGATGTTCTCCCAGCGTGGTCGGGGTGCCCGTTGGTCCATGACCCCCCTAATGGCTCACTTTCTTGCAGTGGCCTATCTGGAGATTGATGGTGTTTGAGGGCATCACAGCAGCCACAAGGGGGGAGTGCAGGGCAGATTTCTGCCTGTTCCATTGCCTGACAGCTCCCCCGACAATAAAGGATGAGCCATGTGTCACTCAGTAGATAAGTGATTGTTTGTGTACACATGTCATGTGGTGAATACTGATGTGCCTTGCATGTTGGCCCCGGGACCTAGGACACAACTAAGTGGAATCCACCAACCATTTGCTTTGCAGGGACAACATATGGCTGGGTACATTGATCAATCAAGTACTGTTTGTTGTGTGTGTAATTTCTATGACAGACCGCTAAATGTTCCAGGCCAAAGGTAGATAGGTGATGGATAATTGTTCTCTGTCATGTGTCTGGGTATGTAGGCATCTGCCACCAATAAGCTAGTTGTCTTCAGCATATGATGGGTGCTGGTGCCTCACTGCATTCTGTAATGTGAAGATGTCCAACATACAGGGCTTACATTGTTCTTTGGATGCAGCTATAGGTCAATACGTTCCCTTGGTAAGTGGGGACTGTCCATTTACACGATTTATGTGCCATCACTGTTGCCAGCATTCCTTGTGCCTGCATGTTAGCATGTGTCCTTTTCTCTTTGAAAAACGTTTGTAAGCTGCAGTTTCATGCATGGTCTACTTATTTTGATGAGATGATGTCTGTATTCCCTCACCTATATGGGCATGGCAAACTGTTTGTTGAATAGTACATTTACAATGGGGGTACATTTCATGTTGTACTGCAGACAGGAGTGTGTCACCATTGTTTATTGGCTGACACATACCCTCACATAGCATGTCATTTGCATGTACAACTGCAGAAGCAATGAGGGACATGACAGCTAGGCCTAGAGTTTAGAGCCACAATGTGAATATCTATGCGCTTGATGTGGCATCATGTGGAAAAGTGCACTGCACATGTGTAATGGTTAAGATCTGTGCCCTGTATGTTGCCCAGCATCATGGAGTAACTTGCAGTTATGTTGAAATCACATATGTTTAGGTACAAGCGTTCATCCACAGACAGGCATCTGGGTTTGCATGACCAAAATGGGGACAGGGATGTAGCTTCCCACTGGGCAACATGCTGAGCGCCTTCTACAAGTACTTGCAAATCTCTGTCTCTCCAACATACAAATGACTAATGGCTTCTACTGAGGTACTTAGAGTATGTCATTGTAAGGGGTGCCAAATGTTAGTGGTGATTGCCCTGGGGCTTGCTGATTCATTGTGTTGTGTATTTTGGGGACACCTCGCCCTGACATATTGTTCATGATGTCAACAGTGTCCATTTACATGCCACATATGTGGCCTATCTGAGCCACAATAATACTGCCTCCATGACTCTATTGGGACAAATATCATTTGGTGAAGTGTGCATTGCTGATGTTTCTAGTGTGACATGGGTATTTCCATGTCACCTTCTCCAGTATATTGTATGTTTGTCATCAACATGGCATGATTTTGTAGCATAATTTCTTATTGTTGGGCCATCATGTATGTTGCAAATAGATGTGTGCATGACCTTGTGTGGGATCTGTGGAAATGCATTTGGCATTGACCTCCTATTGTATGCCAATAGGTGACTGAGGTCTGCTCCAGGGGGCAAAGGTTTGAGAGTGGTAATGTCTCCTATTTGTTGAATGGGTATTGCGATCGCACAACTTCAGCCATGCAATTGTGGTTGTCTGAGATCCAGATTTTCCTGTGGGCAGCTGTTGACAGTTCGTATGGCATGCATGCATCTGGTATGGCAAATGTATGGGACACTTAGGTGGAGTTTTTTGCGAGGGCCCACTTAACATCATGGTAATATATGCTAATCAGAGCTTTTGTTCAAGTGTGATCATGAACATGGGATGACCCTATTTCTCTTAGTATCTGCAGCATCTTCACTGGCAGGCAAAAGAGACGGGGCACAGCTGAGTGGGGAAGCGTCTGGCCACTGGACCTCGGGTCAAGACACCAATGACACAGAGGGACCCAGTGGCCTGAAGGGCGAGGGGAGTGCCACGAGGGAGACTGGGACATCCTCATCGTCATTGGATTCTTCCTCCAGTGGACACTCCCTCATGGTTGTGGACCCTTCAGGGCATTAAACATCATTATCCACCCCCCCATTTTATTGCTACCCTCCCTGTTGCTCCCCACCCAGTTGGCAGTGCTTGCTCACCCAAGAGATTAAGGGGCATATTTATACTCCGTTTGCGCTGAATGTGCGTCAAACGTTTTGACGCACAATCAGCGCAAACGTTGCCCCATATTTAAACCCTGACGCCCGAGCCCGCGGACGATAAAAATCCGCAATGTGTGGCATTTTCTGGATGCGGCAACCCGCCCTGCGTTAATGATATGCAGGGTAGGCGTTCCCATCCAAAAAACGACGCACACGGCCGTGCGTCGTATTTATGCTTCCGGGCAAAAATTACTCTTGGCTGATGTGCGTCAAAATTTAACGCCTGGGTCAGGGCAGGCGTTAAAATGGGGCAAACACACCTGTATTTAATCAGAACACACAGAACAAACAACAGAGCAGCAGAGCAGCAGAGCAGCAACAGGGAGACATGGAGGTGATTTTTATCCAGCGTGCACGTAGACGCAGAGCCCAGCAGCAACAACAGCAGCTACAACAACAACAGCAGGGACCCCAAAGGCAGCGCAGAAGGCAGGAGAGGATATTCCGCCCAAGAACAACCCTGCATGGCCTCAGGGAACACGACATCATACAGAGGTACCGGTTGAACTGGCAGGCCATTCAGCAGCTGCTGAGAAATATTGAACAGCAGTTGGCCCCCACTTTAGTGACACCCCACACCATCCCAACAGAAACAAAGCTGCTTGCTGTACTTCACCTGCTGGCAAGTGGCTCGTTTCAGACAACTGGTGCCCTGGTTGGCGGAATATCACAACCATCATTCTCCGCATTTCTGCCAAAAGTACTGGATGCCATCATTCGCCTGACACCCCTGCACATCTGCTTCTCTAACACACTGCAGAAGCAGCAGGAAACAAAACAGGGGTTCTACACCATCAGTGGCTTCCCACACGTCCTTGGTGCAATCGACTGCACACACGTACGCCTTGTGCCACCTGCTGCAACAGAACACCTCTACCGCAACAGGAAGCACACACATTCCATCAACGTGCAGGCCATAGTCGATCACCAAGGATTGATCAGCAACATCATGGCTAAATATCCTGGGAGTGTACATGACTCCTTCATCTTCCGTCACTCTACCATCAACCAACACTTCCAGGATGGACGGTATGGCAATGGAATACTTGTTGGTAAGTACAGAAATCTACTTATATACACACTGCACAGCAACCCTCTAGGACACACAACACATACACCACAACAGCAACATGTCGACAGGAACACACTGAGGTCCTCACATCACTAGCCATGTTTCTTAAGTCACCATTGAACCTGTCACACATTGGAATTTACTGTACAGCTTAATGTGAAGACATTAATGAGTGTGGTTGCCTAAATGTCACCTTGCAAATTGTAAGTGTCACAATAACCTGTACATTAATACATTGCATAAGTCTAAATGTATGGGATGTCCAGGGTACTTTCATATGAACGTGTTAACGACACTTTCAATTTTAACTCTGCATGGAACTATCATGTCACCCCCAGTGAAGACACACGGACACCTGTATCACAAGTCACAATGCTAGGGAGGACACACTCTATTGCAATTCCCAAAACATACTGCTGACAAACGGTTAGCTAACAAACACTTGCTCAGCCAAGGAAACAACACAATGCAAAAGTTTTAGCCTACAAGTATAGGTTGTCACATTAGTACACAAAAGAGTCACAGACAACACAAGACAACTACTGCCATTAAAGGTCTTTACAAGAGTGCCTCCTACATCTACATGATCCCATTCTGTGTTTTTCTTTCAGCTGATCAGGGGTATGGCATCCAGCCTTGGCTAATGACACCATTTGGGAACCCGACTACTGCTGCAGAGCGGGCATACAATGACGCCCATAAGAGGACACGCAGCATTGTTGAGCGGACCTTTGGGATCCTCAAGTCAAGGTTCCGCTGCCTTGACATCACTGGCGGTAGCCTACTATATTCCCCAGAGATGGTCTGTAGGATCATACTCACTTGTGCCATATTGCACAACATTTGTGTAAAAAGGAACATTCCCCTCCTCGAACCAGACCCAGACATGCCTGAAGACGACGAAGAGGAGGATGCTGGCCTGCAACAGGAGGGGGAACAACCAAACACGGCTGCTGGAGTGCGTAGGCGCCAACAGATTGTAAATAATTTATTTTCATAATTTCTTATATCACCACTTAATGCACAATTGTAAATAAACACAGATAACAAACACCACATCATGGTTTGGCCTATTCATTTCTGCCCACCTTTAGTTTGAAATTGCTGAAGAAGAATGTCGTCTCATTGAGCAATAATGACATAACACTCATCACACAAAATATATACACCACAAATGTCTGCACAGAGGCTATGATGTTACATGATACATTACCATCCACAGAGGCCAACAGGAGTACAAATGTGGCAATGACACATATCTGATCCAGACACCTGAGACATTCTCTCACTCAGCACAAACATGTAGCTCATTTGAAAGTCTCATTACACGTGTTCAGGGACAGGGTGGGACCATCCATGTGTAGGTGACCATGTCCTCAATGGCTTCTCTCCATTTTTGCTACAAACAATGCCCAATTAGAACCAGATTAGCTGCCACTAACTCATGAGGAGACCTGGAAGTTACAGTGACAACATACACCCAGACAGTGGATAGTGGATCTACATTGGACCACACATATAAACATGTGCCATCCAATCAACCAAATATTTGCAAGCAGCCGATCCAAGTAGTGTCCCAGTTGGAACCTAGCAGGAAGAATGAAACATGCCACTAAACCAGGTAATGCATAAAGGGCCACATACATCAACAACCTATTTGTCATCAGCACATGAGGAACGCCGAGATTTAGAAAAACATTTCAATGCAAAATGGTATGTCAGATTGCTCCAAATAATCAATAGGGCAAACGTCAAATGTGCAAATGGGATTATTGAATGGCAAACAGTGAATAATACCCTATGGTCTTCCATGAGCCTGCTGCTGCAGGTTTAGCATTACTGAATAAATGAAACCCTTGGATAAATTAGCAAATCTGGAAGGGCAAACCCTAGGGTGCTGGGGGCCTAAGTCCACCTATACCGCCCCCCCAAATATACATGAAATATGCACATGTGAAGTACACACATGCATAAGGCGCATGTGTGGCATACATGTCAAAAGTAAAACACATATAAGATACACAAATTCAAAATAAGGACATGGTTACCCCCATAAAAAGTGTAAGTGACAATTGCACAACCTGTTTGGACGATAGATAATTGGATTACCGTGATAAATGTGGACATATTGTTGCTAAGGAATACATCCTGGTATCCCATTCATCATTTGAAAATATGTGTACAATTATGGGTAATAACCATTTTGAGCAATCATTACTATTACACTGTGAATGCCTTCTATACATCCTATAAGGGACATGTGTCATAGCTAACCCCAAATGTGTATCACTTAGCACCGTTTGGTCATGACAAAATTCCTTTCACAATCTGACTAATTTAAGTCATATTTCTCAAAATGTGTCATATTTCCACGCATACAGCTTGGGCGTCATAATTTTTTGACGTACAGGAGTGCACATAAGGCAGAGTCAAAAAATATAATTTAGAAATTAATATATTAATAAGCAGAAATACATGGCCACCATATTTTCTATGATGCGTCATATTTCCACGCATACAGCTTGGGCGTCATAATTTTTTGACGCACAGGAGTGCACATAATGCAGAGTCAAAAAATATCATTTAGAAATTAATATATTAATAAGCAGAATTACATGGCCACCATATTTTCGATGATGCGTCATATTTCCACGCATACAGCTTGGGCGTCATAATTTTTTGACGCACAGGAGTGCACATAATCGAGAGTCAAAAAATATCATTTAGAAATTAATATATTAATAAGCAGAATTACATGGCCACCATATTTTCGATGATGCGTCATATTTCCACGCATACAGCTTGGGCGTCATAATTTTTTGACGTACAGGAGTGCACATAATGGAGAGTGAAAAAATATAATTTAGAAATTAATATATTAATAAGCAGAATTACATGGCCACCATATTTTCGATGATGCGTCATATTTCCACGCATACAGCTTGGGCGTCATAATTTTTTGACGTACAGGAGTGCACATAATGCAGAGTCAAAATTAATTTTCATATCTGGTCATCATATTTGCCAGCGGCATAAATTTCAACTCTAGAACTGTAAAATAAGCCTCACACAAATATAAGGGAACAATGTTGAAAAAATATTTGACTCTGCATTATGTGCACTGTTATGCGTCAAAAAATATGACGCACAATCTGTATGCATGAAAATATGACGCATAACGGAAAAATAAAAACGGCGGCCATTTTATGCAGGATGCGATGTAATAGGATATCCTGTTTACAGATTCTGTACTGTGGGTGTACTTTCACTTTCACTTTGCAGTCTCAGATTATTCTAGACTGTGTGGCTGTGTGGAAAGTGTTGTCCTGTGTTTTAGTGCTTTTGAGTCCAGTGTACCTTCTCTATTGTGCTTTTGTGATCATTGTGTTGTTGTTGAATATTGTCTGAGTCTGTTTTGTATACTTTCGTCAAGTCCAGTGTTTCTTTTATTGTCTGTGGGAGTCTGTTCTGGGTAGTTTAAATTTGGGGTTAGTTGGGCTCTTATTCTTAAGTTTTCTTTATTTTTCACTACTCTACCTTTCCCCATTTCCCCCTTTTTCTTTTTGTTCCAACTTTTTCACCTTTATAAGTGCAGAGATGTCAGGTAGGCCACGGCTTGGCAGGATGGGTGAGGAGCAATTGGGGGGTTTTATATGGCTTGTTTGCCATTTCCTCGCACTCATGCTGGAGGCTGGGGGCCGTGTGATACAGGGGTATCACACGGAGGCACGTAAAGTCCGGTGGGCGAAGGTGCGCCATCACTTGGTCCGGGTCTACGGTAGCCTGAGGAATGACCATCAACTCAAGCACCGCTGGGCTGATCTGATATCCAGGGAGCAGGATCTGCTGGACCACCTGGGAATCAGGATTGGTGGCCATGTTGGTGAGTACAAATCAATTACATGTGAATAATTGAAAGCTGTGTGGGGACATGTGATGATTGTTACCCAATCTGCTAGATAAGTAGCTGACTGTGTGTAATGCTAGGGAAACCTACTGGATGATTGTTGCACAATGTGTAGGAAGACAAATGCTAGCAGTCAGATAGCTCATGTTTTCTACACATACCGGATGCCTGTAGCTGTGTGTAATGTAGTGTTGCCTTTGTGTCAAACAAGCGACACGTTAATGCCTCTATTTGAACTCTACAGGTCATAATAGCCAGTGAAAAATGGATGTTGAAACATCATACCTACATATGTAGACGCCATAGCTAGACAGAAATTTGTAAACCCAATATGATGCTATAAATGAGTGGTGCCTTCAAGTCAATTGAAGTTAGCTATGTTGTCCACACATATGTCACATGTGTGTCTGGTTGGTGTGTGTTGAAAATGACCACATAGCCTGTTTGAGTTTGAGGGGTCATGCAGTCCTCAAGTAACCAGCTTTTGGATGTCTCTCTGGGATGCACAGGATGAGATGAATGCACCCCGATATTGTTGGGGCATACTAATGGAGGTGTATCTTTGACACCACATGACTGTCCTGGCCACTGCATGTGTGTAGTAGGGTGTGTAACTGTAGCAGGAGACTCATCCAATGTAAATGTTGGTTAAGAATTCTTCCATGCAGTATGAGCATGTGTGAAAGTGTTTCATTACGCATGTCATATTCTCACATTGTCATTGTAACTGCAATTGTTTGTCAGTGCACGGAGTCTGAGTATATTCTTCCTTCCATGCTTTACAGGTGGACCTGCACCGTACACCGTGGGAGAGGTGGCTCATTTTGAGGACCCCGACACCTACAGAGAGTGTGGCATGAGTGCTATTTTTATTGTTTGCTAGTGATGCATGATGGACTACTGTGTGTACAACAGAATTCAAGGTTTGATGCGCTGCCCATTCATTGGTATTGTTGCATTAGTGGGATTTCAAATATCACTTCAGTTTCAGTAGACCAATGCTTATCCATCTCTCAGATTTAGGGACTGTAGGTCATTCCAGTCGGGCCCGCTATGGGGAGTGGGATGAGTCATGTGGAATACACTGGTTAATGTAAGAGTTGCTCTGGGACTTGGCTTGGACTGAGTCTGCATTTCAGACTGACATTCTCCCAGATAGCTTCTGCAAAAGGCTTGTCTTAAATATGCAGCTTCCCTAGTTGAGGATGGACTGAGTACACTGTAGGTTGGATCTTCCGGGGGCATGTACTTCCACAAGTTGAACTAGAAGTGTGTGGGACTAGAGTGCAATGGCCTAGGTGTTCATTCTACTCATGATCATGGGTGTTCTTGCTCCTCTGTGTGTGTGTGTTAAAATATGCCTCACTGGTAGTATGTGATGTTGGCCTAAGTCAGTGCATTTTGACATGTGTGGACCTTGGATAGGACAAGGTTTGGCTGACTCCAATTTGTTGCTAGCCCTTCATTGGTGTTGTGTGTGGAGGCAAATACTTGTTGACCTTTCTATACACTCCTGGGTGTGCGTTGAATCTGGGATTGTTGGTTGTTCTTCCCACCCCACCCTCAAAGACTGCCATGTGATTGGGAATAGGGTACCTAGGACTGTAGCAACCAGTATGTTACACATACTTGTGACCTTTTGCAACTTTGTTTAGAACCTAGTGTACACATTCGGTTATGGCACATGAGTTCAATATTTGCAAAAACATTTACAAATGGCATTGAGTGAGGGTTGTGATAGTTATCACATAGAGTGACATATGTAGTGAAGTCAGTATGCAGAAGAGGTTCAGCCATAATGTCAGCTGCATTACCCATTATTTGGATGAGAAGTTTAGGCTGATGTCACCTATCATGTTGAGACATGGATATGCTAGGTGTGAGATGCCCTTTTGTATGCAGGCTTCACATGTACTTCCTCTGAGACTTTCAATGAACTATGTTGTGACAATCGCTGTAACAAATACAGTACAAGTAATGTGCAATTGATCCATTGTGCAAGTCCACCCAATGCATTTCCTATGGTAAATAGTTGCCATATCTCTTCACAGCTGCAAACATGAGTGCCGCAAAGAGACATCAGTTTGAACGGCGTGCAATGAGATACCGGCACATCCTGCAGGTGCAGTCGGGGTTCAGGAGGATGGCCCGAAAATACCAAGCCGATCGGGCCTCTGGGGCATGGTGGGCCTCACCACAGGGTGGCCCTACATTGCCCACAACAGCCACCACCACCACATCCACCAGGTCTCCCCAAGTGGCCCCAGCAACGGCGGGGACAGTTGACCCTGCCTCGTCAGCACGACCTGGACCCAGCAATTTCCAACACGCAGGACAGTCCAGTGGGCAAACAACTACTGCCACACCGTCCACCTCGGCCAGCACACAGACTGCAGCAGCCCCTCCTATTGACCCAGCGGCATTCCTGGCATTAAACCGTAAAATGGACAAATTTATTTCAAAGGTGGACAAGCTAAGCCAGGATGTGGCATATATTAAGAAAAGGGTTCGGTCCATCAGGTGGACCCTACGGAGGGCCAACCTCTAGGACTTTATTGCATGTTTTACATTTACCCCTCCCCTCTCTCCTCTTTCCTTTTTTGTACTGATAGTTGGGTTTTGGGGATTAGTGTTAGGTTAGTGTAGGTTGTTAGCTTAGTTAGTGTTAGGGAGGAGGGTCCTTATTCTTTCTATTTTTCATTTTTGTGTGGGTGGGTGGGGGTCAATGTTGGGATTCCTGTTTGTTATTTAAAAAAAAAAAAAATTACAAACAAAAATATGATTGTTTAGGATAGTATGTGTGTAGGTTAGTATGTGTTGTCCTGCATGTGTCCTGTCTCATAATGGTGGGTGGGGGGTTGATGTTTAGATCGATTCGTTATATGTGTAGAGTAAGTTTAGCTTAGGTTAGTTAGGGACAGTTGTGGGTTAGGAGTAGTCAGGTTAGATTAGTGTAGGTATGACTTTTCCCTTAGTTGCCTTTGGTGTGAATACATAGGAATAAACATATAGTTAACCCTTTGCATTATGCGTTAACTGCTACTTGATCATGGCCTTGACATCAGTGTAGGTGAATGTTTTTCTATGACATTTGTGTCCTATGCTACACACCACAGAAAATGGAGGTTTAACATGGCAGCTACCCCTGTGCTAACTTGGTAAGTATCCACCATTTGGGAGACCCACCATTGGTAGTTTACATCGATCACCAAGGATTTGTGTTGATGAGTAGGTATTCTACATCACAAAGTATGCTTCCAGACTTGGTATTGTGGGTAATTTATTAGGTCGGACTGCAGTGTGATGTTCAGGGAGATCTTTGTAGAAGAGGTGTTGTTAACACTCTTGTCTTGTTGCCTTCATTGCTGACATAGATCATGTGTGTAAAAATTCAGCATGACTTCCCTTCATGGAAGTATACTCAGAAAGGGTGATTGATGCAGTGTTTATTTGTGTTGCTTAGATTATGCTGCATAATTTCATGTTTTAGTACTGCATGGTGCCTACATTTATCAGCCAACATTAGTTGACTTGAATTGCTATAGATGGAGCATTATTCTGTCCAACACAGCATGATTGTGTGTGGTTTGTCCCTTCATCAGTTATTCTCCTCAGGATGGTAAGGCTATGATGCAATCCTGACCACTGCACAGATGTATCAGACTACATGATGTCAGGACAGTTGTATTGACAAGCTACATGGTTGTCACACAGGCACTTTAGAGTTATCTACTGCACAGTTGATGTGTCAAATAACACAGAGACATATTAGGTGTGCAAGTGCTATTTATTGATAGGTGCTGTAGTGCAAAATGTCCATTGTCCATGTTTGCTGAGTTCGTTCTGGTGCATTCTTACATGGTGATCCTACAGGAGGGGTGTGGATGATGCTCCTGACATGCTGGGGTGATGTCACAGTCAGTGCAGTGGGACAGGATTTGCCGAATAGTAGGAGAGAGACATTCACTGGCAATGGTGACAAGTCATACAGTGGTTAGCAGAACAGTCATTGAGTGTAGTTGTAGTGAGACTGGCATTTGACAAAACGTAGGACCTTGGTCAAAGTAGGCCATGGTGCAGGGACTAGTGCTTCCGGGTACTCTTCCGTGAGAATGTGATCTGTTCCATGTCTTCTTCTTCTGATGTGTGTGTTGCCTGGTTTGTCCTTGTTGTTGTTGGTTGTGAAGGGGCAACACACACCTCAGTGTTAGAAGACGTGGAGTCAGACATCCCGGGGGCTGCTCCCTGTGAAGTTCTTAAGGGCAGTACTGCTGCAAGGAGGGCCTGCTGGTTTTTGAGAATAGCAGCCACATCACGATGGTAGGCAGCCAGGTCGGCCCTGAGGGGTTCAATGTTGCATTCGTGCACGCGTTGACTGGATTGCAGTTGTAGGTGTTGGGTCAACTGTATTACAGCTGTGCTGATTTCCTTCTGTGTTTTCTGCAGTTCCTGCAAGATAGATGTTAGGGCTTGCATAGCAGCTGCCTGATCTGCAAATGACGTCATGCACGAACGCACCCCCTCAAGGCTGGCTGCCATATTTTGCATCCCCACCCGCACCTCCTTGGCCAGCTCCCGCTGTACACCAACTACAGTTCTTTCAAAGCTGGTGCCAGTGTCGTCAGAGTCCTCAGCTGTATTGGAGCTGGCAGGTCTTACAATTGGGGTGGTGGGTGGGTCTTCTGTGATGGCTGCTTGTTCTGTGCTCCTCCTTGTGACTGAAGGTGGGGTCTGGAGGGTTTCAAGGACCTTTTGGATGGTCTCCTGTGAAATGTTTATGGGCTCGTCATCCATGTCATCAGGGAAATCAGGGACAGGCATATCGGCAGGAGATCCATGTTCCTCTGCAATGAAACAGGGTACAATTAGTGTGTCTGTGTTGTGACAATTTTGCCATAACATGCAAGCCTTTTGATGACTTTACTTTGTGCTCTGGTTTGGTATTGGTATCTGCTGTCCTTCATATGGGCATTGTTATAGGCCTATGGCCCACCTGTGTGTCACATGTATGATATAGAGTTATCAGACTTGTCTGCCTAATCGCCTCTAGGTGTTGCTTTGTACCAATTAGGGAATAGCCATCTTTTTGTCCTACTCGTCCCTCCGTGTATATCTATTCTTATGGTGAGACCTTTCACTGGCTGTGGGTGTTGTGATTGCCCTGGCAGCACACTTGCCTCTCAGGACCTGCCCCAAAATCTTTTTATTCACATTGACCTAATTGTAATTGTTATGTGGCATATCCTATGCATGGCAATGTTACGATGTGATATGGATGTAGACATTGTTGATGTTTCCAGCTGATGTTGGGTAATGTGTGTTTAATTGGATTGCCCTGTTTATCGTATCAATGTCCTATTTGGTTCTCAGACTGTGCAGGTGTGTTTCAGTGACCAGTTGCATGTGTCCCCTCCTCAATGTTGTTGTCTGAGCAGTATGACATTAGTGATGTTGCCTTGTTAGCCTGGCACGTGAGGGACCCTGACATATGCAGCATGTGTGTGTCCTTAGTGCTGTGTGGCTCCTATTGCTGTTTACTTTGGCTGATGTATGTGTCAACTATGGGCATTGACATTTGAGTGTACTGGTGCCTTTGTCTTATTTCTGGAAATAGTTGCAGATGTCATCTTCACCCCCTAATTTAGGTATGTATGTTCCATGGGGAGGTTACTGCCATTGGCTACTATAGCTGCACAGAGATCAGAGGTGTTAGTGTCAACTGTTGTCGCAGTTACATTGCAGTTGTTGTTTTGGCTACTGGATTACTGATAGGGACCTAGTTGATGTAGGATACATTTTGACTGACGAGTGCCTGGATGTAAGTTTGACGTAGTGGCCTTCCCACCTGTCGCGGCTTTCCCTTAGCTCCATTGTTGTCATGACAGGATGCCCCCATGGGACTGTTGTTGGTGCTGTGTTTTGTCGTGCCCCAGCTTCTGTATGTGCTGGGCATGCCCCCCTGCCGTGCCCCTTTATCCATGCCACTTCATATATATGCTGACTTACATGCATTGTGTAGTAGGTATTCCCCACCCCGGTTGCAGTTATCATTATTGCATTATAATTCCCCATGCGACTTACCCTGCATGTGCGTTGTCTCGTGGTAGTCTGCGCTGTCCTGTCCTTGAATCCCTGTGACGATCTCCTCAGGGATGACGGCTACGACCATCTCCTCCATGTGGTCCAGGGCCTCCTGGTGTGCTGGACTCCCACCTCCAGTCTGCAGTGCTGCCTTCCTGTTCCTGGCCATTTTTTCCTTTGTCCTACGTTTGCAGTCATGCCAGCGTTTCTTACACTCGGTGACTGTCCTGCGTACTTCAGCCACACTGTTGATCTTGTCAACAATTTGTTGCCATATGGCCTCTCTCCTGCTGATTGGCAACTTAGAGGTGATGAACAGTTGGTGCTGGTGTTCCGTCACCTCTTTAACCAGGATTTCCTGCTCCTCTGCACTGAAGCGTCACTTTCTTTTTTTTCTATATATGTCTTGGTTCCTGTATGGATCATCCTGGCTGGTTCCTGGTCTGCTGTTATCTTCCTGGGGTCTGTTGTGGCATCTGGGATCCATTTTGGCTCTCCTCTGCTGAAAGGGCAGTGTTTGCGGGTAAATTTGATGCTATTGCGTAAAAAAAAACGGCGCTTTCTGGGTTGTGCTGTCGTAAATCGACCCACAGTCATTTGTGTTGCGTTAACGTTGTTTTCCTTTACGACTTGACGCCGCTGTGTGCGTCACAAAATAATGACTCCCACCTGTTGGTTGCGCCGCCGTGCATCAAAGTATAAATTTGATGCCCGCACGGCGCATCGAAATGGCGTTAGCCGGCGGTAATTTTTTTGACGCAAAACTGCGCCAGCGCAGATTTGCGTCAAAAAGTATAAATATGGCCCTAAGCGTCTTCCTAGCTGCAGACACCTCCGCCCTAGCCCCTGTTACTTCTGCTGCTCTCAGTGAGGAGGCTATTGACCTCCTGAGAAGTATCTCTGGGGGTCAGTCAGCCATTGTGAATGCCATCCTGGGATTGGCAGCTCAATTGAAACAGATGTGCATTCCTGGAAGGCATTCATGGTGCAATGGCTGGCTACAGATATCTTTTCAGGCTCTGGCCTTCTCACTGACGGCAGCCAGTCACCCCCCACCTTCCGTCCCCCTTCCACCTCCTTCTTCCCAATCCAAATCCTCCTTTCCCCTACCTACCGAATCACACAGACGGATCCACACGCATCCACATCAACACACAAGAGCAGCAAACACAAGCACCACAAAACACACCGGAACACAAGTAAACAGCCACCCACAGACACAACAACAGTCACCACTTCCCTAGATACCCCTACCACCCCAGCACTACACACACAACACCCAGTATACCCATAGGTACCACATCAGCAGTCAGTTACACACCCACCACACCCATCATGCCTACAGACTCCCAGACATCTACCACAAAACCATAACTGCAGACACCACAACTACAGACACACAGACATACACCACATCCAGCATACCCACAGTCACCACCCCAGCAGGCACACACACATCCACCACTCCATTTTCCAGAACCTTCCAGACCCCCAAGAGACACAAACGCACTTACTCACCCACCCAGCAGACACCACACAAACACAAGCATACCTCCCTGAAGCACGTACACACAACATCCACACAAACACAGCAGACAACCACTCCCTCGACCTCCAAATTCTGACCCCCTTCTGATGACCGTCCCCGTGTTCCTAAGAATGTTTTTGTTTGAACTTGCCCTTTCCCCTGTTCTCTCCACCCCCCTGTCCCAAACCCAAGAGGCCCTCCCTTCCACCAGCCAAGGTCTCCGTTCCCCCCCTGCAAGCATCCATCCCTCTCCCCCCAAGAAGAAGCTCACCCTTCCCAAAAAGCATACCACCTCTCCCAAGACTAAACCCCACTACCAAATCCGACCCCAACCTCACAAGGATGATCCCTGAGGTGCCTGCCTGCCCAATTGATGCCCCTTCCTGTGGAGGTTCCATGGCGGTCAGGAGCCAAGTGAGGGCACCATGAGGTGCCTGTGCATCATATTATGGACTGGCCAATGGCCTTGGACTTTGAAAATGTACTATTAATAAACCCACACAGTTGTGTTTTCTTTAGGTACACATTTGTACTGCAATTCCTTTACTACCATAATGTTGTTCCTGATTGACTTGTGATGTCTGCCTATAGTTGTGTATGTTTCAGCCTGCTTGCTGATCCATTTGCTGTTGTTTGCTGTACCTGACTTTGTGGGCAGTGCTGGTGTCCCCCAAGACAAGAGTATCTGTTGAGTCTACGGATATTGAGATGTAAATGCAATGGTGGTGCATTGACATTGTGTACTGTTTGTTATGGTAAGTATTTAATGTTGTGTTGTCAAATGTGAGCATGTATGGTTTTAGACTTGTCACCCTAATATGGATTACGTATTCATCTGATGTGTGTCAGCTTGAGTTTTGTTTGCGCAGACATGGAGTATGTTAATTTGTGCTACCTCTGCAGGTGACTGTGCATGTGTCCATTTATCTGTGTGTGCCTTGCAGCTAGTTTACGTAGTGATATGTCCCATGCAGTTGGAATTGTATGTTCTTTGTTGCCTTGCACTTCCACATTGTGCAGATAGGCATGTTATTTGGGTCTAGTATTGTGTGTCCCTGAGAGATATGTAGGACCATTTCCTGGGCAAATGTTGTTTAAGGGGCCTGTGGAAAGTGATTTGTGTCCCAGTGCAGCCTCCTTCCCTGAGTGCTCCTGATGCCCCCATCCCTATTTTGCAGGTATTGTTAGCATAGTGATCTTTGTATATTAGTTTCTGTCTATTGTGCATGCCATAGTCCTTTCCATTGTGCTGTAATGTGTGTGATGTGTGTGTCCATTGCAGGGCTGTTTCATGGTGGTGGTGTTTATGTTCTATGACACATCCATACATATGTGTGTTATATGTGGCGACAGTCCATGGCCTGTGAGGAATGTGAGTGTGTGAGTTGTATTTGTACATGTGATGTTGGTGTGTTGTTGGTGTTGTTCGAGACAATGTTGCGTAGCCTTCACTATCCTTGGGCCTGAGAAGAGTGGCAATGGGTTTTTGTGTAGTGTTGCAGTGCAGTGTGAGTGACCTGCCCAAAGGTGGCGTATTGTGGCTGTGAATGTGTCCATCTTTATGTATGATTCTGACTGTGTACACAATGACATGTGTACTTGGTGCCCATAGCATGACCCCTATATGATGTGGCTGACAGCGCGATGAACAGTTGTTGAGCGTAATGACATAGGTAGGTGTGGGTACTTAGGGTCGGTTGCACCCACGGTGGCGTGGATTTTGTGCTCCATCGATGATCAACAACAGCAGCAGGACATATGATAGGCTCCATGGCGCCACTGGACGTATGAGGGTGCCTGCAAGTGAGGGTCTCCCTTTATACTCCCTATTTCCATCTGCTGAGATGTGGTGTTTGGATCGCCACAGTCACATTGGTGGTGTGCAACCTCCGGTCTCTTTGTGCTGCCTCGTGACTTAGCAATCTGTGCTGCCTGGTGGTAACGGCAGGACCGTGGCAGTCTTTGCTCCATGGGCCTGCAAAACTTATAATCTGGCGGTCCGACCGCCAACCTAATTCCGGTCAGACCCCTGCCGCCATGGCGGTCGACGCACGCCAAACTCGTAATGAGGCCCTTTGTCTTATACTAAAGGAATGCTCCTCTCCCTCTCCATTCCTTAGCATACCTCCCCTTGCTAGAATCAAAAAAGGTATTGCATATCCCAACTCCATCACTGATGGGAATTGAACCTGAGATACCCAAAACGTTGTCACTAATACAAACTGACAATTCTCTGCTCTCACCTGTAGGAGGCTGGCCTGGCTTGTAGTGGGTACCAGAGGTACTTACACCTTGTGCCAGGTCCAGTTATCCCTTATTAGTGTAGAAGAGGTGTTTCTACTAGCTTAGGCTGTTAGAAGGTAGCTATAGCAGAGCAGCTTAGGCTGAACTAGGAGACATGCAAAGCTCCTACTATACCACTGGTGTCATATGCACAATATCATAAGAAAACCCAATACACAGATATACTAAAAATAAAGGTACTTTATTTTTATGACAATATGCCAAAAGTATCTCAGTGAGTACCCTCAGTATGAGGATGCCAAATATACACAAGATATATGTACACAATACCAAAAATATGCAGTAATAGCAAAAGGAAGTAATGCAAGCAATGTAAGGTTACAGTAGATTGCAATAGGAGCACATAGGTATAGGGGCAACACAAACCATATAATCCAAAAGTGGAATGCGAACCACGAATGAACCCCAAACCTATGTGAGCTTGTAGAGGGTCGCTGGGACTGTAAGAAAACAGTGAGGGTTAGAAAAATAGCCCACCCCACGACCCTGAAAAGTAGGTGTAAAGTGCACCTATAACCCCCAGAGAGCACAGAAGTCGTGATAGGGTGTTTCTGCAAGGAAGACCAACACCAGCAAAGCAACAACAGTAGATTTCCGGACCTGAGTACCTGTGAAACAAGGGGACCAAGTCCAAGAGTCACGACAATGTCGAGAGTGGGCAGATGCCCAGGAAATGCCAGCTGGGGGTGCAAAGAAGCTGCTACCGGATGGAAGAAGCTTTGGTTTCTGCAAGAACGAAGAGGACTAGGAACTTCCCCTTTGGAGGATGGATGTCCCACGTCGTGAAGAAGCTTGCAGAGGTGTTCCCACGCAGAAAGACCGCAAACAAGCCATGCTAGCTGCAAGGGTCGCAGTCAGGGTTTTTGGATGCTGCTGTGGCCCAGGAGGGACCAGGATGTCGCCACTTGGATGAGGAGACAGAGGGGGCTCCCAGCAAGTCAGGAAGCCCTCACAGAAGCAGGCAGCACCCGCCGAAGAACCAGAACAGGCACTTGGAAGAGGAGTGAACCGGAGTCCACCCGAAGACACAAAAGGGAGTCCCACGACGCCGGAGGACAACTCAGAAGGTTGTGCACTGCAGGTTAGAGTGTCGGGGACCCAGGCTTGGCTGTGCACAAAGGAAATCCTGGAAGAGTGCACAGGAGCCAGAGCAGCTGCAAATCACGCAGTACCCAGCAATGCAGTCTAGCGTGGGGAGGCAAGGACTTACCTCCACCAAACTTGGACTGAAGAGTCACTGGACTGTGGGAGTCACTTGGACAGGATTGCTGAGTTCCAGGGACCACGCTCGTCGTGCTGAGAGGGGACCCAGAGGACCGGTGATGCAGTCTTTTGTTGCCTGCGGTTGCAGGGGGAAGATTCTGTCGTCCTACGGGAGATTTCTTCAGAGCTCCTGGTGCAGAAAGGAGGCAGGCTACCCCCAGAGCATGCACCACCAGGAAACAGTCAAGAAGGCGGCAGGATAAGCGATACAAGGTTGCAGTAGTCGTCTTTGCTACTTTGTTGCGGTTTTGCAGGCGTCCTGAGCAGTCAGCGGTCGATCCTTTGGCAGAAGGTGAAGAGAGAGATGCAGAGGAACTCTGGTGAGCTCTTGCATTCGGTATCTGAAGAATTCCCCAAAGCAGAGACCCTAAATAGCCAGAAAAGGAGGTTTGGCTACCTAGGAAGGAGGATAGGCTAGTAACACAGGTAAGAGCCTATCAGAAGGAGTCTCTGACGTCACCTGATGGCACTGGCCACTCAGAGCAGTCCAGTGTGCCAGCAACGCCTCTGTTTTCAAGATGGCAGAGGTCTGGATCACACTGGAGGAGCTCTGGGCACCTCCCCTGGGAGGTGCAGGTCAGGGGAGTGGTCACTCCCCTTTCCTTTGTCCAGTTTCGCGCCAGAGCAGGGCTGGGGGATCCCTGAACCAGTGTAGACTGGCTTATGCAGAGATGGGCACCATCTGTGCCCATCAAAGCATTTCCAGAGGCTGGGGGAGGCTACTCCTCCCCAGCCCTGACACCTTTTTCCAAAGGGAGAGGGTGTAACACCCTCTCTCTGAGGAAGTCCTTTGTTCTGCCTTCCTGGGCCAAACCTGGCTGGACCCCAGGAGGGCAGAAACCTGTCTGAGGGGTTGGCAGCAGCAGCAGCTGCAGTGAAACCCCAGTAAAGGCAGTTTGGCAGTACCCGGGTCTGTACTAGAGACTCGGGGGATCATGGAATTGTCTCCCCAATGCCAGACAATTCCATGATCTTAGTCATGTTACATGACCATGTTCGGAGTTACCATTGTGATGCTATACATAGGTAGTGACCTATGTATAGTGCACGCGTGAAATGGTGTCCACCTGAACGATGTGGGGGCACCTTGGCTAGTGCCAGGGTGCCCACACAATAAGCGGGTCATTCTGACCTCGGCGGTAAAAGGCGTTTACCGCCGGTCAGAAGACCGCCATAACACCGCCGCGGGCGCGGGAAACCGCGACGGTCATTCTGACCCGCAACAGGCAAACCGCCAAAAACCCGACATCCACAAAAGTCCGCCACACCAACGGCCAGCGAAAAACTGGCGATGACCAAACCTCCACCGTCACGCCAACAGAAATACTCCCATTCCATTCCGACCCACGAATCCACGCGTCGGCTTTTCAACCGCGGTATTCTATTGGCGGTACACACCGCCGCGGTCGAAATACACATCCTCGTACAAAACACTACCACATTGGCCAATTCGAAATACACACACCTGATACACATACACACACCACTCCCACACACCCAACACAATATAAAACACACACCCACATCACCCACAAACCCCTACGACCACCATTTATTGACTAAGGCCAGAGAGAGACACCACCAGCTAGTACAGAGCATTCACAGGCACATTACACCATCACTCACACAACATCCACGCACAAAACACCACACACCACCACACTCACCACACTCATCACCACAAACACCACCCCACACCTCATCCACACTACCCCATGGCACCCCAAAGACACCCCAGGTTTTCAGACGCTGAACTCAGGGTCATGGTGAAGGAAATAGTTTGGGTAGAGCCCCAGCTCTTCGGGGCACAGGTGCAGCACACCACCATTGCCAGGAAGATGGAGCTATGGCAAAGAATAGTGGACAGGGTCAACGCTGTGGGTCAGCATCCACAAAATCGGGACGACATCAGGAAGCGGTGGAACGACCTACGGGGGAAGGTGCGTTCCATGGTATCCAGACACAACATCGCAGTGCAGAAGACTGAAACGGACCCCCACTTCAACCCCCAGAATTTACAACATGGGAGGAACAGGTCTCCGCGATCCTGCATCCTGAGGGCCTCGCAGGAGTAGGCGGAGGAATGGACTCTGGTAAGTCGAATCTCAACTACTTCATCCCCCCCCACCCACCGGCATGCCAAATCATATCCGCACCCTCCCCCCCACCGCCATCACACATCCTCCTTGCTAATGTCTCACCATCACAACCCACCCATCCCAACACCAAGCCCTGCATGCGACCACAAACCATGGACACCCATCACCTAAGCATGCCCACTGCACATACCCATCCCCCCCAAACCACCGTCACAACTGCTCCCACAAGGGAATGCCAGCACTGGGGTACACGGGCACCCACCCATTGCACGCTATGGCACACACAGAAGCAATAACCATACTCTTATACCCCTGCAGGACCCAAACGGCACGACACCGCCCAGGAGGGTTCAGAAATGTCCATGCCACCCCCAGAAGAGGCCCACAGTGATGACAGCAGCTCTGTCTCCCTGGACCCAGATGACCAGCCCGGCCCATCGGGGACCTCGGGACAGTCGGTTCCCCTCAGACAGCCACAGGCCACAGCAGACCTACCCCCCTCTGGGAACACCAGCACAGCACCCACCCAGCGGGCCCATGCCTCTGTCTCCAGGACACGTCAAGCAGCGGTGTGTCCACCACTACAGGGCACCCAGGTTAACCCACCACCCCAACAACAACAGGGACCTGGGGGCAGTGGTAGTGGGCACACGGTCCAGGGGACAGAGGCCCAGGGAAACAGGGGAACTGGGAGGGCTACTGTGCGACAGGGGGGGGACAGGCCCAGGGAACCCACTCTCCACGAGGCCCTATCCTCCATCATGGGAGCATACCACCGCTCCCAGGAGACGATGGTGACGGTCCTGGCCAGGTGTCAGGAGATCCAGGTACTGCAGGAGGGCCAGTTTATGGGGTTCAGGGAAGAACTCAGAAACATCAGTTCCGCAATGGGCACCATCGTTGTGGCTCTCAATCAGATTGTCAGCACATTGCGGGACCATGTCGCAACACAAAGGGCCCCTGTCACTAGCATGGACCAAGAAAAGGCTACCACCTCCGCCGGCGCTAGTGGACAGGAGGCCCCGACACAAGAACAACAGGCCACCAGAACCCCACCCCCTGCAGAAGGAGAACCACCCTGCAAGCGGGGCCTGAGATCTAGGAAGAAGACAGAGTAGGATGCCAAGACCCCCGCCAGGAAAGGATACCCCCTGATTGTCATCCCACTGTCCCACATTGTCACCCTGTCCAACCTTAAACTGCCCCTGCTCCACCTTCCACAGGTATATGGACAATGCACCTGTGAGACTGAAAATATGGACTCTGCCATAGACATTCCTCCACCATCACCCATCACAGAATTGCAACCATTACCCAAAATTGAGCACTTTAATAAACACACTTATTGCACAAAAATAATCTGGAGTCTGCCTGTATTTTTGAACAAATGTATTACACAGAACCGTGCCAAAATGTCCAGTTACATTGTGATGACAACATACCACTGTCACACAGCTGTAGTCCATGGAGAAACAAAGCAGAGGTCACAGAGTGGGGCACACATCTCTGAAATTGGAAGGGAAAGTCACAACTCAGTTAACATACACTGGGGGGAAACTCAGACAGTAGAGAGGCAGGAGACTTTAAGTAAATGTAAAATGCCGGTGTTGATTCTTACCTGTATGTCATTGAAAATACTGCTGTATTACTGTGTCCCTGTTGTCTGTGTCGTCCTCTTCGTCTTCCTCCTCTTCACTCTCCGCAGGCTCCACAGCTGCCATAACACCACCATCTGGACCATCCTCCTGCAGGAAAGGCACCTGGCGTCGCAAAGCCAGGTTGTGAAGCATACAGCAGGCCACGATGATATGGCACACCTTCTTTGGTGAGTACATTAGGGATCCACCTGTCATATGGAGGCACCTAAACCTGGCCTTCAGGAGGCGGAACGTCCGCTCGATCACCCTCCTAGTACGCCCATGGGCCTCATTGTACCGTTCCTCTGCCCTTGTCCTGGGATTCCTCACTGGGGTCAGTAGCCATGACAGGTTGGGGTAACCAGAGTCACCAATTAGCCACACACGGTGTCTCTGAAGTAGTTCCATCACGTAAGGGATGCTGCTATTTCGCATGATGTACGCGTCATGCACTGACCCAGGGAACTTGGCATTTACATGGGAGATGTACTGGTCAGCCAAACAGACCACCTGGACATTCATGGAATGATAACTTTTTCTGTTCCTGTACACCTGTTCACTTGTGCTGGGGGGGGACCAAAGCAACATGTGTCCCATCAATTGCACCAATGATGTTGGGAATATGTCCAAGCGCATAGAAATCAGCCTTCACTGTAGCCAAATCGCCCACCTCAGGGAAAACAATGTAGCTCCGCATGTATTTCAGCAGGGCAGACAACACTCTGGACAACACCTTGGAAAACATAGGCTGAGACATCCCTGATGAAATGGCCACTGTTGTTTGAAAAGACCCACTTGCCAAAAAATGGAGTACTGACAGAACCTGCACTAGAGGGGGGATCCCTGTGGGTTGGTGGATGGGTGACATCAGGTCTGGCTCCAGCTGGGCACACAGTTCCTGTATAGTGGCTCGGTCAAGCCTGTATGTCAGTATGACATGTCTTTCTTCCATTGTCGACAGGTCCACCAGCGGTCTGTACACGGGAAGATTCCTCCATCCCCTCGCAAGTCCCAGCGGACAATGCCTAGGAAGGACAACATGGAGCACAGAGTCAATCAACCCACAGGTACGTCCCCACAGCTTGCACAGTACACGATTCTCAATGCATTGAATGGCTTGTTGATGCAAGGCCTAGCCATGTGTGACGCAGTAGAAATTAAGATATGGGCGCCCTTGAAATGGCAGCTGCCTGACCTGTGAAGTGCGACAGTGGGATGTGAGGTCAATGCGCTGGCGTGGCACACCGTGGCGGTAGGCGGTCGAAGACCGCGGCGCAAAGCCGCATTGGTTAACATTGAACCCTATGGGTTTCAGGAGCCAATGACGATGTGCGCGGGCGGTCGCGGTACGCCCCGCCGCGGTACGCACCGCCGCGGGCGTGAACGCCATTTTCTATCTGCTTAATCACTCGATACCTGATCATCCACAGGAGAGGACCTATACTGCAAGTGCTGCTGTGACCTTGGTCTGGAAGAGACAATGGCTGCTGCGACTGGGGAAAGGGCCCCTGCCTTCACTTCTGAAGAATTGGAGAAACTCGTGGATGGGGTCCTCCCCCAGTATGCGCTACTCTACGGTCCTCCAGACCAACAGGTAAGTACAATGGGACCATGCTTTGTGGCCAATGCCTGGGTTGAGTGGGGTGAATGAAAGATGTGGGGAGGGGAGCGAATGAGGCATGCATCGACAGATGAGAGCATGTGCCACATGGCAAGGGTGGGGATGGGGGGCCACTCACATCGAGCATGCAGAAGGTGATGATCTTTTATTTTCTCCCCCTGTACATGTCACATAGGTCAGCGCCCATCAGAAAATCGACATTTGGCGTGCCATCGCCAAGGACGTCCGGACCCTGGGGGTCCACAACAGACGGGGCACCCACTGCCGGAAGAGGTGGGAGGACATCCGCCGCGGGAGCAGGAAGACCGCGGAGGCTCTGCTGGGGATGGCCTCCCAACGTAGGAGGGGTGCCAGTCGTACCTTGACCCCCCTGATGTCCCGGATCCTGGCGGTGGCCTACCCCGATTTGGATGGGCGCATGAGGACATCACAGCAGACACAAGGGGGTGAGTACAAGCACATTCTGCTGATTTTGCGCACATTGGAGGTGTCTGGGTGGGGGAGGAGGGCTGTGGGTATCCCTAGGCCAGGGCGATATTTTGTTGTAAAGGCATTCCTGATAAAATCATTAGCAATAGGCACCTTTCACCCTACATCCCTCACCCCACCCCCCCAACCCCACCCCAAAACCTAAAACCCCCTGACCCCCCACCCACTCCCCAAAACCAAAAACGCCCCACCCCCCCAACCCCACCCTAAAACCCCCACCCACTCCCCAAAACGCCCCACCCCCCCAACCCCACCCCAAAACCTAAAACCCCCTGACCCCCCAACCCCACCCCAAAACCTAAACCCACCACTTACCTTCGCCAACTACCTTCTTTGTACCTTAACCACGCATGTTCGTTGTTCAGAACATATGTAGTTAAGGCACAAAAATACGAAGTCGTGGTTAAAAAAAGCGTTGTTACGCTTTCGTTAACCACGACTTTCGTAATAAAAAAGTCGTAAAAAAGGATGTTTACCGGCCCCTCCGTTTGGCATGGCCCTGTGCCCCCGTCCCCCACCTCTGTAGGTTGCCTAGTACAGCTATTCATGGCCCTGTGTCACCTATGTGTGGAGTTGTCGTCCATAGGCTTGTAGGCCATGTCCCACGGATTGAGTAGTGTACCCCAAGTGCGCGGCATAGTGCAGGGGGCTTCTGTGTCTGTCCTCTCTGCCAACGATTTCGCCAATGCATGCACTCAACATGTCTTTGTTTCTCCACCCCTCCCCTTTTTTGGTGGTCTTCCTGTTCATGTGTGCATTAGCATCATCAGGCGGAGGAGAAGTGGCATCGGAGCACGAGGGAGCTGCATCTCACATGGCCATGGAGGGCCATGCAACAGACTCGGATTTCACCAGTGAGACGGATGGTGAGGGGAGCTCCACAGCGGGGACACGTGGTGACACCAGCGACACAGACACGTCCTCGGAAGGGAGCTCCCTTGTGGTGGCGGCAACATCCGTGCCCACCGCAACAACAGGTACAGCCGCCACCCAGCGCACCAGCTCCGCCCTCCCAGCAGCCCCTCAGCCTTCGCCCCGTGCCCGCTCACCCAGGAAGGTGGGCATCTCCTTCGCCCCAGGCACCTCAGGCCCTGCCCCAGTTACCCCTGCTGCCCTCAGTGAGAAGGTCATTGACCTCCTGAGGATGCTCATTGTTGGGCAGTCTACCCTTTTGAATGCCATCCAGGGTGTAGAAAGGGAGGTGCACCGGAGTAATGCATACCTGGAGGGCATTCATTCGGGTCAAGCTGCCCATCAGCGATCGTTCAACGCTCTGGCCTGAGCACTGACGGCAGCCATTGTCTCTTGCCTCCCTCCTCCAACTTCCTCAACCCAGTCCCACTCCCCTGTACCTCTGCCTATCCCAGACACACCTACAGACCAGCCTGCACACACCTCAACACCCAAGGGAAGCTCATCCAGACATAAGCACCACACATCACACAAGCATTCACCCAAGCAACTTCCACATGCAGACATGCCAACAGCCACTGCCTCCTCTGTGTCCCCCTCCTCCTCGTCTCCCTCCTCCCTCCCTGTGACGTTTCCACTCACACTTGCATGCACAACATCTTCAGCCACTACGTCCATCACCAGCACACCCACCAGAACACTCCGCACACGTGCAGTCACCACCCCCACTACCATTTACACGTCCCCTGTGTCCTCTCCCAGTGTGTCTGTCACCCCCTCTTCCAAACCACACAAACGCAAGCAGCCACCCACCCAACAGCCATCCACCTCACGACAGCCTCCAGCCCAAGCACCTGCACCCAAAGACACCAGACTTCACTCTCCTACAACCACATCCTCTTCCTCCACTCCCATACCCACTACAACTACCCGTCCCTGTCTTACTAAATTGCTTTTCCTTTCCAACCTTGACCTCTTTCCAACAACTGACCCACCCCCTCCATCTCATAAGACTCCAATCAGCACCTCAGCCACCACAAAACCTGGACCTACAAAGACAATAGTCCAAGGATTTTGGAGTCCACCACCTTCAAGGCCAGCTACTTCGGCTAGGAGTAAAGAGACAGCCAGCCCACCCCCAGAAAAAAAGCCAAGAAAGCCAGTGCCCGGTGCGACAGGCCAAAGACAGCAGGCTCCAAAGGCACTACCCTGGCACCGTCAGGGAGTGCGGTGCCACCTGGCACACCGCCAAAGTGAGGAAAGGGCCACAGACGAGCAGGGAAGGGTGGCAAGGGCAGCACGGCCGACAAGTCCGGCAGCAGGCGAGCTGCCCAGGAGGGCCCCACCAGCCCCATTCCAGGTGTGCAGGAGAACACCCACGGGCCCGGGACGGCAGCACAGGAGGGCCCCGCAAGCGAGAAGACAGATGTGCACGAAGGGCCCGGCAGCCACATGTCAGGTGGCGAGTGAAATCCATGTAATCGCCGGATCTGGTGACCTGGACACACATGTCAAGCACCGCTGAACAGGGCCCTTCAAGTCAAGCACCGCTGAACAGGTCCCTTCAAGTCAAGAACCGCTGAACAGGGCACCGCCGTCTCAAGCACCGCTGAACAAGGCACCGCCGTCTCAAGCACCGCTGAACAGGGCACCGCCGTCTCAAGAACCGCTGAACAAGGCACCGCCGTCTCAAGAACCGCTGAACAGGGCCCTTCAAGTCAAACACCGCTGAACAGGGCCCTTCAAGTCAAGCACCGCTGAACAGGGCCCTTCAACTCAAGCACCGCTCCGCTGGGCACCGCCGTCTCTGCACCGCTCTGCTGGGCCCTTCAACTCAAGCACCGCTCCGCTGGGCACCGCCGTCTCTGCACCGCTCCGCTGGGCCCTTCAACTCAAGCACCACTCCGCTGGGCACCGCCGTCTCTGCACCGCTCTGCTGGGCCCTTCATCTCAAGCACCGCTCCGCTGGGCACCGCCGTCTCTGCACCGCTCCGCTGGGCCCTTCAACTCAAGCACCGCTCCGCTGGGCACCGCCGTCTCTGCACCGCTCCGCCCTTCAACTCAAGCACCGCTCCGCTGGGCACCGCCGTCTCTGCACCGCTCCGCTGGGCCCTTCATCTCAAGCACCGCTCCGCTGGGCACCGCCGTCTCTGCACCGCTCCGCTGGGCCCTTCATCTCAAGCACCGCTCCGCTGGGCACCGCCGTCTCTGCACCGCTCCGCTGGGCCCTTCAACTCAAGCACCGCTCCGCTGGGCACCGCCGTCTCTGCACCGCTCCGCTGGCCCTTCAACTCAAGCACCGCTCCGCTGGGCACCGCCGTCTCTGCAACGCTCCGCTGGGCCCTTCATCTCAAGCACCGCTCCGCTGGGCACCGCCGTCTCTGCACCGCTCCGCTGGGCCCTTCAACTCAAGCACTGCTCCGCTGGGCACCGCCGTCTCTGCACCGCTCCGCTGGGCACCGCCGTCTCAAGCACCGCTGGCCCATTGGCAGAAGGGGCAGGCCCGCATCTGTGTCGGGCAGGGCTGCACGAAGCACTCTGGGCACCATGCCTCCTCCAGAACCAGTGGAGTCTGTAATCCACTGTGAGACTGTGGCTTTGCACTCCCAAGGATGGCACAGTGGGCAATCCACCCACTGTAGAGACTTGTGAGACTGTGGCTTTGCACTCCCCAGGATGGCACAGTGGGCAATCCACCCACTGTAGAGACTTGTGAGACTGTGGCTTTGCACTCCCAAGGATGGCACAGTGGGCAATCCACCCACTGTAGAGACTTGTGAGACTGTGGCTTTGCACTCCCCAGGATGGCACAGTGGGCAATCCACCCACTGTAGAGACTTGTGAGACTGTGGCTTTGCACTCCCCAGGATGGCACAGTGGGCAATCCACCCACTGTAGAGACTTGTGAGATTGTGGCTTTCCACTCCCCAGGATGGCACAGTGGGCAATCCACCCACTGTAGAGACTTGTGAGACTGTGGCTTTGCACTCCCCAGGATTGCACAGTGGCCATGGAGGCCCCTCGTGGATCTGGCGTCGTGGACTCATCTGGCTGAGGTGCCCCCCCTTCCCTTCCCCCTGAGGTGCCTGTAGTTTTGCTATCTGATGCCCCTGCAGTGTTCTCTCCATAGGAGTCGGGTATCCTGTGTGGGCTTTGCCCATGTGTTTAGGCCCATTAGCCCACGAACAATGGCTGATACCCAATTTGGACAGGACCATTTACATATGTATATATAGTTATAGATGTTTGATATATTTTTTTACTTAGCCGTACAATATACTTCAAATTTCATGGTCATTTTATTTTGTCTTTGCTTTCTTCCGGGGGGTTTGGGGGTGTCACTCTGAGTTGTTGCTCTGCATTGATGTGTATGTACTTGTGGGTGAGGGTGAGGGTGGGTGTGTCTCGTATGTGTGTCCCCGTAATTTTTTGCCTCCCCCCTCCCCTGTGTCGTAGGTGCAGTACTCACCATAGTCTTCTGCGCTGGCGTTCGTGCTCCTGGTAGAGGAGCAGGAAGACAATAGCTGGTAGGATGTGTAGTTCGGGTTCCATGCTGTCCAGATTCCTCGTGGAGTGTGTAGAGGTGAGCGTTTTCCGTTCGTAATGGCTGTTTCTGCCGTGTTTTTATCGGCGGGGCTACCGCCCCGGAAAGATGGCAGATTGGTGGGTTGTGATAGGGTGGGCGGTACATTGTCTCCCGCCTGTCTGTTGGCGGTCACCGCCGCGCTGTTTGTTTGTCCCGCCGTGGCGGTCGGAGTGTTAAAGTGGCGGTCTCTGTTGGCGGTTTCCGCCAGGGTCAGAATTCCATTTTTTTTACCGCCTGCCTGTTGGCGGGTTGGCCGCCGCTTTAACACCGACCACCAGGGTTGGAATGACCCCCTAAGTATCTTAGCACCCAACCTTCACCATGTGTAGGTTAGACATAGAGGTGACTTATAAGTTACTTAAGTGCAGTGGTAAATGGCTGTGAAATAATGTGGACGTTATTTCACTCAGGCTGCAGTGGCAGGCCTGTGTAAGAATTGTCAGAGCTCCCTATGGGTGGCAAAAGAAATGCTGCAACCCATAGGGATCTCCTGGAACCCCAATAACCTGGGTACCTCAGTACCATATACCAGGGAATTATAAGGGTGTTCCAGTATGCCAATGTGAATTGGTGAAATTGGTCACTAGCCTGTTAGTGACAATTTGGAAAGCAGAGAGAGCATAACCACTGAGGTTCTGGTTAGCAGAGCCTCAGTGAGACAGTTAGTCATCACACAGGGAACACACACAGGGCACACTTATGAGCACTGGGGGCCTGGCTGGCAGGGTCCCAGTGACACATACACTAAAACAACATATATACAATGAAATATGGGGGTAACATGCCAGGCAAGATGGTACTTTCTTACACAACCCCCCCCCCCCCCAAACGAAGGACAATAAGACTAGCCATGACCTGATGAGTCTTCATTGTCTAAGTGGAAATATCTGGAGAGTCCATCTGCATTGAAGTGGGTACTCCCAGGTCTATGTTCCACTGTATAGTCCATTCCCTGTAGAGATATGGACCACCTCAACAATTTAGGGTTTTCACCTTTCATTTGTTTTAGCCAAAGTAGAGGTTTGTGGTCTGTCTGAACAATGAAGTGAGTGCCAAACAGGTATGGCCTCAACTTCTTCAGTGCCCAGACCACAGCAAAGGCCTCCCTCTCTATGGCAGACCAACGCTTTTCTCTAGGGGTCAACCTCCTGCTGATAAAAGCAACAGGTTGATCCTGGCCCTCAGAATTGAGTTGTGATAAGACTGCCCCTACCCCTAATTCAGATGCATCAGTTTAAACAGTGAATTTCAGCGCCTCAAAAGCTTTCTGACAGCTAGCTGTCCACAATACCTTTTTAGGCATTTTCTTGGAAGTGAGATCATTAAGTTGGGCTGCAATGGAGCCATAGTTCTTAATGAACCTCCTGTAATACCCAGTGAGGCCTAAGAAGGCTCTCACCTGGGTCTGAGTTGTAGGGGGAACCCAATCCATGATTGTCTGGATTTTCCCCTGAAGTGGAGCAATCTGTTCTCCACCAACCAGGTGTCCCAGATAAACCACTTTCCCCTGCCCTATCTGGCACTTTGAAGCCTTGATAGTGAGGCCTGCCTTTTGCAGGGCCTCTAAAACTTTCCACAGGTGGACCAGGTGATCACCCCAGGTGGAGCTAAAGACAGCTATATCGTCCAGATATGCTGCACTAAAAGCCTCCAACCCTTGCAGGACTGTATTGACCAACCTCTGAAAAGTGGCAGGTGCATTTTTCAAACCAAAGGGCATTACTGTGAATTAGTAGTGCCCTCCAATAGTCGAAAATGCAGTTTTTGCTTTAGCATCCTCTGATAACTTGATCTGCCAATACCCTGCAGTCAAATCAAAGGTGCTTAGATACTTAGATACTGGCAGATGCCAGTGTATCTATGAGCTCATCTGCCCTGGGTATAGGGTGAGCATCAGTTTTTGTTAACTGGTTGAGACCTCTGTTATCTACACAAAACCTAATTTCCCTTTTTCCATCTTTGGAGTGAGGCTTTGGTACAAGCACCACAGGAGAGGCCCATGGGCTTTCAGAATGTTCAACCACTCCCAGTGCAAGCATTTTCGGAACTTCTTGTTTTATGCAGTCCCTGACATGGTCAGGCTGCCTATAGATCTTACTTTTGACAGGCATGCTGTCTCCAGTATCTATAGTGTGCCTGGCACAGTAGAAAAGAGTTCAGAAAACTGACCTAGGAGATTTATGCAGTTGTCTTTTTTCTCAGCAGTAAGACAGTCTGCCAAAACTACACCTTCCACTAGAGCATCCTGTTCTGTGGAAGAGAAGAGATCAGGGAGAGGGTCACTCTCTTCTTCCTGTCCTTCATCTGTTGCCATGAGCAGGGTGAGATCAGCCCTGTCATAGTAGGGTTTAAGGCGATTGACATGGAGCACTCTAAGGGGACTCCTGGCAGTGCCCAGGTCAACCAAGTAGGTGACCTTGCCCTTCTTTTTAACAATGATATGGGGTCCACTCCATTTGTCTTGGAGTGCTCTTGGGGCCACAGGCTCCAATACCCATACCTTCTGTCCTGGTTGGTACTGAATCAGAACAGCCTTCTGGTCATGCCATTGCTTTTGGAGCTCTTGGCTGGCCTGAAGGTTTTTACTGGCCTTTTTCATGTACTCAGCCATACTGGATCTTAGGCCTAGTACATAGTCCACTATGTCTTGCTTGGGAGCTTTTAAAGGTTGTTTCCAACCATCCTTCACAAGTGTTAGAGGACCTCTTACAGGGTGTCCAAATAGGAGTCCAAAGGGGCTGAAGCCCACTCCTTTCTGGGGTACCTCCCTGTAAGCAAAAAGGAGGCAAGGTAACAGGACATCCCATCTCCTCCGGAGTTTTTCAGGGAGTCCCATTATCATTCCTTTGAGAGTTTTATTAAACCTCTCTACCAGTCCATTTGTTTGTGGATGATAAGGTGTGGTGAATTTGTATGTTACACCACATTCCTTCCACATGGCCTTCAAGTATGCAGACATAAAGTTGCTACCTCTGTCTGATACAACCTCTTTTGGGAAACCCACCCTGGAAAAGATTCACAGGAGGGCTTTTGCCACTGCAGGAGCTGTAGTGGTCCTTAGAGGAATAGCTTCAGGATATCTTGTGGCATGGTCCACTACCACCAAGATAAACCTATTGCCTGAAGCAGTAGGAGGGTCAAGGGGGCCAACTATGTCAACCCCTACCCTTTCAAAGGGACCCTCAACCACAGGGAGTGGAATAAGGGGAGCCTTTGGAGTGCCACCAGTCTTGCCACTGGCTTGGCAGGTCACACAGGACTTACAAAAGTCTTTTGTGTCCTCTGACATCCTAGCCCAGTGAAACAGGGGGACAAGCCTTTCCCATGTTTTAATCTGACCCAAATGTCCAGCCAAAGGAATGTCGTGTGCCAGAGTTAGGAGGAACTCCCTGTACTGCAGGGGAATGACCAATCTCCTGGCTGCTCCAGGTTTTGGGTCCCTTGCCTCTGTGTACAAGAGGTTGTCCTCCCAGTAAACTCTATGTGAGTCACTGACATCCGCATTTTGCTGTTTGACAGCTTGCTGTCTTAGACCCTCTAATGTGGGACAGGTTTGCTGTGCCACACTCAGCTCCTCCCTGGCAGGCCCCCCTCCACCCAAAAGCTCAGCAGTGTCTGCTGCCAGCTCCTCTGGTGAAGGTTCTGCACAGGCACGCCAGAGCAGGGCTGGGGGATCCCTGAACCGGTGTAGACTGGCTTATGCAGAGATGGGCACCATCTGTGCCCATCAAAGCATTTCCAGAGGCTGGGGGAGGCTACTCCTCCCCAGCCCTGACACCTTTTTCCAAAGGGAGAGGGTGTAACACCCTCTCTCTGAGGAAGTCCTTTGTTCTGCCTTCCTGGGCCAAACCTGGCAGGACCCCAGGAGGGCAGAAACCTGTCTGAGGGGTTGGCAGCAGCAGCAGCTGCAGTGAAACCCCGAGAAAGGCAGTTTGGCAGTACCCGGGTCTGTGCTAGAGACTCGGGGGATCATGGAATTGTCTCCCCAATGCCAGAAGGGCATTGGGGTGACAATTCCATGATCTTAGACATGTTACATGGCCATGTTCGGAGTTACCATTGTGACGCTATACATAGGTAGTGACCTATGTATAGTGCACGCGTGAAATGGTGTCCCCGCACTCACAAAGTCCGGGGAATTTGCCCTGAACGATGTGGGGGCACCTTGGCTAGTGCCAGGGTGCCCACACACTAAGTAACTTAGTACCCAACCTTCACCAGGTGAAGGTTAGACATATAGGTGACTTATAAGTTACTTAAGTGCAGTGGTAAATGGCTGTGAAATAACGTGGACGTTATTTCACTCAGGCTGCAGTGGCAGGCCTGTGTAAGAATTGTCAGAGCTCCCTATGGGTGGCAAAAGAAATGCTGCAGCCCATAGGGATCTCCTGGAACCCCAATACCCTGGGTACCTCAGTACCACATACTAGGGAATTATAAGGGTGTTCCAGTATGCCAATGTGAATTGGTGAAATTGGTCACTAGCCTGTTAGTGACAATTTGGAAAGCAGAGAGAGCATAACCACTGAGGTTCTGGTTAGCAGAGCCTCAGTGAGACAGTTAGTCATCACACAGGGAACACATACAGGGCACACTTATGAGCACTGGGGCCCTGGCTGGCAGGGTCCCAGTGACACATACACTAAAACAACATATATACAGTGAAATATGGGGGTAACATGCCAGGCAAAATGGTACTTTCTTACATCACCTTTAGAAGAACCCTCTGAATCATTGTAAAAGGGGGAAAGGCATAGACTCCCATTCTTTTCCAAACCTGCTGAAGCACATGTGTTGCAGACACCAACGGATCTGTTATCCAGCTGAAATACGCTAGCTGGTACGTCGGTCTGCTCGTGAAAAGATTCACTTCTAATGGGTTCCAAATCTCCTCTGACCTTCTGAAACACCATCTGTCCAATCTCTGAAGGCATTTAGATTTCTTGAATTCCAATTGCTACTATATTCATTTGTCCTGGCAAATATTTTGCTTTCACCTTTACCTTGTGTTCCAAACCGAAATACCAAAATTCCTTTGTTAACTCTGACAAGCCACTGGATCTGCTCCCCCCTAACCAGTTGATATAGGCAACAGCTGACACATACTTCATCACCACTGTCCTAGGGGAATTCTCTTGAAATTTTATAAAGCATATAAACCTGCTGTTAGTTCTAGACAATTTATGTGATCCATCCTCTCCTTTTCTGACCAAACTCCATCTGTCTAATGATCTCCTAACTGTGCTCCCCAGCCACTCAGACTGGCATCTGTCTCCACAACAAAATCCAGAACACATCCAAAAATTGCACGATCATTCCGTGCTTCCATATTGTTTAACCACTAATTTAATTCCTCCCTCACTTCCTTGTTCAGTATTACTTTGTCTCCATACCACAAACCATTCCTCAAAGCATCTTCTTTCACTTTTTGTAAAGCATGATAGTGCAAAGGTCCTGGGAATATTGCCTGAAGGGAAGAAGATAACAATCCTTCCATCTGAGCCAGAACTCTCTAAACGACAATGTTTCCTTTCTCAAAATATGCAATAACTATTTCCTCAATAAAGTCACCTTCCTCTCCGGAAGTTGCCACATAATTTTCACCGGGTAATAGGAAAGAATGCTTTATTAGTTATTAAAAACCATAAAAAATTTATAATTTCCACTGTATTTACCTGAAATCATAAAAATTCCATCTTCTGTGAGGGTGTCAAAACTGATTTCTCCTTGTTTATCAAAAACCTAAAGTCTCCAACAAGTTTACCACCAAGGTCATCAATTTCCCCAACTGCTCCACATCTTGAGACATAATTAATATGTAAATAAATAAAATTATGTATCAACCGTACACCTCTTTCTCTCAAATAGGCAATCACTACTCTCCTCACTTTTGTGGAGCACCAAGGTGCAGAAGATAGAACAAAAGATAGACATTGAAACTGGTATAGCTGTTTGCTCCACCTGAATTGTTAAACCTTCTGACTTTCCTTCTCCATTGGATCAGTGAAGTATTCATCCTTTAAATCCAACTTTACAATTCAATCGTTTCTCAGCAACAATTCCCTTAAACAATGGATACATTCCGTCGTTGAATGTCTGTAAACCAATGACTTATTTAGCTCTCTCAGATTGATTACCTGTCTCCATTCTTTGTCTTTTTTCTTTACTAAAAAGATTGTGCTCACAAAACACTTTGGGCCTATTTCATCACTACGGAGACAGACATCCCAGCCGCGGAAAATCTAAATCCTATAGGATAGAATGGAATTTCGATTTCAGCGGATGGGGATATCTGTCACCATTGTGACGGAGTAACCCATCCGCTGAGTTTCAAATGTTCCCTGAGTGTCTTCCTCTATACGTATTATTACACCTTTTTCTATCATGGATTCTATCTCCGAATCCACTACAGATTTTTGTAGCTCTGTTACAGATAACTCTCTTTGCTTCCTTGTATGAAGTGGAATTTCCACCAACTCTATAGAGTAATCAGACACAGTCTTTAACATCCAAGGGCCTTGCATACTCTTCTCACATTCCTTCAAAATGTCTCAACCAGCTCCCTACTCTTTCTTGGGAAAAACTAAAAGTAATACCTTTACTAACCTTGTGATCCTGCATAACTCTGTCCTCGACCACATGCAAACCTTTCTATTCCTGACCTTCCCTATTTCATTCTATTTGGGCAGAAAGCCTTTTCCTATGAAATGGTTCCGGAAATGAGACCTTTGAATCTCTCGGCCATTAGAAAGCACCCTTCTACTGGCTCTTCCGAATACAGTTCCTCCCAAAACTTTTCTTCATATTTACTTGAGCCTTATCCATGGAAGTAAATGTAGCACATATTTCCCTATGCTTTTAACCAAGCTTTCACCAAACAGTAATTCCTTTGCGTTCTTACTAGGGTCATTTTCTGCCATGTCTGCCAGTTTGGGACTTGTTTTCATTAAAATTGCCTTCCCCATCTCTGCCATCAAACCTGCATTTGCATTACCTAACATACTAGGCCTCTGACTCTATTGTCGGAGTAACTCCAAAATCCGCTAGTGACTCATTAATATGACTCTCCTCTGCCATATCTAATATCCTAACCAGTGGGCCCAAAACATATAGGCCCTCATTATGACCCTGGCGGTAAATCCCGCTTACCCCCATGCTGACAGCCGCCAACTTACCACCACAGTGGCAGACATCCGTTCACCATATTATGACACACACTCTCACACGAATCCGACAGAATTGCAGCTACAGACACAAATCCGCCAGACCAAAGGTCAGTGATAAACTGGCAGTATCAAAACCCACACCGTTACACCAACAGAACAACACGCAACACATTATGACCCACGAATCACCACAATGGACATTCAACGGCGGTAAACCATTGACGGTACATACTGCCGCGCTCACAATGGACACCCACAGACAAAAAAGCACCACATTGGACAATTCAAACAACACACACCTGACACCCATACACACACCACACCCACACCACTATAAAACACACACCCACATTACCCACAACCCTTTACGATTACAAATCATTGGCACGAGACTGACACCAAGACCACTGCTACAACTACATACACACACACCACATACACCCATACATCCCTCACGCACCCCACTTCACACACCCCAACACATTACCCAACACACCCTCACCAATACACCTCACAAAACATCCATGGCACTACAAAGGCACACCCGTTTCACTGAGGAGGTGTTAAGGGTCATGGTGGAGGAAATCGTCAGGGTAGAGCCACAGCTGTTTGGAGCACAGGTGCAGCAGATATCAATAGCCAGGAAGATGGAGGTATGGCGGAGAATCGTGGACAGGGTCAACGCCGTGGGACAGCACCCCAGAACAAGGGACGACATCAAGAAGAGGTAGAACGACCTACGGTGGAAGGTACATTCCATAGCAGCATGACACCAGCTCGCTATCCAGAGGACTGGTGGTGGACCTCCATCTCCTCCCCCACAACTCACAGCATGGGAGGAGCAAGTCTTGGCAATACTACATCCTGATGGCCTGGCGGGAGTCGGAGGAGGACTGGACTCTGGTAAGTTAACTTTCAACAATTATCACCCCCATTCCTGCATGCCATACACATACCCTCACCCTCACTCCCATCACTCACTCCATCACACACACTCCACCATCACATCTCACTAATCCCAATGCCAAGCCCTGCATGTTGTACCAATGCATGGACACCCCTCACAGCCCTGCTTGGACACTCATCACCAAAGCATGCACAGCATGAAGAACTAACAATCCCACCATACACCTACATACACAAGTAAAAGCTGGCAGGGCAACACCAACCATAGAGGGGAAGCCAGGGATGTGCCATATGCCATAAACATTAACCATAACACATCATTTACATCCCCACAGGTACCCCAGCCAATGTCACCGGAGAGGAGGTGCCCGCACTATCCAGTCCCCCAACAGAAGAGGCCCACAGTGATGACAGTAACTCTGGTCTTCAGGATCTGGACGATCTACCTGTCCCATCAGGGACCCTAGGACAGCCGGTTACCCAAGCCCACTCGCAGACCACCACAGAGCCTCCCCCATCAGTATCCAACACTACAGCACCCACCCAGTGTCCCCAAACCTCTGTCCCCCGGACACATCAATCAACAGTGTGCCCACCTGCACAGGGACCCCAGGCCACACCTCACACAAAGGACAACCAGGGACCTGGGGTCAGTGGCAGTGGGCACACGGTTCAGGGGACAGAGACACAGGCCACCAGGGACACTGGGAGGACTGCTGTGTGCCAGGAGGTGGACAGGACCAGGGAACCAACTCTCCAGAAGGCACTCTCCAAGATCCTGGGAGCCTATCAACATTCCCAGGACGCAATGGGCCAGATCCTAGACAACGTGCAGGAGGACAGGCGGCTGCAGGAGGGACAGTACCAGGGGATCAGGGAGGAATAGCAGGCCATCAACAACACCCTGATCTCCACAGCAGGGGTGCTGGCAGACATGGCCAACATTATGAGGGAGGCAGTGTCACACCAGCGGGCCCCTGCCAATAGCCAGTCATCTAAACAGCCTTCCACTTCCACTGCCGCTAGTGGCCAGGAGGCCCTGCCACAGGACTCACAGGCCACCAGCACCCCTCCCCCTGTAGAAGGTGAACCACCCCGCAAATATTCTCTGCGATCCATACAGAAGCCACAGACACATGCCAAGACCCCTGCCAGGAAATGAGACTCTCCTCATTGTCCCCCTTGTGTCCCACTCAGTCACCCTGTCCACCTTGAACTGCCATTGCTCCTCTTCCTATGTCTCCTTGGACAATGCGCCTGTGCTACAAACAGACTGGAACAAAACCCTGGACTTTCCTCCATCATCACCCCATTCCATTCCACTTTCCCCTCTATATATTAGCACTTCAATATACACCCTTTGATAAAAATCGATTTCAAGTATGTCATATATTTCAAATATGTATTGATTGAAACAGGTACAACCATTGCAAATAAACTGTACATAGAATGAGCATAGAATTAATGACCTGTAGCTGGCTGTTGTGATCACACCAGGAGTATTTGTCAAATCACCAACATCTGCAAAATGAGGGAACAGTAAGTGGGCATAGAAGTGGGAAATACCAGCATGCCAATGCCACACAGAATACAACCAAAGTCATTGAAATGTAAAGTTGCACTGTCTCACCTGTGTGTCATTGGAAGCACTGATGGATTACATATGTTCTGTTGTCCTCATCCTCATCCTATGCCTCCTCATCCTCACTGTCCACAGGGTCCACTGCTGCCACAGGGGCATCTCCATTCTCCTCCTCCTGCAGAAAAGGGACATGGCGTCTGAGGGCCAGGTTGTGCAACATGCAGCATGTCACCACTATCTAGCAGACCTTCTTGGGTGAGTAGCACCTGGTAGATGGAGGCACCTGAACCTGGCCTTCAGGAGGCCAAAGGTCCTTTCAGTGATCCTTCTGGTTCGCTCATGTGCCTCATATTAACGTTCTTCTGCCCTTGTCCTGGCATTCCTCACAGGGGTCAGCAGCCACAATAGCTTTGGGTAAACAGAGTCACCTGCAAATATTGAGGGACAACATTTAGCCACACGCTATCCTGTATGGCCAACACCATAGCCATACACCAACATATACTGTGTGGGAACCAGGGCTCACCTATTAGCCACACCCTGTGCCTCAGTTGTTCGGACCATCACATTTGGGATGCTGCTATTCCTTAGGACAAAGGCATCATGCACTGACCTAGGATACTTAGCATTGACGTGGGAGATATACTGGTCCGCCAAGCATACCATCTGCACATTTATAGAGTGGAAACTCTTTTGATTCCTGAACACCTGTTCATTCTGGTGGGGGGGACAAATGAAATTTATGTTCTGTCAATTGCCCCAATTATATTGGGGATATGTCCCATTGCATAAAACTCGGCCTTCACAGTGGCCAAATCCTCAACCTGGGGGAATGCAATGAACCTGCACACGTGTTTTATCAGGACAGACAACACTCTTGTCAGCACTATTGAGAACATTGACTGTGACATTCCTGCTGCCAAGCCCACTGTCACTTGGAAAAAAACAGTTGCCAGGAATTGGAGAACTGATAGCACTTGCACAAGAGGGCGGATCCCAGTGGGATGACGGATAGCAGATATCAGGCTCCAATTGGGCACACAGCTCTGTGATTGTGGCCCTGTCCAGTCTATAGGAGAGTATTATGTGCTTGTCCTCCAGAGTAGCCAAGTTCACCATGGGTCTGTACACAGGGGTATGTCTCCAATTGCTATTCATCTGCAGTTGTAGGAAACTAAGAGACAAAAGAGTGAGGAGGCTGCCACAAACTGAACAATGGAGCCACAACAGTAGTCTACAATCTGTAAACATGTGATGGGTCGGTGTGATTTGTCCAGTATGTGCCTGTTTCTCCTGTGACGCAGCATTATTCCATAGGCCTGCCAACCCCCCTGAAATGGCGTCTGCCTGTCCTGTGTGGAGGGACAGGTGGAACTGAGGTAATGCCGCTGACCTTGTGCGCCGTGGCAGGAGGCGGTCGGGAACCGCCGTGAAATTCATCATTGGTTAAAATTGGGCCCTATGGGGTACAGTGGCCAATGGTGATCTACGCCGGCGGTGACAGTATGCACCGCTGTGGAAGTGACCAACATTTTCTATCTGATTCCTAACTTGTTTCCTGACCTTCCATAGGAGAGGACCTACACTGCAAGTGCTGCTGTGACCTGTGTCTGGAACCTACCATTGCCCGTGTAACTGGGGAAAGGCCCCCAGCCTTCACTTCAGAGGAGTTGGAGCGACTGGTGGATGGGGTCTTACCCCAATACGGACTGCTGTATGGGCCTCCAGACCAACAGGTGAGTACACTGTGTGCACGATGCATGTGGCATGAATGTATGGAGGTGTGTGAGAAAGCATTGTGTAAGGGGGGAGGGATGTCTTCTTGGCTGGGTACATGTTGAGTGCTGGGCTATGTGTGTGCCAATAGTGATGGAAACAGGTATGGTGGGCCATTTCTGCTACAGGCTGAACTGTTTGTCTAATGGTGTTCTCCTGTCTGTATTGCCTCTGCAGGTGAGAGCCCATCAAAAGAAGGGTATATGCTGTGCCATCGCCAAGGAGGTGCGGACCCTGGGGGTGTATGGCAGGCGGAGCACCCACTGTCGCAAACAGAGGGAGGACCTGAGACGCTGGGCACGGAAGACCGCTGAGGCCCAGCTGGGGATGGCCTCCAACGAGGAATGGGTGGCGGTCAAACCATGACCCCCCCTGACGGTGGACTATCCAGAGCTGGATGGCCCTTGAGGGCATCACAGCAGCCACAAGGGGTTGAGCACAGTGGCCATTATTGAAAGAAACAGCTGGAGTGATGGTATCCAGGTGGTGGTTGTGTTTCAGTGGGTGCCCCTAGGTCAGGCCAAACATAGCAGCATAGGTCCTCTGGTGGCTAAGGGTCTGAAGGGGAAATACTGCCTACCTAGGTTGTAAGCATCCAATACTGGTTAGGGCTGCGTGGCTCCCAGGTATACTGCAGTTGGCGGTGTATGCTCCTCCTCATGCCTTGGTGGCTAGCAGTATCACTGGTAGGGCAATGCATAGTGCGTAGGTCTGTTCCTTGTGTCTGAGGGTGCTGTGTACGCCAACAGTGGTGTTGGTGCAGTCATTGACCCAGTGTATCCTTTGTCTCTCTCCCCCCTCTCTTGTTTTGTCATCCTGTCCTTATGTGCATAAGCATCATCTGGCGGAGGAGCAGAGGCACCGGCGATGGAGGGAGCTGCATCCCACAGGACCCTGGAGGCACCGACGTTGAGGGCACCAGTGGGACAGAGTGTGAGGGGAGCACTACTGCCGAAACTGGAGGGGACAATACAGAGCTCCCTAGTGGTGGCGGACACCTCTGTGACCACCCCAGCTACAGGTACTGCCGCCACCCCCGTACCAGCACCGCCCTCCCAGCAGCCCCTCAGCGAGTTGTCCATGCCCGCTAACCCAGGAGAGTGGACATCTCCTTCGTCCCAGGCACCTCAGGCCCTGACCCAGTCAGCCCAGCTGCCCTGAGTGAGGAGGCTATTGACCTCCTGAGATCCATCTCTCTAGGGCAATCAACCATTGTGAATGCCAGCCAGGGGCTGGCAACCCAGATGCAGCAATCTAATGCATTCCTAGAGGGCATTCACAGTGGATTGGCAGCCCAACAGAGATCGATCCAGGCTCTAGCCTCCTCTCTGATGGCAGCCATTGTACCTGTTTCAACCGTCCCCCCTCCAACTTCCACTTCCCAGTCCCATTCTCCCCAACCCCAACCCATCCCAAGCACACAGCCCGACGAGCATGCACACATGACAACACCCAAGAGTGTCACAGGCAAACACAAGCACCACACTTCATCCTACAAACACTCACACAAACACCATTCAGTTGCAGACACAACAACATCCACTATTTCCACAGTCTCCCCCTCCTCCTCCACCTCCCACCCACTTATGTCCACACTCACACCTGCATGCACTGCATCATCATCCACTACCTGCATCATCACCACACCAAGCAGAACACACACCTCTCTGACACCTTCACAACGTCCATGCACATGTCCCCTGTGTCCTCTCCCACCGTGTCTGTCCCCCTCCCTCCTAAAGGACACAAATTCAAGCACTCAGACACCCAACAGCCATCCACCTCACAATAACATACAACCAATGCATCTGCACCCAAATCCATCAGACAAGACCTCCAACAACCACTCCCTCATCCTCCACTCCCATTTCTTCTCCCTCTTCCCGCCCCAATGTCCCTAAAAAGCTTTTCCTTTCCACCAAAGACCTCTTCCCTACCCTTCCCCCCCATCCTGCACGTATGGCCAGAGTATCAAGAACCAAGCCAAGCACCTCAGCCAAACAGTTCATGGGCCCAGTTTCATCAACACCTACTAGTGGTGGAAAGGATTCCAGGCCACAAATACAGAAAGGGAAGGAGCCTTCAGCAGCCAGCAGAAAGGGGAAGGAGCCTGCACCAGCCAGCATGAAGGGGAAGGAGCCTCCACCAGTCATCAAAAAGGGGAAGGAACCTGCACCAGTCAGCAAGAAGGGGAAGGAGCCTGCACCAGCCATCAAGAAGGGGAAGGAGCCTGCACCAGCCATCAGAAAGGGGAAGGAGCCTGCACCAGCCAGCAACAAGGGGAAGGACCCTGCACCAGCCAGCAAAAAGGGGAAAGAGCGTGCACCAGCAGCTGTCACAGAACCCCCACCGCCAGCCGTGGTTGTGCAGCCATCAGTGAGTGCAGGGACTGAGCATGAGCCTCCCACAACCGACATCACCACAGCGCAGCCATCGGAGGGTGCAGGGGCTGAGCAGGAGCCTCCCACAACCACCACCACAGTGCAGCTATTGGAGGGTGCAGAGGCTGAGCAGGAGCCTCCCACTACCACCAACACAGTGCTGCCATCACCACCGGCGGAGGCAATATGATCCAGCCTCCATGGGATGCTGTGCGTCCTGCCCCCACCAGAACCAGTGGGCAAGTCACCCACCTGAGAGACTGTGGCCTTGCATTCCCCAGGATCAAGCACAGGGCATGTTGCCCCCTCCAGAACCAGTGTGCAAGTCACCCACTCCAGAGACCTGGCCTTGCACTCCCCAGGACCAAGCAATGGGCATGTTGCCCCCTCTGGAACCAGTGAGCAAGTCACCCACCTGAGAGACTGTGGCCTTGCATCCCCCAGGACCAAGCACAGGGCATGTTGCCCCCCTCCAGAACCAGTGGGCAAGGCACCCACCTGAGAGACTGTGGCCTTGCACTCCCCAGGACCAAGCACAGGGCATGTTGCCCCCTCCAGAACCAGTGGGCAAGTCACCCACATTAGAGACTGTGGCCGTGCACTCCCCAGGACCAAGCAGAGGGCATGTTGCCCCCTCCAGAACCAGTGGGCAAGTCACCTACTCCAGAGACTGTGGCCTTGCACTCCAGAGGACCAAGCAATGGGCATGTTGCCCCCTCCAGAACCAGTGGGCAAGTCACCCACTCCAGAGACTGTGGCCTTGCACTCCCGAGGACCAAGCAATGGGCATGTTGCCCCCTCCAGAACCAGTGGGCAAGTCACCCACCTGAGAGAGACTGTGGCCTTGCACTCCCCATGACCAATCACAGGGCATGTTGCCCCCCCTCCAGAACCAGTGAGCAAGTCACCCACTCCAAAGACTGTAGCCTTGCACTCCCCAGGACCAAGCAATGGGCATGTTGCCCCCTCCGGAACCAGTGGGCAAGTCACCCACCTGAGAGACTGTGGCTTTGCACTCCCCAGGACCAAGCACAGGGCATGTTGCCCCCCTCCAGTACCAGTGGGCAAGGCACCCACCTGAGAGACTGTGGCCTTGCACTCCCCAGGACCAAGCACAGGGCATGTTGCCCCCTCCAGAACCAGTGGTCGTCATCCACCTGAGAGACTGTGGCCTTGCACACCCCAGGACCAAGCACAGGGCATGTTGCCCCCTCCAGAACCAATGGGTAAGTCACCCACCTAAGAGACTGTGGCCTTGCACTTCCCAGGACCAAGCAATGGGAATGTTGCCTCCTCCAGAACCAGTGCTCTTTCCGCATCTGGCTGAGGTGCCCCCCCTCCCCCTGAGGTGCCCCTGCAGTTTTTTCTCTGTATTGGTGCAGGGAACGAGTGGGGCCTTGGACTTTGCCCTGTGGCCATGTGGCCCCTGTGAACTGAGGACTGGGCAGTGTCCCTTTTTTGTACATTTGTACATAACTGTTGCAATGCCAAATTGAATTATTAATTTTGATGTTGATCTCATTACAATCACTTTAGTCAATTCCTGTTGTCCTTGCATTATTCAGCCGATTTACGGGGATAAATTGTTTTTGGTGCAGCTGGTTGTGTGTATAGTGTGTCAGTCTGGGGTGTGTGTTGTGCGTGTGTGTCTCACTCTCGTTCCCCCCCTCCCTTGTGTGCTAGGCGGCTGTCCTCACCGTCGTCGTCTTCACTGGCGTTGGTGTTCATGGTGGAGCATAATGTTGAAGATCATTGGAAAGACTTGCAGTTCTGGTTCCCTGGCATCATGGTTCTTCCCTGTGTCTCCAATGGTGAATCCTTTCACTTCTGATGGCGTTGGTACCGCCCCGGAAAAGGTGGCGGTTTGGCATGTCATAATATGGTGGGTGGAACTTTGTCTTCCGCCTGGCTGTAGGCGGCCACCGCCGTGGTGACTGTTGTTTCCGCCCTGGCGGTCGGTGTGGTACATTGGCTGTCTTTCAGAGATATCACCGCCATGGTCATAATTTGGCGGTAGTTACCGCCAGCCTGTTGGCGCTATTACCGCCACTTTATCACTGACCGCCAGGGTGGTAATGAGGGCCATAGTACCTTATCTTGGGACTGCTTTAAAGAGCGTTCAACTAACCATTTCTGGATCTAAATTAGTTGTGCAGCACACCTGCTCATCAATCACCGGCCTTGATCACTCTGCTCTGAACACTCTTGTACCCTCTTTATCCATTGGTTTCCGTAACTATTCCTTTATGAATATGCTCACATGTTCCATGGCCCACCAATCACTACTCATCAGGTGCCTTATATAAGGTGACAACATCTCCTCACCTAAAGGATTTGTGAGTACTTCTTTGGAACAGGCATCATCTAAATTCTCAAATTCAGCATTGAACTCATCTTGCTGAATATCTAATAAGTACTCATCATACACCTAATTACCTTCTGAGAAAGAATCTTTTCCCAAATCCATTTACGTGAACTCCTCCTCTTGCGTGTTGCTACTGACACCTTTCCTTGCATGCCGCAATGGACACCTTTCCTTTTGATGGAGTTCAATGCATCCTTGCCTTTCTTCAACATAGATATGCCTTCCAAATCTTTGCTCTTTTTTAATTGTTTACCTCCTTTCTCACATCTCAATTCTTCCTCATCAGAAAAAGAGGAAAATTCCTCTCCTGACTCCAAATCCTTTCTTTCCTTATTGTTTAAAATTGTATCTAGTGTCTCCTTAACCTGTGTCCTCATCTCATGTTGTATAAATTTCCAAATCACATCCTCACTAACCTTAGCTACAGAAATTTCAAGTGTGCTTCCCTACTCTGAATCCATAACTATTAATGAAACTACAAACAACTTAAATACTAACACAACTAATTATTGCTATATGTCAACCCCAAAATGAAACTCTTGCTACACTATGGCCTTCAATATGACAGTGGCGGTAAAAAACGCCTACCGCCTCGGCGACAGCCACCAAAAGACCCTAGGATGGCAGAATTCTGGTTACGGTCATGGTGGCAAGGTGGCGCTGCTGCACAGGAGTTGGAGTGCAGAGAGCCAGGGCAGTGGTGGAATGCCCGGCCGGCTGGCAGTGAAGACTGGAGCCGGCTCCCTAGAGAGAGATAGGGGTGTTGTGCAGCTGCAGTGACTGGCTGGGAGCCGGGTCTGGCCTCAGTCCGGATTGGGCAGTGCTGTGGGTGCAGTCCCTTCTGCTCCGGCATCGCCAGAGGTGCTCCTATACCAGGGGCACACATGGGCCTTCTGGGACAGGCCCATGGAGTGCCCCTTGCGGAGGGGGTGCACGGGAGAAGAGGTAACTATCAAGCGCAGGGAGAACTCTTGTATGTGCCACAGACAGCCTGGAAGTCAGCAGGGAGCACGCGGGCCAGAGAGGGACTTCATAGCACCCAAACGCCCATGCCCTGTGCTGAGGAAGATGTCTGGACCTGACTAGGTAACCCCGCTAACTGCTCCTCATCCCAGCGATAGTACGACGTAGCCTGGGTGGTCAGGCTGCACAGCAGCATTCAGTGCCTTTGCCTCACTGGCTGGGGCGGACGGATCAAGTTCCTGTCCAAGGCCTTGCAGGCTACTTGATTCTCTTGACGCCTGGTGCACCCCCTTGGGGCCTCGACCTCCACCAAATCATGGAAAAAATACTCCTGCAAACAGTCCCTTGACCTTGGAGAGAAGTCCCTTAGTGGATCCAGTCGTGGGGCACAACAAGATGCAGCTCCATCTGGTACTGAAAACCCTTATGCTAGGCCCAACATTACAGGAAATATTACAAGCTATCACAGCCTTTCGGGAGGCCCCCGAAATCAAAATCAACACTCTGGGCACAGACTTAGGCCTCCTACATGATGACCATCGACGCTTTGCTGATCCGGTCACTAGCACTGAGAACGAGCTGGCAGATGTGGCCTCAGCGCTGACTACCACCAAAGCAAGGCTGTCCACGACAGAGTTGCGCCTGAAAACACTAGAAGCCAAGGTCAATGATGCTGAAAACAGATCACACCAAAATAATATTTGCCTTATTGGTCTCCCCGAGCACCTTCAGGGTAACTATATGGTCACCTTTTTGGAATCTTGGCTACGCACGGAGAGGGCTCCAGTGTGGCCCTCTGCATTTTTTGCACTAGAACGGGCACATTGGGTGCCGATGAGACCTTTGCCGCCTGGGGCTCCGCCGGGGGCACCGCTGAGGCTAGTGGTGACCCGCCTGCTGTATTAGAAGGACCTCAACCACATTCTGAAACAAGCCAGGCAACTAGGTAATATCACTCTTAAAAACAGCAAGATTATGATATTTCCAATTTTTTTTTACACGAGGTCCAGCGCCAGTGGTCAGCTTTTGTGGAGGCAAAGAAGCGGCTTCGAGAGCTGGTGTGTCATATCCCATGCAGTTTCCAGCACGACGAGGAGTGGTTACTCCGTAGGGTGTTCATTTCTTCCAAACCCCCCAGGAGATCTGGTCATGGATTGACCTGCAGCCGTGAGCTGGACCCAGAGTGAAAGGATAAACTAAAGTAAAGTATGGAGAATAATAGAGGAAAGCAAGCAAGAAAGAATGAAGGAGGTAAATGCAGAAGGAAAGAGGTCACAAACTGCTATGAGGAAGAGGGAAGTTGGAAAGGTGATCAAGAAGGGAGGGTGGGGAGAAAAAGCACAGACAGCGAGGATGAGAAAATAGACCAGGGTAATACACATGACATAGCATAACAGAAGAGCAGAAGCAGCAAGAGAAAAATGGCATAATCAGGGGTGTGGAATTTATTAAAATATCTACTTGTCCACGGGACAGGCTGCTTCTCAAATCTACTTGTCCTGTAAAAAGATCTACTTGTCCCTTTGGTGCCATGTAGTGTGGCGCCAAATTATGGCAGCAATCTCATTATGTAAGAGCTCTGATAATAGCCTCTCTGATTATGCCAGGGCTACTACAATAGTAGGGCTGAATACTTGCAGTTTCAATCCCTACTGTAGCAATTTCCTTATTTTTCCACCTTTCTGCAGATCTGCATACTGGGGCTGGAGGAAGCAGTAAGCAATAGTTCCAGGGCTGGAATGCCTTTGAGTCTGCAAACCTACTAACCTGCATGTTTTAAAGATTTTCACCAGCTTCTCTCTAATATTTTCCCATAATAAGAAAGGTTGGACATTTACTCCTGACAATGGTAGAATTAGAACTTCTTCCAGGGTTGGGAAGAAAGTGGCTGGAGGGAAAATGAACTTGCAAATGCTCAATAGATTTTCACATGAGAAAATCTACACATGTGTATTTACCCATGCTAAAATACAGTTCACAAATATTTTATAGGGGTACGACATATACCATGGGTGCACTTTTGTGACTTTCTTTAAGAATTTGGGGCCACATGTAGGTAGGTTCAGATTTGCGACCCGCAAATTGCGAGTCGCAAATCCGAATGTAGGGTGGTGTCCCTGACACCATCTGTGATTCGCAAGGGCTTCGCAAATGCACACCTCATAAAAAATCATGAGGTGGGTCGCAATTTGCGACCCCCTTGCGAATGGCGGCCTCACAGGGATGGTGGCCTGCTGGAGACAGCAGACCACCATGTCTGTGACTGCTTTTCAATAAAGCAGTTTTTTTTGTTTTTTTTGTGATGCAGCCCGTTTTCCTTAAAGGAAAACGAGATGCATTACAAAAACGAAAAATGAAACTTTTTAGTTTCATTTTTTCAGAGCAGGCAGTGGTCCGCAGGACCACTGCCTGCTCTGAAAAAATGTTTACAGTGACATTCACAATGGGGAATAGGTCCCAGGGGGACCCCTTCCCTTTTGTGAAAGTGTTAGCACCCATTTGAAATGGGTGCAAACTGCGATTGGCTTGAGCCTGCGTTCGCAAAACAATCCTACATTGCAATGCGAGTCGCAATTAGGAAGGGAACACCCCTTCCTAATTGCGAGTCGCAAACCCGTTTTGCGATTCGGTAACCAGGTTACCGAATCGCAAAACTGGGTTTGTGCATCGCAATGTGCTTTTTGCACGTCGCAAACAGCGAAAGTCGCTGTTTGCGACATGCAAAAAGCTACCTACATGTGGGTCTTGGTCCCTAATTAGGTCTGGTGTTAACAAAGACATTTTGTTATTATTAAACTTCTATTTCTCTCTCTTTCGGCTGGCTTTACTGTGAGTGATCGCATTCTTCTCTTCCACAAGGAGCATATTGGCACACAAAGTAGTTTTGTTCAGTGTCAGGAACAACAGTGGCAATCAGTGACGTAACGAAACTGGAGGGTGCCCCTTTGCAAAGAACATGGAGGAGCCCCCTCTCCAGACTCACTCAGGGCAGGTGCTGTGCTGAAGGGGCCCCCTGGAGGGCAGCTGCGGGCCTTTGTTATGCCACTGGTGGCAACATGTGCTTTTAGAGTTCAAAAACGTTTTTTTTTTTTTTTGCCAGTGTTTGTTACAATGTTGAGGGCCTGGTAGCTCCCACAACAATAAAGTGTTACAAAAGCCATGTCAAAACAAGACACGCATTGATGAAACTAAAAGACTTATAAAAATATGTCAGATCAGTTGGCTTTGTCAGTGTTTGTTTATTTTCATGCTTCCCATAATCGTGTTGAAAATGGTTACACTGATTTTCCATTCGAAATATTTTTGGGAAATACTAGCATGCATCAAAACATTTTACTAAATGACACTTCATTTGCATCTAATCAGAGAGCATTCTGGGAGCATTATACTTAGCCTCATAGCCTAAACTTTTCAAACATGTGTATACACGTTTTGGTTTTTTTGTACTGGAACCAACGTCAGTAGTGAAGTGTGACCTTAAAACATTTATTTACAGCACTCACCCTAATAATGAAGGTTTTCAAATAATGAACCATAAATACAAGTTCGAACAGCATTATCTTTTGGAAACACATTACCTCAATTGCAGAGAGTTCCACTCTCTGTAAACAGGCAGCCAAAGGGTTTGTGCTGCAGAGGGTTGGGCCTACTTGTCCCAAGGACGAAGTGTCGGGCGATAGGAATTCCACATCCCTGCAGCAGAAAGAGAAAGGCAGAAGGTAATGGAGGCAGTAGCCTTTCTGAATCGCTCCAGCACTGACCCTCCTATGCCATCCCCACAAATTGAAGAAGACCACTCTGACTCTGATCATGACTCCTCTCCCTGTGCGGCATCAAGTGTCTGCCTTCTGGTGGTGACTCCCGGGACTGCAGATGAATTACTCTAAATGCAATCCACGCCCATTGGGAGAACGAGTGCGGGGAGGAGGACACGGTGACGCTTATTAAAGAACTAAGAGAGAGGACACTTGAGCTGTCTTGCAGCATTTTCTCCCCCTCCTGCTGTCTTTTCCCCATTTGCTTATATGGGTCGAATGAAGGGTTGGGTGTCTGCCCTTGGGTACCGCTACACTAGTTTCCCCCATAGATGTACTTGGTGTACTTTAAACAGTTTTGAAGTTTGGATGGGGAGGGTTCTGCTTCTTATTCTTGGGAGTTGGAATTGGGTGTTAATGTTCTGTATGATTCTTATGCTTATTACTATGTTTATTCTTGTACCCCCCCTGAGTCGGACATTATTATTGTGTACATTGCCTAAAGGAGTCAAATCAGTTGTCAGACTGATACTAATGCTATCATGGCGACCAAGGCAAGTTATAAATTGATTTCCTGGAATGTCAGGGGCATACATTCTATGTGAAAGAGATACAAAATATTCTCTTATTTAAAACAGTGGGTTGTCCATATTGTTTTCCTTCAAGAGATGCATTGAACGGCTAAAGAGGGGGCAGCCCTCCAGCAAAGATGGAGGGAGCAGGTATACTACACCTCCTATTCTTCCTTTGCTAGGGACGTGCTGATAAGGGTTAGAACTGGAATGCTGTACCAGCATTGCACCTCCATAGTGGATGCCTAGGGCAGGTATTTAGCCATAGCGGGTAAACTTAACGGAAAAAACATCAACATCATCAATATCTATGGGCCTACTGTTGATCAATCCACTTTTCTGGTACAGCTGTCAACCAACCAGGCTGGCCCCTTTCCTTACACATGGCTCAGTGGTTGGTGGGGATTTTAACTGCATTGCTGATCCTTCTCTGGACCATTCTCACCCACCGCTGCATGGCTCACCCACACACTGATCGGCCCATGCGTTTTCTGACTGGTAGTTGAGCTGGGCCCTTGTAGAGCCGTGGTGCACCAGAAACCCCACTCACTCTGGATTATTCTTATTTCTCCCGCATGCATGAGCTACACGTATGGCTTGACACCTTTTTATGCTCCGGCTCCTCACAGACACTAGTACAAAATGTTGAATATCTTGCCCATACATTTTCTGACCACAACCCAGTCCTCCTTCATCTGACCTGGGGCAGACTATTAACCCAGATCCCCACTGCAACCTGAGACAATTGAAGATCCATTATTTCAAGTCGCTATTAGAGAGGCAATTAACACTTACTTTGTGGAAAACGTGGGACCAACGACTACCCCCCAACTGGAGTGGGATACTTTTAAGGTGGTGCTCTCGGGATATTGCTTGTCAGAGCTTAAGGGAATCCAACCTACTATCCTCTGGGAACTTTGTGACGCAGAGGATAAACTGCAGGACATACAGCAGCAGCGTCCTGAGCGCCGGAAATACAGGCCGAGCTATTAGAGGCCAAAGAACATATGGTGCCACATATGGAGCGGTTAGGCTTATTTGGCTATATGGCCTACATGGAGAAAAACCATGCAGAGAGAGATAAACCAAGTTGACTACTAGCGTGGTTGGCTGACCCTACTAGATGGGGCACACCCATAGTAGAATTGCTTTCTTCCACGGGGGACCCTCTCTATTCTCAATTAGCCATTAACAACAGCTTTCTGCAATACTATCAGGCACTATACAAGAGCAGACCCCCCATGCGGGCACAACCATATGGGACTTTCTCGCACCAATTGCCCTTGCTTGAATTCCAGCAGATAAGGCCCACACCCTGGGGGTGGACATCACAGTGCAAGAAGTGCTTGGAGCATTCAAAGGACTTGCAAAAGGCGGAACCCTGGGTTCAAACAGACTCCCTGTGATATTCTATGTGGAATATTCCGCCGAACTGGCTTCCCAATTGGTAGAACTCTTTAAGGCCATCAAACGCTCCAGTGGTTTCCCACAGACCACCAGGGAACCACTGCTGGTACTGCTCTTGAAGCCTGGGAGGCAGGCAACCGATGTCAAGGTCTACAGGGGCTTATCCATGCTCAACGTCAACTAAAAAATACTGAGCAAAGTACTAGCCAATAGACTTCTCCTGCTTATGACACACATCATCAGGTGGGCTTTATACCCGGTTGCAACACCGCCCAGAACTTGCGGAGGCTGCAGCCACCACTGGAAGCCACATATGACAAGGGGAGAGCAGCCATCCTAGTCCTGGGCATAGAGAAGACTTTTGACAACCTTAAGTGGGATTACCTACATGATGTCATGATCCACATGGGATTAGGAAATTATTTTGTTGCCTGGACACAACCATTATATGTGAATCCAATGGCCTGTGTCCATACAGGGCAGACACTATCCAATGGCTACGCAGTGGAGAGGGGAACTCAGCAGGGTTGCCCCCTCTCTCTGCTCCTTTTTGCTATCGCCATGGAGCTACTGGCGTGATGGCCCAAATAGGAGCTCACTTTGAGGGTGTTCGAGTAGGTGCGGCGATGCAAAGAATAGCCCTTTATGCGGAAGACCTCTTACTGTTCCTAGACAACATCCAGAATGCCCTGACTGGGGTGAGGGCAATGTTGAGGGACTTCAGAGCCATCTCTGGGCTTGGAGTCAACTGGCAAAAATCTTGCTGATTCCCTACTAGAAACGACGCACAATCCCCTGCGCAACTGGATCAACTTATTTGGGAGCCAAGCTGTATTTCCCATTTGGGAGTTAAGGTTTATCAAGCTTCATCTGATATATTCGGAGGGAACCTTGGACTAGCGGTTAGAAAGTTAAAGACCAACATAGACTTCTGGAAGACAATGCCTCTAGCTGTGGCAGGGCGTACAGCCCTGCTGAAAATGGTAGCACTCCCTCGCTTTTTATATCTGTTTGTAATGCTGCTCCTGTTGATCCCCTGAGCCTTCTTCATGGCACTTAGGCCCTCCTTACAACCCTGGTGGTCGGTGTTAAAGCGGCAGTAATACCGCCAACAGGCCGGCGGTAAAACAAATGGAATCACGACCACATTGGAAACCATGAACACAGACAGCCAATTTAACACTCCAACCGCCATGGAGGTATCAACAAACACCGCGGCGGAAATCACCAACAGACAGGCCGAAGACACTGTACCGCCCACCCCATTACAACCCGCCCATCCACCAGCTTTTCCGGGGCAGTACCAACACCATCAAAAGCACAGCGGAAACAGTACTTGGAAGGGAAAACACTTACCTCTCAACACTCAGCGAAGAACCAGGATGTCATGGAGCCCAAGCTGCACATCCTGCCCATGATGGTGTATCTTCTCATCTACCAGGAGTATGAACGGCGCCGGTGGCGACGACCGCGGTGAGTACTGCACTTAGCACACAGGGAGAGGGGGGGAGAAAAAAGAGAGTGACACACACACGCAACACGCAACACCCTCGCCCCCAACACCATACACACGAACACATGCAGCAACATTACATTTACACCCCATAACCCCCTGGAAGAACGCAAGGATAAAAGGAATTGAGTCAAATTAGTGTTATATTAGAAATAGTCAGATATACGTTAAAATATGAAAAATAGTATTTACAAAAATATACAATATGTACATAAGGCAGTACATTGTCCACTCAAAATGTCCATTGGCCACTGGGCCAAAACTCATAGGCCAAGCCCACACTTGACTCCTGCCTCAATACGGAGAGAACACTGCAGGGGCATCAGGTCGAAAACACACAGGCACCTCAGGGTGAGGGGAAAGTGGGGGCACCTCAGCCCGAAGATGGGACAATGCCACTGCTCCTGGAGGGGGCTCCATGCCCACAGCGATGTCCTGGGGAGTGCAAGGCCACAGTCTCTCAAGTCTCTCAAGTGGGTGGATTGCCCACTGCTTGGTCCTGGGGAGTGAAAAGCCACAGCCTCTCAAGTCTCTCAAGTGGGTGGTTTGCCCACTGCTTGGTCCTGGGAAGTGCAAAGCCATAGTCTCTCTAGTGGATGGTTTGCCCACTGCTTGGTCCTGGGGAGTGAAAAGCCACAGTCTCTCTAGTGGGTGATTTGCCCACTGCGTGGTCCTGGGGAGTGCAAAGCCACAGTCTCTGTAGTGGGTGGGTTGCCCACTGCTTGGTCCTGGGGAGTGCACAGCCACAGTCTCCCTAGTGGGTGGTTGGCCCACTGCTTGCTTCTGGGGTGTGCAAAGCTACAGTCTGTCAAGGGGATGCATTTCTCCACTGGTTATGGAGGGGGCTTTGTGCTCAGTGTGCTTCATCCTGCTAAGGACAGGGTGAGTGGATGCATATCTCCACTGGTTCTGGAGGGGGCTTTGTGCTCAGTGTGCTTCATCCTGCCAAGGATAGGGTGAGTGGATGCATATCTCCACTGGTTCTGGAAGGGGCTTTGTGCCCAGTGTGCTTCATCCTGCCAAGGATAGGGTGAGTGGATGCCCTCTTCCACTGGTTCTGGAGGGGGCTCTGTGCCCAGTGATGCAACACTTGGGTGAGGAAGTCCACAGTCCCTCACCTGTGTGTCTGAGCCACGAGATTTGAAGTGACCAGGATGCATGATAGTCCATGGAGGCAGGGCTGGAGTCCATCTGGCAGCAGCTACAGATGCTCAGTGGTGGTAGTGCTGGTGCTGGTGGGGGTGCTGCCAGTGGTGGAGGGAAGCACTAGCCCCTCTCCTGCAGCCTCGGACAGCTGCCCACAGGGGCTGCTACTGGCAGTGGTGCTACTGTCAGCGGTGCAGGTGGCGGTGCTTGCGGCGGGGCTTGCGGCAGTGCTTGCGGTGGTGCAGGTGGTGGTGCTGGCCGCAGTGCAAGTGCCGGTGTTGCCAGTGGTGGGGGGAGGCTCCAGCCCTTCTTCTGCAGCCTCGGACGGCTGCCCACTGGGGCTGCTGCTGCTGACAGTAGTGGTGCTTGCGGCTGTGCAGTTGGCGGTGCAGGTGGCAGTGCTTGCGGCGGTGCTAGCAGCGGGGCTGCTGGTGGTGCTGGCCACGGTGCACGTGGCAGTGGTAGCGGTTGTGCTGGTAGCCACCAGGCCTTCCTCACCTTGGAAGATGGTGGTGTGACCTTGGGTCTGGCAGCTGGAGTCTTTGAGGTGGCCTTGCTGGGTGGTTGTGGCTCCTTCCCCTTGCTGGATGCTGTCTCCTTCTTCACCTTGCCAGGTGGCTGAATGGCTTTTGCCTTGGCAGGGGTTGCTGGCACACTGGCTGGGCTGACAGGTGACCCCTTTGAGCCTCTGACAGCTGCAGGAACCACAGCGGACAGGAACTTGGTGGCTGGGGTGCTGGGCTGGGTTTTGGCCACCCTGGCCTGAGGGGAAGGGCGAGGGTGGGTGAGGGGTAGGGAAGAGGTCAATGTTTGCCAGGAAAAGCTTCTTAGGGACACTGGGGCGGGAAGAGGGAGAAGGTCTGGGAGTGGAGGAAGAGGGAGTTGTTGTAGGAGGTGTCTGCTGAGTTTGGGTGCAGGTGCCTGGGCTGGATGCTGTTGTGAGGTGGATGGCTGTTGGGTGGGTGGGTGGGTGCTTGTGTTTGTGTACTTTGGGGGGAGAGGTCACAGACACAGTGGGAGAGGACACAGGGGATGTGTGCATGGATGTGGGGGTGGTGACTGCCAGTGAGGGGTGTGTAGTGATGGGGGTGCTGGGGATGGAGGTAGTGGATGAGCATGTCGTGCATGCAGGTGTGAGTGGAGACGCTACTGGGAGGGAGGTGGACGACGAGGAGGGGGACACAGTGGAGGCAGTGGATGTTGGTGTGTCTGCATGGGGATGGTGCTTGTGTGAGTGCCTGTGAGATGAAGTGTGGTGCTTATGTTTGCCTGAGCCACTTTTGTGTGTTGATTTGGGTGAATGCTGGTCTGAAGGTATGCTTGGGATAGGCTGGGGTTGAGAGGATTGGGACTGGGTAGAGGAAGTTGGAGGGGGGAGGCTAGAGACAGGGACAATGGCTGCCATCAGTGCGGAGGTCAGAGCCTGAAATGCTCTCTGTTGGGCCGCCACGCCAGAGTAAATGCCCTCCAGGTATGCATTTGTTTGTTGCAAATGCCTCTCGACACCCTGGATGGCATTCATAATGGTTGACTGCCCAACAGTGAGGGATCTCAGGAGGTCAATAGCCTCCTCACTGAGAGCAGTAGGGCTGACTGAGGTAGGGCCTGACGTGCCTGGGGTGAAGGAGATGCCCACCCTCCTGGGTGAGCGGGCATGGGAAACACGCTGAGGGGCTGCTGGGAGGTCAGTGCTGGTGGGGGGGGGTGGCGGCTGTACCTGTTTTTTTGGTGTGGGCACAGAGGTGTCTGCCACCTCCAGGGAGCTTCCATCGGAGGAGTCGCCGATGTCTGTAGTGTCCCCTCCTGTCCCCGTCATGGTGCTCCCCTTGCCCTCCGTCCCACTGGTGCCCTCACCGTTGGTGGATTCGGCCTACAGGCCCATGTGAGATGCAGCTCCCTCCATCGCCTGTGCCTTTGCTCCTCCGCCAGATGATGCTAATACACACAAGGACAGTGTGACAAAACAAAAAGGGGGGGAGAGACAGAGGATACACTTGGTCAATGCCAGCAACAACACTACCGTTGGCGTACACAACTCACAGGGAACAGCCCTATGCACTATTCCACGCACTACCAGTTAAAATGCTATTCACCAGCCCATGGGGTACAATGCCTAACGCCATTGGCTGCACACCTGAAGCAAACAGGGCTCTGACCAGTAGTAGATGCCCACTAACACTATTGGGGTTGGAGTGCTTCAGAGCCTGCCCAACAAGGGACCTACCCTGCCATGTTCGCCCTGACCTAGGGGCACCCACAGTCCACATCCCCACCCAGGTCAAACCTTAACACGCGCAAAGTAATGAATATGAATTTGTACTCACCCCCTTGTGGCTGTTGTGATGCCCTCAAGTGCCTATCCAACTCCAGATAGGCCACCGCCAGGATGCGGAACATCAGGGGGGTCAGGGTATGACGGGCACCCCTTCCTCGTTGGGAGGCCAGCCCCAGCTGGGCCTCCACCATCTTCCCTGCCCAGTGGTTCAGGTCCTCCCACCGTTTGCACCAGTGGGTGCTCCGCCTGTCAAAGACCCCCAAGGTCCGCACCTCCTTGGTGATGGGACGCCAAATACCCTTTTTCTCATGGGCACTGACCTGCAGGAAAAAGACAGCAATAAAGGGAATTAGTTAACCGTCCAGACCGTCACACTCATGGCCCACCATATCCCTCCCATCCCCTGACTCACATACATTGACCACCATACATGCAGCACTCTGGCCAGGACGCCTCAGCCCCCCCTATATGTGGCTTACACACACAGCACTCCATACATTCATGGCCCACGCATCATGCTGACAGTGTACTCACCTGTTTGTCTGGAGGACCGTAGAATAACGTGTACTGGGGTAGGACCCCATCCACCAGTCTCTCCAACTCTTTCGCATTGAAGGCAGGGGCCCTTTCCCCAGACACATGAGCCATTGTTGCTTCCAGACACAGGTCACAGCAGCACTTGCAGTGTAGGTCCTCTCCTGTTGAAGGTCAGGTAGCAAGTGAGTGAATAGATAGAAAGTGGTGGTCACGTCTGCAGCGGTGCATACTGTCACCTCCGGCATACATCGCCATTGGCTCCTCGAACCCATAGGACCCAATGATAACCAATGCGAAGTTGCGTGGCGGCCGTCGACCGCCTACCTTAACGGTGTACAACGCCAGCGGAATTACCTAATTTCCACTTGTCCCTCCTCACAGGTCAGGCAGCTGCAATTTCAGGGGGCACAGGCCATGGCATCTAACTGCGTCACAGCAGACATTGGCACAGCAACTGACTCTCGGATTCACATACTGGTTCTGTAAATGTAGAAATGTATCATTATTGCAGTAGATGTGTGATTATGACCCTCTGCTTACCGTTTTCCTCCATAGGCTTCAACCGCTGAGGATGAATATGAGATGGAGACATCCTCCAGTGTACCCGTGGTGGACCTTGCGACAATGGAGGACAGAAACATTATACTAACATACAGACTTGATCGGGCCACAATCCAAGAACTGTGTGCCCAAATGGAGCCAGACCTGATGTCAGCTATCCGCCAGCCCACAGGTATCCCCCCTCTAGTACAGGTCCTGTCAGTGCTCCATTTCCTGGCAAGTGGTTCCTTCCAAGCAACAGTGGCCATGGCATCAGGGATGTCTCAGCCAATGTTCTCCAACGTGTTGACCAGAGTGTTGTCAGCCCTGCTTAAACACATGCGCAGCTACATTGTATTCCCACAGGTGGAGGATTTGGCCACAGTGAAAGCTGACTTTTATGCCCTGGGACAAATCCCCAACATCATTGGTGCCATTGATGATACACATGTAGCATTTGTCCCCCCACTCCCCCCCCCCGGAGAAATGAACAAGTGTTCAGGAATAGAAAAAGCTTTCACTCTATGAATGTGCAGATGGTGTGTTTGGCTGACCAGTACATCTCGCATGTGAATGCCAAGTATCCTGGCTCTGTGCATGACACATTTATCTTGAGGAATAGCAGCATCCCATATGTGATGGGCCAACTCCAGAGGCACTGGGTGCGGATAATAGGTGATCCCAAGGTCCCCACCCAGTATATGTTGGTGTCTGGTTATGGGGTTGTCCCTAAGTGTTAGTGTGTGTCTAACAGTTGTCCCTCAATGTTTTCAGGTGACTCTGGTTACCCCAACCTCTCATGGCTAATGGCCCCAGTGAGGAATGCCAGGAGAAGGGCAGAGGAATGTTACAATGAGGCACATGGGCAAACAAGGAGGATTATTGAGCAGTCCTTCAGCCTCCTGAAGGCCAGGTTCCAGTGCCTCCATCTGACAGGTGGATCCCTGTACTACTCACCCAAGAAGGTGTGCCAGATCATCGTTGCATGTTGCACAACCTGGCGTTGAGACGCCAGGTGCCTTTTCTGCAGGAGGATGAGCTTGGAGATGGTCTTGTGGCAGGGGTGGCGCCTGTGGACAGTGAGGAAGAGGAGGCAGAGGAAGAAGATGTGGACAACAGAAGTAATATCATATAGCAGTACTTCCAGTGACACACAGGTAAGACACTGTAACTTCACTTTACTTTTCAGTTTTCTGTTGGACATTGTACATGGCAGCCTGATTTCCCTATGTCTATGGCCACTTACTGTACACCTTGGCATCTCTATTTTCAGATCTCCGTAGCCCACTCTGGCTCCTGGTATGTTTACTGCTGCCCACTAAAGGTCATATCAATGTATATATAACTGTACTTATGACTTGCAATGTTTTCTGAATGTTGTACTAATACATATTTCAATAATTTGACAGACTCCAGATTTGTATTTGTTCCAAGGGTGTTTATTTAAGTGCTCATAAGTAGAGGGGGATGTGCAATGTGCTGTGGTGATGGTGGAGGAATGTCCAGTTAGAGTCCATTCTCTTGGTATCACAGGTGCATTGTCCAATGGGGCATAGGAAGGGGAGTAATGGCAGTTTAAGGTGGACAGGGTGACAGAGTGGGACAGAAGGGTGACAATCAGGAGAGTCTTATTTCCTGGTGGAGGTCTTGGCAATGTTCTCTGGCTTCTGCCTGGATCGCAGGGACCGTTTGCAGGGTGGTTCTCCTTCTGCAGGGGGTGGGGTGCTGGTGGTCTGTTGTTTCTGTGGCAGGACCTCCTGTCCACTAGTGCCGGAAGAGGTGGAGGTCTGTTCTTCGGTGTGGCTAGTGTCAGGTGCCCGTTAGTGTGCCACTGCCTCCCTCGTGGTGTTGGCCATGTCAGCCAGCACCCCTGCAATAGTGACCAGGATGGTGTAGATGTGTTTGAGGTCCTCCCTGATCTCCAGACACTGTCCCTCCTGCAGCCGCTGGGTCTCCTGCAACTTGGCCAGTATCTGGCCAATCGCCTCCTGGCAATGGTGGTATGCACCCAGGATTTTGGTGAGTGCCTCCTGGAGAGTGGGTTCCCTGGGCCTGTCCTCCCCCTGTTGCACAGCAGTCCTCCCAGCTTCCCTGTTGTCCTGTGCGTCTGTCCCCTGAACGGTGTGCCCACTGACACTGACCCCATGTCCCTGATCGTCCTGGGTTTGTGGGGTTGCCTGGGGTCTCTGTAGTGCTGGACACACTGCTGATTGATGTGTCTTGGGAACAGTGGCATGGGCCTGCTGGGTGGGTGCTGTGGTGGTGTTTCCTGAGGGGGGAGGCTCTGTGGTGGGTTGGGACTGTGGCAGGGTAACCGACTGTCCAGAGGTCCCTGATGGGCCAGGTTGGTCATCGTGATCAAGGCGTGCAGAGCTGCTGTCATCAGTGTGGGCCTCTTCTGGGGGGGGGGGACTGGATATTGCTGGCAACTCCTCTCTGGTGACGTTGAGTAGGGGTCCTGTGGGGATGCAAATGCAGTGTTATTGTATCTGCGTGTGCCATCTTGTGCATGGGTGTGTTTCCCTGTATGGTTGCGATTGCCCTGTCAGCTTTGCCTTGTGTGCGTGGTGATTTTGTGGGCTAGGTGATTTTCTCTAATGTGCATGCTGTGGTGATGGGTATCCATGCAGGTCTGTGATGGAGGTCCATGGATTGTTGTGGAATGCGGGGTTGGTATTGGGATGGGTGGGTTGTGATAGTGGGGTATGTGTGAGGTGGTGGGGTGATGGGGGTGTAGGTAGGGGTGGGACTTTGTGATGGCATGCAGGTAGGGTGGGGGATAAAGTAATGAAGATTTGACTTACCAGAGACCAGTACTCCTGCTATTCTTGCCAGGCCCTCAGGATGCATAATCGCCAAGACTTGCTCCTCCCATGTTGTTAGTTGTGGGGAGGACGTGGGGATCCACTGCCAATCCTCTGTACAGCTACCTTGTGTCTTGCAACCACGGAACTCACCTTCCCCCGTAGGTCGTTCCACCTCTTCCTGATGTCATCCCTTGTTCTGGGGTGCTGTCCCACAGCGTTGACCCTGACCACGATTCTCCGCCATAGCTCCATCTTCCTAGCAATGGACATCTGCTGCACCTATGTTCAAAATAGCTGTGGCTCTACTCTGATGATTTCCTCCACCATGACCCTTAGCTCCTCCTCTGAAAACCTGGGGTGTCTTTGGGGTGCCATGGATGTGGTGTGAGTGGTATGTGTGAGGATGTGTGGGGTGATGTGTTGGGGTGTGTGGTGTGAGGGGCGTGGATGGTGTATGGGTGATGGTGTTCTGTGGCTCAGATTGAGTGGGTGCTTCTGGCTTGTGTCTCTCTCTGTTGGCAATCTTTTTTATTCGTTGAAAGGGTTGTGGGTAATGTGGGTGTGTGTTTTATATTGGATTGGGTGTGTGGGTGTGGTGTGTGTATGTGTGTCAGGTGTGTGTAGTTTGAATTGTCCAATGTGGTGGTGTTTTGAAAGTGTGTGTATTTTGAGCACGGCGGTGTGTACCGCCAATGGTTTACCGCGTGGGTGAAAGACCGCCACGGTGATTCGTGGGTCCTGATACTGTGGGTGTATTCCTGTTGGCGTAACGGTATGGGTTTTGGTACCGCCAATTTATCACTAACCTTTGGGCTGGCGGACTCGTGTGGGTGTCTCTATAGTGGAGGATTTGTCTGTGTGGGTCATAATACCCGTAGCGGTAATCCGCCGTGGGCACGGTATGTTGGCGGCCGTCAGCATGGCGGTAGGTGGCATTTACTGCCAGGGTTGTAATGAGGGCCTTAATACCTTAATAGGGTCCTTTATATGGGGGCAGGGCTGCCGGCAGATAGCCCTTACCACCCTGCACTGACCGAACCACTAGGGTGGCTGGCTTTCAGACTTTGAGTCTTATTATCTAGCAGCCCAACTTCAAAGGTACACCCAATGGCTGGCAGGTAGGCAAGCCAGTGACAAGGAAGTAGGCACCTTGGTCCCCACCCTGGGCACCCTTACTAAAATGTTGCTGAGAGTTGGCCCAGCTCCAATATCGGAGACACAAGAATTTCTTGTCATCCAGAAATGTTGGGCCAGGGCCCTGAGAAAATTACACACTCAAACCCCCTATTCTCCAGACCTGCCGCTCACCATGCTACGGTCTCTGCCACAATGGGGGACTGGAGGAGCCTTCAAGAACGGTCCACTTCTGGGCCCACTAGGGTGGAACAGCTGTTTCGGGATTTGATCCCTCTCACCTTTGACGACCTTCAAACAGATTTTGATCTCCACACGGGACATTTTTATTGCACAGGCCGGTGACTGCAGCAATCCGTTGACATTGGTATGCCGTTGTCCAGGATCCCACAGCACAGCTCTGTTGCCGGTATCTAGCATTATCAGCTGGCACATTCAAAGTGATCACATGCTTATACAGATAATTACAAACTGGTACGCTGGGCACACTCGATACCCTGTGGACTTGATGGGAGGATGAGCTGAGGACTCCCATCACGGAGAGGGCTTGGGACATTATCCTTGAGCGAATACCCAAGATCTCCAGAAATGCCCGCTTTAAACTGATTGTTTTTCACATTTCTCATAAGGCCTACCTCACCCTGGAGAAAACCAACAAATATTTTGGAGCCACTGACGCCTCTTGCCCTCGATGTAGGGAGATTGGCACCATTTATTTCCATATGAAATGGCCTTGCTCCTTCCTAACTGCGTACTGGGAGGGAGTTACAGCAATACTGACCAGGCTAGTTGAGAGGACAGCTCATGCCTCCAGACCATTGTCATAGTCACTGGTTCCCCCACACCTCCAAAACCAGGGTCACTAGTAAATTCCAAGACTTAGCATTGCTCCTTGCCAAGCGCAAAATCATCCGTCACTTCAAAGATACAATGGGGCCGCACTTACTCACATGGTGCAGAGAACTGGAGAGGTGGGCGTGTAGTGAAAAAGCGCTATTATTATGAGAAGCCCGACGAGGCATTGGTAAGCTGGATAGTGCCCGAGCATGTGGAGTGATAGTCAATAGCCTAAAGCACGTAGACCAACACTCCCACACTGGCACCCCTATGGCCTGCCCCTCCTAGCTGGCCCTTGTCGTAGGAGTCCCCTGACTGACCTTAGATCGGAGACCCTCATCTCCAGCGACTAACATCCTGGCTTCACAGAACATCACCTACACACTCATTACACCAGAGCATACCACTATCCATTACGAGTACTTACTAGGCTTCACTGTTGCAGTCCTGCTTTGTCATTGACAAGCGGAGCTACGCCGACTCAGAGGGTAGGGAGGGACGGGTTCAGGAAGTGGGGTGAGAATATGTTAAACAGCTTCCATTGGTTAATTTCATGTCTCTTACCTTGACTTCCCACTAGTTGGGGATTGTTATGTCTTTTGAAAATTAATACAATTTGTTTTAAAAAAGCAGATAAACCACCCATAGCCCTGCCCGAATTTGAAGGAGCAGCTACAATAGAATGACCATCAAAACCACTACATAAAAGGTTTGGGATGTGTACATGCTAACGACCATCCATGATGAGAGTACTTCACCTGTGGCTGTTTGGGGTCAAGTTGCTGAAGTGCGCAAACCTGTGTGTATTTTAGGTTACAATAAGCACATGGATGGTGTTGATAGAGTAGATCAGAGGTGGGAACCCTGAACTGCTGTTCGTGAGTCTTGCATGTGGTGTAAAAAGTTGGCTATTCATTGGTTTAATATAGCAACTTTAAATGCATTTATTGTGTTTAAGGATTGTTCCCCTGAGTTAAGCATGACATTTGTTAAACGTCAGGAGTCAGTGATAGAGATCCTTTTTTATAATGGATTATGTAAGAGTTGCTAGAGTAGCAGTTGTGGAGGATGTGGCTAGATTGAAAGATCACCTCTTTCCTAATCAGATTCCTCCCACTCCCAAAAAAGAAATGTAGAGTCTGTGCCCGAAGAGGTATCCGGAGGGAAAGCTGGATGTACTGCCCGGACTGTCCTTCAAAGCCTGTGCTGTGTGTGGCAGGCTGTTTCAGGAGTTACCCCACACAGAAGAATTACTGGGAACTACCGTGAGCGTAAACTGCTGTTTTATATTTTCATATGCTCAGTTTCACTGTTGGCATTACTGTCATGTATTAAGTTAGAGCTTTTGTGTTTGTAGTTTTGTACTTATTTTTAATTAGTTAGTGGTTTCTTTGTTGTTTAAAAAAAAAAGTTATGGCAGTGTGCATGGAGTGGCGCTTGGCTGGCGGTATGTGTGGAGTGGCGCTTGTCTGGCGGTGTGCATGAAGTGGCGCTTGGCTGGCGGTGTGCGTGGGGTGGCACTTGGCTGGTGGTGTGCATGGAGTGGTGCATGGCTGGCGGTCTGTGTGGAGTGGCGCTTGGCTGACGGTGTGTGTGTAGAGTGGCGCTTGGATGGTAGTGTGCGTGGGGTGGCGCTTGGCTGGCGGTGTGCATGGGGTGGCAGTGCCAGCTAGATGCCAGACCACACACTGCCATCAGCTGGTGTGATTGCTGTATCAGGCATATGGGCGTATGAAAGTGATGGGCCCTTGAGTGGCGCTGTCTGTCGATGCGCGTGTTGTAATGTGCTGGGCCCATGGCTGGAGGCGTGAATGGTCTTGTGCATTTCATGTATGAAAGGTGTATCAATGGACTGTAAAGCGGTTGGTGCCTTGTCGCGGCTTTACATCTCACAAGTTGTGAGTCATTGGTTCTGTTTTTTGGCCTTTCTGTCATTAACAGTGCATTTTATTTTTGTGAAATCTCTTGTTAATAAAATTTGATCTACTGAACCATCACTCATCCTCGTGCCAAATCCAACCAGTATGTGTGGTAAAAATGAAAAAACCTGCTCCTCTGTAATCAGGCATCGTAGCTCACCTGTGAAATGCTGGGTGTCTCAGGTGGGACCCCGATGATGAAGCATGCCACCAACTTGGTTGGTAGGGGAGGGGTCTTTTTAACATAACCTATTTTAGTGTTTGGAACATCACAGAAGTATGTGGACACATCAAAATTATCTATTGCAAAACCACCTATGTTTTTGGACCCGGGTGCAGCCTTCATCTAGGGAAACCTATCAAACCCAGACATTTTTTTAAAATATAGACACCCCCAAGCGTTCCTTTCAGTCTCCCAAGTAAAATGATACCTCAATTGTGTGGGTCCCCAAAGTAGAGTCAACCTAAAGATGTATAAAAGAAAAATATGTGCTTATCAACTCGCTGTGCTATCCCCTCACTCTCTACAGGGTTTTGGTCTTTTTCTGTTGGAGGCACCTGGGTCATCCACACAAGTAAGGTATCATTTTTATCGGGAGACTTGGGGGAATGCTGAGTAAAAGGAAATTTGTGGCTCCTCTCAGATTCCAGAACTTTCTGTTACCGAAATGTGAGGAAAAAGTGTTTTTTAGCATCATTTTGAGGTTTGCAAAGGATTATGGGTAACAGAACCTGGTGCAAGCCCCACAGTCACCCCATCTTAGATTCCCCTAGGTGTCTAGTTTTCACAAATTCACAGGTTTGTCACGTTTCCCTAGGTACTGGCTGACCTAGAGTCCAAAATCCACAGCTAGGCACTTTGCAAAAAACAGCTCTGTTTTCTTTGGGAAAATGTGATGTGTCCACATTGTGTTTTGGGGCATTTCCTGTCTCGGGCGCTAAGCCTATCCACACAAGTGAGATACCATTTTTATTGAGAGACTTAGGTGAACGCTGAGTGGAAAGAAATTTGTGGCTCCTCTCAGATTCCAGAATTTGCTGTCACCGATATGTGAAGAAAAATGCGTTTTCTTGCCACATTTTAAGGTTTGCAAAGGATTCTGGGTAGCAGAACCTGGTGTGAGCCCCACAAGTCACCCCATCTTGGATGCCCCCATGTGTCTAGTTTTAAAAAATGCACAGGTTTGGTAGGTTTCCCTAGGTGCCTGCTGTGCTAGAGACCAAAATCCAGAGCTAGGCACTTTGCAAAAAACAGCTCTGTTTCCTTTGAGAAAATGTGATGTATCCACGTTGTGTTTTGGGGCATTTCCTGTCACGGGCACTAGGACTACCCACACAAGTGAGGTACCATTTTTATCGGGAGACTTAGGGGAATGCTGAGTGTAAGAAAATTTGTGGCTCCTCTCAGATTCCAGAACTTTCTGTCATCGAAATGTGAGGAAAAAGTGTTTTTTTGGCAAAGTTTTAAGGTTTGCAGAGGATTCTGGGTAAGAGAACCTGGTGAGAGCCCCACAAGTCATCCCATTCTGAATTCCCCTAGGTGTCTAGTTTTCAAAAATGCACAGGTTTGGAAGGTTTCCCTAGGTGCCGGCTGAGCTAGAGGCCAAAATCCACAGCTATGCACTTTCCAAAAAACACATCATATTTCAATGTAAAAATGTGATGTGTCCATGTTGCGTTTCCTGTCACAGGCATTAGGCCTACCAATGGGAGTGAGGTACCATTTTTATCGGGAGACTTGGGGGAACGCAGAACAAGTGTTATTGCCTCTTGTCTTTCTCTACATTTTTTCCTTCCAAATGTAAGACAGTGTGTAAAAAAGACATCTATTTGAGAAATGCCCTGTAATTCACATGCTAGTATGGGGACCCCGGAATTCAGAGATGTGCAAATAACCACTGCTTTTCAACACCTTATCTCGTGCCCATTTTGGAAATACAAAGGTTTCCTTGATACCGATTTTTCACTCTTTATATTTCACCAATGTATAGAATGAAAACCCATTAAAAGGTGCAGCTCCTTTATTGGCTCTGGGTACGTAGGGATCTTGATGAAACTACAAGCCTAGTAAAAATGGGGTATATCCCAGTAAAATGCCAAAAGTGAGTTGAAAAATTTGGTTTTCTGATTCAAGTCTGCCTGTTCCTGAAAGATGGGAAGATGGTGATTTTTGCACCACAAACCCTTTGTTGATGCCATTTTCAGGTAAAAAGCCACAAGCCTGCTTCTGCAGCACTTTTTTTCCCAAATTAAAAAAAAAATAGCTGTACTTTGGCTAATTTCTTGGTGTCCTTCAGGGAAACCCACAAACTCTGGGTACCTCTAGAATCCCTAGGATGTTGAAAAAAAAGGACGCAAATTTGGCGTGTGTAGCTTATGTGGACAAAAGTTAGGAGGGTCTAAGCGCGAACTGCCCCAAATAGCCAAAAAAAGGCCTGCCATCTGAGGGGGAAAAGGCCTGGCTGTGAAGGGGTTAATGCCTTTCTCCTGTCATCTGTGTGATCTAAGAAGATTTTCTCTAAAAGTGTAAGCAAGCATGTCAGATTATTGCTATGCTCCTAAGCTGTGGCAAAAGTCAATGTAGGTTCAAAGAAACCTCTAACCATTACTATGTCATTATCATTAGCTACTTTACTCCAATACCTAATTATAGGAACACACAAAAACACAACATCATAATTCGGGTAAAAGTAATGAATGTACTCCTGGTTATAAAATCTTGTTAGTAACAGACTACATCTTATTCCATAAGTTAATGGCAGACTATGATAGGTGACTCCTTCCTTGACTGATGAAGGAATCTGCATACACAGATAACAAATGTTCGCATCCATTGTCTCAACATACTCACTCAACAAGCGATAGAAAACATTAGAAGAAAGTTCTCCTTGCGCATTAGTATCCTCATACAAATATTTCTCATCTAACCTAAACTTCTCTATTGCCGTTAGTGCCGTAGTCATCTCAAAAGCAGTAGTATTGTTGGCTTCACTCTTATCAAGAACGGACATACCCACAATCAACACCACAATCAATATCCCACACATAATTGCCAAACCAATACTCATATATTTGCAGAGCCTAGCATGCCTACCCTATTGACTAATGTTACTCATGATCTGTAAAGAATCAGAAATCAGAAGAAATTCAGAAACACTTGCAGCAAAAATAGACAACTCTTCTTTCAGCAGTTATTTACAGCTCTCAGTCTCTCTTCCAGGATCCCTTGTCAAAATCAGTTAGCAGCTTTGTCAAAATCAGGTTTCAAAAGACAAATCAGGTTATCAATGTTTCTTCTGGTTACTTTCAACAGTCTCTTTCTCAAAATGTTCTCAGATTGTTTCAACAGTTCAGTTCATCAGCTTCCTTTAGGTGCCAAAATATTGACCCGGAATCTCTCTGTCAAAACAAAAAGACAAAAACTCTTGCTGCCATTCATTTGTAGTTGCATACGCCCATTCAGGACTTGCGTATATTCGACTTGCTATTCTCTTTCTTTTCAATTTTCGATCACCATTCAGTTTTCCTTCACTTAGATCTTGTCTCCTTGTGGTATCAACTTCTTCCTCTACGGTCATCTCAGCAACCACTTCTTTTCGTCTTTCTACTTGCGACTCTGGCCACTTATCTCCTTTCAGTGGACCCTTTGTCAGTGTTCTCTTCAGAGTCAGACTTGAATCTTCTCCTTGTTCTGTGGTGTTTTCTCTTGACAGACCTGCAGTCGGTTCAGGAGGAGTCAGATCACAGTGACTTTGATCCACGTCAACTCCTTTCCCCTCTGGGTCTGGCAATTGCTCTGTTTGTCTCTCAAGATCATCTGTTTCTGGGAAAACCCTCCTCTGACCAGGCTCTCCTGCTGCCTCAATTGAGAAAGGCTGACTGTCACCCTCCTGGAGGTCTTCTCCTTCGTCTCTCACAGGCATGACTGAACCGTCCTCAACGGGCTCAGATCGGGTCTCAGTTTCCCTTTGTTCTCCTTCCAGCCCTAAGACTTGTCTCATTGTTATTGGTACTCTCAACAACGCTCCTTCATGATCCAGCAGACATGCCACTTTCTTTGTGTGACTTGCGTGAACCCAGTTCGGAATTCCGGCACACTTCACAGCTGTGGTAGTTGTCAAAACTACCTGATAAGGTCCCTTCAACGAGGCTCCAAACATGTTTTCCTCACGTGTTTCCAGACCACAACCCAATCTCCAGCTCTCAAAATGTGCCCTGGGTCATGGATCAGTGGCAGTGTGGTAGCTTCCACCTGCTGAGAGAAAGAGTGAACCACATCAACCAGACCTTTGCAGTAATCCAACACCACATCATATGTAATGTTGACAAGTGCATTTGCAGGCACCGCTGGTAATCTCATTGCTCTGCCCATGAGGATCTCATGCGTCGACAATCCTATCTTCCATCATGTGTGTTTCTCATTGACATCAACACTAAAGGCAATGCGTCAGGCCACTTAATATTTTTGGACGCACACATCTTTGCAACTCTTGACTTCAAGGTGCCATTCATCTGTTCCACTAGTCCTGATGCTTCAGGGCGGTAACTACAATGCAACTTCTGCTTAATGTTCAGTGCTGTACACAGTAATTTAATTTCTTCATTGTTGAAGTGACTTCCCCTATCTGATTCTAAAGAGATCGGAAATCCAAAGCGTGGTATCAGTTCCCCAAGCAGTAGTTTTGCTACTGTGAGACTATCATTTCTTCATGTAGCGTAAGTTTCAATCCAGTGACTAAAGATGCAGACAATCACCAACACATATCTCAAACCTCTACACACAGGCATTTCAATAAAATCCATCTGCATTCTGCTGAATGGACCTCCCGCTCTTCCAATGTGGCTCAAATTAACCACTGTCCCTTTTCCCACATTTAGTTGTTGGCAAATGGCACATCGCAACTTGTCTAAACTTTGGGTTGAACCAATCATGTTTGAACAATCAAATCATTGTATTCCCTCCCAATATGTGCTTGACCATGATTGTACCACATCATTTGAGACAACAGGCTATTTGGCAAAACCAAAGGACCCTCTTCGGAAACCCACAATTCATCTTGTCTTTGTACACATTTAATTTTGCTCCATGAATGCTTTTCCTCCCTGGCAACATTATTCTGAAACTACTTTCTAACGGTATTGCAATTTAAGCGGAGACACTTTGTGACCATTCTTTCCCAAATGGTTGAACAAGGCAATTGTATCGCACTTGCACTCGTCCCTTGTTTTGGACGCAATCAGCAAGTCATCAATGTATTGCACGAAGGTCGATTGGAAAGGCAATTCTTTTTCAAGATCTGATTGAATATGGAAGGTGACTCTGAAAACCCTTGGAGAATTCTGCACCAGCAATAAACTCGATCCAGGAATTTGAAACAAAAGAGAAATTGACTATCCTCATGAAGAGGCACAGAAAAGAATGCTTGTGACAAATCGATGACAATGAACCATTCGGCCTCACATGGAATCTGAAACATTATCACCGCTGGATTTGGCACCAAGGGACAGCATTTGACCACAATCTAATTTATTTTTCTCAAATCCTGAACAATTAGAACTTTCCCACAGGGCTTTTTCAAACCCATTATCGGTGTATTACATGGACTTCTCAATACTTCCTTCAGAACTCCTTGCTTTACAAAGTCTGCAATTATTTGGGCTACTTTCATAAGGACATCTTGCGGCATGTGGTACTGTGGAAGTTGAGGTAAAACTGCATTCGGCTTCACAGTAACTTTAACTGGCTCAGCTCCCTTTACCAAACCTACTTCTTTTCCTGTCAAATCCCACACCTTCTCTTTAACCGTTCCCTGCAAATCAGGATGAAGCTCTTTCACAGTGAACATCGGGAAGAATTCAATCAGAGGGTGCTCCTCATTTGTAGTTTCACACTCTGTCTCTGGGGCTTGGTCATCATCATCATCACTATTTGTCTGAATCTCAATTCCTTCATTTGAGCAAGTAATCAAACGCCACGTTTTACACAGCAAGTCCCTTCCCAGTAGGGATACCGGACTTTAATCGCAGACTACAGATATATGCAATCCCTGATAGTTGCCAATCTCAACTTGAACTGGATCTGTAATTGGGTTTGTTAAATACTGGTTTGCTACTCCCACAATATGAACTGTACCTTAGAGGGGCAAATTTGGAACTTCTGCACTTCTCACTGTAGAGCGTGTAGCTCCTGTGTCAACGAAGAATGGAACTCTGTGACCCATAACCTTTCCCCTCATATAGGGACCTCTGTGACCTATTTCTAAGGAAGTTGCAAGCACCCACGGCTCCTCATCTGAACTGTCACTCATCCACTCCACATTTATTTCATTCTCACTGTGTACCGGGAATTGGTGCTCTGTGTTACTACCTTGGTTATGCCCCTGACCTGTGACCTGTTGAGAAAGCATCATCTGTTGCTGTTCCATCGGTGCTTGAGATATTTGAATTTGTTGTCTAGGTACCATGGGAACCTGCTGTGCACTGGGTGCAACTGTGACATTTGTGCATGTGGCATTTGCACCTGCTGCATGGGCTGAAAATGTTGCACTTGCTTTACATTATTCTGAAAATTTGGATTGGGACCGCTCACTCTCGGTCCTCTCACTTTCTGGAATGAGTTGATGTCCTTACTCTGCTGAACGACACCTTCCTGCACCATCATTGGACACTCCCGTTTCCAATGTCCAACGGCTTTGCAAATGTGACATGGCAATAACTTCCTCATTCCCTGCATATCATTCTGAACTACTACAGTACTTAAGTCTGGACCAGGAGTCATTTTCCTCCAAGACCTCTACCTTTCATCTGGGGCTGAAACATCATGTTTACCTGCTGCTGCTGTGGTAACTGCTGTGGAAAATCCCCTTGCACTCCTGTTTGAGCTGCTTTAATCTGCATCAACATTGCCTTCTCTTTCAGCTTTCTCTGCTTCACCTCAATCTCATCACTACAGTATTTTGCATACTGAAACACCTCATTGGTCCCTGTTCACCTACAGTCAGTTTCTTCTGTGAAAATAATGGTACTGCTGGACCAACAGTAATAGGTAGTGATATAGCATCTGGGGCTGCTCTAGCACTTACGCTCTGTGGGAGAGTATCTCCCATATTTTGATTCATCCTCTGAGTCATATCTGACTGTGTCCCTGTTACTGGAGTAAATATTGGCATTACCTGTGGCTGCACTTGAGGCAGTAAAATTGGAGTTGGTTCAGTCTGAACCAATATCAGTCTCAGGAACACCTGTTCCGTGGGCACTATTACGTTCGAAGTTCTTTCCATAAAGGGCACATCAGGGTAAGTTCTCTGAACCTGTGGCAGTTGCATTTGATTTTGTACTACAGGAGTAGTAAGCACACTAAGACCACTCTGCATCGCATTCTGTGTCAGGCTAGTATTAACCTGCATCAGACTCATTGTCCCATTATCCTGTGTCAGAGCTGTGGGATCAGCACTGGTACTCGGACCATTCTCATGTACTGTATATGGTGGTGGGCAATCTCTCAATAACTGTGTAATAAACTCATCATCATCTGATTCCTCCTCCACTGTTGAAGACTTTCTAGCCTCCTTACTCTTGGACGGACTTTTGTTTGTTATCCTAGTAGCTTTCCTTTCTTCCTTCTCATTGTCCTGCGTAATTGCTGGAAACAACTTAATTCCGTGCAAAGTCTCCATCCTTCAGACTCTCTGAACACTGTCCCACCTAGCCTCCGCTAGAGTCTTTTCTGCCTTTCTCATCCTCCTCTCGAATTTCTGTTGCTGTCTGGCTGCTAGCTCCCAAATCGCAAATGCCTCAAACTGTGCTGGTCTCGAAATGGGCTTCGATTCATCCTTAAGTGCTCCAAAACCCTCAAATTGAACGTCCCATTTATAGCAAGTGCTAAGTTCCCATCCTTCTCTGTCAATATGCACCATTGCTTTAGCCAAAGACATGGTGCGACACCTTTCTCTTCCATTACAATGTAAGCTGGTGTACCTTCTGGTGGTGTTGCCTCACCTACACTCGTTGCAATATACATATCTCCCCTTTGGGCACTTTTTAATGCTTTGAAGAATTTCATCTTTTCGACTTTTTTGTTATTCAAAACCAAATCAGGAAGTGACTTTGAATCCCAAGATTCCTTTCACCTACGTTCTCAACCAATTGCCTACATTCTCAACCAATTGCCTCTCACGGACGGCTCCCAATCCGTACGCAGCCCTTCTCACTAACCGACCTATCCCAGCGCTGCTCCAATGACGTCACACTCACACGTACTGCAGTTGACAAAGTCTTGCGGCTTGTCCTCCCAAACTCTGATTCACACGAACGAATGCAAAAAATTACGAGCACTAATCAAAACCAAAAACAAACCTGCGGGTTTACTACAGGAAAAGGTAACACAATCGCTTCAGAAACCTTACTGATTTTTCACTGATGGCTCTTCCCGCACTTATAGCCACTCCTTCTTTCTCGGTCTCCCAGATTTGCAAGCAAAATTCGTCCCGCAAATTTTACTCTCCACTGATCAACGGGTCTGTCCTGGTGCACATAGGACTCACTAATTCTCAGTTGAAATTTTCTTTCTCTCACTTTACTCACACTCTGACTTGTTGATCGCACCGATCAACCTACTAAACTAAACAAATTACAACTTAAAACCAAGTGTCTCATACACTTTTCAATATACTCCGGAGTCTTAGACCACACAGGGTCCGTACATCAACAACCACATGGACAATTTTTTAGCACAAAGTGCCACACACATGTGAAGTTCGACAGCTTCCCTACTCTCACACTGCGGAGTATGCACACTCCTTCTATAACTTAATTTGGAGTACCAAACTCCCTAAAACCCTCACAAACCTCACAAATCACCTGCAATTTGCATAAGCTGTGCAAGCGCGACCTACTTTATTCACACTGTCACTAGAACGCCAAGAACACCCTCAAACAATCATTAACAGGATCCAGGATTCTGAGAAAGTCATTTCCAGACTTAAGGGAACATTTTCTCTCCAATTAACATCATTGAAAAATGAACTCCAAATCTCAATAATAATGAACTCTCAAAGGACCAACTCATCAAACTACTACCATCTCTGGGACCTTCAATCCTGCAACTATCTCTGTTTGTCTATTATTCTATACTGGGCGTCTATGGTAAGCTGTTAAGGAGACAAACCATTACCTCTCTTACCACCTCTGTTAATACCTGTTACTCTGTATCGGATGTCTATGATAAGCTCTTAAGGAGACTAACCATTACCTCTGCTACCATCTCTGTTAGCGCGTCTGACCTTAATAAGTAAAGTTACAAGGGGACGCAAATAGGTCGATAAACCTTTGACTCACAATTAAGATGTTCTTACCATAGCTCCAGTACATAATCAATAATCAATACACAATAATCAATAATCATCAGCAATTAATGACAGTAATAATCAATGGAGTCAGTAATTGTCACGCACCATGACCTTTCGGTCATGAATAACCACACCTTTAGTGAAAGTTAGAATATTTATTTCCCAGTATTAACAATGCTAAGGTCATGTACATTAATCTCAAAATCAAATGAAACAATACTGGTTGTCCAAAGCGGCAGAAGAAACGTAATCTAGTCAAAGCTTGAACTACAACACATTCTAAATTTATGGTGCAAATCAATTGCGTCAATGTAATTACATACATGACGTTTAGCAGAGAAATTCATCAAGCATTAGTCCCTGTTAGCCTGATTTCACTAGTGAGGATCCTTAACTAACATCAAATTAGCATCAGCATGTTGGGTTCATGCCAAACAATTTAGGAACACAAATTTGGAAAACATCTAACTACGGCTCTATCAAAACAATGCAGTTGGTACCTAGAAAGAAAAAGCAAATATGCATAATAATCAACAGTCTTGTTTATAATCCTGTCCTCAGTGTGGATCAGCAAGCAGAGTCAGTCTTTGTCCTCAGTCGATCAGTAAGGCATCAGGATTCAGTTTCAAAGTTCAGAAAATGCAAAGTCTTTAAGCATTACAGTTAAGCAAGTCTCTTGTCAAGACGCACAAGAAATATTGACCTTTCTGCCAGTAAGAAAATTGGCAATGGGGCTGTCTTCTCTCAGTGTAATCCCGTTAAATCAAAACTACAAAAACTACTTCCTAAATCCCTATTAGTCAGTTAATTGCATGTTCACACTTTGTCCAATCAAACTAAAACTCCAGATCTATGAATTCTACTATTAATCCGTTCACATGTCGTTGGTTGGTTTATCTTGTAATGTCCTCATCATCCGGCTTGTCAGGTAACAATATTGTTGCAGCTTACACTCCAGTCAGTATCTCCATTATTCTTCTCCTGAGAAAGTCAGTCTCACACACATCATCTTCTAGCAGTTGATTCTCATGAGAAGCAAGCCTCAGCTACGAGCACACAATGTAAAATGGAAAATCACAGTTTAACTCTCTAGGACAGCCATTTTATTAAACGTTAAGAAATGCAGCTTTGACATGAGGCCTGGCAAGTAGGCTATGACACTCTCTAAGTTTAGGCCTACAGTTTATAAAGCTAGAGCATACTGCATAACCCTCAATATGACATATTACTATATAAGTCAAACATATATTCAACATTTCATATTATTAACTATTTGAGTAGTACATTTCGTTAACATTGGTGGCCATTCTTCGTGATCACATTTTCAAATGCAGGCATTATTTTCTACGTTATTATATTGCCTACAGAAACTTATTCAAAATACATGAACAATCATTAATAATTTTATTAATACACCTGCGCTAGCAATGTGTCAATAATGTTTATATCCTCATTCACCAAAACATCAGGTATAAAATTGAAAGACTCGGGTGTGGTCAATCCTGGTTGCCTAGACTCAGTGGGGGAAGGAATCTATTTTGTGTGCGACAGCACTCCCAACTGAGTAGACTAGATCACTGCTGGAGAAAAACACTAACATTATGCAGGTTTCTCTGGCCTATAGAAGCAACCAAGAGGCAAGACGTCAGCACAAGAATTTGACATACGGGTATGCTGCCACTGTGCAAGTAAATTGCCCACTAAATGAGTCCTTTGAAATGAATACCCACACAAACATCGTCCCTAGATTTACACGAGAGCCCCACCCAAGACACTCTTCTGGTGCATAGGATTTGGTTGGAGTCATAAATATTGAAATTTAACCAGTGCACAACTTTATGCTTCATATGTACCTCATTTTTAATTTGCTCAGCACAGGAACATTTGCCAAAATGAGTACATATGGACAGGTTTGGGCGGATGGATGAATGTTGGGAACTTGCTTGAGAAGATGTCTGAGCAAATGCTCTCGAGGGATTTACATTTAAAACTATCGGTGTCCAAACTCTGCCTATAGCCTTATGTTCAATCGGGATTGTAGGTACAACAACATTAACGCTGGCTGCAGGAGTGCTCAGCCTAGATGCTGTAGTGTCTTCCCCAGCCCGGGAGCATGCAGATGAATTACGCCACATGGAACCTGCAGTCAAACTTTACTTTATTCTTCAGCATACACTCACACACTGTGCATTACATCCTGCTTTTTGTTAACCACATCCTAACACCTCAACACACATTGGGGGTCATTACAACCCTGGCGGACGGTGTTAAAGGTGCGGCAATACCGCAAACAGACCGGCGGACCAAAAAATGGAATTATGACCCTGGCGGAAACCGCCAACAAAGACAGCCACTTTAACACACCGCCCGCCACGGTGGTACAGACAAGCAGCGCGGCGGTCACCGCCAACAGACAGGCGGAAGACAATATACTGCCCACAGTATTACAACAGGCCAATCCGCCACCTTTTCCGGGGCGGATTCACAGTGGATAAAAACACGGCGGAAACAGTTACTGCAGTGGGAAAACGCTCACCTGAACACATCCCACGAGGAACAAGGACTCCATGGAGCCCGAATTACACATTCTACCGGCCCTTGTATTCCTACTCATCTACGAAGACCAACGCCAGCGCGGCCGAAGACAACGGTGAGTACTGCACCTACGACATAGGGGAGGGGGGAGGCAAAAGTTAGGGGGACACACACGAAACACCCCCACCCCTACCCCCACCCTCGCATATTACAACACACACACCAATGCATGTACAAAAATCACAGTAACAACCCACAATCCCCCCGGAAGAATGCAAAGACAAAACGAAATCAGTTCAAACATTGCAATGTATCAATATACATGTCTGTCAAAAATATACAGATATATAATAAAATCAGCCAGAAATATATACATTACGAGAAGTAGTGCAGATATGCACATATCAATGTCCGTGCACCACTAGTCCAAAAATGCATGGGCGAGGCCCACAGTAGATACCTGTCCACAATCGGAGAGAACACTGCCGGGGCATCAGATAGAAATACTACAGGCACCTCAGGGGGATGAGTGCAAAGCCAGATCCACGACGGGGCTCCATGCCCATTGATGTATCCTGGGGAGTGCAAAGCCACAGTCTCTCAAGTCTCTCCAGTGGGTGGGTTGCCCACTGGACCATCCTGGGGAGTGCAAAGTCACAGTCTCTCAAGTCTCTCCAGTGGGTGGGTTGCCCACTGGAACATCCTGGGGAGTGCAAAGCCACAGTCTCTCAAGTCTCTACAGTGGGTGGGTTGCCCACTGGACCATCCTGGGGAGTGCAAAGCCACAGTCTCTCAAGTCTCTACAGTGGGTGGGTTGCCCACTGTTCCATCCTGGGGAGTGCAAAGCCACAATTTCGCAAGTAGATAACAGCCGCCACTGGCTCTGGAGGGGGACTGGTGCCCAGACTGGATTAGTCTCCCCGTGAAAGTTCCTGTCCCGTCACTGTCCTAGCTGCACATGGGATAACGATGCTTGATGTGGCGGTCTTTTCATTCTTCCCCGGTGCATGCCCTGTTCAGCGGTGCTTTGCCATGGCGGTTCTGGACTGTTCAGCGGTGCTTTGCCATGGCGGTCTCTGGACTGTTCAGCGGTGCTTTGCCATGGCGGTTCTGGACTGTTCAGCGGTGCTTTGCCATGGCGGTTCTGGACTGTTCAGCGGTGCTTTGCCATGGCGGTCTCTGGACTGTTCAGCGGTGCTTTGCCATGGCGGTCTCTGGACTGTTCAGCGGTGCTTTGCCATGGTGGTTCTGGACTGTTCAGCGGTGCTTTGCCATGGCGGTTCTGGACTGTTGAGCGGTGCTTTGCCATGGCAGTCTCTGGACTGTTCAGCGGTGCTTTGCCATGGCGGTTCTGGACTGTTCAGTGGTGCTTTGGAATGGCGGTCTCTGGACTGTTCAGCGGTGCTTTGCCATGGCGGTCTCTGGACTGTTCAGCGGTGTTTTGCCATGGCGGTTCTGGACTGTTCAGCGGTGCTTTGCCATGGCGGTCTCTGGACTGTTCAGCGGTGCTTTGCCATGGCGGTCTCTGGACTGTTCAGTGGTGCTTTGCCATGGCGGTTCTGGACTGTTCAGCTGTGCTTTGCCATGGCGGTCTCTGGACTGTTCAGCTGTGCTTTGCCATGGCGGTCTCTGGACTGTTCAGCGGTGCTTTGCCATGACGGTTCTGGACTGTTCAGCAGTGCTTTGCCATGGCGGTCTCTGGACTGTTCAGCGGTGCTTTGCCATGGCGGTTCTGGAACGGGCATTGGTGTGTGGCATGACGTTCCCTGGACTGGGCATTGGTGTGTGGCATGACGTTCCCTAGACTGGGCATTGGTGTGTGGCATGACGTTCCCTCATAGCCCACCGGGGCTGTGGCAGCTGGGGCCCTCCTGGGCACTGACTCCGGCGGTGGCGGTGGTCTCCTGACCAGTGACGATACTTGGGCCCTCCTGGGCACTGACTCCGGCAGTGGTCTCCTGACCAGTGACGATACTTGGGCCCTCCTGGGCACTGACTCCGGCGGTGGCGGTGGTTTCCTGACCAGTGACGATACTTGGGCCCTCCTAGGCATTGACTCCGGCGGTGGTCTCCTGACCAGTGACGATACTTGGGCCCTCCTGGGCAATGACTCCGGCGGTGGTCTCCTGACCAGTGACGATACTTGAGCCCTCCTGGGCAATGACTCCGGCGCTGGTCTCCTGACCAGTGACGATACTTGGGCCCTCCTGGGCAATGACTCCAGCGGTGGTCTCCTGACCAGTGACGATACTTGGGCCCTCCTGGGCACTGACTCCGGCGGTGGTCTCCTGACCAGTGACAATACTTGGGCCCTCCTGGGCAATGACTCTGGCGGTGGTCTCCGGACCAGTGACGACGGTGCTGGCGGTGGCGTCTCGACCGCCGGGAAGGATGACGCCCTTCTCCGCCGTGATACTCACAACAGGCTGTGCAGACTTCCTCTGGCCCTTCCCCACCTTTGGTGGAGTCACAGCTGACTCTGCAATCCCCTTGGGACCCCTGTGAGTTGTTTTCCCTCCAGGAGTCTTCACAGGGTCCCGTCGTCGACTTTCCAATTTCAGAGCCTTTACAGGGGGTGGGCTGCCAGTGCCTTGGCTCCGGGTCATACTGCCTGCCCTGGTGGCCGGTGCACTCCACACACCTTGAACAGGCACCACTGGTATTGGAGGCTCTACGACGGGACTGATGAATTGGAGGGGGGGGTGGGGGCAAAAAGGTCAACTTTACAGAGGGACAGTTTCTGACGAACACTGGGATGGGTAGTTGGAGGGGGCCTGGGAGTGGAGGAAGAGGAGGTGGTTGTAGGAGGTGTCACTTTAGGTGTTTTGGGTGCAGGTGCAGGTACTGGAGGCTGTTGTGAGGTGGATGGATGTTGGGTGTGTGGGTGCTCGCGTTTGTGTACTTTTGGAGGGGGCGTCACAGACACACTGGGAGAGGACACAGGGGACATGTACATGGCAGAGGAGGTGGTGAGTGCAGGTGAGCGGGAAGTGGTGCTGGGTGTTCTGTTGCGAGTCCTGGTGCCTGTAGATGTAGTGCATGCAGGTGAGAGTGTAGACGACACTGGGAGGGAGGAGGGAGAAGAGGAGGAGGGGGACACAGTGGAGGCAGTGGATGTTGCTGTGTCTGTATGTGTGTGATGCTTGCGTGAGTGCCTGTGGGTTGTGTGGTGCCTATGTTTGCTTGAGCTACTTGTGTGTGTTGACTTGTGTGCATGCTGGTCTGTAGGTGTGCTTGGGATGGGCTGGGGTACAGGGGATTGGGTCTGGGTGGAGGAGGTTGGAGGGGGGAGGCTAGACACAGGGACAATGGCTGCCATCAGTGCTGAGGCCAGAGATTGCAGGGTTCGCTGAAGGGCAGCCTGACCAGAATGAATGACCTCCAGGAATGCATTACCATGTTGCAACTCTCTTTCTACACCCTGGATGGCATTCACAATGGTAGACTGCCCAACAGTGAGGGACCTGAGGAGGTCAATGGCCTCCTCACTGAGGGCAGCAGGGGTGACTGGGGCAGGGCCTGAGGTGCCTGGGGCGAAGGTGATGCCCACCTTCCTGGGTGAGCGGGCACGGGGCGAATGCTGAGGGGCTGCTGGGAGGGCGGTGCTGGTAGGGGAGGTGGTGGCTGTACCTGTAGAAGTGGGGCGCACAGATGGTGCCGCCACCACAAGGGTGCTCCCATCGGCAGACGAGTCCGTGTCGCTGCTTGGTGATCCGGTGGCCGATGTGAAGCTCCCCTCGCCCTCCGTCCCACTGGTGCATTCTGAGTCCGTGGTGTGGCCCTCAAAGGCCATGTGGGATGCAGCTCCCTCGTGCTATGGTGCCACTGTACCTCCGCCTGATGATGCTGATGCACAAAAGAACAGCGAAAGCACAAAAAGGGGGGGGGGGGAGACAGAAGAAGAACAGGTTGAGTGCATGGCATATCGCTACCGTTGGCGGACAAGACAGACACAGCAGCCCCCTGCACTACGCGTGCTCCTGGCCTCTGCAGATGCAATTCCTGGGATCTGGCCTACATGGCTATGGTGGACATCTGCACCCATGGATGCCAGGCATATATACCTGTACTTGGCACTCTACTGCGGTGGTGTAGAGTGCCACATGGGCTGCATTACAGAGGGGCCTAGTCTACGCATTTCTGGCTGGCCTAGGTACACCCACAGGCCTCCTCCCCCCGACCCCTCCACTGCGCGCAAAGTCCGCAGAATGAGGTTGTACTCACCCCCTTGTGTCTGCTGTGATGCCCTCAAGCGCCCATCCAACTCAGGGTAGGCCACCACCAGGATCCGGAACATCAGGAGGGTCATGGTGCGATGGGCACCCCTCCCACGTTGGGAGGCCATCCCCAGCTGAGCCTCCGCCGTCTTCTTGCTGCAGCGGCGAATGTCCTCCCATCTTTTCCGGCAGTGGGTGCCCCGTCTCTGGTGGGCCCCCAGGGTCCGGACGTCCTTGGCGATGGCACGCCAAATATCCCTCTTCTGGTGGGCACTGAGCTACATGACATGCACAAGGGAAGATGAAAAGTCATTACCAACTGCACCGTCGATGTGAGTGGCCCCCGTCCCTACTCTAGCCATGTGGCCCATTCATTCACATGCATTAATGTTCCCTGAACTCTGCCCCCTTCCCTCTTACAACCAGCCCTCTCCACCCAGGCCTAGCCCATACAACGTGCTCCCTGTGTACTAACCTGTTGGTCTGGAGGACCGTAGAGTAGCGTGTACTGGGGGAGGACCCCGTCTGCCAGTTTCTCCAACTCCTGAGCAGTGAAGGCAGGGGCCCTTTCCCCAGATGCAGCAGCCACCGTCGCTTCCAGACCGAGGTCACAGCAGCACTTGCAGTGTAGGTCCTCTCCTGTCGAAGATCAGGTATCTAGTGATTGAACAGATAGAAAATGGCGGTGACTTCCGCGGCGATGACGTCCGTGGCGGTGCATATCATCACCGCCGGTGCACCTGTTCATTGGCTCCTGGGACCCCTAGGGTCCTATGTAAACCAATGCAGCATTGCGCCGTGGTCTACGACCGCCTACCGCGACGGTGTGCAACGCCAGCGCAGTTACCCCACAATCCCATTGTCCCAGTTTAGAGGTCAGGTTGACTTTATTGTAGCTGTTGTCCTTCGTAGGCGCCGTCAGCTGGGACATGTGAGAAGATGGCAGAATCCTCTGGTGTACCGACCGCTGGTGGACCTGTTGACAATGGAAGAGCGACATGTAATCGTCACCTACAGGTTTGACCGTGCCACAATCCAGGAACTATGTACCCAGTTGGAGACAGACCTGATGTCACCAATCCGCCATCCCACTGGAATCCCCCCTGACGTGCAGGTGCTGTCAGTGCTCCATTTCCTTGTAAGTGGGTCATTTCAGACAACAGTGGCCATGGCATCAGGGATGTCCCAGCCTATGTTTTCCAACGTCTTGTCCAGACTGTTGTCTGCCCTGCTGAAACACATAAGGAGATACATAATTTTCCCTGAGGTGGAAGATTTGCCTACAGTTAAAAGTGACTTCTATGCCCTTGAACATAGGTCATACGTCATAGGTGCCATTGATGGGACCCATGTAGCTCTGGTACCCCCCCACAGGAGTGAACAGGTGTACAGGAACAGGAAGAGTTATCATTCCATGAATGTACAGATGGTCTGTTTGGCAGACCAGTACATCTCCTAGGTTAATGCTATGTTCCCTGGCTCAGTGCATGACGCTTGCTTCCTGCGGAATAGCAGCATCCCTGATATGATGGATCAACTCCAGAGGCACCGTGTGTGGCTATTAGGGGACTCTGGTTACCCCAACCTTTCCTGGCTATTGACCCCAGTGAGGAATCCCAGGACCAGGGCAGAGGAACGCTACAATGAGGCCCATGGGCGGACTAGGAGGGTGATCGAACGCACCTTCGGCCAGGTTCAGGTGCCTCCATATGACAGGTGGCTCCCTATTCTACTCACCGAAGAAGGTGTCCCAGATCATCATCGCCTGCTCGATGCTTCATAATTTGGCTTTGCGACACCAGGTGCCTTTTCTGCAGGAGGATGGTCCAGATGACGGTGTTGTGGCAGCTGTGGAGCCTGTGGAGCCTGTGGACAGTGATGAGGAGGAAGCTGAGGAAGAAGACAACGACAACAGGGAGTCAGTCATACAGCAATATTTCCAGTGACACACAGGTGAGAACATTTTCATTTTTACCATTACATTCACTGTCACACGTCCTCCTCTATCCTGTGTGTTAATTCATGGGATTATTTGGTAATTGAGTTGTTTCTTTCCATTACGGTTTCACAGGTATGTTTACCAGCGTGTGTCATCTACTTGCATCCTTCAAGGACTTGTGATGTGTGACATTGGTATGTTGCCTTTACATCTCACAACGCATTTTGACACTGTCATAGATATTACATTTTAACAAATCATAGACTGACTCCAGATTGTTTTGTGTTTCAAGGGTGTTTATTGAAGTGCTAAAAAATGGGAGGGGGTTGCAAAATGGTGATGGGTGATGGCGGAGGAATGTCCATGGCAGAGTCCAGTCTATTAGTCTCACAGGTGCACTGCCCATATGGGCATAGGAAGTGGAGTTGGGGCAGTTCAAGTATGGACAGGGTAACTAAGTGGGACAGTGGGGGGACAATCAGGGTGGTCTCATTTCCTGGCGGGGGTCTTGCCATCTTGCTCTGTCCTGTTGCTGGCTCTCAGGGACCGCTTGCATGGTGGTTGTCCGTCTGCAGGGGGTGGGATGCTGGGGTTGTGGTCCTGTGGCGGGGCGTCCTGTCACTAGTGCCGGCGGAGGTGGTGGGCAGTTCATCGTCCTGGCTAGTGTCAGGGGCCCCTTGGAGTGCCACGGTGTCCCTCAGGGTCTGCTGTATGTATGTGTGTATGTATGTATTAAGTATTTATAGAGCGCGTTCCGGCCCAAGGGCATCGAAGCGCTAACTGGGTGAGGCAGGGTGACTAGCCAAGAAACTCCCGAGCTTATTGAGGAAACAGCCAAGTCTTGACCAATTTCCTGAATGTTAGATAGTTATGTTCTTGCCGTAAGTTCAATGGTAGAGAGTTCCAAATTTTTGCCGCTGCATTGGTAAATGCTTTGTCTCCCCACTTTACTTTCTTCGTGCGGGATGTTTGAATTTGATAGGCATAGGCCGAGCGCAGCAGTCGCTTCGGCCTGTGCCAATGTAGCTTTGTGGTTAGAGCCATAGGCCCAATCCCATGGACAGCCTTATGGGTGATGCAGAGAGACCCCTACGATGGTGCCCAAGGCGGAGCTGATGGTCCTGAGCTCCTCCCTGAACCCCAAATACTGATCCTCCTGCAGGCGCTGGGTCTCCTGAAACTTGACCAGGACCGTCGCCATCGTCTCCTGGGAGTGGTGGTATGCTCCCATGATGGAGGATAGGGCCTCGTGGAGAGTGGGTTCCCTTGGCCTGTCCGCCCCCTGTCGCACAGCAGCCCTCCCAGTTCCCCTGTGTTCCTGTGCCTCCGTCCCCTGGACCGTGTGCCCACTACCACTGCCCTCAGGTCCCTGTTGTTGTTGGGGTGGTGGGTTACCCTGGGTTCCCTGTAGTGGTGGACACACCGCTGATTGACCTGTCCTGGGTACGAAGGTTTGGGCCCGCTGGGTGGGTGCTGTGCTGGTGTTACCAGAGGGTGGAAGGTCAGTGTTGGGCTGTGCCTGTGCAAGGGGAACCGACTGTCCTGAGGCCCACGATGGTCCGGGCTGGTCATCAGGCTCCAGTAGGGCAGAGCTGCTATCGTCGCTGTGGGCCTCTTCTGGGGGTGGAGTGGTGTTTTCTGGACTCTCTGGTGTGGTGACGGTCCTTCGTGTTCCTGCAGGGGCATAAGAGCATGATTATTGCATGTGTGTGTGTGATGGTGTGCAATGGGTGGGTGTCTGTGTACCCCAGTGCAAGCATTCCTGTGTGGGGGCTTGTGTGATTATGGTTAGGGGGTTGTTCTGGGTATGTGCATTGGGCATGCTTAGGTGATGGGTGTCCATGCTTAGTTGTGTCATGCAGGGCTTGGTGTTGGGATGTGTAGTTTGTGTTATGAGTATATTAGTGAGGAGTTGGGGTGATAGGGGAGGGTGTGAGGGTGGGGGTGTGTGATAGCATGCAGGTAGGGTGGGGGATATGATAGTTAAGATTTGACTTACCAGTGTCCCATCCTCCACCGACTCCTCCGAGGCCCTCAGGATGCATGATGGTCAAGACTTGCTCCTCCCATGTTGTTAGTTGTGGGGGAGGAGGTGGGGGTCCGCCGCCAGTCCGCTGAACCGTGATGTTGTGCCTGGAGACTGTTGAACCCACCTTCCCCCGTAGGTCGTTCCACCTCTTCCTGATGTCCTCCCGATTTCTTGGGTGCTGTCCCACAGCGTTGACCCTGTCGACTATTCTTCGACATAGCTCCATCTTCCTGGCTATGGATGTGTGCTGCACCTGTGAGCCAAATAGCTGTGGCTCTACCCGGACAATTTCCTCCACCATGACCCGGAGCTCCTCCTTGGAAAAGCGGGGGTGTCTTTGGCGTGCCATGGGGTGGTGTGTGTGATGTGTGGGACGGTGTGAGTGTTGATGTGTGTGGTGATGTGTAGTGGTGTGTGGTGTTTTGTGCGTGGATGTTGTGTGGGTGATGGTGTTGTGTGCCTCTGTATGGTGGGGTTGTCTTTGCTGTGCTGTCTATCTGGCCTTCGTCCGTGAATTGTGGTCGTAGGGGTTTGCGGGTGATGTGGGTGTGTGTTTTATATTGTATTGGGTGTGTGGGAGTGGTGTGTGAATGTGTATCAGGTGTGTGCATTTGGAATTGTCCAATGTGGCGGTGTTTTGGAGATGTGTGTGTATTTTGAGCGCGGCGGTGTGTACCGCCAATGGAATACCGCGTTTGAAAGACCGCTGCGTGGACTCGTGGGTCGTAATAGCATGGGCGTGTTTCTGTTGGCGTGGAGGTGGAGAGTTTGTTTTTGCCAGTTTATCACTGACCTTTGGTGTGGCGGAGTTGTGTGGGTGTCTGAATTTCGGCGTATTCCGAGATGTGTGTCATAATAGCTGTGGCGGAATTCCGCGGCCGCGGCGGTGTATTGGCGGTCTTCTGCGCGGCGGTAAGCGCCTTTTACCGCCAATGTTGTAATGACCCCCATTATGTACTTCCTGCTCAGAGTCCGCCCAAAAACTCGAGGCTTCTAGTGTGCATAACATCAATAGGCTACATCTCCCCTTGTTAAATAAATAGGTGGCAGAAATCACCAAATCACATTTCCTTGATTAGTCAACAAGGCCCTCTCTCTTGTCTGCCGGCTCGGGTGATCCAAGATGATCGAGGTCCACCCTGATCGGGTAACATTGACATAGGCTCCGGTGCTTGAGCCCGACCTGCTGCCGGGTCGCTTCCTGTATGGTTTCAGGACTCGACAAGTGTTGCGGTAGGTGTTTAAAATGTGATGTATTCCGAGTGATGGATTGCTCAGAACGATGTGCTGTCACCATATGTCATTTGTACTCCACAACCTGGAACGGATCAGCTGCAAAAGCAGTGTTTGTTTTATGTCTGCATTTCTGCTTAACTAATAACCCCAGTCTCCTTTGTAAAAAAGTGGTTCCTGGGCTTGCCGATGCTGATCTGCATATATTTTCATTTTTGTTTTCAGAGCCGCGCTGGTGTCTCAAATCGTGTCAGTATTCACTGATCGATCTGGGATCCATTTAGGTAGTTTTGTTTTGATGGCTTTTCCAAATAGCAAGATGGCTGGACTCTCACCATTGTGGAGGGAGGAGTTGATCGATAGGCCCGGAGGACCTGACACATGGCTTGGTTCATATTGATTCTCTCCATGGACGCTCGTTGAATGACCCTCTTGAGGATGCCCATAAATTGTTCAACTACATCATTGGCTTGGGGCCAGAAGGGTGTGCCCTTTTGGTGCTTGATGTTGAGTCATTATCTGATTTGAGGATTTCAGGGGAGTCCCACATTGCAAAGATGTCATCAAGCTGTTGTAATGGGTTTTCAAAGATAGGTCTTATGCCAGAAGAAAATGTGAATTTTCGTCTATGACTACAATGAGATGGTGTCCATTTCCTAAAGGCCCAAAAATGTCAACTGCAACTCTCTCTCAGGCGTGGGCAGGAAGATCAGACATTGTGACTGGGTGTTGCGTTACACTGGGGGACAAACCGTTGCAAATGTGGCATGCCTTCAGCTCCATCTCAACTCCCTCATCTAGCCGAGAAAACCACACTTGATCTCTGAATGCTCTTTATGTAGCTACAACACTGCAGTGTCCTTCATGGGCTAACTCGATGACCCTTTGTCTTAGGCTTCCATGTATGACAAGTCTCAAGCCTCGTAGTATTACGCTTTCTTGGGTGACAGCTAACTCATCTTGTACAATTTTGAAGTTTTGGAATGCAACATCATTGGTAATGGACCGGGTACTTCTCCTCCATGTTTGAGTGGTAATCTGTAGTTTGATTATGTTCATTTCTTTATCTGCATTGGTGGCAGCAATGATTTCTTCCACAGACAGAGCAGCTGGTGTGCTGGACTGCACAATAAAGTTGAGATAAGCTTCAGCTGTCACAGATGTCGAACTGTGATGATGCAGCCGCACTCGTGTAAAAGTAATCTCCTGGGTTTTGATCCTTACTGGTTTGTGCACAACCTCATAGTCAAATTATTGTAGTCTTTACCCCCACCTCTCGATGCAAGGGGGCATCTTAGCTTGGATTTCAAAAAAATATAAGCATTGCTGGTGATCTGTGATGTCTGTGAATCATTTTCCGTAGAGGAATACAAGCAAATGTTTGCAGGCCCACACCACAGCCAGACTCACTTTCTCCAGCTGAGAGTAAGCATGTTCTATATCAGACAGGCTTCATCTGGCCCATAGGTCACAATATGTCTGACCATCCGGATGGCCATTGTGTTGAGCATGGATTGACCTAGCCCTACTGGTTTCGCATCAACCATTATTTTGGTACGTAACTTGGGGTCAAAGAATGCCATTTTGGTTGTATTCTCAATCACATGTTGTTAGAAATTGGGTCTCTAGTTGGCAGAGTTATGCACCCTATCCAAGTAGGGACCACAATCTTAGTCTGGGTAAATTACAAAACACCCTAAATTATTCTGTGCTCACCCTCTGATAGCTTGGCACAGAGCAGTCAGTCTTAAATTAGGAGGCAATTTGTAAAGTGTTTTTACAATACTTAAACAGAAACACAGTGAAAACACCACAAAAAGACTCCACATCAGGTTAAGAAAATAGATTATGATTTTATATATAAAACAAGACTAAAACCACAAAAATCCATCCATCAGAAGTTGAGATATGAAATTCTAAAGAATAAATTCAAAATATAGTGCTTAGAAGGTAGTAATGCTCAAAGAGTTAATTGGTCAGCCTGGACCAGGACAAAGTTAAAAGTTCAGGCCACTCGCTATGGAGCATATGTCGGCTACAGGACCCACGCAGGGCCCGCTTAGCAAAAGTACCTTAATCTTTGTCACAGCACGAGATTGGTTTATGAGCCCCATGCATTTGGGGTGTTGCACCGGAGTTCTCCATGCAACTGCAGTGATGCGTCTGTTCTGGTGAGTGAAGTGCCGGTTCAGCAGTTCTGAAGGTGATGCGCTGGGTTAGTCCACTCCGGAGGGGGTGATACGTTGATCTTCTCCAGGCTGTGGCACCTATGTGTTGATTCTGAGGCAATTGTTCCGGGTGTGATGCATCGGTTCTAAGTGCGATGCACTGGGCCAGTTCCCGCAAAGTGGCAATGCATTAATTCTGTTCTCACAGCAGAGGATGTGTTGGTTCCACTGCAGCAAGCCCCTACTCCACTTGTAAGGGCCCAGGACTGGGTGGAACCACTTGGCAGAACAGACGTACAAGCAGACCAGCCCAAGGGTTGGAACAGGAGGGTTCTAAGTATATTGTGTTCCTGAAACGTCTGCAACAGGAAGTGAGCCAGTAAGCCCTTGAACTCACTCTGGGTTCAAGTGATGCAGGTCCAATCCTTCTCACCCAGGCAGGGGAAGAGCAGTCAGCAGGGCAAGCATCCAGCAAGGCAAGGATCCAGCAGAGTAGCAGTCCTTTAAGCAGCACAGCAGTCCTTCTTCATGGCAGAGTCTTCACATGTCCAGGAGTGTACAGTTTTAGTCGGGTCAGAGACCCAGTGCGTATACCCAGATGTGCCTTTGAAGTGGTGGTGACAGAAGGGTCCTTGAAGTGCACAAATGTCTTTTCTTCCCAACTCTGGCTCCAGGCAATCAGTAGAGGGTAATCTTCACCTTGTGTGGGGACAGGCACTGCCTATTCAGGTGTCAACCCTCCCCTCCCTCTCTGCCCAGGATCAACCATCAGAATGTCAATGAGCGCTCAGACACACCTAACCTTTCTGTGTTTGTGGCTTTCTAGAGGGACTGCACAAAGTGTAGTTCTGTCACCCACCCAAGACGTATACTAGGGACAGGCTGCATGCACACAGAACTGGAAGAGCAGATAAATGTACACTTTTTAAAAACGGCAGTTCTAAAATAATAATTGTAACTCCAACTTTACCAGTAAAGAGGATTTATCATTACGATTTCAATGAAACATGACATAGTTACACCTTCTCAATCAGGAATTACAGCTGAAAAGTGTAATAAGGAATCCCCAGTGTTAACCTGTGAGAGGGGTAGGCCTCACAGTAGTGAAAAATGAAAAGTGCCCTACCCTTTGCCTACTCAGGACCCTGCCCTATAGGCTACTTAGGGCATACTTTTGGGGTGACTTATGTGTAATAAGTGGGGAGTTTAAAGCTTGGCAAAGGGTTTAAATACCAGGGCGAGGTGGCAGTAAAACTGCAAAAACAGGCTCTGCAGTAGCAGGCCTGAGCCAAGGTCAGGGGGCTACTGGAGTGGGTGGCACAATGAGTGTTGCAGGCCTACCAGTAGCATTTAATCTACAAGACCCAGGCACAGTAAATTAAATATGGCAATTGAGGTTAGGCCAATGTTACCCTGATTTAGGGGAGTGAGCACAAGCACTTTAGCACTGGTTAGCAGTGGTAAAGGACACAGAGTTCTAAAACCAGCACAAACAAGATCAGAAAATGGAGGGAGACAGACAAAACGTTGGGGGGAAGACCACCCTAAAGGTGTCAGGTCTAACACATGTCCCACCAGCTGAAAGTGGGGAGAGCTACCCAACCCCTTGGAAATTCTCTTCACTAATGTGGAAAAACCTGGAAAGACCATCACAATGGAGTGGTCTCTTCCCCGGACGGTGTTGCACTGTAAAGTCTATTCCCAAAGGGAGATGTGCCACCTGAACAGTTTAGGATTTTCACCCTTCATCTGCTTGAGCCATCTGAGGAGCCTGTGGTCTGTCTGAACTAGAAGGTGAGTCCCAAACAGGTATGGTATCAGCTTCTTCAGTGCCCAGATCATAGCAAAACCTTATCTTTCGGGGTAGTAACCTCATACTAATGAAGGCTATTGGTTGGTCTGGGCCCTCATCATTTAGCTGTGCTAAGACTGCCCCTATGCCATGCTCTGAAGCGTCAGTTTGCACAATGAATAGTTTGGAGAAGTCCCATGCCTTGAGTACAGATGCTGTGCACATAGCTTCTTTGAGGATGTCAAAGGCTTTTTGACAGGTTTCTGTTGAGATCACCAATCTGGGCTGCATCTTTGAAGTCAGCTCAGTTAAGGTGGCAACACTGGTGCCATTACCCTTAACAAATCTTCTGAGGTAGCCTGTGAGGCCTAGGAAGGCTCTCACTTCTTTTTAGGTTTTAGGTGGTTGCTAGCCCATGATGGTTTCAATCTTGACTTGGAGAGGTTGCACCTTCCCCCCACGTACCAGTTGTCCCGAATACACCTCAGAATCCTGCCCAGTCTGGCACTGAGTGGCCTTGATGGTCAGGCCTGCCCGTTGCAGGGCCTGTAGAACGCCATTTTTCAATCCAAAGGGCATCACCCAAAACCGGAAGTGGCCCTCTGGGTTGAAAATACTGACCTCTCTTTAGCTCCCTCCGTCAAGGTGATCTGCCAATACCCTGATGTCAGATCAAAGGTACTGAGGAATTTGGCAGCACCTAGCCTGTCAATAAGCTCATCTGCTCGAGGGATGGGGTGCGCATCAGTCCTGGTGACAGAGCTGAGTCCTCGGTAGTCCATGCAGAACTGGATTTCTGGTGTGGTGCCTGGTGGGGCAGCCTTTGGTACCAACACCACAGGGCTGGACCAGGGAAAATTAGAGGGCTCAATCACCTCTAAGAACAGCGTTTTAGATACTTGTGCCTTAATACTGGCTCGCACCTGTCTGACAACCTGTACATTTTGTTCTTCACAGGGGAACTGTCTCCAGTGTCAATATTGTGCATGCACAGATCTGAGAGTCCAGGGGTGAGTGAAAACAGTGAGGTAAACTGTCCCATCAACTGGTAACAGTCACCCTGCTCCTCTGGGGTCAGGATGCTAGAGAGGTTGACACCCTCCATTGACCCATCGTGTTCTTGTAAAGAGAGGAGGTCAGGGAGAGGTTCACTCTCCTCCTCCACTCCCTCGTCTGTCACAAGGAGCATGCTCACTTCAGGCCTTTCGAAGTGAGGCTTGAGCCTAATCACATGGAGCATTCATAGGGGGCTTCTAGGGGCCTGGAGATCCACCAGGTAGGTAGTCTCTCCCTTACAAGCCTTGATCTTGTATGGGCCAGTTCACGAGTCATGGAAAGCCTGAGGCTCTACTGGTTCCATGCACCATAATTTCTGACCAGATTGAAACTCCAGCAGAGTGGCCTTCTGGTCATGCCAGAACTTAATTACGTCTTGGATAGCCTCAAGATTGCTTTTTGCCTTTTTCCAGAAGTGATGCATCTGGTTGCGGAGGGCCAGCATGTTGCTGACCATATCCTGGGGGGCTTCTTGGAGCTTTCTCCCACCCTTCCTTGACAAGTTTCAGAGGTCCCCTAACAGGATAGCCATAGAGGAGTTTGAAGGGACTGAGCCCTATTCCTTTCTGTCATACCTCCCTGTAGGTGAAAAGAAGCCATGGCGAGAGGACATCCCACTTTTGCCTCATGGATTGAGGAACTACCGTAATCATACCTTTTAAAGTCTTGTTGAATCTCTCCATAAGACCATTGATTTGGGGGTGATAAGGTGTGGTAAACTTGTATGTTACACAACACTCATCCCACATGGACTTCATGTATGCAGGGGAAAAGAGCAAACCAGGGCACTCCAAAGCCAATAATAAGTCCATGTAAGTCAAGTTGCAGGAGATATTTTATTCCTTTGAAATCGGAGAAACGAAATAGTATTCAAAAGGTATAAACGTCCATAAATGAAAAAACAGAAAGCAGCCAACACGTGTTTCGTCCTATCGGACTTTTTCAAGGCTGAAACAAAACAGATGGGAACTATTTACAAATAATGTCACTACCAATCGGTAGGTGCAACAGGTAGTACAAGATAAAGATTACGCTTAGATTCAAAATAAAGGAAAACTACAAAAAATGCAAGTCCCTTAGGTGTGCACACATGATTTACAACAGAGATATACCCATTGGTAAATAATTAAACAGTATAAACATTCCACCTTGTGCTGGAATGGTGGGTACACGAGAGAGGTAAGATAGAAATGAAAATGGTAGAAGAAAATATACAAAGTCACCCCGTGAGAAATAGTTGCTAGTATAAACGAAAAAACGAATAATAGTGTAATACACATGCTGAGTACAGAAATGGGATAAAATGGTGCCCATAGAAAAATCGATTTTACCTCAGAAACCAAGGTAGAGGACAAAAGCTGTCCGAAAGATGCTCCTGTTGCATCCCAAAACAAGTCGTCCTATATCCAAGAGAAAAATCCACAGAGAAAATTGGAATGTAATATCAACCTCCTGAGAAGGAAAAGTGAAAAACCAAAAAAACAAAGAACGAAAACAAGGGGGGATAGCAGGCAAAAGTAGACATACCAAAAATGAAGAATATTTCAGTACGGAAGTTCGTAATGTTATAGAAACAGGTGAGTTTCCAAAATTGAAGAAACAGAGCGTTCAGTGTATCCAGACATGAAGTTTGTGCCTCTGTCAGACTCTACCTCCTTTGGGATCCCCACACAGGTAAAGATCCCCATCAGAGCTCTAGCCTCCATGGGTGCAGTCACTGACCTCTGAGGGATTGCCTCTGGGAAGAGGGTGGTGTGGTCCACCAATACCAGGACAAATCTGTTTTGCATAGGGCAGTCTTGGGTTCAAAGGTTTCAATGACAGCGATGCCCTCCCTTTCAAAGGGGGTACGAACGACTGGTAGTGGGGTCAGGGGAGCTTTGTGCTTTTTCCCTAACCTCCCAGTGGCCTGACAGGTAAGACAGGACCTACAGTATGCATATGAAGCTGTCCTCATTCTAGGCCAATAAAAGTCGGAGACAAGCCTGGCGAAGGTCTTGTCTTGCCCCAAATGTCCTGCCTGGAACCTTAGGCTCTCTATAAAGGAGAGCATTCTCTCTGTAGATTAGGTGATCCTCAGAGGCTTCTCTTGCTGCAAGGGCTAAGGCCTTTCACCTCAAGCCCTCAAGAGTGGGACACTCTCTCTGCGCTTGGTAGAATTCCTTCCTGGTGGGTCTACCCTCAATCTGCCAGCTGGCAAGCTCAGGTAGGTCACCTAGGGTGGCAATGTCCTCCCTGGTTGGCTTGTGGGCCTCCTCCTCAGGGACCCCATCAACCTCCACTGTGGGAATTTCAGAGACCGGTTTCCTACGTCCTTTGCGCCTCTCTCGCTGGAATCTGTCTAGACCATTGTTCCAGGCTCCAGACGCCCTTGGCTCCTTTCCTGGGCAACCGTGAACTGTGTGGTCAATCAGACCCACTCAGGCAAACCTATCAACTTCAAGTGAGATCTGAGCTCTACCTCCTTCCAGGCAGTGTGCTCCAGGTTGTTGCCCAACAGAGAATCAAGAGGCATTGCAGGACACACAGCAAGTTTCCGAGAACCTAAAGCCCCCCCACCCCCACTCAAAGGGAACCAGTGCCACTTGTAGATGGCTCTCATGATTGTCAGCGATTATGACTTGGTGAAATGTGTTTGGTAGGACCTGCTCTGCAGACACCAGCTGACACTTGACTGTTGTCATGCTGGGTCCTGTGTCTCGCAGAGCCTTCACCCGGTGTCCAATGATGGTGAACCACTGTCTATACTTTGAAGTATTACAGGCATTTTGGCATCAGACATCATTTCTTTAGTCCTCAGGGAATCTAGGGTCACCACTGTCTGTTCCCCAAAGATAACTGGGACCATCTCCTTCCTGAGCGCTATACTCGCCAACCCAGTTGTCTGCCCATCAATGGGGGGCTGTGCCCTTGGAGTGCCCATACTTGTAGCACTCAGCACACTGGGGTACAAACCTCCCTGTCTGCTTATGAAAGAATCCCTTCTTCTTAGGCTCAGACTGGTACTGGTTACCACTACTCCCTTGGGTATTTTTTGGTAGACCTTTTGAGAATTGCTTATACGTTTTTCTCTTCCCTCTTTCTTCTGTTGGGAACCCTGACCACCTTTGTGGGTGTCCCCCCCCCACCCAGTATGCATTCCAGAGACCACTAGAATGGTACATTTTGCTTTGTTCAATCTCTCAAGGGGGCACTCACTGTAGAAAAATTGCGAATGTATCTTAAACAATACCTGGCCATGCCTAGAAAGTATCACATCATAGTAACATCTTGAGGGTGGGAAGTGGATGACAGTGCTTCTATCTTGTCTGGGTCTGGAGTCACTTCCCCATCAGAGAATATGGGGGTCATAACAACCCTGGCGGACGGTGTTAAAGCGGCGGTAAGACCGCCAACAGGCCAGCGGACAAAAAAAGAGAATTATGACCCTGGCGGGAGCCGCCAACAAAGACAGCCACTTTAACACACCGCCCGCCAAGGCGGTACAGACAAGCAGCGCGTCGGTCACCGCCAACAGACAGGCGGAACACAATGTACTGCCCATAGTATCACAACCCGCCAATCCGCCACCTTTTCCGGGGCGGATTCACCGTGGATAAAAACACGGCGGAAACAGCTTTGGCAATGGGAAAACGTTCACCTGAACACATCCCACGAGGAACGAGCACTCCATGGACCCGGAACTCCAAATACTCCCTGCCCTTGTGTTTCTGCTCCTCTACGACCATCATCTACGTAGGCGCCGAAGACAACGGTGAGTACTGCACCTACAACATGGGGGAGGCAAAATTCAGGGGGACACCCACCAAACAGCCCCACCCCCACCCCCAACCTCGCATTATACAACATACACACCAATGCCTTCACAAAAATCACAGTAACAACCTACAATCCCCCCGGAAGAATGAAAAGACAAAGCGAAATTCGGTCAAACATTGTAATGTGGCAATATACATGTCATACAAAAATATACAGATATATATGAAAATCAGTCATAATTAAATACAGTACGAGAAGTAGTGCAGATATGTACACAACAATGTCCGTCCACCAACAGTCCAAAAATGCATGTTGCGAGGCCCACAAAGGATACCTGACCACAATCGGAGAGAACACTGCCGGGGCATCAGATAGAAATACTACAGGCACCTCAGGGGGAAGGGAAGGAGGGGCACCTCAGCCGGATGACTGCAAAGCCAGATCCACAACGGGGCTCCATGCCCATTGATGTATCCTGGGGAGTGCAAAGCCACTGTCTCTCAAGTCTCTACAGTGGGTGGGGTGCCCACTGTGCCATCCTGGGGAGTGCAAAGCCACAGTCTTTCAAGTCTCTACAGTGGGTGGGGTGCCCACTGTGCCGTCCTGGGGAGTGCAAAGCCACAGTCTCTCAAGTCTCTACAGTGGGTGGGGTGCCCACTGTGCCGTCCTGGGGAGTGCAAAGCCACAGTCTCTCAAGTCTCTACAGTGGGTGGCTTGCCCACTGTGCCGTCCTGGGGAGTGCAAAGCCACAGTCTCTCAAGTCTCTACAGTGGGTGGGGTGCCCACTGTGCCGTCCTGGGGAGTGCAAAGCCACAGTCTCTCAAGTCTCTACAGTGGGTGGCTTGCCCACTGTGCCATCCTGGGGAGTGCAAAGCCACAGTCTCTCAAGTCTCTACAGTGGGTGGGGTGCCCACTGTGCCATCCTGGGGAGTGCAAAGCCACAGTCTCTCAAGTAGATGCAGGTCTCCACTGGTACTGGGGGGGACTGGTGCCCAGAGTGCTTCATCCTGTGCAGGACAGACAGAGTGGATGCAGGTCTCCACTGGTTCTGGAGGGGGACTGGTGCCCAGACTGGATGAGTCTCCCCGTGAAAGTTCCTGTCCTGTCACTGTCCCAGCTGCACATGGGATAAGGATGCCTGATGTGGCGGTCTATTCATTCCTACCCGGTGCTTGCCCTGTTCAGCGGTGCTTCGACATGGCGGTTCAGGACTGTTCAGCGGTGCTTTGCCATGGCGGTCTCTGCCCTGTTCAGTGGTGCTTTGCCATGGCGGTCTTTGCCCTGTTCAGCGGTGCTTCGACATGGCGGTTCAGGACTGTTCAGCGGTGCTTTGCCATGGCAGTTCTGGTACGGACATTGGTGTGTGGCATGACGTTCCCTACACTGGGCATTGGTGTGTGGCATGACGTTCCCTACACTGGGCATTGGTGTGTGGCATGACGTTCCATCATAGCCCACCTGGGCTGTGGCAGCCGGGGCCCTCCTTGGCTGTGACTCCGGCGGTGGCAGTGGTCTCCTGACCAGTGACGATACTTGTGCCCTCCTGGGCTGTGACACCGGCGGTGGTCTCCTGACCAGTGACGATACTTGGGCCCTCCTGGGCTGTTACTCCGGCGGTGGTCTCCTGACCAGTGACGATACTTGTGCCATCCTGGGCAATGACTCTGGCGGTGGTCTCCTGACCAGTGACGATACTTGTGCCCTCCTGGGCTGTGACTCCGGCGGTGGTCTCCTAACCAGTGACGATACTTGTGCCCTCCTGGGCAATGACTCTGGCGGTGGTCTCCTGACCAGTGACGATACTTGTGCCCTCCTGGTCTGTGACTCAGGCGGTGGTCTCCTGACCAATGACGATACTTGGGCCCTCCTGGGCTGTGACTCCAGCGGTGGTCTCTGGACCAGTGACGATACTTGTGCCCTCCTGGGCTGTGACTCCGGCGGTGGTCTCTGGACCAGTGACGATACTTGTGCCCTCCTGGGCTGTGACTCCGGCGGTGGTCTCTGGACCAGTGACGATACTTGTGCCCTCCTGGGCTGTGACTCCGGCGGTGGTCTCCTGACCACTGACGATACTTGGGCCCTCCTGGGCAATGACTCTGGCGGTGGTCTCTGGACCAGTGACGACGGTGCTGGCGGTTGTGTCTCGACCGCCGGAAATGATGGCGCACTTCTCCGCCGTGACACTCACAACAGGCTGGGTAGACTTCCTCTGGCCCTTCCCCACCTTTGGTGGAGTCACAGCTGACTCTCCAATCCCCTTGGAACCCATGTGAGTTGTTTTCCCACCAGGAGTCTTCACACTGTCCCGTCGTCCACTCTCCAATTTTAGAGCCTTTACAGGGGGTGGGCTGCCAGTGCCTTGGCTCCGGGTCATACTGCCTGCCCTGGTGGCCGGTGCACTCCACAAACCTTGAACAGGCACCACTGGTATTGGAGGCTTTTTGGCTGAGGCGCTACGACGGGACTGATGAATTGGAGGGGGGAGCAAAAAAGGTCAACTTTACAGAGGGACAGTTTCTGACGAACACTGGGATGGGTAGTTGGAGGGGGCCTCGGAGTGGAGGAAGAGGAGGTGGTTGTCGGAGGTGTCACTTTAGGTGTTTTAGGTGCAGGTGCAGGTACTGGAGGCTGTCGTGAGGTGGATGGATGTTGGGTGAGTGATTGCCGGCGTTTGTGTACTTTGGGAGGGGGCGTCACAGACACACTGGGAGAGGACACAGGGGACGTGTAAATGGGAGTGAAGGTCGTGAGTGCAGGTGAGCGGCTTGTGGTGCTGGGTCTCCTTGTGCGATTCATGGTGCCTGTAGATGTGGTGCATGCAGGTGTGTGTGTAGACGAGACTGGGAGGGAGGAGGGAGAAGAGGAGGAGGGGACACAGTGGAGGCAGTGGATGTTGCTGTGTCTGTACGTAGGTGAGGCTTCCGTGAGTGCCTGTGGGTTGTGTGGTGCCTATGTTTGCTTGAGCTACCTGTGTGTGCTGACTTGTGTGCATGCTGGTCTGTAGGTGTGCTTGGGATGGGCTGGGGTACAGGAGATTGGGTCTGGGTGGAGGAGGTTGGAGGGGGGAGGCTAGACACAGGGACAATGGCTGCCATCAGTGCTGAGGCCAGAGATTGCAGGGTTCGCTGAAGGACAGCCTGACCAGAATGAATGCCCTCCAGGAATGCATTACCGTGTTGCAACTCTCGTTCTACACCCTGGATGGCATTCACAATGATAGACTGTCCAACAGTGAGTGACCTGAGAAGGTCAATGGCCTCCTCACTGAGGGCAGCAGGGGTGACTGGGGCAGGGCCTGAGGTGCCTGGGGCGAAGGTGATGCCCACCCTCCTGGGTGAGCGGGCACGGGGCGAACGCTGAGGGGCTGCTGGGAGGGCGGTGCTTGTAGGGGAGGTGGCGGCTGTACCTGTAGAAGTGGGGCGTACAGATGGTGCCGCCACCACAAGGGAGCCCCCATCGGCGGATGAGTCCGTGTCGCTGCTTGGTGATCCGGTGGCCGACGTGAAGCTCCCCTCGCCCTCCGTCCCACTGGTGCATTCAGAGTCCGTGGTGTGGCCCTCCATGGCCATGTGGGATGTAGCTCCCTCGTGCTCTGGTGCCACTGTACCTCCGCCTGATGATGCTGATGTACAAAAGGACAGGGAGAGCAAAAAAAGGGGGGGAGACAGAAGAAAGAGAGTTTTAGTGCATGGCATACCGCTACCGTTGGCGGACAAGACAGACACAGCAGCCCCCTGCATTACGCCGTGCTCCTGCCCTCTGCACATGCAATTCCTGGGATATGGCCTACATGGCAATGGTGGACATCTGCACACATGGATGCCACAGGGGCAACTATACCTCGACTTGGCACTCTGCTGAGGTGGGGTAGAGTGCCACATGGCCTACATTACAGAGGGGCCTTGCCTACCGAACTCGCCCTGGCCTAGGGACACCCACAGCCCACCTCCCCCACCCAGACACCTCCACTGTGCGCAAAGTCCACAGAATGAGAGTGTACTCACCCCCTTGTGTCTGCTGTGATGCCCTCAAGCGCCCATCCAACTCCGGGTAGGCCACCGCCAGGATTCGGAACATCAGGGGGGTCATGGTGCGACGGGCACCCCTCCCACGTTGGGAGGCCATCCCCAGCTGAGCCTCCGCCGTCTTCTTGCTGCAGCGGCGAATGTCCTCCCATCTCTTACGGCAGTGGGTGCCCCGTCTCTGGTGGGCCCCCAGGGTCCGGACCTCCTTGGCGATGGCATGCCAAATGTCCCTCTTCTGGTGGGCGCTAACCTACATGACATGCACAAGGAAAGAGGAACAGTCATTAACAACTGCACCGTCGTAGTGAGTGGCCCCCTCCCTACTCTGGCCATGTGGCCCATTCACTCCCATGCATTAATGTACTATGAACTCTGCCCCCTTCCCTCTTCCAACCAGCCCTCTCCACCCAGGCCTAGCCCATACCACGTGCTCCCTGTGTACTAACCTGTTCGTCTGGAGGCCCGTAGAGTAGCGTGTACTGGGGGAGGACCCCGTCTACCAGTTTCTCCAACTCCTGTGCAGTGAAGGCAGGGGCCCTTTCCCCAGACGCAGCAGCCATCGTCGCTTCCAGACCGAGGTCACAGCAGCACTTGCAGTGTAGGTCCTCTCCTGTTGAAGGTCAGGTATCTAGTGATTGAACAGATAGAAAATGGCGGTGACGTCCGCGGTGGTGACGTCCACGGCGGTGCGCATCATCACCGCCGGCGCACCTGTTCATTGGCTCCTGGGACCCATAGGGTCCAAAGTTAACCAATGCAGCATTGCGCCGTGGTCTACGACCGCCTACCGCGATGGTGTGCAACGCCAGGGCAGTTACCCCACAATCCCATTGTCCCAGTTTAGAGGTCAGGCAGCCGCCATTTCAGGGGCCCACATGGCTTAATTTACCTCTGCGTCACACATAGCTAGGCCTACACTCAACACACATACAGGAAGGGTTCTGTGAGTGGTGTAGTCTTGTGTGTAACTGTGGGTACATACCTGGAGGAATAATGACTGATTCTTCGCTGTTGTCCTTCGTAGGCACCGTCAGCTGGGACAGTTGAGAAGATGGCGGAATCCTCCGGTGTACCAACCGCTGGTGGACCTGTTGACAATGGAAGAGCGACATGTCATCGCCACCTACCGGTTTGACCGTGCCACAATCCAGGAACTATGTACCCAGTTGGAGCCAGACCTGATGTCACCAATCCGCCATCCGACTGGAATCCCCCCTGACGTGCAGGTGCTGTCAGTGCTCCATTTCCTTGCAAGTGGGTCTTTTCAGACAACAGTGGCCATGGCATCAGGGATGTCCCAGCCTATGTTTTCCAACGTGTTGTCCAGAGTGCTGTCTGCCCTGCTGAAACACGTACGGAGATACATCATTTTCCCTGAGGTGGCAGATTTGCCTACAGTGAAAGGTGACTTCTATGCCCTTGGACATATCCCCAACGTCATAGGTGCCATTGATGGGACCCATGTAGCTCTGGTCCCCCCCCACAGGAGTGAACAGGTGTATAGGAACAGGAAGAGTTATCATTCAATGAATGTCCAGATGGTATGTTTGGCAGACCAGTACATCTCGCAGGTAAATGCTATGTTCCCTGGCTCAGTGCATGACGCCTACATCCTGCGAAATAGCAGCATCCCTGATATGATGGGTCAACTCCAGAGGCACCGTGTATGGCGATTGGGGGACTCTGGTTACCCCAACCTTTCCTGGCTATTGACCCCAGTGAGGAATCCCAGGACCAGGGCAGAGGAATGCTACAATGAGGCCCATGGGCGGACTAGGAGGGTGATCGAACGCACCTTCGGCCTCCTGAAGGCCAGGTTCAGGTGCCTCCATATGACAGGTGGATCCCTATTCTACTCACCGAAGAAGGTGTGCGAGATCATCATCACCTGCTCCATGCTCAATAATTTGGCTTTGCGACGCCAGGTGCCTTTTCTGCAGGAGGATGATCCAGATGACGGTGTTGTTGCAGCTTTGGAGCCTGTGGAGCCGGTGGACAGTGATGAGGAGGAAGCTGAGGAAGAAGACAACGACAAAAGGGAGTCAGTCATACAGCAATATTTCCAGTGACACACAGGTGAGAACATTTTCATGTTTAACATTACATTAACTTTCACACGTCTACCTCTATCCAGTTTGTCGATTTCAAACACTATTTGGTAACTGAGTTGTACCTTTCCATTATGGTTTCACAGGTGTGGTTACCAACGTGTCATCTGCTTGCATCCTTGAAGGACTTGTGATGTGTGACATAGGTATGTTAGCCTTACAATGGGAAACGCATTATGACACTGTCATTGATAATACATAATTAGTAAATCACAGACTGACTCAAGATTGTTTTGTGTTTCAAGGGTGTTTATTGAAGTGCTCAGAAATGTGAGGGGGTTGTAAAAAGAGGATGGGTGATGGCGTAGGAATGTCCATGGCAGAGTCCAGTCTATTAGTCTCACAGATGCACTGCCCATCTGGGCATAGGAAGTGGAGCTGGGGCAGTTTAAGTATGGACAGGGTAACAAGGTGGTACAGTGGGAGGACAAACAGGGTGGTCTCATTTCCTGGCCGGGGTCTTGCCATCTTGCTCTGTCCTGTTCCTGGATCTCAGGGACCGCTTGCGTGGTGGTTGTCCGTCTGCAGGGGGTGGGGTGCTGGTGTGTTGGTCCTGTGGCGGGGCGTCCTGTCCACTAGCGCCGGCGGAGGTGGTGGGCAGTTCATCGTCCTGGCTAGTGTCAGGGGACCCTTGGAGTGCCACGGTGTCCCTCAGGGTCTGCTGTATGTCCTTCAGCACCCCTACGATGGTGCCCAAGGCGGAGCTGATGGTCCTGAGCTCCGCCCTGAACCCCAAATACTGTTCCTCCTGCAGGCGCAGGGTCTCCTGAAACTTGGCCAGGACCATCGCCATCGTCTCCTGGGAGTGGTGGTAGGCTCCCATGATGGAGAAGAGGGCCTCGTGGAGAGTGGGTTCCCTTGGCCTGTCCGCCCCCTGTCGCACAGCAGCACTCCCAGTTCCCCTGTGTTCCTGTGCCTCCGTCCCCTGGACCGTGTGCCCACTACCACTGCCCCCAGGTTCCTGTTGTTGTTGGGGTGGTGGGTTATCCCGGGTTCCCTGTAGTGGTGGACACACCGCTGATTGACCTGTCCTGGGTAGGGAGGTTTGGGCCCGCTGGGTGGGTGCTGTGCTGGTGTTACCAGAGGGTGGAAGGTCAGTGTTGGGCTGTGCCTGTGCAAGGGGAACCGACTGTCCCGAGGCCCACGATGGTCCGGGCTGGTCATCAGGATCCAGTAAGGCAGAGCTGCTATCGTCACTGTGGGCCTCTTCTGGGGGTGGAGTGGTGTTGTCTGGACCCTCTGGTGTGGTGACGGTCCTTCGGGTTCCTGCAGGGGCATAAGAGCATGATTATTGCATGTGTGTGTGATGGTGTGCAATGGGTGGGTGTCTGTGTACCCCAGTGCAAGCATTCCTGTGTGGGGGCTTGTGTGATGATGGTTAGGGGGTTGTTCTGGGTATGTGCAGTGAGCATGCTTTAGTGAGGGGTGACCATGCTTAGTTGTGTCATGCAGGGCTTGGTGTTGGGATGTGTGGTTTGTGTTATGAGTACATTAGTGAGGAGTTGGAGTGATAGGGGAGGGTGTGAGTGTGGGGGTGTGTGAGAGCATGCAGGTAGGGTGGGGGATATGATAGTTAAGATTTGACTTACCAGTGTCCCATCCTCCACCGACTCCTCCGAGGCCCTCTGGATGCATGATGGTCAAGACTTGCTCCTCCCATGTTGTTAGTTGTGGGGGAGCAGGTGGGGGTCTGCCGCCAGTCCGCTGCACCGCGATGTTGTGCCTGGAGACCGTTGAACGCACCTTCCCCCGTAGGTCGTTCCACCTCTTCCTGATGTCCTCCCTATTTCTTGGGTGCTGTCCCACGGTGTTGACCCTGTCCACTATTCTGCGCCAAAGCTCCATCTTCCTGGCTATTGATGTGTGCTGTACCTGTGAGCCAAATAGCTGTGGCTCTACCTGGATGATTTCCTCCACCATGACCCTGAGCTCCTCCTCGGAGAATCGGGGGTGTCTTTGGCGTGACATGGGGTGGTGTGTGTGATGTGTGGGGTGGTGTATGTGGTGATGATTGTGGTGATGTGTGGTGTTTGGTGAGTGGATGTTGTGTGGGTGATGGTGTTGTGTGCCTCTGTGTGATGGGGTTGTCTATTCTGTGCTCTCTCTCTGGCCTTCGTTCGTGATTTTTCGGTCGTAGGGGTTTGTGGGTGATGTGGGTGTGTGTTTTATATAGTATTGGGTGTGTGGGAGTGGTGTGTGTATGTGTTTCAGGTGTGTGCATTTTGAATTGTCCAATGTGGCGGTGTTTTGGAGATGTGTGTGTATTTTGAGCGCGGCGGTGTGTACCGCCAATGGAATACCGCGGTTGAAAGACCGCCGCGTGGATTCGTGGGTCGTAATAGCATGGGCGTGTTTCTGTTGGCGTGGAGGTGGAGGTTTTGTCATCGCCAGTTTATCACTGACCTTTGGTGTGGCGGAGTTGTGTGCTTGTCTGAATTTCGGCAGATTCCGAGCTGTGTGTCATAATAGCTGTGGCGGAATTCCGCGGCCGCTGCAGTGTATTGGCGGTCTTCTGCACGGCAGTAAGCGCCTTTTACTGCCAATGTTGTAATGACCCCATATGTGCCTAAAAAACTTGAGTTTGGTTTTGTGAAACTCACACTTTAAAGCATTCAAAATGAGACCTACATCAGCGAGTTGCTGGCACACTTGGATAAGGGCTTTGTCATGTTCTTTTTGTGTTCTCCCAAAAACCAGTATGCCATCACTGCAATTGAAAGCATGGGTAACAGGTTGGATTCCTCAGTGAGTGACATCTTGAAATATCTCAGCAGCTGAAGATACTTCAAAACTCAGTCTCTTATATCTGAACAAACCAGCATGAGTTGAAAAGGTAGTACTATACCTGTAGTGCCCCTCCGACTCAAGTTGATGGTATCCTTTATTCAGGTCAAGGTGTGAAAACACTTTGGCTCCGTTCAATTGCATGATCATGTCTTCTATGTGTGTGTTTTGCTCCACTAATGACCAAACTGAAACACTCATGCACTGACAAAAAATCACTGGAATGCGCTACTTAGTCCAAAGAAGACATTTCTTATTTCACTACGCAAGGTTCCTAAAAGGAGATTAGCTTGCTGAAAGCACATGTTTAAAAATGATCACAGCAATAAAATGAAATAATGTACAAATGATTCTCCAGTGCACCATACACAGCAAATATATGTATCTATATCATAATGCAAAGCAAATAATGAATTAAAAAATATGCATCACTGTGAGAAAAGGTAATCACTGCTTCATCTCCCTCCTATTCAGCATCAGATCGCAAGAATTGACTGAGGAGAGAGAGAACAATTATCCTCATCGGAAGCATGGCACACTCCAGCGTCCTGGATGTGCCTGAGATCTGCAAACACTCTCTGTCCCCGGTCCATCTGGTCTCGGCCTCTTATACGTAAACAAGAAAGGAAAAGTCTAGAACTTTTCCTCTCCCTGCAGAAGTTTATTTATTAATAAAATGCTGATTGCTTTAGGCCTGCTTTGAAAATAACACGTTGGGACATGACCACAATTCCAAAGTGATAATCCAAAACAAGTCCATTCCCTTCTGTCTGAGTACATTCTTATCAGCCTATGCCCTTGGTGGGGAAAAACACAAAGAATAAAAACATGTGCACATTGTACAATGTGGAAAACTACTTGCAGCTTTTCACATAGCAGTGTCTAATGCTAAGATAAAGTCAATAGGCAAAATGAAGCTGGTGTTCACTGAAGTGACAGTCTAGTGCTAGGCTAAGTGCAACATGGAGTCAGTGGTCAAAACTCACATATCATTACGTTCCACCCTTTTGTGACCAGTGACTCATACCTTATAGTCCTGAAATCAACTTCTCCTTTTTGTTTTACAAAAAAAAATTACAAGCAAATTAGGTATGCATTGTACACATCAAAATAATGCAACTATTTTAAAACAATGGAAGTGGGATGAATATTATAAACAGTTAAACCAGGCACACCTACAATAAAAAGACTGAAGCTTATATATTATGATTGGGATAATAACTGATTGAATAGTGTCTCTAGGATAACGAGTTGGTATGGAATTAGATGGAAACATCATGAGTCCTAATCATGTAAAGGTACTCGGTCCACCTGTAAGGTTTGCTGGAATGTAAGTAAAAGTGAAGTTCCCATATGAGAATAGTCAGCCAACTGGCAACTTAAAAATGCTTAATGTGACTGGCAGCAGTCATCAGGTGATAACAAGCCATGTTGTTTGTTCCATTAGAATTGCAAACAAACAGGTTGATAGAATATCCATGGTACTCTGCATTATTCCCATGCAGAACTTTGATCTGTGAAGGACAATTAGCGCCAAACGGATCCATTGGCTTTGCACTTCAAAAAGCAGCAGGGGTATTGCGTAACATGCTCAATCAATCAGGTTCAGGTTGGGGGTGTTGTCTCACCCAACTGCACATGCCCGAATGGAGACCACACTCAGGGTCAGAGGCAAGTCGTAGTATGATCTGTAAAAGAAACAAGTATGATCTTTCTTGCAAATAACATTTGTCCGCTGAAATGCGCTCTACTTTTCCTTTCCTTGTCTTATGATCAGCAGAACATTATTAGGGCCCTTGGCTATAATATCTGCAGGTTCTGGAGGGCCATTTGGGGATTTCATCCACACCTTAGCATCAGGGTTTTTGTCAGTTGAACCAAAACCTCCCTTTCCTTGCACTGTCAGAAGGGCTGGGACAGTCCCCTTCCTCACCAATCCTCCATACACTGTACTTCTGACAAGTTGGGCAATTTTATAAGCATGTAGGTCAAGACCTGCAGATTCTGGTGTGGCTCTGTGAGGAGCTGAAGCTCTAGGTTTTATTTCCCAGTACACAATGGTGTTGGTGGCCACATGTGGATGTATAAGGGTTAACATTTGCATCAGGGCAGTTTCGGCATTTTGTAGTGGTCTGTTATTCAGAATCTGGAGGGCTTCAGTTAAATGCTCACTCCAGTTTTTCAAAGTCCCATCAGATAATGTTTTAGTGCAAAACCCCAGGGACACTCCTGTTCTTCTCTGCTTTTACCACCTGCTCCAATCTACATATTGTCCCTGGATAGTTACATGCAACACAATGTCTCCTTCCTGCACTGTTCACAAGTCTAAAGCCTGTTGAATTTCTTATTTTGCAAAATCAAACCACACTGCTACACTTCACCCCATTCAAACTCATTTTTTTCTTGTCACTTTGTACCAAAGGGTTAAGATTTTACTCAGAGGAGGTTCATGCTGTTTCCAAAAATCAAACAATCTCATGAATCATGGTGTCTCTTGCTTAGTGCTAGAAGTAGCAAACTCTAAAATTTGTAGCAACTTCTCTCTATGGTCTGGCCACATTTTACTCTGCAAAAGCTCAGTGAATATATTGTTACCATCCTTAACTTCTTGCTGAGTGTAATCTTTTAAAGAATGCATTTCAACTCCTGCCAAAAACTGTGGGCTTTTCTGTATTTTTCGTCAAAATATTGGCTGTGCACAAACTACGTTCTGCTCATGTAGCTCACACTGGCCCCCACCTTTTTTAACCTACTCCTTACTGGAATGTGAAATATCAGATTTCCCTGTGACGGCTTGGTAGATACCAGCTTTATCTTGTAATAACTCACTCTGAAAAGACAATATAGCAACAAGCTGTTGCTGTAATTTCTTTTTCTCAGCTTCTTACTGTTTACACTTCTCATGTATGTTTTTGTAAGCAGACAAAAGTATCCAAACCCTTATGTCAAGAACAAAAGGGATATCATTCCGTTGCTGTAAGTACAGTTATTAATTCTGTTTTATCCAAGCACCCATCCCAAAACAAAGAAAGTCCTGATAAACAAGAAAACACATTTGTCAAGACATCATACGGCATTTTAATTTCTCATGCATTTTCAGAAACGGTTTGCAGTGCTTCCTTTAACCATCTAAATAAAAACATATTTTCACTTTTAAATCGTATACTTTCAACTTCCAACCTCTTTTTAGACTGATTGACTACGCCAAAATGTTTTTCTTTACTAATGACCGAGCTGAAACACTCATGCACTGACAAAAAATCTCTGGAATGCGCTTCTTAGTCATTTATTATTTCACTATGCAAGGCTCCTAAACGGAGATTAGCTTGCTGAAAGCACACATTTAAAAATGGTCACAGCAATGAAATTAAATAATGTACAAATGATTCTCCAATGCAATATGCACAGCAAATATATGTATCTATATTATAATGCGAAGCAAATAAAGAATTAATAAATAAATATGCATCACCATGCGAAAAGGGCATCACTGCTTTATCTCCCTCCTATTCAGCATCAGATCGCCAGATCCCAGACTCGATCGAGGAGAGAGAGATCAATTATCCTCACAGTAAGGATGGCACGCTCCAGCGTCCTGGATGTGCCTGAGATCTGCAAATACTCTCTGTCCTCGGTCCGTCTGGTCTCGGTCTCTTATACTTTGAACAAGCAAGAAATGAAAAGTCTAGAACTTTCCCTCTCCCTGCAGAAGTTATTTATTCAAAAAATGCTGATTGCTTTAGGCCTGCTTTGAAAATAACATGGTGAGACGTGGTCACAGTCCCAAGGTGATAATCCAAAACAAGTCAGTTCCCTGCTGTCTGAGTACATTCTAACCAGCCTATACCCATGGTGGGGAAAAACACGAAGAATAAAATCACGTGCACATTGTACAATGTGGAAAACTACTTGCAGCTTTTAATGTAGCAGTGTTTAATGCTAAGAAGATTAAGTCAATAGGCAGAATGAAGCTGGTGGTCACTAAAGTGACAGTGTAGTGCTACGCTAAGTGCAACTTGGAGTCAGTGGTCAAAACTCACATATCATTACAGTGTGGAATATGGTGTCTATCCCTTTCAATTGGATGGTCTGCTTGGCACATATCAATGCAAATGCGCACCACTCTACTACTGTACTTTTTTGTACTACTACTATGGGTGAAACACATGGCGTGGGTTCTGTGATGTCAGGTTTTAAGAGGGCTTCCAGCTCCTTCTCTACACCTTCTCGTAGCTGAAAAGAGGCTCTGAGGTATCACTGAGCTACAGGATGAATGTCTTCATTGATGTGGAGCTGTAATTTAATTTTCTTGAGTTTTCCCAGGACATGGAACAACAACGACAATTGTTTGTGATCTCGGACTGAACACAGTGGTTGTAGTTGAGGGATATCAATCCCATGTCAGCAGCAGTGGCATAACTGAGTAAACAGGGACTCAACAAAGTCCCTTGTAGAACATGAATGGTGACTCGCACCAATGTCTTTTTAAGTCACATTGTTTCTAGGAACGACCCTTGGCTTTGCAATGGCTCAGAAGCAGCCCAGGTATACACCTTTGTGCCTGATGGAGGGAGGAAAGGCACAGGGGACAGGCTATTAAACTTTTCTACTTGCATGATGTTAATCAACGAACCACAGTCTATGATGATAGTTATTGGATGATTGTTCACTTTTAAACTTGATTTTGGGACGGTGCCCAAATGTTATTTGTCATGCTGTTTGGTGAGCTTTCTTTGAACTATGATCTTGTTTATAAGTAGCCAACCCCTAATGTGCAGGTGGTTTTTTGGTAGATATAAGTGCACAGCCAACTTCTTTGCTGGTATTCTATAGTGACTTTGAAGAACCTTTGTACGATGAACTTGACAATTATTGATATTGCCTGGTTTCTACTTGTAGTAGCTGATGTCGCTTTTCGGTTTTAGGGGTATGGCACAAATGCTTCTGTAACGTTCTTGCAGCCATTTTCTTTTGCCGTCATGCCACACTTGAGTTTTCTTTAGTTCGACACACAGTTATGAAATGGTTTTCTTTCCCACAACCTTTCGCAAACTTGTAGTACAGCTGGACATTTACATTCATGGGGAAATGAAAATCCACATTGGAAGCATAGCTGTGTTTTCTTTGAAGAGATCAACCTATGTGCATCTTGTTTATGCTTGTGTTTGCTTTTCACTATCAGTGCTGTTCCTGCTTCCATGTGGGCAGCTTGTTGATCTGCTTGTTCTTCTGCTGTTGCAGCCATCAGCATTTTCTCTAGAATGTATGTTTCTCTTAGCATGTGCCTTCTAAACTAATATGAAAGGCATCCATCAATGATTCTGAGGCACATGGCTTCTTCGTTAGCGAAGTTGCAGAACTTGCAATGTTTAATGAGTGCATCATGTTTTCTGTTGCTGGTATTGGTGGTGTTCCTGGGGACTCCTTGTCCCATATGACCTTGCTGTGACGAGGAGGGACTGCCGCACTCAATTCCATGCACCGTACGCTGATAAAGCGCCTTCCATCCACTGCAGTGCGGGATGTTTGTTGCTGGTGGTGTTCCTGGGGACTCCTTGTCCCATAAGACACTGCTGTGATGAGGAGGGGTTGCTGCACTCAATTTACCCACGCTGGGCGCTGATAAAGCACCTTCCGTCAACTGTGGTGGGAGACGTTTGGTGCTGGTGTTGGTGGTGTTCCTGGGGACTACTTCTCCCATAAGCTTTGCCATGAGGAGGAGGGTCTGCGGCACTCAGTTCCTCCGCTGCACAGGGAGGTTGAGTAGTTATAGGCAGTTGGCCACATGGCAGGCTCAAATTTGAAACATACAAACCCATGCAATTCACCTGTTATAGTTAGAGTTATCTCATGTAACTAAAACTATACCAATTTGGCATTCTACCCTCTCAAGAGAACGGGGCAGAGCACTCTGGACCACTTTCAGCTGGTCCAAGAAGAATGTTTATCCATCCTGGGATTCAAACTGAGAAGACAGGTGGACACTCTGTCAGTAGGACTGCAGCTACTTTGAGGCCCTAGTGCCCAGAACCCCCACCCTGAGGAACAACTGTAACAGTAGGCACTACAGGGGATTTTTAATGTGATCATCCAGGCTCCCAGGTTTAAGATGGATACTGGCAGCCTTGCGGTAAGCCACCCACTATTTTGAATCCCACACTTTAAAATAGATTCTGACATGGACTCTGTCAGATATGCACACATACCTCACACTCTCCCAGAATCATACACAAAAGTACCATAATTCATGGACATTTGGTGGACATTTTACATTTTGAAGGATACACACATGAAAAGGTCTGTCCCTTCACAATGCTACTGCTGCCACATCTCCCAGTCTCTCAAAGTGTTGGTCAAGAGGGCAGTAAACACTCCCTGTAAAAGGGGCACATTTGGGTGCCCTCTTGACCTCAGGGCATAGTTAAGGGTTGTCAAGGCAGTTAACAAGGCGAAGCCTTATTGGGCTCTCATGATTGTCAAGCTCATGGATGGAAAGTTTACAGAAAACATAGGATAACAACCCAAGGCAGTGAGCACAACTCTGCAGAGCCATGCAGGGGTCTATCCAGACCAACAGTGAGGTATTTTGTATTTTACTTAACGTGACATTAATGTTTTGGCATTATTACTAATGTCATTGAAGTGAAAGGTTCACACCGTCACTTCATATGACACACCAAATAAAGAAATTCACTCCCGCTTCTAAAAGTTCTGAAATGTTGAGAACTATATCAACATTTTTTTATTGAAGTCCAAGGACACTGACCACTGAAACAGCCTACGATGTCATGCTTTGTCATTGGCTGCAACTGACCGGTGTTGTGAATATTTATAAAGCACAGGTGGGCTTGCCTGTACATAGAGGAAGCATAGAACCTCTTGCTTCAATGAGAAAGTGTTACCTTTTTTTTCTAAACTCAATACTGTCTCCAAATGTCCTCAATATTATAAGGGATCGAGACAAATGAAAACTACCCCACAGTGGACCTACCACACTTTATTGGAGTCACCTAAAGGGCAAATTAAATTGGGAATAATTATGCCCTGTCTATATGTTGCCATGTTTGAGCCTCAAAGAGCTGATAATAAGTCTGAATCTTTTTTAAGGATATAGCTACCGTGTATACTCTGACAAAATTCACGGTCTGTCTATATGGTCCCTCTACAGTGAGAGGTGTGGGCTGTTTTACTTTGTCTTGGTAAATACTGATAAACCACATATTGCCTTTCATCTCTATGCAAATTACTCTAGTTTTGTTGCTCCTATACCCACATTGGGGAAAGTCTTTTGATCACCGGCACTTTGCCTGCATGAGTTTGATGAGTGTGTTCATGTGTTTGAGTGTCAGTTTGTGGTTGTACTCTCAGTGAGTTAATATACACAGAACTTATATAAAAAAAAATCACTTTCTGAATAGTTCCTTCGCCTACATTGATGGTAGAGAGCTAAATGAAGTGATTTTGTTTCTTATTCCTAGGGTCCAAGGACTACCTTATTTAGGATTCAAGTACCCTTACTCACCTAGGTGGCATGCTGCATCATTGGGTCCTGCCCCATGCTAGGTGGGTGGTGTGTTGCCCAGCAGGCCCCTCATATGGCACACTTTGGTGGAGATCTTTTTTTCTTGCGCTTTTTGAGTGATAGTGAAACAGAAGTTATAGTGGGCATGGTGAAGAATAGAACTGACTGTAAACAACCAAGGTGTCTCTCCTTTTATTTTAAATTTGGTGATCTAAGGCAAGATTTAAAACAAAGTGACCAATTGAGCTTTAGTTGTTCTTTGATCCTGTTAACTGGCCTACAAGTTTCCCACCTGGCTACCTATAAATGTCAATTGGCATTTCGTCAGGACAAAAAACTTGAGGACCCTACGATCTATGTGGGTAACCTCATCTTAAGTTATCCTCAAGCTTATTGTGAAAATATGGGTTAAATCAACCCACTTAGAGCCCCACATATCTGAGAACTTGCATGATCCAGAATCCGTAAACCTGTGGGACAAAGAGACAAAGCAACATTTATGTGTATAAACAGACAAACACCTATGTCAGTGTGGCATGTTGTCTGTGATAATCCACTTTGATCACTTTGTCAAACCACCACATCATGGTTATGCAGTGTACTCTCAGCATGTATAGGTCCTCCCGGAGGAGCATCTTCACCAGATGATGTATGCTCAAGCCCATGAGTTCTAGATACCATACTCTCCGTACCCAGCTTGAAGCAACTAGGATGACTTGGGTCTGGTCTGTCTTGATCTACTTGAGAAAATAAGGGCAGGAGTGGTATCGGCAGAAAGGCTTATAGTAATCCTGACCTTCACTCAAGGCAGAACGAGTTTCAGAGTGAGAGACAACTTGGAAACTTCAATGTGCAGAACTGCTGACTTTGCATGTTCTCAGTGGTGGCAAACAGATCAATCCAAGGTTTCCCTCATTTGCAGAAGAAACCTTATGCCACCTCCAGGTACTGCTGCCATCGATGATCTGCTACGTGCCAATGACTGAGCTTGTCCGCACTGGCATTCAAGGATCTTGCCAGGTTCCTCACCACCAGGAAAATACCTTCATGGTCCAATCATTTACAAAAGAGCAAGGCCTCCTAGCACAGGGTCCATGACCCCACCCAGCTCCAGAAGACTATGAAACCGGGACACCGCCGGAGACCATAGGTCTCTCCCAAATGGCCACCACAACCCAGAAATGCTGCATTAGTCACCACAGTCAGCTTTGAGTGAAGAAGTGAGAGGGGTCTGCTGCTGACCTAATCGCTGTCCAGCAACCACCTTTGCAGATCTTTTGCAGTGGCCTCTAAAACCTGAGCATGGTTAGAGAGGTCCTCTTGATGTAGGGGCCACTGTTACTTTAGATTCCACAACATAGTCCACATATGGCATCTGGTGTGCTCGACCAGTAGGATGCAGGAGGACATCCCTTGTAGCAGCCTGAGAGTCAAGCTCAGCGAAATCCAGGACCAATGCTGAATGATCGGGATCAGAACCTGACTGTCCTAGACTCTCTTTCCTGGGGGAAAGGCACAAAACGGAACAGTTTCCACAATAGCTACAATGAGGGGGAGCGCCTGGGACGGAGTCATATATGACTTTGGCATGTTGATAGTGAACTCCAAACATGACAGGAGGTTTGCTATAGTCTCAAGGTGGCTGATGCCTGCAGGAGACGAGCCCGCCTTCAGCAGCCAGTCGTCGAGGTAAGGGAAGACTGGTACCCCAGACGTCTGTAGAGGAGGTGTCACCACCACCATCACTTTCATGAACATCCTAAAGGCACTGGCAAAACAAAAAAGGGAGCACAGCTAACTGGAAATGCTCCTGTCCCACCACAAACCGCAGGTAGCGCAGATAGGCCTGTGGGTTCAGTGTATTAAAATAGGCATCCTGCAGGTCCTGCACCCCCTTCCAATCTCCTGGGTCGAGGGCAGAGAAGACCTGGACCATGGTGAGCATTTTGAACTTTTCTTTTTGGAGGAAGGTGTTAGGATGGACAAGGTCTAAAATACGCCAGAGGCCTCCATCCTTTTTGAGCACCAGTGTGTTGTGGAAATGGCAATCACTCCCTACTTCTGGTGACAGCACATTCTCAACAGGCCCTTTGGTCAAAAAAGCTAGCACTGCTGCAAATTGGAGAGATCATCCATCATCAGTCTTTGGGGAGGTGGTTGAAGGTGCCACAGGGAGGAAAGGAATGAAACAGTATGCCCCTGCGGGTTTTAGAGAGACTGGCCGTAAGGAGAGTCTCATGCAAATGGCACCAATGGTGCCAATAGCTCACCTGATGGAATCAGTGGTGTCCAAGCTACAACGAATTGTGAACTTGGCTGCATCCCAACCATCATGAATTGCCTGGACTAGGGCAGGGTGAAGGTCATCAGGGACACCCTGGAAGGTCTTGAGTCACTAAGTCCCAAAGAGCATGGAAGTAACAGCCCAGTATGCAGCTGGCGTTGACAAAATGATCCTGATGCTAAATGTTTCCAAGCATTTAGATTGCCTGCCAGGGGGAGTGATGGGAGGCATGTTTGTATTAGACTTGTGGAGTCCTGAACAACAAGGCTATCTGGAGAAGGATGCTGCAAGAGAAAAGCAGGGTTGCTCGGATCAGGACAATGGTGCCTGGCAGCTTGTCGGCTGACAGGGGACCCAAAGCAAGGTTTAGCCCAGGCCCTTAAAAACGTGCCTAGTTAGGTGGGAATTTTGACCTCCAAAGTGGGCAGGTAGAGTTCAAGAAGCGTAGCCATCCTCCGCATCACCATAGCGTAGTAAATGGATTCTACTGTGGCAGGTCCAGGAGGGGGAAAAAAAGGTAATCTGGGGAGAAGAGTCAAGGAGACAAGCCTCCTGTTAGACTTCGTACCACTTGTCATCGGTATAGGGCTCATGGTCCTGTGTTATAGTCATCAAAATCTTTGCCAAAAGGGAGTGCAAGGTGGGCTGCCTCCCTTGAGCAATGGGAATTGCCAGTAGAGGCAGTGGTGCCTTGGGTGCATTTGGGTGCGATGTTGGTCGAGGCTGAACCGGTGCTGACTCGATGTCAGAAAGAACAATTGGGTCCTCCTCTGACGTCAAAGGAGTTGGCACGGGTGTTGAGGAACCTGGCACAGATACAGATCTTCGGGTCGGAACAGGAGCCACAGGCAAAACGTACACTGAGGGCCCAACTGGCACCCAGGTTGAACCCATTGGTGTTATCCAGATTTGGGGTCTTGCTGCTCCTTGTGAAGCTTGAAGCACGCCAGCGGGAGTTGGAAAGGATCCGAAGAACTGGAGCATAGATACATGAAACTCTTTGATCTGACGCAATGGGGCATTCGGTCCTGGAAACTCAGGTTGTGCTGGCAAAAGTTGCGGGATGAGCTCTGAATTTGACCAACTCAAGAGCGAGACAAGAGGCCCCACCCACACATCTGCTCAGGAGCATGCATGTGGCACTAGAGGATAGAAATCTGCTTCAACTTCTTATGTTTCTTTTTAGATCTACCTGAAGCGCAATGAAGCTTCGTGGGCAGCTCCAACAACTTTGGGACCAGGATTGGGAACGAACCTTGGAATGGCATGGAATGGCTCTGATGTAGACTCTTCTTAGGCATGGCGACGTAGAGTTTCGCCTTGCATTCTGTGATAACCTTTGGGTTCATCAACATGTAGTTGGTACAGGCCTTGGAGTTGTAGCTCAACGCCAGGTCAACCTCCATAGCCTCCATCAAACAGTATGGGTCAAATGTCTACTCTTCACCATGTCAAGTTTTAATAAGAACACATACAGAGATATAACCGAAAAATAGAGTCTGAATTGACATCTTTTTACCTTATATGTTCATAAGGAAACATGTGGGACGCACACTTTGATGCACATTATCTATATCAGACATTCCTAAATTTATGTCAGAAATTCCAATTTCCGATAAAATTTAGTATATAAGGACTGCCACTTGACAACTTGTCAGGAGAGGACCTTTGCCTAGATTATTGCCTGAGATTCTGCTACAGACGGTCTCTCCTACTGCCACCACACTTCGCAGATGCTATATCTTGCCTGAAGCTGATAAAGTCGACTCCTGGAGGAAGACCAACTGACTGCTACCGCAACGGGTACTTCACAGGGAACACTGTCTTTAGGCCTCCGTTGGTAAAGACAGCCCTTGCTGTCAACAAGGTATACAGTACGTCACTTCTTCCTAGGACACTCTAGATTCAAGTTGCTCTGCTGCCTTCTGTGCTCTCTTATGTGGAGCACATAGAAATAGGCATTAGGTTGCTAGATTTTAAATTACATTTTTAAACATGCTAGAAATGTTTATTTTATTCTTGTTACTTTTAACATATGTTGCTGTTTTATAATGCTCTATGTAGTTGTTTTAAACTTAACTAAGAAACAGATTATTCTTGTAGTAATTGTGGGTGTGTGATACTGTGAATAAAAAAATAAGGTTTGTTACTGTTACCACGATCCTCCTGTAAGCCTTATGGGCTTGTTAGCAACCCTCTGCAATATTTCTATGGCAATTACACATTGAATAGTGTTTTGCTGGACTACAATAACCTGTCTTTCTTTTTTCTTTTTTTCTTTGTTTTGTCCTCATACACCTCTGACTTCCAATCAACTCCATATCACCCAACCTGGATCTCTCTTACATGGAGATGACTAATGCCAGTGAGCCCGGGTCTCTCACTCAGACCGTGGCGCAAATCTATGTCCAAAGTAAGTGAGGATCTGGCCCCTAATAATAGGACATAAAAATATTAGTACAACTAAGTCATATATTGTTCTGCGGTGTCCCTCATTTCCCACAACCGTGACCATATTTTTAGTTTCTTTTCCTTATTTAATTTACTCCACATCCAATTTAGATGTAACAACCAGGGCATTGAACCAATCTAAATAGGAAGGGGAAGAAACTGATACCTATTTCTGACAGATTTCCCTCCTGGTCAAAAGTATTGCATAGAACAACACTGTCCTTATTACTCTACTACTTGCTTCCACATCCAATTTAGATGTAACAACCAGGGCATCGAACCAATCTATTTAGGAAGGGGAAGAAACTGATACCTATTTCCGACAGATTTCCCTCCTGGTCAAAAGTATTGCATAGAACAACACTGTCCTTATTACTCTACTACTTGCTTCACCCTCCTCGAGTATACAAAAAATGACTAAAGGAAGAGTCGGAGAAATACGTTGCTTAAGAATGCTTGAAATCGTTTTGCATATTTTTACCCAAAAAACAAATATCACTGGGCATTCAAAAAACATATGGATTTCAGATGCACTCGGTAAGCCTAATTTTGCACAATTAACTCCCCTCCCCTCATCTTAGATAGTTTACCAGGGGAGAAAAAAGCCCTATGCAAAGTAAAAAGAGGATTCCTCCTCAATGATACTGGTTTAATTGCCTTACATAGCATACGCATTGATGATCTCCACCATAGTTGTACCTGATCCAAAGGCATTTCACCCCCCCAGAGAGAGACAGGCAGCTTAAACCACCATCCAGGGCGTCCAAGAAAGCCCCAATACCAACTTAAAACTTTCTGTAATTTCCAATGGTTCTTAATTAAACTATCCTCTAACTGATTTACAGACCCCAGACTGCCTGTGACCCTTTGTGTCCAATTCTTTAGTTGAAAATACTTCAACCTAGATAAAGTCCCTTTTGTTCGCTCCGTAAGGTCTTCCTAAGATAACAAAGACCCGTCTTTAATTAACTCCCCCCAAAATTCAATCCCCGCATTCTTGAGGGGCAAAGCCAATACATCCGTTAAACATTCGGGGGTTTCCGGAGAGTCCCAAACCAGAGTCCATTGACTAAAATACTCTATTTTTGCGACTTGCCACAACTTAAACCAAACCTTAGCTGTGTCCTGCAGTATCTTCAATCTCACTTTTTTGAAGAATTTGGGGTCACTAAACTCATATAAGAAGTATTTTACTGCGCCTTTTTCCATAGTCACCATAGTACTAAACATTTCTCCAAATGCTGAATGATCCGGGGAGGAAAATAACATTCTAACATTTTTAAGATGAAATGCCCATGCATAATAGAATTTATCTACAGCTTTACCTACTCTATTGGATATTGCAGAGGAATTTGGAAAGATCTCGGGTTATCATGATAATCCTAAAAAGACTGAGATAATGACATGGAACTTGAAGGCCGATAATTGGCGTACTACCAGCTGAATGAGGTATTTAGGACTATCAATTGTCCAGGATGTGAAACGCATACCAGCAATAAACATAAGGTCTGTTGTAACAAAGTGCACCAAGTTAATGTTAGGTTCGTTACACCTTCCGCTTACAGTTATCGGGAGGGTCAATTTGGTTAAAATGATAATTTTGCCCAAGTTGAACTTTCTTTGAAACTCTATTCCATTACAAATGGATAAAAAAACTCTTGACCATGTTTCAACAGAAAATAAACTCCTTTATTTGGGCGCAAAAGGGCCCCAGGATTGCATGGGAGAAACTGCGTAGAAGCAGAGAAGGGGGGTCTTACTCTCCCAGACATACACTATAATAACCTGTCTTTCACGTTCATTGCTGGTGAGTTAAACCAACTTCTTTTGTGTCACCCGTGGGTAGGAAAGCACACCTTGTAGAGTTACTCCAAAGTCGTAACTTACTCAAGTGTTGGTGCCCAACGTAGAAGTCATATTTTACTGTTACGCCTGGAGTAGTGTTTTCACTAATCACACGCATCTGAATCCTTTTCACATCCATAGTAATCGTGGTTACCTACTACTGAGAATAAGGGAGCACCTATTTACATAGGTTTGTCAAGCTTGACTTATAAAAGGTTATTCCCCATTCTGTGGATTTTCTAATTTGTTGATTGCAATTTATTTCAATTGAATCCATTTGTAACGGCAGCACCTAATGTGATAGGGGTCAATTGCAGGGAAGCAGTCACTAAGCATGCCTTTCAAAGCTCAAGGTGTCCCCAATGAGGGGGCTGCAGTTACTTATGTAATAGCTGCCCATCCAGCAAATGCCTTTGAGACATTTTACTCATGGATAGAGTTTAAGGCTATTGATGCTCCCTCAGAGCAGTTTCAATAATATTTACTGTAGTGGACCTGTCAACACACTCTAGGGCTTACCAAGATTTGGAAATCCCTTTAACTTACTAAGAACATCAAAATTGGTTTGGTGGTCAGTTGCCACATATGTACAGAAATGGCCATTTGGGTCCTTTTAGCAATACAGGGCTACTGTGCCAGTCCAGATGGCTACACTCCTGTTCCTAGCCCTGACAACCTAATACATGTTGAGGTAGTAGGGGTGTTAAAAAACACAGTCGCCTTATACAGGAGACTTGTGCAGTTTACACAAGGTACTTTGAGGTCCAGGCTTTCAGTTGCAGGGGGACCTGCTGCTCCCACACAAATACAAACAAATAGTCCACAGATTCTTAATGGGATGGTGCCTCCTGTAGAGGAAGCATCTTTGCATGCATTTACTCTAGTGTGCATGGTATGCCTTCATTGGCATCCCTCCCTGATGTACTTAAAAAGGTACAAAATGAGCACAGAACTCCAACAGCTCTAGAGTTAGGAATGAAGCCAATGGGGAACTTTTCTACAATATCTTCTATCACCCTAAGCAATATCAAAGGGGAATCTTCAGTTCTAGCTATTCGTTAGAGACTGGAAGCAGTTCCAGTTCAAGATTGTGAACGGGAACTGCCAAAACATAATCGTAGAAGTAAATACTTCTGTAGGAAGAGAAAACCTAGTTACTCCAGTGTTAAGCCACATTTAAAACCTAAAAAAGACACTGAGGGTTCAGTTGAAGAGAAATCCGCAATTGAAGGGAAGACAAAAACAGAAAGACAAAGATGGACTGAATCACCTGCTTCTTGGGAATCTGACAGTGGTAGTTATATCTTAAGCCACCACAAACATTTTCTTAAAACCTGACCGGTATCTGTATTCTGATAGCCTTTCTTCACTTTCCTTACAGGACACTGAAGGTAAAAGAACAGAAAGAACGAGTCGATCCAAGTACCGAAGAAAATAGGGATACAGTAGAAAAAGTGAAGTAAGAAAAACACTGACAGCATATAGAGGGAAGAAAAAGGACTGGACTATAAAACCCCAGTAAAAAAATAAGACAGTAGTGGGACTTTCTAAGAAACATGCAGATCCAGCTATTAGTCCTCCTGTAAAACAGGATTTGGGCAAGAGCGCTCCTAGACAGCACCACAGAAATCACAGTAGTACATCAGACCCTTCAGAGATTTCTGGATGCGAATCCAACTGATGATTTTATACAGTTTGAGACTCTAGATCAACGTTTAAATTAAGGCTCCCAGTTTTGAATTGATACTGTTTGTTGCAAATAAATACAGACAGAAAACAGTGTGTTTCCTGGCTGTATTTATTTTTAAAGTGAAAAAATACTGAAAATGGCACATCTTGTGACATACTCTCTATGCTACCTTTCAATAATTCCAGGCAACAGCTGAGCAAATAGGCAGCGTGGGAAGTTAGAAACCAGGATGAGGTTTCCTTAAATACAGGCATACATAAACATATATTTGTAGTGTAAAACTAATATGTACCTGTGAGTAGAGTGTTTTGTTATATGTAGCTCCTTAATTTCCAAAAACACAACAGGTATCCACATACAAGTTCATGTCCAAGAGCTAAATAAGTGTTAATTCCTTTTATTCTGAAAACACAAAATAAATATGGATAAATACCAATAAGATGGGCACAAAATAAATATGGATAAATAGAGACAGAAATGTTAAAAAAGAAAATACCATAAAAGCTGGGAGCCCTAATTTAAATTCTCCTGATAGGGTTTACAATGTATTCATACAAATTGAAGAGGATATACCTTGTATAATTAAAGCAGTCTTCTGGACATGGTTATCTGATAATTATGATATCATTCTGGCAGAAGAAGACTGGCCTCCAGTCTTTATTAGAGAAGTGCCCGAGGGGGAGGAAGTCATAATGGTAGCCTTCTCTCCCATAGTACCTGTAGATATCAGGGACAATTATATCAGTAAATGGGCTGTGAGACAAGTTCCAGCCTTAGAAATCAGCCAGGGTGAGGCGAACCACGTCATTCCCTTCCGCAGTGAACCACAGACTCAATACCCTTTCAAGCCAGAAGAAAAATGTGGCAAAAAAGCAATATTAGTTCAGTTGCAGAACCAGGGCATAATAGTGCCTTGTCTTTCACCAATGAACACTCCACTTGTGTACTGTCTCCAAACCAGACGGTTCCTATGGAATAGTCTTTGACTAAAGAAATTTGAATTCCTACATGTGCATATTTGCAGTACAAAACATACATAGCACAGGTTTAATGCCTGGTACGGAAAAAGCACAAAACGACCATGGATTTATCCAGTGGGTATTCAGTCAAAACATAACACTTGACAGTGAGCATCTAACTGCTTTCAGTTTCAGCAGAGTGCAACTTTCATCCGAACATTTGCCATGGGCTATAAGAACAGTTCTGGATTGTTTTCAACATGAATCATGGAGATCTTGCAACCAGATCCCAAGTCATTGTCATACATTGACGGTATCTACCTAACTGATGATGATTTGAATCTACACCTGACCAGAGTAGACCAGCTGGTGACCATATTAATATCACATGGTTACAGAATTAATTTAAAAAAATCAAAGATTGACTAGCTGATGGTGACCTTCTTAGGATATGAGTCATCCAGCAACGGCAAGGGTCTAGCTCCGGACTTCCTTCAGAAGTATGACACCTTGCACCTTCCTGACAGACTTAAAAAGTTGTAGTCTCTGCTAGGATTTTTTAACTTTGGACGTATTTATTTGTCTCCTTTCGCTGAGAGAGTGAAGCCCTTGTATTACCTGGTTTCTCCCATGTTTTCATCTAAACACTGGATGAATGTGCATACTAATATCCTGTGTGCTCTACTAGCAGACATGCTTGATACTAAATATTTACAAACTAGGGACAACAAAATCAACCTGGTTATCAGAGTCATACACAGTCACTATGATTACACTTATGTGGCCTACAATGAAGGACAGACCGTCTTTATTGCTTACAAGTCTCACTTGTGTTCCCTGGCTAAAACATGTTTTATTTCACAAATTTGACATAAAAAAATACTGATGGCTATACAAACAGATATCTTGAAAGATTGCCTTTTGGTGCAAGCAAAACATCATCATTGTTTCTCCCATACCAGCACTCGAGGTAGTTTTACAGTAGGCCTCTTCTTTTTTTTAGTACAGTGGATGTAAAGTTTCAGTATGATCCCTCTCTTTGTACACAAATTTTTCTCCACTATGAATAGGATGTTGCTCTGACTCCAGCTACTTTACCCATCGAGTCTTACTAGAGCATCTTCTACACAGATGGCTCTGACCAACCTGTGGTGGGAACAAAATACAAATACTTTGCAGCCTGTGCTGTAATACAAGGTGTAAGGAAGGATGATGTGTTCATCCTAAAATGTGCCTATGCTAAAATCTTAGGTGACAGTACTGCACAACATGCAGAATTACATGCCCTGCTACTCACATTACAGAATACCGACCCAAGACCTTTTGTGGACCTTGGTTCAATGCTATGCCACCGAGTAGCATCACACAGATTCCAGTTCCGGCAAAGCCCCGCCCTCTCAGTTGACTGCAACAGACAAGTAGGTGTCTGTGGTATGCTGCTACCAGTGAAGTCATTGGACTCCATGGAGTTCTCGAGGGGAACTATGAGCTGACTGCTGTGAAGTAAGACGAAGCCCCATTGCTCCCTCTCAATACACTATGGGCAGAGAAAGATGCAGAAAGGGATGTCCGAGTGTCAGCTGAAACTGGTAAGCATGTGGAGAGTAGGGGGAGCAGTGAGGACAGGGAGAAGGCCTGAGATTCCGCAGAAGGATTGCAGGAGGACGCACCTAAAAAGATGGTAAATTGCTGAGTCTGACAGGCAACAGTGAAGACGAGCTGGTCTTTAGGAAGTCAGACTCCTGCCCCCGTAAAAAAACAGGACACTGTATACATAGGGGGTATATAGGAGAAACTAGCATTACTCTGGTGGGTGGATTTGGAATTAACCTGACTTCCTCTATGGAGCACCTGGTCTATGTAACGCACTCCAGGGAAACTATGCAGGCCAATGGTGTGAAACGCCAGGCAGATAAAAAGTGGTATGTAACAGGAAGGCGCTTTATCAGAAGCAGTGTCAAGTTTCTGTGCAACACAGCAACCTGGCAAGAGGCCATGCAAAATGGAAGCCATCTCACTATGCTCAAATACCCCTGACGCCACTTCCACTTTGCTGGATCTTGCATTTCATGAGCAGCTGCCTCACTCCCTTCCTGTCCCTGATAAACACACAGGAATTTATTCCAATAAGACAGTAGGGGACGTAGAAAAGGATGAGAGTTGAAGTGCACAGGCCATCCGTGTTCAAGTTCAAGAAGCTGAACAGCAGTGGCCAACAGCAACGAGGAGAAATGGAGAAAGAGGCATCAATGTGGGTGAAAAGAGTATCTCGTAAGGTGAACAGAAGAGATGAGAGTGAGCAGTTAAAAGCTAAGAATTCTTGTAGCACACCGGAGGTGGAGAACATAATGGCCGGTACTCCAACTTTAGCCAGGGGAGATGTATTTCCTGGTACTTTAACAAGAGACAATTCCTTTTTAAATGGGGGGCCTGGGAAGGTTTACAAAGCAGAGAAGGGGAGACTATTCTTAACGGCTGCCTCAGATCTGAATCTGAGGCTGCAGCGCAGCAGAGTTCGGAGTGGGCTTCAAATAAAACCATACTGCTAGATGTAGACCAACAACAGCATTTCGTGTCAGGTAGGCCTGGGATGTTAGTTCTGGATGAAACTCTGTTGACAGAGCCCGCTGCTTCACAACCATTCAGCGGTGTGAACGTATATTTCATCCTTCGCAGGAATCAAATGCATAATGAGGTTGACGGACCTTTTGACCCAATGAGATGTGTGGTGAACCATAAGCAATTACTTCAGCACCACCTCAATAATTTAGACACCATGACCAATATGGCCACAGAGGAAAATTCTAAGCAGGAATATAGTTCAATGCTTTATTACAAACACAAGTTTAAAGTAATGTAGAGTATGAGCAAAACATGTTATAGAGGTACATAATCACCAAGGGTTGCCCTAGGGGATGAAATAAGTTCAGGCATACTAACATCAATAAAACTAAGCATTCAAGAAGAATGATACAGAAAGTTAAAATGAATATCTGGAACAGAGAAATAGTGCAATGCTCAGATTGCACAATCATTTAGTCAATTCAAATTCAGTCAAGTCAATAGTCATTGGCTGGGCATATGTCAGACCTACAGCTAATCAAATTAGGGGCATACATGTGTTATGAGTAACACATGTGGGCAAAGTTCAAAAATACAAAAGGGACAAAAGATAATTTGACTACTGGGACTAGCTAAGAAAAATAAAATAATGAGGCCCATATTTATACTTTTTTAGTGCCGCATTAGCGGCATTTTTTTACGCAAAAACGGCGCAAACTTGCAAAATACAATTGTATTTTGTAAGTTTGCACCGTTTTTGCATCAAAAAGCGGCGCAAATGCAGTGCTAAAAAAGTATAAATATGGGCCTGAGTGTCAGCAGTGTGGAGAGTCTAACCTAAAAGGGTCACGGCAAAGGGCAAATAGCAGAGAGGAAGATACCTCTCCAAGAGATACAGCATTCAGGAAATCTTCATCAGCAGAGCATCTGGTCAGCAAGCATCAGGAGAGTGTCTTCCTCAAGCCAAGACAAGACTGCTTCAGCATCAACTCTGAATCTCGGTCTGCTTCTACATCTGAGCTTCTGAGCAAAGTTCGATCAGTAAACAATATATAAGTCCACATGAAATGTTACAATTGGTTCCAGAATAAGTTCATATTCAGACAAAGGGGCATCATCCAATCTACATATGAGCACACTTCAGGTTTCAACAGTCTGACATTTTTCCAGGTCTTTCATGAGAACATCTCCTCTTCAGTGTGGCCCCAAACGATTTGAAACAAAAGCATGCCATGTTCCTGCAATATATACTTTTAAGGACAAATAACTACAGTTCTCCTACAGTTAAACAATAGACTTTTTACAAGTGGGGCTTTGCTTCTCATGGGAAAGAAATCTGAAGTAAAACTTCATGTTATGGAAAAACAATTCAGCACATTTACTTTAATGTGAAATACAAGCTCTGAAGTCCTCAGTTATGCTAACACAAGAAAAATATTAAGTGCATTAAAAAATGCTTCTTAATGAAGCACACATAATACGCAAACTTCTACATTCAGCATTAAAAATATTTAATCAGTGTAAGTAACACATTTCATTTAAATTGTAAATGCTTTGTTATTGCATTACATCAGGGAAACAGGAGGCCATTTTCTCATTTCTGCACATAAATTTAAACCTATAAAACACTCATTAATCATTAGAAATACAAAATTGTTTCGAGGTGCACACTTAGCCCCTCATTCCTACCTTGGCGGGCGGGAACCGCCACTTGGCCGCTCCGAGGTCAAAAGACCGCAGAGGCCATTCTGGCTTTACCGCTGGGCTGGCGGGCGCCCGCCAAAGGAGCGCCCGCCGGCCCAGCGGAAAGGCCCTGCAACGAGGAAGCCGGCTCCGACTGGAGCCGGCGGAGTTGCAGGGGTGCGACGGGTGCAGTTGCACCCATCGCGATTTTCACTGTCTGCAAAGCAGACAGTGAAAATCATGCTGGGGCCCTTTTAGGGGGCCCCTGCACTGCCCATGCCAGTGGCATGGGCAGTGCAGGGGCCCCCAGGGGCCCCACGACACCCGTTCCCGCCATCCTGTTCCTGGCAGGTTTTACCGCCAGGAACAGGATGGCGGGAAGGGGGTCAGAATCTCCATGGCGGCGCTGCAAGCAGCGCTGCCATGGAGATTCAGCCCAGCCGGAGGAAATCCGGCGGGAAACCGCCGGACCCGGCTGGGCGACCGCGGCTTTACAGACGCGGTCAGAATCACAGAGGAAGCACCGCCAGCCTGTTGGCGGTGCTTCCGTGGTTGTTGACCCTGGCGGTCGATGACCGCCAGGGTCAGAATGACCCCCTTAGTCTACATTCTAAATTACATTTTAACATAACATTTAACTTTCTAGTATGTGACTGTATTAGAAAGGCACCAATGTCTAATTTGAAATACAGGCAAATTGTTCATTTAAAATGCGTGTCAGAGCAGCTTTCTATGTTAGTTTTCCTGTCTTCGACATTTGTGACTGAAATTTGTCACAGTCTGCTGACTTCTGTAGCATAAGAAAGGCATTTACACTCTACCAGTCCCTCCTTCGATGGTGTCATCACAATAGGCCAAATTCTCATTTCAATGAGACAATTCAGAATCTCAATTACTTATTTTAAAAAGTTCAGCTGTACTTCTCAATTTTCTTGAGATTACAATATTAAACCCTTTTCCTTTTTCCCACTTCTATCTCCTCTTTCATCTGCCTGTTCTTTTCTCTTTCAGTATCTTGTACAGTTTGTAAACTCAATCAATGGGGGTCTGAAGATGGTTCCTACTAACCCCATTCCCAGGTCTCCAACTTCCAATTGCTTCCTGTGCACCTGTGTCTGTCAGAATTTTCAGATCTCTCTTCAGGTCAGACATGTTTTCAATGTACTTTCCCATCTCCATACTATAATCAGGTATATCTGTACAACAATGTTGCACATTTAGGCCCTCATTACAACCCTGGGGGTAAATCCCGCTTACCGCCGTGCAGAAGGCCGCCAACATACCGCTGCGGCCACGGAATTCCGCTACAGGTATTACGACCCACAGCCTTGAATCCGCCACAATACAGACACCCACACAAGTCCGCCACACCAAAGGTCAGTGATAAACTGGCGATACCAAAACCAACACCGTCACGCCAACAAGAATTCGCCCACACTATCACGACCCACGAATCAACGCGGCGGTCTTTCAACTGCGGTATTCCATTGGTGGTACACACCGCCGCACTCAAAATACACACACATATACAAAACACAACCACATTGGACAATTCGAAATACACACCTGATACACATAAACACACCACACCCACAACACTATAAAACACACACCCACATTACCAACAAACCCTTACTACCAGAAATTTGAAAGCAGGCCACAGAGAGACACTACCTAAAACAACACCAGCATCCACAGACACACAACACCATCACTTACACAACATCCAAGCACCTCAAACAACACACACCAACACACCCCCTCACACATCACAACAGACAGCACCTCACACATCACCCACACCACATCATGGCACCTCAACGACACCCCAGATTTTCTGAGGAGGAGCTCAGGGTCATGGTGGAGGAAATCGTCCGTGTAGAGCTACAGCTATTCGGATCACAGGTGCAGCAGACGTCCATTATAAGAAAGATGGAGCTATGGCGCAGAATTGTCGACAGGTTCAACGCAGTGGGAAAGCATCCAACAACACGGGATGACATCAGAAAGAGGTGGAACGACCTACGGGGGAAGGTGCATTCCGTGGTCTCCAGACACCAGATTGCTGTACAGAGGACTGGCGGTGGACCCCCACCTCCTCCCCACAACTAACAACACAGGGAAGGAAGTCTTGGCAATACTGCATCCTGAGGGCCTTGCAGGAGTAGCAGGAGGACTGGACTCTGGTAAGTAAAATCTTTACTACTATGTCCGCCCCACCTGCATGCCATCACATACTCCCACCCATACCCTCACACCCATCACCCCAACAACCCACAGATACCCCACCAACACAACCCACACATCCCAAAACAAAGCCCTGCATGTAACACCAATGCATGGACACCCATCACCCAAGCATGTCCAGTACAGAGTCTCACTCATGCCCCAAAATCATCAATCACACAAGGACCAAGCCAATAATGCAAGCACTAGAGTAGAGAGTCAACCACCCATTGCACACGATGGCACACACAGATACAATAATTATGCATTTACACCCCAACAGGACCCCTACCCAATGTCACCGGACAGGAGGTGCCAGACATATCCAGTCCCCCCACAGAAGAGGCCCACAGTGATGACAGCAGCTCTGCACAACTGGATCAAAATGACCAGCCCGGCCCATCTGGGACCTCGGGACAGTCGGTTCCTCTGACACTGTCACAAGCCACCACAGAGCCTCCCCCCTCAGGAAACACCAGCAAAGCACCTACCCAGCGGGCCCATCTCTCTGTCCCCAGGACACGTCAATCAGCAGTGTGTCCACCACTACAGGGAACCCAGGCAAACCCACCAACCCAAGAAAATCAGGGACATGGGGGCAGTGGCCCAGGATAACAGGGAAACTGGGAGGACTGCTGTGCGACAGGGGGAGGACAGGCCCAGGGAACCGACACTCCACGAGGCACTCTCCAACATCATGGGAGCTTACCATCATTCCCAGGAGACGATGGCAACGGTACTGGCCAAGTTTCAGGAGACCCAGCGGCTGCAGGAGGAACACTACCTGGGGATCAGGGAGGATTTGAAGTCCATTACCACCACCCTGGTCACCATTGCAGGAGTGCTGGCAGACCTTCTCAACACCAGGAGGGTCACAGTGGCACAACAAGGGGCCCCTGACACTAGCCTGGACGATAAACAGCCCTCCACCGGCGCTAGTGGACATGAGGCACCGCCACAAGAACAACAGGACACCAGCACCACCCCCTGCAGATGGAGAACCACCCTGTGATCCAGGAACAAGACACAGAACATTGCCAAGACCCCTGCCAGGAAATGAGACCCCCCTGAATGTCACCCTTCTGTCAAACTATGTCACCCTGTCCATCCTTAAACTGCCATTGCTTCACTTCCTATGCCCCTTTGGACAATGCACCTGTGAAACAAATAGACTGGACTCTGCCATGGACATTCCTCCACCATCCCCCCAGCCCATTTTACAACCCCCTCCACTTATTAGCACAAGAATAAACACACTTCAATCACAAAACAATCTGGAGTCAGTCTGTGCTTTCACAAATGTGTAATTGCAATAAATATGGAATATAGCAAAGTCAATTTACTTGTTTATATACCAATGTAACACAGCTGTAAGCCAGCAGTAAACATAGCAGAGGGCACAAAGTGGGACCCAGATCTGTGAAATGGAAAGTCAAAGTGACAAGTCAGGGTCCATACACTAAATGAAAATGACAGACTTATGCTAGCTCAAACAATAGTATGAGATGTGGGAAGCAGTGACATCTTCTTACCTGTGTCTCACTGAAAGTATTGCATGATGATGTTGGTTCGGTTGTCAACATCCTCTTCTTCTGCCTCCTCTTCTTCACTGTCCACAGGCTCCACAGCTGCCACAAGACCACCATCTGGCCCATCCTCCTGCAGAAAAGGCACCTGGCGTCACAAAGCCAGGTTGTACAGCATACAGCAGGCCACGATTATCTGGCACACCTTATTCGGTGAGTAGTATAGGGAGCCACCTGTCAGATGGAGGCACCGGAATCCGGCCTTTTGGAGGCTGAAGGTGCGTTTGATCACCCTCCTAGTTCGCCCATGTGCCTCATTGTAGCGTTCCTCTGCCCTTGTCTTGGGATTCCTCACTGGGGTCAGTAGCCATGACAGGTTGGGGTAACCAGAGGCACCTGCAAATGTCGAGGGACAACTGTTAGACACACACTAACCCTTAGGGACAGCCCCATACCCAGACAGCAAATTAAACTGTGTGGTACCCGAAACCCACCAGTGGTAAGAGCCATCTACACCTAGTCAGGCTCCTGTGACTTCCAGGTGTGCGGCAATTGGTCTTAGGCTTCGTACCCTATGGTCAGCTGAAATTTCTAGGAACTCTCAGTGCATGGCGTAGTGCAGAGGGCTGCTCCCTGTGTGTTATGTCCGCCAACGGTAGTGGTGTTGCATGCACTGAACATGTCTTTCTTCTGTCTTTCCCCCTCTTTTTTGTGGTTTCCCTGTTCTTGTGTGCAATAGCATCATCAGGCGGAGGAGCATTGGCACCGGAGCAGAAGGGAGCTGCAACCCACTTGGCCCTGGAGGGTGAAACAACGGAGTCTGTAGCCACCAGTGGGACCGAGGGCGAGGGGAGCTCCACGGCAGGGACAGGAGCAGACAGCAGTGACAGCGATTCCTCCTCTGATGGGAGCTCCCTTGCGGTGGTGGGCACCTCTGTGCCTACAACATCAACAGGTACAGCCGCCACCCCACCTACCAGCACCGCCCTCCCAGCAGCCCCTCAGCGTGTGTCCCGTGCCCGCTCACCCAGGAGGGTGGGCATCTCCTTCGCCCCAGGCACCTCAGGCCCTGCCCCAGTCAGCCCTGCTGCCCTCAGTGAGGAGGCTATTGACCTCCTGAGATCCCTCACTGTTGGGCAATCTACCATTGTGAATGCCATCCAGGGTGTAGAGAGGCATTTGCAACAAACAAATGCATACCTGGAGGGCATTCATTCTGGGCAGGCAGCCCAACAGAGAGCATTTCAGGCTCTGGCCTCAGCACTGATGGCAGCCATTGTCCCTGTGTCCAGCCTCCCCCCTCCAACTTCCTCCACCCAGACCCAATCCCCTGTACCTCAGCCTATCCGAAGCACACCATCAGACCAGCATGCACACTCATCAACACACAAGAGTGGCTCAGGCAAACATAAGCACCACACATCCCACAGGCACTCACACAAGCACCATCCCCATGCAAACACAGCAACATCCACTGCCTCCACTGTGTCCCCCTCCTCCACGTACTCCTCCTCCCTCCCTGTCTCGTCTCCACTCACACCTGCATGCATTACATCCTCAGCCACTGTCTCCATCACCAGCACGCCCATCACCACACACCGCTCACGTGCACTCACCACCCCACTACCATTCACAGATCCCCAGTGTCCTCTCCCAGTGTGTCAGTGAGCCCTTCTCCCAAAGTACACAAACGCAGGCACACACCCACCCAACAGCCATCCACCTCACAACAGCCTCCAGCCCATGCACCTTCACCGAAATTCAGCAGACGTACACCTCTTACAACCACTACCTCTTCCTCCACTCCCAAACCCCCTCCATCTTCCTGCCCCAGTGTGTCTAAAAAACTCTTCCTGGCTAACATTGACCTCTTCCCTACACACACCCCCCGTCCGTCCCCTAGGTCCAGGCTTTCCAGGTCCCAGCCCAGCACCTCAGCCACCACATCCCCAGGCACAGTGGTGCCAGCAACTGCGGGGTCATGGAGTGCGCCACCCATCAGGACTCCCAGTGTGCCACACAGCGGGGGCAAGGACATTCTGCCACCTGCCAAGGTGAAAAGGTGCCCACATCCCGGAGGGAGAAGCCGAACGTACCAGCCACCAAGGGCTCAGCAAAAACCAAAGGGGATAGTGGCAAGACAACTGCGGCACCATCAAAGCTGGGGAAGGGCCAAAAGCTGAAGAGCAGGTCAGGAGAGGGCATGGTGGCACCGACTGAGGGACCAGTGTCACACTTTCTGTCCACGACCACGCCAACCTGTACGTTGGCGAACACCGCTAGCTGACCCACCACTACAACCGCCATTTGCACCACCACCTGCACCGCCTCCGGCACGTCTACTGTCTCAACGACAGTTCCCAGCCTCTTCCCCAGTGGGCAGCTGTCCGAGGCTGCAGCAGACGTCTTGCTGTGTCCCTCAGCAGGTGCTGACCCATGCACCACCGCCAGCACTGCCGCAACAGACACCACCGCAAGCACCGCCGCAAGCACTGCTACCATCCCCAGTGATCAGTCGTCTGAGGCTGGAGGAGAGTTCCTGGACCCTGGGCAGCTTCCATGAGGCATTTCTTCCATCACTATTTGCACCTGCAGGTGGAAGGCGCAGCCGCAGCAGTGTGGGGTATGTCGCTGCCTCCATGGCGTATCATGCTACCTGAACCTCTCAAATCTTGTGGCACGCACACCCAGGTGGGGGAATTGTATCGGCCACACTGCACGTGGAGCACTCTGGGCACCATGCCCCCTCCAGAACCAGTGGAGAGATACATCCACTACCTCAGTCCTTGGCAGGATGAAGCACTCTGGGCACCATGCCCCCTCCAGAACCAATGGAGTATCACATCCACTACCTCAGTCCTTGGCAGGATAAAGCACTCTGGGCACCATGCCCCCTCCAGAACCATTGGAGATTGACATCCACTACCGCAGACCTTGGAAGGATGAAGCACTCTGGGCACTAGGCCCCCTCCAGAACCAGTGGAGTATCACATCCACTACCTCAGTCCTTGGCAGGATGAAGCACTCTGGGCACCAGGCCACCTCCAGAACCAGTGGAGACTGTTATCCACTTGAGAGACTGTGGCTTTGCACTCTCCTGGATAAAGCAGTGGGCAAACCACCCACTAGAGAGACTTGAGAGACTGCGGCTTTGCACTCCCCAGGATAAAGCAGTAGGCATACCACCCACTGGAGAGATTCGAGAGACTGTGGCTTTGCACTCCCCAGGATAAAGCAGTGGGCAAACCACCCACTGGAGAGACTTGAGAGACTGTGGCTTTGCTCTCCCCAGGCTACAGCAATGGGCATGGAGCCCCCTCGTGCAGCAGTGGCATTGTACGTTCATCAGCCTGAGGTGCCCCCCCTTCCCCTGAGGTGCCTGTATATTTTCGATCTGATGCCCCAGCAGTGTTCTCTTCGTTTCCAGTCAGGTATCATGTGTGGGCCTCGCCCATGCATTTTGGGCCAAGGGGTCCACTGACAATGATTAGTACACTATCCGGACTTGTGTAGTTGGTGTACATATTTGTATATACTGAATTTGGAGTTTTGACTAATGGATTTTTAATGATTACAATCGTTACAATCATTTCCTTTTGTCCTTGCGTTCTTCCAGGGGGTGGGGGGTGTATATGTAATGTTGCTGCATGTATTTGTGTGTATGTTGTTGTGGGCGGGGGTGTTACGTGTTGCACGTGTGTGTCACTCTCTTTCCTCCCCCCCTCCCCTGTGTTGTAGGTGCAGTACTCACCGTGGTCGCCGCCGCCGCCGTTCGTACTCCTGGTAGAAGAGGAGGTAAACCAACATGGGTAACACCTGAAGTTTGGGCTCCATGGCGTCCTGGTTCCTCGTTGGGTGTCGAGAGGTGAGTGTTTTCCCTTCTGTGTACTGTTTCCACCGTGCTTTTGATAGCATTGGTTCCGCCCCGGAAAAGGTGGCAGATAGGCCTCTTGTAATACAGTGGGCGGTACCTTGTTTCTCACCTGTCTGTTGGCGATGTCCGCCGCGCTGTTTGTTTCTACCGCCGTGGCGGTCGGAGTGTTAAAGTGGCTGTCTATGTTGGCGGTTTCCGCCACGGTCGTAATCCCACTTTTTTCCACCAGCCTGTTTGCGGTATTAACGCCGCTTTAACACCGACCGCCAGGGTTGTAATGAGGGCCATAATGTCTTACAGACTCCACCCTCCTTTGCAAGTAATGTGTCTAATGCAAGACAATTTTGTAAAACCATTGATCTCACCGCTACCATCTCCGTGTCCATTAATGACATAGCTCCTGCATACTCAGTATATAGCTTATCTACTATTGTTGACAATTTTCTAATCTTGAGATCATTCAAGATAACTTCCACAGATAGAACTATGGCACCAAATACATCACCCACTATTTCTAAGGCAATTGCTCCTGCTTTAGCTTTGGTGTTTGATTTCTCATCCCAGACTTGTTAATTAATGCTGTCCACATGATAATGTTCTGGAAAAACTACTCCCAGGTAACAAGTACCATATAAGCCTTGTGGCAGCTTGTAATAGGCTTTCTTTCCAGAAATAATATAAACACCTCGTATCGCTGGATCATGTCCATTTCACATAAAGGTCCAAGTGCTTTTGAAAACAAAAACATGTCTACATTAACTAGTATTGTCTATCTGTCTTTGACTTTGGTCTATATATACATAATTTTCCCACATGTTGCCAATGTAAAGCTAAGAATCCTTGATGTTGAGGTAGTGAATGTGTTGCATCTGTTTCCCATTTCTGTAAAACTACTGCCTATTCTAGTTTAGCTTTCATTGTCCTCCTTCTGTCATCTACTTGTCCAATGAACTCTTTTTCTACTGAACTAAGTATACACGTCAAATTATTCTTGTGTGCATATGCTGTTCCAAATGTCAGAGTAGGTTCAAAGAATCCTCCCGCAATGTCAATCTTTTTCACTTTTGCAATATTACTCAGGTGCTTCATATTAGGCATGAAAGAAAACACTATATCATAGTTTGAATAGAATTATTGATAATACTCCTGATAATACAGCTGTGTAAGTAACAGATTACACAAAATCCCATAAGTTAGTGGCAAACTGAGATAAATGATTCCTTCTTCTACTGACATTGGACTTTTTGTGCAAACAGAGCAATTTTCCACCTCCATGGTTTCAATGTACTCATATAATAATTTGCAATATACATTTGATGTCAAATCTCCCTTAGAACTATCTGTGTGTAAAAAGTTATCATCCTCATATAAGGGACCTTGATTTGTTAATAAACCTTTTGAACTTGGGGGACTTATGAATGAAGCTTTCTCACTCTCATCATTAACATGCAAACTCAAACCAATAATCATCAATATGATCACAATCACACATACCACTGCTAAACCTACATGCGCATACTTACATTTACTATTCTTACTTCGATCAGAATTCTTAGCTTGTCTAGACTCAGACCAAAATAGTTCAAACTCAAAACTAAAAATCAAAATCAAAAATGCGCAAGCGATTTTCAATTATTCTACTGTCTCTTTCAGCCTTTCTTTATATGAGCAAAGCAAATTCAAAAACATTATTTTCAAAAACTAAAATTCAAAAGTTCATCAAAGTCTTTTCTTATTTACAAAATTTAAAAGTTCCAAGTAAAAGTTAAAATGTCTCTAATAATAAACCATTTGGTATTCACTGATTATCACTTACAGCAAATAATGTCTTTGTTCACCAATGAGATTTCAAAGTTCAATTCCAAATCAATCTCAATTTCCAAAATGTTCAGCTGGACTCAAATTGTCTACACAAAAGGCAACAAACTCCTTCTCCCATTCATCAGTTGTGTAATAAGTCAATTCAGGAGGAGAGTGTCTATGACTTGGCACTCTTTTTCTTTTTGATTTAGTCACACAACCTTCCGTTTTACTGTCACTTTGCTCTGAATCGTCAGTTATTTCAGCAATCACTGGGTCTGGGCTTTTCTCGGGCCACTGGTCTCCAATAACAACTCTTTTCTCTTGCACTACAGGTTTTGCAATGTTATCTGAGCTAGCAGGAGTCACCTAACTCTTTCTCGACCCATCTGGACCTTCATCTGTTTTTGACACACTCAGATTTTCTCCAGACTGTGCAAACTCTGCGTTAGCCACTTGTCCTGTCCCCACATCTTGGCTGACTTGGACCCTTTCTCTCACTTTAACTGATCCTTCAGGAACATGCACTGTGTTGTCAGGGGTACTTGGAACATTGCGTGCGTGGCTCGCCTGGACCTAGTTCTGAAGACCAGCACACTTCACAGCTGTCGTGGTAACCAGAACAATCTGATAAGGCCCTTTCCAACGCAGCTTCAAGCATGTCTTTCTTCTTCACCAGCACCCAAGTACCAGGAGTCAAGTTGTGACAAAATTTTTGTTGTGGTTGCGTAGTTGCTTCTCCAACTTGTTGAGAAAAAGAACAAACCACATCAGCTAGTCCTTTGAAAAAATCCAGAACCAAGTCATCTGTGATGTTCGCAAAAGCATTCACAGGCACTGCTGGCAATCACATAGCTTGCCCCGTAATGATCTTGTAAGGCGACAAACCTATTTTTCTGTTGGGTGTGCTGCACATACTCATCAGGACAAGAGGCAATGCATCTGGCCATTTCAGTGTTGTAGATCCACACATTTTGCAAGTCAAGACTTCACTGTTCCATTTATCCGCTCTACCAGGCCTGAGGCATTTGGTCTGTAACTGCAGTGCAGTCTTTGCTCAACTTGTAAGCTGCACACTGCGATTTTAAAGATCTCGTTATGGAAATCAGTTCCTCAGTCTGATTCCAGAAAAGTCAGAAAAAAGAATTGCGGTATCAACTCCCTCAATAGCAGTTTTGCAACTGTGAGACTATAATTTCTTCTGGGTGGGAAAGCCTCCACTCAATGGGAGAAAACACATGCCACCACATATCTAAACCCATTGAACACTGGCAATTCAATTAAATCAAGTTGCGTACGGTTGAAAGATTCTTGTGATCTGCCTATATGACTGATTACGACAACTGTTTCCCTACATTCATCTGCTGACAATTGACACATCTGTGACTCACTGCTTCTGCAACCAGCCTGAATCTAGGATTGTGCCATGCTTGTCTGAATGTTCTAATCCTTGCATCACTACCAATGTGAACCTGTCCATGCCAATATGTTGCCATCGGGTACAATAAGCTATTTGACAATACTGGTTTACCCCCCACTCAAAACCCAAAATGTATCCTCATTCCTCTGGACACATCCTGTTCTAGTCCCACCCTGCTTCTCTTCATCTGTCAATTCGTCCTGCAATCTTTTGGTTTCTTCCGAAATATCAATGGCTGTCATAAGGAAATTTTGATTTGTCTCATCATCACTTCCATATCTCACTTCTTTATTAAAGGATGTGCAATGCAAGGCAGAATACCTCGCAACTTCATCAGCAGAAGTATTTCCCAATGATATGTAATCATTTGCTTTATGATGAGATGCGCATTTTACAAATGCAATTTTCATGGGTAACTGTAATGCTTTCAGTAATGGGTACATGTTGTCACAGTTTCAGATAGGTGATCCAGAAGAGGTCACAAAGCCTCTCTAGGACCACAGTTGTCCAAAATTATGAACAACACCAATCCCATATTGACTATCGGTGAATATAGTCACTTTGAGAGGTTCAGAAATACAGCATGCTCTGCTAAGAGCAATCTATTCAGCTACTTGGGCAGAAAACACTCCTTGAAGCCATGAAGCTTCTATCACACCTGAGACTGTGCAAACTACATAACCAGCTCTCAGGGCACCTTCAAAATCTCTTAGACAGCAGCCATCAACGAAAAGGACAAAGTCGTTTTCGTCTAAGGGGACATCTTGAATATCAGGTCTCGGTTTGGTACACAGTTCAGTCACATCAAGACAGTCATCAACCTCATCCTCGTGGTAGCTTGCACTTTTAACAGGATCTGGCAAAAGGGTAGCCACATTCAAAACAATACAACACTTTATATTTATATTCGGAAATCCAAGAATCACCTGTTCACAGCACGTCAAATGAGCACTTGTCAAATACTGTGTCTTGGTACAATTGAGTAAAATCTCAACTGAATGGGGAATAAAAACATTCGGGGTGGCACATAAGAATGTCTTCACACTGCCCAATGGTAATGCTCAGCACCCCCACATCTCTCAAATAGCTCAGCAATGCAGGAGCTACAGGTTCAAGTGTGGCTGAAAAAAAAACACAGGCTTGTTGCCACTTCCATGTAATTGTGTCTAAACAGAGAAAGCACATCCATCCCTCTCACAGCAAAACAAAGAAAAACATTTGTTGTAATCGGGCATTCACAAAGCTGGGGCTCGGCACAAACTTACCCTTAGCTCAGTGAAGGCCATCAAATGGTACCAGATCAGACACATCCTTGTGTGTCAGTCTCTGTAAGGGCTTGGCCAAAAAGGGAAAATCACAATCCATTGTTGGCAGTAGCCAACCATTCCCAGGAACATTCTGACTTCCCTCTGACTTACTGGGGGATTCATCTGCATGACTGCTGACATTCTGTCCTGGGACACTTTTCTTGCACCTTTCTCAATGTGGGGACCTAAGTATCAGACTTCCTTTTCACAGTACTGTAACTCTGCTCAGGAAAATGTATGTCCATTTTCTCCTAAATGATTCAAGAGAGCTATGGTTTCTCTTCTGCATTCTTCTTGTGTTTTTTGATGCAACCAACAGGTCGTCAATATATTGCACTAAGACTGAATGATAGGGCATTTTAATGGATTCTAAATGCTTCAACAGAAACTGATTAAAGATTGATGGTGATTCCATTTACCCCTGAGGAGTACAACACCATGTTAAAATACAACTGCTAAATCTGAATGAAAAAAGGAACTGACTTTCCTTGTGGAGGGGAATGGAAAAGAATGCGTGACACAAGTTAATGACCATAAACCATTTCTTCACAGGAAATCTGGAACAAAATCACTTCTGCTTTCGGGTACCACAGGACAACATGGAATGATAATTTAGTTCCCTTTTCTCTAATCTTGAACTATGCAGTATTTTCCATTGGACTTCCGCAATCCTAAAATAGAGGCATTACAAGGACTTCCTGTAGGAGGCTGGCCTGGCTTGTAGTGGGTACCAAGGGGTACTTACACCTTGCACCAGGTCCAGGTATCCCTTATTAGTGTAGAGGGGTGTCTAGCAGCTTAGGCTGATAGAAAAGGTAGCTTAGCAGAGCAGCTTAGGCTGAACTAGGAGACGTGTGAAGCTCCTGCTATACCACTGGTGTCATATGCACAATATCATAAGAAAACACAATACACAGATATACTAAAAATAAAGGTACTTTATTTTTATGACAATATGCCAAAAGTATCTCAGTGAGTACCCTCAGTATGAGGATAGCAAATATACACAAGATATATGTACACAATACCAAAAATATGCAGTAATAGCAATAGAAAGCAATGCAAGCAATGTACAGTCACAATAGATTGCAATGAGAGCACATAGGTATAGGGGCAACACAAACCATATACTCCAAAAGTGGAATGCGAATCCCGAATGGGCCCCAAACCTATGTGACCTTGTAGAGGGTCGCTGGGACTGTAAGAAAACAGTGAGGGTTAGAAAAATAGCCCACCCCAAGACCCTGAAAAGTGGGTGCAAAGTGCACCTAAGTTCCCCAGAGAGCACAAAAGTCGTGATAGGGGAATTATGCAAGAAAGACCAACACCAGCAATGCAACAACAATGGATTTCCAGACAAGAGTACCTGTGGAACAAGGGGACCAAGTCCAAAAGTCACGATCAAGTCGGGAGTGGGCAGATGCCCAGGAAATGCCAGCTGTGGGTGCAAAGAAGCTGCCACCGGATGGTAGAAGCTGTGGATTCTGCAAGAACAAAGAGGGCTAGAAACTTCCCCTTTGGAGGATGGATGTCCCACGTTGTGAAGAAGCTTGCAGAGGTGTTTTCGTGCAGAAAGACCGCAAACAAGCCTTGCTAGCTGCAAGGGTCGGGGTTAGGGTTTTTGGATGCTGCTGTAGCCCAGGAGGGACCAGGAGGTCGCCAATTGCGTGAGGAGACAGAGAGGGCATCCAGCAAGACAAAGAGCTCACTCAGAAGCAAGCAGCACCCGCAGAAGTGCTGGAACAGGCACAACAAAGTGGAGTGAACCGGAGCTCACCCGAAGTTACAAAGGAAGGTCCCACGACGCCGGAGGACAACTCAGGAGGTTGTGCACTGCAGGTTAGAGTGCCGGGGACCCAGGCTTGGCTGTGCACAAAGGAAATCCTGGAAGAGTGCACAGGAACCGGAGCAGCTGCAAATCACGCGGTACCCAGCAATGCAGTCTAGCGTGGGGAGGCAAGGACTTACCTCCACCAAACTTGGACTAAAGAGTCACTGGACTGTGGGAGTCACTTGGACAGAGTTGCTGAGTTCAAGGGACCTCGCTCGTCATGCTGAGAGGAGACCCAGAGGACCGGTGATGCAGTCTTTTGGTGCCTGCGGTTGCAGGGGGAAGATTCCGTCGACCCACGGGAGATTTCTTCGGAGCGTCTAGTGCAGAGAGGAGGCAGACTACCCCCACAGCATGCACCACCAGGAAAACCGTCGAGAAGGCGGCAGGATCAGCGTTACAAGGTCGCAGTAGTCGTCTTTGCTACTTTGTTGAAGTTTTGCAGGCTTCCAGCGCGGTCAGCAGTCGATTCCTTAGCAGAAGGTGAAGAGAGAGATGCAGAGGAACTCTGATGAGCTCTTGCATTCGTTATCTAAAGAATTCCCCAAAGCAGAGACCCTAAATAGCCAGAAAAGGAGGTTTGGCTACTTAGGAGAGAGGATAGGCTAGCAACACCTGGAGGAGCCTTATCAGAAGGAGTCTCTGACGTCACCTGCTGGCCCTGGCCACTCAGAGCAGTCCAGTGTGCCAGCAGCACCTCTGTTTCCAAGATGGCAGAGGTCTGGAGCACACTGGAGGAGCTCTGGGCACCTCCCAGGGGAGGTGCAGGTCAGGGGAGTGGTCACTCCCCTTTCCTTTGTCCAGTTTCGCGCCAGAGCAGGGCTGGGGGATCCCTGAACCGGTGTAGACTGGCTTATGCAGAGATGGGCACCATCTGTGACCATCAAAGCATTTCCAGAGGCTGGGGGAGGCTACTCCTCCCCAGCCCTGACACCTTTTTCCAAAGGGAGAGGGTGTAACACCCTCTCTCTGAGGAAGTCCTTTGTTCTGCCTTCCTGGGCCAAGCCTGGCTGGACCCCAGGAGGGCAGAAACCTGTCTGAGGGGTTGGCAGCAGCAGCAGCTGCAGTGAAACCCCGGGAAAGGTAGTTTGACAGTACCCGGGTCTGTGCTAGAGAGCCGTGGGATCATGGGATTGTCTCACCAATGCCAGGATGGCATTGGGGGGGCAATTCCATGATCTTAGACATGTTACATGGCCATATTCGGAGTTACCATTGTGAAGCTATACATAGGTATTGACCTGTGTATAGTGCACGCATGTAATGGTGTCCCCGCACTCACAAAGTCCGGGGAATTTGCCCTGAACAATGTGGGGGCACCTTGGCTAGTGCCAGGGTGCCCACACACTAAGTAACTTAGCACCCAACCTTTACCAGGTAAAGGTTAGACATATAGATGGCTTATAAGTTACTTAAGTGCAGTGGTAAATGGCTGTGAAATAACGTGGACGTTATTTCACTCAGGCTGCAATGGCAGGCCAGTGTAATAATTGTCAGAGCTCCCTATGGGTGGCAAAAGAAATGCTGCAGCCCATAGGGATCTCCTGGAACCCCAATACCCTGGGTACCTCAGTACCATATACTAGGGAATTATAAGGGTGTTCCAGTAAGCCAATATAAATTGGTAAAATTAGTCACTAGCCTGTTAGTGACAATTTGAAAGAAATGAGAGAGCATAACCACTGAGGTTCTGATTAGCAGAGCATTAGCATTGCTGCATGGGCCTCCAAGTCCTCTTCAGCCCAACCTGAAGTCTCCAAGTTGTTCCCTAGTAGACACACTACATGTAAGTCTGTGGACACAGCAACTTTCATAGGACCAGTAACCACCCCCAGCTGAAATCAACAACTGCCATAGGGTGGCACACTGTGTTGTTATGGGCATCTGTCACTTGGTAATGGTGACCAAATAGGCGTTGCCCAGGGGACACCAGTCTTTCAGTCACCATAGTGACACTGGCACCTGTGTCTCTGTAGGCCTCAGCCTTAACACCATTTATCAGAGGATGCTGCCTGTACTTGCCCATATTAAGGGGACAGGCAGCAAGGGTGGCAAAATCCATGCCCCTATTCAGAGACTACTGCCTCGGTGGTTTCTCTGATTAAACCAGCCCCCACTACAGTCCCTAAAGTGAGCCCAGCTACACCCTTTGACTGACTACTGTTAGTAGTTCTACCACTACTGCTAATGTTAGGGGCACTAGAAGTAGAAGTGGGGTTGGTAGTGGTGGTTGGCATGTTGCTTTTCTTAGGACAGGAGCTGTCTCCTGGCCTATGGTGTTTGTATTTACAAACATAGCAACGAGGCTTTTTAAAATTGGGGAAAGAGACAAATGCTTTAGGCCCATCCCTAGAAGAGTTTTGTGGGCATGATGAAGCCTCCTTCCTTTTGTCTTTGTCCCCACTCTTGTCCTGATGTTTATCTGTGTCGTAGTTTGGACTCTTGCTCTGAGCAATACTGCTGGTCTCAGGATGACAGTACTTTCGTTTGTAGGTGACTAAGTTTCTTCCTACAACTAGTTGTAACTGTTGTCCAAACCTTACCGGCTTACTAGCAGTACTTCACCAGAAACACAATAGTAAAAAGGTGATTTGTAGCAGTCGCTTACGCATGGACTCAAAATAAGATCTCTCAGGGTTGTCATTGTTAAACGGATATTACCCTTTTCTCACAGATTATTATGTCTCATACAAACAAAGGCAATAACACAGATGCAGTGAAGTTATAATAGTTTTTATTTAACATAACAGCAATTTGTGATAAGTTGCATGAACTGCAATGATTAGGATAATGAATATACCAAGCAACAGTATTGTGAAGAGGAGAGTCATTGTTATAAAGACCCCCACCATAATGCAATATATGAAAGAAATATATGTATAGGTATAAAATGGAATAAGCCCTAATACCCTAAGGAGAGTAGGTCTAACCTCCTGCCTAAAAAAGGAGAGCTGGGTTCGTTAAACCTAATCTGCCAAAGCCGTGTCCATGAGAGGAGCCCCCAACCCTCGTTACCTTGGAATGAGGTCTCTATCTCAGACTCCGCAGGGATACGAAGTCTGGGTCAGCGTCAAGATGACTGCAGCATCGGTATCAGCGATGGTGGCGATGCCCTCTGGTCGGAATCCCTCTGATTATCTGTCTAAAAGTGTGTTGTATTTATACAGATCTACAAGGTCCCTTGACATAAGTGTTATTCATAACAATAGATAACAGGCATGCTTGGGACGGCAATTAATATCAACAATCCCTCGAAAGTATAGAGAGGGAAAATCCCTAAGTGTGAATGCCTACTGTATGTTTGTCTTTTGTGCTTGATCCTGACGCCTTGGCGCAGTGACACTGATAATAGAACCCACAACAAGTGGCCTAACTATAAACAAGGCCGCCATTTTAAAGGAAATAAATAATTAAATGGACTAAGACAGAGCAAGCTAAGTAGGTTAAAAGTCACTGGGTGACGGGGGCACAAGTTTACAAGCCTACGGCTAAGCTAACTCCTGTTATCCCGTTAAAACAAACCAGGATTCACTACACCCTCCCCATTGCCGTAACAGGTATGATGAAGGTAAAGAAACCCAATCGCTAAAAAAGCTGCTACTGAACTAAAACGAAAACGCAAGCCAAAAAAACAAATGTACTGAATGACAAAAATAAATGCTGTGTGTTAAAATTCGTTTTTTTTTTAAAAACATTCAGAGATGTTAATATCAACTATGACAAGTATAGCAAACTTTTAGTAATCGTTAGTTTTCAGAACCGGGAACTGGCAAGCAAATTCATCAAATTAAGTGCTATATGCAGGGTCTTGAAGAATGTCATCGAAGTCACCATTCAAGGATCTTAAAAATGAGTCAACATCCTCTGAAGTGAAATTGAGAGCTGGACGGACAAACGGATCCACAGAGCAGAAGTGAGCCATATTCATCGGTGTATCGACACTCGCTGCAGCGTCCTCATCCATGTTAGTTTGTATAACAGAAGGCTCATAGGTGGCCTCGCGGAGCAACCTCAGTCTCAAGGGGCATGACCGTGTATGAACCCTCATCGGGGACATCAGCAGTTCGTGGTCCACAGGAGATGTTGGTGCAACAGCAAGACAGACCATAGGCAGATGTTCAAAGAGACACCATATGCAGCGGAACACCGGTTGTACACACCAGAGTAGAGGCCGGAATGACAATGACCAGTCAAACTCTAGTTCCACCAGCAAAGGTGTACCGAAGATCCGAACCATGCGTTCACGGCACAGCGGGGTTGACAGGAGCGGCTCCATTGCTCTGTGTCGCTGGAAAAAAACAACCACCGCAAATCAGAAAAAATAGCAGTAGTAGTCCGCCAATTAAAGCCAAAATAATTGGAAAGCCACCAAACACACTGGAAAAGAGAGAATGGATGGCTGATGGGATGACTCCGAAGACAGTCTGGAAGATGGACACGAAACCAGACCCGACAGCCTTAAAGAAATGAACAATCCCAGTGGTGCTTGAAGCATTGAATATTCTGGATACCAACTCTCCAAAGTGTTTGGGGAAATCAGTATTTAAAAGGGATTGTATCTCGGCTGATGATCTCGCAATCTGGAGAGCATACGTCTCTTTTGCGGATGTCAAGGCGACCTGTTTTTGAAACAATAGCGCCTTCAGTCTACTCAACTTGTCATAGTTCACATTAATAGTATCAATGTGGGGCCACATTTCAGATACCTGTATCTCTCGTGTGGGGGGAAACAAAACATGGCCACAACACGTAACGACCTTTGTGACTGAGATTGCGTAGGCAATTCCAGGTCGCAAGCCGCAACAGCTGTCATCGCTCAGTAGAACATAACTCCCATTAGAAAGTACATGAAACACTGAACGGATCAAGGGGACGGGAGTACCCTTTAGAAAACAGGCCAAATTCGTGACCCCTGCATTGCAAAGACCGTGAAGAGACACCTGTTTGCATATCATGGAATGACGAACATTAGTCTCACATTCACTTCCGCTAAGAAAGACCTCCTGTTCGCCATTCAGACATCGATACTCAAAGGGCAACTCCCACTCTTCCTTAATAAAGCTATCTCCTAGCCGTTCATATCGTCCCACTGCAAGATGTTTTAGGCAGCTTGAGAAACGAAAGGTCGAAAACTGTAAATTAATTATGCCGTGTAAGAGCCAGATAGTTGAAGGACTCTCTGCTACCGTGAAGGGCAACTTATCTAATTTTTCTACTTGAAGCAAGGTGAAGCGAGCCTCCCTTTTAGCCATTGTCTCTTGTTCCCTGGAAAAATTAAAAGCAGCGAATAATTCACTCCCATTAATGTGTTTCCATGGAATGTGGCCACTTCTCAGTGTCTGCAATGCCCAACCCAGCTGCATGATGGAACGTAGCTGTGTTTGCCCATGATATAACCGGGACAAATCAGTCTGAGTGATATCAATAGCAGATGACACTATATTCGACAGTGAATAAATCCTGTTGGATAGCGTGTTCATGCCATTGTCGACAACAGCCAATGTTTTTTCTAAATTCTCCTTATCAAGTTGCCGTAAACGTGCAGCAGCCTCAATTTGCGAAAGTTTCCAAATTTCATTACACATAGCATATAAAAACCGTTTCGAGCGTTGTTTCCTAGGACCTAATAGGAAATCTTGTAATTCTATACTGTCAGAAAGAGTGTTCAGGTGTTGTTTTACTGCTGTTATAGTGTTCGTCTGCACCCATTGCTGGCACAGCTTACCCACACTGTATGTTGTAATGATACCAGTATGTTGACCTGATAGAAAGCGAGGGTCTGGCCTATGAATGGAAAAACCCCTTGAAGAGTTCAAAAAACGCCTCTGACAGTCATCAGTGTCAGCGGGCCATACCAACCATCCCCCGGGACGGGAAAGTGAAGAATTATAAGCACCAGCCTTATCCAATGCATCTAGCCTGTCCTCTGAAACATTAAGGAAGTGTTGCCAAGATCTTTAATTTTTGCTAACCCCAGACATGATGTCTGCTCAACGGTGTCATTCAAGAAAATCATTTGAACAGGAATTAAGCAAGCTCAAAACAAAGCCTCTCTACCCTGTATTTGCCAATCTTGTGTTCCCCATACACTCTTCAAATCGATAGTGTTCTTCCAATATTCATAACCTTCAATCGAGAGTCGGGAAACAAAGGGGTCTGAATAAATCAGTTTTGTATCTGTTAGCAAGAGTTTTCTAAATTGTGTTGTAGGTAATTTGAAATAATATGATTCAGCTTTCTTCGTATCATGCCCAGAAAAGTATGTGAATTTGTCACTGTAATACTTCAGACTCCCAACCCGTGGTGTTGAACAGTGTTCCCATTGTGTGTAGTTAAAGAGAGGCCTATATCTAGTTGCACGGTGCAGGTAGTGATGTCCCCAATTGTTATAGCAGAACATTTCCCCATAATTCATTGTATAATCATACACATCATCACTTCCAAAAGCGGAGTAGTCCTTCATCTCAGTTAGCATGGAATCAACTGTTTGGACATCCCAATCATCAGAGACAACATTAGGTGTAATAACATCAGACATAGAAATTTTGAACACGTATGGTATTTGAATTATCTCTGTAGGCCCGTAGATATCGAACGGAACTTTGTCCCAAACAATCCCATCAGGAATCGGAATAGCTGTAATATTGACAGGGGACAAATCATGCCGGACCTTATGTGATGAATGATGTGGTGTTAAAATTACATCAACAGGCTCCACTGAGGAGCGATCAGCAATATAGTGACCATTAATTAGTAAAAAGAAAACAGTCACAAACCCAATCCATAAAAACAATGCAATAAATGTCAAACAGAACCAGAGATAGTTCCATGGATATATCAAATAGTTCTGCTTAAGCCATCGATAGAATTTGCTACCTCTCGAAAGTTTTTCAGTCTCAGTAGAGGATGAATCTGAAGAAAAATCATCAATGTCTACAAAATAGCCAGAGGAAGTCTCCGCAAACACAGGACCCATCGAATTCTCATCCACTGCTCGTGGAAGTTCTTGATAGACAACGTTATTAGTTGTGGAAGTGTTCGTGTAAAATACAGCCGAATCCTGCAGCGGGGAGTTCTCCGAAGGTGTTACTGGAACCAACAAAAGTTCATTTTTCGCCCTCCCCATGGTCGAGGAAGTGTCCGGAACAGCAGCTGACATAGTTGCATAGTCAGAAGTAGCGATGGTCATCCTACTATGTGGAGGGAGGTCCTGTTGGGTAGTGAGAGGGGATCGGGAACTACCCAAGGGACCTCCTGGTCTACTGTGAAGAATCGGCCACATGGTGTAATTTGATGTCATCAATGGAGATAAATCTGTTGGATTTGGAACCAGACAACGGTGGAAGGACGACAGTCCTGGTGCCTTTTATCCCCAAGACCGGTACAGGTGCTCTGTACGATGGACCAAACTCTTTTTTCACAGCGATCTTCTCACGAACCAGATCCCCAATGTTAGGAATCCAGCCAGTCGAAGTTTTCGCCAAGTCCCTTATTCCCAAGGTGGCAGCACTTGCAGATGATTTATCATCACGGAATTGTTGAAGCTCCTGCAAAACAGCGAGACGTTCTTTTATGTCAAATGGTGTTTCTGCTGCCACCAGACCAGGGGCATCAAGATTGGGGACATACATAGTTGTCCCAAAAAGTACCTCATATGGAGACTTTCACCCCAAGGACCGTCTTGGCAGATTATAAGGTGCTCTCTGGACCCCATATAGGTGATGTAACAAACTGCGGCCTGAACCTAATACTCGAGCTGTTAAGGACTGCTTTAGATCACGATTCCGCCTCTCCACGACCAAATTTCCCTCGGGATGGTATGGTGAGGAGTAATGGAGTTCAACACCCATCGTCCTCATGGTGTCCCTGAAAGCCTTAGAGGCAAATGCAGGGCCCTGGTCCGAATGGAATGCTGCAACCGCATATGTACTGGTAAAGATCAGCAAATCTTTTAAAACAGTCCGGGCGTCAGCCGACCGCTGTGGCCATACCCACAGGAATCTAGAACAGGAATCTACAGCCACTAAAATGTATTTGTATGCACCATCAGGTTGCAAGGGACCACAGTGGTCCAGGTACACACAATGGAGTGGCTTGTCTGACACTAAGAGAGATGTCTGCGGAGGGCGTCTGATATTTGAGCCCTTAATCTGCTGACAAATGTCACAGCAAAGGACATACTGTTTAGTCCGTCGGCATAGACCAGGCCACCAATACCGTTGTTGTAGAATGGTGATAGTGGCCTGTATACCAGCATGTGCAGAAGCGACACCCTCATGTGCAGCTGTAATCAGCCCCAATCTTTGATCTTCATTTGGGATCACTCGATTACCAACATCAGGAATTGTTGCAAAAGCAACATTCTGTGCACTGATATGATAGGTATAGTTCGTAGGGTATCCTTTCGGAAGGGGCTTGCCTGCAGCCGAGGCTTTAATGGCAATCAGTATTTCATTATCCAACCTCGTCGAGAATGAGTCACTGCAGCCACAGAAGCCGTAGGTACCGAAGCTTTGGCTGCTTCGTCAGCCAATGTATTACCGGCAACATGTATTCCTACACGTTGGTGCCCCAATGTATGAACTACATGGACACATGGCAGCTTATCCTTAAGATCAGCCACCCTTCCCCACAATATTTTGTGTTTAATGGTGTTCCCTTTAGAATCTCTAAACCCGTTCAGCATCCAATGATTGAGGTATTCATTGTATGACTGGACGCAGTAATACGAATCACAGACAATCAAAGTCTGTGTTCCTGGCTCTGAATGTTCGAGCGCTAGAAGAAGAGCTTTAAGCTCGGCCAACCGGGCTGTGCAGTCCCCTAAGGTCTGAGTGTAGGTATTATGAGGATGGAAAACTCCGTCTTGCATTACCCCGCACACGGCTGCGCAAACTGCCGAGTATTGATGTTTAGTACCCACAGCCGGTTGTGCCGATCCGTCAGTGTAAATGATGGTATCATAACTGTCTATTGGCAAAATGTGTAAGGGAGCGGGGTACTCCTGTTCATACTGGAGAAATTCTTGTGTCTGAAGTCTTGGGTCAAACACATAATCAACATCAGTGGCGGTCAGAGACGTTGCCCATTGAATCCAGCGTGGATGTAATGCCTTAGCGTTTGGAACGCTCGCTTTAGTGACAGCCTCTAAGGCCGGTACCGGGGAGACAACAATAATGCGCTTCCCCTGGGCAAGTGGCCTCTCCTTTATGACGGCCATCTGAACTGCTCTCAGAATTTTTTCAGTAGGAGCAAAACGTTTCTCTGCATTGGAGTACAAATGTGATTTGTATGCTATCGGCACCGTGTCATCCTCATTAAAGGTGACATAGGTAAATCCAAGGGCACCAGCTATTATTCTGATGACCAAATTCGTTTTATTGTCACGTGTACAAGTGTCTAGCCTCCAGCATGTCTCCTTGTATGTCTCTAAGGATGTGTGTGTGTTCAATTGTCCATCGCCTGCTAGAAAAATTGGGCTGAATTAAGTCATATAGAAGCTTGACGCGTTCAGCATAATCTGGAATGTATGTTCTGCCAAAATTAAAGAAACCCAGTAATGACTGTAATTTCTTAAGAGTGTTTGGAGGCTGTAGTTGAGCACACTTCTCTAGGAAGTGCGGGCCAGGCTCTTCCCCTCGTGTGATAGCTCATATCCTAGGAACAATACACTAAGAAAGGCTATCTTGCTTTTCTTAAAATTAAATTTATATCCGAAGGCAGAAAATCACAGAATTATCCGATCGGCCCTTGCAAGATGAATGTCAAGGGTGTCATCAGTGAGATAGATATCATCCACATATGATAATGCCTCGGAATCAAGCTCGTGTAAGATTGATGTGACACGAGCCGAAAACAGTCCTGGGCTGTTTTTATAGCCTTGGGGTAAACGACAAAAGCGTTTCCGAGAGCCAAAGGAAAATGCACTTAGGTCTCTACTTTCATGTGCTAAATTCTGCCAGAAAAATCCATTAGATATATCCAATGTAGTTTTATATTTTTTACGCACTATATTATTAATCAGCGCTGTGCTGTGTGAATTTTGTATAGCATAAGTGCGTGCATGACTATTTAAGTGTCTATAATCAACCACTATTCTATATGAATGATCAGGTTTTGTAACGGGAAATAGCGGATTATTCATTGCCAATGTACAGGGCTCAATTACTCCCTGGCATTCAAGTTGTGACAGTATCTCCGTCACTGGAGCTTTTGCTTCATGTTTAACAGGGTACTGTGGCTGCGGGTGTGGTATAGACCTAACGGGAATAACATGACAAGGAGAGTCCTTGTCCCAACCTACATGATTACGGTATAATGCAGGCGCTTGCGCTAACGCCCAATCAGCAGCATAGGCTTTTTTGTCTGCCTCCGGAACAAGATCGGAGAAAGAAGGCAAAATGACATCTTCCCCTTGTGGGAGCTTGCGGACATGTTCAGGTGGCCAGTCCCTCTCGGCCAACAGGATATCACTAGTAAGTTCATCCCAGAATATTACACTAATAATGCGTTCCACGTCTCCCTCTATCTGAATTGTTAAATCATAAACCCGATCGGGTGGGAGAACGCGGCCATCCGCCATTTCAACTGCGATATAATCGCTAGTTGCTGTCGCATCCAGATGATCTTTCAGACTCTGGCGACATATCGTGACCTCTGCTGCGCTGTCCAACAGAGTCACGGCCCACTTCTTGTTCCTCAACAGTGTTCTCAATACTACTGGCATTTTTAACAGTCAGTGCTGCCACTTTCTTCTTTTTAAATTGAGGCTTTTGCTGAGTAGTCTTTTCTTCTTTTTTAATGGTAGACTGCGGCGAGTCTTTCTTTTCTTTCACGTATTCCGGACGTCGATCTCGACGGCCCCCTCTCTCGCTACGTCTATCCGGTGCGTCCTGAAAGGAACGAGAAGGACGTGAATGAGTATATCTGTCCGGAGTTCTAATGTTATCCCTATTCCTGAGATTATATCTCCTTTCGGAGTACTCCGGATGTGGAGAATCAGCTCTTTTATTTCTCCTATCTTTGAAATCCTTTTGTTTGTCCCAGCGCTTTTTAGACCCCTCTAGTGCTTGCTTCGTACCTTCCTTATGGGTGGTACTCGGTATGTCCAATTTTTTAGGTTTGGCTCCCAGCCCATCCCGTCCTATACTAGTATAGGTATCAGATATTATTTTCGGTAGCTGTCTCTCTTGCTCCTGGTGTGGAGTTTCCCGGAGACGCTGGCGTATCGCCAGTGCCACTGCTTCCCCTTTAATATTACTTAATATGATCGAGGAGACGGCGTCAAAGTTACGCATCAATTTCATCCCCAGATCTAGGGCCGGTGCAGCCCCATGCTCATTTTGTATTTGTTTCAACACTTCCGGTAAATTGGCAAGTGTAGGGGTACCATGTGTGGTAGTATAAACGGCAGCGAAGACTGTACCCCAAGTGGCACATTCATCCACCGAGGGAACCATCCCGAATGGCAAGCACATAGGTGGTCATTCCTACCCTGGCGTTCCGAGACCGCCAGGGTAGGGGACGGAGGAAGCACCGCCAACAGGCTGGCGGTGCTTCTGGGGCTATTCTGACCGCGGCGGTAAAGCCGCGGTCAGAAAAGGGAAGCCGGCGGTTTCCCGCCGGTTTCCCGATGCCCCTGTGAATCCTCCACGGCGGCGCTGCAAGCAGCGCCGCCATTGGGATTCCGACCCCCTTCCCGCCAGCCTGGTTCTGGCGGTTTTCACCGCCAGAACCAGGCTGGCGGGAACGGGTGTCGTGGGGCCCCTGGGGGCCCCTGCAGTGCCCATGCCACTGGCAAGAGCACTGCAGGGGCCACCTAACAGGGCCCCACATTGATTTTCAGTGTCTGCTTGGCAGACACTGAAAATCGCGACGGGTGTAACTGCACCCGTCACACACCAGCAACTCCGCCGGCTCCATTCGGAGCCGGCATCCTCGTTGCTGGTGCTTTCCCGCTGGGCAGGCGGGCGGCCTTTTGGTGGTCGCCCGCCGGCCCAGCGGGAAAGCCAGAATGACTGCCGTGGTCTTTTGACCGCTGTGCGGTCTTCTGGTGGGGGAACTTTGGCGGGCGGCCTCCGCCGCCCGCCGAAGTTGGAATGACCCCCATAGTGAGCAATCTGTTTCTCCTGTGGCCCCGTATGGGGGAATACAGCTTCCAGCTGATTTGTTTTCTGAGCAAACCAGAATGGTATTTTTTCTCGATCCGAGGGCACTTTACCCATAATGGTATGCACTGTTTGTGGATTAATCCCAGTAGCCAATTGATATCCACCAGCTACTGGCGGTGCTGGACGCGCTGGTGTAGTGTTCAATGTTCGCATTACGAACTGGACCAATCGTCTATATAATGCCACTAATTCATTATATAATATCCTTAAATCTACAATCGGCATAGTCTGTATGCCTGGGTGAGGTGTATATGTGGCAAACATGGGCCACGTAGGCCCTTCATTACTTAAAGGACCTAGCCTCACCCGTCGCAGTATATGTGGTAGGGCGCCTTCAAACCAGTTGTGATGCTCTTGATATGTGAGCGATATTTCATGATACTGGTATGCTTCGTACCTTACGGGTACGTCCGCAATGTCATAAGTGTGAAATGTGTGCGTTCGTTGGTCAGCCTCAGGAAAGGCAACCCAACAGTAAAATGTTTCTGTTTGGTACGCTTCAGTTGCTTCTATTATTAGAGTAACATCCCCGCCCTCTTCCGTAAGGCCATGCGCTAATAAATGTTGTGTAAGTGCATGTCTAGCATTTGCAGAAATGTCTATGGTATTGGCCATAGTTGTTTAGAGAAAACGGAACACCAAAATAGGGGAAGTTTTTCCTTTTGTGAGTTCGAGCTCGAACAACCTACAGCCTAATTAGGTGTTACCTGTTTGGCTGAGGAGGATTCTCCCAAAGACCACGGACGTCTCCGTATAATGGTACTGAGGGTACCTATTGTCTGTGAGACAGTGATAGTCAGGGCATCCGTAAATTAGTGCCTAAACACCATCGTTGGTGGCGCCATGTCGTAGTTTGGACTCTTGCTCTGAGCAAGACTGCTGGTCTCAGGATGACAGTACTTTCGTTTGTAGGTGACTAAGTTTCTTCCTACAACTAGTTGTAACTTTTGTCCAAACCTTACCGGCTTACTAGCAGTACTTCACCAGAAACACAATAGTAAAAAGGTGATTTGTAGCAGTCGCTTACGCATGGACTCAAAATAAGATCTCTCAGGGTTGTCGTGGTTAAACGGATATTACCCTTTTCTCACAGATTATTATGTCTCATACAAACAAAGGCAATAACACAGATGCAGTGAAGTTATAATAGTTTTTATTTAACATAACAGCAATTTGTGATAAGTTGCATGAACTGCAATGAGTAGGATAATGAATATACCAAGCAACAGTATTGTGAAGAGGAGAGTCATTGTTATAAAGATTATGCAATATATGAAAGAAATATATGTATAGGTATAAAATGGAATAAGCCCTAATACCCTAAGGAGAGTAGGTCTAACCTCCTACCTAAAAAAGGAGAGCTGGGTTCGTTAAACCTAATCTGCCAAAGCCGTGTCCATGAGAGGAGCCCCCAACCCTCGTTACCTTGGAATGAGGTCTCTATCTCAGACTCCGCAGGGACACGAAGACTGGGTCAGCGTCAAGATGACTGCAGCATCGGTATCAGCGATGGTGGCGATGCCCTCTGGTCGGAATCCCTCTGATTATCTGTCTAAAAGTGTGTTGTATTTATACAGATCTACAAGGTCCCTTGACATAAGTGTTATTCATAACAATAGATAACAGGCATGCTTGGGACGGCAATTAATATCAACAATCCCTCGAAAGTACAGTATAGAGAGGGAAAATCCCTAAGTGTGAATGCCTACTGTATGTTTGTCTTTTGTGCTTGATCCTGACGCCTTGGCGCAGTGACACTGATAATAGAACCCACAACAAGTGGCCTAACTATAAACAAGGCCGCCATTTTAAAGGAAATAAATAATTAAATGGACTAAGACAGAGCAAGCTAAGTAGGTTAAAAGTCACTGGGTGACGGGGGCACGAGTTTAGAAGCCTACGGCTAAGCTAACTCCTGTTATCCCGTTAAAACAAACCAGGATTCACTACACCTGCTTCCTTTTTCTTGTGGTCACCCCCTGTATGAGCTTTTCTGTTCACCCTGGTGCTGACCCATTTGTCTGCCTTCTTTCCCAGTTCTTGAGGAGAGGTCAGATCAGAGTCCGCCAGGTATTGCTGCAACAAATCAGACACACAATTGTTCAAAATGTGATCTCTCAAGATGAGATTGTATAGGCCCTGATAATCACTGGCTTTGCTTCCATGCAATCAGCCTTCCAGAGGTTTAACAGAACAGTCCACAAAATCTACCCAATCTTGTGAGGACTCTTTCTTGGTTTCCCTGAACTTAATCCTGTGTTGTTCAGTGGTGAGTCCAAACCTATCTAGGAGTGCAGATTTAAGAGCTGCATAATTGTCTGCCTTTTCCTCTCTGACAGTTAGGAGTCTGTCCCTACCCTTGTCACCAAAGGAGAGCCACAAGATAGCAGCCCTCTGCTTTTGAAGGACCCCATATACCTTACAGGCCCTCTTCAGAGCAGTGAACCACTTGTATATGTCATCCCCTACCTTGCAGGGGGCAACAACCTTGTTGAGGATTCTGCAGTCAAGAGAGTCATCCCTGACCCTAGTGTCCTTGAAACTAAAGCTGCTGCCACCATGGGGTGCTAACCTTATACCCTGCCTCTCTTTCTCCACTGCCAGGGCATCTATATCTAGGGCTAGCTGCTGCAGCCTCAGCTTGCCTCCTCCAGGCTCACTTGCTTGAGCTCCCTGTCTAGGGAATCCTCACCTGATGTTGAGCAGTGTGTCCCCTCAGATACTGAGGAGACATGATAGTGAGTACAGGAGGCTCTGTCCGTATTCTTAGTTACCCTTTCAACCTTCCCTCTGGGCAAAAAGGGGGGCCTACTTGTATGGCTTCCCTTCCCACGACCAGTATTGCTCCCAGATGGGCTGAGGAGTTTTCCAGGGGCTCTCTGATCTTCTAAGAGACCCTGCTGACCCTCCTCAGTGTCAAGATCCTGTCTTTCTAACATTTGTGGGCTAGAGTCTGCATCTTCCTCCTCCTCCTCCTCCTGGCTACCAGCATGGTCCTGGTCATCCTGGAGGAGCAGACCCAGAAGCAGACTCTTGTTAGGGTTCCTGCCTATCTTCAGTTTCCTTTCTGAAAACATCTCCCTCAACTCTTGGAAAGTGAGCCCCCCATACTGTGAGTCCATGGCCTGAGATGTGTTCTGCTCTAAAGACATGTTGTGTTTTTAAAGTCTTGTAGGTGTTCCTAACTACCCTGACTCCTAGTCTCTCCAAAGAAGTTTGGAGCAAGGGCTATGCCTAGACCCCTAGCTTACCCAAACATAAGAGACTAGCTCCCTGACAATGTGTACCCCTATCCAGTAAGTGGTCAAGTGACAGAGTGGTAAGGCAATTGCAAGTGCTTATCCCACCGCTGCACCACCAATGTAGGAAGCTGGCCTGGTTTGTGGTGGGTACCTATGGTACTTACACCTTATACCAGGTCCAGAGTTCCCCTATTAGTGAAATATAGGCAGTGTCTAGAAGCCAGGCTCTCTTGAGGTAGCTGTGGATGAGCAGCAAAGGCTTATCTAGGAGGCATGCAAAGCTCATGTAATACCACTGTAGTCACACAGCACTTATACTCATTAAAGAAAACGCCCAGTGTTACGAAAATACAGGCCCTTTATTACAATAACACAGTACCAAAAAAATAGATAGGTAATACTCCAATAGGAGGTAAGTTAACACACCAAATATGTACACTAGTGATCGGAAATAGGCATAAATAGCAAAGGAAAACAGCTCAAAAGCAAATAGACAATAGTGACCCTAGGGGGAGCCCAAACCATATACTAAAAAAATGGGATTCAAATGCCGGACCCCCACCTAGGTAAATGGAATCTGTAGAGGGGAGCTGGGGGAACTAGGGAACCCCAAAGATAAGTACCACAGTGCCCCCAGCGACCAGGAAGAAAGGAGTAAATTATTGGATTTTCCCCAAACCACTAAAAGGAAGAAAAATAAGGATATTGCAACACTCAGACAAGACTGTAAGAAACAAGCAGTGGATTCCTGAAGAGTAAGACCTGTAAAAGAAGGGGTCCAAGTCCAGAAGTTGGAGGAGTGTCCAGTGGTGGCAGGAGCCACTACCCACCCCTCTGTGGTTGCAGGAGTTGGTCAAAGGTAGGACGAAGATGGTCAGCCATGCAGCCCTGGAGTCGGTGAAGAGTTCCTGGAGGATGCAGTCAACGTTCAACGCCAGATAGAAGATTGCAGTCTGTCTGTGGCGTGGAAAAGCCACCAACAAGCCTTGGCAAAGGCAGAAGTCGCAGTGAATGAAAATTGGAGCTGCCGGGGACCAGCAAGGTCCAGTAGGAGTCAACCCACTGGAGACGTCCTGGGAGGACCCTAAGCAAGGCAAAGAGTCCACAGAAGAAAAGTCCGCCTCCACTGGAAGAGGACCCAGGAGTCACAGAGGAGCCCATACAGCACAACTGAAGAAGGGTCCCACGCCGCAGGAGAGGCACGCAGAGGGCTGTGCATTGCAGGGAAGAGTGCTGGGGCTACACAGAGCCTGCAGATCCCTTAGGTGAGATGCCAACAGGCCTTGTTAGCTGCAAGAGACGCAGTGCATGGGGGTACTGTCCTACGTGGGAAGGCAAGGACTTACCTTCACCAAAGTTGGTCAGCTGGTAGAGAGGACCAAGAGGGACCACTCCAGACCACCACCAGTGATGCAGGATCCATGCAGCTCAGGATAAGAGGAGATCCACACACCGGTCGTCATAGCAGTTGGTGCCTGTGGATGCAGGGGAGTGATTCTTTCACTCCAACTCTCGTGCAGACTGAAGACTTGCTGTCCTCAGAGGATGCATGGCTGGGGAAGTGTTGCAGAAGCTGGAAGGAGCCGTGGAAACAATATTGTAAGCATAGTCTTCATCGTGTAAGCAGACTGTTGGTTCCTGGAAGGTCCAGTCGCAGTTCCAGTGACTAGAAGTTGAAGTAGAGGTTGCTGAGGAGTCCTGGTGGAATCTTGCAAGCTGAATTGGAGGACCCACCCAAGAGGCCGCACTGCCCAGCACCGTTGGAATGAGCACTGTCTGCTTTGCAGACAGTGTGCATTCTGAGGGTACTGGACGCCCCGCTGTGCTACGATATGGGACTCGGCTCCCATCCCATATCGTAGCATGGTTCCCATCAGACTACCCTTCTGGAGAAACAAGAACATGTGGAAAATCACCAGGAGATCGAACCTCTGGATCATGGGAGTTGCATTTGTTGAATCTTTGATAAAATCATATACCTTTAGGTAATATCTGAGGATCTGACTATCACGAGAGCCCATAGAGTGCCATCCCATATTCCTTCTAATTTTAAGTACCCCCATACGATGTAGGTAAAAATTAAAACAGAATATTCTGGCCAAGGCAAAGGTCCTTTTCAGCAAAGGAATTAATCTTTCGAATGTATTTTTATATGACTTTTGAAACTGTTAAGTGGCGTAAAGAATTCAAAAATATGATTGCACTGTTTCAGGCTGTAGGTGTTCAGGCCGCGCTGGTCAAGATGGCAAAGTTAAAGGTTTTGTTCAGAGAGCAGTTCCATTTTTTCACTGAGGTGTCTGAAGCTCAAATGTTTCTAACTGAGATAAAGCAAGGAGCTTAAGACTGTGATCTAGCTGTACAAATGCCTGATCACTGTAGAATTTGATGGCTACAGATTAATACCTATGTAGATTTGGGTGGAAATGGAATCCTGATTACACAACTTCTGGGGGGCAACATATTAATTTTTGAGATATCCACTTTATTTTGGACTACCTTTAAATTGTTGAGATACTGGTTAAACCCAGTGATGAAATTCTGCTAATGGTGATATTGATTGGGGAAGGGGCATTTGTCTTGAACAGGAATAAAACAAGCATTTGCAATGCAACAGGTCTCGCGTTTGCTCATGTTAGAGCTGATAGCGTTGTAAACTCATAACCCGACTTTTCACCTATCAGCAAAAGTGCATTTATGCACGTAACCCAAAAAAGTGCAATTAACTATGTAAAGCGCTCGACTTCTGCCAAGCGATATCGCGCTAGTAAATTAGAGAAAAAGTACTCCATGAGACGGACAGAAAACAGCAAACCTCGCATGTTTTCCGTACTTGGTCAATGCGCTCGAGGAGGGCTAGCCACCGGAAAAGGCATGACGTATGCATGCCTTAGACTAATGAAAGCAAGCATATTTTAATAGGCAAGCCCACGAACCAATGAAAAACACGGACGTGACGTCGACAGGGCTCCGAGCCCTTTTTACTAAACACTAAAGCGCGAGCGCATGCAACGCAGGCTCGACCCTAAACAGCAACACCATACCATGGTGTTGATCACCTCAGTGGTTGTGGGAGGATGTTTGTGGTGGGAGGAGGTGTGGTGCTCCAGCAGCAATGAGGTGGTTGGATTGAGTGGAAGGCGTGGGGGGGTGATGGAGGTGAAGGGATTGCGGCAGGAGAAAAAGGAGGTGCAGGAAATGCAGCTTTGTGTAGTATTTCTGAGAAGTAGCATGAGAAGGTACGAGGTAGGGATTAGACTGAGTAGAGCAGATGTGAATGTTAAACCAAATTAGAAATATTTACAGCACTTTAGGGTGGTTCATTTTTGTTTATATGTAATGGACTTTATAATGTATGCACTTTGGAAAAGATTGTTTTGGCCCTTTATTGCTCATTTGCAAGGATGCACTCCACTTAGCACTTTATTTTGCACAATCAATGTTATATAGAATGAAATGACTCATGCTAGGTTCAAGATATTTTTTTTTTATGCTAATAAGCTGAATAATAAGCGGAAAAGACAAGCAGTAGAAGCTTGGGTTATAGGGTAGATTCCAACAGTAGTATTTTTGCAAGAGACTCATATCTCTTCTGGTAAATTTAATAAGTTTTGAATGTTTAAATCTTGGGAGGCTTTTAACTGTTTTCCCTCTGTCTGAGCAGCCCGTATACGTGTTGCAGTTTATTTCTTTAAGAATGTAAGAATTAAAATTCATATATTTCAGGCCAGCTCTGAGGGCTGAAGGTGTTGGGTAAATTGTTCTGTAGACTCTTTTTAGCTAATGCTGATGTGTACACTTCTATTGAGGATGATCCAGATCCGTTAAGAAAATGTGTTCAATCTCTAGAGTCATTTGAATATGAAGTTATCTTAGGGGGATTTTGATTTCCTTCAAATCCCACATTGTGGCAACACAACTAGAAATAATAAGTAACCTAAACCTAAAACCACAACTATTTTCAAGGTTTATTCTAGAATGTTAAAGCTAACTGGCCCATGGAGATTGGCCTTTTCTGATAAAAGGAAGTTCTCTTGTTTTTCAAATAAGTACAAAATCACAAGCTGTATTGATTTATCTTTGATTTGCCCTGGAACTCGGTTGAAATGGTTAAATATGCTACCAAATGGGTATTCAGATCATTCAACTGTAAAGATTTTAATTTATGTATGTGAACCGATGCTTAAATCTTGAAGATGGGTTTTTAATAAAGTTTATTTAAAAGAATAGACTTGGATAGGGACCTGCAAAATTGAGATTTAGAACTTCTTTGATCAGAATAAAGGTACCACCTCTGTGGCCATGGTATGGGATGCCATGAAAGGCTTTTTACCAGACTCCCTAATCTAAGAGACATAGGTGGTCATTCTGACCCTGGCGGTCTTTGACCGCCAGGGCGGAGGACCGCGGGAGCACCGCCGACAGGCCGGCGGTGCTCCAATGGGGATTCCGACCGCGGCGGTAAAGCCGCGGTCGGACCGGCACCACTGGCGGGGTCCCGCCAGTGTACCGCGGCCCCATTGAATCCTCCGCGGCGGCGCAGCTTGCTGCACCGGCGCGGGGATTCCGACCCCCCCTACCGCCATCCAGATCCCGGCGGTCGGACCGCCGAGATCCGGATGGCGGTAGGGGGGGTCGCGGGGCCCCTGGGGGCCCCTGCAGTGCCCATGCCACTGGCATGGGCATTGCAGGGGCCCCCATAAGAGGGCCCCTACATGTATTTCACTGTCTGCTGCGCAGACAGTGAAATACGCGACGGGTGCAACTGCACCCGTCGCACAGCTTCCACTCCGCCGGCTCGATTCCGAGCCGGCTTCATCGTGGAAGCCTCTTTCCCGCTGGGCTGGCTGGCGGTCTGAAGGCGACCGCCCGCCAGCCCAGCGGGAAAGTCAGAATTACCGCCGCGGTCTTTCGACCGCGGAACGGTAACCTGACGGCGGAGGCCGCCCGCCAAGGTCAGAATGAGGGCCATATTTTGGTCTCGATCTCTAAAAGAAGAGAAACTTGAGAATCAAATGCATATAACAAATTTCTTGGGGTCAGGTCTTGAAAAAATAGAAATACTCTTGATGAGGCAAAAATGACGCTACAAAAATATTATTATGCTATAAATTATGTGTACAATTCTATTTATCTTGAACAGATCTATTAAGAGAGTAATTATACATGGAGACTTAGGGGGTCATTACGACCCTGGCGGAACAAGTCCGCCAGGGCCGTGGGACGCGGTGGCACCGCCGACAGGCCGGCGGTGCCCCGCGGGGCATTCTGACCGCGGCGGCTCAGCCGCGGTCAGAGAAGGGAAACCGGCGGTCTCCCACCGGTTTCCCGCTGCCCCAAAGGAATCCTCCAAGCCGGCGCAGCATGCTGCGCCGGCATGGGGATTCCGACTCCCCCTCCCGCCATCCAGTTCCTGGCGGTTCTCCCGCCGGGAACCGGATGGCGGGAGGGGGAGTCGCGGGGCCCCTGGGGGCCCCTGCCGTGCCCATGCCTATGGCATGGGCACTGGCAGGGGCCCCCGTAAGAGGGCCCCTAAAAGTATTTCAGTGTCTGCAAAGCAGACACTGAAATACGCGACGGGTGCAACTGCACCCGTCGCACCTTCCCACTCCGCCGGCTCTATTACGAGCCGGCGTCATCGTGGGAAGGGAGTTTTCCCCTGGGCTGGCGGGCGGTCTTGTGAAGACCGCCCGCCAGCCCAGGGGAAAACTCGGAATACCCTCCGCGGTCTTACGACCGCGGAGCGGTATTTCGGAGGGGGGAAGCCTGGCGGGCGGCCTCCGCCGCCCGCCAGGCTCGGAATGAGGGCCTTATTGCATGGCAAGCTCAGGAGTACTGCATGATTAAGGGCCTGACTTAGATTTTGGCAGACGGGTTACTCCATCACAACGGTGATGAATATCCCACCCGCTAAAATTTAAATCCCATTTATTTCCCATAGGATTTATATTTCCACGGACGGGATATTCATCACCGTTGTGACAGAGTAACCTGTCTGCCGAAATCTAAATCAGGTCCTATATGTCTTGAGACAAGTGCTATTACTACCTCTGATGATAAGATCAGGAATATTTTTGGAACACTTTCAGAATATCTGTACTACCTTTGATGATTTAGAGACAGGGGAATTAGAGTATTTTTAAAAGACATCTTAATCCCAGTTTTATCAGGGGAGGACCAGTTTTTAATGGATAGTTCATTCTCCCGGCAGGAATTGGAGGGAGTAGTGAAAGGTATGCCTGGGAGTAAAGTAGGTGGGCCAGATGGGTTCCCATCTGAACTGTATATGTTTTTTTTAAATCCTTTACTATTGGAAGTGGCTAACTTTATTCTGAAAGGTTGACCACCACCCCATCTTTTCAATAGAGGTAATGAGTTGTGTTTTCGTAAAAAAGTTAAAGATGCCCTGAATCCAAAGTCCCATCATTTTATTACACGGCTTAACACAGATTATACAATTATAATGAAGTTATTTGCAAATGGCTGAATAAATTAGTACCCAGACGGATTAATGAAGATCAGAATAGCTTTATTGCAGTGTGGCAGCTCTGCACGAATAACAATTATTTAATTGAGGCTCTTGATATATGTATCACAAAACAGGGATTTTTCTATTAGATGCTGAAAATCGGATCTTGTCATCTGGGAAACACCTTTTTGGATTCTAGAGAGATTTGGATTCTCTCCTTGAACCACAGGATTTATAAGGAGACTGTATACTACTGCTGAAGCAAAATTATTATTGAATGCATGTGAAGCCTGTATATTTAAAGTTTTACGAGGAACTAGGCAGGGGTGCTCTCTCTTGCCCATTCTTTCTGCCAATTTTATTGAACCATTAGTACAAGCCATTAGACAAGATGAGATTTGTCTCAAATACCCAAAATTACGTTTTATGCGGATGGTGCATTGCTATTACTGGCACTCCAGTGATCGTGAGATTTTCTCAGCCTTTTATACTTTAGATGGATACAAAGTGAGTAAGACCAATACTCAAAACACAGAAAGCCACAGCAAAATTAATGTAATTTAACATGATTTGTTTGTTTGTTTAGTATTGTTTTTTGTAAATCTTTGGTGATGGGTATAACAACGTATGGTCATTGTTGATAAGTAAATTCAATCAGTACCTTCCATCTCCACTGTATATTTTTTGAGTATTTACACTTAGGAACCAATGGGTTTTATGGGCAAATCACGCGGGAATGGCCAGGAATGCCTCCAGGGAAAATCTGTGCTGCCGTCGTGCAAAGCATGTCAGTGGTTGGAAGGAGATCAATCCTCGAAAAAGTATTGGCCAAGGCCGCTGTGTACGTGTATTCCCTATCAGTGGCATGCCAGGTTTGATGTGTATGGCACTGGCTCGGGTAATCCACCCAGGATCCTATCTGTGATGCCACTCTGTCCCATTTTTCCACCTGGGGGGGCAGACAAGTCCAACTCAGGGCAGGGCATTGCGTTGAAGTCCCCTCCAAGGATAGTGGTCCCATAGAGAAGGGAGGAAACAACCCTGTGAGTGCTGTAAAGGTCTGTGCCAGGAGATGAGGTGGCACATAAACACTCAGTAGATTGATATGTTTTGCCTTCTAGTGTGCCCTCCACTGCTACATAGCGACCTTGTGGATCCAGAGTCATCTGGGTCACCGCCACAGGGTACATTTTGTGCAGGAGTATTGCCACACCCTAGAACCCCTGGCGTGCCCTGTGTGATAGGCCCAGTCGTACCCGAATCTGTAAAGAAATGAACAGTTGGAGCCCAAAAGATGGATCTCCTTTAGCATCAATACTGAAGGACCGGTTCGTTTGGCATAGTGAAGGACTGACGGCTTGATCTGATCCAGCAGTACACTGCCGTTTCATGTTATGCTGATGGGGAAGTGATCCAGACCCATGATCACAGTGGGGGAACTGCAGGGAGCTCCCCATCAAGGTGCATGCAGGTGTGAAATAGCAGGGGATGTGTGTACTGCCCAGTGTGTTCAACAGAACCATCCAATCAAGAAACAAACTAGAACCATTAAATGTCAAATACCCCCCTTCCCACACTTCCACACCAGAAACATCTGTTGCCCCAACATAGTCCCATAACCCCAACTTTATATCACAATAACAAGGCATTAGAGGTGGACCGCCTCCTAGAAAGGATCAACCATTGTTAATTCTGAGGGATTGCCCAATGGATTTACCCTGTTAGCGTCCCCTTCTGCCCTGGTAGAGAATTGACACACCCTCCAGGGAGGTCAACAATACAGAATAGCCATTGTTGGCTGCAGCTGCAGAGACAGTGGGGGGAGAAGGTAAAAACACCCCGAAAGTTCCCAGCAGAGGCAGTCTCCGGTAAGTCATCTGAGGGGCGCCGCTTGAGAGTGAGGTATGCACATTCTCCCTTCTGAGACCCTCCTTACCACCAGAGGTGTCAGGCGAGTCTTTGCAATGTCTTGCCCCACCCCTCACCCCCACAATCCACCCTACCATCTCAAGGCTTTCCGGGCTATGGACCCTTTGGAGCATCGGGGTCATTTGAAGTCCTTGGACCTCTCAACAAAAGGGTGGCAGGTCCCAGCTGTGGCATTCAGCAATCCACTCCTACCCCTCATCGGGGCTTGTGAAAAAGTGGGTGCAGGAGTTGTAGATCACTTTCAGCTTAGCGGGATACACCAACATGTATGGCAGGGATATTTCTCTCAGTTTTGCTTCGACCTTGTCAAAGGATTTATGCTGAGTCAGAACTCACTTAGTGTAGTCAGGAAATATCATGATACAATTCAAGTCAAGGTGGAGGGCCTCTCTTTTTGGGCTTACTGGAGAATTACATCTCTCTCCTGGTGGTTCAGCAACTGAGCAATCATAGGTCTGGGGGGCACCACGAGGATGATGTTGGGCTAAGGCCAAGTGAGTTCTCTCTATGATGAACCATGGTGAGAGGGCACTGTCAGGAACCCAGGATTTGAACTAGGTGTCAAGGAATCACTCTATGGTCAAGGCTTCAATCACCCCAGGGAATGCCAACAAGTAGAGATTGTTTTGTTGAGACCTGTTTTCCTCGTCCTCTGTTCTGGCCTCAGGGAGCAGGAGGTAGTAGTCAGCTTAGCTACTGATTTCTTAAGAATGTTGACTTTGTCTTCAAGTTGTGAGATCCATCCCTCAGCCTTGATCACCCTGCCCACAACATTCCTTAGGTCCTGTCACAACAGAGCCACATCCATCCCCACCTCTCTTACTTTCACTTCAACCTCCTCCCTGGTGATCTGGCTAGCCTGGAGGATGGCTGATATATCCGTGGCTTCCTATTGGCACTTCCTCCCGGCTTCGTTGAGAGGCCTGAGATGATCCGTCACTGGTATAGCATATTTATTAATATACGGTTGTGTGTGTGGTGCCATGCTGATATCTTTCACCATGCTGCTCCCAAGTTGTCAGAGCCCCCCCACCACCAGCATAGTTGGGACACCGGTGGACCATCTGACCCAGAGGTGGAACATTAATAGGCCTGTACTTGTGTGTCCCCCCTCCAAGAAACCTCCCTCTGTCCAATGAGTCAAAGGAGTTACAGGCCACCAGCACAGACAGAGGAGGTCCCAGAGTCAAAGGATCCAGAGAAGACAGATAGGGGGAACTGGACCCGACCACCTCCTGGCTCAGAACACTTCCTCTGAGTAGCTACGGCTCCAGAAAGAATACCCAGAGGGCTAACAGGAGGGGACAGCCCCAGCACCACCCCACAGGAGGAGGGCCAGATGTATGATGGGGAGGCTGCTCCAGTCGCAGTGGGGCAGCATGAGCAGATGGGGCTCCCTGCTTCCTGTCACCAAGTGTCATCAGGTGGCAATATGTCACAGTTAGTGGTGGAGGGGACAGGCAACTAGCCACAGATGTCCCCATGGAACCCCGACCTCAAAAGCATGTGTGGCTTCCACAGGCCACCTTGGGCCCAGGTGGGACACAGGCAGCCCTGCTGCACAGGACAAGCACATGAAAAACCCCAGGTGGCCAAGGAACAGGCAGGGGGTTGCAAAGCCACCAGGAGCTCCGCAGAGGTACCACAGGTGCAGCTGTGTCCAGTCTGATACAAGATGCCATACCGCGTAGTCCAGCACAGCACCCTCATCGTGAATGGAGGTGTCAGGGAACCGCCTGAGGGACAAACAGCAGCAAGGGGGACCCAGACCTTAGGTCTCGAAGGCCCTTTCGACCTACTCAAGCACCAGTCCTGCCTTCAGGCTGCCATCACATACCACTCAGGGGGCAGTTGCCATCATGGCAGGCCACCACGCAATCTGGCTCCCATTGCTGTTCACTCTTCTGGGGCCTGCCAAGCCAGTGTAAGCTGCCAGGGAGTTCCCAGAGATGACAGGAGCCAGCGGCAGGCAAGAATGGTCGAAGCAGGCAGTTGGGGAGTCCAGATGGCAGAGGAGATCCAGAGTGTTTCTAATTTGTGTCCCCCATCTTGGCTTCCCCAGCCATGCCCTCTAGTTCCCACAATTATTATGTCTGATGCATTCTTCTGTTTACAAGGCTACAATGTTGATTTGCAACATTGGTGTGTGAATAGATTCAAGGATTCAAAGGGCACCCCTACAAAGAATAAACAGCATTGGGGAAAGGTAGCTGTCTTACAAGAAAAGCTTCCATTGGTCTATGTGAGGCAAACTTTGGGCCATCAGCATGATGGCATTCATGTTAAAGGGAACTGTGCAGCTGACCTAGTGGCAAAGGCTGCAATTAAGACTGTACGAGTAGCAGTCATAACTAGATCTCAAATGAAGATTGATACAAATATTTTAACAGCCATAAAGGCAGACAACCAAGCAGGGAAACATCCTACAGGTTTTCCTCCCAAATTCACCTACTACCTTAATTCAGATAACATTACTGTAGTTACAATACTAGGACTGGGAGACAGAATAATACCTAATAATCTGCCCAGGTTAGATTTAATCAAAAAAGCCAATGAGGGGTTGGCATCTGCACATGCAGGAATTAATGCAACCGTAGCAATGCTACAGCAGCACTACTGGTGGCCTAGTTCATATAAGCTAGGAACTATGGTAGGTAGTGTGACATTTGTCAACCTTCTACTGTCAAAAGACCCTGACCAACTCCTCATTATCTCAAATATCCGCTTCCAGGTAATGTATTTTGACCACATTGGTGCCCCCCACTCAGATAACTGATATAAATACATATCAGTGGCTACTGATTCGTGTTGTCAATTCCTATGGGTTTGGCCAAAGAGAAATGCAAGCGCTTTAGCAATAACAAAAGATTTGCAGCGCCTAGTGTCCATGGGAGCAGTTAATTCATTTCATTCAGATAAAAGTCCGGCATTCACCTCTAAGGCTTATAGGGATTCAATGTCTGCTCTTCGAGTTTGTCTGCAATTAAACTAAATCAGACTGCCCTCTAGAGAGGGCCAATGGCATGATTAAACAAGCTTTGACTGCTGGAATGCTGAATTTAGGTATTAGTTGGAACAGTAATCTGCTAATGAGTTTGAAGAGCATTAAATAACTTGCTTATATGAGTATTAGGAGGATGCAGTGCATATGATATTCTCCTCGGAGTTCCTACATTTGTGCCTGGCTTAGATAATTCTGAGAAGGTGCCGGACGATTATAAATTTGATTTGGAGAAATGTTTGAATGTTTTATAGAGTATCCAAGAAGTCAGAGACCAGCTGTCGAACACAAACCAGTCTGACACCACCATCTGGGAAGAGAAGGGTACTACTGCTGCCAACAGGTGGGTTCCCAAAGTTCGGGGTCCCGGTTTCGGAAACAATTCATGAGAAGCAAGCATCTGAACCAGCCAATCTGCCCCCCCAAGGGTGGCAGAAATAGCCTAAAGACAACTTGCCCCCAGGGGAGCGACCCCTTGCCTAAGGCGTCGCTCCCCACATATAAAAAAATTAAATAAACAAAAGAAAAAAATCGCTGCTGTCTAGGGGTACGTCCTCAGACATCAAGAAGGATTCAGAGTAGTGCCTCCCAGCTTCTCCATACTCTAAATACTCTACCCCCTGAACAAAGCAGTAACATTTCTAGCTCAAGTTCCCAGCTGTGGATATTTGATCTTAACACTCTACGCAGGACACTGAGTGCAACAAACACAGCTGGTGCTGCCAATATGACAGTGGCTACTGTCCAATGCAATTCCATGGTTTACTATAAAATTCCACCTAACTCTACGTCATTTGAACCGTTACCCCTTTGAGGGCCTAGAGAGACCAACAACATTGAAAATGCCCCTGGGATCCTAGGCCCTGACGAATGCCCCGAGACCTCCTTTGGCTCACTTCTGAGGGCAGAAACATGTTGGCTATTAGTTAGGTGACCCTGTGAGTCCTTATCCTCACAGAGGTGTCCCAACCCCTTTTTTAACTACACCAGTCAGACACCACCATTAAATTTGTCACTCCTCACAGGTGTCTGCTTAGGTGTTTTTAATTTTTTCACTAGATTAGCTGGATCCCGATCTTTCCAGAAACAAGTTTATTTACGCACTCCCTCCTGTTCCTTTAACAGTGAGGTTGAGTCCGCCCAGGTGGCACTGTCCTACCTGGGTGGGTCTAGGTGGTCAAATGATGAAGCATGACACTATATAGTGTGTGAGACCATGTAGTCCGTAAAAGGAACTCCCCCCGGTGTCTCTCCCCGCGCATGCACTCTGCAGTTACTTACTGACAGTTCACTGACATTAACCTTCCAAATAGGAACATATACAACCCAGGGCCACGCTGGTACCCGCGACGCCCTCTTTAGAGAACCCCGTACTTTCTTGTGTATTTTTAGGTCTATAAGTATTCACTGTTCAGTATGCCTTCCCTTGGGAGGCAAGAGACGCAAAAAAAATAACGATTAAAGTCACAGCGGCTGAAAAGGGATTTGAGTTCCTGTCCAGACACCAGCCACACCAGACCAACCAGGCAGACTTGTAAGCCTTGGACGTTCCTGGGGCCCAAGAGTGGCGGATATATTGGGCAGCTTCCTCTAAAATTCCGGGGGTTCTCCAGGCTGACCCGAAATCTTCCATGCTACCAGAACCATATCGTGAGGACGACCTTCTGGATCGAGAAGGAGCTCTGGAAAAGAAGGAATCAGGACCGGAAAGTCTACTGACAATTTCAGAACCGAAGGGAACCAAGGCTGGGTTTGCCAAAGGGGGGTCACCAATACTAGGGAGGCTCGTTGACGACGAACCTGGGCCAGGACTCTGGCTATCATCATAAAAGGAGGAAAGGCATAATTGAGATGGGGAGACCAGTCCTGGAGAAAGGCGTCCGTAGCGAGAGCTTGAGGATCCGGTCTCCAGCTGTAAAACTTTGGGAGGTGAGAATTTAATTGTGAAGCGAAGAGATCTATCGACATGACGCCGAATTTCGAAGAAAGTTTGTTGAATACTAAAGGGTGAAGCCGCCAATCGCTGGAATCTGTTAGGTAGCGTGAGCACCAATCTGCTATTGTATTCATTTTCCCTGGAAGATATTGTGCCGTGGCCGACAATTTTCGGAGAAGGCAAAACTCCCAAAAGCTTTTGGCTAGATCGGCAAGGGGCTTGGATCTTGTTCCCCCCAGATGATTGATATACTTTACTGCGGAAATGTTGTCCATCTTTAGGAGAATAGAACAACTTACCTTGTCCTTCGCGAAGGTCTTTAGAGCAAAGGAGCCTGCAAGCATCTCTAAACAATTGATGTGCAAGGCAGACTCCCTCTCTGACCATACGCCCCCAGTCGAGATGTTGCCACACCTTGCGCCCCAACCTGTCCGACTTGCATCGGATTCTAATACTAGATCTGGGGCCGAAGAGAAAATAGCTCTTCCGTTCCAGGCTTCCAAATGATCGAGCCACCATTGTATCTCTGCACGAGAATCTTGATCCAACTGAACTACATCCGAGTAATGAAGGCCCCTGCGGAGGTGGCGAATCTTTAGCCTTTGAAGAGCCCTGTAATGTAACGGACCTGGAAATATGGCCTGAATAGATGAGGCCAAGAGGCCTACAATTCTTGCAAGAGATCGAAGAGAAAGATGGGAGAGACTGAGGATCTGCCGTAATTCGTGTTTTATACGACTTACCTTCTGATGGGGAAGGGACAGGGATGTAGCTTTGGAATCTATGAGGAACCCCAGAAATTCCACTTGAGTCGAGGGAACCAGAGAAGATTTTTCCATGTTTACCAGAAAGCCAAGGGACTGCAACAGATGAAGGGAAATGTGCAAGTGCTGCAACAGGGTATCTCTGTTCTGAGCCATTATGAGAAAATCGTCTAGATAGACGATCAGTCTTATTCCCTGAGCTCTTAAAGAAGCTATCACTGGCTTCATCACCTTTGTGAAGCACCAAGGAGCCGAAGCGAGTCCGAAAGGAAGAGCTTTGAACTGGAAAACCGAACCTTCCCATTGAAACTGTAGGAATTTTCTGTAAAAGGGATGAATAGGAATCGCAAAATAAGCGTCCTGTAGATCCAGTCGAACAAACCAACCGCCCTCCAACAGAATGTCTCTGAGATGGAGAATCGTTTCCATTTTGAAATGGTTGTAAACAACATAGTTGTTGAACAGTTTTAGGTTTATCACTGGCCGAAATTTTTTGTTCTTCTTTTGGACCAAAACATATGGTGCTGAGAAAACCCGAGGGATGAAAGCATGTTTCTTCTATCACATTTTTTTAAATCAAAGATAATATCTCTAATTTTATCAAACAAGATTGTTCTTGGGAAAACCTTAGAGGAGGAGGTGGGGAAGTTTGACTGGGAACCTGATAGAGATCTATACAATACCCCTGAATGGTTTGAAGAACCCAAGGGTCCGCGGTAATTCGATACCAATTTGAAAGAAAATGGGCTAATCGACCACCCACAGGAAGAGGGCCAAAATTTAAATCTCTTACCTGAGACCTGTCCTCCTCTTTGACGGTAACCTCTGTTCCTGAAACCTCTCCCTCTTTGAGGATAAAACTGAGGTCTGAATTCAGGGGAGTAGAAGGAAGAGCCTCGGAAACTGCCACCACGGGAGGCGAAGCGGCCGGTAAAGCGGCTCCTTCCTTTACCGGCCCTGCCAAAAACCCTGGAGTTGAAGATCTTCTTCATCGAGACCTGAGCCTTATCCAATGTTGCAAAGGTAGAAATGTATCTACCAAGCTCCTTAATAAATGAGTTCCCAAAAAGAAGGCCGTTAGCCTGCTGTCCTTCTTCTCTGGTTGCGAAGCTGTCCAATTTAGGTTCTATTTTGAGTAAAAGACTCTTACGTCTCTCCTGGGAAATAGCAGTGTTTGCATTTCCCAATAAACAAATTGCCCGCTGGGCCCAATTGGACAGGGAATCAGGATCAATCTGTGAGCCTTCCAACCTGGCATCCTCAGCTAAATCAAGAATCCTGGTTAGGGGACCAACCAAATCTAATAATCTGTCCTGGCACACGGACCACGCACGGTCGACCCCTTTCTTTGGATCCTTACCAAACTTAGAGAAAAATAACACCATATTAGGATCTATAACAGGTGTGGAAGTGATGCTGTACGGAAGGGAGGGACAGGGACATTCAGAGCTCAATTTATTTCTTGCGGCTTTGTCCAAGGAGTGTCTTAAATGACACGAAACATATTCCGCCACGTGATCAGACGGGAACCATTCTGTGGAATTTGGATGGTGTATCGAAGTCGGATCAAACATTGGTTCCCCCAAAGCATCAAGTACCGTAAAATCATTAATATAAGAAAGGACTTGAAACAGAAAGAGAAATGTTCTGCCTCTTCTCCAAAGGCCCTTGCCAGAGGTTGTCAGAACCCTGTATATCATCCTCCTCCCCATCATCATATTCCATGTCATCATCAGAATCCCTCAACTGAATTATATTAAGAGGAGAGGGACCCTTTTCCACCGTTTTAAACTCCTTACGGGGGGAAGGACCAGCAATCTGGGGAGATTCATCAGCGCTCGACTTTGCTTGAACTTTAGAAAAAGTGCGCTTTTTTCCTTTATCTGGTTCCGAAACATTGGAATTCTGAGAGGACAATTTTTTAAAAGATAATTCAATTTTTTTTTACATTTGTAACATAGACGTTGATACAGCCTGCTGTACAGTATTTTGAATAAAAGAATTCAAATCAGCCCGCAAATTATCCATATCCATCTCACTGGAATGATCATCTACTTGTTTAGACATTACGAAATAAGAAATAAATTAGGAAAGCCAGGCAGGAAGCTCACAAATTGAAAAGAGAGAAGGAAAAAGTATGCTTAAAATAAGCAGTGAACCAAGGGTTAAAATATTCTGTGGGTGTGTGGAAAAAAGGGGATGTGAAAGGTAGACACTCCCCAATAAGTACATGAAAGGGCGTGGCACGCCCTTCGAGTTGCACCAGCCGGTGAATCAAGCCTCCCCAGACGCGCTCAGCGATCAGCTGAGGAGCCACGGACTCTCCGATTGAAGAGGAGAAGTTACCGTGGAGACGCGTCAACAGGAACCCGAGCTCTTCTGAGGTAAGTGCTCAAATGAAACGCGTACCTCAGGAGAGCGAGGCGGGAGAGCCGAACGTTCTAAAGAACGCTCGGCTCTGCCCGCGAAGCGCAAAGCAAGCGCTTGTTCGAGAAACCGGCCGAAAATGTGAAACGCGATGAATTTAAAATGAAAAATAAACTTTAAAACCATAGAAATAAGTAAAACTCTAACAACGATATAATAAATAATAAAATATTAACACTAAAATCACACACAGTGACAGAAAAAATATGAGATGAGGAAAATAGAACTTATCTTGACTGCGAGCAGCAAGAAAAGAGGACTTGTTGTTCGCAGTTAAGATAGTTATTGAGAATGGGCGTTTACTATTGGTTGTTTGGTTTGTGACATCATCAATGACATTTCTTCTCCATGTTTCATGGGATTTGTAGTTTTCGTTTTATATCATCTTGGCTGCTATTCGAATAAAGCAAGAAAAGAAAGCATAATAGGAGCCTCCGTTCTTGTAATAAAATTTGCAGACATATATAATAATAGAGAATAAGGCAAACATGCATGTGTCAGAGTAGGTTGGGCGTGCTTAGGGAGGCATTCAGACGATGCAAGGGAAAGAGAGGAACATCTGAAAAAGAGAGGAAATTAAAAAGGGAGAGGTGACAGAAGTTGAGCATGCAGTTTGAATATACAAGATGGAAGAAATAATTAACATTATTTACATGGAACACAGATAAAAAGGCTCCCAGTCCCCTTATTGTTGATAATACAACTAAAGAACATATTTTGCAACCCATTGCATACATGGCAAGAGACCCGATTCTGGCGAGAGACGCCCGAATTTTGAAACCAATAATTACTTTGTTGTGGTTCTCTCCAGACCGAAATTGCCTCTCCTTCAATAGAACTCAGTGAAGGAAAATCACTCTCCCGGTTATTATTTTTTCTTTTAATTCCTGCTTTCCTCTTCTGAATATACCAAACAGGCCAACCTTTGAAAAAAAAAAGAGTGCGATTTTGAAAATAAAATCGGTGAGATTTATTTCTTATTAGATATATTGATTTAGATGCATTTTAGGCCTATTACAACTAACATACATGCGGGTTCTGCTTGAAAAATCTGTAGTTTCCCGTTTAACCCCTTCTGTGCCCAGGACGTAATGGTTACGTCCTGAGGCACAGTGCTGCTGTGCCCAGGACGTAACCATTACGTCCTGTGCACAGAGCCCAGAGGGAGCGCTCTCGCTCCCTCTGTGGGGTTCCCCCCCCACCCCCCCCAAGTCAGGGATGGAAGGGGAAGCCCTTCCCCCTCCCACCCCTGACCCCCCCCCCAACCCCCCCTGTGACGTCAGCGCGCGCTGATTAGTCACAGGGTCTCCCCCCATCGCGCTGGAAGCAGAGCTTCCAGCGCGATTGAAAAAGAAATGCTTTTGCATTTCTTTTTCAATCCCATGGGGGAGGCCCCGAGAGGCTTCAAAGGGAAGGAAATGTATTTCCTTCCCTTTGAAGTCTCTCACAGGTTTCAAAAGCCGGATTGCTTGCAATCCGGCTTTTGAAACCCCACTAGACACCAGGGGATTTTTTTTTTTCTTGAAATTGGCAAAAGGGAGCGACCCCTTGGGCAAGGGGTCGCTCCCAGGGGGCATTTTTTTAGGAAGGCCTTTTCTCTGCCCCCCCTGGGGGCAGATTGGCCTATTATTAGGCCGATCTGCCCCCAGGGGGGGCAGAAACCTCTAGGCACCAGGGACCATTTTTTTTTTTTTTTTTTTTTTTTTGTGATGAATTCTTTTTTTTTAGGTGGGGAGCGATCCCTTAGGCAAGGGTCGCTCCCCTACGGGGCAATATATATTTAGGCCATTTCTGCCCCCCTTGGGGGCAGATTGGCCTATTTTGATAAGGCCAATCTGCCCCCAAGGGGGGGCAGAAACCATTAGACACCAGGGAGTTTGTTTTTGCGCGCGAATGTCACGCAACAAAGCGACCCCTTTGGCAAGGGTCGCTCCCAGGGGGGGCAATTTTTTTGGGAAGGCCTTTTCTGCCCCCCCTGGGGGCAGATCGGCCTATTATTAGGCCGATCTGCCCCCAGGGGGGGGAAGAAACCTCTAGGCGCCAGGGCAAATTTTTTTTTTGTGTTTTTTTTTTTTTGTTCTTTTTTTTTTTTTAGAGATGGGGAGCGACCCATCAGGCAAGGGTTCGCTCCCCTGGGGGGCAAATTGTATTTAGACCATTTCTGCCCCCCTGGGGGCAGATTGGCCGATTTTAGGTCAATCTGCCCCCAAGGGGGCAGAAACCACTAGGCACCGGGGATTTGTTTTTTGGCGCCAATGTCACGCAGGGGGAGCGACCCCGTAGGCAAGGGTCGCTCCCCGGGGGGGGGGGGGGTGGGTGTTGGGGGGGCAAATTTATTTTAGGCCATTTCTGCCCCCCCGGGGGACAGATCGGCCTATTATTAGACTGAACTGCCCCCGGGGGGGGGGCAGAACACTCTAGGCGCCAGGGCAATTTTTTTTTGTGTTTTTTTTTTTTTGTTGTTTCTTTTTTTAGAGATGGGGAGCGACCCATCAGGCAAGGGTCGCTCCCCTGGGGGGGGCAAATTGTATTTAGACCATTTCTGCCCCCCTGGGGGCAGATTGGCCAATTTTAGGTCAATCTGCCCCCAAGGGGGCAGAAACCACTAGGCACCGGGGGATTTGTTTTTTGGCGCCAATGTCACGCAGGGGGAGCGACCCCGTAGGCAAGGGTCGCTCCCGGGGGGGGGGGGAGTTGGGGGGGGCAAATTTATTTTAGGCCATTTCTGCCCCCCCGGGGGGACAGATCGCCTATTATTAGGCTGAACTGCCCCCGGGGGGGGGGGGCAGAACACTCTAGCGCCAGGGCAATTTTTTTTTTGTGTTTTTTTTTTTTGTTGTTTCTTTTTTTAGAGATGGGGAGCGACCCATCAGGCAAGGGTCGCTCCCCTGGGGGGGCAAATTGTATTTAGACCATTTCTGCCCCCCTGGGGGCAGATTGGCCAATTTTTAGGTCAATCTGCCCCCAAGGGGGCAGGAAACCACTAGGCACCGGGGATTTGTTTTTTGGCGCCAATGTCACGCAGGGGGGAGCGACCCCGTAGGCAAGGGTCGCTCCCGGGGGGGGGGGGGTTGGGGGGGCAAATTTATTTTAGGCCATTTCTGCCCCCCCGGGGGACAGATCGGCCTATTATTAGGCTGAACTGCCCCCGGGAGGGGGCAGAACACTCTAGGCGCCAGGGCAATTTTTTTTTTGTGTTTTTTTTTTTTTTTTTTGTTTCTTTTTTTAGAGATGGGGAGCGACCCATCAGGCAAGGGTCGCTCCCCTGGGGGGGCAAATTGTATTTAGACCCATTTCTGCCCCCTGGGGGCAGATTGGGCCAATTTTAGGTCAATCTGCCCCCAAGGGGGCAGAAACCACTAGGCACCCGGGGATTTGTTTTTTGGCGCCAATGTCACGCAGGGGAAGCGACCCCGTAGGCAAGGGTCTCGGCTCCCGCGGGGGGGGGGGAGGTGGGGGGTTGGGGGGGGGCAAAAATTTATTTTAGGCCATTTCTGCCCCCCCGGGGGACAGATCGGCCTATTATTAGGCCGAACTGCCCCCGGGGGGGGGGGGGGGCAGAACACTCTAGGCGCCAGGGCAATTTTTTTTTTTGTGTTTTTTTTTTTTTTGTTGTTTCTTTTTTTAGAGATGGGGAGCGACCCATCAGGCAAGGGTCGCTCCCCTAGGGGGGCAAATTGTATTTAGACCATTTCTGCCCCCCTGGGGGCAGATTGGCCAATTTTAGGTCAATCTGCCCCCAAGGGGGGCAGAAACCACTAGGCACCGGGGGATTTGTTTTTTGGCTCCAATGTCAGCCAGGGGGAGCGACCCCGTAGGCAAGGGTCGCTCCCGGGGGTGGGGGTTGGGGGGGCAAATTTATTTTAGGCCATTTCTGCCCCCCGGGGGACAGATCGGCCTATTATTAGGGGCCGAACTGCCCCCGGGGGGGGGCAGAAGCACTCTAGGCGCCAGGGCAATTTTTTTTTGTGTTTTTTTTTTTTGTTGTTTCTTTTTTTTAGAGATGGGGAGCGACCCATCAGGCAAGGGTTCGCTCCCCTGGGGGGGGCAAATTGTATTTAGACCATTTCTGCCCCCCTGGGGGCAGATTGGCCAATTTTAGGTCAATCTGCCCACAAGGGGGGCAGAAACCACTAGGCACCGGGGGGGATTTGTTTTTTGGCGCCAATGTCACGCAGGTGGGAGCGACCCCGTAGGCAAGGTCGCTCCCGGGGTGGGGGGGTGGGGTGTTGGGGGGGGCAAATTTATTTTAGGCCATTTCTGCCCCCCCGGGGGGGCAGAAACCTCTAGGCGCCAGGGGGAATTTGTCTTTTTTTTCTTTGTTTTTTTTTTTTTAGAGATGGGGGAGCGACCCATCAGGCAAAAGTCGCTCCCCTGGGGGGGGCAAATTGTATTTAGACCATTTTCTGCCCCCCTGGGGGGCAGATTGGCCAATTTTAGGTCAATCTGCCCCCAAGGGGGCAGAAGAACCACTAGGCACCGGGGATTTGTTTTTTGGCGCCAATGTCACGCAGGGGGGAGCGACCCCGTAGGCAAGGGTCGCTCCCGGGGGGGGGGAGTTGGGGGGGGCAAATTTATTTTAGGCCATTTCTGCCCCCCCCGGGGGACAGATCGCCTATTATTAGGCTGAACTGCCCCCGGGGGGGGGGGCAGAACACTCTAGGCGCCAGGGCAATTTTTTTTTTGTGTGTTTTTTTTTTTTGTTGTTTCTTTTTTTAGAGATGGGGAGCGACCCATCAGGCAAGGGTCGCTCCCCTGGGGGGGCAAATTGTATTTAGACCATTTCTGCCCCCCTGGGGGCAGATTGGCCAATTTTAGGTCAATCTGCCCCCAAGGGGGGCAGAAACCACTAGGCACCGGGGATTTGTTTTTTTGGCGCCAATGTCACGCAGGGGGAGCGACCCCGTAGGCAAGGGTCGCTCCCGGGGGGGGGGGGTTGGGGGGGGCAAATTTATTTTAGGCCATTTCTGCCCCCCCGGGGGACAGATCGGCCTATTATTAGGCTGAACTGCCCCCGGGAGGGGGCAGAACACTCTAGGCGCCAGGGCAATTTTTTTTTTGTGTTTTTTTTTTTTGTTGTTTCTTTTTTTAGAGATGGGGGAGCGACCCATCAGGCAAGGGTCGCTCCCCTGGGGGGGCAAATTGTATTTAGACCATTTCTGCCCCCCTGGGGGCAGATTGGCCAATTTTAGGTCAATCTGCCCCCAAGGGGGCAGAAACCACTAGGCACCGGGGGATTTGTTTTTTGGCGCCAATGTCACGCAGGGGAAGCGACCCCGTAGGGCAAGGGTCGCTCCCGGGGGGGGGGGAGGTGGGGGTTGGGGGGGCAAATTTATTTTAGGCCATTTCTGCCCCCCCGGGGGACAGATCGGCCTATTATTAGGGCCGAACTGCCCCCGGGGGGGGGGGGGGGGGCAGAACACTCTAGGCGCCAGGGCAATTTTTTTTTTTGTGTTTTTTTTTTTTGTTGTTTCTTTTTTTAGAGATGGGGAGCGACCCATCAGGCAAGGGTCGCTCCCCTAGGGGGGCAAATTGTATTTAGACCATTTCTGCCCCCCTGGGGGCAGATTGGCCAATTTTAGGTCAATCTGCCCCCAAGGGGGGCAGAAACCACTAGGCACCGGGGATTTGTTTTTTGGCTCCAATGTCACGCAGGGGGGAGCGGGACCCCGTAGGCAAGGGTCGCTCCCGGGGGTGGGGGTTGGGGGGGGCAAATTATTTTAGGCCATTTCTGCCCCCCCGGGGGACAGATCGGCCTATTATTAGGCCGAACTGCCCCCGGGGGGGGGGCAGAACACTCTAGGCGCCAGGGCAATTTTTTTTTGTGTTTTTTTTTTTTTGTTGTTTCTTTTTTTAGAGATGGGGAGCGACCCATCAGGCAAGGGTCGCTCCCCTGGGGGGGGCAAATTGTATTTAGACCATTTCTGCCCCCCTGGGGGCAGATTGGCCAATTTTAGGTCAATCTGCCCACAAGGGGGCAGAAACCACTAGGCACCGGGGATTTGTTTTTTGGCGCCAATGTCACGCAGGTGGAGCGACCCCGTAGGCAAGGGTCGCTCCCGGGGTGGGGGGGTGGGTGTTGGGGGGGGCAAATTTATTTTAGGCCATTTCTGCCCCCCCGGGGGGCAAGAAACCTCTAGGCGCCAGGGGAATTTGTCTTTTTTTTCTTTGTTTTTTTTTTTTTAGAGATGGGGAGCGACCCATCAGGCAAAAGTCGCTCCCCTGGGGGGGCAAATTGTATTTAGACCCATTTCTGCCCCCCTGGGGCAGATTGGCCAATTTTAGGTCAATCTGCCCCCAAGGGGGCAGAAACCACTAGGCACCGGGGATTTGTTTTTTGGCGCCAATGTCACGCAGGTGGAGCGACCCCGTAGGCAAGGGTCGCTCCCGGGGGGGGGGTGGGTGTTGGGGGGGCAAATTTATTTTAGGCCATTTCTGCCCCCCCGGGGGGCAGAAACCCTCTAGGCGCCAGGGGGAATTTTTCTTTTTTTTCTTTGTTTTTTTTTTTTTAGAGATGGGGAGCGACCCATCAGGCAAAAGTCGCTCCCCTGGGGGACAAATTGTATTTAGGCCATTTCTGCCCCCCTTGGGGGCAGATTGGCTAAGTTTTAGGTCACACCTGCCCCAAGGGGGCAGAAACCACTAGGCACCGGGGGATTTGTTTTTTGGCGCCAATGTCACGCAGGGGGGAGCGACCCCGTAGGCAAGGGTCGCTCCCGGGGGGGGGTGGGTGTTGGGGGGGCAAATTTATTTTAGGCCATTTCTGCCCCCCCGGGGGGCAGGAAGACCTCTAGGCGCCAGGGGAATTTTTCTTTTTTTTCTTTTTTTTTTTCTTTGTTTTTTTTTTTTAGAGATGGGGAGCGACCCCATCAGGCAAAAGTCGCTTGCCTGGGGGACAAATTGTATTTAGGCCATTTCTGCCCCCCCTTGGGGGCAGATTGGCTAAGTTTAGGTCAACCTGCCCCCAAAGGGGCAGAAACCACTAGGCACCGGGGGATTTGTTTTTTGGTGCCAATGTCACGCAGGGGGAGCGACCCCGTAGGCAGGGTCGCTCCCGGCGGGGGGAGGGGGGGTGGGGGTTGGGGGGGGCAAATTTGTTTTAGGGCATTTCTGCCCCCCCCCCCCCCCATGGGGCCGCTGAGCTACAGGCCAAACACCACAGGTAGGTACCTTGCAAAAAACACCTCTGTTTTCTGTGAAAAAATATGTTGTGTCCACGTTGTGTTTTGGGCCATTTCCTTTTGTGGGCGCTAGGCCTACCCACAGAAGTGATGTACCATTTTTATCGAGAGACTTAGGGGAACGCTGGGTGGAAGGAAATTTGTGGCTCCTCTCAGATTCCAGAACTTTCTGTCACCGAAATGAGAGGAAAAAAGTGTTTTTTTGGGCCAAATTTTGATGTTTGCAAAAGGATTCTGGGTAACATAACTGGTCAGAGCCCCGCAAGTCACCCCATCTTGGATTCCCCTGGGTTTCTAGTTTTCAAAAATGCACTGGTTTGCTAGGTTTCCTCAGGTGTCGGGCTGAGCTACAGGCCAAAATCCACAGGTAGGCACTGCTTTTTATAAAAAAATGTGATGTGTCCACGTTGTGTTTTGGGCCCTTTCCTTTCGTGGGTGGGCGCTAGTCCTACCCACACAAGTGAGGTATCATTTTTATCGGGGAGACTTGGGGGAACGCTGGGGTAGAAGGAAATTTGTGGCTCCTCTCAGATTCCAGAACTTTCTGCCACAGAAATGTGAGTAACATGTGTATTTTTAGCCAAATTTTGAGGTTTGCAAAGGATTCTGGGTAACAGAACCTGGTCCGAGCCCCGCAAGTCACCCCTCCTTGGATTCCCCTAGGTGTCTAGTTTTCAGAAATGCACAGGTTTGGTAGGTTTCCCTAGGTGCCGGCTGAGCTAGAGGCCAAAATCTACAGTAGGCACTTCGCAAAAAACACCTCTGTTTTTTTCCAAAATTTAGGATGTGTCCACGTTGCGCTTTGGGGTGTTTCCTGTCGCCGGCGCTAGGCCTACCCACGCAAGTGAGGTATCATTTTTATCGGGAGACTTGGGGGGGAACGCTGGGTGGAAGGAAATTTGTAGCTCCTCTCAGATTCCAGAACTTTCTGCCACAGAAATGTGAGGGACATGTGTTTTTTTAGCCAAATTTTGAGGTTTGCAAAGGATTCTGGGTAACAGAACCTGGACCGAGCCACACAAGTCACCCCTCCTTGGATTCCCCTAGGTCTCTAGTTTTCAGAAATGTACAGGTTTGGTAGGTTTCCTAGGTGGCGGCTGAGCTAGAGGCCAAAATCTCCAGGTAGTCACTTTGCTAAAAACAGCTCTGTTTTCTGTGATGTGTCCACGTTGTGTTTTGGGGCATATCCTGTTGCGGGGCGCTAGGCCTACCCACACAAGTGAGGTATCATTTTTATCGGGAGACGTGGGGGAACGCTGGGTGGAAGGAAATTTGTGGCTCCTCTCAGATTCCAGAACTTTCTGCCACAGAAATGTGAGGAACATGTGTTTTTTTAGCAAATTTTGAGGGTTTGCAAAGGATTCTGGGTAACAGAACCTGGTCGAGCCCCGCAAGTCACCCCTCCTTGGATTCCCCTAGGTCTCTAGTTTTCAGAAATGCACAGGTTTGGTAGGTTTCCCTAGGTGCCGGCTGAGCTAGAGGCCAAACTCTACAGGTAGGCACTTCGCAAAAAACACCTCTGTTTTTTTCCAAAATTTAGGATGTGTCCACGTTGCGCTTTGGGGTGTTTCCTGTCGCCGGCGCTAGGCCCTACCCACGCAAGTTGGGAGGTAATCATTTTTATCGGGAGACTTGGGGGAACGCTGGGTGGAAGGAAATTTGTACGTCCTCTCAGATTCCAGAACTTTCTGCCACAGAAATGTGAGGGACATGTGTTTTTTTTAGCCAAATTTTGAGGTTTGCAAAGGATCTGGGTAACAGAACCTGGTCCGAGCCACACAAGTCACCCCTCCTTGGATTCCCCTAGGTCTCTAGTTTTCAGAAATGTACAGGTTTGGTGGGTTTCCCTAGGTGGCGGCTGAGCTAGAGGCCAAAATCTCCAGGTAGTCACTTTGCTAAAAACAGCTCTGTTTTCTGTGATGTGTCCACGTTGTGTTTTGGGGCATATCCTGTCGCGGGCGCTAGGCCTACCCACACAAGTGAGGTATCATTTTGATCGGGAGACGTGGGGGGGAACGCTGGTGGGTGGAAGGAAATTTGTGGCTCCTCTCAGATTCCAGAACTTTCTGCCACAGAAATGTGAGGAACATGTGTTTTTTTTAGCCAAATTTTGAGATTTGCAAAGGATTCTGGGTAACAGAACCTGGTCCGAGCCCGCAAGTCACCCCTCTTTGGATTCCCCTAGGTCTCTAGTTTTCAGAAATGCACAGGTTTGGTAGGTTTCCCTAGGTGGCGGGCTGAGCTAGAGGCCAAAATCTACAGGTAGTCACTTTGCTAAAAACAGCTCTGTTTTCTGTGATATGTCCACGTTGTGTTTTGGGGCATATCCTGTCGCGGGGCGCTAGGCCTACCCACACAAGTGAGGTATCATTTTTATCGGGAGACGTGGGGGGAACGCTGGGTGGAAGGAAATTTGTGGCTCCTCTCAGATTCCAGAACTTTTCTGCCACAGAAATGTGAGGAACATGTGTTTTTTTAGCCAAAATTTTGAGGTTTGCAAAGGGATTCTGGGTAACAGAACCTGGTCCGAGCCCCGCAAGTCACCCCTCCTTGGATTCCCCCTAGGTCTCTAGTTTTCAGAAATGCACAGGTTTGGTAGGTTTCCCTAGGTGGCGGGCTGAGCTAGAGGCCAAAATCTACAGGTAGTCACTTTGCTAAAAACAGGCTCTGTTTTCTGTGATATGTCCACGTTGTGTTTTGGGGCATATCCTGTCGCGGGCGCTAGGCCTACCCACACAAGTGAGGTATCATTTTTATCGGGATACGTGGGGGAACGCTGGGTGGAAGGAAATTTGTGGCTCCTCTCAGATTCCAGAACTTTCTGCCACAGAAATGTGAGGAACATGTGTTTTTTTAGCCAAATTTTGAGATTTGCAAAGGATTCTGGGTAACAGAACCTGGTCCGAGCCCCGCAAGTCACCCCCTCCTTGGATTTCCCTAGGTCTCTAGTTTTCAGAAATGCACAGGTTTGGTAGGTTTCCCTAGGTGGCGGCTGAGCTAGAGGCCAAATCTACAGGTAGTCACTTTGCTAAAAAACAGCTCTGTTTTCTGTGATATGTCCACGTTGTGTTTGGGGGCATATCCTGTCGCGGGCGCTAGGCCTACCCACACAAGTGAGGTATCATTTTTATCGGGAGACGTGCGGGAACGCAGGGGTGGAAGGAAATTTGTGGCTCCTCTCAGATTCCAGAACTTTCTGCCACAGAAATGTGAGGAACATGTGTTTTTTTTAGCCCAAATTTTTGAGGTTTGCAAAGGATTCTGGGTAACAGAACCTGGTCCGAGCCCCGCAAGTCACCCCTCCTTGGATTCCCCTAGGTCTCTAGTTTTCAGAAATGCACAGGTTTGGTAGGTTTCCCTAGGTGCCGGCTGAGCTAGAGGCCAAACTCTACAGGTAGGCACTTCGCAAAAAACACCTCTGTTTTTTTCCAAAATTTAGGATGTGTCCACGTTGCGCTTTGGGGTGTTTCCTGTCGCCGGCGCTAGGCCTACCCACGCAAGTGAGGTATCATTTTTATCGGGAGACTTGGGGGAACGCTGGGTGGAAGGAAATTTGTAGCTCCTCTCAGATTCCAGAACTTTCTGCCACAGAAATGTGAGGGACATGTGTTTTTTTTAGCCAAATTTTGAGGTTTGCAAAGGATTCTGGGTAACAGAACCTGGTCCGAGCCACACAAGTCACCCCTCCTTGGATTCCCCTAGGTCTCTAGTTTTCAGAAATGTACAGGTTTGGTGGGGTTTCCCTAGGTGGCGGCTGAGCTAGAGGCCAAAATCTCCAGGTAGTCACTTTGCTAAAAACAGCTCTGTTTTCTGTGATGTGTCCACGTTGTGTTTTGGGGCATATCCTGTCACAGGCGCTAGGCCTACCCACACAAGTGAGGTATCATTTTGATCGGGAGACGTGGGGGGGGGGAACGCTGGGGTGGAAGGAAATTTGTGGCTCCTCTCAGATTCCAGAACTTTCTGCCACAGAAATGTGAGGAACATGTGTTTTTTTTAGCCAAATTTTGAGGTTTGCAAAGGATTCTGGGTAACAGAACCTGGTCCGAGCCCCCGCAAGTCACCCCTCCTTGGATTCCCCTAGGTCTCTAGTTTTCAGAAATGCACAGGTTTGGTAGGTTTCCCTAGGTGCCGGCTGAGCTAGAGGCCAAACTCTACAGGTAGGCACTTCGCAAAAAACACCTCTGTTTTTTTTCCAAAATTTAGGATGTGTCCACGTTGCGCTTTGGGGTGTTTCCTGTCGCCGGCGCTAGGCCTACCCACGCAAGTGAGGTATCATTTTTATCGGGGAGACTTGGGGGGGGAACGCTGGGTGGAAGGAAATTTGTAGCTCCTCTCAGATTCCAGAACTTTCTGCCACAGAATGTGAGGGACATGTGTTTTTTTAGCCAAATTTTGAGGTTTGCAAAGGATTCTGGGTAACAGAACCTGGTCCGAGCCACACAAGTCACCCCTCCTTGGATTCCCTAGGTCTCTAGTTTTCAGAAATGTACAGGTTTGGTGGGTTTCCCTAGGTGGCGGCTGAGCTAGAGGCCAAAATCTCCAGGTAGTCACTTTGCTAAAAACAGCTCTGTTTTCTGTGATGTGTCCACGTTGTGTTTTGGGGCATATCCTGTCACAGGCCGCTAGGCCTACCCACACAAGTGAGGTATCATTTTGATCGGGAGACGTGGGGGGGAACGCTGGGTGGAAGGAAATTTGTGGCTCCTCTCAGATTCCAGAACTTTCTGCCACAGAAATGTGAGGAACATGTGTTTTTTTAGCCAAATTTTGAGGTTTGCAAAGGATTCTGGGTAACAGAACCTGGTCCGAGCCCCGCAAGTCACCCCTCCTTGGATTCCCCTAGGTCTCTAGTTTTCAGAAATGCACAGGTTTGGTAGGTTTCCCTAGGTGGGCGGCTGAGCTAGAGGCCAAAATCTACAGGTAGTCACTTTGCTAAAAACAGCTCTGTTTTCTGTGATATGTCCACGTTGTGTTTTGGGGCATATCCTGTCGCGGGCGCTAGGCCTACCCACACAAGTGAGGTATCATTTTTATCGGGATACGTGGGGGGAACGCTGGGTGGAAGGAAATTTGTGGCTCCTCTCAGATTCCAGAACTTTCTGCCACAGAAATGTGAGGAACATGTGTTTTTTTAGCCAAATTTTGAGATTTGCAAAGGATTCTGGGTAACAGAACTGGTCCGAGCCCCGCAAGTCACCCCTCCTTGGATTCCCCTAGGTCTCTAGTTTTCAGAAATGCACAGGTTTGGGTAGGTTTCCCTAGGTGGCGGCTGAGCTAGAGGCCAAAATCTACAGGTAGTCACTTTGCTAAAAACAGCTCTGTTTTCTGTGATATGTCCACGTTGTGTTTGGGGGCATATCCTGTCGCGGGGCGCTAGGCCTACCCACACAAAGTGAGTATCATTTTTATCGGGAGACGTGCGGGAACGCAGGGTGGAAGGAAATTTGTGGCTCCTCTCAGATTCCAGAACTTTCTGCCACAGAAAATGTGAGGAACATGTGTTTTTTTTAGCCAAATTTTGAGGTTTGCAAAGGATTCTGGGTAACAGAACCTGGTCCGAGCCCCGCAAGTCACCCCTCCTTGGATTCCCCTAGGTCTCTAGTTTTCAGAAATGCACAGGTTTGGTAGGTTTCCCTAGGTGCCGGCTGAGCTAGAGGCCAAACTCTACAGGTAGGCACTTCGCAAAAACACCTCTGTTTTTTTTCCAAAATTTAGGATGTGTCCACGTTGCGCTTTGGGGTGTTTCCTGTCGCCGGCGCTAGGCCTACCCACGCAAGTGAGGTATCATTTTTATCGGGGGAGACTTGGGGGGAACGCTGGGGGTGGAAGGAAAATTTGTAGCTCCTCTCAGATTCAGAACTTTCTGCCACAGAAATGTGAGGGACATGTGTTTTTTTAGCCAAATTTTGAGGTTTGCAAAGGATTCTGGGTAACAGAACCTGGTCCGAGCCACACAAGTCACCCCTCCTTGGATTCCCCTAGGTCTCTAGTTTCAGAAATGTACAGGTTTGGTGGGTTTCCCTAGGTGGCGGCTGAGCTAGAGGCCAAAATCTCCAGGTAGTCACTTTGCTAAAAACAGCTCTGTTTTCTGTGATGTGTCCACGTTGTGTTTTGGGGCATATCCTGTCGCGGGGCGCTAGGCCCTACCCACACAAGTGAGGTATCATTTTGATCGGGAGACGTGGGGGAACGCTGGGTGGAAGGAAATTTGTGGCTCCTCTCAGATTCCAGAACTTTCTGCCACAGAAATGTGAGGAACATGTGTTTTTTTTAGCCAAATTTTGAGATTTGCAAAGGATTCTGGGTAACAGAACCTGGTCCGAGCCCCGCAAGTCACCCCTCTTTGGATTCCCCTAGGTCTCTAGTTTTCAGAAATGCACAGGTTTGGTAGGTTTCCCTAGGTGGCGGCTGAGCTAGAGGCCAAAATCTACAGGTAGTCACTTTGCTAAAAACAGCTCTGTTTTCTGTGATATGTCCACGTTGTGTTTTGGGGCATATCCTGTCGCGGGCGCTAGGCCTACCCACACAAGTGAGGTATCATTTTTTATCGGGAGACGTGGGGGGGGAACGCTGGGTGGAAGGAAATTTGTGGCTCCTCTCAGATTCCAGAACTTTCTGCCACAGAAATGTGAGGAACATGTGTTTTTTTTAGCCAAATTTTGAGGTTTGCAAAGGATTCTGGGTAACAGGAACCTGGTCCGAGCCCCGCAAGTCACCCCTCCTTGGATTCCCCTAGGTCTCTAGTTTTCAGAAATGCACAGGTTTGGTAGGTTTCCCTAGGTGGCGGCTGAGCTAGAGGCCAAAATCTACAGGTAGTCACTTTGCTAAAAACAGCTCTGTTTTCTGTGATATGTCCACGTTGTGTTTTGGGGGCATATCCTGTCGCGGTGCGCTAGGCCTACCCCACACAAGTGAGGTATCATTTTTATCGGGAGTACGTGGGGGAACGCTGGGTGGAAGGAAATTTGTGGCTCCTCTCAGATTCCAGAACTTTCTGCCACAGAAATGTGAGGAACAGTGTGTTTTTTTAGCCAAATTTTGAGATTTGCAAAGGATTCTGGGTAACAGAACCTGGTCCCGAGCCCCGCAAGTCACCCCTCCTTCGGATTTCCCTAGGTCTCTAGTTTTCAGAAATGCACAGGTTTGGTAGGTTTCCCTAGGTGGCGGCTGAGCTAGAGGCCAAAATCTACAGGTAGTCACTTTGCTAAAAAACAGCTCTGTTTTCTGTGATATGTCCACGTTGTGTTTGGGGGCATATCCTGTCGCGGGGGCGCTAGGCCTACCCACACAAGTGAGGTATCATTTTTATCGGGAGACGTGCGGGGAACGCAGGGGTGGAAGGAAATTTGTGGCTCCTCTCAGATTCCAGAACTTTCTGCCACAGAAATGTGAGGAACATGTGTTTTTTTAGCCAAATTTTGAGGGTTTGCAAAGGATTCTGGGTAACAGAACCTGGTCCGAGCCCCGCAAGTCACCCCTCCTTGGATTCCCCTAGGTCTCTAGTTTTCAGAAATGCACAGTTTGGTAGGTTTCCCTAGGTGCCGGCTGAGCTAGAGGCCAAACTCTACAGGTAGGCACTTCGCAAAAAACACCTCTGTTTTTTTCCAAAATTTAGGATGTGTCCACGTTGCGCTTTGGGGTGTTTCCTGTCGCCGGGCGCTAGGCCTACCCACGCAAGTGAGGTATCATTTTTATCGGGAGACTTGGGGGGAACGCTGGGGGTGGAAGGAAATTTGTAGCTCCTCTCAGATTCCAGAACTTTCTGCCACAGGAAATGTGAGGGACATGTGTTTTTTTAGCCAAATTTTGAGGTTTGCAAAGGATTCTGGGTAACAGAACCTGGTCCGAGCCACACAAGTCACCCCTCTTGGATTCCCCTAGGTCTCTAGTTTTCAGAAATGTACAGGTTTGGTGGGTTTTCCCTAGGTGGCGGCTGAGCTAGAGGCCAAAATCTCCAGGTAGTCACTTTGCTAAAAACAGCTCTGTTTTCTGTGATGTGTCCACGTTGTGTTTTGGGGGCATATCCTGTCACAGGCGCTAGGCCTACCCACACAAGTGAGGTATCATTTTGATCGGGAGACGTGGGGGGAACGCTGGGTGGAAGGAAATTTGTGGCTCCTCTCAGATTCCAGAACTTTCTGCCACAGAAATGTGAGGAACATGTGTTTTTTTAGCCAAATTTTGAGGTTTGCAAAGGATTCTGGGTAACAGAACCTGGTCCGAGCCCCGCAAGTCACCCCTCCCTTGGATTCCCCTAGGTCTCTAGTTTTCAGAAATGCACAGGTTTGGGTAGGTTTCCCTAGGTGGCGGGCTCGAGCTAGAGGCCAAAATCTACAGGTAGTCACTTTGCTAAAAACAGCTCTGTTTTCTGTGATATGTCCACGTTGTGTTTTGGGGGCATATCCTGTCGCGGGCGCTAGGCCTACCCCACACAAGTGAGGTATCATTTTTATCGGGATACGATGGGGGGAACGCTGGGTGGAAGGAAATTTGTGGCTCCTCTCAGATTCCAGAACTTTCTGCCACAGAAATGTGAGGGAACATGTGTTTTTTTAGCCAAATTTTGAGATTTGCAAAGGATTCTGGGTAACAGAACCTGGTCCGAGCCCCGCAAGTCACCCCTCCTTGGATTCCCCTAGGTCTCTAGTTTTCAGAAATGCACAGGTTTGGTAGGTTTCCCTAGGTGGCGGCTGAGCTAGAGGCCAAAATCTACAGGTAGTCACTTTGCTAAAAACAGCTCTGTTTTCTGTGATATGTCCACGTTGTGTTTGGGGGCATATCCTGTCGCGGGCGCTAGGCCTACCCACACAAGTGAGGTATCATTTTTATCGGGAGACGTGCGGGAACGCAGGGTGGAAGGAAATTTGTGGCTCCTCTCAGATTCCAGAACTTTCTGCCACAGAAATGTGAGGAACATGTGTTTTTTTAGCCAAAAACAAAAAAAAAAAAATAAAAAAAAAATTAAATTAAAAATAAAAAAAAAAAAAAAAAAAAAAAAAAAAAACAAAAATAAAAAAAAAAAAAAAAAAAAAAAAAAAAAAAATAAAAAAAAAAAAACTAAAATTAAAATAAAAAAAATT